>NC_141696.1:1534025896-1536627547 GCF_964263255.1 Lissotriton vulgaris | reverse complement strand
CCGGATCCCCATCCGACCCCTGCCCTCACCACGTTTTCAACAAAGCCAGCACAACCATCGTGCCCCACCTCCGGAAAGCAATCAACATCTTCTTCGAGACAGCAACCTTTCCGGAAAGCTGGAAGCACGCCGAGATCCACGCCCTACTGAAGAAACCCAGGGCGGACCCCAAGGACCTCAAGAACTTCCGGCCCATCTACCTGCTCCCGTTCCCGGCAAAAGTGACAGAGAAGATTGTCAACAAACAGCTAACCCGCTACCTCGAAGACAACAACATCCTGGACCCTTCCCAATCCGGTTTTCCCAGCAACCATAGCACCGAAACCGCCCTCATCGCTGCCACCGACGACATCAGGATCCTGATGGACAAGTGCGAAACAGCCACCCTCGTCCTCCTGGACCTATCAGCAGCCTTCGACACGGTCTGCCACTGCACCTTATCAGCACGCCTCCATGACGCCGGAATCCAAGAGAAGGCCCTGGCCTGGACCACATCCTTCCTCTCCGGCAGAACCCAGAGCGTCCGCCTCCCACCCTTCCGCTCAAAAACCACCGAGATCATCTGCGGAGTCCCTCAGGGATCCTCCCTCAGCCCGACGCTGTTCAATATCTACATGGCACCGCTCGCCCACGTTGCACGACAACATAGCCTCAACATCATCTCCTACGCAGACGACACCCAGCTGATCATCTCCCTCACCGAAGACCCCAACACCGCCAAAGCCAATCTCCACAGAGGAATGAAGGCCGTCGCCAACTGGATGAAGGACAGCAGACTGAAGCTGAATTCAGACAAGACGGAGGTCCTCATCCTCGGACCCACCCCATCAGCCTGGGACGACTCCTGGTGGCCCACATCGCTAGGCACCGCCCCGGAAACCACCGACCACGCACGCAACCTGGGGGTCATCCTCGACTCCGCCCTCTCCATGACCAAGCAAGTCAACGCCGTCTCTGCATCCTGCTTCAACACCCTCCGAATGGTCTGCAGGATCTTCAAATGGATCCCCCCCACCCCCCAGACACGAGAAAAACCGTCACCCAGGCCCTTGTTACCAGCAGACTCGACTACAGGAACGCCCTCTACTCGGGAACAACAATTAAGCTCCTGAGACGACTACAACGAATCCAGAACGCCTTGGCACGACTGATCCTCGACGTCCCCCAACGCAGCCACATCACACCCCATCTGAGAGGCCTACACTGGCTCCCCGTCAACAAGAGGATCACCTTCAAACTCCTCATCCACGCACACAAAGCGCTACACAACACCGGACCTACATACCTCAACGACCGACTCAGCTTCCACACCCCCACCCGCAGCCTCCGCTCTACCAGCCTCGCCCTCGCCTCAGTTCCTCGTATCCGGAAAACCACCGCCGGCGGCAGATCCTTCTCCTACCTCGCCGCCAAGACCTGGAACACTCTCCCTACCAGCCTACGACAGACCCAGGACCTGCTGGCCTTCAGAAGACTTCTCAAGACCTGGCTCTTCGATCAGTAGCAGCCCCCAGCGCCTTGAGACCCTCACGGGTATGTAGCGCGCTTTAGAAATACAGTGATTGATTGATTGACCCCAGCAGCAAATGGAAATTAGGTGTATTAAAATCTGCGACGGCTGAAGTGGCATTCCTTGAGGCGCAACAAATACAAACTAATAAAGGCATCTCACACAATGAGTGGGATACATTGCAGCTGGAGCTGATGGCCAGCTAGGAAGCCAGACCAAGGTGAAGTAGTACTTCTACTCCACTGACATCGGATCGGCGAATATGTCACACTGTTGAATCGTCTGCGATGTAAACAGCAGCGTTAACCTTTTGTTAGTAATAAAGTATAGATTGCTGCTATTTGTTTGGGTGAGGAAACATGCTTGTGTGGACTGTCCATCCAGAAAGCCTTGAAAGAGCAGATTGATAGTGTTTCTGATAAAAACAGCTGGGTGATGAACATTAATGTTACGAACAGTTGTGTTTGTTGTTAATAAAAAGCTCACTGTAATAGTATGCTCTATTTTGATATTGCATATATCTACTGTAGCATCAGATTGCCAGCAGAGGTATGCAAGTGTTAGATCTTCCTTTCTGGCCAATCAGTTGAGGGCTTTAGTGTTGGTGTTATTGAATGAGTATTCTTTCGTCCCCTTGAAGTACTCTGCATGAATGGTGATATAACTGATATCCTGCTCCAGTTGCTGTCAAACAAGTCTTCTAATTATACTAGTCCTGGCCATAATCATTGGGATCTTACCCTCGTCGAATGGAATTGTCTACATTTTTTCTGTGTTTATCCCAGGAGATGATCATTGTAACGGTTTGTATCCGGCTTACATAACAGATCACCGTTCAAGTTCTGAAGAGCACAGAACTATGTTGCTTGTCTCCGACTCACTGCAAGAATTGTGGTGGAAGAACCTTCCATGTGCTACATCCATCTCTGTGGAATTCTCTACCACGGAATCTCAGACAGAAACCGACTCTCCAACTCAGGAGATCGCAAAAACCCACTTCTTCCACTTTGACCCCCTCAACTCTCCAGTTAGATCCTACAACCGCTACTGTCTTCACAATCGCTGCTCACGATTGTACTCTCTGGTTTATTCCAAGCTGTGCACCTTCCATCATTATATTTGGATGCAGGCTTGTGTCCGCTGACTATACACTATTGCTTGCCTTATGTCGGATAATGTATCCAAAACTGTGATGTGTCCGTCCTTTTTTCATGTACATAATCTCAATGCACTGACTCTACTGCAAGGTGGTTAATGGCACTTTACAAAAACACCCCCAAAAAAGTGCAAAAATATTCAAGATTGAAATTATAACTGTATATTTAGACAACTGTATCTTAAAAAATGGAAATATTTTAGAGATGTCTACTTTGCTTGTATCCTAGTTGAACATAAAATGTTTCAAAATGAGGGAAAATTCCACCAGAAAACTAATACTCTGTGAATTTGCATACTATCTTATTTTAATTTAAAAGTTTGTCTTTTTTTTATATAGGTGTAACCATGCCCACATTGGATGGGTTCACTGTAAGCAGAGAAGATTCCCAGTGTCTGAAAAGTCTTTTAAGTACAGACAGAAGGAAGTGCCCAGAACTCCTCAACCGAGGCAGATGGGATTGTATAGGTCCAGACAGCATAGACAGTAGGGAGCGTATTGATCGGCTCAGCAGAGGCATAACGGAGAGCTATAATCCACTCAGCACAGACAGAAGGGAGAGTCCAGGTCTGCTCAGCACAGGTCAGAAAAAAACTGGTGTCATAGTTACCATTTCAGGTTCACTGTAAATGAATTTAAGAATAGAAAATTGCATACACCTGTTTCTATAAATGAGCCTGAATGCACTATATACATGGTTTTAGTGTATGATAACATTTGCCAGTACTTTTGCTTCTAGATACTTTAGGTTCTCGTGGGCAGACAGCTGTCTTTTTTTTATTTTTATTTACTAAATATGTTTTTATGTTTATGCATAAACCAAAAGAAAATAATAGTTATGGGCAACATGCCAATGTCCCCGAAAGTTCACAGGGAGTGCCCAGTAACACATATTCTTTTTTGCAAAAATTTGGAAGAACTCCATCACAAACAAAAAACAAGATGGCACATTTAAAGCACGGCAAGACACTCTAGGATATCCCCCACAATAGCAATGCCAATTGTGTCCAAAGTCCCAAATCCCCTTCGTTTTCCCCACTTCACTCAGCCATGTTCCTATGCAAATGGGCGTTTCCCTGGTAATTTTGTGAGCCCATCCGATCGTCTTTGTAGCCATGCTCCAGGGCCACCTGTGCTGCTGGTGGCAACCGTTGCCCCCTCCCCACCATAGAGTTAGTGTGATCTTTGCTCTAACATGGTGCCCTGAAGCCTAAAGGTCGAGTGGTCCTGGGGCTCAAAGATTAAGACATTAATATTCATCAGGTGAGCAGGTCTGTAGAATCCCTCAATATCTCTGGGTGCGAGGCCCCGTTATATGGGTGGCGCTGTAGTGTTGATGCGACTCTCTAGGGTGTCACGATCCCATAGCAGGGGCCTCACTTCCCCCTTTATCCTGGTGAACACCGCCTGTGGAAACAGATAGCAGGTATTCTGGAGCACATACAGTAGTTTGGGGAGTGTGATTATTTTGAAGAGGCCCGCCTCCACCGACCGGCATCAGCCTGAAATGTCAATATCACCCTCTTGAGATTGTGGCTGATTCATAGTTCCTTATGCCGTGTCATAAAGATCCCCAAATATTTGTCCCTGTTGTATGCAACTCCAAGCCCCTGTGGAAGTAGCCATTGTCCACCTCGAAGTACTTGCCAAGACGTAAGGACAGGAACGGACCACCACTCAGGTATCAAGTGAAATTAAAGTGCTTTATTTCTCCTTTCTCCCAACATGACGCGTTCCGACCGGGTCACCCCGGTCTTGATCACATGACATGCCAGGAATCCTGCATAGTTTAAATACTCCCATACTCCACCATTTTACCTCCCAAAAAGTTTCATGGAGAGTGAAGAAAGACTTATAGGGATACAAGTTGGCTCAAATACATCGTAATGCCTTACATCAAATACATGCAAATATCAAAGGTACGAATTTGATTAATGCATGTACAAAGGAATTCATAATATAAGAAAAACACTTCGTAATAGCTGCTAACATAGAAAAAAGAGGAATTATTTTCTGAAAAACTGTATATCAGAAAAAAACTTTTTAACCCTATATAGAGGATGAACATGAATGTGAAATTCATTCATGATTATCTAAAACAATTATAAAAAGTTTGGATATACTGGGCAAGTGCCCACTTATTCATCAAAGTCAATCACAAATTCAAACATTACATGATAACAGAGGAGAATGGAGCATTTCACCAAAAGTGTAAAATGTGAGACGTTCTGCCTAGGAAAGAAAACCTAGCAGATACGACCTAATTCAAAAAGATAATAAATCTAACAGATGGCAATTATTTTTCTTAATATAGACTTATTAAGAAATTCAAAAAGTATTATTCAATTGCAGACAACTGAGAAAAATCTGAGAAATGGCGAAAACCAGCATAAAGTGCAAAATATGTGCAAAGTAGCAGAGTTAAATACGTTTAAATAGTGTGCAAGTAAAAAAGTCATCACAAACACTAAAACCACACCATCATTGGACCAAAACCAGTAAAACCAGGGACCCAGTTAAACCAATACAAATCACAAAAAAAGCGTGGTTAAAATGAATGAATAACCCAACCATACACACTAAAAAAAAATATATAAATAGATGTATAAATACTCAAACAGATTACATAAAATCCTTGTAGAAAAAACAATCAAAGAATTAATTGAAGATTAAAATATCCATAAATTCATTCATTTCCCTAATAGCAGCAGCAGTAAAGAGGATGAATATTTCATTAAAGATTAATCAATGAAAAACAAAGGCTCACTCAATTTTGCATTAAAAATGAGTAATTAGAAGCACAAATATACTTAGTTTATATTTCAGGCTTGAAAACCTATTACAGAAATGTATATTAAATTATAGAAACCGTACAATATATATATATATATATATCACGCTCCTTGTCCCCTTCCTTGTTGCCAAAAGAGACACAGCACTCGCGGGGGGAAAGTCAAAGATTTTATTAGACTTTCAAATGCACCAGACGCGTTTCGGCATACGATATATATATATTCCAAAGTTCCCCACCGGAACAAAGACGCACTCAGACATCCCCTAGCACCAGGCTTTTGCTGTTGCCAAAAAAGTTCTGAGCCCACAGATAGGCCTCCGCATGTGGGTGCCGTTCAATATCCCAAGCAAATGTCCCACATAATGGCTCTGTGAACTACAGAGCATGCGGCCCCCAACCTTAGTAGGGTGGTGCATCTTGCGCAACTTTTTGGCAACAGCAATATTTACGTGGACCCATTAGGGTAGAGTTCGCTGATCCAGACTACAACACCCACAAATCAATACGCTCAACAGAGCAGCCCATCGAAGGGTGAATATTTTCCTTGTGTGTGTGTATGGGTCAGAACAGAGCGAAAGACTGTCGAAGCCTCTGATGAAGTGCGGCAGCACAGAAACGCGTCAGGCATGCATAACTCGACACGAAAGCTGTTATTTGCATCGGCATGCCGGTTACGTTCTTACCCTTTTAAAGCCTGGATATATATATATATATATATATATATATATATATATATATATGTATAACACCATCATCCACCTTCTATAGTTTGGGTAAAACCCAAATTTCCATAGTGTCAGTTCAAGGAAAGACCAGTGTCTCGCATCAAACAACTTTTTGGCATCCAAAGAGAGACATGCAGTGCCTGTTGGGTCTGCTCTGTTGTCAGCCGATTGTGTGTACGCCGCTGGTGAAGCCGTGTTGACCTACCTGGCATGACTCCTGATTGATTTCTGTGAATGATAGGCGTGATCCCCTGCAGAAGTTGTTTGGCCAAGACAGTGGTCATGTTTTTATTCTTGATGTTGAGCAGGGGGGGGCGCTGGGACGTCCCCGGGTAGCCAAGCGCTCTACCAATCCATTTCCAATCCATTCCAGTGATATCGGGCAATATGAGTCGCACTGCTCCCTAGGCTTTGCCTCCGTGGGGAGCACTATGATGGTTGATCTCTGGAGATATGAGGGGAGATCCCCTCCCCTTTCCCCCCCCAATTCCCATACTTCCCAAAACAGAATGTATGACGTTACATCGCAAACATTTACAACACAGTTTTTACATCATAACATCCATTACAACGCATTCCATTACAACACATTCCATTACAACGCCTACCATTACAACACATACCATTACATCGCATAATTTTTGGGGGTAACAGTAGGGTAAGTGTTGGATAGCGTAGGGGTAAAAATGACTATTCCCACTCCAGAGAGTGCAACAGTAGGGTAAGTGTTGGATAGTGTAGGGGTAAAAACTATGTGTTGTAATGGTATGCGTTGTAGTGACATACGTTGTAATGGCTGCGTTGTAATGGCATGCGATGTAAAGGATGTTGCAATGTAATGACTGCATTGTAAAGGTAGTGCGTTGTAATGACTGCATTGTAAAGGTTATTTCCCCTCAAAACATGTTCAGCAGGTGAGGCCCTAGCAAGCTGGCATAAAGTTGGTAAAACTCAGCTGCAATGCCATTGAGTCCCGGTATTTTGCCTGGCCTTAATTTGGCGATGGCTGCCTCCACCTCGCCCAGTGTTAATTCCCTTTCTAGAGTCTTCTGCGCCTCCACGTCCAACACAGGAGTTGGGACAGCAACCAGGTACTTCACAGTAGTGGCCAAATCTCTGTGAGTTTGGGCCCTGTAGAACTGCTCATAGTAGCGGACAAACTCTTCCACAACTTTGTGCATCGGTGTCACAGGGATCACCTGCTTGATTTATTAGTCTTCACACCCAGCAAGTCTCTTGTTCCCATCTGCTCACCCTTGCCAGAAGTTTGCTGGCCTTATACCCTGTCTCATATAGGGTATGTAATGTGGCCATCCATCTGTTTTGTTGCCCCTTCCTGTGCCAAATCCCAGTATTCAGTTTTCCTTGCTGTAATCTGCCTAACAACAAGGGCAGCAGTCAGTCGCAGACTCCGAAGACCTCTCCTGCTGCAGGATCTGGTTCTCCAAAACCTCGATGTCTTGTGCGTCCCTTCTTTTTTTCTGTGCAATCAGGTTTTGTGCCCTATCCCAAAACAGTTGTGTACGCCTCCCACAATGTGGTCTTAGATACCACGGAGCTTTCATTTTCATTGAAGTACAACTCTGTGTCTACCCAGAGTGAGGTTCCGTGACGGTTCCGTGACGACTTGAACCCGTGTTTTCAAGTTTGTCGGAAATACATAAAATTAGTATCAGCGAACCGCAAATGATCCATTTAGTATATCCTAGTGTTTTCGCTACGCTACGAGCAAGAGCACTCCTTCCACTGACACATTTCTGATATACACACGGCATCCATCTTAGATCATGGCCGCCATTTTGTGGTTCCTTGCCCTCACATATGCAATAGCCTCTGATCATTTCATTCGGACACGTAGCCTTAGCCGGAGATTCACCTCTTACATGACACGTGCACCTTAAACCAGATCACGCTGAAGCTGCATGACTCGACAAAGGCTGCCTCCTCTGCCCGAGGCCAGCCCACCTGAACTGGTTTTCCTGTCCATTGTACCTGATCATGATTAGGCGGCCGAAGCCGGTAGCCTTGCCCATTTACAACCCACAAACATCTCTTATCCCGCTTTTCTATCTTCTGCACCTGGCTCTGCTCCTTTCCTTCTGGGCCTTTATTAGGGGGAGGTAACGAACTTTACGATGAGGCGGTCCGGGTCTTGAATGCAATATTGACAAGGGATTGTGATGGACTGGTGGGAACCCCTCTTCGTGATGTTTGGTATCAGATATTATCGACAGTTCCTGTGTAACGCCAAATATTTATTGTTTAGAGACACAAAGGTTTGGGAATGTACCGACATGTGAAATATTTGCCTAGAGCACAATTTTTAGTATATAAGGAGCAACCCACTTTGTACAAATCGAACAGTCTCCTAGATTCTGCCCGTGTGTAGATTCTGTGACTTCTGTGTCCCTGCAGTAATAAACCTTTGGTCTTTGACGCCACCATCGAGAAGCCCGTGTTTCTGTTCATTTGTGCACCAAGGCAGGTGGGACTCCGGGGTCTTTGGGTGTTGTACCCTGACACCTCTGGACGGAACCAAAAAAGTCCAGAACTCCAATTGGTGCCCAACGTGGGGCGACGTCATTCGGTACCGGTCCAAAAGCCTGAAGAGTTCGAGAAGCTTCGTGTGAAGATTCCTGAGGGAGGCGCCCCACTTCATCGATCCCGGCATATCGCAAAAGTGGCCCTGAAGTTCTCTTCCACGAGGGTTCCCGTTCAGGACGGCTGCAGTGGGCCGTTGCCTTGACCGTCGCCCTGTCTTGGACCCGAAGTGGTGCAGTCCTTAGTACGGCGAAACGTGACGGGTTTCTCCTTGGTGACGTCTTCAGTGCCTCAGTTAAGTATTTAGTGATAGCTAGCTGGTTCTGGTTACGATAATCTATTTGGTTCAGTTTTGGGTATCGATACATCAGTTCGTTTTGGTAGGCCTAAGTTCTTGGTTCAAGTGCACAAATTTGTTTCGTGTTTGTTTGTTTTGTGTTCCGGACTGAGAATGGTAAGTCGGAAAATGTTGTCTTGTTTTAGTTGCAACAGTGACTCACAATTAGAGGACTCTTGTCTGGTTCCTCCGATTGGGACTCCCCTATATGACCTATATTGTAAGTATGGTGTGGGTCCTATAACTTATAATGAGATATGGGTCCGCTATTGTAAGAAGGATGGTGTCCTTAGTTGGCCACTGCATGGTAGTTTTGAACAAGAGATTCTCGACAATTTAGAAGAGAAATTGTTTAGGAAGAAAGCCCGGCCGGCAATGTTTGACTCTTTTCGTTATTGGCGGAAAGAATCCAAACAGAGAGAAATGAAAAGGTTGAAAAAAGAGCAAAAAGAACTAGAAGAGTTAACTCTAGAGCAAGCGACTAAGCAGTTGCAGGCTAACGAGTGTGAGAAAGCCATAGATGTAGCCATTAGAGAGCGTAACTTAGCGATTGACAAGTGCTATCCTGCCTTGCCATCGAAAATGGCTAAGATACTGGAGGATTCTGAAAACGATCCTCTGCTATCTTATCTGTTACGGTCGCCTCCACCGTATGCACAAGGTGCTGCGGCTCCACTGATCCCGAATGTTCAATTGCCGGTTGCTGGACAACCTGGTGTTCTTGTTCCTCAGAATCAAGTTCCTATACCTCCTGTGGTGAATGTAAATGTTCCTACAGCTCCTCCTCTTCCTGCACTGCCCGCTCCTATACCTACCACTGTACCTATTGGTCCTCAAACTATTTTCCTCGATACTCCTACTGTTTCGTCATCTATTCCTACCTCTACTGCGTTCTCTATGTCTGCGAGTGTACTAACTCCACTTTCTGTTCGTCGAAGAATCACTGATTCTGTTACTAATATGCTGTCTCCTATATATAAAACCTTGATTAAGACTCCTACTCCTGACTCTGTTCAGAGACGGAGTCAGCTTCCAAGTACTGAGGAACGGGGAGTTTTAGACTCCACAGCTCTCAGATGGATTACAAAAGTTAGAAGATATAGTACGAAAGATGTGTTAGAGACATTTATGCAATGGGGAGAGCCAACACAGCGATACGTCTTCGACGAGATGTGCTCGTTGTTGCGTGAGGAAATAGAAGAAGACGATGTCGAATCAGATTTGGAAGATTTAATTAAGATTCAAAAAGAGTTTGCTGCTGGAATGATAGTGGGCGATAATATAAAGGAAGCGATGGAACTCATTTTGAGTTTTAGGAATGATCCATCTCTTCGTTCGCCGAGAGATTTAGAGAAAGGTAGAATGAAGCTAAGTCGCCAATATCCTATGAGGGAAGTTCCTCCAATTTGGCGCGAAGCAGTACAACGTGATGATAATGCGGGTATTGCAGCTGCTCCAGCACAGTTCCAAAGAGTATGGATACATATTCCGTGGAAGCGAGCAGAAGTGTTAGCAGTGAAACAGGCCTTGCCAGATCCACGTAAGAATCCAGCCGGATATTACAAGGAATTGACACAGACAGTTGAGGCTTGTATAATGAACTTAGCCGACATTGATATGTTGTTTGGTAATGTAGTTCCACAACCAGTGTGGGCTAAAATTCGTAGAGAGGATCATCAGGCTGCTTTAGGTGGTGATTGGGCAGCTATCACTGCAGCAGATGCTCAACAAATAGGTGGTGCGAAACCCGAACCCCTAATTGCTAATCTGCCAGGCAGAATAATAGATTTAATGAAGACTCTGATGCCAGCATTGCGTGTTAATTGGGATAAATTATCCGCATGCAAGCAGAAGAAAGACGAAAGTGTCTCCGACTTCTTCACGAGGTTCGAAGAGACTTTTGTGGATCATAGTGGTCAGGACATGAGCACTGAAGGAGGACAGAGATTGTTTGTCGATAAATTTGTGCATAATTTGTTACCCGAATTATGCAATAAATTGAAAGACTCAGAAAGTGCGTGGGCTGTATCTACGACAGCGCAAATACTTGCGACTGCACAGTACTATGAAAATAGGGATAAAGAGGAAAAGGAGAAATCAGAGAAGAAAACGAAAGATTTAAAGACTAAAGTTCTTTTACAGCAGGCGTATCCGCCTCGCACGAATCAGACTAATATGCAACAGAATTCGTATCAAAAGACAGATTATAATTCGACCAGGCCTCAATACCAGTGGAATCAGTGTGCGTACTGTAAGAAAGAGGGTCACTATAAAAATGATTGTCCGATCTTAGCGCAAAATAATGCGGCAGCAGCTCAGAGAGGTCGTGGTGGTTTTGCACAGAATTCTAGAGGTCGGGGACGAGGTGCTATGCCTCCACAAACTAATGATCGTCCCTCCAATCACTTTGATCAGAGAAATGGACAGTCAGCTCAACAGAATAGATCTCAGCAATATCTTGTTGAGGATTATTGTGAAGTTGAAGAGGGATTTCAACAAAATGGGTACTAGGACAGCCATAGACAGAGAGAGGGAGTAGTATCAGTTCCAGTGGATCAGAGTGGGCCTTATGTCGCAGTAGCAACATCAGGTGTAGTCGAACCGTTTCTGTTGGATACTGGTGCCGCAAAAAGTTCTATCATGCATGCGAAACTCCCTGGCGCACCTTTGTCTGGCTCAACAAATGTTTCCGTAGGTTTTTCAGGCGCCCCTGTGTACAACCCGATATCTGGTCCTTTGTCTATTTCTGTTGGACCGTGTCAATTGAAAGCACCCTTAATTTTGACGACAGGTTGTAATGAAAATCTGCTTGGTTTAGATTTGTTAAAACGACTATATGCGACATTGTACTGTTCTCCGGAAGGAGTACAGCTTACTTTGGGTAAAAGCCTCACCTCTCCGATGTACTTGTCAATGGACGCACTCCCGCCGGAGCTACGTTCACTCCCTGATTCTCTTTGGGCGACTGGTCCCAATGATGTAGGTCTACTAGAAATTCCACCGTATGTAGTAACTTTGAAAGCGAATGTGAAATTTCCAAGAATTCCCCAGTATAAAATATCGAGTGAAGGTGAGCGTGCACTCTTATTGATTGTGCAAGATTTGATTAAGAAAGATGTGGTTGAAGAAACGCGAGGAAATGTCTGTAACAGTCCTGTCTTACCGATTCTGAAGCGAACTGACCCTACAAAGCCTCCAGTTTATAGGTTTGTCATAGACCTTAGAGAAGTTAATAAGATTGTAATTCCGCAGTTTCCTGTAGTGCCAGACATTACTGCCTTATTAACATTGATTCCTGCTACAGCTATGTGGTTCTCAGTTATAGATCTCAAGAATGCATTTTTCAGCATTCCGATAGCTGAAGAAAGTAGGGATATTTTCGGCTTCTGTTTAGGAGGTCGCAGTTTCAGATTTAAACGCGCTCCACAAGGCTATTGTGAAAGTCCATCCATTTACAGTCAAGCTTTAAAAAGTCAGCTAGATTCTTTTGTCCTTCCTCCAGGTTCTGCCCTAGTACAGTACGTAGACGATCTTTTGGTGGCTGCCGATGACAAGGAAACTTGCAAAGCAGCTACAATTTCACTATTGCATCATTTGTCTAATTTGAATCATAAGGTGTCACCTTCCAAAATGCAATATTGCTGCCAAGAAGTAACCTACCTAGGTCACCTCTTATCAAAGGAGGGAAGGAAGTTGACCCCAGAAAGAATAAAAGCAATTATGCAAATGAGTGTTCCACGCACACAGAGGGAAGTACGTGCCTTTCTAGGTATTACCTCCTACTGTAGGCAGTGGATTCCAAATTTTTCACTTTTAGCAAAGCCATTGGTAGCTTTGACTGGGAAAAATGTTCCGAGTCCGGTGCCATGGTCTGATGAATGTCAAGAGAGTTTTGCTGAATTACGAAAAGCTTTGTGTTCAGCTCCTGTATTGGGCACACCTGATTACAGTAAGCCATTCACGCTCTACGTTCACGAAAGAGAAGGTTGCGCGTTGAGTGTCTTGACACAGAAGTTTGGTGATAAACAACGCCCTTGTGCGTATTTCTCATCAACATTAGATCCGGTAGCTAGAGCATTGCCTAGTTGTTTGAGGGCTACAGCGGCAGCTGCAGCTTCCATTCGACAATCTGCTGGTTTGGTGATGAACAATATGCTAGTGGTCATGGTTCCTCATGCAGTGGACACACTCATGAACCGAACGAAGACACAACACCTTACTAGTGCGAGATTATCTGGTTACGAGCTGACGTTATTAGCGAGTCATATTCAGATCAAAAGATGCAATGTATTGAACCCAGCAACATTGTTGCCGACTGATCAAGAGTCGAGTGATTCTGAGCCACATGACTGTTATTTCAAAACGGAGGAAGAGACAAAAGGTCGTATCGACTTGAGAGATACTCCTCTATCCGACCCAGATGGTACGCTGTATGTGGACGGGTCATGTTTTAAATTGGAGAATGGTGATGTGACTGCTGCCTACGCGGTAACGACTTTGAAGACGATTGTGGAGACTGCAAGAGTGAGTCAGAATTCTGCCCAAGCTGCAGAGTTAATAGCTCTTACGAGAGCGTGTGTTTTAGCTGAGGGAAAGAGAGTGAATGTGTTTACAGATAGTCAGTACGCATTTGGCGTGGCCCATAGTTTTGGCCGGTTGTGGAGAGAAAGGGGTTTCATTACGTCCCATGGGACTAAGATTCAACATGGTCAGCTAGTTAACGACTTGTTAGAATCTCTAACCTTACCGATTGAAGTTGCGATTGTGAAGTGCAGTGCTCATAAAGCAATCACGGATGATGTTGGTCGGGGAAATGCCTTTGCTGATGAAACCGCTAAACAGACAGCTAGAGACATGATGAGTAGAATGTATGTTGCTACGTCTGCAAGATGGATTGCTGAGTCTGGAATGTGTGAGGACACAATGGAAAGTGTGAAAGAGATTCAGAAAGAAGCGACTGAGGAAGAGAAACGCGTATGGAGAGAAAGTACGGGCAAATTGGACTCGAATGGATGTTGGATCGATTTGACAGAACAGCAGCGTTGGATGTTGCCTGATGCGTATGTGCTTGCAGTAGTGACGATGGCGCATGGAGTGGCGCACATAAGTTCTAAAGGGATATGTAAGATGTTAGCTCCGGTTTGGAAGAATGAGGGAATCAGTAAGTGTGCAGAGAGAGTGGTGAAAAATTGTATGGTGTGCTTGATGCATAATCCTGGCAAGGGAACTCCAACTCCAGCTGGTCATTTTGCTCCTCCTTCCTGTCCCTTTGAAGTAATACAGTTAGACTTCATTCACATGGAACGCTGCAACAATTTAAAATACGTCCTGGTGGTGGTTTGTGCTTTTTCCAGGTGGATAGAAGCATACCCACTAAAGGACAACACTGCTTTATCAACTGCCAAAATTCTTCTCAAAGAATTTTTCCCTAGGTTTGGAATGCCACGGATTGTATGGTCAGATAACGGAAGTGAGTTTATAGGGAAAGTTATGCAGAGTGTGTGTGCTGGTCTAGGATTGAAACAAAAATTTCATAGTGCGAACCATCCCCAGTCTGCTGGTTTAGTCGAGGGTTACAATGGCACCCTCAAGCTTAAAATAGCCAAAATTCAAGCATCCACAGGTTTGGCTTGGCCAGACGCACTTCCTTTGGCCTTGTTATCAACGAGAGCAACAGTGCATTCTAGAATAGGGCTTTCTCCATATGAGATTGTATTTGGCCGCCCGGCAAATGTCTGGGGTGTGCCAAGGCCTAAACAATTCTGCTCCATTGAATATCCTATGTTGATAGACTATCTTTACGACTTGACTGCTAAATTAAGTCTTATTCATCAACAGGTCTTTGATGCTTTGCCAAAACCTCCGGAGAGTCCAGGGCATCAGCTGAAACCCGGCGACCACGTGGTGGTCAGAAATTTTGCGAGGACAAAGAATCTTCAGCCTCGCTACATCGGCCCCTTCCAAATCCTGCTGGCGACGAGGACAGCTGTACGTGTTGCTGGTCGCAAGCACTGGATCCACGCTTCTCACGTAAAGCGTGTTCCACTGCTGCTGCCCTACGACGACTGGGTGAAGAAGGGAATTGGTGCCTCCGAATCTGAAATAACTCCAAAATTTGTCCCTTTCAGCGATGCCGATTTGATTTCTGACACTTTGAAACGTGACTCTCCTCCTGAAAAGACTACTTTGAACATTGAACATTTGTCTCCAGCATCAGAAGAAACTTTGCCATCTGCGAACGTAAACTCTGCAACAGCTGCTAGTGATACACTATTTTCCGATCAGACAGTACCAGCGAAGCAGAAATACAACCTTAGAAGCCATAAAAAGGACTAATAAAGCAGGCAACTGCATACTGTGATTTTGATATATTTATATATATTTTGAACTTTTGCCTTCAGCCAGGAAGTTTGTTATTGTTTATTGTTTTTAAAATTGCCTTGCCGTCTGGGTAGCCGTAGGGTCGTGGCTGTGTGCCTAGTTTGAATTTGCAGGGGTCTGACACAAGGTCGATCTTTCTGTTAGTACTGGGAACTCCCAGGGCTGACAGAGGCATTTTCATCTACGTACACATCATCAGTGGTCGCGAGCGGATTGTAGAAGATGGAGCTTCCTGCGCTGCAACGAAAGAATGTGATTTACGTTCGCAGAAACAGACTAAATAGAATTCTTCATAGCAAATGTTTCTTGATGCAATGTGCCATTACATTTTTTATTGTTTTAGCAACACTGGTGGGTGGAATTGTCTTTAGCATAAATTTGATTTTTGTGCCAGTATCTACAGTACCTCCCCTTGATCCTGCTATTTCTACTGTTTCTTCTATACACTCTTTTCACTCGTTTCCGGAACATGAGCAAGCTCGACGCTCAGAATTCATTAATAATACTTTTGTACAGCTCTTGCACCAACACCAACTGGTAGTTAACACGACAGACTGCTGGGTGTGTGGCTTGATACCTCACACTATGGATAAAGGTATTCCCTATCTGGTTTTGCCTTTCAGCTACAATGGATCATTTCAGGCCCTTCAAACCATCTTTGCTTATGCTCTTGAGACCTATCCTCCACGTCCACCACGTTCCACTAAATATAACTCTGCCAACAAAGCTTTAGTCCAGGGAATTATTGACATGGTCAAAGACGTCAATAATACTCCATCATACCCTAGAGACGAATTGCGAGTATATTTAAGTTGGAATACTTCAGAGTATCGCCTTAGTTTAGGAGAAAGCAAGCGTAAAAGCTCAACTCCAATCTGGGTCGTACCTCACCGAGGTCAGGTCTGTTTGCAAGGTAATGGGAGAAATCCGAGAGCTCAGCTAGGGAGGAGTGAGTGCGTAGAGACTTATGTGTTTCCGGCTAACTCTTCCCCTGCCTTTCTTACTGCTAGGGGTACCTATTTCATTTGTCGAGACAGAGCTTATACATGGTTGCCTGCCGACTTCTCAGGATCATGTTATATTGCTCGATTATTGCCTCCGACATACACTGCTTCACCTGATTACCACAGAACAAGAGTAGCGAGAGGTGTCTTCAGCAAGGAAGATACAGCTGGTCAGGAAGCTGGAGACTTCTTCAAAGGCTTCCTTCCGTTCTGGGGGCCTATGGCCAATAGTAGAAACATACGTCAGCTAACACGGGTAGTTGAATCTACTATTACCGAAACTGCTGGTGCCCTTAGCAATCTGACAGCTGAGCTTCAGGCGGATAGGCTCATGACATTGCAGAACCGTATGGTTCTAGATGTTATACTTGCAGATCGAGGTGGGGTATGCAGAATGATCCAATCGAGCTGCTGTGTCTTTATTCCTAATAATGCTCCAACAGTTTACGAGGCGATCTCTAAGTTGCACAAGATTTCGGACTCCATACATGTAGACAAGGGAAACTGGTCCTTCATGGAGTGGTTTTGGACTCTGATTTCAGCGTGGGGATGGAAGGTTCTAATGGTCATTGGTGTCATCCTAGTATTCCTATTCTCATGTTGTCTGATTATCCAGTGTGGTCCTGCTCTGTGTAGTCTTTGTGCTGCAACTTGTCTCAGAAAACCACCTGCATTTGGAGAAAAGACACGAGAAAGGATGATGATACAACAGCATGTCACTGACCTGATGAGCATAGAACTAGATTCAGACATAGATTGAGTAATTGCCTATGTAAGGGCAAAAGGAGGGTCTGAGGTTCCGTGACGGTTCCGTGACGACTTGAACCCGTGTTTTCAAGTTTGTCGGAAATACATAAAATTAGTATCAGCGAACCGCAAATGATCCATTTAGTATATCCTAGTGTTTTCGCTACGCTACGAGCAAGAGCACTCCTTCCACTGACACATTTCTGATATACACACGGCATCCATCTTAGATCATGGCCGCCATTTTGTGGTTCCTTGCCCTCACATATGCAATAGCCTCTGATCATTTCATTCGGACACGTAGCCTTAGCCGGAGATTCACCTCTTACATGACACGTGCACCTTAAACCAGATCACGCTGAAGCTGCATGACTCGACAAAGGCTGCCTCCTCTGCCCGAGGCCAGCCCACCTGAACTGGTTTTCCTGTCCATTGTACCTGATCATGATTAGGCGGCCGAAGCCGGTAGCCTTGCCCATTTACAACCCACAAACATCTCTTATCCCGCTTTTCTATCTTCTGCACCTGGCTCTGCTCCTTTCCTTCTGGGCCTTTATTAGGGGGAGGTAACGAACTTTACGATGAGGCGGTCCGGGTCTTGAATGCAATATTGACAAGGGATTGTGATGGACTGGTGGGAACCCCTCTTCGTGATGTTTGGTATCAGATATTATCGACAGTTCCTGTGTAACGCCAAATATTTATTGTTTAGAGACACAAAGGTTTGGGAATGTACCGACATGTGAAATATTTGCCTAGAGCACAATTTTTAGTATATAAGGAGCAACCCACTTTGTACAAATCGAACAGTCTCCTAGATTCTGCCCGTGTGTAGATTCTGTGACTTCTGTGTCCCTGCAGTAATAAACCTTTGGTCTTTGACGCCACCATCGAGAAGCCCGTGTTTCTGTTCATTTGTGCACCAAGGCAGGTGGGACTCCGGGGTCTTTGGGTGTTGTACCCTGACACCTCTGGACGGAACCAAAAAAGTCCAGAACTCCAAGAGCCCCCGAGCCACTCGATCCATCAGGTCCCATGCATTGTTTCTACATCCCCACCTTCCACCGGCCCCTGAATCCCCCCCCCCCTATTTTGACTAATAGGGGTGAATAATCTGACCAGCCCCTCGCCAAATATTCCACTTGTGCAATCTCTCTGATCTCACCCATGGGCACAAGCATGTAATCTAGTTTTGGGTAAACCCTGTGGACCCCTTAAAAGTATGAGTACTTTCTATCTGAGAGATACAGGCATCACCACAAGTCAGATAATCCCAACAATCCCAAACGTCCGCATCGGTCTCCACCCGTGTAGTACGCATGACGCAGTGCATGGCTGCGTATTCTGCCCTATCCAGATCTAGGGCTGCAAGATGCTGGTGGGCAACTCTCAACTGCCGCCATATTCTCGGGGATTCCTGTCCTTCTGTGTATCTGTTCAAGTTCCTTGGTCCGTCGCATAAGCTCGTCTCTTTTGACCTGACGTTCTGCGTTCTCTGCTGTCGAGACAGAAATAAACTCCCCCCTGAGGACGGCCTTCAGCGCGGCCCATTGTGTAGCCAATGTGGTGTCAGTGTTACTGTTGTGAGTAAGGTCGTCTGTTATTACGCTCTGAATTTTGGAGGCCACCCCTTTCCTATGCAGTAACGATTCTCGGAGGCGCCACACTCTACGAGAGGGTCACGCCGCAGGCACGGACAGGCTGACTGTAACCGGTGTGTGATTGCAAAGGGAAGCCGTACCTATGTCGACGCTAGTGACAAGCGCTTGGGTAGCTGTGGAGATGAGCAGATAGTCTAGGCGTGCATATGTTTTATGGGCAGCTGAAAAATATGTGTAATCCCGCTCCCCAGGATGAAGCATGCGCCAGAGATCCACTAACCCCAGATGGCTCCCTCGGGTCAGGCCCGCGGCCGTGAGCGCTCCCACCTGTGTAGTGCGTTGACAGGACCTGTCCAATATATTGTCAAAAACTAAATTCAAGTCCCCACCCAACAAGAGGTGACGGTCTGTCGTGTCAGTGATGTCGGTGAGTGCTCTGTGTAGGAATTTTTCTTGCCCTTCATTGGGCCCATAAATCGTGCCAATTGTGTAAGTGACATCCTTCACTGCAAACCTGCATACCAACAGGCGTCCTTTAATTTCAGCAGTCTTGCCCAGCACCTTCCCTCTAAACTTTTGTGCCACCAGGATCACCACCCCCGCCTTTTTGTCAGGGCACGAGGAGAAAAATTGGAGGGGAAATCTGCAGGACCTAAGCCGATGACAATCCCTGTCTAGAAGGTGCGTCTCCTGTAGGAGGCAAATGTCCGCTTGGGACTGTTCTAACTGGAGCAGGATCGCTTTGCGCTTGACAGGATTGTTCAATCCCCTCACGTTTAAAGTGAGAATAATTATATCATCCGTCAGCATCTATCAGAGCGTGTTCATGACCCTGCTGTGATAGCAACCCTGTGAGTACCCCTTCAGGCATCTAAGACCCATCTCCCCCCGCTGAGCCCCGAACCCCGGAGTAAGGACTGACTCTTCCATCAAATGAACCATGGACCAAACCTTCAACCCTGCCCCCCCCTTTCCCCCCACACAACCGCAAACTATTGTAGTCCATCATCCAGAGATGAAAAGGAAAAAAAAACCAGCACAGGGTAGTCTTACTAGTTTATCCGGGAGCACTCTCCCGCCAACGGCGGCTCGGATTGAACGGATAAATATGCCACCAGATCTTCGTGGGTCCTCCCCCTGTAGGGACAGCACCACCATCTATGGCCACTGCCTCCACTGCTGCACGCTGACCCGCTGCAATTTCCGTCGCTGGAGGTTTCTTCACTCTCTTCCACCGCCGCTGCTGGCGCCATTGGGGCCTGTGCTCTTCCGCTTCCGATGTGGCTCTCCGGGCCTCGTCCTCCTCCTCCGGTTGTTCAATTCCCAACAGACGGCAGGCCTCCGCGACCGATCGAAGTTGGTACTGTTTGTTCTCCAGCAGAAAGACCAGACGGAAGGGGTGTCCCCAGCTATATGGAATGTTCTTTATTTGTAGGTGGGCCGTGACCGGTTTGAAAAGACTGCGCTTGTGTAGTGTGAGGGCCGCCAAATCCTGGAACAGCAGCGGCCACGTACCCTGGAACGAGATCGGGTGTTTCTGTTGTGCCTTCTGCAGTATCTCCTCTTTGGTGCGGAAGTCCTGGACACACACCAGTATGTCCGGAGGGGCTGCGGCTGACGCCCGAGGAGGCCCCGTTCTATGTGCCCTGTCGAGTTGGAGTGTCGAGTCCAGTGGCCTCCCCAGCACATGATTGAAGAGCTCTCTGGCATAGCGGAACATGTCTTGAGTGGCATCGGACATGGCAACATTGCGAATACGGATGTTGTGGCGTCTCAAACGATTCTCCAGGTCCTCCATGTGAAGCTGAAGATCAACCTGTTGGTCATGCAAGCGGATGATTTCCTGCTGCAGGGCCGCCAGTTCAATATCCTTATTGTCACTTTTGGTCTCAAGATCTGCCACCCAGTCCCCTATGACGTCCATCTCCCGCCGGACTTCCTTAATTTCGCTGGCAAATTCTGTCTTGAAGGTTTGGATGTCATCCCGTAGGGACGTAAAAAGGGATTCTAAAAATGCCTTTGTGATGGGCTCCGATCCGCTGTCCTTGCACTGCTCCATTTTCTTTGGGGCTGGAACCGCAGCGTCTTTCCGTGGGTGGGTCTGCGCTTTCGCAAAAAGTTCTTTCACCGTTTTGCCGCGGGTGCCCCTGCCAGCCGACATCCTTTGACCCCGGTAAGTGATCTGCTCAGCGCCCCTACTCTGTAGGCCTGGACTTTCTCCTCACCGCACCCGCAGGGCGACTCTGAATCGCTGCAGCGTCCGTGCCCCTCTTTCGCCAAATCTGGCGCGTTCGTCTCTCTTTGCCTTGCCAGCACTCAATTGTCGATCTCTCGTGCCGGCCCGTGCAGGCTCCGGGGCAGCCGGACCCTTCCACTCAGCCCTAGGAGGGTCACACACTCTTCCGGGCTCTTTTGTCGCTGCCGCAATCGGCCCCCGTGGTGTCCTCCTCACCTCTTACGGCTCTCGGGCCGATGGGCTTCTGACTCCGGTCTCACTGAAGCCGCGACCTCAGACCCAGTCATCCAATGGCACCTCGCAATGCCGGGCGGACGATCCCGGCACCGCAAAGACACCCCCTCGCGGCGTCGCTGTCCTCACCGTACAAATGGGACACAGGCCTTGCGCGTCTCCTCCGATTCGCCTCCTGCACTCCTGATCAGGCCCGTCTGTCAAGGACGCTCACCCCGTCGTTGGTGCACTCTGCTGCCTCGAGGTCATCAGGTTCTCTGATCGGCCGCCAGGGACCTCCGCACACCGATCACACCCCAGGCCGCCCCCGCCGCACTACCATCTGCTAATCCTGCTCCCGGGACTCTCCTCGCAGCACGGCGACTCCACCGCTCCCCCGGGCCTCCGAGGCCTCGGGACCTCGCTCTGTTCTTCCTCGGCCGCCACTGCGGGTCCCGATGCGGCTCACCTTTGGGCTCTCCAGGAGTAGGATGTTAGCGGCCTTGCGCCCTCCTAGCTCGGGACCCCGGAAACCTCTGCGCGGCCTCCACTCTTTCGCTCAGGGTCGGGCCTCGCTCCCAGCTCGGTGGGGGATGGGCGCCTCGTGGTATGCGAGCGTCAGGCAACCCGGCGCGTGCGAGGCCCCTCTCTTGGTGGGATCTCTGGACCCGTTCTGCTATATCCACGGTTCCGACAGCCCACAGGTCCAACTCTGAGGACTCCGGTGCGCCAGAATCGGTGCTAAGAAACGGCCGTCGGCGGGAGCAGTGGGATTACACGTCTGCTCTCGCCGCCATCTTGGCCACGCCCCCTCCACCCCCCCCGGTTCTAGACTTTAGCCTCTCTCAGAGGAAGTTTGTTCTAAGTGTACATGTTCCAGCTGGGCAATTGCTACAGCAAGTGGATGAGTTCCATCAGAGTCTGACAGGCCCCTCGCTGAAATGGCAGGAGATATATCGCCATGCAGATCGTAGTGTTAAGTCTTTTTGGATGCCAAGCTTGGCTCGCCCACGATATAAGAGAAGACTCCTAGTTTCTGCTTGTGTCTCAGCCCAGCAGCGGGGTCCTTCCACACACTGACGCAGTGGCTCTGCCCCATCTCCTCCTACCTGGATGTTGTGTTTGGGTCTCGCCCTCTTCCTTGTGGGAGGCACTCAAACCAGACTGTCCTCCCCCACTTCTCATCGGCAGCGGGTGCTCCTCTAGCTGGGCCCATACTTCCTCGGGTAAATGAAAGAAGAGCACTTTCTCCTTAAAAAGGACTTTGAGCTTTGCCAGGAACAATAGCATGTATTGTAATTGTAGGGCCCGCAACTTTATATTAACGGAATCAAGGGTACAGCGCTGTTTTTGGGCCTCGCATGTGTAGTCCGGGAATACTATAATTCTTGGATTCTCATGACTGACTTCGCCCAGGCAATGAACTTTCCACAATATCATGTCCCGGTCAAGGAAGTTAACAAGATATCAGAGGCCGTGAGTGGACCCTCCACAATCCTTAGATTCCTGCAATGGTCAGCCTTCAAAGCACTATCTTTCACAGACTTCGGCAACATATTGCAACTCAAACAAAGCCAATTTTTATGTAGGTGATGTCTTACCAACGTCCTTCATCAAATCTCTCCATGGGTTGCTCTCTCACCCCTACTCACCATAGTCAATGCCTCAAAGACGTAAAACATCTCCCTAGAAGCTCTCAAAATAAGCCAGATCCTCCCACTCCTAAAGAAACCTACACTAGAACCGGATGACCTCACCAACTGACGGCTCACCTCTCCCCGACCATTCATCTGCAAGATCTTTAAAAGCTTTGCATGTTTACTTTACCATTGCATCAATGCCTAACATACCCTGCATGACTACCGGACTAGCTTCAGATCACACCGCAGCTTGGAGACCACTAACTTCCATATTATAAACGATGCCCTCTTGACCATAGATGACAATGCCCTCTTGCCTTCTGTTATTGCTGGACCTCTCAGCTGCTTACGACACTGATGACCATCCTAACCTCATGTGCACTCTGGAGCCTCGAATGTGATCAATCACCAATTTTTTTCACTAGTTCTCCTCCTACTGTTCCGACTGGCACTAGCCACTGTTTCAGAAAGTCGCCTATCTTTGCCCTCTTGGCCCCCTCTGGGAAGCCACAAAGCGTACGTTGTTGCGCCTTCAGCAACTTTCAGCACCCTGTAGTCTCCAGACCACTTCCTTAGTTGTGGCACAACACTCTGCCACATCTTTCTGAAGCTCCTTCACAGTGACTTCTACATCTGAGATCCTGTTCTCGACTGTTGTGACCCTTTTGGACACATTACGTAGGTCTTGCCTCAGTTTCTCTCCTATCCTCCTCTTCAGTGCCTCCCACGAAGATTGGTTTGCCAAAGCAGCACTGCATTGATCAGCATAGTCGGTGCTTGCACCTCTACCTCCATGGCCGGGGTCTCCACCTTTGTATAAAAGTCTATTTTCCCCTGTCTTGGGCGTTGGGCAATGACTCTGGCACCAGTCCTGCCCAGTGAAGAGCGATTCAATGTACCAGGCCTTCCCAGAAGTAGGCTGCTTGTCTTCCCCCTCTACGACTTCAGATCAGGCTGAGTCTGGTCAAACACCATTGCGCCTGTCGCCCGTGCAGTGTCCCCTCATCAGACAGGCAGCGAGTGTCTCCACATCAATAGCATCTACTGGGTTGCAGCTGGCAAGAGGGGGAGCCAGATGGTTTGTGTGGCCTGTGTGCCCAATTCTCACGCTCACTGGAGTTAACAACCCTTGGGCAACCATGGGCCCCATTCACTGGGATTGAGCTGCCAATGTCTGCCAGTGCCCCAGATGAGACACAAGGGAACATCCCTTCTGAACCCAATCTCCTCGTCAAAGCCCAGATAGGGGGTACCCACCCATCTGGGCAATGGTATAGGTTGGACCTCTCCTGCGGTTAAACTTTCCCCATGATGTCTTCACTGTCCACCTGACAGTCTAATTATGGGCTCAGACACCTGTTGCAGCAATTCTGTACTTTGGCTCCAGGGAGACAGCTGCTGTTGCTTATACACAGTAGGCCTGTACCCTATCTTGGCCGCTGACCGCTGCCCCGGGACTGGTGGAAGGAAAGAGCCCTCCGGCAGCACCACTAAACGATCAGGGCGCAGCGTCCTCTGCCTGCGGGGCTCGCTTGAACATGTACCCCGCCGCTGCTCCAACCAGCACAGAACCAGCTGCCTCAATCCCGTCCTCATATGCGAGGCTGCAGTGGGGACACCTGGTCCCACTTGTAACGGCTCGCCCACGGAGACAGAAACATTTGCGCTATTCCCTCAAGTCCAGGAAAAGCTGAAAAGAAAGTGGGAAAGCCTCTGGGCGTGACCAACTTGTTTAAATATCCTAAAGCAGAGCACTCCAATTATAAGAGCCCTCAATGTTTCGATTGTAGGGAATGGCACCATATTGCCCCAACAAGAAAACTTCGGAAGAACCTGTGGGCCTTAGTTAAGCCCCCAAGTCCATCCTTTATACACAAGAGCTAGGACATGGTTTCTATGGAAGTGTTCTTAAAAATGAGCGATGGGTTACGGCCTAATTAGACTTGGGGTGCAAACAGTTGGTGATACAGGGAGATTTAATTAATACATCTTTCCCATACAGGTAACTAGCATCCGTTGTGTACATGGAGAAGACAGGACTTATCCTGTAGCTTTTCTCTCAGTAACCACAATAACCGTACAGGTGTTAAATGTAGTTGTAGGACTATTATGCAACCTACCAGTAGATCTCATTCTGGGTACTGATAAACCAGGGTTCTTGAACCTCTTTACAAACAATAAGAGTCATTTACGCCCGTCTGAAGACACCCAACTCATCACAGTTCCTCAGGAAACATTACTTACTCAGGAACCCTAGATCCTAGATGAGAACTTTATATACACTCAACTAACTGAGGCCATATTACGAAATGCCTGGCAGCAAGACCAAACGAATGGAGGTAACCCAACAAACAATTTTCCTCGGTTTATTATTAAAAAGGCATTGCTATAGAGGATAGGTCAAAAAGGTGATGAGCCTCAACTATTAGTACCCTATGAATTCCAAAAACAAATATTATTCTTTGCTCACTCACATCTAGTTGCAGGACATACAGGGACATTAAAAACAACTCGGAAAATTCTTAGACAAAGTTTTTGGCCAGGCATTCATACCAAAATAAAGTATTGCCAAGAGTGTGAGATGTGCCAACACAAAAATCAATATCTGCCTCCACCTGTATCATTTCAACCCCTATCCATCATATGGACTGCTTTTGAAAGGGTGGGATTTGACCTTGTAAGTCCACTTTCCACGTCCAGTAAAGGGAATCAATACGTATTGGCAGTCGTAGAATATTCTACATGATATCCAGAGGCATTTCCTTTAAGAGCACCTACAACCAAAAGCATAGCTGATTTGTTTAATTGAACTATTTTACAGCGTAGGTTTTCCTAATGAAATCCTTTCCGACCAAGGGACCCCTTTAATGAAACAAGTCTGTGAAACCTTGAATCTTTCACATATTAAAACGTTTGTCTATAATCCCCAAGCTGACTGTTTGGTAGAAAGACACAATGGGTCTCTGAAACCCACTATGAAAAAGATGCTTGTAGAAGAGAAGATTCGAAATCAGCTGCTACCCTTTGCCCTTTTTGAGATAAGGGACAAGTCCAAAGTAGTCTGTGTTGTTCACTCTTTAAATTATTATATGGCAGACAACCTTGGACATGACTAGAAATGACTAAAGAGGTGTGGGAAAAGGATACCAGAAGTGAAGCTGGAAACTTATTAGGTTATGCAAAACATTTAAAATCGTGAATAGGTAAACTTTGTGAGTTGGCCCACACCAATCTTGAAAAAAGCCAAATCAGGCAAAAGATCTTTTATGATAAGGGGAAAAAATGGGGACATTTACAGGTAAATGACTGGGCCCTGGAACTCTTGCCTCTACATCAAAAAAATGACATCAAAGTAGAAGGGGCCCTATAAGGTCATAGCGAAAATTAGTAATACTGTCTACTAGTTACAAATGTCTCCAAGAAAACATAAAAATGATCACATAAATGTACTAAAGAAGTGATGAGGACCGCCACCAATAACAGTCCAAATAGTTCAGCCTCTAAAACATAAAATGAATACTCTTGAGGAACTAGTCTTAAATAAGAAGTTAACAGAGGATCAAAAAATTACCCTTCATGAAGTACTGCAAGTTTTTCAACTTTATTTTCAAACGTCCCACACAAACCCACCTAGCTGAGCATGCAATACTCACTGAGAAAGGGGTAGTCATTAAACAGAAATCATACCACATTCCAGCAGCCCATAGAGATGCTGTCTAAAAAGAGACTGAAAATATGTTACAGATGGGTATAATAAAAGCTTCCCAAAGCAACTGGTCGTCACCCATAGTAACTACCTGGATGACAGTCATTTTTAGCCCTACATGGGAACAACATCTTGTCCATTTACGAAATATCCTAAAATAATTACTTACGGCCTACTTTCACATTAATGCAGAATAGTCCATGGTGGGGTTTAGTGGGTTTGAGATCTTGGGAGACCTATACCCAGGCGAGTTCTTTATTACATTTGAACAGGCTTGTGACGTTTTTATACTAGGACAGGGGCAATATTTACACTCTCTACGAGTTGTTCTGGAATGGGCCCTGGCTGAAGAGTCCGATACGAGCATAATTGGAGGGAGAGCAGTGATGCCGTATTAAGGCCGGTTGTGATCCCGTAGAGGGTATTAGTTCTGATTTGAGTGCTGAAGAGGATGAAGATGAATGAATAGTACCGTCCCTTCTAGAAGATAATCTAAATGTATGCAGTGATGTACAGGTGTGATGGCTCTGAAGCGTCCTTTCCCCAATGGAATTCCGGTATAATACTTCTTAAGTGAACATGTTAGTGATCCCTATCTTCGGCTTTTAACAGGATTCAGCGTCTCTGCAGTCACACCTGGATGCCACGGAATGTCGGCCTCCTCCTCCCTAACACATTCTAATAGCCATTCAAAAGAAGATCACTTTAAGAATTCGGTACAGGTACAACATGTGATCTCTAAGAAAACCAATAGCGGAGAGCCGTCGGATGCAAAAAGAGGAGTAGGCTGGTTCAAGGGGAGACGTTGGAAGGCAGAGAGGGAAGGTGGAAGTTGACTCGAGGGAGGATCCTGGGAGAACATGAAGCAGATGAACCAAGAAGAGACCGTAGAAAAGACCGAAGAAGGAAGGGGAGAATCGGAAGACCACTGTTTGGAGCAATTACCTTGCCACGGCCCAGGAGCGAAGTGGCTCTCCCAGGTGCCTCAGACTATCCTAGGCCATAACAGGAGATGGCGGGAGGGAGGGACGAGCTACAGAGACAGAGGTTTCTCCTGTCTAAGAAAAGGGGAATTAACTTGTAGTTGTAGACGTGGTTTTATTTGATTTAACCCTAATTGGGCTGCAGCATATTATGGAGGCTCATTTTAATTATACTGAAAAACATTTTTTAAGAATAAATATTTCAAAAATAAAAATAGTACTATTTAGGGGCAGGAAAAAAGCTACACCTTTTACCTGGAAACTAGGAGGAACAACAGTAGAAATAGCATCTACTCACATCTATTTAGGGAGAGTTTTCTCATAGTCCACTGGTACTGCTTCGCACTTTAAGCGGACTGAACTAAAAACAGTATCCCATGCTAGTGGTATATAAACTTTTTATTTATCTACTGGGAGACAACATTTTTTAGATCTCCTGGAAGTTTATCGAACAAAGAATACCCTATCCTAACATATGGTTTAGAATATATTCCTATAAATCGGGGTTTTTTTAAATCTCAAGGAGGGAAAACTCTTGCGTATGCTTACGACTACAAGCCAAGCCACTCCTGTTCAGGCATTCCGATTAGAATTAGGTGTAGTGAGTGCATATTCGAGAGCTATGGCAAACCTTGTCAGATGGACCTACAATATACTACATGCACCTGATGGTACATTAAGAGCAATTATGCGTCAGGCAACTTTTAAGGCTGATCCAGGAGTATATACTTTTAAACAAAATTTAGAGATCTCTTTGGAGCACTTTCAATGCTCCGAGAACCTTTCACAAAGTTGGTCCCCGGAACTCTTGAAGTTCTTTTTGATAAAATCTACTCCGAGGCCGAGCTACCAAATGGATAAACTTTATTTTCAACAGTTATCGCATCACAAGCTCGCATTAGCTAGGGTTGAGTATTAAGAGATCCCAAAATATTTGAGTTTTACACTGGACCATAAGGTTAGGCGTTGCATCCTGATGCTAAGGCTGAGGACACAACAGTTAAAAGATATAACACAAAAGTGAGGCAGAGACTTTAACAAAACTGGCCAATGTGATTTGTGTAATGGAGGAATCCAAGATTTGGTACATGCCCTATTTGTCTGTCCAAACAGCAGCTTGGTTGATGCACACTCTTGATTTGTAAAAACTATTTGTATAAAATATATTATTTTTAGAACTATGGATCTGATTGAGATTATAAGAACCCCACCTGATGAATGTGTATGTTACAAAGTTTTTAACTTTTTTAAATTGTTATTCCTGCTATTTTAGAGATATATAAGATAAGAACAATCTTTTTTTATAAAGAATTTCATGATATATTGTATTACTATGGGACTGGAAATTTGTATATAATATTTTAGCATATTGTGGATCTCGGATGAGGTCTATATCAAATAGTAAATTTCAAATTGCATTTCTGAAACGTGAGTGTAGAACTTGAATAGTTCAAACCAAATAATTCTCCTTGTGTTTCTTTTAAAGTTTTAAATTATATTTACATACACTTACGTATGTGTGCTTTCCAGATCTGGAAAAAATTAGATTTAGGCGTAAATTGAACTGCAAAGACGTTCCCTTACACTTGGTGATGGGACATAGGAAAAGTGTGGTGTATATGTCTCCCTCACAATTCCCTCCCCCCTTTAAGTCAATTTTATCTTTTTCAAAAACACACTTAAATTTAGCTTTTCTTCTGGATTCTGAGGGAGACATCTTCACAATAGGGTGGTCCCAGATCTCCAATCCTGGAAGAGAAAAAAAGAAGGCTGTGAAGTCCTATGTTTTGAGCCTACTTATAAAAACAAAGAAACAAGAATTGCATTGAGATATTTGTTCTAGCCTTATATATACCGCACACACAACAAAGACCTATGTCCCCTCTCATTATTAATAACCTGTATCACTCTAATTGGGGCACATCTGTATACATCAACTCCTTTTTTTGGTTGTTCTTGAGTCTCTTGTTCATATGTCCTCCTGTCTGGTATTCCCCATCCAATTTTCACGGTGTCTCTCTGTGTCGCCAGTCCTCTTGTTTCACTAAAGAAGTAGTTAATTGCACTGAACCTTTCTGTGGTGTGAATAATATGTGGAGTTGATCACTGCTTGATTGTCTTGTACCAGGGTGCCGAAGACTTTTGCTTGCTCTTTGATTGAACTGGGATGTGGATGTTCACATAGTTTTTCCCAAAAAGTGTTGAAGTTTTTAAAAGGCAATTGATGTTGGATGTGAAGTTGATAGGGTAAGAGATGAGTATCAAGCATTAGATTGTCTGTGGAGAAGGATCCTTTTTGTCTTTTTTTGGGGTCTGCTCACTATTTAAAAGCTGTGCTTGGTTGTACAACTGCGTAGGCTGGGTTATTCAAAGCTCGTTGCCCAAAAATGGGTGAAGACCCCTCGCAAGAGTAAACAACGAGTCCGGCTGTGTTTTAGTTAGTATGCCCCAGACATGATCTCTCTGACTTTGTTTTGATTTTTAATAGCCAGGCCCTTGTGCTGTTAGATGTCCGGGCACCCTGGCCTACCTTGCTCAGACTCCACTATTGACACTGAACTAACAATTTAGTTGCTCTGGTGAGTCAGCAGTTGTCCAGGCCTGGTAAGCTTTGTGCTCAATGAGGGTTACAGACACGATGACAGGTGTTGATGGCGGTATAGAAGGCACTGAACTCTACCCACTTCTCTCCAGGACTTCTGGAAAAAATAGATGTCAGAAGCAGCAAGCTGCCAGACTTAAGTATTAGGGTCACAAACACAAGCACAATTTCTCGCTACATACTAGTGCTGTAGTAAACCATATTTTATGAGTTCAGAGTGATTTAATGATTATTGGTAGCACAGAGTGTGCTGCTCTTCTGTTTTGTTGTGATGTTTTTGATAGCAAGAATATTCGGCTACTCACTGTAAGTTGGCCGGAGTATTCGTTTATCATAAGGCAAGCAGGTTTAGAACTATCCAGAGACAGATAATCTGTCCCGAACTGCAGCAGATGTCATCACTAGCTCAGCCGGTGTCTACTAAAGGCAACTCAACAGCAGAACGCCAAGCACCCAATGGTTCCATGACTTCATGAGTAGTCATTGGAGTGCACAACACCATATATTGTCTCCCTTATTCATAGAAACAAACAACCATGCAAACATAAAAGATGCAGAAGCTTAAAAGCAACCACGGATATGAATCATGGATGCACTTCATATGAAACACACAGGAACCCATCTTTACCACAAGGGACAGCATCAAAAAAATCCTCCACACTGCTCACTCCATCATCTCCTCCCTAATCAACACCTCTTAAGTAAACGCCTCTACCAGGTTCAGCATTCCAAGCCGCAGCTGGGTCAAAATCACAGAAGCAGACTGGCTCGGTGCCCTCAGCATTGATCAACCACAGACTACCTAGACAAGGACATCAACTACTTGAACAACTGGGTCAAGAACCATGTGGACTCCCTCTCACCCATCAAACGCAACAAACCTAGTAGATCAAACAAGCAGGCAAGATGGTACACATAAGACTTCTGAGCTGTAAACAGCTAGAAAAGAAATAGAGAACCAGCCACAACACTACAGACAGAACTTTCTACAAGGCTGCATTCCGACACTATCACAAGCAAATAAGAGACGCCAAGAAAAAAGCACTATTGGCCCGCATGAAAGGAAGCTCAAACTGCTGCAAGAGAACTTCTCAATTTTCAAGGATTTCGCCTCAGCCACTGTCAATAACATTGCTGCCTCCCAACAACTCTGCAGCAACTTCTCCAAATTCTTCCACAGCAAAATCTCAAACATCTATCATCGCTAACCTACCCACCACCAACCAAGACTGTCACCTGAACGAATGGACAACCCTTACCAGAAACGAAGCAGCAGCAATCATGCTGACCATCCGCTCAGGGTCCTCTACGGACCCATGCCCTACCACATCTACAACCTGGGAACATCAACAATCAGCACCAACCTGACCCTCATCATCAATACCTTTCAAATGTCCGCCACTTTCCCGGATGAATGGTAACTTGAAGAAATCAACACCATCTTCAAGAATCCCACAGTTGGGCCAAATCAACTGAGCTACCTCAGACTCATCTCCCTTTTGCCCTGTCCAGCCAAAATGATTGAGAAGGCCATCAACAAGCAGCTTGCAATCCACCTCAAACTTCACCAGTTTCTAGACAACACTCGATCAGTATTCTGTAAAAACATGACACTGAAACAGCACTTATCACAGCCACCCACAACATTCGAATCAATCTGGACCAAGGAGAAGCAGTGGCCCTCATCCTCCTAGACCTCTCCGCTGCCTTCAGCACGGTCTCCCATAACATCCTCATCAGACGACTCCATGAGATTGGCACACAGGAATCCACTCATACATTTATATGTTCCTCCCTCACTGGACAGCCCAGTGTGTCAAGCTACCACACTTCACATCTGAGACCGAGAAAGTGATTTGCGGAGTACTACAGGGGTGGTTCCTCAGTCTCACCCTTTTCAAAATATACATGACACAGCTCACCAACATCATCCATTTGCAAGACATCACTGTTGTCTCCTGAACTGAGGACACCCAACTCACCCTCTCCTTGATGGACAAGACAACTACCACCGGAACCAGCTTCATCAACTACCTGACCATGGTAGCAGATTGGCTGCAAACCAACTACCTGAAGCTCAACTTCAAGAAGACAAAAGTACTGGTCTTAAGAAACAAGACCTCCCAATGGGACTCCACCTGGTGGCCGTTGGAGCTGGTACCAACACCCACAGACCATGCAAGAAATCTAGGGATCATCCTAGCCTCCTCCTCACTTCTTGAGTTCTGAAAGAAGCTGAAGACCTGGCTGTTCGCATAAGCACCTTGAGACCACACACCTACATACCTGCCTATTTGCCTGGACACCCACCTGGGTGATTACTGCGCTATACAAATCAACATAATATGAGCGATTTACAAATAGTGAGACTGAGGCAAAAGAAATCTCACCTATCACATTTAGTTAATCTGGTCAAACGTATGTGGTGCTCTGATAGGAAGAACAGCCTCCTAGTCTTACTCACAGGAGTATTACTCCATAATACTATTGCATAAAATGATTCTTTTTGAAAAACATGACTTATATAGGTAAAACTTAGGAAAGAATATAAAATGAAGAATATATGTGCAAATAAATGGATAATGGCTTGAATGTCTAATCAAATGGTATACCCCCAAAAAATATTACGAACAAAATAAGATTGAATAAACTAGTGTTGCACATTATGACATGATGCTGTTGTAGAAAATGAAGTAATCAATAAATGGGTTGCAGATAGTTGTTGAACGTTTTGATCAAAGGTTGAAAAATCATCATAAAATGGTTTGGATGCTGAGCAATACATAATTGGGCAGCTTGTGTAAAAAGGTGGTTTTCATTTTGTAACTAAAAATCTTTTTGTAATCGATTTTAATTGTGTGTATTATCTGTATTGTTGTAGCCCTGACGAAGTCTCTTGTGAGGAGACGAAACACGTTGGCTACATGAAAACACTAATTTTAAGAAGATTTGAATAAAGGAATTATTTTTAAAATAAAGAATGTGATTGAAGTTTGTGCATCCCATGTCTTATCAAGATGTGTACTACACGTTTATAAATGGTGTTTGCTGAATACTTTTGTGCAATAACATCAACATAGTATAACATAACAAAGACACACTCAACCACATGAAGCTATAACTAACAAAGAATAATGCCCACGATTCTCCAAAGATCCAAGAACATAATACTCACAGCATCCGACCAAACAACCCTACGTTTAACCACATAGCACTTTTCCTTATCATTCAAACAAAGACAAACGCATACATCATGCAAAATTGCACTTGTACAAACAACAACACCAACAAGCCCTGCCAAACCAGCCTGAAAGTAAATTGAGAAAGAACAAGACGAGAGAAGCTAAACAAAATACTCAATCACAAACCTCAACAATTCACATTAGACAAAGGAAATGGCCGTCAGACATGTGCAATTTTATTCACACAGTATTAGCATGGAATAAAACTCATAGTTAATTAGACATTCACTTATCGCCTCCCAGACCAATCCGGCTTCATTCCCGGCCGTGCCACCTCCCACAACCTTCGGACCATCTTCTCTGTTTTACATCAAATCAACCCGGCTCTTCCGGCAGTGGCAGCCTTGCTCAATGCCTCTAAGGCCTTCGATACCTTGGAGTGGCCTTTCCTGTTCTATCTTCTCCACCGTCTGGGGTTCAGTCAAATCTTTATTCGAAAGGTGCTGCTACTATACACGCTTCCTACCGCCCGCCTCCGTATCAACGGTCGGGCCTCCGAAACCATTCCTGTAGGGCATGGCACCCGTCAGGGATGCACGCTCTCCTCCATACTCTTCGCTGTCACTATGGAGCCCCTTGCGGCTCGCCTTCGACAGCATTACACTCAGAGTGGTATTGGCTTTGCGGCGCGTGCTTTACTAGTCTACATGTACGCGGACGACCTCACACTCTATGTTCGTCACCCACAGGAGAACCTCAGCCCTTTGGTTCGAGAGGTGACACGCTTCCGGTATCCAGGTTAACTGGAACAAGTCTGTGCTGTTCCCCCTCAGAGATGCCACGGTCCCCTTCGACTCCGACCATCCCTTTGTTTGGGCCTCTGAACCCACCAGATATCTTGGTATCTGGTTGAGTAGGGATGTTGATGAGCTCTGGAGGGCCAACTTCGGTTGCGCTGTGGACTGATTTGAGTCCAAGATTGTCCTTTGGATTCGACTGCCGTTGTCCATGGCTGGGTGCATAGAAATCGCAAAGATGGTGGCGCTTCCAAAATTCTTATATCTTTTTGTCAACAGCCCAAGCCCCATCTTTGACACAGTCGAGACTTTGCGAAGGGACTGGGATGGCATCCGCAAGTTCTCCGGTTCGGATTTGCTCTTGGCTAATACCATGCCCATTGCCCACCCCCCGCTTTCCCTTCACTCCTGTCGTCGGGGATGGTTAAACACATCTTTCGCCTCGCCCTACTCACAATCTCGGATTTGTACCCTGGGATCTCCTGCCAGCAAAAACCCGTCCTCTAGATATATGTGGCCCTCTAGTCACCTATCTTGCATGCCACGTCTCTCAGCAATCAGTGACCTCTCCTGCGTTCCCTGCCGGCTCCCTGCCTGCGGTGGTCTCCGGTGCAGGTTCATAAACTGGTCTTCCCTTGTTCACGACCTCCTGCCCCCTCTGCCCATCTTACCCCATATATGGTGTTTCCCTCTGGTGTGTCTGAATTTGCCCTCTTTTATTGAGCTGTTGACAATTCATCTGGGCCTAGCCTCTACTGTCACATGAGCATGCCCTCTTTTTCTTGCTATACCGCAATGTATTGATGCACATTATTTGCTTCATTCTGTGCATTTATGGTGACTGTGTACTTTCTTTGAAATAAAGGTTTTTTGAAAATTACAAAATAAATAGTTAAGTAGAAAATTGATTAAAGAAAAATACAGGACACCAGATCAGCAAACCGCTCACAGATTGTACAAGCAAAACAACAATAGTCTCCACTTTTCTATTACAGTGCAAATCTCATGAATGCATTTTGCCAGAAGGCCCCTATTTCCTTATCCATCACCCATGCTCTCCGCTGAGGAAAACCAAGATTATTGGAAAGCATACATGAGTGATCACATAATCCTCTCCATCTCATTGAGGGTTGGGCTATACCCTCAAATCCAAACCAAGAAATACTCCAGAGCCCTGCATAGCGCTCCGTCCCTGCCGGCATACCCGTCACCAGGCGAAACCCCCAAAATGTCCCAACGCCAGACATCTGGGGTTAAAGCAGAAAGGTCCATGACACCTGCCAGCCCTGTGCCTACACAAACACCCCGCCATGGGATCAGTCCAGTAAATCAGTCCAGTGTTTGGGTAGTTTCCCCTTTTTAGGCTGTTAAAAATTCTGCCACAGGGGGAGGTCATTGGCGATCTCGCCCCCTCTTTCTAATACACCCAGACTGCACCATAGTTGAACAACGCACTTGCAACAGAAGCCAGGCAACTGGACTATGTTCCGGGTAGGACACCTCAATGCACATTGCCACCCCTCAACTGGTTCCTAATGAAACTCCAGCTCCTTCTCCCTCAGGGATATATACTTCGTCTCACCAGGGGCCATTACAAAAAAAATAATTCACATGAAGGAAAGGGTGTTATGCAACCCTTGCAAATGAAAAGGGTGTCTCTCAACCCCTGACTCTAGAAAAATAAAATAAAAATAAAACCTTACAACTGAAAATAAAACGGGGTACGTTTTAACGCTTGAAACTGAAAATAAGATGTCTTTCAACTTTCGAACTTAGAAAAATAGGATGAAAAGAGACCTTGCAACTAAAAATAGGGTATATCTCAACCTTTACCCACTGAACACAGGGTATCTCTCAACCCGTGGAACATAGTCTGTATATCAATTCTAGGAACACTGGACCTGGGGAGAAGCACTGGCAACAATTAAACCTCAACACAGTTCTTGACCAATGTTACGTTTTGACGACATAATTGTTCACATATTGCCCACACAAAAGACGTTGTTCTGAAAACATCATGAATCCAAGCATACTTCAGACCCACCTTAAAAATTAGAAACGTAAATCTCACAGAAAGTCTAAACGTGGCTGTGTACAACCTATGTCAATGATCTGCTGTAGCTAGCCATTGACACAAGAGTGGATCTGAATTAGCAAATCACCTGAAAAGATCTTTTTATCAAAGGCACTGCCACAAAGATACGTAATTATAATATGACACATGGGGAATAATAATGGTAAAAACACCTCAGTAGTGTGTGTTTTTGACTAAATCTCAGACAAGCAACACTCCAAAGCTGTTTGAATTCAGTGTTCCAACCATTTATGAGTAATGTCCTGTTGGAATTGCAAACGATTGTTCCTATTGTTCTGTCTTTCAGGGGATCCAGTTACTACTTCTGGGATTTCACAGAGTTTTGCAGATGACAACAAAACAGTTTTCCAGCAGGAGACGCAGGATGAACTAGGAAAAACATGTAAGTCTTGTGTGATCCTTCCATGCAACAGACTAGTAATCTCTTCTCAGCCTTGTAGGAAGCTGGCTCTGTATATATATTTATATATTTTTGGGGGGGGGAGTTTTATACAGCTCTGGCTGGACTCGAGGGTATCAGAGCGCTTCACAACATATACAATAATGTTCAGGTAGGTGATACAGGTAGTTGGTAGAACAGGCTTCACAACATATACAATAATGTGCAGATAGGTGATTCAGGTAGTTGGTAAAACAAGGGGATTCTGGCTAGGAGATGCCCAAACATGTGCCGAGTTAATGTCATCAGAGTCCCGGTTAGAAGTAAGGGGAGCACCGGCTGAGGAACTTCCTTGCCTCTTATCGGATTAGTCTCGAGCGGTCGAGGAAGAGGGCATTGAGTAGCTTCTTGAATTTTGGAAACAAGGGGGTCATTCTTATGTCGGGGGGGGTATGGTATTCCAGATTTTGGGGGCATTTCCAGCAAATGATTTGGCTGCTGTTTTTTGCTTATGAGTTTTCAGCGGGATGAGTAGCAGAGTGTTGGAGCTCCTGAGGTTTCTGGCCTGGCCCGCCCTTTTGAGTCTGTTTGCCAAGTATTCAGGTTTGCCTGTGTGCAGGGCTTTGTGTGTGAGGCAGGCTGTTCTGAAGCTGGCTCGCAACTCAATTGGGAGCCATTTAAGCTCTCTGAGTGCGGGAGAGATGGGGTCAAATTTCCTGGTACCAGTAACCATCCTAGCAGCTGCATTGAGGGTTGTCTTCAGGGGGCGAGGTGTGATTTTGCTGTTCCAGTCAGGGCTGCAATCCCATAGTCAATCCCGGAGAGCACTAGTGCCTGGGTGGCTTGTTGAAGGTCTTTGGGTGGGAGGAAGGGTTTTATTTTGTAAAGTAATTTCAGGTTGAGAAAGGTGCTTTTAGCGGATATGGAGATATGTTTTTTCATATCCAATTTCGGGTCTAGGTTGAACCCTAGGGATTTTACCGAATCAGCCAGGATGAGGTTACAGTTGAGGGCGTTGATGGCTTTGAGCCATTCTTCAGTTTGGGGGTTTTCGGCTTTGTTGGAGATGAGAATTTCCGTTTTCTCTTGGTTGAGTTTCAGGTGATTACTTGGGAGCCAGTGTTGAAACGCCTTGAGCGTGGCGTACAGTCTCTGGATGTCATTAATGGAGGTGGTTTCTAGATAAAGCTGCGTGTCGTCAGCATATAAGTGAAAGGGGATGTTGGATTTCCTAAGAAGAGAGGTGAGGGGTTCCATAAAGATGTTGAAAAGCTGAGGGGAGAGCACTGATCCTTGTGGAACACCCCTGATGACAGACTCAAAGTTTTTAATTTTAATTTTTTGTGAGCGGTTGTGGAGAAAGGAGGAGAACCAGTTTAGGACCGTCTCTTGAAGACGAGCCCTTTCCTGTAGCACCTTGATGAGCAATTTGTGGTCAACTGTATCGAATGCGGCCGATAAGTTTAGGAGGATGAGGAGGCAGCATTGATCCGAGTCCAGTGACTTGAGTAGGTCATCAATGACATTGAGGATTGCGGATTCGGTACTGCAGCCTTTTCTGAAACCTGATTGATGGGGATCTAGGAGATTGATGTTATCCAGATGTTGGGTCAGCTGAGGGAGTACACATCTTTCCAGGGTTTTGGACAAAAAAGGTAGGTTCGATACAGGTCTGAAGTTGTTTAGATCCTCGGTGTCTAGCCCTGGATTTTTTAGCACAGGCGTGACTTGGCCTACTTTGAGGCAGTCCGGTACCATTCCAGAGCTCAGTGAGCTGTTAATGATCTTGCACCATAGCGGGGCCAGGACAAGCTTCGGGTCTTTGGCCAGGTGCGGGGTTAGCTGATCCAGGGCGTGTGATGAGGATTTGGCAATGGAGATTAATTTGATTATCTCTGCCTCCTGGATGGGAATGTAGGAGGACTAGTGTTTAGGTGAGATCAAGTAGGTGTTATCCTGCATGTCAGGTGGATTGTTCTCGATAGCAGAGATGAGATTTGAGCCAAGTGAGAGATCTATCTTAGCGATTTTGTCATCGAAAAAGCTGATGAAGTTGTCACATCGTTCTTTGGATGCATGTATTGATGATGTCATGGGCTTGGAGGTTTGATTCCTGATGATATTGAAAAGCTCCTTGGGTCGGTTTTTTGCAGTGTCTAGGGCAGCGCAGAAGAAAGCAGTCTTTTTGTCCTTAATGTGCTTCTTGTAAGACTGGCAGGCTGCTTGGATTTTATCTCGGTGGAGGGTGGAGGGATTGTTCCTCCAAATCCTTTCTGTGGCTCTCATGTGTCTTCTTTCTTCATTGATGTCGGTGGTGAACCAAGATCTGGAGGGAATGGTCCTGGATTTTTTTAGATTCAAAGGGGCAAGGTGGTCCAGGATGAGCGTCATATTTGAGTTATAAAGAGAGATGAGATCGGTGGTTGAGAGATGATCAGAGATATGGGGAAGTAGTGAGCTGATTCCTTCTTCTAGATCAGCTCGAGGGATCTGGGCTGTGTTCCTGACCCATTTGGGGGGGGGAGTCTTGCTTGGGGTGTTGAGTAAGGCCCGCATGGTTGATGTGAAAAAGAACTAAGTAGTGATCGAACCAGTCTATCGGCAGGATGTGATGGAGACAGCATTGCTTTCGGCAATAATTGCATCAAGGGTTGCTCCTCTGTGATGGGTTTCTTCTGAGCAGTGTTGTGTCAGATTGTTTTCTAGTAGTAGGTTGTTTAAGGTTTGGATGAGCGGGTTGTTTGGTTCGTTCCATCTTAGATTGAGGTCGCCCAGGATTATATTGTTGGAGTTACCGAGTGCACAGTGGGCAATTAAATTCGGAAAGGTGAACCCCGAATTCAATGGAGTTGCCTGGGGGGTGGTACAGGAGATGGCAACGTGTAGGCCTGGTGTCGTCGGTTTTAATATTGACTGAGAGACATTCAAAGGAGCTGTACAAGCAGGAGGGAATTTCCGTGATGCCGATGTTGTTCCTGTGAATGATTGCTATACCCCGCCCCTTTTCCTTTGTCTGTCTTTGTTTATCATTGAGAATCCTGGAGGCACCAGCATGTCTATGCTGGGGAAGGAGAGATTGTTGAGCCAGATCTCAGTGATGAATGCTATGTCTATCTCCTGTGAGAGGATGGTTTCTGCTAGTTCGGTTGCATGTTTATGGGCCGATCTGCAGTTAAGGAGCATGCAGTTTATGGGGGTTTCCACTTTGCTCCTGATCTCTGAGGATTGGGCTCTAGGTAGGGCGGATAGGTGGGCTGGGGGTCTCGGGTCTCGCACAGGGGGATGTTCTCCTTTAAATCCCGTACATGGATACATGGATCTTAGATTTGGGGGAGGAATTCGTAGGGGGATCGTAGGATGAGGCTAGGTGTGCCACTTCCTGAGAGGAAAGTGAGGTAGTGGCTCTTCTCGATCTTTCGTATCGATTATCAATTCCCTTTCTGTTGGGCCAGGGTTGAGATCTGGGGGGCATTGGGGTCGTTGAGGGGTGGTATCTTGTCATGTTTGGGTTGGGTGAGACTAGATGGGGCAGTGGGTGTCTGGATGGGATTTCGAGATTGGATAGGGTTTCGTTCAGGCCTCTGGTCAGGATTTCAAGCTGAGTTTCCAGTAAGAGGAGGCGTTCCGTCGTGTTATCCAAGGAGGGAGGAAGAGAATCTGGTGCAACATACCCCTTAGGGGAGGGGGGATTTTCCACAGGGGGGAGGATGACTGGGGCAACATGGCCTTTGGGTGATGGGGGAGTCCCTGTCATGGTGGATGTTGAAGGAGAGGTGAGTGTCCCAGTCATGATGATTAATGAGGGAGGAGTCGCCTGGTTTGATACTGGGAGGGTTCTTGGGCAGGGGAAGTGCTGGCTCCTGCCGGTCGTCAGTTCTCGTGTGGCCTGGGAACGGGGAGGGGCTTAGGGGAGGCTGCGCTTGAGGGAAGTGCTCGACCTTGGATTTGAAGGGAGGGAGGGGGAGCCTGGGTGGGCGGGTCGGCTACCAGCGGGGGTGTGATCGTTGTTCAGAGGTGCAGAGTTTCCGTGGGTGCCTCGGGATGATGAGGAAGGGAAACTCGTTGAGGATGAGAGGTGGGTCTGGTGCCTCACCTGTCATGAGGGGCTCACTGGGAGGAGGGATGGAGTCGATCCGGCTTGAGAGGTGATCATGGGGGCCTTTTTTAATGAGAGGAAGAAGGAGTCGAAGACCTCAAGGTTAACACTGTATTAGGACTGTGCCGTTCGCGTACATGGTTTTGGTGGTATTACCGTTCGTCGTCTAGTTGTTCGGGAGTGAGGTAGTCAGTTTGCGGCTGTGGGATGTATTGGGAGTTTTGGAAATGATGAGATGTGTGTTAAAGATGGTAGTCCAGTTGTCGGGTCTTTCAGTATGGAAGAGTAAGTCCATTTTTATCTGCCCTCTAGAGGAGCAGTGGTAAGTGTCTACGAATAGTGTCTTGGGGTGTTGTCTGATCAGTCTATGTTTGAAGTGTTTCTTCGCTTTAGTAGAGAGGTAGGAGAGAAAAGTGATTGAAAAGGAGTTCGGTCCGTGGGGTATCAGGTAGTTGGGTATTCGCGGGGCGGCGGTCAGTTGCGGGTCCGGTGGCATTTTGACTGTGTTATTTTTACTCTCCGGTATGTAATGGGGTTGAATATTGTGCGGAGGGGGGAGTGTTGTCAGGTCAGGGGAGGGGAGGAGAATGAGGTGTATCACCTCACGGGAGGGAGGTGTCGGCGGGTGTGGTTGCGTGCGGGGAAGAGCTTCTCTGGGGTGGTAGGTGTCTGACTGATCTCTTAGTACTGGGTCTGTATCGATGGGGGAGATCACTATGGTTGAAACTACCTCTGTCTAGCTGTGATTTGGGCCGACCAGGTCGGGATTTACACACTTTAGTGATCCCGGATCCAGTCCAGTGGAACCCAAAAGGTAGGTAGACGTAAAGCAGATAACACCTCACTCTCTATTTTTGGTAGTCTGGTCGAGCAGTAAGGCTTTATCAGAGGACTGTGTTAAAGCATGTACACACTCAGTCAGCAAATAAATTCACACACTCAAAGACTGAACTTCAGACATATTGTTTTTGTATAAAAAATATTCTTTTAGTTATTTTATTTCCTAGAACCAAGCATGCCTTGCACAGGTAACTGATAAATACTTTGCATTAAATATATAGTTGTTACACAGTTTGGATTGTAATTGTATATGCACTTTGTTTTGATTACCGTAGTGTTACTGATCACGCAATGCTTTTCAGAATACAGCACATATACTTTGTATAGGACTTTTAGCAGAATATCATGTAAATAATTTTTTAGATTACTCTTCTTACACAATGCAGTATACCTGGATACCGCACTGGGTCATTTCCTGTAAACAGGCAAGTAAAAGCGTTTTGGTTATTTAGTTCGTTTTAAAGGATTTCTTAGATTTTCCAAATACACACTTAGAAACTTTTCATAGAAAAACAGTCAATGTTATTCTATGGAGGAAAATAGTGTTATCGGTTTAAAAGTAAGTACTGGGAGTTGGTATTCTGGGGATAGACTAAGCGGTTTCCCAGGATCAAGGATGCACTCTTGTTACACTCTCAGCGGCACCAAAGCAGCCGGGTGCAGAGTGCTGAGACCCAATGTTATCCAATGGGGGATAGGGGGCCTCCGGTTAGTGTCTGCTGACGATTAGGCCACTGGGTTGTGGGAGCAAAGCTCCCGGACTTCAGCTCAGGGCATATGGGGGTTTAGGTCAGCACAAAAGATGCACCTTCAGCGACACCGGGGCGGCCGGGTGCAGAGTGCTGTTTTGGTGTCAGAAGCCCTGTAGCTTTGAATGGGGAGTCTCCGGTTTGCAAAAGCACTGCAGGCTCTGGGAACAAAGGTCTTCTGGGTACGACCACCACTTTGGGAGGTAAGTTGGGATGTTGGGGGTTGGTTAGGCACCGTCAGTTGGGCCACCCAAGGCCGGAGGCGTTGGGTGCAGGGGTGCCTTTTAGGGTCGGATCTTCCTACCAGCTCCTGCTCGCGGTTGGGGGGACCTTCTGGTTTGAGGCTGCAGGCCTTGGCTGGAGGCTTGAGGCAGGGTAGGGGTCACCGGATCTCGAGTCAGGATCGCCGGGGAGACCTCCTCTTGGTGTTGGGTCACTCGGGCCGTGGGCTTCAGGTGAAGAGTGGTGCAAACTTGCGGATCCTTGCGGAGCTGGAGTCTGTTGTTGAACAAATCCAGTGTTCACGGGAGACAGAGTCCTTGGAATGGAAGGCAGGCAGGTCCTCAGGGTTTTTCGAGGTTGCTTACTGCAGGACACACTGGTATTCGTGGGAGCAGGTTCAAGGTGGGGACAGACTGGTAGGGCTGGAGCCAAGTCAAAGGGCCTCCTCCTCTTGTTAGCTTCGGCGCAGCTGTTTGGTCCTTCTTCTTTTCTCCTTCTGGTTTCTTGTCTGAAGAAGCATGGTTCAGGGGGGCCCCTAAATACTAGATTTAGGGACGTTACAGGTAGGTAAAAGATTGGGACCAACGGGTCCCAGCCCTGGTGTGGGTACACCTCCTATTATGCCACCCTCCAGTGGGAGGGGGACATAAGCCTTTCCCTGGTTGGCTGGGTCCCCCATCTGCTAGATGGCGGGGACTGAGAATTGTGCTTCACGTCACCTCACCTCCCCCACCTGAGGGGTGGAGTTGGCAGAGGTAGGCACACCTCTCTTCCTCACTTATATATATAGAACCAGTGGGGACCAGTTGCTGAAAGCAGCAGGTGACCTGGGGAAGCTCACAAAGGCAGCAAGCCTTTGAAGCTTCCCCTTCGTGTACCCTGCCCATCCTGGGGGAGGAGGCTTGGAACCTCGTCCCAGGATGTGCATTGTTTTAGGCCCCGAGAGCAACAGACTCTCGACCGAGGGGTCCAGTACCATGTCTGGTGATGGCAGCTGAAAGCAGCCACTCAGCCTGGACACTAGTGGTAGGTCGTTTTTCAGGAGGCATCTCTAAGATGCCCTATGAGAAGTTTGATACCAAACTTCTCTGTTTTCAGTGCAGCCCTTATCGTGCTGTGGAGTTCGTAATGACAATTCCCCGCACCATATACTCTTAATGGCAGCACAGCACTTACAATGTCTAAGAATGGACTTAGACACTGGAAGGGTATAGGGCTCATGCACCTGTACGCTCGCCACTGGTATAGGGCACCCAGCTAGAGGGGTGACTGATCTATGCCAGTATTAACCGGTAAAAGTGCCTACAAGGGATTTATTTAGGTGCACTCAGTTAAACAATTCATACAACAATGTATAGAGGTTCCAATCGGTAACCTGCAGTTAGATAATCAACAGTTCAGTTTTCTGATTTCTTCCCAAAAGATCTATAAGAGATACTCATGAAATGGGTGTGAATTCTTTAGAAATCAGATTTATATAATCTATACTACTATTATAAAGAGAGGACTTGCACCATTTGGCCAGGTAAACTCGGGAACCACAGCACCAATCGCAACACCCAATACAGCGTTGGAAAGGGCAGTTGCAGCAGAAGGACATAGGCTATGCAGACGCCCACCATATACATTTAAAATGTAAAAGAACCGTGCCAGCAAAGTAGTCCCTTGTGGGCGTGTCTGCATTGTGCTCTGGGTGTGTGCTGGGGGCGTGACAATCGCTGGGGGCATTCCGTCACGAGTGTTGTTTTTTCTTCCCAGGTTCTATACATTCCTGCTCCCTTTAAATAGTAATTCAGTGGAGGTCCCATTCTCTTAGAACCACCCCAAGCACATTTATGGGCAAAAATACAACTAAAAGGCCCTGCAAAGCATTATGGGATAAGCTTAGCATAGTTTTTAGCATTCATGAAAGGGTTTCAATGTTTTGGAATTTTACTCATCAGGGACTTCTTGGGACGACGAGGTTAACTGCAGCTTGATGTATAATATTTTAAATGCTATTGCATTTGCCTCATCAGGGACATCTAGGGACGGCGAGGTGAACTGCAGCTTGATATATAATATTTTAAATGCTATTGCATTTGCATCATCAGGGACATCTAGGGACATGAGGTGAACTGCAGCTTGATGTGTAATATTTTAAATGCTATTGCATTTGCCTCATCAGGGACATCTAGGGACCATGAGGTGAACTGCAGCTTGATGTATAATATTTTAAATGCTATTGCATTTGCCTCTTGGGGACAACTGGGGAGAACGAGGTGAACTGCAGCTCTTTGTTGAATTATTTGGATACGATAATATTCACTTCCCACTGCTAATCTCGTCCCATAATGGTTTGCAGGGGCTTGATCTCAAAATCATTACCTCTCTCACTGCTTGCTGGAAGCTAATTTCACTTTTGTGAAATGACTATATGCATTTTAGCATGTAGAAATACTTGTTATTTTACCTTGAATATATGAGGCTTCTGTTTTAATAATTGGAAATCTGACAGAACGAAATATTGCGGATTTATTGTACCAAGTTCACGCCAATTCCGCCCACCCCTACTTTAAATACCCCTGCACCCCATAATCATAACCCACCCTTACTCTATAAAATACCCCAACACCCTTAAACACTAACCCATCTTAACCCTATAAATATACCCTGTACCCCAAAACCCAAACCTATCCCTAAACCCTAAAAATACCCCTGTACCCCAAAACCAAAACCTAGCCCTGAACCCTATAAATACCCCTGTACCTCAAAACCCAAACATACCCCTGAACCCTAAAAATACCCCTGTACCCCAAAACCCAAACCTACCCCTGAACCCTAAAATACCCCTGTACCCCAAAACCCAAACTTAGCCCATAACCCTTAAAATACCCCTGTACCCCAATACCCAAACCTACCTCTGAACCCTAAAAATACCCCTGTACCCCAAAACCCAAACCTAGCCCAGAACCCTAAAATACCCCTGTATCCCAAAACCCAAACCTAGCCCTGAACCCTAAAAATACCCCTGTACCCCAAAACCCAAACCTAGCCCTGAACCCTTAAAGTACCCCTGTACCCCAAAACCCAAACCTACCCCTGAACCCTAAAAATACCCCTATACCCCAAAACCTAAACCTAGCCCTGAACCCTAAAAATACCCCTGTACCCCATAACCCAAAACTATATCTGAACCATTAAAATACCCAAACACCCCAAAACATATACCTCAGTACCCCAAAACATATACCCCTATACCCATACTTGCCTTAACCAAACATTAAAAAAACATGCTTTTACCATTCATGCATTTACAACGAATTTCGTTGTAAATGTATGCGTGGTAAAAGCATATAAAATGTAATGCCATGCGTTATAATGGCATTGCGGAGTCATGGTACTTTCGTAATGAAAGTATGCAGAGTGATGATATGCGGAAAGAAATTTGCGGAATAATGGCTGTTTACCCTCCCCCGTAAGTACATTGGTGGCACGGCCACCCACATCTCCAGCAACATACTCATATTTTTTCACCACCAATTGGAAAAATGCACAGGTCTCTCTCATTGATGCCCAGCACCGACATACACTTTTAGACACACCTCCCACCACAAGTTCTAGAATTGCGAACTTTAGAGATGGGGAGCTACGTTAGAATCTCGGCATCAGCTCAACATCCTGTGATTACAGGAAAATCGCTTTGTCTCCCCGTGCCTACCACAAATCAATGTGTTCTTCTGTAATGTAAATTGTGCTCATGCCATGTTGTCGAGTTCGCGCTATATAATATATTAAGGAAAAATAAAGTAGGGAAACTCGAGTTCACACGCTACTGAACGCGCACTCTTAAGTGCATCAGCAGTGCACTGTGAATCGGAGCGTTTCACAGGCCTGTCACAGATAAGAAATGCTATCAAAATGAAATCCTACGAAACAATATACTACTGGCCGGCAGCAATTCATACCCGGACAACGTCGGGACGGGCTGCTAGTGTGAAATAAAGAGGATACAGAAAATTGAAGCAACCCAATATTATTAATACCTCCGGGTCATTAATGCGAATATCTGTTCCAAACAAAAATACACAAATAGAACAGCGAGTCTGATCAAAACAGAAGTCTCTTCCAAAAAGAAAACTTATCAATACGGAAATAGATGAGGTTGTCGACGTTTCGGTCTTATTGGTGTATGCATCAGTTAGACCATTTTCAGGACGATGAAATAGGCTGTTATATGACCCTTATGAGCATTCCAAGGGGAATGTCTAATCATGGCTGAATCTGTTTATGAATAAAATCTTCCTAGTTATTTGCAGCAAAAAGTAAAGATAGAAGAGCTCTTGGATTTGATTTTTTCCAAACAAATGGTTAGGCTCTGCTGCTCGCAACCGTCAAACAAGATGTGAGGTGCTACTCCTCTGTCAACTCGCTTTCTCTGCCCATTTTTAAGTGTTTGTAGTGTCCACCCAAATTGCACAACTGATGACCATGATATAACGTAGACACAATTTTGTACAATATCTATTCCAGGGCAGTGAGTTGTAGGCATGGCAACCAGTGATGTGTGCTGCGTAACACACAGGGATGTGTGCCATGACGACTCTTCACTTTGTTCTGCACCAAGACACAGCCTGCAAAGGCAGTGTGTGAGGGTGGCACAACAAGTGCTGCAGCCCTTGGAGGTCTTCTCTGGTCACATTGCCCTGGATACCTGTGGTACCATTTACCAGCGGCTGACCTGTGGCCAGAGATGCCAATTGGGTTTTGTGTTTAATGCAGGTTTAGGGAAAGAACATTGGTAGGAGCCCAGGGCACACTCCGTCAAAGCGCATCAGCAGTTAAGTAAAAAGTGGGGGCTACCATGCAGAAAGAGGGCACTTTCTCACAAGTCTCCTAGTTGAGATCGCACCTCTTATTTTACCAGACATGAAGGAGGAGGCAGAGGCTTGTTCCATGGGGCATTGGGAGTCTAAGATTTGTTTAAAAATCTGTGATTTTATAGGTAAGTAAAAGCGCCCCTCCTGTAAAGACATGCGTACCACCTCTTCTAAATCTACATTTGTATAGCATTTCTTCTATGTTCAACTAGTTATTGAAATCTGTTAATTCTTCACAAGTTCACTGATGGATTACTGCATTCTAGTGTCCCAGGACCAAAGAAACGATTTCACCAAACCTTTTACCACCTTTTACACTAAGCCTTTGTTGCTTGGTCTCATCATCCTTTTGGCACTGTTGGGCGATTATTGTGAGTGAGTGACTTAGGCGCATTCAGCTGACAAAATTTAGCTAATGCCTTAAAGTGCTTTTGCACAAGACTGATCTGTATTGCGTCTGGTGGTAATGACACTGTGCCGTTGTAAGCAAGATATGAATTACTGATTCTGAGACCAAAAGCTCTGACACTTTGTACCTCCTGGGAGCCTGTGTATTCATAAGGTAGGTTGTAATGTCCTCTGTGTAGATTGTGGTGTTCTAATGTTTGATACACACATTTGTGTAAAGTAAATGATAAAATGGCACATGATAAATATTGTGAAAGATCCCCCAAATTCATTCGATTTTTAACTAATTTGCAGATATAGGACATTTCAGAGCATTCTCGATTTAATGTTTAGTCTAGTTCTGGAAGGCTGTTTGCTGAGATTTCATAGGATTCTTACTATCATTCTGTCTTTCAGGTGATCCAGATGCTGCATATGGGATTTCACCAAGTTTTCCAGATGAAAAAACACTGTTCCAGCAGGAAATGGAGGATGAACGAGGTCTCACAGGTGACTTATATGGCATCCTTACATGCAATACACTGTTTACATTTTATTTCTAAAGGTTTACTGATTTTTCTTGTTCAGGAATGCCAGATATCACATGTCTTATTTTACCGGACATAAAAGAGGAAGCAGAGGCCTTTTCAATGGATTATCGGGGATCTGAGCTGAATGGGAGCATTGATAATCTTCTCGGTGAGTCAGTGGCACCACCTTTAAAATAAATGAGTGATCTCCTCTAACCCTGCATTAGGATAGTATTGCTTCTATATTTATCTCACTATAATAGTCTGCTCACTGTTTATGAACTTACTTTGCATGGCCACTGCTTTGTGGTTCATCAACAATATTTGTTATTCTTTTGTTTGTTTTGTATTCTCATACTCCTTTATTCATTTTCAATTTATTGAACTAGTAGTCGGAACTGGTTTGGGAAATAAATATGTATTCCTGACTAATACTTGTCCCAGATTCCGTTTACCTTCATGTGTCATTACCAATTATGCTTTGTGTTACCATGTTCAACATTATGTCTGACCAAGGTCTTGGTTTAAAATGAATGCATGTCTATATTTCATGCTTATATATTACATGTTTACAGGCTTTGTAAAACACTTGCCAGATCACAAATCATTGGCAATTGTGCCATTTTAGAAAGTTCCACTTTTTCTTGCCTGCCTAATCATTTCCTCCCTCCTTGGACTGTAAAATCTGGAAGTCCATTAGAGGTGATTAAACGATTATAGCAACCTACAAGGAAGAAGGTTCTGCTGGCCTATGTAGGAAGCTGACTCTTTATATATAGTATACCAATAAGAGGTATACTGTGCAAAGAGCCCAGGTATTCCCTATTAGTTTACAGTGGCTTGGTCTAGCAATCCCTGTTGCAGGGATTCTGCGGAGTCACAGAACTAATCTTGGGATTGTGGAACCTTAGTTGGCAGGGACTGAGTCATCCTCCCACCTGAGTATCCATGAGCCCGGGGACTGACTAGCTATAGTGTCGAACTTGCCCTTCTTCTCACTCGCAGAGGAACAATTGAATAGACACCCCAGAACATAACGATCCCAGCCCTCTCAGGAACCGCAGTTGCAGGACACACCCTTTCGCTCACACTCTCGTACTCGCCCACAATAAGATCTGACAGAGACATGAGGAAAGTTTTTAAAATGTTTATTTTAACTATCATGCCCTAGTACTGCATGGATACGTGCCACAACAAGTAGAAAAATGGCTAACAAATACGGTTAGCATAGCAAATAGTCAGTAAATCATAAAAGTTGCTGTCATTGTATACAACAGCATAGCCTAACCTCCCTCTGTCAAAGTCTTATTCCAAACTCCTAGGATCTGTGCGTTACTCAAATTGGTCCACCTCTCAATCGCTCCACCTTCTGATGATATAACAGCGCAGAGGATAGGAATGATTAAGTGAAGAAAGGAAAGGATGGGGACAGTGGGGAGGGAGACCTACAACACAAAAAACACAATTAAAGGCCTATTCCACTTCCTGTAGCACATGTCTAAATTCACTTAACATATACTAAGCAGTAACTACCTGTCAAGAACAAGCATTTGCAATGCAATAGGTCTCGCATTAGGAAAGTTTGAGCTATTGGTATTGTAAATTACACATTTTTTATTTATGTGTTGGTTTTGAAAATAGCGAAATTAATAGCTTTGTCATTTACAATGCCAATAGTTTTAACTTTTGGAAATGTGACACCTATAGCATTTGTAATGCAATATGTGTTGTATTTACGTGACTTAGATGTATTGATATTACAAATAACAAAGGCTTTTAATGTTTTAAAATAATTAATACTTAAGTTATTGTAATTTATAATGGCAATAGCTTAAACTTTTGTAAATAACTTTTGTAAAGATTATGTTCAGTGTATTTTATTGTGACGAAAATCCAAGTCCAGAAGAGAAATATTAACATCTTTTTGTGACATTTGTAATAAAGCTTGAAACATTGAGAGGACATATTTGAACCAGTTGTTGTTGAATGGTTGCACAAATTGATTCTGTGGTGGCGCTAAGTGATGTTGTGGTGGCGACGAGTGATGCTGTGGCGTTCAGTGATGCTGTGGTAGCGCATAGTGATGTTGTGGTGCCCCTGAGTGGTGATGCTGTGGTGGGGCTGAGTGATGCATTGGTGATGCGATAGATAGATAGAGTGAGTGCGATAGATAGATAGAGTGAGTGCGATAGATAGATAGAGGGAGGGCGATAGATTGATAGAATGAGTGCGATAGATAGAGTGAGGACGATAGAGTGAGGATGATAGATAGAGTGAGGGCGATAGATAGACAGATAGAGTGAGGGCGGTAGATAGAGTGAGGGCGATAGAGTGAGGGCGATAGACAGATAGAGGGCGATAGATAGATTGAGTATGGGCGATATATAGATAGAAAGATAGAGTGCGGGAGATAGATAGTTGATAGAGTGAGGGCGATAGATAGAGTGAGGGCGATAGATAGAGTGAGGGCGATAGATAGAGTGAGGGCGATAGAGTGAGGGCGATAGATAGATAGATAGATAGATAGATAGATAGATAGAGGGCAACAGTAAACATCCCGTATTCGAGGAATTTACTGTGTGCAATTTTAATTTTGATTCAACGTTTCAATGCGTCCCCTCGAGCACCTGTGTGATGCTACTAATATAAATAAATTTGCAGATGTTAATCACTTTAACCAAACAAAAGGAGGTGGACATGTGGCCTCTGGCTTCAAAGGCACAAAACCTGAGTTCAGATCTCAGTTCCTGCACATAGGCAAACCTTCTTATCTGACTGTTTTGTGCTTTCTGAGCAGGCGGGCACAGTGAGTGCTGAGAAGCCAAACTACCAGTGTGCTCATTGTTTTGACTGCCTCCTTACAGTTTTATTTCTATCCAGCCATGAAGTGAAGGCACCTCAGCAAGTTAACTACACCACATCTTAAACTTTTGTAAATAACTTTTGTAAAGATTATGTTCAGTGTATTTTATTGTGACGAAAATCCAATAACAGAAGTGAAATATTAACATCTTTTTGTGACATTTGTAATAAAGCTTGAAACATTGAGAGGACATATTTCCACGTGCAACAAGAAGTATCTGGGGTCTGATTCCAGTCGGGGCGAGTTAGACGTTTAACCTTTTTTGACCAACAAAGTCCGTTTGAAATGGACAGTAAAATAAATTAAACACATTGCACGCCTTCTTCTGTTGGCTAAGAGACGAGAATGGAGAGGGAAGGAAGGCCCGGCAGAAGAGCTGTTATATCTGATGCTTGTGGATGGCTGACGCTTGTGGATGTCTGATGCCTGATGTTTGTGGATGTCTGACGGTTTGTGGATGTCTGATGCTTGTGGATGTCTGATGCTTGTGGATGTCTGATGCTTGTGGATGTCTGATGCTTGTGGATGTCTGATGCTTGTGGATGTCTGATGCTTGTGGATGCCTGATGCTTGTGGATGCCTGATGCTTGTGGATGCCTGATGCTTGTGGATGTCTGATGCTTGTGGATGCCTGATGCTTGTGGATGCCTGATGCTTGTGGATGTCTGATGCTTGTGGATGTCTGATGCTTGTGGATGTCTGATGCTTGTGGATGTCTGATGCTTGTGGCTTGTGGATGTCTGCCGCTTGTGGATGTCTGACGTTTGTTGATGCCTGATGCCTTTGGATGTCTGATGCTTGTGGATGTCTGATGCTTGTGGATGTCTGATGCTTGTGGATGGCTGACGCTTGTGGATGTCTGATGCCTGATGTTTGTGGATGTCTGATGCTTGTGGATGTCTGATGCCTGATGCTTGTGGATGTCTGATGCCTGATGCTTGTGGATGTCTGATGCTTGTGGATGTCTGATGCTTGTGGATGTCTGATGCTTGTGGATGTCTGTTGCTTGTGGATGCTTGATGCTTTTGGATGCCTGACACTTGTGGATGTCTGATGCTTGTGGATGTCTGATGCTTGTGGATGTCTGATGCTTGTGGATGTCTGATGCTTGTGGATGTCTGATGCTTGTGGATGCCTGATGCTTGTGGATGCCTGATGCTTGTGGATGTCTGATGCGTGATGCTTGTGGATGCCTGATGCTTGTGGATGCCTGATGCTTGTGGATGCCTGATGCTTGTGGATGCCTGATGCTTCTGGATGCCTGATGCTTCTGGATACCTGATGCTTCTGGATGTCTGATGCTTGTGGATGCCTGATGCCTTTGGATGTCTGATGCTTATGGATGGCTGACGCTTGTGGATGGCTGATTCCTGATGTTTGTGGATGTCTGACGCTTGTGGATGGCTGACGCTTGTGGATGGCTGACGCTTGTGGATGGCTGACGCTTGTAGATGGCTGACGCTTGTGGATGGCTGACGCTTGTGGATGGCTGACGCTTGTGGATGGCTGACGCTTGTGGATGGCTGACGCTTGTGGATGCCTGACGCTTGTGCATGCCTGATGCTTGTGCATGCCAGACCCTTTTTGGATGCCTGACACTTGTGGATGCCTGATGCTGTGGATGCCTGATGCTGTGGATGGATGCCTGATGCTTGTGGATGCCTGATGCTTGTGGATGCCTGATGCTTGTGGATGCCTGATGCTTCTGGATGTCTGATGCTTCTGGATGTCTGATGCTTCTGGATGTCTGATGCTTCTGGATGTCTGATGCTTCTGGATGTTTGATGTTTGTGGATGCCTGATGCATCTGGATGCCTGATGCATCTGGATGTCTGATGCATCTGGATGTCTGATGCATCTGGATGTCTGATGCTTCTGGATGTCTGATGCTTCTGGATGTCTGATGCTTCTGGATGTCTGATGCTTCTGGATGTCTGATGCTTCTGGATGTCTGATGCTTCTGGATGTCTGATGCTTCTGGATGTTTGATGTTTGTTGATGTCTGATGCGTCTGGACGCCTGATGCTTGTGGATGCCTGATGCTTGTGGATGCCTGATGCTTGTGGATGCCTGATGCTTGTGGATGCCTGATGCTTGTGGATGCCTGATGCTTGTGGATGTCTGATGCTTCTGGATGTCTGATGCTTCTGGATGTCTGATGCTTCTGGATGTCTGATGCTTCTGGATGCCTGATGCTTCTGGATGCCTGATGCTTCTGGATGCCTGATGCTTCTGGATGTCTGATGCTTCTGGATGTCTGATGCTTCTGGATGTCTGATGCTTCTGGATGCCTGATGCTTCTGGATGCCTGATGCTTGTGGATGTCTGATGCGTGATGCGTCTGGATGCCTGATGCGTCTGGATGCCTGATGCTTCTGGATGCCTGATGCTTCTGGATGTCTGATGTTTCTGGATGTCTGATGCTTCTGGATGTTTGATGTTTGTTGATGTCTGATGCGTCTGGACGCCTGATGCTTGTGGATGCCTGATGCTTGTGGATGCCTGATGCTTGTGGATGCCTGATGCTTGTGGATGCCTGATGCTTGTGGATGTCTGATGCTTGTGGATGTCTGATGCTTGTGGATGTCTGATGCTTGTGGATGTCTGATGCTTCTGGATGTCTGATACTTCTGGATGTCTGATGCTTGTGGATGCCTGATGCTTGTGGATGCCTGATGCTTGTGGATGCCTGATGCTTCTGGATATCTGATGCTTCTGGATGTCTGATGCTTCTGGATGTCTGATGCTTCTGGATGCCTGATGCTTCTGGATGTCTGATGCCTGATGCTTCTGGATGTCTGATGCCTGATGCGTCTGGATGCCTGATGCGTCTGGATGCCTGATGCTTCTGGATGTCTGATGCTTCTGGATGCCTGATGCTTCTGGATGCCTGATGCTTGTGGATGCCTGATGCTTGTGGATGCCTGATGCTTCTGGATATCTGATGTTTCTGGATGTCTGATGCTTCTGGATATCTGATGTTTGTTGATGTCTGATGCGTCTGGATGCCTGATGCGTCTGGATGCCTGATGCGTCTGGATGCCTGATGCTTGTGGATGCCTGATGCTTGTGGATGCCTGATGCTTGTGGATGCCTGATGCTTGTGGATGCCTGATGCTTCTGGATATCTGATGTTTCTGGATGTCTGATGCTTCTGGATATTTAATGTTTGTTGATGTCTGATGCGTCTGGATGCCTGATGCGTCTGGATGCCTAATGCTTGTGGATGCCTGATGCTTCTGGATATCTGATGTTTCTGGATGCCTGATGCTTCTGGATGCCTGATGCTTCTGGATGTCTGATGCTTGTAGATGCCTGATGCTTGTGGATGTTTGATGCTTGTGGATGCTTGATGCTTGTGGATGTCTGATACTTGTGGATGTCTGTTGCTTGTGGATGTCTGATGCTTGTGGGTGCCTGATGCTTGTGGATGTCGGATTCTCCTGGTTGTCTGATGCTCCTGGTTTGTCTGATGCTTGTGGATGTCTGCTGCTTGTGTATGTCTGATGCTTGTGGACGTCTGATGCTTCTGGATGTCTGATGCTTGTGGACGTCTGATGCTTCTGGATGTTTGTGGATGTCTGATGTGGCTGGATGTCTGATGCTTCTGGACGTTTGTGGAAGTCTGATGCCTGATGCTTGTAGATGTGTGACGCTTGTGGATGTCTGACGCTTGTGGATGTCTGACGCTTGTGGATGTCTGACGCGTGTGGATGTCTGACGCGTGTGGATGTCTGACGCGTGTGGATGTCTGACGCGTGTGGATGTCTGACGCGTGTGGATGCCTGACGCGTGTGGATGCCTGACGTTTGTTGATGCCTGACGTTTGATGATGCCTGACACTTGTGGATGCCTGATGCCTTTGGATGTCTGATGCTTATGGATGGCTGACGCTTGTGGATGGCTGATTCCTGATGTTTGTGGATGTCTGACGCTTGTGGATGTCTGACGCTTGTGGATACCTGACGCTTGTGGATGCCTGACGCTTGTGGATGTCCGATGCTTTTGGATGTCTGATGCTTTTGGATGTCTGATGCTTTTGGATGTCTGATGCTTTTGGATGTCTGATGCTTTTGGATGTCTGATGCTTTTGGATGTCTGATGCTTTTGGATGTCTGATGCTTTTGGATGCTTGATGCTTTTGGATGCCTGATGCTTTTGGATGCCTGATGCTTGTGGATGTCTGATGCTTGTGGATGTCTGATGCTTGTGGATGTGGATGTCTGATGCTTGTGGATGTCTGATGCTTGTGGATGTGAGATGCTTGTGGATGTCTGATGCTTGTGGATGTCTGATGCCTGATGCTTGTGGATGTCTGATGCTTGATGCTTGTGGATGTCTGATGCCTGATGCTTGTGGATGTCTGATGCTTGTGGATGTCTGATGCTTGTGGATGTCTGATGCTTGTGGATGTGAGATGCTTGTGGATGCCTGATGCTTGTGCACGCCTGATGCTTGTGGACGTCTGATTCTCCTGGATGTTTGTGGATGTCTGATGCTGCTGGTTGTCTGATGCTACTGGTTGTCTGATGTCTGATGCTTGTGGATGCCTGATGCTTGTGGATGTCTGATGCTTGTGGCCGTCTGATGCTTGTGGATGCCTGATGCTTGTGGATGTCTGATGCTTGTGGATGCCTGATGCTTGTGGATGTCTGATGCTTGTGGATGCCTGATGCTTGTGGATGCCTGATGCTTGTGCATGCCTGATGCTTGTGGATGCTTGATGCTTTTGGATGCCTGACGCTTGTGGATGTCTGATTCTTGTGGATGTCTGATGCTTGTGGATGTCTGATGCTTGTGGATGTCTGATGCTTGTGGATGTCTGATGCTTGTGGATGTCTGATGCTTGTGGATGTCTGATGCTTGTGGATGTCTGATACTTCTGGATGTTTGTGGATGTCTGATGCTTCTGGATGTCTGATGCTTGTGGATGTCTGACGTCTGATGTTTGTGGATGTCTGACGCTTGTGGATGTCTGACGCTTGTGGATGCCTGACGCTTGTGGATGCCTGACGCTTGTGGATGCCTGACGCTTGTGGATGCCTGACGCTTGTGGATGCCTGACGCTTGTGGATGCCTGACGCTTGTGGATGCCTGACGCTTGTGGATGCCTGACGCTTGTGGATGCCTGACGCTTGTGGATGCCTGACGCTTGTGGATGCCTGATGCTTGTGGATGCCTGATGCTCGTGGATGTCTGATGCTCCTGGTTGTCTGATGCTCCTGGTTGTGTGATGCTCTTGGTTGTCTGATGTCTGATGCTTGTGGATGCCTGATGCTTGTGTATGTCTGATGCTTGTGGACGTCTGATGCTTCTGGATGTTTGTGGTGTCTGATGCTTCTGGATGCCTGATGCTTGTGGATGTCTGATGCCTGATGCTTGTGGATGTCTGGGGTGAATGTATGACATTGTTCTGCATTCTGTCCATCAACTGTTATTTTTGCATTTGTCACCCCGAGTGGGATGGGTATGCTCAGACGTGAGTCTCATGCTCTCCACACCACTGGAGTCAAGCTATCCTGGTTGAAGACGGCTGATAGCCAGAAACCGGTCCTAGGATGCTTGATTCCGGACCAGGAAAGACCTGGCTTGGCAGTTCGGGCTTGACTGTTCCCATGAGGCTGATTTGCATATGGCCATGTCTGAACTGGGGTGGTGTGGAGTGCAAAAAAACCAATGGATTTAGGCCCAGATCTCTGTACTGGGGTGAATGTATGACATTGTTCTGCATTCTGTCCATCAACTGTTATTTTTCCAAATTACATAGCAGCAGCCTGTGGTGTGAGAGACAAATGTTGGGGTGAGGAGGAGGGAGGGGGGAGAGAGTGCACTGCAGAGGAAGAGGCTGAAGGTGGGAGGGCAGGGGAGATAGCGAAAGGGTGAGAGAAGAGGCATTGCACAGAGGGGGGCGGGGGAGAGCATTCCTTTGAAGTGTGAAGCTCTCGGCATTGCTGTGGCAGCAAACGGCAAGCGCGTGCACAGGCACATGCACTCGGCGTAATCCGCCTGGTTCCGCTTTCTTGTTTCACCTCTATATGTCTCGACATCTGCAATGCCAGAGGCATTGGTAGAGGTCGAGACCTAAAAAAAGAACTTGCGAATCAATCTTTGATGAAGATATCGTATCAGAGGAAGGCTCTTTATATGCAAAAAGGAGAAAAGACACCATTACATGAGTTTAAACACACTAAAGGCATATACACAACTCACACACCACGCTCCCTCATACTGTACCCACAACATTGATTGTTGAAACTTGCATCACAGAGGGGATTGAAACTTAACTCACACCAAATGCCCCTGCTAGGAGGAAAGATCACAAGAGCCACATAAAGTCTTCAGTAATACACATCACCATGAACTCTTCAGTAATACGCATCACCATGAACGAAATAAACTGTACTCGCATTAACCTCTCATGCCTAGCACTCTTCGGCTGTTTAAGCAAAGCAAATGTCATGAATAAAGTTTCCAATAATTCACTTCTTCTTCTTAATCACCATAAATTGATATTCCATATACAGTAGACGTTGGAGGTATTAGCTTCCCTACCCTGATTGTCATATGCAAGGATAATGAGCAAAGCGATCCAAATCACATCCACGTAAAGTAATAATATATGCCCAAGAGTGGTGACAAGTCACCCTTACCACCCTACAAGCGAGCGTCAGAATGCCAAGAATTCACTTCCAGCGTGGGTCTTACTCTCTCCGGCATCTATGCCAAGTCAGAATTCGCAGCACCGCATCGCTGCCACCGTCCTTAATAAGTGGCTTCTGGGTAGGCGCGTCATCAGTGCACGCGCGCGCCTACCGGGAAGCAGAACACCCTGGAAATGTAGTCTTTGAGGCGTGAGCGAGATGCTGCCACCATGCTCGCCTCTTGGCCTGCAATCAAATGTTGGTTTGGCTTCAGGTAGGTGTGACACCTCCCTATAGAAGCAAAATGATATATCAGAAGATTTCTAGGTGTTTGCAGCAGACCCCTTTCCTCAGTCTATAAATGAAAGATCTACATCACAGGTGCTGTCACTCTCCCGTCTCTGGAAGGGTCGCTCTCCAACTGTGTGTTAACCACCCGTGTATACCTATATGACCAAAGGACGTGTTCCCAAACAACAGCCTCTGCGTGCTATGTCTAGGTGCTGACCAAAACAGAATAACAAGGGGCATTGTTGTTCAAGCTTGTCTGCAGTATTCGGACTAAGTCCCAGGAAACAGCAGAACGCAAAAACAACAGTATGTTCTGTGTGCAAGTTGCAATGTGGCACAAAGCAAAAATATGTTTGTATAGAAACGTGTGCATTGCACAAGGCAGTCCGCCGCGGGCTCATGCTAACATAGGGAAAACGACAATGGCCACATGGACCACTTGACACCCACCCTTTGGTCAGGACAGTAGCAGGTAATGGTTGCGGAAATGACTAGTAAGCAGAGCCAAAGCGTTGCAGGTGAGCGTCCCAGACAAAGGATGGGCGAATGAACCGGAAGGAGTATCTTTTATATACAAAAATACATCCAATTATACGTGTCGCCGGGACCCAATATGTGGGCAGCCAAGTGGAACGCCATTAACTCTAGTAAGGTTTCAGAACCTTCCAAAGTGAAAAGCGCACCCATCCAATTGAGCAAATCAAATGAGCATCAGTGCTCCTCATATCCAGTGGTTGCCGGGACCATCCAAGAAGACCGGTGTTGACTTCAATAAAACTGAGATCCAAGAGTCGATGTGCACCTGCGTATGAAGCTGTGTTAGCCACTGGCATTAATGATGATTATACACAAGCACCATACCCAAGGAACAGCCCTGATTATGGGACATCAACAGATCCATCAACAGATCATAATCAGGGGCAGCGTGTGACGTTGTAACCAGGCAGATATCCAGGGCCCACTGGAAGGGGCACCGGACGCAGTAAAACACAGGTTGCACACAGGTGAAATAGGCATAGTGGAAGGTCAGACAGAAATCAACATCCAAAGCTTCTAGTGGCATCAATCAAAAAAGCGGTCTCATCCGCTCACGGTGCAGCTGCAGTTGCTCCTGTCTAGGCAGAACCACAGATCGAGCAGCTGTTGCAGAATAGAAGAAAGAGGACAACCATGCCAATAATCAAGATGAGCAGCAGTGGGAACCCACCGAACACGCTGGAAAAAATAGAATGTATAAAGGCAATAATAACTCCAAAAATCGGCTTTTTACGAGGACACAATGCCAGAGCACACAGGTTTAAAAAAGTGTGCTAGGCCTGTCGTATCGGACGCATTAAATATTTGATGTATCAATTTCCTGAACTGAAGGGGGGAATTTGTGTTTAACAACAATTGTATTTCACTGGACGTCTTAGCTATCTGCAAATCGAAGGTCTCATGGGCTGACATGAGAGCTTCTTGTTGAAACAATAGTTTTTTGAGTCAGCTTAGCTTATTGAAATATGTTAATGGGATTGGACTGGAAGGCCACAAAGAAACAGGACGTTGTTGCAACAAGTAACTAGCTGGAAAACAGTCACTACGTACGGCATCCCAGCCCACAGACTTCAGCAGTCCTGAATATTAAGGACGAGATAATTGCCTTTGGAAAGCAATGGAGAGTGGGAATATTAGCGGGAACTGTACTCCCTTTTAGAAAACAAGCCAAATTAGGGGCAGAATCGCTAGAAGCATCGTTCAGTTTCTATTGTTGACAACATGGAAATGGCTGACAGTGGATTCACACTCTTCCCTGTAAGACAAACGTCTCTTTCTGCTCGTTGACAGCAATATGTAAACGGTAAAGACCATAACTCATGTTTATAACTGCTCACAAGGGGCTACGGGAAAAATTTTAATGCATGCACTAAATTGAAACATAGAGATGGGCAATGAAATGACCCCATGAATTAACCAAACTGCAGAATTAGTTTTGGCTACAGTAAAAGGTAGTTGTTTGAGTTTCTCTGTATGCAACATAGTATATGTATCGTCTTTCATGGCCATCAATTGTTGTTTGCTTTTTAAATTGAAAGGTAAGAACAATTCACTTGCATTCACATAATCCCAGGGAACTCTCAGATTTGTAGGTATTTGTAGTGTCCACCCAAATTGCATAACTGATCTAAGTTAGTGTTGACCATGATATAACGTAGACACTTCATTTTGTACAATATAAATGACAGAAGATACAATATTGTCTAAAGTATAAATACAAGATCACAATGTGTTAATACTGTTATCTACAACGGCAAGGACTTTATCGAAAGTGCCCTGATCAATTTGTCTTAGACGTACAGCAGCTTCTATTTGTGACAATTTCCAAAATTCATTATAAGCAGCATAAACAAAACGCTTAGCACAAGAGGATTTCTTTTTGTTTGTTTTTTTGTTTTTGTTTTCCTCATATTCCATTTTGGAAATTTTTGAAGGGAAACTGAGCAACTTTCACCGCTTGGTCGACCTGATCCAGCCCTGATGTTTAAGACCAATATCATATAGGAAGTGCCTGATCCCTCAAGTTGCCACTGCTTTCCCAATCCACTACCGTTCACACCGTAGCTGGCACCCTGTGATACTTAGGAGATAAGGGAACCGGCAGGGCCCAGGATAAATCATAGGAAGACCTTTCACCTGTCTTGCCAACCCACAAGGTCTGCCTAGATTTTAACAAGACTTGTGGGGTCGCATGCCATATCAGATTTACTGGTAAGAATAATATGTTTTAGGCAGTTTGAAAAGATAGGGGGATTGGGTCCTTCCATGCTCTACAAATTTCGCGCCTTGCAAGAAGCATAACATAAAAAATAAATCTTGTGGGGAGATCGTTCATGTTATAACCATGGCTCAACCCAAGAAGAATAGTTCTGGTAGTGATTTCCAGTGGTTGCTGAAGAACATCTTCCAGAAAGTCCTGGATCTTAGCCCAATAGTTTCTTATCTCTGGGCAGGCAGAGAACATATGTACATCATCTGCGGAAGGGTGTCTGCATCTAGGGCAATAATATTCTACATTAGAAAATTTGACACGTTTTTTGGAGTTATATACGCCCTGTACATAGTGTAAAGATGGTTTCGTTTCAATGTAGCAGACTTAACCACTGCCTGCAAGATGGTAAAAGAATCGGTCTACAGGGCCTCAGTTATTTCGCTGTTCAGATTTGATATGTTACCCCAGAGTTTCTGTAGTTCTAAGTCTGTGATGTTCTCAGCATCTAACGTAGATGTATACCAGTACGAGATTTGAATTTTCCACCTACCACTCCTAAATATTAGATCAAATTTTGGATTAGGTTTATTAAGATTCCATGATCTCGTTGACCACCATCCGGACAACTGGTAGTATTTGAATCTGGTAAGTGAACCCCCGGTCAGACTAGATAAGACCTCCCATTTTAAAAGCTGCAAGTCTACCTGGAGGTCCCACCAGCATTCCAACCCAGCTATCCTCAAGGGTCGAGATAATTGGTCATCAAGACAGGTCGTCGTTCCGGGGGAATCCCAGATGGGGGCCTGTGCTGCATAGTAGGGAATATCTAGCCTCTGCCTAACATATACCCAATTTCTTAAGGCTGCCCCCAGTGTCTTAAGTCTAACTTTAAAAAAAAAATTGGGTCCCCATACTTGAAAAGAAAATGAGCTTGACCCTATGGTATGTCGTGCAATAATGCTTTAAATAATAGATAGATGATAAGTCAGGTTTACCCGCTAGTGTTCTGAAATTTTTTAAATGAAAGGCATGGCAGTAGACCAGTAAATCAGGAATGGCCAGCCCTCCTGTTTTCAAGGTTCTCCTGAGCTTTTTCCAAGATATTCTCGGTGATTTTGAGTTCCAAATGAAAGATCCAAGTTTCCCTTGTAGTTTTTTAACAGATGGAGTGTGGAATGATAAAGGAATGGAATTAAATAAGAACGTGATTTTTGGGAGGATGATCATCTTGATTAAATTTACTCTCCCGAAGATGTTTAGGGGGAGAGATGACCATCTTTGGAGGAGGGCACGAACATCCTTTGAGATTCTGTCTAAGTTGATTTTCGGTATATCTTCGATTTTTTGGGCCAGATGTACCCCCAGATATCTCATTCTGTTCTTTGCTCCAGCTGTCCCTACTTCTTGATTCTACTCCATGATCTCCGTTTTATCTCTGTTGATTGTATACCCCGAGACCTCTCCAAACTCCTCAGCTAAATCTACTAATCTGGCAAGGGCTTCTCCCGGGTTGGAAGTAAACATAAGTAGATCGTCAGCGTATAACGCAAATTTTAACTCCAAATCAGAGATCTTGAAAGGTTTGAATATCGGATCGGATCAGATCTAAGTAAACAGACAAAGGGCTCTAAATATAGATTGAACAACAGAGGCGATAAGGGGCAGCCCTGCCTGGTCCCCCGGGCAATGGTTACCCAGTTGGTAAGGGAACCATTAATTAGGATTTTTGCACGCGGTGAACGGTATAAAGACCTAATAGCTTTTATAAAATTGTTTGGAAAGCCCAAAAAAGCCAAGGCCCTCCACAAATACATCCAATCTACTTGATCAAATGCCTTTGCGGCATCGACTGCTGCCAATGTCAGGGGGATCTTCTTATTCACTGCAACATCTATCGCCGCAATAGCTTGGAATGTTTAATTCATTGAGTTGTCTGTCTGGGATGAAACCCCTCTGATCTCGATGTATAACCCCCGCAAAGACTTTGTAGTCCGAGTTTAGCAGAGAGTCTGTATGACTCGATTTTGGATGGGTATTTGTTTGGCTTCACAATTAGGGTAATAGTAGCTTCTGCCCATGAATCTGGGGCCACCTCCCCATCCTGGAGAATTTTATTAAAGAGGGTTGTTAGGACAGGTAGTATTTGATCTAAAACTATCCTGTATACTTCAATAGGAAGTCCGTCGGGCCGGCTGCTTTTCCTTTGGCCATTTTCAAAAGCTGAGTTCTTACTTCACCTTCTCTTACATCAGAGTAGAGATATTTTTTATCTTCCTCAGAGAGGTACGGGAGCTGAATTTTGCTTAACCAGCTATCAACCCTCTGCGGGCAGCGATAGGTGTTAGCAGTATATAATGTTTGAAAAAAGGATTGAGCCTCCTCCCTGATTAAATCATCCTCATGGGTAGTTGTGCCTGTGCTTTGCAGGGATAGGCAGTTGATTTGATTTCTAGTCCTATCCACCCGGGATTTCCATGCAAGAAGACAGCCACATTTCTCCCCATACGAGAAGTTCTGAAGCTTGCTGGCGTCCCATCTGTCTTTAAGAACCTTATCAAGACCTGCTTGATAATCTGCCCGCAGATCGTCCAGCTCTTTTTGCAGGCGGAGTTTAGTTTTTAACTGATTTGCTGAGGCTTCCTGAAGCTCCTGTTCTTTTAATTTAAGCATGAGAAGACCGTCTACCTTCTTCTTTTTACTCAGTTTGTTTCTTCTAATCATCAAAGTGGTCAAGGAGCCTCTCAGAAAGGCTTTGAATGTCTCCCATATCACCTGTTGGGTTGTTGAGCGATTGTTATTCCTAAAGAAGTCCTCTGTCGATGTCAATAAGTCCAACCTCAACTCCTCTTCCAATAGCAGGGCTCTGTCCAGAGTCCACCTCCTCTGCAGGTCCTTCTGCTTAAGGTGGATTACTAACTCGACAGTCGAATGGTCTGACAGTATAGCAGGGATATAGGAGATAGTGTCTACTGTGGCAAGGAGTGACTGGTCTAAAAGGAAGAAGTCGATTCTGGAGTGATGTCCATATCTGCGACTATTGAAGGAAAAATCCCTTTTGTGTTGTTTTTGGCTCTCCAAACATCTATGAGGTTAAAATCTTTAATTATGTTTTTAAGCTCCATTCGAGAGGGGTCCCTATGAGCTCTCTGGATTTCAGCCTCAAGGTCTATGTCAGGTCTGCACAAGAGGATTTTGGACCCAAAAGGAAATCTGCAAGATTTGTCTCCAGACAAAAGAGAAAGTTGCTGTTTTACAGAAGACAGTTTAGAATGTTCTAACCATTAAAAAAAACTGTATTTTTCATTTTTATACATAATCTTAAGTCAACTGGCAGTTTTAAAGCAAGTTTCACATGTCGGATATCGCAGTAATAAATACAAGTGTGGTAGTAGGAAGTTAATGACATCACACAATGCTTTAGTATCTGATTATTTAATGCTCTCCCCTTCCCCTCCAGCGCTTTGTGCATTGTTCCCACTTATCCACTTATTCTCACGGTTCTAATCAAGACTATTGGAGTTGTTCCCCCCCACCCTTGTGCCCCCTCAGCGCTATTCTGGGTGGTATCTCTGCCTCTTGGCCTGAATCCATGTCTGACTCTTAGTCAAAGGAGGGGAGGGGGCTAGAAGATTATCTGGTGCTTATGTCTTCTTCTAGCTTGTCACCCCCCCTGCTTAACCGTATATATGTTTCCTCTGCCAGTGCACACTCCGCTACATCTTTATGCCACTTATCAAGTGTCAGGGAATGTGTAGAGTGTGCAATGGATACTCTACGTCGAGTTAGAACCATCGCTAGTTGTCCAAATTTGAAAGTCGTCTTCTGTTTTCGGGGTAGTTTGAGCAGACCTAGGTGACAACATTGGGGGGTCAATTCAATATGCAAGTGAGTCACCTGTTCCAGGTCCTCAACTATTGAGTGCCAGATGGAGTATATTGCTCCGCAACCCCAAGTCATGTGTAAGAGGTCTGCTCCACAGGTGTTGCAGATTTTCATTCTAATTATTGTTGACATCATTACCCAACCGAATGAGTGATGACTGTATTGGAATTGGGGGTTTGAGGGTATCAGGCCTATGTAAGGAAAACCCAGAAGAAGCATTCATGAAACGCGAATGACTAACATTTGTGGGGGTGAGCATGTGAAAAAGGGGCACTTTCCTACAGCCCAGTTTAGGCTCCAATTGCACAACATCTATGGTCAAGGTCGTTACGGTTTCTTTTTCCTGTGGGGTGACCAGTTCAGTTTGTGTGTGTGTGTGATATTTCTATAGCGAGAACCTAGCCAAAAAGCAGTTGAGGCTGTATAGGGTCAAAAGACAAGCATACATTCAATGCTTATAAGGAGAGTTGGTTGGTTTGTGGACTGTTCATGTATTGTGGTGAGGAGAGCCAGGGTAGTTTCTTCAGGATTAGAGTAATGTGATAGGGATTTGAAATTACAGCTAGCTTGTATTATATATTCATTTTCACCTTAGCAAAGTAATTAAAAAGGTGGGTTACATATTAATGTATGAACTGGGTTTAGAAGTGGTAAATCAAATACTGGATGTATTTGCCACCACATCAAAAGTGCTAACTTTAGGGCGTGGCTTGGCCAGCGAACATTGCGGTCGTGTAGAGCCGAAGCTCCGACCAGCCGTTCATTATCCTTATCATTTATCCTAGCCCTGGTCAACTCCTGTGGTTCCCTGCAGCCCTGATGGATTCCGGGACCCGGAGACTTCCGAAAACTGCTGCGAGGGTAACCTGCATCCACTCCTGAGGCTGGGAGGCGATCCGGAGGGGGACCGCAAGACGAACTGTCCGGTGCGGCCTGCTGAGCTGGGACCTCGATTTTCGGCGCGCGCCGCCTGGCGAGAGGGGCTGCGCCAAGTGCTGCAGAAGTGCCGGCCCTGCTGTTTGTCGGCGGATCCTGGGTCCCTAGGGTGGTTGTCCCCGTCGGGCGAAGCCGCTAGGGAAGCAGCGGCGGAATACGCTCTGCGAGAGCAGATAACGAAAAGGGTCGGGGAGCGCGGCGCCATCTTCGGTGAAGGAGAAGCTGCCGCCGGCTTGAGGAGGGCTGCGTCGGCCAGACGAGCGGCTGCTTCGGGCCCAGCTGGAGGCTGCCACGAGGTCAGAGTGATGCCCTGTGGGGAGACGGGCGGGGTGGTCGCTGAGCCACATCGCCTTCTCGGGGGTCAGATCGGGCCCCGGGCTCACCTCCAACCGGAGTACTTGAACGGCGCCTAACCACACTGTCCGGGAGGCCTGGGCCCCGCGAGGAGGGGGACCGGACGGGAACGAGCCGGTGGGCCACAGCGGGTCTTGATTAGCCCGACGGCAGGGACTCGAGGGGTCGGCAGGGTCCCACAGCGTATCGGGGGTCAGATCGGACCCCGGTGCATAATATTGGAGGAGCGGACTGCGTGGTGACTCCCCCTGGTGTGAGGCCTAGTGGAACATACATTGCCGACCGGACATCTTTGGGAGCCGGCCGGGGGGGCGACGCTACTCGCTGCGGTGCGAGATATACTCATTGTACCGCCATCTTGTCGCGGAGTGGCTGGCGGTGAGAGACATTTACTGGGCGACCTCAAGTGGAAGAGGGCCGGAGGGAGGCCTCGCTCCTCGAAGACATCATGATACGGGGAGGAGGTGGAAATCAGGGTAAGCAGGGCCCCAGTGATAAATTTACTGAAGCCGCCGGCGCAAAGGGGGCGCAGACTCAGGTGCCGGACAATGCTGCGCTCCTGGCTGCTATCATGCAGTCCAGAGATGTCCTGGATGCTAAGATTGGGGCTGTGGGCTCAGATGTCATGCTCCTTCGGCAGGACTTGCGAAACGCCGTGGAACGCATAACAGGCGCAGAAATGCGCATAACAGCAGTAGAAGACGACATGACTACCCTAAAAAAGAGGGTCGTTGCCCTTGAAAGGACACAGAAGGGCCTGGTGTCGAGAGCTGAGGAGGCGGAGGGATGCGCCAGGCGCAGCAACCTTTGCTTCGTGGGGTTTCCAGAAGATTGCAAAAAGGGTAATGCGGAGCGTTTCCTGACAGAATGGCTGGAGGGATGGATGCCGGCCGACACGCTTTCACGCTGCTTCGTGGTAGAAAGGGCCCATCGGGCGCTGACGCAGAAACCTCCGGTGGGAGAGCGCCCTCGCCCCATGATTGCCAAACTATTAAACTATGCCGACAGAGACGCTATCCTGAAACAGGCGAGATTGAAGGGCCAACTTATGTTCGAGAACTCTCATATCCTCATCTTCCCGGACTATACGAAGTTGGTCCAGCAGCAGAGACAATCTTTCGCTGCGGCCAAGGCTCGCCTCCGAGGATTAAAGCTACCTTATGCTCTGCTCTATCCAGCACGGTTGCGGGTCGTCTTTCAGTCCCGCACCTTCTTTTTTGACACCCCAGAGGCCGTCTTTTAGTGGACGGACGAGACTGTAAGGGTACGCGTCAACACAGCAAAAGGCGGGGAATCTGACTTCTCAACCGGGGGCCCCCTTGGTAGAGGTCCTGAAGACCAGCGAAAGCGCCGAGGCAGATCTCGCTCGAGCCGCAGCTCACACTCAAGATCAAAGACACGTAAAGATAAGGAATCGCAGGAGGCCAACGAAGATGTGCCCTGAATGTGGGGGAACTGACATTTGCTTGGTAACCATGACCAGGGCACTTTGGCTCGGCTGGAAGCCACGCTTGCTCAGGGTTGGGAGGGGACGACAGCCTAGTTCTACATGGGCTGTGATGAGGGGATCCATTGGAGGGGGTGCTCCCCGGCTCCCAGTTGGGTCCGGGCTCACATCCTGACCACGATAGGTGCTTCCGTCTTTGGGAGGTGCGGGGTGGGGGGGGGGGAATTGTTGGGGTTCAGGATTGTTCTAGTTCAAGGGAAGGGACTGCGCGCAATATGCTGCTTCCGATCCGTGGTGGGTACTGCTGTTGCTGCCTACAGTGGGACGTGTACAAATTATATGCTTCTGCACAAATGTCATCTGATAATGTGGGATCATGGCTAGGTCCTTGCGGGACACGCATACTGAGTTGGAATGTGCGAGGGATGCTGGATAAGGTGAAGAGGGGGACTGTGTTTGCTTGGGCCAACAGAAGGGGAACTGATATATTGCTACCACAAGAAACTCACCTGTTGGGCACCAAAGCGCTATGGCTTCAGCGAAATGGCTTCACACAGGCCTTCCATTCTGGCTTCACGAGGGGGTCACCGGGCATGGCCATTCTTGTACATCTTAGAGTCCCCTTTACTCATAAACGCACATGGCTAGACGCACAGGGCAGAAATGTGTTCGTACAGGGTGAGATTGGGGGTGAGGTGGTGGTCATTGGTAGTGTGTATGCGCCGCTCCCGCTACAATGGGCCCTGGTGGAGAAGCTGATGTCTCTTTGGGTGGACATGCCTACTGCTCTATCTGTTGTGAGGGGGGACTGGAATGACGTCATGGAGGTCTCGTGGGACAGATGGCGGGGCGCTGCTGGCGCTGGCGAGGTGATGGGGAGGGAAGGGCAGGCGACTCGATTGAAAGCAATGGTCACGGGGTTGGATTGGGTTGACTCTTGGTGGTACAAACGGGGGGCAAGTAGGGAATTCACATACTTTTCCTCAGCGCGAGACTCGTTCTCGCGACTAGACTATATCTTTGTTCCACGGGGAATGGCCAACAGGCTTCTGTCAGCGGAGATTTTACCACCGGCACTATCAGATCACTCTCCGGTCTCTGTTGTGGTCGACACTGGGCGCACCCGGCAGCCGTTCAGATGGCGCATGTCGCCTTGGCAATTAATGCAGCCCTCTTATCACGCTCACATGACCTGCGAACTTGCACACTTCCTGTCCACAAATGCGGGCTCAGTCAAATCCCCGGCAGTGCTGTGGGAGGAGATGAAGCCCACACTGAGGGGAATTGATATCTCATGGTGCTCAGCGGCGCGGAAGGAAAAGCGTAGGGACCTAGTGCGGCGAGAGGCGGAATTGGAGGACCTAGAGCGCAGGGGACTGGGGGAGGATAGCAGACGGGAGAGGCGTCAGCTGGTGTTGGAACAACAGCAGTACATGTCGATCCTGTTGGATGATTCCCGTCAGGCCTGGCTTGCCACACGTAGCCGCATATATCAGTGGGGCGACAAGTCTTGCAAAATGCTTCATCGCCTGTGTCAGGGCATCATGCATGCCCAGCCACTGCCCCAGATAGTTACCCCGGATGGGGAGCCGCTGTTGAAGCCCAATGCGATTGCGGGTAGCTTTGCCTTATATTACGAGACCCTATATGCGCCCCGGGAGTGCCTGGAAGCGGAAATGGTGCAGCGATTCATAGATGACCTCCCCCCGAGGGCCGTCTCGGATGAGGCTCGGGACGCATTAGACCGACCACTGACAGATGAGGAACTGGCCACGGCTCTTGGCGAACTGAACTCGTGTAAGGCGCCCGGTCCGAATGGGTTCCCGAGCAAATTCTTTAGACAATATGCGACGCAGTTGACACCCCACTTCCGGCCGGTTATTGAGGAGGCGTGTGAGAGTGGTACGCTGCCCCCGGATTGGAGACATGCAGAGGTAGTTGTTTTCTTGAAGCCGGAGCGGCCCCCGGAGAGGCATGAGTCCTACCGTCTGATCTTGTTGTTAAATGTCGAGGCCAAGATACGGGCAAAGGCCCTCGCTAATAGGCTCAAGCCCCACATCACGGATTTGGTTCATCCGGACCAAGCCGGCTTTATGCCACAACGAGCCTCTAGGCATAACATCAGGCGAGCTCAAGTTGCGATTTCGGCCTGGCGGGGATTGGGTGAACGGGCAGCGCTGCTGTTGGCAGACATGGATAGGGCGTTCGACTCACTGAGCTGGACGCATTTATTTGCCCTATTGGGGCGTCTGAATCTAGGGCCCCGATTCCTGGCATATGTACGGCTCCTATACACGGTCCTCACGGCTGCGGTGCGAGTGAGCGGCGGAATATCCCGCTCTTTTAATATCCGGCGGGGAACGAGACAGGGTTGCCCATCTCCCCATACCTATTCGCACTCGCAATGGAACCCCTTGACGCGTGGGTGCGAATTGATGCTCAATTAAAGGGTTTCCAGTGGTCGACTGATGTGGCGGATAGAATAGCCCTATACGCAGATGATGTGCTGTTTTTTCTCACCGACCAGGAACGCTCGGGCCTCGCATTCTGCGAATCCTACAAATATTTGGCGAAACCTCGGGTCTCTATATGAACCCCGGGAAGTCCACCCTCTGGACTCTGGGGGGCCCGCAGCCAATTGGAGAGTGGGCCAACGGGATTCAGGTGACCGCAGATGGAGTGAAATACTTGGGGGGTGTTCCTTACGGAGGATACGTCCGTGGCCCTGGAGCGCAATATTGCCCCGGTGTGGGAGCGCACACGGGAAGATCTCAAGGCATGGGCCAGAATGCCGCTCTCCATTCAGGGTAGATCTGCCATTTTTAAGATGGTGGCGCTCCCGTGCCTATTATATCAATTGCAGAATCATCTGGCGTTAGTCCCACAAGATTGGTTTCGGCGCCTTAACGCGGCGTTAAGTGGCTTTCTGTGGGAGGGGGGCGCAGTGCGGGTTGCTTTGCGAACTTGCTTTCGCTCCACTTATACAGGAGGGCTGGCCACTTCGGACGTTCTGTCATACTGTCAGGCATCTCACCTCCTGGTTCTGAACGAATGGTGGTATGCGGACAGGGGAGACCCCGCGTATGCGGTGGAACGAGCCCTGATGGCTCCTTACATACGCTATTATACTCAGCATCTTTTCGGGGATCCCTACCATCCATCACGCGGGTGGTCTTTCAGGTTTGGCAGCAGGCCCTGCGTAGGTTGGGCTGGTGGAATGCTCTAACATTAGAAACCCCATTGTGGCAGAATGGTAGATTGCCTCAGCTCGCGGCCCTAATGGGCTTCCGGAGTTGGGATGCGATAGGCATCTCTACACTAGGTGATGTCATGTCCGAGGGTGTGCTCAAGTCATTTGATTCTCTGCGGGAGAAATTTGAGATGCCACGTACCCAATTTTATAAATACCTCCAATTCCGGCATGCTCTTACTCCGTATCTTCAGGGGGTGGAAGACATACCGGAATTCAGTCCCATCGAGGCCAAGGTCTTTATGGGAGAACTACCAGACAAAAAGATATCCTGCATCTATCAAACCTTAGTGCGCCACAGCTCCACAGACCTTGCACAACTCAGGACCAAGTGGGAGCGAGATGTTGGGGAGCTAGACGAGGAGGATTGGGTGGAGGCACTGGAGGGACCCAGGGGAGCGGCCATTTCCAAGCGCTTGCGACTAATACAATTCAGGTACCTTCATCGTACGTATTACACTAGACAGCGCTTGTGGAGGGCGGGATTGATAGCATCCCCAGATTGCCTTAGGTGCGGATCAGAATTAGGTACACTGCTACATACAGTATGGGACTGCAGGGTTCTAAGGAGGTTCTGGGATAGGGTATTCCGTTGTTTGAATGAGGTCCTGGCCTGGGAGCTTCAGAAAGATCCCAAGTTGGCCCTTCTACACATGCTGGCTGGAGTGGGGGGCAATTGGTATAAGCGTCATTTACTACTGTTGGGACTAACCCTGGCCAAAAGGGACATTGCGAGATCTTGGAAGGAGCCCCGAGCCCCGTCACTTATAGCTTGGCAGAATGGGATGGACTTTTGTATGGGCCTGGAACAGCCAATATATGTAGCATGGGGCTGCCCGCTCAAGCATTACAGAATATGGAAGCAGTGGGCAGATTATCGGGGCCTGGACTTGGAACCGCCTCCAGAGGAAGATGTCTTTCAGCTCCCTTAACAGCCTGACAGCCTGTAATACGGGTGGACACTGTGGCACGTTTGGCTAGTGTAACATATTCCAAGCACAACACGGGCGGAGCAGGCAGCGGCGCGCGCGGCGGGGAGGGGGGTTGAGGGTGGGTGGGGGGAGGGGGTGGGGGTTGTGCAACTTTTGCATTTCTTTTGTTTGTTTCAACTGTTTGATTGCCTATGAAAATGCTTGCATGTCACTGTACTTGATAATTTGCTTCTGGTGATTGTCTCTGGCTGTCAGAGCATTGCTTGATATGTGTCCACCATGCAACCAATAAAATCTGTTTTCAAAAAGTACTAACTTTACTGCCACAGGAATAAATATTTTGATCATATTAATGAGCTCACATGGATAGATTTGAATTTTACTTTTTCAAATGTTCAAGATAAACTATTTAACGTTTCGGGAAACCTAACAGCCAATACTCCGCATCTACTGTAGTATTATTTGTTGCATTTGAAAAAAGATTTCTGTATCTCATTTCAAATAGGAGTGTGCAAAATTCACGTAATTTGCTTTTGATAGGTACACAAAATTACAGCAAGATATAGAGAAATTATGCGAAATGCAAATCTGCAGTTCAGTTTTTGTTGCGAGGGTGCATTTCAACAAAAGCAGCAAGCAACAGCCACTAGCATTCTGTTGTTCAAGGGCTTTTGCGGTATGTTTTTACAGCAAGTTGCACACTTCTGAGTAAACCTTTACCACGAATGGCGCATATTTATGCAAAGTAGCATAAGGCCATAATTTGGGAAATTTCATGTACCAATCGTAACACGCAAATCACACAGCCATTATTTACATTTTGCCCAGGCCTAATTTCAAAGTCACCAATTGGAATATAGAGCAGAAAGTGAGCTGCTTGAACTTTGACAGGGAACTCAAGATATAAAAAGTTGTTGCTCTCTTTAAATATTTAGTCGCAGCCTCCAACTGGAATGTCCAGACTTCAGCAGTTCCTTTCAGATGTTGCTTAAGAGACAATATTAAGGATGGATTTTCACGTCGTACAATCTCCTACACCTGTTCTGCGTCAACAAACTTGGTGGTACAAACTGAACACAGACTTCCAGAAATGCAACAAAATGGTGCTGTGGACAACGATTTTGCCTACAGGGACTAGACCACCAGCAAATCAAGAAGCAAGTCCTAAGCCCATGCTCATTGGGTCATGCCACAAAGCTTCCTTCAGAAAATAACAAAGCATTACAGACTCAGGTGCATATGTAGGTCGGCGTTTGCGATTTGTAAACGCCAAAATTTGCATAATTCTGGTGTTTGCGAATCGCAAATGGCGATTTGGTATTTAAGGAATCGCAATTTTACGATTCCTTAAATGCTATGTAGGGGTGCCTTAGAAATAGCGATTTGGGCTTAAGGAATCGCAAAATACCACCTACTCCAAGTAGATGGTATTTTGCGATTTCCTTTCAAAATGAAATTTAAAAAAAAATTCCAAGTGCCATGTGGCGCACAGACATGTCCTTAGGGCATGTAGGTGCGCCACATGTACTTACATGCACATTCCAGGGGTGCAACAGGTGTCCTTTGGACACCCTGGCACCCTTGGAATTGCGATTCTCAAATTGAGATTTTCTCATAGAAAATCGCAATTTGAGAATGTATCCCCATTCATTCCTATGGGCCTCTTGGCCCATAGGAATGAATGAGACACCCATCCCTCCATTACGATTCGCAATTTGTTAATCGCAATTAAGGAATTTTAGCAATTCGCAAAAAAATTGAAATTTGTTTTTAACCTACATTCCATTTTGCAATTCTCAAATAGCGATTCCTTAAAAATCGCTCTTTGAGAATCGCAAAATGGAAATTACCTACATATGCCCCTCAGTGTTTATATTGTGCGAAGTGTGATCATTTTACTCAAGACTGCCTAGTAATACCACCTTGGGAAATTTATTTATTTATTTATTTATTTAAAGTTTTATATAGCGCGAACAAGATCTTTGCAGATATCAGAGCGCTTTACAGAAACAGTAGGTAGGATAAACAAGACTCTTAAATCAATATGAGATTCCGTAGACAGTGAGTTGCAAAAATAGGGTATCAATCATACAAGAGTATACAGAGTAATAACAATCAAGAAACAATAATATGGAAACAGTACAATGTCTAAACGGATAAGATTATAGCACCCCAGAGGGTGAATAAACACAATGTTGAAGGCAGAGCAGTAGTCAGTAGTGGGTGCATTGCAGGTTATTGAGGCACTCAAGTCCTAGTGTACAAAGGTAAGTATTCAGACAGCCGATAATGAGGGAGCCAAATTCTGTCATTGTTCCAGTATCAATAGTGTTCAGGTGTATTTAGCCATAAGGATGGCCTTCACCTCTTTCTTGAAGAGTATAGTGGACGGGATAAGCCTGGTTTCTGGCGGGAGTGCATTCCAGATCCTAGGTGCCATTCCAGAGAAGGAGCGTTTGTATGTTTTTTCCTTCCGGAATCTCCGTGGTTTCAGGAGGAGAGTGTTTGTGCTTCTGTTGGATCTTGAGCCTCCTGATATGGTCAGCTTATGAGAGAGGTAGTTGGGTGCCTTGTGGTGTACGGCCGAGTGTGTCATACAGGCAATTTTCAACTGAATTCTGGCTTCAATAGGCAGCCAGTTCAGGGCTTTTAAGTCAGGGGATATATGCGAGTGTTTTCTTGAGCCGGTGATGAGTCTCGCGGCCGCGTTCAGGGAGGCTCTTAGGGGAGCCGTTGTTGTCAGGGGGAGCCCGCTGAGAGCCACAATTCCGTAGTCTATGCGAGGAATGACTAAGGCTTGTACCACAGTTTGAAAGTCCTTGGGTGGTAGGAAGGGTATGAGTTTTCTCAGCGTGTTGATTTGGAAGTTGGCTCCTTTAGTTGCTATGCTAATATGCTGCTGCATGTCGAGATTGCAGTCCAGTGTGATGCCAAGGGATTTTGCTGAGTCCACGATGGTGGGTTGGACATTGAGTGCGGTTAGATGATTGAGCCAGGTTTGGGTGATGGCCTTTTTCGCAGGAGGAGAGATCAGAAGGAACTCAGTTTTCAGAGCATTTAGTTTGAGGTGATTGTCGGCCAGCCAAGCTTGGGTGTTTCTTAGTGTGGCATTCAACAGTTTGATGTCTTCAGGGGATTGAAGCTTGAGGTAGAGCTGAGTGTCATCGGCGTACATATGGAAATGTACCTTAGAGGATTGAAGCAAGGTGGTGAGTGGTTCCATGACGAGGTTGAACAATGTGGGGGATAGGGAGGAACCTTGCGGAACGCCCAGTGTTACTGGCACAGGCGAGGACAGTGCGTTGTTGATCTTGAACCTCTGAGAACGGTTGTGCAGAAAGGACGTGAACCATTTGAGAACCGTCCCGGATATGCCCATTCTGGTATTCCGGAGCTCCAGTAGATTCTCGTGTTTGACCGTATCAAATGCTGAAGAGAGGTCAAGAAGGATGAGGAGGCAAGACTCATTGTGATCAAGGATTTGGAGGGAATCATCTATTATGTGTGTCATGGCCGTTTCCGTACTATGCTTTGCTCTGAATCCGGATTGGCGAGAGTTGAGGAGGTCAAACTGCTCAATGTGTTTTGTCAGTTGGAGTTGTACGCATTTTTCTAACAGTTTTGCTAGAGTGGTGATATTGGTGATAGGACGATAGTTGTTTAGGTCGGCCGGGTCAGCTGTGGGTTTCTTGAGTATAGGCGTGACTTGCCCAATCTTGAGGGAATCTGGGATGAGCCCTTGTTGCAGGGAACAGTTGATGATTTTAGTCCAGAGTGGGAGGAACAGGGGGGTGAGGACTTTAACAGCATTGGCAGGTAGGGGATCTGTGTGATGATTGGCGGGTTTCAAGGTGACCAGCAGCTTGTGCATTGATTCTTCGGAATAGGTGTCGAAGGACGTCCATGAAGCGTTGTTTTTAGCATGAGTGTTAGTTATGCATATGGAGCCGGCGAATCGACTTACATCCTTGATGAGATCGCTTCTTATAGTGTCGTTCTTTTGCTTGAAGAAAGCAGAGAAGTCTTCGCAACTTGGGATAGCCTTTGTTAGGTTGTTGGGTTGTGGAGGTTGCGTTTTGGTTTGGGTTTTGACTAACTCAAACAGTTTTTTTGGTCGGTTTTTAGCTTGATCCAGCTGTTGGCTAAAGAATATTGATTTCGAGCGTTTGATTTTTCTGAAGTAAGCGTTTCTCTTACTCTTAAGCGTTCTAAGGTTCAGTGCTGAGGGGTCCGATCTCCACGCGCGCTCAGCTAAGCGCATCACACGTCTGTCTTCATTGAGTCTGCCATCGTACCATGGGTTCGAGTTCTTGGTGGAGACTCTCTTCAATTGCAAGGGTGCGGCTTCATTGATTATTGTAGACATGGAGTCTAGGTAGAGGTTGGTCAATGAATGCACATCAGAGACGTCCGTCGGGGGAAGAAGGAGACTGCCTGTGTGGGCAGGCAAGGACTTTGGGTTAAGGTTCTTCAGGTCCCTCTTCCAAATCTTGGTTTTGGCAGGTTGCGCCGGGTTAAGTTTGACTTTTTCGTTGATGAAGAAGGTGATGATGTGGTGGTCTGACCAGTCACATGGTTCGATTGCGACTAGTTGGGTAGAGTCTTCTTTGGCGATGATAAGGTCAATGATAGAGCCTTTTTCATGTGTCGGACCGTTGCAGATTTGGGTGAGGTCAAGCGCGTCGAGGAAAGTCTTAAGGCTCTTCACCACAGTGTCTTTCTGGTCATTCCAGTGGAGGTTGAAGTCTCCCAGGTAAATTTGATTGATCTGTCGACCGGCGTTGGTGGATATCGTGTCCATTAGTTGTTGGGAGAAGATGAAGTTGTCACCGGGTGGGTGGTAAATAACATGAAGGGAGCACACAGGTTTGCCCTCACTAGTAATCTCAAGGCAGATGAGTTCGCAGGCGGAGAGGGAGGGGGAGGGGCCTTCAGTGACAGCTAGGTTGCTCCTGTAGATGCATGCGATTCCCCCGCCCGTCTTGCCATTCCTGTCGAGTCTAATAATGCGATAGTTGGGGGGGACTAGTATGTCCATTATAGGTGTGGATGTTTCAGTTAACCACGTTTCAGTCAGAATGGCTAGATCAATGCCCCTTGATAAGATGAGCTCCGCGATGCCAGAGGAGTGTCTCCGGGCCGATCTGCAGTTGAGCAGGATACAGAATGTTCTAAGGAGAGGGGGATATTTTTGAGATTACAAGGGACAGAACTTCTGTCGCTCAGTGTGGGTGGCCTGAGGGGATTTGTGAGAATCGTGGGTATGGGGAGGTGTGTTGTGGGTGAGCGTTTTGTGGGACCTGGGCCATAGGAGCAGAGTAGATTGTGTAAGTCTCGGCCCGAAAGGGTGTTTAGGGTGCGACGGGGACGGCCGGTGGCCTTGCGATCAGGGATAGAGGGCCAGCGCGGGGAGAGCAGGGTGGAACGGTTTGAGGGGCGAATGGAGTCCTTGTTGGGCGGGGAAGTGTAGGGTAGTGGGTGCCTGGGGTGTGTGAGAAGAAGTTCTTTGATGTTGTGGAGCTCTTCCTTGACTTGTAGGAGGGTGGAGATGATCATGTCCAGTGTTGGATTGGGGATGGAATTGGAAGTGAGAGCAGTGGGTGAGTGTTTGAGTCGGGTAATGGGGTGGGAACTGGATCGAATGTGACGGGATGTGCGCGCGATGGAGCAGGGCTCTGCGGTCCGAGTAGGTGGGGTAGCGTTCGAAGGATGAGAGAGTTTGTGAACCGGGGTCGGGGATGAGGACAGGGGGCGGTTGATAGCGTGCGTGATGGCGCTTGTGGTAGGCGGTGTGGGTGAGTTGAGGGATGAATGTAGACTGGAGAGGGAAGGAGTGACAATAGGGGGGTGAGGGCTAAGAATGGGAGGGGATAAAGGATAAGGGGTTATGTTGAGGGAGGTGGAGTGTTCCGTGAGTCTGGCCGATGGGGTGGGGTAGTGGGGAGTGAGAGTGGGGGGGGGGAGAGGGTGAGGGTTGGTCATGTCGCGGGACGCGGGAGGTATGCTCAAGGTGGTGGAGGTGGGTTCTGCGCGACTTGTGTGAGGAGTGGGGTGGGGAATAAGGAGGGTGGGGGTATTGGTGATGTGTGAAGGGGGATGATAATCGCCAATGCATGAGGGGTGTGGGGAAGTGAGATCGGATGGGTGATCGATTACAGCAGCATCAGCGACGTTCGCGGAGGTTGTGTGGTGGGGGGTGAGGAGGGTGGGGATAACGGGAGTGCGCAAAGGGGGGTGATCTTCGCTAGTGCATGGGGGAATTTGGGGGATATGAACGGGTGGTATGCAATGGGAAGTATGATCAGGAGGGTGACTGATTACCGCGGACTGGGGAGGGGAGAGCTGTGAGATGTTCCTCAGCTGTGATGGGGTGCGGCTGGTGTATATGGGGGAGAGGTCTATGTCTGTGATTGAGAGGTGTGGGGAAGCTACAATAGGTCGGTGGGTGATTAAGGTGCAGGGGGTAGAGGGGGAGAGATCTATGTCTGTGATTAAGGAGTGTGGGGTAGCTACAGAAGGTGGGTGGGTTATTAAGGTGCTGGGGGTAGCGGAGAGGTGCGTGTCGTTTTGGGGCTGAGCTATGTTAGCTGGGTTGTGATTGGAGGCTGTGCGGTTAGGGATGAGAGGACTGGGGATGCTGTGAGTGGGGGTCCGTGGATTGGAGAGGTGCTGTTTGAAGGTGGGGAACATGTTGTCTAGTAGTTCCAGGTTCCTGTCTGTGGATTGAATTAGGACAATCCCGTTATTGTAGATAGGGATGGTGGTTCTTCCTGGGAAGAGTTGAGATGGTGTGATGGAGAGTGTTGAGCCATGAGCGGATTTCCTGGTAGAGGAGACGGTGAGTAAGGTGCAGAACACTTTTCTCCATTGGACTCTTCGTGTGGTGTGGAAGATGATGTCAATATTCATGGATCCATTCACCGATGAGAAATAGGTGTCGACAAAGGGGGTTTCAGGGTGGGTCCTAAGGAAGTTATGTTTAAAGCGCTTAGCGGCTTTTTTGTTGGGTAATGGTGGGTAGATGATTTTATATGTGTGTTTGCCGATGAGATCCATGTTGGGTAGAGGTAGGCGTAGGAGGGTGTACAATAATAACAGGAGCAAAAAAACAAGTGCAAACAACAAATTACATGTAACGATAGTGACAATGGTGAGCAGACTGAGTATATGAGGTAGCAGTCAGAATCAAAAGTGACATTAGTGAGCAATCAAAATATATGAGGTTACAAAGTACAAAAGTGGCACTAGTGATCAACCAGCATACCCAAAATATAAGAGGTAGCTGTTGGTGTAATTCAGGAATAAAAAGTGAAATGGGTGCAGCTTACAGGAATAGAAAGAGATGGGCGCAGCTTACAAAAGGTGTATATAGATATGTGAGGTAGCGATCAGTGCAGTACAGGAATAAAAATTTAGATGGGTGTAGCTTATACTAATGTATATAAATATGTGAGGTAGCGATCAATGCAATACATGAATAAGAAAGTGCGATGGGTGCAGCTTATAATACTGTACAGTGTACACATAAAAGTATAATATTAAAGATATAACGGACCAAAATACTGGTGCAAACAAAAGGCAGCATTAGTCAAAAAGAAAAATGACAAAAGTGAGCAGCCAGAGATATATGAGGTAGCAATCGGTGCATTGAATACAAGTATAGGTATAATACTGCAATAAATGGCAGACACTCGGTAGTTGAGATTAGTCTAAAGAGGCCAGTTCATAGGTATGGTCATATATTGAGAAGGACTAGTTCATGATGGCCGCCACAGAGAGAGCGAGACCACTCTAAAATGGCCGCCAGAATAGGGGAGATAGATACGTTAGTCCTCTGTTAGTTGCTGTTGCTTTAGGAACAGGAAAGGGCAGAGTCAGTTTCTATTTGAGCAATCCCAGTTCCTATCTTGCTGGGAGGGAGTCTTATCTCTATTATGGTGGTCTTGTGTGGAGGAGTCAGGCCGGGGAGCCTCGTGGGCCTCGTGGATACAGGAGGGGATTTATTGCTACAGTTTTATGGCCCCAGCCATTTTGAACAAAGGGGAAAGGAATGTGGACAAGCTGATCAGGGTGGATAAATACCTTCTTGTAGTTCTGCTCATCCAGTGCTTTGATGTTGCCAGCAAAGTGATGCATTTAACACAGTTCTAGACAGAAGGAGCACAGCAACAAGCTGATCAGGGTAGATAAATACCTTCTTGTAGTTCTGCTCATCAAGTGCTTTGATGTTGCCAACAAAGTGATGCATTTAACAGGGTTCTAGTCAGAAGGAGCACAACAACAGTGTGCACGGCCAGGGCGGCTGGGCTGTAACCCCTTCGGACTCAATAGGGGTCCGATCCGACTCAATAGGTGATAATGAATCCAATTGGTGTTAATGTATCCAATTGTGACCAATCCAATTGTATCTCGATTGCCTGTTCCCCCTCTCCTGTAGATCTTGTAATTCCCCTAGGCAACGACGAGGAGCCGTGTGAATTCCAGACCGCCTCAGGGCTCATGAGTCAGACATCTCCGCAGGACGGCAGGGCTCATGAGTCAGACATCTCCGCAGGACGGCAGCGCAGCCCCTACCATCACCTTAGTTCTCGGCGCAGACGGGGCAGGCTCTAGCCGTGCGTTGTCCGTTGTCCCCCCTGGATCCCGCCTCACGTCCGCCTCACGTCTTCACTCCTGCCGTTCTCTGGGCGGTGGCGCCTCACTTCCGGTCACCTCCGACTCACGTCGCAGGCGATGAAGGCTCCTGTTGTGCGTCGCTGTTCCTCTTGGTCCCGCCCGCATCAGGGCTCCAATATGTTAGCTGCTGCTCCTGTTTCTGTGGAGGCGCATCACGCCTCCGCTCGCCTACCGCCTCCTGGGTCGACCTTCCAGACACCGTCGGGATCACCCGGCACCGCAGTAGCAGCAGACCAACCTCTGCAGCCGGTGCTGGTGGTGGCGCCCACAGGCGTATCGGAAGCCTCTGATGGCAGAACGCTGATGTGTCCACCTTTACTTTGCTCGGCGGTGGTGTTTAAGAGCTTGACCCTAACCTGGATGGGGGAGGGACACCCAGAGCAAAATATGTTTATTAAAAACATTAACTTTTCCTTTGCTGGAAGAATGATGCAAGCCTTAGCCATGTTTTATTCTGGTGATGGAGGAAAGTACTTGTATAACATTTTATGACTCAATAAACACACCATACCTACAAAAACAGATACCAGAAGGGATCAGTTGTGTTGATGGTTCTCCCCTGGCTTCTAATCCTGTAACACAATCTTTTCTGGATGCGTTGAGGTCATGTCAACATGAAGAACAGATAACATTTAATCTAAGTCGAACTGCCATATTTCCAACAATATTAAGCATTTTCTGGCTTACTAAAGATAATACTCCTATAGATTGGCAACACAGTATCATTACTTTGAATTCATTTACTGTTTCTAACTTTGGTTTGAGTCTGTAGGTGGTGAAGTGGTCTCCTTGGAATATCTGAAAGGAAGAATTCCATTTGGTGGCATTCATATGTTTGCCTCAATAATATTCAGATTTCTCAGATGCTTTCAGTGAGAAAGATGCAGCACAATGATGTCCTAATAGACCCTATGGCTGTCGAATCAATTTAAAATGCAGAGCTCTGATTCCACTGCTAAAAACTAAATCCATTCACAGGACCAGAAAAAGAAGTACGAAATAACCATAGTGATCCCACTCTTAAAGGTTTCACACAAATGTACCACTCTCCAGCCGGAGCTCCATTCTTCTTTGTGAAGAACAAAGTGGGCATCTCAGACCATGCATAGAATACTGTGAACTAAATAAAATAACTATTGAAAACCAGTATTTCTTAACACTCACTCAATAATTATATTATAATCTTAGTAGACCCTATTTATATATTAAGTTGGATATAACTAATTTTTAACTTCAAAAAGAAAGTCTGTGATCCACCCACAAATGTTGCGCTGTTCCTGCTCTTCAAAGTCTGGACCAGGCCTCAGAATCCTACTAATGTGACCAAGAAGAAGAGAAAGTTGCACTGTGTTGTGACTTGAAAGATCCAGAGAAAGGCTTGGCATACTGAAGCCTTCCTGGATATAGTCTTGAAAAATGAGGTGTTTTAGACCCACAAAGACATTGCCAGTGAGCTGTCCAAACCCACACTAAGAACATCTGCATAGCTAGAGGGCCATAGACCTGCCAGACGAATCACTGACTGCATATATGCTTGCAGTTCTGCAGTCTCCTTTTTTAGTCCAATTGATCTTCCACCCTGTGAGATGGACACAGATGACATCTGCAGATAATAGGGAAAAATTCAGAGAAGCCAAAGTATACAGGCTGCACTGAACCTGTTGGATCTCCCCGTGGATTTCACTACCATGGACCACAAAATGCTCCTGGAGCACTTTCTCAATTGAACATTGAAAGTGAAAGGGGCTAGATTGTGCAGTATCTTTCACAGTGAGCTATTACTGGTGCTCAGTTGAGTGTCTTTAAATGAAGGTCTGAAATTGCAATTCCTCATTCTTAAAACTAACCCATTGTTGGGGAAACACCGAACCGTGGAATTCTGTGATTCTTTGAAATCCATTTCGGTAGGAAACTTGGCTTTTGTTGCAGTTGTCCCCCACACACTCTTTTTGCTCCCTTTTTAGCTACTAGATGCTGGTTTTCGACTCTGACAGTGCACTGAGGTCTGCTAACCAGACCTCGGTGCCATTGCCCCTACCTTAAAACAAAGTGGTGTTTGATCGCTTCACAATTGACTTGTCCCCTGTCAGCCCTATCTCCCACAAACCAAAAAGGCAGTGCTCAGGAAGGACTTATCAGCAACCCTTTGCTCAAGGCCCTCAAGGATTTTTTAAAGGCAGCCCTCTCTCCATCCATTCTCGCTTTGTTGCTGAGACTGCACCCTCCAGTAACTGGAATGCAGGCAATATACTTTCACTCTGTGGGGGAGCTGCATCCACTCTCCATCATGTGCCGCACAGCATGGAGAAACTAGGGAGCATCCGCAAAGGATCCTACTGGGCACAACAATCCTACATACCTTATTCACACACAATCAGCACATACATGACCTGTCTGTTAACGGATTGAGTGGTCACATCACTGCTGAAATTTATATGACTCAGCCACTGAGTGAGACAAAAGAGGCACTGTTCAGAACTATGAATGCTCAGAAGTCTGTATGCTGCAACTACTGTTGTCTGTCATCAACCCAAGACATGGGCAGTAGTCTCATGTTGCTACAGAGGGTCTGGTTGGTCACAGAGCAGGTTCCGGATTTACAATGCAGGACCTAAGCATTGGCATACCCGCTAGAGTGGCCTAACCAAGAGTCAGGATACCTGGTTTACATGCAGTCGGCACTCAAGGGTAAAGGTGCACACCTATATATAATGCCGGGGACATTCCATTCCCACAAATTATATATAATGTGCCCACAAATCAGGTGCATTAGATTGATTGTAAGTATAATAAACAGCTCAGCAACAATTATACAAATTAAGGCAAATGTCAAATGTGCCCAATCACATTTAATCGCACATGCCTAACTTACCAGTTTCACCTAAATTGGCTCTAACTGAAGCTCAAATGGGATGGTTCGGTAGGTATCATGCAATGCTACCTCATGCACCTTATACTGCCTTCAGTTTCGAAGTCAGAACTCCATGATTCAGCACTCCATCCAGCAACCTGTCCGTGTGTCTAATTCTGACCTGTGCCTTCTCTAGGCTTATAGTTCAGTTGAGCGAGGATGGTTTCAGCTGGTGCTCAGTTCCTGCATATTTAAGCAGGATACTGAAAACATTTGATATCCCAAATTTCTTCTCCAGAAGAGTGTATGTGGAAACCTACTTTCTTTCTTCTTGCTGGACAGAACACACAATTTCATCTGCTTATACCAATCTCTTCGTCTACTGCGTATACAAACAGTTAGTGCAACAGAAAGTAGCAATTTTCCTTGTTGGTCTTGTTGACATGAGTTGAACTAGAAACATGGCAATCCAAGTACACATTTATTATCTGCAAGAATAAATGACATGTTGGGTTGGTTTCTGCTTTCCAGTCCTTTGACGTGCAGCTTTGCACACAGCATCTGAATGGAAATGCAAAGTTATGTTTGCATGTACTACATGCAATCAGACCTGTTGTACACAATAACTCATGAAAGCCCTGCCAAACACATCATAAGATTAATAAAACCACCCCTTAGGTGTTTTCTATCACATTGTTGGATGCAGGTTATTGATCTACAACAATATTGAGAATATTGACGGCCACTGTTTCATCAAGGTGAGTATGGATTTAATGTCTCCGAGGCAGTGGCCGCATTCTCTTGTCAATGGACATGCTTACTTTTACGGAATATTGTTTTTCGATATTTTGCACACAATATGTCAGGATTTTCTCCGCAGGATCCAGTTGCCACAAGTAAGGGTCCACCTCATGATGTCACCAACACCCTGAATATTTACACAGGGGGTTCGAACAGTCAGGCGAGGGAAAGGAAAGGGAAGGGACTGCAGGGAAAGGAACCTGTAACAACAAAAGACAAAGATAAACAGAGCATGAAATATAATGCTACACTCATGTGATCTCACTACATCTCTATCTACGTTTGGGAGTTGAATACAACGTAAAATCTGTAGCCGTCCCAATATGTCTCTCACTTTCTTATAAACCTGTAATTGAAAGGATATCTCATAAGAATCACAGCCACCATATACTATCATGCAAGTATTTTCATGAGCAGTCTTTTCCCCAAACCACATACCATAGTCAAGTAGGGAATCATCAGGGAAAAAAATGGTTTCTTGATTTAAATAATTAGATACTGTAAATCCTTTCCAAATAAGTTCCCTTGATAAAATAATATCTTTGTATTGTTTTGGGTTACCTTTCTGTCCCGAGTCACTATACCAAGAAAAGTAAACCACTTGCGACACAGTAACAACTCCACAGAGAATAGGAACATGTGTAATACTCCACAGCAAGTTGGCCTTGTCAGGAAGTACCAAGAGATATCAAGTACACAGTAACGCGTTGTTGTGGCCACCATCGCGCTCTTTTGGGCACTAATGAATAACAAAACAAGTAAACGGCAGCGCGTGGTTGCGAGCACCACCGTGCTCAGCACTAGGCATAAAATGAATACAAGCAAGTAAACGGCAGTTTGTGGTTGCGACCACCACCGTGCTCCGCTGTAAGCATAGAGTAAATACAAACAAGTAAACGGCAGGTGGTGGTTGCGACCATCACTGCGCTCCGCTTTTGGCACCGAAGGTATAGGAACAAGCAAAATGGCACCGCGTGGCCGCGAACACCATCGCGTTCCACTTTTGGCAAACAATGAAATGCAAAGCAAGTGAGACAGTAACACGCGGTTAAATATCACCAATACGCTCATGCTCCAACTTTCAGCCAGAAATCTCTTACCGCACGTTAGCCGTAGTGAAGGTTTCTTTCCCCTCACTTTTGAACGGAGGAAGGGGAAAGCGGATGGCAGGAGGGAAACATCCTACCGGCATCAACGCTTGTCTGTCATAAAAGCCCTAACACACATTACCCAGAATTACACCCATCAACCAATGCGCAACCGCGCCTGTTATACTTCCTCCCACTCGAGGATCATGGGATATGCAGTCTTTACTGCTAGGTAGGCGCTGTATGACCAATCCTGACACAATACTGTTGCTGAGCAATAGTTTGTCACTCGATGTTATGACATTCAGCGTAGGGAAAGCATGAACTTTGAGGTGCCACTCCGGGCAATGGTCCCAAAGACCCTTAGCCACAGGGATGTGCTCCGGGCTATACTCTTGATAGTAAGCAGCCCTTTGAGATCTGCCAAACTAGATGGGAAGAACCGAGACCAGAGCCAACTCATCATGTTTCCTTCAAGGTTGTCACTCCCTACGCACTCTACTGGTATCTGGCTCCGGGATCAGATGTAGCTAAGAGACCAAGATGGCCCTTTCTTTCCATTCCTTGATGTTTTGCAACTGCCAGTGCCCACCATTGTAGGGCACATAGTCAAGAGGAAACTGGCCCCAATAGATGAAGCTCTGCCTCAATGAGAATTCCTTAGTTACTGTATGGCTATTTAGTGTAGTGGGTCCAGGCATATTGCCTGCATCTGTGATGAGAAGAGGCGTATATTCGGTGCCCAGTCCCTCATCATATGAAGCATCTTATCGAGTTTTAAGCAAAGGTTCCATCTTCAAATGGTGCAGTTTTCCTGTGTTATTTTAGTACATATATCTTGGTGTTTACAATAAAGTTCAAACTCCATAATCGAGAAGAAACCCCGATCACGTCTGGATGGTTTCCAGGAAGCCCTGGCCATGAAGCAAATTCAGTGTACAGATTTTCCTATAACATGGGGTGGTCTGGGCCATGAGTAGCACTTGTTAAGGTTAATAACCATTTGGAAACTGTAGGTGTGGATATGGCCTAACGTGGCAAATATCATTGTGCAGGGAAGAGACTGAATGTAAGGCACCAAAGCTGCCATATATGGCCACCTTATTGGAATATAGAAACTACTATTCAACCTGTCAGATATGGATCAATAAATAGGTGTCCATAGTCATCTTTAAGATTCACAAGCCTCATCCAGTCCATTGTGACCTGGATGTCTGAGACAGTGTTATATTGACGAAAGACCCACTCATTTATACCCTTCAGGTTTATCATGGTCTTCTACTCGACTTTCATGAAACCTGATTTTTCTGTACACTGGCTAAGAAAATATTCCTTTTCAATTGGTGGTGGCACTCACAAGATGGACTGTCTCCAAGTGAGCCAGAGGCAGGACCTCCAGAGACTATAAAGTAGGATGTAAGATTAGAGAGCAAACACAATTTCAATTTAGCTGTGAGGATCTCTCGAAAAGTAAGGGCTGGAGAGAATATGCTTATGAAATCCGAGTGATTGACAGACCCAACGGGACACTCCCCTAAGACCTGGGGTCAAAAAGAAAATACTCTCCTTCTAAGATAGTAAACAGGAAGCTGTCATGTTGATCGATCGGCTGCCAACATGCTTCACCCGTAGAACCTTGCCAGGGAAAAACATTGGTGTTAGCTCAGCTGTACATAAGGCTAGACTGCTGCTACTATGATTCAGTGTCCCTTTGGCAGATCTGACCAATTGGTCAAGGATTTGCAGCTGAGGGTCAATGTCAGAAACCCAGCCATTCCCTCACTTCTGAATGAGGAGGAGAACTTCTAGTTTGCCTGGGAGAGGACACTAATACTTGATGGCAGTGCTTCCACCTGCACAAATTCTAGATGATCCGACAGTCTCTTTTGGGATCAGGGATTGTACTGTATGATAAGTCATATCCTGGGGCTGCACCTCTGCATACGTTTGAACTAAATTCAACCACTTGCTTCTTGTTCAGTTCTGGAAAGATGCTCCTGCCTGTTCAAAGAGCTACACTGCTCGCTCTTCAATTTGTCGCAGCAGAAGGATTCTTCCATAGTCAAAGGGTTGGTCCCACTCCTTGACGGTGGACAGTAGCCCTAGGGCCTTATAAGCATCTCTCTGTGCTGGTGCAGGCCCTTTATACTTTAGATAAGAACAAGTTGCTTATTCAAACAGGTCCCAAATTATGTTCCTTTGCTTGCACTGCTGGGAAGCAAGAGCCACTGAGTCTAACTAGTTTTACATTACAACTAATCCGCTCTCAAACATTTGTAGAGAAGCAACTAGTATCTGCTGATCAAAGGATTTGTGGAACTTTATTCACTGATATCAGCCAAGCACTTCATTGTTAAGAACAGAGAAAAGGACTGTGGGGTGCAGGGCAAAGCTGAAATTGGTTTGGAAGGGCAGCTGTGCACACTACTGTCCACCGGACACCCCTGCAGTGCCTGAGAAGAGACCTAGAAACCAAATGTATGCAGGCTGTCATGTCCTGAGTAGAACAATAGTCTGGAGCTATTGACAATCTTGTCAGGTACACAGTTTGCTTTGTGGATACCATTCATCCAGGACAATAGTTGTTGAGCTCCTCGCCCTCAGAGACTTGTTTTTCTTCTGGACATCACAAAAAGTATGGCGTACTCCTTGTGGACTCATAGATTGTTCAATCCACTGGGTGAAAACCATAGAGTAGTTCACAAATGGGCAGGTTAGCACCACTTCTAAAGACAATGTGAGTATTTTAGACACAATTATATTACAGGTAATGTATTAAGTGGCAGCACTTCTCTTTGCCAGCTAAACTCAGTATTGTCTATTTTTACTTTATGATAATGTACAGTATTTGATTTTTGGTTTTCTTTTCACTCTCTAGTGTCTGAATCTGAGACCTCAGAGAAAGAGTCTCAGATATGCTCATTAACAAAATACAAAAGCGTCTACAAGTCTGAGCGATGCTTCACATGCAATGAGTGTGAAAAGAGTTTTAACAAAAAAGCCCTTCTTGTTGAGCATGAAAGAGCTCATTCAGAGTCAAGCCCTTACAACATCAGTGAGCATGAAAAGAGCTTTTCTGAAATGTCAAATCTACCAAAGCACCAAATGTTACATACAGGAGTGAGGCCTTTTCACTGTATTGTGTGTGAGAAAAGATTTACTCGGAAGCAACATCTTTTAAATCACAGAAGAACCCACACAGGGATGAGGCCGTATCACTGCACTGAGTGTGATAAAAGATTTATGCATAAGCAAAATCTTTTAGACCATCAAAGGACACACACAGGAGAGAGGCCCTACCAATGCACTGAGTGCAAGAAAAACTTTGCTAAAAGATCAGCTCTTCTGGGTCATCAAAAAATTCACACAGGAGTTAAGGCCTATCACTGTGCCGAGTGTGGAAAAAGTTTTGCTAACAACTCAAATCTTAAAACGCATCAAAAAATCCACACTGGAGAGAGGCCTTATAAGTGCACTGAATGTCAGAAATGCTTTCGTCTCAAGCGATCTCTTAAAGACCACCAAAGAACACACACAGGAGAGAAGCCCTTTCACTGCACAGAGTGTCAGAAATGCTTTACCGATAAGTCAAATCTTCGAATACATCAAAGAATCCACACAGGGTTGAAGCCCCATCAATGCACCACGTGTGAGAAGAGATTTACTCAAAAGGTAAACCTTATTCAGCACCTAATAACACACAGGAATGAGGGCAAATTACTGCACTCAGAGTGAAACAAGCTTTACGCAAGTGTCCGATCTTCTAGTGCACAAAGGGATCCACATTGGATATGTCTAGTGCTTTGCATTCTACGCGAGACAAGATTTACCCAAAAATCACAATCTGGCACAGAGAAGAGTGACCAAACAGGAGTGAGTCCTTTTACTGCGCTACATATGAGATGAGATTAATGTGCAAGCCATGCTTACTCCAGCTCCAGAGAATGCACAGACAGGATGAATAAAAAAAAATCTGTAGTGTGAAATTATATAGACCAAAATAGCAGTGAGTAATATGTAACAAAAATATATTGGATCAAATTTAATGTCTGTCAGATTTTAAAATGCTTTAGCTCAGAATGTGTTGAAACATGCACAGAGATTTTGTCTTTTATGTAATGACCTATAAAGTTAAAAAAAATATATGTTGCCATAAATATTTCGATCTTGCTGATTTCTGTTCATTTGTGGTGGGTTTTGCAAAATATTTAATTGGGTTTTACAATATAAACATTAGCATGAGACAACCGTCTGCTGGACAGCAAATGCTGTCTAGTTTTGTCAGGGTGGACATCAAGCAACTGCAGTGCCGGCCACATAACGGTACATAGATGTGAGGTGTCCGTATTCATTGAATTTCAACAGCTATATGGTGTCACAATGATGTTAACTGGGGATAAACATGGAGGTTGAGGTAAGGGGGGTAGGCAGACTGATCGATTATGATAGTAGAGTATGAAGAACAAAGCAGAAATAACTGGGTGGGTGTTTACAAATCCATTGCACAGCTTTGTACTAACCAAATTTAGGCTTGGAATTGTTTCTCATTTAGTTGATTTGCCACCATGAAATCTTGTCCCCCAGAAACGATTCCTTGTCACATATAGCTGCTTTGAAATTTATGCTTGACCTTAATGTCATTGGGGTCTGTTTTTAATGTTTCACTTTTTATCCTCAAAGCAATAAATGTACGAAAAAGTATTACCCTCTAAATGATGATAATACCAAGCATTTGATGAGGAACAATCGTTTTTATGGAATTTGGTAGAAAGTTTTTAACCAATTTTAAACATGGTCTTTTCCTATTTGTTTGTGACCTGTTTTATCATCTTATTTGCTTTTAGGGTTGTTTATACACACCGAATAATCAGCGCACGGGACATAGTTACAACATGGGAGTAGGTGGGGGGGCTGTGTGTGAAACCTAGCACGGGGATACTCATCTGGATAGCTGTAGCAGCGCGTAGGAGAATCTCTGGTTTCAATCACGGGGAAAGATTGTTGTTCCCCACCTCCTTTTCGAAATGCATGAGAAAGGTGGCCCATTGAGGGAAAATAGGCTGTCTGCTCAATCTGCATACCTCCTCCTAGTGGAGGGAATTTTCCTCTGCAATGGCCCACTTGTGTCCTACTCCATAACACGCAGCTATTGGAGGGGATATGGGGGAACAGCAGTGGACTGTGAGTGTGGCTACCCTTCAGCCAACTGGTTCTCCCCCGCCAGGGCCTCCGAGGCCAGAGCGTCCCGACTGAGTTGACGACTGAGGATGCTTCCATAGCAGAGACGTTCTGGAGTTACTACGCCGGCCTCTATGCTGGGGACACCTTAGATAACCAAGATAGCGCTGAATACATAGCTCAGGCCCACCTGCCCTCTCTGACGCAGTCCCAAACTGAGTTTCTGAAACGTGGGATTCAGAAGGAGGAAGTTGTTTCCGCGATCTCTAGGCTAAAACTGAGCAAATCCCCGGGCCCGGATGGCTATACAGCTGCCTTCCATAAGACCTTCTGTGCCCAGCTGGCGCCGATCCTGGCGACCCTGTACAACACCTTCGATCGGGAGGGAGCCATCCCTTGAGACATGCTTGAGGCGGCAATAGTGGTTATTCCCAAACCAGGGAAGGACGCAATGACATGTGGAGCATATCAACCCATTTCCCTCTTGAACATAGATCTAAAGTTATATACCAGTATTATAGCATCCCGTCTCGCCCAGTACATGACCCAGTTGATTGATCCCGACCAGGCAGGCTTTATCCCACAAAGGCAAACCAGCGACAATACTAAACGTATCCTTCACTTGATCGAGCAGACGTCTCGCACCCGGAAGGAATGTATGCTCCTGACAATCGATACAGAGAAAGCTTTTGATGGGGTGCACTGGCCTTACCTTGAACTGGTTCTGTTGGCAGCTGGCTTTGGTGAGAAATTGCGGACCAGGATCTTGAACTGCTACAGCTCACCTTGGACGACAGTTTGTGTGAATGGCCACACGTCTTCTCGATTCTCCATAGGGAGAGGCACGAGACAAGGGTGTCCACTGTCACCCCTCCTATTCGCACTCTATATGAAGCCCCTAGCACTTAGAATTCGGCAACATCCCCTTATCACGGGCATGAAATTTGGGGGGGATACTCACACTTTTAGCCTGTATGCGGACAATATACTCCTTTCCCTCTCTAACCCGATTGTGGCTATGCGCGCCCTCTCTGTTGAACTACATCAGTTTGCACTGGGGTCAGGGTTTAAGATAAACATGGATAAATCCATAGCCCTTGACATATCTTTATTTACTCCAACCTACGTAAACGGATTCGTAAGATTCTCAATAACTGGCAGTGCTGCACCCTGTCCTGGCTAGGTCCGATCGCAGCTGTAAAGATGACTATCCTTCTCAAATTCTGTACCTTTTTCAGACTCTTCCCCCCAGAAAACACAGGCAGATTTATCACGATTTATATGGCATGGCCGCAAGCCCTGTTTCCGTCATCAGGTAGCAGTTTTGCCGCCGGAGCAGGGTGGGGATCCTTGACATTCAGTTGTATTTCCATGCGGCCCAACTCAGATACCTAGTGGAGTGGCACGGCCTTGAGTCAGCTAAACATTGGCTCTTCCAAGACCAGGCAGTGGCTGACCGCCCTCACCAAGGGGTGCCCTTTTTACCTCGACAACACAGACCTCCAAACCTTTATGCCTCCTATATCACAAGCACTATCTTAAAACCCTGGGACCGTACAAACATTTCCAAACAACTTACCACTTTCCTGCCCCCCCTTACTCCGTTAATCGATAACCCTGAATTCCGCCCTGGCATGACGGCTTCTGCCTTTAGCTCTTGGCGCTCCTCCCCATGTAGGGCGTTGGGCCATCTTTTCGACTTAGAGGGCATCATTCCCTTTTGCAGTTTAAAGGGCATTATGGCCTATCAGAACAGGAACGCCTGCCTTATCTACAAGTTAGACATTGGGCATACAAAAAATGGCTAATAACACGCACCTCTGATAAGCTTATCTCGGATATTTATAAGATGCTGCTGACCCCTACTACACACGCATACAATGCAGGCTGTGCCAGATGGGAAAAGGACCTGGGTAGGACTCTAAGTCATAAAGAGTGGGAGGGAGTATATTATAGGGTTAGACATTCAGCGTATCACATGGGTCTCACGGAGACGCTTACTAAAGTCGCCACGTACTGGTATTACACCCCCGGGCGCATTCAACACTTTGACAAAGTGACCGCTGCTGGAGGTGCTGCGGGGAGGCGGGCACGCTAGAAAACATCCTCTGGAGCTGCGAAGCCATACAAGCCTATTGGACTCAGATCCTGGATGTGGTAGACACACACCTTGACACCCAGATCCCCCGTTTTCCATCATATGTCCTACTGGGCCTTCCCAACCCACTGACCTATCCTCTTAAATCACGTGGAGGCCGCCTGATTGCCATTGCTCTGGGAGCAGCGACCCAGAATATCCTAGGCCAACTGGCGCTCCAATCAACCCCCGACACACACCGGATGGCTTCACAGATTGTGGTTAGTCCTGGGTATGGAGAAACTTACACTGACGATGGCAGGGAGGGGGTCTGAATTTCCGGAGCTCTGGTGACCTTTTCTCACACTGTTAACGACTGAATTCCGGGAGTTGACGTGTCCTAGATATCTACGTCTTCTCCGTCTCCCTGACATGCCAATTCCGGATGCCACACCCTGAAAGCCACGTCAAACATAACGCTGAGGACACCACTTTGGCTCCTGAGCTTCTCCCCTTTTTCCTTTCCTTTTAATTCATGGTGGACGAGGGGGGGTGGTGAAGGGATGGGGAAGAGGGTGTTTCCTTGTTGGGGTGGTCTCTAACTGTCTTCTGTTTGAAGGACCGCTCCTTGCTATTTGCCTTTGGTAAAACTTCTCATAGCGCCCGGCTGAGCTTACAAGCACTGTTATGGAGCAGGGAGCCTATGTTTGTTTTACTGTGTATTGAAACTAATAAAGAGATTTAAACCATAAAGTAGCCTCCTACATTCCTGCTCGGCAGGGCGCCAAGGAGGATGAGAAGGTGTTGAAATATTCAAGGGGTAGACCGTCCTATCCCGGGTGAAATGGCAGATCGCCTGTACCAAGTAGATGGGCGTTATTGCTGTGTCTTAGGATAGTGGAAGCTGAAATGCGTAGGAGAGTGATGCCTGCCGGGAAGACATTGGAGTGGCTCACCAGGGCTTCCGGCGATTCTTGGTAAATGGAAGAGTAGTATTCATAGAAGGCCTGTAAAATATCTACGGACGGTGATGACCCTGAGGGTAACCACTTCTTTGATTGGGCAGACCAGGGACTCCTGCTGGACGAGCCAGACCAGGAGTCTGCCCGACTTGTCCCCCTTCCTATGGACCCAGGACGCGTGTGGCGCAAAAGTATAGCGTCGCAGGCATTCGAGAATGGTGTGTATGAGGTTTTCACTTCTGCAAGCTGTGAGGAGAGCGTGGGGTTGCTATCCGCAGCGTTACCCCATGTGGCTAGGTTCTTCTAGGCGGCCTCTATGCCCCTTTCCAAGGTTCTGTGGGCTCCTACTATCTTTTTATATATAAAAGACTCTCATCACCACCTTAAAGGTGTCCTATTCCAGCACCTTTTTCAGATTCTCAGGGAAATAATTCCAAATGTGTTCTCCCTGCTCTTCTCGTAACACTGGGTCCTCCAGGAAATCTTATGAGAGTCTCGATGTAGGAGTTGGTTGATGTGCCCACCTAAGGTTCATGACATGTACATTACGGCCACGTACCGGACAAGAGGCACAAGGGGGTGAAACAAAGGAAGCAATCGAGTTGAATGTGTGGGTTATGGGTATGGAGTGGAAAGAGTAATGGCCAGGACCCAGGATTTTGAGACCGCCAGGTGTCGGTGAGTGACCAGTGATACACCCAGTTCCAGAATCTGCCTGTCTGTGCATGTGGGGTGGAGCGGAGCAACAGGTGTGTGATCTATCTAGTGTAAGGTCGAGTATGCAGTTGTAGTCGATGCCCAGCATCCACTGTAATGTGGTTCTGTTTGCGAGTGTTGTGGAGAGGGTGTCCCAAAAGGGTCCCTGTTCTGTTTTAGGGGCGTAGGTGCACCCAATAAGTAAAAGCTGGCCATCAAGGCGCCCTCGAGGAGCACAAACGGACCTTCTGTATCTACGGTCACATTTGTTTCCTGAAATGGAACTCTGGGGCGAACCATACCATGTCACCTCGTGCCAAGGCAGAGTAAGTGGTGGCGTAAATGAAACCCCTCCAATACCTGCAGAGGCCATCCAGCTCCCCCGCCGTGGTCCGTGTCTCCTATAACTGAACAATCGTGCCTGTTGGTGCTTGATATATGAATAGACTGCATAGCACTTTCTAGCCATGTACATTCCACGTACGTTCAAGGTGAGAAAGCAAACGTTGGTCAGGGGGCCAAGACTGTGTGGTGGTGTTGAGCAGCGCTTAGAGCGGATCATGAATTGGGGAGAGGGTGAACAGGGAAAGTCTCAGCTTAGAGAGATTGAAGTTCAAATTCTGAGAGCCTACCAGTAGTACGCGGAAACTAGGCATAATCTGTAGGCTCTAGTGCAACGTGGGGGTGTGGCTAGGTGCTGGGATAGAGTGAAGTGGCCCTGAGAGTTTGAAGCAGGACGTGCCGGCTCTGACACGGGATGCTGGCGGCATAGGTACCTGTCGCCCGAGCATGGGCGAAGCTGCTGAAGTGAATGATGCAAGGGGTCAGTGGTGTCCTCAGCTTGAGTGTGTGGGGAGGTTGAAGGTGATCACCACGATAGTGTTTGAATCATTGTCAATACATTAATGAGCCCAGAGCACTACACAGTCTTTTCTTGATGGTCTGCCAGTGTAGCAGGTCCAATCTTTATTGTTGAAAGGTTCGGGATGCACCAGTCACGATCATGTTAATATTAAAAGTAGACAGCTGACACGTGTTTTGTCGCAGTCGACTTTCTCAAGGCTGAGTAGTTTCACTAATCAAAGCGAGCCAGCTCGAGCAACGTGGCAACAACGAGATTGTTCAATCCTTGGAGCTCCAAGGATAGTTGGAGACAAGCACGTGATATGCTCATGATCCAGGAGCCGAAGTCTCACAACGCTGAGCAGAAACGTGTAAGAATTGACGAATCAATTGTTACGAATGAGCAAAAATTAGTTTATCTTCTGAACGTGCAATATTACTAAGTAGGCAAGTATGCCAGAAAACCAGCTGTTGCAGTGAGAGCTTGTCTTGCTTTACACTCCCACATAAAAGAAATTCAGCACTCTCCAGCAGAGACACTCGGATAAGCAAGAGAGCACCTGGAAAGGGTGTTCCACACTCATGAAATGAGGCACATCAAAAGACAGTTTTTCCGAATAAAGCGTGGGGTTTTCTTAATGCGCCGCTCTCTAACAGAAAACCTTTCCCAGATGTTAAATGAATCTGGCAAAAAAACATGCAAATGTAAAAAGAATATATATATATATATATATATATATATATATATGTGTGTGTGTGCAAGCAAATAATAAACACGTACAAGTCAGATAATCGTGAAACACCCACAAGTGAAATGCAAGGGAGCAAATAATAATAATTGCCAATGGCGAGAATAAATGAATGTTAACACAAACAGAAATACGTATAAAGCTAACAATTTCCCAGATTGAGGAGTCTTTTGATCCTAGGACTATCAGTTGGAATCCTCAGTCTCGGGAGGGCAGCATGAAGATATTTCAGCTGGTGAGGTATTTTCTCTGCTCATTGGTAGTAGAACTACTGTCTAAGAGCCAGGAAACCGTAGCTTTTATTTCAAGGTGATACCCACTATGTAAAGGAAACTCACTGGAGCTGGCCATATTCCTGCAAGCATTCCAAAGCAAAGGATTCCTCACGCTTTCTTCTCGTGCTCCCAAACTACATGTTCCAGACCCTTCTCTTAGTGAAGCTCAAGAAAGTAGAAAACATCTCAAAGAGTACATAAATACACAAAGAGGAAATCAATTCTGCATGCAAATGACCTGAATAACCATGAGTAACCTAAGGGCCTGCTTGTGTGTACAGAACTCAAGCCATAGAGAGTCACAACTCAAGATGGAGTTAGAGCAAGCTAAAGCTACGAGTTAAAACTTAATTTCCCAATGTACAACATATTGCTCGTTTGTGCATCACTGCTTACAGCACTACACTCCAAGACAGAGAAGTACAATCCACACATTTCTCTTTCATACTATCAAACGCACATCCCACACATTCTATTCCAGGCACGGCTGTTTTGCTCTGTGCTGAGGACAATGTAACACTCTGAAGCTATAAGAAGACAGGAAATGAAATCACTAGTCAAAATGCAAGTGCTCAAAAAATGATGAAGTGATTTAACCCCTTCATTGCGGCGGCTATTCCGCCGAAGTGCTAAGGGGGAGACGGGGCTGTGCTTGTGACGGAACGGTTCCGACGCGGCCCGCCCTCTCAATAGAACGCGCCTCTCAATAGAACCATTCCGTCACCAGCACAGCCCACCTGAGGCTCGTGACGGAACGGTTCCGTCACGAGCATGGGAAGGGTTAAAACACATAGAGTCAATAAAAACACTGATATTCAAAGGTCATCACATAATCCCTATTCATAGAAGTTCATATAGCTCTACACTCCACTCCATGACCTTTGACTACCATAACATGCATCACTAAAATCATCCTTTTGGGTGAAAGCTTGAATATAAAACAAAGCTCACATTAAAACAGTGACATTATAAAATGATGACACATATTACTATTCTTATTCAACTTATAATAATTCATGTATATCCAATAATAACTCCGCTACAGAAATAAATGTGTGATGAATACAAAAACAGAATCAAACATGTTAACATATTAATGCTCTTAGTGTTATAAATGGCTAATCCTGGAACTTCTACTGTAGTAGCACTCAGACTTCTATATTTTGCCTAAAACAATTAATGAATCTCAAAATCATATTCATCAAGCTGAAAAGTTTTTTTGTACTCTGGGTATGCAATGCTGAATTCAATGAAAATATCAATCAATCCTAAATGTCCTCCTGTTATATGTAAAACGATATCCTTTAACATTTGTCATTCAGAAGTACGCTTAGAATCATCATTTTACATCAAGCTGGACTCTAATTTCATTTTCAGACTCAGTCTCATTTGAGCACATTTAATATGATCTGTAGAAAACAGGCAGTGCTATATCATCCTATATATGTCAGTGAGAGGTGTGTCAACCAGGGTGTCAGTCTGCGCTGTCAGGTGGTCACTTCGGGGTTGAGGGCTTCCGCACCCTCACGGCCGAACTCAACAGGCATCCACACGCTGGGGAAGGGTATACAAGGCACCCACCTCTCACAGTATGATCGAGAAAAGAAACAAGTATCACTCTTCTTGAAAGCAACATTTTTCAAAAAGCACGTTCTCCTTTTTAGGTCTCGCGCCTAGCGTTGCACTGCGCAGCAGTGCTTTGCGCAGCGCAAGGCTTTTTGTAATCGAAAAATGGGGTTTCAGCAGTCACCTAAGACTCGCTCGTGCGTGTACTTTTCCCAAGCTTTTCCGTTTGTGGGCAGCTATTGGCCTCTGCGTGAGTCTTTTAATGAAAGACTGCACGCAATAGGCCACAGGCGGGCTCATTGCTCCGCCCATGGCCTATTGGTGTCTATTACGCGCTTGGTGCACGTAATAGACACCAATAGGCCATGTGGTCACGTGTGTTGCAGTGGCGCGCACGCGCACCACTCCTTTCTTTTGATTCTGACCTCCGTGGTTTCCTTTTCGTTTCTTTTGATTCTGACCTCCGTGGCTGCCTGTTTCCTTTTACTGTGTCCTACCTTTTAACTTATAGCGGACAAATTGAAGGTTTAGTGTTTGCTTCCTGACGCAATGACATATTCACTGCTGAAGCCACACAGGAGGCGGCTCACAGCATTTGCAGTGCAATACCACTTGTAGTAGTCAAAATACCAGCTATTGACATTGCAAATGCAAATTTTTATTTAATTTCAAAGTATGCCGGTATTAGCATAAACAAAGAAATTATTTTCATGAAGAAAAGGGTGCAGTAACACAGGCTGTCCCTAGGTGTCCCTGGTCCTGCACCCTTTTCTTCGTGAACGAAAATTATTTGCCTACTGCTGGCATACTTTGAAAAAAATGGATGGTGTATATATTGACACAATCTCCACAGGGGATTTCCCACCCGCTGCTCATTTTGATTTCTTCTAAATAGTCTCACGGTGTATTAGAAATTGGGTCCGCCACATGCCTCTCTGTTTTTCGCTCAAATTAATTATTTTCACGAAGAAAAGGGTGCAGTAACACAGGCTGTCCCTAGGTGTCCCTGGTCCTGCACCCTTTCCTTCGTGAAAGGAATTTCTTTGCCTACTGCTGGCATACTTTGAAATGGAGGGTCAATTCTGCCTCACGCTATCCCGTGCACAAGCTGCTGCTGCCCTCCTCCTGTTGCCCAATGGCTGCGCTCGTGTTTGCACTGGTTCCTGTCTGCAGGCACACTAATGCAGAAAGGCAGGCAGGCTCGCTCGTAACGCTTGCCAATTCCGCCTCATGCTTCCCAGCTTCCCACTGCCCTGCTAAACGCATTCACTGTTCTTTTTCAGCGCCATTTCGGTGCACTTCTAAATAGGAGTGGGAAAAACATTCACATTTCAGGCCATTTACTGTTACCAATTAATTCGGCAGCATTTCCTTTCAATTTACCCAATTTACACATAGCTCGTCTGGAAGGGCTCTTTCTCCACCTGGGAGAAGAGGCAGAATTATTCACTAACAAGGAAGACGACAGACAGTGCTGCCCGAAGACGTGCTCTTGTTTACAGACTGCAGCCACAACAGAAACGAAAATTAACATGCAATCACTGGCTTCCTCTACGCGACCATGCATTAGAATTAACATGTGAAAAATATTACATAGTTTTCCTAATAAATGGTCAGCGGAGAGGAAGCCAGTCGCTGCATGTTAATTTTCGTTTCTGTTTTTGCTGCAATCTGTAGCTAGTCAATATGTTACAATACCAGATAAGTTAATTGATATTGTAACATATTTACTAGTTTGCAACGTGTCGAGTTTGGTGGTGAGCAGCGTGTGATGAGCCGAGGTCCACCTCAAGCACTTTAGTTCGTTCACTGAAAACTGCCGGGCATGCTTGTTACTGCAATTTTAGCTTATGCAACGCTGTTTTGGTATAGCACATTGTTGAATGTGGCATTGCCTCTTGGTGCTCTTAAATGGTGCAGCGTGCGGATGTGTGCCCGCCTCCTGTTGCCAATGGCTGTGCTCGTGTTTGCACTGGTTCCTGTCTGCAGGCACACTAATGCACAAAGGCAGGCAGTCTCGCTCGTAACGCTTGCCAATTCTGCCTCCCGGGGGTTAGGTGGACGGGAGAGGCATAATTATAATTGAACATAAGGGGCGGTGAAGTATTAAATCCCGGGTTTGTATGCTGAGGGTGCGCCGCATTCCAGTTCTCATTTATTTGTTGGGGTATCTGAGCAGGGTGCCCTCTGAACGCTGTTTTGCTGCTGCTGCTCATGCGAGAGGCAATTTATTGCACCGAGTGGTTCTACGTCACTGGCCCGGCGCAGGCATCTGGTCACACTGGTACTGCAGGTCTGGGGGAGCAGCATTCCTGCCCTGTGCTACAGTGGGTACTTATCAGGGGACCAGCTGCAGATATCTGTGGTGTGGGGGTCACGTAACAAGGGAGGGGCACAGGCCAAAGGCCGGACTGGGAGCCCAAAGCAGCCGTGGCCCGTAGCACATTGTCAGGCCAGTCCCATACGGTGCACAGCGAGTGCAGCGGGCAAGTCTGACCACACACACACACATCCAAATACAACAACACACAAACACACACACACCCACAGGCACCCACACACAACCACACACACAAACACACACACACACAACCACACACACAAATCCAAACACAACCACACACACACAACCATAATCACACACAACAACAACCACACATACAACCACACACACAACCACACACACACAACACACCGTCAGTGCACACTTTCACCGAGCACAGACACCATCAGTCAGTGCACACTTTCACCAGGCACAAACACCACCAGCTGTCAGTGCACGCTTTCACCAGGCACAAACACCACCAGCCGTCAGTGCATGCTTCCACCAAGCACACACCACCAGACGTCACTGCACGCTTTCACCAGGCACACACACACCACCAGCCTTCAGTGCATGCTTTCGCCAGGCACACACAACACCAGCCGTCACACCAGGCACACACACACCACCAGCCGTCAGTGCCGCTTTCGCCAAGCACAGACCACCAGCCGTCAGTGCACACTTTCATCAGGCACACACACCACCAGCCGTCAGTGCACACTTCCACCAGGCACACACACCACTAGCCAATAGTTCCAATTTAAATAATGCGAGACCTATTGCATTGTAAATGCTTGTTCTGCTTTGGATCCAAGTTTTGTCTGCAATGATCAGTGCTGGTTCTGACGAATGTCTTGTCATTTTCCTCTCTCCAACTGGCCCCTCACCACCTGTGGAAATGGTCTGTGTTGTGCATGCTGACAACTAGGAATCACAATTCTATTCAGGTCTAGGGAAATATATGCATCCCTTTATTCTCTGCCCACTTGTTAGTGGCTTTCTCTCCCAGGTGTCTACACTTTTGGTGTGCCCACTTAGCCATTCCCACCAAATTGGAATCCTGTGTAACCACCTCTGTCTCCGAGATTTTGGCTTTTAGTGTCCAACACCTCCCCCCAATATGGTTAGGTTGCAGAGAGAATAACAAATCTCACATTTTTAGTATCAAACACTTTTTAATGGGTTGTTGGAGTGTCATTATTTAATTTTATAATTTTAGTTTGAAATTATTTATTTTAATTGTATTTCTATGTAGTAGAAATAGTTTATTTTATTAAATGTTTGTGTTTAGAAATATTTGTTACTAGGTATTTAACACATTTTTCTCATTTTTTTTTGTTTTCAAACTAAATTGTGTATTTTTAAACTTGTAAACATATATATAGTCTGTGGCTTTACTCAATTTCCGTTCCTACTGCACGGCGTGATACTGCTACGCTGTGCTGTGTTGCATCGGACTGAGCACAATATATATATATATATATATATATATATGTTAACTTTAAAATAAACATTTATATAAAGCTAAGTAAATAAAACTGACAATGTCTTTTGTTAAACTGAGTACATTGTATTTAATTACTTTTGCATGTTGCACATCCTCCACCTTTATTTTCAAGTTTTTTTTCACCATTTATTACATTGTTGTATGTGCATGTTTTCAACAATATTTTAACATATTTCTTCAGTATATGTTAAGTAATTGTATATGTTTAATACTATTATTTAATGTATCCTTTATCATTTTATAACATTTTAAAACAACATTTTTTAACTGTCTTACATTTTTTTGTTGTTTTTTTTGGTTTTTGTTAGTCCTCATACACCGTATTGGGCGTACTTGAAGGGCATCCTCTTTCTCTTCTCAGCTGGCTAATTCGTTCCCGCCATGTGTTGGGCCAGTAATGATAATGAGATGAGGTTCCCTCAAGTCAAAACTGGTTCCTTCGTCCACTCCTATTCACCGTGACTTCCAAGCCATATGTTACTTAGGAGAAAAAGAGCCAACAGTACCCAGGTTAAATCACTGGACCACTTTACTTATTACGCCAGGCCGCCAGGGCCAATCATTTATTATCCAGACTTGTAGTATCACATGCAATGTCTGATTCGCTGGTAAATATTATATGTGACAGGCACTCTGCAAAGGTCGGGGGGTTTAGAGATTTCCATGATCTGCAAATCTCTCTTCTAGCCAAAATATACACATAGAAGATCAATTTGGATGCTGGATCTTTCAAGCAGTAATCTGTGGTTAAGCCAAAAAAGATTGTCATAGGGTTGATCTCCACCTGTTGTTGAAGAACATCTTCAATAAACCTTTTTACCTCAAGCCAATAGCTGGTAATCTTTGGGCAATCTATAAACATGTGAGGTCATCGGCCGCCAAGTAGTTGCATCTGTATATTATTCAAAGTTTTACAACATTTTCTATGTATTTGTATGGGGAAGTAGTTTTTTTTTAAATTTTTATTTTTTATTTTTATTTAGCAGGCATTTTTTTTAACCCCTAGCTTCTATTTTTTAATATGTTTGGGTTATTTTTAGTCTATTTTCCTGGAACCAGGTCGTGGTATGCTGCTGCTTTTCGTCGGAACAGGTAAGTCCTAATGATTTTTTAAGGGTTTTGAGGGTAGGGGTTTTGGGTGGTGGTCTGCATGTTAGTTATAGTCGTGTTTGTGGTTTTTTGTTATATTTTGATGCATTAAAAGTATTGTTTTTTACTAGTTAGTAGTTTTAGGTTTTCATACACTCTTTTAGTAATGTATCTTAATGCTGTGTAGAACTGTGTTATGGTATTATTATTTTTATGATTTAGGGTTGATTATGGCTTTCGGCCGTGTGGGGCAGGCGGTACTCCACCGCCTCGCCCCTACACCGCCGAGACTCGCTGCTGCCCGCCCACTAGATTACCACTTTTAAGTAGTCAGGCAAGCGGCGTGGTGTTCCCAGGGCAGTGTCTCTTTCAAAGATGGCGGTGCCTTTGAATAAGGCGCCGCAAAGGGAGCGCCTGACAAGGTTCCTGCATGGCAGGGACTCAAAAGTCTATGCTGTGCAGGAACTATTGTGCATGCACAACAGGAGGGCACGTGTTATGCCCCCCTGAGCGCATCCACAAGCGGCCCTTTAGGGCCCCAGACGGTTTCCTCTCCGCCAGGGTTGGCATGGGGTAGAAACCTCAATGTCACTGCCAGCTGAGAGGAAACTCGTAATATGTGTGAAAGGACCGCTGTGGTAAATGTTATGTGATTGTTATTTAGAATTGTGTTTTATGTTTTGCAATTAATTTATCTGATTAATTTAATTTGGTTTTAGTTTCTTGGTTGGTGACATTTATATTTAAAAAATATATATTTATATATTTATATATTTTATTTTCTCAGGCTTAATTTTCCAATTATATTTAATTATTGACTAATAAAATATGTTTTATTTTTTATAAAATTGACTTAACTTTGTTTACATTTGTGATAATTTTTTGGGAGTTTGGTTGGTTATTTGTTTATGATATTTTTGTTTTGCTATTACTCCTAAGTAATCTACTACTTTGGGCCAGATTAGGATGGCGGTGGGACCGCCACCGTCAACACGGTGGTGGCGGTCCCACCGCCATCAGACTCATCAACTCCGCCTGCCATATTTCAATGGCTGGTGGATGTGTGGCGGTCGGAAAGAGACCGTCGGTGTGGCAGAGGGTTTCATAGTCCCTACAATGGTGGCGGTGCCTACCAAGCATCGCCGTAGGGATTACGATGTCCCTTAATCCGGCATGAACAGGCAGGAGGAAAGGGACTTAAGGGCCTCTAGTGAGTACCCTCCCTGCTGGCCCTAACTGGTGGGCACAGGGGGGCACCATAGGAGCCCCCTACAAATCCCTGCACCATGGTATGGTGCCTGCGACGTAGTGCAGGGTTATGTAGAGTGTCCCATTTTTGCATTGCGGTGGGTACTGCAGCCAGCAGCACCCGTTGCAATTCAAAATATAGGCTTTGCGACCGCCGTTGTGGCGGTCGCATCATAATGCCTAGTGCGGGACTGCTGGACCCTTAGGGGCACATTAGTATGGCGGGCGGACTTTGTCCGCCTGCCATACCAGTGGGAAATGGGACCGCCCGCAATGCTAGCAGCGGTCCCACACATCCCATTAGGATGCGCCCACCACACTGGCGGGCGCATCCCGCATTTTTAACATTGCGACGGGCGGTGCTAAAAGCACCACCCGCCGCAATGCTAAAAATGCATATTGTGCTTTTCAATGCACAACGTGACAGGCACTGCGCGGTGCCTGCCACATTGTTTATTGAAAGGCAGTACCACCCCATGTGCATCCCCCACCAACCCGAAGTCCATGGGGGCCCGCAACGGGCCGCCACGGAAAGGCATGTGAAAGGCCACATTGTAATGATCAAACTCTTTCCATCCGTCGCGAACCCCCCAGCCATTGAAATATGGCAGGGGGGTCTTTTCTTCAGGGATGGCGGGCGGATTGCCCCCGCCATCCTAATGGGGCCCTAAGTTATTAATGAAAATTTTGACTTTGCATTGTAGCATGCGGTACATTCTATTGGTTTGTTTGGTAAATTTAGGGGGGATTTAGCTAACAGATGTTTCCATTCCTAGTTGTAGGGAGCTTTTACTTTTTGTAATGCTAATATAAATTTGTAGCGTTATTGTGGGTTCTGCGTTGTTTGTTTTGGCTTCCTGTGCCAATATGATGCCACAGACATTCCAGCATGACATTTGGAATTGGGGATGGCGTCTGTGTTTGGAGTTCTGCAGTCTGCCAACCCAAGGGTCACATGTACGACGAAAACATTTTGCGAGTTCCTAATTGCAACTTTTTGCGACTATTAGGAACTCTCAAAATGCGATTCATAACACTGTCACAGACACTTTGTGATTCCCAATGGGGTCATAATTGACCTGCCTCATCAATATTCATGAGGCAGGTTGCAATTTGTGACCGATCGTGGCTGGCCTGTCATCACAGGGATTGTGGCCTGCTGGGGTCAGCAGACCACCATGTCTCTGATTACTTTTGTTAATAAAGTATATTTTACACCATGTCTCCGATTACTTTTGTAAATAAAGTATTTTTTTTTTAATTGAGATGCATCTTGTTTTCCTTAAATTAAAACGGTATGCACTTTCAAATATAAAAATTAAAAGCTATCTTTTCATTTTTTAAGAACAGGCAGTGGTCCTTGGGTCTACTGCCTGCTCTTAAAAAAGCCACATTCACATCCTGTTTGCGAATGGGTTACCACCTCCTTCACGGAATCAGTAAAACATTCCTACATGCCCCTGCAACTCGCTATCAGGAAGGGGCGCCCTTGAAACACTTCTTCCTAATACCGACTTGCAAATACTATTTTGCGAGTCGGTAATACGTCATCGAATTGCAATATTGGGTTATTACATGCCAAATGCCTATTTAGCGGTTGCAAACAGTTTGATTGTCCATTTGTTTCTGCTAAAACTTTTCCTATATGTGGCCCCAAGTACCTTCGAAGTATCAGCCTTAGTTCGTCTTCATTTTGGTGGAAGGGCTTTCTATTTGTATATTGTAGTGGTTGGCTACCTCTGTCACAGGGACATAGGCGAGTGCTTGCATTTATTTTATTTCAAATGCAAATTTGCTGTTTATAGAATAGTCTATACTGAGGGCCCTCTTTTGATGTCGGTCGGAGCCCCCCCAAGGTTCAACTCTCTCCCCTACGCTTTTTAACCTCTATCTGGAACAGTTAGCTGAAATTCTGTGTATCGCCAATATATCTTTCCACATGTATGCAGATGACGCACAGATCTACATCAAAATCACATCCCTAGAAGAGATCAAAACAATGAAAGAGGCTCTAAAGCTAACTGTGCAATGGCTTGCTAGCAACCAGTTCTTGCTAATCTCCCCTCCTAAAATTTCCAGTGACATACTGGAATTGACCAACCTGATCACTGCGCTGAACTGCACCCGACCATAGTTGTCTCAGCCAAATCACTAGGAATCACACTGGACAAGAACTTGAATATGAGAGCCCACATGAACACACCGGCCAAAAATGTAAGGTTTCACCTGAGATACCTGAGAAGACTAAAACTATTCCTAGATACACTGGAGCTTAAAATGGCAGATCTGAACGAAACACAGTAGTTATAGATTCCTTATCCTAGAATTACCCCCAGGCGTCACACTGGATCCGGAAAGTTTTTTCATAAGCAGTACCTCTGCATGTCGAAAGGTAGCGTCGGTCGGCTCCGCGTCCATCGTTGGCATTGTGGTGGCCTGGATGACATTGCGGCAGCTACTTAGACGCCGCTCTCGTGCGCTGACGTCAGTTCTTTCTTTTTCTGCGCCAGCCAGGGCAGATCGGAGAGAGCGGTACCTCCAGTCATTTTTTGACTGAACTTTTTTGTGACTTTTTTCGACTTCTTTTTTTAATCTACGACTCCTGGTGCACGTAGGGATACCCAGCATGCAGTTCCTGTACCTGACGGATGTCGGTTAAGGATCTGCACCGCGTGTGCCTCCTTTGTCTGGAGCAAGACCACGACCCCAAGTCGTGCTCCGACTGCCGGTCCATGGCTCTGAAGGCTTTGCGGGAGTGGTCCCGAAAGCTTCTTGAGCTCCAGCAGTCAGCTCCGTGCCGTTCGAGGTCCCGGGGGAGGTCGAGGGACCGGTCATGGAGCCATCATCATTCTTCAAAGTCTTCGCACTCGGGTTGGGTTAGTCAAAGCATAAGAAGAAGTCAAAGAAGCATCTTCGCTCTTTGACTTCTCCCCTTCGGTCGACTGGCGCAACAAGGGATGTGGGCGGTGCCCCTCAAGCGGCTCCTGGCTGCAGGTGTGCCAAGAACCACCAGCAATGGGGATCTTGTCTGCAAGCTAAGCGGGGGTCCTGATCATGATGGCTTTGTACATTATGATTTGTTTTGAAGATGGTGTGGGTTGGCAAGGGGAGCCACTGGAGTTCCAGCAGGATTAGGTTCATGTGATGGGAACCTGGTATCACAGATAACCTGTATTACATATTATTTTTTTTACTTTGTCAAAGTAATTAAGTTGGTGGTTAACGCATTCCTGTATGTAATGCAAAAGTGTGAAATACTTGGTGTATTTGCCACATCTTCGACAGTCCCAATTTTACCACCTTGGGAGTAGTTATTTTGAATGTATGAATGGACACATATGGTTATGTTTGAATTTCCCATTTCCAAATAATCAAGCTTTATTGTTCATTTTAGTAAAGGTAACAGGAGGTGCAGCTTCCTGGGCAATGTCTATAATAACCAATTCTCAGCATCCACTGTTGGCTTCATTTGCTGCATTTGAAAATGATTTCTGTCTTGCATTTCAAATAGGGGTGGCCAAAATTCTCCGAATTTGCTTTTGTGAAATGATGGCTAGACTACTCAAAAATGCTAGGTTTTTAAGCTGGTCCTTCCCAAATTGGTTTATGTAGGAAACTCTTGAAATGTTGCCCATGAGCATGTTGCCATTGCACGTGCCCCTGGTTATACTCTTGATGTCAAACATCCCTGCTAGAAGTTCCAAACAATAGATGTGAAGAGCCTCAGCCTCTTGAAGCCAAAACCAACTTATGATGTTTCCTTGAAGGTTGTCACTCCCAACGTATCCTACTGGTATCTGGCTTCAGGATCAGAGGTAGCTCAGAATTAAAGATAGCTCTTCTGTTCTATTCTTGATCTTTTCTTACTACAATCTGTTACAGAAGGATGCACAGTCAATAGGAAACTGATCTCAATATCCCAGTAGATGTGGGCCTGCCTCATATGAGGATCCTTAGTTATTAGATTCCTGTGTAGTGGAGTGGGTCAGGGAAGATTGGCTGCATCAGTTGTGAAAAAAGGCCTATAATCTGTGTCATTTCCCTCATCAGAGGCAACTGATTGCCTGTCAAGCAATGGTTCCATCTTCTAATGGTTTAGATTTCCTGTGGTGTTTTAGTACTTGTATGTTTGTGTTAATAATGAAACTCATAAACCCCATCACTGGAAAGAAACATCAGCTATTTCTGAAGGTTTTCCAGAAAAGCCGGGCCATGAAGCAGATCCAGTGTGCAGTACAGATGTTGCCATAACATGAGTGGTTGGCTGGGCAATGAGGTGGAGTTTGTTAAGGCAAATCACCAGTTGGAAACTATAGATATTGCCTAACATGAAGAACGCTGATGTGCAGAGGAGAGGTCAAATGTAAGGCAACAAAACTGCCACATATGGCCAACTTATTGGAACTAACGAAACTACGAGTCATCCTGGCGGATGTGGATCTATAAATAGTCATCATAAGCATCTTCAAGATCCACAAGCTTCTTCCAATGACCTGTGTGTCCTTCTATCTTGAAATCTTGATGAAAGGCCCACCCATTCCTGGCTCTAGGTGTATCACTGGTCATCTACATGTCTTTCATAAAACCTGATTTTCTCTACACTGGCTAGGAAAGTACTCCATGTGACCCACAGGCAGAGGGGTCACCAGGAACTAGGAAGTGGGATATAGCACCAGAAAGCAACCAAAAATTAAATTCAACTGTGAGTATCTCCAGAAAAGTATTGGTTATGCAATCATTGTGACTTCGCAGACTTGATGGGACACTGCCCTGAGACCTGCGGTGAAACTAAAAAACATTTTGTAGTAAATGTCCTCTCCACTGTTCTCCCCTGGATAGACTGTACTGTGATATCTGTGACATCATAGAATGCCTGCGTGTCCCTCTGGCTCACAATGCCTCTCTATCACTGACTGTGGCAGTTGGTCATCTTAGGCTGAGCTGCTGACAGCTGGCTCCTGGTGGGGTCTACTCTTGTACTTGTCATCTTGGAAAGAACTTACTAATAAAGAATCCTACATACACAGTGGACTGTGCATCTTCATTTACCACACATTTCACTCTAGGGCTGCAAGAGAAGCTGTCATTTAAAGCATGATGAGTGGGCTGCGAGCAGGGATGGTTGGAGGATTCTTTTCTGGCATGGCAGACTTTGCCAGGGAAAAATAGTGGTGATAGCCCAGTTCTCCATAAGAGTGGACCTCTGCCACTGTGGCACAGCAATACTTAGTGGAGAAGTGTGGCTCAAATGGTTAGAGCGGCAGACCCTGATGCAGAGGTCTGGGCCAAGACCAGGGTTCAATTCCCGCCTCGGCGGGTCCTGGGCTCAATTTCCTCAGACCTGATCATTCTCGCCTCGGTGCCTATTCCAATCATGGAGTCCCACTCTGCAACTCTGGGCAATAGCTTGCTTAATCTCCACAACGGCCCCAACAGAGCTGGGATGCCTGGCTTCACCTTGGGGGTGCCCAGGAGTGGACATTCAACAGGGAAAAACCAGGAAGGATTCCTAAGCGGTATACGGACAGCGCCGGGACACCTCAGTTGGAAGTAGCTGTGCGCTTTACAAATGTCATTTACATTTACATTTACTTTGGCAGATCAAACGGCTCAAGGATGTGTATCGCGGGAGTCAGCTGAGGATAACTGTCAATAACACAATGATTCCTTTATTTCTAAATGAGGAGGATAACTGCTAGTTTGGCTGGGAGAGAACTCTTCTAATATATGGCAGTGGTTCTACCGCGCTAAATTCTAGATGATCTCATTGTCATGATTGTACTGGATGATCATAGTCCTAGCCCTGGTATGTACCTCTGCAAATGTGAAAACTAAATTCATCCACTGGATTTGTGTTTAGTTCCAGAAAGACACTCCTGTCTCTGGGATGGCTCAATTCTTTGAAACGTTCTCCATGCAGAGTTCTTCTAGCTGGTTGTTCTTGGTCAGGGAGTCCGCTCCTGTCCCTTCAAAGATCTCTACTGCTCCCTCTTCAATTTGTCCCAGCAGAAGGATTCTTCTATAGTCAAGAGGTTGGTTCCACACCTTGAAAGTGGACAGAAGCAGCATGGCTTTATCTCCTACAAAGCATCACTGTGCGCTGGAGCAGGAGCGTCTGCTTCAAATGAGTACAAGTTACTGATTCAAACAGGCATTAGTTTATTCTCCTTTGCTTGTACTGCTGAGAAGCAAGGGCCGCTGATTCTGTTATTAAAATTAAAACATGCTGCTTTCAAACATTTGCATACCAGCCAAGCACTGCAGGCTAGCAGAACAGTGAAAAGGAGTTTCAAGTACAGTGCAAGGCAGAAATTGGTTTGTAAGGGAGCAGTTGTATTCACTCCATTCCACCAGGTGTCATGCAGTGCTGCAGAAACCAGATTAATACAGGTTGTCACTTTTTGAGTAGGAGAACTACAGCCTGAAGCAAATGATATTTTGTCCTCACACAGTTTCCCATTTGGGTCCCATTTATCCAGAACAATATTGATGCAGCACCTCACCCTCCGAGACGTGTGCTTTGTTTGTAAACTTCACAGAAAGTATTTAACACTTCTTGTGGACTTACAGATTGTTGAATCCACTAGGGGAAACCACAGAGTGTTGCAAGTGGGCAGGTTAGCACAGTTTTCGAGTCCAATGTGAGGTTTTTGGGTACAAATTTATTACAGGTAATATATTGTGTGAGCAGTTCTCTTTTCCAGCTAAACACAGTATTTTTCTCTTTTCTGTTTTAACTTTATAATCATTTACCATATATGATTTTTTGCTTTTCTTTTCACTCTGTAGTGTCCGAATCTGAGACGTCCGAGAAAGAGTCCCATATGTCTTCATTAACAAAATACAACCGAGTCCGAAAGGCTCCGAGGTGCTTCACATGCCCTGCGTGTGAGAAGAGTTTTAACAAGAAGGCACTTCTTGTGGCTCATAAAAGAACTCACTTTGAACCCAGACCTTATGTTATCAGCGAGTGTGAAAAGAGCTTTTCTGAAATGTCAACTCGTCCAAAGCACCGAATGTTACATACAGAAGTGAGGCCCTTTCAATGCAGTTTGTGTGAGAAAACCTTCACTCGAAAGGATAACCTTTTAAATCACCGAAGAGTCCACACAGGGGTGAGGCCTTATCACTGCACAGAGTGTGATAAAAGATTTATTCAAAAGCAAAATCTTTTAGACCATCAAAGGACACACACAGGAGAGAGACCCTACCAATGCACTGAGTGCAAGAAGGATTTTGCTGTAAAGTCAGTTCTTCTGACTCACCAAAAAATTCACACAGGAGTGAAGCCCTATCACTGTGCTGAGTGTGGAAAAAACTTCTCCAAAAGCTCAAATCTTAGAACGCATCAAAGAATCCACACAGGAGAGAGGCCTTATACCTGCACTGAATGTGAGAAAAGCTTTTGTCTCAAGCAAACTCTTCTCAACCACCAAAGAACTCACACAGGCGAAAGACCCTTTATCTGCACAGATTGTGAGAAAAGCTTTAATAATAAGTCAAATCTTAGAATGCATCAAAGAACCCACACAGGGTTTAGACCCCATCATTGCACTATGTGTGAAAAGAGCTTTAACCGAAAAAGAGATCTTATTCAGCACTTATTAAGACACAGGAAATGAGACCAAACGACTGCACTGAGAGCGAAATAAGTGTTGCTCAAATGTCAGATCTTTTAACGCACAACGGGATCCACACATGTTGTGACCATTTCTATGCATTAAACGTCAGAATGGATTCACCCAAAAATAACCAACGGATACAGAGAAAAGTGACGCAAGTAGTAGTGAGTCTCTCTTACCTCACTGCACTGTACTAAAATTAGATTAATACGCAAGTCATGCTTACTCCAGCACCTGAGAATTCAAAATGGTTGAGGGCTTTTCTGTGCAGTGCTGGTGTTTGACATATTTCACCAATATATCTAGATAGGAATACATCTTTTCTCTTTCAGTAGGTTAAAGAAATGTTCACTGAAATCATCATCTTAACAACTCAGAAAATTCTAGGCAGGTAGGAACCATTCTTTATGTAAAAATAAACATATCCAGAAAACCAATTTCTACTACACTTGCTCGTTCACATAGGAAAACAAAAACATTTATTAACAAATTTGTAAGCAAAATCCACATCCGCCCTCAGTAAGAGTCGCTCATTAAAACACAGCTTACTACTCAGTGTTCTTCTAATGTCCCATAAATGGCCTGCCTACAATGTGCAGATTGTACCTAATGTAAGAAGCAACATTAATACATTTGCATAGGTTTAAATGATATGTCAGGTTAGATTTACACAATTTTTACCAATTGTGTCATTATGGACACCTACAGCATTTCATACACAGACATTGGCTATTTAGACTTTGACTGACCATGTGATCTGCGGTCAACTTGTGTGTCTTCCTCACTGGCAATGCAGTGTTTCCCCAGCCATATTAAGAGGCAGAGGAATATTAAGAGGCGGGGGAACTGTCCAGTTTCTAACAGCAAGCCTTCCACTGGCTCATCCATCTAAAACCTTTGACCGGCAGCCATCCACCACAACACTGGCGATCAGTGTATGTTGGAATGCTTCTGACATATGTGTCTCTTGTCCATGTCTGCAATGAAGGACATAGCAGCGTATGTTGGGGTAATTGCCTTTATCTTTTGTTGAAATAAACCTTCACATGGGATCAGTTTCTTGGAAAGAAAAAATAAAGCTGGCACAGCTAAGATCTCTAATTATGGCAGGTGGTCTGACGTGGCTGGTGGACTGTCCACCAAACAATAATTAACTTCTATACAGTGGAAGTCTATTGATGTATAGCAGTGTGTTACTGAGGAAACGTGCACCAGAAGCACTTTTGTGCTGCTAGAGAAATAGCACTTGTCCAATACAAGTGCTCCTTTGTGTCACAGCGGGTGGGCTGCAGTGTAAATCGCTGCTGTTTTCTTTTACGTACACTAAGGTGGTTATTTTTAGTGCTTATTGGTTTTTAGAACTTTATGGCACACTGGATGGTCTAACATTCTGAAATCTCAACTAGCTAAAATAGACAAATTTCAGGAATCCTTGATTTGATTAATATTGATCAGAATAAGGCAAGTAAAAATAAAATTCCACCTACAGTGTCACACAGGTGAGATTATAAAAGTGAATTCATAATTTTCAGACTAAATTAAGTGTCATCTGTTAAGTCAATTCCCCTGTTCAGATTTATGTATATGATAAAGTTACCCCTGCTTCAAAATATAGGGATATTACTAGTCGTTGTGTAGTTCTGTGACCATATAGAGGCTGAAGGCAGAGTTTCTTTATAAGGTCTGGAGCTCTGAGATGATTTGCAATTTTCTTTTTACCATAAGACAAGGGTTATTTTCTTCCACCACCCTTTCCAGAAACCATTTACATATTTGGTAGCCTGCTCTTTCATACAGAAGAGATAGTATGGTTACAGACATGATAAATAAAAAACAAAATATGTAGTGAGAAAATAGACCAAAAAGCAGTGAGTAAAATGCTGCAAGTAAGCATTAAAATTGATTTATTACCTGTGAGATAAAAAAGCTATAAATCAGAATGTGTAGAAACATGCAAAGAGATTGTATTTCCTATAATGACCTATAGTATGCCAAAAATATACTTACGGCTGTAAATATTTCCTTTTGGAGGATTTTTGTTCATTTAAGAAAAAATTAGAAGAATAAAAAAAACAGTTTTTTTTGTTTTTCTGCTTGAATGGCAGCTGTAATTATGCTCTCTGACCAGCCTATCATCTCAGCTGCTGGCAGCCGGCATTGTGACGTCACAACTCAACTGAAATAACTTATTGCAGGTGTGCGGCTACATCAATTCTGTTTTTAAAGTTACTAGAAATCTCACAACTCCACTGTAATAAAGAAATTTGAAACAGGCTATAAACAGGTATTCTATGCTCCCATGCACTATAATGGTATCATCACTGCATGCTGGCATTTATTTTAAGGTAACAAAGTCTGGATACAGAGGGTCGTCACTAGACAGGCCCTGCAATCAGCCAGTAGCCACCTGGAGTTGGTTCTGGAGGTATAGAGACCTCTAACATAATTTGAAAAACTTTGAACTTCAATGAAACAAATGTGTATGTGTGTCTCCGAGATGTCACTGGTGATGTAATTGATGGTATGTATGTGTTAATGTGCATTGAAGGTCAAGGGAAAGATTTTGCTCAAAAACGTGTTCTTAACCCCTTCGGTGCTGCGGATGGCCAGGGGCCGTCCGAACCCCACCTACTGATTAGAATGCCGGCGCCACTGCGGAATTCGCGCTGCCGTCAACGAGTTAAATCAGTGGGAGAATACTGAGTCAGCACCATCGAAGAAACATCTCTTTTGTTTCACAAGGAAAGGTCTTCCATATGGAATAAAATGCACATTTTGCGCCCACGCTGATTCACAAAAGAAATCAATGTATGTGCAAATCGCCTTGTTGTCTTGTTTCTTTCCTCCATCTTTCTATTCATCTATGGTGGTATGTATAATAAAACCTCAGGATAGTTAAATAAGCAAATTAATATTTAAATGTGGACAGGATTGAGGCTCTCTTGTAGTAGATCTATGGAGATGACTGTTATTAAACGTGCATTAATGTATGGGTTGTGATTTGAGATGCTGTATTCTTTTCTCATTTTCATTGTATTATTGTGTTCCATATTATGGTTAGGAAATATATTTACTAAATAGTGTACTTTGTGTAGGCATTTTGGTTATAAACAATCATAAAATCCCTTGGTAGAAAATGGGGTAGTAAGCGCGTGCACAGGGGCATCCCTCTATACATCCCTTATTCACAAGGAGAAGCACAGAGTTGTGAGCCTGACACGCTACTCTTTCCCTTAAAGCAACTCTGACTTGGTGTTGGCGAATGTGCTAAACCGGCCCTGCAGTTATTTGTGCCTGACTGGTAGGAGCACTGCAGGACTCCGATACATACCCCCTCGACTGCATTGACATGAACAGGCACTGACCATGCACATGTTCCTTTCTAGGCTAATTGATACATCAGTGATGCCTATGACATTGGGAGACCCTGCCCCTAGAACCATGTGGCTTATTTAAGCCAATGTGTGATAGAATATTGGATGCAATAGAACTATAGTAAGCAGTATCACCGTTCCTTTAGACTACCACAAACATTTCTCAAGCATGTTACAGAATTCCAGTTGAAAGCTTTCTGAATGTTCAGGTGATATCCTTTGGAGTTTCAGTCATAGATTCACCCCAAAACATCAGTTCTCTTCCAGGGGATACTCATCAATAGTCAATGAATAGACCCGCCCATGTGGCCTATGGAAGTCAAGGTTTGATAGAATATTGTGTCAATAAAAATACAGTAAGCAGTATCACAGTTCTTCTGGCACAAACATTTCTCTAGCATGTTACCAAATTCAAGCTGAACTCCTATTGACTGCTCAGGTGATATTCTGCAGATTTTCAGTCACAGATTCACCCCAAAACATCAGTTAGTCAACATAAAAACAGTGTATATCAATACAGTACATTTCTAATGAATACTTCTAACCAAACTACTAATGGATACTACTAACCTTTGATTCCTCACCATGTAGAGCGCCACTGTGTTTGAGTACTTAGCTCCATCATCCTACCTTACCACTCTCCACCTGCAGATATGATGGCACAAATCCACTTAACGATGCAGCCCTGCACTTTGACGTCAGTTTGTTTATCTTTTTCCCACCCTTTGACTTGGTTTCAGAGCTCAGCTCCTACTGATTTCAGTTCTTTTATCAAAACAGTTGCTTGGAAAAAAAACAATACGACTTTTAGAAGTGTACAGAGACACTGCACTCAAAGACGGCGTGCTTTAAACCTTAAAGCTGAAAACAGATGTCGGTTACAGACACACATTACATCTGTCTGTAATGTCTCAGCACCAAGCATGACTCCCAAGTCCTTCGACAAATACTCCCAGGTGCATCCTAATGCCTCCCTGGAGTTTGAGGGCAGGCTCTTCATCACTAAACATAAGAAGTGAGACTGGTTCTGGTCCAGATCACACTTTTCAGGTAAGTTGAAGTCTAAGGACAAGTTGAAGAACAATTGCAAGTTATCCAGAGATTCCCAATCTAGGGACAAGTCACAAAGTCTGTGTTTGATGAACACCCCTTCGCCTTCTGGTTTGGCGCTGATGCATATTCTAGTACTGATCCGCCAAATGTTCTCCAAGCCATTGTCCAATCTGCAGTAGAGTTTGTGGCTTCTAACCTCACAGACCTTTTGAGCTATCCAGTCGGACTTCCAGAAGTTGTTCCTACCGTAGTGCTGACTGACCAAACAAACCCTTCTTTGACGTTGCCTCCAGCCCCAATGGTGCTGGTCCTGGATCCAATTTCGACTCCGGCCCTGATCTTGACTCTTTCTTGGCAGTGGTTGACCATATTTTGATCAATGCCTTTAATCGAGTGCAACCTCACATTGTTGAACACTTGCCATTGATACCTGGGTGTGGACAGCAGTATCTCCAGAATATAGAGATCATTTGTTAGATTGAAATGCATTATTGGACATTCAGCCTGTCTACCTTGATGAAAGGGACAATGAGTAGGTAGACTACTAACTTACACCTTATTATATGTTATATTATAGTCCTTGATACGCTAAACTTTATTATCATGGAAGGTATTATCTTGGGAACCTCAGCAGAATACGATGTGAATTCATCATCATTTTGCTCAGAAGCTCTGGAATAGCCACTTCCCACTGAAGAGGCTACGATTTAAATTTAACGATGCTCTAACTGATCATGATATGTTTTACAAGTTTTCTTGTAAACATGGGCCAGTAGATCCTTCTTGGTCCTCCTTCATACACACCTGTGTGCCAACTTAAGTGGAAGAAACTGGCAGGCTATGACTGGCTCTTCTCCCACACCTTATCCGAGCTATCTGGCAAGCAATCCGATCCTGCTAGACACTGTTGGGATTACTGTGAGAAAATGTCTCTTTTTTGTGGTTATCCGCATTCTTTTCTGATTTCTATTTCTGGTTTTTGAACTATTTATTTATTTATTTATTATTTTATTTTTTTAATTTGTAAGGCGCGACAGCTACCCAAAAAGGGTTTCCCTGCGCCGAGACACAGCATAAAGATGGCAGGAGATTACTGGCTATTCTGGTTATTGTTCGAATAGCCAAGTCTTAACGTGCCTTCTAAACCTGACATGGTTTTCCTCCTTTCGAATGTAGGGAGGGAGTGCGTTCCAGAGGGATGGCCCAAGGTAGGCGAAAGATCTGCCTTCCATTCTTGCCAGTTTGAATCTTGGTACGCAGAAGTTGGCAGATGATTGCGAGCGTAGGTTTCGCTTGGGAGTATAAGGATGAGCCAAAGCTAAAAGGTATTTGGGTGCAGTACCTGCTTTGATTCTGAACATGTATTTCAGGGCTTTAAAACGGATTCTGCTTTCAACCCTGAGCCAGTGGAGTTCACGATGGTAGCTCGAGACTCCGGAATTTTTAGGGATTCTGCACAGTAGTCGAACAGCTGCGTTCTGGACAAGTTCCCCCTGGAGCCCTGCTGTCCAGGCATACAATTTACATAATTGCCTTTATAGTAAGGCCATGATAATTGGTGCAAGACGTGTACCAGTGGCATGGAAAGTAATGTGTTGCCTATGAATTGCAGCAGTTATTGTGACATCTACTAGAATGGCGAGGAAAACATGGATTCAGGCTTACCTGAATAATCTGACTACTTTATCTTGTAAACCTGAAAGAGAACCTGTTGAAATAACACTTTTGGACAGGAAATAACCCTACTTTTAAATATTAAATATCACCCCTAAGGAGGCATTGAGGCCCACGAGGTAGGTTGCCCAGTATTTAAAAGTAATACTTACAAGCATTTAATTGTGGCTGTAACTACACAACTAGCCCCCAAAAGCTAGTTTCACTGCAAAGGGAAATAGCTGTGCTAGGAGAAAAATAGAGTGCTTGAATTAGAGTTTTGAAAGATGGGTACTACATCACAAATTTGACAGACATCCTGGCCGCCTTATTACAACTGCATTATATCATAATGCACTGGCAATAAGGCAGACGGCTTATCCTTTCCGTTTGCGATGCCGTACCTGTCCAACAAACTCTAAATCAAGCCCAAATCTCAGAATAAAATCAAAACTCTGGTTTGGGGTAAGCTACCCCAATAACTCAATCACTATTTTTAATGTTTATTTTAAATCCAATACAGTGGTAAAGTGGATTTTGAACACATACTTAGGAAAAGTGCCTTTCTCACTACAGATTCCTCACCTTGGGAATTTCCCTTGGTGCCAGACTGGATCCAGAAACGTTTGTAGAAATTACCTCGCACATCAGTTGTGTTGGTGTATGGCTCCGCATCGGATCAATCCTGCACCAGATTTGACGTTGGGGCCCCCATATACGCACCAGCTCCATGAGCTCTCAGTTTCTTTCGTTCTGCACCTTCAGGCACAGCTCCAAAGCTAACCTTCTGTCTACTTGACAGCTTTTTCGCTCCGGAAACCAAAGTCTATCCTTTATATTCTGCAGAGATGGGTCATACATTGATAGATTGTAACTGTTTTGTGACTGTCACCTTCAGATTCGAGTGACAGACACCCATGATGTCTGCCTCTGGTGCCTTGGCACGTCACATGAGAGTTGTATCCTTGCTGTGGGAGGATAAAGTGCCAGGCAATCTGTGAATGCGAGGCTAAAGTGAACCATCGCTGAATTGCACAGGAAGAAGCGGTCCCAGTCAAGGGCACAGGAGCACTCTCATTCTCCTGGTCACTCGCACAAGCATTCCAAATTGAAGTCGTGGAGTTCAGTTAAGCCCTGAAAGTTGCAGAAATCCAAACAGGAATCTCTGGTGTCTCACTACTCACACTGATGGAGTTGCACCCTTCTCCGGATACCTCCAAGGAGTGGAGCCGTTTAACGGAACAAACCCTGAACTGCTTCTGCCCCACCTCCTTCCCCAGCAGGCAAAATGCATCAGGTTAGAGAGACCGTGTCCAACATATTTGGTACCCCGCCACATCCAGCTGAAGCACTTTCGGGCCACAAGAATCCAAGGTGGCTGCCTGGTGGACCACTGTCAGCAGCTGTTTCCCGGATGCAAACCCCATTACTCAAATTCAGAGTTGGTTCTTTCATTAATCTTATGCCTTTGCATACAGCCCTGGCACAACGTCTAACAATGTCCACGGAACTGCAAACAACGCACTCAGCCCAAACCTTTGCGCTGGTTCAAACATCACCGATGACGGATACAGATCCAATAATTTTGTTGAATTCAGAAGCTCAGCCCCTACCCTACAGACCACAACATTATGCTCATTCTAACTTAGAAACATACCACCACAGTGATGATGACATCATCCAGCCCCCCCAGTGGCAACATACTACCTAACCACCAGAGCCCCCTTCTGCAGCCACTGTAAATCACATTAGATTATTCCTGGCAGCACAGGCAGGAGGTCGGATCACCTTTTACCTCCCAGATGGAGGAGCATCACCTCAGACCAATGGATGCTCCAGTTCATGGAACATGGTTACTCCCTACCTTTAAAGGCATATCCCCAGACATGCCGCTCACACTGCAGCATCTCCTGAAGGACCACTTGTCCATACTCCGAGGAGAAGTTCAGGCTCTCTTGGCCAAGAGAACTATAGACAGGGTGCTGGCATCAGAGATGGGAATTGAGTGTTACTCACATTATTTTTTAGTGTCAATAAAAGATGGAGGCCTCTGTCTTATCTTTGATCTTCGTGCTGTAAACGTTTTTTTCCCGGCGGAAGGATTCTTACAGTGGCTCAAGAGGTTTCTGCCCTGGATCCGGGAGGGATCAAAACACATGTAGGAGAAAAAGAACAACTACTTTGGTTGGATCTCGGCCTACTGTACAAATTTCCACCCCTGCCTCTGATTCTGCAGGTCCTGAAGTAAGTCAGGCAAGACCGAGCATAGGTCATTCTAGTAGCATCAAAATGGTGTTGGATGGTTTGATACTGAACTAAAGCAGATTTAAAACACATACAGGAGAAAGACCCTACCTGTGCATGGACTGTGTGTAAACGTTTACTCAATTAGCAGATTTTCTAGTATGTCAGACATCACAGAGGTATGAGGCCTCATCAGTGCAGCGGGTGTGAGAAAAGCTTTGCTTATATGTGACTACTTCAAAGGTACCGGAGAACACTCACAGGCCGTATTCCTACATTATGTGTGAGAAGAGATTTAGTGTCACACAAACTCTGTTAAATAATTAACAAATACACTCTAGAGAGAGGCCCTATCAGTGTATAAGGTGTGACAAATTCTTTTCTCAAATGTATACTCTTATGTAGCATCAAAGATAGCACTTGTGAGAAAGGCCTCTCATTGCAGTGAATGTAAGGAAATCATTACTCAAGTGTAAAATCTTCTAGATCATCAAAGAACACACTCTAGAGAAAAGCCCAGTCACTTCACTGTGGGTGAGAAGAGATGCACTCAAACAAATACAAATTCACAAAAAATTTTTTAAAAAAGAGAACCTTTTAATACTCTGAGTGTGAGAAGAGCTTCTCGGTAAAGGCACGTTTTCTAGGACAACATAACTTTGCTTCGAGTGTGAGAAAGGATTTACACAGATTTATTGTCATTTAAAGCATCAGTCCTCATAGGCGTGAGACGCTTTCACTGCATTGAGTGTGTGAATAGTCCTTCTAGAAAGGTACACCCTTACACAGAATATGAGGAAACCTTTGCACAGAACCTGATCATCGAATACACCAGGAAATCCAGAAAAGTGAGAGCCTGTATTGCAAGTAATTTTTGCACTGCCACCTAAGAATTCCCATGGTGTCACCATTTCACCACTCGTCGAAGGAGCTTTACAGTGAAGGACGATCTTCAAAATGTTGTGCAGTAGCGGCTGGTGATCTTTGACATTGGTGATGCGTAATACCTGCACTGAATTACAGCAAAGAAAGTGAGCTAGCCCAAATTCTTATAGACAGGGTCAGGGGGTTCTCCCACGAGAATGTAATTTTTTAAATGTGATCAACTAGTATATTTTAGAGCATAGTTTTCATATTGATCATGAAACTTAAGCTCTAAGAGCGCATTCATTATTATTTAAGTACCTTCATGGGAAGCCAAGTCAGTCGAGCTCTAAGCTCCCCAGGGGTTGGCCCCAATTTTCCAGAATGTGCAGAGTGTGCTCCCTTAGTGACCTCCATTGTGCAAAGGCCAACCTTTTCTCATGGATGCCTCCCATGTGCCAATATAATTACATACAATATGCCATTGCCAGACATTTGCTATTGACTATATGCCATGGGTGACAGTATTACCACTAGTATGCAAAGGTCAGGGTTTTGTCATGGTTCCTCGCATATTCTTTTTCTTTACCGCTGTCAGTATTTCCACTGCTGTGTATATCTCCATTACGCTTTCACATTTAACAGTACTTACTGTTGACACACATGTAAACATTACTGTGTGTGCTCAGCGTAAAGGCCAGGTGAAGCATTAGATGAGTATATAGTGTGCACACCTTTATGACCTGTTGACAAGCATTGTGAGCCTCTCACACTGTCTTCAGCCTCAACCTCAGAGCTCTCAATTGTGGCACTCAGGAAAAATCACACAGAAAACCTGAACTCACCCAGACACCTGGAGAATGAGCAGTCTGAGAATGACTAGCACCACAACTGAAAAGAAACAATAAACATACAACTCCTGTTTCCTTGTACATTGGCTATATTAGCTGAACTTACTTTGCCATAGTTTAATGGTGCCCTTTATTTCTGATAAATGTAGGCCTCCAACATGCATGCTCTAATAAGTGACCAGGGATTAAGTGGCCCTATACGGAAAGCAATAATTTAACAAGCATTGGCATAGCCAATAGGTCCGGCCTTTGGGACCTTATAAGTGTATAGCCATGCAACAGTTAATGTTGTTGCACCAAGGATATTGTGCTGGATAACTAAACATTTATAAGGTCCCAAAGGCGAGACCTATTGGCTATGCCAATGCTTGTTTACCTAATAGGCTAGTTAGAAAGATAAGTCATGTGCAAACTTGCACTTCAACTGCCCTAAACCAGAAGTGAACCACCGTAAAAAGAGCTGGATACTGTCTAAGCTGCTTGCTGAATGAGGTTCATTGAGTTGATGCTCAACCGTTCCTGTATTATGAAGGACAGAGAGTATGTGTGAAACGTGACCCTTCAATTTTTCCCAGATTTCTTTTATTTGTAACATTTATGTAAATAAATAATATATTCAACACCTCATATATATATGTACAGCGCTTTATGCACTTTGGCTGTGAAGCGCTGCATACATAAATAATACACATTTCAGAAGGCTGTTCCATTCTGTCGGCTGGTCAGTCATAGTGGCTGCCTTGTGTCATCCACTGATCCAGGCAGCCAGTACTATTAGGGATATTGAGCTTGCTGGAGGTTAGGCCAGCAGATCATATGCCTTACCAGTCATGCGTACGCAGAGTATGTTTGGGTGTATGACTGCAGAGTGTGTGTGAGTCAGCAAGTCTGTATGTCTGTAAGGCATGTCATTCTGCAATGTATGTGAGTGGATGCACATGTATCTCAATAAGTTTGAGAAAGAGTGCACACAAGAGTGTCTGCCTTGTGCATCTGCACAGTAGATCACTGTGTCTGCACAGAGTCTGTGATATGCATGTCATTTATTCTCGGTCAGCAGTGTGTGGTTGCAGGCTGTGCATGATTGTATGTATTTATCTTGTGTTTGTAAAGAACCTGTGTTGTAAGATTGAAGACTACGCTGCAGAACAGTACTCAAGGTATTGTGCTTCAGCTTTATGAAACATTGGCAAAGCCAATAGGTCTTGCACACCACACAAAAGCCCAGATCTCACCACTTCAACAATACATATGAAACAGCCTGGAATGGCATCAAAGGCACATAATGGGAAAACAGCTTTTAAACTTTAAAAAGCCTGACGCCAAACAAAGGAAAGCAGTACAAAAGGGGGTGGTGATGGACGGAGCATCCGAACCAACCAAACACTCACACCCAGTCAAAAGATCTGGGCCCAATCCATCACCGTTCTTTAGCCCACTCAGCCACCCCAGTTCAGACATGGCTATATGCAAATCAGTCTGACCCTGTGCCTCATGGGAACAGTCCAGCCCGAACTGCCAAGCCATGTCTTCCCTGGACCGGAAACAAGCTACCGAGGACCGGTTTCTGGCATTCCAGCCGTCTTCAGCCCGGCTTGGTTGAATCCAGTGGCCAAGTGAGCAAGGGACTCACGTCTGAGCATACCCTGCCACACTTATGGTGGCCGAAAGCGGTACAAAAGGGGGTGGTGATGGACGCAGCATCTGAATCAATCAAACACTCACACCCAGTCAAAAGATCTGGGTTTAATCCATCACCGTTCTTTAGCCCACTCTGCTACCCCAGTTCAGACATGGCTATATGCAAGTCAGTCTGACCCTGTGCCTCATGGGAACAGTCCAGCCCGAACTGCCAAGCCATGTCTTCCCTGGACCGGAAACAAGCTACAGAGGACCGGTTTCTGGCATTCCAGCCGTCTTCAGCCCGGCTTGGTTGAATCCAGTGGCCAAGTGAGCAAGGGACTCACGTCTGAGCATACCCTGCCACACTTATGGCGGTCAAAAGCGGTACAAAAGGGGGTAGTGATGGACAAACAAAGGAAAACCATACACGCATCTGAACAAAACAATTAGCCCCACACACAATGCTGGACATAATCCTTAACAGGATTCAACAAGCGATTTCCAATACAACCTATCAAACAATACATTGATCTACCCGAACAATGCCTACCACTATCCAATATGACACTATGGTCCGCAAATGCCACCCTGGCACATCTCTGACCTCCGCGAATGAACAGATTGTTCTGTAAACACATCTCTCCTTCCAGAGAGTGGCAGAGGATGGTCCTTTGTGAACCCTTTGTCCCCGGCTGTTTTCGATAACAGTTGAACCCTTTCCAGTATCACACATGGCCAGCAGAGATATCGATGTAAAAGAGACTTGTGCCAGCACAGCTCAATCTCCGACCTCTCAGAGATGGTGGTGCTTTAAAGATCGGGGCAGCAGGGGATAGCAGTAAAATAAAATAAGCATTGGCCGCGCGGCCGGGCCAAAAAGAAATAATTAAATGAAAAAACGCGAGATGTGCGCACGCGCAACTAAAAAAGTGCAGTGCACGTCGCGCGCGTGCTTGTGCGCGCGATAGTAAGCTGGCCGCCTTTCCCAAGCAGCCTACTAAATATCTCGGCCAGATCAGCGCATACGCTGGATCAGGCCGAGACCTAAAAACTCGCTGTAAGGGGACATGATGGTTGGACTTAAGGTGAGAGGTAGAAAAGGGCAACTAAAGGACGGGTTTGTTGATGTTGAGTGGATATAGGACTGAGCTGTCTGGAGTCAGGCACACAAAGGAGTGAGGGCGGTTGACCGCAAGGGGTATTGGAGAATGGGGAGGAAGTTGGAGCTCAAGGAAGAGGCCAGAAGGTGGACAGACTGACCGTGAATAGAGGTAAAGCATGGCCATTCGTCTTCTGCGGCTTCAGTTCTACGATGCATTGCTGTGAAGCGCAGCACTGCACCTCTTGAAAGTGAAACGGGTGGTATGCTGCTGTAAACAGATGCACTTTGCACGGATAAAGCATGCACAGTATTACCGGTCTACTGTATTTGACCAGATGTCAGAGTAATCAGAGTTCATGATTCTAATGATGGCAGGTCACATGGTCAAAGACTGCCCCACCCTTCTCCCGTCTTCCGCCCTCGTGCACTCTGTATGAAATGTAGCCCCATGCAGAGCAGGGCTGAAACCCACAACATCCAGGTCAACCGTACAAAGCGATGCATCCTGTGCATCATTTTGGGTGTTACCCAAGAGGCACTGAAGACCAGGTAGAAGGTAAGCTCTGACTTAGCCCAGTGCTGCTACAATGGGTGCACAAGCCCACTAGCGCATGTAAAAAGTGCCTGGCGTCCTGACTTGTGCTCACGCAAAGGTTAGAAGATGACAGCCAGGCAGTACTCATTTTCTAATTACTATTGTGATCATTTTAAGAGTAATATGAAAAACATGTTGGTCTTGCCAGGAAATTGGGTGGGTGGAGCCCCCATGCCCAAGGTAACTAGTCGCCATTGGTATTGTGACAGGAATTTGGCTGTTCACTAAGTTTACTGTTAAAAAGTCATGATTTTACCACATGCAGAAAAACACCAAGCAGAAGAGTTGCATAAAAATGTATGAGAATTTTGCATTTCCAAGGCCATTTCAGGTAAGTTGGTGGGATTTCATAGACTTTGATGCATTACATTTACTATTCCTACTCCAATCTACACAACACAATGGAAAGTGTTTTAGGAAGGATTAAATATAACATTCAAATTCCTAATTTTCTTTTTTAATACACACCATACAAGATAAAAGTATTAAAACATATTAAAAATAAAATTTTAATACTTTATAAGTAAAAACATGCAATTATATAAACTATTTATAATAAAAAATGACAAATAAAAACAAAATAAACCACTGTCCTCCCTACTAAAACACAGTCAACAAAATATGTAATGTAAATACATTATAAGGGGGCGTGGCTTGGACGGCAATGGGAAGAGTTGCCTAAGTCCAGACCCCCACTACACCTCGGGATGAAACCAGGAAAAACAGCGTGACACAGCGGACCGAAAGGGGGAACAAACACAGCAGCGCTGATCGGAACCCAAAAAGCTTCAGATGCGGTAAAGACAGAAACTAGGAACAGCCAAACAACTCGCAAAAAAGCAGTCTTTAACAACAGAAAAGAGGCATCAGTCAGGCAAGATGGCGGCGGTAGGAGGACACCCCTGAAGAAAAATGCACCAATCGACAGTGCGAAAGCCTACGAGGTCAGTGCCCGCGCCTGCAGCGCTCTAGACCCCCCCTCGGTCCCCCCAGCCGTCACCAGACCCGATCGGCGAGACCAAGGGCCCACGCTGCTTAGTACGAGCAAGTGAAAGCGAAACCAAAGACCCCAGAGGAGGTGGCCATTTTAACTTGAAGGCACTCCCCTGCGCTTCGCACTACCCCCTAAGTGCGCAACGACGAGATACGCCTGCAAGACCATCGAAAGCGCTGTCTCCAAAGACAGACGAAAGCGAATCCAAAACGGGAGCAGCCATCTTATCCCGAAGGGGATGGACCAGAGAGAAATAGCAAAAAGCGAAAGAGGACAATCGAGCGGCCATCTTAACCCGAAGGGGGCGGAACAGAGAGAAGTAGCGGTAAGCGAAAGAAGACAATCGAACAACAGGGAAAGAACAGGGAAAAGAGCGCAGTAGCCACCATGGGCAACCATCTCAACTACGCAGTGGGGACACAGCGAAGCAACCAACAATACAGAACAGACACTCAGTAGGCCAGGGCACAATACAACGGTCTAAAGGGCAGCGAAGGCGAGCAGGAAACACCGCGTGGGCACTAACAACCGCATAATAACCCCTGTCAAAACAGCCAACAAAGAGCCCGGCTGAGAGGATCACGAGTTGGCCTGCCGAGTAAATCAGTAAAGTAAGAACAAGCAGTAAGATATCAAGGAGCAGCTTGAGAGGAATAACTGCCACGGAAAAATAACACCTCTGTAAGGACACAAAGGCTAACTACGAGAGCGTGCATCAGGTGGAGTGGTGTGGCTCACTGGTTAAAGGCAGCAGACCCGGAAGCAGATGTCGGCCCGGGACCAGGGTTCAATACGCGGCAGGGTCATGGACCAAGGTCAGCGGACTCGATAATTCTCGCCTCGGTGCCTACTCTAACCAGGGGTCCCACTCGGCAACTTTGGGCATTAGCTTGCCTAATCTCCACACCGGCCCCATCAAAGCCGGGGCTGCCTGGCTCCACCTTGGGGACTCCCAGTAGGGACCATCCCACAGGGAAAGCCAGGACGGGTTCCCCAGCGGTATACAGCGCCAGGACGCCGGCTGGCAACAGTGCGCTTTACAAGTAATACATTACATTACACAGAAAAAGTGCACAGGGGGAGCGCAACACGCCACGACACACCACAGAAGCCGGGCAAAATGGCAGTGAGAAGGTTCTTAAGAAACACAGTGCACAGGAGATCCCACAGTCCAGAGGGCACGAAAGAAAGCAAACAGAGAAACCCAAACGCAAAAACCGTAACAAGCACAAACGAGCAGAGCAAAACGGGTGTACAAGTGCGGACAACACAGCCCATTTCACTGGGAATCAACAGAAGATCGATCTTCTAATGGAAAAAAGAAGTCTAGGAAAAACGGCAGGAAACGAAGGGAAGCCGTCACAACAGCCTAAAAAAACCAAACCAGACGGACACCCAGAATCCCCTTTCAAACAGAAGGCGGACATCAGTAGCATGCTAGACAGCATACTGATAAAACTGGCTGAAGTTCATGACCTGGCCAAATCTATGAAAAAAACCAGTGCAACGCAGGAGGCAGTTTTATTCTCTTTTCCTTCCGGTACTCCCAGGATTCTTATGTTACCTATACCCTTTGTTACTCTATTCAGACTATCTGACACTATTCGGGTAGAGGTCCTAGACTTATCCCCCAACCTAACGAGACAGTAGAAGAACAGCCATACAAGAATAATGCATTAAGAAATCCCAAGGGTGTAGGGGAGCGGGAGGGGGATGGGGAGGGAGAATGGGAGAAGTTATTTTGTTCCGTCTGTCATGTTTGTCCTGTTCGTCAAGTCACGTCCACAACCATAACACACACTCAGCCAGAAACTACGAAACAGCGAGCAGACCTTTTCCTACTAATATCACGCACATAGAAAGAGCAATAGCATCCCGTAAACTCAGTAAAGTCATCAAGTGGATACAGCGATCCGTTTGCCAATACAATGAGTAGCAATAATACATTGCTATCTGACGTAGTAAAGATTATCTCTCTCAACGTCAAGGGCCTGAACCACCCAATTAAGAGAAAAAAATATTAGATTACCTGGCAAAGACAAAGGGTGACATCATTCTCCTACAAGAAACCAAACTCTCCTTGGAAGACGCAAGTAGACATAGAGCGAGATGGGTTGGCCAGATAGCCTGCTCCCCAGCGGTTGGCAATAAACAAGGGGTAATCACTATAGTCAATGCTAAGTCAAAGTTAACCATTGAGAGAGAACAGCACGATAAGGAAGGCAGACTTCTGATCACCCAACTCAAAAGAAGAGAAGAAACCATTCTAGTCAAAGTCAAAAGATTTATATAGCGCGCTACATACCCAGAGGGTCTCAAGGCGCTTGTAGAAGGGTGGGGAGTTACTTGTCGAATATCCACGTTTTGAGTTGCTTTCTGAATGCTAGGTGGTTCTGAGTAAGGCGAATGTGAGTGGGAAGTGAGTTCCAAGTTTTAGCTGCTAGGTAGGAGAAGGATCTACCTCCCATGGTGGTTTTGTTGATGCGAGGTACAGTGGCAAGGGCTTGGTTGGAGGATCGTAGCTGGCGGGAGGGGGTGTAGAAGGATAGTCGTGTGTTGAGGCATTCGGGTCCGATTTCGTAGAGTGCTTTGTGTGCGTGGGTTAGGAGCCGGAAAGTGATCCTCTTATTGATGGGGAGCCAGTGGAGGTTTTTCAGGTGGTCAGAGATGTGTTCTTTACGCGGGATGTCTAATATGAGCCTGGCTGAGGCGTTCTGGATGCGTTGTAGTTTTTTCTGGAGTTTTGCGGTGGTGCCGGCGTAGAGGGTGTTTCCGTAGTCCAGTCGGCTCGTGACCAGAGCGTGGGTGACTGTTTTTCTAGTTTCGGTAGGGATCCAGCGGAATGTTTTTTTGAGCATGCGAAGAATGTTGAAGCAAGATGAAGAAACGGCGTTGACTTGTCTGTTCATCGAGAGTGAGGAATCCAGGATGACGCCCAGGTTCCGTGCGTGGTCCGTCGGGATGGGTGCTTTTCCCAGGGCCTCTGGCCACCAGGAGTCGTCCCAGCCGGAGGGGGAGGTACCTAAGATGAGGACTTCTGTTTTGTCTGAGTTCAGTTTCAGACGGCTGTGCTTCATCCATTCGGCTACTTCTTTCATTCCTTCGTGTAGGTTGGTTTTGGCCGTGTTAGGGTCTCTGGTGAGTGATAGGATCAGTTGAGTGTCGTCGGCGTAGGAGATGATGTTGAGGTTATGTTGTCGTGCGATGGCCGCGAGGGGGCTCATGTAAACGTTGAAGAGGGTGGGACTGAGTGAGGACCCTTGAGGTACGCCGCAGATGACTTCAGTGGCCTTTGACTTGAATGGTGGAAGGCGGACTCTCTGGGTTCTTCCGGAGAGGAACGAGGTGATCCATTCCAGTGCTTTTCCTTGGATTCCGATGTTTTTGAGGCGCTGTAGAAGGGTGCTATGGCAGACTGTGTCGAAGGCTGCGGAGAGGTCGAGGAGGATGAGGGCGACTGTGTCTCCATTGTCCAGTAGAGTTCGAATGTCGTCTGTTGCTGCGATGAGGGCGGTTTCGGTGCTGTGCTTGGCTCGGAAGCCAGACTGTGAGGAGTCGAGGGATTTGTTGGTTTCGAGGAATGCGGCGAGCTGGTTGTTGACAGCTTTCTCGATGACTTTGGCCGGGAATGGAAGGAGTGAGATAGGGCGATAGTTTTTGAGTTCGGTGGGGTCAGCTGTGGGTTTCTTCAGGAGGGCGCTGAGTTCGGCATGTTTCCAGCTTTCCGGGAAGGTTGCGGAGTTGAGGGAGCAGTTGATGACGTCTCGGAGGTGGGGTGCAATAATGGAGTCTGCTTTGTTAAAGATGTGGTGAGGGCAGGGGTCTGTGGGGGATCCTGAGTGGATAGAGTTCATCAGACGGATGGTGTCCTCAGTGGAGATTGGCTTCCAGTCATTGAGGATGTTCAGGGGGGGTGGGGGTCCTGCAGGGGATTGGGTGGGTTGGTCTTCGGGTTGGTTGTCGAAGCTGTTGTGGATGTCTGCAATTTTGTTGTGGAAGAATGAGGCTAGGGAGTCGCAGAGGGCTTGAGAGGGGGTGATGTCGTTGGAGTTGGCTGAGGGGTTGGTAAATTCCTTGACGATGTTGAATAGTTCCTTGCTGTTGTGGGCGTTGTTATCTAGACGGTCCTTGAAGGCTGCTTTCTTGGCATTTCGGATTAGTTGGTGGTGTATGCGGGAGGCGTTTTTGAAGGCGTCCTTGGTGCTGGTGGTTGGGTCTTTTTTCCAGGCCTTCTCGAGGGAGCGACAGAGTTTCTTGGATTTCTTAAGATCATCGTTGAACCAGGAGGCCTTCTTGCTGCCTAGTTTGATTTGTCTTTTTTTCAGTGGTGCTAGGATGTCGGCGCTGTTGGATAACCATTGGGTGAGGTTGGTGGCTGCTTGGTCTGGGTTTGGGGAGTGGGCGGGGGGCTTTTGAAGAAGCGATGAGGAGATCTGGTCGATGGAGATTTTGTTCCAGTTTCTTTGCAGAGTGGGTTGGGGGTGGTTGTTGGATGTGGGCTTGTTGTAGGTGAAGTGAACGCAGCTGTGGTCAGTCCAAAGGAGAGCTGTGGTGTGGCTGAAGGAAACATGCTTGCTGGAGGTGAAGATAGGGTCGAGTGTGTGACCTGCGATGTGGGTGGGGGTAGTGACAAGTTGTTTAAGTCCGAGGTTTGCGAGGTTGTCCAAAAGGGTGGTGGTGTTGCGGTCGTTGTTCTTTTCAAGGTGAAAGTTGAGGTCTCCCAAAAGGATGTAGTCCTCGGAGGGGAGCGCGTGTGGAGTGATGAAGTCCGTGATGTCTTCACTAAATTGTGCGCGGGGTCCTGGTGGCCTGTAAAGGAGGGTGCCTCTGAGTGTGGTCTTGGGGTCGGTGTGGATCTGGAAGTGAAGGTGTTCAGAGTTGGCGAGATTGACGTCAGAGCTGGTTGAGATGCGGATGGATTTCTTATGGACGATAGCGATACCTCCTCCTGTGTGGCCGGTACGGTCCTTGCGAATGATCTTATAGCCTTCCGGGATGGCGATGGTGATGTCTGGGGCTGAAGAGGCATTCATCCATGTTTCTGTTAGGAAGGCGGCGTCCGGAGAGATGGTGTCGAGTAGATTCCAGAGATCAATGGCGTGTCTGTGGACCGAGCGGGTGTTGAGCAGGAAGCATTGTAGGTGGTTGGGATCGGATATCTGTTGTGTGTTCGTAGATGAGGAGTTGTACTTGGTGCCGTCGAACTTGCAGGAGTAGCAGGAAAAGGGTCCATGGGTGTGTCCAGGAGCGGCTTGGACGCAGATGGGGGAGCGGCCAGGGTTAAGGGCTAGGAGGGTGGTGGCATCGTAAGTAATGCGGGAGGGGTGGGCATTACGGGGACCAGGGGGTCTGGCGCTGGGCGCGGTCCAGGCGCGGACGGGCGTAGACGGGCTTACCTTTGGCGCACCTTCGGCGCGGCCGTAGCGCGTGGACGCTGCGCGTTGGTGCATCTGACATAAGTGGAGAGGTGGAGGGGGCGGAGCGTGGGAGGGGGAGCAGGGAGGCGGGAGCGTAGGGGGAGGGACGGGCTGCAGGCACAACAAAATGGACGAGGGGAAAACAACAGGATCGGGGGATGCGAGCTGGCGGTGGAAGACGGGCACAATGTCAATTACAGGCACAAAGATAGCAATGCGGAGCTTTCCCAAATGAAAAAGTGCTACACGGGCCAGGCAATGCGGATATGTCACAGTTAACAATTCACACCAAACCAAGTAATGCAGAGCGCTACGCAGCGGAGCGTGTGTAGACAGAAATAATCCACTTAATCAGTTACGCATACAAAGAAATGCAGAGCGCTACGCAGCGGAGCGTGTGTAGACTCAGTTATAATGAGTCACAAGTATGGCAGTGGTAGGGGAGCAGCGCTACGATACCAGAGGAAGCGCTATGGGCTCAGGAGGAATGGTGGAGCAACCGCTTCACACGAGGTCAGGCTGGTTACAGAGGTTCCTCTGCCGGGACGTTCCTGATGTCTAGTGGGTGGGAGGGGGAGCAGGGAGGCGGAAGCGTAGGGGGAGGGAAGGGCTGCAGGTACAACAAAATGGACGAGGGGAAAACAACAGGATCGGGGGATGTGAGCTGGCGGTGGAAGACGGGCACAATGTCAATTACAGGCACAAAGATAGCAATGCGGAGCTTTCCCAAATGAAAAAGTGCTACACGGGCCAGGCAATGCGGATATGTCACAGTTAACAATTCACACCAAACCAAGTAATGCAGAGCGCTACGCAGCGGAGCGTGTGTAGGCTGAAATAATCCACTTAATCAATTAAGTATACAAAGAGATGCAGAGCGCTACGCAGCGGAGCGTGTGTAGACAGAAATAATCCACTTAATCAATTAAGTGATGCAGAGCGCTACGCAGCGGAGCGTGTGTAGACAGAAATAATCCACTTAATCAATTAAGAATACAAAGAGATGCAGAGCGCTACGCAGCGGAGCATGTGTAGACAGAAATAATCCACTTAATCAGTTACGCATACAAAGAAATGCAGAGCGCTACGCAGCGGAGCGTGTGTAGACTCAGTTATAATGAGTCACAAGTATGGCAGTGGGTGACTAGAGAGCTAGAAGCAAATCAGGCAAACAACATGAACATTGTGGCAGGCGACTTCAACCTAGTCCTGGACCACACCCTAGACGGACAATCAACCTTGCAAACACGCCCCAGGCACCCTACAACACTCTGAAAAACCTGTGCAATAGATTCGACCTATTAGACCCATGGCGACTCCAACACCCAGACACTAGAGACTACACATTATTCTCTAACCCACACAACTCCTATAGCAGAATAGATTGCATCCTTACCTCAAGCACACACACACACCTGATAGAACACACGGACATTGCAGCAAGGACGGTCTCAGACCACTCATGCATTAGCCTCCAGCTAACAGACCGACATAACGAGCACATCACGCGCAGATGGAGATTCAACAACATAACGCTAGCCAAACAGGAAGACAAAAACAAAATTGAGAAGGCCATCATAGACTACACAAAAGAAGAAAAACAACACTGCAGACATAGATCCTAAAAGTCTATGGGACGCTCTCAAGGCTACCATCAGAGGAATGCTGATAGAAATAAAGGCAAGAAGAGACAGGGAAGCAAGAGAACAGCTAGGCCAACTAGAAATAGACATTAAACAACTGGAAACGAAGCACATCGGAGACACAGCAAACACATATATCCTGGGTGAACTCACAAGGAAGAAATACGAGTTTAACAGAATTCTCAGCGAAAGGGCAGGTCAGTGGATAAGAAAATACAAACAAATAAACCTATGTGAAGCTAACAAAGCAGGCAGAATACTAGCATCAGACCTCAAACGCAAGCAGAGACAACACTGTATCTCCACAATCACAGAATCGAACAACAAGACACACACCAGACACAAAGACATCCTACATACGTTTATGGAATTCTACAAAGACCTATACAGAAAAGATGACGATATTGACCAAGAGGGCAGCATAGCCTAACTAGACAGACTAAACCTACCCAAGATAATGGAAGAGGAAGCCAAAAACACTAGGCCAAGACGTAAAACTGAGTGAGATAGCCACAGCTATAAAGTCACTAAAAGATACACAGCACCCTTCTACAAAACGTTCCAAGAACATCTTCTCCAAATCCTGACTAGAACCTTCAACCACTGTGCCAAGAAGGGGGGAGTAACGGAAACCATGTCACAAGCTAACATAATTATCATACCTAAAGAAGGCAAAGACCCACAATGGCCCAAAAACTACCGCCCCATTTTACTAATGAACCTAGATTGCTAGTTATATGCCAAAGTGCTAGCTACAAGAATAAACAAAATCCTACCACAACTAATCGGAAATACACAGGTAGGCTATATGAAATCACGCATGTCTCACGATAACACGAGACTCCCCTGCCAGGTCATAGAGCACTCATCAAAGTCACTCGACCCAGTGGTAGCAATCACGCTAGACGCAGAAAAGGCATTCGACAGAGTATCCTGGCATTTCCTAGACAAATGCATGCAGACATACAACCTAGGCAACGGTTACACAAAGAAAGTCATGGCACTGTACAAAAACCCTAAAGCACAGATAGCTATTAACGGTAGTTCTTCAACCGGGATTTGTCAAATACCTGGGTATCCAATTCGGGAGAACCCTAAGAAGCACCTTAGAGCAAAATGAAAAAACTACCCTAGAAAAAATTACGGTATTGCTGGAAACCTGGTCACCCAGATTCATTACCTGATGGGGCAGAATTGACACTGTTATGATGATAATCACGCCCATAGTAAACTATCTAGCAGGCATGCTACCTACCGATGGCTTTCACAGACGACTTTCACAGAAAAATAGACCAAATGCTAAACAAATTTATATGGAGGGATAATAAACCCAAAATAGGCCTCCAAAAACTGAGACTAGAGAAGAAACTAGGGGGGCTCATCGTGGCGGACCTGAGAACATTCCAACTAGCCTTCATAGCCAGACAGGGGATGCACTGGGTGCTCCCAAAACAGCAATACACGCCGACATGGCTCACATTAGAGGAAGCCATTCTAAATAACACAAACCCACTAACACTCCTCACTTCCAACAAACAAGCACTTGGGAACAACCGGATCTTTAGGATCACAAGGTATGGGTTGCTCAAAGTAGATCAGAGGCTCGAAAATAGTATAAAGAACTCGCACTGGGAAACGCTCTGGACAAACCCCAAGATCAAATATAAGTGGAAGCCACTCAACATAGAGTCATGGAGGAAAACAGGAATTTCATTCCCAGCTCAACTCGAGGCTGATGGAAAACCATACACCTTCAACAACCTGAAAACAAAACACGATCTCCCTGATATAGAGCTATACAATTTCCTGGCAATAAAAACAGCATTAACAAAGTCAAAACTAGACAATCACAAGCCATCAATCTTTCACTACATGAAAACCATTAACAAAGCAGGGCACCAAACCTCACTCCTACACAAACTCCTCCGTCCTGTATCTACCAAGCTCAACGCTAAAAATACCAACTACTGGGAAACCCAAATAGGCTCCAAACTCACAGAAAATGAGCTAGAATCCCTCTGGGCTTCCCCTTCAAAAAATATGATATCCCCAGTGCTGGCACGATTAAATTTTGGTTACTTCACCAGCACACTGGACACGAGCCTGCCACGCTTCGATAGGCCTAAGAGACAGCGACTCCTGTTGGAACTGCGGTTTGGAAAGAGGAGATCTAGCACACCTAATCTTTCACTGCACTAAGGTGAAAAACTTCTGGAATAAGGTGCTCGACTTCATAAACAAAACCCTAGAATGCAGCTTAAAACAAACGTTTGCCACAACAATCACAGCGCACATTACACAGGACTTAGCCACAAATGACGACAGATACCTGCTAGACTTCCTCCTCACCACAGCAGTCAAAATACTACTAACCAAATGGAAGGACACCTCCAAAGCCACTTTCAAGGGGTGGCTAAACTGGGTGACATTTCTCAGGGGAGCAGATAGCACTGCACTTAGACACACACCGTGGAGGTACCCCAACAGAGGGATGTGGTTGAAGCTGGACAAATTCCTAGACGCCTACAAACCCCCATAGACAACGAATGCATGTCTAACAAGCCAAACCAGCTCAACGCAACTTCAAGGGTCTGGCGCTCTGTCACCAAATAACCACCACTCGCATAAATGTTCTATGTACCAACTAGATACGCGTCCAATAGCAACAACCTATGTGTTTAATGTTATATGTGAGCTAGATTATGTGAGGCGGACAAGCAAAGACTGAGAAAACAACCTTGGCTGCCTTATACGACTGACTGCGAAACCTGCTATATGTTATCTGTGACTGTGTCTTTTGCAATTTGTAATCTGTTAAATACCAATAAATTTTTTTTAAAAAAGTAAATACATTATAAATAAACATTACTAACACTAAAATATTTATTAACCCCTTAAGTGCTGCTGACGGCCAACGGTCGTCAGCAGCGCTACCTCCCCAGTGCTGCGCACGACCATTGGACGTCCATTCAGCACTGGTTCCAATGGACAGCGCAGCACTGGGGAGGGATGTTTACACGCAGCTAAGGTGTTAAATAAAAAAATAAAACCAATTATGAATATGAATGCATTTTACAAAATATATTAATAAATACACTAATCAATGAATTAACAATTAATTGAAATCAACCAATTTACCTAAGAAATATCTAGATACATCATTTGCACAATTATTTAACAATAAAATATTTAATCAACACAAAATAATTTGTAAAAATAAGTTTTAAAAAGTTGCATGTTAAATCACTTTCCCTCCTATTCCTTTATATACCCAACAACGCACTACTAAATTATAATTTAATTATTAAACTATGTAACAATTAAATATACATTAAAAGACACAAAACACACTTAAATAATGAAAATAGCAATTAATCCGTTTACATTCTTATCAGTTAAATATTTAATATAAAACATAATTAAAAATATTTTTTCTAATTTAAATAATTTTTGACCCTTTTCCCTTACAAACCCAAAAACCTGCAAATAAATGATAAATTATTTAATAAATTATATAAAAATAAAATGTATGTCATTATCATCAACAAGTTTTATTCAGTTTAAATCCTTAAAAGCAAAAGTACAAAAAACTGTTGCTAAACAGAATATCTCAATGAACATTTACTAAATCAATAAACACAAAATTTCATAATAAATTAAAAATAAATAAAGACATCCTAACATAATGTATGTGCAGACTTTCAGTCATCCAAACCCTCCACCACAATCAAAATCATGAATAAATTGTGAAAATATAACCAACGTAAACAAGAATACTCAAAACTCCATAAAAAATAATCCTCATACAGAGTCTTAAAAACTCCACATTAAAACCATCATTAAAACTTAAAGTTCAAGTATATTTTATTTATGTTAGGGAACTCCGAAGAGATCCACATAAAACATTAGCCGGAATACATATGCTCAAAAGATATATTTTTTAAAAACACATAAAATAGGTTCCTCATGGATCATTAACACGCATTTACAATGCAATGGTCTCGTCTTTGTTAAAGTTAGAGCTATTGGCTTGCTCATGACATTATTTTTGTTTTTAAAACATATAACTACATGGCATTGTCATTTACAATGCCAGTAGCTTAATCTCTTGCAAATGCGAGACCTATTGCATTTGCACCCACACACACAGAGCAACACGCACCCCCACACACACAGAGCCACACACACAGAGCCACACACACAGACAGAGCCACACACACAGACAGAGCCACACACACACAGACAGAACCACACACACACAGACAGAGCCACACACACACAGAGCCACACACGCACACACACAGACAGAGCCACACACACACACACAGACAGAGCCACACACACACACAGACAGAGCCACACACATAGAGCCACACACACAGAGAGCCCCACACACTCAGAGCCCAACACACACAGAGCAAAACACACACAGAGCCCAACACACACACACACACACACACACACAGCCCAACACACACACACAGAGCTGAACACACACACAGAGCCCAACACACACACACAGAGCTGAACACACACACACACACAGAGCCCAACACACACACACACAGAGCCACACACACACACACACACAGAGCCACACACACACAGCCACACACACACACAGAGACACACACAGAGCCACACACACACACACACACAGAGCCACACACACACAGAGCCAGACACACACACAGAGCCGCACACACACACAGCCACACACACACAGAGCCACACACACAGGGCCACACACACAGAGCCACACACACACACACACACACACACACTCTCACCCTCAACCCAGGGAGTCTCCTTATTTACAAATGGGTTATTCGAGGCCCCACCAACTCCCAGAGCTCACCCGTTGCTTCCCTCAATCTAGGTCAGCCACACACCCATCTCTGCCCAGTAACGCCCCAGGGAACAGAGGCAAGAAAAAATTATGACAAGCAGGGAACAGGGGCAAGAAAAAACGATCACAAGCAGGGAACAGAGGCAAGAAAAAACTATCACAAGCAGGGAACAGAGGCAAGAAAAGAGAGCACAACCAGGAAACAGAGGCAAGAAAAGAGAGCACAACCAGGGAACAGAGGCAAGAAAACGATCACAAGCAGGGAACAGAGGCGAGAAAAAACAAGCACAAGCAGGGAACAGAGGCAAGAAAAGCGAGCACAAGCAGGGAACAGAGGCAAGAAAAAAAGATCACAAGCAGGGAACAGAGGCAAGAAAAGAGAGCACAACCAGGGAACAGAGGCAAGAAAACGATCACAACCAGGGAACAGAGGCAAGAAAATCCAAGCACAAGCAGGGAACAGAGGCAAGAAAAGCGAGCACAAGCAGGGAACAGAGGCAAGAAAAAACAATTACAAGCAGGGAACAGAGGCAAGAAAAAACGATCTCAAGCAGGGAACAGAGGCAAGAAAATCGAGCACAAGCAGGGAACAGAGGCAAGAAAAGCAAGCACAAGCAGGGAACAGAGGCAAGAAAATTGTGCACAAGCAGGGAACAGAAGCAAGAAAAGCAAAAAATACCAGCTGGCTTCACGCTGTTGCTACTCCTCCTCTGCTGGTGCCTGGGCCTGCTGTGGGCCACGTTGGTGCTGGCAGTGCCCGCCCTGGCTTGGCTGGCGCTGGGTGGCCAGCACGGGACGGAGCACCCCATTGACCCCTGGGGCCGCGCGGTCTTCATCACAGGCTGTGACTCAAGCTTCGGGACCCTACTTGCGCGCCGGCTGTGGCTCCCTACGGCTCCTCAGCACTCTCCCCTTGAGGGCATGAAGGGGGTCCCGAATCCTGGGGGCTCGGGGAAGACAACATGCTGCATGCTTTTCCGCAAATGGAGCACCTTCAAGGGCCGATGTTCCCTCCCCCACATGTACCTTTCTGGAGGGCTCTCCACTCGCCCGATCCGTCCCGCCTCCACAGCCTCCCAGGGGATGGAGGGTCGCCGCAGTGCCTCACAGCTTGCTGATCATCATGGCGGGCCGCTCACCTCTACCACTGCGGTGGAACATCAGGTGGCAGGTCCCGTCAGGTGCTGGAAGCGGTGGAGTCTCCACGCCGAGATCTCCTCTCGGCTAATGGACCGATGCAGCAGAGAGGGCAGCAGCTGCCATCTTAGCTCACTCTAAAAGAGTGAGTCGAGTGAGAAAACAGTGGGACAGAGAGCGCCAACAGCCTCCTGGGAAACTCACTTTTCACACAGGGGTGCCCTGAGCTAGAGGGAATAAGGAGAGAGGTGGGGGAATACTCACTCGTGACTGGATCAGAACTGAGTTTTGTTGTACAGCAGCCTCAGTATGGGCTCGCTATGGTCCTGGCGATATTGCTTGGTTTTTGCTACGATTGCCTTCAGCGTTTCACACGTACTCGCACAACAGTTTCCAAGATTCCTCCTGGCCTTTCTCTGAGCTGGCTTGCACCCTCACCTCTCCCGATAACTTGTGATTATGTTTATATCTTGATAGCTTCCCAGCATTTATGTCTGCCCCACCCCCATCGTTTTATGTAATCGTGTCCCACAATATATCGCTTGTATTTTCCAGGTCCCCATGCCCGCCGTGATATTACCATGTTCCAATCTCCAGCACTGGTTTCCCAGTGTATTTCCAATGCCTCCCACCCCTTCCGAATCCCCCAACATTTCTTCTATGAATTCAGCTCCCTTGCCCCCAAAGCCAGCAAAGCGAGCTCCGGCAGGAAAGCGGACCACGCGAGGCAAAAGGGCCATCACTAGAGGGCAGATACTTACCCTCGGTAGATGGCAGCAAAGCGAGCTCCGGCAGGAAAGCGGACCATGTCCAGCAGAAATGGCTCGGAGAAACGCCCGTCATTTTCCGACTGGGGGGCGTGTTTTTCTTTCTCTCCTCTTCCCATTGGCTGGAATGTAAAATTACAGCCAATGGGAAGAGGAGAGAAAGAATCTAAACAAACACACCCCCGAATCCGAAAAAGACAGGGCTTAAATGGACAGATGCCCCTCTTCTCCAATGGCTGGCCTTTGTTTAGGAAGCCAGCCAATGGAGAAGAGGGGCGGGTTCAAGCCCCACTCTGGAAAACATAAAATCTCGCCAGCGAGGCTGTGCAAGCGCAGCCTACGCAGGCCAAAACCTAAAAACTAAGACAGCATAAAGCCCAAATACTATATGCACAATAAAATAAATACAGATTTAAAACACACGTACAAAAGACAACAATTCTGTAACAACGCAGTTCATTAGGAGGTACATAAAGTGACTGTAGTGCACCTGAAGAAGAGAGTATAAATAACTGTATACATATATGTCTCAGCCATTTTAGACGATATAATAAAAGTGCTAGACAAAAAAAAATAAAAAATTTATCAGATTGTGGAAACCATATTTGAAATAGATTACGTTCAGCCAAGATTCCATACCATTTGGCTAAAAGGGGATTGAGTGGGAGCATACCCTGCCCCAACAAAATCCAGAAACGTCTCAACCCTTGCGGCAAATTCCAAGTAATAAAAGGTTGCGCTTTGTTTACTCAAAGGGAATTTATTATATTTTGAACGCCCCTTTGTATGAGGCATTCCTCCCTAGCCAAGCGGAAGCTTCAGGTCAATGTAGCTTGTTTTAAACTAGCTTTTAATTGCTGCATTATTAAGGCGAGAACCAAGTTGGGATCTATTTGAAGCATATTAACAACATTAGCAATGTTTCTACAAATATTGATTTATCCTTGACGTCAACCAAAACGCCTTTGTTTATTCCGGACTTTAATGTATCCTCATTACTCCTCACTAGACAGGCAACCCTGCTTACCACCCCAGACAGACCGTGAGCAAAAGCCCTCTTCGAAATCATTTCCAATCTTAAGGCCGCCACTGGGGTTGCTGAGTTAATAGAAGATGCATTTCTGAATACTCGTCCTTCCATCGTACCTAGAAAGCCTTATTTAGTTACTTCAATCTGCTCCAGTCTGTAGAGCAGACAGGCAGGTATTTTGGCTCGATAGACCTCTAAAAGATGCGAGAAGTGTCTTCTCCTGGTTGCCGTATAAAGAGCGTCCAAAGCTTTAGCTTTATGCTGGGCTTTACTCATGTTATTTTCCATATGGACCTTTTCACTAAGGGTCCAACACATTATCTTCCTTAAAAAGGTATATTATTTCACAAATTCTGGCTTTTGTGCACCCAAGAGCCATGTAAAATGTCCATATTTGGGTTTCTTCCTCCTATGAAAACACATGATTTTGATTTTAGAAATGTTAATCTTTAAGTAGTGGGCATTTGCAAACTGTTGCAATACCTGCAGACGACTGTTTAACCCTTTCAGGTGAGATCCAGAATTATTAGGTCCTCCGCGTATATTAAGTAGGCCATTGATTTTCCACCAATTATCTAAGCGATACCCTCGCTCTGAATGAGGTGGCCGGGAAGGTCTGATAAATATAAAGTAAAAAGTAGAGGTGCTAAGAGGCACACTTGTTTTAGCCTGTTTAGGGTAGGTATTTCCTGGGGAGACCCCTATCATCACCTACAAGTACTCTGCACCAGATGGAAGAGTGGACGGACATGACTAGATCTAATAGGGTACCTGGCATACACAATCTTGAGAGCTTTCTCCACAGCAAAGATAGATCCACTTTATCAAATGTAGAGAAGTCTATAAAGACCGCATACGTCACTCCTCCTCTCACTAAAATACCTCCTGGAAAGCTGCTATATTATCAATAGTTCTTTTCTCCTGAACCCAATTTACTCCATAGGTATAATTTAGTTTTCTTCTGCCCACTCACTAATCCGAGTCAGTAAACATTTAGAAAAGACTTTCCCCACCCCATCTAACCGAAATTGGAATATCATCTGGCCCCATCGGGGTGGAGGTTCTCATTACTCGAATGGCTAACTCAATCTCTTTTTCAGATGGTAGGGGCCATAAGAATTTGTATCCCCTTCTGCAATGGATTGATTAACCTCTACATCATTTGCGGCATAGAGATTTAAGGTAGTCAATCCAACTATTTTTTGTGATGGGCGAGGCAAAGGATCTAACTCTTGACCCACATCCCTCCGTGATCAGCATCCGAAAGAACCTTGCCTGACCGTTTACTGCAGCTTCCCGTCAGTCAATCTTAAAGCACGAGTCACAACGACAGGGCTCATGGTCAGATTCATGATATGGGTGATAAGCAGCGCTCTACAGATCCTTGATTGATTGATTGATGATATACTTGCTGGGATATGAAACCAGGAGATGGGCTAGATTAAATCTAAATGTTATCAGATAGAATCGGTGATAGTGTTGGAAAAAGAAGGTAAGGTTCCATAAAAACCGAGTTCACTAATAGAATAGAGGTGGATCTCTCTACCTTCTCTACGCCGTCAGCGCACAGTCAGAAAATGTTGATTTTTAGCGTGTTTAGCTTTTTAACCCCTTTAGCTTTTTAGCGATGGAAGTAATACTGGTTATAAACAGTCATTACTAATTTCTTGATTTTAAAAGGTTTCATGTTTAAACCAAACCAAATGCCACAGTTTAAGTGGAACACGCTGAATGCAGTCTTCCAGATTCAATAAGCCTAACTCCACATGGCCAAGAAATATGGGTAAACTGTTAGATACCGACAGGAGCCTTAACACAAACGCATTTTCATAATATATGTCAAAACTCCAAGCACACGCATAGCTAGGGAAATTCTCAAACCTGTATTCAACAACGTTTCCGACAACAAGATAGACAAGCTCACCCCTCTCACATTGACTGACCACTCCTTCATCCACTTCAGCCTGCATCTGCCAAAGGTGATAGAAGACAAAAGTACAGGGTAAGGGGATCAAAGATGCAAGGTGCACCTCTAGTTGGTCACAGCATGGTGGCAGTGTGGAGTACAGTAAAGACCAGACCCAGTGGGTGGCAAAGGGCATGGCATGGACAAGTGGCAAGAGCCATTCAGATAGCCAGCACAGGGGGAATCCCCTGCGGGAAAGGGAAATGTCTTTTGTTAGTGAAAATCATAACTGTGGACTAAAATGGACAGTTGCAAATCCAGCAGATAGGGGCCACTTAGGTCAAAGTATTGCAGGCCCTTGCCTAGCCACCTAAACTAATTTAATTGAAGAACAATTCAATAAATATATAAGCAGGATTTTTCTGTTCCATTCCACTCTATTTCTTTGGGAAGTAAATTGTTGGTTCTCTAGCCTAAGGCATTTTATTTGCCTCATATGCTGTAGATGTTTCTCTTGGCTGACACCTTCTAGGGAATTTTATATTCTGTCATAAGCAGTCACTAGCTTTTTTGATTGAGAAAGGGGAGAGTACATGTGATGTATCATAAACTGATATTTGGAGAAAAGATTATATTGTATTTAAATTATTTTTAAAGGTCATGTTTGAATGATAAATCGGGCTGAGTTGGGGAGACATATTACAAATATTCAGATCAGATCAGAAAAACTTTATTTCGGCAGTAAGCCATAAAAGCACAAACAGAAAGTATACATAAAACACCAAACTTCATTTTCACACAAATGTAGAAATAATTATGTATACAATTTTGGGAGGACTGCAAAAAATAGCAGGAAATAGGGGAATATAAAATGTGTACAGGAACTAGGGGCAAGACATCATAATATAGAGAAACAAGGATTCTACTCAAACACAGGCCAAATATACACATATTAAAAATATATAAGAGCATAGCAATAAATAGTAGTTAAAATCCAATAAAAACGATTTAAAAAGCTAAAAATGGCTACGTAGCAGTTACAAATTTACACATGGGAAAAGAAATAGATTTTTTAAGACAGCAGCATACACAATTAGTAGGCACTCTTAGCTGGTTACGGAGCTCTGGCTCTTAATAATGGCTCTACGCGTGTGCCACATCGCAAGCAAGAATCTAGAAATTGACAGGTATTTTAATAACCTGTAGGCCTCAGTATAATCTCTTTTTCCCAGGTTTTTACACAGCTGGAGCACCTATTTGGCCCTTGGCCTTCTATAAGCCGGACAGAAGAGAAGAACATGAAGATCTGACTCTTCGGTCGACCTACACCCTGGGCAGTCCAGCTTATTACTTCCCTTCCAGTTGTTTGTGAAAGCTCTAAGGGGAAGTACCCCATGTCTAAATTGCAGGAATAGTTTCTTGGCAAGGAGTGGTTCGATGTGTTTAGCTCAGGTTCTAACTTATAGTACGATTTAACATCCAAAAACCTGTGAGTCAGGGAGCAAGTATTAGTACTGTGAAGGAGTTGGGATAGATTATGTTCTTTAATAATAAGCTTCAGGAGAAGACCACAGGGTTGCCAGCCCTAGTGTATGACATCTAGAACGAATAGCCAAGGTAAATTAACCTGCTCCCTATAATTTGAGAGCTCAGGCGTGCTCCATAGACGGTACCAAAATAAAAGCAGGCGGGAGGCAATTATTTCACTTATCGGGCCACTTATCGGGCCAATCCCAAGATCCATCCTCAAAGGTGTTAAAGGAGTACTCTTCGGTAGATTCGAAAGTCGTCTACAGAAAGAGTTCTCTGTTGTAGCAAGGACATTTGGGTGGCAAAGGCCCCAGAGTTCGACACCATAGTGAGAAGCTCCCCTAGCCTGGAATTTATAGATTTCAGCTGGCGGACCAACAGCTCTTTGGGAGCAGTTTTATAGACTTTAAGAATGCCCCCAATGGATTGCGTGAGTTTCAAATTTGGTTTCTTTACTTGAGTTCCCCAGTTCATCTTATCATTAAGGGTGAGACCCAAGTAATCAAAAGTGGAAACCCTTTCTAGGGGCTTTCCATCCATTTGTGGCTGTGGGCAGTTTGTTGTTTCTGCATTAAAAACCATGTATTTCGTTTTTTGGAGGTTTATTTCCAAATCCCTTTTCTTACAAAATTTGCAAAACTTCTCTAAAACCTGCTGCATACCCATTGGTGACTTAGAGAGTAGCAGCGTATCATCCGCGAACATAAGCGCGGGTATTTTGTAATTAGCTAACCCTGGTGAATCTATATCTTTTATTGCCAGCAGGGTTTCGATTAAACCATTTAAAAAGAGGGAAAACGGACGGTGCAAGCACACAACCCTGTCTCACCCCCTTCTCCACTGGAAAGGGTGCTGTCAATTCCCCTTTTTTTACCGTATCTGATTCTCTCAAACGTATCCTGGTGCAACCGTATCAACAGATGGCAAAAATACTCTGGGGCACCCATATCCCGAAGAATGTCCCGTCCCATAGCTGGTCCCGCTGCACCATATTGAATGCAGATTTAAGATCCACGAAGGTTAGGTAAAGGCTGCCACCCTCCAAGATCACTGTCTTCCAATGGATCAGTTGCAGTCTGAATAACTGGCCGATTGTTGAGATTTTACTTCTAAACCCCGCTTGAAGAGGAGCTAAGATGTTATATTCGCCAATTAATGACTGCAACCGGCCCAAAAGAACGTGAGCAAATAGCTTTTGCGTCACATCAATTAAACTTATCGGGCGGTAATTAGCAGGGTTAAGGGGAGAGCCCTTCTTGTAGATAGGGATGATTTCCGCGCCTGCTCATGTTGGAGGAAGTTCCTTACCTTGGAAGATGGCATTAAATAGCTTCCTTAGATAGGGAACCCACAGTAATCCTTAGTTCTTAAATAGGTCCCCAGGTATTTTATCCAGACCAGGCACTTTGCCAGGAAGCATTTTACCCTGTGCTACGTAATTTCCTGTGCAGTGCAAGAGGGAGGATTAGAATCCAAGGGGATATTATACTCTATGGGGAGCCTAGCTAGTACATCTCCCTCCACAGACTTGAGTATAGTCTTTGAAAGTGCATCCTCCAGACTTCCTCCCCTAGGTTCGGTTCTATTGCCGATTTGCCTTCGGACTTCCCAGTTCTCACTAGGTTCCAAAAGCCCCTCGAGTCTTGATTTTCTAGGGCCGATTAAATTGCGTCACATTTGTCTAATTCCCATGTGAGCTTAGCCTCCGCTACAATTTTTTTGTTTACTGCCCTGGTTTCTTTAGAACAAATAATATCCTTAGTTTTAACCGCTGTCAGCAAGGCACTTATAGCGTCCCTGCATGATTTATTATACCAGGAATCGTTATTTCTAGCGCCAGAATTGTGTTTAGAATCTGTGTTATAAAAAAACACTGCGATTTTAGTAAACATTTCCTGTCGGTTTTTGGTTATTTCCTGCAGACAGCCTGGGCGGGAGTCATTTGTTTGTATTTGAGAAGCGAGTTCCAGATGGGGAATAATTTGTTCGTAGAGACTAGCCTTTTTATCAGTTGAGTGAGCAAATGTGCCCCAGCGGACTCTTCTACCTCCTTCTATTGCTACCAAGTTTGAGCTTTCTAGGGTAGGTTGTCTTTGGTTTTGCTCCAGTTTCGGCAGTTTAATATGTAGGATCATGGTCGCTTTCAAAGTGAGGATTTACTACAAAATCCACCACTCTTTCCCATAATTCCACATCTACCAATATGTTAACAATAATGGATGTTTGGCCCAGCTTGGTATAGGTAGAGGTGGCCGGGCTGTCGGATGGGAAGCGGCCATTACATGCCCTTAGCAAATGTGTAAGGGAATTCATCTGTAGAACTATGGGGGACCAACCCCTGACCGGGTAGGTGTTACAATCGGGGATTGACCATACAGAGTACTCCTCACTAGTAATGGGGGTATTGAGGCCATTTAGAGGTTCGAAATGACAATTGAAGCCCCCCCCCCCCCCCAATTATTGTGTGCGAGGTCTCAGGCAGTGAATGTATAAAAGTTGCCAAACAGTCTAAAACCTGCGCTGTCAGCCCCTGTTTCACTGGCCGTGAGTAGGTATTTATAAGAGCTATTTTCATATTATTAAAAAAATGTCAGAAGTATACACTGGATGTCAGGGGACAATGTTTCTATCATTTAATTTTACAGCCCAGGTGTATACCAACCCAAATGCAAAGGCCACCAGGTCTTCCCCTGGGCCCTTGTATAGCTGGGGTGGAGTATGGTACGTACCCCACTCTGTGGGGGGATTCCTTGAGCAGGTTTCCTGGAACAGGCAGATTTCATGGGTGTCTATATAGGCACCCCAGTCTGGAAGATCCAATTTTGAACTTAGGCAAGCTACATTCCAGGATAGGATCTTGGTGTTCTGTATGAAAGTCCCACTCTGCTGTATAACTAGGTTTTAGCCGGAATTATTCTGTTTAGGGGGCCCACCCTGCTGTGCATTCATGGGAATGGTCAGTGACTGCTCTCGGTGTACTAGACATTCCTGTGCACTGAATTGCTTAGTAGAAAATTGGGCACACTCCGATCTCCAACCAAAGAAATAATCTTAGAAGGAATTGCTGGAGATTGATTACCAGGATTTAGATCTTCTACATAACAAGATTTAGTAGGGAAATTTGGGACCATGCTCAAATGTTCATATCTGGGAGCTAGTCAATCAACCAAATCCAGGGTGCTGAAGCGATTGTTTAAAGGGATTTTGAAATACTCCCTATTACCCCAATCTTGGACTAAGTGTGGCGGGGCAATATTCTGGGCACGTTTTTCCCATTTTTTATACACCATGTCCTCTCTGTCTAGGGAAGTGTTTGTATGCCTCCAGTCGCTGTTGATTGTCCCCATTTAAAGATATGTTGGACCTCCCTTTTGTCTGTGAAATTTATCAACACACAATCCCCTAAAATATCTTTTTGTCTCTGCCCAAGCCAACTAACCCTACGGGTGAACACAATTTCGGTATGTACTAGAGAGGGGAGTGGTCTGCGTTTGTTTAACCAGTGAATGGATTTATTTTTCAGTTTCAGAAATCTTTCACCCCGACCAGACTCCAAAGGTGGAACTGCAGCTAGGATTACCACGTAAGGTGTCGATTCTGGGGCAGATCAATGCATGGGAAGGAGGGATTTATCGGGCTTAACTTAGATAGTGTAGTGTTCCTTGCGAGATTTGACACTGGTTCTGGCGCCTGATGGACATCAGCTATAACTGTGCTGTGTGCCACAGCCCTAGGATTGTGATCATTAACAGAGGGTACATGGGCCCTGTGGTGAGGGCTACTCAGGGAATGGTTTACCTGGGTAAGGCAGTTGGTCGAAATGGGCAGATTCTGATGGTGATCGGGGATTTGGCTTATAGTGGAGTCAAACTGGGCACTGGGGAGCAAAGAAGCCTGCGTTCCTTGGGGGATAATAGTCCTATTTGTAGACTTGGGGGTGTCGGTTATATTTAGAGCTGCATCAATTTTAGACCCCATGCGTCTAGAGATGTTTTTAGAGTGGCAATACTTTTGAGTACATCTCTCAATTCAGATTTAAGGAGCTGGTCCAAAAAAGATTTGAGCTCTAATTTTAACACTTGAGCCCAGCCCGGGGACTCGGAGATATTATTTTCACAAGCATCCGAATGGCTACTCCCTGAATGATAGTGGTCGCAGTCCCTACAGAGTGCCCATCGCGAGGTCCCTCCTAACAGTGCACTTCTTCAGGGAGGCACCTTTCCTTTCCCCCCTCCCCCTCCCTCCCTTATCCACCTTGCTGCCTCTCATTGTGGCTATAATTGCTTGGGCAGGGGGTAGATCTGGGGAAGTGGAATGTGCTTGTTGTTGGGATGCCTCGGGGTATCTAACTCCACCAACTGGGATATACTAGGCATTCTTGGTGTAAGAGACAAACGCCTCTCTGTGCGTTCAATTTCGCAGGAAACCTGTTTCAACATTCTATTGATTGCAGTAGTCGGCTGAGATAGGGGGGTTTGAATGGGGGTTTTTTGTCTGGTGTTGGGCCTTGGGCGGGGGGGTGGTCTTCCCCATGGCTACTTCCTTTCTTAAGCACAACAAGGTCTACGAAGCACAATTATATTATGGATTTCTGTGCTGCGACAATATAAAGACCCCTATAAATTGGACAAACCGCAAGCACAGTAGAGGTATTAGTTTGCAAATCCCCAAGTTCTTAAAATGTCCCACAAAGGAAGAAGTCCATAAGATGGTACTCACTAAAAGGGGGTGGCCCAGCCCAGTCTCGTACAGGCTCGGACGGGCACCGACGGGCCCGCCCTTGGCCCGGGCTTCGTCCGGCGCCAACCCATGCGTGTCCCGCAATGAGGAAGCCCCACTCCGCTTTTATCAGGGATGAGCGTTGCGGTCTTCCCTGGACCGTTAAAGGAGGTGAGAAGTCAGCAACAGCATCTTTGTGTTTGGTGGAGCCCAAGCAGCAGAAGGCCCACTCCGCTTTTATCACGCGCCTCCTGGCGCTTGGTGGTGGTGTGGGCGACAGGCGCCGCAGGAGGGGATGCCGGGACTTGTAGTCCTTTGTCCCGCGCTGGATGGCAAAACCGCGGGAACAGCAGAGGGCTAGGGATGAGCGTTGCGGTTTTCCCAGGACCGTTAAAGGAGGTGAGAAGTCTTTGGTGTTGCGCATTGCAGCTGTAGCTGTAGTGTATTACTCATTCAGAGGCATGACAAATTGATAAAGCTGTTTCGACATTAGAGCCAACAGGGCTGTCTGATGCACTAAGGTGATCACTGGTGGTAATCTTGGGAGGGATGGCCACCATTCCTGAAAATATTTATTCGGATCTCAATAGGGTTTTCATTTAAGTCAATTTTTTACAACAGGAAAGGTTGGAGAACCCTGCTATGGAGTCTTGTTTTCACAAGGTTTGCAGATCTTTATGTCTAGCTACAGACAGCCTTAGCTGTCTACCAGATCCGATTTTAAAATAATATATATTTAAAATGTTACATCTACAGAGGGGGACTTTGGGTCACCCTCCTTCAGCCACTGACTGTAGCAGACTTTTTGATACTCATGTATGAGATCAGAGGCTCTGCAGCTTGCAAAGTTCCGCATGACTGGTAGCATCTGACAGAGTCCCTTGCAACACACCAATTAACAGACATTACAACCAAGTCCAGTGCCACACAGCTGTGCAAGGCCCCAATCACACCACTGAAGGGGCGGGATTTTACTTCTAGAGTCTGTTTACTATTCTCCAGAATCCCGGACACAGGTCGACTAGACCTTTTTACCTGTCATAGAGTGAATTAGGAAATCTAGTTAAACAATGGTTAGTGAATTTCATACAATTCCTCGTTTACCCCCAAAGAACCACTGACTAGGAACTAAGTTCAAAAGATTTATTACAAAGCCAAAAACAACTGGATGTATAAGCATCTCAGCAAAAGGTTCAAAAGATAAACAGGCACTAATACAAACATAATCCTACGGAAGAATCTTAGACGACTCAGAAACAATACCAAAATTAATTCAAGAATCATCAGGCTAACAAGAATTGCTACAACCTGAGTTTTAGTAAGCATTTGGAAAAGGGAATAAAATCCAGGTTAGTCTGTCCCTACACTACCCTAAGTGACATCCCTACTCAACAAGGTCCCATTCAGAATTAAGGTGTCAGTAGTGATGACTCTCTAGAGAGTTCACTCACTTCCTTCGAACTCAATCTTCAGTCTACTCAGTCATAGCTAATTCTCTGCCTGACCAACCGCTCTTGCTGACTCCTCAGCCCATCTGCTCTGCCTCCACCCTCGGGGTGTTGTCCCTAATACAAAACCCCACAATGCGAACGACACGCCTTCAGGTACGCCCCTCTCGAAGGTGTTGGTTTCCAGAATTTTCCATTATGGCACCTCCCCACCTCTGTCCGTTGAAACGTCCTTGGGTCCCAGGCTCTTCTTCGCTTCAAGTTGCTTCCTTGAATTCCTAGGTTACTCCTCCACGTCTGAGCTTAGCATCCTAACTCTCATACACAATGGGCCCTTCTCTCCACTATCTACTTGGTCCTGCACCTGCAAAGGAACACATGTGAATCGGCTCACAAATTCCAAATGTTGCAATTGACTTTAGCTGAAGCAGCTTTCTCCAAAAACATTTCTACGATTTAATGCTGTTAGGCATTTCAAATCAGGCCTACACGATTTCCATGAAATGTGCCTCTGCACGTTATGTGCACTAACATGCTAACATAAGCAATACATTTACGTCCTTTAACATCAATCTTTAATGCAAAGTACAATTCTCTACCTAAGCCATTCAATCGCATTTAACGTTACAACTATGAGTTTAATAAGCAAGGTTAAAGGCACAATGGTGAATTATTAAACGCACTCTTATTAGTGAAATATTCCACAGCAAACGGCATCTCTATGTTAAACAGCATAGTTAACTTTTAAAGCACTTTACATTAGTTCTCAGTGTATCTCTAATAGCAACTACATTAGTTATCAATCCTACATTACATTTGAACACAATTAGTAAGTCCTCTATATATGTGGGTGCTGGCTACTCGTACATATGGTGCACCCCTACAATTTCTAACTCGGTTTTGCGCTCTCTCACCTTCAACATTTATGGAAATCTAGCAGCCTCCTTGTTATATTACGTATTTGTATGATGCATAACTCACCCGGGGGTATTCTGGTGCTGAAGCAGGAACTGTATAGGCTGAGCCAGGGTTGGGGCTAGATGAAAAACCAGGTCTTTAATTTCTTGTAAATTCAAGAACTGAGGAGGTCGCTCTGATATGTACGGGCAGGTCATTCTAAGCTTTATGAATGAGATAGGAGAAGGCATTATAGTCTGATCTGGTTCTGCATATGCAGGGGATGTGTGCAAGTAGAAGTCCAGCTGAGTCGCGGTGTCTGGTAGGCTTATGGAAGTTTGTGTAGTTGTTGAGGTATGTGAGGCCAATATTGTTGAAGGCTTTGTACGTGTGCGTGAAAAGTTTGAAGAGGGCTCATTTGTGGATTGGCTGGCAGGGGAGCTCTTTGAGGTGCATGGTGATGTGAGTGCATGGTGGGAGGTTGAACCTGATCATAGAGTTTTGTTTGATATGGAGTCTTCTGGTCAGTTTAGCGTAGATTCCAGCAGAGAGGCCATTGCTATAGATAGTGCAGCTTACTGTTGATAAGGGCTTGAGTGATGGTTCTGCGAGTGTTGGTAAGGAGCCATTTCAAGATATTCTTGAGCATCTTGAGTGTGTGGAAGCAGGAGACAGAGACTGCATTCACTTGGCTGATCATGGTAAGTTGGTTGTTGCTTACTATCGCAAGGTTCTTCACATGGGTTGCCGGGAGGGGTGTGGGTCCTAGTATGGCAGGTCACAAAAAGGAGTACTCACGCTTGGTGACTTTGCAGAGGATTACTACTTAGGTCTTGTATTAAAAAAACAATTTAGAATCTACTTATCTTAAAATTCTTTGACGCCTGTTCTCTTCCATGCCTCTCATCTCTATCTCTCGCTCTAGAATTTAGAAAAAAATCAGTTATACCGTACGCACTACACATAGCATTCAGATGGGCCACCCTTCACTCCCAATAATGCCTGCAAATCTAGTATTTAGGAGAGCCTCTGGCACAAGGAATGCAGATTCTGTCAACCTCAGAAGAAGAAGGACACTGAAGAGTTGCGAAGAGCAAGAACTGAGGAGCAGCCACTGACTTGACACCAACCCTGCTGGCCGGCCTGACAATTGCAGAAAAGATGACTCATTCTGCAGCTGCTCTACCTCCAAAAGCCTGAAAGGACTACCAGCCCGTCAAGGACCGACCAGCATCTCCTGTGGACTGACGACACTACTTCCCTGCAAGTACCCAAGAAGAACGGTGAAGACTCTGAACCGCTAAAAGCCCTGACACTGGAAAGCACCATTGCACCCTTACCCTCCAGCCCGAGTCAAAGTGGGCAACGGTGCCAATGAGCTCCTGAGACCCTCCAGAGTCGAACCCCACTTGGTTTGCCCAGACTAGACTTCCAGTCACCGCCTGCAGCCTCTTTGTGCAACTGCGAGTGTCTCCAGCAGCATGGACCTAACCCCTAAAGACACCACTGCATTCAAGCCCTACAGCTCAAAGAGAAGTGGACCGACTGTGTCCCGATGTGCCCGAGCAGCCCAAGGATCGAGCACCCCTGTGGGTTCAACTGGAGCCCCCAATCTCAGCTTGCAGCCCCTTTTTCCCAAGACTGCTTCCCATTGAAACCAACAGGGCACCCAATGCCGAATAGCACCTCTGCACCCAGAAACCCCAGAGCCGGTAATCCACCATTTACAACAAAACTTTTTTTAAGTAGACTTTGACCCCGCATACCATTACTCCGCGAGGACATTAACCCCGTATACCATCACCCCGCATTTTTTTACAACTTGTATGCATTTACCACGCATGCCTTTACAACAAATTACGTTGTAAAGGCATGTATGGTAAATGCACATGCGTTGTGAAAAAAACAATTTGGGCGATCCACGTCGTTGTGAGGAAACGGAGGCTTTTCTGTTTCCTCACTACGATGTGCAGCGCCCCTCCGAGACAGACAACAGACTTCGTGAAGAAGGAACCACGAGGAGAGAGACACCACGAGGAGAGAGAGGTAAGGGGGATTGGGTTCATTTTTTAGGGGTGGGGGGTCGTGCTGTGGTAGTGTTTTAGGGTTTAAGGTAGTGTTTGTGTAGTGTAGGGAAGTGGTTTAGGGTAGTGTTGTGGTGTTTGTGTAGTGTAGGGTCGTGCTGGGGGTAGTGTTTTAGGGTTTAGGTTTAAAGCATTTTATTGGTACAACACAAAAGGAGAGGAGACAAGCATCCAAAAGAAATAAATGTCCTGGCACTTCTGGCGATAGTTCTTCATATGGTGTCTCAGCTGAGGACTAGACCGCAGCGACATATATATTCAATTCAATTCAATTCAAGTGATTAATATAGCGCGCTACATACCCAGAGGGTTTCAAGGCGCTTTGAGGGGGGTGCGGAATTACTTGTCGAATATCCAGGTTTTAAGTTGCTTTCTGAATGCTAGGTGGTTCTGAGTGAGGCGAAGGTGGTTGGGGAGTGAGTTCCAGGTTTTAGCCGCAAGGTAGGAGAAGGATCTTCCTCCCATGGTGGTTTTGTTGATGCGAGGAACAGCAGCAAGGGCTTGGTTGGAGGAACGTAGCTGGCGGGAGGGGGTGTAGAAGGAAAGTCGTGTGTTTAGGCATTCGGGTCCAAGTTCGTAAAGTGCTTTGTGTGCGTGGGTTAGGAGGCGGAATGTTATCCTCTTATTGATGGGGAGCCAGTGGAGGTTTTTCAGGTGATCAGAAATGTGTTCCTTACGCGGGATGTCTAGTATGAGTCTGGCGGAAGCGTTCTGGATGTGTTGGAGTTTTTTCTGAATTTTTGCGGTGGTGCCGGCGTATAGGGTGTTTCCGTAGTCCAGTCGGCTTGTAATCAGTGCGTGGGTGACCGTTTTTCTAGTTTCGGTGGGGATCCAGCGAAATGTTTTTTTTAGCATGCGAAGAATGTTGAAGCAAGATGATGAAACGGCGTTGACTTGTCTGGTCATCGAGAGTGAGGAGTCCGTGTGTGGTCTGTTGGGATGGGTGCTTTTCCAAGGGACACTGGCCACCAAGAGTCGTCCCAGGCAGAGGGGGAGGAACATAAGATAAGGACTTCTGTTTTGTCGGAATTCAGTTTCAGACGGCTGTGCTTCATCCACTCGGCTACTTCATTCATTCCTTCATGCAGGTTGGTTTTGGCGGTGTTAGGGTCTTTGGTGAGTGATAGGATCAGTTGAGTGTCATCTGCGTAGGAGATGATGTTGAGGTTGTGTTGGCGTGCGATGGCCGCGAGGGGGCTCATGTATACGTTGAAGAGGGTGGGGATCCTTGTGGCACGCCGCAAATGACTTCAGTGGCCTCTGACTTGAATGGTGGGAGGCGGACTCTCTGGGTTCTTCCAGCAAGGAACGAGGTGATCCAGTCCAGTGCTTTTCCTTGGATTCCAATGTTTCTGAGGCGTTGTAGCAGGGTGCTATGACAGACTGTGTCGAAGGCTGCGGAGAGGTCGAGGAGGATGAGGGCGACTGTGTCTCCATTATCCAGTAGAGTTCGGATGTCGTCCGTTGCTGCGATGAGTGCTGTCTCAGTGCTGTGTTAGGCTCGGAAGCCGGACTGTGAGAAGTCTAGGGATTTGTTGGTTTCGAGGAAGGCGGCGAGCTGGTTGTTGACAGCTTTCTCGATGACTTTGGCCGGGAATGGAAGGAGCGAGATGGGGCAGTAGTTTTTGAGTTCGGTGGGGTCTGCTGTGGGTTTTTTCAGAAGGGCGCTGAGTTCGGCGTGTTTCCAGCTTTCCGGGAAGGTGGCGGAGTTGAGGGAGCAGTTGATGACGTCTCTGAGGTGTGGTGCTATGATGGAATCTGCTTTGTTGAAGATGTGGTGAGGGCATGGGTCTGTGGGGGATCTTGAGTGGATGGAGTTCATCAGGCGGATGGTGTCCTCAGTGGAAATAGGGTTCCAGTCATTAAGGATGTTCAAGGGGGGAGAGGGTACAGCAGAAGGTTGGGTGGGTTGGTTTCCGGGTTGGTTGTGGAAGCTGTTGTGGATGTCTGCGATTTTGTCGTGGAAGAACGAAGCTAGGGAGTCACAGAGGGCTTGAGAGGGAGTGATGTCGTTGGAGTTGGCAGTGGGGTTGGTGAATTCTTTGACGATTTTGAATAATTCCTTGCTATTGTGGGCGTTGTTGTCAAGTCGGTCTTTGAAAGCGGTTTTCTTGGCAGCCCGGATCAGTTGGTGGTGTATGCGGGTGGCGTTTTTGAAGGCGTCCCTGGTGCTGGTGTTTGGGTCTTTTTTCCAGGCCTTCTCAAGTGAACGACAGAGTTTCTTGGATTTCTTAAGCTCATCGTTGAACCAGGGGGCGTTTTTGTTGCTCAGTTTAATTTGACGTTTTTTCAGGGGTGCCAGGTTGTCGGCGCAGTTGGTTAGCCATTGAGTGAGGTTAATGGCTACTTGGTTGGGGTTCGAAGAGTGGTCAGGGGGGTTTTGAAGAAGCGATGAGGAGATCTGGTCGATGGTGATTTTGTTCCAGTTTCTTCGCAGAGTAGGTTGAGGGTGGTTGTGGGTTGTGGTCTTTTTGTAGATAAAGTGAACGCAGCTGTGGTCCGTCCAATGGAGGGCTGTGGTGTGACTGAAGGAAATATGTTTGCTGGAGGAGAAGATAGGGTCGAGTGTGTGACCTGCATTGTGGGTGGGGGTATTAACAAGTTGTTTGAGTCCGAGGTTGGCGAGATTGTCCAGAAGGGTGGTGGTGTTGCTGTTGTTGGTCTTTTCCAGGTGAAAATTGAGGTCTCCCAATAGAATGTAGTCCTCGGAGGGGAGGGCGTGAGGGGTGATAAAGTCAGTGATGTCTGGTGGCCTGTAGAGGAGGGTGCCTCTGAGTGTGGTTTTGGGGTCGGTGTGGATCTGGAAGTGAAGGTGCTCGGCGCTAGCGAGGTTGGCGTCTGAGCTGGTTGAGAAGCGGATGGAATTCTTATGGACGATAGCGATTCCTCCTCCTGTTTGTTTGGTGCGGTCTTTTCGGATGATCTTGTAGCCTTCTGGGATGGCGATGGTGATGTCTGGGGCTGAGGAGGCGTTCATCCATGTTTCTGTTAGGAAGGCGACGTCCGGAGAGATGGTGTCTAGTAGATTCCAGAGGTCGATGGCGTGTCTGTGGATCGAGCGGGTGTTGAGCAGGATGCATTTTAGGTGGTTGGTGTCAGAAATCTGTTTGGTGTTTGAGGACGGGGAGTTGGTCTTGGTGGTGTCAAACTTGCAGGAGTTGCATGTGAAGGGTCCATGGGTGTGACCAGGTGCGGCTTGGGCGCAGTTGGGGAGTCGACCGGGGTTTAGGGCTAAGAGGGTGGAGGCGGCGTATGTAATGCGGGTGGGGTGGATGGTACGGGGGCCAGGGGGTCTGGCGCTGGGCGCGGTCCAGGCGCGGACGGGCGTAGACGGGCTTACCTTTGGCGCACCTTCGGCGCGGCCGCAGCGCGTGGAGGCTGCGCGTGGGGACATCTGTCAATAAATGGAGAGTGGAGGGGGAGGGGCGTGGGAGGGGCAGCAGGGAGGCGGGGCGAGGAGGAAGGGCTCTGGGAGACAACAACAAACAAAATGGAGGCAGTGAAAAGTCGAGTGAGGCTGGGGCCACTGAGATAATAATCACAGTGCTTTTAAACAAGCGGCGTTATTGTGCAGAGATAGAGCGCAGTGCCGTTTTCGTAGCGCTGTTTCAATGGCACGAACTATGCGGAAGTGCTAATCACCAGAAGCGCTATGAGCGCAGTGAAATCTGACAAATGCACAAACTGTTCAGCAATACAAATCCCCAGAAACAAAGTACAAATCACCAGAAGCGCTATGAGCGCAGTGGAGTCTGACAAATGCACAAACTGTTCAGCAATACAAATCCCCAGAAACAAAGTACAAATCACCAGAAGCGCTATGAGCGCAGTGGAGTCTGACAAATGCACAAACTGTTCAGCAATACAAATCCCCAGAAACAAAGTACAAATCACCAGAAGCGCTATGAGCGCAGTGGAGTCTGACAAATGCACAAACTGTTCAGCAATACAAATCCCCAGAAACAAAGTACAAATCACCAGAAGCGCTATGAGCGCAGTGAAGTCTGACAAATGCACAAACTGTTCAGCAATACAAATCCCCAGAAACAAAGTACAAATCACCAGAAGCGCTATGAGCGCAGTGAAGTCTAACAAATGCACAAATTTAGAAGCAAGGACAGTCTGAGGTGAATGGGTGAGTAACGATACCGCCAGGAGCCAGGGAGCGTGGGAGCGACCGCGTCTGACGTTGCAATTAAATTAACAGTCCCCCCTTCCCCCTCCCCCCTCAACTCCCCAACTCCCTTTCCCCCACCCTTCCTCCCCCATCGTCCAGTGCGTAGGCCAGTCCCTTGCCACCTCCCTCGACCATTCTTTAATGTAGGGGTGTAGTGCAATGTTCATTTAAGAGATCGGATCTTCAGATGTCGTGAGCCTCAGGAGGCGTAGGTATCTCGGGCAGGTAATTTCCCTGAACTCAGTGAGCAGCAGGGACCAGATTGTTTGCCAAAGTTCATCGAATTGTTCTATATCTCCTGCCACTGTAAGTGACATTTTCTCCATTCCTAACACATGCCATAGTCTATGGAGCCACCCAGTGACAGAGGGAAGCGTGGTGGTGCGCCAGTGTAAGAGAATATTCTGTACTGTGGAGCCCAATGCAATGGCTATCTGTCTACCTCTGCGTGATCTAAGGGGATATCTCAATCCGTTCGGGAGCCCTAGTATTATGTATGCTGGGAAGCGTGGCAGTTCAGTGTCGAAATGTGAGTCAATGTCATCAATTACTTCTTTCCAGTAGGGTTCTAAGAGTGGACAGTCCCATAAAATATGTGTCAGTGTGCCCACCTGCCCACATCCCCTCCAGCAAGTGCTATCTTTATTGTGGTCCATTTCATGTATCCGTTCAGGGGTGTTATACCAGTAGGTGGAGATCTTGGTCAATGTTTCAGTGAGCCCCATATGGTATGCTGAATGCCTTGCCCTGTATGATATCTGCTCCCATTCCTCGTGGCTCAGTGACCTGCCTAGTTCCCTCTCCCAATGCTCCCTCCCAGGATTGTAGGAATGCAAAGAGGGCAGTTGCAATAGTTTATAGAGATCCGTAATTAGTTTCGCATCCGACGTGCGGGATAAGAGCCAATTCTCATAAGGGAGCAGTAGTCTGTCAGCTGCCTCTCGTACCTGTGGATGTAGCGCCCAGTGGCGAACCTGCATGTATCGGAGCCTTTCAGTTTCCGGGAGTGAATACTCCTGTCTAAAATGTGTGAAGGGAATGACCCCCTCCGTGTCATATATATGGCACAGTGCTCGGCATCCGGCCTCTCGCCAGTGGGCGAAGGCCCCCTTTACCATCCCCAGTGTAAAGTCCGGGTTGTAGACCAATGGTGTGAGTGGCGACGGGAATGTAGTAAGACTATGAACTATGTTGGTGGCATCCCAAACCCTTAGGGGCACCCTGGTGACAAAGGAAGCATATAAATTCACGGGACGGTGAGCTCGGTGCAGGAATGGCACCTCCTGCAGGGGCCGGCCCGCCACCGCCTGGTCCTGGAAGAGCCAGTGTTTGTCCGATTCCCACCTACTCCACTCCACCAAATAGCGCAGCTGTGCCGCTTGAAAGTACTTACGGAGGTCCGGTATCCCCAGGCCTCCAGCCTCTGGGGCCAGCACGGAGAGCGTCCTCTTCATTCTAGGTTTTTTGCCCTGCCAGATGAATCGCGCGAGGTCTGTTTGCGTTTGTTGAATCCACCCCGTGGGTGGCTGAAGTGGTAGGGCCCGGAATAGGTACAAAATCTGGGGCAGGACCGTCATTTTGACTGCAGCTATTCTTCCCAGCTACGAAAGAGTGCTACGTGTCCACCGTCCAAGTTCCTCTCGGATCTTTATGCTCAAGGCGGTGTGATTAGCCGCCACCATGGCCGGTAAGGTGGGGGCCAGTTGGATCCCTAAATAGGGCACCAGGTCCGATGATCAAAGCATCGGTAACAGGCCCTGCAGATAAGATCTAGTGGCCAATGCGAGTGACAAGTCCAAGGCTACAGACTTCCCCATGTTCATTTTGAAGTCTGCTACCATGGCAAAGGTGTCCATCTCTTCCATGCATGCCGGAAGTGAGGTCCGGGGATTATCCAGCGACAGAAGAACGTCATCCGCGTAGAGGCTTATGGTGTGTGTGAAGCCTCCAAGCCGCACCCCTGTGGCTGCCGTGTTGGTACGAATCCGTTGGGCAAATGGCTCCATATAAAGGGCGAATAACAGGGGCGAGAGCGGACATCCCTGCCTAGTGCCCCCTTCGATCATGAAACTACGTGAACTGTAACCGTTCACTCGTACAATTGCCGTCGGAAATTTGCAGCAATTGAAAATCATGGAGCGGAATTTCTCCCCTATGCCTACCTTCCGCAAGACCTTTTCTAGATAGGGCCAGTGCACTCGTTCAAACGCCTTTTCGGCATCAACCGCCAACATCATCCTCTCTCCGGGGACCCGGGAGGCTTTCTCAATAAGATGAACTATCCTCTTTGTGTTATCCACCGTCTGCCGCCCGGGTACGAATCCCGCCTGATCTGGGTCTATAAGACCCGGCAGATGAGGTGCCAATCGGGCCGCGAGAATCCCGGTATATAGCTTAAGATCTACATTCAGAAGGGATATTGGTCTGTACGAACCGCATAGCGTTGGATCCTTCCCGGGTTTGGGAATAACCCTAAGAGAGGCCTGCAGGAGGTCCGGTGGAATGGCACAGGGGTGTCGCGATTATGGGTACACATAGGGTCACCATCCCTCACCTTTCCCGGTTTTGCCTGTCACGTATGAATGAAGGACTACATATCCCACAAGGCTTAGGGGCAGATCACAGTACGGCAGGAAAGAGTAAACTCCTACTTAAGCCCCGCCTACTGAAGTAATGGTGCTTGACAAACTGCCTACGGAGCCTAGGACCTGTTTTAGCCGAATCTATGAGTACCCGGTGTTCTTGCCAATTCCAGTAGCTGCCAGGATTGGGAACGCGCTGCTTGAAGCGCGACCGTGACTCTCAAGCGCTTACACACTTTTTCTTTACTTCACGGTATCTCCGCGGTACTGATTAGAGAGCCGCGTCTCTGTTCACAGGAGCCGAACAGAAGACGCTGACTTGCCCTCGCAGCTTGGGAGTTTGACTGCAACTCCCTCCAGTATTTCCGAAGCACCTCTGGGCAGACGGAGCTTCGGTCTCGGTTCCAGGACCCAAACCGAACTGTTTCATTTTCGTTCTTTTTGTACGTTTTGGGATTTTTATACGTGCTGGAAACCAAGGAACTTTTATGTCCAAATTCTTGTTGTTGGAGGTCGTTCCAGCGTGAAGCGTCCCTCATGAGAGTCGGAGACTGCGCATAAAGGCGCTCTCCTCTCACAGCACGCTCTGACCATCCCTGCAGGCCTCATCCAGGAACCGTCCAACCTTACAGGTATTCAGGTACCCTTAGGGAGTCGGAGACTGCGCATCAAGGCGCTCTCCTCTCTAGGGGCCCGTTAACTTTCCTATAACAGTGTATCAAGGGGAGAGTTCTTGACCCGCGCTACAGGGAGAACCGGAGGGTCTGAGTACTTTTCCATGGCAAACCTACTTGTCTTCTGGACATATATCCTGGAACTATTCCTGTAAGTGTGTTAGGAGAAGTGTTCTTCTGTATACTTGTGGAATGTGTGATTGAGGTACTTCTCATTCTGTTCTTGTTTTCTTCTACATACAGGGTTCCCAGAGGGTGTGTAGAAGACAGTAATCAATTCCTGTGACGGAACAGGATCCCTTTGTTATTTTGTCCCACTCCCCTTTTCCCTGGAATACTTCTCTACCCATAGTGTTGTGATTACATTGTGGTGAGAGTAGTGTTTAGGGGGCATTGGGAACCACTCTACACGGTATCGTTCCTGCTGGCTGTTCATAAGGTTAGTGGTATATTATTCTTGGCGCTACTGACACCTGACACGGGGTCCGCAAACGAGTTGAACAGACGGGTAAGAAGTGGGGCCAAAGATGTGCAAAATGTTTTATAGAAAAGAGAGGTATAACCGTCCGGCCCCGGAGCCTTACCGTGCTTAAGCTTGGCAATGGCGGGGGCGTGGCCAAGCAGCATGGCCGACAGGACGTGAGCTTCACCAGCTCCGCTCCGAGGACCCGTTTATCCTGCTAAAAAGATCCTTGCTAGGCTCTCCAAACGAGAGCAGATGGGCCGGAAACTTCCCTGACACGATTGAGACCCTCACATTGCCGGGGCGACTTCTGGAATCCCCGCAATCAACGCCGGAGATCCTGTAGACGAGAGGAGGGCTCCGACCTGAACTACGCGAGGCCGTGGTCTGGGCCTGCACGGGAGTGTGGCGGTGCGGGTGGCCCGCTCAGAAGAGGAGCTTCACAGTTCCGGGGCTGCTCGCAACCTCGACGGGCCTCCAATCATCGGGGACGGCGGCTGGCGAGCACAGCGGAGCAACTGACGGCTGACCTGGGGCCTCGGCGAATCCCACCACCCCGTACGATGAGATTGCGGCGCCAAACCCTCCCCCCGGCCCTGCAGAACTGGAGCAGGCGATCGAGGAGCCTTGCCCCGGATGTGTGCCTGCCTGATCCCTGGGGCCCTAGGGGACTAGCGGAGGACGGTAGCAGCACTGCGACCTGTGGATCGCTTCTGCCCCGGCCGGGCGGCCTGGCTGGGCTGGTCCGCCTTGACCCGGTGTGGAGGGCTTGTGGCCTCCGCTCTTCCCCTTGGCAATAGACTGTGGCGGACCTTCAGCGGGGGGCCCGCGGTGGCTGTGAGACCTAGGGCGGCCCGAGGTGCTGCGCCCCGGTGGACGTATGCGATTTGGCGCCCCTCCCCCGGTTGCACGCCATCTTGCTCGGGTACAAGGGCGCTTGCCTCCATAAACTACAACAACATACCGCCTGGAATACCCTGGCCTACATTGCACGGTAACTGTGCGCTCTCCTCGGGGGGTGCCTTTGGAGGCTTGGAGGTCGATCTGCAGCCCTTTGACGGTGGGAGGAACTGCTCCGGTTGCCTTAGTTGGCGGGGGAGCCGGTTTGCGTATATCGGCCGAATCGCCAGGGATCTCGTCGCCTGATCCGGTGGGTGCACTGTGAACTGCTGGTCTCTTCATCAACGTGGGGGGTGCGGAAATCTTACCTCCATAGGTGTAGATACACCGGGCCCGCACTGGCTGCCGCCGCCTGCTTCCCTGCCTGGGTTGGACGCCGCTCGGGTCGCAGCTGCCTAAAGCCGCCTACTACGCTGCCGTATCATCTGGTAATCCAGTCTTTGGACTACCACTGCATTCTATACCTAGCTGGTGGGGCCTGGCGGGAATTCTTTGAATCGTATTGGGAGGGTACACGGTCTACCCCTCCTGATAGCGACCCGCAAGGATAGGTCCTCGAAGTCCTCCCAACCCAACACCATAGTGCAGTATACTACTCCTCGTCTGCCCTCGCAGAGGATTACGCGACAGACGGGCCCGGAGGATAGTGGGGATGGCCCGCCCGAACCTACCCGAGCAGAGATCCTGAAGGCTATTCAGGGATCCCATTCAGCCTTGGAGAGGCAGATTGAGACTGTATCCATAGATGTTAATCTACTCCGAACAGATCTCTGTAAATTGGCGGACAAGGTTTCAGATGCAGAGGGTAATATTACCCAGCTACAAACTGAAGTAGCCTCATTGCAAAAGTCAGTCGCACAACTAACGTCCACTACCCGTGCATTGGAGAGAAGAGCTGAGGACGCGGAAGGCAGGGCCCGTCGGAGTAACATCAGGGTCCTGGGGGTACCGGAACGCCTGGGGGCGGGAAATGCTGAACGCTTCTTAGAGACCTGGATTCGCACTCAGCTGTGCCCAACCGGATTGTCTAGTGTCTTTGTCATTGAACGGGCGCATAGGGCCCTTGTCCCCCCCCGCGCCCGGGCGAGCCTCCTAGAGCCCTAATAGCAAAGATCCTGAACTATAACGATCGTGACTGTATCCTGAGGGCCGCAAGGGTAATGGAGTCCCTCACAATTGAAAACAGCCGATTTTCCATTTACCCTGACTATACCCAGCAAGTACAGGAGCAACGGAAGTCCTACTTAGGGGTTAAACAAAAACTCCGGAAAATGAAACTCCAATACATGCTCCTATACCCGGCCAAACTCAAGGTGCTCTCCCAGGGTCTTGCTCACTTCTTCGAGTCCCCGGTGGAGGTGTGGCAGTGGCTCGAAATACGGGGAGACGACCTACCCCCTGGTGAGCACGGTGGCCCCCGCGAAACCTGGGGGACCCGACCCCAGCGGCGCTGTCGAGGCAGAGGGAGACGCCGGTCCGGATCCCGAGGGTCTGCAGAGCCTCTGGTAACTGTGGGAGAGGATGGAGCACTTCGCATGAGAACATCTTCAACGGGGGCCACCCCGGAGTCCCCTGGGGCGCCTGCCCCTGGTGAGGTCCTGGTCCCGGATACCTTGCAGGAAACTTTGCCGACTTCACGGCTCCGGTGATCCCGGAGACGGGCCTTTCTGAACAACAGCTCGAGTAAGCTCTGAACTAAGGTACTGTTTTGTTAATGTTTTCCTGTCTTCCGACTGGGGGGCCTCTTCCTAGATCTTTACTGGACCAATGTTGTCACTATCTGGTGTTGGGGGCTCTGGATGGTTGGCTGTAGCGGAGGACTTGCATCCCGCTGGACGGAGTTACGAGGTGCGAGGTCCACACCTTTAGGGCGAATCGACGCTCAGAATAGAACTGTATTCAATAGACATGCCCGGAGACTGTCCTGGAACATTGGGTCCTCGGGGAAGCTGGGGGGGAGGGTGGGTGGGATTGGTTGGTTGTGTGTGAGTGTGTGTTGAGCGGGTTGTATGGGGTGGCTGTGTACGTCCTGGCACTGGCAGGGGAAGGGCGGGGTAGCGTTTTTGGTTGTTGCTGTCCTCTTGCTCACGGGTGGGGGTTGGGAGAATGTTTTTGAAGGGGTTCTAAGTTCCGGAGTTTTTGAAGAGCGGGGTGGGGTTCGTGCGGTAAATGTTGTTGGCATTAAATGTATGATGAATCGGATCTATGTGTGGCTCACTGGCTGGGCTGGCCCACCCGGTCTGACTGGAGCGTGGGCCTGGAGGTGGCAGATCGCAATATGTGTATGCTATGGCCCGGCTGGGCGCAATCACCGACCATGGGTTTTAAATTCGTAACTTGTAATGTGCGCGGTTTGGGTACTTGCACCAAGAGACACTGGGTCCTTTCCTTCCTTAAAAAGCATGGGGCCTCTGTAGCATGCCTACAGGAGACCCATTTAGATGAAGAAGGCGCCCAGCGACTCTCTAGGGAGTGGAGAGGTCAGCTCTTCCACTCCTCCTTTTCCACCTATGCCAGAGGAGTCCTCATTTGGGTGGCGCCAGGAATTCCTTGCACTGTCAAGTATGTTGAGGCAGATATTGCAGGAAGATATCTGCTGGTGCGGATCAGGCTGGACGGCAGGGAATTCTTACTTCTGAACTCCTATGCACCGAATGTAGATGACCCAACCTTTTTCTCTCATCTCCAGGACCTTGTTGCTCCGGATCTAGATGCCCCTTTCCTCTGGTTTGGAGACTTCAATTGCGTCTTGAACCCTGACTTGGACTGACATCCCCCTAGGTCAGGCACGAAGCCCCGTATGACGGCGCATCTTCAGGAGGTAATGCACAACTTGGGTGCGCTTGATGTGTGGTGAACTTGTCATCCCACTCAGAAACTCTATACCTGCTATACCCCGACCCATGGCACCCATAGTAGGTTAGACCGCGTACTTGCGGCTAATCTTCCCTCAACTCTCACCTTGACGGTTACACATCAGGCCCGATACTTATCGAACCATACCCCAGTAACATGCATGGCACAATGGGCTGCTCAAGCCACCCCTCCCCGCACCTGGCGGGTGCCGACGGGCATCCTTCAAGACCAGGTGGGTAAGGACTGTGTGGCGACTGCCCTATTGGATTATATAGATCTGAACTGGGGGAGCGGTGATCTACCCTACTCCATTAAGTCTGAGGCCCTGAAGGCGGTGGTACGTGGAGCCTGTATAGGCCTCTCGTACGGGGTCCGGAAACAGTTACTATTGAGCTGCGAGATGCGGAGGTAGTGCTTCAGCGCGCCCAGGTTCGACCAGACCCTGACGCTTCAGACCAAGAGGCGGAAAGAGAGGCACAGGTCTCGATACATGACATCCTTACCCGCCTTGATAAATACACACTAGGCCAATACAGACAGCGTCTTCACCGCGAGGGCGACACATCTGGCCGATTACTGGCCTGGATCCTTCGGCGTGACTTTGCCCCTGAGAGGATAGTCGCCCTGCGAAACTCGGATGGTGATATGGTACATTCGGAGTCTGCTGTTCTTGAGGTCCTCCGATCTCACCTGCAGACCGTATACGCAGCTGACCACTTGGTCACGGAGGAGTCCTATCGGTCCTATCTTCGGGACTTGGATCTCCAGACCCTCTCGGAAGAGGTGACCAAGAAACTTGATGCGAAGTTGGTACTGGGCGACATCGGCGCTGCACTAGCCGTCCTGCCACAAGCCAAGACCACAGTTGGGGATGGTTTACCACCTGAATTTTACCACTCGTTCGGTGAAGTTCGGGCCCCCCTCTTACTGCAGGTTTACAATGAAGCCCTGGAATTGGGCGATCTTCCACCCACCATGAACCAGGGGGAAGTCTGCATGATCTTGAAGCCGGGTGGAGACGGTTCGAACCCCACGGCCTTCAGGCCTATCACCTTGATTAATACGGACTCAAAGATCCTTACTAAACTATTGGCCACTCGTCTAGCCCCACACATGACCCACTTGATCCTGGGGGGGAGGGTGGGTGGGATTGGTTGGTTGTGTGTGAGTGTGTGTTGAGCGGGTTGTATGGGGTGGCTGTGTACGTCCTGGCACTGGCAGGGGAAGGGCGGGGTAGCGTTTTTGGTTGTTGCTGTCCTCTTGCTCACGGGTGGGGGTTGGGAGAATGTTTTTGAAGGGGTTCTAAGTTCCGGAGTTTTTGAAGAGCGGGGTGGGGTTCGTGCGGTAAATGTTGTTGGCATTAAATGTATGATGAATCGGATCTATGTGTGGCTCACTGGCTGGGCTGACCCACCCGGTCTGACTGGAGCGTGGGCCTGGAGGTGGCAGATCGCAAAATGTGTATGCTATGGCCCAGCTGGGCGCAATCACCGACCATGGGTTTTAAATTCGTAACTTGTAATGTGCGCGGTTTGGGTACTTGCACCAAGAGACACTGGGTCCTTTCCTTCCTTAAAAAGCATGGGGCCTCTGTAGCATGCCTACAGGAGACCCATTTAGATGAAGAAGGCGCCCAGCGACTCTCTAGGGAGTGGAGAGGTCAGCTCTTCCACTCCTCCTTTTCCACCTATGCCAGAGGAGTCCTCATTTGGGTGGCGCCAGGAATTCCTTGCACTGTCAAGTATGTTGAGGCAGATATTGCAGGAAGATATCTGCTGGTGCGGATCAGGCTGGACGGCAGGGAATTCTTACTTCTGAACTCCTATGCACCGAATGTAGATGACCCAACCTTTTTCTCTCATCTCCAGGACCTTGTTGCTCCGGATCTAGATGCCCCTTTCCTCTGGTTTGGAGACTTCAATTGCGTCTTGAACCCTGACTTGGACTGACATCCCCCTAGGTCAGGCACGAAGCCCCGTATGACGGCGCATCTTCAGGAGGTAATGCACAACTTGGGTGCGCTTGATGTGTGGCGAACTTGTCATCCCACTCAGAAACTCTATACCTGCTATACCCCGACCCATGGCACCCATAGTAGGTTAGACCGCGTACTTGCGGCTAATCTTCCCTCAACTCTCACCTTGACGGTTACACATCAGGCCCGATACTTATCGAACCATACCCCAGTAACATGCATGGCACAATGGGCTGCTCAAGCCACCCGTCCCCGCACCTGGCGGATGCCGACTGACATCCTTCAAGACCAGGTGGGTAAGGACTGTGTGGCGACTGCCCTATTGGATTACATAGATCTGAACTGGGGGAGCGGTGATCTACCCTACTCCATTAACTCTGAGGCCCTGAAGGCGGTGGTACGTGGAGCCTGTATAGGCCTCTCGTACGGGGTCCAGAAACAGTTACTATTGAGCTGCGAGATGCGGAGGTAGTGCTTCAGCGCGCCCAGGTTCGACCAAACCCTGACGCTTCAGACCAAGAGGCGGAAAGAGAGGCACAGGTCTCGATACATGACATCCTTACCCGCCTTGATAAATACACACTAGGCCAATACAGACAGCGTCTTCACCGCGAGGGCGACAAATCTGGCCGATTACTGGCCTGGATCCTTCGGCGTGAATTTGCCCCTGAGAGGATAGTCGCCCTGCGAAACTCGGATGGTGATATGGTACATTCGGAGTCTGCTGTTCTTGAGGTCCTCCGATCTCACCTGCAGACCGTATACGCAGCTGACCACTTGGTCACAGAGGAGTCCTATCGGTCCTATCTTCGGGACTTGGATCTCCAGACCCTCTCGGAAGAGGTGACCAAGAAACTTGATGCGAAGTTGGTACTGGGCGACATCGGCGCTGCACTAGCCGTCCTGCCATGAGCCAAGACCACAGGTGGGGATGGTTTACCACCTGAATTTTACCACTCGTTCGGTGAAGTTCAGGGCCCCCTCTTACTGCAGGTTTACAATGAAGCCCGGACCAGTGTGGGTTTATCCCTGGCCGTGACACGGCGATGAATTTGCGGCGCCTGAATCATATTCTCCACGAGGTGAGGGGGAGAGAGGATCCTCATGTGCTAGTGTCAATCGACTTGGCCAAGGCATTTGACACAGTAAGCTGGGGGTATCTGCTGGAGGTACTCCAGAGGACAGGATTCGGACCGGTGTTTTGCAATTGGATCCATGTGCTCTACGGAGCACCCCGTGCTAGAGTTCGACTGGGGTCGGCCCGTTCGGAGGAGTGGTGCTTGGGGAGGGGCACTCGTCAGGGTTGCCCTCTCTCCCCACTCCTGTTTGAGTTAGCCATAGAACCCCTGGCGGTCTCTGTTCGTGCCGACTGGAGCAATGGGGAATCAGGGTTGGGGACACAGTGAACGTGACCTCCCTCTATGCTGACGACGCGCTATTCTATCTGACGTCCCCAGATGCATCCCTCCCCGCGTTGATGCAAATTCTGGACCGCTTTGGCGAAGCCTCTGGATTGCTTATTAACCTCAATAAATCCTTGATTTTCCCACTGACAGGCTGTGCGCCTGACCCGAGTGCAGATCTCCCGTACTTGGGCCTCAGATGGGAGCGGGACGCGTTCCGCTACCTCGGCATACAGGTGGCCTCAACTGACTAGGCCCTACTGACTAACAACGTCGACCGAGTGCTCCGGGCACTTCACAAGTCTGTCACTTTCTGGAACACCCTTCCTCTCTCCCTTATGGGGCGATTGGCGATCGCCAAAATGGTGATGCTCCCCAGGATTTTGTACGTTTTGCAGAATACTCTCTGTCCGCTGCCCCCCCTGAGTGTTTCGCACACTCGACTCACTCCTCACATCTCTACTTTGGGCAGGCAGGCGTAGCAGAGTGGCATTGCGCATGGTGACCCGATGCTGCGAGGAGGGAGGCCTCGAGGCCCCGAGATTTGATTTATATTATTATGCGGCACAGCTCCTCCCCGCAGCAAGGTGGTTCACAGATGAGGAGAACTGGGAGCGGACGCTACTGGCGGGCACGGCTAATGAGACGGCTCTACAGGAAGCCCTGATGCAGGGCAGGGGTGCAGACCAGGCTTTACCCTATGTGGTACGGCACACAGCAGGGATTTGGCAGCGATTCGTGAAGAAGGTATTACGACGGGCTCCCTTCCATAGGGAACTACCGATATGGATCTTAGCCTCAGTGATCCGAGTGGAGGAGAATATGTCCTACCGAAAGTGGCGACGTGGCGGTTGTGAGACTCTGGCGGACCTTTATCCAGATGACTCTTTTGTGTCCTTTGAACGGGCTACGGAGTCCTTTGAGTTAGGTAGGGGACAATATCTCCACTATAGAGTGCTCCAAGACATAGCTAGAATGACATGGCCTCCGTTCCCGGAGGCGCCTCCACTGACCCACACCCACACCCTTGACATCATTTTGTCTTATGGTAGAGGTAGGTTAATTTCCCTGCTGTACTCGGCTATGCGTAGAGACTCGACCCCTCCGACCACGCCATCTTGGGCGGCCTGGGATGGAATTGGAGCAGGGACAGCGTAAAGGAATTGGGCTTCTGACCCGAAAAGTCTCGCGTAATGCCAGATTCAAACTAATACATTTTAACTTTGTTCACCGTACCTACATGACTCCGGTCTCCCTGAATCGCATCTCTGCGGATAGGAGACATAACTGCCCTAGGTGTGGTGCACAGAGAGCGGGGTTCTTCCACCTAGCTTGGGAGTGCCCTCAGGTTAGTACCTTCTGGAGGGAGGTGGTGGACCATATTGGTCGTGCCACAAAACTCAGGTTTGAGATGGATCCACTCCATTGTCTCTTGGCCCTGGTACCCAAGCCTAGTAAGAAGAATTTGTCCTATAAATTTCTACAATTATTGCTAGTCTTGGTGAAGCGGCGTGTAGCTATAACCTGGATGGGTCAAAGGGCACCCGAGATGTCCCTCTGGCTGCGAGATGCTAGAGAATGGTCCTTAGCTGAAGAGACGCACATGCAGCGCACCCGCCGAGATGGGAAACTACAGGATGACCTGCTCGCCTGGAGGTTGATGTGTATGGAGGGGCTAACGGAGGATGATTCGGATGCCACTAGCGCTGAGTTGTTCACCCCTGGCGAGTCGGAGTGAGGGAGTGAGGGAGAGGGCGTCGAGTTGGATGGACCTGGTCTGGTGTAGGGCCTCACTAGAAGCACACTACTATTCCTTGTTGTATATAACTGTGATTTGCTAGGATCCCTAAAGGTCTTCTTCTAGATATAATGACTGCACCTCCATGGGCCTCACATGGGTGGTCCGATCCTTAACGTATTTTTTAAATGATGCCACGCACGGGGGTTTGTTTTTTGTTTTTGTTCTATGTTATAACTGTGTTTACTTGTAAACGATAGAAAAAATGCCTTTTTCAGAGGGATAGAAGCGATATTACATGAAGGACATGGGCACAGGAGTATCTTGTAAAAGTTAGCGAATATAATGATATACACGAATCTTCAATACAAGGCTAGGTTTCCTAGACACATGCTACAACTCTACGCCGCCCAGTCACCGGGATGTGGGCCTATATGGCTGTGTAATGTCCTGCAAATTGCATGTAACTGATCCTGCCGTTGTTTGGCCTGAAAGGCCTTGAGGACCTGTGCCTTCTATGTTTTCGCAATAAAAATATTTTTTTTTAAAAAGCTTGGCAATGGCAGAGACCACCTCTTCAATCCGGATATCTCTGTACAGGTGTTCTGCCTGTGAGGGGGCTAAGGAGGGAAGGTCGACCGAGGCCAGGTACGCTTCTGTCGCCTGTTCATCCGGGGGGTCCCCGGCATAAAGATTTGCATAGAACTTGCGGAAGGTCTCAGCAATTTGGGCATCCTCGTTGGCCATCGTCCCCGTGGGGTCAGTGACCCCCTTCACCATCTGTCGTTGGTGTGCCGCCCTGAGTCGACTCGCCAACAACCGGCCTCAACGGTCCCCCCCAGTATAGTAGGTATGGCGAAGTTGCAGCGCGGCATACTCTTCGCGGTCCATATCCAGGGCCGCAACAGTTTCCTCGCCGTAGTGAGTTGCCTCCAGATTCGGGGAGCTCCGGTCCGGTGGTGTATGTGTTCAAGCTCGCGGACCTGTTGAGTAAGTTCGTCTCTCTTGCTTTGCCGTTCCTTATTTTCAGCCGAGGAGATGGACAAGAACTCCCCCCTAAGCACAGCCTAAAGAGCCGCCCATTGTGTTGGTAGGGAGGTGTCAGAGGTATCATTATGGGACAGGTAGTCTTTAATAGTATCCGTGATGTGTTTCACTACCGTTTTTCTATGCAACAGGGTATCCCTGAGGCGCCAAACCCTGGAAGGATGGGACATCGGCGGCAAGCAGAGCGTAGTAGATACCGGGGCATGGTACGACAGGGAGATTACTCCCATCTCTGTTGACGAAGGCAGGGCTCGTACTGGGGCTGTGACTAAAAGATGGTCCAGCCTCGTGTACGTTTTATGTGCGTGGGAGTAGTACGAATACTCCCTTTCAGTGGGATGGTCGCACCTCCAAAGGTCATGAAGGTCCACCTCTGCCATCTGTGCCCTACACCCGGCTGAGAACTCTCCGGTTTGTGGGAAACGTTGTGCGGACCTATTGAGGGACGAGTCAAAGACCATGTTAAAATCGCCACCGATGACAATGTGCCTATTCTGCGTGGCCGTGATGTCCGCCAGTGCCAATCGCAAGAAACGTTCCTGTTGTTCATTGGGGCTATACAGGGTCCCAATCGTAAAGGTGATACCTCCGATCTAAAACCCATAAGCCAGCAACCTGCCTTATGTTCCGCCTGTTTGTGAAGGACCTCTCCCCTAAAGTGTCGGGCCACCAGAATCGCCACTCCGGCGGTTTTAGTGGTGCTGGAGGGAAAGAATTGTGTCGGGAATTTATGTGAGCGAAGTCTATGGCAGTCGCGGGGTAATAAGTGGGTTTCCTGAAGGAGACAAATATCTGCCTGGGTGCTCTCTAGTAAGGATAACACTGCCCGTCTCTTAATCGGGTTACTGAGACCCCTGACATTAAGGGTTACAATCTTAAGGGCAGTGGGTGGCATGTGGGAAAGTGAAAATTAATGCGTAGAGTTCCTGCCTGAGCAGGACAGGGCATTTGATCTCTTCATGGACAATGGGGCCTTGTGTCATGCACTGGACGACCCACCCTCCCCTACCGATTCCCCCGTCCCCAACTACAACTCCCTGAGCCCTCCCCCTGGACCCTCCCCCCCTGACCCCAACTCAAAACAACCCCAACATCCCCCTCCCCCGCCCTCCCCCCCTGCAACAAGTTCCAGAGTTTCATAGTCCCAGTCTGGTCCTCAACGGACAAGTCTGTGGTTATTTACTGAAGTGGACATCCAGCCACTACACTACCGCCCGCCTCCCCCTCCCCCTCCCCCTCAGAACCCCCAAACCTGCATCATGAAAAGGCTGTGTGGATCTCCCCCCGGAGTCATCTTTAGGCTGTCATTGCCACATCATTCGAGGCTGTGTCCCTGGCCGCCTCTCGAACTGCTTCGTCCATTCCGGCCCGGATGGTAGGCGAATCCGGCCGAGCAGAAAATGAGGAAGACCGGCGTTCCGAGACTCGCTGCCAGCCATCTCTGGTGGTGCGCCTTTGACGTGGCGTACGTGCTTCTTCACCCGTTTGCTTTAATTCCCAATACCCCGCAAGTGTCCTGGAGGGAGCGTAGCTGATGTAGAGTGCCGTTCCACCGGAAAATAAGCCGGAAAGGATGTCCCCAGGAGTACTGCGTCCCGTGTTCTCTAAGGAAATCTGTCGCTATTTTAAATGTTCTGCGTTTCTGGAGCGTGATTGCCGATAAGTCTTGGAAAAGAGCAACAGGGTGGCCACGGAATTGCAATGTCTGCTGTTTCCTTGCTTCACGGAGGATTCGCTCCTTGAGCGGCAAGTCCGGCAGAAAGGCCAGGATGTCAGGTGGCGGCGCCAAGGCCCGATGCGCCAAACCCACTCTATGCGCTCTGTCTATTCTGATGGGAAAGTCCTCTGGTTCACCCAGAATCTCCCTGAACATGCTTTGTAGGTACCCCACAATGTCCACTCCTTCTTCTTTGGATGGCACTCCCCGGACCCGGATGTTGTTCCGGCGGGACCGGTTTTCGAGGTCTTCATTGTGTGCTTGGAGGTCCAATTGTTGATCTCTCAAGCGGAGCACTTCCTGCTGCAATTGTACGATCTCTTCGTCCCTCGAGTGTCCTGCTCCTTCCATGGTGGCCACTCGTTCACCGAGGCTATCAACCTCTCTCCGCACCTCTCTGACTTCCCCGGCTACCTCCTGCTTCAGTGTCTGGAAGTCGTCCCGCAGGGAACTGAAGAGAGATTCCAGGAACGACCTGGTGACCGGTGGTTCCCTGTTTTCCGCCTCCAGTGGGCTCCTCGAGGGGCCCGGCGAGTGCTGTCCTTTGTCTTGTTTCGTCGTTCCTCTGTTCAACATTTCGGGCAATGTCTGCTCCCCTTTCTTGTTCCCTCTGTTGCTGGCCATTATACTCACTGCCACGTCCTTCCCCAGGCCCGTCTATTATGCTAGTGCCTGGCGAGTCTCCTTCCCGGCCCTCTTGAGTTTCACTATTCCGGCTGCAACCTCTCTCGGCCAACTCCGCTTGTTGTAAGATGTCGGGCAGATCCTATATCGGCCTTAGCTTCTTCTCCAGTTCCGGATAGCGTCTTGTAAGCAGCGTGCTGACGGACCCCCTTCTGGCTCCACGCTGCCTCAGCAGGCCGCCATTGCTCCTTTCGCCACGGTCATCCAGGGGGCGCTTCCATCCACCAGTTCTTATCGATATCGGCCTCGGTGTTCCGCTCACCTAGCTGTCTGCCGGTGTCGCCACTGCGTGTCGACCAAATCCCAAGTGACCACTTCTGATCGTTATGTCCGTATCGTCAGGCCTGGAATTCTCACAGCGACACCACTGTACCTCGTGTCGGTTTAATGAGGGAAGGCCCTATCGTGCGGATCCCGACTTCTGATCGCTGCGCACTCCAGTCCCTGTTCTTGGTGAGTTCCCCCCGCGGCACGGCCCGGGCCCCCGGCCCGACCAGGCCGCACTATCCGGCGCCCGCCACGTGGCGCACCGCTGGGGGGATGGGTCGGTTACGCACCTCCTGTACCGTAGGCCGTGTTTCCCAGCGGCTATCTCTGATCAACGTTCCTTCCGCCTTCAATGCTTAGCGGCCATCAGAGGACCGGCTGGGCATGTAGGGGCCCGTGTTCACCTATATCCTCTGGCCTCAGGCCGGCCGCCCGGGCCGCACCCCAGAGAGGCCTTGCTGTCCTGGCGGAGTCGATTCAGGGCCTACTGCTTCTGCAGGCCACTTTGCAATGTTGCTTCAGGGAACTGACTTTCGGGGTACTCCCCGTCGTAGCCGGTGCTTTCTCCTCTCCCCGTCGGTAGCCGTGCTCGTCGTCGTTTAGCCTGAGGTAGGGGCTCTTGCCGCTCCGGCTGTAGGCCGCGTACCCGGCTTTGCGTGGAGGTCTCCGGCTGGTGCTACGTTCCGGTGCCGTCGCTGGGTGCCCCTCCGTCTCTGGGCTTCTTTGCCTTCGAAGTTTCGCCCCCAATGTCGGGCAGGCTGCGGCACTCGGGTCTGCTCCGAGCCGGGTCTCGATGCTTCTCTTTCTCCCAGCAGCCTTGGCTCTTGGCTCCGCCTCCGCTCCGCTCCGGCTGCCGTCGCTCTTCAGAGCCTCTCCGCTACAATTTCCTCGCAGAAAGTGGGCACAGTGTCGGACCACCGGTTGCTTCGTCGTTTTATCTGCAATTTTACCGCGGATCGGGGGGAGATCTGCGCTAAATTACGGCTTAAGGGCTCAGGTTCGGGGGAGCTCGCGGAGAGTGTATCCGCTCACCTCGCCATCTTGGCCACGCCCCCGTGTTTTAGGGTTTAGTGCAGTGTTGTGGTGATTGTGTAGTGTAGGGTAGTATTTTAGGGTTCACGGTGGTATCGGGGGGGGGGTAGTGCAGGGTAGTGTTTTAGGGTTTAGGTTAGTGTTGTGGTGTTTGTGTAGGGTTGTGCTGGGGGTAGTGTTTTAGGGTAGTGTTGTGGTGTTTGTGTAGTGTAGGGTACTGTTTTAGGGTTTAGGGTAGTGTTGTGGTGTTTGTGTAGTGTAGGGTCGTGCTGCGGTAGTGTTTTAGGGTATAGGGTAGTGTTATTGTGTTTTTGTAGTGTAGGGTAGTGTTTTAGGGTTTAAGGTAGTGTTGGGTCCTGCAGGGTAGTTTTTTAGGGTTTAGGGTAGTGTTGTGGTGTTTGTGTAGTGTAGTGTGTTAGGGTTTAAGGTAGTGTCGGGGGGTCGTGCAGGGGAGTGTTTTAGGGTAGTGTTGTGGTGTTTGTGTAGTGTAGGGTAGTTTTTTAGGGTTTAGGGTAGTGTCGGGGGTAATGCAGGGTAGTGTTTGAGTGTAGAGACCGGACTGGGTGTCAGGGGGTCGTGCTGGGGGTAGTGTTTTAGGGTTTAGGGTAGTGTTTGAGTAGTATAGGGTAGTGTTGTGGTGTTTGTGTAGTGTAGGGTCGTGGTGGGGGTAGTGTTTTAGGGTAGTGTTGAAGTGTTTGTGTAGTGTAGGGTCGTGGTGGGGGTAGTGTTTTAGGGTAGTGTTGAAGTGTTTGTGTAGTGGTTTATGGTAGTGTTGCGGGGTTGTGATGGGTAGTGTAAATTTAGGAAAAGGACTAGGTGTCGAGGGAGGGTCGTGCAGGGGTACTACATTAGGGTGAAGGGTAGGGTACTCTCACTTACCGTTAAAACTTTTACAATGAGTATACCTTTACCACGCATGCCTTTGCGTTGTGATGGCATGCGTGGTAAAGGCATAGTCGTTGTAAATGTTTGCTTTGTGATAATTTGCGGGTTCACTGTAATTGCGTTATATAAAATGCAGGGTGATGGTATGCGGGGTAACGTCACATATTCCCCGAGGTGACCTGTTGGTGCTGCCTTTTACCTTGCACCCTACTTACCTTACCTCCAGAAGATTGGTCCTGTTAGTTTGAGTTAAGTACCTGTTTACAGTACATGTGTTTTCCCTGTGGGATAACATTACCGCATTAGAGACAATACAATTATATTTACCAGTTGTCTTCAAAACTGCTATTTTAAAAAGTACTTACCCAATAACGAAGTTCTTAGTGTCTAGAATTATATAAAAATACATGTTATTTTTCTAAATTGGTGTAGATTTCCTTATCGAGTGTGTTTGCATCATGTATTGACTGTGTATGCAACAGATGTCTAACACTCCTCCTTGAGAAACCTAATGCTGCTCACCAGGACTAACACGAAAAGAGCACTGTGGGATTGTTAAGGCAAACCCCTGTCCATTCCCAAGGGATACCTGGACTCGCTACACAATATACCTCTTTTTGGTATATTATATAAAGAGCCAGCTTCCTACAGTGGTGGTGCAGCTGTGGGGTACAAGACATGACATTTGCTGGACTACTCAGTTAATAGGCGATTCCACTAAGGAATGCAAAATTGTCTTTAGTTAAAAAACAAATCGAAATAATTTTTTCTAAATTGTTTTAAATAACTGTTAGGGCCTTGTTTTAAGACCACCAGTCCAAACTGTTTAGAATTTTTAAAGCATACTAGTTTTTATGCCTTTAAAAACGTTTGTTATATTTTTTTTCTTTAGCTTTGTTAATAAGGTCCCAACTGTTTTAAAAACAAGTCTGAGACAGAGGGTACTAGTCAGGCGCTCAACCTGGCTGCCTACAAGATACGCAAGTTGCCTTAACTCAAGGCCTCTGCACAGCATGGAACCTTGCCATGGAGACTACGCCTGCTAAGGCTCATCTGCAGACTCTATTTGCTGAGCATGATAGAGGCATGGCAATGGAGGGACATTCAAATGACCCAGAGGATGTAGATGCCAGTAATGATGAGTCCTTGGATCCCCCCCCCCTCCCCTCCTCTCCATACTGGCAGTACGTCTACTGGGAGTATGGATAGTGGGTCCCCAGAGGAAGTTGAGCAGGAGGATCCTGAACTTCAGAAACTAGCTAGGAGACTAGCTCTTGAAGCTGAAATCTTAGCCAGAGAAAAAGAGCTGGGATGGGCCTAGCACTCATCTCTGGTGGCAGCAGAATTTTAACCTGGGAGAAAGAAGAAGCTTTTGAACCTATAATCTCCAAAGGGATTGTCCTCAAATATGTAGAGAGTGTTGATATCGCCAAGCTGTTTACAGCCTTTGAGCAGGGGCGGCCTTAGGCATGTGCAAGCTGTGCACCTGCACAGGGCCGCCAAACCCCAGGGGCCGCCACGCCCATATATATCCTTAATATAATAATCCTCTGAGGATGGATACATATTTGCGTGGCGGCCCCAGTGGCAGGGATTTGGCAGCCTCAGACTCTGTTTCACTTCCAAACACCTTCCTGATCTGCGGGGCGTTCTGCCCCGCCCGGACCCCCTCTTCCGGGGCCCCTTACCTACGCTCCTTGCCCAGGGCCGCCATGAGCCTAGAGCCGCCCCTGCTTTGAGAGGGCTTGTAAGATGAAGAGACTCAGCCAGAAGTATTGGAGCTCTTGACTCTGGGCGCTGTTCTCTGGAATGTGTAGGGATAGGCTCCTGACACTGGATGAGACAGATGCAGAGTCCTATGACCTCATGAAAGATGCCTTTGATTGAGGGCTTTGGACTCACCACTGAAGAGTACAGGATCAGGTTCAAGGAAACTCGCAAAACCCTGAGTCAGACCTGGGTAGATTTTGTTGACTTCTCAGTCAAAACATGACAGGGGAGAGGTTTGGTGCTGCAGCCAGGGTGACTGACTCCAGAATCTGGGGATCACGGTTCGATTCCCAGGGCCGGCGGCTGATTAGCCCAGCACCATGTGACTCTGGGCAATAGCTTGCTTAATCTTCCCGACGGCCCCCAGCTCCTAGAGACCCTAACGGGTGATGGTTCACGCTTTACAAATGTGGATTATTATTAGTATTATTATTATTATAACATTAGGGGCCAGATGTAGGTGGCCAAATACCTTTCGCTAACGCTGAAATTTGCGTTTGCGATCGGTATTTGCCTGAGAGCAATGTAGGTGAGTTTAAACCTACTAGCAAAATAAGGAATCACAATATTAGTGGTTCCTTATTTTGCTCTTGCATTTAAGGAATTGCAAATTGCTGTTAGACCCTGCTGGGACTCGCTGAGGTTGACCCGCTACCGAGTGCTGCCACTGCCCTTTCCTCGGTTGTGAACTACATCTCCCAGCAATCCCAGCAGCATTGACGCCGCGTACCATGCTGGGAGCACGCTCGTGAGCACCAAGAGGTGCTCATAAGGGGGCCAGGGCTCCCGCAGCGCAGGACGCGCGTGGGCATGCCCGGGCCAAGGGCGGGCCCGTCCGAGCCCGTCAGAGACTGGAAGAGACTGGTCTGGGCCATCCCCCTTTCATCAGTTCCTCCAAAGACTGGTTAGCGTTTTATACATTCTTTTGTCTGTAATTTTACCACTGTTGTGCTATCGTGTGCTGCTTCTCTGGTATTTTGATAGTATGAGTAAAATCAAGCGTAAGGGGGAGGGGAGCCTGGAGTTGTGGGGACACTCAATGCTTTCTTGACACAGGCAGAGTCAGTCCTAATCCACGAAATTGAGCTGACTGAAAGGAGACTCTCACTAGATCCTCTCAGGGTCCCCTCCGAAGCTACTGCACCATCTCATTTGTGCTCAACGGATTTGGGCGTAGTCACTGACTGTACGTTTCCAGGGAGTTTCAACATTCAAGAGCACCAGACAAATGGGTCTTCTGTTGCAGCTAGCACTCCATCTTTACCACCCACACCCCCTGTAAAAGTACTTCCCCGCCAACAGAGGTCTCTACAGGTTTTAGGCGGGGAAGCCACTAATAAAAAAGAAAGGCGCGTGGTTTGCAAAAACCACGCACCAGGCATGCAAAATGGCGAAACGGAAAGTTGCAGTCCCAGGTAGTGAGGGGGGTTTTAAGGCTGTTACAGCCACAGGCATTAGGGAGGATGGAGACGTCAGAACTAAGGTCACTGATGCGCAGTCGCCCAGTATTCTTGAGGCTACCCTCCTAACAAAGTTTGAGGAAAAATGTATGGCCATTCTTGATCCTCTATTGCTTAAGTTGTCTGGTATAGACATGAGACTGGCCAAAATTGAGCAGCATCTTCTCTCCTCACCTCAGTCAGTGAGAGAGGGTGCGCCAGTTAGATCCAACGTACCTGGCCAAGTAAGCCCGACTGAACCCAGTACAGTGTGGAAGGTTGCCCCCCCACAGCAAAGAGAGTGCCCCTATGACAAACCCGCAAAGCATACTTTCTACTACTTTCAGGGCTAGGTTTGGGTTATGGGGTACAGGGGTATTTTTAGGATTCAGATATAGTTTTGGGTTATGGGGTACAGGGGTATTTTTAGGGTTCAGGGCTAGGTTTGGGTTCCGGGGTATAGGGGTATATTTAGGGTTCAGGGGTAGGTCTGGGTTTTGGGGTACAGGGGTATTTTAAGGGTTCAGGGCTAGGTTTGGGTTTTGGGGTACAGGGGTATGTTTAGAGTTCAGGGCTAGGTTTGGGTTTTGGGATACAGGGGTATTTTAGGGTTCTGGGCTAGGTTTGGGTTTTGGGGTACAGGGGTATTTTTAGGGTTCAGGGGTAGGTTTGGGTTTTAGGGTACAGGGGTATTTTAAGGGTTATGGGCTAGGTTTGGGTTTTGGGGTACAGGGGTAAGTTTGGGTTTTGGGGTACAGGGGTATTTTTAGGGTTCAGGGGTATGTTTTGGTTTTGAGATACAGGGGTATTTATAGGGTTCAGGGCTAGGTTTTGGGGTACAGGGGTATTTTTAGGGTTTAGGGATAGGTTTGGGTTTTGGGGTACAGGGTATATTTATAGGGTTAAGATGGGTTAGTGTTTAAGGGTGTTGGGGTATTTTATAGAGTAAGGGTGGGTTATGATTATGGGGTGCAGGGGTATTTAAAGTAGGGGTGGGCGGAATTGGCGCGAACTTGGTACAATAAATCCGCAATATTTCGTTCCGTCAGATTTCCAATTATTAAAACAGAAACCTCATATCTTCAAGGTAAAATAGCAAGTATTTCTACATGCTAAAATGCATATAGTCATTTCACAAAGGTGAAATTAGCTTCCAGCAAGCAGTGAGAGAGGTGATGATTTTGAGATCAAGCCCCTGCAAACCATTATGGGACGAGATTAGCAGTGGGAAGTGAATAGTATAGTATCCAAATAATTCTACAAAGAGCTGCAGTTCACCTCGTTCTCCCCAGTTGTCCCCAAGCGGCAAATGCTATAGCATTTAAAATATTATACATCAAGCTGCAGTTCACCTTATGGTCCCTAGATGTCCCTGATGAGGCAAATGCAATAGCATTTAAAATATTATATATCAAGCTGCAGTTCACCTCGCCGTCCCTAGATGTCCCTGATGAGGCAAATGCAATAGCATTTAAAATATTATACATCAAGCTGCAGTTCACCTCGTCGTCCCAAGATGTCCCTGATGAGTAAAATTCAAAAACATTGAAACCCTTTCATAAATGCTAAAAATTATGCTAAGCTTATCCCATAATGCTTTGCAAGGCCTTTTAGTTGTATTTTTGCCCATAACTGTGCTTGGGGTGGTTCTAAGAGAATGGGACCACCACTGAATTTCTATTTAAAGGGAGCAGGAATGTATAGAAAATGGGGAAGAAAAAACAACACTTGTGACGGAATGCCCCCAGCGATTGTCACGCCCCCAGCACACACCCACAGCACAATGCAGACACGCCCACAAGGGACTACTTTGCTGGCACGGTTCTTTTACATTTTAAATGTATATGGTGGGCGTCTGCATATCCTATGTCCTTCTGCTGCAACTGCCCTTTCCAACGCTGTATTGGGTGTTGTGATTGGTGCTGTGGTTCCCGAGTTTACCTGGCCAAAAGGTGCAAGTTCTCTCTTTATAATAGTAGTATAGATAACAATTAAGCAAATAGGAAACATTTGAGTAAAATGAGAAAAGTAAGAATAAAAAGAAAAAGAGATATCAATCTAGAGGAAGTTATGGAGGTTTGGCAACTTCTTGTTGAAAGGGAGTACGAGACAAAGAACGCCTAGCACTGATATCAAGAAATAATGTAACTGGATCCCAGATTTCTCTCCGTTTGGAGGCTAAATGTACTAGGTAAATGAAAGTTGTGTCTAGTCTATGATTGTAACAGACAGCATACCACCATGCCTGGAACGATATTTTGGTAGAATCTTTCCAATGTACGGTTATCTGCTGAAAGGCCACTGCCAATAACAGGTCTATTATTCTCGTATTAAAGGTACAATGTTCCCGGAAGAGCTGTATATTGATAGCAGGGACATTCTAATCATTAGAATTCAGCAGGATAAAGTACCTGATTTGTTACTTATTAATGTCTATGCAAGGGACGTGCTTGGGGTAAAGCTTCTCCGACTGTTGATCTCTTAGATGCATTCTTAATAGAACATAGAGGTGTTAGTAATTTGATAATAGCTGGCGATTTTAACTGTACTTTTGAACCCCTGGACCTTTATGATGTAAATCTCAGCACAGAGGAGGATGCTGAGTGGTCCATTCCACCCCTGGATTTACCTCCAATTAAAAAATGGACAGGGGCTGCCCTCTAATTAAAGGTGTTTTGTATGGAACAGGGAGTTAGGACCGCCAACAGGAGAACAGTTTCAGATAAGCAGGGTACGCATACTTTTGACACTGGTGTCCGTAGTTCTCGTATCGACTATATCCAGCTAAATAAGGAATTTTGGTCCAACTTAATTGATATGGCGGTCTGTCAACGTACCGAGAGCGATCACAACCCGTTGGTGTTCTCCCTGTACCCTGCATGTACTCCCCTTGGTGATAGTCTGGCACCACGTACTGACCATGTGGAAGCATATTTGACCAACGATACCAGGAGAGTTAAATGGTCAAATGTGATTAAAAAAGAAGAGCACCTAAATCAAATGACTAATTTGGTGGTTAGCGCGCTGGGTAAGCTCCATGCTTGTGCTACCCAAACAGATTAATTCCATCATCGCATCGATCCATGGGGAATTCCTTGACCAGCTTAAAGGTTTCTTTATTGCTAAAACTAAAAAAATCCCTGAATCGGCCAAGCAGCATGGCCGGCAGGGCATGAGCTCCGCAAGCTCCCGGCCTGAGAAACCGTAAATCCTGAATACTTATCCTGTTGGAGCTCAAAACCGGTTGCGGCGGTGGTCGGAGGACCCCCTCCCACTAGTGATCCCCCTTGCGAGTGGCGGAGGTGAGTACCTGGGCGGAGATCCGTGCTGGATGCCGATGTGGGTGAGCCCCAGACCTCTGGCTACGCGAGGTCGGAGTCTGAGGCCTACGCAGTGGTGAAGACGGCGTGGCGGACCTGCTTCCCTGTGGCTCCTGGGGGACTCGGCACTTCCCTATCCACACCGGAGCCTGCTGCCATCTGCGGCTGGTGTGGCGGAGCCTGGAGCCTGCTGGTTGTTGCTGCGGGAGGGCTGTATCGGCTGGCGCCTGCGGAGGTGGCCGCACCGAAAGGCCTTTCCCGCTGGTGCCGCATCGTATAGGAGGTGGAGGCCATGGGAGACGCCTGCCGTGGCTTAGATGAGACCTTCTTGGCCCTAGCGATCCCTGTCTTCTGGTGCCCGGCGGACGGCCCGGGGCTCTGCACAACGGAGGTGACCTGGCCCGTAGCCTGCTGGCCTGTCCCGCTGCGGCAACGTTCCTCCTGTGGCGGTGGGCAGCCATTGGGCGGCCCGAATTTACCGATTGGACTGCTGGGGGGGCTCGTGACCCCTGAGAGAGGAGCTGCTCGTGACTCTGAAGGCCCCGCTGGGAGCGGACTGAGGGCCCGGTGGGCGCTGTAGTGAGTGGTGTTGCGTATCCTGGCCCCCCCCGCACTGACTTGCTTGTCCCTGGGGGCCACCCACCGAAGGGGATCGGTGTCTTGTGTGGGTCCATTCAACCGGCCTGCGGCTACTGAGGCCTTGATATTAATCCATTGCACGCGGTGTCGCCGCTTTGTACCTGGCGTGTCGCCCAACGTTGCTGACTGCTCGAAATCATTGGCTGGGAGGCGCCTGGGACTTGAGGTCTGAGGGGGTCCAGTGCTCCTACACCTGAGGGGGCACCCTGCGTGGCTGGTGTGCTGACCGGAGCGCTCTGGGCCTTGGTCATGCGTAAAGACAGAATGTCGCGTGCCACGCAGCCAAACACCATCACCCAATACACTACGCAGCGGCTGCCCTCCCAGCGGATTACGCGCCAATCGGGCCAAGAAGAGGGAGCTGGCGAACCCGGAGAGCCCTCCCGAGGGGAGCTGTTGAAGGCCATACAGGGTTCACATATCGCACTAGAGCGGCAGATCGAGACGGTCTCCATAGACGTCAACTAGCTGCGAACTGACCTTAGAAAGGTTGCTGACAGTCACTGATGCCGAGGGAAATATTGCAGAGCTGCAGGGTTAGGTGGTCACTCTCAAAAAGACAGTCACGCATCTCACGGCCGCGACGCAGGCCTTGGAGCAGAGGGCTGAGGATGTGGAGGGAAGGGCCCGTCGAAGCAACATAAGGGTCCTGGGGGTGCCGGAGCGGCTGGAGGCGGGGAACGCTGAATGCTTTTTGAAAACCTGGATCCGAGCCTCGCTGTGCCCGGAGGGCCTCTCAGGCGTTTTTGTCATCGAGCGAGCACATTGTGCTTTGGTTCCGCCGCCGCGCCCCGGCGCACCCCCACGAGCCCTGATCGCCAAAATCCTGAACTATAAAGATCGCGATTGTATTCTACGGGCGGCGAGGGAGACGGCGGATCTCACCATTGAGAACAGCTGGGTATCCATCTATCCCGACTATACCCAACAAGTCCAGGAGCAGAGGAAGCCCTATTTGGGGGTAAAAAGAAAGCTGCGAGAGATGAAGCTGCAGTATATGCTGTTGTATCCGGCAAAGCTCAAGGTACTCTCGCAAGGGAAGGCGGACTTCTTTGAATCCCCGGCGGAGGTGTGGGTGTGGCTGGAGATCAGGGGCGACGACCTTCCGCCCGCGGAGCGGGGGGGACCCCGTGAGATGTGGGGAACACGGTCGTCACGGAGACGCCGTAGCAGACGGAGACGCCGGTCTGGTTCGGCTGGCCCGGAGGAACCTAGGATTATGGTGGGCGAGGACGGGGCTATGCTTCTGGATCCTTTGCCGGATGAGTCTGAGTTGGGGGCTCCGAGCCTGACCGGGCCTGAGGAGGTCCTGGTCCCCGACACTTTGCAGGACACGCTCTTCACTGCTCCTGTGATCCCGGAAACAGGGGGGACTAAGTCGCTGGAGGTGCCAGTTTCATCCTGAGGTGATATGACTCCTGGCCGTTCTGTATGTTTGGCCTACTGGCCCGTACCTGGTTTGCTTTTCTGATTGATAACTTGAGTCGGCAGCTTTTGCCACTTTATGACTATTTGAAGCAGAGTACCTTCAATGTTTTTGCTATATGAGAAATGTGTTGGGGGTTGGGGGGGGGGGGCTGTATGATGGGACGGGGCCCGAATTGCACTGTCTCACCGGGGAGAGTACAACTAACCTTTGCTGGGTTCGGTAGGGGGCTTGGAGGGGGGGGGTGGTTGTTTGATGTTGAGTGTGTGTGTGGTGTGGGGTGAATGGGGTGGCTGTGTACGTCCTGGCACTGGCAGAGGGAGGGCGGGGTAGCATGTTTTGTTGTTGCTGTCATCCTGCTCGTGGGTGGGGGAGGGGGGGGTTTCTTCAGAGTTTGAGTGGTTGGGGGAGTTGGGAGATTGGAGGGAGTTGTGGGGAGAAACTGTTTTTGGCATCGAGTGTACTGTTGTTCGAGCCCCTGGGAGGCTGCTTGCGGATGCTAGATTTGGCTGCCCGGATGGGCGTGGCCTCTGCTTATGGGATATCAATTTTTAACTTGGAACATGCGTGGGCTGGGCACCTGCACTAAGAGACACAGGGTACTGTCCTTTCTCCGACGCCATGGAGTCTCTGTTGCGTGTCTGCAGGAAACTCATCTGAACGAGGAGGGAGCTCTTAAGCTGGCGAAGTAATGGAGGGGTCAGGTGTTTCATTCCTCCTTCTCTACCTATGCTAGGGGGTCCTGATCTGGGAGGCACCCGGGGTTCCCCTTGCGGTTCAGTTCGCTGAGGCGGATATTGAGGGCAGGTATTTACTTCTGTGGGTGAAGCTGGATGGGAGGGATTTCCTGCTGCTAAATTCCTATGCACCCAATGTGGATGACCCAAGCTTCTTCTCCAATCTTCAGGAGCTTATTGTTTCAGATTTAGACGCCCCCCTCCTCTGGTTTGGGGACTTTAACTGTGTGATGGACCCGATGTTGGACAGACACCCTCCCCGTGCGGGCACGAAACCGCGGATGACGGCGCGTCTCCGGGAGGTGATGGATAACCTGGCTGCTGTGGATGTGTTGCGTTTCGGTAATCCGGGGCTGAAACTATACACTTGTTACACTCCGACACATAACACACATAGTAGGCTCGATAGAGTCCTTGCTGCTAAACTCGACACATCCCTTGTCTTATCGGTCACCCATCAGGCTCGGTTTTTGTCTGATCATTCGCCCGTGACGTGCGTAGCACAATGGGTGGACCAGTCCTCCCGCCCGCGGACTTGAGGATGCCAGGGGACCTCCTACAGGATCATGTGGGTAGGGAACATGTGGAGACGGCCCTACAGAACTGCTTAGACTTAAACTGGGGAGACGGCGACCTGCATTATGCAACCAAATGGGACGCTCTCAAGGCATTTGTGCGGGGCGCAAGTATGGGCCTGACTTATGGGGTCCGGAGACAGTTGCTCCGAGATCTGAGGTGCGCTGAGGATCGCCTCTGCCACTGTCAATCCCTGTCGGAACCGGATGGGTCGGACCTGGAATCTGAGCGGACGGCCCGTGAGGGCGTTCATGATATCCTTACCCGGCTGGATAAGTTTACCCTCGGCCAATACCGCCAGCGTCTCCACCGGGAGGGGGACAAGTCAGGCCGCCTGCTAGCCTGGATTCTTCGGAGGGAGTCCTCTCCAGCACGGATAGTGGCGTTGAAGAATCCCCCCGGGGACATGGTGCACTCAGAGTCGGACCTCCTCGCGGTTCTCCGCACTCATCTGCAAGCAGTATATACCGCGAACCCCTTGGTGATGGAAGCATCCTATCAGCCATACTGGACGCCGTCTTGTCGCTCCAGGAGGTCAGAGTAGCACTGGCCGCCCTGCCAATGGCCAATGGCCAATGGCCAAGGCTCCGGGTGGAGACGGTTTTCCGCCGGAATTTTATCAGGCGTTTGTGGATACTCTTGCCCCCCTTCTCCTGCAGGTGTACCATGAGGCGCTGGAACGTGGCACACTCCCACCCACCATGCATCAGGGGGAGGTTTGCATGCTTCTGAAACCGGGAGGGGATAGCTGTGATCCTGCGGCATACCGGCCTATCACCTTAATCAACACTGATGTGAAAATCCTTACTAGGATTTTGGCCATCCCGGCTGGCGCCGCATATGGCGCACTTAGTCCATCAAGACCAGTGTGGATTCATCCCTGGCTGCAACACCGCCATGAACCTTCGGCGCCTAAACCATGTCCTCCATGAGGTGCGTGATAGGGAGGATCCCCAGGTCCTGGTGTCAATAGACCTGGCTAAAGCTTTTGACACTGTCAGCTGGGGGTACCTCTTGGAGGTGCTTCAGCTGGCTGGGGTGGGGTCCCTCTTCTGCGCCTGGATCCGGATCCTCTACAGCGCGCCTACGGCCAGGGTCAGACTCGGCGGCCCGCTCGGAAGAGTGGCAATTGGGCAGGGGCACCCGTCAGGGGTGTCCCCTGTCGCCGCTCCTATTCACCCTGGCGATTGAGCCCTTGGCGGTGTCACTCCGAGCTGAGATGGTCCTCTTGGGGATACGAGTGGGGGACACTGTACACTTGATCTCCCTGTGCGCTGATGATGCGTTGTTCTACCTGACGTCCCCCCGGGAATCGCTGCTGATCCTGTTGCAGATCGTTTTGATGCCGCTTCTGGGCTGCGCCTTAATCCTGGGAAGTCCCTGATCTTTCCCCTGGCGGGCTGTGGCGAGGACCCCAGACTGGCTTTCCAGCACCTGGGGCTGAGGTGGGAACTGGAGGCCTTCCGATACCTGTGAATCCAAGTGGCCGCGTCCGATGAGCAGTTACTGGCCCGTAACGCTGAACGAGTGCTTAGTTCCCTGCAGCAGTCCGTGTCCGTTTGGAACACGCTCCCACTCTCCCTAATGGGGAGACTAGCCGTTTCCAAGATGGTGATGTTGCCGAGGGTGTTATACGTCCTACAGAATACCTTGTGCCTGCTCCCCCCTCGTATATTTAGCAAGCTTAATACGCTGCTCACCTCCTTACTCTGGGCGGGCAGGCGCAGCAGGGTTGCACTGCACACAGTGGTCTGACGCCGGGAAGAGGGGGGTCTGGAGGCCCCGAGGTTCGATTTATATTATTATGCGGCCCAACTTCTGCCAGCCACACGGTGGTTCGCGGGTACAGATTATTGGGAGTTGCAACTCCTAGCGGGCAGGGCGGATGAGAGGACGCTACAGGTGGCTCTGATGCAGGGCAGGGGAGCGGACGAATCCCTACCGTATGTAGTTTGACACACTGCGGGAATCTGGCAGCGACTTGTGGAGAGGGTGTTGCGGCGGGCCCCCTTTCATAGGGAGCTACCGGTGTGGATTTTGGCGCCGGTGACGTTGATGGAGGAACACATGTCGTTCCGGGAATGGCGTGAGGGCGGTTGTGAGACTCTGGCGGACCTATATCCGGACGATTCTTTTGTAACCCTAGAGAGGGCTACGGAGACCTTTGGACTCACTGGGGGACAGTATCTCCACTATAGGGCCTTCAGGAAATGGCGAGGGCGACCTGGCCACAGTATCCGGAAGCGCCCCAGGTGTCCCTCACTCTGAATATCCTTCTGTCCTGTGGCGGGGGCGACGGCTGATTACGCTGTTGTATACGGCTATGAGGTGTGACTCGGCCCCTCCGATCTCCCCGTCTTGGGCGGCATGGGAAGCGGATCTGGGAGTTGCCCTGGACCCGGAACAACGCAAACGAATAGGAACCCTTACTCGGAAGGTGTCGTGTAATGCACGATTCAAACTGATTCATTTTAATTTTGTGCACCGCACTTACATGACTCCAGTTGCTTTGCACCGCATCGTCGCAGATAAAACGGATGCCTGTCCTAGATGCGGTATGGTCGGAGCCGGATTTCTCCATCTGGCCTGGGAGTGCCCGCTGGTCGGGGACTTCTGGAAGGCGGTGGTGGACCACATCCAAAAGGTCACGAGCCTTCAGATTGCCCTGACCCCGCTTTATTGTTTACTGGCCCTGGTCCCCAAACCCAAAAAGAGGAACTTATCCTACAAAATGTTGCAGCTACTCCTGGTGTTTGCAAGGCGACGAGTGGCTATCACTTGGATGGGACAGAGGGCCCCTGCCATGTCACTATGGCTTTGGGATGTTGGGGAATGGACATTGGCTGAGGAGACGCACATGCAGCGTACACGCAAGGATGAGAGGCTGCAGGAGGACTTGCTTGCCTGGCGTATGATGTGCGCTGTAGGGTCAGTCTGCAGCGATTCGGATGCATCTAGTGCTGAATTGTTCTCCTCTAGGGAGTCGGGGTCTGAGGGAGAGGATGCTGGGGGCGGGGAGGGAGGGATGGTGTTGGGGTAATGCCCTGCTGGCTACGCACAATGTTCCATACTATCAGTTTTATGATTTGCTTTGCATCCCGAAGATTTGATTCTTATAATTGTTATGATGTCTGCACCTGCTGGGGCCGTTTTGGGGCAATGAAGTATGTACACATGTAATTTCTTTCTACCGATGCCAATTTTGGGGGGGAATATGTTGTTAATCTTTGCTGAAAAATAAAGGTTTTAAAAAAAAAAAATCCCTGAATCACTCTCGCTTTAAGGCAGCCGCCTGGTATGACCAATCGTGTCGAACGGCCTACAGAATCCTGGCTAGGGCAATCAGGTCCAAGAATAGGGATGATATACGTACGGCAAGGGCAGCCTACAAGGCGGCCCAATATCGAGCTAGAAGGGACTGGGACGAGCAGCACTGGGTTGAGCTGCACAAGGCATGCTCGGGGAGAAGCATGACTACCTTCTGGCATCTGGTGAAATGGGGCAGTGGTGCACCAACTAGAGTGCCGGTGAATCATGTAGCCCCAGACCAGTGGGAATCGCACTTCAAAGCTCAGTTTGCATTTCCCGAGCAGGCTCATGAGTTATTTGATCTCCCTCCTCCTACTTCATTCTGTATTTTACCAAGAAAGAGGTGGAAAGTGCACTACTCTCTGTCCCAAGAGGTAGGGCGCCAGGGCCCAGTTGTATCCCTGCGGACCTGTTCCTCCAAGATAAACCTACCTGGGCAACTTATATTCAGCTCCTTGTGATTTCCATAGCAAGTGGAGCACCTATGCCAGGTACCTGGGCAGGTGCAGAAATACTCCCTATCTGCAAGAAAGGAGACCGTTCCCAGACAGGCAACTATAGGCCGATAAGCCTCATCGATTGCATACAAAAAGTTTCTGCTAGGATGGTACTGAGCCGAATCCAGGCATGGATTGAGGAGCATGACAATTTGTCTCCACTCCAGGCGGGTTTCCGCTCTTGTACCAGTACCATTGATCAGGTGTTCAGGTTTATAATGATCTACTGGCGCACTGTAGTGTTGGGGGTGGGGCACAATATATGCAGCCTTTGTCGACCTCAAGTTGGCTTTTGACCTAGTACCCCGCTCCAAAATGTGGAAAACCTTTTTAAAACTAGGCATTCCATTAGATATCCTGGCCTTCCTGGTCACGTTACATGATGCCAACTACGCACAGGTGCGATGGGATGCTCAGGGGAGTACTACCCAAAGGTTCCCTGTGGAGAAGAGGGTTCGACAGGGGTGCATTCTAGCACCAACCCTCTTCTCTTTATATATTAACGGGGTGGTCCAGTACTTTCAGAGTTATCAGTACTTTCAGAGTTATCCCACGGATGCGCCCAGTTTAGCAGGAATGAGGATCCCGTTGCTTATGTTTGCAGATGACACCCTTGTACTCTCTAAGACTTGAAAGGGGCTACAGCGTGCCCTTGGGAGATTCGAGGAGTTTTGTCAGGATCATGATCTTGTAGTGAATGTAGATAAAACAAAATATATGGTCCTACACAAACATAGGTGCATCAGGAGTAAAGTTGAAATGCAGGAAGGTACGCTGGAACAGACAGAGAACTTTACTTACTTGGGAGTAACTATTGGCAGCAGACGTAGTTGGAAGCCACAGATAGATTTGCTCTCTGTCAAGCACGCCCAACTTTCAGGTGCCCTGTTGAAGGAGCAGCGATCTTCATACACTAAACCAATCGCTCCTGCATAAAAAATATACTCCCTAAAAATTAGAACCTCGATTTTGTATGGGGCTAAACTGTGGGGTTTTGCCAATTTAGACCCTTTAGTGAAAGCTCTAAGCAAATTTTTGAGGGCTTTAATGGGCCTTCCACAGTCCACCCCGCTATTACCCTTATTTTTAGATCTGGGTTGTTACTCTGTCGAGGATGAGGCTCATTTCAGGCCTGTGGCATATTGGAGAAGGCTCTGGGTTTCCCCGGAGCTTTGCCACTATGCTCAGGCCCTTTTAGAAGTTAGGGAGGCTGACGGTATGAGTAAAATTCTGTGGCTAAGGCGTGTAAAAGCAACTGTTTGTGAGGTGGGAAGGAGCAGCTTATGGGCATCTCCTGCTGAAAGTGTTTTTCCATCAAAGAGTGACTTCAAAGCAGCTTATTGGAACTCGCTTGTTATGAAGTGATGAGGATAAGGATAAGGAAGGACCTTACCTGGTCCTTCCTTATCCAGAGACTTCCTTGAGTTAAAGCACGAAGTGGAACTTGAAGGGTACTGGGATTTAATCACCTCCCCCAAAGATAGAAAACTGTACCACCAGTTCAGGGTGGTCTCTCTTCCCATCAATGTATTTACTTGTAAATGGGGTACCACGAATAGTAGCAAATGCTCATTTTGCCCTAACAATAGCGAATCACTGGCTCATATTCTGTTTGCCTGCCCAGCCTATAGTAATCCTCGGACTAGATAGTTGAAACCTTTACGTTCAAATCTGGGCACTAGGGGCCAGATGTAGGTAATCCCCAATTACCGATTCTTAAATACCGAATCATACCGATTTGGTATTTAAGAACTGGCAATCGGGATGTAGGTATATTTACCGCATCAATTACCGAATCGGTAAGATTTGGTAATTACCTAATCGGTATTTACCGATTCGGTAATGGCCATTGATTCCTATGGGCCCTGAGGCCCATAGGAATCAATGTCAATTACCGAATCGGTAAATACCGATTCGGTAAAATTACAGAATTTACAAGGGGGACAGGGTGTCACTTTGACACCCTGTTGCACCCCTGATTCTGGCTTGTGTGCAATGTGACACACATACATGCCCTTAGGGCATGTATGTGTGCCACATGGCACAGGTGTACATGCACAGATGTGCATGTACACAGGAATTCGTTATTTACCATGAGATAGTATTTCATGGTAAATAACGAATTCTTAAGGGCCTGTGGCACTATTTTAAGTTCCACCTACATTACCGATTCGTTAAATATACTGAGTCGGTATTTTACAGAATCTGTAAATTTACAGATTCTGTAAATTTCGGGGCCACTACATCTCAAAAACCAATTACCGGTCGGTAACAGCCGTAATCGGCCATTACCGACCGGTAATTGGCGACCTACATCTGGTCCTAGGTCCTGCTGCGAGGCACTTAGGATCTTAAAAACGTCTACCAATGAGTCCGTAGTGATTGTTGTCGCTAAGTTTTTAGGCTGGGTGTGGGTGATTCGTTCTAAAGAGAGGTGTCTGAGTATGGTTGCTAATCCCCCTGGCCCTGAACTTTACTTGGTTTTAGTGAATCGACCCTATCATAGGTTTCTTTTAACGCGTCTTCGTTTAAATTTGATTTATTTAACATTGGGTCAACTCACGGAATGGAATACTCCTGATCAGGCTCCGCCGTGTTCCTGCGATAATTTTTCAAAGCAGGACACAATGCATTTTGTAATGTTTTGTGGCCATTATTCAGCCGCAAGGAGGAAGTTTCTTGTGCCTATCCTTAGGGAGGCAGGCTTCATTCAAGTGAGGCCCGCACTCCTATACCTGCAACTACTAGACAGTCCAATGGTTATTTCTCATGTCGCTAGTTTTTTGGTAGGGGCAGCGAGGGAGAGAAATAAGATAATGAAACTTTGTGCTTAAATGTACTCCTATAAAAATGCACTTTCTGTATATATTGTCTTTTTAAATAAGTGACCTATCATAACAGTTACCACTCTGTGAACTGATTGTTTTTAATGTTTTTGAATTTTTAACGTTTTTTTAAACTTGGCTGGATTTTTAAATATATTTAAAATGTGTGAGTGTAATTGATTGTATTTTGTTCATCATTGTCTTTTTATGATATTGAATTATCGAATAAAGTATTTTGACTGACTGAGTTGATTATTTCTTGCTCCCTAGTAGGGCAGTCTTATAATCCATTTTTTGCACTTTATTGTATCAAAATCGAAAGTAATGTAACTGGTTTGCATTCAGAATCAAGGTCTCTTGGACATTCCAGGTGGCAGTCTTTGTAGGAGTGTATTTTATCAGTTTTAAGCTATTTATTATATAACCATGAATTATCAAGGAGCTTTAACCTTGATATTACACAAGATATTTTTATGTCAAAAATGTTTATACTTTTTACGTATTTCACCTCAATGTATTTTAGTACTGTCTTTCATGATTTTAAATCAAAATAGAGACTTTTGACTGACTATGATGTGCTTTATAATGTTATTATGAAAGAGCATATGTTAAGTAACTGTGTTTCTGAAAAACTGCATCAGTATTTAGTGGACCTAGATCCAGCCTCTCCCCAAGAATTGGGAAAGAATGCGGACCACTGGGTGGTCAAGAATAGGGTAACCAAAACAACGCATTGTAGGGGTGACCAAAAAAAAGAGGTTGCTAAGCCCCCCCAACCCCAAGGAAAATATGGTGAACAGTCTAAAGACAAAAACAAACAGACTTCTAAGGGCTCCCAAAAACCTGTTACACAGACCAAGGGTGGGTACCAGGGTAAAAACTGGGATCCCAAGAAGGCTTGGTGCTTTAATTGCAAAACCGATGGGCACCAAACTGAAGACCCTATCTGTCCCAAAAAAAAACCTGTGCACCTGCAGTACCCTAATGCAGTGGTAAGTCTCTGAGTACCCAGGTGGGCTATGACCATGTTAGAGAACTCACTGAAGCAACTCTAGTCTCTGAGAGTGTGGTAGATGTAGCTGCCCAGGCTCTGTGGCCCTGTATCCTGGAGAAATACAGAAAACAGCCACATATTAATACATTTAAAGTTGAAGCCCTGAAGGATACAAGTGCAAGTGTCAATATGGTGACTGAAAAACTGATTTCCCCAGAACAGTATCTGACTGGTGAGACCTTCACAGGGCCATCCATGAGAACTGCCTAAAAGCTCCTGCAGTTTAAAGGCCCTCCTGAGTATCTGTACAAGAGTGGGCTTTCCTAAGGAGGTGGTGTCAGACACAGGTAATAACTTCATGTCTGGTTACCCAAAGGCCATGTGGAATGAGTGTGGTGTGACTTACAAATGTTCTACCCCGCATCACCCTACCACAACATCACTAGAAGAGAACGGCTGGCATTGAAAGAACTCACTGACAGTTTCGACTTGATAATAAACCCGGCTGACAAAGGTGGTGACATCGTCCTTTTAAAAAAAGCTGACTACCGTATCCAATGCATCAAACTCCTCAACATTTAACACATATCTCTTGATTGGGGGGAATGTTTTGATTTGTTCTGCATTCCGTCCCTCAATTGTGTGTCTTTTGCGTTCTCGCCTTAGAGAGGACCTGGCTTGGCTGTTCAGGCTGGACTGTTCCCATGAGGCACAGGGGCAAGACTGATTTGTATATGGCCAGGTCTAAACTGGGGTGGCATGGTGAGCAAAAGAATGATGGCTTTAACCCAGATATCTTGTTCTGCATTCCGTCCATCAATTGTGTGTCTTTTTCAAGCTCCTCAACGACACAAGATAATCTGAACCACTGATGGTTGACCCCACAGCCAGACTGCATAGGTACATCGGGAACATGATCAAAGAAGCAGAAATAAACAGCTGGATTTCCAAAAGGGAGGCAGAATAGCTACTACAAACAGAAACAAAAAACCCATATTTTTACTCTCTCCCCAAATTGCACAAATATAAGTAACTATCACTGGGCTGCCCAATAGTATTGGGCATTGACTCCATCCTGGAACAACTATCACAATTTGCAGACCATTTCTTCTGCCCAATTGTGCAATGCACTGCAACCTACCTCATGGACACCCGAGACCTGCTTAATCTACTGAAAGACCAAGAATATGACCCAACCAGTCACCTTCTAGTCTGTACACCAGCCTCCCACAAGAACCCACCTTGGAGACGCTAGAAAGTATACTGTTCAGAGAAGCTTAGCATTCCAATACTCCTCGACACTTCTTCCGAGAGTGCTACAGACCAGGGCAGTCAGAAAGTTTCTTTGAATTTGAAGGTTCCCTGTTGCTTCAGACCCACGGAACTTCAGTGGGCAATACTTTTGCCCCCGCTTAGCAGGATTGTATGTCAGCAAATTCGAAGTAACACACATCCTTGACATTTCAAACCCCTTTGAACAGAGGATAGGCTTCTGGAAACTATATATGGATGATATACTTATGATCTTGCATGGAACTGAAGATGCAGTCCAGGAGTTTTTATGCTGGTTGAATACACAAGACAACTTCTTAACATTCATGTGTTCAACTAACAGAATACAATTAGATTTCCTAGATATAATCTTTACAGATGTAACCAGATTGAACACCAAGACCTATTACAAGCCAATGGACAGGAACAGCTTGCTCTATTTCAGCATCTTCCATCCGTGTCCCCTGAGGGAAAATTTACCCTACAGGCAATTCTTGAGAATTCTCAGCAACTGCAGTAACAAAACTGACTTCAATGACCAGTCGCGAGACTTCGCGAGGAAGTTAAAATATAGAAAATATTGAGAACACATCATCAACAGATGTCGAAAATGTGCCAAAAATCAGAATAGAGACAGTCTGTTAGAACAATCCAGCAGGAGTCCGTAAAATGATGTCATAACATAATCGCATTGGGATCCCTGAACTGGACAAAAAACAAGATTTTCCCACAAAAGGAGCAAGAATATCCAAGACTACATAGTACTTACACGGCCACTAAGAATGCAAAAAATCGCCCATGTCACCTTAAGTACTTAGGCAGGACGTGTAGAAAAATCAAAACTCGCTTAGGGAAAGACCACTGCAACATCAGATGTGGAAGATTAACAACATGGACGAGTCACCATTTTCATATTGAGAAGCATGAGAGGAGTTGGCGTAACAGCTGGGGCTGTCGCCCTCGAATCTGGGAAACTGGGTTCGGGTATCAGCAATGACAGCTGAACATTCTGTGACTCTGGGCAAATCACTTAATCTCCCCGTACCTAACAAAAATTAATGTGTCCTCATGTAATGCAACTGGTGCTATGTAAAACGCTCTGATACCCGTTTCGGGTCACGTTCGCGCTATATAATATGGACTCGGAAGGACGGTATGTGATTTTGCATGGTTCCCTATTGTCCCAGCCCATGACGACTGCTTCTGTGTATGGCCCTAATTCGGATGACCCTGATCTCTTCACTCACATATGGCACCTCACTTCTTCCCTTGGCCCGGCTGCCCTTATCTGGGGGTAATTTTAATATTACACTTTCCGCCGTCTTTGACTGCTCTGGCCCCTACTCCTCTCATCCTCACTCTACTGCTCTACTTCGGTCCATACTCTAACAACTCGTTATAGGATGCCTGGCGGCACTTGTGGCCCGAGGCCCGTGCGGGCACTTGCGTCACGGGTGCTCGGGGCTGCTGGTCCCGTATTGATTTATGGATTACCTCACCGGATGTTCTCACTTGGCTTACCTCCACCAGTCATATCGCACGCACCTTGTCAGAACATGCCCCAGTCCAGATTTGTCTTTGTCTTCCTCATTCCCCACTGCGCGCTTTCACATGGCGGCTTCCTCCGAATGCTCTCAGCGATTCCGTCTTCTGTGACGAGATCCTAACAGCGATCACCAATTACTTCAATTTAAATGTCGGTTCTGTGGACTCAGCGTCCATCCTGTGGGAAGGCTTTAAGAAGGTAATATGTGGTGATTGTATCTCTAAACAACCTGGTGTCCTCTGTTCCATCCACGCCTCATTGGACAAGCTAGAATAGGAGATTAAGGCTCTGGACACCGCTCACGTGGCCCACCCCAGGGCTGAGACCCTCGTGCTGTTGCGTGAAAAGCATTCTGAATTTGCTGAGGAGGTCCCTAGGGAACTCTCCTTTCTGGGCAGAGAGGCCTGCGCTCGTTGCTTCGGAGAGGGTGATCGGCCTGGTAAGACCCTGGCCGACCTCCTACCCTCTCCCTGTGCTGCGTCGTACATTGCGGCTCTCCGAGATGGTGGCCCTACCAGAACCACGTCCCCGAACGAAATCAGGGCTTGTTTTATGGACTTCTACTCGCAAATCTACGCCGCTGGCTCCCCTCCCTTGCGTGAGGATTTCAAACAATACTTTGATACTCTTGCGATGATTTGGCTTGAGGACTACCACTGTAAATTCGTGGATGAGCCCTTTTCTAAGGATGAGATACTTGCTGCCATAAATAGTTTACCCAGTGATAAAGCCCCAGGTCTGGACGGCCTACCCACCTCTTTCTATAACACTTTTGCTTTGCTTCTAGTGTCACATCTGGCCGCCATGTATAACAATTCCTTTGACAATGGTCTTTTCCCGCAGTCCCTCTGTGAGGCAATGATAACACTACTCCTCAAGAAGGACAAACCAGCTGACTGCCGCGATTCCTGCCCCCCTCTCTCTAATTAATATCGATAATAAGATTTTTGCTAAGTTAATGTTAATGGAATTTGTAAAAGCGCATGAATACCTGGAGGTGTCTTGACGCATTAGACAACAGTAAGCATGCTCAGCGTCTTGTCCTGAAACAGCCAGGTCTCTAAATTTCTCCTAAAACTCACTAGGGAGCTAGCGTTTCTCAGTTCCATTGGAAGGGAGTTCCGAAGCTTGGAGGTACCGTAGTGAAAACTGCGGCCGCCCCAGTGCTCAGTACGGATTCTGGGAACTGTAAGAAGTCTGGCCCCTGCGGACCGTAGATGTCTGGTCGGTCGGTACCATGCAAAAAGGGTCTGGAGAAAAGAGGGGCCTGTGTGATGCAAAGCCTTGTAGGCGAGACACAGTGCCTTGAATTTAATACGCTGAGGTACAGGGAGCCAGTGCAAATTGCAGATTTCCTTAGATACCGCTTTGTGCCTGGGATATTGAGTAAAAGACGTGCAGCTGTGTTTTGAACCATCTGAAGCTTCTTTAGACACTGCTTCTGAACATTCAGATATAGCCCGTTACAGTAGTCCAATTTGGACTGGATGAGAGATGTTACCACTTTTTTTCTGGTTCCCGCCTCCTCCTTCTTATGCCCCTTATTGCCATCCCCGATCAGTCCGGTTTCATCCCTGGCCGTGTCAGCTCGCATAACCTTCGGACTATTTTTTCGGTCCTCCATCAGATCAACCCTAGCCTCTCCGCGGTGGCTACTCTACTCGATGACACCAAGGCTTTTGATACACTGTAGTGGCCTTTTCTATTTTTTCCGAAAAGTCCCCTCTGGAAAAACCTCAGATTCTATTCCACTGCTCTGCACAAGAGTTTATGAAAGAACTCACAGCATCAAAAACATTCTTGCAAAGATATTGATGATCGTGGTAGCCACACCTGGTCCTAACATGCAAAGCCCTCCAAGAAATCTTAATATCCTGGCCAAATTTACTCAACATCCCTACCACCAGCAGTATTTGTTAAATTCCCCAAAACCATACACAGCATATCTGCTCTTTTAATCAAAGGACAATGCAAGTATAGTGTACGCACCCTAGGGACCTGACCATATTTCACTAGTAAACAACAGTGGTTGTCAATTCAATTATTTATTGTTTGCCTTGATATCCACAATACAACTCAGATTTTATATGCAATCTAGCGATGAAGTGGAAACCTTCAAGGCTGAAACTGCTGACAGCCCAGTGTCCCATCAAGGGAAATTATATATAAATGTTTATTTAAAAATCTGAAGATCACCTGGTAGGGTATTTTGTAAATAGTTATTACAAGCACCTGCATATACCTTTGATTTGTAATTGTGTTTCTGATTTAGAGATACTTCTTAGCCAATGCTGTTGTTTATTTCCATAAAACAATAGCCCATTAACATGACGTGCATGCCGTTTAACTTGTTGTGCCAACATTCGTGCCCTTTTACAAAAAGAGTAGACCATGGTTGTCCGCAACCAGCTAGATACATATATTCAATCATGAAACACCGTTCCAACCCCCGCCACCTGAGCCGGCTAATTGGGACTCACCTAAAAGTAATTTGTAGGTCTAAACACGCCGCACGAGACCTCAATTGGTAATCAGGCCGCCCAGCACAATAGCACATAAACACCAACCTTTAATTAGTTTTTTTAACGGAGCATTTAAGCTTAACGCTGACCAATTAATCCAGTGGCCAGTCAGTTCACCTTTACATCCAGGATGGGGAGGACACCTTTGCACAGTACACGGATATTCACCTTGCACCATGTAAGTTCAGAATGAGTTGGTCCTGATTAATACTTGTATAACTATAGATGAATGCACTTAAATCAAAACGATAATCATTTGCCATATATGTATCTGTGTCCTCACCGGATACCTATCAAGCAACAGTTGCCCTTATGAAAGGTGCCCTTTTGTCTAGTTTTGTTGTGTTTCATTTTTATCACTTATGCTTACAATGCAGTGCCACCCACCATTAGACCAACCCTAGGTGCCCTTTCTTTAATTTAAAATGACATCCACCATTCAGACGCTGCCTACGTAAATGCCACTATGGCCACTAATAATTGACAGGTCAACAACAGAGCATCACACTGAGTCTCCCTAACACTACCTCACCCTGGGACTACACGATCTGTCCAACCCACATGAGACCGAAGCCATGCAGTCAGTATGCAGTGACAGTCATGCTCTCACTGACAGGCATGCACAACTTAAAATATTACCTGTACATCATATCTAGGCAACACACTCCATGGATTTTAACCATTTAACTGCAAAAAACATCCCCCCCTCCTGATTTTACAAGGACCACTGAATGGATTTGTACACAGCCAGTGTGCTGTATTTTCTTATTGTTATATTATTTTTATTCTATAACAAATAAAAAAAGGATGCATGCATCCCCTACACAAGATGACCATTGTGCAGCAAACTAAACACTGCATGTAGGAGAGTAGGGTCTGCAATCCTATGATCACCCAGATTTTTCGCTTTTGTTTCACTGGTTTACGACTTTCTCTGGCTGTGGGCCTGCCAATCAGACCCACAGCCTGGCTGTTCTCTTTCTAAATTACGATGTGTACCCTAGGTGCATTTACCAATTGGTACTGGGCCACCTTATCAGACCCTGTAACTCAGGGCATAGGTGTACCCAGGGCCGCCAGGGGCTGCAGCATGTATTATGCCACCCCTGGCTGACCTCCTAAATTTGACACAACTGGCTGCATGACAGCTGGGGCAAAGTCGTGTAATCACCCTTTGCTTTAGGTATAGTAGCTCTATATCTAACCATACAATGGACACCCGAGTTCCTATCAGTCACTCCTATGGCAGGCCTTGACAATCCTGAAGGCAGAGTGCGTGGGCTCGTGTGAACTAGGTTCTGGCCCGAGCCGAGCCCGGTTGCAGCTTGCGGAATCAAGACCCAATGGCTGTTCCATGATAACGCGTACCACATCGGTAACTTCGGTATCGCGTTATCAAGGCATGTCGAGTAAGGTGTCATACGAATCGGGATGCTGCCCTCTCACCAATTCTGGCGACGAGGTTAGCATTCCGCCCTTCTAGAGGGACACGACATGTACGTAGCTGTGAACCCCGGTTAAAGTTAACTAAAGCCTCAGCTCCACAAAATGGATGCTGCCACCACAGACACGAGTCTGACCTCCTGCTGCTGGGAGTCCTTCCAGCGAGGGGAGCTTGGACAAAGGGTTTCCTGTCGAGGGCGGTGTTCGCACCGTCCCAGACAGGGTTTGTGTATTCTGGGTAGGTAGGGCTTTTGCGAGAAGGTGACTGCGGAGTGGCACCCCGGTGCTCACTACGCATCTGCCGGTTAGAACCAGTTCCAGGGGCACCAGCCCTGGCCTGGGGAAAGTCCGGCAGGGGAGAGGGGTGTAACTACCCCCCTTCCTGGTCCCACCCTTAGGGCAGGACCTAGTCATGTACCCACCCCTTTCTTTAGAATAAAGGCCGGAGCAGGGACCCTTCCAAATTAGATCATCTTTGAATCAAGAACTACTTTCTACGAAAGGAAATTCGAGACTCTTCTCAAGATTTCTCCCTTGTGACTAAGGAGTAGTCACCCTGCATCAGCGGGCACCATCTAAGAACTCTGCGGTTTGCTGTAAGTCCTTCCTCAAGGAATCCGACGGCCCAGCTCGACGAGAACCGGCTTCCCTGGCACCTCTGACCTCTACCCACGTCATCAGCTCAGCTGTGATCTGTGGGTGCGACGAGACCTCGAGGGACCGGCCATCATCAGAACCTGCACGCTCTTAACCAGCACGACCATCGAAGCAATTCTCTGGTGAGTGCTCTGGGGTCCGAGAAGCCCCGACCCTGAGCCGCTCCAGCACCGAAGTGCAGTCTCCCAGCATCTCCACGATCTGCGTGGGGCCCTTCTGCTCGCTGCTCAGCACGTTGTCCGGTCACTAGCCGCTGGCTTGTGCCCTTCCTTGACGACGACCGACAAACAACTCTGCTGGTCTGGTTGCTCCAGATCGGCCCTTGCTCCCTTTTCCGAGAGGAGCACCCCGGACCCTCCTGGTCCATTCAAGACGCCATCTTAGGCCTACCACGTGGCCCTGAGATCTGCCAAGGCTTGTTGCCCCAATCCTGGGCCCAGCGACGCCGACAGCATCATCCTTCGTGGGACAGCTCGCACCTCCATCCTGGTCGCCGACAACGCCTCCTGGTCCGTGAGACTGCAGAGCCTAGCGTCGCCCACTCACCTGGTCGAGGTGACGGCCAACCGGTGCCCTCCTGGTACCCTCTGACTACTGGCTAGTTGTATGAACTTGGTCCCCTCTGCTTTCAGGTATCAATGATCTCTGATCCAGGCTTGGATCTCTACGAACTATTCATCACTGGTCGCCGGCCAGCAACTCCTTTTCTTCCGGCTCCTGGCTCGTCAGCGAAGACCCCCGACGCCTGTAAGACTTGTGCAGCTGCAGCCCTCGTGGCTAGGTAACTTCGGCATTTCGGTGCCTGCATAGCGTCCTTACTCTAGGGTCCTGAGTCCCTCGCTTCCGACTTGCCTTATCGGGTCCGCCCGAGACCACTAAACTTTCCGTGTCTTCGGACACTTGTTTTAATTGTGCACTTGAAGTATTTTCCTAAGAGATTTGGTTTGTGCTTAGTACCCTGTCCTCATAAAGAGTACAGGGCTGTTGTGATTCTTAATAAATATACTGTTTATTTTCATAACACTTGTGTGGTGTCCTTTCACTGGGTGTTCAAGGGGTATATGTGGTATAACAGCTGGCTTAACACGCCCTCTCGAGTCTTTAGCCTTAGACTGCTCGTATCCACGCTACTAGGATAGCTGGTCTATAGGTTGACTTACAACCAAACACCATTAGGGTCGTTGGAACGATACATAGCGGTCGCTAGAATAGCGAACGTTGCATATCGGGCCAACTTCTCACATTGGTGAGCAGCGGTTGGGATTTGAGCTTGCTGTTGTTTTACCACACGTATCCTAAGAATATCTTGTTGAAAGATCACATAAGTACTGTTAGTACATATAACTAAAGCTTAGAATACTCTGAGTTCTACTGAACCAGCTGTTGTAGCTCCTCAAGGCTTAGCACACCTTGGCTGCAACTCTTAGCAAGGGATCAGTAGGTAAACACATAGTGTAGGTAGGTGCATCACTTACACCACACTAGAAACAGTATGTCGGACAAAGGAGGAAACTCTGAGTCTCCCCTTGTGTCAGTTGACCCTCCACAGGTCATCCCTTCAAGATATACTGTGCTGAGCTTCAAGGAGTTAAGACAAGTGTGTCACTCCAGGAAGATCAAGCAGGGGTCTAACCCCACAACGTCCTTTCTGATTGGTCTCTTGGAGACTTATGATGCCAGAAAAGCTGAGACCCTTCCCAGCTCTTCTAATCCAGAAGGAGACATGCCTCCCCTCGAGGGAACCAGAGACGATCCTGACCTCATCCACCTCGCAACTGAGAACGAAGATGTGGAGGATGATGAGGATGAGGATCCCTCTGGGGATGAGGCAGATAAGGGACAGGTAGAAGTCGTTAGACTAAGCAGGTCCAACTTAAGCAAACATGACAGTGGTACTGGGGGATCCCTGGGGCCACTATCAGGTCAGCTTAACATTGGGAATGGACGAGCCCGATCTCTGTCAAGAGACTCTGGCAGATCCCTTCAAACCAATGGCTCTCACAACTCTTCTCAAAGAGGGATGACGTCCCCTCAGAGGAGAGTGTACGAAGCTAAGGAAAGGGCAGCTAATCTGAGGATTGAAAGGGAAGAACTTGCCCTGGCCAAAGAGAGGCTTGCCTTTGCTAGAGAGCAACAGTTAAGTGGGGCAGTCCCCACTGGTGGCAGCATTATACCTAGCAATAGGGAAAGGAGTTTTGATACGAAACACCTTGGTAAGATAGTGCCCCCCTTTAAACAAGGGGACGACATCCACAAATGGATTACTGCTTTGGAGAGGGCCTGCACTGTGCAAGGTGTTCCCCAGAGTCAGTGGGCAGCTATCTTGTGGCTCTCCTTTGAAGGTAAAGGAAGAGACAAGCTCCTCACCACAAGGGTAGAGGATGCTAATAATTACCACGTCTTGAAGAATACACTCGTCGAAGGGTTTGGCCTAACCACGGAGCAGTAAAGGGTGCTGTTCCGGGATACCCAGAAAACGCAGTCTCAAGATTGGTCTGACTTTGTCGATTGTGCCACTAAGGCTTTTGAAGGCTGGTTGCTGGGCAGTAAGGTTACTGATTACGAAGGATTGTATAATTTGATGATGAGAGAGCAAATTTTAAACAATTGTCAGAACCAGTTGTTGCATCAGCATCTTGTCGACTCGGATCTGACCTCTCCCCAAGAATTGGGAAAGAAGGCAGACAGATGGGTTCGTACAAGAGTTAAACAGAACCAGGGCCAGAATCAAGGTGGTCAGAAGAAAGCAGACCAGAAGGGTAAAGATTCAAAGGGGGAGCAAAATGACCAGAAGTCTTCGACAGGTCCCCAACAACCCAAAGAGGGTGGGGGTCAGGCTCCCCAAAAGAAGAAAGAAGGCCAATCTAAAAGATGGTGCCAATACTGCAAAAGTAAATCTCACTGGTTTAGTGAGTGCACCAAGAAAGGAGGAGGGCAGACTCCTGCCACTGCAGCCCCTAAGGCACCTGTGACCCTAGTACAGCCAGCAGTGGTAGTGCACCTCCCAAGGGTTTAGTAGGGTTAACCCTGGGTTCTGAGGGGCGTGACAACTTAGTTGGCACACTCACTCAGGCTGTCCTTGTCAGTACAGGGGATGTGGATATGTCCCCTGACGTAAGTCCCAATACTTTGGGCAAATACAGACAGACGCCTTTCATAAACGGAAAAATGGCTCAGGCCTATAGGGACACTTGTGCCAGTGTCACCATGGTGACACCTAACTTTGTGGACCCTGGACAGATCATGCCAGGTACAGAATTCCTGGTGACCAATGCAAGCAATGTCACTACCAATCACAGTATGGCAATTGTAGCTTTCTCCTGGGGAGGGGTAACTGGCCAAAAGAAGGTTGTAGTTAGTTCAGACCTCCCAGTGGATTGTTTGTTGGGCAATGATTTGGAGTCATCACAATGGTCAGAAGTGGAGCACCGGACTCACATGGAAATGTTAGGCTTGCCAGCACATGTGTTCGCTGTGACCAGGTCACAGGTCAGGAAATGCCCCACTGAACAGGTGCTGGATCCTGGAACAACGGACCAGACACCTCCCAAGAAAAAGAGCGGTAGGGTTAAGGCTGCGCCTTCCCCCTTGCCCCAGGTCGTGGATCAAGTCTCAGAGGAGGCTGACCTACAGGAATTGAGGGAAACTGAGCCTAGGGAGTTCGAACTTGATCAAGTTGAATTCTTGGGTTCAGGGGGACCCTCAAGGGAAGACCTGGGGAAGGACCAGTTAGACTGCCCTTCTCTTGAACCCCTCAGACAGCAGGCTGCTGCTGAGGCTGCGGGGAACGCCACAGGTACCCACAAGGTATACTGGGAAGATGGACTCCTGTACACTGAGTCAAGAGACCCCAAGCCTGGCATGACCAGGAGGCTGGTTGTACCCTTGTCTCAGCGTGGTTTCCTACTTACCTTGGCCCACGAGATTCCCTTAGCAGGTCACTTAGGCCAGACGAAAACGTGGGACAGGCTTGTCTCGCACTTTCACTGGCCTCATATGAACGAAGATACAAAGGAGTTTTGCCGCTCCTGTGTCACTTGCCAAGCCAGTGGTAAGTCAGGTGGCACGACAAAGGCCCCCCTTATACCAATGCCTGTGGTGGGGGTGCCCTTTGAACGGGTGGGGATCGACATCGTCGGTCCCATGGAACCACCAACAGCATCAGGGCACAAATTTATACTGGTGGTAGTGGATCATGCCACCAGGTATCCTGAAGCTATTCCCCTTAGGACCACGACAGCACCTGTTGTGGCAAGAGCCCTAGTTGGAGTATTCTCCAGAGTGGGCTTCCCTAAGGAGGTCGTCTCCGACAGAGGTGCAAACTTTATGTCGAGCTACTTAACTGCTATGTGGAAGGAATGTGGTGTCAACTACAAGTTCACTACACCCTATCATCCACAATGCAATGGACTTGTTGAGAGATTCAACAGGACCCTAAAAGGGATGATTCATGGACTACCTGAAAAGCTTCGGCGTAGATGGGACGTCCTGATCCCCTGCCTTTTATTCGCTTACAGAGAAGTCCCACAGAAGGGGGTTGGCTACAGCCCTTTTGAACTTTTGTATGGGCATCCTGTGAGAGGACCCCTATGTTTGGTAAAGGAAGGATGGGAGAGACCTCTCAAAAAGCCTGCAGCCAACATAGTGGACTATGTGCTTGGCCTCCGCTCGCGGATGGCTGAATACATGGAGAAGGCATCTGAAAACCTTAAGGCCAGCCAAGAACTCCAAAAAGCTTGGCATGACCAAAAGGCTGTCTTGACTGTTTACCAGCCCGGACAGAAGGTGTGGGTGTTGGAGCCAGTGGCCCCAGCAGCACTCAAGGACAAATGGTCCGGCCCTACACCATCCTGGAGAAAAAGGGAGAGGTCACCTACCTGGTCGACCTGGGAACTCCCCGGAGCCCCCACAGGGTGCTTCATGTCAACAGGCTCAAGGCATATGTCGACAGGAAGGACATGAGTTTGCTCATGGCCCTAGATGAGGGACAGGAAGAGGAGAGTGACCCTCTCCCCGACCTGCTCACTCAGAATCCTGACGATGGATCGGTCGATGGTGTTATCTTTTGTGGCAGCCTCTCCGAACATCAACAGAAAGACTGTAAACAGGTTCTTCAGTCTTTCAGACATATGTTCTCTCTAACACCCAGTCAGACCGATTGGTGCACCCATGAGGTTGACACTGGTGACAGCTTGCCCGTCAAGAGTAAAATCTACCGGCAGCCTGATCACGTTAGAGACTGCATCAAGAGTGAAGTGCAGAAAATGTTGGAGCTGGGAGTCATTGAACCCTCGGATAGCCCTTGGGCTAGTCCCGTAGTTCTAGTGCCGAAACCTCACACCCAGGGCGGTAAGAAAGAGATGAGGTTCTGCGTAGACTACAGGGGTCTCAATGCAGTCACTAAGACTGACGCCCACCCAATACCAAGGGCAGACGAGCTTATCGATAGATTGGCTTCGGCCAACTACCTAAGTACGTTTGACCTGACAGCTGGGTATTGGCAAATCAGGTTAGCTGAGGACGCCAAGCCTAAGACCGCATTTTCTACCCCTGGTGGGCATTATCAGTTCGTGGTGATGCCCTTTGGTCTGAAAAATGCACCTGCCACCTTCCAAAGGTTGGTGAATCAAGTCCTTACTGGGCTGGATGACTTCTGTGCGGCGTATCTAGACGATATTGCTGTCTTTAGCTCCACCTGGGAGGATCACCTGGTCCACCTGCGGAAAGCGTTAGAGGCTCTGCAAGCAGCAGGCCTCACTATCAAGGCCACCAAGTGCCAGATAGGGCAGACACAGGTTGTATACCTGGGCCACCTTGTAGGTGGAGGCCAGGTTCAGCCACTGGAGAGCAAAATACAGTCAATCAGGGACTGGGCTCCTCCAACCACCCAGACTCAGGTTCGAGCTTTCTTGGGCCTGACTGGATACTACCGGAAGTTTGTCAGGAACTATGGTTCCATCGTGACACCATTAAACGAACTGACAAGCAAGAAAATGCCAAAGAAGGTTCAGTGGACAGCGAGCTGTCAAAAAGCATTCGATGGCCTAAAGCAGGCCATGTGCACGGCGCCTATCCTTAAGAGTCCGGACTACTCCAAACCATTCATTGTCCAAACAGATGCTTCTGAGTTGGGTGTGGGAGCTGTTCTTTCTCAACTGAATTTTGATGGTCAAGACCAGCCCATTGCTTTTATAAGCAGAAGGCTGACCCCTAGAGAGAAGAATTGGTCAGCTATTGAGAGGGAGGCCTTTGCTGTGGTTTGGGCCCTGAAGAAGTTGAGGCCATACTTGTTTGGCACTCACTTCAAGATTCAGACCGACCATAAGCCCCTCTTATGGCTAAATCAGATGAAGGGTGAAAACCCCAAACTGCTTAGGTGGTCTATTTCCCTACAGGGGATGGACTTTACAGTGGAACATAGACCTGGTACTGATCATGGCAATGCCGATGGGCTCTCCAGATATTTCCACTTAGAACAAGAAGACTCACCTGGTCAAGGTTAGCTTATTGTTCCGACGTTTGGGGGGGGGTCATGTAGGAGAGTAGGGTCTGCAATCCTGTGATCACCCAGATTTTTTGCTTTTGTTTCACTGGTTTACAACTTTCTCTGGCTGTGGGCCTGCCAATCAGACCCACAGCCTGGCTGTTCTCTTTCTAAATTACGATATGTACCCTAGGTGCATTTACCAATTGGTACTGGGCCACCTTATCAGACCCCGTAACGCAGGGCATAGGTGTACCCAGGGCCGCCAGGGGCTGCAGCATGTATTATGCCACCCCTGGCTGACCTCCTAAATTTGACACAACTGGCTGCATGACAGCTGGGGCAAAGTCGTGTAATCACCCTTTGCTTTAGGTATAGTAGCTCTATATCTAACCATACAATGGACACCCGAGTTCCTATCAGTCACTCCTATGGCAGGCCTTGACAATCCTGAAGGCAGAGTGCGTGGGCTCGTGTGAACTAGGTTCTGGCCCGAGCCGAGCCCGGTTGCAGCTTGCGGAATCAAGACCCAATGGCTGTTCCATGATAACGCGTACCACATCGGTAACTTTGGTATCGCGTTATCAAGGCATGTCGAGTAAGGTGTCATACGAATCGGGATGCTGCCCTCTCACCAATTCTGGCGACGAGGTTAGCATTCCGCCCTTCTAGAGGGACACGACATGTACGTAGCTGTGAACCCCGGTTAAAGTTAACTAAAGCCTCAGCTCCACAAAATGGATGCTGCCACCACAGACACGAGTCTGACCTCCTGCTGCTGGGAGTCCTTCCAGCGAGGGGAGCTTGGACAAAGGGTTTCCTGTCGAGGGCGGTGTTCGCACCGTCCCAGACAGGGTTTGTGTATTCTGGGTAGGTAGGGCTTTTGCGAGAAGGTGACTGCGGAGTGGCACCCCGGTGCTCACTACGCATCTGCCGGTTAGAACCAGTTCCAGGGGCACCAGCCCTGGCCTGGGGAAAGTCCGGCAGGGGAGAGGGGTGTAACTACCCCCCTTCCTGGTCCCACCCTTAGGGCAGGACCTAGTCATGTACCCACCCCTTTCTTTAGAATAAAGGCCGGAGCGGGGACCCTTCCAAATTAGATCATCTTTGAATCAAGAACTACTTTCTACGAAAGGACATTCGAGACTCTTCTCAAGATTTCTCCCTTGTGACTAAGGAGTAGTCACCCTGCATCAGCGGGCACCATCTAAGAACTCTGCGGTTTGCTGTAAGTCCTTCCTCAAGGAATCCGACGGCCCAGCTCGACGAGAACCGGCTTCCCTGGCACCTCTGACCTCTACCCACGTCATCAGCTCAGCTGTGATCTGTGGGTGCGACGAGACCTCGAGGGACCGGCCATCATCAGAACCTGCACGCTCTTAACCAGCACGACCATCGAAGCAATTCTCTGGTGAGTGCTCTGGGGTCCGAGAAGCCCCGACCCTGAGCTGCTCCAGCACCGAAGTGCAGTCTCCCAGCATCTCCACGATCTGCGTGGGGCCCTTCTGCTCGCTGCTCAGCACGTTGTCCGGTCACTAGCCGCTGGCTTGTGCCCTTCCTTGACGACGACCGACAACAAACAACTCTGCTGGTCTAGTTGCTCCAGATCGGCCCTTGCTCCCTTTTCCGAGAGGAGCACCCCGGACCCTCCTGGTCCATTCAAGACGCCATCTTAGGCCTACCACGTGGCCCTGAGATCTGCCAAGGCTTGTTGCCCCAATCCTGGGCCCAGCGACGCCGACAGCATCATCCTTCGTGGGACAGCTCGCACCTCCATCCTGGTCGCCGACAACGCCTCCTGGTCCGTGAGACTGCAGAGCCTAGCGTCGTTCACTCACCTGGTCGAGGTGACGGCCAACCGGTGCCCTCCTGGTACCCTCTGACTACTGGCTAGTAGTACGAACTTGGTCCCCTCTGCTTTCAGGTATCAACGATCTCTGATCCAGGCTTGGATCTCTACGAACTATTCATCACTGGTCGCCGGCCAGCAACTCCTTTTCTTCCGGCTCCTGGCTCGTCAGCGAAGACCCCCGACGCCTGTAAGACTTGTGCAGCCGCAGCCCTCGTGGCTAGGTAACTTCGGCATTTCGGTGCCTGCATAGCCTCCTTACTCTAGGGTCCTGAGTCCCTCGCTTCCGACTTGCCTTATCGGGTCCGCCCGAGACCACTAAACTTTCCGTGTCTTCGGACACTTGTTTTAATTGTGCACTTGAAGTATTTTCCTAAGAGATTTGGTTTGTGCTTAGTACCCTGTCCTCATAAAGAGTACAGGGCTGTTGTGATTCTTAATAAATATACTGTTTATTTTCATAACACTTGTGTGGTGTCCTTTCACTGGGTGTTCAAGGGGTATATGTGGTATAACAGCTGGCTTAACACGCCCTCTCGAGTCTTTAGCCTTAGACTGCTCGTATCCACGCTACTAGGATAGCTGGTCTATAGGTTGACTTACAACCAAACACCATTAGGGTCGTTGGAACGATACATAGCGGTCGCTAGAATAGCGAACGTTGCATATCGGGCCAACTTCTCACACTGCACTACAAAGGTGATCACTGCATGCTAATACCATTACCCATTGGGAACAGACAAAATATTCATAAGATGAGGAACAGTATGTACATGTCTCACTGTATTTTATCTCCTCCTGTTTTGTGTTTCTCTCCTCAAGTTGCAGGCCAATATGCCCGCAACAGCGATTTGCTAAAGAACAAATAACGGAGGATCGTAAGTTAATATACTTACCTCAATACTAAGAGAAAAAAGGGATCTGATCATAAAAGGTCCTGATGAAGGGCACTGACCCCCTAGAAGCACTTATGGCCGAAACATCTTGGCCACCTCTGTTAATGTCAAAAATAAGTAATTTGTTCAAACAACATCACACCTTGTTTTTAACCTTGCCCTATTCCTTCATCTTCCTATTAAAAGACACTGTTCAGGCATAGGCGTTAATTTTAGAAATTGCACGGATCCCACCAGTATCGTTTACCAGATACTCTCCCTCCATTTGGAGGCGTTACTCCCTGGAGAAGCGAGTGCCCTGGTGTGGAACTGGATGATGACGCCACCCACTTAAGTCGTCCTAGTGGAGATGATGTTCACTGCTGGATAAAAACTTGAAACTCTGGCATAGAAACCGGTGTGATTCACTTTCTTTTGATTATATAATCCTTTCCCTGGGAGCCGAGTGAACCCCTTTATGCTCCCACCGCCCCACTTTGATCAATGACGTACCCATCATGTAGACACTAGTGACGGTATGCTTGTTCAAAGTAAAATATACAGCAAGTCTGACTGAGTGAAGGAAAGCATCAAGGTTGAAGTGAGCAAGATGCTGGTGTTAGGGGTGAGAGAGCGCTTTGAAAGTCCCTTGGCCAGGCCAGTTGTCTAAGTCTCCAAACCTCATTCCAAGGGCGGTAAAACAGAGCTGAGGTTTTCTATGGACTACAGAGGTCTCAATGCTGTAACTAAGACAGATGTACACCATATACCAAAGGCAGATGAACTTATTGACAGGTTAGGGCCAGCCAAGTTCCTCAGTACTTTTGATTTAACATCAGGGTACTGGCAGATTTGTCTGACCCCTGGAACAAAAGAAAATCATCATGCTCGACCTCAAATGGAGATTAACAATTTATAGTAATGCCATTTGAACTAAAGAATGCCCCTGCCACCTGCCAAAGGTTGGTGAACAAAGTCCTTGCTGGGTTGGAGGCTTTCAGTGCAACATATCTTGATGATAGTGCTGGCTATAGCTCTACTTGGCAGGATCATCTGATCCACCTTGAAAAGATCTTTGAGGCCCTGCAGAATGCAGGCCTCACTATCAAGGCAAGTCAATCAATGAGGGTTACGTAAAGCGCACAACTCACCTGCTAGGGTCTCAAGGCCCTCAGGGGTGGGTGTGCGCAGCTCATTTAGGATCATTTGAAAAGCCAGGACTTGAGGTCTTTTCAGAATTGGTGCAGTGTCGGCCTACGCCAGTGAAGGGGGAGATCGTTCCAGGTCTTGGCTGCGAGGGTAGGAGAAGGACCTTCCACCCACTCTGGTCCTATAGAAGTGTGGGATGGTGGCTAGGGAGAGGTTGGTTCAGTGGAGGTCTCTCTTGGGGGCATGGAAGGAGATGCAGTCATTGAAGTATTGTAGTCTGGTGTTGTGGAGGGCCGTGTACGCGTGCGTGAGCACCTTGAAAGTCATTCTTCTTTCGACGGGGAGCTACTGGAGGTCACGGAGGTGTTCGGTGATATGGGTGTGCCATGGGATATCGAGAATTAGTCTGGCTGTGGAGTTCAGGATGGTCTGTAGTTTGCAGAGGAGTTTTTTGTTGATTTCAGTTTAGAGGGCATTGCTGTAGTCCAGCCTGCTGGTGATGAGTGCGTGAGTGACAGTTTTCCTGGAGTCGGGGGAGCTCCAAAAGTAAGGGCAAGATAGGGTAGGGTTCTGTTGTATACTTGGGCCACCTTGTAGGTGGAGGCCAATTTCAACCCTTACAATCCAAGATGCAGACAGTTCTGGACTGGGTAGCTCCAACCACCCAGACTCAAATCCAGGGCCGGACTGGGAACCACAACCGGCCCTGGCAAAGTGCTCGGTCGGCACCCTCCTGGGTGGGGGGTTGGGGGTACGGCTGAGCTCTTTGCCATGGCTGGTTTTCAGCCGATTTTGTTACAGGGACGATTTTGTAGCTATGCTGCAAAAACGCCCTGTAACAAAAACAGCCCCCAGAGGCCTAAAACCGGCCCCCACCTGTGCGGCCGACCAGGGGATTGCCCGGTGTCCGCTATGGCCAGTCCGGCCCTGCTCAAGTCAGGGCATTCCTTGGCTTGACTTGGTACTACAGGAAGTTTGTGAAGGGGTGTGGCACCATTGTGACAACACTCACAGAACTGACCTGCAAGAAAATACCAAATAAAGTAAACTCTACAGTTAGCTGTCAAAAGGCTTTAGACACTTTGGAAGAAGCAATGTGCTCAGCACCCATTCTCAAAGCTCCAGATTATTCTAAACAGTTCAAAGTGCAGACAAGTGCCTCTGAACGTGGGATTGGAACGGACCTATCCCTGGCCAATTATCATGGCCATGACCAGCCTGTTGCTTTCATTAGCAGGAGGTTTCTCCTCAGAGAGCCGCGTAGGAGTGCTATTGAGAGGGAAGACTTTGCTGCGGTTTAATCCCTGAAGAAATTGAGACCATACTTGTTTTGTTCTCACTTCGTTGTTCAAACTGATCACAAGCCTCTCAGATGGTTGATGCAAATTAAAGGTGAAAAACCCAAACTGTTGTGGTGGCCCATCTCCCTCCAGGGGCTTTACATTTGAGGACAGGCTAGGACTGACCATGCCAATGCAGCGGGCCTTTCCAAGTTTTCCCACATAGATGATGAAGACTCTCTTGGGAAAGGTTAGTCTCATTCTCTTTCATTTTTGCCTGGTACCTAATGCAATTTTGACAGAAGGGCTCTGCGTTCCTTCTATTCAGGTATCAAGGGCCAGGTCTCTTTCCCTAAACTGTACAATTGTTCCCTCAATTGGCACTACCTTTAGCCCCTCCTGTAAGGCCCTAGTAAATGATACCCCCGATACCTAAGCATGAGGCCAAAGAGGGTTCCCAAGGGCTGCAGTTTGTATTGTGCCACACTAAGGGACTCCTCAGCACCAACATAAAAACTGCAATTGCAGGCTACGTGTCTTGGTGCAGATAAAAGTGAAAACAAGTAGGGGCACACATCTCTGTGTGCCATGCCTACAGACACTGCATGCAGTAAAGGTAAGCCATCCTTACAGCAGGCATTACAGCCCTAAGTCTGGGTGCACTATACTACATGTGTGGACATATCTGCATGCGAAAGCCAAAATCTGATGATCCCTTCGATGCTGAGCCCTTTCATGTTGTGGCCAGCAAAGAACACATGGTGACCGCCCACAGTCCTGGGAAGTCTGACTGCGGCTTAGGACTCCTCTGACATTGATGTTAATGTACAAGACAGGGTCTGAAAGAACATTTGAAAAACCCTTGACTGCTGAGGTTCCTACATCACCAACACATCTCTCGGTCATTTCTAATGCCTGTCCCTCGTTTACGATGGCACAATCAGGTAATGTGATCAGAGTGTCACAAAGACTTATTGAAGAGCTATGATTGTATAGATGTTTGTTAAAAAAATTTTTTTTATGTAACAGAGTGGGAGTTGAAGTCTTGTATGAGTTAGCATTGACGGAACCCTTTTTGCTCCGCATGGGCTCAGTAGAACCGTGATATAAGTGTTAGAGCGTAGGGAAGTAAATGCAGGTTTAGAATGTTGAGTTCGCTGTTGCACGCAGATGAATAAATAGGTGTAATACCAAGCTATGTGTGTGGCGTTGTCATGGTGGGTACCCAAGCTGGGAAAGACGCTACACAAGGAAATTCGGTACAGTTGGGAAAAGGAGCTGCCACAACTTTTGGTACTTTTTCAATATGGCCCACTTTTAACTCCAGTTAAGACTCCCTGGCATACACCAAAATCAGTCTAGCTGATTTATGAAATTGAGTAGTATGGAGCACTCTTGTGGTGATCTACAAATGTGTAAAGCATTTAGCTAGTGCTGAGCAGTCTATAACAATTCCTAGCTGCATGTAAGCTCTACAACTGCCAAATTAGCATACCTGCAACAAAATGCAATAATAAAATTTAGGGGTAAGGGGATTACCTGAGAAAAAAACAAGAAACAACATGCCTTATAGAGGCAGGCCATCTTAAGTATACGGCCCTACTATGACTGCCAGTTCTTTTGGCAACCTTAAACTCTGTAGGGTGCTTGTTCCCTCCAAAATCGAAATTAGCATTGGCAAAGCCTATAGCACTGGTGCTTTAAATGTGCTAAAACATGCATAGGCGTGCACAAATGCACATTCACTTCTTGTGCTCTGTGCTTGTGCAACCAGCCTCCTTCAGTGCCTCCTATTTTTGGGCCCCATTTTCCATTTCCCAAGCTTGCGGTGCACACAGGGGGTATACATAAAGTAGCTACTTTCAGAGAGACATCAAATAGTCTGTGCATTTATGTTCGCACATTAAAAGGCAGCCATATTGGTTTTGTCAATGCTTTTTTTTTTTTAGCAGGCAGGTAAAATATAAGCCTGATAGGGTCTGAGAGGTGTGTAGCGGGAAGGCCTGGGCCTGCTATGATTCTACAAATGTGCTCAATATGGGAGGCTAAACATTGGTGCCTGGTGAGAAACAAACGGAGGGACTGGGGTGAGACTGATGTCTTTTATGCTGTCTTGAGATGCCAGATTTATAAAACTTATAAAACAACGAGGATACATAGGACAAAGTTATTTTAGCCAAGGAATGCAGGGTGGCTCTCGGATAAAGCGCTCTAATGCCTCCGGGGCAAGTAATCGCTTTAAAGCCTCCATAAACAACATTTGTTTACAGAGCGCTCTCCCAGCCATGATGGTCGGACAATGGAGATCTGTGTTTCTCCAGTGCGCATGTCCGAGACCAGTAGCGTGCACTGAGCATGCGCCGTAGAGTGGCGTTCCTCTACTGCGCATGCTCTTTAATACATGATTGTCCCGCGCATGCGCAACATCGGATGTCATTTGTGTACACAGTCAGGTTTCCATCGAAGTCCTGTTAACGTCCTAGAAAGAACACATTGGCGCCGGCTTTAGAGTCTATATTTCATTTATTTAATTGCGGGCTCTGGACATCCGTGTTATTCGTCTTCTGCTTACCCTTCAAACTCCATTTTTAACCTGTGAAGTTGCAAACCAGAGCTGGAAGGAACATGTCCCACCGGGGAGCTGAAAACGTGAGTACCATTTATACAGAATGTGTGCATGTGTGAGGGAGACGGTGGCGGTGTGATATTTAGTGCTGTATTGTAATATTTCCTGTATCTAAGGGGGCCCCCTGCTGTGCCCGGTGGCATACTCCATATTGTAAGTGTGGCTGCTTTACCTCGGTCTCACAGCATCCAGTGCCACACTCTTGCAAAGACTGCCTTCAGCAGCTGCTGTCACTGAGTGCAAGGGTACTCACTCCACCTACCCTCAAAGGATGGAAGGCTGATACATCTAGGAGCCACTCTCAACAGTGACATGTCACTGAGTACTCAGGTTGGCTCGGTCATTTCTAAATGCTTCTTCCAGCTGCGGAAGATTAAGAAGATACACCTTTTTTTCACACAGGAAGCTTTGATCCAAGTTGTAGTATTATTATTATTATTATTATTATTATTATTATTTTTAAAGCAATTTGTAATCCGCTACTAAAACCCGAAGGTGTCAAGGCGCCTACCAAAACAGATCAAAAAAGGGCAGGGGACAATCATAGGTATGTCCGCACAATTATAGGTATGTCCGTAGCCACCGTCCTGTCGCACTTGGACTGTGTTAATTATGTGTACTTGGGTATGCCAATCTACTTGCTCAAACAGCTCCAGATGGCCCAAAATCAGGCAGCCAGAATGATTCTTCGTGAACCTAGACTGCTGTGGAAATTGCATTGGCTCCCTATTCCTCAACGCTGCGCTTTTAAGGTGGGCTGCCTTATCTTCAAATCCCTGCATTGCAATAATCCCAAATTCATTAACAGCCTGATACTCAGGCACACTCCCTCTCGTAACCTACACTCTTCTCACCTCTCACTCCTTACCATCCCTACATTCATACGGATACATCAGGGAGGTTGCAGATTTGCAAGACTCGCCCCCAGACTGTGGAACTCCTTCCCATTGGAGATCCGGTCCTGTACTGACCTTTTGCAATTCAGGAAGTCCCTTAAAACGTGGCTATTTGCACAAGCCTATAATTAATGTTTCCACTGGTAGCTTACAGAGCTTTCACATCGCCATGAAACCACTCAGTGTACGTGCTTTTTACAAGTCATTATTAACATTAACATCTTTGTGGGGGTTACAGCTCCAGGCCGGCTTTACCGACATAACCAGTATTTTATTGCCCCAGCCGGTACAAAATGAGAAAAAAAATCACTCAAATCCAGTATTTGACCCGTTATCAGTGATCCAGGGATAGATATTTCACAAACATTCAATGAGGCCCATACACATTTACCCAAATGTTCATCCACACTCCCTGGCAAAACCGCTGGGGGTCACGTTTTATAATTCACTTACATTTAAATTAGTTAGCTTTCTGTAATCTCAAACAAATTTAGAAAAATATTTAATACCCAACTAATCTTTCACAGATCAACACTCTTTCCTCTGGTCGATGGCTATTAGTTGAGTTAGTTGATGGTGATATTAACAGTTACCTAACCAATTTGTAGATCTCAGTGAAATAACCACAGACTCTGGGTAAGATTCATAAGTTTTATCTACGATTTCAGTCGTAATTTGAACTCTCATTAATTCAGATTCACAGTGCAAACTCCATCATTCTTTACATGGGAGAAAAAAAAAATCAATTGGCAAATACAACCAGTGACGCAAACTGATTAAAAAAAACCAATGCATAAGAGTGGATAGATGAAGAGACAAAACATACAAATCAAAGTTGCGTTTGCAAAAAGAATATGCAAATTCTTTTGGGAAAGAATAATATTTACCTATTAGAAATACTGAAAACCACCCCTCTGGCTAAAGGACTGCGGGTGGTCCTCTGAATTAGAATTAGGAGACATGGCTATAGGACAGGATCAGGACAGGGCCGATACTTACCAGACTTCTTTACAAAACCTGACGTACCACGGCGTATCCCTCTCTTACACTCTCTCCCTCCTTGATGTTCTTCCGCAATCTTCAAATCCAACCAGGCTGTCATTTGGATCTGAATCTTCCCAGACTGCTCTCTCCTCTTTCTCTCTTGACCCAGCAGCAGCAGCTCTCGCCTCTCTCTCTCTCTCTCTCTCTCTCGCGATGATATTGATGCTCTCTCGATGCTACTTCCTTCCAACTTCTAAGTCACTCTAGTTAGAATAGAATAGAATAGATGTGAACTTGTAGAGCGCGATTTGCTGCCCGGAGGCGTCCAAGCGCTAGAGTAACCAGAACCTACCGGAGAACAGAGGAGGAGGAGGCTAAGGGTTAACGGGGGGAATTAAACAAGAAGGTCTTTAATTGTTTACGAAACACGGTAAGGTTGGGATTGGCTCTGAGATGCAGTGGCAGGGTGTTCCAGGTTCTGGACGCATTGCGGGCGAACGTCCTTCCGCCAGATCTGGATCTTTTTATTCTTGGCGCCATTGCTAGAAAGGTCTGGCTGGAGAGAAGGCTTCTGTTGGGAATGTAGTGAGTAACTAGGTCACGGGTAATGCTGGGGCCTGTGTCCCAGAATGCTTGGTGGGCTATGCACATTGCCTTAAATAGAACCCTCTGCCGAACCGGTAGCCAGTGGAGGCTAACCAGTCCGGCCCTCACTGATTGTCTACGGGGGATCTTGAGCAGTAAGCGCGCTGCGCAGTTCTGCACTATCTGCAGTCTGCGCAGGGTGTACTTTGGGGCGCCGAGATAGAGCACATTGTTAAAATCGAGGCGTGAGTGTATAAGACCTTGTATGGCCACCTGTTTGGCTTCCATGGGAAGGAGGGGGAAGATTTTATTTAACATCCTCATGATGCCAAAACAGGTGGCCGATAGTTTTGTGGCCTGAACGTTGAAGGACAGAGAACTGTCCAGCCACACTCCAAGGCTCTTAATTTTGTTTTTGGGGGCTGGGGAGGGACCCAGACACGGAGGCCAAGATCTGAGGGGCCTAGGAGCATCAGCTCCGTTTTGTCCCCATTCAACTTGAGGGATGATGAAGACATCTGGCGCAGGCCGCTTTGCCTCCTGCGCCAGTGAGACCACCAGCTGCGTGTCGTCCGCATAAGAGATGATCGTAACTTTGAATAGGCGGACGACATCAGCCAGTGGCCTCATGTACAGGTTGAAGAGTGCGAGGCTCAGAGAGGAGCCCTGTGGAACTCCGCACTTTAGAGGTCTGCTGGAGGACACGGACTCACCCTCAAAGACTCTAAAGGATCTGTCCTCCAGAAAGGATTTAAACCATATCCAGGCTTTGTCATTAATCCCGGCGCAGGACAGACGGCCCAGTAGGGTGTCATGACTGACCGTGTCAAATGCCGCGCCTAGATCAAGGAGGATCACTGCCACTGATCCTCCTTGATCTAGGATTTTTCTAGCTTCCTCGGTGACCATGAGGAGAGCGGTCTCAGTCCCGTGTTTCGGTCTGAAGCCCGTCTGGGTGGGGTCTAGTACGTGATGATTTTCCAGGAAGTTCACTAGCTGTTGATTGATATGTTTTTCCAGGACCTTGCTAACCCATGGGAGCAGGGAGATGGGACGATAGTTACCCAAGTCAGACGGGTCTAAATTAGGTTTCTTGAGTAGCGACCTGACCATGGCCTGTTTCCAGACGGTCGGCACAGTGCTGGAGGTAATGGATGCATTTAGTACCTCCCTAATAATAGGCAGGGTGATCTGGGAGGCAGCCATTATTATGTCAGGTGGAGCAGGATCGTCCGGCGAGTCGGATTTGACACTGTGCGCTAGTGATTCGAGGGTAGTGAGGTCTAGTAGGGGGAAATGGGTCAGGGTATGTTGAGATAGAGAGGGGGGGAGCCGGAGAGGCGTTGGATTGGGTTGATGAGTTGATTTTTTTTAGGGGGAAGGCTGAGTAAATAGTGTTTACTTTCTGGTAGAAGAACTCAGCAACGTTATTGCAATGAGTGACAGATTTTTCGGCATGCAGCGCAGGGGGGGTTCGTTAGTTTTTTGACGATTTGGAAAATCTCCTTAGGTTTAGATTTGGCCCGCAAAATTTTATCGGCGAAATAGGTGGCCTGGGCTGCTTTTATTTGAGCTTTGTACTCGCCGATAGATTCTCGGTAGCGAGTTTTATTGTCTGCCGAGTCATCTAAACGCCAGCCTCTTTCCGACCTTCTACATAGACGTTTCTTGTCCCTGAGAGCCTGCGTGTACCAAGGGGCAGTTTTGTGGGAACGCTTCAGCGTAGTCTTGCTCATTGGGAGAGTTGCGTTAAGGGTTTGAGTGACCCAGTTGACATAGGCCTGATTTGCTAGGACAGGGTCCTCCTGATCACGAGGTTGAGAGCTGGCAAGTTTGATAGACCAGTTGTCAACCTGGTCTTTATTTCTACATGTCCCACCCTCAATAGTTGCAAATATTAGTAAAATACGGAATATGATTGAGCAGGGCTAGGAGAGTTTTCTTCACACTATGCTGACATATTAATTTTTATTAAGGTACTATTGTCTCGCAAACCCTTCCCCTTTAGCTCAGTCATAATTTTCATTCCTATACACATATTGTTGCCATTTTTATAATACTGTCAATACAGGCTTCACAGACGAGGGATACACATCTTCACTTTCCCAAGTCTTCTGTCCTTGGTATCAGGCAGCTGTTCAGCTATCCGGTCATCAGGTCACATTATGAATCCACTGAACATACGTGACTCATTGTCATCCAGCACCAGTTTCTCCTTTTGTCATAGACGTAACAGGCCCAAATACACACTATTAATAAAAAAAATCATAAACCGATGTTATTTTCTTAATCATGTAATTCTCACTGTTCACCACCCACTTCTACTCTATCCCATGTTATTATTTTTCTGGGAAAAAGCATTAACAACAGCAGCTTTCTTTTAAATTCAAGCAAGCAGATGCCGGGCATGCGGTTCCTCAAGACCACATGTTAGTCCTTCTTGCGCATGCGTGAGATTTTTCCCTCTCAAAGTGAGTTAGTCATGTTATCTCTACGTAATTCTGTTTCAGACATGCGCAAAGCGTTTTTACAAATTAAAGCGGGATTTAGTTGCGTTGCATTTTACTGTTCATTAATTAAGCACGCGTAAATCTTTCTCCCCATGTATCGGTGTCTGGTGTATATTAGTTTAGTCTCATCTATTAACGGTTAATAAAAAGTTAATGAAGGATTGCTCCGAGCAAGTTTTTTTTTCTTGACCCACGTTCCATCATCAGTACCTGCTTAAAACAGTAAACCTAAATGACTCTTGACTGCTAATGAAAGCACACAAGGATTGAAAGTTTGTGTTATAAATGCAAATATAATTTTATTTTGAGTTCTGGCTGCGTATCATGCATATCAGCCTTCGCAGAGACTTAAAACATGAATACATTAAATCATTATTTACCGGTGTTCTTCAGTAACAAGTAAATATTCACTTAAGGGTGCAAAAATGGAAGGGATTTGAACTGGGGCCAGGAGGATTATGATTCGGGATAATTATTGTTGGTATGTAATTAGCCATCCTCTTCGTCCTTACCATATTGAGGATGTACCAAGCATAACATTTGGACAGACAAATAATGTAATGCAGAAAAAGTGTATTTGAGAACAGTTACTTCATTGCTGAATCAATAATGACAGAACCAAACTTTTTATCTGAGGATTGACTCAAGTCAAGCCTGTAAGGCATGGGTACTGACACACATTTTCTCGGAGGCCAGAAAGTACAGTTTGGGGTGCCCCCGTGAGCTGTATCTGTGCTGTGGCATTGCACACTGCCAACTCACACCCCTGTTTTTTTTTTTAAAAAAAGGCGCATTAGTGCTGTATCAAAAAGTGCATTAGCCAGACCCCCCAGGATATTGCGGCATGGATTAGCTAATTTAGCGGCACAAATTTGGAAATTTAGCGGCACAAATATGGAAATTTAGCGGCATTTTTGCGGCACTTTATTTTACTCATAATCCTTCATTTTCAGCCTGAAATCAATGGTAGGTGTTTTAGCAGTCTCTTCCACTTTGAAATAGACATGTTTAAAGTGTCTGCAGCTCTACGTAAGCACAGCACCAGTCCTAACCTCGTGGGAGGGAGCTGTATTTATCCCTGACATGTTCTAGTGGCATGTATGCACCCCTATTGGGGCACTGCTGCCTACGGATCCGAGAGGCAGGACACCTCTTCCTCAGGCACCCTCTTTTGCCAATTGCGGGTGCCACTGATGCCCTGCAACATTGGTAGCAGCATAATATTTCTTTTTTTAAATTTGCTGCAAAGATATTGCTAACAGATGACAAATGTGACAGTAAATCTGTTCTAGGTTACTCAATTGGTTACATAGAGGCTGCATTTTAAAATATCTTACAGGGTTAAGATACCTGTTGTAGAGACCATTGTGTGCCCTGCAATTTCGATGGGATTTTAATAGAGGTAAGATAACTTTTGCTCCCAGCTGAATATTGAAATAAGAAAGCCCTCCTACTGCCTGCACGTTGCGGCACCCAGCCGAATACAAACTGCTTGCAGGCGCTGCTGAGTTATCAGACACCAGGACAAATTCAGCATTTTTCTCTGGGACATCTGCCGATAGTGAGATCAGGTGGATTCCCCCTACTTTCCTGCACTGGTTGCCATCTCCGAGACATCAGCGCCGAGACACCTTCGGGTATTTGTTGCGCTATAAAAGTTGCGTAAATAAATCTCCAAAGAAATTGATAATTCATGTAGCCTGATAATTGTAGTTTTCTTGTTGGTTACGTTGAACAGTGCATTCTGCACAGACAGGAAACCATTCATCATGCAGCAACAAGGTTCAATGGCCACTGCCCGTCTTTCCTTTCCTTGGAATTTTGTGAGCATGAGTATTGACACCCTGATGCCTGCAAAGGCCTATCCAATAAGGAACACATACTGACATTGCAGACAGCTGTACTATCAACACAGACCTAAAATAATTCTTTTATTTCCATTTCAGTCATTGACTCGTTCCTTCTCTCTCTTCGTTTTCTTGCTTTTCTGTTATTTTTCTCAATCCTTGTTGCTCCTCTTCCTTTACTCTGTTTTCATTGCTCCTTCCCTTTCTCTTCTCTTTATTCCCTTCCTCCCCTTTCTCTTTTCTCATTTTCAGTTTTGTTCTTGATTCCATCACTTCTCATCCCTATAATTCCCCCTCCAGTGCTTCTTATCATTCTCTTTCAAATTGTCTTTCCTCCTTACTCGCTCAGTTCTCTTCATTGTTTTTTCTCTCTTTTTCACTCCAATTTTCTGCCTCGGTTCTTTTCAGTGCATAGCTCTTCCTTTCATGCCTTTCCCTCCTGCTTTCAGTTTGGCCTTCCTGCCTCTCTCGTGCATTCACTTCCAGCACTTCTCCTTTGCCTTCCAATGTCTTCTATCTTTGTCTCTCGTTTATATTAAACTCCCCACCTCTCCTCCTCTTCTCTTCCCTCCTCTTTGCCCCCCTCCCCCACTTCAGCTCTCAAGAACTCATAGCCCCCTCCATTTCCTCTCTGGGAACCTTTTACTCATTCTCCTCGCAATTCTATTCTCCTGTCCCACCGTTCTCTACATCTTGTACTCTTTCTCCCTTCTATTCACATCTCTTCTGTTCCTCTTTTCCCCATCTCAACCTCGTTCTGCCCCCTCAAGGCCTCTCCCTTCCCTCCCCTCTTTAGCCTTGGCCTCCTTTCACACACCTAATTCTTCTATCCCATCTCTCCTTTGCCATCTCTATCTTCCTCCCACCCTCTGCAACTCACACCTTCCATTTCTTTCCAACCTTTCCCTTTCTAGCTCCTTCACTCTTCCTTCACATCTCACACTTCTCTCCCCTATTGTCCCTTCACCTTTCCCCCTCCTCCAATCTCTCTTCCCCTTGCCTCTACATCATCCAGCCCTCCCCCGTTCGGGCCCCCTCACGTCTCATTCACAGCTCCCCCCTCTCCACGCTGCACATCTTTCCGTTCCTCGCAATTTGCTCTTCATTTAAATGCCCGCAGTTGCCGCTGGTCATATCAGCCCACCTCCCCCCACGCCTCCTTTGCCTGCTCCACCACACTTTCTTTTTTTTTTTTTCGGGTCCGAGGGAGGGGGGCAGCAGGGGGGCCCGGCCTTTGTTAGAGGGGTCTCCGGCCTGTATCCCGCCTCTGTGGCTCTGTCTGCAGCCTGCCTGCTCCGGTCACTTCCTGACGCCGCTGCGCCTGCCTCTCTGCTCTGCTCCACCACACGATGCACAGGCTGTCCGAAATCTCACTTTTCCTAGAGATTCACCATGGGTGGGAGGGGGACGGTGTTACTTCTAGGAGTAAGCCCCCTGTTCCCAACGAGGGCGATGTGTAGGAATACACACGTGGGGCCGGCATACCAGCAGGTCGGGCGAGATCTGCTAAAAAGACACTTCCCCCCAGCTCCTGAAATCATAGACGGACATTATTGTAACTGATGCCTGCAAAGGCCTAACAAATATGCCCCACATTTTGACATTGCAGACAGCTGTCCTGTCATCACAGACATCTAAAAGGGGCCTCCTTCCCAGCGCAGACCAACCGTCCAAATTTCGCGGGCAGTTTTGTAAAAATCGCGGCATTTTTACAAAACTGCAGATTTCGCGATTTTTTTGCAAATCGCGAAATCGCGAAATCCTGGAGGGTCTGATTAGCGCTATATAAAGTAAGTGTATTTGGCACAACTTTTATTCATTATTCCAGGCCTTGAACAATGTTACCCGACCTGCAGGTCTAGTGACTTGAGCAAACTCCTTGACCTAACTGTAATGCGCTTGACCCCTAAACTCAGCTCGTCTTGTGTTCGTATGCAAATATTTTATTTCTCGGAGTCACATTTTACTTCATTACCACATACCAGACCACCTTCAAATTAGAAAGTACAGCACGTCTGCTGTACAAAAAACTCTTGTTTTATAGGCTAAAGTTTTGCTCCGTTTATAACAAAAATATATACGGTACAAATAACTTGACTTGCATCCTAGTTCACTATAAGAAATTTCATCAGGGCAGGAGAGGGGGAAGGGCAGGAGTGTTTTTGAGTTCATATTTAACAAGCATTGGAAATGCAATAGGTCTCGCATTAGAAAAGTTGGAGCTATTGGTTTTGTAAATGACAACTTTTTTTTATGTGTTGGTCTTGAAAATAGCAAAATTAATAGCTTTGTCATTTACAATGCCAATACTTTTAACTTTTTCAAATGGGACACCTATAGCATTTGTAATGCAACATGTTTTGTATGTACGTGACTTACATGTATTCATATTATAAATACAAATGGCTTTTAATTTTTTAAAATAATTAATACTTAAATAAAAGTTCTTGTAATTTATAATAGCAATAGCTTAAACTATTGTAAATAACTTTTGTGAAGAATATGTTCAGTGTATTTTATTGTGACGAAAATGCAAGAACAGAGGTGAAATATTGATTTTACAAATAACAATGGCTTTTAATTTTTTTCGAATAATTAATACTTAAATGAAAGTTATTGTAATTTATAAAGGCACTAGCTTAAAGTAAATCCAAAAAAAAAAAAACCATAGTGTAATATGGAAACATTTACCGCCGAACTGAGAACAATGTAATGTGAAAGCTCTTCATATTAGTACAGCTGCAGACCTTCTAATGTTGATTAAGTGCACTATAAAAAGAAAACTCAAAGGAATAAATCTGTGTCACTCGAGCCCTGCGATGGGGAGAGTGATTTCCATATTTAGAGCATTACATTAATAAATGTCACGAGCTTTGTCTCTTGTGCCCGTTTACACAAGCGATTGAGGCATGGTCTGTGGCAAGCGAAAAACAAGGGGGAGGGGCATATCTGTGCCCAAAAAGATGAACCCCAGGACCAAACGCGAGGCCACCCCTTGATAAGCTGAAAGTCTGGGATCATTGGGAGTGTGTGGGGATGATTGCTAAACAGGACGTTCTAAATCCTTGTTTTGAGGTAATGTCTCTGTGCACAAACCAGCCTGCAGGCGCTGCAGCCAGGTCCTCTCCTAAAGTGATTGTAACATGGAATCTGTGAAGCAGAGATTTGTTTTATTGTATTTACTGCCCCAGAGATCCAGGTTTACAAAAGGACAACAGAAGGAGAAGGCCATAAAACGAGCCAAGCGTGTAATGCCCAGTGGTTCGGCTTGCAGCAGGCTGTGCTTCTGCACCACAAAGGAGCCGGCTAATGAGAGGTCCAATGCAGCCTGGAGAAACGCGAGAGACGGCCCGTCGGCCTTCAAAGTGAAAGTAAACAAGTTAAAAAAAATAAAAGTATTTTAACTTGTTCTTAGCTTTGTGCGCAGTGCACAGATATACATTATCCCCTGAGATGCTGTTTTCCCGAAAGCTGACACGGCGGGCAGGGGAGGGGGCGGAGCGGGGAGAGGTGCGACACGGCAGGTAGGGGAGGCGGGCAGGGGAGGGGGCGGAGCGGGGAGAGGTGCGACACGGCAGGCAGGGGAGCAGCCTGGAGAAACGCGAGAGACGGCCCGGCGGCCGTCAAAGTGAAAGTAAACAAGTTAAAATAAATAAAAGTATTTTAACTTGTTCTTAGCTTTGTGCGCAGTGCACAGATATACATTATCCCCTGAGATGCTGTTTTCCCGAAAGCTGACACGGCGGGCAGGGGAGGGGGCGGAGCGGGGAGAGGTGCGACACGGCAGGCAGGGGAGGAGAGTAGGAGGAGGAGGGGGGAAGAGAGTAGGAGGAGGAGGGGGGAGGAGAGTAGGGGAGGCACGGCCTAGCGGGTGTGCAACCAAGAAGTGAGGGGGCGGAGCTGGGGGAGGCTGTGAGAGAGAGAGTGGGCAAGGCAGGCGGCTGGGGGCATGTGCACGCGCTTTTAAGCTCCATGCGCATTGAGCTTAAATTTCACGGGCACTGCAAGGAATCGCCACGATTCCTTGCAAGTTAGTTAAAGAGTGTTTAAGCCCCCATAGTCTCGCAAGCTCGATGCGCATGCGCATCGACAGGCGAGACCTAAAAACATTCTTTCAATATGTATATCACTAAAGCATGATTTGGTAGCACACTATCATTTACAGACAAACGTTTTCAATAGAAATGGCCACAAACCTTTCCACTGACATGAATTATTACTGATAAAAGTATATAGGTACAATCAATAATGTGCCAAAATCAGGTTTCAGCAAATATTTATCAATTGCACATTACTAAGTAAAGTATTCTGATTGGTTTTGATCAAATTAAAATCTTTTCGTGCGTCTCACTTCAGAGTTACAAACAAGTGCTCTCCAAAGTACTGAAATCTATTTTGAAATGTTTGTTCTCTTCATTTACAAGCTATTTAAATTTTGTTTGCTCAGCACTCAATTCAGAAAGTTTACTTTGCAAGTCCTCTAACTTTCCAGTCAGAGAAAGAAAGGAAAACACTAATCTCCAGGATGAAAATAAGCAGCGATTTTCCAGAAGAATTAGCTTGACATTTGACCCCTGACTTTAGACCCATAGCAAATGTGACTAGATGCAAAGAAAATATAAAGTTTTCTTTATTGCAAATTCACTTTCTGAATGAACAGAACACCTGTTCTTTATCACCTTGCCAGACGGGGCCAGTAGGTCCTAGAAATAACTGGATCTGATCAACTCTGAATCGCCAATGCGAGTTGGCAAGGAGATTTCTTGAGGCCTGTATTCCATCAGGGTTTAGTAAAGGAAAAAATTGTTTACCTTATTTGTGGTCCATGTTAGTGTCTGTCTGCAAAATGACACGAGGGCTACGTCTTAGCACCTTTTTTTTTAAAAAAAAACATTTTTTTCAGATATGCTGCTATAAACCTTGGCTAACAATCACTGCCAACACCAATATGTCTCCTAAATGCTGCAGTAGATCTTGTATACTTTGAAGCGTTGCTTTCCTCCTTCTTGGCTGTACAAGGAAGGACATGTCAATACCCCTGTATTTTGACCACCTATTCCAGATTTTCCCATGTTTCTGCAGGCACCCCCGTGCCTGAAATACCGCCACCTCGACCGACATACTTTTGTCTAAGGCTGTTTTCCATGCCGCCACCCCGGGAGGGGAGGGAGATTTCCAGTACTGCACAATGTCGCGCTTGGCCAAGGTGAGGTCTAGGAACAGGAGGTGTTGCTTTTATCTGTTTCCCGCTTCTGTGCCGTAAAGAAGTGTAAGTCTAAGGTCAGCCGGGATGTCACAACCCAACACCCGCCTCAGATAGGACAACACACCCGACCAAAAATGCTGTAGTGCACCGCAGCCCCAGACTATGTGGAGAAACGTCCGATCCTCAGAGTTACAGCAGAGGTGGATGCGAATGTAGATTCCTATAGTATCCCACCTGTGGAATCCGGTTAGAGTGGAGAAGGGCCGGAGGTGTGTGCCCCACCAAAGGGGAGTCGTGCCCGTCCGCATGCCCCACCAGCCCATGGACCGGGACACACGTCTCCAGACCTGAAGTACAGTACAGCAGGCCGGGGGAAGGGGCGGTAGAAGTGTAGTTGGAACCATTGTGTTGGAAGAAACTATTTGAACTTCTTTAATGATGAAAAGTACCTATACATACTGGACGATAGTGGAATAAATACATCTCTTTAACCTTCCCCCATCTTTCATATTGTCTATCATTTTTGAGCTTAGTCTTGAGAAGGGTAGAGCTGGGATTTGTTAACAAACGCAGAACCCCCTGTCCTCCCCCAAATCACCGCCACCCCGTGGCCCGAGCCCACTTGCGTAAGGGCCTCCCTACCTTACTGTTGATTGTGCACTTGACAAGGGCGGCAGGTCCTGACAATTAACCGGCAATTATTATAAAACAAACCCCGACTGGTGGCTAGTTTTTTTTTCATGGGTGTTTATTTCAACAACTGAAACAGGAATTTTTCAGGATAGTTGGAAAGGTGTTATAATAAAGCCTATCCTTAAGAAAAATGATCCATCTAATATGAGATAGCATCTCTTGTAGATGAATATCCTGCACATATTTTGTTCTTGGGAGCTGAGTCCTGTTCATCATCAGAGTCCATACCCTGTCTCTTTGTTTGAAGCTCTTTAAGGGCAGAATACACAGCTTGTTTAATTAATGCAGCCAACTTATTCCTGGAGATTTGGATCACCTATTTATCTTCTGGGGACTCCACAAGGTGGCATTTTTCTGGAACATTTCTAGCTTCCATTATGCAAGAACTGACACCCTACTCAAGCAGCGGTTCTTTCTGATTGTATACTGTTGCTTAGAGACCAAATCTAATCTTGCGAGATCTGATCTCTAAACAAGAAGCGCAACATTTCTCCATCATGCACTGTTGTATCATGATGGAGTGTGGCACCATCCCCTGCTGTATTGTGACGCACCACATTCCACCCCTTCCTGTTGGTATTCCCTCTCACCCCATCCCCACATTTCACACCTGACAGTTACTTATGTGTATTAAGGCAGTTACTGTTGAGCCAGCACCTCACTATGACATGCCTGAGGCTTTACTAATAAGTTACTTTTTCTTTCAACTACGCCTACGTCTTATTACTACAAAGTGGCGACAGGCAGAGCTGAGCCCCAGTCACCTTACGAAGTAACCGACCCACGTCAGGTGCAAAATCTTACCTGGAACACAGTCTGAGTGAAGAAGAAAACTTAAATAAAAGAAGACCGGAACTTCACCACTAAGCCCTGCAGTGCAGCACTGCTGACAAGCGATTTGAGCCGGCGCACATAGCGAAGGTTCAGCGGCACTTGGGAGCACGAGGAATGTTGCCAGTTAGAAGGACGGAAGATTGTGATGATGTTTGCTAATGTACGTCATTGAGAAGACGCATCTGTACGCTGAGTATCGTGCCCAACAAGCCGCTGAAACAAAAAACGTGCCATACGTATGGCAGCCGTCTTTGATGTGGAAACTTCAATGGATGTTTGAGGAGATCGCGCCCGTGTGAAGAGCGGAATGTGCACGAGGAACAGAGCGCGAATGCACGCACGTGCACTACCTAAGGATACTGACTGTGCGGACATTCTTCACTGTGTTGGTTCCAGAGTCTGATCGGAACAACTGCAGCGGGCAGCAAACACCTTAGCTCTAAGGAGAAATACTTTCATGGAATATCCTAAAATCCTGATATATACAGAGAAGTTATGCAGTGACTTTATTTTATTTTTAAATCTGGTGGTTCTGCTACAGTTAATCATTCATTACATAGCTATCTCACTTTAATCTTTTCTTCACCTCCTTTCTTCTGCTTCAAATTCTCCAACAACGTCACAAAAAAAGTAAATGGATTTTAAGAGCATTTACTCTTAGTGCTAACTTTAGTGAAATACTCTGCTTAAATATTCTGAGGATATATTGTACTTATATTGGTGTTTTGTTTTACAGAGGTATAAGAAACATAGACAATTTACAGCAATTGTAACCACAGAGTGGTTTATAGTAAAACACTAATTGCGAAGTTAGCTGACCCCAGGTGTATAAACATGTGTGTTTTGAATCTGATGGACTTAACATACCCACAGCCATTTTTGGCAGGTAAGGAGTGGAAAGAAAATTTTTATAATTATTTAGAAACATTTTATGAAGAGGATTTCACGCCAGACAAGAAAAAAATGTTTTGCTGTATTGCTTAGGTCCTGGTGGTCTCAAATCTTATAATCAGATAGAGAAGAAACCTAGAGAAGGAGATGATGTGTTTTTCCACGCATTAGAAGACTTGGATGCACCACATTTTAATCCGATTGTATGTGTCGCTGTGGACAGATATAAATTCTTCCAGTATGTCTGCAATAGGAGGGCTAGCTTTAACATCCAGGTTTAGAGTTTTACAAGAAGAATTTATGCTAGAACAAATAATTATGCACACTAGTAATTCAAACATATAGGACAAATTGTGGGTTAATGGTGAATCCCTGTTAAAGGAAGTGGTAGCTTTGGTCAAAAAAGCCAAGCTTACAGAAAAATGTGCTTAGGCAGTACTTGATGAACCAAATAAAGTAAAACTACTTAGTAAGTCTTGGGATAACAGAAGCGAGAAAGCTGAATGTAGGGTTAAACATTACTCACAATGTAACCAGGAGAAAAAAAAAGGTATATGAAAAAAGAACACTTGGGGAACATCCGGCAGTAAACGGGGTTCAAGAAAATGTTACAGTTGTGGTTGATGTGAGCATTTGGCTAATTTCCAGAAACGTCCGGCAAAATATCAGAAACGTGCGTTTTGTGGTATGATTGGGCATTTCGCCAAAATGTGCAGGAGGAATAATTACAATTCCAGTATGAATGTTAAATGTGTTCGAGGTGAGGAGGAAAGAACCAATGTGGAATCTGAAGATTCAGATTAGTCTGATGTGAACTATGTATTTTGTATTGACTATGATATTTTGGATGTAAACCTTGTCAAGGTTAAGAAACCCAGGTGTAAATTGAATATCGGTGGAGTTTTGCTGGAGGTTGCGGCTGACTCAGGGTCACCTTTCACCATTGTAAGGGAAGAGGTCTGGAAACAGAAATTTGTGGCAGTGCTCGGATCACATCTAGACAAAACAAACGTAGTTGCCAGAAGCTATACTGGTGATAATATTAATTTTGTTGGATCGAGGACCCTCAACTTCCAGTTCAAAGAAAGAGAGGCATGTTGTAAGCTTTTTGTTGCTGCTAATAAAGGACCATCTGTTCGAGGCTGGGGTGATCAAGGTGAACCCCAACAGTAGTGAATGAGTACTTTCACTCAGTAGTATGGATAACTCTTGTACAGAATTGAAAATGAAATTTCTTGGGTTTTTTTTCAGACAGGGTAGGCAAATTAAATGATTTCCAACATACAATTGAGTTAAAACAAAATGCAAAACCATGTACATACAAAGTAAGACATCTACCAATCTCTATTAGGGATGAAGTGCAGCAGGAACTAGAGAGGTTGGTTGCTGATGGCATTATGGAACCAGTGGAGTCTGCTGAATGGGTCTCACCATTGATTATCGTTAAACGATCCACTGGAAAGGTCAGATTATGCATTGATCTTAGAGATATAAATAAGAATATATTGATTGATCAATATCCATTGCCACGCATAAATGAAATGTTTGCGGCCACCAAGGGTATGTTTATGTTCACGAATATTGATTTAAAATCTGCCTACCACCAAGTACCACTGCATCCAGACAGCAAAAAACAAACTCACGTAATTTATAACACCCCTGGTTGTTTCTGCTTTACTAGGGTACCCTTTGGCTTATCATCTGCTGCTGCCCTATTTCAAAGATTGATGACAAAAATGCTTGATGGGATGACTGGTGTAAAAAAGTTTCAAGACAACATCCTAATCATGGGAAGTGAAAAGGAGGAACATGATAGTAGACTTATTCAAAAAGAACAATTGATGGACAGAATGCAGGACAATGTCATACATTCACCCCAGTCCAGAGATCTGGGCCTAAATCCATAGCTTTTTGCTCACCATGCCATTCCAGTTTGGACCCAGCCATATGCAAATCAGTCTTGACCCTGCACCCAATGGTAACAGTCCAACTCGAACTGCCAGGCAGGTCCTCCCTGGACTGCAAACAAGCATCCTAGGACCGGTTTCGGGCTTTCAGCCCACATCAGCCAGGATAGCTTGACTCTAGTGTTGTTCTGCATTCCGTCCGTCAATTATGTGTCTTTTGCTTTCTCACCCTAAGCGACTGAAACTTTACGGGAAGGCGCAGATGAGGGTAAGACCATGGCACTCATTATGCTGGACCTCAGTGCTGCGTTTGACACTGTAGCACACTTCATCTTGCTACAGTGTCTAAACAAAGCTGGGGTCACCGGGAAGGCACTGGGCTGGCTGAAAGCTTTCCTAACCAACCGGAGCTTTCAGGTTCAGAGAGGCAATTTTCTCTCGGACAGCATAGCGTTAGAACAGGGGGTACCTCAGGGCTCTGCCCTGAGTCCCACCCTGTTCAACCTGTATATGGCCCCACTGGCAGGGGTGGTCCAATCGTACGGCGTAGAGCTAGTCTCTTACGCCGACGATACTCAACTGCTGATCTCCCTGTCCCAAGCTCCCTCCTTGGCTGTTGAAAATTTTAAAACCTGCATGAGCAATCTTGCAGATTGGATGACCCAACATTGCCTCAAACTTAACGGCTCGAAGACTGAGGTGTTGATAATTGGAGGCAAGGACACTAGCTGGACCAAGGAGTGGTGGCCATCCTGTCTGGGGCCTCTGCCTACTCCCGGCAGAGAAGCAAAGAATTTAGGTGTCTGGGTGGATACCAAACTCTCCTTTGACAGCCATGTAAATAAAATTGTAGGGAAGTGCTTTGGGGTCATGAAAACTCTCAACCGTACCCTGGACCTTCTCCCTTTGGAGGCCAGGCGTACCTTGACTCAGGCCCTAGTAACCTCTCCCATGGACTATGGCAATGTACTTCTTCTTGGTACTTCGGAAAAGAACATCAGGAGACTGCAGGTACTACAAAACTCGGCAGCACGGCTAGTATTGAGATTACCCAGAAGAGTTGCTTCTAAATCCACCTTGGCAACCCTTCATTGGCTGCCCATCAGGAAGAGAATTCTTTTTAAAGCCCTTCTTTTATGCTTTAGAATTATCTCTCATAGTGCACCGTCCTACTTGTCTGACCTAGCTGTCCCATACGAGCCTAACAGAGCACTTCGCTCGATGGGAAAGGGCCTCCTCATGATCCCCCGTATAAAAAAATCCAGAATGGGAGGTCGGTCTTTTCGTTCCCTGGCAGCAACCAAATGGAACACCCTTCCCATCAATATTAGGTTAGCAAAAAATGAAGCCACCTTCAGGAAACTTCTAAAAACGCACCTATTTGCCCTTTAGGCTCTTCCCCTCCTCTGATCTCTGACTCTATTCCTCAGCGCGGGGATACGCCGGGAGGCGTCACCATGCGCTCTACAAACCCCTTTATTATTATTAAGTGCGCCAGGTATGCCCAGACGTGGGTCCTGGGCTCACTGTGCCACTGGAATCAAGCTATCCTGGCTGAAGAGGGGTGAAACCCGAAAGCAGTCCTAGAATGCTTGTTTCTGGTCCAGGGGGGATCTGGCTTGGCAGCTCGGGCTGGTCTGTTCCCATGAGGCACAGGGTCGAGACTGATTTGCATATGGCCAGGACTAAACTGGGGTGGCATGGTGAGCAAAAGAATGATGGATTTAACCCAGATCTCTTGACTGGGGTTGAATGTTTTGATTTGTTCTGCATTCCGTCCATCAATTATGTTTTATGATAGTAGACTTAGACAAGTCTTAGAGAGTCTTGGAGAAAAGGGCTTAACAGTGGACTATAACAAATGCAAGTTTGCACAAAATGAAGTTGTATATTTCGGACAAAACATCAGCAAGTACGGGTGAAAACCTAAACAAGATCTCATTTCTGCAATAGTGAATAAAACCCAGTCAAACTAGTAATGATGATGTGAGGGCATTCCTGGGAATAACTGAGTATTACTGTAAATTCATTAAAAAAAATCAGAGAAAACTTATCACATTTGGCAGCTGCTTAAAAACAACAAAAAAATGTGAGTGGTCCAGGTCATGCCAGGATTGCTTTACTAACATTAAAAGGGAAATCAGTGAGGGACCATTTTAAAGGGTTTTGATCCCTTAGCTCAGATCATCCTCACCACTGACGCCATTAACAAAGACTTAGGCAAGGTATTGTCACAACGAGACGAATTTGCTTCACATACGCTTACGGCGGCGGGGGAAAAATATTCAGTCATCGAACGTGAACCATTAGCATGTACATGGGCCATTCATTTTCGGCTATATGTTTGGGGATTCCACCTCATTCTTCGTTCCGATCGTAAGCCCCTTGTTAAAATTTTATCTACGGTAGGTCTAGATAATGTATCCTCCAGAATACGCAAAATGTCTATGAAATTGCTTGATTACAACTGTGACATAGAATACTGGCCTGGTGTAAAAAACAGTGTTACAGATTTCCTTAGCAGTTTACCGTTACCCCATGAAGAGAGCGATGGGCAATTTATGGAGGAATTTGATAAAGTAGCTTCAGTTTGCAGTGAAGGACCTGAAGGTATTGCACTCACTGAGTGGAAAGAAGAGGTTGCAAAAGACCAGGCATTACTGTGGATACTGGCCTAAAAAAAGTCTATAAAATGAAGCGAGGAATTTTGGGGAAATCAGACATAAGTTGTGTGTTGATGAAGGCTTACTATTTAGATCTGGGAAAATAATATCACCAGTCAGTTTACGAAATAGGATTCTTGGATTATACCATGAGGGACACCTTGGCATTTCCAAGACTAAACAAAGAATTACATGTAATTACTGGTGGCCTGGCCTGGACAAAGATATTGAAAATTTAGTTAGGGAATGTGTGGCTTGTAATGATTAGGACAAGAGCCTTAAAACGTTCAGAACACCTTTGAGTCAGATTAAAGCGCCTAGCATGTCTTGGGAAAAAGTTGGACTAGACATTGTCGGACCAGTTGAGGGTCAGAATGGTAATTAAAAATACATACTTGGTGCTTGTTGACCATTTCGCAAGATGGCCTGAAATCAAAATATTTCAGAATGCTGATTGTACAGTTGTCATCAAATTTCTAGACAAAATTTTCATGAGAGAATGGCTTCCAAAATGTATATTAACTGATAATGGATCACAGTTCATGTCCTCAGCTTTCAAAGCATTCCTGCTTCGCATCTGCATTAAGCACCATGTCACTTTATCACCCTGAAGACAATGGCCTGCTCGAGCGCTTTAACAGGGTGTTCAAGGGTTGCATACAACTCTCCAAGAACAATAATATGCAGAGGGAGACTACGATACACAAATTAATATGGGCATACAGGATAACTCCTGGTTCTGTCACCTGCAACAGTCCTTTTGTCATGATGAGGAGCAGACAAGCTTTGAGCAAAGATCTCAGTTGGAATTCTGCTTCTAGACAAGTGGAATGGTCACCTGAATCTGTTAGTAAGAAAATTGCCTCAACTCAATAATGTTACAAAGAATGGAATGACAGGAACCATGGTACTAAAAGTTTGCCCTACAAATGTGAGGAGTATGTTAAGGTACGGTTGGAAAAGGGTGAGATCCAATTCACGAGTCCTTTACAAATATGTGAAATCTACCGAAATTGTGTCAAACTCAGTGATGGAAAGGTCTGGCACATGAATAGGTTTGCCAGATGCATGGTCAGAACAAATCCTACAAGACTTCTTGATTATTGTGATACTAATAAGGATGTGTTGTTGGACTTTAGTGAGAGTGAACCTGGCACCTTTTGGATGACACTGAAAATTTAAATAATGTTAGCATTGCTGATGTAAAAGAAAACACTTCTTTAAATCACTTAGCGTCAAATCTCAGGTCTGTCCACAAGAGTGACCCTTCGTCTAACAAGCTGTCAAGTAAATCATTGGGCCGATCTGTTATCACAGGCAGGTTTGGTAGACCTATTGTCAAACCAAAAATATATAATTCCTTTTTGACAAATATATAGTACCATCTATTCTCATTCTTTTTTCTATGTTCTTCACTCAGATGAAAAGGAGGAAGATGTGTTGTAACTTAGGCACCATCTCCTACTATATTGTGACGTACCATATACCACCCCTTCCTATAGGTATTCCCTGTCACCCCATCCCCACATTCCACACCTGATATTTACTTATGTGTGTTAAGGCAGTTATTTTTCCCATTCGGCGACCAGACTCTGGAATGCCCTCCCCTTTGCCATCCGGGGTAACAGCAACCTCCTCTCGTTCAGAAAGGCCCCAAAAACGCATTTGTTTGCTAAATCTCTCTGATCTGCCCCGAGCCTGCGCTAAAACCATTTTATCTTCAAGCGCTGCGAGGCCCCAAGGCGGTTATGCGCTATACAAATGCAATTTTTCATTTCATTTCATTTCATTTAATTTCATTATTGTTGAGCCAGCTCCTCAATCGGACGTGCCTGAGGCTTTACCCAGTAAATTACTTTTTCTTGCCACTACGCCTATGTCTTATTACAACATACACACACCTAATGCACCTGACTTGAGGTAGTAGTGCCAACACTGCCTGGCCTCCCCTCAGTCCATTTTCAGCACTGTAAGCTCTTCCTACTCCAGCCAAGCACACGATAAAGGAGCACGCTGTAAAACGGTGCACACAATCTGCATGCCCAGCAAAATCAATGTACCTTTATCTGTCACAAGTAAGTCACAATGTAAATCCATAATTAAACATCCCTCTTTCATGAGAGACAACAAACGAATCGGAGGGGGAGAGTCGATGAGCGAAATTTCATGTCAACATTGGACATATCTGCAAAGAAAAAGAACTAATGCAAGTTGGAGTTCTGTAAGGGAGTCCGGGCTCCTCAATATGCTATATAATGCGGCGAGGATGATAGATGATGGGGAATGGCTGGTATTTCTACCTTATCGTAACCCTACTCAAGGCCAGAAGCATACAAGAGTTGTCAGCAGTGAGTGTTTAACTCACTCAGCCATCTTTGTAGCTACAAACTCACTCTCTATTTTCCAGGCTGCTTCTAAAAGACATTCCTGAGATCATTGTTATCTTTCAGAAATTCTGAAAGGCAGGAGTAGTGGCAGGTTTATTGATGCTGCAGTTAAAATAGCATGTTGCATTTGGAGAGCTCCCTTTCGCCTTATGAAAAAGAATACTGACTTTTCTTTTGATTTTCTAATGGAACTCATGAATCAAAGGCCCACCCTGAGGTCAGTAGGCGGAACCTTTATTGCATTGAATCCTGGTATAATACATGTTGAGAGTCAGTGTTGGGTAATGTTACTTTTTCTTCGAGCTTCTGTAATATATACTTCTGTGCAGTACATTTTTAGCTTGTTCAATTATTTAGTCAGCCTCGTAAAAGAACTTTCATCACATCCTGTCCGGCACCAGGATTGATCAGACTATTTTGGGATGTTTTCCAGCAAAGAATCATTACACGTTTATCAGTATGATGTCATGCCTATGGGATCTAGTCCTTTGCATACTTGTAAGTCACAAATGCATGGTAGGAAGCCCTCAGAAAAAAGGGAAATATGCAAATTACTCAAAGCAGATAGCTCAACCTTATTCCAGTCTTGACAAACTGACATACAGTACAAAACATAGTTTATCAAATTGGGCCTGCATGCCCCTCAGTGGCTGCTCATTTAACCCAGAAAAACATTCAATCCGTATATCAAGCCCAGAAAGCAAATTGGGGAGCTTACAGTACTCCTTCCTCAAGCTCTTTCAGTAACCTAAGGAGAAGTCAAATTCACCACTTGTGAGTTGTGTAACCCCCCCCTTCCCCCAATGGAGAGAAATAAAAGCATTATTTACATGAGCGCATTTTGTTCTATATCATGCCTGGCTGCATTCAGATTTTAATGTGATATAAACATTAATTCTCTTTCAATATTTCTTGTAGATGCTGCTTACATTCCAGGATATGGTTGCCTGTTTCTCACAAACGGAGTGGGAGCTTTTACACAAATGGCAGAACGATCTTTATGAAAATTTGATGAAGGAAATTTACCAAGTCTTAATGTCGCTAGGTAAAGTTACATTGAATGTATTTTCCAAAGTTTGCATGTTCTATAAGTGGCTGATTTATGGTTCTCATAATACTGTTATGTATGATTGTGTTTGCTATATGTATGGTCATTGAACATTAATTTTTAGGTCTCGTCTAGGTGGTGCATGCACTGCTCTAGGAGGGCCTTTAGCCATCGGTCTGCTCCTTTTCAAGCACACTCCTGCTTGTGCTGGCATCCACCTTGCGGGAGCGAGCAGCGGTGCGTGTTCTAATTGAAAACATATGGCTTTGGCTCCACTGCTGCTCGCTCCCGCAAGGCGGAGGCCAGCACGAGTGTGCTTTAAAACAGCTGCTGCTTGTTGGCGTTCTGCCCGTGCCTAACAAAACACCTCATGTGCGCGATTGTTAATTTGCGAATTCGGCGTGCTCAGGGTGCCTGGAGCGATGTGTGACCAGTGCTTGCTGTGTGTCCTGTTGCTCAATAGTCACTGTTTACTTTACAAACACAGCAGGGTGCTCTGGGTATCAAGTTCTACCGAGCAGTCTTAATAGGTTTTCATTTGAAGTTAAACTGAGGGGACGTGCGAGTTCTCGGCACGTTCTTTGACTTTTGCAATCTCGTAGTTTGAGCGCGAAACACGGTTGTATATCCGTGCGCCAGCTAGGAGCAGATTTAGAATCCAGCAGTTGCGTTCTCTACAATTGGGCCCTTTACTCTGAGAGCAGTGGCGGCCCTGTGGTACCAATGTTCTTACTAGCCAGAAAACCACAAGCACTTTAAACCTGAATCTCCTCGTGCCTAACAAAAACAAGCATTTGCAATGCAATAGGTCTCGCATTAGAAAAGTTTGAGTTATTAGTATTGTAAATGGCAATGTTTTTATTTATGCTGTAGTTAAGTTTTGTTGTATAAAAAGGAACATATAAAATATTCCTTGTACAAAAGTGTTACATTTTAATAAGGTATATCAAGGAATTTGATATGTACATACGATTAGCAAACAAGGTAATTGTAAACATCATAAAAATCTGCTATTGAGGATGGTGCAGGTTATTATAACATGCACATCTTTTGTCTCCATAAAGAGAGTGCATTATTGGCCTTGTTATTCACCACTCCTGTCTGGCCACCTTATGCAGGAAGTGTATGCAATGTTCTACTTGTTTGACCATACATACATTGTACAGATAAAAGGTGCAAGTTCTTGCTTTATGGAACAATGCAACACGTCTTGCAAGTAGTCCATGTGGCATTTGCTTTATGGAATAGTGCATGCATTATGCAGGTAGATGTTTATTTCTGCTTTATAGTTTCTGTGCACATCCTGCAGGAAAAGGGGGCTTGTTGCAAATGTATCATGCAGTGCACACTTGCAGTGATAGGACACATGTTATTTTTAACAGATGTATTCATTGCTTATGTAAGAGTGGAGTAATGTTATTACTTTATAATGCAAGGTAAACTACATGCAAGTAGAGTAAAAAGAATAGTGGAGGGGGTGCTTGGCTTTATGCTTTATGCACACATTCTGCAAATATCTGGTACATGTTCTTTTTATTATAGTACATACACCTGATACAAGTTATAGATGGGTGCTTAGCTAATGCAATTTTAATGGGAATGATCAGTTACATGCTTTGTTTGGCGGTTATTATTTCCTGCACAATGATCCATTAGCCATATGGAAGACGTGTAGTGTAGTACATGCAACTGGCTTTAAATTGGGGAATTACACTTTCAATTGGTGTTAGATTAGATCAGTACAATGTGATCTGGGCAATAGCTTGCTTAATGTTTTCAATGATCCATTGTTTAAGACCCTTAAAGGTGACTTTGCGCTAATAAATGTGTATTATTATTATTAGTCAGAAGCACATAGAAATGTGATCTCAAAATAAGAGCTGCTTGTCTTATTTTGATATACAATAAAAATACAGGCCTGTATATATAACATCAGTATACAGATAACATTGACTTATATACCTAGCGAGCATACACACACAAGTAAACAAAATTAGGCACACTGCTTGCAGCCGTTTTTTTACTATCCATTGCCATTCCCTCCTTCGTGAATGAGACTTGCAGGCAAGGAATAAATGAAAAAAGTTGTTTGCTATGCAATACAACATTTCCCTGGTCACTACCCCGTCCCCCCACCCTAATTGCTGGCCCAGCAAGAGCAACCAGTATGAGTGTTAGTAACAATTATTTTTTTTAGATAGAATTGTACTAATAGATCGCTGCGCATCAGAGGCATGGGCGGATTTTAAGGCTCTTCTCTCTATCTAATTTGCTTTTTTTATGTTTGGCAGCCTTCGTCTTTCCATTTTTTGGTCAGTGTTTCCATATTTGGTGTGCACTTTCATGGCGAACATTTGCAGAGGGGAAGAAAAGGTGGGGGCGGGCGAGGGAAGCTGGTGGCAGGAAGCAAGGAGGAAGGGGGCGAGGCAAGGCCAGTTGGCAGTAGCAACGAGACCCAGTAACTTGATAGTCAGTTTTCAGCGATTAGCTTTACCAGCGCTCATTTTTTTTAGTAACTCTGGCAAACGAATAAGCCCGGGATAAAGTGTGGAGATGATCGTTAAAGGGCATTGTAACGTCTGTAAAGAAGGAATCGGAAAGCAAGGTGAGAACAGAAACGGCGGGGAACTTCATATAGTAAAGTCCTTAGTGCGCTGCTACCCTATGCATAATACAATACTCTCTTGTTACCCCACATTGCTAAACTAGCTAAAGCGACTAGTGTGAGTGTTGTTGACGGAGTAATGTTTAAGAAAAAGACACTAATGGCCACCGCGCAATACAGGTATTGACGCAATGCACGTTATATCACCATTAGCGTAGCAGAGCATGCGCGTTCAGTTATGTGTTGTACCAAAAGTGTATGCACACATTTTTTAAGTTTCATGTTAGTGAGGTGTGGAGGGGGGCGGGAAGTGGCATCACTGGAAGTTTTTTTCAGTGCACAGTTCATTTTGTTCACATGCCGAATAGAGGAAGCATGCATAGTTACGTGCATATTTTATGCCCACAAGAGGACAGTTTGCAGACACAGAGTATATGTTTTTTGGGCTTTGTTTAATGCACACCTTTTGCCAGGTAAATATATCTAATGCAATTTTATTTGGGATGTTATTATATTGCATTTACTACTCAGCGAGCGCACACGCAAAAGTAGACAGAAATAGGCACACTTTTTGCACACGTCCTTCAATATGCACCTATACACCCTCTATCGTAAATGAAGCCGAAAAGCAAAGATAGGGGAATGAAGTTGTCTGCCGTGCAATAGAACACCTTCGTGCTCCCTTGTGTATTTGGTGAACTTTTTGGACACGTTGTACTGTGAAGTCTTTAGACACCTTTAAGTAAAGTCGGCGCAGTGAAATGCTTTAACAGTCGAGTAAAGTCCGCGCTATATAAATATGCTGACACCTTCAAGTAAAGTCGATGCTATGAAGTACTTTGACGCAGTCGGGTAAAGTCCGCGCTATATAAAAATGCTGTTGCCATCACGCTAAAATAATCCTTTTGTTTGGCAAGTCCGCGCTTTATTAAATAAAAAAACGTTTTAATGAATAACGCCTTCAATCGCGCACTGTAGAATGGTATAGCAGTACATTAAAAGTGCTTTCATGCAGTCGGGTTAAGTCCACAATATAAAATGCTGGCACCATTTGTTATTGTGTAATGCTTTCGGCTTGTATGAGTTCTGTTTATTTCGTGAACTCTTTGGACACGTTGTACTTCATTAAAGGGAAAGCAATAAGCAAAAGCGATCACGCTCTGAGAAACGAAACTGATGGCACGCTCCTACTGACAAAGAAACATACTGATGGAAACCCGAATAGAGGAAGCATGCATAGTTACGTGCATATTTTATGCCCACAAGAGGACAGTTTGCAGACACAGAGTATATGTTTTTTGGGCTTTGTTTAATGCACACCTTTTGCCAGGTAAATATATCTAATGCAATTTTATTTGGGATGTTATTATATTGCATTTACTACTCAGCGAGCGCACACGCAAAAGTAGACAGAAATAGGCACACTTTTTGCACACGTCCTTCAATATGCACCTATACACCCTCTATCGTAAATGAAGCCGAAAAGCAAAGATAGGGGAATGAAGTTGTCTGCCGTGCAATAAAACACCTTCGTGCTCCCTTGTGTATTTGGTGAACTTTTTGGACACGTTGTACTGTGAAGTCTTTAGACACCTTTAAGTAAAGTCGGCGCAGTGAAATGCTGTAACAGTCGAGTAAAGTCCGCGCTATATAAATATGCTGACACCTTCAAGTAAAGTCGATGCTATGAAGTACTTTGACGCAGTCGGGTAAAGTCCGCGCTATATAAAAATGCTGTTGCCATCACGCTAAAATAATCCTTTTGTTTGGCAAGTCCGCGCTTTATTAAATAAAAAAACGTTTTAATGAATAACACCTTCAATCGCGCACTGTAGAATGGTATAGCAGTACATTAAAAGTGCTTTCATGCAGTCGGGTTAAGTCCACAATATAAAATGCTGGCACCATTTGTTATTGTGTAATGCTTTCGGCTTGTATTAGTTCTGTTTATTTCGTGAACTCTTTGGACACGTTGTACTTCATTAAAGGGAAAGCAATAAGCAAAAGCGATCACGCTCTGAGAAACAAAACTGATGGCACGCTCCTACTGACAAAGAAACATACTGATGGAAAAAAGTGAAACTGACTGAAGCAAGCGCCCGGGCCACGTTGAAAAAAAAGCCACACACATTGGATGCAGTCAAGGCGCGCTCACGAGGTCAGAAGGCACTCCACAGAAACAACTACCAGACACATTGACGCCTGCACTTTCAAAGTGAAATGAAACAAAGTGAAACTGACTAAAGCAAGCGCACGGCCCACGTTAAAAAAAGCCACACACATTAGATGCAGTCAAGGCGCGCTCACGAGGTCAAATCTCCAAAGGAGAAGCTCGTGACAGCCTGACTACAGCAGAAAAAGCTCGTAACAGTCTGGTGTCCACACCATTCCCAGAAAAGTGGCAACATAAGTTGTCTCGCATAGACAGCAAAAGCTTCGCTTTTGCTTTCGTCTAGGCGAGACCTAAAAAGACATGAATGTGTCCGTCTGTAACGCCACTGATTCTCATGTAAAGCGATCTGATACCTGCAATTCTAGTTAGCGCTATATAAAACTCCCCCCACCCCACCAAAACAGCAAAAAAAACAATGCATTGTTTCTACTCTAACATTGCATGGAACGTTTGTTTCATTACACGTTAAGGTTGGTGAATTAGACTGGGGAGAAATACATTTTAATTGCATTTCAGAACACGCGTTTCCGTGTTTTTTTCCACCTTCGCTACCCGTCGTAGAAGCTGTGAATATGCCTTTCTTCAGCAGGTAGAGGCAGCTCCTGGCAGCTCACTAGCATGGGCAACGACCTCAAGCTCTGAGGGGCCTGTGGCGGCGCTGTTGCGCATTATTGTTAGTCGCAGAGATATTGACAGTCTGTGCTCCGGAGGAAAATAGGAGTTTCTTATGACATATTGTGTGTCTCAGCAAGACTCATAAATAATTTTTACGAGTTTTTGTATGCATGGGAAAGTCTTTGATTCAGCCTCCCATAAAGATAAACTTCTATTATGGAATGTATTTGTCAAGTAGTTGCGTGATGGATGGAGCTGCTTTTACCACGTGGCAGTTTGATGAGTTTTAGATGCACAGCTTACCATAGAGGATTTGCGGGCAGTAGAGAAATAATTATTCCTGGGGAAATGCATAATTTCTGTACCTGGGTTTTAATTTTTTTCCCCATCGTCGTTTGTTTCTGTTTCCTCTTCTGGACTCGAGGTCACCTTACTCGTTTTCCCCAGCACGATAGCTTTTGTTTTCTGGTTCACGCCTGAAACTTGTGCCTTTTGACTGTGTCGGTACGCTTTCAACATATTACACGAACGTCTTTTAGGTAAAAGCTATGCCTTGTAAGTGATTTTCAATCATCAGTTAATCTTACGTGTACATGATGGACAGACATGAAGAAAATAAACGTGCAGTTTTTCCTGTTTATTACATCTGAAGGTTCTTTTCACTCCCTAATGTACATTTGTATTGCCCTCCCTATCGAGGATAATAAAGACGGCTAGACACACATTTGTTTTTGCTAATGAGGCTTGTTTTATCTTGTGATATTTTAGGGAAGGGACTTCCAGTTCTGTTTGATCATCACATGTACATGTGTCCTTTGTAGTTTTGTTGGCACTACTTTTTAGCAGTTGTTCTTTAATTTTTATGTTACATTTTCAAGGAAGTGAATTATGTTTAGTTAAGACATATAAAGGTTTATAATACACTCAGATATCACATTAAAATTAAATATCAAACCACTTATGATTTAATGCCATATTGCAAATACATCTAGGCCAAATATTTATTTTTTGAGAATTTAATTTTGAACAAATGAACACTAAAGGGACCAAGAGGACCAGAAACATTCTAGAATACATTTTTAGTTCTCCTCGTGCTCCCAAATGTCATGTTTGTATATATTCAAACGATGCAACGTAAGCACCAGTCAGACCATTAATAACTATAGATGACTTTCCAGCAATGTCACATTAAATAGTGAAAACCTGACACTTCCAATGTGCTAGTTTTACTCAATTTCAGAGAGTTTTTGCCAATGTACACAAGATCATGAAACATAGAAGCAAACCGAGAAACATAGAAACAATCAGAGATTACCCTAAATTGGGGCTTGTCAATTAAAAATGTTGTGTAGTTCCAAAATAACTGCTCTCTTGTATTCTAACCAGATCTAACATACTCCTTTATTTCTACATAGCCAACTCATTTTCACTGTTGCATGCAGCTTGCAAATACATACCAGCGAGACTTGCAATTCAGAACTAGGGCATTACTGCCATGTGAGGCATTTAAGACAGCTGCATTCTTAAAGGTCTTTAGCAAAGTTTTAAAAAGTATCCTCCATTAAAGTAGTTAGATCCACGAAGATCAGTCATAGCCTGCTGTGTCCCTTTGGAAGTAATTTTCCAGTGCTGCTTCCGTTTTCTTTACTAGTAAATAACACTCTTAGTGAAGTAGTGTGGCTCACTGGTTAGAAGCGGCAGACCCGAGAGCAGAGGACGGCCTGGGACCAGGGTTCGATTCCCAGCACGGCAGGTTTCTGGACCAGGGTCAGCGGACTCGATAATTCTCTCGCCTCGGTGCCCACTCTGATCAGCGATCACACTCGGCAACTCTGGGCATTAGCTTGCCTCATCTTCACTAACGGCCCCCCAGACCGCCGGGGATGCCTGGTCTCACCCTGGAGATACCCATTAAGGGACCATCTCTCAGGGAAGCCAGGAAGGGTTTCGCGGCGGTCGAAGCGCCAGGACGCCTACGGGTAGCAGTGCGCTATATAAATGCCTACACACACACACTCTGAGATATCTATAGTCCAAGACCACCGCTAGTCTGATATTTCCAAAGATTCAATTAAAAGTTCATTTCTTTTCCATAAATATCATAATTTTAACTTTTTGACTACTGCAATCCAGGGATCCCCATTGAATCCTTATTGAAATCTGGTGACCCCCATTGAGTCATTACTGGAATCCAAGGACCCTGTCTTAAGCAGGCTCAATTACATTTTTTTAAATTCACAAACAAATACAAAAAAGTCTACAGTTTCATTCCAATTGAAGGGTTGCAGAGTTTCAGTTGAACTGAGCCCACCAGTCACCCATACTATATTCTGGTTGATGCATTAATGAATTAATCTGAGGACACCAATTTATTTTATAGTTTGTTATTTCAAATTCCTTTGTGTTTATGAAACATTTTACAATTTTTAATTTTGCTTATTTATTTATTCGCACTTTATTAACCCCTTGCATGCTGATGACAGAACGGTTCCGTCATCAGCTACGGGTGAGCTGTGCTGATGACGGAACCGTTCCGTCATGACTCCGCCCGCGCAAGGTGGAGTCAGCATGGGCGGGGAATTCCCGCTGCACGCAAGGGGTTAATTTGTTAATATTTCGTAATACATGAACTGCCCAAGAGGCCTACTCTTTGGGATGCTGTTGAGAGGTGCTAATTACCACAGGAACAAGTGTTTAAGGACGGAAGCATATAGAAGTAGCAGCTACGGTCTATAAAGAGCCCAAGCAACTGTATAATATATATATTCCATCCTCAAACCACACTCACCAATTGCACTACATTCCTGCCTCATACTCAGGCAACCGCACACCTTCTCACTTCCCTCATACACACTGACACAACTAAACCCTTTGCCTCAAAATGCTACTCTAAGCTAAGCCAGCTCAAATCGCAAAACCTCAAAGGAACATAGCGCTATTGGACTATACACACCATCATTCTCCATGGAGCCATCTCCTCTCCACGGTCACTATGCCAGCCGCTCTTTACACACACCATTCTTTGCTCCAGCTCTTGGGTAACGAATAGACGTCTGTTATTCAGCACCGATATGCCCCTTTGCGGGTGAAAGTGCGCTTTACAAATACACCTTATGTTATGTTACTATGATGAACTGCCCCCACCTAACAATAAAAACTATAACAAACAAGCATTGGCATAGCCAATAGGTCTCGCCTTTGGAACCTTATAAGGCCTGAAGATTTTCTTTTGGAATTGGAAGCACCAAACCCTTATGTACTGAGAAGACTATTTGAATTTTATTCTGGTTTGCATGAGAACGACAGTGAAGTTTCAGCTGGCCCTCAAAATTGTGTAGCTGTTTTGAATACATTTTATGTAATTTAGAAGTTGGAACTGTTGCTCATTTTGAGTAGTCGAGAAGGTGATTGTAGTGCCCACTACTGCTGCTTAGAGCTTTGGTGTGATGCATGAAAGGTTTCAAGTTAGATTCCTATGTTGCGAGGAAACAGGCAATTCGTTGTGTGGCCTGCACAAGTAATGGGTCCACGTTCACCCTTCACTGGAAACCAAGTATCCCATTGTATCGCTTGACTCTGTCAGGGTAGCGAAGCACAGCAGTCCAAGGCCCACTCAAGGGAGATAGTGTGGGCTAGTAATTACCATTCACTGACACTCAATAATAGCCCTCAATAAATGATTGTCCGTTCTTTGCTTTTACCTAGAAAAGTTAAAGTCCATTTATTACACACCCACTACTCAATACTATGCATGAATTTACAAATATACATAAGGCTGGTGGAAACAACATTACATTTGACCCCTAAAGGGGCATGACCCCAAAATTCACACTAATCCCCCACTCAAATACAATATAACACATAACCATATATGGGGGCGTCAGTTGCACTAGGTCAATGTTGTCACAGTTCAACTCTATGATCACAGTACTACTTTGTTCAGCCACTAACCTTGCTAACCATAATCCCCCTGCACTTATTATCATTAATCAAACATTTTCAATAAGGTGCTCAACATCGATAAGTAATAAAACACTGCGACCTCTTGGACATATGGATTACTGTCAGTGTTAACAATTCTTTAAATAAAGCATTGACAACTAACATCTTGAATAGCACTTTAAAAAAGCATTTTCAATACAGCATGTCTCTGTGTCTTCCCTCACAATCTTTAGACCACAGAACTGGCAACCATAGACTCAGCCCCTAGAGGACACAGCACTCCCAGCCATAGGACGCATGCTCGAGCATGGGGGAGTGCTTAAACCTTGAGAGAAAATCCCAACTTGGCCCTTTTTCTGGAGAGACTGCACACGTAGGGTCAGTAGTTTTTGTAAAAGCTCGTTGGGGGAGCTGCTGCCCTTCTGGAGCTTCACCCCGCCACACTTAACTAGTGTTGATGGTGGTACTCCTGCCATCCTGAAGCCACCATATTTCACTTTTTTGTTTTGATAATCAACTTTATTAATTTTATAAAAACTGAAAAATTCATTGGTTGCAGTTCATTAAGCATTAAAGGGAACATGCCAGGGTACATTGGTGGCATAAAGAGGGCAGTCCGTCAGAGTATAACACAGCAGTTTGTACCGTGGTTACAGTGCAGTAAAAAATAAAAGGAAAACAGATCATCATGGTGGCAGCATATTAAACCATTTACCCCACACTTTGGTAAATAAATCCGCACATCCCCGAGCCTCGAATAGGACCTCTTCCTGGATCCCACACCAGTCCACTCTCCTGCGCCATCTCTGCACCGTAGGGGCCTTGGCTTGCGACCAAAGCGCTGCTATGTCCCTTTTGGCCACCGCCACCGCTGTCTCTAAGAGACGTTTGTCCATCCTGGAGCCATCTAGGCCGTCAAAGACCCCTAAGAGCATACGCATTGGATCGTGTGGAACCTCCCATCCCAAGGCCTGCGTAAGCTCGAGCTCCTCCCCCCTCCAAAACGGGCCCAGCATTGGACAACACCATACCATGTGATAAAAGTCAGCAGGGGTTGAGGCACATCGCAGGCAGGCTGAAGAGGGCTTCAATCGGGCCTGGAGTAGACGTGCCGGGGCGAGGTATGCCGCATGGAGGAAGTATAATTCGGTCAGGCGCAGCTTGGAGGACGTGGTCAGTGTCTTGGGTGACATAAGGGCATCCCTCCAGTCTGCCTCTTCTAGGGGGCCCAGCCAACCTTCCCAGCGGGCCCTAAGCAAATCTAGGGAAGCAGGACCATTATTCACCAGGGACCGGTAGATGCGGGACACTCCCCCTCTGCCCAGGTCTCCCATCATCACCTGGGCTTCCAACGGGCTGAACTCTGGAAGGAAGACAGGAGGTGAGACATGCATGTAGAGGGTGTGTCTGAGTTGCAAATAACGATAGAGTTGGGAGTGGGGAAGAGCGTGGTGCTGCTGCAGGTCTGCGAAGGAACGGATGTGGTCTCCCACCCAGACATCCCGAGCACTGAAACTCCAATAAGATCCCACCTACGGAACCCCCTCAGGGACGAGACCTCCCGCAGCTAGGACACATGCCAGAGTGGCGTCTGCCGGGAGAGTTAATGGTCCCATCCCACATGCCGTAGGGCCATACGCCAAGCCAGAAACACTGTCCTGGTGACCGGGGCCATTGCCTGTGGTACTGGACTACCATACAGGAGCGCTTGGACTTGCGCAAAGTCCATCGCAGTGAGTTCCACACGATAGGCAGGGTCGGACCAGCCGCCCGCATACCAATCCTGGATTACGATGAGTTTCATGGCCAGGTAGTAGATGTGAAGGTTGGTTACTCTCATACCCCCATCAAAGGGGGGAATGCGACAGTGTGCCAGGGATATGCGTGGTCTCACCCCTCCCCCCCCTGCCCCCCCCCCCGAGAAACCGGGTGAGGACTCCATCAAGCTCCCAGAACCAGCTACCCAGAAGGTGGACCATGATGTTTTGCAGTATGTAGAGGAAACTGGGGAGGACCATCATTTTGAAAAGCGCACTTCTGCCGAGGGGGTTCAGGGGAAGGGTCTGCCCCTTCTTGAGGTCCACCTTCATCCTAACGACCAGGGGGGTGACGTTCAGGGCCCACTCAAGCTCTGGTAGTAAAGTTACCCAGACGCCAAGGTATTTGACCGACTGCCAGTCAGAACACTCTCTGGAGGGATGCAGTGGGACCAGAGTGGACTTTGCCACATTAAGTCGAAGCCCAGAGACCCTAGGAGGACCTTCAAGCACCTGGGTCCAGAACTCTCGGGATCCGCCAGATAGAGAAGCACGTCGTCCGCGTATAGGGCTATCTTGTCCACCTGACTCGAGTCTCAGGCCCAGCCCCTAATAAGGGGGTCTTTTCGGATATAGGAGTGGCGAGAGAGGGCACCCCTGACGCGTACCCCTTCGGATCGGAAATGCCTCGGAGAGCTCTCCGTTAATGAGTACACGGGCTCGGGGGTTGGTGTAGAGAACCTTGATAAAATGGCGAAACGAGGGACCAAAACCCATCTTGTCTAGCACATCTTGCAGGTATTCCCAATTCACAGTGTCAAAGTCCTTTTCAAAGTCTATGAAAAGGAGGGCCAGGTATAGGGTTAGCCGCTCCCGGTGGGCCAGTACTAGGTGGAGGCGACGAATACAGTGGCGGGTACCTCTAGCCGGCATTAACCCACATTGGTCAGGGTGGACCAGGTCCTGTAAGAGAGGTCGGAGTCTCTGAGCCAGGACGGTGGCGAAGAGCTTAATCTCCGTGTTGATAAACGAGATCGGGCGGTAGTCCTCACAATTCAGGGACGGCGGCTGTGTCTTTGGAATAACCACTATCGTGGCCAGATCCAACATGTTGGGGGCCAAAGTATCCCGGAAGGCCGCATAGTATTCCTGCAAGTACCCATCGGGCCCGGGCGTTTTACCGGGATGTAGGAGGGAGATGGCATCCTGGACCTCCTCCAGGGTGAAGGGGCGGTCCAAAGTGTCCTCATTCTCCTGAGAGAGAGAAAGCAGCTGGGTAACAGTATCGTCCATCAGAGCAGCCAGAGGAGCGTCCGGGGGTCGCTCACCGTAGAGGTGCGCATAGAAGGCAGCAAACGTTTGCGCAATGGCCCCAAAGGTCACTTGGGGGGTCCCTTTGTTCGACCGGACCTCAGGAATAATACGGCTGACTTTAGGATAGGACACAAGGTTATGGAGGAGCTTTCTGTTCTTGTCTCCCCATCCATAGACGTGAGCAACCGACGAGTGCCAAAGCATTTTAGCTGATTCCTACGAGATACGGCGGATCTCCTCTCGGACCGCTGCCAGTCGTCGGGAGGATTCCTCCCGCCCGCGGAGAGTTGGGCAGCCTCCAGCTGTAACGCTTGGGATTCCAGCCGTGCGAGTTGGGCCGTCTGCTCCGCATGCTACACGTGGATTTATCCTCTAGCCACACCACGGACAACAGCCTTGCCCGCCTCCCACAGCGTTCCTGGTGAGGGAACCGATCCCGCATTGGTAGAAAATTAGTGATTCAGTTCCTGGCCGAGTGACTCCACTAACTCCGAGTCCTGCAAGAACCAGGCGTTCAGCCGCCAAACCGCTCGTGGACCCGTCAGAGGAGCCCCCAGCCGGAGGGAGACAGGAGAGTGATCCGAGATCCCTCTGGGCAGGATCGCGGCGTCCGAGACCAGCTGACAATCGGCTGCTGACAGCAGGAGAAGGTCAAGGCGGGAGTGCGTATGGTGGGACGCCGACGTATGGGTGTATTGATCGTCGCGGGGGTGCCTAACCCGCCACTCGCCACAGAGACCCAGGGCCGAGCTAGACAGGGATTTAGCGAAGGTGAGGCGGGCCTCGGATGGGATCCCCGTCGTATCACGCATGGGCTGCAGAATGGCATTAAAATCCCCGCCAACGTCCAACCGTAGTTGTGCCGTGATGGAATTTGGGTTCAGAGCAGTGAACAATTGGTCGCAGTGGAACAGGCTAGTAAACGAGAACTTTAAAAGTGAGCTCCAACGTCTGGTATCCAACACTGACCATTATTGTAGATTGGCCTGTAACCCCACCAAAGATATTCAAAACTTAACTAAAGTTATCACCATGGAAGCTCTGGAGAATGGTTTTATAAGCAAACATGAAAAATATTTCTTGAACATTACTAATCCCAGAACCCCCGTGATCTACACGTTGCCTAAAATCCACAAAAGAATGGATAACCCCCCAGGTAAGCCAATAGTGTCTGGTTGTGGTTCAGTGCTAGAACCACTGGGCCATTATGTCAACTTCTTCCTGAAGGATTTTGTGCCGGTAACTGAATGTTATATCAGAGACAGCATGCATATGATTAATTTCATTGAAAACTATTCTTTTAATCCTGAAAATGAGACTCTATGCACACTAGACGTAGAGTCTCTATACACTAATATTCCTCAGAAAGACTCATTACTTGTCATGGAAAGCATACTTAACACCAGGACACGTCCCCATAGGGTACCCACTCTGTTCATAATACAACTCTTGGAGATCTGCCTCACCCAAAACATTTTTCTCTATGACTCACAGTATTACCAGCAGGTGCGTGGCACTTCCATGGGGGCGATTTTTGCCCCCACTTTAGCGATCCTGTAAATGGATTGGCTGGAAACTAATACCATTCTTTCGAGTAGGAACCCATTCCATCAGGGACTACACACCTGGAAGCGTTACATAGACGATATCTTCTTAATCTGGGGTGGCTCTACTGAAGATTTCCCAGGACTCCTACACTGGTTGAATAACAATTGCAATGGCCTCACTTTTTCTCTGACCCATAGCAAAAATAGCATTCCCTTCTTAGATTTGACCATCGAACACCATGATGGGATACTATACACGTCCCTTTTCCGTAAACCAACAGAAAGAAACACCCTGCTTAGTTACAACAGCTGTCACCCCAGGGCCTTAAAAGACAGTTTGCCGTATTCACAATTCCTCAGACTAAGGAGAAACTGTTTCAAGAAAGAGGATTATTTCATTGAAGCTAATATCCTATTCGATAAGCTCAGGACTAAAGGCTATCCTAGGCGCCTAATAAAAAATTCAATGAAAAGAGCCTGGTACTGTCCCCGGGACACTCTTCTGGAACCCAAACCCAAAGAAACCTCTGAGAAAATAGTATGTGTCACCACCTTCTCCACCATATCCAACCGTGTAAAACAGAGTATAAAAAAGAACTGGCACATATTGAACTCAGGTCCCCTCAACTGGGAAACTCCCCTCTTTGCTTTCAAGAAAAGCAAAAATCTTAAGGACCAACTTGTAAGGGCAGCTTTACCCTCCATAATTGGGAAAAATCCTACACTTCATGATCATTGGGCATTACCCCCCCTACGTGGTCATTCCAAATGTGGGTCTTGTGTGATATGTGATTTCTCAATTGACTGTAAAGAATTTGTATATAAAGATGTAAGAAATGAACTGCGCACCTTTACTAACTGCAACAGTTGTAACATCATTTATGCAATCTTCTGTCCGTGTAATCTAATATATGTGGGCCAGACAAAACAGAAAATTAAGCTGCGAATATCTCAACATCGCAGCCGCATTAGGTGCAAAACACTAAATGCACCCCTGGTTGAACATTTTGTAGACAAAGGACATACTGAAAACGAGATCCGTTGGACTGTGATCACACAAGTCATCATACCACCCAGGGGAGGCGACCTGACCCGTATGCTCAACAGAGAGGAATTGAAATGGATTTTGAAAACGGACAGTCTTAATTCGGGTCTGAGCCTGCAGGAGGATTGGACTGCTCTAATTTGAACTCCTCTTGACACTCATGAAACGTTGGTGTCTAAAAGACTCTGTGCAACGAATTATGCACCTCCTTGACTCCCGTGTTCATAAAATGTGCTGTTCAATGTTTTATAAAATTGTCAATTTGCACTATGCATAACTGTAAATACACATCCCCAAGATGGCCGCCACAACGTGCACCCCTCCTCTATGTCTATGCCCAGAGCCTCACTCACACTGACCAATCAGCGTCCTCTCACTCCTATCTTACTTCCTTGTTCGATTGCACGAGCACGCCAGGGAACACTTCCAAAGACCGACCAAACGGTGAGTCACCAGCAGCCGAGGGCACCGCTCCCTGGATCGAGCGTGGCTTACAATGCTCTAAATTCCACTCTTTCTTAACAGGCTTACCCTGGCGTCGCCCGATTACGATTGTGTAACGCGGCAACCCACTTCTTATTTGGGTAAGGATCATTGCATGGCACTCGTTCCTTGCCGCGACTTTGTTTTTAATCACATTAACTTTGATATTGCTATTCCCCACTTAGGGCTGCTGGTCCGGGCCTTTTTGCTTATCCTAAACGGCAAAATAATATCATTGGAATTGGAATTGGAAGGTTCTTATATAGCGCATGGCTACTCGGAAGCATCCCAGCGCTTGAAGAAGGATGGAAATTGATGTAAAGACTGGGAAAAGGGGAAACTGATTTATGGCCTAGGGAACAATGATGTTTTTAATTGTTTTCGGAACACCAGAAGGCTGGGTTCTAGACGAAGTGATAGTGGTAGGGCGTTCCATAGCTTCGCCGCGTTTCGGGAGAAAAGGCGGTCCCCAGACCGGACTTTATTGGTCCTGGGCGTTATGAGGAGGTTTTGGTGGTTAGAGCGAAGGTGCCTCGATGAAACGTATGGTCTGATCATATCCTTCAGAATGGGGGGGCCATTCCCATGGAGAGTTTTATGAACCAGACAAAGAGTCTTGAAATGGATTCGCTCCTTTATTGGGAGCCAGTGTAAAGCCCTTAATGCAGGGGCTGCGGTGGTACGACGGCTGGTTCCGGTAAGTAGCCTTGCTGCAGAGTTTTGAGCTATCTGCAGTTGGCGGATGACTGAGGTAGGGGCTCCTAAATAGAGAGCATTCCCATAGTCCAGCCTAGATAGAATGAGGGACTGGACTATGGTTTTCTTCGCAGTTTCCGGCAACTGGGGAAGAATTTTCCGGATGGTTTTTATTAGACCGAAGCACGTAGCCACTGTCTTTTTCGCCTGAGTTTTAAAAGAAAGCTCCGTGTCGAGCCAGAACCCTAGGCTTTTTATCTCCGTTTTGGGGGTGGGCCCGGGTCCCATGCAGGAGGGCCACATGGAGGGGGTGTTAAAGGAGGCCTTTCTTCCGAGCAACATCAGCTCGGTTTTTCCTCCATTCAGTTTTAGTTGGGAGGCATCCATCCATCCTGCGACTTCAACCAGGCAGCTACAGAGATTGTTTTGAGGGGAGTCTGCCTGGGTGAGGGAGACTACTAGCTGGGTGTCGTCAGCGTAGCTCACCAATTGGATTCCGAATGGGGCTACTACCTCTGCCAAGGGGGCCATATACACATTAAACAGTGTGGGGCTAAGGGAAGAACCCTGTGGCACCCCACACTGTAATGGTATTGGGAGGGAGCAGTTGGTGTCTGAGAAGACTTTAAAGAATCTGTTACTGAGAAAAGATTCAAGCCATGCAAGAGCTTTGCCTGTAACTCCAATTCTCTCTAGGCGGGCGAGTAGGACACGGTGATTAACCGTGTCGAAGGCGGCGCTGAGGTCCAGGAGGATAATGGCCGCGCTGCCACCTGCGTCCAGAATCCTCCTGGATACCTCAACCACCCTCAGCAAGGCTGTTTCAGTTCCCTGTCCTTTTCGGAAACCTGTTTGTGTGGGATGGAGCAGGTTTTGAGACTCCAAGTATGATGCCAGTTGTTTGTTAACCCACTTTTCAGCCAGCTTGCTAATACCGGGGAGGAGGGAAATGGGACGGTAATTCGAGAAATCCTCAGGGTTAAGGTTTGGTTTTTTTAACAAGGCCTTTACCATGGCTAGTTTCCAATCTTGAGGGACTATCCCAGAGTCCAAGGAGATGTTAACAAGATCAATGATGTTTCTACTAACATGGGGAAGGACCAGTTTCAATATGGACATAGGAGCGGGATCAAGAGGGGAATCACTCTTTATGGAGTTGAAAAGGGAAGGGAAAAGTTTGTCACTGAGGGGGTGAAAAAATGCTAAACGAGGTGAGGTGGAATTAATATCGTCCCTTGATGGGGGATTGGGCTCTACTTCTGGGGATGGGGGGAGGGAAAGTAGAATTTTTTCGATTTTCGTGGCAAAGAAATTTGCTAATTCATTGCAACGAGCACCGGATCGCGGCCTTGGTAAGCACTTTGCCATGTTAGTTTTGACATAACGCCGCAACATAGGCACGTATTCCGTATCACCCTCTCCTCACAACATCTGTGATGCCTGACTGCCGTCCAGATCGTCCAGGCGCTACCGTAATAGGCACCAACCATCGTTCCTAGCACGTAAACAAATCGTTTACTAGCCTGTTCCACTGCGACCAATTGTTCACTGCTCTGAACCCAAATTCCATCACGGCACAACCACGGTTCCACTCTTACTTGCGAGCATGTATCGTCCTCACTCGCTCTGCTCTGAACCTCAATTCCATCTCGGCACAACCGCGGTTCCACGCCCACTTGCGAGCATGTATCGTCCTCACTCGCTCTGTGACTAGACCATTTGGAAACCCTGAAACACCTTCACCTTGTAAACGGTTGAATGCACTCTTCACATTGAGTCACTTGTTAAAATTTTTTTAGTATTCTGTTCTTAAAGTATATTTTTTCTTTACTCCTTTTCCTTTCAGGCATTTTGAGGTTTTAGCGATTAAGGCAATTATTGATTGTCCTGATGATGGTCCCCATGACCCTTTAGGGGGACCGAAACGCTGTCGACTTGTCTAGCGCCTTATACAAATACTTGATTGCTAACTACTGTATTGGTGCTTTTTGACATTTTCTGTATAATTTGAATGTGAACAGAAAGAACGCTTGTTTGCCTTAAAAACCCTTCTTTCACCATCTGTAATCACCCCGTTAGTGTTGGGCACAGGCTTGTGTACCACACGGGTGTACTGTGGAAGGTATCTTCGCTCTATTGGAATTACTGTTTATTTATTTATTTTTTTTAATTTTTTAAAACCTTTATTGTAAGAAGGCACACAGCTATTCAGCCTAACATCCCGGAGGCAAGGCAGCAAAGTATCAGAACGGTCATAGTGCCAAGCGATTCATGTCAGAACAATGCAGGTTGTTTTTTATTTTACACACAGAAACAAAAACGAAAGCGCCCGAGGGCGCGGAAAAGGCAATGGAAGAAAAAAGACCATGAGTCGATAGGAGACGGCAGAGGCTAGAGAAGTTGTAGAAAGAACTGAGGCAGAATGTAGCAAAAAGCGGGGGGGGGGAAGGAAGAACAGGAGAATCAGAACAAGAGTAACATAGCTGTTGTCAACGTCTATGGCGACAAGCGTTCATCCCGTGGCAACGGTGCAGGTGGTAGGCACAAATCCCCTCTGTAGGCGTTCCAGGCTCCCCATACCTTATTCCATGTCTGAGGCCGCCCCCTGGCAGTATACACAGTCTTTTCACGCAACATACACCAGTCCATGTTGGCCTTCCATTGTACCACCAGGGGGGCCACGTTAGAACCCCATCTCTGTGCTATGTCCCGTTTAGCGACCATATTGCCCAGTGTAGCCCATCGGGTCTGCGCCGTATCATAGTCATTAGGCTCCCAAACATTTAGGAGGCACCTACGCGCCTCTGCAGCTAACTCCACTCCAGTCACCTCCCGCATCACTCTATGGACCCTCTCCCAGTAAGGGGCAATAACGGGACACTCCCACAATATATGCAGAAAGGTGGCAAGGGCTCCGCAGCCACGACGACAAAGGCCATCCGGCGAAAAGCCCATATGCACAAGCCTGGGGCCGGTGACATACACTCGGTGAAGAATTTTAAACTGGACCAGCCTCAGACGTGAGGAAATGGCGACCTCCTTAGGGGAGGACACAGCACTCTGCCAGTCCTCATCGTCCAGTTCCAACCCATCGGCCACCCACTGCTCCCGCAAGCGCTGGAGGAGGTCCACCTGAACGTTTATCAGCTTCTTGTAGGACAGAGAGATGGCGCTGTCCGGCATATGCCCGTCCAGCACCCTGTCCTCCAAAGGCGAGCTCTCGGGGATGTCACCCTCCTCCGGTCTGGCGGCGGTTATTGCGTGTTGCAGCTGGGCGTAGCGGAAGAACTCCGTTCCACTCAATTTATACTCCGCCTGCAGCTGTGGGAAAGTCTTGACCACCCCCCTGGAAAGCATGTCCTCAACCCTCGAGATGCCTATGAGGTCCCACTTCTCAAAGCCCTTGGTGTGCCAAAGCTTGCCCAAAATGTCGGAATCAAAGAGAGGGGTAAATCTCGTCAGTCTGCCCTGCCAGCCCTGTATCTTAGTGACCGTTCGCCACGTATGGACCGCCGCCTTGGTCGGGCCCGTGAGGTTCCGATCAAAGGATCTAGAATATAGGGCGCGATAGTAATTGCCTCCGTGTAAAAGCCAGCGGTCCATGGCATAGCCGGGGCTGTCCACGGGACCGTAAAAACCATGATTGATAGCGGTAAGTTGAGAGGCCCAGTAGTATCTCCGCACGTCTGGTAACGCAATGCCCCCGTCATACCATGGCATGGTAAGCTTCCGGACAGCGACACAAGGTCGTCCATCCCAAAGAAGGGCACGCTGCAGGCTCTCAACCTCCCTGAAGTAGCGGGCCGGGACAAGGTCCTGAGTATTCTGCAAGGCATACAGGAACCTGGGCAGGGACATCATTTTAAACAACGCCGCCCGGCCCAGCAACGAGAGAGGGAGCTTACGCCAACTCTCCACATCCCGCCGCAGTCGGTGGAGCGGGGGGAGCAAGTTGTGGTCGTACCTTGCCTTAGGGTTGTGTGAAATGTAAATACCCAAGTACTTAAAGCCTTGTCCCGCCAGCTGTATGTTGCAACCTCTAGGGAGGCGCGGCGTGTCACCCTTGAGGATGTAAAGCGAGGATTTGGCCCAGTTAATAATCAGGCCGGAGTAGCGCCCAAACAGCCTGAGCACATCACACGCCACAATAAGCGACTTGCAAGGGGAGGTGAGGTAGAGCAGGATGTCGTCTGCGTACAGGGAGACCCTGTCCTCAAAGCCCGGGGACCAGGAGATCCCATGCAAGTCAGGGTGCGAGCGCAGCATCGCCGCGAGGGGTTCTAGAGCCAGCGCAAACAGGAGCGGAGACAAGGGACAGCCCTGTCTGGTGCCGCGGTGAAGCGCGAAGGGAGCAGACATGCGACCGTTAACCGTAACAGCAGCCAGGGGGCTGGCATAAAGGAGTTGCACCCAGCCCAGGAAACCCGGTCCAAATCCGAGTTTCGTCAGCACTGCCCACAAGTACAGGAGCTAAGGTGAGGCAGATATATTATATATACATATTTTGGGCTAAATAAATCATGATGATTATTATTGATGTAGTTATAAATTTGCTTTAGGATTGATGGATTAACACATTGGAGCTTTGATCAAGAGTGTGGATTTGGATTATAACTTATATCTCAATTGAGGATTTGAATTAAACTCTACGAACTGCTGACATATACATTATCTCCACCACTATATGGTGAGTACATATATGGAATAGACAATAATTTAATAGGTAGACGCTTCAATTAACTTTTACTTATTTAGTACTGTCAATAAAGCTAGGTGAGTTATTTACATATGACCTGTGAACTGTTGGTGTTTTCGGTAACCACAGCCTTTAACCTATGATATTGTATACATGACTAGTATATAACTTGATGGTTTTTAATACTTTTGGCCCTCTGTTAACATTGATTTTGGTAATTATAGTCCTTCTAGTGAGACTAATATGTGTAAATAATGAATGTACACTGGACCTGAACTTAGGTCAGAATGGTATTGGGTTTGTATGATTTATATCAGTAAGCAAGCAATGTATAAATTGCTCTGTTTATATTGTTTTATAACTTTTGGAATAATGAGACTGATTGTGATCCTTTGGGTTGCAGCCCTGAGGAAGTCAAATTGTCCTACACGGACTTGACGAAACGCGCGTTGGCTGCAAGCAATCGTTTGATGGAGTATTGGAATTGATGTGGACACAGATTGAACATTAAAAAGATGAAAACTACATTAAGACTCTCTTTTTGATAATATTGAGTGCTCGGAGGACCAAAACTATTGTCTGGACCTTGGTTTGCCTTGGGGACTGTGGTAACCAGCCCTCCACCCTTTCCTGAGCACCTATTTGATAAATTTGATCTGTTACATAGACCTTGAAAGTAGCTGTGCGCTCCTAATAGCCGTTACCACATTTTGTTTACTGCCCACAAGTAATTCCATTCCAAGGAATCGAAGGCCATTGTGGCATCAAGGGAGGCCAGCACCGCCGGTTCCGTAATGGCGTGAACTCTGGCCATAACCCCGTGCAAGCGTCTCAGGTTAAGGGCAGTATTGCGGCGGGGTATAAAGCCGGACTGGTCCGGGTGCACCAGGTCACTAATAACCCCGATCAATCGATTAGCCAACAGTTTGGCCAGGATCTTGGGTTCAGCATTGAGGAGAGAAATAGGGCGGTAGGACCTACAAACATCCCGCGGCTTGCCATCCTTGTGAATAACCACTATAGTGGCCAGTCGCTGATCCAGGGGGAAAACACCATCCTCACGGGCACGGAGGAACATATCCTTCAGGTGAGGGGAGATCACGTCCGGCCGGATCTTGTATAGTTCAACCGGTATGCCATTGGGTCCGGTTGCTTTGCCCGCACGCAGTGCGCGGATCGCCAGGGCGATCTCGTCCGCAGTGATGTCCCGGTCAATGTCTACCCTGTCCTCATCAGAGAGACAAGGAAGGTCTATCGCCGAGAGGAATTCAGCTGAGTCAGCCTCGGAGCGATCCGAACCGGAGGTATAGACCCCCCGAAAATAATCAGCAAAAGACTCGGCGATGGCACTCGGATCAGTAACCACCACTCCGTCCTCACACAGGATCTCCGGGACCACCCGGCTTGCCATTTCCCGCCTGTCCAGCCAGGCCAGCAATTTGCCAGCCTTGTCCCCGACATCATAGATGCGGCCTTGCTGTTCCTTCGCTAAGATCAGGGCTGCGTTCGTGGCGAGATCGTGGTACTCCGATTGTTTCAGAGAAAGTTCATGTAGGAGAGAGGGTTCGGGCTCGGGCCCCAGACGGGACTCGAGATCCAAAACCTCCTCCTCAACTTGCATGAGATCCGCATCACGAGTTCGTTTAGCCGCCGCGATGAGAGCCAGGGCTTCACCCCGCAACACCGTTTTGAAGGCCTCCCAAAGAGTGACCGCAGAGCCCACTGAGCCAGTATTTTCTGTAAAATATAGGTCGATGGCCTTGGCCAAAAGTGCTCGCGTGCTATGGTTGCGGAAATACCAGGGATTTATCGCCGCCGGGCGGCTGGACAAAAGGACACCGAAGTCAAATGAGATCCACAGCGGCGAGTGATCGGAAACGCCCCTCGCCAAAAAACGCGCCTCAGAGACGGCAGGCGATTGCGCCGCCAGAGTGAGGACATAATCCAGGCGGGACAGACTTCCGTGGGCACCGGAGAGGAATGAAAACTGACGAAGCGCCGGATGCAATAGCCGCCAACAATCCACCAGACCCATAGAGTCAAGGAAGGTCGGCAGCCACGTTTGGGAACCCGGGAGGTCTCTCGGTGGTTGACGGTCTAGGGCGCCAGAGCAGACTGAGTTGAAATCACCCCCTAGGATCAACAGGCCCGAGGGCAGGGACAAAATGGCGCCACCAAGGTCCCGGAAGGTGCTAGATTGGAGGCCAGGGGGAACATAAACCGATAGCAGGGCCAGGGAACGCCCCTCCCACCTTCCCGCCACAGCTGCGTAGCGGCCCCTATCATCTAGCAGGGTGACGTCTATCTCAAGAGGAAGGGACGCACGTACAAGGATGCCCGCCCCCCGGGAGCCCGAGGAGAACCCAGAGTGGGCGACCATTTTGTAACCCTTGCGATTCAGGGCCCTACAAGAGTTACCCACTAAGTGCGTTTCCTGCAGTAGCACAATGTCAGGCATATTCCTCTTTATCAGCTGGAGCACCACCCCTCTCTTAACCCGATCACCTAATCCATTGACATTCCAGCTAAGCACTTTTAATTTCCTACCCCCCATCCCCGAACAACCCGCCCCACCCGACTCCATCCAACCCAAACGTCCACTGTACAGTAAAACACACAGTCCATTGCCTCAAGGAAGAAAAAGAGATAGAACAAACAATCAACAAAACTCGCAAAGTTGCACCCCCCACCCTGCACCCCTGCATGTGACTAAAAAGCCCCCCCAACCAGCAGTGTGCCTGTCGCCCCATAACTACTCTACAAAAAGACACCCAGAGGAGTGAGGAATCTCCGCGAACACCTCCCGCCACCCTCCATGTACTAACAGGAAAGATAGTCCGGCATCTAAAAGCGACATTAGACAGCCACTGAGGCAAGCAAGAAAATCAATTAGTCACCCATTACAGAACCGAGTCTCATGGGTCCGAGCCGCCAGCAGCGCCACCCTCATGATCCTCCTGTGCTTCTCGGCGCGGTGGTAGAGTGTCCAGCCAGTTACTGACGTTCTCAGCTAAGTCAAAGAACAAGGCACGGCCCTCGTATTCGATCCGGAGCTTAGCAGGGAACATCATAGAGTACTTGAGGCCTAGGTCCCGTAGTCGTCGCTTCACCCCAGAATAGCTTTGGCGCTGTCGCTGAACCGTCCTGGTGAAATCTGGGTAGAAATGGACATCAGCGTTTTGAAATTTAAGTGGTCCATGTCGCCTGGAAGCCTGCAGGACAGCATCCCTGTCACGGAAGTTAAGCAGCCGGGCCACGATGGGCCTAGGTATTTACAACAAGGGGTGGTGAGGGACAGAGTCTCTGAATTAAACAGAATACTCTCACCCAGTCAAGAGATCAGGGCTAGATCCAACACCGTTTGGGTACCGGACTGGGTAAGAGTGGTCTGCTCAATTCAGACACTCTGTTCATCACCACCCCCTTTTGTAAATCGATTTTGGCCACTATAGGTGTGGCAGGGTATACTCAGACATGAGTCCCTTTCTCACTGCTCCATCAGGATTCAAGCAAGCCGGGCCGAAGAGGCTGAAATGCCAGAAACCGGTCCCCGGTAGCTTGTCTCCTTTCTGGTAAAGAATTGGCTTGGTAGTTTAGTCTGCCCTGTTCCCATGATGCACTGGGCCAGGGACAGACTGATTTGCATATAGCCAGGTTCTGAGCTGGGATGGGGCAGTGAGATAAATAACGGTGATGGATCAAGCCCTGATCTTTGGACTGGGTAAGAGTGGTCTGCTCAATTCAGACACTCTGTTCATCACCACCCCCTTTTGTAAATCGACGATGGGCCTAGGTGCCACGCCAGTCTTCGGCGGGCCACCCGGTACCCGGTGGGCACGCTCCACCGAGAAAAAGTTGCTGAGGCCAGGCGGGGCCAGATGAGTCCTGATCAGTTCTTCAACGAGGAGGTCCGTCGCCCCCTCCTCCGAACCCTCCGGTACGCCGACAATGCGGACGTTCTGCCGCCTGGCCCGGCTTTCGAAATCATCCAGCCGCCTCGCGAAGTGCTCCGCCGTCCTCTGCAGGTTCCGGACCTCCGTTTGCAAATCCGAAACGTCTTCCGTAAGACTGGCCGTCTTGATGTCCAGATTCTTAACCCTGTCATTGGTTTTGCCCAAGTCGGCTCTGATGAGGGACAGATCAACGGCCATGCCATCCACCTTGTGCGTGAGGACTTCATGTTGTTGCTGCATGTCCGCCCGGAAACTTGTAATGGCTCCCAAAATGTCGGTCAAAGTGGGCTCAGAGCCGTCCGGCGAGCCCGAATGCGGGATGCCCTTGGCAGAGGGACCAGTAACAGGCGGTGTTTTCGGCTGAGTGTAGCGCTCAATCCGATTCTGCTGCTGTTGTTGCGATTTACTGCGCACTCCTCTGTTAGATGGCTTATCGAGGTCCCCCTTGCCCGCCATGTTAGGTCCCAGAGAACAAAGGGCTATGCCAGGCAAGTCCAAGCCCAGAGACCCGAAGTTATCTCCGGGACGTCAATGGGTAACCGTTCCAGGTGTGCCCCGCCGTACAAATAGCACCGCTGTCCAGTACACTTCTCCGTTGACGAAAGCAGGCTGGCACTCCGCAGATCAGCAAGGCGTAGCAGCGGAGTCCGCAGAGACAATGGCACCGAGCTGGCACGGAGTCCCACTCGACGTAGCTCCGCGTAGGAGACACCGATTTGAATTCTGAAAACGGTGCCCGCCTCAGGGGGCCCTCAGCAACGAGTATCCACCCTCGTGGATCAGGATTACGGGCAGGATAGTTGCGGAGGATCGGAAGGTCCGCGGAGCTCCGAGCTTACGCGGCCATCTTGGTTGCCCGCGAAGCTCCTCCCTGGAATTACTGTTTATTAAGTAAACTTGAAGGACCTCTGTCCGGCTGGACATGTCACTCTAAATATAGATCTGACTTTGTTTATATTTATTGGTCATACACTCTGGTGGAGTGGGAGGCACACAAAGTAGCCATTTGCGGGCATTGCCTGGGAGCCACGTGGAACGTCCGGAAGACGTTGTCGGCTTCCTTGGCGAAGCTAGAGCTGTAACTCCTCCACCATGAAAGGAAGGGCGAAAAGATGGGAGAACACCCGGGTAAGCTCCACGATTTGCGTACTCGACATGAGTCGCTCTTGGTGCAGCTGCGCTGTCACAATTACGCGACACACACGGCTAGGACGCATGCCAAGGCAGATAAGGCCGGTAGGTTGTTGGCCTGGTTGGTACAGAGCGAAAGCCGTCAAGCTCCTATAGGCACCCTGCGCACTGCAGAGGGTGTACTGGTGTACACTCAGATGGAAATCCACCACGCCTTGACTGACCACTATAAGCAGCTCTATCGGTCCCGAGGCGTAGGCCCGCGGCAAGCGCTGGACGCGTTCCTGGACGCCCTCAACTTGCCTGCGGCGACGGAGGATCGTAGGGGCGAGCTCAACGCTCCGCTCACTCTGGAAGAAGTGGGAGACGCAATCGGGGACATGGCGACTGGAAAAACGCCTGGGCCGGATGGCCTGCCCGCGGAATATTACAAGGCGAACAAGGACACTCTGGCGCCCCTGCTCCTTCGGCTGTTTAACACGGCCATGGACGAGGGCCCGCTCCCTCCGTCCATGCGGGAAGCGTTTCTAGTCTCCTTACCCAAGCCGGATAGAGACCCTACTGCATTGGGTTCGTATAGGCCGCTGGCAATGTTGAATGCGGACTATAAAGTATTCGCGAAAATCCTGGCAGAGCGGCTTGCGGTGGTGGTCCCCTACCTAGTACACCATGACCAGAATGGGTTTGTGCCGGCAAGGTCTGCCTCCCTAAACCTCAGGCGGTTCTTCAGGGTGGCGGAGGGCGCAGCAAGAAACTGGCCCAGGGCAGGGTGCCTGATAATCGACCGAGAGAAGGTCTTCGACTGCCTGGAGTGGAGGTACCTAGCGGCAGTACTCTCGCGTTATGACCTGGACGAGGGCTTCCTACGGGCGGTGCAGCTCCTCTAGACGAACCCTCAAGTTCGAGTGCGGCTGGGTCCATAAATTTCTTAACCAGGGGGGATTGGTCGAGGCACCCGCCAGGGTTGCCCCCTGTCCCCGCTGTTATTTGCATTAGCGGTGGAACCATTGGCGGAAATGCTGCGGCAGACATCGGGAGCGGGGATCCCACTGGGATATGCGACACACCAGGTCTCGCTCTATGCTGACGACTTGCTGGTGTTCGTTAGAGATGTGGCGCACATACTGGGAAGACTGGCCCAGGTGCTGAAACAGTTCGTAGTTGTCTCAGGGCTTAAGGTGAATGCGGGTAAGTCGTGCCTGTATGCCTTTAGCGCGGCAACGGAGGATCCGGGGTACAGCCTTGGTGACACGCGGGTACAATGGAAAGCTGACACCTTCCGGTACCTCGGGATACAGGTTTATAGGCAGGCGACTGACCTTTTTGAAGGCATTGTGGGTAGGGCGGTGGCAATGCTCCGATCTCAGGTACGTTTTTGGACCACTCTTCCACTGACCACGACGGGCAGGGTGGCCCTTGCCAAAATGGTTATGCTCCATAGACTCCTGTACTATTTTGTCAACCTGCCTCTCTATGTGCCGCCTTCTTTGCAGCACTCAACACGATGCTGCGGGATTTCCTGTGGGGAACGTCCAGACACAGGTTAGCGCTCACAAAATTGTTCCTGCCGACAGATAGCGGCGGGCTAGCTGCTCCCTATTTCGAGCATTATTATCTGGCGGTGCAGCTTCAGTGGATCGCTAGACGGCTGGCGGATAGGGGTAGAGAGGACACTGCCACGATGGAGCCGCAGTATTCACTAGAGCGGATCACTCAGCTGTTTCATCCGTTGGCAGTGCCAGCAAGACCTTCTCCGCTGCTGTTGGTGGTAGCCTATAGGTGCTTCCGCAGAGCCCTTTACATCACCCGGAGGGAACATACATACGCGCCAGTGGTGCCACTGGTGCCACTGGAGGCTTTCCTACGGGGTGTCGGAATCCTCACGCGTCCCATGTTGGATCACTGGAAGGAGGCAGGCATACAGACTCTGGGAGACCTCTTCCGCGACGGTGCGCTGGTACCGTATGAGATGCTGGTAGAGGAAGATGGTCTCCCTCCTGGGGGGTTCCTACTGCACCGGACTTTAGTGGCAAAAATTACAGCCTAGTGGGGAGACATGGCCTCGGAGCCTGTGACACATTTAACCATACAATACCTGCAAGTCATGGGAGGGGCAGGCACCTGGTGCGTTGGTTTGCGCGGTCATTAAGGCTACATACCGGGGTCGATTAGACTTCTCTTAGGGCCAAGTGGGAGCAGGACCTGGGCAGGGCATTGTCCGACAGGGACTGTGGCAGAGTACATCAGGGTCCAGTGCGTATTCCCAGAAACTGCGCTTCCGCCAAATACAACCCTACGTAGTGCACAGGGCCTATCTTACACCTGCGCCCATAAATAAGTATGTCCACCGAGTTGTTGCATCCTGCCCCAGGTGCGGGGTACTCGATGCGGGGCTCCTACACCTTATATGGAGCTGCCGCAGGCTGGCCCCCTACTGGGGCGCAATAGGCGATTTACTCCGTAAATGCACTGGACGTAGCATACCCCTAGAGTGCCCGGAGTATATACTGCATCAATTTAAGAGACCGCCCTAGGATAAGGCATCCTCTCGCTTCTTGGATCTGGGGTTGGTGGTGGCCATACGTCTCATTACGAGGCAATGGAAGGCGAATGAACCGCCAAGTGTGCAGGCGTGGACCTTCTCCCTTCAGGCGTGGGCCCGGGCTGAGTGGGTGGCTACGCGCAGGGAAGAAACGGTAGGCCTCCGGAGGGAGCCCATGGCGGAGCGATGGCAGTGCATGCTTGGTGCCTTGCAGCGAGATGAGGGGTCGGGGGGAGGGGAAGTGGTGGAGGATTGAGTGGTGTTGCCGGGAGGGTGGGGGTGCCACAGGTTGGGTTCCAGTTTGTTCCTTTGCTTGTCTGGCATCCTTGTTTAGTGGGGTGCGTGAGCTCCCGGTGTTTAATAAAAGTAGGATCCAAGGGAAGGGAGCGTGTGCGGGGGGGGGGCTGTCCTATTGGGGGGGGGACCAGTGGACACTGGGGGAGTTTACCTGAAGCTGCAATTGTTTTTCCCTTATTTACCTTTTACTGTTTGGTTTCAACTTTTATACAAAAGTCAATCTTGTACGCGCGCATAGTGCTGGAAGGGCCCATCCTCATTCAAGCTGATGCACAGAGACTTAGCGTGTGAACAACTATGGACTCACTTTGGGGCGATTGGCCTGACAGCGCGCGCCTGGCCGGTGATAGGCGGACAATTTCCCTCCTTACTGTACATATAACATTGTGCCCTTTGATTGTCAGTTATAAAGTCTGTTGCCATGTGCCTGATATTCCAAACTGCTGCGCCACCAGTGACAAAGTCTAATGCATTGTGATTGTTCTTCCTGAATTCTTTCTTTCAAAACTAAGAAAAATTGCTAATAAACAGATTTTACGAAAAATAAAGCTCCATTCTTTATCTAGGAGAGCCCTGCCCACGTACTTTTCCCATTTTGCACGTAGAGGCAACAGGGGAGAGAATAGGTGTGTACGTATACCTCGATATAAGTGGAGTAGCTTGTGCGTTGTGGGGTCAGTCCTGTCCAGACCCCAGTGCCGTTTGATATATCTTACCAAGCTTACATGTGTTAAAAAGAGTATTTCTGTAAGCCCTTGTTCATTTATGAAATCGGCATGGTTGAGTAATGTCCCATCCCCTAACAGTGCGCTCACAGTGGTCATGCCGGCCTGTTCCCATGCAGACAGACTACGTTGTGTTAGTGTGCCTGTGGGAATTGGAAGGCCTAGAAGTGGTATATTGGGGGCATAAGGAGTGTTCTGAGTGGTGTATTTTAAGGCTGATATCCAAGTATCTCCTCAAGCAGCAGCGGAGCCAATGCTGGAATACACACCTCAGGGCACAGCAATTTATGTAATGCCCCTTGGGCTATCATATGGGGCATGTAGGCTAGTTCCTGCAGATTGTGGCCAGAAAGCCAGTAAGAGAGCCACTGCAGTTGGCCAGCAAAGCAGTAAACCCTAAAGTCTGGCGCCCCCATACCGCCGCCATCTGACGGTAGTTGCAGTCCTATTAGGACGATACGTCAACGTCCTTTATCCCACATCAAGTCTACTAGGATGGTTTTCAGTGTTTTAAAAAACTTAATTGGAATGGCTACTGGCAGATTAGTGAAGAAGTAAAGGTTGTGCAGAAGCAATACCATTTTAGATATTGCAAGTCGCCCCGCTTCTGAAAGTGGAAGTGAGGTCCAGATGGTGACTCTGGATCGCATAGAGGTGATTGCTATAGATCTTGTAATCTGGATCCCCTAGTATTTGAATGTGTCTGGAGCAACGTCGATCTACACTTCTCCAAATGGGATGGGTTTGCGTTTGAGGGCACAGGATTTTCCAATATTTATTGCTCACCCAGTAATGGACTCGAAGTGCCAAAAGGTGTGGGCAAAAGTTAACATGTTTACTTGGAGGTCTTTGGTGTATATTACTATGTCGTCTGCACTTAGCAACAGTGCTTGGATCGTATGTCTAATGGGGATAGCCCACTTCTGCTTGCTAGTGGCTCCAATGCAAGCACAAATAGCACGGGGAGAGTGGGCACCCCCGTCTTGCGCCTCATTGTATGGTGTAGGCTTTCGCGGTGTGAGCACCAGTGCGTGCTCTCGCTGTCGGAGAAGTATCCAGTAGTGTAATCCATTAGAGACATTTCTCATGGATGCCAAGCCACCTAAGGGCGCTCCTCTAATCCTTTTCTAAACCGCGTTTGTCTCGTGCACCTCCCATGCCTCTCTTCAGCAGTCATTCAGCTCCTTCCTTCACGGCAGGCTCCAAGTGAGCTTCTCCTAGAAGGCTGTTGAACTACTCCAGGTTCTGATCATGAACCAGGCAAGGGGAATTGGCAGTAGGTACCAGAAGCACAAAAGAGCTTTGTTTTTACCAGTGATGTACGATCCCAGCTTCTGGTAGGGAAATCTTGGCACACTGGCTTTAAGTTTACGCTCCATCTTTATAATAAAGCTGCAGACATTAATCGTATATTCCAACTGTTTGCTCTGAGACCCATTCTGGGCAGTTCTGCCCTTTTGCTTATTCCACTCTAAGTGTTTGTTATAAATTGTGAGCAGAACCGTGGGAAGAGCTGAAAATCTCTTTAAAAAAGAAACCCACAAAAGGGGCACAAAGGCAAGAGAGACTGTCCCACTTAAGTATCTGTAAACCTGTGCTGATACACTTCTAGAGAACAACATGCCAGGAAAGGATATGGAGAAATTCCCTATCTTCAAGGGTACTGTCTATCCTGAGTCTGAGCCAGTGCATAGGGGCCCTAGAATTTACTTGCGGAGCCTTACACCCCACATCTGCTGTGTGGGCCCTCGACCTTTTGTACTGCTACAATGCAGAAAATGAAGAATAGATCCCAGCCTGACAATAGCCGCCCATGTCACAGTGTCCATGCATGCATCTTCTACAGATAGTAAACACACATGCAACATCCATGTTCCACTTGGATGGCTGGATTGTCAGACCAATTAAAGACTCATACGAGACTGGTGGGCCACTCTCCCTAACATGTAAAGAAGGCCTGTTCTGCCACTAGAATTATATCACTGCCAGCACTGACAGTGCTATGGCACATGAGCTGACAATATTCACACTTAGCCAAAGACGTGTGTTCATGATGAACCCTTCTAACCAGAGACCCTTGTTCTGTGTCTCAATTCTTGTTACAAAAGCTACCTCCACTGTACATACATGATTATTTTGTATGCTGAGGCACAGGTCTAAAAGCGGCAGCTTGCGATGGTGAATTTGAGGGAAGGTTGCATCATCTCCTGGGCCATGCAAGGGACCTTTGTCCGTTTCAACACTTACATATCCCTTCTATGTTTTTAAACAGGTCCTTTGATTGCAGCCTCTGTCTTTTCATTAAGAGGAAAACAAAAGGATGGTTTGTGCCTGGTGGAAGATGAGAACTCGAACAGAAGACAGAGTGGCAACCATTCCCCAAGTGAGTGTAAAGGGTTCAGATTTCTCATTGGTAATCAGAAAATACTTTTTATCACCTCTGCCTTCACTTCATGATTTAATAATTTCTGAGCCTTCTAATCTAGGCTAAGTTGAATGATCGCATGAGATTCTGTGGGATATGTGGAAAAGTATACCATGTTGACGTGTTAATGAAGGCTTCTGAATTGGTTTTAGACTGCATTTGTATTGTAATTTTAAAGTGCGTTACAAGGCTATGGGCATTTTGGCACTTAGGATAAAATCAGGTTCTGACTGCCTATGAGCTGCTTGTTTACGCATGAACTCAAGAGGAGCATAGATCTATTTTCAGCTTTTCACATTGTTGGTCACAGGAACATGAGTAACCAGCATCACACACCTTACTAGCAGCTTGCATTAGACAAGTGTTCATCTGTGGGGGCACACCACTACGCAAAGAATGGGCGACCTCGCTGAGAGTGCACCATGGTAAAACAGGGCAAACACCTTCCTTATTACACTATCAACAAACACATCCTATAGTGGAGACAACCCTATGCGACTGGATAGACCTCATATTGCAGCATGGTCCTGGTGCTGCTGTCCAGTCACGTCTGAATGGTTATGACGCTGACAATTAAAATAATAATGGTGTCCATCTCTTCCACTTACTATCAGAACAGGCTGAGGTACCAGGAGTAATGTTAATCCGACCCCAGCAGAGTTATGCTGGCAATCAGTTTAGAGTTTTTGTTATCGGAAGGTATCACCTTGAGTGGATTGTGCCTTTTTTGTCCCCTTAAATGAAGAGGAAAAATATTTAATATGTCAAACCTTGGTTTATAACTCTAGATTTGTGCTTCTATAGTTACAAAATGTCTGAAAATATGTACTTGGAGTTTTGTAATCAGCCTGCACGTATATTTCCTATTAATATTTCCTTCTCTAAAGGAATATACAAGCTTTCCATAGAAGCGATGTCTTGTTGAATATGAATGGTATCTTATTTTGATTCAGATGTTTTTCATTTGTTTTGCAGGTGTAACAATGTCTGCTTTAGATATGTTCAACATGAACAGAAATGACATGAAGTGTCTGGAAGATCCTCAGGACACAGACGGAAGAAAGAGCCCTGTTCCGCTTGCCGCACACAGAAGGGAGAGCCCGGATAATCTCAGTTTAGGTCACAAGAACTATTCTCAAGGTTGAGATTTTCAGATTAATACTGTGAAAATAAACCTCAAACCATTAACTATAGAAAAATACATATATTTTTTTATATAAAGAAGCTGAAAGTTCTGAAATCTGCCTACCAAAGAGCAGGGATAATGTTGTGTGGCCTGTTTTTGTATTGTGCAACATTGACAAATTCCTTGGTGTCGGACCCTGTTCTGGTGGCGGCAGTGCACGCGGGGGGCATTGGCCCACACCCGTGGAGGTCTAGGTTGTTTGATATTGGTTTCATGCAGTCCATGGCACTCTTGCTCTGTTCTGCACTTGACTCTTAGAGTAGGAAGAGTAATCATAAGTTCAGCAGCTTCTCAGGGAGGTAATGTGGAGGATAGCTTGGAACTCAACCGTAATGCAAAAACAAATTGTTCACACCAGCGCTTATCCTTTGAATGAAAGAAAGTACTATAGAACCCGATTGAGAGGAAAATGCTCAGGGTTGTAATCATGTTTGTGGTCTTCCTTGAGGGGCTACATCCGTCGTTGCCCTCTGACTGCTAAGGAAGCTCTCCAGCTTCTATAATTCCTCGGGACAATGTACTAATCACTAGGTGCTGTTTACTTAAAATGACCCCCTTGGCCATAGATGCCTCCAAGAGTTCATTTTGTTTTCACATATTTTTTGTTACTTGATAAAAGTCTTAAGTTCATTCCACAGTCTCCCTTCCCTCTCGCAGTTTTATGCTCCGCAGTTACCTGCATTCTATTGTTTCTGTGTGAATGGTACAGGATGGCTGCTCTTGAGCTAGAGGTGCAGCCTCTGTCAAAAGTTAATGGCTGCGTTGTTTTGCCATGTCAGCTCATGTCTTCAGCAGCAGTTGCCTCCCTAGTCCTAGTGCAGTTTGGGCCTGTACATCTTGACTGTGTGGATGTCTTCAACAATTGCAGCATCCTAGCCCATCAGGGCACCCACCTTGGTTCCTAATCTTACTCTCCTGTAGTCATATCCTTATTCTGGCAGTGCCCCAAGTTAAGATTGGTCTTTTCCTCTCACAGCAGGCAGGCTTTGAGGCTCTAGCAGACCCTCAACCACTCCAGCAGAAACTCCTGACTTAAGGTGATGTCCCATCGCCTCTGAGAGACTGGCTATCATGCTGGCTCAAGCCTTGGTTACACATCAGCTCTTGGAGGGCTCTGCGAGCATTCCCTGCCTTGGTCATCAAGAACTTAGAGAACTGGAACCAGGTCTGGTGTTTTAGCTCCTACTTTCATACGCATTTTCAGCCAGATGATGTGAATCCACAGACCAATATTTGACGTAGGTTGCGCTTTCATAAGTCATTTGTGGCTGTTCCTCAGACACAGCTGCTGTGCAGTGTGATGACTCTCACAGCAGGTGGCAGAGATGGTGGATCCAAACTGTAGTAGCCCTAACAAGGGCACGAACAAGTGTAAGATCTCTCCACCTGCCTGTCATCAGACTTCATGAAGCAATAATCAGGGATCGACGAATGGACAAGGCCTGCCTTACCAGGCAATGAAAAATAAAGGGTTATAGATGCTACATTTTTGTGTTTCTTGACTTCTCAAAACCAAAGTTGGGCCCCCCAAAAATAACCCTGCTATGGTCTCTGACAGATTTGTTGTGTTCATACTGACCTGTTCCCTGCTAGGAGGTCTGCATTTATTTGTCTCTACTATTTGTTTTATATAGCCTTTTTTTCGTTTTTTATTTAAGGCATCGCAGGGACAGCACGCTGCCGGTTTGTGGCCTCGCCACTTTAAATTATTTTGGGGGGGTCCTCAGTCCCACCCTGGGCACCCATCAACATTTTGTTTTACAATATTCACAGTGTGGGAAGCCCACTCCTGCTCTGCAGCGCTGATTCACTGTCTACCAACATAAACCTTGCTTGTGGCGGGAACCAGCACTTCTCCTCGGGAGCAGGGTGCTGCAGTGTGTCCCACTCCCCTGGTGACAGGGAGCAGCACACCGCAGTGTGGGAGGGGTGCATGCCAGCACTCTCTCTCCTCTTCACTGCGGCATTACAGGCCCCACTATGGATGTTCCCTATCCCCCAGCGAAATGAGGGCCGCCAGGGGCTTAAAGTAACTGAGGGCCCATGCATGCTTAGTTCACATGCTTAAGTATTGCGCCAGCGAGGTGGGTCCTGATGCTTCGCCCACCTTGGGGAGGAGTCTGTACGAATGTCCCCCAAATATTTCTTAAAAATTAAGAGAGCATCCACCCCTGGGACATGGCCCACCTCTGAGGGATTATATTTGAAAAGGGCAAGAGCGCACCTTTTTTTTTTCTTCAGTTGTTGCTGCGGCGCCCCTCTTGACTCCCACCTCTAACCTAGGCTTAAGGATTAGGGTATCCTTTTCCTGCTTCCTATATCAGGTTGTTGGTATTTTGATCTGCTGGTCATGCAGTACTACTGTGGTGTGACATATGTGTACATTTTGAGCCTTAATTTCTCAAAGAGCACTGAACAGATTTACATCAAATAACAAAAAGCACACTTTTCTGGGAAAAGGTCTAGATTCCTGCCAAATTTGAAAAAATTGCCATTCACGTCCTCTTCACAAGCAAACTGGACTACGGGAACACCCTCTATGCCGGGATCAACAAAACAATCATCCAAAGGCAGCAGACCGCTCAGAACTCATCGTCCAGAATCACTCTCAACCTCCTTCACCGCACTCACATCACAGCATACCTGAAGGAGCTCTGCTGGCTCCCCATCCACAAACTAGCATTATTCAAACTCCGCACTCACACTTTAAAGGCACTACATAAGACTAGCCCAGGATACCAGAACAATCTTTTATGCTTTCAGAAACCTTCCAGGCACTGCCACTCGTCCGGACTCATGGTTGCACTCATCCCACATATACGAAATACCAGGTCTCGCAGTTGAGCCCTCTCCTACATCACTCCAAAAGCGTGGAACGGCCTAGCGCTATATAAAAGAGCCTCCTCCTCACTTCTTGAATTCTGCAAGACGCTGGTGGTCTGGCTTTTCGAGTAGACCCACTAGACGTAGGTTTTGCTAGACTCTCACCTTACCAGCGCCAACATATCCTTCCGGGCGATAGTGAAAACCTGCATAACATAAATCAGTCAATCATCCATTAGGGTATCAAGGCGCTGAAGGGGGAGCGGTGGGTCTGCCTTTCAATCAAAGCACCAGGTCTTGAGGTCTTTCCTGAATGGAGGCAGCGACGGTGATTGCCTGAGATGTAGAGACGCCACTTTGCTCCTCTAAGTGGACATATACAAACAACCACAACATACATTTTGATTACTTAATCTTAGATGCGTGTTCTTTCACTCAAAACATCCACCCTCTGTTTATGTGCCTTTTCCTTTCCATATTTCAGCCCCTCATTATAATGGATATTAATATGTGATAGAGCTCTGCATGGCTTTTTGGCCCATCTTTACAAAGTTTTCATTGTGGAGTGTGCATGAATGTCATGTTGCTGTCATTTCTGTATTCTGTAGTTCAGTGAATGAGGTCCTAGAATTCCATTGCATCTTTTGTTCCAGTAAGAACAAAAATATGGGTGTCTATGTCCTAACCAGTACCGTACCAATGTTTCCGACCAGCAATATTAGTCTTGTAAGTTTAGGCAGTGCACCCACATTTCTAAGGGCACGCAATTATTTGGTGGCCATATAAGTATATTGCCTTATGCAAAAGAGTTATTCTGTTGTGTACTGTGGCTTGAAGCTTCATGGTTTGGGATATTTCATGAGGCCTTTCCCTTCAGAATGCCAGCCTGCAATCAGCATTGCTCAGCATTGTTTATTAAGTATTTTTCAGTGGAGAGAAAACTACCCTATTCCTCCTGATAATGGTTATTGGAATAGTCATGTTCATGAAAAAGGTGGCTTCCTCCATGCATCTGTGGCTCGGTCTGATCCTGTTTAGTTCTCACTCTTGTTGTGTAAAACGGTTTTGACATGTCTGTGATTGCTATGATTTTTCAAGCCTGTTGAGCCATGGATCTCTGATATTACACTCAGACAATCACTGTTAATTTGAGATTGTTGTTTTAGTGACTGACACATTCATCTGGCAAAGGGAGCTAATACGCTAAAGTAATTTTACTCAAGACTGCTGATCAATGTTGTGTATAATGGGAATTAAACTTCTCGTCATGAACAAGAAAGAAATAGATGAGTTAGAGAAGAAAGACTCTAACATCTATGTGCGTTCTATGTTTCATCTATTTCTTGACGGCGCTCTGCTGAGGTTTCATAGAATTAATCCTATTCTTTTTTTCTTTCTTTCAGGTGATCCAGTTTCTGCTCCTCGACCGACACAGACTTTTACAGATGACAGCAAAAGACTTTTCCATCCTGAGACGGAGGATGTACAAGTAAATACAGGTAAATCACGTGAGTTCCTTACTTGCAAGAGACATTTCTTTCCCGTCTCCTTTAATTGCTAAAAATGTATTGACATGTCTTTTAAAGGAATGGCAGTCATCGCATCTAGATTACCAAACGTCAAAGAGGAGGCAAAGGCTATTTTCGTGGATCAATTCAAGTCTAAGATAGAAGGAAACATCAATCATCTAGGTGAGTAAATAGCACCTGCCTTAAAAAGACATGCATGAGACCTCCTCTTACCCTACTTGTATGATTGCATTTTTCTTCCTTTCATTAGTATTCATTAGCAGCCTGCGCATCCATTGTGATTGTACCTTTCCTTGTCACAAGGTTATGGTTATTTTGTTTGTTTTACTTTCCCTCATTACATTAATATTTTTGTTTAATTGGATTCTTTTTTTTTTTTTGCAAACATTTTATTGAAGATTTTGACATAACTCCCACATACCTGGGAATCTTAAACGAAAAACATCTTCACAGTGGTTTCATTGCTAATACAATAGATGCTGGCACTTCCATGAGTACAGTTTCTGGCAGGTAATCAACTTAAATGTCAAACATGTAGATCTCGTGCATCAATTCGACCCCACTCCTGGTGTCACCCCTCGCCCGCTGCCCTCAGTTGTCCTCAGCTATCCGCCACTGCTCTCCAGAGGCCCACACATTGTCAAATTTCCTGATACAGCCCTTAGACTGATACACCAGTCAGAGGTAAAAGTAGATAGCACCTTACTCTCTATTTGTGGTAGTGTGGGCGAGCAGTAAGGCTTTATCAGAGGTAATGTTAAGCATTTGTAGTACACAATCCGCAAATGATGTCACACACTCAAAGACTGAAATCAGACCAATTTGTTTTGTATAAAAATATTGTTTAGTTATTTTATTTCTAGAACCAAGCCAAGCCTGGCACAGGTAAGTGAAATAATCACTTTGCAAAATCTTATGCAGTGTATTACAATTGAATGTAGGTTCAAATGAAGTTGATTGAAATACAGGTAAGTCAAAATGTTGAAATTACTTTTTAGTTACTTTACAGATTGCTTGGCACGTTACTTTTCAGATTACTTTTTAACTAACTTTTTCTACTCAGTGTGATGTAAATAGATATCACACTAGGACATTTCCTAGAGAAAAAGGTAAGTAAATCAGTTTTTGTACAGTTGCAGTTTTTCAGATTTTCATGCAAATCAACTCCATACACAGAACATTTTTCAAGGCAAACAGTCAATGTATTCCTATGGAGAGAAAGGTAGGTACTTTGTTGTGGGAGTTGGTATTCTGGGTTTTGGAACCAGAGCTCCCCCAGGGTCAATGATGCACCCTTGAAAAACCCTCAGTCACACTAGAGCAACCAGTTGCAGAGTGCTGAGGCCCAATGTTATCCAATGGGGGAAAGGCGGCCTCCGGTTGGTGGCTGCTCCAGAGCAGGCCTCAAGTTAGTGGGAGCAAAGCTCCTGGTGTTAGGCTCAGGGCAAAAGGAATCTGAGGTAGCACACAAGGTGCACCCGCAGGGGCGGCTGGGTGCATGATGCTGTTTTGGCTTCGGAGGGCCTGTTATTTTCAATGGGGATTGCCAGTCTTGTTTTTTAGCTGCAGGCTCAGTCCAGGAAGACTTTTGGGAGGAATGAACGGTTGGGTAGATAAGTTGGAGGGATCTGGGAGGTAGGTACACATTGGCTTCTCTTCTCCAGAGTGCCGGGCGGCTGGATGCAGGGGAGTCTTTTGAGGTCTGATTTCACCTTACTGGGTGACTCTCATTTGGGGGTTCCCCGCACAGGGCTTTTAGGCGATGTCGGGGAGTCCTGGAAGGGTCAACCCACGGTGTACTCAGACTCTAGAGTGTTGGGGGACCTCGCTGGGACTGATGGGCCACTTGAACTTGGCCGAAGGCGACAGTTGCAAGGGTGCAATGGTGGATCCAGGCATCAAGTTTCTTTGTCCTCCGCAGGCTCAGAGTCTGTCTTGGGATTTTCTTTTGAACAGCGCTGCTATTCACAGGAGATCCGCTCTTTCTTGAAGGCAGTCAGTCCTCCCAGGGTTCTCGAGGTCGCTGGCTGCAGGACAAGGTGACTTTTGGTGCAGGATCTCTGGAAACTGCAGATGGGACGGTAGGGCTGGGGCCAAGTCAGTTGTTCTTTGCAGTCTCCTCTGCTGGGCGTCTTCTTTCATCCTTCCTCCTAGGTTGCGGGAATCTGCCTTCTTGGTTCAGGGCTGCCCCCTAAATACTGTATTTAGGGGGCGTTTTAGGGGTCTCAAGGTCAGTAGCCAATGGTCTACTGACCTTAGAGTGACTACACCCTTAGTGTTCTCACCCCACGTGGGGGAGTGTGCACAATCCCTAACCCTGATTGGGGAGAGTCTGCCGTCTGCAAGATGGCGGGCACTGAAGAGTGGGCTTCACCTCGCCTCTTCCACCTGAGGGGTGGATTTTTTGTTTTGTTTTTTGTGTTGCGGAGTTTTATATAGAGCAAACTTGACCCGAATCGGGTATCAGAGCACTTTACATAGCACCAGTTACGTTGCATGAGGACACACATTCATTTTTGTTAGGCACAGGGAGATTAAGTGATTTGCCAAGAATCACAGGATGTTTAGCGTTGTTACCGAGAATCGAACCCAGATCCCCAGGTCCGAGGTCGAGCGCCCTAGCCTTTGGGCACCCCTTCTAGGCTGGCAAATTTTTCCCACCTGTCTTATGGCCAAAAAATATGGGAGACAGGAAGAGGGCCTGCTCCTGATAGCAGGAGAGGGTGGGGGTCGCATTATACAGGCGGCAAGGCCTTTGAAGCTCCCATGCCACATATGGCTCTTCCTGGGCTAGGGGAAGTGTGACCATCTCTGCCCAGGAAAGGCTTTGTTCCTGGGCTCAGGGAGTGAAGGCTCCCACCCCAGGGGTCCAGAAACATGTCTTGTGGTTGAAGGTTGGTCTGTACCAGTCAGGGGACCCACCAGAGGCTGGTCGTTTTTCAGGGGACTGCATTAAAATGCCCTCTGAGTACATTTCTCATTACATCCCACACTGGCATCAGTGTGGGTTTAATGTGCTGAGAAGTTTGATACCAAACTTCTCAGTAAAGCCATTATGGCGTTGTGGAGTTTATAATGACAAACTCCCAGCACCATATACTCTCAATGGTATTACTTACCTTGCAATGTCTAAGAATTGGTGTAGACACTGTAGGGGTACAGGTCATATGCACCTGTACCCTCACCCCTGGTATAGTGCACCCAGCTAGGGGTGGTGGCTTACCTATGCCAGGGCAGTGGGTTGTAGGCATGGCACACAGGGATGGCTGCCATGTCGCCTCTTCACTTTGTTCTGCACCAAAACACGCAGCATGCAATGGCAGTGTGTGTGTGTAAAGGTACAGGGCCTCTAAGGGTGGCACAATAAGGGCTGCAGCCCTTAGAGGACTGACATGTGGCCAATTGGGGGTACAAGGTACAGTTTTGGGAAAGAACACAGGCCCTGGGGACCTGATTGACAGGGACACAGGGCAAATCAAGTCAAAGTGTCTCAGTAGTCTGGAAAAAAGTGGAGGGTTACTGCAACAGAAACCAAACTTCCTACTCTGGCCCATTGGCTAGTGATTCCTCCCCTCCCAAAAACACAAAGATGGTATAAAAATGGCACCCCTGGCACACAGTCCACAGATCACTACTTGATTGGAAAGAAGACAGAAGAAGGACTACCTTGCTGCTCTCTGGACCCAACAATGAGAATCTGCGCTGTAGACTGGACTGCACATGTTGAACCCTCAAAGAAGACCGTGTCTTCTGTACCAACTTGTGGAAAAGAGCTCACCTTGTGCCATAACAGAAGAAAGATGGGTGTTGAAAGTCTGATTGTGTTGACGTGGACGGTTGATGAGTATCCTTTAGATGGTTCTCTCTTTCGTCTAGAAAGGTTTGTAGATCACTGTATTTGTTGAAGATGTGGTGTTTGCCATCAACAAGGTCCTTGCATTTTGCAGGGCTTATGAAACTGAAAATTCACATTCCTAAGACTGGGCCTGTGGGCAAGGAACGCTTTCATAGTTTCCATGGTGGATTTGGAATAGCCTAGCGAAATGAATATTTTGAGGTGCCGCTGCTGCCAAGGGGGTCACCTTACCTGCATGCCATAGCTGCAGGGCTGCTGCTCTTTGTCCTGTCTTCCTCCCGCCGCCGCTGCAGACTCCAACGCGGCCGCCGAGCGGAGGGAGACTCCATATCCCAGCTGCCCCAGAACCGGAAGTGACGGCGGAGCGCCAGGAGGCGTCCTTAAAACCACAGACGGCCCCGGTGGAGCGGGTGCCGCTGCTGCCAAGGGGGTCACCTTACCTGCATGCCATAGCTGCAGGGCTGCTGCTCTTTGTCCTGTCTCCCTCCCGCCGCCGCTGCAGACTCCATCCCAGCTGCCCCAGAACCGGAAGTGACGGCGGAGCGCCAGGAGGCGTCCTTAAAACCACAGACGGCCCCAGCGTCGCGGAAGCGCGCGGGAGCGCCCGGGGCTAAGCCCGGGCAAAGGGCGGGCCCTCTACGGCCCTCAGAGGTCCAGAAGAGGACAGGACGGGCCATCCCACTTGACTTTTTCATAAGAGGAGGTACTGAGATGCTTCTTACCTATTGACTATTTTTGCGTTTCCATTACTATTGTAGTAATTATGTCCCTCTGGGAGGAGCTCAACGCCTTGTGTGGCACAAAGTACGTTCCAGATGCTTTAACCCCTCCCATTAAGGGCACTAACTCTGATATTTCTAATGGCATTCCACGGGACCTAGCTTCACCTTTAAATAAAGACCAAATTCTAGTAAACGCATTGCCCCTGGATCCTAATACTAGAGGGAAGCATAACAGCGAAATTGTCAATAAGAACTACGTCACTATCAAAAATATGTGCACCAGCCCAAGATCATCCCCCTCTAACCTAATAACATCAATGGAGGACATGGCTGTGGACAAAATAGACGACCCTGTATTGTCCCCCCAATTGCCATTACTGGCCCTAATTGAGCAACTGTTATTATCTGTTATTTCACCTTTGGTTATTAAAATTAACGACTTGGGGGACAGGTTGACTAGCATTGAGGAAATAATTAAAAAGAATTCTCCTCCAACCAATATAATGGCAACATCTGTCTGCCCTAATCATCCCATCGCCCCCGAAAAGCTTAAGTCTGTTATATGTAAAAATGGTGAAATTCAATTACAGCCTCTCAATATACCTACCCCAACTGGCCCTACAGTGACATTAAGATCTGAACTAATTACTCATACAGTGGCTAGAGCCGCTCCGGTAAGAATGCCACGTATTAATTTACCCCCTGAAGCCGCACCATACATGACTGTCCTCTCTGGGGTCCCTGCACTTAGTCAGGGAACACACGAATCACAACAGGACCTGCTAAATAAGGTCATTTTTTGGCTACAGAACAATAGACCTTTGCCACCTGAGTTAGATGGTGGAATACTGAGTGTTAGGAGGGTGGGGTGGTTAGGTACGCTGCCCAAAGACATTGCTGGGGACCTGGTGCTAATTAAATTTAAGAACAGGAATATCGTCCCCTACCTACGATTTTGTCAGCCCAAAGAAAGATTTGGCCCCATTTGCATTTGGGACTTGCATGGTTTTTACCCGAGCCTCCCACACATCCCGTTACAAAGACCAACGGTAAGGAAATACAACTCCTGGGGAAGGGGATCTTGTGCTCCTAGTGCAACTAACCTTCTAGCCTCCAATAGATTTGAACTTTTGCCCAGAAATTGTATCTTTAAGACCCCACCACAAAGAGGCCACTTACGAGTTTGTGTTTAATTGACAGGGCAGTATGTAACCAATAAGCAAACTACTGATAGAGGTTTGCCTGATGCTCTTCCCCGGCTCCTTAGTTTGTATGTATGACTCTTTTTGTTTTTAGAGTTGTCTTACTGATATTGAAACGTTTCCATATTGATTAGCTGATCCGTCATACCTATTTAATCTTGTTTTTAATAGCCGATATTAACTTTGTAATGAAATGTTAATGTGTTTATTCATGTATTGTTGCTGCTTTTATGATTTTTAAACTAAAATCGAATAAAGCTAATCTGAACTGAATATTTTGTGGCCGTTCCAGGAGATGTGATTGTTTTTACACATGTTGGAGAGTATTAACTCCGTATGCTGATATCTCAGCTGGTGGCAGACAATTTAACACCTTGACTGCTAAGGCAATTCCCGCTGGGTGCTGAGCTTATATGAATACCATTGTTTCATGACGAGCTCAGCTCGTCATAAGCACACGACCAGTGTACTGCATGACGAGCTGAGCTCGTCATGAGCAGCGAAGGGGTTAACATGTAATATTCTTGTTAGGGGGCTTGAATGATGGGACATGGGGGCCCCTTTTTAGTTCAAAATCTTTTTGGAAGTTTAGGCCAGTCACTTAAGGTATCTAATCCTCCAAGAAATTCAAACAAGAGATCGAGGAGTCCTCTGCATTTTAAAGATTGAACAACAGTGATTTATTTGAACTTTACACAGAGATTATCCTGAGCAATTGTACAAACGATCAACTGTCCACAAGTAGGCTGTTGTAGGTAAGCTCTCCTCTTTATTTTCAATCTTGCAGCACATCCAAGGTGATATTGTAGTCCGTCTTATTCATGACCCATGAGGAGGACTCTCCTTGGAGCATTACGAAACGACGGGTTTGTATATTTCATATGGAATACTGGATTGATATACATGGTGGCCACAGGTGCTCGGAGATGCAGGGATAATTGGTCTCCTTAACATATGGAGCAACTACACTTTTTTTTTTGAAAACACTGAATTTGCCTGTGATACACATCACAGACAAAACACATGCTGGCTGACTACATTATCAGTGTTTGGAAGTTTACAAGACTGAGAAGAAGACTTAATATGATATCACCTTGGATGTGTTGCAAGATTGAAAATAAAGAGAAGAGCATATATACAACAGCCTATTTGTGGACATTTGTATACTGGAAAATTGCTCAGGATAAACTTTCTGTATCTTTTTGAGGCTTTGCCTCCGCTATGGAAACGTTGAGTGGCTATTTTGCTGTTTTTTGAGCAAATTTGAAACTGGTCATAATAACTTACAAATACAATTTTGTGCAGAGGTCAACCAATCCACCTTTCTATTGCATTATTTATTTTAACTTTGAACAAACATCTTGGCTTTCCCTCAAAAGATTCTTGTTGTTTTTGTGTCTATCTTAAGATAAAACTATCATCTATTCTTATAAATTGGTGTCTGAATTTTACTGAGTTGCATTTCTTACTTATTGACTGTTTTGGTATGTCTAAATGCTTTACACTTGTTCCTTTGATTAAGCCAGACTGCTTTGTGTCACAGCTACCCGGGACTGAGCTAAAAGTTTTATTAAAGAACCTAACTGGACCTGACACATTCTTATGTGGGGAGGTCACCCAACCACACTAAATAATCCACTTTCTTACAAAAAATAAAATACTAATGGCCCCCAAACCAAGGGAGTGTTTTCATATGTTGTGGGGATAATTTTTTTTTTTTACTGCCCCTTACACCTGCTAGGATTTACCAGGCAGTGACGAACAGTAAAAAACAAGAAAAAAAGCCATCCAATTGCCCATTTTAAATAGAGCGTACAGCCAGGTGACTTACCGCACCCAGAGAAAGGTTTACATTGACGGAGTAAATTTTACTTTGTGGGAGTAAACCTGGTAATCCACCCACCTGTAAATCGGTGGGCGGGCCAAGAGTTTGTCAGAGATGGTACTTTGTTGCTGTTGCAACAGAGTACCCTCTCAGCCACATTCTAAATCAACCCTAAATTATTGTTGATTGTGGAAGCAGTTGATCTGGTGGGAGAATTTGTCTTTGATAGAAATTATTTTATCCAGTGAAGAAGGCGAGAATTATAATTGCAGCTGATGAACATGAAAAGGCTTTGGCGAAGTAAACAATGTTTAAGTGTCTAGTGAAAAGGTAATTTAGCAAATAATAAATCAGCCTAAAGCACTGGGTGATTAGGAGTGTAAAGGCCTCGAAAAACCATAAAAATGACTTAATAATCTACTCAACCTAATTATAATGCTCTTGATCCATAAACTGGGTTCATATTATGTGATCCTGGGCAAATATTTTAAGTCACTAAGCTGCCATTTTCATCTTTATCATATATGAGATCACCTTCAGATGCGTGAGTTCAGCATGCCTGTTGTATAAAAATGAACACTTTTGTTTGATTTATTAGACTAATCTTTTGCCCCATATACGATACAGGTCTTGCGGCATGTAGGATACATATGACAGCTGCTCAGTTCATTAACCGCAGTCATCAGGGCACGGGCAGGAATGTTTCTCAAATCATTTTTTAAAACTACCACTTTTAATAAATTCATATTTGAAGCATGACGTTGTAGTACACTTATTTGCAGTCAGCAGATTTTCCATTGAAATGGCCACAGCATTTCCGACTGACGTGGTTTTACTGATAAAACTATGTAGTGTATAATGTTTAGAAATAGTTTCAGCAAATATTTGTCATTTGCACATTGCCAAGTAGTGTTCTGATTTGTTTTGCTCCTCTTTAAATCTTCTTTTGCATCACACTTCTGAATTTCAAAAAGCATTCTTTTGTAATTCCTGATATATTTAGACATTTTGAGTTCACAAGCTGTTTGAATACTGTGTGTTAGAGAATAACTTGACATCTTACAGCCTTTTATATCACAATGATTGTCAGTCAGCGGACTTGACAAAAACCTTTCACTGTAATAAGAGAAAGAAAAGTAAACATTATTTTCCATGGTAAGAAACAAAACAATTAGTAAACAAGCATTAGAAATGCAATAGGTCTTGCATTTGTTTGAGTTAGAGCTATTGGCATAGCTGAACAGCTACCGGACAGAAATTGCCACTTTGCGGGTGCCGAACAACGCATTGCTCCATGAAACTGCCTGAAAGCCTTAAACGGTGTTGATAGCCTACAAAATAAAAAGGCAGATCAGGTTGACCATGAGGAACCACGGAGGTATTGGGATGAACAACGCAAGCCAACAATGAGTGAAATCACCTGGGCGTGACCCAAGCACACAAAGACGAGAGAATCAGATCCAATGCACCAATAAAAACCTCGTATTTCTAAATGATACATCAACGAACAAATGGCAATTCATGGGCATGCCAAAAGCTGATACAGGCGATAACAATTGGTCTTGCAGACAACGCATGCGCGCTGCCTAGGCTCGACTTAAAAAAGACAAACTGACATTTAACCTCTGACCTTGAACAGACCGCAAATGTGTCGAGATAAGGCGTCTTTACTGCTCATTCACTTTCTGAATGAGCAGAACACCTGTTCCTTCCACCTTGAGTTCACTCGCCAGAACAGGCGAGACGAGTAGGTGCTAAAAATAGTTCTACCTGAAAATCTGACTCGCCAATGCAAGTGGTCATGTAGATTTTTCGAGGCCTGGTGTGCCGAGTATTTCCAAACAGAACACCTCTCTTCTTTTCTCAAAGTTATGCCAACTTACCAACAACTGAGAAAATTATGTTTTAAACCTTTAGCAGACTGCTGATATCTGCAGTTTGTGGTTACATTAATAGTCCTGTAGTAATTTTACCCAGTGTGTATTATCTTTTTTTACATGAGTTTCCTGTTTTGCAGTGAGTGGATTTTGAATAATGCAGTGGTTGTAATGGGATTTTATTATCAAGTTTAACAGATTGGGTAAATAAAAAGCAAATACTGTCCCTGAATCAAAAAGTATTCATCAAAGGTCTAGGAACTTCCACAAACATCGTAATACTATCAATATTAATGAATAAGGCAAGTTTAGCAAAGCAGCCTTTGTATTTTTGTTTTGTTGATTTTAAATCGGCTTTGATTGTGTCAATAGACAACTGTTGTGGAAAAAACTAAATGATCCCGAAATTCCAGACTCATTATTTAAACTGATCCAATTTTTGTATACTGATACCTGGGTCAGGGTGAGTATTGGTGGATGGTCAGATGCTAACAAAAGAAATACCTACGACTGGAGGACTAAAACAAGGGTGCGTTCTGGCCCCTCTGCCTTTTAATTTATTCTTAGTAGATCTCTCTACCGTACTGAATGAAGTAAATGCTCACCCGCTTAGGCTAGCAGACAAGCAAATATCCAATTTGCTGTATGCAGATGATGTTATACTTTTAAGTCAAACTAAAGTGGGGTTGCAACGGTTGCTTGATCGTATATCAATGTATGCAAAAGAAAATGATATAGTAAAAAATTAAGCAAATACCAAAGTAATGGTTGTTACAAAAAACACACGACTTAAATATAAATACAAATGGTTGTTGGAAGAAACTCAATTAGAACAAGTTGTATCCTATAAATATCTTGGTGTTATATTTAATGATAGTGGAAATTTTCTTTTTCAAAAACAAGATATCTCGAGAAAAGCAAATACTTTGATCGCAGCATTTAGAATCTTACAGAAAGCTATAAGTGACTGTCTTATCATAATTATTACCTACTCTTACATACGGTGAGGTATTAAATGGAAAAGATGCGGAGATCATTAATAACGCAGTTGCTAAAACGTATAAAATACAATTTTCCCTGCCGAACAATACCTCGCAAGCACAAGTGCAGCTGCAATTCAGGTAAAATAACCAGCTTCACACAAGGAAAGGGCAAGCGCTTAAAGTTTGGAACCGAATAAAAAACGACCAAGGAAATCAAATGTCTCAGCTGCTATGGCAAGAAGTAAAAGACAATAGGAAACTGCAGGTCTGGTCCTACTTAAATACAGCGGTAGAAGAATTTGGCGTAACACCGATTTGGGTGAATACAATTACCTAGGAAAGCTTAAAAAAACAATCAATAAAATTACTACTCCTCTTTCCCTGACAAAAGATAAAGATATTTTTGTAAAAAGAAAACATGCATGGCCAATGATAAATGGTTTCAGGAAAAAAAGGTCCAAGAATATCTTGAAACATCATGGTCACAGAAAAACAAACATATCTTTATCAAAGCACGATTTGGCCTATTGCCTGGATTATGTCATTTACCTACGTGGAAAAAAACAGAAGAGAATACCCAATGTAGGTTATGTAAATCCGGTCAAGAGAACATTATACATTTGTGTCTTTGTCCCGAAATAGAAAATGAAAGGAAAATTACTGAAGATATATTTATGAATTCTGCATTTGTAAAAATGTTGTGTACTGTTGGAAAAAAATTGGAGGAATATAATTTGAACTGCCAATCGATTGATTCTGAAAATATACTGCATATCTTAACTTATTAAGTTTAAGATATGATAACAATCATATCTTTTTATTCCATTTAAATATTTTATATTTGATGACGATTTTAGAAATTTTTGTAAGATTTTAATTAATCAAACAAATAAATAAACTTGAAACTTGAACTTAATGGGAAATTGATTTTATAGGCGAGTAGGTTTCTCCTGCCTCAAAACGATGCAAGTAAAATAGGTTAGTCTCTCTTCTATAGCCTTCAGTTGTGGTTGTCTGCTCATCCATCATGGGTTCAATTTTCCTGAACACAGGTTTAGTCACTAAGGCATGAATTGCAGGTTTCATCCACTTATTGACAGTGCTCTGCTGAGATTTTATAAAATAAATCCTGTCCGTTTTCTTTCGTTCAGGTGTTCCAGTTGCTAAGCAGAGTTTTACAGATGACAATAAATCACTTTACCAACCTGAGACGGAGGACGTAGAAGAAAATACAGGTTAAGCATATGAGACATTTTACACTAAGTGATATTTCTTTCCAGGCGCCTTTATTGCTAAAGATTTTTTTGTCATGTCTTTTAAAGGAATGACTATCATCGAATGTATCATTCCATCAGACATCAAAGAGGAAGCAGAGACTAGCTTTATGGACCAACTAAACTCTAAGATTGAAGGAGGCATCACTCATCTAGGTGAGTAAATAGCACCGCCTTATAAAGATATGCAAGAAGCCTCCAGTAACCCTACTGTATAATAGTGTATGTTCTATATTCATTAGCAGTCTACTCTTCCATTGCCACTTGATCTTGCCTGGCCACTTGTTATTGGTTGTTTTGTTTGTTTTATTTTCCCTCATTGCGCTATCCTGTTTGTCTCGTTGGCTTATTAGGGAGATCAACTTTGACAGATGCATCCGCCACTATTGCCAATTATCCAGATTCCCATTGCGTTTATTCATCAATAATTAATATTGTTTGTTTCTGTATTTAAATTTGAGCAAGTTAAATAAATTATTGCGATTCAGAGGAGGAAAAAATGCAGCCCTGCAGCTCATGTTTATTTTTGGGATTTATAAAGCAGGTTGCATCAATTTTTAAATGTTACCTCTTTCTAATTAGCTTTCCTGCATAAACAATGCCTTTAGGGCTCTTTTTGTAAGAACAAAACCTCCACATTGTTTCCTAATAATGGAGAGCTAGAGGTCAAAAGGTTGCAAGATTGAATAGAACACACCCTTCAAGAGAACAGAACAGGTGGCTTTTCAATGTCATCTGTAGGATAGAAGAGAAATCCAAAGATTAGTTGCAACTCATGTAAAAAATGCATTTTGAGCCTTCACAGCCTAAATTGTGGTTCTTCTATGTACAGCGGGTTTCTGCTTCTAAAACATCACTATAGTGAGTAGCTTAGACAGTTAAGTAGGCTTAGTTTGGGTTTCAGTTTTATATATGATCTCTGATGGCTGGTGAGGTGTCAAAGTGGTTGATCGTAAATTAAATACTTTTATTCTAAGCCAATTTTTTCCGATTAAGGAAATGTTAAGAATGTTTTTCTTTGAGAAGCACTGTGCTCAAGGCTGCATCCTGTACATGCATCTTTAGCATTTTTCCAAGCTGAAAAAAATCATGTGTGCTCACTAAGCATAGAAGTAATTGTTTTACGCTTTACCATTTTAAATTGGATGTTTTTCCTATGAGTAGCCAAAGTAGGCTGCTTAGGATTGGTGTGATGTGGTCAGATGTTTTATATGAAGTAATTCTGGCTATGGGTTGTAATATGGCCTGAAGATGGGTGACTGTGGATTGAGGTATGGATGGCACTGTTAGTATCCTGGCAAGAGATGAGAGAAGTTTGGCTACAGCTCGCAGGTGTGCAATCAAAATCAGAAGTTTGTTTTGTTTTTGTGACAATGAAGGTGAAAATAGTCAGGTTTCCAATATTGGTGATGTGAGGAATCAGTAAAGTGTGGAATCCTTTTTCAAACATTAACATTTGGGGTGGCAGGCTCCTACTGCCTCCAGATCAAAAATCGCTTTTGTGGTCAGCTTGGATCTGCTCTTTATTAATGTATGTGGTTGCGTGCGGAATGTTTAACAATATCCACTTGTTGAAGGGGCAGGAGGCTTCGAAAAACGACTTGTGCTGTGAATATGTTTGCTCGTTACTTTTGAAGCCATGTTATGAGGTCATAAACTACACCGGTGTTCTCATTATATCGGAGCTTTTATTATAGCCTCTTTGATTGTTACATCAGGGTTCAGGTTCAGTCAAGTGCCTGGTTTTGCAAACTTCCTGTACATGGACATACATCGGCTGGAATTAGCCTGGAAGTGTTAGTTCTAGGATGGGGATTCCAGTGAGTGTGCGCACCTAGAAACGTACATATTTAAGGGTTTCCACCAACTCTACTCCAGTCTCTTTCCACACTGGAAAGAGGCAAGGGCAGGAGTAAACTTTTTTTCCCAGGGTGGGGAAAGAATGGGTTGTAGGGAATGTTAATTTTAAATCACTGCTGATTTTCAGCATTCATATATGCTCACGTGGTATTCACAAACTTTTGCTTGGATTATAGTTTCCAGGCCGACTTCTGTGAATTCCTTAAAGTCGTGAAATATACAGCAATACAAAGACATATCTGTGGTTAATCTTTGAATGATTGAATATTTTATTTTGTATTGCACAGTTACTTAAAACCATTTGTAATATGACTTACATAACATTTTAAAAGAAGATTAGAACAACAATTGTTTAAAAGAAAGACATTCTTATAAAAATCAGTTTACAGACAACAGTATCAATACCGAATAAGAAGATATATTATATACTTTTATAAATCGGAAAATGATTGTCAGTTCAACCTTTTTGCAAATTTGATGCAGGTAACCTAGTAAGAAGTTATGTTATGTATATTGGTAAAATTATTTAAAAATTGTCGGTTCAACCTTTTTGCAGATTTGATACTGGTACTGAGATGTAATTATAATAAAAAAACGGCGTCTTTTCGATCGAATCTTTTGTGACTTTAATTAAGAATGGGCCTTAATTCATTTTTTGTTGCTCTTAATGGTTTTACAGTGATTGTCCATTATTAATCGTTTTAAAACATATTGGTGTGCATCAAACACACTTTACTAAAGAAGGGCACATGAAATAACATTAAGGCTGCACAATCGTGTAGCAAAACATTTGTTTCCAATTGACACTATTTTTATGCACCTTTTTTTATTTTGAAATCAAATAATCACCAATCTTGCTTTCTTGCTTATGCATGTGTTTGCATATAAAAAGGAATCATTCTTGAAGCAATTTAAATAGCCTCAAATTGTTATATTATGCTAGCATGTGCACATATTTTTATGCATGGAACCTCTGGCCGTAATGCAAGCTGAGCTCACTTCTCACTCAATTGCCTTTGAGTGTTTAACCTAATAGAAAAGGCTTTAGTATTAATGAATAATATATATAAGTTTGAACAATGTCTACAAGTTTGAACAACTTTTAATTCTCATCTTTAGTAGCAGACAATACTCTTACACAGATTCACACTGTTAATGTAAACAGGCAGAAAAAGGGCTTGTGCTGCAGTGGGGTTGTGCCTGCTTGCCCAGTGGAGAAAGTAAATGTGAAATCTTGATGCTCTTCAGCCCAAACAATATTCCCTGGGCATCGGGCAGTAGGGATGCCACACCTCTGAAGTGATAAATTGGTTGGACTTTGATCTCTCTACTGAATGTCCAGGTGAAAGTGTGTTGGTAATGGGTCTATAATAGGAGATTGGAATTAAGTTATGTTTGTCTGTGATATATCTATATGGCAGTTTTCTACAAATTACGTCGAATTCTATTGATGGGGGCACTGATTTAAAAAACAAACCACGAAGCACATTTTTAAAAACACATGGAAATCTGGCTTAATTATGCTCACTTGTCAAAATAATATAGTTGCCAGGTTTGGGGTGTTTTGTGATCAGTGGGAAGTACCCTGTGCTGATAAGATAAAAGTGTTGTTAATTGTAGAAGGAGCTGATCTTATGGACATTAAAATAGGCTAATTTGTCTTTGGTAGAAATTATTTTATCTGAGAAGAAAGATATAATTCCATTACATTACTTTTGGCAAAGTGAGCCGTGTTTAAGCGCTTAGTGAAAAAAGTAATTTAGCAGCGAGTGAATCTGTCTAAAGCACTGGGGACTTAGAAGTGTGCAAACTCTAGAGCTCTCTTCTTTGTCATTGAGCGAACAAAGGCTAACACTGTTCCATGCATTGCTCTTGTAGATGTAGATGAAGCAGTATTAATTTGCCAACAACTGAGTAAATGATGCTGTTATAATCCTTTAGCAGACTACTGTAATCTGTTGAATAGTTTCAGTGATAGTCTTTGAGTGTTGCCAGTCTGAGTGTGATATCTGCTTTCAGCGGTTCATTCCAGATTTCAGGTAAATGGATCTGGAAATGCCCGCTTCAAAATGATATGCAAGGGACCTCTGCTGTCTCTAAAATAGACTAGTCCTTTGTAGGAAAGTGCCCTTTTTGCTTGGTTGTCCCCTAACTTTATGCCAGATACCTGATACACTTTGACTGAGTGTGCCCTGGGTCCCTGTCAATCAGGTACCCAGGGCCTGTGTTCTTTCTCTAACCTGTACCATAGTTTCCACAATTGACACAATCCTGGCCTACCTTTAAGTACCTTGTAAGGGTTAACTATGGTACCAAGGGCATAGTAGCCAGGGAAAGACCTCTGGGGCTGAAGCATGTGTTATGCCAGCCTCAGGGACCTCTCACCACAAACATGCACCACTGCAATTGCAGCCTGCTTGTTAAGGTGCAGCTATAAGTGAAGAGTCGACATGACACACATCCGTTTTCAGTGCCTGCTATCTTGCTGATGATTGGGTGCATCCCACAAACAGGGTTAGGGAATGTGTACTACTACCTTATGTGGGGTGAGCACACCTAGCGTGTAGTCACCCTAAGGTCAGTAGTCCATTGGCTACTACCTTGAGAACCCTAAAACGCCCCCTAAATACAGTATTTAGAGGGCAGCCCTGAACCCAGGCCTGGAGAATTGATGACCAAAATGATTGGAACCCAACGACGTTGCAGCAGTGAGGTCCCAATTGACTTGGTCCCAGCCTTACCGACCTACCTGCAGCTCCAAAACCCCTGCAAAGAAAACAATGGCTTCAAAAAGGACCAGCAACCTTCACACTTGGTGAGGACTGATCCCTGCTTCAATAAAGACCCAAGACTCCCGAGGACAGCAGCCCTGTCCACGGAAGATCAAGGCCCTGCAAAACCAAGATACCCTGCTCCAGGACTTGCCTCGGCACCCGCCGTCCACGACCTATGCCCAGACCGCCAAATCATCGAGGGGTGTTGCCTCCAAGGTCCTGTGTCAACACCTGCAGCCTCTTCCCGACGACCCCCCTCATCTGTGACCTTCCAGTAAGGAGGAAACCCGATGCCAGAAGGCCGCCCTGCTGCCTCCTGCCCTGTGTCCTGACGATTAGTTCCAAAGGTGTTTTGACGTCCTCCTGGATCTGAAGTTACTTAGATGGCTGTTGGTTTCCCTCATGTGGCTTCCTGACGGACTCCTGCAGCTCGGGACCGATTTTGAGAAAAGCCTCTGGCGCCCGACATTGTGTAAGCACTCTGCCCTCGGCTGCCCCTTTGCGGCTGGTGGTGCAGTTTTGGTGCTGCCTTGGGTCCTCCTTTGCCCTCACCTGCACCGCAAAAAATCTTCATCCTAGCCCGGTTGGCCTGCCCGTGAGCAGCCTCAATACACGTTGCCCCTAGCCCCATTGGCCAGCATTGGCCCTGGTACTGAATTTTGCACTCTGCATCCAACCGCCACAGTGCCGCTGGCGGTGCATTCTCAGTGCAGAACTGAGTGTTGCTGAAACCTGGTTCAGCACCCAAAAGATATTTGCTGTAAACTGTTTTACTTTCCTTCAATTGCTAACTTTGTTTTTCCCATAGTATTGCATGGTGGGTTCTTCTCTGAAACATGTTGACTCGTCTTATATTACAACAAAGTAAACTGTTTACTGATGTACTGCAATGCCTAAAAGGTGTTATTAGTTTGTTTTGCACTGTTAGAATAGTAACAGATTTTCTATACAGTAATTTGTATGCTTATACAAAACCAGTACACACCTTATTTTGAAAAGTATTATTGTTTTGAAAGTATCACTTATCTGCTACTAAATAAATTTTGGTTCTAGTAATAAGTAATAACAAGCATTTACAATGCAATAGGTTTCTGATTTATTCAACTTCAGCTATTGGCATTGCTAAATATTGCAACACCAATTGCAACATAAGTCTATAAATTGTAGGGCAAAATAATTTTTTTTTTTTTTTTTTAGCAATGGTGGCATGCTGCGCTTTAGATGAATATGTTTAAAAGTAAAGTGCGCCATACTGCTATTGCTACAATAGTTAATTGTGGTTGCGTTAACAATTGATGTGTGCACTGATGGTAGGTGGTGTGTGTGTGTGTCTGTAGAAATTGTGCACTGATGGCTGGTGGTGTGTGTGCCTGGTGGAACCATCCACTGACGGCTGGTGGTGTGTGTGCCTGGTGAAAGCGTGCACTGACGGCTCGTGGTGTGTGTGTGTGTGTGTGTGTGCTTGGTGAAAGCGTGCACTGACGACTGGTGGTGTTTGTGCCCGGTGAAATCGTGCACTGATGACTGATGGTGTCTGTGCTTGGTGAAAGTGTGCATTGGCGGTGTGGTTCTGTGTGTGGTTGTATGTGTGTGGTTTTATGTGTGTGGTTGTATGTGTGTGGTTGTATGTGTGTGGTTGTGTGTGTGGTTGTGTGTGTGGTTGTGTTGTGTTTGTGTGTGTGTGGTTGTGTGTGTGTGGGGCGGGTGAGGGGGCAGATAAGCGTAATGTTGTCTGCCTGTGTGTGGAAGACAGCTCTGCCCGTGATGTGAAGAAAGCCGCCAGGAAGAGGAGGCGCCTTCAGAAGAGGAGCAAGAAGACATATTTCCTTTAAAAAATAAAAAGAATCGCGCCTGCGAGTGTTGCGCGCGCGCCACTGCAAGGCATATGTTTTCAATTATCGCCCCCTTGTCTGGGTACGATAATTGAACACATATGGGCTTTGGTGCGCGTAACAGACACCAATATGGCCATGGGCGGAGCAACGCGGCTGCCCATGGCCTATTGCGTGTTCTGTTAAAAAACAACACGCACGCAAAACCCAATCAAAATGGACCATAGGAAATGAACACGCACGAGCGTGTGGAATTTCCAGGTCCATTTTGAAAACCCAGAGAAAAGGACTCTGGCTGCGCGAACACTGCTGTGCAGTGTACGCTAGGTCGAGACCTAAAAATAACAAAGTAACAACTTTTTGTACAAACAATTGGCCTGCAATTCATTCTTTGAGTGTGTGACCTCATTTCTTGCCTGAGTGTGTCAAACAAATGCTTAACACTACCCTCTGATAAGCCTATTTATGGCAGCCTGCTTATCCATCGTGAGTTCACAGGATTGGTCAATATGGCCCTGCTGTGTTCCAAGGTTGAGAGGAGCCTGTCATGATCAATTATAGTATTATGCAAAAGAAACAATTGATGGACTGAATGCTGGTCAATGCAAACATTCAGCCCCAGTCACAAGGATCTGGGTTTAATCCATCATTCTTTTGCTCACCACAACACCCCAGTTTAACCCAGCCATATGCAAATCAGTCTTGCATCTGTTCCTTGTGGTAATAGTCCAGCCCGAACTGCCAAGCCAGGTCATCCCTGGACCAGAAATAAGCATCCTGGGACCGGTTTCAGGGCATCATCCTTCATCAGCCAGGCTAGCTTGAATCCACTGGTGTAGTGAGCACAGGACCCATGTTTGGGCATACCCTTCCCACTTAGGGCAACACATGCGAAAGAAACAATTGATGGACGGAATGGTGGACAATGCGACAATTCACACCCAGTCACAAGGATCTGGGTTTTATCCATCATTCTTTTGCTCACCACTTCACACCCGTTCGGACCTGGCTTGGCAGTTCAGGCTGGACTGTTCTCATTGGGCGCAGGGTCAAGACTGATTTGGATATGGCTGGGTCCAAACTGGAATGGCATGGTGAGCCAGAAACAATGGATTTAGGCCTAGATCTCTGTACTGGGGTGAATTTATGACATTGTTTTGCATTCTGTCCATCAATTGTTCTTTTTGATTTGCCACCCCGAGTGGGACGGGTATGCCCAGACTTGGGTCCCGTGCTCTCCATGCCACTGGAGTCAAGCTATCCTGGCTGATGAGGGATGAAACACCGAAACCGGTCCTAGGATGCTTGTTTCCAGTCCAGGGAGGACCTGGCCTGGCAGTTCGGGCTGGCTGGGTTTAAACTGGAATGGCATAAAAACTATGGATTTAAGCCCAGATCTCTGTACTGTAGTGAATGTATGACATTGTTCTGCATTCTGTCTATCAATTGTTCTTTTTGCAATTATAATATTAGCCAAAGAGATTGAGGTCACTGGTTTAATTAAGGCTTGATCATTACAATATTGCCTACTCCGGGAGCCAAAAAGACCTTGTAAATTTTCAGTCTTTCCAAAAGGCAGAGACCCTGCTTCATTCTCAAGCAATGGAATAACAATTTTTCCTGGTCTGCCAATGGCACAGAGAATTACATTCAAACTTCTATGTTTTGTCATCCAGCAATAGGAGAGACACAGACCTAAAAATGTACTGATCCACTGCACACCCAACTGTTACCTGAGGTCTAGCAAGTCAAACCGATGTATAAGTCAGATACAACTAAGAACAGAAAGAGGGAGATCAGTGTTTCTTTCTAGATTGCTGAACTCTGATCACATTATTTGTAGAAGTCATTAAACCTCACAACCTGGCTGTCTTACAGCAAAAGAAGGGAAACCTGCAAATCTGCAGAGGCTTTGATATTTCTCCATTTTCATGATTGCTCGCAGCAGTGCCCAATCACCTTTCGCTGGCGAGCACTCTGTGAGCCTGAATTCTTCTGGCAATCATTGAGCAAAAGAAATGTATTTTGCAATCAGCGGGCAGCCAGGCTTATTTTATACGTGCATAGGTCTCGGTGAGCTGGCGTTGTCAAGATCATTTTAAAATGATGTTGTCAGGGGGAGAGGGAGACTTTGAATGTGAGCAGCGGCGGGACCTCCTTCAACCAGTATAAAGTTAGAAGTGCAATGTTCATAGTCCAAGCTCCTGTCCACTAGTAAGGGAACCCCTGGACTCTTTACGAGGTATATCAGATTTTTGATATATCACATAGCCATCTTCCTACATTTCTTCATATTGATTTTGAAAGAAGCAAGAGACTATCAGCTGCCTTTCCTGTTTCCACAACTACTGCCTATTTTGCATGCGGCTGCTTTCAGCTGTTTTAAGGTCTTGCACTTCCATGGCCAGTTACCTCGCCTTCAGTTGCATAGCCACTCATATGTTCCCCGGCATTACCCCCACTATGTGTACAGAACAAGGAAGCTAACCCACTTAATGTGTGTTACAAGATCACACTAATGTACCTCTGAGTAGCAGCACCTCAGAGCGATTTGGTTTATTTCACTAGAACCACCAATTTGTAAAGTGCTGAAAGCACATGGAAGTATTGTTCCAGTTCACAATGTGTTTAATGCGAAATATTAATGACTCTTAGGTATAGTTTACACATTTGAAGGACCTATACTGTCACTTTCGGCAAATAAATATTGTGATTAAATACTGGCATATTCGTACATACACTTTCAGACCCCTCTGGTACACGTACATTATTCTTTTGCTAAGTTATATGTGCTTTAGGTTTTTTTTGTGTTTATGTAGTGCAAACGTGACCCAAAGTGTTTGTGCAAATATGAATAAAGATAGAGCAGATGGAGAAAGGTATGTTTTTATTAAGGAATTGAGATGCTGGGTAAAGATAACAGTTTGTTGCCTTCACTGGATGGCCCCCTATATTTTTCCAAAGTAAACGGGGAAATGTGGATGTGCTAGACACCTATTTCTTTGCTTCAAAAACATTTTCTATTTATTGTCACTTTGGCAATTTGCACTATGAGCTTATACAACACCATTTATAAGGCATTCCAGAATCCTAACATCCAAGAACTGTTTTGACTAAATTGGAATGGAACATTGCAGAAAGTTATTTCAATTGTAAGAAATGCTGAACTTTTGGGCAGGTGTACAAAGCAGTTGTAAGTAAGTCTTGTGACGAACAATCGAGATAAAGTAGGTCATAAAAAGATTGGATGGATCGAATAATTTGCAATTGCTATACGTTATTGATGTTATATTATACCGTCTTTGTATAGCGTACATACACCAAAAAGGTTTCTTGATGCCGGGGTAGAGAGGAAGCAACATCTAGCCAGAATTTTAGCCATATGCTTGTTTAAATAGCCTAGGTTTTAGGAGCTTCCTAAAGCTCATATGATTTGCTGCCGATCAAATTTCAGACCATAGTGAGTTCCAGGTATGATGACCTATCACTGAAAGTCTTGCCCCTCCCAACCTCGTTCGCTTGAATTTGAAGGTTCATGTGGGCCGATCTGAGGTTACATTTCTGAGTATAGCTCTGGAGTCTCAAGGATATAAATGGGTGCTTTTGTTATGAATTGATTTAAAAATTATGCAGCCTGTTTTGAAAATGGTATGTTGAACTACAGGAGTCAATGCAGATTCTTCATCAGAAGTTTAATATGACAATGCCTGGGCTGTCGAAAGATTAGTCTCTCCGCTTGTTTTGCTCCATTTGAAGTCTGTGATTAAGGCCAATCAGAAGTCCCAGATAGAGGGCGTTTGCATCTGTGATCTCATGGATATTTTCTCATCAATTTGGATACCCAGACTTTTTACTGTTTTCTTGGATGGTGGGAGGGATTCCATCTCAGGCGGCCAATATGAGGGATTCCAGTGGTTAAGCTTGTTGTTTGTAACGACAATCTCTAATTTCTAATTTCTAATTTAAAACATTTCTAAGGCGCAGCGTACACCGTGCGGTTTCTTGGCGCTAGTGAGCAGAATCGGCAACTGAGGGAAAAGACAAGAGTGATAGGAATGAAGAGCTAAGCGGAGAAAGCCTGATTGAAAAGGAAAGTTTTTAAATCTTTACGAAAGGAGAGGTACTGGGTAGCAGAACGAAGATGGTCGGGGAGGGAGTTCCAAAATGTTGGGGCCAAGGTGGAGAAGTTGGCCCCACCCCACTTTTTACGTGTGAAGCGGGGGATCTGAAGAAGGGAGTTAGAGGAAGACCGGAGCTCTCTTGTGGGAACATAGGGTTTTATTAAGGAAGAGATAAAAACGGGGGCAGTGCCCTGACGGGCCTGGAAGACCATGCAGCCAGTCTTAAAAAGGGAACGTTCTTTTATGGGAAGCCAGTGAAGCTCCCTAAGAAGGGGGGTGGAATGGTGATAGCGTGGGAGGCCGTAAACCAGCCGGGCCGCCTGGTTCTGGATCGACTGGAGTCTTCGCAGACTGTATGCTGGAATGCCATGATAGAGGGCGTTGGCATAATCCAGCCTTGATATCACCAGGGCGGCCATGATAATCTTGAGTGCCTGAGGGGAGAAGAAGCGGGAAACAGAGCGGATGGTGCGGAGAGTGAGGAAACAAGAAGAGACCACGGAGCTGATTTGTGAGTGGAGAGTGAGCTGGTGATTCATTTTAACACCCAGTGTTTTGACCGTGGATGAGGGGGAAGGTGCGGGCCCAAGAGAAGGGGGCCAGAAGAGAGAGTTCCAGGGGCTGGATGAACCACCGGTGAGAACCAATTCGGTTTTATCCGGGTTCAACTTAAGATGGTTGTGGTTCATCCAGTCCCTGATGAATGTCATAGTAGACTGGAAGTTAGAGATAGAGAGGGGAGAAGAGGACAGATCAAAGATGAGCTGGAGATCATCCGCGTAGTTGTACACGGTGACCTCCAGCTGCTGGAGCGCGAAGATAAGGGGAAAGATATAGAGATTGAAAAGTAGGGGAGAGAGAGAGGATCCCTGGGGAACACCACAAGTGACAGGGAGGGGAGTGGTAGAGAAATTGCCTAGCCGCACTGCCTGGGTGCGGTCCCTCAGAAAGGAGGAGAGCCAAACCAGGGCTGATCCCCCGATTCCAGCCGCCCTGACACGGGACAGTAAGATGGTATGGTCCACCGTGTCAAAGGCGGCGGACAGGTCAAGGAGGACCAGTGCCTGGTGTTTGTTATCATCCATGCCCTTTCTGAGGTTATCTAGGACTGAGACCACAACCGATTCGGTCGAATGTCTGGGACGGAAACCGGCCTGGCGAGATGCCAGCCCCCCATTGGTCTCAATATGGGCGCTAAGTACCGCGGTGACGTGGCGTTCCATCACCTTGCCCAAAAAGGGCAGCAGGGAGATGGGGCGATAGTTGGCCGAGATGGAAGGGTCCGCGCCAGGTTTCTTCAAGATGGGTACTATCGTGGCTGCCTTTAGCGCAGGGGTCACTACACCCTGTGCTAGGGAGCTGTTGAGGAAGACGATGGGGGGTTCAAAACAGCAGGAGTAAATTTGCTGCAGGATACGTGCCGGACAGACATCCGCCGGGGACCCCGACTTCACTCTGGGAAGAATCTCCAGAAATGATTCCTGAGTAAGGGGGGGAATGGAGGTGAGAAAGCATTGAACGGTGGGGGGGGAAGGATCAACAAATGCAGGTGAGGGTGGTGGAATATTGGCCTTGATGGTAACGATTTTATCCAGGAAATAGGTGTTGAGTTGATCACAAAGAAGCTGGGAGGGAGGGATTTGGGATGAGGTTCGATCTGAGAATGCCAGGTCATTCACTATGCCAAAAATTTCCCTGGGTTTATTTTCAGCAGACGCTATTTTAGCAGAGAAATGGGTGGTTTTTGCGGCAAGGATTGCTGTTTTATATTTGGCCAGTGATGTGAGGAAGTGAGTTTTTGATAAAGGACAGTAATTTTTCCTCCATTGCCTCTCCGCCCGTCGGGTGCTCAGTTTAAGCTCTTTCAGGTGGTCGTTAAACCATCTGTTAGAATCCTTGGGTCGACGGATGGAAATGCGACGTAGGGGAGCCATTGAGTCACAGCCACCAGCCAGCCAGGTGTTTATGGCCTTGGCTTGAGAGGTAGATGATAAGCCAGAGAGGGTGGGAGAGGAGTTACGAAGCAGAGAGGTCAGGGAGGGAAGATCCAGTCTGTTCCAGTTCCGCGCCCAGGTGTTTTTGGCATGCGGGGTTTTCGATACCGGATTACGGGGAATGGAGAGGGAGATGAGGGCATGGTCGGACCAGGGGCAGGGAGAGACTGCCGCCGAAGCCACTGGGAGATTGAGAGACCAGACCTGGTCGAGTATGTGCCCATGGGAGTGAGTGGGGACAGTTATATGCGGTGCAAAGTTGAGAGACAGGAGAGATTCTGTGAATTCTTTTGAGGCCGTACACTCATGTGGGTCTGAGGGCCAGTAATTCAAGTCTCCCAGCACCAAGACCGAGGCGTAGTTGATCACCAGGTTGGCCAACAGGTCTTGAAATGCCGGTAGGAACGAGGGCGAAGGCTGAGGAGGGCGGTACATTAAGAGACAAGTAATGGGCGGGGAGGATGAAAGAGAACGGACTACCAAAAAGTCAGCAGGGGGGATAGGGGGAAAGGGAAGTGATTGAAAGTTCAATTCCGACCGAGCGATTAAGGCGACCCCACCGCCAGCCCTGCCTGCTGGGCGGTCGGCACGTAAGGCCACATAGGAGGGGGGTAGGGTGGCCAGGAGAACAGGGAGGGAGGAATCACAGTACCAGGTTTCGGTCAAGAGCAGTAAGTCAGGTTTCTCTGAATCGAGTAGGACGAACAGCTCATGATGGTGTTTGACCGCTGACCTGGTGTTGAGTAGGAATACAGACAAAGGCGGAATGATGGGGTGAGGGTCGAGTGGGGGGGGACGAGGTGACGGGGGGGTGTGCAACGGAGGGTGAGGTGTCGTGGGGGAGGAAGAGGAGGAAGCGAGGCCTAATGAGGAGACGAGCCTGCGGGTGGGATCGGGAAGTGGCCACTGGCCTTGGAGGGCGATAAGTTCCTTTGAGGAATAATAATAATAATAATCTCTGTCTTGTCCGAGTTAAGCTTCAACTGATTATTGTTTATCCAATCTCTTTGGGAGTTCAAGCCACATGGCATATAGTAAAAACTATTTAGTGATAAATTGTGTTCAGATGTGGTATACAGTTGGTCACTCTGTCAGGACTTGCAAAATGAAAAGTAGGAAATCAAAAGTAAGTGTAACTGATAATGGCTCATGTGAGTCGTATTCTGCAGGAAGTGATAATTCTGTACTATGCTCAGACGCTAATGAGTTAGGAGTGAACAAGTAATCTATGTGCAAACCTCTATGAAATGAAACTTGCTGCTTTAAATTGTACGTCACTACAGCTTCTTGGTTGCCATATACATTGTTGCAGAAGATATAAGAAAGAGTGCATTTGTAGAGAATGTAAGAGGTAAATTGGAACCATCTGACATAAACTCAGGTTGCTTTATTTGAAAATCTATGCCATTGAGTTTTGAATTTACAAATAGAAAGACCTTATAAAAAAGCATGTTTAGCTGGAAAAGGACTGTTGTAGGGTGATGAAGTCACAATCTTTAGACATAATTCTTGACACCAGTAGCCCAGAACAGGTTCTTGTGATAGAAGAGTTTATACAGAAAGAAGAATATAGAATATGTTTTCGAATGTTTTTCAGAAAAAAATGGAAAATTAAAAGGGTTGTCCCACAAAATAGAAGAGCAACCCTAACTACAAAATGCCCATAATTTTACACGAGGAAGTAACAAGCTTACATTACATGATGCTAGTATAAAGGAACCAATGGAATCTTCAGAGTGGGAATTGGGTTGACCGTAGAGACCTAATTAATATTTTAATGGATAAATTCTAGCTTCAAAAGACTGGCTGATTAAGTATTGTTCCTAACAAAGGAAAAGAGGTGTTTTTTTTTCTACTTTAATATTTGCTGAAGTACAGCACGGATGCCCTTGCATGACAAGTGTAGAAAACTGATAGCCTTCATCCCACTAAATTCTTTGCTATGTTGTTCGTGTCGGTATCAGCAGTCTCTAGTTTTTAAAGGCTCATGTACTAATTATAGAAGGATAAGCAGTTTTTTTTCTTTCAAGATTACACCACCACTGTGGTTTATCGTTCTAGCTGGAACGGTGTTGTTCAAAGGCGACCAAAGGGTGATAAAAGAGTAATCCATTTTGCTTTTAGCAGCAAACTGATTTAGGAAGGAGAAGTGAAAAGAATGGCATGGGTGTATCTCATCAAGCAGTGTGAAACTACAGGTCACATATCCTCTTTACCAAAGATAGTTTGAGTGGGATGCCCAAGAAAAGGATGATAGATTGGTTTTGGATTAAAAATACATAGCTGTTCTGCGGTTTTACGCATGGCTTTAAAAAAAATTCTCCAGTAAGGAGTGCAGCGGGCTATATTAAAGTTTCCTCCAAAGTAGTAAAAGGGGGAAATGTTTTCTCAGATCCCTTCAGAATTGTTCAGGGGTTGGATAGTGCTGCAAAGTTTAATGATGTCAGGCTTTGGCAGATGAGCAGTTTGGCTTTATGCGACCATGCCAATAAGGCAGATAACGTAGAGGGTTATGTTGGTCAAAAGAATATGTGGTGGTTGGATGATGAAAGCAGTTTAGGTGGTGAAGGTAAAATTGGGGAAGATTGATATATAGGAGAGGTTCAATGTTAAGGTTCTATGCAGGAAGACGTAGTGAGGGGTAATATATGGGAAGCATGGTTCAGTTGAGCATGACCTAGATAGAGAAGGCCAACGAGTGAAGATATTTTCCTAGAATCAGAAATGCTCTGCTCAACAAAATTGAAAACTAAGGTGGGAAGGTTTGGAGAATTATTGTTACACTGAGAAAATGTGAAGATTGTTAGTAATCGACCTTGTATCATTTTTGTTCATTGAATATCATGGTCTTGTTATAAATAGTGCGTTGTTTATATCTTGTTTCAGTTCTTGTAATTTATATTTCTAGTGTTAGATTTTTCTTATTGTTTTCTACTGGGGAACTGGATGTGTAGTGTTAGTAGCATTCTTTCTTTTGTGCTTTGCTTCTATGTTCTCTATTCTGCATTTAGAATGTTCAAGTGGGAGTCAATTGGGGATCACCTATACTGATGAAAGCAGTGTTTGATGCGCTTTGCTCCGGGTTGAAAAATATCGCTTGAAACAGTTTAGAGCATTTTTTACTCTGATCCAGAAAGGCTGTGTTTTGATCTTTGAACTGTGATCCTGTACTGTGTTCTGCAGTCTAGATGCAAATATTCTTTGGAGTGTATGATATAAGTTGGAATGTGTGTCGATACTGAAATGATTAGATTTGAACTTATACATGAAATATACTTAATGAACAAATAATCTAGAAGCAGCTTCCTTCCTTGCATGGACATTATCCTGATCTAACGTTGGTGATGAGGATAGGATACAAACCCACACATGCAAAGCATTATGGCTTCCTACAGCCTGGTGTGCACTCTACTATGCATGTGCCTTAGCACGCAGAGACCGGTATGTGATACTGTTTGAAGGGGTAAATGGTTCTGAGAATGCCAGAAGCCTTTGATGGGTTCATGTGGCAAACACATGTTACTGGCCTCCAACTGAGTAGTAGAGGGCCTTTTTACCTCTCTTGTCTAGAGCCTGACCAACTTTGATCCTGCAAACTGACCAACAGAAATACTGTCTTCAGTATTTGACCCTCAGTGATAGCGAGACAACCTTGATGTTAAGGAAGTTCTTAATAAAAATTGAGTGGATAGATGCTGGGATCATGACTGATAAATTTACCTTGGGGTTAAACCCAAGAGATCTCTCTTTATTACGTGGGTACCTAGGGTAAGGTTAGGCTTGTTCATCCACTATCCAGTGCCAACATGTTTCTGCCATACTCCATGCCAATGTGGGTTTCCGGCATTCATGAGGGCTGAACTTGATACCTTCCTGGCCAGCATTTATATATGTGCATACAGGGTCCAACTTGGTCACACTCTCCTACCTCTGTTGGTTGAAAGTAGCAGTAGGAATTATCTATGGATGAGATGTATAAAGGGAGCAGTGAAGTACATCACTTATAGATTTATTCTACACTGCTATTGTGAGAAAAACAAAAAGAAACGATCACACACAGTGATTTCCCAAAGTGATAAATCATAAACTTACTGCAAATAAACACTCTCACTGCACACATGAGGGAAATGCTTGAACACTGTCTTAAACGCTCTATTTACCCTAACTTGGGGTTCTATCCACTACATGGCCATGAAGAGGGTGCACTCTATGTAGTGAAACTCTTGCAATTAAAGATATTATTTATACGTATATTTGACTAAATGTAGGCTTTGCTGGTGCCAATTCAGAGTTGCACTTTGTTGACAATAGGATGTGCATATCCTTTTATATAATCGTATCGCTCCACACACATTGCAGGAGATTGTATCTGAAAGAAACAGGTTAGTATTAGATTCCTTACCTTAGAATATCCCCAGGCGTCAGACTGGATCCGGAAACTTTTGCGTAGCAGTACCCTTGCGCGTCGGTAGGCGTCGTCTGCGGCTCCGCGTCCGTCGTCGGCAGCGCCGGGATGACGTCGCCGGAGTACTTAGATGCCGCCCTCGCGCGCTGACGTCAGTTCTTCTTTTTTCCACGCCAGCAAGCGCTGATCCGGAAAAAGCTGTACCCTTAGTCAATTTTTGACTAACGTTTTCGCTCATTTTTAGGTTTCGGCTACCGTCCCACTGCGTAATCTTTTGTTAGTAGTATGGGGGCCTGAGCACGCCCCTCTTCTCAATTGGCTGGCCTCGTAAATGCTGGCCAGCCATTGGAGGAGAGGAGCGTCACTGAGTTCAGGGCCCGCCTTGACGCGATTCGGGGGCGTTTCCGTGTCTTTTTTTAAGTCACGCCCTCTCCTCTTCCCATTGGCTGGAATTTTACCTTCCAGCCAATGGGAAGGGGAGAGCACGTACCCGAATCCCTACAGGACGCTGTGCTTTCCGAGCAGCTTCTACCGAGGCCATGCCATGAGGTAAGCCTCTGCCCCCCTGTTTGTGTCGTTGTTTCTTGTTTGTTCTTGTACTAAAATGCGCCACTTAATTCAAATAATAATACGCGTTAATCATCTTTCACGTTATCCGTCAATGTCTCCTCGGTGCATTCAGAACACAACTTTCACGGTCCTAGTGTTTCCTTTGAAAAAACATTTTTCTAAGTGTGTTAGCCAAGCTTTTTAAATTCGGACTTAGCTCAATGCATACTCCCTTGCACACGAAACCCTGAGCTGTAAAGTAGGTGACATGGAGTAATCCGTTTACAACGTTGGAAGACTTTACGTCGCAAAAAAAATAAATACGATTTTTACTAACTGTTTCGTGGCATTCCAAAAGTATCACTGAAAAAACGCTCGTTTCCGCCGAAAATTCTCTCATAATAATGAGATGTTTCTAAGCGCTTCTCTCAGCACTGCAGGTGGCAAGGCTGCATCCCCGGCTTGACCCGCCTGGAGGAGCGCGCCTGCTTCCCTCCCCCGCCCGCCTGTGAGGAGGCAGCGAGTTGTGAGCCAGGAGGGTCCCGCCCTCGGTGTCAGCAGCCGGATGGAGGAGCCGGGAGAGACTCGGTCGTGATCCCCCCCCTCTTCTCGTCATCAAGCGCCTCTGCCCCCCCACCGGTCGCCCGGTGTGTGCGGGTGGGGGGGCCTGGCCTGGATGACCTGCCGCCAGGCCTCGACACCCCTTTCCCTCACCCATTGATGCCAGCCCGGGGGCGGGAGCCCCCTGAGCCCGCAGCATGTCGGGCAAGCACTACAAGGGGCCCGAGGTTAGCTGCTGCATCAAGTATTTCATCTTCGGCTTCAACGTCATTTTCTGAGTAAGTTTGGTTTTCGGTGCAATGCAAATTCATTGTTGTTTGTTGCTGCTGGGCACCCTTGTTTTCAAAACGGTGACTCCGATTTTCATCTCGGGGGGGGGCCCAGTGGGGGACGCAGGAGGTTGGGCGCTGAGCGTGGAGACAGCCAGCAGCCAGGTTATTCTAGCGTTAAACTAAAACTCCAGAAAAACACACAATTGCATTATTTTGTATGATGCTGTAAGTCTTAGTTACATATTATCTAAATACTCAACAGACGGTGAAATCCAGAACGGTCCTCTAACACAAAGGTGCTTTGGTGTAGGGATGGTCGACTAGACTGCAGTTGTTATATAATTTCCACAACAACAACGGTTTTAGAGTTGTCTATGCGCCTGTACCTGGTGTTATTGGCCTACTCAGGCCTTGGTGTTGTATTTTGTTAGGTCTGCATCGACATACCAGGTCTCTGGAATCTATTATTGCCAAGCCTTTCTTTAATATATACATTGAGTGTAATTTGGCTCCGCCCCCAGAGAGTACCACCCTCTCACCTCATACTGTTTTTTTTCCGAATCATTCCTCATCCTATGAAGTGCCTGCCCTGTAGTGCAAGAGGTATTATATTACATTTCAAAAGTACACTTGATCATCAGACATTAAATTTGATATCTTATAGATGCATTTGATAGTGAGCAATAATTTTTTATATGTTCACTGCAGCCCGTTCTTTTTTATTAAAATAATTTAGTCAGGACTCAAAATGAAGCCCAGACCGGTTCCTTTTCAAGTGACAAATGTAGATGTACACAGACCAACAAAAGAGATACATCTGAAAGAGCGGTTTGCTCCAGAGATGGGTCATCCCAAGGGCTCTGTAATTCTAGCACCCCCTTTTATACCTTGGCATGAGCGCCGAGCCCTGACTCATAGAGCTGCCTGCTGTAGTGTGTTTGCAGAATCCATCCGCTCATTAACTCTTATTTGCAGCTCCCTTACATTTGCTTATATGCAGACTAGATTCTTACTAAAACAAAAGCTTGTAATTGGGCTAAACAGAAATCCTAATATAATCTACTTAAAAAAACAGTATAGTCGAGCCTGTTTGCCATATGAGGATTGCTTGTTTATTTTTTGTTGTTGATTTTTGCTTTTTCTTTTATGATTTTTGCCGATACTTCACAGTATTGGCTTTGTCGTTTTACAGCCAGACACGGGATTTACCACCTCAATTAGTTTTAATAAAAATTTCTGAACGGTGTAGTGCCTAGTGAAGTTAAATAAAACTGAGAAAAAAGTTCTGTAACCAACCTAGTAAATAGTGCATTAGACCATTGAAAGCAGACGTTCAAAACGTGGGTAATGGATACACAACTCATTAGAATGCAAGTAAGTATAGAAATGATTAAATTAATCTGATGTAATTGCCACGCCAACTGGCCCATTCATGAGACAAAAATACTTTGCATACTTTTTTCGGGTTCATGATTTTCAGTCTCTGTAAGTGATGCGTTGCAATGGGAAATATGTCAGTTCCTGTGTCTAAAGCAAAATCTCCTCTTTTTTTCACCGTTCTTGTATTGAGAAGTGTAATAAATAATAACTTATTTCGCATGTCTTGCAGCTTCAGAGCACTGCACATATCAGTAAATTCGATTGTTTAGCTCAGCGGCACTCATTTGTATTAACCTAGTAAACTGTTTAAAACGAGCGTGGGGGGGGCTCTTTACAATCAAAGTTAGATTGGTGGTAAAATGTGATGCTGTTGGAGTCATGAGTTCGATTCCATCCTTCTGCGGTTTGTACGTTGAGTGGCATTAGTTAGGCAGGTGTAACATCTGCTATTTACAGTGCTTAGAAAGGCGAAATATGTTCTATACATTATTACTGTCGCGCAGTCTGCTAAACTTGTGTAGGATTCTCTGCTGATCTCCCGGCTCTATCATTTTCCACCTGGTTTGATCTTGGGCGCCCAGCCCCAGGCCGCCACTGTGAGTGGCAGAGTTTAACCCTGACAGCCTCTGGCAGGGCAGAGGGGATTGCTTTGCTCATAATGCATGACTGGGCGATCAGAGGGCGACGGACCCCATGACAACGGAGAGCGGCGGCGGACATGTTAGGATGAGTAGAGGCCATCTGTACTTTCGATCAGGTCGCCTCATTGTGGCGAGATGAGATACAAAAACAACACACTGCTCGCAGCTCGGTCAGGAATAGTTCAGAAAGATTTCTGTTCCGAGATTGCCTTAAAAAACAAACTAAAAAGTATTGCTTTGACTCCAGAACGAACACAAAGAAGGTTATATCGTTCCTTAGTCTGGACATCATCTGCCCAGGTTGCACCTCATTTCCCCAGATATAAAGTAATCTTTTATTAAGCTGAATTTAGGAAGTTACATAAAAAAATGACATTCTTTTTGTAATTTTCAAAACTTTATTAATATGTTTGGAAAGCTCCAACATTATGGCGCCTTTATGTTGCTTCCTGGCACGTTACGAACTTTAAAACAAAGACAGGCCCTTTTTAGGTTTCGTCTGGCGAACAGCTGCGCAAGTAGTGTTTCGCGCAGGCGAAATCTTATGTTAGAACAGTGTGGCCTTAGTTCCGCCTCTCTCTTCCATTGGCTAGCTCCATAAATGGAGGCTAGCTATTGGAAGAGAGATCTCTCTGTCATTTACTGAGGCGATTGGTGGGCGTTCCGCAGATTCTTTCCCTCTCCGCAACGTCATGAAGACGTGGCCACTGTGGGTGTTTACTTTTTTTTTTTTTGCCTCATGTTTGCGGCCGCCATTTTTTCATGGAGCTGGGGCTGAGCGGATGCTCGAGATGTTCCGTTCTCCCCAGGAAACTGTCTTCGGCGGCATCCTTACGGCTCCCTTCTTCCTGCTGAGAGGCACAAACCACACAGCCGCATAACACCAGAGTCTCCACAGCATCAAAATCGGCCGTTGGGACATTGCTGGCCGGAGCTGCTATCGCAGTAAGTCTGCACCCCCACACCCCCCCACCCCCTCTCCTACCGGCACCCCACGGCCGTATTTGGGCTTGTGTCCGCCGGAGGGGAAGGGGGGTCATGCAGCACCTCCGGCGGCTGTGCGGGCCTCTGGTTTTTCTCTCTCTTCTCTTTCTTTACCTGCTAGGCTTATGTTTATAAGTGATTCCTTCATTTTTCTTCCTCCCGCCTCCTTTCTTTAACACCATCCTTCGCACGCTCTCCCGACGCCCTCTCCCGCCCTTCTCCCCTTTATATGACGTCGTTCTCACTCCCTCTCTTTTTCACCCTGTCTCTTCCATAGTCTATTGCGCCGTTTTTCACTTGTTTTTCTTCTTTCTCTTGGATTTTCCTCACTCCTGTTCTCTTCTTGTAGTTCCTGTTTTTCTCCACCCTATCCTTCCTTTATCTCTCCATATGTAACCTTTCCCCCTCTCTCCAGCCTCTCTACCTCTCACAGGGCCGTTAATGACCCTTGGATATGTTTTGCGGCTTTGTGCTTTCATACAGGCTCATGCACTAACCGGAACGACAGCTGCTTCCTTACACTCCCACCTGTTAATTCCCACAACAGAGTTAGTGAGGAGCTATATAATAAGAGTGTGTGCCAGCAGACTGGGCCACAGGAAGAATACACGGGGGCGCGTCTAGCTGTCATTGGACCGACATTTCACCCGAGTCTGCTGCACTTTCGGTGAAAGGCTGAGATTGTAGATATTGGAGCAGTGAGGAGTTATTGTGAAAGAGACATGCACCCTGGGTCAGGCTGAGTGGGAGCTTTGCCCGGCCCCTCTAAAAAATAATGTATTTTCCTGCCCAACACAAACTCGAAAGTGAAATAGGGCATAGTGGCAAAACATGATTTACACAGGATCACACAATTTGATCAGTTTATTAGGCTAGGAATGAATTCCATGTCTTCTAGTTTGAAACTTTGCGACTAAATGCACCCGTTGCAAATGTACAGAACCACAGCTACAAATTCTGAACCAGCACCTTTAACCATTTCCCGTCTACAGCATTTACATGCTCCAAAACGAACTGTAATTCTACAATGCCTGAGTATAATTCCCCCCACGATGATTATTTGTTTACAAGTGTTTTTCCTAAAGTCCTCTTTGCTCTGAAGCATGTGAGCACTATAGAAGTAACACTAGAGTAATCTTCAATCTTAGGTGCAGTAAACAAACAGTTATTCAACAAAGGATGTGCAATGTTTAGTGCTGTACATATGATAGTTTAAGTGAAGTCATTTTTGCCGGGTGTCTCTGTCTGGTGAGTATTACCTCCTAGCTAAGACTTGTTTTTTGTATCTATCTCTAGCCAGTTTTCATCGTAGTGCAAAATGCTAACTGAAATAGTTGCAATACAAATCGCATTTGCGAGAGATTAAGCTATTTCCATTGTAAATGACAATGCCATTTATTTATCTGTTTTCAAAACCAACACATAAATAAAAAGTTTGTCATTCACAATGCCAATAGCTCAAAATTTTCCAAAGGCGAAACCGTTGCATTGTAAATGCTTGTTGATCATCTTTCGAAGTCACTCGTCTCCGACGGTGCCAGTAGGGATGCCCGCGTTCAAACCCTGCGTCGATTGCAGCGAACTGATGTCGGTTACCGACCCCCATCGCCGGTGCCTTCACTGTCTGGGCCCCGACCACGACGACAAGTCCTGCTACGATTGCCGGGCCCTGACGTCCAAAGCTAGACGGGAGCGGTCCCGCAAGTGACTCGAGCTCCGGCAGTCAGCCCCGCGCCGCTCGAGGTCCCGGTCCGGAAGGAGGTCGAGGGACAGGTCGCGGGGCCGGAGTCACCACAGTTCCGTGAGTCGTCATCAGTCTTCGGGCTCGAAGTCTTCAGGTAAGAGGCACAAGAAGTCGAAGAGGCGACATCGCTCTTCTGACTCCCCCCAACGCTCGCACGACGCGGCCGTGGCTTCGGGCGACACCGCCCCCGCGGCTCCGACGGAGCCGCAGGCATCCCAGCCTGCTCCATACCCGCCGATCCCTGGGCAGAACGCGACGCCGGAGGAGATTGAGGGCTTCCTGATGGCCATGAGGTCTCTCACTCCTCCGTCAGGTTCCGCGGCCCGACTGGGTCCCCAAGGGCTGGGCACTATCAAGGGCTACCTCTCTGCTATTTCCGCAATCTTAAGGCTCCCTGATCAGCCCTCTTTGTTCAAGTCCCCAGTTGTAAATAGGTTGTTTTTTTTTATAACTCTTTTTATTGACAATAAAAAAGGAAAACATGAACAAACAAGGCAAAAGAAGGCAATACAGCTGGATACGTGTTCAAGGGGGGAAAAAGGCGCATTACAATTTAATACAAATCATCAGTGCAGAAAAAAAGGGAGGAGCAGGGGGGAAACAGAGTCACAGCACCTTAGGACTAGACAACACTAGAATTGTCGGGTTAGGGGGAAGGAGTCACATCCGGAATATCGGTGAGGGGAGGTGTGCAAACATCACCCCGGTACGAGTTCCACTGGCTCCAAATTTTACCCCACTTCCTCGGTCTGCCGCGCGCCACATACACCGTTTTCTCCCGAAACATACACCAATCCATATTCTCCTTCCATGCCGAGATAGTGGGCGGTCTCTGGGACCCCCACAACTGTGCTATGTCTCTCTTGGCGATCATATTCCTAAGGGTTGCCAACTGAGTCTGCACCACATCATAATCAGTTGGTTCCCAAACGTTCAGCAAACAACGCCTGGCTTCGGGCAGCAGCGGAACACCCGTGACTTCCTCCATCACTGCATGCACTCGATTCCAAAACACTACCACCTCCGGGCATTCCCAAAATATGTGGAGGAAAGTACCAGTTAAGCCGCATCCACGCTTACACAACCCATCCACAGAATAACCCAGACGAATCAGGCGAGGGCCAGTCACGTAAATCCGATGCAGGATCTTGAGTTGCACAATTCGGAGGCGGGCTGGAATCGCGACCTCCTTGGGAGAGGATATCGCAACTTGCCAGTCCTCATCATCCAGCTCTAAACCGTCACTGGTCCAAACCTCTCTGAGGTGCACCAGCAGATCTCTACGATCGTTGATCAATTTCTTCTATATCAGAGAGATAGTGCTGTCTGGAACGTATCCGTCTAGCACCCGATCTTCGAGAGGGGATGATTCCGGGATAACGACACCGGCAGGAAAAACCAAACTCAATGCGTGGCGGATCTGTATATAGCGGAAGAACTACTTGTCCCTTAGTTCATATTCTACCTTCAACTCCTCAAAGGTCTTAATCCTATCTTTGGTCCAGAGATCCCCAACCTTACAAATACCAATCATATCCCACTTCTCAAAGCCTTTCGTCCTCCACAAGCTGCCCAGCCTTTCAGACACATAGAGCGGAGTCGCCCGGGTCAACTGGTCCGTCCACCCCATTGCCGCATTCGCACACTGCCACACTCGCACTGCTATCTTAGTGGGTCCCGAGAGTTTCCCTCCAACAGATTTGGAGTAAAGCGCCATATTATAATCTCCACCTGGCAGCTGCCACTTATCCATCTCAAACGCAGGATTTAACGTGGGGCCGTACATTGCATGATTAATTGCTCCCAGCTGGGAGGCCCAGTAGTATCGCTTGATATCCGGAAGTGCGATACCGTCGGCATACCAGGGAAGTGTCAGTTTGGCAAGGGCGATACGCGGACGTCCACCCCATGTAAATAGGTTTTTGAAGGGCATCACTCATATGTTTCCTCCTGTTCCTTTTGTGATGCCTCAGTGGGACTTGAACCTTGTTCTGACCTATCTGATGTGCGCTCCTTTTGAGCCACTTCATAACTGTCCTCTTCGTCTTCTTACTCTGAAGACTGCATTCCTGGTTGCCATTACCTCAGCCAGGAGGGTGAGTGAGCTCCAGGCTCTTTCCTCTAAACCTCCCTTCCTTTCTGTCCATCCGGACAAAGTTGTGTTGCGGACGCGACCCTCTTTCCTGCCCAAGGTAGTCACAGCCTTCCACATCGGGCAGTCCATCACCTTGCCCACCTTCTTTCCTCCTCCGCATCCCTCGAAAGAGGAAGAGAGGCTCCACCGTCTGGACCCAAAACGTGCGCTCGCATTCTATTTGGATCGCACACGCCAGTACCCTCTAAGTACATGGTTTTATAAATCCCCCGCTGGCATCAGTGGGGATTTTCTACAAGGAGTTGTTTGGTACCTAACACTCTGGTTTCAGTTAAGCCATCATGGTTCTGGGGCACTCGAGTTGTCGAGCTTCCAGCCCATGTACTCCTTATGGCTTTCCCGGCACTTACAATATTTAACAATTGGCTTAAAAATTACAGGGGCATTTCTATGCTCATGCAGATATTCCCTCACCTGTGGTATAGTGCACCTTGCCTTAGAGATCTAAGGCTTGCTAGAGGGGGACTTACCTATACCTTCAGGCAGCGCTGGCTGACATGGGACCCAGGCAGGGAAACATGTCGTCTTTGTCTTTTTTCACCTCACAAGTTCATGAATGGTACAAGGGTATGGAGCTAGTGAGGGTATCTCAGAGGACCCTCTTCAGCTTCCAGGCCCTAAGTTCCCAGGGTACCAATTACTATGGACAGGGGGCAGAAGTACCAATTGTGGATCTGTTTTTAGGGAAGAAGTACTGGCACAGGGGACCTGGTTGGCACGGACCCGCTGTACTACAATAGAAATCACATCAATTTCCAAGCACAAAATGGGGCCTAACAGTGTAATAAAAAAGTGTGGGTGAGTTTTTCTAATCCATAGTTTTCAAAACCTTTGGGTGACCAAGGGTCTAACACAGTCAATCAAACTACATTGTCACATTGTGTGTGATATGATGTCCACCAACAGTGCCTGCACTCCCCAGCCCTGTGTATTACGCCTCTGTTCTGCCTAGCAGTTGCCCTTCTCAGCTGGTCTCGCCCGTGATGTCTTGATCCCACTTCTACTGTCCTTTCACTCCAACTCCCACCCCTTCAATGTAGGTGCCGGGGAAGAAAACCTGCAAGGATGCAACTTGCTGTGGCCTGTTAGGGATTTTTTTATTTTGAGGGAGACTCAGCATAAACAGCTGAGATGAGTGACACGGGTATGCTCGGGCCACTCTGTAGTCGGTCTCCCAATCATCCTGTAATGCCACCTGTGGTTCCAGAAGAGCATTTGCGAGCTCTTTATCTATGTGAAGGAACGCACTGTTGATCAGTCACCCAGTCGTCCTGTGATGCCACCTGTGTTTCCAGAGAGGCACTTGTAGGCTGCTGGTCAGTGTGAAGGAACGCACTGTTGATCAGTCACCCAGTCATCCTGTCTTGCCACCTGTGTTTCCAGAGAGGCACTTGTAGGCTGCTGGTCAGTGTGAAGGATTGCACTGTTGATCAGTCACCCAGTCGTCCTGTGATGCCACCTGTGTTTCCAGAGAGGCACTTGTAGGCCGCTGTCAGTGTGAAGGATCGCACTGTTGATCAGTCACCCAGTCGTCCTGTGATGCCACCTGTGTTTCCAGAGAGGCACTTGTAGGCTGCTGGTCAGTGTGAAGGAACGCACTGTTGATCAGTCACCCAGATGTCCTGTAATGCCACCTGTTGTTCCAGAGGAGCATGTGCTTGCCTCTTTACAGCATCCAGGGTTAGAGCTGCCTCCACTGGTCATCCTTGGGCTTCCTCCTTGCTTGACCCCAGTGAAGGGAACCATTAACCTGCGGCTTAAGCCTATTCTGGGATCCCTAGGATTTCTTATGGTCATTCTCTACATGTTGCTGGCCACGTTTCTGGACAGTCTTCCCTCTTTCTGATTTGGTCGGCCTCTGCAAAGTGTGCACCTCTCCCTCCCAGGTTGCTCCCCATTTGTCAGCAGGTATTGTGAGCAGCCTGGAAATTGCATTATAGTGAGAGCTTTCGTCCAGAAAGTAGTTCTGTCAACAAAGGGATGCTTCACCCTAACATTTAAATTATCATTGAATCCTGTGCCTTCAAGTAGCCCAGAGAATCCTTGGCTGTTTCTGGTACTTTTAATGCTCCTGTAGTATCAGGCTGTAGCATCCTACATGCAGCCATGACAAATGACTCAGTATTGACTGATGACTCCTTAATGACTGAGAAGTCATTCATGGCTCAGCTGATGGAACTGCTGCCTTAACTTCAGCATCCAACTTATGCGCATTACATGCTAAATCAAAAATTAACAGTCAAGCTCCACGCCAACATGACGGCTCCAATGGTGTAGTTCTCTAAAATGTAAACCCTGGCGTGGGGCCACTCTGCCGTTGGGCTGTGGACATGAGAATTCTGTGGCTTCCTTCACTGGCTTTAGCACTCTCACAGCTTCGCTGTATTAGCCAACTTGTACTACCATAGCAGCATCGAGCATTCCTGATTGCTGCTAAATTATATCTTCTTAAACCTAATCTGCTTGGTGCGCCTCAAGCTACTTTGTAGGTTCTTGATAAATGAAGTACAAGAAAACGTAAATAATGAGACATAAAAGCACAAAATAGAACAAAGCGAGTCAGAACCAATATTGTGTTAGTTGTTCAACATATTATTATAGTTAGTAGTCAATGTTTCATCCACTTCTGAGCGACAATACTCTTCGAAGACTTGATACAAATCTTCTGTTTGTTCTGTGTTTCTTTCAGGTGATCCAGTTGCTACCTCTGGGACTTCACGGACCTATACAGATGACCATAAAGTATTTGTCCAGCAGGCAACGGAGGATGAACAGGGAAACACCGGTGAGTGCGATGCGCAGGTCACTGGCTGGGAAGTGGAGTTGATAATTTGTAAATCAGAGAAAGTTTGCTTTCTGTCATTGAAGACATGGAAAATGCTGTGCCCTGACTTAAGAGCCTACAGTGTTTCTGATCACCTTGATTTGCTTGTGAATAAATACAAAGACACAGATATTCGACCATGCCCACTGTTATTGAGGACATATATATATATATATATATTTTTATTTTTTTTTATTTTATTTTTTTTAACTTCATTTTATTATATTACTTCATTGTTAACCACAGAAATGGTTACGTTTTACATTTACTTGTAATCTGCCCATGGTGCCTCAACAAGGATTACATTCAATATGCGTGGTGCTCCAGGGATTACTCACCCACTCATCATTTATGCCTACAGTCTACTTGCAGTAATTACAATAATAAGAGTCCTACAGTATGAAAGAAAAAAAAAACAATAACGTTGCGCAGCAGTGACTAGTTACGGAATTCACTTATATTGAGGTTACCAATCCGTTAATTGTCCATTTCACTGGACTGGGCGGCCGCCCATCATTCTGGGGTTATGTGACTGGTGTGCTTAGCAGTATCTGACTCCTGCGCACGAGTGTCCGGACTAAGAGGTGTTTGGTTGCGTTCTTTGTGTATTATCCGCTTCCGACTCCTTTTGTGAGTCCGGTATTCGTAACCCTTCCAGCATCCCCAGTACTCTAAATCTTGCTCGGCATGTTTGTCTATGCGCACTGTTTTAAGACTATTTTCTTCCGCCACCCCCCACTCCAGCATGTTTGACAGCCATGCATCAAATTTTGTAGGGAGTGTTTGAGTCCAGTGTATTACAATGTGACGTTTAGCCAATACTAGGCCTACGAGGGCTCATTTGTTTCTGGTGCGTGTCCCCTTTTTTGGTGTCTGGAGTAGCCCCACTAGGCAGTGTTTAACTGTCTGTTCTATGCAAACTGCTGTGGTAGCACAGAGTTTCTGAATAACTTGGTGCCAGTACTTTTGTAACCTGATACATGTCCAAGACATATGCAGGAATGTGGCAGGGTCAGAGTCGCACCTGGGGCAGTGGGAAGGGCGCACTGAGTTAAAGCGAGCTAGTCTCTGAGGGGTCAAATAAGTATGATGTAAGTAGTGGAACTGGGTATGTTTAAACCTAGCATTACTAGCCACCTCCCAGACCTGTGCAAACTCCCTTTTTCATTCCCCTTCCATTCGGGGGACTGTCAGGTCAGCTGACTACCTGTCTTTTATCTGTGAAGTCTCAGTGATGCGGTCTTCTTTAAGGGCATATATGTGTGGGAGAGTAGGCCTCTAGTTGACCCCGGGTTTAGCCGGAGGGCCTGTGTGTGTGACTGTCGCCTCCTCAGGAAAGGAGGGCCACATTCCCCTGACAGTATGTGCAATCTTGGTGTATTGTAAGAAGTGCCCTTCAGGAATTTGGTACCATTCCTTCCCTTCTTCATACATCAGGAAGGAACCATTGTGAATAGATCCCCGACTGTCGAGCATCTACCCTTGTGCCATTTAGAGATGTCCATAACTGACTGACATTTACAAAAACCCCTGCAACCATTGTAGGGGGAGTGAGGTCATGTAAGGCGCCTTATGGACCACCCGGGTGACCGCCTGTTCCCAGAGCGCGCTATATGCGGATTATAAACAGGCATGAGTTAGGAGCCAGAGTGCCCATCATCAGATATTTGGGTAAATCTGAACTGATATTGTGGCTTGCTAGTAATGCTTTCTCCATATTGTGTCCCTGCATACACCACTGTGCTGCATATCGAAGCAGTCTAGCAAAATAATATAGTATAAAGTCCTGGAGGCGTAGTCCACCCAGGCCCGTGTACAGTTTGAGTATTTCTAAATTTACCCTACTGCGCCTCCCAGCCCATACCAGCGAAACCAACAATGTATTCAAGGTAACAAACGTGGTATCATGGATATGGCCGAGTGTATTCTGTAGGGCGTAGATGCACCTAGGCAACAGGACCATTCTAGCCACTGCAACACGCCCCATGATGGAGAGGATTCCATTTACCTTCTCATCTTGCAGGGTTTCCAATAATCTAGGGAGTAATAAGTCGCTGTATGTCTGGTGGATCTCTATTGGTAGGCCATCAGGGCCTGGGGCTTTGCACCGAGCCATCGTTCGCACAGCCTCACGTAATTCATCTGAATTGCAGCCTGTGCCTGTTCCCCCATAATGCGAGGGAGAGATATGCTCCTCAGGAACTCGAGATTGGTGGGCTCTGTAGTTTCTGGGGGTGCAAGGTATAATGCAGCTAAGTGGTCGTATACGTCCATCATTTCTTTTGGTTTTTCTTCGTAAAGCTGGTGTATCCCTGCACCTCTGGATGTGTCTCTCGCCAGATATCCACACACAGCAGGTGTCGCATCACGTCCCGCAGTGTAGCAGTCATGTTAGGCTTGGTGTGCATTTTTGGGAGGTGTCTATCCATTCTGCCATCAGTTATGTAGTTGAAGTCTCTGGTCCAGATATTAAGTTGAGGTAGGTAGTAGTGGTCCCTAGATGGGAAATTACTGCGCAATCAATAGATAAGTGTCAACATAAATTGATCTTTTGTGAGTCGATGAATTACAACTTGTAATTTGGCTGAGGTGCTATTGTGGCTCAATACACACCGGCGCGGCGCATGACTGCCACAACATGCCGCGATCATGCCATTTTATTACCCTGCCCGCGGAGTGCAGGACTCAACCAAAATGATCATGTGTACAGGTGACATACACCAAGACCACCCCACAATGTTTGGTGAAATGGTACAGTACATTCCTCTCTAACTTTAATAACACACACAACAACATTTTCCAAAAGATAACATTTCATGCAGATAACTTGTACCATTACCACTCCCCAGGTCACAGTCTTCTGCCTGTATGGTCAGCTCATAATTTCATAGAGTCCTCAGTCTAGGAAGTTCTTTTAGGTGTGTGGAGGGTGACAAATGATACCTCGGGGGATGGGGGGGGAGCTTCGTCCTGAGGATCTTGGGGTACAGGACTCATGCCAAAAGCTGCTGCTTGGAAAACCCTCTGATGGTATGGGGGTTGGCCATGTCTCGTCCGGAGCCTGAGATACCCCAGTCTAGACCATGGGTGAAGGTGATGATGGCACCCACGCAACTGCCTCTGACAGCAGATCAGGGTCAGTGGATGAGTCGATAGTTGACCTTCTAGAAGAAAGACGTTGCGAGTGATCTCTTCATCACCTCTGTGTGCCATGACCATTGTGCCCTTATGTTTCACCACAATCCAAGGGTGTTGTTAGAATACAGCTGGAATTTGCTTCTGGGGTACCAGACCGTAACAAATACTGAGTCTCCAGGCTGGATATCAGAATGCTAGCCCGCTGATTGGTTGCTATCCGTCTGTTAAGAACCCTTACATTGTCAATGGGGCTTGGAACCCATGCCTTTGGGCTTGGCCGGTGGTTGAGTGTGGTGTCTGCCAACACTTGCGTGGCAATCCATAAATCACCCCTCTCCCTGGGTTGTTGATCGCATGAGCGATGCGGATCACCTTGTTCAAAGTTTGCATGAACCGCTCCACCTCTCCATTGCCTTGCGGCCAGCGCTGTGTTATCTTGCGGTGCTGGATGACCCAGGATCAGAGGTAATCCGCAAACTCCTGGCTCTTAAAAGGTGGTCCATTCATTCTTAGGGTATTTGGTGTAGTCGGCTATCAGAACCGAGGCAAGTCTCTCAACTGGTAGGTGGCAAAAATCTAGACTGGTGCACTCCCATAGCTGCAGGGGACCCTTTTCGATGAGCACCGGAGCAGGACCCTCCGTGGACCCAGCCACTTTGCACCACTGGCACGACCTTACTGCTGCCTCCACCATTTCCTCCATGCCGGAGAACCAGACTTTAGTGCAGAGCCTGTTCTTAGTTTTGACTACCCCTTGGTGGCTGTAGTGGGCCAGTTGCATTGCCTGGGTGGTGAGGCTGGTGGAAATCACTAGACGAGGTCCTCTGAGCTAACACCCGCTGGCGTCTGTCGAGAGCTCTTGGCCAACTTTGAAAAGAGATTCTAGGATTCTCTTTCCCTCAGGGGTCCTCTGTGGCAGGTGTGCCTTCGGCTTTCTCCACTCACCCGACTGGATCACAGCTATTGCCAGCTATATGCATTAATTTTCCTGGGTGGCCTGCAGGAGAGTGCAAGTGACGGTGGGAGTGCCCTGGGCCTCTCTGCAAAGTACCAGACATTTTCTTCTGTCTAGTCTGCCTCCTCTAATTCTTTGGGGGTTGCAGCGCCAGGATGGCGGGAGAGGTTGTCTGCTGAATTGGTGGTGCCTGGCCGGTACTTGACTCAGCAATCATTCTTGTGACTGTAGTATCCATTTCTATATTTGAGGTAGCAGCTTGGACTCCGACCCTTCGGACAGAGGAACCAGAGGCTTGTGGTCCATTGTAACAACTAAAGGGTTGGTATACATATATAAGTGGAAATGTCGGTAGGCCCAGTGTATGGTGATAGCCTCCCACTCGATTTGTAAGTATCGTTGTTCTGTCTCCGTGAAGGACCTGCTAGCGTAGGCAACAGAGGCCCAAGCTTCATGTCGCTGTTACTGATTGAGAACAGCCCGAGTCCTTTTGGGCTGGCATCCACCATGAAATGTGTTGGTTTCTGTGGATCAGAATAGGACAGAGAGGTATCTGCCTTCAGAGCTGCTTTGATCCTCTAAAAGGCATTGTTTCATTCTGCACTCTTGGTCCGTGTGGCATTTGCCTTAGTGAGTTTGCAAAAAGGTTGGGTGAGGCCTATGAGGTCTGGAACAAACTTCCCACAATAATTCACCATACCAAGGAAGCTCCATACTTCTGATATGTTTGTGGGTGCCCCTCTGCTGAGAAAGTACACCTGAAGAAACTGATTCTTTGTTTCAGAAACTAATGTCTCCTGATCGAGAGTGAGTCTTTGATTCTCTGAGGGACTGCACTAAGGTGTCCGTGGTGTTCCCTCATTGCCTTGGCATATATTAGAATGTCATTGCTGACATTGATGGCTCACGACAAGCTGCTGAGCATCTCCTGGATCGTGTACTGAAAGACTTCAGCGACACTGGATATGCCAGTTGAGGCGGCGATACCTCCGCAGTCCAGCGTGAGTTGAGAAGGTGGTGATATATCTCGATTCGGGGCGGAGAGGTAGCTGTTGAGATCCCGAGCGAAGGTCGACTTTTAAGAATCACATCACTCCGATAAGCTCCAAGAAAATGTTGCCCACTGTGGTGAGTAGTGGTGTTTCCGCTTGATGGCGACGTTGTGGAGTCGCATATCCACACATGTACGGACCTCCCCAGGTTGCTTCTACTTCTTTGTGACTACGACTGGCAAGACCTACGGGGTGGGGCCTGTCACCATTTCGATGTTCCAGTTTTTCCAATTCTTCTTTAATATTTGGCCGGAGATGAAAACTGATGTGCTCGTGTCGCAGGGCTATGGCTGAATGGACTGGTCGATGTAGAGATTCACCCTTTTCCCTCTTAGACAGCCAATGCCTTTGAATAATTCAGTGAATTCTTCAAGAATAGTGGACAGTTCTTCCACTTGTACCCCAAATGCAAAGGACATCCGTTCCAGTGCCTCTGCTGTCTGCCCACTGACTAGCATGCGGTGTCCCGCATTCGCTACATGGGACACTGGAAATTTGAAACACCCCAGCAGGTGTATGGGTTGTGCGTGACCATACACGAAGATCCTCGCTCTTTCTCCATCTCTGGGTGTCTGGTTAGGCAGGGTAGGTATCTGCTGACATTAGTTTGATAGATGACCCTGTATCAATGGTTGCAGTGACATTGTGAGGCCCTACTTTAAGCTGGCATTGTGGGAGTGGGCGGCGAGTTTATGGAACCACTCCTACAGCAAAGACCATGATGAGAGTGTACTCTTCCATATCATCGTCCATGTCCTTCGGTTTGTTGGGAGTGCCCATGGCGGCTTGCAGTGTTTCCTTTTGGGACTTGTTCTTTCATGATCGGCAGACCTTTGCAAAATGGTTATATTTGCCTTAGGCACAGCATCTTTTATCCTTGGTGGGGCATTCGTTCAGCTTGTGGAGTGGTCCCCCACAGTATCCATAGTCTTTACGCTTTTCCTGCGGATGTTCCGGAGTTGACAGACTGCTGCCTGGTTGTATGGCATGAACTTTCTCCGTCTTGACTGGCCTGTGGAGGGTGGCCTCCATATGGGACTCTCTGGCTTTAAACAATTCCTTTGAACGTCCCAGTATCAAAATGCCTTGTAGCGATTTCTCCAAATCCTGGAGAACAGTCTCCCTCAGCTTCACCGCTGAGCAGCATTGTATTATTTGGCCCTGTAGTTCTTCCTGTTCGTCATAAAAACCGCAGGTGCTTGCCAGTTCTTTGAGCTGACCATGGAATGTGGAGAGTCTTTTCACTTCCGCATAATGCCTCGCCGGCGCAGGTTCGACTAGAATCCGGTTTACAACTGCAACAGCTTCATAGAAGATCTGCCACGATAAGAGCCTGGTATAAAATTTGGCATAATTGAGATAATGAAATCAATAATGTACTCTGGATTGCGTTACAAGATGATCCGCAGTCCGCCTATCATGCATATCTTCAAACTTCATTACAGGTCACAAACATCGCAGCTCTTTGGCAGAAGAACCTTCCATATTCAACTTTCCAGCAAATATTGAAGAAGGGAGCAAAGCAACACTCATTACTTGAGGACAAGGCCAAAGGCCACCCTAAGCAGACGGGCACATGCATGGATGGTCTTGCAATCCTATGTAAAACTGCAACCGGCGGCATTTTTGGATCAGCCATTTTCTTACCATCTAAAATCTAAATTCATAGCGATATGCTTTGGAAAATTGCCATCAAATACAGACCAGCCAATGTGGAAATATCAGTGTAGTGTACTTCCTATATTCCCAATAGGCTCTGGGCATTGGAATAACATAAACGATAGTTTAGACGTAGGACTGAAGTCGACTAGGTCTCTATTGAATATGTTAGACTTAATTGTGAATGCCAGCTAGCTCAGAGGTCACTAGAAACTTTCTCGAATAAGCAAGAAGGGATTAGTTTCTGACAACCATATAACATGACAACTTTGTCCCCCAAGAAAAAGAAATATATATCTTCAGAGTCGCGGAAACAATAGATGGCTATTTCACTCAGTCAATCGTGCATGCTTCGTTTCACCAGGATTTTTGCAGAGAAATAGAGAGATGGGCGTTTTCAATAAAAAGGTTATGTTCGAGGCATATGAGCTGCAGATTGTACACCTAGCAATAGATCGCCACCTGATGTTGGGCTCGGATGATTGCAGGTTGTTGTCTTCTTGGAAGAAGTCTTTTTAGTCACGAGATAGGTGACTCCTCCCTTGGACAATACTGCGCATGGTCATCAACTTCATCCTCAGATTGTTTTTTTCCGCCACTGGGGTCGAATGAAAGTTTTCCGCTCCGGCTGGAAAAGACTTTTTCAGCAACTTTGAAGCGTGAAACTTTATATAAACATTTTCGACATCGTTGGGCCTATCGGCGACCTACGGCCTACGCCTCATGGACAGAACTCCATTCAAGAGATGCCCGGTATGTCGAGCAAATTTCCCTCATAGCGACCATCACGAGGTCTGCAACCTCTGTCTATCGCCGGAACACTACGAGTCGACCTGCACAGTCTGTGCCTCCTTCCGATCGAAGAAGACCATTCGGATCGGAGGGCCCGTCGACACGAAATGAGGAGATCAGCGCCAGCACCGGAGGTCATCTTTGAGGAGGAGATCGTCAGAGAGACATCTCCGGGGACGAGGATCCACTCGAAGATATCTCTGAGGACGAGGCTCCACTCATCGCCGAGGAAGACTCGCCTGATCTCCAGATCATATCGGGGTCAGAGGACTCGGACGACTCGATTCCATCTCGACAGCCCGTGAGTACCCCTTCCCCTGCACAACATACACTACCCAAGCCAAAGGCAGCGGTCGGCACTCAGCCCATGGGGCCCAGTCGAGACCGAAATCTACCCTCTGACGCCCCGCCTTCAGGCTCGGCTCCTAGGAAAAAGACTACGCCTTCCGGTGCCTCGGCACCAAAAAAACATGTGCCAATTCCACCTCCGAAACATCCTTCGACACCGAAGGACTCTTCGACACCGAAGCCAAAACGCCCTTCGTTGCCCAAAGACAAAGACCCTTCGGCACCCACACCAAAAGATACATCGGTGCCAAAACCGGTACCGGATCCGAAAGCTTCGACTCCGAAACCTTGCGGCTCCAAAAATAAAGATGGAAAGCCAGAGTCCGGCGCTGCAGGCCAAGCGAAACCTGTCTCCACGCCAAAATTTCCAACATCGGTACCAAAGACTCCAAGGCCTGATACAGAGACGCCTAAGCCCTCTAACAAGCCTACCAAGCCGAAACCACCTTCGGCACCGAAGAATTTGCCACAGGACTCGATAACTCCTCCTAAAGCAAAGAACACTAAACAACCACTATCGGCACCGAAAAAATCGACGCCGAAAAAGACTGTAGAAGAGGAAGAACTGTTTAGACCAGATCCTAAACAGAAAAATGTCTATATCAACCCAAAAACTGGACATGTGGAAGCAATTCCTTACAAGAAAAGACCAGCAGACACACCACTTCTACCTGTGGTTCCTGCCAAAAAGGATTGTGCAACTTCTCCAATGCACCCTTCCTCTCCTTCACCTTCTTCCTCTCCTATCCCTCCTTATATTGAACCTATAGCTTCTCCTCTTCAATCTCCTGCATCATCACACCACACTGACGAGGAGTATGATCTAGGTGGGGGAATGACGTACCAGAGCCATACCCTTTAGATGAGGATGTCAATCCAGAATATCCTAAGGATGACGACATATATGGTTTTCCACCACACAATGTGCCAGACATTCCTGATCCTCAGTACTACCCAACAAAACCTTCCCCTTCAGAAGATAGTATTGGGTTTAATCATCTCTTAAATAGAGCTGCCCTTTACCATGGAGTTATGTTATGTTATGTTATGTTAATAACTTTTATTCGGCGCACAGCTGCCCCAGCGAAGGGGCGTCCTGGCGCCAGATCAAGTACCACAACAAAACAGGTCAGAGCTGAAAAGAACGGAGATCAATTGGCAGAGGCAAACAGGTGGGTTTTAATAGCGCGTCTAAAAAGGGTCAGGCTATTAAGAGCACGAATATGTACAGGAAGAGAATTCCATAGTCCAACCGCCAGAACGCGAAAAGAGCGTCCTCCCATCCTACTCAGTCTGAACCTAGGCTTAATCGCCAGATGGTGAGATTCAGACCTGAGAGACCGCGTGGGGACATAAGGAGCGATAAGGCCCGCGAGGGCAGGAGGAGAGGAAAGCTTCAAGATCTTAAATGTCAGACAGAGAGCCTTAAATTTGATTCTCTGTCTGACCGGGAGCCTGTGAAGGGAGGTCAGGACAGTAGAGACAGAGCACCGTCTCGGAAGGCCAACAATGGCCCGAGCAGCAGCGTTCTGTACCCTCTGAAGCCGGGTAGCCTCAGCCTGATTGACTCCAAGCAGCAAAGCACTCCCGTAATCCAGCTGGGAAAGGATAGAGGCCTGAACCACCAGTTGCCGAGTGGGAGTTCAAATGCACTCTGATGCCATTGATGAGGATTTTTTACTGGATACATTTGAGCAGTCACACAGGTCTACACAAATACTACCCATGATCAAAGTAGTCATTAAACATGCTCCAGACATATTTAAAGACCCGGTACGATGTAGGGTGTTAAATCCCAGAATAGAAAAAAAGTATAGACCAGCACCATCTGATCCAGTCTATATGAACCCCTCCCCTGCTGGTTACGGAACCACTCCGTCATCAGCCGCGGTCGCGCTGTGCTGATGACGGAGCGGTTCCGTCACGGCCCGCTCGGAACGCCTGCACGGCGCGGATTCCGCGCCTGCGCTGAACGTTCTATTGAGCAGGCAGGCCGTGACGGAACCGCTCCGTCATGAGCACAGCGCAACCGCGGCTGGTGACAGAGCGGTTCCGTCACCAGCATGCGCCCGCCGCTCTTCCGCCCCGCCCCCTTATGGAAAGGAATTGCTGCGCAGGCAACAAACATATGGCGCATAGCAAACACACAAGCCTTACTCTCACGCTATGACAGGGCTCACTACGACCAACTAGAAAAACTCATGGAGCGCCTCCCAGATCAATACAAAGATCAGGCAGCAGAGCTCTTACAAGAAGGCAAAATAATATCCAATGCCTCAATTAAATGTGCACTAGATGTAGCTGACACAGCATCCAGAGCAGTCATCACTAGTGTTATACGCAGACGTCATGCGTGGTCACGCAATCTTGAACCAGCCCTTCAATCAGAACCAGTTGTTCGGGCCGGAAGTAGACAGCACACTAGAAAAGATGAAGAAAGACATGGACACAGCTAAGTCTATGGGTGCATTACAATCCACACAGACTAGAAGTTCTTTTCGCCGCTCCTTTTATAGAGGAGGCTCTAAGCAGACCGGCGCAGACACAACACCATCTTTTAAGACGCACACACAGACCTCCTCTAACAAAGGCTACTTTAGAGGAGGATAAAGAGGCAACAATAATAAGGGAAGAGGTAGAGGTAATAACAACAACCGCTCCTCTTCCACTCCCAAACAGTGACCTCTCTCTGCCGCCCCTACAGCATTCCACTCCTGTGGGGGGCAGATTATCACAGTTCCTACCTGTCTGGAATTCCATCACAACAGACAGGTGGGTAAGACAGATTATCCAACATGGCTGCTGCCTAGAACTCACAGCAGCCCCCCCAAACATACCACCCAGGCAGCGTCCAATGTCCACAGAACATATAACTCTGCTTCAACAGGAAGTTCTAGCACTTGTACAAAATGATGCTATTCAAGTAGTTCCTTTAGAGAAACGGGGAACAGGAGTTTACTCCCTGTACTTCCTAATTCCCAAAAAGGACGGGACACTAAGACCCATTCTCGACCTCAGGCCCCTCAACCATTACATACAATCAGATCATTTTCACATGATCACTCTACAACAAGTACTCCCACTACTACAACAGGGAGACTTTCTATCAACACTAGACCTAAAGGACGCCTATTTTCATGTTCCTATACATCCTGCGCACAGGAAGTATCTAAGGTTTGTCATACAAGGACAGCACTGTCAGTTCAAAGTCCTTCCATTCGGGGTCACAACAGCACCAGGAGTATTTACAAAGTGCTTAGCAGTAGTAGCAGCACATCTCAGAAGACAACAGATTCATGTCTTCCCTTACCTCGACGATTGGCTCATAAAAGCAAAATCGTTCAACCAGTGTGTACACAAATTAAACAATTCAGATATTGCACGACTTAGGGTTTACAATAAACGACACCAAGTCGCACCTAGAGCCTTCGCACGTTCATCAATATCTAGGAGCTACCATAGACACATCTACAGCTCTAGCGTATCCCAGTCAAGCCAGGATACAGAGCATTCAGACCTTAGTCTCCCTTTTTCAACACCAGCAGTCTCTCCAAGCCAGAGTGTTCATGAGACTAATAAGCATGATGGCGTCTTTCATCTTTGTAGTTCCTCACGCGAGACTGCAAATGCGCCCATTACAAGAATGTCAAGCACAACAGTGGAATCAGGCTCAAGGTCAGCTCACAGACCTGGTGTTGGTAGACAGCCGTACATATCGCTCTCTGCAATGGTGGAACACCAAAAACTTGACAAAAGGACGGCAGTTCCTAGACCCTGTTCCACAGATAGTGCTCACAACAGATGCATCACTTACAGGATGGGGAGCCCATCTCTTGCATTATACTACACAAGGCCAATGGAACAACCAACAGAGACAGTTCCAAATCAACCAACTAGAGCTGCTAGCAATTTTTCTAGCTCTCAAATCGTTTCAGGTACAAGTACGAAACAAAGCTGTCCTAATCCGGACGGACAATATGACAGCTATGTATTGTATACAAAAACAAGGGGGGACACACTCTCTGCAACTGTCCCAGCTTGCACAGAACATTTGGGGATGGGCCATTCCTCAAAACATACACCTGACAGTAGAACACCTTCCAGGAATTCACAATCAGATAGCAGATCTGTTGAGTCGTCAGTCACAACAGATTCACGAATGGGAGATACACTCACAAGTACTTCAACCATTCTTCCAAAGGTGGGGGCAGCCACAGATAGATCTGTTTGCCACCCACGAAAATGCAAAATGCCCAACCTTCGCCGACCGGTTTCCACACCCACGGTCGGAGGGGAATGCGATATGGATGAACTGGTCAGGCAGATTTGCGTACGCTTTTCCGCCTCTCCCACTCATTCCACTAGAAGTACGCAAGCTCAGACAACAGTCTCTCAAACTAACACTAGTGGCTCCCACATGGGCACGTCAGCCGTGGTTCACCACACTACTAGATCTCTCACTGGTTCCACATCAGAAATTACGGCTCACGCCATCCCTGTTAACACAGAACCATGGAGAAATAAGACACCCAGAACCAAGCCAACTGAATTTGGCGATCTGGCTCCTGAAGACTTAGAGTTTGGTTACTTAAACCTACTACCAGACTGTATGAACATAATTAAAGAAGCTAGAAGACCCACTACCAGAGCATGTTATGCCGCTAAGTGGAAAAGATTTGCAATATATTGTAACAATAATCACATTGATCCACTGGATGTTTCCATCCAAAATATTATTTGCTACCTTCTACACCTACAAAGGACCAATTTGGCTTACTCTTCCATACGCTTGCATCTGGCAGCAATTGCAGCCTATTTACAGAATAGGCAACATCTATCTCTATTTAGAGTGCCTGCAATCAAAGCATTTATGGAAGGATTAAAATGAATAATCCCACCTAGGTTACCACCTGCTCCAGTATGGAACCTAAATGTGGTCCTTACAAGACTTATGGGACCCCCTTTCGAGCCTTTACACAAGTGTGAGTTGCAATTCCTAACATGGAAAACTGCTTTCCTTGTTGCCATCACCTCTCTCAGAAGAGTTAGTGAAATACAAGCATTCACAATCCAAGAGCCATTTTTTCAGATACATCCTAACAAAGTGGTTCTTAGGCCCAATCCTAAATTCCTGCCAAAAGTCATTACCCCTTTTCACCTTAACCAATCAGTAGAGTTACCAGTGTTTTTCCAAAAACCGGACTCTGTTGCAGAAAGGGCTTTACACACCTTAGATTTTAGAAGAGCTCTGTTATACTACACAGACAGAACTAAATCCTTCAGAAAGACAAAACAACTATTTGTATCTTTCTCTCCCCCACACAAGGGCAATCCCATCTCTAAAGGAGGAATTGCCAGATGGATTGTAAAGTGTATACAAATATGCAATCAAAAAGCTAAACGTACACTAATGGTTCCTCCTAGAGCGCACTCCACTCGCAAACTAGGAGCCTCAATGGCTTTCTTAGGAAATATACCACTAGAGGACATATGCAAGGCAGCAACATGGTCTACAATACACACCTTCACTAAACACTATTGTGTTGATGTGCAAGCCAAACAGCAAGCTGCAGTAGGCCAAGCTGTCCTTAAAACACTATTTCAGTATGCTGCAACGTATACAAGCGGCCACCGCTAAGGGAGACACTGCTGCCAGTCAGTCAGTCAAGCAAGCTTTATTCGACGATTGTCATAAAAGCATATAATAAATATAAAATACATCCATAATAAATGAATAAATATTATTAAAATTACAAGTTTATAAAAATCAGTGGTAATACAACCATAAAAGGTACTAATACACATTTCATATGCAATGAATTTTATCACCCAGAAGTTAGAATTAAACTGTCATCAATCTGCTTCTGATTGTCCAGGCCCAGTCTAGAAATTTGGTCACAGCTATGTACACAGGCATATTTGTACTAGTGCAAATTATTCTGACTGCAACCGCTCCGCTCCTGGTGCCCAATAACCTACACATTGTGCATAACTAGATCCGTCGGGGAGCCGCGTACAAACCTACATTCAAACAGTAGGTGGCTAATGGTTTCCAAAGGGGCCGAACACGCTGGGCAAGCAACCTTGCCCCCACTACTCCACCTATTGGTAAATGCCCTTACCGGTGAACTCCCAACTCTCATTTGAAAAAAGAGCTTGCGGTCTAGCAGTTTTGTGATAACATCCCAGAAGGGTTCAAAATTTGACACGCCCTTGAAATCCAAGAACATGCCATACAAAGAAAGGGGAGCAATGTTCCTAAAGGTTTTAGAAGCCACGGACTTCCACTACAGGTCCTTGAGAACCTTCTTGGGAGGGAACCTAGCGTTTATCGGATCGTCCCACAAATCCCCAAGGCATAGGTCTCTTAATACCCCCCGAATGTTTACTAAATATTTGATTTTTTTAGAAGGATCACTTCTTATTACGTTTAACAGCCCCCTAGTGTATATTTCCAATTCAGGAGTAGTCCAGATCCGCCTCCAATATAAGACTTTGCGCAAGGATGCGATAAGGGCTATTGGAGACAATCCCAAATCGTAAAACAGGGTGCTCAAGGGGGTACTCTGAGGAAGTTTTATTAAATTCCTAACAAAACTATTTTCAGAGACTGCCATCCCCCTTAGATTCTCAAACCCCCAGATTTCCACTCCATATAGGGTGGAACTAACCACTTTACCATTATATACTGATAATTCAGGGGCTATCCGCTTAGTAAGGGACCTCGAATGTTCTAGACACAGGGCTCCTGCTAGCTGGCGATGTTTCAAAGTAGCCAGTTCGATCTGTTGTTTCCAGGATAGATCGTGCTGGATACAAACTCCCAGATAACTAAAAGCATGGACCTTCTCAAGAGGTGATTTATTCATGCTTACAGTACCCTTAAAAGATTTTGGTGCGTTAAAAGACATAAATTTGGATTTTAGTACGTTCACTTTCAGCCCACGAGCGGTACAAAAGTTTGCAAAGATCAACAAAGCCTTCTGTAACCCGCTCGGGGTTTTTGCTACTAACAGACAGTCGTCGGCAAACATTAAAATAGGGACTTTGGCTCCTGCAAGGATAGGTGCATCAGCATTAGAGTCAATTAACATTTTAGCCACATCGTTAATGTACATAGAGAATAAAGTTGGCGCCAAGACACAGCCTTGGCGCACTCCCGTTTCAACAGGAAACTGAGTGGTGACATTACCAGGGCTACCCCACCTAATCTGGGCCAAGTTATGCTCGTGAAGTTTTTTAATTAGTGAAAGGAGGGGCCCGGGCATACCCATATAATTGAGAACATTCCACAAGGTTGAGCGAGGACCAGGTCAAATGCTGCTCTAAGATCGATAAATGCAGCAGATAGACTACCACGTCCAATTACCACAGTCTTCCAGTAAAGCATTACAAAATGCAAGACCTGATCGACTGGGCTAATGGAGGTTCTGAAGCCTGCCTGCAGATGGGATAGGATATTCTGGTCCCGTTCCCAGGCCAGTACTTTATTGAGAATCAGCCTGCCAAAAATCTTTTGGGTGGTGTCAATCAGGCTGATTGGACGATAATTTCCGGGCAAGGATTTGTCCCCTTTTTTAGGTCTCGCGACCTATCGATGCGCGCAAGCGCATCGAGCGGAGCGAGAATTCAAGTGGCGAAAATCATCGTCAAACCAAGGGCTTTCAGCCCCGCGGTTTTCATGCAGTTCACGTGAACCACGTGATTAAACATGCACACGCATTCCCGGCCGCACAGCACATGAAAGGGCTTCTCCTCCCCTAATTATTCATGGCCGGCCGCAGGCCGGCCGTACTTTCAGTTTCCCGGCATTATCAGGTACGTGTTGTTTTTCACTACTTTGGTGCTTTTTCGTTCTAACCTTCATTAATTTCTCTCTTTCTTTGCAATATCTAATCTCTAGCTGTCTTTGATTCTATTTACTCTTGGTCCGTCTCTGTCTTTGCCTGTCTTTCTCTCTCCGAGTGTCTCTCGCTTCAGCCCTACCCCACACACACTAACTTGTTTATGATTCTTTTTCTTCTCCCCCTGTTCTTGTCTCTGTCTCATCTCCGCCCCCCACTCCCCTGGCACGTAGCATTTCATTTGGAAGAATCACGCCTGCGTGCCTTTCTTCTACTGTGGCTCCCCAAACCATTTCTTTATTGAAAATTAAACTTTCTTAGGCAGCAGCATGCCATGCTTGATGTTCATGACCCCCGCCCACTTTCTCCTTGGCTCGAGCTGCCTCCTTCTTCCCCCTCAGGAGAAAGGCCTGCTGCCTGCACCCGAGCCGCGCTCCTTGCACCAGGAGACTTGAAAAAGCACTCCCCAGCTGACGTGAGAACTGACCTACAGGATCATTCCACGCAGATACCCGCCCACTTTCTCCGTGGCTCGAGCTGCCTCCTTCTTCCCCCTCAGGAGAAAGGCCTGCTGCCTGCACTGTCTCTGTCTCATCTCCGCCCCCCACTCCCCTGGCACGTAGCATTTCATTTGGAAGAATCACGCCTGCGTGCCTTTCTTCTACTGTGGCTCCCCAAACCATTTCTTTATTGAAAATTAAACTTTCTTAGGCAGCAGCATGCCATGCTTGATGTTTATGACCCCCGCCCACTTTCTCCGTCGCTCGAGCTGCCTCCTTCTTCCCCCTCAGGAGAAAGGCCTGCTGCCTGCACCCGAGCCGCGCTCCTTGCACCAGGAGACTTGAAAAAGCACTCCCCAGCTGACGTGAGAACTGACCTACAGGATCATTCCACGCAGATACCAGCCCACTTTCTCCGTGGCTCGAGCTGCCTCCTTCTTCCCCCTCAGGAGAAAGGCCTGCTGCCTGCACCCGAGCCGCGCTCCTTGCACCAGGAGACTTGAAAAAGCATCCCCAGCTAACGTGAGAACTGACCTACAAGATCATTCCACGCAGATACGGTATGAATAGCACAGGGGAGGCAGGTCCATCCACACAGCATGTCCCTCTCCTTCAATGTATAGAGCTCTTTGCTGCACATTGTGCGTTATGTTTGTGCTCCTGGGTCGCTTTACTCTTTGAATTCCAATGCATATTAAACCATTGCACCTCATGTAAGGTTTACAGCTGATGTACTTCCATTGAGGGGACACTTAGAATCTGTTATGTCAGGGTTGGAGGCCTGGGTGTGGTGGGGTCAGGAGAGCACATTCTCAGCCCTTGATTATTAGCCAAGCTCTCATTGTACGCCAAAATTCACATCTAAAACAAAGTACACATTCAAGGTTGTTTCCACCGCTTTTTACACCTCTGGGTCGACAACAAAGTGCTGCTGCATGAATGTTGCGATTCATACAAAAACTGTAAAGATTATTTTATTGCAAACTAGCGAAAACAAGAGATGGGACTGCTTGAAGCCCAAAAACTTGCGTGGAAGTAAGGAGCCAGCTTTGGTTACTTTTTTCCTTGCCGCCATTTGTAGTTTGACTTTTAATCCCTTTAAACCAATGAGAATCCCAGCTACCCCACTAACCACGAAGCTGCTAGTGGTCAGGATGCTGTGAGCTTTAGAGGCTGGGAGAAGCAAACATTGGCTGGAAAAGATGTCATTATGGTGCAAGAAATAGCACATTAATGTACATTTGTTTGAGTGGGTTTAAAATGCAGGAGGACTGACATCCAGACATTTAAGTATGTATAAACCATGCTTTGGCAATTCACATGTGTCTGTTTTAAGTAGATACATGGAGGTACCGATATCCCATTATTAAATATTATAAGCAGAAAATGTAGCAAGGTTTACTAACAACACAATGGGTACACAATGCACACATCTATAGCAACTGAAAACTAAAGCTGTCTATAGCCAAACTCCAAAACCAGATAACATTTCACAAAAAAGTAGAAAAAATAGTGCCAGATTTTACTAGTTAACTTCTATGGCTTCGAAGCAGTTTGTTTTTGTAATGCTACAACACCATTATTGAACTAACATTTATTTTTATTAAGTTCATTTAAAACTAAAGTAAATAATGAGAGGTTAAAGGTGCACCTGGAGTGTGCTCACTTCGTATTGTATGCATGGGTATGTTTGTCAGAATTAGTCATTGCAAACCGTACCCAGACAGTAAGGCTTGGAGACTATTACTCTCCCATCTCTGCACTCCCTTGTGGAGTCCCACAAGGCTCCTCGCTAAGCCCCATGCTCTTTAACATCTATGTATCGGACTTAGCGAGGATAATAAAGGCCTATGGGATACAGTTAACATCGTATGCAGATGATACCCAGCTGGTGCTGGGTATCCATAAGGATGGCCTTACTGTAGCAGCCAACTTCCAGAAAGCTATGCTCGAGGTCAGTACCTGGATGGCCTTGAACTGCCTCAGGCTTAACTCGGACAAGACCGAGATCATGACCTTCGGAAAACTCTCCCCTGAATGGTCTCTCGGTTGGTGGCCAGATAAGCTCGGCCATCCACCTGTCCCAGTGGAAAAAGCCAGAAACCTGGGAGTGACTTTCGACAACAAGCTGGTCTTTGACCACCATGTTAATAAGGTTGTGTCATCTTCATTTTACATCTTGAAAAAGATTAAGAAGCTGCTACCCTATCTCCCTCCGTCAGCTGGGAAGACTCTGGTTTCTACCTTAGTCTTCTCAAAAATAGACTACGGGAACGCTCTCTTCCTCCACACTCAGAAGCGTGTCATCTTGAAGCTGCAATCTATTCAGAACGCGGCTGCCAGGATTCTTCTTAATATCCCTCGCCGCAAATCTACCACCTCTGCTATTCGCCAGCTTCACTGGCTGAGAGTTGAGAGCCGTGTCAAATTTAAGGCCCTCTGTATTGCCTATAAGGCCATACATGGCACAGGACCCAGATTCTTGATCGAAGCCTTTCAGCTCTATACCCCCAGAAGGCACCTTAGATCGGCCAATACCAGTCTTCTGCCGGTGCCACGTACAAGATCAGTTACCTGGGGTGATAGGCGCTTTCTTGTGGCCACTCCAAAACTTTGGAACCTTCTGCCAACTGCCATAAAAGCCGCTCCGAATCTGATTAGCTTCCGTAGGCTTCTGAAAACATGGTTGTTTAACCAGTGAGAAGACGGTAGGATGATGAACTCTTGTTGCTCCACAGCGCCGAGACACCTTCGGGTATTTGTTGCGCTATAAAAGTTGCGTAAATAAATAAATAAATAAAATAAATAAATTGCCATGGCTTTGTGGACAAAAGAAGCTGCACCTTTTTCAGTTTGTCTCCGTGCGTGCGTCTCCCTCGTGGTTTTCCCCCACCACTTGTGTTGTTCTCTCCCTTGTCAACCCAACCCACCCCCCCTTGCATTTCCCGTACTTGTCTTTATTTTTTTCCTTTCAATTCTTTTTTCTCACGTATATTTTTGCTTCTTTTTCCTTACATTCCATTATTTTCCTTTGTGTCTCCCTTTTTCATAGGTAATGTTTCCTATCCCACTGTTCCGTCGTTCCTTTTCTCTTTCTTTCGTGTGTCGTGTTGGTGATGCATTATTTAACTTTGTCTCCGTGCGTGCGTCTCCCTTGTGGTTTTCACCCACCACTCGTGTTGTTCTCTCCGTTGCCAATAGGTCTCGCAGTAGGAAAGTTGGAGCTATTACAATTGCAAATAACAATGCCTTTTATTTTTGTTTTCATTTAAAAAACATAAAGGGCTTTGTCATTTACAAAACAAATAGCTCCAACTTTCCTACTGCGAGACCTATTAGCAACGCCAGTGCTTGTTAAATACAGGTATGATTTCGGCCCTGTTCCAGGAATGAGGAATGGGGGCTTCCCTTGCAACCGCGTTTGCCAAACGAAGTATATAGGTACCCCAGGAATCTTTGTCCTGCAAGAATAAATCCGCAGGTATGCCTCAATACCTGGCGCTCTTCCAGGGACCACAAGGTCTAAGGCACACTGGACATCTCCTGGGGTGAAAGGGTCTTCCAAGAAAGGTGTGAAAGGTACCTCCGGGGATCGATTAGCGGCCTTGCCCTTTGTATATTGAGGCTTAAAATATGCTACCCACTTTTCTTGTGGGACCCAATTCTGTGGCTTATCCGGATTACCATCGGTACCCCATTTATAGACATTCCAAAACCTTTTTGAGTCTTTATGGGATCCTGCCTCTTTTAAATCTTGCCACCTCTATTCGTCCCATGAACGTTTAGATTTGGAGACAGTACTTTTATATACTGCCCTGGCCAGGCGGATATTCTGGCTTACTCCACTTTTTATGGCTCTACCCAGGTCCAAGCGGGCCTGTCTGCATTCCCCTGTGTACCAGCGTTGATGCTGGGGGGCACGGGATCCATTTTGCTTACAAGGCCTAACAAATATATTTCTTAATTCTCTGTAAAAGGACTCATGGATCCATGTTCCCTTTTCCAATATCGGGGTCAATGCATACTCTTTGGATAATACGTCCAATTCACTTGTTGCTTGTTCTAACTTGCTAGATATAAAATCAATATTCGCTTGAATATTCGAGACTTTAGACCATCGAACATGACTCGAGTCATTTGAAATGAAAATATTGATGGGAGAGTTATCACCCAACTCCCCTCCGACATTGTCAGGTGATTTCCAGTAAGTAAGTGACGAGCATAAGGGGTTGTGGTCACTCTCAACCCTGTCGATAATTGTCATATCCTGCAGGAGCCTCCATAGACCCAGACTGATCAAGATGTAGTCAATTCTACTCTCCCGGAGACCGTTCTTAAATTTATTGGCCCCAGACTTCTCACCGATAGTCCTACCATTAGTCGATCTTAGGCCTTTACTTAGACAGATTGATTTAAGTTGGATCACTATTTCTGTCCACCTCTTAATAGGCTCAAGATCGAGTTTGGGTACACCCCATTCCCTATCTTCCTCGTCCGAAATGTTCCAATTGTCGCTTAAAAGAGGTTCAAAGGTTACATTAAAATCTCCCCCTAAAATTATGTTCAAATGGAGAGGGTGACATTCTATCAGGTCTTCCAAAACTGCTAGGACTTCAGATTTCTTCCCACCTGTACTTCGAGCATACACATTATAAATATGGATGGGCTCCTGATTTTTAAACTCTAGCTTTAAGGCCTGCAGGTCCCTGTGGTTGGAAAATAGGGGCTTAATTACAACATCAAGATCCTGTCTTACCCATATGTCAGGCCACCAGATGGGTTACTATAATTTAGTATCCTGGAAAATGCAATGCTTCCAGTAGCCAAGTTTCCTGGAACAGGCATATTTCATACTGGCTGATAAATGTGGCCCTTTCTGGGGAATCTACTTTGGATATCAAGCCAGCTATATTCCAAGAGAGAATTGATCTAGATTTTTCGAAAATGGAGACAGAGTCAACATTTTGAACTGAGTCTGGGGGACTAACTGGCACAATATTCGGGGGAGGCGTAAGGGGCATCAGGGATGATACTATCAAAGTATTATCCGTGAAGCTAGTTTTACCCAGGTCTGGAGTTTCTCCGTTACTTACTCCTCTATACACTACTGGAGTTACTTCTGTCGGTAGTCAGTCATTGCAATTTAATCTGGAGCTTGCCAAGGGAGTGCCCTCATCGGTTTTCCTTCTTTTTGTCAGCCAGTTCTAGGGCGGGGTTAATCTCATTTGGATCCTGGAATGGTCCGGAGAGCAAGTTCTAAATTCTAAATTTATTAGATCTCCAACTATCTTAGGATTTTTGAAAAGTAATTCAATACAGTCATACGAGACACTGCTACACAATCGATGCTAAGTGTACGATCTGCAGCTCATATGCCTCGAACGGAAAATGCTACTTACCAGTATGCATCTGTTCTTGGCATGTAGAGCTGCAGAGTCGTACATGCCCTCCCGCCTCCCCGGTTCTTGTATCCGTTCCAGTACTCATCTTACTTAGATGCACACGCATGGGCATCCTTTCTCTTTACTTCTACTAACTACATCATTTCCCATCATGGCGAAAAACAATCTGAGGATGGAGTCGATGATAATGCGCAGTATTGTCCAAGGGAGGAGTCACCTATCTCTTGACTACAAAGACTTCTTCCAAGAAGACAACAACCTGCAATCATCCGAGCCCAACACCAGGTGGCGATCTATTGCTAAGTGTACGACTCTGCAGCTCTACATGCCAAGAACAGATGCATACTGGTAAGTAGCATTTTCCTTATTGAGCAGTCTTCTTTCTCATGCAAGAGAAGTGAATTGCTACAATCGTAATACTTGCTATGAAGTAAAGTGCGTACAGTAAAAAGAGTCTTATGAAATAATACTGTAAAAGCATGATATGCTTTCTAAGCCATAAGATACATAAAATAGATAAAATACATACAATGATAAATAATGACTAAAAGTACTCAACTGGTGCATCTACAATACGCCTACCCCGGTGTACCTAACCTAAGTCTTGTACAATGGAAGAAGTAAGTGAGGTGTAGCTTGAGTTAAATAGTTTCTGCCAAGAATCTATCCAAGAATTCTCTAAGGGTCTAATCAGCTCTGTACCTTAGTTATAGAATGAAGGAGGTCTTGTATCTCTCTCTCAGGACTCGATCTCCCAGTAACCCGCAAGGGTGGCAGGGAAACACTGGAGCTGGATTTCTCGGCAGGAGAAAAGACAGCGTCTCTCTCAGTGCGTCAGCTGGAGGGTCGGCTTCCTTCGGCACTCGCTACAGCAGGGCGTCGGGCAAGTATGTAGTCGATCTGCTCCAAACCACTGTGTGTTTGCTAGGGCAGATGTGGGTATATTTATACCTGGAAGGTGCCGAGTTTGACGTAAGGGTGGACATAATAACGTCACTAAGAACTCGAAGTTCTGTACACGCTCCAGGAGTTCTGGGACAAATTAATACTGAAGCAGGGGGAAGTCCCGTACTGCTGAAGGCTGGTTGTCTTCAGGAACCCGTTGTACTCTAGGAGCTTAGTGGAAGTAGCCATGCCGTATTTGGACTGCATTGGCTGTGTCTAAATATGGTTATGATTCTTATGCCTATATAAGGATATGATTAGTTATACCTATATAAGTGCATGAATCAGGAAAATTACACTAGAGTCCTAGATTTGTTTACAACATCAGGGCCCAAAATCTTGTTGTCTCTGTGGAGCACTAACGCAGAATTTTATTCACTTAGTCTGTATCTGCCCAGCGTTAAGCGAGGATCGCTGGAAATTGTTAAGGGGGCCACTCAATACAAGAGGTATTCGCTCTTTCAGAATTCTTCAGGCTCTTGGCAGGCTTGTTGAAACACGTACCTTTCATAATCCCGTTTTGCCATCTGCTCAAAATGTGCATTGAGAGCCCTGAGTAACATGGCATATGATTGGGTGTCGCACCATCCAAAGTATTGTATATTTTGTGCAATGTCCTTCCAACCTTGGTGCACTATAACTCTGCGCCCTTCCACTGCAATGCTGGCACCCTTAAAATTGAATTGGAGGCGCTCTACCCAGTCTTTCCATTTGGACACCAGCACTGATGGTGCGCCGTCGACAATGAACGGCTGTATTGCGTGAATCGAGGCCATGGTGCTGTGGGACTTTGTGTATTCGCTGTGACAAGGTAAACCTTTCAGGATGCACTGACTGGACCCTGATGTCACCTCGCGACACGAGTGTGTGGTACAGCTGCCGGTCCGAGGGAGGCCTTGTAGAACACATTTGTGATGTGGCGCTTAACTGGACTGACTGTGCTCCAGTGACAGAAGAGTGATCAGTGCTCAGTAATGTGATACATGACTGGGCTGTCAATGTCTTAGGATTTAAGGTGTGTGCACTGCTGAAACTTTTGCTGGGTCACCCTCGCCGGCCCCCGTTGTTCTGGCGCTGCAGCGCTGCATCAAAGCCTGGGCTGAGAGCACTGTCATGAGGGGCTCTCACACCCTTGTCCTGGTGGGGGAAATGGAGCCTAAGGTGAATTGCTACTGGCTGAATGCCACGCGAATGGGGAGCAGTATTCAGAAATTGAGGGACAATGGGAAACGCCCTCCTTGCTCGGCATCGGTTCTGTAGTGCTCCTTGCACACACTGTGCTCCGTAATGCGACTCTAGACATCTCTTAGCAGTGCAGGTGACATTCATTGTGCTCGACTGGCTGGTCGAAGTCATGGGTTCCAAAACTTGCCAGAGGCAGTGTGCGGGCTGTAATCGCGCTTGCGGGCTGACCTTAAACCTCGAGGCAGCAGATGTGCGGTTCCAAGTCCTGCGGAACCCAGATGGAAGTAGAGCGGGCGTGAGTGGAATACTCGCCTTATCGCCAGTGTACAGTAATGCCTAACGGCTGGAATATAGAGTGCAACAATACCAATTTAATTCTGCGGCTGTCACTTGACTCTTGAGGCATGGCGCGCAAGAAACTCTGGCCCTGCCACAAAATAAGGCCCATAAGCGCTACCAATTACAGTGAGTATGGAATAATTTGCCAGTCTCTCCTTGGCCATGTTGAATCACATGACCCGAGCTGGACCAATAGATGTGTCATCCCGACTTTTCGCCTGCCGCAGCAGCGCGCAGCTAGTCTGTCAGAGAGAGAAGCAGGGTGATGTGTTGTGCACTGCACACAGGCCTCAGATAAGACACTCACTGACTGGTAAGTAGTAATGATTTTGTAGCTTTGAAAATTAACTTGAAGCATGATATTTGTGGAATGAGAGTCCGTGCTGTACTACATTTTTGTTGTCTCGCTCTCACCCTTGCAAGGCTCATCACCTCTGTCAGACGTGCCACCATTATGTACTCAGTGGGTTTACTCCCAGCCCTATTGGTCTACAGGGGTTCGTGACTCCATTCCTATCACCGTAAGGCTCATGGTTGTGACCTCGCAGAGCTGAGCCCACATTCAAAGGAGGCCTTTCTCGTCTCACGATCCCATGCCTCCATTGAGATGCTGCATCTGACACCAGCCTAAATAGAAGACGCAGCTAGAATTAGCCGGCCACTGCTCGCTGCTCCTTAGAAAGGTAATTATGCCCTCAAACATGCAGTGTGCCAAATGGGCACTCGCTACATCTCATCCTCAGTCAGAAGGTGGCGGAAAGAAACAATTTTTAGAGCTGTTCTAACCCCTCGCTGAATGCTACAGTAAATGTGAAAAGCCTTCAGTACAGCTTTTTCTTCCACGATTACAAAAAAACTGAAGAAAAACAATCCAAAAGCGGGCAGACTCGCACCTGTTATCCGTGGAAATCTGCCTTTTGATTAATTGTGCTTCTGGGCTCTCATCAGCTTCTGCTCTTCAGAGAGAGCAACAAAGGCTGCTTGAATATCAGAAGGCAAGTTTCCCACAGTCACAGGCCGCAGAAAGGCGCAGGCTGATGTACAACTCTCAGGGATGTCGAAGAGTACCTTGCTGAAGACAATTGGCCATTCATGGGACAGACAGCTTAAGTGCTCAGTGCGCCGCTAGTCAGTCAGAGTCCGAAGAAGCAAGCACTGTATGTCGTGCACTGCAGCACTGCGCAGACGGCCTCAGTTCATTTTAAGACACTGACCATAAACAGTGTGTCAGGCACGTAACACTTGGCTATGACCTGTAACATAAAGCGATTTAATTGCGTTTGCTAAAAATTGCCAATTGAATTTAGATAATGCCGCAAACATTGCTCCTACTCCGGAAGCGCGTGCCGAGTCAGAGGAATAAATGCCTGACCCATGTTGCAATTAATTCTTGTTCTTTTAAAGCCTTGTGCATTCGCTGCTGTAGAAACAGTGGCTGCTGAGGGCCAATGTCTTTCCTTCCCCCTTTTGGAATGTCAAAATCGGTGTAATCTTAAGGAGCCCATCTGAACAATTTATTTTAAACAGCAAATTAGTGACTGGAATTGCTAGGTAATACTACAAAGCTGAGAATATATGGTGCACTTGGCAGAGATGTCCAGAGAGGCATCTCTTCCATCAGTGTTTTGCTAAAGAGAAATTATGGTATTGATGTCGTTTTCCATTGAGGATGCCCCCCCCCCCTCCTCACCCCCCACCCTTTGTGTCCTCTTGAGTTGGTGTCAGGTAGATAAAGTAAACAAAAACTACAATTGCCACTGCCATCAGCTGTCCCCCCCACCCCTTTGTGTCCTCTTGAGTTGGTGTCAGGTAGATAGAGGAAACAAAAACTACAATTGCCACTGCCGTCAGCTGTACATAGCGCTAAACCTTTGCTGTTCAGGACATCAAGTGTGCTTTGTGGCCTGTTAGAGTTGCATCAGAAAAAATCGTATTGTCCAGTCGAGGCCTGCAAAAGGCCATATCTACTTTTAAGTTCTGTAAGCCAGCCCACCATTAGTGTAGAGTCTTGGAGCAAATTGTCAGTTGAACACTTTGGTCCCAGCTGCCTATGGTTTGTTTCTATTGTTAGGTCTCGCCTGCTTGGGCTGCGCAAATGCGCAGTCTCCCTGGCGAGATTTTAGGTTTTTGAGGAGCTTAGAGTATCTGGCTTTAACCCCCGCCCCTCTTTCCCATTAGCCGGCGTCACCGTTTATGCTAAATGGTGGCCAGCCATTGGGAAAGAGGTTTTGATGACGTATACTTTTCTCTTTGTCAGACGGCCCACTTTGATGGGCTTGTCTGCCTTCCTTCTGCTGCAAAAGGTTTGTTATCTTTATGGGTCCATGTGTTTCAAACACATGGCCCCATAAAGAAAACAAACCTTTTGCTATGGACAAAAATTAAAGCGGACCGTGCTTGTCTTGGGGGGAGTTGAAATGTATATGCCGAAATGTGTATTTTCCTGTTCTTCATAGATGTTCAGCGCTGTTGTACACAAAAAAGCAAAGCCTTTACAATCGGACAATACAATGCCTGCTTGCACATATAGCTCGTCATGTACACTCAAGACACCCAAGTGGGACGTATTTGTAAATTTCAAAGTTGCTATACTGTAACCCGCACACATAGCTTGATTATTTAGAATATATTGATTTATATTATTCTCTGTCTTGTGCTACATTAAGATAGGACCGTAGAAGGCGGGGTTTTCAATGGCATGGAGGCAGAGGTTTTGTTAGAAGTGCGTCACCCAGTTAAGCGCCCGCCTACTTCCCCTAGCTCTCGCCTAGTTTGGTGCAATAACCTGGCTCTTTTGTACATTCTGCTGAAACTGATTTCTCCAAATGGCGTTGGGATTTCCTCTTTGCGGGAGGGTGTGTTTGGAGTAGGCGCTGCGCTTCTACTACGTGAATTCTGTTATAGCGGGTGGCATGCACTATTACCATTAACATCCCCTTAAACCTCCTTGCTTCCCTTATTGCCCCCTCTTCCATGCATACCCCTTGTTAGACAAGATGGCGGCTGGCGTGCTCGTCTATCCTGCAGCTTTAGCCATGCAAGCTTAACGGATACCGCTCCCCGTACTTTGCGCTCTCCTGGTATGTGAATTCACGTAGGAAATAATTTGCTTTGCTTTTCTGCTGTAAATTGTATTGCAGCCTGTTGTGAGCACTGTTGCCAGGGCAGAGAACTCCCCGGTTAGCGTCTAGAGGTAGACTGGGTCCAAACGGGGCAGAAGACGTTGGCGAGACGCAGATTAAATTGGCAAGTTTTTTAATTTTCCGTCCAGTTTTGGTTTTGTGGCGGGGGCGTTTTTTCTAAATGTTCTGTTCATTGTGAGGCCATGCGTTCTGGTGTTGGCGGAGGTTGTTCTCCCGCTTTGAGTGCATGAGGGCGGGGTGGGCTGTTGATGCTCTGAGCCTGACTTTCTGAAGCTGCTGCTGTCCCCAGGTTGTTGAAGCTGGGACCGCCTTTCTTTGTGTTTTTTTCCATATATATTTTATTATTTGCGTGACTGATATACTGCCGTCACGCCGAAACCAAACTATTGAGCTGTGATCCACCAACGTGCAGGGTCTTGGATTTCATGTTGCTCGCCTACATGGGACGGGCAAAAATGGCTACATAGGTTGATGGGCGTAATCTAGAATGGCTTCTCGCTGGGTGGCACCTGCAAAATGACGCCCTTTCGTAAAATTTGCGGCCAATTTGGCAGTGTTCAAGCCTTGATACATGCATAGGTATAGTTTCAATTGCCTCTATTTGCATGTCTTTTACATCACATATAGAATGTATGGCTCGCGCGCTATGACGCCGTTCCAGGGATGCCCGTGTGTCATGCACTATACAAAGGTTGTATATATTGGTACGTAATGGACCCCGCCCTACGCAAAGACTAGTTAGTTCACAGTCAGATTTTGGTGTTATAGTTACTCCATTGCAGGTTATTTCAGTAAAATGTCATAGGTTGTTTTTACCTAAGACATTCTTACCTCATTCTCCAGCTGCTCTATTCCACCTGAAGCACTTGGCCAGGAAATGCTGCCGCTGATGCAATGGTATGTTCATCCGCCAGCATTTCAATCAATAGCTCGAGTCACAGAAGTGAACTGAGCATAGCGCTTGAATTGGGTTTTATTATTATTAATATTTTGCAGTTTTTAACACCCCAAACTCGACACCAAGGTTTTGGATCGCTTTACATGAGCACCAAGCCATTACACAAGAACACGTTCATTGTTGGCTGGCACGGCCGTACCATGAGATTAAGTGAGCGAGACTCGAACCTGGTTTCCCAGCGCCAAAGTCAAGTCAAGTCAAATTTGCTTTATTCGAGGTTCACTCATAAAAGCATAGAAATTCCATTCTGGTTTCCCAGCGCCAAAGTCAGCAGCTCTAGCCCTTACACCACACGAGACTCTTGATACTTCAAATATTCTGTTACAGATTCATTACAAATCATTCAATCAGGATATTAAAACTCCATGAGAGAAAGCAACACAACGAGAGCAATGAGCCTTGTCATTCAAACGCACCAGCAGAAAAGAGGTGACTGGTCTCCCTGCCATCAACCTACAATACGCCTGTTTGGTGACCAATGTGCGCTTCCGCAGTTGCTTTGACATTATGGCGACAGCTAAGAAGACAAGCATTGAAAATGCAATAGGTCTCGCCTTTTATTAAGTTAAAGCCATTTGCTTTGCTATGCAATACCGTTAGTAAAGCAAATGGCTTAAGGTGAGAACTATTGCATTTTCAATGCTTGTTTTTAGAGTTCCTGTTGCAATCTTTCTGAGGTTGACTTTGCTATGCAGGTGCACCCTTCTGTACTCCTTGGTACTTTATCTTGTGAGGCACAGAATAGTGTGCAGGTCCCTATCTGACAAGAATCAATGAGGCGACTCTGGTTCTGCCAGAGAAGAGATCAATTCAGAAAAGGGGGTGGTGATGAACAGAGTGTCTGAATTAAGCAGACCACTCTTACCCAGTCCAAAGATCAGGGCTTGATCCATCACCATTATTTAGCTCACTGCACCATCCCAGCTCAGAACCTGGCTATATGCAAATTAGTCTGTCCCTGGCCCAGTGCATCATGAGAACAGGGCAGACCAAACTACCAAGCCAATTCTTCACCAGAAAGGAGACAAGCTTCCGGGGACCGGTTTCTGGCATTTCAGCCGTCGTCGGCCCGGCTTGCTTGAATCCTGATGGTGCAGTGAGCAAGGGACTCATGTCTGAGTATACCCTGCCACACCTATAGTGGCCAAAAACGATTCAGAAAAGGGGGTAGTTTGGTTTGCCCTGTTCCCATCATGCACTGGGACAGGAACAGACTAATTTGCATATAGCCAGGTTCTGAGCTGGGATGGTGCAGTGAGCTAAAAAACGGTGTTGGATCTAGCCCTGATCTCTTGACTGGGTGAGAGTATTCTGCTTAATTCAGAAACTCTGTCCATCACCACCCCTTGTTGTTAAAGAGAAGAGATCAGGCATTTCCAAAAGACCCTCCACCAGCAGCTGTGGAGTGTGGAATATGTGGACGTGTGTGAGCTGACCTTTTGAAAAAAAAAATTTGAACTGTACTTATATTGAAGTGTTTCTAATATCTGTTTCAACAAATATCGCACAGGTTTTTGATATGTTTAATTTTTAACTAGAGTTAAATTTTTATTCTTCATGCTTAAACATGCTTTCTCTTTCATATGAAAGAGCGACACCCCATGGTTTTAAGTGGTTTGTTGAAAAGGTGATAGTGTGACCATATATTATATGGGATAATGTACCCCCTGGCATACATGTTCGGCCTCGCTCCTCTATATGGTTATGAAACGCCTCAGTGATTTGAAATGTCCTAATAATGTACAGTAGGGGTACTTTCTCCCTTATATAATAAGTACAATTTCTTGATGACAGTGTGCTTACTTACAGCATCTGCCATGTTTTAAAGGGAGGATGACTTTCGGTCGGAGTGTGACCAATATCTTTTTAACTTTATTTCAGTTCGGCACAGAATGTCTGTAGCAGAGAGTACAACAGGAGGATATTTGCCCAGTTCTGAAATCTCGATTGATGGTGAGAATAGGTGTCCTACTAAAGGGACACCTACAAAGAGAAAGAGTAGCCAGGAAAGAAGTGGTCAGGCTATTAAGTCGAGGAAGTTGGATGGCGCAGCAAAATACAAAACAAAGTTTCAACCAGCTTGGAGTAAAGAGTACCCTGTCTGTGGAGTGAATAATGATCCATTTTCATATAAGTGTCTTGCTTGCTTAAAGATAATGAAATGTGAACATCAAGGAGTCAGAGACATACAGCTGCACTGTAGTACGAAGGGTCACAGGAAGCGAGTAAATGCAGTGACATCACAACAAACACTGCAATTTGGTGTGAGTGCGCCTGCCAGTGACATAGATAACAAAGTACTTCGGGCTGAAGTAAAAGTTGAGCAATTTATGGGCCAGCACAATTTACCGCATTCTACTGCAGACCATATTGGCCCATTATTCAAATCAATCTTTCCAGATTCAACAATTGCAAAAAAGTATACATCAGCACATGCAAAAGCAACCTGTACTTTGAATGGTGCCATGGGTCCAGAATGCAGCAACTTTGTGTCATAATGAACCCTTTAGCATGGGAATTGATGGATCCAATGACACTGAGGTAGAGAGCATTAATGCAGTGGCTTGAAATGTATTTGATGTGGAAAGAGCACATGCTGTCACAACCATTTTCATAATATGTGCCTTACATCTGGAGAACATGGAGCAACTGCTGAATCCATATTTTCTGCATTGAAAGGCATGATCAGATACCATTCAAAAATGGTGCCTCTTTGAGTGTTGATAACACAGCAACTAATCTTGGCTGTAGAAATGTGCTGACTGCCAGTCTTGCAAAGAAGTCGGTAGTATCTTTATGTCCGGATCTCCGTGCCACCTTGCTCATATAACGGCTTCTTAAGGCAAATATGGCTATACATATGTTACTGAGCACAATGTAGAGGATATGAAGGTAGACCTTATGTATTGGTTTGAAAAAGCTCTTAAAGAAAAGGTGCACAAGACTTCGGCTTCTTCAAACATTGTATGAAGATCCTTTAACAGTGTTCTACCTACTGTTGCATTCCTCAGAACTACCAATTTTCATCTGGTTCAACACTCCTTTGCAGCGGCAAGAACCATGCATCTATAATTTACATGAAGCCATGCTGGATCTTGACAAGAAGCTTGCATAGCGTGCCACACTGCCAGAGATCCTGAAGGCAACTCCTCTGTGGGACATGGATTTAAATTATGAAAACATATACAAGCCACCAGATGTTTTCATAGGGTTGTCCACAAAAACTATTCTGCTTCAACTTCTCAGTGATGGAGGCATCTCGGAAGCAAAGTGTAAGCAAATTTTCACGGCAGCACAACAGTACTTTAGGTGTAGCCTTTAGTATATTAAAAATACATGTTCAAGGCATGTGGGCTGCTGAATTCATATCTTGTGCATAGATCGCCGCCTAGTGTTGGGTCCGGATGATTGCACTTGTTGTCTTGGAAGAATCTTCGAAGTTTAACGAGATAGGTGACTCCTCCCCTGGACTACAGTGCGCATGGGCATCTTCTCCATCCTCAGATTGTTTTTTTCCGCCATTGGGTTCGGATGCAAACTCCTATACTCCAACTTTGGAATCAAAAACAAAACTTTTCTAAAGGCCAAAAGGCCTTCGATTCGATGGTATTGTTCTCGCTCGGTACCTCTCTTCTCGATCCAGCCTTCCATCTCGAAGCGGTCGTCGACGCGGGCCGTTGGGCCTTTTCGACGCCACGTGAGCCGACCGTCAATGGAAAGAAGCCCGTTTAAAAGGTGGCCGCAATGCCAATCCAAGTTCCCACATACTGATAAGCACTCAGTATGCAACAAGTGCCTTTCCCCAGACCATAAGGAGGAAAGCTGTCCAGCCTGCGCACAGTTTCGATCGAAGAAAACTATTCGAAACCGACGTGCTGCCCGGCAAGAAATGCAGCGACAGCCACCGGACCCGGACAACATCTTCGATGATGACCAGGATCTGCAAGAAGCTCCAGACTCGGACCTAGAGATCGTCACTGTCGAGGACTACTCGGACTCCGATGACGACATCCCACGGGGCAAACTGTGAGTACCCAGCCCCCGACACCATCTACCCCGTTACCAATGGCTCCGGTCAAGGCATCGCCAAAGGGCCTTAGCCAAGATCAGAAAAAAGTTTTGCTTGCCCCGCCATCTGGCTCGGCTCCGAAACTGAAACCGAAACCTTCCGAAACACCAGGGCCCAGTAACATTGTCCCAAAGAAGGTTCCAGAGCCAAAGAAGGTCATCGACCCAAAGGGCGTCGATCCGAAAATGGCCGCACAGCCAAAGAGCGTCGAGCCGAAAAAGACTATCGACCCCAAGAAGGCCGCTCAGCCCAAACGTGTCGAGCCAAGAGTGGTTGCCGAACCGAACAAGGGCACACAACCAAAGGGCGCCAAACCAGAAAAGTTGCCGACCCGAACAAGCCTTCGGCACCAAAATCCGTCGACCCGGCAAAAGGCGCCGTACCTAAACCCGCGTCGAGGCCAGAAAAACCTATCGACCCGAAGACACCGGCTCCGAAAACACCAGTCGATCCAAAGAATACAATCGATTCGGGGAAGGACACTCATCCAAAAAAGCCGAAGTCACCAGTCGATCGGAAAAGGACACTCCTCCAAAGAAGCCTACGGAGCACAAAAAACGCGTCGAACCGAAAGTCGCGGTCGACCCGAAAAAAAAGGCCCAGAGACTAAAAAAACGGCTACTAAGCCAAAAGTCGTCGAAAAACCAAAGTCGAACACTCAACCCAGGACTGTAGAGGAAGAACTCTTCCACCCAGATCCCTCTGACGACCAAGCAAAAATATACATCAATCCAGAGACTGGTAAAGTTACCATCCTGCATAGGAAAAAAGAGGCCTTTGGACTTTGAACCTCAGTCCCCTATTCCATTGAAGAAAAAATACTTTGGAACTTCTCCATCTAGACCCTTCAGTCCTTTTCAACCTTTCATGCCTACTACTCCTTTAATCCCTACTCTCCTTATTCTCCTTCTCAACACGAGGACAATGAAGGTAACACAGGGGATGAGCCACAGCCTCAATATGACTTCCCACAGGATCCTGAACCACAAGAGGAACCATGGCAAGAGCCAACTGACCATTACAACACCCACCCCATCCCCGATATATCCTCTTATCCTACTAAGCCGTCACCTACTGATGACACCGTAGTTTTTAATCAACTCATAGACAGGGCTGCGCAGTTCCACAACGCAGATATGCATAACAACCCTGTTGAGGAAGACTTCTTGTTTGACACCTTTCCTACATCAGAAAAATGTGTCAAAACACTTCCCATGTTAAAGGGAGTTCTGAAACATGCACCTGATTAAGGATACAGCCAGGGCACGGGTAATCAACCCCAGAATAGAAAAAAAGTATAGGGCAGCTCCTACAGACCCTACTTACATCAGAGGGCAGTTACCACTTGATTCCCTAGTAGTGGCCAACACACGTAAAAGAGCCAACTCCCAAACCACTGGGGAAGCACCTCCCCCCGACAAGGAGTCAAAAATACTAGAGGCATCAGGGAAAAGGGCAGCAGCACAAGCCTCCAACTCGTGGAGGATTGCTAATACACAAGCCCTACTGGCTCTTTACGACAGGGCACATTACGACCAGCTAGAAACCCTAATGCAACACCTACCTGAGCCTTTCAAAGCACAAGCCCAAGATCTCATACAGGAGAGAAAATTCATAACAAACGCCTCCATCAAATGCGCGCTTGAAGCAGCAGACACTGCAGCTAGGTCAATCAACACTAGCGTCCTACTCCGCAGACATGCATGGCTGCGTATTTCTGGTTTTGAAAATGAGGTGCAGTCCATCATTCTTAACCAGCCTGTTAATCAGGATTTTCTATTTGGCCCTGCTGTCGACACCATTTTGGATAAAATGAAAAATGACACAGAGACGGCGAAATCAATGGGGGGATTGCAATTTCAGCAACATAGAGGCTCCTTTCGTCGCTCCTCATACAGAGCGACTACAGGAGGAAATACCTCACAAACAACGGCCTCATACAAAAGTAACACACAAGGTTCCTTTAACAAGAACACAACCAGAGGAGGTTACAAAGGTAACAATAACAAGGGGAGAGGACGTGGAGGCAATAACACCAGAGCCTCCACTGCCTCAAAACAGTGACTCCATTACGCTACCTCCAGACCACTTAACACCGGTCGGAGGCAGACTCCAACAGTTCCTACCTGTCTGGAACACAATTACCACAGACAGGTGTGTGAGAGAAATTATCCAGTCTGGCTACTGCCTAGAACTGACTTCTACAACACCGAACATACCACCCAGACTTCGTCCAATGTCCAGAGAACACATCACCCTGCTACAACAAGAGGTGAACTGAATGCTAGAAAAGGGGGCCATTGAGCAAGTTCCTTTCCAACAGCAAGGGACAGGAGTGTACTCCCTATATTTCCTTATTCCCAAGAAGGACGTCTCTCTCAGACCAATATTGGACCTCAGACCCCTAAATCAATAAATACTGTCGGAGCACTTTCATATGATAACACTACAACAAGTGCCCCCGTTGCTACAACAAGGAGATTTCCTAGCAACACTGGACCTCAAAGATGCGTATTTCCACATACAATAGAAGGTCACCACTACCAATTCAAGGTTTTGCCCTTCGGGGTTACCACGGCTCCAGGAGTGTTTACAAAATGCTTAGCGACAGTGGCAACACATCTCAGGAGGCAGCACGTCCATGTGTACCCTTACCTGGACGATTGGCTAATACAAGCAAAATCATACCAACAATGTGCAGCACACACGTCTCAGACAATCCAGTTGCTACACAGCTTAGGCTTTTCAAGCAACTACACAAAATAACATCTGCAACCGTCCCACACACAGCAGTACCTGGAAGCCACCATAAACACCTCCGTGGCAAAGGCATATCTAAACTCAGCGAGGATAGCCAGTATGCAAACACTAATTCGCAGATTCCTGCCAAAACACTCTCTACCAGCTTGAGTCTTTATGCAGCTCATAGGTATGATGGCCTCCTGCATATCCATTGTCCCCCATGCCAGACTTCAAATGCGCCCATTACAGGAATGCCTAGCACGGCAATGGAACCAGGCTCAAGGACAACTAAAAGACCTAGTGTTGGTAGACAGTCGCACTCACAACTCTCTGCAGTGGTGGAACCCACAAAACCTTTCCAAGGGGCGACCGTTCCAAGAGCCGGTTCCACATCTAGTACTAACAGCGGACGCATCACTGACAGGCTGGGGAGCCCATCTCCTTCAATACACCGTACAAGGGCTCTGGACAAACAAACAGAAAAAGCTGCATATCAACAAACTGGAATTGCTAGCAATATTCCTAGCCCTAAAAGCATTTCAGAAATACTTGTACAGCAAGACGGTGTTGATCCGGACGGACAACATGCGATGTACTATATCCAGAAACAGGGAGGAACGCACTCTCCACAGCTGTCCCTTCTGGCACAAAGCATATGGAAGTGGGCGATTCCAAAAAACATTTTTCTCCTAGCAGAACACCTTCCAGGGAAGGACAATCAGCAGGCACAGCCAACAACTACACGAATGGGAGATTCACCCCCAGGTTCTCCAGCCATTCTTCGAGGAGTGGGGTCACCCAGAAATAGACCTGTTCGCCACAAAAGAAAACTCGAAATGCCAATACTTTGCCGCCAGGTTCCCACATCCATTGTCACAGGGCAATGCGATATGGATGAACTGGTCAGGCAGATTTGCGTACGCTTTTCCCCCAGCACCACTGATCCCGCGGGTGGGACGCAAACTGTGGTAACACTTCCTCACACTAATCCTAGTTGCTCCCACATGGGCAAGACAACCGTGGTACACAACGTTCCTGAAACTCTCAGTGGTTCCCCATCAAAGACTGCGCCTTGCACCTCATCTTCTAACTCAGAACCATGGAGAAATCAGACACCCAGATCCCAATCAAATGAACCTAGTGATCTGGCTCCTGAGGTCTTAGAGTTTGGATACCTTAACTTGCCCCCAGATTGCATGAACATCATTAGGGAGGCAAGAAGACCAACCACACAAGCGTGCTATGCAGCTAAATGGATTTTTTTATTTTATTTACTGAAACAATAACCAAATCAACCCCTTAGACGCTTCAATACAAAACATTATATGTTACCTGCTGCATCTACAAAGATGTAATTTAGCATACTCTTCAATACGACTACATCTCGCAGCTATAGCAGCATACCTTCAAAACAGGCAACACCTTTCACTGTTTAGAATACCAGCAATTAAAGCCTTCATGGAGGGTTTGAAAAGGGTGATTCCTCCTAGGCACCCCCTTTCCCCAGTCTGGAATCTCAATATAGTACTTACCAGATTCATGGGCCCTCCTTTCGAACCTTGACATTCATGCAAACTACAATTCTTAACATGGAAAGTTGCATTCTTGGTGGCCATCACCTCACTCAGAAGAGGGAGCGAATTACAAGCGCTGACAATTCAAGAACCTTTCATGCAGGTACATGCCAACAGAGTGGTTCTCAGACCAAACCCTAAATTCATGCCAAAGGTTGTATCCAATTTCCATATCAACCAATTAATAGAACTGCCAGTGTTCTTTCAAAATCCACAGTCAGTAGCTGAGAGAGCCCTGCACACACTAGACGCAAAGCGAGCTCTACTTTATTATGTAGACAGAACTAAATCCTTTAGGAAAACAAAACAACTGTTTGTTGCCTTTGCACCACAACACAAAGGGAATCCAATTTAAAAATCAGGAATAGCCAGATGGATAGTTAAATGCATTCAGATATGCTATCAAAAGGCAAAACGCACTTTAACCGTCCCCCCAAGAGCACACTCCACAAGGAAAATGGGGGCATCCATGGCTTTCCTAGGAAATATTCCTCTTGAAGATATCTGTAAGGCAGCCACATGGACCACCATACACACTTTCACAAAACACTACTGTGTAGATGTGCAAACAAAACCGCAAGCTGCTGTAGGCCAGGCTGTCCTCAAAACTCTTTTTCAAACTGCTGCAGCTGGCACAGGTAGCCACCGCTAGAGGAGATACTGCTATACAGTCTATGCACAAGATATGAATTCAGCAGCCCACATGCCTCGAACGGAATATGCTACTTACCAGTATGCATCTGTTCTTGGCATGTAGGGCTGCTGACATTCATATTGCCCGCCCTCCTCCCCGGTGCTTGTAGCAGCTGCAGCATTATCTCTGGCATGGCCATCTCTTACTTTACCATCTCCATCTTTGCCACAATGGTGAAAAACAATCTGAGGATGGAGAAGATGCCCATGCGCACTGTAGTCCAGCGGAGGAGTCACCTATCTCGTGATACTTCGAAGACTCTTCCGAGACAACAAGTGCAATCATCCGGACCCAACACTAGGCGGCGATCTATGCACAAGATATGAATGTCAGCAGCCCTACATGCCAAGAACAGATGCATATTGGTAAGTAGCATATTCCTTCCATTTACTAATACTTTGATTGTTAATGCAAAATGAGTTAATATTACAAGCCAGGTTAATGCTGCTTGGTCAAACGCTGAGTACTTTGTAATAAGATTTTGCAGCCTTCTCAGATTTTCAGAAGAGGTCGGGCAGCTTTTTGATGAGTTCTCAGATTATCAAAGCATTTCCGATGAGGAAATAGGACAATTAGCGTTCACAGAGGCCCTCATGAATGATGGAGATGGCCGGTACCAGCATTGGATGGATATTTTACGGTACCACTTGCAACGTATGATTGTAACTGGCACAAGTAATGTAAAGCGATTCAAACTGCTTTTTAAGGTTGCAAAGTTGGTACATTTAATACCTCATTCAAACGCAGAACTTGAGAGAGTGTGTAGCATTGTTCTTAAAACTAAAAGTGACTCTAGAGCATCGTTAAAACTTGATGGGACACAGTCCACTATTTTATCTGTTAAATATGCCTACCCAGAAAGTAGTGTTCTACGGTGTAGCTGGGAGCCATCCAATGAGTAATTTCATAACGCAAAGTCAGCAGCTTAGTAGTGTAATAGGGAACATTCCTCAAAGTAGGATCTCGGCATGTTCATTTTGTACAAGAAATTGCTGATAATATCTATTGTTTCTGTAGTAGGTAGTTCTAATGGAAAAAATGTATTAAGGCCTGACAACGATTCCTTAAAAAGTAAGGTCTCGCATTGTTAATTCCCAATATAGAAAAGCAGCAGCCCGGATCTGAAAGCCTAGGATGGGGTTGGGCAGAGAACAGAACTGTCAGTTTATTTACCAGACCAGTACTGGCTAGCAAAGGAAACACTGCCAAGCAGCTAATGTATATAAAGTACTTCAATGTTTACAATAATGTTATAATTTAAAGCACAGTTAATGCACATGCAGCAATTAATAAACTACCTGGTAATTACCAGAATCAGCATGTCCTGTTTCTTGTTTTAACTCTTGCGACGCTGCTCCGCGCACTGCTACGCCCAATCAGCTGAAGGATCACACTGTGGAATATTTTCCAAAGTTGGCAGGTGTGCGCCTTTCAGGGTAGGATATGTTGTCTAGTGGCTTGGCTGCCATCTGTAGGTGGCCGAAAATCATATGACACCCAATCTCCCTGAGCCTATCATTATACTTATCTATGAAATGTAATGCAATTGTAAATATGTGAAAAAATCATGTAATTGTCAACTTCAAACGTATAAATCCCAAAGGTATATACTTTTAATGTCTCACAGCACCACCCCGACTAATGGCTAGTGCTTGGATTCCATCCAGTAAAGATTGCGCTATAAAAATACCTATGCATACCATTAGTACTGGATTTTTGGCACAGTTAACTCATTTGGCATTGGTGATCGGGAAAGCAGACCATGTCCATATCACAGTCGATGAGCCGCTGCTTGGGCACTGGAGGGGAGGAGCCTGCAGATTCAGATCTCTTCAACTGTTCAGTGTGCCCCTGGGGGACCATGATCTCAGTGGCGACGGCAAGCACATACGCGAGACAATGAAATAGAACAAGGGTGCTGGTCATTATAAGAGTAGTCCCATCATGAGAGACAGCTGGCTGGTGAATATGAGAGCACTGCAGTGATATTATATGCAGGAAATGCTACATGAACACAGCAGCGCTGCAGTGATATATGCAGGGACTGTCACGTGAACATGACGGCACTCAAGTGACGTTATATGCAGGAGAACTGCCACATGAACATGACAGCGCTGAAATGATAATACATGCAGGGACTGCTGCTGAACATGACCGCTCTCAAGTGATATTATATGCAGGGACTGCCACGTGAGCGCGCTGAAGTGTCATACAGTGGCTGCCAGATGAACATGACAGCACTGAAGTGATATTATATGTAGGGACTGCCACGTGAACACGGCAGTGCTGAAGTGATATTATATGCAGGAACTGCCACGTGAACACGGCAGTGCTGAAGTGATATTAAATGGCAGGGACTGCCTTGTGAACATGAGAGCGCTGAACTGATACTATATCCAGGGACAGCCACGTGAACACGACAGCGCTGACGTAATATTATATGCAGGGACTGCCACGTGAACATGAGAGCACTGAAGTGATATATGCAGGGTCTGCCACGTGAACACAACAGCGCTGAAATAATATTGTACGCCGGGACTGCCTTGTAAACATGAGAGCGCTGAAGTGATATTATATGCAGGGGCTGCCACAAGAACACAACAGCGCTGAAGTAATATATGCAGGGACTGCCACATGAACATAAGAGCACTGAAGTGATATATGCAGTGACTGCCACATGAGCATGACAGTGCTGCAGTGATATTATATGCAGGGACTGCCATGTTAACATGACCGAGCTGAAGTGACATATGCGGGGACTGCAATGTGAAAATGAGAGCACTGAAGTGATATTATATGCAGGGACTGCCACATGACAATGACAGAGCTGAAGTAACAATATATGGCGGGACTGCCGTGTGAACATGACTGCAGTGATAAGATATGCACGGACTGCCTGGTGACCATAACAGCGCTGAAGTGATATTATAATGATAAAAGCTATAATGTGTTCTGTCGGGTGTCTCAATTGCTTTGTGTATTCAAAATGGTGTTTCTCTATAAAAAAATCATCCAATGAAGCAGATCAATCTAAGGTCTGGAAAATTGAGTAGACAATATCCACCATACAAAGACGTGTTGCACACCTTGTTCTCTTAATATCTTCTTCCATGTATGAACCGAATATTTATCTTGTGCGTGCTCACTGTTGACGTGCTAAGCCCACAACAGCACGTGTAGAATTCAACATTGCATCAATTTCTTATACTAATCCATTTTTCAAAATTATTTTTCGTCCTTATAATCCTTCACAAATTCTCAATCTCATTCGTTTAACTCCTCCTGCAAGATTTTGCAATTTTCTGCGTTTCTCATGTTACGGCGGGCCATCCGAACCTCTTTCCAATAACACGTACTGAGGCAAAGTTCATTAAAAAGCAGTTTATTAAACCCAATGCATTTCAGACCCCACGGGTCCTTCGTCAGGGGTAACTGCTACTCCATCTTCCTTCTCACTTCCCCGGCATAGATCGTAACATTCTCTCAGAGGAGTTAAACGAATGAGATTGAGAATTTGTGAAGGATTATAAGGACGAAAAATAATTTTGAAAAATGGATTAGTATAAGAAATTGATGCAATTGCAAAGAAGAAAAAAGCTGTCGCCACTGGTGTTGGGGCAAAAGCAGCCCCAAGTTTTGATGTAGACAATATCCACAACATAAGTGGAGTATGATCCTATACTTGACCAATGTTTAACACCCCATTGCACAAATCAGTGAAAAAATAAACAACACTCAACATAACCATTACTTATTGCGTATATTCACAATCATATATCCTGATTCTATACAGAAATGTCTTCGTATGAGGCTGTTACAAACACAGACATGAATAACACAACATGACTTGGTGAAAAAGTGCAAAAGTGCTTGACATAACATAATACAAAAAATGTACTTGAAACAAAAAATAGAAAGATGTTTGTTGGTCCTTGGATCTACTGGTTCAACATGCACCTTATCACATCATTAATTCCATTTAGGGGATGATTGACCAATAAAACTGTCATTGACGTTTTGTCCTTTTGGGTAAGTTAGTTGGCACACATCACAGGGCGAGTCCTCCTTGTGACTAGAAAATTAAGGACAGCCTGTTTGGGGGAACCAAGCCTCATGTAAGAATGGTGTATGTTCCAACAAAATGATTTAAAGCAAAAAAGGAGGACGCTAAAGTGACTCACCAAGCTGTAATAGGATTGTTTATAGAGCGAGACTCCTCCACCCTAGAATGGAGCCCACAGCCAGGGATCCACCAGTAGCCCACAATTATCTTCGAAGGAGGGAGGTTATTCTAAATTAAGTGTTTCCATGTGGGATAAAATGTAATATCATGATTACTTAACTTAACATGGTTTATAGTGCGCAAGCAATTGTTTATGCAACCAACTGGGACATAAAACACTCACCGTTATGTGTCCGAGTCCACTGTACGGAAGTGAAAAAATATCCAGATTAAAACACAAATTGTTCTTTTCAAGTAAGGGGTGTGAATTCCCAAGGTTGCCTATAAATCAAAGATATTTGTGTATATTAATACCAAGGTCACCCAAGACCTCAGGAGATGTGCCTATTGCTAAGAGCAAAAGAAACTCACTGTTCTACAGTCAATGTCAAAATCCACTGTTTAGAATGTAGATAAATGAAAAATGTCCAGGATAAAGTGAAGGAAGTTTCAATTCTATTAAGGACAAGGAGGTGAAGATTATGCATTTCTTTCTTCACTTTATTAAATCAGCAGACTTTAAAGAGCATATTAAAGAAAAAACAACAGATTACATATGCCATGAACCATAAGGGGATGAGTCTCCATAGTCCAATCCGGTGTATATAATTACATGACGCCCTTCCAGTTCCTCTTCTTCACTGGAGGAAGTTAACCTTGAATGCTTTTCCTATTCAAATTTCTGATTATTCCCTACAACAGAGAGGTAACTCATGTTATCCAATTCCTTATAAGATTCTTTAATCACAAACATGGTTTTAACACCTCAATTTGATTAAATTCTGAGAAAATATTTACATCACTTCCATGAACCTTCAACTAAATAGATTTATGAGAAACATTATCAATATATACGGCCACAGAAATCCGATGGAAAGAAGAAAACATCGACTTAGACTCGAGCTGGATGCAATGCATTAAATTCGAAGTTAACATCACATGCACTTTAATAATAATGAACATCTACATCCACCCAGCCCACAAGCATAAGGGGAGACACATCCAACAACTGGCCGCCGCCATCAAAATTCTAAAAGCATCACAACCACACGCCAAAATAATATTGTCCGGTGACTTTAATATGAACTTGATGCAAGCCCACGAGAAAAACCTTCCAAATGGAATAACAACTAGGAGCAATAACACAACAAGACGTGACACACTGGGCAAGAAATGCGCTGCATTGTTAGATAAACATGCACTATACACCTTAAACGGTCGAGGCCCGCAAGATAGCCCTGCAGCTTTCACAAGAGTGACGGCAAAATCAGCAGCAACCATCGACTTCACCTTAGCCGACCCAGATTTATTCTGCAGTATTACAAACTTTCACATAATAGAAAGAGCGGAAAGCGACCACTATCCCCAATCATTCACACTAATTGATTTCAGGGAAAAGTCTTTGCCATCAAATGCGCTGACGCATTTTACTCGACTGTACAATTTAAATCGGCTAACATGGAATGAAAAAAGTGTTGATAAAATCATGGAGTCTTGCATAGATTACCTGACAACTACTGGCGCAAAACCAATGGGGATAGGGACTTGGGAGTCCTTAATTGACAGCTTGCACAGAACGTATATACAGAACTCCAAAAATCAAAAAGCGGCCCGGATCAACGTGTCAGAATGGTACACAAAAGCACTAAGGACAAAAAAACTAAAATTAAATAAAGCATTGAGACAACTGCGTACTCACGGTCAACAACCCCCCCGGGAGGCCCTGACAACAATTAAACAAATGAAACGTGACCTGAAAAAAGAGACTTGAGAAGCCAAACGCAAACACAGCGAGCAGCTCTGGACCAAAATGCTCCATGCAAGCCGCAACAAAATTCTAAGCAGTTCTGGGCCCAGATTAATGTCCTATCTAACGGAAAAAATCGGCACTTCAACTCTGATATAACTGAGCATGCATGGCGAGATCACATAGAAAATATATATAATTCACAAACGGCCCCCAGAATAATCACAGAAACCGAAACAGGGAAGGCGGTACAAAAACACCATAGTACCATCAGCGAGATCCCAACAAGAGAGCAGAGGAAGGTAAAGACACCGCAACGAACCTCGCAGGCCCCACATTATATGACCAGCAACTTGTACCAGAAACATCACAGCAACCCACAAGAAAAACATAAGAAAGGAAAATTGCAGCAAATACCTCTGGAAACATCAGGGTCAGACCAATCAGTTGTCGACAGCCAGATCTCACAAAAACAAATAATGTGTATTATAAAAAAGCAGAGATCAGACGGGGCGCCGGGACCCAATGGTCTGTCAAACGCCCTATTTAAAAAAGACTCACAATTTTGGTCCAAACATCTGGCCATACTATTCAACAACATTTTGGAATCCCACACAATCCCCGACTCCTGGCGAGGAAGCATATTGCACCCAATATTCAAATCAGGGGCTCGTGCAAATCCCTCAAATTACAGGCTGATAGCCCTTATAGATGTTGAGGCAAAAATCTACGCATCAAACTTGCTTAAGGACCTAGAAGATTGGGTGGATAACACCAAACTGATCCCCAACTCACAGACAGGTTTTCGAGCCGGAATGGGCACTTTAGCAAATATTTCCGCCATCACACTTCTGGCCAGTCAATCCATCACAAATTCCAAAGTATTGTATGCATGTTATGTGGACCTCAAGGCGGCCTTCGATAAGGTACCTAGACAAGCCTTGTGGGCAAAAATGGAATCTTGGGGCATACCAACAAATTTATTGAATGCAATCATTGACCTCTATTCGGAAACATGGGTTCAAATAAAAATGGGAGATGGTCGAAGCCTAACAAACAAAATTACTACCATCAACAGCCTAAAACAAGGGTGCGTTTTGGCCCACTGTTTATTTAATATATACACAGCCGACCTAGACAACTACCTACGTTCAACATTAGGGGATCCTCCTAAACTGGGGAATGTGAGAATAGCAAGTTTACAATATGCAGATGACATAGTGTTGCTCTCGCAAACGCCCCGCGGCCTACAACGACTAATAAATAAATTGGCAGAATACATAGACGTAAACCAACTACAGATAAACTTTAAAAAAACAAAGGTCATGTGTTTTTCCAGTCCAAAGAAAAAAATACCAAAATTCATTTGGAGAATTAACAGCAACAGTTTGGACCGCGAGGAGACATACAAGTATTTGGGACTGACTTTGGATAGTCATCTTAATTACAAGCAACACCAAGAACATCGGAAAACAAAAGCTAAACAATTATTGTTTGCATTTAAAACTTTGCAAAAAAAACTCAGTGACAGTTCCACTACTCACTTATTAAAGGTTGTGGCATCAAAATTTTTACCTGCAATTACATACGGCTCTGAACTATTAAATGCAAAGGATGCAACATCCTTGAATATCGCCCAAACAAGTCTCTTCAAAAAACTGTTTAACATCCCACGCCATATCTCACAAGACCGGATAAGACTTGAATTCGGGCTAAAGAATCAGACCATGGCAAGACAGGGAGCACTGGTCAAATATTATTGGAGAATGCGAGCAGCAGAGGACGACTCCCTGGTACATTGCTGTTGGCTGGAAGTCGAAAAGCAATCAAAACTGACCAACTCGATTCATTCGGTCCTAAAAAAATCAATTGAGGCTTTAAAGTTAGAGGAAGTATGGCAAACAACACCGTCCTACTCAAAGTTTAAACAATTGGTCAACAAAACAGTTAACCAAATGTCCCAAGACCAGGATAAAGCCACGCTGTCCAAGAAAACAAACGCATGGACGGTGCTCCCGACATATAAAAAGCTAAAGCCCCAACCATACCTTCTGGAACACTTCGCAAACCGAATGAAACAGCAATTAATTCTACTGAGATTGGGAGTGTACCCTACCAAAGATTTAACTCCTAAATGGAAACGCACCTGGCCCTCAATGGATTGTCGCCTTTGCGGACATGGTGATGAATCAGTGCTCCACCTACTCTGTATTTGCCCGGCACTATTACCCGAACGGAAAAAACTGCTGCGGCCGTTGCTGAAAAAAGAGCAGATAAGGACATGCAGATCCGCAGTAATAAAATGTTTAGGAGGGTCAACAGTGCAACTGGCATGTAAATCACTAAAGTTTTTAAGACTCGCTGCAAAAGCGCTAGAAAGGAAAGATATAGAACTTGATTCAGAAAATGCTCAGACAATCACTCCAAAGCAAACATAAGCAAAAGAATCAGACTCCTCAAGCCAGATCAACTCCATAAGACTAATAGGCATTAACCGTACTATCTTCCTTTACTTATCCATGTTTTAACAATCAAATGTTTTAATTGGAATTTTATCAACTAACTAGTGTTTACAGTTTATACATGAATTTTAAATCGCAAGTGTTTGTGTTTTTAGCAGTTAATCCGCTCTTTGTATGATTTAAACCAAATCAAATAAAGTATTACTTATCAATAAAAAAAAAAGAAACATGTACCTCACCGCCATGAACTTTTAATTAAATAGATATATGATATTAACTTTCCTTACTGATAATGAAGTACTAACAGGTGGGTCTGAAAAATCATTTCATGTCCCTAGGTTGGATAATCCTCACCTTCTTCTGCTTATTAGAAATTAAACTTTCCTTCGCATTGGCTAGGAAACGTTTCTTTCTATGTCAGGACCGGAGGCAAGGGTTATGCATGTTCAAAGCTTACTACAAGAGCGGCAGACTCCGAAATGGGTCTGAGGTCAAATTTCTTGAAGGTCGACACTGATGACTAGCCAGCTGCATTCCTCTTGTCTGCACCCTACATGTATGGCCTTAGACACCATGACCCCTCTCTTGGAGTGTTCCCCGAAATTATGCATATCCACACCTGCCTATGGCATATTTCACCTTACCCACCTGGCAATAAAAGATGGTATCGCCTTGTACAGCTTTTGCATGACAATTAAAAGTTGTCTCTCACCTGTTTGTCTAATCTCAGCCGTTGCTACTTCATTTGCTTTGATGCATCTGATCACACATATTTTAGGGTGCTCCATAAAAGGAGGAAAAGAAACAGACCTGGTATTAGGTTTAGGTCTTCTAGATATGGTGAATGCGACTCCTTCTGGTATAAAACCTCTAACGGAAATATCCAAAGCACTCCCACCTGACCCCCTTTTTACATGAAATGAGGCATAGTAATATGGCCAGTTTTGCAGACCGTTCCTTTTGTGACGAGTACTGGTTATCCTGCCAGCTAAGGATAAGCCAGAAGACATTATTAACCTCCCATGGGCCCGAGTATCTGGGCTCCAGGGGCTTAGAGAGTCTGATACCTTTCATCAGTTTACATACCCAAGAGTGTTCTCCAGCCGGTTTGTTATCTATAATTTTATGTCCGGCTGATATGGCTGACCTCAAGTAATTGACTGTACTGTATGCCAACCCTGATTGTTCCAATTCCGCAAAGAAATGTAGAATGTGATTAACTGCTGCCCCCAAGGGATCCAGATGTCTCTCCAAACATCAATTATTCCATCTTCTCCAAGCTGAGCAATATTTCTTGATGGTGCCTGAAGCCCCACACCTGTTAAATAAAGGTTGCAGTGCATGCTGACAGTTGGTTGTCTTTCCATCCTCCCCAGAAATCCTCAATGCCATGAGGGAGAGGTGTCCCTGTAGAACCAGAGGGTGCAGGCAACCCTGTAGGTCCCGAAATACTGAATGGAATGATGGCAGTTCTATCGGTAGGTCCCAGGACAGCTTCAGTAGAGTCTGGAACCATTCCTGTGACTCTCAGATCAGCATGACCATCACCAGGGATGCTGACTGACGTCTGACTTAAGCCGCTACCCTGGGGATCATCATGAATGGCGGAAAGACCTAGGGATGATCCTTCGACCAGTTCTTGAGGAAGGCATCCACTGGTATGGCTCCCAGATCAGGTCTCCAGCTCACATATCGTGGTAGATGATAATTCAGCCGTGATGCAAAAAGCTCCAAATTGCAAGGGCCCCCTCTGTCCATCAGCGCCAAGACGATTGTATGGTCCAACTGACAATCGCTGCTGTCCGAGAAGTTCCTGGAATTCCACTCCATTCATTCATTCTATACTCCTGGGAGGTAGTCCGCTGTCTCAGAAATCTGCTTCTGTAGGCAGAAATCCTTCTCCAAATTCGAAAGTGTTTTCGAGTGGGTGCCCCCCAGCCAATTGATGTACTGAACGGCGGAGATGTCCGTAACAGGTTGCAACAGGATACTCTGTTTCCGGTAAGAGATTTGACCACAAAAGAATTCTAAGCAGTTGTGTAACTTTGCTCCTCCTCCGAGCATCATCCCCCCAGCCCCCCCCCCCCATCAACGCATCTCCACATCTGGCTCACCAGCTCAACCGGCTGGCATCTGATTCTGTGACTATGTCCAGTGACTTCCCGAAGCTCGCTTTCCAGTTCCAAGCATCTGTGTGGCCAATCCACCACTGGAGTTCTGCCCTGGTTTCTTGTGTCCGGGATACTACTTCCTAGTAGGCTAGTCCTCTTCGTCGGTGTGTCGCCTTCAGTCTCTGCAGTGGGCCCGGAAAGATGGCTTGTATGGATGATGAGACTAGTCCACACTCCGGGCCAGTTGCCACAGTGAGATTATGTCTTGCCTTTGGACTGTTAGAAGTTCTTTCCGGATTTTGGAGACCTTTGTGGATGGTAGGCTCGGGGAAGCCAGGGTCGATTTGATGAGAAACCCCAGGAAGGTAATCTGTTTAGCGGTTATCAGTTTGGAATACCGCATGTTGATGATGAAACCTAGATCCTGGAATTGCGCAATTGTCTTGTTCAGATTGCGTCAGAGTTGCATTGGAGACTGGTCCATAAGGAGGATGATGTCCATGTAAATAATCATTCATACTCCTCTCTTGAAGAGGGTCTGTACCACTAGCAGTAGTAACTTGGTGAAGCACAAAGGGGCCGTTGAGATGCCGAAAGGAGAGCCCAAAACACGTAAATGTGTCACCTCCACATGAATTGGAGGAATCTACGTTGTGGAGGGTAGATGGGAACTGCCAAATAGGCATCCTTGAGCCTCACCACCAAGTCCCCTGTAAGAAGAATGTTCCTGAGAAGATGGATACCCTCCATCTTGAAGTGGCAATACACTATTCACTCATTGAACTCCTTCAAGTTGTTAACGGGCCTGAAGCCCTTATATTTCTTCTCTACGAGAATGGATTGCTGAGAAACCTGCATGGGTGAAGTGCTGACCTAGAAATGGCACCGTTTTGCAGAAGTTCTGCTACCTCAGAATCTATTAGGTGCATGGTCTTGGTTGAGAAAAACAGGGGTTTTGGAGATCTCTCTGAATGGGGGATCCATAGAACTCTATGTAGGACCCTCTCACGGTTTGTAGGACCCAAATGACCGGTGTTATCTTGCCCCAATTGTGTGCATACTGCAGGATTCTCCCCCGAGCTCTTGAGGGAAAGAAGAGGTATTGCGTACCAGAGTTTCCTCCTGGGGTGTTGTTGCCTCCTCTGTCGGCTTGGTTTACCTTTCCTCTGCTGGGGTAGAAGGTGCCTGTTGGAAGCTGGCCCTGTATATGCTATACCAAAATGAGGTATAATGTGCAAAGAGTCCAGTGAAACCCCAAAGGTAGGCAGATGTAAAAGTAGATATTACCTTACTCCCTATTTGTGGTAGTGTCGGCCAGCAGTAAGGCTTTATCAGAGGGTAGTGTTAAGCATTTGTTGTACACACCCAGGCAAGAAATGATGTCACACACTCAAAGACTGAACTCAGACCAATTTGTTTGTATCAAAAGGATTATTTTATTTCAGGAACAAGCCTGGTGCAGGTAGGTGAAATAATACTTTGCAAGTTTTTATGCAGTGAATTACAGTTGAATGCAGGTTGAAATGCAGTTGGTCGAGTTACAGGTAAGTCAACATTTCGAAATTACTTTTCAGTTACTAACGGTTTACTGTGCATGTTACTTCTTAAGTTACTTTTGATAACCAGTGTGATATGCCTAGATATCACACTGGGACATCTTAGACAAAAGGTAAGTAATACAGTTTTTTTATATTTGCAGTTTTTCAAGTTTTCATGCAAACCAAGTTTGGTTTACAGGTAAGTACTTTGTTGTGGGAGTTGGTATTCTGGAGTTAGCACCAATCAATCAATCAATCAATCAATCAGTGACACTTATAAGCGCGCTACATACCCGTGGGGTCTCAAGGCGCTGGGGGGGGGGGAGCCGCTACTGCTCGAACAGCCAGGTCTTCAGCTTCTTCCTGAAGGAGAGGTGGTCTTGGGTCAGGCGCAGGTCGGTCGGGAGGGAGTTCCAGGTCTTGGCGGCCAGGTGGGAGAAGGACCTTCCTCCTGTAGTCGCTCTTCGGATGCGGGGGACGGCGGCGAGGGCGTGGTTGGCTGATCGGAGGTGGCGTTTGGGAGCGTAGAAGTTGACTCGGCTGTTGAGGTAGCTCGGGCCTTGGTCGTGTAGGGCTTTGTGTGCGTGGGTGAGGAGGCGGAAGGTGATTCTTTTGTTGACGGGGAGCCAGTGAAGGTCTCGCAGATGTCCGGAGATGTGGCTGGTTCGTGGGATGTCGAGGATGAGTCTGGCTGAGGCGTTCTGGATCCGCTGGAGTCTCTTCTGGAGCTTGGCGGTGGTCCCGGCGTAGAGGGCGTTGCCGTAGTCCAGTCGGCTGGTGACGAGGGCCTGGGTGACGGTCTTCCTGGTCTCGGTGGGGATCCACCAGAGTTCCCCAGGGTCAAGGATGCACTCTTCAAGCATCTTCAGTGGCACTAGGGCAGCCTGATGCAGAGTGTTGAGGCCCATTGTTATCCAATGGGGGATAGAGTGCCTCTGGTTGGTGGCTGCTCACGAGCAAGCCACAAGCTTGTCAGAGCAAAGCTCCTTGGAGCCAAGTCAGTGGGTTACCTCCTTCTTAGTTCAGCACAGCTTCTTCGGTCCTTCTGATCTGTTCTTGTCTGAGGAGGCAAGGTTCAGGGTTTCCCCTAAATACTAAATTTAGGGGTGTTACAGGTAGGTACAGGTCAGGACCAATGGGTCTCTTCTTTATGGTGGGTACACCCCCTATTATGCCACCCTCCAGTGGGAGGAGGCATTGGCTGGGTGCCCCCATCAGAGTTGTGCTTCACCTTGCACCCCACCTGAGGAGTGGGGTTGGCAAAGGTGGGCACATCTCCCTTCCTCACTTGGTTTCCAGCTGATTCTCCTACCCAAAGAGGGGGTCAGAACCGGTGGGGCCAGTTACTGGAAGCAGCCAAAGGGTGGTGTTGCTCACAAACGCAGCAAGCCTTTGAAGCTTCCCCTTCGTGGACCCTGCTCATCCTCTGGGAGGAGGCTTGGCACCTCGTCCCAGGATGTGCTTTGTTTCAAGACCCCGAGAGCGGCAGGCTCTTGACCCAGGGGTCCAGAATCATGTCTGGTGGTGGCAACTGGCGAGCAGCTCCTCAGCCAGGACACTAGAGTTAGGTCTTTTTTCAGGGGGCATCTCTAAATTGGACTCTGGGTGCACATCAGTGTGGGTTTAATGTGCTGAGACGTTTGATACCAAACTTCCCAGTTTTCAGTAAAGCCATTATGGTGCTGTGGAGTTCGTAAAGACAAATTCCCAGTACCATATACTCATAATGGCATTACTGCACTTAAAATGTCTAAGAATTGGCTTAGACACTGTAAGGGTACAGGGTTCACTCACCTGTACCCTCACCACTGGTATAGTGCACCCAGCTAGAGGGGTGGCTTACCTATGCCAGGGCAGTGAGTTGTAGGCATGGCACACAGTGATGTGTGCCATGTCAACTCTTCAATTTGTTCTGTACCAAAACATGCAGCCAGCAATGGGGTGGGAGGGGTGTGTGTGTGTGTGTGTGTATATATATAGGTACAGGGCCTCTAAGGGTGGCACATTACGTGCTGCACCCCTTAAAGGCCTTTCCTGGCCACAGTACCTATGGCAAGGGACTTACATGTGGTCAAAGAGTGCCAATTGGGTTTTGTATCAATGCAGTTTATGGAAAGAACATAGGCCCCGGGTACCTGTTTGGCAAGAACTCAGGGCACACTCAGTCAAAGTACGTCAACAGTTTGGTAAAAAGTTAGGGCAACCATGCACAAAGAGGGCACTTTCTTACAGTGCCCTGTTGGCTGCCATTCCAGCCTTTGTATCTCCTGGACTAGCTTCAGGAGGGACGTTGGCGGTATGGTCGGCCGGAGTAGCGGCCCCTGCCTCTTCCGGCCCCTTCAAAAACCTTCCTGGGAATTTTTTTTTTATGAAAGCCTGAGCCTTGTCAAGGGAGGAGAAGGTTGTTACGAATGTATTCAGCTTCTTGACGAAAGGTTCCCCGATTAGCTTACCTTGTGATATGGCTCCTGATTCGGATGTAGCCGGTTCCCCCAGCTTAGAGTTGAACTTAATGAGGGAAGATCTTCTTCTTTCCACCTCTAGTGCACAGTTTGCATTACCCAGCAGACAGATAGCCCTCTGTGCCTAGTCAGCCACGATCATAGGAACCCCTGTTTGCTTAGAACTCTCTGCTATCTGAATGATCTGGGTGAGAAGTCCCACTGCCTCTAAGAGTATATCCTGGCAGGCAGTCCAGGATTGATCGACACCCTTCCTAGGGTCTCATATATTTGCAGAAGGTGCAAAATTTGACATCAATGTCAGTGGGTGCCACTGCCTTCCCTTTCAGTGAAGGTCTTGGACATTCTTCCCTAAGTCTTGCCCTGACCTCCTGATCCAGAAGTTGGCGGATTTTGCTGGCGACATACTCCGAAACATTTTGGTGTAGGGTCCACTCGGCTGACCTTGGATGATGTATGACAGACAGGCCAAACATGTCTGAGTGTCCTCCATCCCGGTCTGGGTATTTGGAGGAATAGGATCACGGGCGCCATGGTCTGCCTGATCTTCATAGGCGGAAACGTTTCCATCCAATTCACTCTCCCCACTATACAGAACCCCACAATCTGGGTCAAGATTTTAGTAGTTTTCTTCACATTTGTCTTCCTCCCAGTAGGATATGTGTTTAAGCGTGCGCACACTCTAATGGAAGGTTTACCTAAGCCTATCGAAACCTTCCAGGGGCCTTGTTTCACGCTTGGAGGCCTTTTTGTTTCCCCTGCAGCACTACCACTTGGTCCCACCTCCAGAGATGCAGGGTCACTGAATACCCCTGGAATACATTTGGCTTATTTATCCACCTGGTCCCTAAGGGGTGTGAGCACCCTGGATATAGCTTAGGACACTGGTGGGTCCACAGCCACAGGAAGGCATTGGGAAGGGAATTCTTCCTCAGCCTCCTAAAAGTAGGAACTTTTTTTTTTTTTACTTTTTTATTTGGAAACCCTTATAGATATTGCTTCAGTCAAATACAGGCATGGACCTACAACCCCTAGTGCCGGCCGCTAAACAGAGTCAAGATTTTGCAAAGCAAAAAACAACACAGCGCAGCATCTCTCGGTCCGGAGTCATAGCAAATCGTAAAAACAGGATTTATATTGAAGCATGTCCGCGAAATATCAGGATTTAAGAGGATTCCGTTTTATAATATGGGAATAAGGATCCAATGACATACAATCTAGCAAAGTCTTACTCGGAGCAAGTCGTGCAATAGGATATTTGCCATCAGTATAAGCATGATTAAAAAGTTGGTTGAGAACCTGAAAATCAGAATATGCAAGCATACAATAACCATGCGCTAACTCGGTGTCCTACCCCTAGGATCAACAAACACTGTGAGAAAACCTAAGCGCACATTGCAAGATCCTTTTCAAAAAGAACAAGACTTAACCCCCCATCCGATCAAAGATACTTAAGAAAGAAGGAGAGCGAGTACGAGCAGAAAGAGAGAAGAAAAAAGGGCCATACAAACAAAAGAGAAACGAAAACAAACCCCATCCCCCAACCCCCACCCTGCACACCAGCAGAAGGGCGCTATAGGCCCCTATAGGCATGCCTGTCGCCCCAACAACTGAAACCCCGATTACGAGAAGGAGGAGGACCCTCGCACCCGCCCCCAACCCCACCCCTCCCCCACCCCACCGCATCCCAGAAAAGTATGTAAGCTCCCAAAAAAGGAAGCGCCCACCTTCATATGTCCATCTCACCCCCCCCCCACAATTACAATAATGACCCGAGTCCTGCATCACCACCGGAATCACCATCACAGTAACAAAATCAGTCAATGTTCATCCTTGGCCAGTTCGGGCAGGAGTAAGCAAACTCCCCAACCCATCAGTTCCACAGGCAGACGAGCCTGGTAACCAAACCTGCTTCTTAAGAGCCACCCAAGTGCTCGGCGGAGGCGGCAGAACATTGACGACATCGCTTCTCCAGTAGTCGCTTTCCAATATTAAGAGTACCCGGCGTTGTTGTTTGGTGGCTAGCACATGAGTCGGGAGAACAATAAGAATGTCAGTCGTGCAAATCCGGCCGTCTAGCTCACTGTCCACAAAATCCAGCACTTTGCGACCCAGGGGGATCTCGGTGTCCAATGACTGAGCGTAGCCGGGTGCCTGACCTGTCATACTTCCATCTGTGCCCCCATGTCCCATTTCAGGAGCAATAGACGCCAGTGAGTCATTGAGGGCCAACAGTCTACGGCTCAGGAAGGAGTGAACATCATTGATAGCCAGAAGGACATCACCTAGTGTGTGCTCCCTTTCTCCGCTGTCGGCGGTCGCAATGCTCCTCGCCCCTGGGAACCCCCCGGACAGGATAGTGCACATCGTATCAGGCATCAGGGGTCTTATTGTCTCCTAGCAGTATATGTTGGGGTTGGAGCGGAACACTTCAAAGCGCACAGTAGTACAATACCACCAACCTCTTGCAAGCCATGCCTAGGAGAAAAATCCGACACCGGCCACGGCCGACGGACGGTCACACTGAGGGCCAGGTCACCCCGGGCAATCCACCAAAGAAGACCGATACGGGCGGCAACACTGTCATCGGTTCCCGGGACACCCACTGCAGGGAAAATCAGCCAAATGCGCGCTGTGAGGTCCGGGGCACTTGCATCATACTCCGCCTGTGTCCGCCAGTAAAATCGGCGAACTGCGACGTCCGTCAGGGTCCACCGGTCCTCCCTGCCCGGCCGCGGCCGCTGTTGTTCAACTCCTCTCTGGCCACGTCACAACTCGAGGTCCCGGATTACTACAGGGACAGGCCTCAATCTTCGCATCGACGTTTCTCGGTCATCCGAGGCGACCGCGAACTCTGAATTACACGGTCAGGCACCGCGCCACCTTAGCTGTGTGGGGGTATGGTTTAGATGCAGGATCAATGTCCGGATGCTAGGGAGGGAGTGGGCGAGCGGCGGAGCCTGGCTCCTAGGCTGCCATTTTGGACTCCGTCTTGGCTCCTCCCCAGGAGGAACATTTTTGATCCCTGGCCGAGTTCATAATTTTTAATGAGTGTGAGAGCACCACAATGAAATCAACTACCCTGGAGGACCTGCTATAATCAGTATACAGAGTGCAATCCTGGGTGTTGCTTGACATTGTTCCACTCCTGCGTTGCTCTTCTTTCCTGACTCCTCCTTGATTGGTGCTCCCGATACATCACTTTCGTTTTCTGGCAAGGAGCACCGGCCAACTACAGTTTACTTACGCTGAAGGTCTTTATATGTTTCATTTAGGGCCTATTTCTTTTATTTGCTAATGATATTGTATTACCAACGCACCTGCTTTCATGTTTTATAAGAAAATCACTTTTATGTGCACAAGGCTTTGTTTCAGCACGGTGCCTGCATTCATATTTACAACACGGAGGATCGTGCTATATGTTTAAGCACAGGGCCCGCTTTGATAGTTATTTTTTTTAATTACCATGGTGGGCACTTCATCGGCCGCCATGCGCATAACTTTTATGTGCATAGGCACCACACGTTATGTTTGAGCACGGCGCCCGCTTTTATATTTACAAAACCAATTGTTCTAAGTCTTTCAAATGTGAGACCTATTGCATTGTAAATGCTTGTTGTTATTGAAGGAACAGTTTGTGACGATGAGTGAAGTTGGACGAAGGAGGGAACTTTTAGGAACATTCCACCAATCACTGCTGCAGACAGGTGCCACCTTCAAACACACACTATCACCCAACCCTCCCTCTCCCCAGCACGCTTCCAGTCAGGGGGGCTTCTCCACTACGGCAGAGGCGCGTCGCCCCACAGAAAACATAAAATGATAATAACAGCATGTTATTATCATTTTATTTTTCAGTACTCTTCTGTAGGGGCGGGCGAACTGGACTCCCACAGAGTAGGGGGAGGAGTGGTAGGCTCTTCCTAAGTGCGCATGACGCTTTAGACCGGCCTTCTTGGGCTGGCCAAACCGTCATGTGCACTTGCCATGTTCTCCACCTGGCTGTGTTGCACAGCCTGGGGTGGAGACCAGGCCCAGGCTGAGCGCCGAACCATTGGATTAGTACACCTGAACAGACGCCTTCATTGGCCTGCAGCAATGTATATGGCCCTAGCATGACCACCTCACACGGCCACAATTTTCAGTGTCCTTACAAAAGTTAAATACTCTGTGTTTCTGTAATGGGTGCGCATATCTTTACTGTAATGAAGGTCCACCTAAGATGTGCAATTCAGGTTAGGGGGTTGACCCATTACGTTTGCTGAATGTGGGGCCACTGAACAACAAAACATATATAGAAAACTTCACTGACCCATAGATTGTGGTAGTTCTTTGCAGAAAAAGGGCTACCCCCAGAAACCTAATTCTAGGAGTGCTGTGCACTATTATAGTATTCCTCTCAGGTAATGTTTTTTATTTTATTTAATGGAAACAGTTGAATACCTGACCACAGCTTTCATTGATTAACAAAGATTTGCTTTTAGTTTTTTTAACCATATATTTTGTATTGCTAGCCTTTTTATTAAACAGTTGCTCAATATACATCAATGTTTACGAAATTGAAGGTTCTTATAGCAAAACAGTGTGAAGAGACTCAAACCACAGCAATTTCAGGCATTGATAATATCACCTGATGTATCACATATACAGCATTACAGGCACAGTGGAACGTAAAAAACAATCCAACCTAGGACTACCCTCCTCCCGCATAACCCCTGGCCTTTCCTTAGGACTCTATATTTAATAAATTTTTGGCGAATCTTATTTAACTATAAGGGATATTTCATATTACTCCACCTTAAGGTGACGTTCAATTTGTTAAAACAATTAAATAAAGCATATTTTTCTTAGTACAGTGTGATTTATTAGAATAAGACATTCCCTTTTGTGCACCTTTCATTTCTATCCCACGTAATATTTTTGCGAAGCTCTAGTGAGATTTAACAGACACTAATTAATACTGGTAGCATTTGTACCAGCCACCTGAAATGTGACTAATTCTGTTTACCCACCATTCCTTAAGTTTCTTGATGAGTTTTGAAAGTCGTGCAGAAAATGTCATCTGTTATACCATATGTAAGGTGGTGCAACCTAACCACACAGATATGGAAATTGAGAATATCCATGTACAAAAGTGAAACTGAAGTTAGTCAAAAAAAGGATTAAATTAATTATCTTTATTAAAAAGTATTGTTCCATGCCCTGCCCTTAGCACACCTCTCACTTCAAGACAAGAAAACTGTCTCCAAAGCAAAACTGAGTTCCTACAGGCCTGAAAAAGCAGATTGCCTTGGATCCTGACTGACATTGTCAACACCAATTTAAAAACAAGCATTGGCATAGCCAATAGGTCTCGCCTTTGGGACCTTATAAGTATTTAATTATGCAGCACAATATCCTTGGTGCAACATCAACTGTTGCATGGGTAAACACTTATAATGTCCCAAAGGCGAGACCTATTGGCTATGCCAATGTCACGGTTGGGGAATTAAGTTCTGTGAAAAATAATGAATAATTTACGATTAGGTCTGGACAGCACCCAAGTTATATTGATCTGATTGGTGAATCCAGGATTGAACTTACAGAAATGTTTCAAGGTAGGGCTTAAAGTCAGGATAGATGCTGGAGCCCGAGCCGCGGTCAGGGAGGGGAGGTGGAACTGGATAGCCACTTGGTTTCATACTGAACAAGCATTTACAATGCAACGGTTTCGCCATTGGAAAAGTTTGAGCTATTGGCATTGTGAATGACAAACTTTTTATTTATGTGTTGGTTTTGAAAACAGATAAATAAATGGCATTGTCATTTACAATGGCAATAGCTTAATCTCTCGCAAATGCCATTTTAACGTTCCAAGCACATCAGCCAGCGTAGTGAGGCCAAGCTGTGATAGAAGACTGTCCCGGGAAATATGGCCCCTCAGGACTAAAGGCCTGCAATATTAACTGGACTCTTCCCAGGAGCGACTCGGAAAATAGTTGTTCTTGTTGAAAGAGATAACAACTACAGCACTAATACTCTGAAAAGTGGTCCCCATGGAGAGAAAGCAGACAGAAAAAGTGGTAAACAGAGATTAAGCACCGCACCGAGTCTTGTCCAAAGACACCGCTTGTTTTTTTCCTTTCATTTGTAAAAAAAAAGTGAATTTATTATCCATGCTTTCTTTTACAAAGTAGAAAAAAGAGCGATGCAAGAAGTAGAAAAAAGAGCGATGCAAGAAGGGTCTGGAGAAATTTGGAGCAAATATACTGGCATCTGACCAATAATATATTGTATACATAAAACTGTCAGCTAGCCAGAGATATTTCCTCAAGCCTTATGAAGCATACTCGACTCTTTGGAAATCAAGGACCTGCCTGCAAATGAACAACTGGTCTGGCAACACTGATCAACCAAACCAGACCACCTTCCAAGTAGATAAACGCTTTTGGGTGAGGCACAGAGAACAGAAAATGGGAAACTGCTTGAGGACATAAGGCTGGTCCAGACCCTATACTCTTAAATGAGCTGTGTGACAGAGATGCTGCGGATTCCTTCTAAGGCGCAAAAAATCCAGATAATTGTTATAGATGTGAATATTAGCTCCTGAAAGGCTACGTAGACGATGATGTAAACTCAAACCATTAAATGAAAATGCTGTCAGGCTCTCTAACCCCTCCTTCATGCTGATATGAGATATTAACAGAAAATACATATTTAGTTCAGTAATATTTCTCTATTGCAAGTAAAAGTGAGCAGTAGAAATAGAAAGCTTGTGGAAAGGTTAATATAGAAAAAAGGGATATGGGGATATGAAAAACAGTAAATAGGACAAAGTGATATAAATGTGACTTTAGAAATAGATGAAAGAGAGAGGGCGAAAGAAAGGGGTAGTGTGCTGGGGAGCATACATTTAGGAGTAGCAAAAGATAATGAGTTTGAGGAAATTAGAGACAAGAAATAGATGTAATAGTGATATAAAGAACAGAGGGAGTGTTGCAAAGGATTAATAGGAAAAGTGATGGAAGATAAACAGACGAGAGGGTGCAGGGAAAAGTGCAAAGGAGTGAGTGGCAGAAAGAGGGATCTAACAAGAAAGACAGGAAGAGGATTTGTGAAGAGGCTGATAGCCGGAGTGGGATGTCAGGACTGCAGTACGCCTTTGCCCTTGATGAATGAAGCTTACTTACTTGAGTTTTACATTTAAAATATACATTTATTTTCTCTTATTGATTTCGAATAAATTCTCCTGACGGAGACAAGGAAGTGGATCTATTATTCTGCAAGTAGATGGTATAAATAAGACATAGATCAAGGGCAAGTTCTAATCTCCAAGCGCTACTCAGGTCCACCAACAGCAGGCAACAGAAACTGCAAATGTCACACAATTAACATCACGTTGACTCGTGGCAACACTGTCAAACACACACATGAAGCTACACACCCATTCGTCGCACATGCAACCATACACACACATTGCTGCATGTTAACTCTCACACATACACATACAGCAAACACCAGCAATCTCATGCCCACCTGTCATTAAACTATCAATCACACACACATGGTCACACGTCCATTCATTAGACACCTGTCCCTCACACACAGTCACATATTCACTCTCAGACATACAGATTTCCATATAGGGTGACCTAAAGTCGTCTATGGAGGCATGGTACTTTCAGATGGATACATTTTAGGGAAATGAGTGTAACTCGATTCGTATGTTAGTTATTCCTGTCACTTTTTCTGAAGGAATCCATACTTTTATGCACACTGTAAACCATTTATTTTAACATACCGAACTTGTCTTTCCTTAATGTACGAGGCCCATAATTTCCCACCCATAAACTTTGTATTAGTCAGCGACTGCCAGGCAGGGTGTCCCCTCGTGCGATGCGCTCGCCGCAGGCCTTGCAGACGGAGATCCAAAAGCCTGGGTAATAAAAAAGGTCAACACTTAAAGGAAAACCATAAAAGCACGCATGTCAGAGCATAAAAATAGAAATTTGGGAAACGAGAGCAGGTCATGGGATGAACAGGAGCGAAATGCAGCTGGAGGAGAGCAAGGGAAGGAGGGATGAAAGGAGGAGGAGAGGGTGAAAGGAGAAGGAGGAGAGGGTGAAAGGAGGAGGGGAAGAGAGGGTGAAAGGAGGAGTGGAAGAGAGGGTGAAAGGAAGAAGGAAGGTGGGACGAAAGGAAGAGGGGAGGAGAGGACGAAAGGAAGAGGGGAGGGACGAAAGGAGGAGAGGGCCAAAGGAAGAGAGAAGGAGCGGGCAAAAGGAGGAGGGAAAGTGGGCGAAAGGAGGGGAGGAGAGGGCGCAAGAAAGAGGGTGAAAGGAGGAGGGGAAGAGGGCGAAAGGAAGAGGGGCGGGGAGGGACGAAAGGAGGAGGAGAGGGCAAAAGGAAGAGGGAAAATGAGGACGAAAGGAAGAGGGAAAGAGGGCGAAAGGAGGAGGGGAGGAGAGGGCAAAAGGAGGAGGGTAGGAGAGGAAGAGGGAAGGAGAGGAAAAGAAGAGGGCGAAAGGAGGGGGGAGAGTGAGAGGAAGCGAGAGGAGAGGAGAAGAGAAGAAGGGACACAGCGTCCAGCAGCGGGGTGTGTTTAGTCCGAGCAGAGACGACCCTGGATTGTCCCGAAGCTTATTCTCCGCTTCCACAACCAGCCTGAAGAGTTTGCTGGGTACAGTTGGCGGTTTGATGTGGCACCGTCAGGGAGAAGCTGGCACTGGCGGGCAGTGTGGAAAGAGTGGGGCTGGCAGCCAGAGGCATTCTGAGGAAGGAGAACCGCTGAGGGCAGAGGGAGAAGCCCGCAGCGCTTCGTTTGTGAAATAACAAGTGCTGGGGACTAAAGCGCTGCTCAGACACCTGTGTTTGGCGCTATAAAATGTCAGCCTGTCGAATACCAAGGGTGCGGAGCCTTAAATCCACCGCTGCCCTCTTTAATTCGCTGCCAGTCACTCCCTGCCCCCTTATCTCAGTTTTACAGGTTCCTGCTTTCTCTGTTTATGGCGGGGTTTCCGTCTTCCCCCGTCTTTCTGTTTTGTGACAAGCGCATACCTACCGAGCCGGGAGGGGGGGGGGAGGCTTCCTCAGTTGGCGTGGGGGGGGGGGGGCGGACAGCGGGAGGGGGGTCGGGAAGGCTTCCTCCGTTGGCGGTGGAGGGGGGGGGGGGGCGGGAGCGGGATGTAAACAAAAACAGACAGAAAAAAGTACATGAAGAGTGAAAACGTGCGGGAGCGGGATGTAAATTCCTCCGTTACCTTCTTCATGTTCTGTGGCAATCTGTTGAGCACTTCTCCGGTCTCCCTCTTCAGCATGGGAGACCGGCAACGTCCTCCGCTTCTTCCGGGGCTCCCTCCAGGCAGGCCACGGGAGCCCCACTCCCCGAGATGCGGGCCTGTTCTCCTTGTTTGAATCAGGCCTGTGGCACCTTTGCTGCCCAGAAGTAGCCTCCATCTTGCGCAGGCCTCTCCACGAAGAGGCCTGCTTTTAAAGTCGCTGCACGTGCGCCGGGATCAAGCGGGCAGTTGAGAGCGACCTTCAGAGCGGTCCCTCGCTTGTTCAGGCTGCAGTCCGCCTCTGCCAGGCGTGGAGATGAAGGTGCTTCTTGTTTTCCTCTGAATGTCATCTTGGCACTGGTAAATGGCCCTCCGGGTGCTGATGACAAAGCTGTACCTGTTTTACTGCTTGGGAAGGCAACGTGTTCCTGGAATAATAACAAGCATTTACAATGGGGCTCCCTCCAGGCAGGCCACGGGAGCCCCGCGTGGGCCACCATACTACTTCTGGGCCGCCGTCTTCCTTCTTCCCCCGGGCGGCGGGGGCGGGCACTTCCGGCCGGCCGCGCTAGTATTGGCCGGCCGGCTGGCTAGTCACTTCCGGGTCACCCTCAAGGCCCGAAGAAACCCCCGGGCGGGGATCGAGGAGGAAGGGAGGGAGGGGGGAGGAGGAAGGGAGGGAGGGGGAAGGTCACTCACCTCCAGACCTGGGCAGCTAGGAACAAATAAGGAGACCCGTCCCGAGCAGCAAGGGAGGTGCCGGCAATGCCGGAACAGATTCGGGGGCGTTCCCGGCTTTTGGCTGACGTATCATGACGTAGCCAAAAGCCAAAGATTCTCGGGAACGCCCCCGAATCTGGTCCGGCCATGACAGACGCCTCTCTGTTCCAATGGCTAGCCTCCATTTATGGAGCTAGCCAATGGGACAGGGAGGCGTATTCCAGAGTCACTATACTGAAATCAAGAGATTTCTCTGGAGGCGGAGCTTCCAGCTCCGTCCCCCAGCGAAACCTAAAAAGTAGGTAAGTGGTATAAGACACTCAAAGGATACCAGAGGAATCAAGGTTAGTATGCCCTTGGTGATTACTTACAGCTGTGGGTATAATCAAGGTGCCTAAAAAAGGTCAGGTGATTGGTACCTGTAGCGGGTTCAGGGGAGCCGCAACAATTTTCTAAGGCAGAAAATACAAAATTAAGTGGGGAAAAAGAAGGGCAGCAAGGAGGTAAAGTACCACATTATTTGCAACTCAAAGGGAAGCTGTATGTAGTGGGGGGAGCCAGTGAGGCTAACCGCTATTGTTGAAACTGTAACTGGTAAGTTGATCCAGTTGCACCGGGTCAAGTTACTGCTGCAACTATAAGGAAAGGGAAAATAAAGTGAGGCTGTTGTTATTAATGTAGCATACAGGAGCCTGGTGATAGCCAGAGGCTCATGGCTGGATACTTACAATTAGACTTTAAGGTTAAGTCCAAGGTTCAGCTGAGGAGTGCCGAATAGTTAGGGCCATGGATATATAGAAATAAATAATGTAAGGTTAATTGGGCAAGGAGAGTATCCTAATGTGCGTTGCAAGTCCTTATTAAAGAGGGTACTTAAAGTCGTCATTATGACTGAGCAGGCCTTAATGCAAGACCAGACACTGTCTGAAAAAAGGAAGACAGTTAATTAGGTAGCCGAAGTTTAAAAAAGCGGAATGGGGGGTGAGCGTATAGCCCAGATACTCACAATTAATGAGCCGCTGTGGACGTATCTGCAAGTTAAAAGGACACGCAGTAGTTGTAAAGTGTGTCTCGGTTAGGGTAAATTTAAAATACTGTGGCCAGTAGAACACTTACTTAATTGAGAAACTTGTTCCACTGCTAAATTGCAGCCAGCGCTTGGGATGCGATCAGTGCGACTGAGAAGCATTGCGTGATAAGCCTGTAAGGGGGCGAGGCCAAAGCATTGCCTGGGGCTTCGAAACTAATTAGACAAGCCCGGGAGTGGTGCGCGCCTGCACGCTCTAAAAGGAATTTAAAACAAGCAATGGCTGAGGAAGACAGTTAATTAAGTATTCGAAGTTTGAAAAAGCGGAAAGGGGGGGGGGGATGAGCATATAGCCCAGATACTCACAATTAATGAGCCGCTGTAGACGTATCTGCAAGTAGTTGTAAAGTGTGTCTCGGTTAGGGTAAATTTAAAATACTGTGGCCAGTAGAACACTTACTTAATTGAGAAACTTGTTCCACGGCTAAATTGCAGCCAGCGCTTGGGACGAGATCAGTGCGACTGAGAAGCATGATGTTGATCTCAGATAAGCCTGTAAGCAGGCGTGGCCAAGGCATTACAAAAATAGGAGTCTAGAGGGAAAGACAAACAGAACTAGGACGCCCTCCACTCTGTAAGCTAATCAACAACACCAGTCCTAGTTCTTGTGGCAATATTCATTTGTTAGACTGTAAACATCCATGGTCGAAATTCGTTATCCAAGGGATCTCTTTAGTCTCAAGATAATCCAAAAATGTTTCAATCTACTGCCTCTTTAAAACAACAACCTCTCTGATCTATACAAACAGGACAGCACAAACAAAAAATGTGTGAAAAGCGAGATGACACCTCACGGGCGCACCACCAATGGGGCCCCTGGTTGGTACTCACCAGGATGGCCCTGTTCTCATCATCGGTGCCATCAAGCTAAAACAAAAGCGTGTCTCGAACCCCAAAAATAAAAAGACAGTGGATGGTGCAGTGGACACAACTTATATGTGACACAACTAACAACATGTAACATTTAACATATAAGTCACTGCGCAACTAGGACAATAAACTTTACTTTCGTTCCTTTCTTTGTTGCAAACAGTAAACAAACATATACTAAAAAAGGAGAGAGTGAATACTACCTATCGATTCACTCTCTACTTACAGCCGACATGTTTCATTGCCTTGGTTTCTATCAGGCAATTTCTTCAGGGCAATTCACTTTAAATGCCACTGCAAGAGACACTGAATCTTGGGTGCTGTAACACAAACAAACAAAAGTGTGGTCACCTGGTATCCCTCCCTGTGTTCTGCATACCAAGCTATATATCAAACCACCATGCTGTATTGGTAAATAAATAAATGTCATTATTACCCTGCATGCAGTTTTGCCTCTCATACCAGTCATGAAGTCATGAAAATTCGGAATCCAGCCCCCTTAGGTGAGCATGGTCCTAACTCCCCGTTAGAGACGATTACTGAAATGCAAAAACCACAGTGCATTCAAATTTTGGTATTGGAGCCTTCTCCTACCTTGCGCAGTATATACAGCCTAGACCTAGATAAGCTAGAGGTTACCGGTGTCAGAGTAGCGGTCGGCGTCCTCTCAACCCTCGAACGCCGACCGAGTGCACCTCTGCTTATTTACCGGCTTTGGGGTCGAGTGTTAGCGCACTGCGATTGGTCCGCGGTGTCAGATGACGCGGGACCCGGCTGCCGGTTTTCAGATTCTCTGATTGGTCCCTGGGGTCGAATTTCGCGCACTACGATTGGTCCGCGGTGTCAGATGACGCGGGACCCGGCTGCCGGTTTTCGGATTCTCTGATTGGTCCCTGGTTACTCTAATACTAGGGTGCCGGTCTTCGGGAGAAGCACGCGGCCATATGTAAACGGACCCCTATGCCTGGAATTGGATAGGATCTGGGGGCCAAAATAGTGTAACCTTTTTTTTAATATGCACGAATATTTTAATAAAAAATGTGCATAACTCCACTTTCGATGTACGAAGGGAGTAAATCACCTAAACGTGCACTTTATTTGACTAATATATAATTTCGATGTTAGCGAATTCTGCAGATTTACAGTATATTCTGGAGTTGTAATTGCAGAGCCAACTAACACACTGTATTCAGAGTGGTTGCCATGTTAATAAGGTCTATGGGCGAAGTAAGACTGGCAAACTGTTATTGGCTAATGTGGACATATCGCATGTTAGTCAGATAAGGTGTAGTGAATATCACATTTCTACTAATGTGGAGAGTGAATCGATAGGTAGTATTCACTCTCTCCTTTTTTAGTATATGTTTGTTTACTGTTTGCAACAAAGAAAGGAACGAAAGTAAAGTTTATTGTCCTAGTTGCGCAGTGACTTATATGTTAAATGTTACATGTTGTTAGTTGTGTCACATATAAGTTGTGTCCACTGCACCATCCACTGTCTTTTTATTTTTGGGGTTCGAGACACGCTTTTGTTTTAGCTTGATGGCACCGATGATGAGAACAGGGCCATCCTGGTGAGTACCAACCAGGGGCCCCATTGGTGGTGCGCCCGTGAGGTGTCATCTCGCTTTTCACACATTTTTTGTTTGTGCTGTCCTGTTTGTATAGATCAGAGAGGTTGTTGTTTTAAAGAGGCAGTAGATTGAAACATTTTTGGATTATCTTGAGACTAAAGAGATCCCTTGGATAACGAATTTCGACCATGGATGTTTACAGTCTAACAAATGAATATTGCCACAAGAACTAGGACTGGTGTTGTTGATTAGTGGCCAAGGCATTGCCTGGGGCTTCGAAACTAATTAGACAAGCCCGGGAGTGGTGCGCGAGTGGTGCACGCTCACTCTAAAAGGAATTTAAAACCAGCATTTCCGCGTGGCCGTGAAAGTGACGCGGCCGCGCGTAAAGAGCCATAACGAGAGAGAAAAGCCAGATGGCGCCTCTGCTCGTAACTGTGCGTGTAACCGCACACTCTAGGCCGACCAAAAACGCAGGTGCCCCCCTTGCAAAAACAGGATGTCTTTATGATAGATGGGGACACCAGCATTTTTGGTCTCTGGCTCGGTGGTCATTTAGGGAAACCTACCAAACTTGTGTGGATGCCCAAACCCCCATGTGCACGCATCATATTAAATAGACATGAGCGCAACACCGAATGTCTCATTCATATCTACTTCATAAAACAAAGGACAAGTGCAACAAGCATGTCGCCCTCGTTATACAAAAGTATCCTTGCTTCGATCTTAGTCCTGATCTGCTGACTGGGTAGTAGTATTCTGCTTAATTCAGATACTCTGTCCATCACCACCCCCTTTTCTGAATCGTTTTGTCCACCACAAGCGTGGAAGGGTATGCTCAGATGTGAGTCCCTTGCTCACTACACCATCAGGATTCAAGCAAGCCGGGCCGAAGACGGCTGTAATGCCAGAAACCGGTCCCCGGAAGCTTGTTTCCTTTCCAGTAAAAGAATTGGCTTGGTAGTTTGGTCTGCCCTGTCCCCATGATGCACTGGGCCAGGGACAGACTAATTTGCATGTAGCCAGGTTCTGAGCTGGGATGGTGCAGTGAGCTAAAAAACGGTGATGGATTAAGCCCTGATCTGCTGACTGGTTAGTAGTATTCTGCTTAATTCAGATACTCTGTCCATCACCACCCCCTTTTCTGAATCGTTTTGTCCACCACAAGCGTGGAAGGGTATGCTCAGATGTGAGTCCCTTGCTCACTGCACCATCAGGATTCAAGCAAGCCGGGCCGAAGACTGCTGTAATGCCAGAAACCGGTCCCCGGAAGCTTGTTTCCTTTCCAGTAAAAGAATTGGCTTGGTAGTTTGGTCTGCTCTGTCCCCATGATGCACTGGGCCAGGGACAGACTAATTTGCATGTAGCCAGGTTCTGAGCTGGGATGGTGCAGTGAGCTAAAAACGGTGATGGATTAAGCCCTGATCTGCTGACTGGGTAGTAGTATTCTGCTTAATTCAGATACTCTGTCCATCACCACCCCCTTTTCTGAATCGATCTTAGTCAGGCCACCATTTATGTTCTATAGAGAGCTGCATTGCCGCATGGAGGAACAACAAAAAACCGCATTAGCGCAATGTATGTTCAGAGCTTGTACTGGATGTTCAAGGTGTTGCGATATTGTTCTTACCAAGTGGAATTTGTAAGCGAGTGTAGTTTCATGGAAACAAATCCTGCACTGTCCGGCACGCAAATGTGTGTCAAAAGTCATTGTGTGAGGGGGAAGGCAACGTAGGAAAAACCTATGCATGTAAAATGGCAGTGTTTCCCACTGGGCCTAACTAAGACCCATTACAGTTGAAAAGAAGACACTTAGGCGTAAATACATTGAAACATTTATTTCTAAAATGCACTAAAACCATGTCCAGCAACAATAAGTCCTGTCCCTATGTAAGACCTTCCCCATACTAATGTTTTCTTTCGTTCTTACCGTCAGAACTCTTTACCTTAAACTTGGCAGCGGGTGAATAAAAGTAAAGGGTGCTTTCGTGAGAGAGGTGTGTCACTACCAGTGTCTTGTTCTAAGAGACGCGCATCATCACTAGTGTCTGGTTCTGGGAGTGGAACATCACTACCAGAGTGTGGTTCTAGAAGATGTACCTCAGTGCCAGTGTTTGATTCTAGAGAGGTGTGTTACTGCTGATGTACTTACTGTTCTTGGAGTGTTATATCACTGCCAGTGTGTTGTACAAGAAGATGTACCCCCGGGCCAGTTTGTGGTTCTGGGAGAAGTATATCACTGCTGATGAACTGTTCTTGGAGTGTTAACATCACTTACAGTGTGTGGTTCTGGGATAGGTTTTGTTGGCTACTAGCAAGGACTGGACTCTGAAGTGTACCTGTTCCATTGTCCCAAAAAAATCCCTTTCAAAATCAAGTTCCCACTAATTTTACATTAAAAGATCCTAAACAAAGAGCTTTGAAAAATAAAAACATCAAGAACCCATATTCTCGGGCATTGTGTGGGATTGGTGGAGTCAAGTGGGGATGAGAGTGAATACCTGGCTTGCATTAAGACATATGGCAACCTCACTTCCCACTGAGCCATTTATTCCTCTTATAATTAACTTCCATTTTCCTCAGATTTATAGTATTTCTCTTTCTACTGATGTCATCCCTTTGAACAGAGACAAGGCCTTTAAAACACAGTGTTCCACTAAAGTCAATTGTGAGTAGGCGTGGGGGAAATCTATATTAAGCTGGGTTAATTTATACATTTTTGGGAATTTTAAATTAGGTTTGTTTCACGAAACTCCCGAAATGACGCCACTTTGCGTAATTACACACTAATCATGGTAAACCTTTTCTGTGAACACAACATTCACTGTAAAAAATGTTCATGAATAAATGGAAACCGAACGTGAGCGGTGTTTTTGTTTTGTGTGCGAAACGCGTTGTTGCCTCAAAAATTGACACGAGGACACATGCTAAAATATTGCGCAAAATTATGGGTTTGTATTTCTCATGCTTACTCGTAATTTTGCATATTTACACAACAGTAAATTATGCAATTTTTGTACACCCCTAATTGTGAGTCTGTTTGCAAAGGTTCTGCCAATAATCGCCACAAAACTGTTTGTGGTATTGCCGGTGATTATCATGTGGACAAAGAAAATGCCAATAAAGTTTGTTCTTAAAAAAAAACAGTCTGTGGTGAGTCTTATAAACACCAACCTAGTCTTTTTTTTAAACCATTTTTATTGTTTTTTGCAGCAAAGAAAAAAAATAACAAGCATTTCAATATTGAGCGACACTCCCACATCCCTCCCTCCTTACCCTCCCAACCCTCCCGAAGAATCAGGCCCCAAAGTCCAGCATCCAAATATTCTGCTGTAACGATCATCTGAGTCCATTGCAGCGATATCCCCCGTCCCCAAAAGCCCACCCCTCCCCTGGCACTCAAACCTTCAATTGTTTGCGATCTCTCAGAGTCCTCCGTCCAATCCATGGTAGTGTCGCCATTTGTCTCATACTCTAAGAAATTTCTTTGGGCAGCCCCTCGCCTTATATGTGACCCTTTCGGCTGCCATGTAAAGGTCCATGCCCCTCCTCCACTCCTCGAGATGTGGAATGTCAGGCGCCCCCCATTTCCTGGCTATGTCCCTTTTGGCCACTACCAGGGCTAGTCCCAGAAATATCAGGAGTGGGCGTACCAAGTCTACATCATTCGTCATCCCCAGGAGTATCAACTTCGGGTCTGATGGGATGTCCGTCTCCAGCACCTCCCCCAGTTAGTCTAAGACCTCCCCACAGTACTTTTGAATGTGCGGACAGGACCAGGTATGCAGGAAGTCCCCTCTGTCGTGGCCACAGCGTAGGCAGCATGGGTCAGGTATTCTCCCCATTTTATGGAGCCTCACTCTATCAAAATAAGACCTATGAAGGATCTTAAACTGGATCAGACGGAGGCGGGATTTAATCGCTACCTCCCTAGGATGCATCAGTACTACTCCCCAGTCTATGTCATCCATATCTCCCACTTCCCGTTCCCAGGTGCACCTGAGGCCTTCTAATGTGTTTGGTCTATTATTCATGGCGGTTTTATATGTCAGGGTACTGCCTTCCGGGGGATCTGTTCCTGTAAGAGGCGGCCCTTTCAGCGGAGCGTATTTGGGGAGTGCCTCCAACGATGCCCCCTCTGCCCTCCATGCATGCCTTAATTGCATATATTTAAAGAACTGGGAGCGGTGGAGGCCATATTCCTTTTGGAGCGACGGAAAGGATTGCAGCACCCCCTTTTTAGTCACGTCTCCTAGAGTAGAAATGCCTATGTCGTCCCACCCCTAGAACTTCTTCAATTTGTGCAGTTTCTTCAGCCAGGTGCAGTGCCACAGTGGAGTTTGCTTTGTTGGTTTGTGTTCCCACTGTATTGCCCTTGTCGCTCTCTTCCATGCTCCCCAGCATGATTCTAGTAGCCGGCAGTAATCTGGCCTGTCCCCTCCCTCCATAAATGTAGTAAAGAAAGGTGCGGGCACCCATCGTGTGCCTTTCCAGTGCATAGGTCGGGTGTGTGGTGGGCGCATGTAGCCATTCATTTATGGGCGCCAGGTGTTATGCCCAGTAGTAGGCCTCCAAGTCAGGCAAAGATATCCGACCATCATATTGGTGTCTCTGCAGGGTCGATAGAGCCACTCTAGGCTGCTTACCCAGCCATAGATAGGACCTCAGTGCCGCATGGATGTCTCTGAACACCTTACACGTCAAGGGGAAATACTCATTCTGGAACGCATATAAAAATCTGGGGAGAGTGACCATTTTAAACATAGCTGCCCGTCCCAGAATCGTCAGGGGGAGCGATTGCCACCTACTGGCATCTTCCGAAAAATTGCGTATGACGCGGCTGATATTACGGTCGTGGGAGAGGTTACCATTGGTCGTGACAAATATTCCTAAGTACATAAACCCCTATCTAGTTGTCTGCAGTCTCCCGGGGAGCGTGGGCCACTCCTCCTTGGCCTGCGGGTCATATAGCGTTGACTTGCGCCAATTAATCCGGTACCCTGAGTTAGTTCCGTATCGGTCTACTCCCTCAAATAGTGCCGGTATCGTAGTTCCCGGTTGCGTAACATAGAGCAGGACATTGTCTGCATACAGGGACAAATTCTCATCAGTTTCATTCGCTGGCCCTATCCGGAACCCAGGGATCCCTACATTTTGTCTTACCGCACAGGCCAGCACCTCAATGGATAAAGCAAACAACAGGGGAGATAGGGGGCATCCCTGCCTGGTGCCCCGTTGTATCGGGAAGGCCCCCGATAGCGTCCCGTTCACCCTAACTCTAGCACTAGGGCTGGTATACAGGAGACTAATCTTATGCCTGAACTTGGGCCCGAATCCCAAGCGCTCTAGCACACCCTCTAGAAAAGGCCAGCATCGAACGCCTTCCCAGCGTCTAGGGATAGGAACCAGTGAGGCTCAGGCCTGCCCTCCACCTCCCTGAGCCAGTTATGGGTCCGCCGTTGATTATATCTGGTGGCCCTTTTTGGGATGAGCCCCATCTGGTCAAGATGGACCAACCCTGCTACCACCCGTCGCATGCGAAGTGCCAAGATTGTGGCGTATAGTTTCGCCTCTACATTTAGGAGGGAGATGGGGCGGTAGGACGAGCAGTCGTCCGCTGGCTTTCCCTGCTTATGAATTGGGATAATTGTGGCCTGTCTGAGGTCCAGGCGGAACTGTCCCTCCTCCTCAGCATCAAGAAATAGACCCAACAGGTGGCAGGTCAGAAGATCCCCCGTTTTTTTGAAAAATTCCGCTGGGAAACCATTTGGGCCCGGGGCCTTCCCCGGTCAAAGCTTAGTCCGTGCCACCCTAACTTCTTCCCCCGTTATATCTGCTTCTAATTCTGTTTGGTCAGACTCCTCAAGCTCCGGGAGATTGATATGTGCCATGTACTGCAGTGCATCCTCTTTTGAGCCCAGTTCACGCGCTTCATAGAAGGCCTTATAGAACGCAGCAAATGTGTCCGCTATCCTGGCAACCGTGTCGGCCCATTCCCCCTGACCCTCTTTTACCTTGTCAACCCAGCGGTCGTCTCTCTCCTTCCTGCTTAGCCATGCCAGGAGCCTCCCGGATTTGTCTCCCACATCGTAGAGGCGGTGCAAAGTAGCCAGTGCCTGTGTCTTTGCCTCCCCCGTCACTAATTGCTTATACTGGGTTTTCAGATTGGTCAAACGCCTAAGTTTCCCCAGGTCTCTGGTACGCAGATGTTCTTTTTAAACTGTCAGAATCTGCGTTTCCAGTTCCTGTACCACAGCCTGGACTTTCTTCCTGTCTTCCGCCAGTCTACAATGAGCCCTATCCCTAAGTACCACTTTAAGTGCCTCCCATAGAATTACTCTTGAGTCCACTGTGTCAACATTTTCTGCCAAGTACTCCCTCACGTCTGCTCTTAGGCCCCTCAGGAGTTCTGCGTTTTGTAGGTCCCATGCTGACAGTCTGAGAGTCCGGGGCCCCTCCCTCCTTCTCCTACCCACCTCTATCAGTATTGGGAAGTGGTCAGACACGCCACGTGCGCAATACTCTGCTGTATCCGATATTTGCAGCGTCTGACATGCCATAAAAATGTAGTCCAGGCGGGAGTACACCTTGTGGGCCCCGGAGAAGAAGGAATAAGCCTTAACGTCCGGATGGAGCCATCTCCACACATCAAGTAGACCGAGTGCGGACATAAATTTGGCCAGCGGTGTCACATGTAGGGGTCTATCACGATCACCTGTCCGATCCTGTGTAGGGTCCATAACGTCATTAAAGTCTCCCCCAAGGATTTGAATCGTGTCTGCTGTGTTGAGGAGAATATCAGAGTCTCCCAGTAGCGTTCCTGCCTGGAGTTTAGGTGGGGCGTATGCTGAGACAAACGTGTACTCCTTCCTCCCCCATTTCCCGCGTACTCCTACATATGTTCCCTGTGGGTCTGTCCAGACCTGCGCTATTGTCATAAGTGGGTGCTTTCTAATCAGGATTGCCACTCCCCTGGAGCCTGAGGTGAAACCCGCGTGTGCCAGAACTTTATATCGCTCCCTTGCCAGGAAAGCGCATTTAGTACCTTGTAGATGCGTTTCTTGAAGGAGAATGACATCCGCCCCTGATCTTTTCACATATTTATTGACCAGTCCCCGTTTAATCTTACAGCCCAGGCCGTTTATGTTCCAGGTCAGTACTTTAACACCTTCACTAGACACATTTACTCTTTTTGAGTCCCCCATGAGCATATCGTGTAGTAAGAGCTGGTGGCCTCTCGTTTCCTATGTTGGGAGTCGTGGTGAGGTGCGTGCGTGTGCCCAACATGACATGACGAAACAAACTCCCCCCCACCCCCGACATTCCCCTCCCCCCAATGAACATGGTCTTCTCCCCAACAGCCCCCCATCCCACCGCCCCCGCCCCACCTTTCCCCCCATCCATCCCAACAGTGCAACAGGCAGCTTGGACTTCCAGGCAGAAAAGGTCTGTCACCCTCCCTAGAAAACCAACTAGTTTGTCCCTATACTCATATCTTTACTGCATACAGTGCTTCCCTTAATGTACAAACACTGTGTTGATGAAACAATACCCTGAAAACAGTAAGCCCAGGAGGAAAATAGGGGGTAGCGTGATAACTTGCATGTCTCTCAGCTCTGTGCCGCCTCTCCGTCGTCCATCACTTCGTTAATTCAAGAGTGTGAGTCCTGCACATCTTCGGGCGAGGCCCCAACTTCCGGGACCAGACCCTGTTCCATCTCGTTGATAGCTATTACCAAGGGTTGCTTGGATTGTTCCTTGGGGTCGTCGGAATCCGTCGTCTCGCCGCCGTGTTCTTCCTCTCCCTCTGATCTTTATTTCCCTGCTAGGCAATGGAATCGCGATCCTGTCAGGTTGTCTGTGGCCGAGGATGCTGAATTGCATTTCCGTCTCGAGGACATACTTTTGGCCGGATGTGGTGTCACATTCACCCTTTTAATGCCCCTCGTATTTCTTGTCCGTTGCGATCGTGGTTGTTCCCGTCCTGTGCCATTAATGGTCTTTTGCCTCTCCACCTCAGTTCTGTTGTCCTCAGGCCTCCGAGTGGGGGGGCACTCCTCCAACCACTGCCATGCCTCTTCAGGGTGGGCAAAGAAATGGGTCTTTCCCTTATACATGACTTTCAACTTCGCCGGAAACAGCAACATATATTGAATTTGTAGGTCCCTCAATTTTGCTTTCACTGGTTCGAAGGAGCGCCTCATTTTCTGCACTTCCTGGCTGTAGTCTGGGAAGATCATGATGTTGGTATTTTCCAGACGTATCTCCCCAAGTTTCCTAGCTTCTCTGAGGATCAAGTCCCGATCCGCAAAGTTCAGAAAGCGAGCTATGACCGGCCGCGGTCTCGCACCCTCCGGCGGCCTCGCCAAGAGCGCCCTGTGCGCCCTCTCTATCACGAAACACGCAGAGAATTGCGCCGCTGGGAAAGTCTCCTGTAGCCACATGCGCAGGAATCACTCCATGTTGGCCCCTTCGATTCCTCCTCTAAAACCTACAAAGCGGAGGTTGTTACGTCTTGCCCTATTTTCCGCGTCATCGACCTTCCATTGTAATTGCCTGTGTGATTCCCAGAGCTCCGCCTCATCTTTCTTCAGCGTAATTATCGTATCTTCGGCCTCCCCCAATCTGTTCTCCGCCGTGGTGGCCCTTTCCGTCAGATTGCGGAAATCCTGGCGCAATAAGGTGACCTCCGATCCCGCCTCTCCTATCTTGACTTCCAGGGCACTCTGGGACGCTTGTATATCATCCCTGGATGCCTGTAAGGCTCCCATCAATAACTCTGTGTCGGTGCGGGCACCCGAAGGCTCGATTGTACCAGTCTGGGGGGCCACTACGTAGCGTTCCATGGTGCCCTGTTTAGGCGTCTTGGGGATCAGGTCTTTTTTCCCCATTGTGGCACTCTCCGTGAACCAGATGTCTCCTTCTCACCATGCGTCAATTTAGCCCTGGGTCCCAATCGTCGCACCAGGTGCCCCAGGTCCCACGCTGGCTGTCACTGCGTGAGCCACTGGCAATATCCCCTGGGGTACCCCGGTCAGTCGCCTCTGCACCGGGCCCAGCCCGTCGCCAACACCGCAGAGTGATGGACCTCGCCGCCGCCGAGGCCGCGGTAAATGCAGCAAATGTGGCAATGCCCTGCGAACGTTGTGGCCCGCTATGCACCTCCTGGACCTCCCAGAACTACAGGACGATGTCGGAAGGTAATGGCTGCCTTGGGAGGAGGGGGGGGGGGAGAATGCCTCCCAGAGTCCAAGTCCTCCCGCGGTGCCAGGGGCACTCAGCCCGATCCGCAGGCCCCGATTGCAGGAAGGGCGTAGGGGATTGGCGCCAGTCCCTCCTCCTTAAATCACTGGGAGAACAGCAGCTTCCCCCGTGCCTATGGGGCGATTGCCCCGAGCCTCCTCACCTCACTCGGACCTCTGGGCAAAGTCGTCTGCTGCCCGCGACGGGGCCTCTCCCTCCTGGATAAGTGATAAGTATTGGTAAGGGAATATATATGTTCGAGGCATGTGGGCTGCTGAATTCATATCTGTGCATAGATCGCCACCTAGTGTTGGGTCCTGATGATTGCACTTTGTTGTCCTGGAAGTGTCTTCGAAGTATCACAAGATAGGTGACTCCTCCCCTGGACTACAGTGCGCATGGGCATCTTCTCCATCCTCAGATTGTTTTTTTCCGCCATTGGGTTCGGATGTTATTCCTACACTCCAACTTCGGAATCGAAACAAAACTTTTCTACGGGGCCAAAAGGCCTCCGACTTCGACGGTATTGTTCTCGCTCTGTACCTCTTGACTCGATAAAGCTTTCTATCCCGATCCGGTCGTCGACGCGGGCCGTTGGGCCTTTTCGACGCCACGTGGACCTACTGTCGATGGAAAGGAGTCCGTTTAAAAGGTGCCCACAATGCCACTCCAAGTTCCCGCATACTGACAAGCATTCTGTATGCAACAAGTGCCTTTCTCCAGACCATAAGGAAGAAACCTGCCCGGCCTGCTCCCAGTTTCGATCGAAGAAAACTATACGGAATCGACGGGCCGCTAGGCAAGAGATGCAGCGACAGGCACCGGAACCGGACAACATCTTTGACGATGAGCTGGAACTTCCAGAAGCTCAAGACTCGGACCTAGAGATAGTCACCGTTGAGGACTACTCGGACTCCGATGGCAAGATCCCACCTGGGCAAATCGTGCGTACACTGCCCCCGACACCAATTGCCCCGTTACCGAAGGCTTCGGTCGAGACATCGCCAAAAGGCCGTAGCCAAGATCAGAAGAAACATTTGGCAGCCCCGCCATCCGGCTCGGCTCCGAAACCAAAACCAAAACCTAAGCCTTCAGAGACCCCAGGGGCAAGTACCGCAATCCAGAAGAAGGTTCCAGAACCTAAGAAGGTTGTCGACCCGAGACCCGTCGACCCGAACAAAAGCGTAAAGCCCAAAAGCGTCGACCCGAAAAAAAACGTCGACCCGAAGACGGCCGCGCAGCCTAAAGGCGTCGACCCCAAGAAAACAGTCGACCCAAAAATGGCCGTCGAGCCTAAGGGCGTCAACCCCAAACAGGTTGTCGAACCCAGAAAGGACACTAAGCAGCCAAAAAGCGCCGACACCAAAAGAGACGTCGAGCCAAAAAAGTAAGCGGCGCCAAAGGTCGCCGAACCAAAGAAGGTCGCTGACGGAAAGGGTGCTGTCCTGAAGCCTACAATCCACCCGGAAAAGGCTATCGACCCGAAAACAAGTGCTCCAAAAACACCAGTCGATCCGAAAAAGACTATCGACTCGGTAAAGGACAGCCAACCAAAGAAACCTGTCCAGCACAAGAAAAGTGTCGAACCAAAGGACACGGTCGACCCAAAAACACGCCAGACCCTAAAAAGGGGCCCGAGCCGAAGAAAAGCACTAAGGCACCGAGAATCGTCGAGGCTGAAGGTGGTATCGACCCACAGGAGTCACCACCAAGAACAGTGGAGGAAGAACTCTTCCATCCTGACCCAGCAGACGCCCAGGCAAAAATATACATTAATCCTGAGACTGGTAAAGTCACCATCTTACGCAGAAAAAAAGGCCACTAGACACTGACTCTCTTTCCCCTATTCCATTGAATAAGAAGGACTTTGGGACCTCTCCATCTAGACCCTTCATTCCCTTCTATCCTATTATGCCTACTACTCCTTTTGCTCCTTACTCTTCTTCTCAACATGTGGATGATGAGGGTAACACTGGGGAGGATCCTCAGGCTGATTATGAATATCCACAGGATCCTGAACCACAAAATGTGCCATGGGAGGAGCCAACTGACCCTTACAACACCCATCCCATCCCTGATGTCTCCTCCTATCCAACTAAGCCTTCACCCACTGATGACACCATTGTATTCAACCAATTAATAGACAGGGCAGCACTATACCACAATGTAGATATGCACAATGACCCTGTCGAAGAAGACTTCTTATTTGACACCTTCTCAACATGAGAAAAAAGTGTCAGAACACTTCCCATGCTGAAGGGAGTGCTAAAACACGCACCTGACATTTTTAACGATACAGCCAGGGCACGGGTAATCAATCCCAGGGTTGAAAAAAAGTATAGGGCAGCCCTAATAGACCCTACCTACATCAGAGGGCAGTTACCATTAGACTCACTAGTGGTAGCTAATGCACGCAAAAGGGCCAACTCCCAGACTACGGGGGAAGCACCTCCCGCTGATAAGGAATCAAAGATATTAGAGGCCTCGGGTAAAATGGTAGCAGCACAAGCCTCCAATTCATGGAGGATAGCCAACACAGAAGCCCTGCTAGCTCGTTACGACAGGGCTCATTATGATCCGCTTGAAAGCTTAATGCAACATTTACCTGAGCCTTTTAAAGCTCAAGCTGATGACCTCATACAGGAGGGAAAGTTCATCACAAACGCCTCCATCAAATGTGCGCTTGATGCAGCAGACACCGCAGCCAGGTCTATTAACACCAGTGTTCTATTAAGGCGACATGCATGGCTGCGTTTTTCGGTACAGTCCACTATTCTTAATCAGCCAGTCAACCAAGACTTCCTCTTTGGCCCTGCTGTAGACACCATTTTAGATCAAATGAAAAAGGACATAGAAACCGCAAATTCAATGGGAGCATTGCAGTTTCAGCAACATAGAAGTTCCTTTTGACGCTCCTCATACAGGGCAGCTACACGAGGCAACACTTCCCAGACATCATCATCATACAAAGGCAACACACAAAGTTCCTTTACCAAGAACTCCAACAGAGGAGGTTATAGAGGAAACAATAATAAGGGAAGAAGACGTGGAGGCAATAACACCAGAGCCTCCACTGCCACAAAACAGTGACTTCATCACGCTACCTCCAGACCACCTAACACCGGTCGGAGGCAGACTCCAACAGTTCCTACCTGTCTGGAACGCAATTACCACGGACAGGTGGGTCAGACAAATTATCCAGTATGGTTATTGCCTGGAACTCACTTCTACCCCACCAAACATACCACCCAGGCACCGTCCTATGTCCAAAGAACACATCACCCTGCTACAACAAGAGGTGAAATGCATGCTGGAAAAGGGGGCCATACTCCTGTCCCAACTTCAAGGGACAGGAGTATACTCCCTATACTTCCTTATTCCCAAGAAGGACTGTTCCCCCAGACCAATATTGGACCTCAGACCTCTAAATCAATACATTTTGTCAGAGCACTTCCACATGATCACACTACAGCAAGTGCTCCCACTACTACAGCAAGGAGACTTCCTAGCAACATTGGACCTCAGGGATGCGTATTTTCACATACCCATCCATCCAGCTCACAGGAAGTATCTCGGGTTCACAATAGAAGGTCAACACTACCAGTTCAAGGTTCTCCCCTTCGGGGTAACCACAGCTCTGAGAGTGTTTACAAAATGCTTAGCGACAGTAGCAGCACACCTCAGGAGGCAACACATCCACGTGTTCCCGTATCTGGACGACTGGCTAATACAAGCAAAATCGTACCAACAGTGTGCAGAACACATGTCCCAAACCCTTCAGCTGCTGCACAGCCTAGGTTTCTCGATAAACTACCCAAAATCGCATCTGCAGCCTTCCCACATACAACAATATCTGGGAGCCACTATAAAAACATCACTGGCAAAGGCATACCCAAACAGAGCAAGGATAGACAGCATGCAGACGCTCATTCAGAAATTTCAGCCACAACACACTCTGCCAGTTGGAGTCTTCATGCAACTCATAGGCATGATGGCATCCTGCATATTCATAGTCCCCCATGCCAGACTTCAAATGCGCCCATTACAAGAATGCCTAGCACGGCAATGGAACCAGGCTCAAGGGCAACTAAAAGACCTAGTGTTGGTGGACAGTCGTGCTCACTACTCTCTGCAGTGGTGGAACCCACAAAACCTTTCCAAGGGGCGACTGTTCCAAGAGCCAGTTCCACAACTAGTACTAACAGCAGATGCATCACTGACAGGCTGGGGAGCCCACCTCCTTCATTACACAATTCAAGGGCTCTGGACAAACAAACAAAAGAAACTGCATATCAACCAACTAGAGTTTCTAGCGATATTCCTAGCCCTAAAAGCATTCCAAAAGTACTTGTGCAGCAAGACCGTGTTGATCTGGACGGACAACATGACCACAATGTACTACATCCAGAAACAGGGAGGAACACACTCTCCACAGCTGTCTCACCTGGCACAGAGCATATGGAAGTGGGCAATTCCAAAATACATCTTTCTCCTAGCAGAACACCTTCCAGGGAAAGACAATCAAATAGCAGACCTGTTCAGCAGGCACAACACACAACTGCACGAATGGGAGATTCACAACAAACATTAAAAAATCACTGAATAAAACAGTTAATGTGAAGTTATAGTTAGGCATGGAAATAATATCTTTGCTTTAACAAAAACTTGGAAATTCAATGAAAGAAACAAAGGTTAATGAGACCTTACAGCTAGGTGAAAATCTCAGTTAAAACATACTGTTTTAAACTAACAAAATCACTGAAATCCACCAGTTCTAGTTATCTCAAGTAACTACAACTCATTCCCTAAGGTAACTATAACTCGCGCCCCGCCATGCACTGCTTCTACCCTTGGATATTGCATCACTTGTAAAATGTTCAATGACTGCATTGATGATATTCCTCATGACATCTGAAATAACATCATTGATATCAACACTGTGCATGACGAGGACATGAATTATATTCACTTTTGGGCACAAGTTAATATTACTTGGCTAATCTCCGATTGGCATAATTTACTTGCCTATTCCCTGGTATATGATTGCCCATGTACCCAGGGGTTGGTAAGTTAAATTTCACCAGTGGACTCCCGCACACATTGTGCCATCTCTAAATAGTGACAGTGCAAAGAATGTCTTCAGACCTATCACGCTGCCCCTGAAGCATAAATATGCAGCTTTAAAACTACAAATTCGAACTGGCAAAAAAAACCTGTGTCAAGGCCTAAACCTTCCTTTATATGTCTCGTGTGGCGTACTGCGCACATGCGCAGTCGAGCTCGCGAGATTTTATGTTTTAGGGTGAGTTTCTCTAGCGAGGGTTAAGCCCCGCCCCTCTTCTCCATTGGCTGGCCTCCTAAACGGTGGCCTGCCATTGGAGAAGAGGTCGCCATGCTGTATTTCTTTCTCTTTAAGCCCCGTCCTTTTCAGACTGGCTGACTTGACTTCCTACTGGCGTAAAAGCTTTCTTTTCTTGCCCCTTAAAGAAGATAAGAAAGCTTTTACGCCAGCAGGAAGTCAAGAGAGAAAAGTGTACGTCATGGCGTCTGCGATACTTGTTTCACATCCCAGCCTTGTTACCCTCCATATTTTCCATACATATCTCCAGATATCTTTGCTCATTTAAATCTGTAGCAACTCACTAATTTACCTTTCCCAACAGTCTCTATCTTTCCTCCCGAGTGAAATGCACAACCCCTCTCTGCAGCACCTCCTCTCTCAAGTGCTGCCTTCCCTTTTCTTCTTTCTTTTCCCTGCTTCTGCTCGAGTTTTGAACATCTCTGCCTCTCGCCCTCACCCTATGTCTTCCTGCGGTATCTAAGCGCCTACTAGCTTCTTTCTGTCTCCCTTCTATTGCTGTTGTCACCTTTGCTAGTAGCGCTTCTTGATTTAGCCTCTTCCCAGGTGCGCTACTCTTGTGGCATGTGCTTTGCCTTTGCTCTCTATCATTCAGTCCTTAGGGTCACAGTTCGGACCCGTTCCAGGAGTGAGTATCCCGGTGGTGCAGTGCCCGAGGTCCGGGTTGCCCAGATATAGCTCAGGTTACAGCCGGGATTCGCGTCACTTTAATCTACTGGACCAATGCACCCGAACCTGGAGGGGTCTAGGTGTTAGCCAGCCCATATGTTGAGGGCACCGTTTAACGCCCCAGCCACCAATGACAACAGAAGCGGTCGGTGCCAGCCGTCTGTTGATACAGCACAGCAACTACACAACGGCCAAGGCCTGGCGGAACGCACCCCACGCCCACAGGTAGCCAAGGCACGACCCCACTCCCCGCCCTGCCCCCCTCTCCTCACAAGGATAGACGGCGGTCCCTTACATGCGCGGCCGGGGTTGGAGGCGCCGGGGTTGGAGACGCCGGGCTCGGAGGCGCTCTTCCAAGGTAGCTCATCTGCTGGGCCGGCTGCCGTGCGACAAGTGCAAGGAGCTCTCGACTGTCAGCAGTGCAGGCGGCGGGGTGTAGCTGCATTGTTTATGTCGTGTCAGTATGTGACCCACTTAAAAAGAACACTTGTTCATTGCTTACATTGACCATCCGTGCAATTCACTCTGCTAATTATGTCCGTCGTTGATCTTTTAATGGATTTGCTCATAATTCTTTTAGCATCCCAGGTCGGGTTAAGACCAATCCCAAGGCAGAACATATCCAGAGAGTCGTCTAGATTTAGAGGAGGTACTCGTTGCAGTTTCGCACATGCTCGTCTGTGTCGGCTACTGTCAGTTTAGTGGGTTGGCTCATGTGGGGGGTGTGCTCTATTTACCCTGTTTAGGGCTTGGAGAGGTTTGGTTATTTTTTATACGTGTTACGTGGCTTTATACGTTATACTTTCCTGGTCCTGTGCCTGTTTAGTGGTGGGGTTGAGCTTATAGTTGTGCAGGGATCTTCTTAGATTTCTCTGTGAATAACAGTGGGCTTATTGTCTAGTTGATTCAGCTGAATCTTCCCTTTTGCCGGGGGTAAGGAGGGGCTTTGCTTACGGGCTCCAGTGGCGAGTAGCAAGTCCATAAGTTCTGTTGTCAGATTGCCCCAGTTATCTGAAAGAGACACGTTAGTGATAGATTCCTTACCTTAGAATATCCCCAGGCGTCAGACTGGATCCGGAAAATTTTGCGTAGCAGTACCCTTGCGCGTCGGTAGGCGTCGTCTGCGGCTCCGCGTCCGTCGTCGGCGTCGTGGGCGCCGTGATGACGTCGTCGGAGTATATAGACGCCGCCTCCGCGTGCTGACGTCAGTTCTTCTTTTTTCCGCGCCAGCCAGCGCAGATCTGGAAAAAGCAGTTCCCTGGTCATTTTTTGACTAACTTTTTGGATCTTTTTGATCTCTTTCGAAGTCTTCACGACTCCGACGGTGCCGTTAGGGATGCCCGGCTTCAAGCACTGCGGCGGTTGCGAGCGACTCATGTCGGTTACGGACCCGCACCGACTGTGCCTGACGTGTTTGGGCGTCGACCATGACGACGAGGCCTGCTCCGACTGTCGGGCCCTCTCGAGGAAGGCCAGGCGGGAGCGGTCCCGCAGGCGACTCGAGATCCGCCAGTCGGCCCCGCGCCGAGTGAGGTCCCGGTCCCGGTCCCACGGGAGGTCGAGGGACAGGTCACGGGGGCGGAGCCGTCACAGCTCCGGGAGTCGGCGCCACTCCTCCGGGTCCAAGTCGTCAGGTAAGAAGCATAAGAAGTCGAAGAGACGTCATCGCTCTTCCGACTCCCCCCGACGCTCGCGCGATGCGGCCGGGGGTTCGGGTGACACCGCCCACGCGGCTCCTCAGGAGTCGCGGGCGCCGCGTTCGGCTCCATACCCCCCGGTCCCTGGGCTGAACGCGACGCCGGGGGAGATAGAGCGTTTCCTCATGGCCATGAGGTCCCTTTCTTCCCCGACGGGTTCCACGGCGCCTTCGGGCCCAGTGAACCCGTCTGGGGGCCCTAGTGGGTCGGGTTCAACCCCGACGCCGTCGGGTGCTTCGGCCTCGACGCCGCCGACGTCTCCGACGCCGGCGCCACAGGGCTCTGCGATCCCGACGCCGCCGCTGCCCTCGGGCTCGGCGCCGCAGGGTTCGACGGTCCCGGCGTCGTCGGTGCCTTCGGGTCCGACGCCGCAGGGCGCCGTTCGGCCCTCGTCGGGCGATGGAGCGTCCCCGGTGGACCTTACGACCCCCCCGGGGTCGGTCCGTGTGGTGTCCCCGCCGGCGTCGGTCCCGGCCGACGCCGTCCCCAATTCCTCTTCTGTATGGGTTCCGGCGTCGGGACGGGGCCTGTCGGCGCCGATCTCGACGCCGGTCGGGGATTTCCATCCCTGTGACCCATCCTCATTCACTTACGACCCTGAGTCTCAGGAGATGGGGGAAGTGGAGGATTGGGAGGGGTCTGAGGACCCTCTGGCAAGGGAATGTCAGTCTAACATGGACTGGACAGGAGACCTTGGGGAGGCCAGTGGCCTGGACACCTCTCCAGACACTGGATTCGTCTCTCCTCCTTCCGTGGCTTCGGAGGAGGGCGCTACATATAGTGTGGTGTTGATGAGGGCTGCTCAGGCCTTGGACCTCGAGCTCCCCGTCGCGGCCGTGAGGACTAATCTCCTCACTGAGGTCCTTAAGCCGCAGTCAAGCTCCATGGAGCCAATGCTGCCGTTTAATGAGGCCTTGTCGGACGTTCTGTTGGGCACTTGGTCCAGGCCCGCTACAGGTTCGCCTGTAGATAGGAACGTGGCCAGACGCCACCGCCCGGCTCCGGGCGACCCATGTTTCCTGTCCACCCACCCCACCCCCGAGAGTCTGGTCATCCAGGCCTCTAACTCCCAGACCGCCTTCCCGTCAGCACCCCCTGATCGGGAATCCAAGAGGTACGAGGCCTTTGGCAAAAAAGTCTTCTCGTCCCTTAGTTGTGGACTGCGGTCTTCCAACACCGCATGCCTCTTGGGCCGTTACACCCATTCTATATGGGACACGGTGGCGGAAGTGCTGCCAGAGTGCCCGTTGGAGGTACGGGCCAAACTCGGCCGAGCCCTTGTGGAGGGTCGGGACGCAGCGAAGTATTCGATTAGGTGCGGACTGGACACCACTGACTCGCTGGGCAGAGCGATGGCTACGACGGTGGCGATTCGACGCCACGCCTGGCTTAGGTCCGCCAACTTCTCGGCTGATGTCCAGAATACTCTCATGGACATGCCGTTCGATGGCCGTCGCCTCTTTGGCGACAAGGCAGACCACGCGCTCGAGCGCTTTAAGGACTCCAGGGCTACGGCCAAGTCCTTGGGCCTCTCGGCCCCGCGCCAGCAAGTGGCTGCTTTTCGCTCCTTTCGTGGCCACGGAAGGGGCGTCCCCACACGTGCCGCCGGCCACTCGCCGCAAACTGTCGTCCAGCGCGGCGGCGGCCGTGGAAACCGCCGTGGAGGCGGTAGGGGAGGCAAGCGGAGCCAGTCCACACCTGCCCCCGCAGCATCCGCCTCTAAACCCTCCTAGTCCGTGCTTTCCGGCCCAGGTGACGCCAGTGGGAGGCAGGGTTCGCCATCACCACTCTCACTGGCGCACAGTCACTTCGGACAGGTGGGTGCTGCAGATCGTCCGAAGGGGCTACTCCCTCCCCTTCGAGTCGACCCCTCCAGCCATGCCACCGCAACACCACCGCGTGTCGGGGGATCACTTGCGGCTCCTGCGGGAGGAAGTTTCGGCCCTCTTGGCCAAGGGGGCCATCGAGCGCGTTCCTGGGCCAGAAGTAGGACGTGGTTGCTACTCCCACTACTTTCTGGTACCCAAGAAGGGCAAAGGGGGCCTACGCCCTATCTTGGACCTGAGGAACGTCAACGGCTTCCTCCGGAAGGAGCGGTTCAAAATGCTGACACTGGCTCAGGTCTTGGCTGCCCTAGACCCAGGAGACTGGATGGTAGCGTTGGACTTGCAGGATGCGTATTTCCACATCCCCGTCCTGCCGGCCCACCGGCGTTACCTGCGGTTCACGGTAGGCCTCGAGCACTTTCAGTTTACCGTGCTCCCCTTCGGCCTTACCAGCGCCCCACGGGTGTTCACGAAGGTGATGGCGGTGGTCGCAGCTCACCTGCGCAGGTTAGGGGTTTCAGTCTTCCCCTACCTAGACGACTGGTTGTTGAAGGCGGGCTCGCCCCAGGCAGTCGTCCACCACCTCCAGACTACGGCGGATCTCCTGCACAGGCTGGGATTTTCCATCAATGTGCCGAAGTCACACCTGTGCCCCTCTCAGAAGCTCCTTTTCATCGGAGCGGTTCTCGACTCGGCGCAGTTTCGGGTTTACCCGCCCGAACAGCGAGTCCGGGATATACAGGCCCTGATCCCGGTCTTCGGGCCGTTGTCCCGGGTTTCGGTCAGGTTGACGCTGAGGCTTCTGGGACTGATGGCCTCCTGCATCCTTCTGGTGCATCACGCACGGTGGCGGATGCGGGCTCTGCAGTGGGACCTGAAGTTTCAGTGGGCCCAGCACCGGGGCAACCTTTCCGACCACGTCCTGATCTCGGAGGGCACTGCGAGACAGCTGCAGTGGTGGCTCACGGACCGCGATTGGGTCAACGGCAGATCCCTCTCCCTTCCCCAACCGGAGCACGTAGTTGTGACGGACGCGTCCCTCCAGGGCTGGGGTGGCCACTTGGGAGAGGCGGAGATCAGAGGACTCTGGTCTCCGGCGGAGTCCCGGCTCCATATCAATCTGTTGGAGCTGCGGGCGATTCGTCTGGCACTGAAAGCATTCCTCCCGTCTGTCCGAGGGAGTGCAGTGCAGGTGTTCACGGACAACACCACCGCCATGTGGTACTGCAACAAACAGGGCGGTGTGGGGTCGTGGACCCTCTGCCAGGAGGCTCTGCGCCTCTGGCAATGGCTGGAACATCAGGGCGTGACTCTGGTGGTTCAACACCTGGCAGGTTCTCTGAACGCCAGGGCGGACGAACTCAGCCGTCGGTGCTCGATGGATCACGAATGGCGTCTGCACTCGGACGTGGCGCAAGGCCTCTTTCTGCGTTGGGGAGAGCCTTGGTTAGATCTATTCGCCACCGAAGAGAACGCGCAATGTCATCAGTTCTGCGCGTTGGAATTTCCAAGGCGGCACTCGCTCGGAGACGCTTTTCGTCGCGAGTGGAGCTGCGGTCTGTTGTACGCCTTTCCGCCTATACCTCTTCTGCCCAGAGTGCTGAAGAAGATCAAGCGCGACCGGGCACAAGTCATCCTTGTGGCTCCGGACTGGGCACGAAGGTACTGGTATCCCGAGCTACTCAGTATGTCAGTCGATCCCCCGGTTCGTCTGCCTCTTCAGGAGGACCTTCTGTCGCAGCAGCAGGGGACGGTCCTCCACCCGAACCTGTCCAGTCTCCACCTCCATGCATGGAGATTGAGCGGCGGCAGTTGAGGCCATTTGACTTGCCTCCTGAAGTTTGCAACATCATTCTGGCAGCCAGGCGTCCCTCCACAAAAACGGTATACGCCTGCAGGTGGAACAGATTTGTGGCATGGTGCACAGCAAAGGCTGTGGATCCTCTCAATGCCCCTCTCTCTGAGATTCTTCTCTTCCTTCTTTCTCTCGCCCAGCAGGGCTCTGCTCTGGGCACTGTCAAGGGCTATCTTTCGGCTCTTTCGGCCTTTCTGAGGCTGCCTGACCAACCCTCTTTGTTCAAGTCCCCTATCGTAAATCGATTCCTGAAGGGCATCACTCATACTTTTCCTCCTGTTCCCTTCGTGATGCCTCAGTGGGACTTGAACCTGGTTCTGACATTTCTGATGTGCGCTCCCTTTGAGCCACTTCACAACTGTCCACTTCGCCTTCTTTCTTTAAAGACTGCCTTCCTGGTAGCCATCACCTCTGCCAGGAGAGTGAGTGAGCTCCAGGCTCTCTCTTGTAAGCCTCCTTTCCTTTCAGTCCATCCGGACAAGGTTGTTTTGAGGACTAGGCCCTCCTTCTTGCCTAAGGTGGTCACGGCCTTCCACATGGGGCAGTCCATCACATTGCCCACCTTCTTTCCGCCTCCGCACCCCTCGAGAGAGGAGGAGAGGCTCCACCGTCTGGACCCAAAACGTGCGCTCTCATTCTATCTGGATCGCACACGCCAGTTCCGGGTGGATGATCAACTCTTTGTTGGGTACGCGGGCGCTAAGAAAGGGAAAGCGGTGCACAAGAGGACCATTTCTAGATGGATTATCATGTGCATCCAGGCGTGTTACTCCTTGGCAAAGAAGGAACCACCTGTTGGGCTGCGGGCTCATTCCACTCGAGCCACGGCCACTACAACTGCCTTGGGCCGAGGTGTGCCCCTGCAGGACATTTGCCAGGCTGCTACGTGGGCTTCGTTGCACACGTTTGCGAGGCACTACTGCCTGGACAGTCAAGTCCGGAGAGATGGCTACTTCGGCCGTTCCGTTCTCCAGGACTTTCTGGTGTGAATATTGGTTCGCAGACCCACCACCACGGGGATGGTATTGCTGGGGTATCTATTCTAAGGTAAGGAATCTATCACTAACGTGTCTCTTTCAGATGCACAAGTTACTACTTGTGTAACGATATATCTGTAAGAGACATTAGTTAGTGATAGATTCCTTACCGACCCACCCATCCTCCCCGTTCTGCGAACCGATATCTAGGGTTAAGGTCATCCCCTTTCAGGGCCCTAGTTTCTTGGCACCAGTGTCGGTTTTTGTCATGGCTCTGCGCTTCTGGCGCGGAAAAGCTGTGGCTAAGAACTGACGTCAGCACGCGGAGGCGGCGTCTATATACTCCGACGACGTCATCACGGCGCCCACGACGCCGACGACGGACGCGGAGCCGCAGACGACGCCTACCGACGCGCAAGGGTACTGCTACGCAAAATTTTCCGGATCCAGTCTGACGCCTGGGGATATTCTAAGGTAAGGAATCTATCACTAACTAATGTCTCTTACAGATATATCGTTACTCAAGTAGTAACTTGTGCGTTTTGTAAAGTCTCCCTGTTCATTTTTTAAATTTCTGAGCACCTTGCGTAGCCAGTTGATCAGGGCCGGACTGGGAACCAGAACCGGCCCCGGCAAAGTGCTCGGCCGGCCCCCTCCGGGAAGAGAGGGGAGGGGGGGAGAGGTGCGACCGCGCTCTGTGCCAGGGCCGGTTTTCGGCCGTTTTTGTTACGGGCCGTTTTTGCAGCATAACGGCCCTGTAACAAAAACAGCCCCAGGGGCCCAAAACCGGCCCCCAACCATGCGGCCCACCGGGGAATTGCCCGGTGCCCTCAACGGCCTGTCCGGGCCTGCAGTTGATCACTGTGGATGTGTCTGTGGCCCTCCATTTGATCCTCCTGTCTAACTTTGTAGCTTCGTCGCATGCGGAAGTGCCCACCGCGCGAAATGATGTCGGCATTGGTATTCCTAGGTCCATACTTAGAGTCTGGGGATTGTGATTGCTTTCCCCCCGTTGGAAATCTCATAGTTGGTAAGATTATTTGCGAAGGTTTTACACAGGAAGATGTAATTGATTGTTGAGATTTATTTGAAGGTGCTGTGTGACTGATACTGGGGGTCTTGGGCCTTGAACACTTGTTTGGCAGGGATTAGTTTCAAGGAACCGAGGAAATTGTTAATTTTTACCCATTCCTTGCTATTTCGAGCAGCATTGCTAGGATTTCCCAGGTCACTGATGTTAAAGTCCCCTGTGAGGACAACTTTATGAGAAGGGAATTCCATAAGAATGACTTCCAGGTGGTTACAGAGGTCACTGGTTGCTTGCTGGTTTGATGCTTTCTGCTGGTTGTGATAGCAGTCGATCAGGAGCCATGGAAGATTTTTATGAGCTATTGTTAGACCTGAGAATGTTGCCACTTGCAGAGCTGGGGAGTTTTGATTGTGGGGCACAACTTTGTTCTTGTTGGTTTGCTTCATAAAGACTGAGAAACGACCTTGTGGCTTGCCAAATATGTTAGTGCATTTGGCTTGTTTAAACAGCTCGTAGAAGCCATGTAAGACAGTTGGGGTGAGCACACACGTTTCCTGTAGGCAGCTGATATCACTTTATGTAGGAAGCCACCTCAGATTTTGCTAGTAGAACTGCCCCCAGACCAGCCACATACCATGATGTAATTGAGAGCTTTTGCTCTGTTGTCAGTTTCTGCGAGTGTAGGCGAAATGGTTGGCAGTGGTGAGGAATAGCCCAGTTGGGTGCCCCTTTGAGTATTGACCAGCTGGTTCCACTCGTCATGGTTGTTGGTTTTTGACATGCGTCTTACATTTCTTTGATTTTTAAAGAAAGGTGGTGGCTTGGTGTTGTGTGTGTCTGGCTCTATGTGTGTCTGGCTCTATGTGTCTCTGGCTCTGTGTGTCTCTGGCTCTGTGTGTCTCTGGCTCTGTGTGTGTCTGGCTCTGTGTGTGTCTGGCTCTGTGTCTCTGGCTCTGTGTGTGTGTGTGTGGCTCTTTGTGTGTGGCTCTGTGTGTGTGGCTCTGTGTGTGTGGCTCTGTGTATGTGTGTGTGGGTGTCTGTGTGTGTGGGTGTGGCTCTGTGTGTGTGGCTGTGTGTGTGTGTGTGTGTGTGTGTGGCTCTGTGTGTGGGTGTGGCTCTGTGTGTGTGTGTGTTTTTGAAACATAAATAAAACGTGTTATTTGCAACGTCAATAGCTCAAACTCGCATAAATACGCGACCTAATGCATTGCAAATGCAATAGGTCTCGCATTTGCGAGAGATTAAGCTATTGGCATTGTAAATGACAATGCCATTTATTTATCTGTTTTCAAAACCAACACATAAATAAAAATGATTTCATTTACAATGCCAATAGCTCTAACTTTTGCAAAGGCGCAATCGTTGCATTGTAAATGCTTGTTAATACTTTATATGTCCCCTCTAAGGTAGGCCCAACATGCCCATAGGGCAGGGTGCAGGGTATTTAATAAATAGGACATGTGTATTTCAGTATTACATGTCCTGCCAATGAAAAATCTCCAAAGATGTTTTTTCACTGCTGCAAGGCTGACTGTCATTGAAAGGCACTGGGTTACATTATAACAATGTATAATGTATGACAACAGTCTAAGAATAGCTAAAACTATAGTTGAAGAACGCAAAACATTAATCATTTAATACCCAAATGGATGGAAAAGTTGAATTTGAAATAACTTTTTTGAAAATGCCATAGTTGTCACTTTTCTGCCTAAAGCCTATTTTCAGAGATACTCCCCAGCTGTCTCCTGGCAGCATGCTTAGGGGTATGAATTGCTCTCAGGAAGAGGAAAAAAGGACCTTTGCTAGTAGGGGGTGTGACCTCCTCCTGGCAGGATGGCCTGGGGTTGTGGCCACCAACTGTACAAGCTTCAAAGGGGCAGCTTCCGTTACAGGCAGCTGTAACTCACACCTAGGCCTGTCCCTGCCTTTGTCTAAATAGCCAGAGTGGCACCAGTGTTGGTGGGGGCCCTCTTCCAGTACTGGTTTCGCAGGAAGCATACTTAATTTCCCTGGACAGGGGTGTGCCCATAGCTATGACTCAGGGAAAGAAGATTCACTCATCTTGGGATTGCTTAGAGCTAAACCCCATGAAGTGATGTAAAAGTGGGTAGGGTTGCCCATGGGGACTTTACTCCTATCGTTCAGGGAGTCTTCCCCACCCACAAGCTAGGGTCAGGCATAAAGGTGGTACTTCGGGCTACCTTCCTCAGAACACTGCTGGACCTATGGAAAACACCTAAGGACTGGACCTCCGATGAAGGACTGAGCCTCTCGTGATACCCGTGGAGAGACACCCCAAGGACTGGACCTGTTCCCACTTTTACCCCTTAGAGTGGACTCGAAAGGCTAGTTATCCAGCCTCCTGTTAAACTCCAGAAACACAAAAGCAGCAAGAAGCCTTCAACAGAGGGGAGCTCAGCAGCCCAGCTCCAATTAGATTTGCCTGACCCTTGGCTGGTGTTAGAGTGTACTCTCTCCTGCTCAAGATTGTAAAAGTGAGCACTTTGGAACTTTTTTGGAACTTTTTCATAAAGGAACCAGAGGCTACCATGGGATCCCCACCGAACCACCACCACCGCCGTATTGCGGGTCGGATTCAACTTGCTGGTTTGCCGTGCTGAAAGCAGTTCTACCTTCAGAGAAGTTTCTAAGTCCCAATCCGAAGGATATCACCGGGACCAACGCCAAGCACCACCCCACTGTCGTCCAAACCCTACGTTAGAGCAATCCGGCAGCCTGGCCCGCCAACAAGAAAATTCCTCCAGAGAAAGACTAAGTCAGAAGATAAACTTTTCACCAGGATAAACCCGGTCCCTGCGCGTTTGGAACTTTTTTGGCACTAGACGACGCCTTAAAAAAACATACCTCCGGTTTCCTTCATCAGATATTTGTCATTTGGGTGTCTATTTCAATATAAAAATATACACTCTGTGTATAAATTGAAATGGAATTTTTATTGCGTTGTGTTTTCGATGTATTAACTTTTGTTCTTGATAAATGCTTTACACTTGTTTCCTCTTACTTAAACCTGACTGCTATGTGCCACAACTATCGAGGACAGAGCTAAGGCTTAAATTAAATAAAAGTAACCTAACTGGACCTGATACGGCATAGTGACATTATTACTATTTTACTTTACCATTGGGTGTTTTGTTTGGTGATGATTGTAAATGGGTAGACCAAGTTTAGAAAAATGCCTTAACCCCTTCCACGCTCATGACGAGCTGGGCTCGTCATGGTGTAGCCTCCTCGCACGCTGTCGAGCCCAGCTCGTCATGTAACATGGGTTTTTAAAAATCTCAGCATACGGCCGTAATTACAATAGCGCCCATGAGGTTAACTGTGACTCGCTTGCATGTATATTTTGCTGCATGAATGCTTTTCTGGATTAACATACTGTGCATTATGCCGCCATCTAGTGGTTGGGTGCGGAAACATTCATGTTTTTCTTTTTTTTGTGGGTGTCGTCGACCACCATATGTTGGTAAGTCCATCCCTTGTGTGAAGTTTGTGTGCGTGGTTTCCATCTTCAGATTATTTATTCTGCCAATGGGCTTGAAAGCACAACGGAGAAGCTCTGAAAAAATTTGAGAGGAGAAGACTACTAGTTGGAAAATCAACAAAAATCGCCAAAGACGACCAAAAATTCTAAAGAGGAGAAGGTGAGCCTTCTCGATCTCGACGGGGGACATCGCCGGTAAGAACAACGTGGTCAGCGGATGAAGAGGGGAGAGGTGAAAGAGGTCAAGGAAAATACTTCCTTTAACATTTGGCCTAACTATCATCACAAATTCACGAGACCGCACAAAGTCTGCAACCTTTGGCTACCGAAGGGCCACGGGGGCTGTGCTGCCTGCACAGAGTTTCAACCGAAAACACTCAAGGAACAACATTGACAAAGGCTAGAGCATTACACTAGGGCGAGCTCTCACAATATGCAGGAATCGCTCAAAGACTTTGGCTTATCCAACTAACGATAAAGAGAATGTCGAAGAGGCCGACACTGCGCAAGGAGAGGAGTCTTGAAGCCGAAGTCTACGCAGCCGGCTCCGGAAAGAGGCAAGCGTTGAAGGCACCGAGAAGAAAAGACTTAAGGTAACCAAAGTGGCGAAAGGCATGGAGAGTAATCCTTCGAACTCCAAATTCACAGTTCCTACCAAAGATGGTGTCATAATTACATGTCAACCAAAGCATTCAACTACCAGCTTTCTTCCAAGAGCCAAAGAAACAGGCAGACAGGGACTTTCACACACTGGGCGTGCAGACGGCAGAATGTACTACGTACAGCAAACAAAAGGTTTTCGTAACAGAAGCCAATTGTTCATCTCCTTTGCCAGAGCAAGCAAGGGATCCAATAACAAAGTAAATAATCGCAAGATAAATAGTAGAAACTATGCAAATGTGCTACTCCAGAGTGGGAAAGACATTACCCGTGTTTCCCAGGGTGCATTCAACCAGAAAGAAGGACGCAACACTTGCATTCCTAGCAAATGTACCCATTGATGAAATCTGCACAGCAGGAACCTGGTCATTTCCACACACCTCCACAAAACACTACTGTGTGGATATCCAAATGAAAAAAGAGGCACAAGTGGGACAGATGGTACTACAACTCCTGTTTGCAAACACATCCACATTTCAACCCAAACAATCAAACGAGCAGGATACTACTATGTAATTTAATGCACAGCATGCGGATCCAGAGAACGATTCATACTGCAAAACAAAATGGTTACTTACCAGTAGGAGTAGTTTTTCAGATTGAAGAATTTTCTGGATTCACATATGACCTATGTGACTCCCCAGAAATGGGAGATGAAACAAACAGGTGGAAAAGAGAACAGAAAAGAAAGATAAAAGAAAGAAATATATAAAAATGGCAACCACGCACAGGAATGTACAGGGCACCGTCTGACGTCAGACAAGGGATGGGCTTACCATCAAACAGTGGTCGACGACACTCACGTCGGAAAAAAATAAAATTAAAATAAAAACATGAACGTTTCCGGACCCAACCACAAGATGGCGGAATAATGCACTGCATATGAATCCAGAAAAGTCTTCAAGCTGCAAAACTACTCCTATTGGTGAGTAACCATTTAATTATCTGTGTTGTGCGAACCTAGCCGAAAGGCAGTAGCTATCATGGAAGAGCTGTCTCAATTATTCGTAAAGTCCATCAAGCCAAATTGTCTCACCTGCTTTCGAAAAATGCGGAAATATTAACCTTTTAAAGTTGGGCACAACATTTTATTCCATTGGTTAACCCAGCTTACACCATGTGACCTCATGAGCTGCTTAGAGTTAGGATGTGATGATAATGTCACAAAGTCCACTTTGGCTCACTAAAATACTTTTTGACTCTTTAGCTCTCCCTTTGAAATCGCAAATGTCACTGGTGTGAAGTATCTCCATTGGTTTAAGTTTGTGTGTGAAATGCCAACAGCATTTGGTCAAATACATTAATATTTACTACCTTTCTGGTTAAACATGGAAAAGCAATTTCTTTGCTTGGTTCTGTGCAACAGAATTAAAAAAAAATAGAAAGCTGCACCCCTTGCACTGAACTACATATCAGTGTAAAATAATTCTGGGCTTTTATTTCTTAAATTTAGTTTAGGAATTTTACAGAGCTTTACTGTTAGATGACGCTCCAGCGTCACAACTTCCCCAAAACATGTAAATTCACTTTTTGCTATTGTTCTCCTTTTTTTGCTGCATTAGACTTTCATGGTCACTCTCTGTTTTATGACAAATGGGACTTGGAACTGTTTCCCCTTCTCTACTAGCTTGTAACCTAACTACATAATGCTACTTAATACACTAACCAGAGCTTTATTGTATTAATGTAGGAGACATGAGAATTAAATAAAGTTTGCTGTCTATTTCTTTATTCCTCTGTACTTTGATTAAGTTCTGAATTGTAGAACATAACTGCTATGAATGTTTTTATATATTTTAAAGATGTTTTTTGCAAATCTGTCCCTACAAATGGCTATATGTTATCCTTTTTTTTAGATATATTGACACCCATGCACTTTATTTTGGATAGAATGTATTTTTTGCAATCATCATTTGTAATGTATATTTTGTGAGTTTCTATTCGAAATAAACAATTATGGATTAATTGATTGATTAAATTGTCACATCCCACAGAGGATCCTCCAGCAAATAGTTAATAGACAATTATTCTAATATCCCATTGGCCAAACTAGAGTCCAGGTGCCGCACAATGGCTTAAGTCTCCAGTTAACAGGGATACCAGGAATCTGGTAATCCATATTCACATGAGATCCAGGTCAAAGTGATTTCTGTTGGTCTCAGGTCAATGCATGAGCCCGTAGATGTACTGTGATAAGCGCCCACAACAACTTACCCAGGTGTCCTAAATTTTGAGAGTAAGAAACTCAGAACTAGTTTGAGTGAGGAGGTTCAATTGAAGGATTCATGGGATAGCAGACCCACACATAACCCAGAGGCCGGACTACTCGGAATTGAAAACTGGGATGTATTGTCAGAATCAGCCACATAATTTAAAGAGGTTAGCTTGGAATAGTAAGGGCTGGAGAGGCAGTTTAGAAAACAGAGTGACAACAGGACACTAACAGCAACCACAGCATCTCTCTCTCTGGAGCTGGTCTAGAGAAGGGCTTGCCTGGGGTCAGCAATAATCAAACTGGTAGCAGGTGGTGCAATTACATTTATGGTCTTGGAATTCGCCCTCTCTGCAGGTTCTTGACTTCTAGTCACTCAGTTACTTCCTGAGCTAGACGGCTCAGTACCTTAAAGTGCAACCCATGTAGGGGTCAGATTGCGGAGCATTCTCCTGGCTTGTGTAGTCGGGGGTTAGATTACCTCCTCTCTAAAGGCAGTATTAATCACTCCTTTCCTGGGATTGTCTGGACTCTGGTGTATTGTCCAAGCCCTTAACGGACTATAGCAGCAGCATCATGTTCCTTGCAAAACATTTCTTTATGCTATTGCAGACAGGAACTCCTTCAAAAGTCCAAATAATTGCTCAAGGAGGTCAATTGACAGTAAACAGGGGCCAGCAAACAGACTAACTTTTTCCAAATTTCAGCCACTGACATCAGACTAGAGTGAATTTCGTGAAGTTTTTAGAAAAGGTATAGCAATTAGTAAAGGCTGTTATAATAGACCCCCTCTGTCAGATAGCCAATAGGCTTAGCAAAGGTCTTCAGAGTTGCTAGTTAATACATTGCACAGCCTATGAAGGAGGCTCGCGTGCAGTGCATGGCAGAAACTGGTTTGTCAGTTAGCAGGTGTAGGACAGAGACTGAGGAACTAAATGTGTATTGGTTGTCGCCTCCACAGCACTTTTAATGCATTCATGTCATTCACCTGGCAAAGGCAATAACATCTATTTAAGTAAACAAAGTCTGAAACATACCACACACAGCACTGAGTGTGGGGCGTATAATGTGGAGGTGAGGAGGATGTACAAGGTGTTCAGTTACTGGGGACTGCAAATTTTTTACAAGAGAGTCTAAAAGTACCTATTGTCCAGGAATGCTGATAAAAAGGTCTCGGCCCTTCAGATCACAATTCAGCTGCTAAGTGTCAGTCTGTTCATAACCTGGCATATAGAGGCTGTACCCACCCTCTGCTGTGGAAGGCAGCACACTGTGGGTGCACCAACTGACCCTCACAACCTTGGGTTCTGCTGGTGAACATTGAAAAAAGCCTATTGCACCTCATGTGGACTCAGCAATTGTTGTGCTCACTGCACTAAGAAATGCAGAGCACATCTGAAAACGTGAAATATGGACAGATTCCACTGATAGGATTTATGGGCACACTTTCATATGGCACATTGTAGATTTAAAACTCTCCTACACCCCTCTACCGCCAAACACCCCTATAAACCCTTACTCCTCACCAGCCCCTTGCTGGCCCCCCACGTGAACCTCATGACTTCTGCCCGCTCTCCCAACCTAGCAATCCATACACCTCTTTCCATAGCCTAGTTCTGCACCATCAAAATGCAGGTCTGTACTGTCATCCACTCACATTATCATCACCTTCAATACCTGTTGTATTAATGCAGCTGTGTGATTTTTAATTAATAAACAAAATCCTTGCATGATATTTACTTTTCTTTTCATTCTTCAGAGAAAAAATCAGAGACAGGATGTTTGATTGAGAAAGAGTCCAATACATACTCATTAAAAAGAGTCTACAAGAGTGAAAGAAGCTTCACCTGTACTGAGTGTGAGAAGAGATTTAACAGGAAGGAACTTCTTTTGGCGCATCAAAGAATACACCCTGAACTAAAACTGAAGCCTTACCTCTGCTCGGAGTGTGGAAAGAGCTTTACTGAAATGTCGAGTCTTCTTTGGCACCAAAGGTTTCATACAGGAGGGAAGCCTTTTCACTGCTCTGTGTGTTTGAAGAGTTTTACTCGAAGGCAAAGTCTTCTAAGGCATGAGATTATCCACACAGGAGAGAAGCCATATCATTGCAATGTGTGTCAGAAAAGCTTTAATTTAAAGCAAAACCTTCTATCGCACCAAAGAACACACACCGGAGAGAGGCCCTACCAGTGCTCTGAGTGTGAGAAAAGCTTTGCGTACAGGGATGCTCTTCTAAACCATCAAAAAACACACACAGGAGAAAGGCCATATCAGTGCACGGACTGTGTGAAAAGCTTTAGTCAATTGTCAAGTTTTCTAGTACATCAAAAAACACACACAGGAATGAGGCCTCATCAGTGCACTGAGTGTGATAAAACCTTTGCTTATAAACGAAATCTTCAAAGGCACCGAAGAACACACACAGGAGAGAGGCCATATCACTGCACTGAATGTGAGAAAAGCTTTACTCTTAGGCAAAGTCTTGTAAACCATCAACGAAAACATGAAGAAAAAATCCCTATCTGTGCACAAAGTATGACAAATGCTTAACTCAAAAGCAACCTTTACTAGACCACCTGAGAACACACGTGAGAAAGGTTCTTTCATTGCAGTTTGTGAGGAAAGCTTTTCTCAAAAGTAAACCCTTCTAACACATCAAAGTACACACCTGAAGAGAGGACCTACCATTGCTTAGAGTGTGAGAAAAACTTCAGTTAAAGAATGTTCTTCTAAGCCATCACAAAAAACACAGGAGAAAGACCCTATAAGAGCATAGATTGTGTGAAAAGCTTTACTCAAATGTCACATTTTCTAATAATCAAAGCCCCCATCGCCTTGCTTTAGGCTGCTGTACCCTACCCCCATCTGACCCCCAACATCCTAGCTGCTTTATTCTACCTCCAACACTAACCCCAACAGCCCCTGTCCCCTGGCAGCTGTATCCTACTTCCACCTGACCCCAACCAATTTGTCATCTAACTCTTATTTATTACTCCTGGTCTCCTGGCAGACTTTTCTTCTACAGCTGACACCAAGTAATCCATCCTTTCTGACCCTAACCCAACAATCGTGGCAGCTCTATCTTAACCCCCACCTGATCCCAAACCAATGCATCATCCGACTGCCTTTCCGAACTCCGCCCCCTTACTCAAACAGTCCTGCTGTTCTGACAGGTCATATATCCCCCACTTGACACCAAGTAACCCACCATCTAGCTACTGTTTGCTCCCTCCACCCAATCCCTACTAACTTATCATAATACACTCCTCGAACACCCACCCTAACCTCAAACCTCATGTGCCGTGTGTCCCTCTGGAGGTTGCTTAGCATGGTTCTGCCCTGCTCCAACCGGCTGTCCAGCACTGGAGCGCCTTCTACAAAGCCAGTTGCGATGAGTGGGGTTAGAGGATGTGGGTGGGTGAGCTGGTCGTGGTGCTGCTGCTGCTATTCTATGCTAGCAGATGGCTGCCGGGAGATGCAGCTCCACTGCCTCTAGGAGGCAGGTGTGCATCCAGAGAGCAAACGTCAAGGCCAGTTGTCCCTGTTCTACGCGTTTTGTTGTCCTGTATGGTAACTTGCTTGCTTAATAGTCCCTCTTCCTGTGGCATGGTCTCCCTCTGACCTACGTACCAGTCACTGCTGAGCTATCTTGGTGCCTCACCTTTGTTGTGTCAAGTATTAAGCAGACTTTGGTTCCTCTGGGTTTATTTACCCAAAACGAGAACAGGGTGTTTTTACCTATTTGAAGAGACAATTATAAACAAGCATAGACAAAGTCAATAGGACTCATCTATGTAAGAGCTGTTGGTTTAGTCAATGTGTTTTAGCCATGTTGTACAGTGTAGTGGAATGGCATAGTGTGTAAGAGTAGAGCAGAGTGGAGCGGAGCAGAGTGCAGTGGTGTAGAATGGAATGGATAATAGAATGTTGTGGAGTGGTGTAGAGTGGCGTATGCATGGGGTGGTAGCACACTGCCATTACAGACAACACATTTACAATTGAAATGACCATTACATTTGCAGAGACATACAGTTTCCCTTATAAAGGTATACAGCACACAAACGACATGTGGTAATGTTATCACCTACTGTATTGTTTTGATCGTATTAAACAATTTGTTTCCACAACATTTCAGAATAACAAACAAAATGTGCTTTGTTTGTGTTTTCCTAATTTTCATATTGTCTGAAATATCTGCACAGATCATTTACAGACATGTAAATGTTGTTTTGTACTAGAGAAAAACATTTCCTTTCACAGCAAAATTGTTACAAAAATCCTTTCACTTTGAAGTCCGAGAAAGGAAAGTAAACACCAATCTTCCTCGTTAGACATAGTGCCTAATATTTGACCTCTGTATTTGCACAGTAAATGTGACAAGATAAGAACAAGATTGAAAGGCCTGTTTACAATACACAAGTACTAGTGGAAGGAGAATGCAGTAAATAGGCTTTGCTCCACAGGAGGGATGAACTGAAGCTCGACAGCCTTAAACAAATAAAGCAGCAAATAGAAAGTTAGCAAATGTGAGTTACAAATCACCAAGCAATAGACTGCATGCATTTCTAGGGAAGCTTTCAGAATATCCCCTAAGATGTCGTTAGTTGTGCTGTCTGGTAGGCTTTAACGTAAAAACCATGGGGGGGGGGGGGTGGGGGGGGGCAATGTTAATGGTGTCACTCTCTAATACTGGCAACTCTAAACAAAATTAACAATTTAAACACTGGAGTTTTGTTCAGTTTTCCCTTCTAGAAATGTGATCAAATACATGATGGCTAGCATGCAAGGGCCAGTCCGACTTCCTTAAAATTGTAAAAAGCCACAGTGTGATCCTTTAGCAAAAGATAGTGGAGAGATTTTGATGGTGATTAGCAGGCTCAAATCCCCACCACACCCCTTCCCCAACTTTAACACCTAATCCCAGCTAAGAAATGAGTGACAAAAGATGTTTACTGTTGATACATTATAGAGGGACCACTAAAAAATACAGCACCATTTTAAGTATGTTTTACCTGTTTCCTAGGGCCTAATAAACATTTCCCTCTATCACAGAGTGACGCGCCCTGGAGATAACTTAAAGCTCCACAGGTGTGCCAGCAGCCCAGTTTGAAGATATCTTGACCAGGTCTAGCCAATTCTGTGCAACCACTGGATGCTAATGATTAATGGTAGAGTGGCTCCAAAAAAAACAGAACACAATGAGACTTTACAGCCCTAAGAACAGCTTTCCTGCTACCGCAGCGATAGAATAATATTGGATGCTGGGTAGTGCGAATGGCGAATCCTATCCAATCGTTGCACCAACAAAGACCCGAAAGACCCAGTCTTGGTAACAAGTATCCCGAAAGAACTTAAATATTGAACCCTCTTGTATCCATTCCAGTAAAGACGTGGGAGTCCTCCGTGCAATTCGTACGACATCGCTACTTTAATTCAGTCCTTGTGCACTAGCTGATTTCTGCAGTTAAATCTTCCTACCGTGGCCCAAACCTCTTTGCCTCTCTGACTCTGCCGCTTCAGCACACTCCATAACTCGCTCTGTGTGACAGGCATAACCAGCACCAAGTGATGACATATGTACACAGTTCATGTCACCAGAAACTATAAAGAACAAGCAACGATGGGCATGCTTAATAATACAAGCAATAACGGTTACAGTGGGTGGGGGAAGCAAGGGACAGAGGAAAAAGGAAGCAAAAAGAACGAGGGAGGACAGGTGGGTGTAAGCACACTGTTGAGGGAGGACGAGATGAACATAGAAGAGGATGCACAAATGAGCCAGCTAAGAATACAAGGAAAACAAGCAGCGAAGCAGCAGTGAGAGAATGGGTAGGAGCACGGAACAGGTAACCTCTAGAAACAGAGCCTAACTTTTGATCTCAATCTTTGAATGTTTAGCAAATGTGACGGGATAAGAATAAGATTTACAGGCCTCTTTACAAAAACAGAGCAGAGCGAGTAAGAAAACAGGACTGATAGTGTCAATTGCTTTTCAAGAAAGAAAAAAGTAGTTAATAAAACACATGCTAAAATGGTGACCAGTATATTGATATAGTATTTGGTCCCTGCTCTCGTGGAGGGCTAAACACAGTATGAGGCATGACAAATGCATGCCTTGGACAAATTAGGAGAAAGAATAGAATAGTGCAATGGAGCCAACAAATGGGAAGCCTATGGGTGGGTGGAAGCCCACAAAGTATATACAATAGGTCTTGAAGAGACAGCGCAAGCACTGCCTAGCCAAGACCTAAAAACAACAGGAACGGAGCTTATCACGGTAGTAAGCAATGGTTATAATTGCTGTCGGGTTAAGTCGTAGCAGGACTCTTTGTAAATATAAAGCATGAACTAGTTTTCATAATTTGCATCATAAATTATTGTACGGTGCTACAAGTAGCAGTGTTCAAGTAGACAAACATGAAAATAGCGGTACAAAATGGAAACACACTTAAAAAGGAGAGCCTTGGTGACTGCACATTCTTTTTAAGGTAAAAACAAATTATAGAAATTGTTACTTGAGAATCAGTTAATCTTTTATCTAGAAAGAGTTAAGGTAAAAGTCCAATAGAGCAAAATGTGTTGAGGTTTCGATCCCTAAAAAGAGCTATTTACAGGGTGTCATCATCATGCCTGGAATCAAGAGACTTAGTCTATAGTAACCTTTAGAAGAAGGTAGCCAATGGTTTTACTCAGTGGGTGTGGATAACTGTTTAAAAAATTGATGCACAATGTTGTTTCATGACAAATAGGGCCCAGGGCTGTGAATCCTGCTATAATAGCTTGTAACTGTAACTGCAAAATGTCATTAGACATGCCATTTCTGATCCCGCTTCCATAACTCAACAGCCAACCTGAGCCTCGTTATAAGCCATGTACTCAGGTAGTCTCCCGAGGGGCTTCCATGGAGTCAGTGTCTGAGTCCGGCTCTGGCAACATCAGCGATACTACCAAGGCTTCCTATGCCGGTGCAGTTTTCATTGCTTTTTCGTTGTTCACTCTTCTAGCTGCTGGAGCCGAACCATACTCTCACTGGCCGCCCAGGCAGTGAACTCTGCCCTCCACCGCTCTATGCTAGGACCCCGCTTGGATTTCCACTGTTAGTTCCCTTTTAGCTAGTAGCAACCCCAAGTCAATAAATTTGCCTGTGACCTTTGTTCGCGCTGTATGTGGAAACCAGTGCAGGGTACATGCTCCCATGTCGGGATCTATCTGCCTATCCGTCACTCCGCACAAAACATCAACCACCTTTTCCAAATATGTTCCAAGCTGCGGGCAACTCCACAGCATATGTTGGAAGTCTGCCACATTCGATTGGCACCGGGGGCAACAGGCTGTATCCACATTAAAGTATTTATTTATCTGCTCTGGGTTTAAATAGTCCCTGTGTATGATATAGAAATGAATAAGTTGGAATCTAGCATTCCGCATGCTTTTACACACCCGTTCCACTATTTTAGCCCAAGTCGTTTCGGGAATATCCTTGCCCAGGTCTGCCTCCCACTTTCCTTGCAACTGACTCAGTGGTTGCAGTCCCTCCTCTACCATTCACCTATACAGGCATGGCACTACCTTTACCGTCCCTGCTGCCATCACGACACTAATCTGCAAGTTTTAACAACAAAAAATAACAATTTCAAGCTCAAATGGTTTCAAAAGTTAGCAGAAATGTAGCAACCCATGCTTCAGCGCAGTGGAAGGCTCTTTGCAAAGTTGGACTGGTCACTTTTCTGTTGCTTATTGCTATATTTGGGTGTCAAACTGGTAATGTGGGTGCCACCAGCGACCATACAGTGTTTAAAAATGCTGAAATATTGAAGTAATACTATTACAAAATGTGCTGTAACTGTAATAGCAAATTTAAGATAAATATACAGAAGGGTCAAACTCATTATTTTGGAAACTGACAGGATGTGGTGGTTTTATACAATTTAACTCCCTCTACGGAGGACAATCAGTGATTAAATGTTTGAGAAAGTATAAAGCAAACAAAAACCTTAGTGTGCCATTTGGTTACCCTGTGACCTCCCTACAGCCATACTATACATTTGACAAGATTGAGAGGAAACTGCTAGAATAAGGTTCAGTTTGCTTCCACTGTTGTTCAAGATTTGCATTAAATTGGGTTTACAATCTCTAAATGCAGTACTTCAAATGCAGTTAATCTTCTTTTTCATCCGTGTAACTAAAAATGGACTTCTGTAGGTGGCCCTTGTTTTGAGAAACTTTGCAGTAATAACTCCCAGTGGTCTTACCCCATTATAAAAAAGCTCTTAGATATAATTTACAAAGCCTACCTATGTTTTGATTTTAAACTTCCCAACTTGCAGTTACTATAAACAAATATGAATTAAAGGAAACAATGTTTTAATTGTGGTAAATCCGATCTGGAGTATGCATTACTAAAACTCCTTAGAGTTATGGTCTAAGAGTGAAAGCACTTTGTGGGCAACACAATATCTGACATTTGTCTCAGATGTAAGATCTAGGCAGATCGTACTAAGAATCTGAATGGACTTACTTGTTTCAATAAATAATAAGTACACGGGCAAGCTAGAGTAATTACTCCGTGTGACTGATCTATGAAATATTAGAGGTATTTAGTACACTTTGTATTAATTTGCTCTAGGGATTTGCAACTAGTACTTATCTATTGGTCTCCATTATTAACAGCAATGGACTATTTGTTTTCTGTAAATGATGCAAAGATGGCTACAGCATTAGTATTGTGTATTGAAAAAAGCCTTGATTGCTGTAAAGCTGTAAATTGCTAATGTATGTTTATAGTGGCGTTTTTGGTGTAATTACCTTGGAGTTTAATAATTGTATTGTCAAAACATGCTGTTAATACACATGAACATTATATTTGATATAATGTATTGTTTGAAATTGCCATTTGTAACTTTGCTTTTACTCAAAATAAATGATAATTGGTTAACTGATTGATAAAGTGCCACTTGGCTGGATCCGCGTAAATCAATTCAAAAACAGTTATCCTAAAAACCTATTGCTGAAACTGGAACATGAGTGCCACACAAATAAGAAAAAACACACTATGGCTGTTCATGCAATGTCTTGGCCTACAATTACGAGAGATATGTGGGCTTCAGTAGTCCGCATGGAACGCAGTTCAAGGGGAAATCAACAAAACTCCGATAAATAGCTGGGGAAATGAGCATTAAATGACACTGGCGCCCACCATAATCCCCGGGTATACTGAACGTCAGAAACTCAGAATTGGAATTAGTTAAGCCTTTCAGTTGTGGGAGTGCCTCCCTACTGGACTGAAGTCACTCATGTGAGCCTCAAGCAGGACAACTGGGTGGAGGGTCTGAAGGCGATTGCAGATATAACACTGAATTTCTCTGAAATTGTAAGGACTAGAGATAATGTTCAAATTGTCTGCAATTAAACATGAAATTGAGCAGAAGGTTTGACTTGTTTTCAGGAAGGAAGCAATGAATCCATCCAGTCTAGTGAGATGGAGCTTGCCCCCTCTAGACCTGAAATGTTCTTCTGCAGGCTGCTGGATTGCCGAGTCCCCCTGGCTCCTTAAAGCACTGTCCATGCAATGTTCAGTTACCTTGGTCTTCTTGCTTTCAGGGGTCTAATCATCTCCTCTCCTCTTAAAGGGCAGTACTGCTCCCTCTTCTCCAGGTCTCAACAGAAAGAGGATTTGTCTGGAATTCAGGATTTGGTCCCTACCCACAAAGGTGGACAGCAGGAGAAGGGCCAGTGTCTCTCTGTGCCATTGCAGTCATCACCTCCTTCAGAAGTCCCTAAGCATGCTCATGGAGGCTCATCAACAGAAAGCCCAGGGGCTGTTCTCAAATAGCAAACCATGTAAAAAGTGGGCCATCAGACTAGAGTGCCTACCTAGATATTTGCAGGGCAGGAGAAGCAATTTACATTGTATAGTCAAGGTTTTTGTCAATTCCCCCGGGTTTGATATTAGACAAGCCCAGACAAGGTATTCAAGGTTTATAGGCAATGCATAAAACAGCAGACATAGGTTGGAAGGAGGCTCGTGTACAGCACAAGGAAGAAGCTGTTTTGGCAGTGAGCAGACTCATACACCTTGAGTTCCCAAGGGACCATAGGTATGTCCAGGTAGACACAAAGGAACCAAATAAATGTTGGTTGTCACAGATTCACAGTTTAGTGCAGGTGCATACTGTGCCAGGAATGGACAACAAAGCGATACAAAAGGGGATGATGGACGGAGCGTTTGAGCAAATCAAACACTCACCCCCAGTCAACTGATCTGGGTTTAATCCATCACCATTCTTTAGCTCGCGCAGCCACCCCAGTTCAGACATGGCCATATGCAAATCAGTCTGACCCTGTGCCTCATGGGAACAGTCCAGCCCGAACTGCCAAGCCATGTCTTCCCTGGACCGGAAACAAGCATCCTGGGACCGGTTTCGGATTCAAAATCCTCATCAGCCAGGCTATCTTGAATCCAGTGGCCAAGTGAGCAAGGGACTCACGTCTGAGCATACCCTGCCAACTTAGGGCGAACAAAGCAATACAAAAGGGGATGATGGACGGAGAGTTTGAGCAAATCAAACACTCACCCCCAGTCAACTGATCTGGGTTTAATCCATTGCCATTCTTTAGCTCACTCAGCCACCCCAGTTCAGACATGGCCATTTGCAAATCAGTCTGACCCTGTGCCCCATGGGAACAGTCTAGCCCGAACTGTCAAGCCATTTCTTCCCTGAACCGGAAACAAGCATCCTGGGTCCGGTTTTGGATTCACAATCCTCATCAACCAGGCTATCTTGAATCCAGTGGCCAAGTGAGCAAGGGATTCACGTCTGAGCATACCCTGCCAACTTAGGGCGAACAAAGCGATACAAGAGGGGATGATGGACGGAGCGTTTGAGCAAATCAAACACTCACCCCCAGTCAACTGATATGGGTTCAATCCATCACCATTCTTTAGCTCACTCAGCCACCCCACTTCAGACATGGCCATATGCAAATCAGTCTGACCCTGTGCCTCATGGGAACAGTCCAGCCCGAACTGCCAAGCCATGTCTTCCCTGGACCGGAAACAAGCATCCTTGGACCGGTTTCGGATTCAAAATCCTCATCAGCCAGGCTTTCTTGAATCCAGTGGCCAAGTGAGCAAGGGACTCACGTCGGAGCATACCCTGCCAACTTAGGGCAAACAAAGCGATACAAAAGGTGATGATGGACGGAGCGTTTGAGCAAATCAAACACTCACCCCCAGTCAACTGATCTTGGTTTAATCCATCACCATTCTTTAGCTCACTGAGCCACCCCAGTTCAGACATGGCCATATGCAAATCAGTCTGACCCTGTGCCTCATGGGAACAGTCCAGCCCGAACTGCCAAGCCATATCTTCCCTGGACCGGAAACAAGCATCCTGGGACCGGTTTCAGATTCAAAATCCTCATCAGCCAGGCTATCTTGAATCCAGTGGTCAAGTGAGCAAGGGACTCACGTCTGAGCATACCCTGCCAACTTAGGGCGAACAAAACGATACAAGAGGGGATGATGGACGGAGCGTTTGAGCAAATCAAACACTCACCCCCAGTCAACTGATCTGGGTTCAATCCATCACCATTCTTTAGCTCACTCAGCAACCCCAGTTCAGACATGGCCATATGCAAATCAGTCTGAACCTGTGCCTCATGGGAACAGTCCAGCCCGAACTGCCAAGCCATGTCTTCCCTGGACCGGAAACAAGCATCCTGGGACCGGTTTCAGATTCATAATCCTCATCAGCCAGGCTATCTTGAATCCAGTGGCCAAGTGAGGAAGGCTGGAAGGAGGCTTGTGTACAGCACAAGGAAGAAGCTGTTTTGGCAGTGAGTAGACTCATACACCTTGAGTTTCCAAGGCACCATAGGTATGTGTAGGTAGACACAAAGGAACCAAATAAATGCTGGTTGTCACAGATTCACAGTTTAGTGCAGGTGCATACTGTGCCAGAAATGGACAACATTCACCCACCAGTCTCCTGATCTCATGTATGCAACTGATTCTTACATGGAACATGCTGCACATGCAACACTCACTATGGGGGAAATAAGGACCATCTTTATGGGACTGCACATATTTTACAGGGGAAAGTCTGGACGAACCTATCTTCTCAAGGGGCAACAACATTTACAACAGGGTTATTACACTGCGATACCTTTACAACGTGGTCCTCACAACAACGGTGTTGTTAGTACGCAATGCATTTACATCGCAAGTCTTTACAATGAATTCCACTAAGGGGGGTACTGAGGTATTGGAAATGAATTCTAACTCCTTCATCACTGCTGCGCAAACTGGAGTAGGAATAGTAAATAATACTATTCCTAGGTCAAGCACACCCCCCAGTGGAAGTCGTTGTAAAGACTTGCGATGTAAATGCATCATGTACTAACAGCGTGGTCGTTGTACCGACCGTGTTGTAATAGCACGAGATGTTATACATTGCGTAGTAAATCCTTGGCTTACAATTCATCTGCCACCAAGTGTCAGTCTGCTCACTGCCTGGCTCATCTACGAATGGTGCCACACTCTAGGTGCACCCCATGACCCTCACACCCTAGTGCTCTGCTGCTCAGTGTTACAAAAATCTGTAGCACCACCACGGAACCCAAAGATTGTTGAGTTGACTACAGGGAAAAACGTGGAGCAGGTCTGACTAGATGAAATTTGGGGAGATTACTGAGCTTCCATAACCATAAGTATGGTTTTTGAACACAAGTTTATTTTATATTGCATATAATATAATATAATAAGAAGCATTCACTCTGCCCATGTCCATACAGCGAGCCATATCCTCCTTCCCCACCTCGCCAACATATCCATCCCTGGATCCTCTACCAGTGCCTGGTGGTTATATGCATCAGAACAGAAGCATCCTTTCCTTTTATCATCAGTTTCAATTCCTGTAGTATGTTTGTAATTGTGTTCTTTTTATGTTATAAAACATTTCTCTTACATGAATGTCTACCTTTTTTCATTTTTCAGGGCACAAATCAGATACAGGACATTTATTTGGGAAAGAGTCCAATACATGGTCATTGAAGAAACACCAAAAAGTCCATAGGAGTCAACGACGTCTCACTGGTACTGAGTTTAAGAAGAGATTTAACAAGGAAGAGCTCCTTGTAGAGCATCAAATCATGCACCCTGAATGGGAAACGTTTCTCGGCACTGCTAATGAAAATAGTTCTATTGAAACGCCCAGTCTTCTAAGGTATCAAAGGTTACGTGCAGGAGGGAAGCCCTTTTACTGCACTGTGTGCTTGAAGAGCTTTACTAGAAAGGCATATCTTGTGGTGCATCAAAGAATACACACCGGAGATAGACCCTTTTCCTGCACTGAGTGCGATAAAAGATTTACTCAGAAGTCAAATCTTCTAACACATCAACGAATCCACACAGGGGTGAAACCCTTTCACTGCAATGAATGTGAGAAGAGCTTTGCTCTAAAGGCACATCTTATATACCACCAAAGAACGCACACTGGAGAGAAACCCTATCAATGCTCAGTGTGTGGGAAAAGCTTTATTTACATGTCACATCTTCAAGACCATGAAAAAATCCACACAGGGGTGAAGCCCTTTCACTGCACAGAGTGTGAGAAGAGTTTTATACGAAAGGAAAATCTTGTAGCTCATCAAAGAATCCACACAGGAGAAAGACCCTTTCCCTGCACTGAGTGTGAGAAAAGCTTCACAATAAAGCAAACTCTCCTAAGGCATCAACAAAAACACACACAGGCCCTTTCCTTCAACTGAATGAGTGTTACTCAAAGTCACTTCTACAGCGTCGTGTAACAGAGTGTGAGACAATTTTTGTTCATAAGTCAGTTGTAATGGTACAGCAAGGAATCCATAGATGTTGAGGTCCGTTCCCAGCACTACACGTGAGAAGAGCATTGCACAAAAGCAAATTCTTGTCTGTCACAAATTTAAACAGCGACAAGTGACACACAGGGAAGAAAATCACTTTATTCACCGCACCGAATGAGAAAAAGTCTTTCCTAACTCGCACCTACCCAAGGACCTAGGAATGTACGTGGGCTAGGGCCCTCTTTATGCAGAGCTATATATTGAACACTGAAATACCAACATTTTTAGACAGGAAGAACGCTCTTTCCCTTCACTAACAGAAGATTGACTGAAATCATTTAAACAACTAAAAATGTGCACATCTGAAATTTTTTCTGTTCTACAATATTACCTAGATGAAATATTTTCAACTTTTTTAGCTAATCGGCATCGGATGCCTAGTGGAATTAAAAATCATGTGTCCGCATATTCTCAAAGTCAACCTATACAACTGTGGATGAGTGACTGAATAACAGGAATGTTATTCACCCAGGGGTTCTGCGTAGAATTAGATAGACAACAAAAGGGAAGCTGGAGTTACCAGTGGTGGGACTCAGAACTCTGATTTGAATAACATCCCTGTTATTCACATTTTAAGCTTCTGAAATGTTATGTTGTACATGACCCTCTCCAAATCAACTGCTCTTGCTTCCAGCATGTACGCAAGGGAAGAGGCGTAAGTGGGGTACCATATATTACATTTGAATATCATTTACAATAAAAAACCTTGGATTCCTTCCAGCCACCCCCACCACCCTCTACATATTCTGAACCCCCTCACCAATAAACAAATAAATGCTAGGCCTCCTGCTATCCACCCCAGGACCCTCTGAAAAATCCCGCACCTGATCAACTCCAGAATAAAGAAAAAAGAAAATGTGGTCTCCTACCAAAACCACCCCCTCCACTGTATGTGCACACTTGCCGCCTCCCAGAGTGTGAGAGCCATCACTGCATTGGCAGTGTCTTCTTTTCTCCTCTTGGGACAAGTCTGTAGAGACCCTAGCTGACAAATGAGAAGTGGGCCTGGTTAGGAGCAGCGTCCCCTGTGCTCCCCCGTCTTCCTTGAGCATGGGGTAGACCAGGGAGAGGAGGAACAAGATGGGTGACTCCACCAACCTAGGTAGCAGAGCAAAAGGGAAGCAGGCACTATCCCTGTGAGGCCCAAGATGCTGAACTTGCATACGTTTATTTGGTGTGAATTGACATGTTTGTTAATTTTTCTCTATTCTATCCTAATAAATTATTTTCGAATAAAGTGTTTTGGGTGCATTTTACTTCTAAATACCCGCAAATGCTTATTGTTGAAAATGTGTTCTTAGGAGAAGGGGAGTGTCTGTTTCATATCTCTGCACATACCTTATCCTTAAAATGGGTAAGAGAGATGTTTGCCCCGCATACATTCCATTTCTCTAATAAAGCCAGATTTGATGATTGAGTGTGTACGCTGTGAGCACTGAAGGTCTTGGTACTTGCTTGTCAGGCATAGTAGAGTACTTAATTACATTCCTATCTTTAAATCAGAGATTGGTGTTATGTGGGGCTTGCCTCCTAGCGGTGGCATAAAGTGCACCAACCAAGCCATAAAGACCCCACACATGGGGTCCTGGGTCCTCATGTTCACTTCATGACATCATTCTGGCATGAACCAGTCCCTCGGGTGTAGAGGGTGGACAACCAGGGCAACCCATTATCAATTGCCTAGCGCTGCCCACGCACAACACTACATTCTTACCAAAACATGAACTATTGAATAAGAGAGCTGCAAATTTTATTACATGAGAAGTGGTCCAGATCGCTGTTCGTAATCACGGTATTTCTGAGAAGGTGCTGCATTTGCCTGAAGAAGATACTGGGGTGGTCTCCCCTTGACGTGGCAAGGGCACAATCCCAGGCCACCTCTTAGATTTTTTTTCTACCTCAGAGAATCTTCAGACCGTGCCAGACAACAATAATTGGGGTCACTTCTCCTCTGTTAGTTTCTCGATCATTGTTCGTCGAATAGGGTTGACTTTTGGGTCTCCTAAATCACCTGAAAAGGATACTTCCTTGTGTGCTTCCTCATCACCTCTCTTCATAGTCACTTTGCGTTCACAGAAGGCTTCACAGCGATGATCTAAACGTGCTCCTTGGATGGAGGTCTCATAAACACACCAAATCATTCACTTGTAAGTGTGACATCATGGCTTGCCCTGGCTAACTGCCTCATTCCAACTTTTCCAAAACATTGACATACATGTAACAACCTCCTGTCATTCAGCAAACTATTCTCTGCCTCCCTTCTCTCTCAATAGTGCTTAGAAGAAATTCGGTTATAAAATGTGCACTATACAAAACTGTATATATAAATAAATAAGTTAGAAGGTTCTCTGGCACATATGAATTGCTCACTCATATGTCCCAAAGCTTTACTGTAGCAGTTTTTTGGCTATGAAATAAGCACTTCTATGGATCACAGATGACCAAGTCTAAAAAGCATTGGCAAAGCTTGGTAAGTCTAGCTGTATTGTGCTAAAACATGCAAATAGCATCTACACCCCTGTGCTTGCACGCATTAGCACATTAAAGCCAGACCTATTGCTTGGTAAGTTTAAAGACAAAATACAGATTTTGTTAAAAGACTCTGACTTGACTAATAATGTAAGTGGGAACTTTTGCATTCTAGTTCTTCTCTTTGGTAAGGACTTTGGAAAAGTAATGCTTCATGTTGGTCACTTGATATTACTTTCTTCACTTTCACCACTGAAGCCCATAAAGGTGGCCTGGGAAAGGACCGCCTTGTTTATCAGTATGACCTGGGTTGGGGAGTGAAGAAATCCAGCCTATTACCATTGCTGCCCAAAGAAATCAGGAATAATAATAAAGAGCATTTATGAAGCACACGACTACCTCGACAAGGTGTCCCGGCTTAGCGCAGCAGACAGCAGAGAAGTAGAACCCGAGCAGCTATTCTCCTTGCTTAAAGAGCAAGGTTTTTAGTGTATTTCTGAAAACCTGCTCTGAATTCAACGTGCGTAAGTGGGGAGGTAGGTCATTCCACAGTTTGGCAGTCCCCACCGAGAAAGACCTACCCCCCTGCCTGACTTTGGAAAATCAGGGGACTGTAAGGTAGCATCAGAGGTTGGAACGTAAGGTCCGCTCTTGGACGTACAGATGGAGTCTCTTACTCAGGTAGCCGAGGCCCCACCCTGGTAGGCACGGAACGCAATAGTTAGGGCCTTCACTTCAATCCTTCTGGCCACTGGGAGCCAATGAAATAGCTTGAAGAGAGTGGAGATGTGCTGGCACAGCGGAACCTTGCGGATTAACCTCGCTGTTGGGTTCTGCACCATTTGCAGCCTTTTGATCAAAAACCGAGGTAAGCCCAGATATAGGCCATTTGCGTAGTCGAGGTGGAAGTTCACCAGGACATGAACCGTGGTCCTTCGGCTTTATTCAGGCAGGAAGCCCAGAAATGTTCTAATGGTTCTCATCTATTTGAAGCAGGCTGCCGAAACTTGCCGGACATGGGCCAACTGGGCTAAGTCCTTGTCCCACCTGACTCCAAGGCTTTTTACCAAGTCCCTAGGTACTGGTGGGGAGCTGAGTTCCCCAGGCTACCAAAGGCCGAAGGAGGGGGGGGAAGCTTGACTAAATAATAAGACCTCCGTCTTATCAGCATTCAGTCTTAAGCAGTTTCCATTCATCCAGACTGCTGTCTTGTTAACAGTCTGAAAAAATCAAAATCTGCAACAGAGTAATGTTTAAAAGAAAACACCAGCTGGGTGTCATCTGCATAGGAGATCACCTTGACCCCTCTCCTAGCGATGAAAGCTGCCAGTGGAATCATGTAGATATTAAAAAGCAGAAAGCTAAAGGCTGAGCCCTGGGGCACTCCGCATCTGAGTAGTTTCACTGAGGGATGTACAGGCATAGAATGGCCAGTTGAATGAATAATTTTGGGTTTATATTGTAACCCCTTCGCTACTTAGGCTTTCCTTCTTCTGCTGAGACTTTTTTTAATGTTTGCAGTACTTTGTGCGTAAGCATTCATAACTTTTTTCCGCAAAATGTGTGTGGGCCAAATATTAGACTTTTTTTTTTACCATGTATTGTGGATTTGAAGGTGCAAAGAGCTTGTGAGTCCCCTGGAAGGAACTAAGAAAGTCTCCGAAGTGTAGCAAAGATGTTTTTTTTCCTTTGGAAAAATGGGGAAAAAAGTGTTGTGAATAAAGTGTATTTTTTTTCTAAAGATGGCCTCAACAAAAGGTTTGCTTTGCAATTATACCCATCTTCTAAGCTTCCAGGAACAAGCAGACCTGTAAAAAAAAAAAAAGATTTCCACAGATTTTGCACTTTTCTAAGTGGTAGTCCATCTTTTCTACTTTTTGCATTTTCTATCTATTTGCAATTTGTGAAGGGAACAGATAAGAAACCCACGGGTGAACCCAGAAAGCCATACATTTCAAAAAAGAAGAGACCATTCAGAATTCTGCAAGTGGTCATTAATGTAGATTGCTCCTGGTCTTCCCAAAGAAACAAATTGTTTAAATAAAAAAATAATGAAAATAAGTAGGAAAAAGACTGTTTGTCCATTATGGGGTGTGGGCCCACCACATTGCTTGGGTAAGATATTCCCATCGCTGTATATTGTTTTACTTAGTTTCACTGGTATATAGTGGGCTTTCTGTGCCTCCACTTGCTTCCCAGGGAGGCAGAAATACTTATGTGGCCATTGCTGGGTTGGGGCTCGAGTTGGTGACAGGGCGGGCTGCCCAACCCCTAAAAATTTGTATTAGTGCCAAGTGGGTTTTCTGTCCCTCTTTCCACCCCAGCCCTCGTGGGGGGACGGAAAGAGAGGCAGGCCTTATTGGAGGCCCAAATCCTCGGTGGTCTGCCCTACCCCTTTTGCTATTTTTATTTAATTATATCCCTGTGTTTAGTGGGCTTTCTGCTCCCCGAGGGGTATATTTGGGGTAAAAGCCCTGTAATCTGCTTCTAGGGAGAGGGGGTGTACAACCTCAAATAATGAAACACAGACAATTGTCAAGTTGCATAAGCAGTTTTATACGTGATTCGCAGGAACGTGAGCAAATCAACATGTCCAATTTGCAGAGCTTTCTCTGGGTGTTTTATACATGATAACAATAAAAGGCGTGTGCTGTACTGATCCAATCATGATACAGAAAATGTGATATCTTCAGCATTATTAGCAATTCATGGTAGAATTTGCGACAAGACTAAGCAAAGGTTACACAGCATTAAGCGTACAACCAACTACAGTGGAATAAACATCTTGTGATACAAGATGACGGCAGGTAAGGTGTATACATATCTTGATGGCTGAGGTGATCATTTGAGTCAGTGCAGGGGTTAACACAATACCTGTGCAATCAATCTCCGGCATTTCGGCTTTGCTATATCTAGTCATAGATTGACACATTCCTTGCTTGGTAAGTATGGCAGCAACTTGTTACAGGAACTGTCTATCTTGTGATGTCTTTGTGTAAGCTAAAAGAACATAAGTTCAATCCCAAGTGAAATGACTTGTTCTGCACATTCCATCCGACAGGCCATATCAATATTGAAAGTCACATAAAATGGGTTTCTACGTTCCCTCCTTTGACAGTCAATAATGTCACAGTGTTCCTAATTCTCCTGGCACTGCCCCTTATCCATCTCTGTTTAGTGCTAGATGTTGTGTCTTGCATATGTGCTGTTGCTACCTTGGGGAATATTTAGCATTGCTGTATTTCACCATTATTATTTCATTTAGGCCAGTCTTTGGTGGCTGTCATGGTATACCACTATTTGTGGTTCTTTGTGTTGGACATGGGACATTTTGGTTATAACAAACCCTAGATAGTCATGCGCTACCTGTTAGGTGGACTTAGGGAAGAAGATCGGGGATCGGGAACCTGGGATGCATAGTGGGGCCACTACTTATTGGTCTATTCTTAACCTATGAAGAACTCGCTCCTATTAGTATCTCTTGACGGGGAATTCTATAATACGTTGTTATTAAGGACAACTCTCATTGGACAGGAAATGGAACCTCCTTGGCAGTATATTTCCTTCTTAGCTGTAATTGGTAAAGTTGATGTGTTCTAGTACTCTGTCATTTATTACCTACTAAGGACTGTTGGAGCAGGTGTGCGCAAATATAAAATGTCATAATACATGTAACATTGTAGCATACTTTTCCTTCAATTCAACAAAGTTGATTCCCACAAAACATGTTTGCCTTGATCCTTAACCTCTTCCGTGCTCATGATGGCCCCCTGCAGTCATGAGCCATGGTGGGCATGTGCGCACGACAGCCGGAGGCCGTCCGACCCGCTCCCGAGATTGGAATATCCCAGCACTGCGGCGGAATTTGCGCCGCAGCGAAGGTGTTAATTGTACTGTTAACCTGGGTTAAAGGTTCAAAGTCTCGATATTCCTACTTGGTGTCAAAGTCAAAAAGGTTTATTGCATAATTAATTAAAATTATTACAAATTTCACATGATAAAATAACAGTACAAAAGTTAATAACATTTTCTGGTCTTGTTGCTACTCAGCGTTTAAGAGATGATATAAAATACGATATTTAAAAACTTTTGTCCGCGGGAGCTCCAGCCGTCTCCGGGTCTCAGTCAGTTTTTACAGTTTAGAATTTCCATGAGAGACCCTGGAATTAGAGTGGCCCTAGTTGCCCACCTCCTCAGTATTCCCCCTGCTCGACTTGACCTAAGCATTTTCTCACCTGTGCCAGGAATTTAACTACCCGGCATGCCAGAAATATGGAGGAACGTCCCAGCCAACTTGTTATTGCGTGTCTGCAGGATCGGATGTTTAGCTCGTTTAAAATGGGTTTCAAATATCGTCGCCTCTGCACCTCCTACTTGGTGTAATCCACAGACATTTATGGGCAGTGCAGTCACTATTGTAGCAACGATATTAGCACTTTGGAACCGATGGCTATCTCTTGTCGGGCCTTGAAGAAGTGTCCGATATTTTTTTCTCGATAAATTTCAAAACAAACCCTTAAAACTATACGTTCCATGTACCTTCTTTTGTTATGTCTGAGGTTACCAGCACTTAACATAACAGGCCCTAGTAAAAGGGGCAGAAAGACTTGTACTTGTTACTGGGTGGGAGCTCAGCCTGATGCCTCGGAGGGCTACCCCCAACCCTTCTTTCCTTTTTTATAATATCCCTGGTGTCCAGTAAACCTCTCTCCCATCATCTTCCCCAGTGGGGCAGAATATAATTTTTTTCAGGGAAGGAAGGAGCACCTGCCTTTTGTCTAGGAAGGGCTTATCCTCCCAAACGAATCCCTGGTGAGCAGTTGGTGGATCCCTTCTTAGGGCTTTCCCTCTGAGAATGAATGCTAGGTAGGGATCTAATAGAGAGAGGTACCTCTTCCACGCTGAATGGTGTTTGGCAGCTCAGGTTATTCCCCCAAGCACTGATCACACTGAAAGCTACGCACTAGCTGCTTTCAGTTTCATTTGTGTGACTTCAGTCCAAGCTCATAGTTACACAAAAAAAAACTCAAATTATGAGTGGAGCTCATCCCTCGTATCTTGAACTTTTTCAGAATAAATCAAATCCTTCAGGTATGTCCGCTGCAGTCTCATGGTTAAATGGAATAAATACCAGATTTTGTTCTTTTTTCTATTTCTTTATTGGTATGGACATAAACATACAAGCCAGACCAGTAACACTGTGGCTAGTCTGCAGCGCTAATTTACTGAGGGTCTGAGAGAGGTGTAATCTCTCTCTCTCTCTTTAGGAGACTTCCTCGTAGTGTTGTCAACTTTGTTAGCGAAAAAAATACTGGCCATTAGTTACTATTTTGCTATTGTGGAACTGTGGAAAAGTGTTCTTGTGATCGGCATCATTTGTACCAGGACTCCATTGTTTTTTCATTGCCATCTCGTGTCAAACACTTCCACACGACCCATCTGGTCGTTTCTGCTGATGCCTGGAAAATTCTAACTGGCACGACAAAAACCATCTTGCAGCCTGCATTTCTGCCCAGGAACTGTCGCACACCCAACCCCCCTGTTCTTTGCAGTTCAACAGAAAGCCATGAGACACTCACACCCTGTAAATGATTTGTTTTGCATCTTTTGCTCCCAGCCTGGTAAACATCCTTGACCCCGTGATCAGGTTATCTGGACAATGGTCTGACTGCTGGGCCTTGATCAGGGTGATTAAACAATGACATGAAAGACCATGCTTTGATCACACCGAGTGAACAATGATTTGTGTACCAAGCCTTGACCAGGTCACCATCTACAAACATCGTCTGGATCTGGTTATCAACTGCAAACACTGCCCTGATTGAACAATGGACTAACAGCCAAAAGACTGGAGTAAAAATGTATAAAAGGCTTGTAAGCTGCAGAGTGAAGCAGCAGCCTCCTGGGTTTTGTCTCTGACTAGCTTGGGACTCTGTTCCATAGTCCGGGCTATTGAATAAATCTGGGTTCCTCCTGCAGACGAAGGCTCCTGTGTCTCCTGTTACTAAGTATGGAAGGTATGGAAGTCTTGGGCGGTTCCCTAGCCGCCGAGACCCCGTAAGTGGATTTAACCGGTTCTTCAAATGGCGCCTGAACAGGGACTCCACGAGCGTCAGGTCCGGTGGATGTGAGGAGTTGCACGGAATGACTCCGACGGAGGCACCCTACCCGAGGGATTCTTGCAATCTGGTAAGCCAAACGACTCGCCCGCTGTTCCTCCCCACCTGGTCTGGGCCACATGACCGCGTTCTCGCTGGAGTCCCCTAGCAAATAATTTCTGGAGCAGGACACAGCCCTACGTCTGCAGAAGAGAACTACCCCTGTAAGGTAAGGGTGGACTGATCATCCACCAAGTCTGTATAAATCTGTTATTGACTTTCGCAAAAGCCAAGCTGTTATTGACTTTTGCCAAAGCCAAGCAAGCAAGGTGAATTTTTAAAAACCCGCTGGTGTCTGTTCTGCATGATACTGCTGTTATTGACTTTTGCCAAAGCCAAGCAAGTGAGGTGAGTTTTAAAAAAAACCACTGGTGTCTGTTATCTGTTTACAAGCATACCAGTCAGTAGTAAGTTCAAGAAATTATGTTGTTGTAGGTGTACGCAGGACTCTCAGCTGGAGGCAGCTTGTCTGCTTCCTCCAGAAGGGACCCCTGGCCATACGATGTATGTTAAACATGGCCCTTCTGCCATAATGTTTTCCTCATTCTGGGTAAAATATACTAAACAAAGTAATGCGGATCTACAGTGGCCACTTAATTCCCAAGGTCTCGCCAACTTAGAGGAACAATTAATGAAAAGAAAAACGCGCCCGTCTATGTTTGAATCTGTCCGATTTTGGAGGAAAGAGATAGAGCAGAGAGCTAGAAAGCAGAAGGCCCAAGAAAGGAAACAGGAACGTATGTCAATGGCCGACCACGGTGGAGAAAATTTACAAAATCAGATTACAAAATCGGTAGAAATAGCTGATAGGGAGCATGGGGCTCGGGTACAAAAATGTTATCCAGCTCGTGAGGAGAAAGTAAAGGGCCATATGGAAGGGGGAGAAGAAGGTGATTCCTTGCATGATACCATGCTAGAAAGCCCTCCTGCATGTGCCCCAATGTACCCTGCCCTGACGCCTCCCACCCCGCATGACCCCCCGCCACAGCCCACTCCTGCCCTCACCGCCCCTCTTACTGTTCTCCCTGTCACACGAACCCTCCCAATTTTTCCTATGACACCGACCACGCCCGCTACCCCAGTCCTCGCTGCGGGAATGGCAACAAGTCCCCATCCGCCCAATACCGGCGACTTTACCCCTGCCCGCCCCGTCCCTGCTTCCCCGTGGTCTACGGTTAGACAAGAATTCCCCCCAACTGGCTTCCTTGCGCTCTGCCGTCAGTTTTTCGTCCCTTCGAGAAAATGACCTGCAGAAGCAACAGAGTGAATGTTGGATAAATAACGGGAATATTTATACCTTTAAAGAAATATGGTCCACCTTTTCCCAGTGGACGATTATGGAACAGACCACCTGGGCTGAATACATGTGTACTTTGGTCATGCAAAGATTTGAGAATGCGCTTATGCAGATACCCGCCGGACTAATGGACCTCAGGTCACAAATAAAAAGAGGCGATGTTCAGGGAGAGGGGATGTTTGGCGCTAGGTCTCCTTTAATGGCTTACCGTGATATGACCGCTTTTTCCAACACCCCTCTAGAGACAGCTATGCCAATGAGAGAGGCGGCCCCTGTCTTTGTTAACGCACTTACCAATGCCCAAAATAATGGCCGAGGGACAGTTGATACAAAAGGGGGTGGTGATGGACGGAGCATCTGAACCAATCAAACACTCACACCTAGTCAACAGATCTGGGTTTAATTCATCACCGTTCTTTAGCCCACTCTGCCACCCCAGTTCAGACATGGCCATATGCAAATCAGTCTGACCCTGTGCCTCATGGGAACAGTCCAGCCCGAACTGCCAAGCCATGCCTTCCCTAAACCGGATTCAAGCTTCCTAGGACCGGTTTCTGGCATTACAGCCGTCTTCAGCCAGGCTTGCTTGAATCCAGTGGCGAAGTGAGCAAGGGACTCACGTCTGAGCATACCCTGCCAACTTATTGCGAACAAAGCGGTACAAAAGGGGGTGATGATGGACGAGCATCTGAACCAATCAAACACTCACACCCAGTCAACAGATCTGGGTTTAATCCATCACCGTTCTTTAGCCCACTCTGCCACCCCAGTTCAGACATGGCCATATGCAAATCAGTCTGACCCTGTGCCTCATGGGAACAGTCCAGCCCGAACTGCCAAGCCATGCCTTCCCTGGACGGATTCAAGCTTCCTAGGACCGGTTTCTGGCATTACAGCCGTTTTCAGCCATTCTTGCTTAAATCCAGTGGCAAAGTGAGCAAGGGACTCACGTCTGAGCATACCCTGCCAACTTATGGCGAACAAAGTGGTACAAAAGGGGGTGGTGATGGACGGAGCATCTGAACCAATCAAACACTCACACCCAGTCAACAGATCAGGGGGCAGTTGAAGCACACTGGTGCAGGCTTTGGGTTCATGTTCCTTGGAAAAGGTCAGAAGTAATGCAGTTCAAGGGACAATTACCAGATCCCCGGAAGAATCCGGCTGCCTTTTACAGAGAATTAGGTCAGATTATATCTGCAGGTACTCTCGTTCTTGAGGATATAGATTTACTTTTTGGTACGGTTGTCCCCACTGAAATTTGGGAAAGATTCGACATACTGACCATGAAGTGGCATTGGGAGGTAAATGGGCTGACCTAGAGGCTATGGAAGAAGCAAGGGCAGGAGGGACTAAACCAAAGGTTGCCAGCCCGGTAAAATAATAACGTGTATGAAGACACTTTTGCCGGAAACTGTCATTAACTGGGATAAAATAAACGCCTGTAGGCAGCGAAAAGATCAGAATGTGGCTGACGTCTAAACCCGTTTTGAGACAGAATACAAGGAACATAGTGGTTTGGATCCCCGGACCCCAGGTTCTGGCCTAGTGTTTGTCGATACGTTTGTCAGCAACTTGCTTCCTGAGATCTCCGCCAGGCTTAAGAAAGTTGAAAGTACGTGGTCTGCCCAAACTATGACTGGTATCTTGGCTATGGCACAATATCGCGAGAATAGGGAGAATGAAGATAGAGACAAGGAAAGTAAGAAGGTCAGGGATCTTAAGACTAAGGCACTTCTGCAGCAGGCTTACCCTCCCCAAGGTCCCGATGCCCGCGGGAATTTCAGATCTCAACCCCAACCCCCTCCGAGGGCTCGCCAGCCTACCCCCTCCAGTCCTCAACGTACGGGAGCCCTCCAAACAGATCAGTGTGCCTATTGCAAGGGGTACGGCCATTGGATAGATGAGTGTCCCATGTTAGCTGAAAACATCAGAACAGGGAAGACTCAACCTCGCGCTCCCAGGGAGGGGAGGCCGACTAGGGGCCATGGCCCGCCCCATCCGCATGATAAAAAACGTAGGCCCAGGGATGACGCACCCGTCCGGTTACGCCCGGCTAATAGGTTTCATGGATACGAAGCAACACATACTTATTACAATGACGATTATGATGAAGTTGATGAGGCAGGGTCCTACCAAGCATAGGACAGCCAGGAAAGGGGTATTACCAGAGTGCAAATTCCAGTGGATCAAAGGGGCCCGTATGTTAAAATGTCAGTTGTGGGGTACGATCAGAATTTTCTTTCTTTTGGATACTGGGGCCACCAGGTCTTCTATTGCACGTCTGTCAGTCCCGGAGGCACCCCTTTCTAGCAATATGAATGTCTCCGTGGGTTTTGCAGGGACACCCGTGACCAGCCCTGTCTCTGAACGCCTCCCTCTCGATATTGGCCCTGCACATGTGGACGCTCCCTTGGTCCTTACTACAGGTTGCAGTGAAAAATTATTAGGCATGGATTTACTGAAAGCTCTGTATGAGACCATATCATGTAGTCCCCAAGGTGTATCCTTAACAATTTTCCCTACCGCAGCTTCCTACATGTATCTGTCCGATCCCCTCCCACCAGAATTGCAGTCTTTACCTTCCTCCCTCTGGGCATCATCAGACACTGATGTGGGGTGTCTCAACATACCCCCTCATGTGGTACGCATCCAGCCAGGTGCACTTCTCCCCCGCCTCAGGCAGTATCAACTGCCCGCGGAAGGAGAAGTAGCCCTTTTAACAACAATATCTGAATTAATGGACAAGGGCATAGTGGAGGAGACACGTGGCAATATCTGTAACAGTCCCATTATTCCCATTCTTAAAAAGACCAATGGAGATGCTTTCTCCCCTAAAATATACCGATTTGTGATTGACCTGAGAGCCCTTAACAAAATAACAATCTCCCACAATCCTGTTGTCCCTGACATTACAGCCCTCTTGACGATGGTCCCTTCTGACGCCACGCACTTATCTGTCATAGACCTGAAGAATGTTTTTTTCAGCATTCTTATACATCCTGACAGCAGACATTTTTTTGGTTTCTCCCTTGGTGGGCGGAGCTTTAGATTCTGCCGCGCCCCTCAAGGTTTCACCAAGAGCCTAGTATCTATAGTCAAGCCCTAAAAAGTCAGCTAGATTCCTTGGAACTCCCTGATAATTCCACACTATTACAATATGTAGATGACCTCCTCATTGCTGCAAATTCTGCCCCAGAATGTTAAGAAGCTACTCTCTGTTTGTTACGCAACCTTGCCCTCCATAATCACAAAGTCTCTTTAAAAAAGCTTCAGTTTTGTCAAGAGAAGGTGACTTATTTAGGTCGTCTCCTCTCGAAGGAGGGAAGGCAGCTCACAGCTGATCGTGTAGCCATTATCAATGCTATGATGGCCCCACGAACACAAAAGCAGGTGCAAGCCTTCATAGGCCTAACCTCATACTGTAGACAGTGGATTTCCAATTTTTCGACCATGGTCAAACCTCTTCTTACCCTCACCACTAAAGACATGTCAGACAGTTCCTTTCCTTGGACTAGGGAGCATGCGCAGGCCTTCCAAGATTTAAAAAGGGCTCTGTGTACTGCTCCAGTCCTCAGTACTCCTGATTATAAAAAAACATTATTTTCTTTTTGTACATGAAACAGACAGCTGTGCATGAACTGTCTTGACCCAGATGTTCGGAGGTCACCATCGGCCATGTGCCTATTTTTTAGCCACCTTAGATCCTGTTGCAAGGGCTCTCCCAGGATGGCTACGGGTGACGCTGCGGCTGCCCTCATATGCGGGGATCGTCATGAACTCCCCCCTGACTCTGATGGTCCCCCATTCTGTAGATACCCTCCTTAATAACACCAAGACACAGTACCTCACTAGTGCACAACTCACGGGATATGAACTGACACTCTTTGCCAGCCACATTAACATCAAAAGATGCACTGTACTAAACCCCGCCACATTACTCCCACTGGATACTCAGGATGCATGCTTAGACCCTCATGACTGCATATTAAGGACAGGGGAGGAGACGAAGGGACGGGTTGACTTACAGGATACCCCGATAACAGAAGGTACACTGTATGTGGATGGATCATGTCTCAGAGGCTCAGATGGTAACACCTCAGCCGCCTACGCCCTCACGACATTAGGGTGAGTAGAAGAAACAGCTCAGATTCCGCAGTGCTCTGCTCAAGCAGCAGAATTGGTGGCCCTCACTGGAGCTTGTGAGTTAAGCAAAGGGATAACGGTAAATATTTATACTGACAGCCAATATTCCTTTTGGGTGGCCCACAACTTCGGGAGGTTGTGGAAAAAAGGAATTTCCTTACTTCCCATGGGACCAAGATTCAACATGCCCCCCTAATTCACCGACTGTTAGACTCCATGACACTCCCCAGAAAGGTGGCCATTATAAAATGTAAGGCCCATAAGAAAGTGACAGATGATGTTGGGAAAGGCAATGCACTGGCTGACCAGACGGCCAGACAAACAGCTCTTAGGAAAAGGGAAGGAATGTATGTAGGAGGTCACGCTAGGTGGATGGCAAACGAGGGCAGGGTTGAAAACACAGTACAGAGTGTGCTTGATATTAAGTCCCATACTACTCCTGAGGAAGTAAGGGTGTGGAAGGAGCAATTAGCAAAGGAGGGAATTGATGGTTGCTGAGTCCGTACGACTATGGAAAGACAATGGATGTTACCTGACAGTCATGTGCTACCAGTAGTTACGATGGCCCATGGTCCTGCTCACATCAGTGCAAAAGGGATAGGTAAACTGTTGGAACCTACATGGTACAGCTCAAAGATACCAGCATATGCTGACCAGCTGGTTAAAACATGCATGATTTGTCTAATGTATAACCCAGGAAAAGGCACAGTTACTCCTAAGGGAGGATTCTCTCCTCCTACCTTCCCTTTTGAAGTCCTCCAAATGAATTAGATCCAGATGGACCGATGTAACAATTTGAAATATGTCCTAGTGGCGGTCTGTACCTTCAGCCGATGGGTGGAGGCCTACCCCGCCAAAGACTGCACCGCTATCACTACCGCCAAAGTGCTATTAAAAGAGTTCCTCCCACGATTCAGTTTGCCCCGCTTGGTCTGGAGTGACAACGGGACCCACTTTACGGCTCATATTATGGAATATGTCTGTGCAGCATTGATTATAAAACAAAAATTTCATGCAGCTAACCACCCCCAGTCAGCAGGTCTAGTGGAGGTGTACAATGGCATCCTAAAAACTAAAATGGCAAAATAGTAGCTGAGACAGGTGTCACTTGGGTTGATGCTTTGCCCTTAGCCCTACTGTTCACAAGAACAACGGCCCACACCAGAAGAGGGCTATCTCCCCATGAGATTGTGTTCGGGAGGCCTGCCAATGTATGGGGTGTCCCGCGGCCTAAGAAACTGTCTGACATTGAATACCCTGTATTAACTGATTATCTGTACAGACTGACTAATACCTTTCATACTCTTTATCACCAGGTGCACGAGGCCATACTTGACAAAAGCTAGGGCCCAGGACACGGTATCCAACCTGGTGACTGGGTCCTGATCCAGAACTTTCAACGGACTAAGAACCTCGAGCCCCGCTGGACACAGCCCCATCAGGTGTTACTGGCCACCCGCAACGCTGTGAAAGTAGAAGGTCAGAAGAATTGGGTGCATTCTTCTCACTGCCTGCGTGTGCCTCTGTCCCTCCCCTATGATCAGTGGGCGAGGGAAGGACAAGGAGACTCAGAAACAGAAACAGTCCCAACGTTTGTCCCATTCAGCGATGCCAGACTGCATTCTACATCTACGGAAGCAGAGAGTGTCAGCATACTGAAAGGAAGCGTGGAACCTTCCCTTAACTCTGCTCAACACCAAGAACAATTGTTTCCTGACCATACTGTCCCTACTTCCGACCGATATAACTTGCGCCCCGAGGGAAGGCTTGCCCTTGACTTCGCCAAGTGCCTATAGGCTGTAGGGCTGTGATCTTCCCGGCTGAGAGTAGTGCTGGTGTGTCAGACCTAGGTACGCCATAGGGCCCTTGGCACCTGCGCCCAGTGAAGCAACCACCAATCACAGACAGCCACTAGAGGTCCCTGGCTTAGCACAATGGCGGTCGTCCAAAACACCTGAATCCAGAAACAATGTCAGTCTCCGACATAGTAAATGCTTCAACGCCACTGTGGCGACGCTGTTTGTCTCCCTCATCCTGTCTTTCCTTGGTTGGCTGTCACTAATATACCATCCTGTTGCCTCCGCAACTCCTACCCCGACTCCTGCAGAGCACCAGTATTACACGTTACCAGCCCACGAATTACCCCGCCGTGCAGAATTCTTCAATAACACCTTCATCCAAATGTTGCATCATCACCAGCTGATCATGAACAGTTCCAACTGCTGGGTTTGTGGACTGATGCCGCATTCCATGATACACCCTGTCCCATTCTTTCCTTACCCATTTTCCATCTCTGGGTCTTGTCTTGCATGGTGGATGTTGATGCAGGAGGCCTACACTGTCGATGGTACTGCCAATTCTGTCCTTGGGACATTTCGTGATGACTTCTGGCGGAACATATCTGGCAATTTCAATGCTCCTTTTTGCCCGACCAGCTCATCCACATTGCTACTCCCACCAGATGAACTCGGAGATGGTAGTATTCAACTCCACCACTTGATGAACATTTTCTAGATTCCGAACCAGAAGGATACTGCCTGATGAACGAAACACTCTGAATGTCATAAATGTGCAAGGCCCTGTCTGCATCCATGGCCTAGGGACTAAGAAAATTGGTACCAGTATGTGTGATATCACAAAAGCCTTCCAGACCCCCAAGCCTCCACCATCTAACATTCACAACACCAATATGATGATGATGCTCCAACAAGAGATGGCCTTATGAACATTGACATTTCTTAATGTATTTGCCACTCAATGGCAAAAGGAGGGTCTGAGGAAAAGTGTTCTTCTGATCGGCATCATTTGTACCGGGACTCTATTGTTTTTTCATTACCATCTCGTGTCAAACACTTCCACACGACCCATCTGGTCGTTTCTGCTGATGCCTGGGAAAATTCTAACTGGCACGACAAAAACCATCTTGCAGCCTGCATTTCTGCCCAGGAACTGTCGCACACCCAACCCCCCGTTCTTTGCAGTTCAACAGAATGCCATGAGACACTCACACCCTGTAAATGATTTGTTTTGCATCTTTTGCTCCCAGCCTGGTAAACATCCTTGACCCCGTGATCAGGTTATCTGGACAATGGTCTGACTGCTGGGCCTTGATCAGGGTGATTAAACAATGACCTGAAAGGCCATGCTTTGATCACACCGAGTGAACAATGATTTGTGTACCAAGCCTTGACCAGGTCACCATCTACAAACCTTGTCTGGATCTGGTTATAAACTGCAAACACTGCCCTGATTGAACAATGGACTAACAGCCAAAAGACTGGAGTAAAAATGTATAAAAGGCTTGTAAGCTGCAGAGTGAAGCAGCAGCCTCCTGGGTTTTGTCTCTGACTAGCTTGGGACTCTGTTACATAGCCCGGGCTATTGAATAAATCTGGGTTCCTCCTGCAGACGAAGGCTCCTGTGTCTCCTTTTACTAAGTATGGAAGGTATGGAAGACTTGGGCGGTTCCCCCGCCGCCGAGACACAGTAAGTGGGTTTAACCGGTTCTTCAGAACTGACCTGAGATAGAAGGTGAAAAAGAATTTGAGTAAAATTTTCAGGATTGTACATGGCTATTTACACTTTCTTTGCTCTGGTAGTCACTCTAAAATGATTGAGACCACTCTCACATACCTTGTAACTGTTTTTTATCAATCAGTTCTTGTATAGCATGACTTGTCATCCTAAGAAGTCTCCAGGCGCTGGGGTTCTGTGAACCTTGGTTGAATTGCCATGTTTTAAGCTTCTTCCTGTCTTCCAGCGAGAGAGAGGCCTACACGTGCAGGGGGAGGTCATTCCAGAACTTGATGGCAAAGTAGTGAAGTAAGTGTCACATCTGTAAAAAGTTTTACATCTGTAAACTTTATTTTTGTAAACCTTGTAAAGCGCTCTGAAACCCTCACGGGTCAAGTTTGCGCTCTATAAAACACTAAAATAAATAAATAAATAAAATGTATTTGAGCAACAAATAAAAACAATTGGCAATACAACTGCTTAGAGCAGACACAGGCAAACAGCCTTGATTGTTTTGCAAATACAAAACCATTCTGCTCATGGCTTCCTTCTTGAGAAACATAAATGAATACATTTCAGCTCGACAAAAGAACATCCACATAGGAAGTTTGTTCATGTAATTTTAAAAACACATTTCTTTCTGTCAGTGTAAAAGGAATGTCGATGCAGGCTGCCTTTGGCCTAGTCATGTCATCTAAAGCCTAGTTATGCTAACTAAAGCACATTTAAATCAAGCATTATTTTTTATTAATCAAATATTTGGTCACACCAATTTCTGTAGAGGTGTATGGAGGGCTGGTGCTTTCTGCTTTTATTGGGATAGGTCTTTTCACAGGACTCTCAGGTGACATGTGTTCCATAACCGCCTCCTTAGCCTTCCAGAAAGCTTTTTAACAACATCCACAGCATCGCATCCTTTAGCCAATATCCTATAAACCGCAACCTTATTTAATGCCAAATTACTACCCATTATTTTTATCACCACTTTTTCAAAGCTTAGGCCTGCTGTCCCCACCTCTTTCTTTTCATATTATATTCCTGGAGTCTAGTGGGCTTTCTGTCCCTCCCCCACCGGGTGACGGTAAATCCTCTCAATCTGTCTTGTGGAGGATTATTTTTTCTAGGATATTGTGGAGCAGGGGACATTTGCCTTTTGCCCTCGGGTCCTGCTCCACCAAATGAAACCCAGGTGCCCAGTGTGTGGATGCCTGCATGGGGATCACTTTCTGAGAATGATTGCCAAGCGGGGATCCACTAGGGAGATATACAGCTGGAAAGGGTAAGTTGTCTTCTTTATAGAGGTACCTTTCCTCCAATGATCAGAACAGTGATCAAGCTGAAAGAAGTTGGCGCTTCATGGTGGCAATTGCTTTCATAATCATGTGTGTGACAGAAGTGTGCTCTGCATGCTGATCGTCACACTTCAAGATCCAAGGGAAGCTCTCTCTTCCCTTGTGTCTTGAATTTTTTCAGAATAAATAAAAAATGTCATCCACAGTGCAGTCAATGAACTGTTCACAAGCCACCGCACTCTGTAGGGACTGCGGTGGGTGTGAATGGTTCATCCACTGCAGTTTAGGGGTTAAGAGGAATGAATACCAGATGTCACTCCTTTCCCAATTTTATTATTGGCATTGACATAAAAATACAGTCCAAGCTAGTAAAATACCAATTGGATGGCAACCCTAACAGTATGAGTGCTTGTGAAGGGTGTAGTGTCCCTGTCCCTCCTTCAGGTGACTCCTTGGTAGCATTGCCAACTTTCTTAGAATCAGATATCGTCCTTTAGTTTACGTTTTGCTATTCTGAATCTACAAAGAGCCAGTTGGTGAAAAAGAATTTGTGTAAAAATGCAAGAATTTTTTGTAACATGGCTATTATCCCACAGTTTACTTTTTTAGGTTTATGTTTCAGAATAGATTTCCCAATATTTTTACTGGCCTGGTCTTATAAATACAGGCCAGGCGCCAATTCTGGCCTCTGGTTAAGAGAGAGCATAGGAGAAGGCAGCAATACTTTTTACTGCCCTGCAAAGTACCACGCATCAGGGGTTAGACTTACTCATTTAAGTATGGAGTACGCATCACTGCTCTTACATGCACAGCCACATATTTTTACCAGCTTGATCCCACCTGAGTGCTTTGTGAGGGGCGGAGGCACAAGCTGGGACTTGAAAGCAAATGTCGGAGGTGCATTAATAGCAGCGTTGCAAATACTGTGCTCACTGTGTGCACACACTGTGCTGGAAAGTAGTCTTTCTTATTTTTCCGTACCAGATATTTCCTGAGAGCAAGCGGGAAACACACAAAAGACAGAAGACGAGAAAGGCAGAAAAAACAACACAAATGAAAAAAAGAGGCAACTACAGGACAGATCTAAAGGGACTGGGCCAGGTCGCCCCCCTACTGCCGAACAGCGCCACCTGTCTGTCTGCTCGACGCGGCTCGGAGTGCGAGTTTGAGCCTTCTGTGCCATGACTGCCTCTGCCCGCCGCTGTGCCTTTTTTACTGTATTACTATTTGGGGTCTTTTTCCTCCCTGTATTTTGCCGTTTGCTGTACCGTATTCACAGCCACAGCCCTTCTGTTTCCCCCCACCTCACCCTTCCTGTTCCTGCACCCCCGTTTTTCCTGCGGCCGCCCACTGCGGCCCTGCACCCTCGCCGCCCGGCTCCAGCCTCCCAGCTGCTCCTCCCTCCCTCCCCGTCTTAAATGGTGGCGCGCCACTGGCACGCCAAAGGCAAGCCCGTCTGCGCCCGTCCGTACCTGGACCACACCCAGCGCCAGAACCCCTGGACTCCGCGAACGCCACAACACCAAAATTACCTACGACGCCAGCACCCTCTTCGCACTCAACACTGGCCGAAACCCTGCCTGCTTCCAGGCCACCCCGAAACGGACCCACTGACCCTTCTCCTGCCGCACCTGCAGCTTCACCTGCGACAGAACCACCAAACCTCCTAGGACTGGACCCAACCACCTCCGCTGCATACTCCTCAACACCCGCTCCGCACGCAAACACGCCGTTGAACTCTGGGATCTGATCGACACCTCTGTCCCAAACGTGGCCTTCTTGACCGAGACCTGGTGGAATGACTCCTCGGCACCCAACATCCCCATAGCCATCCCGGACGGCTACAAGATCACCCGCAGGGACAGCGCCAACGGAGTCGGAGGAGGAATAGCCATCGTCCACAAATCCACCCTCAAGGTCTCCACCCACGCAGACGACACCCTCAACACTGCCGAACACCTGCACTTTCGGATCCAAACCGACCCCAACACCACCCTCAGAGGAACACTCATCTACAGACCCCCTGGACCACGGACTCAGTTCAGCGACTTCATCGCCGACCTTGCCATCACCCACACACTGCATCCTCCTCGAGGACCTGAACTTCCACCTCGAGAGCAACAACGCTAACTCCTCAACCCTGATCGACAACCTAGCCAACCTCGGCCTCAGACAACTTGTCACCGCACCCACCCACGCCGCCAGCCACACGCTGGACCCGGTCTCCTCCACAGGCTCCCACGTCACCTTCGACAGCACCACTGAAAACCACTGGACCGACCACCGCTGCATCCATTTCACCTTCAAGAAACTAACCACACACCACCACACCCAAAAGCTACCTCGCTGCTGCTGGAGCAAAATCACCGACAACCAGCTGATCACCACCCTCGCCCAGAACACCCCCACTGACCCCACCAATGCAGACTCCGCAGGCCGCAACCTCAGACAGTGGATCGAAGACTGTGCCAACACCCTCGCCCTGCTCAAGAAACCATCCAACAACCACACCAGCAAAAGAGCCACCAGGTTTACCGACGAGCTCCAGACCTCCAAACGTGCATGCCGGAAACTGGAGAAGACATGGCTCCATGAACACACACCGGACAACTACGCAGCCCACAAGGACGCCACACGCAGACATCACCACCTCATCAGACTAGCCAAGAGATCCTCCTTCAAAAACTGCCTGGACAACAACGCACACAACAGCAAAGAGCTCTTCAGCATCGTAAAGGAACTCTCCAACCCCAGCGCCAACACCAACGACATCCCGCCCTCACAAGAACTGTGCGACTCACTAGCCATCTTCTTCCACCGCATGATCGCTGACATCCACGACAGCTTCAACACCACGACCGCCCCTCCCACGCCAGGCGCCACCTCCCCTGCTAACACCCTGTGAAGAGAAGGCGGCCCCTACCGTACACAACCCGATGGTTCCCTCGGGCTCCCGAAGCTCCCGGATCGATCAGACGGCGTCCCTGGCACCCCGGACACCATTGTTTTCTTCCTCCTTGCAGGACCCAATCCGGAACGACCAGAAACCGGAAGGACTCCCGCGTGACCCCGGAAGTCCCACCCCCTACCCCACGGCGGACGACAGAAAAGGAGAAACCAACGACGGCCTGGTGTGCGGAGAGTTCGGATCGTGGCAGAAGACGGACGGCGGCACCCCTGCAGAGCGGAACGGAGAAGGAGAAGACGACGAGGTCTGGACGGAGGACTGGTGGAGTCCTGTGGAGGACGCTGGAGAGCGGCCGTAGCTCACGGGAGAGCTACGGCGGGACCATGTGAGTAACATCCCCCCTCCTGTGTAGATAAAGTGTGAATCACCCTAGCGTAAACTGCCCACACAAACCCCCCCTCTTGGAATCACTGAGCACTGTGTATTATATCGAAGCCACCCTGACCACTGTACATTAAGTAAAGCACGTCTTCACGAGCTGGCACTTGTATGATATTCCTGGCACTGCCTCTATCCTCCGACACCCTCCTCTTCTTCCCGATCGTATTCTACCCTACCCCCTCCCTCACTGTCTGCCTTCTCTTACGCACTCCCGGTGACGGCATAAGGTATCCATACCGTTTGGAACGGTCGGACTAACGGTCCTTTCTTTATCTCTCCTTGCACGCCTCCGAGGAACCACCACCCGTGGAGGGATCCAGAGCCCCCTGTTGGACGACGGCACCTCTACCACCACCTGGGCTATCCAAGCACCTCCAGGAGCTATCCGTGGGACCTGTGACTACGGACCTTCCACAACGTGGACACCCCCTCCCAGACTCTGGTCTACCCTTGACTTTGTGCAACCCCCTAATAAATAGACATCGCTCACTACATACGGCCTCCACGCCTGTTATTCCGGTCCGCCGCTACCCCACGACAACAGGTGGTGTTAGAAGTGGGATATCCCGGAAGCATGGAGGCCGCTGTGCAGAAGCTCGCAGAGACCCAGGAACAACTGGGGAAAATGATGGAACAATTTCTAAAAACCGCCGAAGATGACCGAGGTCAATTACATGACGTGTTGAAGGGTCAGGGGGCGGCCCAGGATCAAGCTATGGGAAAGCTCACCGATGTACTTGGCCAACAAAGACCTATAGCTTCCCTCCCCTCTGTGGTCCTTCAAAAGTACGTCCCGGGAGAGGACCCGGACTTCTTTTTTACCAACTTTGAGCGGTTGGCCCAAGCTGCTGCTTGGCCCCCTGAACGCTGGGGACATTATCTAGGACCCCTACTTACCGGTGAATTACAAGCGGCATATCAACAGGCCAATGTACAAGGACAAACACCCTATGCCGATATAAAAACCTGTATCTTGGAAAGGCTTGGTATTGATGATGAGACTTACAGGGTGAGGCTCCGCCAAGCCAAAGAAGGACCTCAAGAAACACCAAGGGCTCTCTCTTTTCGCATCCGTGACCTGGCGGATCGCTGGTTGCGTCCTGCCTCCTCCACGAAAGAAGAAATACTCTCCAAAATATATTTGGAACAATTCCTGGCTTCCCTACATCCTACCACTCAAAAATGGGTTCGCCAACATGCCCGTCTGACCCTTGACAGTGCGGTTGAAATTGCCAGCGCTTACAACCGCGCCCAAGACTTTCAGAGGCCCAAAGAAGAGCATCCACATCGGTCTCAGCCCCACACCGGGACCCGAACACTGAGACCTCCCCTAGCCAAGAAGCCGGAACTGCCCCCTTTGTTCCCTTACCCTGTTGTACCACGGGCACCACCACCCGGTCCCCAGTGCTATCACTGTGGGGGATACGGACACATTGCGCGAGTGTGTCCTCAGAAAGATGAACCAATGGAGGTGGGTCTCGCCAGGAATTATGTGTGCCTCCCCACAGATCCTAGCCCTCCTAGATTTCATTGCCCAGTACGGATTGAGGGACACCCTGTTCTAGCCCTGGCTGATACGGGCTGCAGACAAAGCGTACTCCGTCCACAAGAGCTACCAAACCCTGTGGGACCAGTGACCGGTACGGTAGCAATCCAATGTGTGCACGGAGATACAAAACTGTACCCCACCGCCAGGGTACGTGTACAACACCCGACTGACCAGGGCACCACGCTCACTGTTGGCCTCATTCCATCCCTCCCGGAACAAGTAATACTGGGCAGTGATTACTCTGGACTACCTCGTCTTCTCCATGAGACCACCAACTCCCTGGAAAAGTGGTGGTTGGAGGCCCCGTTTCCACACGACCAGCCAAGTCAAGAGGCTTCGGGCAAAGCCCACAAAACGAAAACCCAAAAGAAGAAAGAGAAAAGGAACCATGTTGCTGTTCTTCCCGTCAGAGTGGAAGAACACCCCTGGGAAACCGACAGGGAGTTCCGAGCCGCTCAACAGGAGGATCCTGTCCTCCAAGATGCCCCTGGAGTCGTGCTCTCGACCACGAAGACCCTTTACAAGTAGGTCCCTATTTCTTCCGAAAGAATGGCCTACTGTACAGGAAGGGAGGGGCACAACAACCACCCCAGCTACTGATCCCTGGACCCTTCCGAGACAAGGTGTTGTTTCTCGCTCATAGCCATCTGCTGGGGGGACACTTTAGCGACGAGAAGACAGGACAGGCTATCTTGGAGAAATTCTATTGGCCAGGGTTCTACCAGCAAATAAAACTGTATTGCCGTGCATGCCCGGTTTGTCAAAAAAACAGCCGGTATCGACCACCGAGGGTACCCCTACAGCCTCTACCCTTGATTGATGTACCCTTCAGTAGAGTAGGGATGGACATTATAGGCCCTCTGTTACCCTCCAGAACTGGTTGTCGATACGCATTAGTACTGGTCGATTACGCCACCCGCTTCCCTGAAGCTGTACCCCTAAGACAGCCTACAACTCAAAATATCGCTAAAGCCTTGATCTCCATTTTTTCTAGGGTAGGCTTCCCTCGGGAGATATTGACTGACCAGGGAACCCCCTTCGTGTCCACATTGATGAGGCAGGTGTGTTCACGACTCGGTATTAAGCAGATAAGGACCTCCGCTTACCACCCGCAGACAGACGGGTTGGTGGAGCGCTACAACGCCACTCTCAAGAGTACCCTGAAAAAACTGTTGGCCCTCGAGAGCAGAAGGTGGGAGGAGATGCTACCCCTGGCTCTGTTTGCGATCCGCTGCAAGGTGCAGAGCAGCACTGGCTATTCGCCCTACGAGCTCCTATATGGGCGACCCCCAAGAACCCTGTTGGATATGGCTAAAGAAGCCTGGGAGGCCGAACCCGACCGGACCAGACCCCTCCCTGAGTATGTAGAGAACCTTAAAACACACTTGGGTCAAATACGGGACATAGTCAGGCAGAATATGACGATTGCACAAGCCCATCAGAAGCAACAGTACGACAAAGGTACCAAACCCCGATCTTTTGCCCCGGGTGACCTGGTCCTTCTCTTGATCCCATCCTCGGACCATAAACTACTGGGACAATGGCAGGGCCCGTATTCTGTCTTGCGACAAGTAACCCCGGTCACCTACGAGGTGGAAACAGATCCCATCCGCCATGTTACACAGATTTACCACGTGAATCTGCTGAAGGCCTGGGTCGGGCCTCTCCCTGTTCTAACTGGTACCAGTCCAGAACTAGAGTTGTCTTATGAGCCATGCATTGATCCCGATCTCCCCGAAAACCAAAGACAGGATCTACGGGCTTCCCTACAATCATTGCAAAAGATCTTCTCTACATCCCCGGGTCGCACCTCGGTAATTGAACATTCCATCATAACCGAGCCCGGGAAAACGGTACGTCAAAGACCCTATCGGGTCCCGGAAGCACGTAGAGCAGTCATTCAAGAAGAGATAGTACAGATGATGCGCCTCGGCGTCATAGAACCGTCAGTCAGTAGCTGGAATTCCCCCATTGTACTAGTGCCTAAGCCGGATGGATCAATCCGATTCTGTATCGACTTCAGGGAGGTAAACAAAATCTCCTCCTTTGATACGTACCCGCTCCCTCGTGTCGATGAAATGATCGAACGAATAGGACGGGCGAAGTACATCAGTACGCTGGACCTCTGCAAGGGGTACTGGCAGATCCCACTGAGGGACGAAGATAAGAAGAAAACAGCCTTTTCTACTCCGGACGGCCTCTATCAATTCACAATGATGCCCTTCGGCCTTCACGGCGCTCCCGCGACTTTTCAAAGAGCCATGAACCTAGTCCTGCAACCACATTCCCGGTATGCGGGAGCCTATTTGGATGATATAATCATCTACAGTGATGACTGGCAGCAACACCTGCATCACCTACATAAAGTCATATCATCCTTGGGTTCATACGGGTTCAGCATCAACCCAGCAAAAACCACCCTGGCGGCTCAAACCGTTAAATATCTGGGTTATCTGTTAGGCGAGGGACTGATCCGGCCACAGAACAATAAAATCACAGCCATCCAAGCCATCCCCTTTCCAAAAACAAGAAAAGAGCTACGTGCATTCCTCGGTCTATTGGGATACTACAGGAGATTTATCCCTGACTTTTCCCAGACGGCTGCCCCCCTAACCGATCTCCTAAAAAAATCAACAAAGGCCGAAGAGGCACTAAAACACCCCGATACCCGTATGTTAAAAGCTTTCCACCTCCTGAAACATTCCTTGCTGTCGGATCCTGTCCTTATCAGTCCGGACTATAATCTGCCGTTCATCCTCCAGACCGATGCGTCTGATCAAGGTTTGGGGGCTGTGCTGTCCCAACGTGACCGCAATGGAGACGAACGACCCATCCTATTTCTAAGCCGCAAATTGTATCCAAGGGAGATGAACTACGCGGTCGTAGAAAAAGAGGCACTGGCCATAAAATGGGCGATAGATAGCCTACGCTACTATCTAGAGGGACGGGAATTCATCCTGTATACCGACCACGCTCCCTTGGAATGGATGGCCCGCAATAAAGGACACAATGATCGGGTGTTACGTTGGTTCTTGTCCCTCCAACCTTACAGGTTCAAAACACTGCACAGGAAAGGCGTTGAACAGGGTAACGCCGATTACCTTTCAAGATATCCTCCCCCTACAGGAAGGACAGCTAGGGAAAGGGGATGTGAAGAGAAGGCGGCCCCTACCGTACACAACCCGATGGTTCCCTCGGGCTCCCGAAGCTCCCGGATCGATCAGACGGCGTCCCTGGCACCCCGGACACCATTGTTTTCTTCCTCCTTGCAGGACCCAATCCGGAACGACCAGAAACCGGAAGGACTCCCGCGTGACCCCAGAAGTCCCACCCCCTACCCCACGGCGGACGACAGAAAAGGAGAAACCAACGACGGCCTGGTGTGCGGAGAGTTCGGATCGTGGCAGAAGACGGACGGCGGCACCCCTGCAGAGCGGAACGGAGAAGGAGAAGACGACGAGGTCTGGACGGAGGACTGGTGGAGTCCTGTGGAGGACGCTGGAGAGCGGCCGTAGCTCACGGGAGAGCTACGGCGGGACCATGTGAGTAACATCCCCCCTCCTGTGTAGATAAAGTGTGAATCACCCTAGCGTAAACTGCCCACACAAACCCCCCCTCTTGGAATCACTGAGCACTGTGTATTATATCGAAGCCACCCTGACCACTGTACATTAAGTAAAGCACGTCTTCACGAGCTGGCACTTGTATGATATTCCTGGCACTGCCTCTATCCTCCGACACCCTCCTCTTCTTCCCGATCGTATTCTACCCTACCCCCTCCCTCACTGTCTGCCTTCTCTTACGCACTCCCGGTGACGGCATAAGGTATCCATACCGTTTGGAACGGTCGGACTAACGGTCCTTTCTTTATCTCTCCTTGCACGCCTCCGAGGAACCACCACCCGTGGAGGGATCCAGAGCCCCCTGTTGGACGACGGCACCTCTACCACCACCTGGGCTATCCAAGCACCTCCAGGAGCTATCCGTGGGACCTGTGACTACGGACCTTCCACAACGTGGACACCCCCTCCCAGACTCTGGTCTACCCTTGACTTTGTGCAACCCCCTAATAAATAGACATCGCTCACTACATACGGCCTCCACGCCTGTTATTCCGGTCCGCCGCTACCCCACGACAACACACCCCCAGCGCCAACCGCCTGACCTCCTGGGCCAACGTCAACGACGACGAGACACGCAAGGTCATGAACTCCATCCACTCAGGATCTCCGTCAGACCCTTGCCACACCACGTATTCAACAAAGCAGACGCAGCCATCGCACCCCAACTACGGAAGGTCATCAACATCTCTTTCGATACAGCAACATTCACAGAAAGCTGTAAGCACGCCGAAATCAACGCCCTCCTCAAGAAGCCCAAAGCAGACCCCAAGGACCTCAAGAACTTCCGGCCCATCTCCCTGCTCCCGTTCCCGGCAAAGATCATCAAGAAAATCGTCATTATGCAATTGGCTAGCCACCTGGAAGACAACAACATCTTAGACTCATCCCAATCCGGATTCAGACGCAACCACAGCACTGAGACAGCCCTCATCGCTGCCACAGATTACATCAGGCACCAACTAGACAATGGTGAAACATCAGCCCTCATCCTCCTTGACCTATCAGCCGCCTTTGATGCAGTATGCCATCACACTCTAAAAACTTGCCTACTAGAAGCCGGAATCCAAGAGAAGGCCCTGGACTGGACCACGTCGTTCCTCTCAGTAAGAACCCGGAGAGTCCGCCTCCCACCCTTCCGATCCGAAGCCACCAACATCACCTGTGGCGTCCCCCAGGGCTCATCCCTCAGCCCGACGCTGTTAAACATCTACATGGCCCCCCTCGCACAAGTGGCCCGACATCACAACCTCAACATCATCTCCTACGCCGACGACACCCAACTCATCATCTCCGTCACCAAGGACCCACTCATCGACAAAACCAACCTCCACGATGGAATGAAGGCCGTCGCCGACTGGATGAGGAGCAGCCGGCTGAAGCTAAACTCGGACAAGATGGAGATCTTCATCCTAGGACCAACCCCCTCAGCCTGGGACGACTGCTGGTGGCCGACCACAATGGGAACAGCACCAACACCCACCGACCATGCATGCAACCTAGGCTTCATCCTCGACTCCTCCCTCTCCATGTCAAAACAGGTCAACGCCGTCTCCGCATGCTCTGCAGGATCTACAAGTGGATCCTGACAGAAACAAGAAGAACGGTTACACATGCCCTTGTCAGCAGAAGACTGGACTACAGCAACACACTCTACGCAGGAATCGCAGCCAAACATCTACGCCGACTACAACGCATCCAAAACGCCTCCGCCCAACAGATCATCAACGCAACCACATCACCCTCACCTGAGAAACCTACATTGGCTCCCCGTCGACAAGAGGATCACCTTCAAGCTCCTCACACACGCACACAAAACACTCCACAACGCCGGACCAGCCTACCTGAACAGCAGACTCAGCTTCCACACCCCCACCCGCCAGTTCCACTCCACCAGCCTCGCCCTCGCCGCTGTCCCCCGCATCCGACGTACCACCTCCAGCGGCAGATCCTTCTCCTATCTCGCCGCAAAGACCTCGAACACCCTCCCTACCCGCATACGACAGACCCAAGACCTACTAGCATTCAGAAGACTCCTCAAGACCTGGCTTTCGAACAGTAGCAGCTCCCCCCTCAGCGCCTTGAGACCCTCATGGGTAAGTAGCGCGCTTTACAAGTATTCTGATTGATTGATTGATTGAGGGAGTGTCTGATAGTGGATTTAAGAGTGCCTGTTTGCTCCTGGAAAGTGTGGGTACTCTCCCTTTAAATGTAATGTAACATTGCTTAGAAGTGCAGGTTTTCTCCCTTTCAATTTTAAAAAGTGAAAGTACTCAGTACCGGAGAGTACCTTCCCATTTAAAGCACTGCCACGAAGGGTAGGTGGGAGGGTGTGTGGGCTGATTTATTTGGCTGCTTGTGGGCCTGTTGGGTTTGGTGGACTGGGGTTACTGTTGATTTCCTAGATATTAGAACAAACATTACCTCCAGCAAGCTCAAATGCATGCGGTCTTCCATACTTTGCAAAACACCTATACAGCGTATGAGGAGGTAGGCGCCCGCTTTCTTTTTCCCTGCCGCTCCTGCAGCCAGCCCAGTCTCCAAGGTGTAAGTGTGACAGGCTCAGTGTGTGGGCTCATGTTTTGCGCTGTTTGTGATACTGTTGGCTCTGTTTGTCAGTTTTTACTGTTGATTTCCTGATACTACCACAAACCTTGCTTGCAGCAAGTATAAATGCATGCAGTCTTCCATACCTTCCAAAACATTGTGTCTTGACATGTTAAAAACTGTCCCAATTTGCAAATGTAGGCCTTTTTTAACTGTCTGATTTGATGATGGTAAGCCACCTTTACTTCGGTACCCTGGCTTTTTGTGTATCCCATTCCGACCTTTGGGGGGGCGGAGGGAGATAAATGTTTCCTCTTCAGTCTGACTGGCAGACCAGGGTAGCTCTCTGACAGCTCATGTTATGTTATTTTATGTCATGTTACAATGGGTTTTATAAAGCGCTCAGCTACTCAGGCAGAGTGTCCCGGCGCTATCAGACCTAGAGGGCACAGAGCAAGAAGACCTGATGAGATTATTGTCCAAACAGCCATGTTTTAAGTTCTTTCTTAAAGGCAAGGAGGCTATCTGTCTTCCGTAGAGACAAAGGCAATTTGTTCCAGAGCTGGGGTGCCAAACGTTTGAAAGAACGCCCCCCGATGCGGGTTCGCCTAATTACCGGAACCAGCGCCAGAGCTAATGATGCAGAACGTAACGATCTAGAAGGAAGGTAAAAACCTATTATTTTCCTAAGATAGCGGGCGCCCGTACCATGGAGAGCCTTAAATGCTCATGATTAGACTGTCCACAGCTCTTCAGCTGTACATGAATCAGCACGAAGTGCTATGGCTGCCTAGTAGCCCCCCTGCTCAGCCAAAGAACCTGGAAGATGCTCATCCAGGCAGACGTACTTCCTAAGCACTTCTGGTGGCACAGTCTAGTCAGGTAAGTCATACACTCTCTCTGCACTAAAGGTCACTCATCTATGCTCCATGCACATTAACCTATTAGGCCGCCCTTTCAGTTTTAGTTACATTTTACTGACAACAAGAGCCATGTTTTTATTAATTTCATTATATTTTCAGATGCACTGGTCTCTAAAATGTACTTGGCCTAGTGTTGATCAGCGATTGATGTCTTGTAAATTAAGCATTCGGCTCTACAAGCCTCCAGCAAACTTCCTAATGGTGTGTCTTCATGGCAATGAAAAATGGTGCCACAATTGTTTTTTGAAGTATGCAGCCCTGCCAAGTACCACGCATCAGGGGTTAGACTAATGCATTTCAATACTGGTGTCAGCATCACTACACTGAAATGTATTAGCCACGCATTTGCATAGCTCCTTTACCATGTGGGGGTTAATGAGGCGCTGTGCTTTCGTACAAATTGCTGGTGCGCAACACTTACTCTGTGCTGCCACGGCTCTCTATATCAGGCTGCCTTCCAGGAAGTTCCCATTGTAATAACCTGTGGGTTGGGCTGGAGAAGCTCACTCGGATGTTGCTATGGTGAACTGGGACCCGCGCAATCTCAGACTCACTTCTTAGGTACATTGTTTCCGGTTCTGCACTGCACAGTAAAAATAAGTTGTCAGGCGCGGGCCCAGATTGCCGCTGAAACACACTTGGCATATGGTGCTGGATGGGCCTGGTAGGGGGTGGCTTGGAGGAGCCTTCAAATATACAAAGTGCAAGCGCTGGGTCTAGCCTCACATGGACCATGGCTTCTTTTCTTGTTTTCCGGCTCCTGAAACTACTGAGCTTAAACACGGAATTCCCATTAGTCATACAGACCCTCCATGGACTCCTGTGCCCAACAAACCAGAATGTAGGGTGTGCAATACACTTCTGCAGCGCAGGTAATCCATCCACAATGCTGAATTTGTGCCGGTGGTTGCCAGTGGGCATCACTGTCAAGACAAACACTACGTTGTCTCTTACCTGGTCTTGATATGCCTTTCCTTGAGACGAGTAGTTGATTCGCAGGGACGCAAGGGACCAACCTCCCTAAAGACTAACTCCTTACCTTGAGAACGTTTAATTCACTATAAGATATTAGCTAGACTATGGGGAGGGGGGCCGGTACTGGACGTAATGTTCTTGCTGACGACCTGCGAAACAACAAGAACCTTAAGTTTACTCAGAACTCACTTTCCTAGTATAAGCTAAAATCTTCTATCTATAGTTCTCTTTCTAAACGTTATTCCCTTAGCCTACCTGCGTTCAGCTGTTGTCAATCTTTCGTCCAGTATGTCTTTCTTGTCAGATGAGTTGGGTGATTCGTCTGTCTCCTGCGTTGTTGATCTTTAGTTAGCGTGGTCTTGTGAAGAGAGTCACTGTAATAAACAAACAGTAGTTTCAAAAACAAATGCTAATGTCCCACAGTAGTTTTTTAAACAAAATGCTAATTTTCCCTTTTTATGACAGAATCCTTTCTTTTAATATACAAAAGCTTTTCCCTCCCTCACTTCTTACTTACTCAGAGTTTTATCTGTGTCTTTTAACTTCCGTGACTTTCTTTCTAAAATAAGTAAAACAACTCGAGGAAAGAATTACAGATCTAACATACAGAAATAACTTCTTTCTGAATTACAGAAATCACCTCTTGACCTTTCTGTTACAAAATGTTCACACTCCTAAACACGTAAAAGAAATCACCAAGTCCAAGATTCTTGAATTGTCTCTTGATCTATTGTTCCAAAAATTGTTTGTGATGCCTTTCTTGCGAAGGGCGCCTTAAACTAAACAAAAATAAAACTTATCTCTCTTTTCTTTGCAGGTTCCAATGCAGAAGAGAAAGTGCAGAGCTGTTTTTGCTTTCGGGATTGAAGTCCGAGGTTCCCGGATCTTTCTTCAGGTTTGTGGCCGTCTTCTAGCGCTGGGAATCACAACACGACCTTCCTCTGTGCAGACGGAAGGCAAAGCGCTTTCCAGAAGGCTGGGTGCGGTTTAAATACCTGACCGCACCCAGCCGCGCCCCACGTATGTGTGCGCTCAGCCAAAAACGGACTGAGGCACACGTGAGAGAAATGCTTTTCAGTCTATGACCAGAAGCGCTTTTATTAAGAGCCTTTACCTTGAATCAAACCTTAAAGGAAACAGTCTATTAACAATGTTTAAACAAATGAATCATCGAACAAATCATTGTAATGCTCAATCAAAAATACAATCAGAGCTACAACTATTCACTATAATTCAGAATTACAGGAGTACGTCAAGCAGTGAAAACACATACATCCTCACGACATAACACTAAGGAGTGCAGGTGCACGGGAAAGGGGTGGGTTTTTATAGGCGAGTAGCGCCAAAAAGAAAGCATAGCATCCAGTGGAGGCTTCATAGGGAATCGTGACAGTACTCCCTCCTCAAGATCCCGCCTAAGACTGTAGCAATAGGCCTTGGTTTGGAGGGGTTTTGCATATGAAATATCCTTAAAACTCTTGGAGCATTCTGCAAATGAGCTATCGGTTCCCATGATCTTTCCTCAGACCGAACCCTTTCCAATCTACTAAGTAGAAAAGTTTGCCTCGAATTCTTTTGGAGTCCAGAACCTTTTTGACTTCAAATTCAGGATGTCCATCAATAAGAATGGGCAGATGGAGGTCGAATTAACCGAGTTTGGGGATTAAAAGGCTTAATTAAAGACACATGAAATACTGGATGGATCTGATATTTCTGAGGAAGGAGTAATTTAACACAAACTGGGTTAATAACCTTTTCAATAGGAAATGGACCTATAAACCTGGGGTTAAATTTTTTGTTTCCTCTTAAAGCCACATTTTTTGTACTTAACCAAACCTTGTCTCCAGGACTGTACGGGGGTTGTTCTCTTTTGTGTTTATCTGCTGCTTTCTTTTGGTATTCCTTAGTCTTGGCCAAAGAATAACGAGCTTCCTCATGAATAGAAGACAAACCATAAATATAATCTTGGATTGCTGGCACTGCATTATGAATCTTAATATCTTCTGGAAAAGTCTTAGGGTGGAAGCCATAATTACAGAAAAAGGGAGACCGTTCGGTCGAAGTATGTTCAGTGTTATTGTATGCAAATTCCAAAGTGCTTAAGAGATCAGACCAATCTCCAGAAACTGAGGTTAACATGCAACAATGGAATTGTTCTATGGTTTGGTTAGTGCGTTCGGTTAAACCATCAGTTTGGGGGTGGTAACTAGATGATAAGCGAATATCCATTTGAAGAAGAGAACTTAAACTCTTCCACACATGAGATATGAATTGAGATCCCCTGTCAGAAATCACTACTGATGGAATTCCATGTAATCTGATGACATGCTTAATCAATAGGTTTGCCAATTCCATGGAGGTAGGACGTTTTTTCAATGGAATGAAATGAGCCATTCGTGAAAACTGGTCTACGACCGTGAGAAAAGTGGTGAACCCTTCTTGCATTAAAGGAAGCTCAACAATAAAATCTAGAGATATGGAATGCCAAGGGTGAGGTGGAACAGGAAGAGGCGTTAATAAACCACTAGGAGGCTGATGGGAGGCCTTATTTTGGATGCAAACACTACAAGTAGTTACATACAATTGAACATCTTTAAACATTGTTGGCCACCAAAAATGTCTCTTGATTAATTCGTAGGTTTTGGCCACACCCGGATGAGCAGAGAGGGGGGTGTCATGAAAAAGGTGGATAATGGTGCCCTGAAGAGCTTTTGTTGGGACCATGACTAGATTATGTACATAAAGAAGCTCCTCTCTCTTCTGAAGACATGGGTGTTCCTTTTTCCATTCTTCATAGCTTTTTTTTTTAAGTTCCGTCTTTATGTCAGCTGTAATGTCTTTGACAGTTAAACATGCTTGAAAACAAGTAGTAGGTAAGACAGGATGAACCTCTGTTTCTTGTTCTAAACTACTATCTCCAATACTAGACAATGTATCAGCCTTTAGATTTTCCTTTCCAAGACGGTAAGTAATTACAAAATTGTAGTCATTAAAGAAAAGAGACCCCATCTTAATTGTCTGGCTGATAAGGCTTTCACCTTTTGTAAAGCCTGCAAATTTCTATGATCAGTATAAATCGTAATTGGGTGACGTGCCCCTAACAAGTAGTGACGCCATTCCTCGAAAACTGCTTTTATCGCCAATAGTTCCTTATCAGCAATTGCGTAATTTAATTCCGCCGGGGACAACTTTCTAGAGTAATAAGCAATGGGATGCATTTGACCTGTTTCCAAACTCCGTTGTGACAGAATTCCACCCAAGGCAAACTGAGATGAATCCGCTTCAACTATGAATGGTTGTTTGGGATCTGGATTACTCAAAATGGAGGCTGATGTAAACTTTTCTTTTAAGTCACAAAAGGCTTGATCAGCGGATTCTGTCCAATCAAATTTTACTCCTTTTCGAAGTAATTTAGTAATGGGGGTTATTGTTTGGGAGAAATTCTGGATAAAACGACGATAAAAATGTGCAAACCCTAGAAAGCTTTGTATTTGTTTCACAGAAGAGGGTCTGGGCCAAGAGCTTACAGCTTCCACTTTTTTAGGGTCCATTTCGATTCGTGATGGACTTATAATGTATCCCAAAAAATCCACTTTGGATACATGGAAAATACTTTTTTCTAATTTCACATATAAAGAATTAGAAAGTAGTTTTTGAAGAATGGCGCGAACTTGTTGTACATGTTCTTCTTCAGAATGCGAGTAAAGCAAGATGTCGTCAATATAGACCACACAACAAACATCTATGAATTTGTGCAATACTTCATTTATAAAAAATTGGAAAGCTGCAGGAGTGTTACAGAGTCCAAAAGGCATGACTTGATATTCGAAGAGACCAAATTTGGTACGAAACGTTGTCTTCCACTCATCACCCTTTCGGACTCTGACAAGATGGTATGCTCCGCGCAGATCCAATTTTGTATAAATGGTTGCTTTCTTTACTTGATCTAAAAGTGTTGGAATAAGAGGCAAGGGGGTATCTGTTCTTAATAGTTACATTGTTCAGGGCTCTGTAATCTATGCACGTTCTCAATTCCCCTCCTTTTTTCGGAATGAAAAAAAGAGAAGATGATACAGGAGACTTGGAATGCCTGATAAAGCCATTAGCAAGGTATTCGTCCAGATATTCTCTTAAATGTTCATTCTCTTTTTCAGTCAAGGCATAGATTCTGCTACAAGGCAAAGTAGCCCCAGGCACCAGATCTATCCTGCAATCAAAATCCCTATGGGGAGGAAGAGTGTTAGCCTTTTTTTTATCGAAAACGTCATATAAGTCTGAGTATACAGTTGGTACTCCCTCAAGGAGCAGGATAGTAGAAGAATCTGCAAAAAATTAAAAACCTTGAATTGAGTCTTCTGACCTGTCCAACAAGAGACATTGACTCTTACAATGGTGTGATTTAAAAGTTAAAGTTCGAGCTTGCCAATCTATAATTGGATTGTGTAAAATAAGCCAAGGGATTCCCAAAATTAGTTTGAATTGGGGAGCGTCAATAACATCAAACTGAATTGTCTCTCTGTGGATAGGTGAGCTGTCCATTTGTAAAACCTCTGTTTGCTTATTAATAAGTCCTGAAGTCAGCCCCTTACCATCTACTGCCCTCACTGTTCCTGGGTGAATCTTTTGAATAGAGGTAAACCCTAACCTTTTCAAGAAATTTGTATCAATGAAATTTCCCGTGGCCCCAGAATTTATTATTGCTTCAACCTTCAAAGAACCTTCTGGTTTAACCAAACTTTTTAACTCCACAATTATACAGAAATGTCGACACCCCTTGGGTGGGAGAGTAGAGGCCGAACTAGAACAAACACTCGACAAACTGACCTCCTCTTTTATCGAGCATTCTAGTTTTCCGACCCTTCAACTGTTAAAGCTACTTCTAAGGACTTGGGTTTCCCCTTGTTAGGTTTTGAAGGACATTCCTTCACGAAATGTCCAGCCTTCCCACAATATAGACATTGATTCAATTTCCGTCTTTTTTCTTTTTCCTCTCTAGTTAAAGGTCCCCGAATAGAACCTATTTGCATGGGTTCTACCTGATCTAATTTTGGGGTTGTTTCACGAGGGGTCGAACCCCTTTCTTTTTTAAATAAAATTTTGTGATCCAATTTTCCTCTTTCCCCTTTTCGTTCAGATAGCCTATGATTCAATTTTACTACAAGTTCTATAAATTCACTGATCTCTTCCGGGGGTTCCAAGATTTGGGTCACCATGTCTTTTAGCTCATCTCGTAAGCCGCGGTAAAACAAGGACACTCTTTTTTCATTAGGCCAATCAGCTTCCAGAACCAAGCGATTGAAGACTGAAATATAGTGAAGCAAATCCGATGAATCCTGCTTAAGATTCAAGAGCTCACTGTCTGCAGATTGAACAAAGACATGCTTAGCAAACATTTTCTTTAAGGATCGTTCAAAAGCCCTAAAGTTATACAAAACTGGATTGTCTCTCTCTACCAAAGGGACGGACCATAGAGCTGCGTCCCCTCCAAAATAGGATAGCATAAAGGCCACCTTAGAAGAGTCATCTGGGAAAGCTGTGGTTTTAGCTAAAAAATTTAAATGACACTGATTAAGAAAGATGGTGAACTTGTTAGGGTCCCCATAAAACCTCTCCGGTTGGGCTAAAGGTGTTGGAACCGGTGTAACTACATGAATTTGAGTCGGAGCCTCAGAAGAGGAAGCTCCTCCCTGAAAGATAGCTGGTTTTAGAATTGGCTTCTGCTGTTGATGAACAGAAGTTTGAAGAGAAGCCATGTCTCTTCGCAGGGCTTCATTTTCCTGTTTTAACTCGTTTAATATGGCTGCAATATCCTGTAGGGATACTTGGTCCATTGCGTCCAGGCAAATTTATTCTATGTGGGCTTTGCCTTCTGTCAAGACAAACACTACGTCGTCTCTTACCTGGTCTTGATATGCCTTTCCTTGAGACGAGTAGTTGATTCGCAGGGACCAACCTCCCTAAAGACTAACTCCTTACCTTGAGAAAGTTTATTTCACTACAAGGGGGGCGCTAGAGGGCGCACTTGCAGCATGGCCGCACTGCTGTGAGGCTCCTGCAGCCTGGAGAGCTAATCCGATAATTTATCCTGTTTAATTGTCGCCTGTTCCTCTTTTGACCCCGGATCCTTGGAGGGGATGCCACGTTACCCACTTGATCCAAGTTTCAAGTGAATCGGAGCTTCCTGGCCAGAGATCTATGTGGATGAAGGTCCCCCCGAGAGACGTCCTGGAGGTGACGCGCGCTGCTGGTCGGCTCTCTGACCTACCCGAGCCCGCGGCGTCCCACGTGGTGTGAGGGCCCTGACGCGCGTCTCTCGGAGAGACTCCCTGGTGAGGCGCTCGGCTGCGGGGTACGCACTCGGAGACTGGACACGGCGCCTTGATCCCACCCAAGGGTGTACGGAGCTTTGCTGCGGTCGGTGAGATGCGCATGGGCTGCAGAGGGAACGTCGCCTATACCGGGCCGGTGGCCGTTGCTGGTGGCGGCCGGTGCACTGACGGGTGTGGCGGGGTTCTTGGACCTGCTCGTGCCTCCGTCTGTTTCGCCGCATTACCCGCCTGGCCGGTATACTGAGGTCTGAAGGCGGGCGGTGCTGCGGTGTAGTGCTGTGCTGTGGGCGCTCAGCGGCCATATTGCTGGGGCAAGGCATGAGTGTTTATTGGCGCCATTGAAGACATCGGGGCCGTGTGCTGGGGGGGACGGCCATCAGCGGGCCGCATGTTGGACAGGCCCCAGGAAGGGCTCGCTCCCTCCCCGCATGACAAGGCCCGGCCACCGGCTCGCCAGGTGCTACCCGAAGAACAACCCCGACGACCCACAGAAGCAACCCGCAACCCATCCCCTATGGGACGCCTGCTCCCGGATATCTCTGTATCACTGGCCCGGGCCACCGTCGGCACCATTGCCCGGCCCAGCCGCCATCTTGGACACTGCACCATGAGGCCGCGTGGCCTCAGCTCGACCCCAACCCTGGGCCTGGCCAGGCCCCGACATCCACCCAGGAGGTGAACGGACCACTTGGCAGGTCAATGGGAGAAAGGAGTGTCGATGGCTCTCCCCCGCCAGGTGCCGATCGCCCCCAGCCTCCCCGGGCGCTGGCTCCACCCCCCTGCTGGGTGTCTGGACTCCCTCATCCCGGACCTCCCGACCTCCAAGTGCGAGGGTCCGGACATCAAAGGGCGCCAGACCTATAACTGAGGCAGCTCCAGAGCAGGAAGGCAGTTGTATCCTGGAGTCGAGAGACACCGTGAAGAACTCATCCCTGACGGACTGCTGGCGCTGCCGCAGCCCTGCCTTGTGAACCATCGTCCTGCCGGCTGGCGCTGCCGCGGCCTTCTGCAACCTTCATCCTCGTGGGACCTGCTGGCGCTGCCGCGGCCCTTTGCAACCTTCATCCTCGTGGGGACCTGCTGGCGCTGCCGCGGCCTCTTGCAACCACCATCTTCGTCGGGACCTGCTGGTGCTGCCGCGGCCCGTTGCTACCTACGACCTCCTTGGGACCTGCTGGCGCTGCCGCGGCCCGATCTTCCCGAACGCCGAGCTCGAGGATTGTGAGCTAACCATCATTCCATCTCAATACCAGATTGGTAACAAGACTGTCCCGCTACCCCCTTTCCCTTCCAGAGACTAGAATTGAGAGGATCCTTGTGTCCTGATCTCATTGTACCGTACTACCTTACTTCAAGAACTGCATATAAAGAGCGTTAACCTTATCTTTGTGTGGTGTCCATCTGTGGGGGGGAAGTTACTTGTCTGTACGATCGCTGGAGACGGCCCTCCCCGGAGGCCTCTCCCCTTGTCCTCGGCCGACCCTCCCGGTCCCCGTCTAACATTGGTGGCCAGCGGCGCGATCCGAACCAACGCGTAATCGTACAGAGAGTAACTCACCCCACGACTAAACCACAATGACGACCAAAGAGAGCGGATCCACAGAGAAATTCCAGATGGAAAAACTAGAAGAGTACAGCCATCGAGAGCTAAAACAATTTTGCATAGAACTAAGCATTGCTACCACCGGTCTGAGCACGAAAGACGACTTCAAACACGCCCTAGAATCTTGGGCAGAAACAAGTGCCGCCGGACCCCGGGACCAAAACGTCGAAGCACCAGAGACAAACACCACTCTGACCGAAGGAAGGAGAGCGGGTCTCTCCCGGGAAGAGATCCAAGAACGAGAAAAAAGCAGACTCCACGAATTAGAGTTGGCACGGCTCAAATTGGACAGAGAGCTGAAACTAGCGGAACAAAAGATAAACTTAGAACACTTACGGCTCCGAGAAGAGCGGGAAGAAAAGCAAAGACAGAGAGAACTCGAAGAGAAAAGACTGGCGTACGAACACGAGCGCAAGCTAGCAGAGATAGAAATGCGGAAACAGAACAAAGAACTAGGGGTGCCCGAGCAACCGCGCACCCCAGGAGCTACAGAACCAAAGGTCCACATCCCCAAAGATGTCGTCCGAGAATATTTTCGGAACGACGACATACAACAGTGGTTCAAGGCCTACGAGATCGCCATGACCTCCCACCGGATCGTTCGAAGTGACTGGGGAGCCGGTCTATGGGGGAGGTTCGTCAATGAAGGCCGCGATGCCCTGCTACAGCTCCCGGACCATCAGATGACGTCCTATGACCATATGAAGGCCGCCCTCCTCACTCGATATGGGCTCACGCCCGAGATGTACCGCCAGAGGTTCCGCGACTGCACACGGATCCCGGGTACAACTTGGGTAGAGTATGTGAACTATTTCAGCCGAGCCTTCGAGGGATGGATCAAGGGCAGCCACGTAACCACCTACGAGCAGCTCTTCAACCTCATTGTGTGGGAACACCTCTCCAACAATTGCTTCCTCAAGCTCAGGCAGCACCTCCTCGACAGTAAATTGACTGAACCTCGGCAGCTCGCCGCTGAGGCTGACCGATGGGAAAGCACCCGAGTGGCCCGGAGTGGGCCAACTGAGCAGAACAGAACCAACCAAGGTCACCATCGTCCCCGAGGAGGAGGCCAGGGCCGGGGCAGAGATGCCGTCCCGGCAGCTCCCGCCAACAACACCCCGCCCCCGGCCGGTCGGGGAAACCCCCCGATGCGCCCAGGGTTCCGAGCCAACGTTACTTGCCACCGGTGCCAGCGAATCGGCCACTATGCCAGCGACCCGAACTGCCCAAAGAACCAGACTCCCGGGCCCCGCCAGGTAGCTGCCGCTGCCCTAGGAGAAGAGCAAATCTCCGAAGAGCATGAAGAGTACGAGCAGGAGCAGCCCGAGTGGGAACCTGCTGCCATGGTCCTGGCTTGCCTAGGGGGAAGAGACATGATCCCGCGGGCTCCCCTACCCGCCAACACCAGGAAATACAGCCAGTGGGTGAATATAAATGGGCGCAAGGCCGAAGCCCTGCGTGACACTGGGGCCAGTGTGACGGCCGTCCGCTGTCACCTGGTGACCCCAGAACAAATCCTGCCAAACGTTCTCTGCCCCGTCCGATCGGCCGACAATTCTGAGAGCCTGTGTCGGATGGCCTGCGTCCCCTTCGAATGGGGAGGAGTGTCCGGCATGCTAAAAGTGACTGTCCGCGATGATGCCGTGGACTGCCTCCTGGGAAACGATCTCGAGAGTTCCCCGTGGGCGGCCGTTGAAAGGAGAGAGCACCTGGGGATGTTGGGCCTCCCGGACTGGGCGTGCGTAACAACCCGGTCCATGGCCGCCCGCACCGTCCCCAGACCTGAAGAACACGAATGGCCAGCACCTCCTCCCCCGATCACTCCGGAGGAAGACACCGTCCATACCGACCCCCCAGAACAAACCCAAGAGGGGCCCGCTCAGCCCCAAGACCTTCCAGACCTAGCTCAGTGGCGTCAAGAGGGGGGACCCACCCAGGAACAATTTTGGCAGGAGCAAAAGACCTGTCCCTCCCTCGAGGGACTCCGACAGCAAGCACACGCCCAGAGCGCGGGAGACACCGCCGGGGCCCACTGGATCTATTGGGACAATGACCTACTGTACAGCGAACAAAGAATCGCGGAGTTGGGGGCCAGTCGAGTGCTGGTGGTGCCCCTCCGCTTCAGAGACTTCCTTTTGAACTTGGCACATGATGTCCCCCTGGCTGGACACTTGGGGCAAGACAAAACATACAACCGCCTGGTAACCCACTTTTACTGGCCAAAAATGCGAAATGACGTCTCCAACCACTGCCGGGCCTGCCCCACCTGCCAGGCCAGTGGGAAGAGCGGCCGAAAGCTCAAGGCACCCCTACAACCATTCCCCGTCGTTACCACCCCGTTCGACAGGGTGGGAATAGACATTGTGGGGCCCCTGGACCCCCGAACAGCACAAGGGCATCGATTCATCCTGGTCCTGGTGGACCACGCCACCCGCTATCCCGAGGCCGTTCCCCTTCGAACTGTAACAGCACCAGTGGTAGGACAAGCCTTAATGGGGATCTTCTCTCGAGTGGGCTTCCTCCGGGAGGTTGTCAGCGACAGGGGCACGAACTTTATTTCCAAATATATGAAATCCCTCTGGCAGCAGTGCGGAGTCACCTACCGATTCACAACCCCCTATCACCCGCAAGGAAACGGACTGGTCGAGCGGTTCAACCGCACTCTCAAGGGGATGATTATGGGGCTGGAAGAACCCCTACGCCGCCAGTGGGACGTGCTACTCCCGTGCCTCCTCTTCGCCTACCGAGAAGTCCCCCAGAAGTCCCTCGGCTTCAGCCCCTTCGAACTCCTGTACGGACACCCCGTTCGAGGGCCCCTCAGCCTAGTTAAAGAAGAATGGGAAATGGCCCCCCTGAAGACCCCTCCAGACGTCTACAAGTACCTCCTGACCCTCCGCAATCAGACCAGGCGATTCAGGGAGATCGCTAAAGCCAATCTTGAGGCCAGTCAGGAGGACATGAAGAAATGGTACGATCAACATGCCTCCTCCATCGAGTTCGAGCCTGGTCAGCAGGTATGGGTGATGTCCCCCATCGAACCTTGTGCCTTACAGGACAAATGGACAGGACCCTTCAAGGTGGTCGAGCGCAAGGGCCCCGTCACCTACCTCATCGACATGGAATCCCCCCGGAACCCCCTCCGGGTCCTCCACGCCAACAGACTCAAACCACACTTCGTGCGCTCGGAGCTCAGCCTACTGATGGCTACAGACAGTGGTGCGGAAGAGGACTCCGAGCCCCTCCCTGACCTACTGAGGACCCGTGAAAAAGATGGTTCGGTGGACGGGGTCCGACTCTCCGATGCCCTGACCCCGGAGCAGCGCCAAGACTGTCGGACCCTCCTGCTGCAATTTGCAAACCTGTTCTCCCTCACCCCCGGGGTCACCCCCTGGTGCCTTCACGACGTGGACACTGGGGACAGTCCCCCTATCCGACACCGGGCGTACCGAGTACCAGATCGGGTGCGCGCCTGCATCCAAGAAGAAGTCTCCAAAATGCTCGCACTCGGAGTCATCGAGCCCTCAGACAGCCCCTGGGCCAGCCCAGTCGTACTGGTCCCCAAAGCTGCTGGCCCGGGCTCCACCCCCGAGCTCCGATTCTGCGTCGACTATCGGGGTCTGAACGCTGTCACCCGAACCGACGCTCACCCCATCCCCCGAGCAGATGAACTGGTTGACCGCATGGGGGCTGCCCGCTACCTAAGCATCTTCGACCTGACAGCGGGCTACTGGCAGATCGGCCTCACCCCCAGGGCCCAAGAACGATCCGCTTTCTCCACCCCGGATGGACACTACCATTTCAAAGTGATGCCATTCGGCATGAAAAACGCTCCAGCCACTTTTCAACGACTTGTGAACCAGGTATTGGCGGGCCTCGAAGAATTCAGCGCCGCCTACCTGGACGATATCGCGGTATACAGCCGCCACTGGTCAGACCACCTCCGCCAACCCGAGAGGTCCTGCAGGCCCTCCAACAGGCCGGCCTCACAATCAAGGCCAGCAAGTGCCAAATTGGCCAGGGGTCCGTGACCTACCTCGGACACCAAGTGGGGAGCGGTCTGGTGGCCCCTCTCCAGCTCAAGATCGCTGCCATCCAGTCCTGGCAGCCCCCCGTCACCCAAACCGAGGTCCGAGCCTTCTTGGGGCTCACCGGATACTACCGGCGGTTTGTGAAGGACTATGGCAGCATTGTGGGGCCCCTCACGGAACTCCCATCCAAGAAACACCCAAAAACAGTCAACTGGACCCCAGACTGTCAAGCGGCCTTCGAGAAGCTGAAGGCCGCCATGTGCACCGCCCCTGTGCTCCAGGCCCCCGACTACAGCCGTGAATTCATCGTCCAGACTGATGCCTCAGACCATGGCATTGGGGCCGTCCTCTCCCAACTGAACCCCGAGGGAGTCGACCAACCAGTGGCCTTCATCAGCCGACGCCTGCTGGCCCGAGAACAGCGCTGGAGTACCATCGAGCGGGAGGCCTTTGCAGTAGTGTGGGCCCTCAAGAAGCTCCGGCCCTACCTCTTCGGTACCCACTTTCGGGTACAAACAGATCATCGCCCCCTGCAATGGTTAATGCAGATGCGGGGGGAGAATCCCAAACTGTTGTGATGGTCCATCTCCCTGCAGGGGATGGACTTCACTGTGGAGCATCGCCCTGGCCAGGACCACGCCAACGCGGATGGCCTGTCACGCTTTTTCCGCCTCGACGAGGAGAGTCCCCAAGAAGATGGGTGACTCTCCCCGCCTTCAGCTGGGGGGGACGCATGTTGGACAGGCCCCAGGAAGGGCTCGCTCCCTCCCCGCATGACAAGGCCCGGCCACCGGCTCGCCAGGTGCTACCCGAAGAACAACCCCGACGACCCACAGAAGCAACCCGCAACCCATCCCCTACGGGACGCCTGCTCCCGGATATCTCTGTATCACTGGCCCGGGCCACCGTCAGCACCATTGCCCGGCCCAGCCGCCATCTTGGACACTGCACCACGAGGCCGCGTGGCCTCAGCTCGACCCCAACCCTGGGCCTGGCCAGGCCCGACATCCCGGCACCACCATCCACCCAGGAGGTGAACGGACCACTTGGCAGGTCAATGGGAGAAAGGAGTGTCGATGGCTCTCCCCCGCCAGGTGCCGATCGCCCCCAGCCTCCCCGGGCGCTGGCTCCACCCCCCTGCTGGGTGTCTGGACTCCCTCATCCCGGACCTCCCGACCTCCAAGTGCGAGGGTCCGGACATCAAAGGGCGCCAGACCTATAACTGAGGCAGCTCCAGAGCAGGAAGGCAGTTGTATCCTGGAGTCGAGAGACACCGTGAAGAACTCATCCCTGACGGACTGCTGGCACTGCCGCAGCCCTGCCTTGTGAACCATCGTCCTGCCGGCTGGCGCTGCTGCGGCCTTCTGCAACCTTCATCCTCGTGGGACCTGCTGGCGCTGCCGCGGCCCTTTTCAACCTTCATCCTCGTGGGGACCTGCTGGCGCTGCCGCGGCCTCTTGCAACCACCATCTTCGTCGGGACCTGCTGGCGCTGCCGCGGCCCGTTGCTACCTACGACCTCCTCGGGACCTGCTGGCGCTGCCGCGGCCCGATCTTCCCGAACGCCGAGCTCGAGGATTGTGAGCTAACCATCATTACATCTCAATACCAGATTGGTAACAAGACTGTCCCGCTACCCCCTTTCCCTTCCAGAGACTAGAATTGAGAGGATCCTCGTGTCCTGATCTCATTGTACCGTACTACCTTACTTCAAGAACTGCATATAAAGAGCGTTAACCTTATCTTTGTGTGGTGTCCATCTGTGGGGGGGAAGTTACTTGTCTGTACGATCGCTGGAGACGGCCCTCCCCGGAGGCCTCTCCCCTTGTCCTCGGCCGACCCTCCCGGTCCCCGTCTAACACCGCACTTACCAACGCTGGTGATATACTGAATTTGTGCAGCGGAGGTCCTTAAGTGATGAGCTTCTGGTCTGTGGATTGTCCATCTCATCTCCCCTATTGACTCCTTTTACGTGCAGCCCGTCCTGGTATATGTGATCCTGGCAACTAGGCGACATTACTACTGGCATTAATGTGGCCTGCACATTGCATATGGTACTGACTGGTAAGAGGGATTGCCTTGCTGCCTGCTTGCCTACGGAGCTGTGTTGCTGTCGAAATCGCACAGGGCTAATTGACTTACTGCTGTGAGTGATCCCCACTGCTGACTGGGCTGTGACCGCTCTTGGTACTGCCAGAGTGCGTTGCGACCTTTGGAACGTGTCTGAGTGTTGCTGTGGCCTGGGTACTGCGGCCTGATCTGGGACACCTGTGCACGGTGAATACCGACCGTGGGACGGGGGACTCTCCAATTGGATCCCGTTGCGGTGAGATCTGAGGCTACTCTGATTGTCTTTATTGCCTCCAGTGGGTGCTGCGACGGACTGCAGGAGTGGTACCATGGGAAAGCCGGACAATAAACAGCCTAAACTGTCCTTTGATACAATGGCGGCCAGGAGGGGTGCACGTCTTGCACAGGAATCCGGGAGCTCTAGATCCCCCCCGCCTATCACTGACACTGCTCCGCAGCCTATTGCCCTGGACTTCCAACAGATGATGCAAGAAATGAGGTAAGGGTTTGCCACTATAGTGGACAAAGTGGATCAATTATCCTCGCGGATGGATGCGGTGGTGCAAAAATTGGACGTGCATGAGGAGCGCATCACTACGGCGGAGCAGCGCATCTCGGACCATGATGATACTGCGGCCAAACACACGACACAGCTGGCGAGAATGGACAATATCCTACGGGTGATAGCTGCAAAGAATGAGGAGTTGGAGGCCAGAAGTCGGCGTAACAATATACGCGTGGTGGGCGTACCGGAGACGACAAATGTGGGGAAGATGGAGACGTATGTGGAGAGACTCCTGATTGGTGCGGAGGCGTTCTCTGCGCAATTCATTGTGGAGCGAGCGCACCGTTCCCTTGGACCGAGACCAGCCACGGGTACCCCACCGCGCCCTATCATTGCGCGCCTCCTGAACTATCGGGACCGGGACGCGGCTCTTAGGGCAGCCCGCACTGCCCGTACGCTTTCCTATGACGGGGTCGACTTCACCATATACCCGGACTTCAAGGCGGTGGTGCAGGAGCAACGGCGCAAATTTCTTGCAGTTAAGAAGAAATTTAGAGAGATGCAGGTGGATTATGCTCTGCTATATCCCGCAAAGCTGAGAGTGACACATCAGGCAAAACAACATTTTTTTACGAATCCACAACAGGCGGAGAATTTTGTGAAGCGCCTCAGACGGGAGCGTGCTGCGGGAGGGCGGCGAGATGAGGATGGACAGGAGGGGTTCCATTCAGCGGACGAAGATGCTTGATCCTACCTACTTCTTGCGCTGTGGCTGCTTTATACTCTTTGGACTGGTTCTGCGGTGGCCGCTTCCATTGACTATGTGTCTCCTGGCCTTGTACTGTTGGGACTTACTGTGAGGCGGAACGGACTGACTCGACTGGGCGCTGCTGAGGGTCATTGGAGGAACGTTGGTCGACGATGGTAATATGCTCCAGGCACCCGCCCCCCCCCTGCGCCTGGGCCGTACACACGACTTACGAGGGGGATTATGGCGTGGTGTGGGGGGGTGGCCATGTACACCTCTGGAGTACACCCCGGAGGGAATACCCCACTGTTCATGGGGTTTTTTATGCAAATGTTTTGTTGGGTGGGTAGGGGGATGGGTGGGGGGGGGGTTGCGGTCCTGACTCGTTGGGGTTGTTCAGGTGGGAGGGGGGAGGAGGCACTACTTCTGCAGTGTGTTGGCTACCTGGAACTGAGAATTGGTGTGTCGATGTTTGCGACTGTGCTATCGCTATGGATACCTTTTTGGATCAATGTCTTGGTTATTTCGGGACCGTACTGGGTCTTGCCTATCTGGACGTGCCTGGGAGTGTTCCTATGCCTTTTGCTCAATATTGGTGTTGCCGTGAGGGAGGAGGGGGGCGAAATAGATGTTCTACTGATGTCAGCAATGCCAAAGCTTTTTGGATGCTATATGTTGAGTTTGTATTGTTACTGGTACTGAACACGTGTCTGTTACACGTGAGTTGTTGGTTGGGGCTGGGAGGGGGGTGTCTGGTTCTGGGGATGGATGAGGACGGAGATGGATGTGGTGTGGATCTGGTGTGGGTGGGAGTATATACAAGTATTGCGGTCGGTTGCTCTACGTTGGGGAAGCGATGCTATCAAATGGATGAATATGTCACAGTGCACATTGGTCATGAGTGATGCCAGATAACACGTTAGATAGGATATCGATATTGTCCTGGAATGTACATGGGCTTAATAATGCTAGGAAATGTAGGAATGTGCTGCAGTATTTAGATAGACATTCAATACAGATTGCTTTACTGCAAGAAACACATCTGCGTCAGACGACTGATCCTACATTTGGGAGGCAGTGGGCTGCAGTGAGGAAATTTTCATCATACTCATCATATGCACGTGGCGCTGTTGTACTGATTAAGAAAACACTTTCTTTCCAGGAGTTGGGGGTGCGAGTGGACCCGGATGGGAGATATGTGCTATTGTGGGGGAGGCTTGGGTTGGATACTGTGCTATTTGTGAACTGTTACACGCCGAATGTTGATACTCCTGCCTTTTTTCTTACACTCTGGGGTCATGTTATGGCTGTGGAGGCCACGCATATTGTTTGGGGTGGTGACTTCAACCTAGCGATGCGGGCAGTGGAGGACAGGTCTGATGGGAGCCCTCAATACAATGTGCAGGCTAGAGATGTGTTGCAGGGCGTGGTGGAGGAAGCGGGCCTGGTGGATAGCTGGAGGTATGCTCACCCGGGCGGTACGGAGGGTACCTGGGCGCGATTGGACTATGTGTTTCTGTCAAGGGGGCTTGTCGTTGGGATACATGAGGTGGAACATCTCCCCAGGACATACTCAGATCATTGCCCGGTTAAGGTCACGCTAGCGGTACCAGGGCTTCATAGACCGCGACCACCATGGAGGCTGTTCCCTTCCGCCCTGTTAGATCCCATATTCAAGGCAGAGGTTGGAGAGGAAATTGAGGCGTTTTTCCCCAGGAATAGGGGATCAGTAGACAGTGTGGAAATTATATGGGAGGCGTTTAAGGTAACGATCAGGGGTGTCACAATATCCAAGAGTTGTGGGGTGCTTAAGACTATTGTTCGTACTCTCTCAGGTTTGGAGGCTGATTTAAAGCTTTTAGAAAATAGAATGCGGACCAGCCCTGACTCGGAACTTAGGCATCAGTTTAGGGACAAACTGTCTGAGTATGAGGAAGAGGCGGCTAGAGAGGTTAAGCACAGAGGGAAATACTGGACTGCGAGGAGGTACTGTGAGGGTGAGAGACCGGGGAAGGTGCTTGCTGCGCTCACGAGACACCAACGATTTAGCACAGATGTGTTGGAATTGGTCTTGCCAGATGGTACGCGTTGTCGGAACACGAAGGAGATTCAGGAAACATTTGTGCAACATTACACGCAGTTATACACCACCCAACAAGCGGGTGAGGTTCGATATGGGGGATTCCTTGATGATCTTGCTTTATGCTGGCTGTCGGACGATCATAGGGCGTTTCTCGGTAGGCCCTTTGAGGTGGAGGAAATCAGAGGCGCCATCATGTCCTTAAATAATGGAAAAGCTACGGGGTTGGATGGCCGAGTTTTACAAATGCTATGCGGATATTATGGCTCCTGTACTCAGGGAAGTCTTTGAGGAGTCCCTGGAGGTGGGGGTACTACCGGGGTCCATGAGGGAGGTTGCAATCACCTCTTTACTTAAACCTGGCAAGGATCCCCTGGATGTGGATTCCTACCGGCCCCTGTCACTACTTAACTGCGATGTCAAAATACTGGCAAAAGTTCTGGCAGCGCGGCTCTCAGAGCTCATGCCCACCATCGTGCTGCCGGACCAGTCCGGTTTTGTGCCGGGACGTGCGACCTCGCATAACTTTCGAACTTTATTCTCTCTGATCCCGACAATAGCTCCGGACCTCCCTGTAGCCGCTGTTTTTCTGGACGCTACGAAAGCGTTTGATTCTGTGGAGTGGAATTACCTTATAGATGTCTTATGCAGAATGGGTTTTCCCTGGATCTTTATTTCGTGGGTCAAACTGTTGTACACTCAGCCGATGGCGAGGGTGATTGTGAATGGTGCGCTCTCCCCCCAATTCTCAATAACAAGGGGGACCAGACAGGGCTGTCCTCTTTCCCCCCTTTTATTTGCTATTGCCATAGAACCACTAGCCTGTAGAATTCGGCAATTGCATAAACATAGTGCGTTTAATTGTTTCCAGCGCCAAATAGGGATTTCGATCTACGCGGATGATGTCACGTTGTATGTGAAGGATCCGCAGGCAAATCTCAACGCTCTACTGCGAGAGCTCGTTGCGTTTGGAGGTATATCTGGCATACATATTAATTGGCGTAAATCTCAATTTTTTCCGCTCACTGCAGCGGTTTGCCGGTTTCCTCTGGACTACCCCCTGGAATGGTGCGACTCGGATCTCCGCTATTTGGGCGTTGTGGTGTCCCTTGACAGGGAGGAAACACTTAGGCTCAATTATGGCATCGCTATTACTAAATTGGCGGACAATGTTACTAGATGGATGTCTTTGCCCCTGTCTATGGCGGGTAGAGCGTCATTAGTGAAAATGGTGATACTACCCCGCTTCCCGTACTTGTTTCAGAATATTCCCTATCACCCGGGTGCGTATTTTTTTAAACGTCTCCGCTCGGAGCTGCTTCGACTGCTCTGGGGGGGTAAACAACCGAGGTTGGCATGGTCTACTTTAATACTGCCGTACGATAAGGGTGGGTTTGACATCCCGGATTTTGAAATATATTATGTGAGCGCTCAAGCGCAATATGCCTATCACTGGATGTGACCCACGCCATTTATGCCACAAATAGCTACTGAGCAGTGGATTGCGCATCCCCTCCCGTTGGAGGGTATGGTGTTGGGGAACGTCAGTGATGTGGATACACATCCTACCACTGTGACTTGCACGGTTGACGCCTGGGCACGTGTTGCGAAGACGTTGGACCTTACATTCCTTTATTCGCCGGCACTGCCTTTGGCTTATCACCCTGCCCTGTCCTTGCTACAGGAGGCAGGGTTTCAGCGCATGTGCAAACGAAATGGGACACTCACGTGGGGGGATTTGTTTCGGGAGGGCACTTTTCGTACCCGTGAACAATTTTTGGGTGAAGTGGCGCCTTCTCCATTGGAAGTGTTTTATTATGTCCGTCTGCGACAGGGCCTGCGGACACTGCTACCTGAGTTCCCAAGGGAGCCGGGAGTGGCGCTGCCACTTCACGCGATGTTAATATCTGACGGACGTCATTTGGTCTCTAAATTGTACGGCACATCAGGAAACAACGGGTGGCGCCGGTTAGTCGTGTGCGAGAACATTGGAACCTCGAGCTTGGAGTGGAAAACTCTGATGAGCAATGGGCTTACTGTTGTGGCGTAACTGCAAATATTTCTTCTAGCTACCGCCTAAAGATCATCCATTACAAAATCATACAGAGGTTCTACTATACTCCGGCTCGGAAACTCAGATTCCATTTAGCGGAGGACGATAGATGTATTCGATGCCGGGCGGCGGGGGCTGATTTCCTCCACTTGGCATGGGAGTGTGGCGCCATACATGAGTACTGGGTGCAAGTTCACGATGCCCTGCAGGTTATGACTGAAAATGCGGTGTTGTTTGACCCCGTAGTGATGCTATTGGGGTACACGAAGGAGGTGCCGGCACTTTACCGTAGGTTTGCGGATGTGGCTTTACTGTTGGCGAAACGACGAGTGGCCTGTCGTTGGGGTCGAGGCAGGGCGCCGAAATTCAGGGAATGGTTGGACGATGTCATATATTGTCAGGATCAGTACAATGTATATGCCGAAATGATGCCTGTACGTTGTAGGCCTAAAGATTTCTGGAGTCCGCTGCAGGTTTATTTACTGACCGAGGCTGTGCAGGATACTGATTCAGAAAGTGCAGAGCGGGTTGGGGTTGGTTAGTAGTGCAATGCTTAACAAACAGATAGTTATGTCTTTCGAGATGCGTATACTACTGCGGGTAGGGTTGACACTCTGCCCTGATGGAATGGTGACTGGATGGGCATTGTCATCTGTACGCCGCAGATTTGGCGATTGGTTGCTGGGTGCTTTGTCAAGGGTGTTGTGGGTTCTTCGGCCATGCATGCTACCAGTGATGGGGGAGCTCTAAATACATCGACTTTGATTTGATGCACTGTGCTCTGCGGGATTAATATCCACAGTACTGTAATTCATCATTGACCTCTGTGGTTGTATTGTACGCTACCTGCAGGCTCCACTACGAACTCCTGATTATGTCTGTAACGCATTGTGACCGGGACGTGGGACAATGATTGTTTGTATCTGTTGCTGGAATGTACTTTCTTCACTCATGTGTCAGATCTGCATGTACACCGCTGATATCACCTGTCTTCTCTCCCAATAAAGGTTTAAAAAAAAAAAAAAAAAGTTTATTTCACTACAAGATATTAGCTAGACTATGGGGAGGAGGGCCGGTACTGGACGTAATGTTCTTGCTGACGACCTGCGAAACAACAAGAACCTTAAGTTTACTCAGAACTCACTTTCCTAGTTTAAGCTAAAATCTTCTATCTATAGTTCTCTTTCTAAACGTTCTTCCCTTAGCCTACCTGCGTTCAGCTGTTGTCAATCTTTCGTCCAGTATGTCTTTCTTGTCAGATGAGTTGGGTGATTCGTCTGTCTCCTGCGTTGTTGATCTTTAGTTAGCGTGGTCTTGTCAAGAGAGTCACTGTAATAAACAAACAGTAGTTTCAAAAACAAATTGCTAATGTCCCACAGTAGTTTTTTAAACAAAATGCTAATGTTCCCTTTTTATGACAGAATCCTTTCTTTTAATATACAAAAGCTTTTCCCTCCCTCACTTCTTACTTACTCAGAGTTTTATCTGTGCCTTTTAATTTCCGTGACTTTCTTTCTAAAATAAGTAAAACAACTCGAGGAAAGAATTACAGATCTAACATACAGAAATAACTTCTTTCTGAATTACAGAAATCACCTCTTGACCTTTCTGTTACAAAATGTTCACACTCCTAAACACCTAAAAGAAATCACCAAGTCCAAGATTCTTGAATTGTCTCTTGATCTATTGTTCCAAAAATTGTTTGTGATGCCTTTCTTGCGAAGGGCGCCTTAAACTAAACAAAAATAAAACTTATCTCTCTTTTCTTTGCAGGTTCCAATGCAGAAGAGAAAGTGCAGAGCTGTTTTTGCTTTCGGGATTGAAGTCCGAGGTTCCAGGATCTTTATTCAGGTTTGTGGCCGTCTTCTAGCGCTGGGAATCACAACACGACCTTCCTCTGTGCAGACAGTCAAGTCAAGTCAAGTTTAAATTTGTATAGCGCACTACTCGCCCAGAGGATCTCAAGGCGCTTGGGGGAGGGGGGGAGCTTTACTTATCAAATATCCAAGTTTTTAGTTGTTTTCTGAAGGAGAGGTGGTTCTGTGTGAGGCGGAGGTGGGTGGGGAGGGAATTCCAGGTCTTGGCCGCTAAGTAGGAGAAGGATCTTCCTCCCATGGTGGATCTTTGGATGCGTGGAATTGCGGCGAGGGCTTGATTGGACGATCGAAGTTGGCGAGTGGGGGTGTAGAAGGACAGGCGCGTGTTGAGGTATTCGGAACCTAGGTCGTAGAGGGCTTTGTGTGCGTGGGTGAGGAGGCGGAACGTTATTCTCTTGTTGACGGGGAGCCAGTGGAGGTCTTTCAGGTGACCGGAAATGTGAGCTTGGCGGGGGATGTCTAGGATGAGTCTGGCTGAGGCGTTTTAGATGCATTGGAGTTTTTTCTGTAGTTTGGCTGTGGTTCCGGCGTAAAGGGTGTTTCCGTAGTCTAGTCGGCTTGTGACCAGTGCATGGGTGACCGTCTTTCTTGTTTCGGTGTGGATCCAACGGAAGATTTTGTTGAGCATACGTAGGATGTTGAAGCATGATGATGAGACGGCGTTGACTTGTCTGGTCATCGAGAGGGAGGAGTCCAGGATGAAGCCCAGGTTACGTGCGTGGTCCGTTGGTATGGGTGCGGTTCTCAGGGCCGGTGGCCACCATGAGTCATCCCAGGCGGAGGGGGATGATCCTAAGATGAGGACTTCCGTTTTGTCTGAGTTTAGTTTTAAACGGCTGTTCTTCATCCACTCGGCTACTTCTTTCATCCCTTCGTGTAGGTTGGCTTTGGCGGTGTTTGGGTCTTTGGTGAGGGATAGGATCAGCTGAGTGTCGTCTGCGTAGGAGATAATGTTGAGGTTGTGTTGGCGCGCAATGGATGCGAGGGGACTCATGTATACGTTGAAGAGGGTGGGACTAAGTGAAGATCCTTGGGGTACGCCGCAGATGACTTCGGTGGCCTCTGATCTAAAAGGGGGGAGGCGGACTCTCTGGGTTCTTCCGGCGAGGAACGAGATTATCCAGTCCAATGCTTTTCCTTGTACTCCGACGTTGCTGAGGCGTTGTATAAGGGTGTTATGACAGACTGTGTCGAAGGCTGCGGAGAGGTCGAGTAGGATGAGGGCAGCAGTTTCTCCGTTGTCCAGTAGAGTTCGAATGTCGTCTGTTGCTGCGATGAGGGCGGTCTCGGTGCTGTGTTTGGCTCGGAAGCCGGACTGTGAAGGGTCGAGGGATTTGTTGGATTCGAGGAAGGCGGCGAGTTGACTGTTGACGGCTTTCTCAATGACTTTGGCAGGGAATGGGAGTAGCGAGATGGGGCGGTAGTTCTTAAGTTCAGTGGGGTCTGCTGTAGGTTTCTTCAAGAGGGCGCTGAGTTCCGCGTGTTTCCAGCTTTCCGGGAAGGTGGCGGAGTTGAGGGAGCAGTTGATGACGTCTCGGAGATGGGGTGCGATAATGGAGTCTGCTTTGTTGAAAATGTGGTGGGGACATGGGTCGGTTGGCGATCCTGAGTGAATGGTGTTCATCAGGCGGATGGTGTCTTCAGTGGTGATTGGGTTCCAGGCGTAAAGGTTGTTGGAGGGGGGTTTTAGTTCGGAGGTAGGTGGAGTGGGCTGGACTCCAAAGCTGTTATGTATGTCAGCGATTTTGTTGTGGAAGAATGAGGCTAGAGAGTCGCAGAGGTCTTGGGATGGAGTGATGTCGTTGATGCCGGCGGTGGGGGTGGTAAACTCTTTGACGATGTTGAATAGTTCTTTGCTGTTGTGGGCGTTGTTGTCGAGTCGATCCTTGAATGCTGATTTCTTGGTGGATCGGATCAGTTGGTGGTGTTTGCGGTGGCGTTTTCGAAGGTGGTCAGGTTGTCAGTGGTTGGGTTTTTTCGCCAGGCTTTCTCGAGGGTGCGACAGATCTTCTTGGATTTCTTAAGGTCATCATTAAACCAGGGGGCTTTTTTGCTGCCTTGTTTGATTTGATGGTTTTTCAAGGGTGCTAATTCATCAGCGCTGTGGGTGATCCATTGTGTGAGGTTGGTGGCTGCTTGGTTTGGGTCCGATGATTTTGCAGGAGGGTTTTGGTGAAGCGATGTGAAGAGCTGGTCGGTGGTAATTTTATTCCAGTTTCTCCGGGGAATTGGTTGTGGGTGGTTGTGGGTCGTAGTCTTTTTGTAGTTGAAGTGAACGCAGCTGTGGTCCGTCCAATGGAGAGCTGAGGTGTGATTAAAGGAGATGTGCTTGCTGGAGGTGAAGATTGGGTCGAGCGTGTGCCCGGCAAAGTGGGTGGGGGTGTCAACAAGTTGTTTGAGTCCGAGATTGGCTAGGTTGTCCAAAAGGGTGGTGGTGTTGCTGTCGTTGTTCTTTTCCAGGTGGAAGTTGAGGTCTCCCAGTAGGATGTAGTCCTCGGAGGGGAGGGCGTGAGGGCTGATAAAGTCAGTGATGTCTTCGCTGAATTGTGTGCGGGGTCCGGGTGCCTCTGAGTGTGGTCTTAGGGTCAGTGTGAATCTGGAAGTGAAGATGTTCGGCGGTTGTGAGGTTGTCATCGGAGCTGGTCGTGATGCGGATGGTGTTCTTATGAACGATGGCGATTCCTCCTCCTGTTTGGTTGATGCGGTCCTTTCGGATGATCTTGTAGCCGTCCGGGATGGCTATGGCGATGTCGGGCGCTGATGAGGCGTTCATCCAGGTTTCTGTAAGAAAGGCGACGTCCGGTGATGTGGTGTCGAGTAGGTTCCAAAGTTCAATGGCATGTCTGTGGACCGAGCGGGTGTTGAGTAGGATGCACTTCAGGTGGTTAGTGTCGGAGCTCTGTTTGGAGTCTGTGGATTTGGTGTGGGTCCTGATGCAGTCGAACTTGCAGGAGTGGCAGGTGAAGGGTCCATGGGTGTGTCCAGGGGCGGCTTGGTAGCAGTCTGGGAGACGGCCGGAGTTGAGTGCTGAGAGGGTAGCGGAGTCATACGTTATGCGGGTGGAGAGGAGTTTGCCGGGGCCAGGGGGTCTGGCGCTGGGCGCGGTCCAGGCGTGGACGGGCGTAGACAGGCTTACCTTTGGCGCGCATAGGGCGCGACAGCTGCGCCTGAACGCTGCGCGCAAAAGCATCTGTCATAAGTGGATAGTGGAGGGGGGTGGGGCGAGGGAGGTGCAGCTGGGAGGCGGGAGCGGGGTGGAGGGACGGGCTGGGAGGCAAACAAACAACAAAATGGCAGCAGAAACAAAAGCGAAACAAGGCGAAGCAAACACTCAGGCAATGAGATATAGCGCTACGATACCAATGTGGCACAATTGACAATGCAGGCAATGTAACAGTCCAGCGCTGCGCTACGATACCAATCTGGCACAATTTTAAAGCAGGCTATGTAGCAGTCCAGCGCTACGATATCAGGGAGCGTGGGGAGCGACCGCCTCTGCAGGAGCCCACGTATGCGTGCGCTCAGCCAAAAACGGACTGAGGCACACGCGAGAGAAATGCTTTTCAGTCTATGACCAGAAGCGCTTTTATTAAGAGCCTTTACCTTGAATCAAACCTTAAAGGAAACAGTCTAATAACAATGTGTAAACAAATGAATCATCGAACAAATCATTGTAATGCTCAATCAAAAATACAATCAGAGCTACAACTATTCACTATAATTCAGAATTACAGGAGTACGTCAAGCAGTGAAAACACATACACCCTCACGACATAACACTAAGGAGTGCAGGTGCACGGGAAAGGGGTGGGGTTTTATAGGCGAATAGCGCCAAAAGGAAAGCATAGCATCCAGTGGAGGCTTCATAGGGAATCGTGACAATCACCGGCACATATTCCTCGGGGACTAGAACTCTTTCGACACTTTAAAAAAAATAATTCTGCCAGGCACCATTTAGTTAGTTACGTCACTGCATGCCCTCAGCATCAATATGAGCATTCTTCTTTTCCTCCATGCGCCCTGCCTATAATGGATGACTTTAGTTGTGGCACGGCCCACCTATGAAGAATGACTGTCTGCAAGCAGCCATCAGGAAACAACGATTGGTAAAACACCCATGCCGTCGCACTGTGCATTTCTAAATGTGCAATTCACTGCTCACTTATACAGCTGCAATGTCAAAGCTCACAGTCATTTCGATCCCCAACGTGCATTTGGGGCCATCGGGGAGGTTTGAGTCCCCATGCGGGAGTGAGGCATCAGGAGGTCATTGGTGACAGCGCATGGCACAGTGGAACCAGGTACAAATACTGACCGGAGTATTGGCTTGCAGTGTCAAAGGGGTGTGTAGTAATTACAAGGAGACTGACCCAGCACTGTCCAGCTTGTCTATGAGGTGCCTCACATGGTGTTTGGTGATCTTAAAGTTAGGACACCCTTTCAAGCAATAAAACAGTAAATGATCTTTTACACGATTATGTCCCTATTCACTATCAGGAGAGTGTATTTGTTGTGCTTAATCCCATTAGAATGGAAAAGATTGAAAGAGCGTTGGTTTCAGAAAGGAAATAGTCTATTGTGATTTATGTAGTCCTCTATTCATATTAGTATGTTTTGCCTAATTTTGCACTTTTTTAATCTATACATCTGTGAACGATAAAAGGCTCACATCTTTTATGTGCTACCTATCACCAGTGATAACTCATATTCTAGTGCAAGTAGTTGAACAGCCGTTATTGAAGGTGGATGTGAAGACGCCTTTTTCAAAGAAAGTCCTGCAATACCATGTATTGCAAAGGAATTTGTCACTATTCTTTGCACTTGAAGTGTTATGTAGACACTTTTTTAATTTCAGAACCATTTTATTTTATACGTAAAGAGCAAACATTATGAAATGCAATATAAGCTCTGTAAAATAGAGTATACAAAAGCAATGCACACTAAAATCATATGCGCAAGCTCTACAATATAATGTGCAACGCTAATATGGATGAAAAAAGATGTTAATTTGTTCACTGTTATATTGGTTATGGATGTACTGCATTTGCCATTTTACACGTGCTAAATTACATGTTGATCTCGATTCCATGCAATGCTCTGATCTTCCATTTTGTTGCATCGCACTTCCATTTTGTGCTGCCTTGCCCTGTAGTTACACTTCAGCAGTAACATAAACATGTTATTCATGTAAACCAGTACAAGCTGGTGCGAGGCATCTCGTGAGTGTGGGGATGTGCAGTCAGTGGACTCTTCGACTGAACACTTTTTGCCTCATATCACCCCCTCCCTTCTGTGTTTACGTGGATCCCGGGAGGAAGAAGAGACACTCGTGTAGACCTTCTCCGCTCTACCGTGGGACGACGCCGGACCAGCATATGCGGGGAAGGAGGAGTCACCCGAAGGATCGTTCCAGGAAGCGGAGTCTGAAGAAGGAACAGACAGGCAGCCAGACCCTAGTAGGCAACGCGACGACGACCGCCAGGGCCCAGGAGGGACGTGGCTGGACAAGGTACGGGCCGCCTTGGGTTGCTGGGGCATAACAGTTGCATTCTTAAGGGTCGGGGCATAAAGGGAGAGCATCACTAAGTTACAGCACCTGCCTACTACTAAGAGGAGTAGAAAATACTTGCGACACTGGTGATGGTGGTGTTATCTTTCCCCTTTCACTCCCCGAGCTACCCGCGCCACTCATAGGAGGGAGAAACCTTCCTTACCGTTTCTTTTTGTGTGTTCTTTGTTTGTCCGTTCCCTTGCACCCTTGAGACAACTACCCTCCCGAACAGGATACAGAAGGGGGAGCGGCAACCGCCTTGGAAAGGAATGTGAAAGCGGACTACACCTCCCACAATCCCTCGTTGGAAGGATAAGACTGACTGTGTTTATTGTCCCTTTTGTTCCTTAGTCTTCTAACCTTTAGAACTGAACAATTCCACAACGATATAGGCGTAATAGTTGTATACAATAAAGCCTTCACTTAGTTAACACTACTCCCTTGTCCGGGTCTGCTTCTCTACCACTCCACACGTGGTGTCAGAAGTGGGATCATATATCCGCCTCATCATGGAAAACCTGATCCAACAGTTAATAAGAGGGCAGGAGAAGTTGGAGTGGGCGGTAGAAAAACAGATGACCTCCGCCCAAGCAGACCAGGAACTTTTGAGGGACAGTTTAGCTAACCACGCGGAACAAATGCCTCAAGTAGCTGATGATCGTCGGGAATTAACAACACAACTACAAATACGTGCAGGAACTGGCCCAAACATCTCCCTTCAGAAATATGCGGCAGGAGAAGATCCCAACGCCTTTATACTCAATTTCGAAAGGGCAGCAAGGGCGTCAGGCTGGCCAGAAGCCAAATGGCCTTTTTTCCTAGCCCCCCTACTCACAGGGGAAGCACAAGCCGCTTACCAGGTGGCTAACCCTAATGGCAACACTACCTACAAAGAGATAAAAGAATTGATCCTGGATCATATGGGGATGGACGCTGAGGCATATAGAATAAAGTTTACAAAGGAGGGGGGCACCACGGCAGACAACCCCAAAACACTGTACTTCAAATTAAAAGCAGCAGCTGATAAATGGCTAAAACCACAGTCACAAACCAAAGGGGAAATCATGGCTATGATATATTTGGAACAATTTATAGAGGCCCTTCCCTATCCTGTTCAGAGGTGGCTTAAACAACATAAGCATTTAAGCCCTGAAAAAGCAGTTGAAATGGCCAATACCTTTCATAGGGCACAACCTAGGTCATTACCCTGGGACTCATAGAAGAGTAGAAAGCCAATGGGTACGGTGGTGAAACCCGAGAAGAAACCCATAAAGCCCTCCTTCGAGATAATGAAACCCAGACCAACCCGTCTAGAACCACCTCCCCTGCGTAATCCACAATGTTTTGAATGTGGGGAATGGGGACATATTGCTTGCAATTGTCCGAGGAAGAAACCACAAGAAGAACCTATGCACATCGGATGTGTTCCCCGTTCTATTTTATATGCAGCTGAACTGGGACCCAGCTTCCACGTACGTGTCCATGTAAAGGGCGCACCAGTCAAAGCACTTCTGGACTCTGGGTGTAAACAATCTGTGGTCCTCCAGTCTATAGTATCCCAGTTTCAGGAACCTGTTAAGGAGTCTGTTCCTATAAGATGCATACACGGGGACGTTAAGGTATACCCCGCCATCCAGATCCAGATCCCCGGTCCCACTTCCCCAGGGACACGTTTTAGAAGTCAGACTTGGGGTTGTGCCTACCCTACCCGAGCAAATGATAATAGGACAGGACAATCCATCGTTTCTTCTTATGTTAAAAGACAGGCTTCAGGGAATAGGTCTAGCATCACAACCTGCTCTCATAACCCAGGCCCCCTGGTTAACCGACCGAAGCTTCAGGTTCGCACAGAAAAACGATCCGAATCTCCAACCAGCTTGGGTCCAAGCCCAACAAAGACAGCCTGGTTTTCCTTCCTTGCAAATAAAAATAGACCTTTTATATCGTATTGGGAAACAAGGTGATAGTTCCCAATTGTTGGTACCCCAAACGTTCCGCGAACAGGTTCTTTTCTTTGCACACTCACATCTATTGGCTGGACATAGGGGAGCCCAAAAAACCATCCAGGTGATTCTACAACATTTCTATTGGCCCAGAATTTTTTCCCAGGTTACCCGGTTCTGCCAAGAGTGTGAGGTGTGCCAGAAAAAGAACCCCTATAAACCCCCAGCCGTTCCATTGCAACCACTGCCGGTTGTGGGTAAACCGTTCGAAAGAGTGGGTATGGATCTTATTGGACCACTTCCACGTACCAAGAAAGGCCACCTATATGCCTTGGTCATCGTTGATTACTCCACAAGATATCCTGAAGCTTTTCCCTTACGAACCCCTACAACCCGGGACATATCTGAGAAGTTACTTGAACTTTTCTCCCGGGTAGGTTTTCCCCGTGAGATACTTACTGATCAGGGGACACCCTTTCTTTCTAAATTAATGGGGCAGGTATGTAAGTATCTGGATATTTCCCACATCAAAACGTCTGTTTATCATCCCCAGACAGACGGGCTTTGTGAGCGTTACAACGCCACGTGGAAGTTAACCCTGAAAAAACTGTTAACGGTAGAAGGGAAAGAATGGGATATGCTCCATCCTTTAGCCCTATACGTGATACGGAGCCAAGTTTAGAACAGCTTAGGATGCTCCCTGTTCCAAATCCTATATGGAAGAGAACCCCGTAGCCTGCTAGAAATAACAAAGGAGGTGTGGGAGCAGGAAAAAGAAGAGGACTTAAAGTCTTTCCTTGAATATACCCAGAGCCTCCGTTCCTGACTACGCAAATTGAGGGAGTTTGCGGACTCCAATCTAGAAAAAGCACAGAGAAAACAACAGTTACTGTACGACAAAGGGAAAAAATGACACCATCTCCAAGTGAGAGATTGGGTGTTGGTTCTGTTACCTTCCCCCTTAGCAAAAAACAAGGCAGGATGGCAGGGACCATACAAAATCACAGAAAAAGTTGGGCTGACCTCCTACAGGATACAGGTCAACAAAAAAAAGACCCAGCTATACCACATAAAACTCCTTAAAAAATGGCTTGGTCCACCCCCCCAAGATGTACACCAGGTTGTAAGAGATACTCAGAACGAGTCCACCCTAGAAGAACTCGTTGTTAACACAGATTTAACCAAGGAACAGGCGCGGACCCTTCATGACACTCTACTTCCCTTTGCACACCTTTTTTCCAACAGTCCGGGGAGAACAACACTTGCTGAACACGCCATAGAAACCCAACCAGGGAAAATAGTCAAACAGAAGCCTTACCGCATACCAGCAGCAAGTAGATAGGCTATAGACACGGAAGTAGAAAACATGCTAAAGCTAGGTGTCATAAAACCATCTAAGAGTGACTGGTCGTCTCCCATAGTTCTCGTTCCAAAACCGGATGGGTCAGTCCGTTTTTGTATCGACTTTCGCACAGTGAACTCCATCTCAAAGTGTGACGCCTATCCCATCCCCAGGGTTGATGAATTGATAGAGAAACTAGGAGAGGCACAGTTCATTACGACCCTCGATTTGACAAAAGGCTACTGGCAGGTACCCCTTAAGAGAGAAGATCAGGAAAAAAACGCTTTTGTTACACCATCAGGCCTATACGGGTTCACTGTCTTACCCTTTGGGTTGTATGGGGCTCCTGCCACCTTTCAACGCCTTATGAATACAGTATTGCAACAACACAAGGAATAACCTCAACATACCTTGACGACATCGTCATATTCAGTCCTGATTGGGAAACCCATCTTCAGCATTGCATCCGGGTCCTTAACGCCCTTAAAGAGGCAGGACTCCACGTCAATGCGAAAAAATCCAGGGCCGGTTTCAGAAAAGTAAAATACCTGGGTTTTCTTTTGGGCAACGGGATCATTGAACCCCAATCTGAGAAAGTAAAAGCCATAACAGAGAGACCGTTTCCCTCCACAAAGAAAGAAGTCCGGGCGTTCTTGGGGCTTCTTGGTTATTATAGGAGATTTATACCCCAGTATTCAGATATGGCTGCACCACTAACTGACCTCTTGCAGAAGAACGTTAAAACCAAGGACTTCCAACAACTCAGCCACAATGCCAGGGTAGCCTTCTAAACCCAAAAAACCGCCATAACTAATGCCCCTGTTTTACATTCTCCCGATTTTTCAAAACCATTCTTGTTACATACGGATGCATCCGACCATGGGTTAGGGGCAGTGTTGTCTCAGGCTTCCCCTGATGGTGTAGAACATCCAATTCTTTTCATCAGTAGGAAACTTTTCCCATGTGAGCAAAGATATCCCATAATAGAGAAAGAGTGCCTGGCCATCAAGTGGGCAGTAGACAAGCTTAGGTACTATCTGGAGGGCACTCACTTTCTCCTTTACACAGATCACGCCCCACTACTTTGGATGAGCCGCAACAAGGGGAACAACCCGAGAGTACTGAGATGGTTCCTTTCCCTTCAACCTTTTTCCTTTGAGGTGGTTCACAGGAAAGGTTCGGAAAATGGAAATGTTGATTTTCTCTCCCGACTTCCCTTGTTCCCCGAACGTGAACAAACTGGGGTAGAGGTGTGTGGGAGTGTGCAGTCAGTGGACTCTTCGACAGAACACTTTTTGCCTCATATCGCCCCCTCCCTTCTGTGTTTACAGCCCGAGGACGGCTATGCCTTTAAATTTTCCGAGGGAGCCAGTCATGTGACGGAGTCACATGACGAACAGCCCTTCAAGACGGAAGACGCCAGGACTGGGTGGCGTTCGTTAGGACCGTCTCGTGGATCCCGGGAGGAAGAAGAGACACTCGTGGAGACCTTCTCCGTTCTACCATGGGACGCCGCCGGACCAGTGTATGCGGGGAAGGAGGAGTCACCCGAAGGATTGTTCCAGGAAGCGAAGTCGGAAGAAGGAACAGACGGGCAGCCAGACCCTAGCTGGCAACGCGACGACGCCCGCCACAGCCCAGGAGGGACGTGGCTGGACATGGTACGGGCCGCCTTGGGTTGCTGGGGCATAACAGTCGCATTCTTAAGGGTCGGGGCGTAAAGGGAGAGCATCACTAAGTTACAGCACCTGCCTACTACTAAGAGGAGTAGAAAACGCTTGCGACACTGGTGATGGTGATGTTATCTTTCCCCTTTCACTCCCCGAGCTACCCGCGCCACTCATAGGAGGGAGAAACCTTCCTTACCGTTTCTTTTTGTGTGTTCTTTGTTTTTCCAGTCCCTTGCATCCTTGAGACAACTACCCTCCCGAACCAGCTCCAGAAGGGGGAACAGCAACCGCCTTGGAAAGGAATGTGAAAGCGGACTACACCTCCCACAATCCCTCGCTGGAAGGATAAGACTGACTGTGTTTATTCTCCCGTTTGTTCCTTAGTCTTCTAACCTTTAGTACTGAACAATTCCACAACGATATAGGCTTAATAGTTGTATACAATAAAGCCTTCACTTAGTTAACACTACTCCCTTGTCCGGGTCTGCTTCTCCACCACTCCACAGTGAGGTTATGTTGTACTTTCACCTTGTTTTCGTGCATTCTATGCTTATCTCTAGGACAGAGGGAGGATGCGCCGTGCAAAGCTCCAAGTCCGGAGATAGAAAAAAGAATGTTTTTTGCCTCAGCAACCCAAACAGAATCTGGCCAGGTCTGTCTGGGTGGATCTGCTGCAGAGATGGGGCCAGCACCTGTGAATAGATAGGCGAGAGCGCCTGCTAGAGGCTTCTCGAGCATGTTGATTTAAACTATAAAAAGCGGTGTCTGTGGGGTGGAGCTCAGGAACTCAGTCTTGGAGTGGACGCACTCGCGGGACAACTTTGGTGCCCGCAGAGATTACTTCCTGTGCCCCAGTCTCTACAGGATTCCCGACTTGGTGTTTTCGGTGCTTGGCCAGGGATGTTGAAGTCTCCGGTGCGGACACATCTGGTGAGGTGCTTTGTGTGAGAAGTTGGCCCGATATGCAACGTTCGCTATTCTAGCGACCGCTATGTATCGTTCCAACGACCCTTATGGTGTTTGGTTGTAAGTCAACCTATAGACCAGCTATCCTAGTAGCATGGATACGAGCAGTCTAAGGCTAAAGACTCGAGAGGGCGCGTTAAGCCAGCTGTTTACCACACATGTACCCCTTGAACACCCAGTGAAAGGACACCACACAAGCGTTATGAAAATAAACAGTATATTTATTAAGAATCACAACAGCCCTGTACTCTTTATGAGGACAGGGTACTAAGCACAAACCAAATCTCTTTAGCAAATACTTCAAGTGCACAATTAAAACAAGTGTCCGAGGACACGGAAAGATTAAGGTATCGGGCGGACCCGATAAGGCAAGTCGGAAGCGAGGGACGCAGGACCCTAGAGTAAGGAGGCTATGCAGGCACCGAAATGCCGAGTTACCTAGCCACGAGGGCTGCGGCTGCACAAGTCTTACAGGCGTCGGGGTCTTCGCTGACGAGCCAGGAGCCGGAAGAAAAGGAGTTGCTGGCCGGCGACCAGTGCTGAATAGTTCGTAGAGATCCAAGCCTGGATCGGAGATTGATGAAACCTGAAAGCAGAGGGGACCAAGTTCGTACTACTAGCCAGTAGTCAGAGGGTACCAGGAAGGCACCGGTTGGCCGTCACCTCGACCAGGTGAGTGGGCGACGCTAGGCTCTGCAGTCTCACGGACCAGGAGGCGTTGTCGGCGACCACGGCGGAGGTGCGAGCTGTCCCACGAAGGATGATGCTGTCGGCGTCGCTGGGCCCAGGATGGGGCAACAAGCCTTGGCAGATCTCAGGGCCACGTGGTGGGCCTAAGATGGCGTCTTGAGTGGACCAGGAGGGTCCGGGGTGCTTCTCGAAAAGATGGAAGCAAGGGCCAGTCTGGAGCAACCAGACCAGCAGTGATGATTCTCGGATGTCGTCACAGAAGGGCACAAGCCAGCGGCTAGTGACCAGACAACGTGCTGAGCAGCGAGCAGAAGGGCCCCACGCAGATCGTGGAGATGCTGGGAGACTGCACTTCGGTGCTGGAGCGGCTCAGGGTTGGGGCTTCTCGGACCCCAGAGCACTCACCAGAGAGTTACCTCGATGGTCGTGCTGGCGTTAAGAGCGTGCAGGTTCTGATGATGGCCGGTCCCTCGAGGTCTCGTCGCACCCACAGATCACAGCTGAGCTGATGACGTGGGTAGAGGTCAGAGGTGCCAGGGAAGCCGGTTCTCGTCGAGCTGGGCCGTCGGATTCCTTGAGGAAGGACTTACAGCAAACCGCAGAGTTCTTAGTTGGTGCCCGCTGATGCAGGGTGACTACTCCTTAGTCACAAGGGAGAAATCTTGAGAAGAGTCTTGAATGTCCTTTCGTAGAAAGTAGTTCTTGAATCAAAGATGATCTAATTTGGAAGGGTCCCCGCTCCGGTCTTTATTCTAAAGAAAGGGGTGGGTACATGACTAGGTCCTGCCCTAAGGGTGGGACCAGGAAGGGGGGTAGTTACGCCCCTCTCCCCTGCCGGACTTTCCCCAGGCCAGGGCCGTCGCCCCTGGAACTGGTTCTAACCGGCAGATGCGTAGTGAGCACCGGGGTGCCACTCCGCAGTCACCTTCTCGCCAAAGCCCTACCTACCCAGAATACACAAACCCTGTCTGGGACGGTGCGAACACCGCCCTCGACAGGAAACCCTTTGTCCAAGTGCTCCTCGCTGGAAGGACTCCCAGCAGCAGGAGGTCAGACTCGTGTCTGTGGTGGCAGCATCCATTTTGTGGAGCTGAGGCTTCAGTTAACTTTAACCGGGGTTCACAGTTACGTACATGTCGTGTCCCTCTAGAAGGGTGGGATGCTAACCTCATCGCCAGAATTGGTGAGAGGGCAGCACCCCGATTCGTATGACACCTTACTCGACAGGCCTGGATAACGCGACACCGGAGTTACCGTTATGGTACGCGTTATCATGGAACAGCCATTGGGTCTTGATTCCGCAAGCTGCAACCGGGCTCGGCTCGGGCCTGAACCTAGCTCACACGAGCCCACGCACTCTGCCTTCAGGATCGTTAAGGCCTGCCATAGGAGTGACTGAGAGGAACTCGGGTGTCCATTGTATGGTTAGATATAGAGCTACTATACCTAAAGCGAAGGGTGGTTACACGCCTTCGCCCCAGCTGTCGTGCAGCCAGTTGTGTCAAATTTAGGAGGCCAGCCAGGGGTGGCATAATACATGCTTCAGCCCCTGGCGGCCCTGGGTACACCTATGCCCTGCGTTACGGGGTCTGATAAGGTGGCCCAGTACCAATTGGTAAATGCACCTAGGGTACATATCGTAATTTAGAAAGAGAACAGCCAGGCTGTGGGTCTGATTAGCAGGCCCACAGCCAGAGAAAGTCGTAAACCAGTGAAACAAAAGCAAAAAATCTGGGTGATCATAGGATTGCAGACCCTACTCTCCTACATGACCCCCCCCCCAAACGTCGGAACAATAAGCTAACCTTGACCAGGTGAGTCTTCTTGTTCTAAGTGGAAATATCTGGAGAGCCCATCGGCATTGCCATGATCAGTACCAGGTCTATGTTCCACTGTAAAGTCCATCCCCTGTAGGGAAATGGACCACCTAAGCAGTTTGGGGTTTTCACCCTTCATCTGATTTAGCCACAAGAGGGGCTTATGGTCGGTCTGAATCTTGAAGTGAGTGCCAAACAAGTATGGCCTCAGCTTCTTCAGGGCCCAAACCACAGCAAAGGCCTCCCTCTCAATAGCTGACCAATTCTTCTCTAGGGGTCAGCCTTCTGCTTATAAAAGCAATGGGCTGGTCTTGACCATCAAAATTCAGTTGAGAAAGAACAGCTCCCACACCCAACTCAGAAGCATCTGTTTGGACAATGAATGGTTTGGAGTAGTCCGGACTCTTGAGGATAGGCGCCGTGCACATGGCCTGCTTTAGGTCATCGAATGCTTTTTGACAGCTCGCTGTCCACTGAACCTTTTTTGGCATTTTCTTACTTGTCAGTTCGTTTAATGGTGTCACAATGGAACCATAGTTCCTGACAAACTTCCTATAGTAACCAGTCAGGCCCAAGAAAGCTCGAACCTGAGTCTGGGTGGTTGGAGGAGCCCAGTCCCTGATTGACTGTATCTTGCTCTCCAGTGGCTGAACCTGACCTCCACCTACAAGGTGGCCCAGGTATACAACCTGTGTCTGCCCTATCTGGCACTTGGTGGCCTTGATAGTGAGACCTGCTGCTTGCAGTGCCTCTAACGTCTTCCGCAGGTGGACCAGGTGATCCTCCCAGGTGGAGCTAAAGACAGCGATATCGTCAAGATACGCCGCACAGAAGTCATCCAGCCCAGTAAGGACTTGATTCACCAACCGTTGGAAGGTGGCAGGTGCATTTTTCAGACCAAAGGGCATTACCACGAACTGATAATGCCCACCAGGGGTTGAAAATGCGGTTTTAGGCTTGGCGTCCTCAGCTAACCTGATTTGCCAATACCCAGCTGTCAGGTCAAACGTACTTAAGTAGTTGGCCGAAGCCAATCTATCGATAAGCTCGTCTGCCCTTGGTATTGGGTGGGCGTCAGTCTTAGTGACTGCATTGAGACCCCTGTAGTCTACGCAAAACCTCATCTCTCTCTTACCACCCTGGGTGTGAGGTTTCGGCACTAGAACTACGGGACTAGCCCAAGGGCTATCCGAGGGTTCAATGACTCCCAGCTCCAACATTTTCTGCACTTCACTTTTGATGCAGTCTCTAACGTGATCAGGCTGCCTGTAGATTTTACTCTTGACGGGCAAGCTGTCACCAGTGTCAACCTCATGGGTGCACCAATCGGTCTGACTGGGTGTTAGAGAAAACATATGTCTGAACGACTGAAGAACCTGTTTACAGTCGCTCTGTTGATGTTCGGAGAGGCTGCCACAAAAGACAACACCATCTACCGAGCCATCGTCAGGATTCTGAGTGAGCAGGTCGGGGAGAGGGTCACTCTCCTCTTCCTGTCCCTCATCTAGGGCCATGAGCAAACTCATGTCCTTCCTGTCGACATATGCTTTTAGCCTGTTGACATGAAGCACCCTGTGGGGGCTCCGGGGAGTTCCCAGGTCGACCAGGTAGGTGACCTCTCCCTTTTTCTCCAGGATGGTGTAGGGCCCGGACCATTTGTCCTTGAGTGCTGCTGGGGCCACTGGCTCCAACACCCACACCTTCTGTCCGGGCTGGTAAACAGTCAAGACAGCCTTTTGGTCATGCCAAGCTTTTTGGAGTTCTTGGCTGGCCTTAAGGTTTTCAGATGCCTTTTCCATGTATTCAGCCATCCGCGAGCGGAGGCCAAGCACATAGTCCACTATGTTGGCTGCAGGCTTTTTGAGAGGTCTCTCCCATCCTTCCTTCACCAAACACAGGGGTCCCCTTACAGGATGCCCGTACAAAAGTTCAAAAGGGCTGTAGCCAACCCCCTTCTGCGGGACTTCTCTGTAGGCGAACAAGAGGCAGGGGATCAGGACGTCCCATCTACGCCGAAGCTTTTCCGGTAGTCCATGAATCATCCCTTTTAGGGTCCTGTTGAATCTCTCAACAAGCCCATTGCATTGTGGATGATAGGGTGTAGTGAACTTGTAGTTAACACCACATTCCTTCCACATAGCAGTTAAGTAGCTCGACATAAAGTTTGCACCTCTGTCGGAGACGACCTCCTTAGGGAAGCCCACTCTGGAGAACACTCCAACTAGGGCTCTTGCCACAACAGGTGCTGTAGTGGTCCTAAGGGGAATAGCTTCAGGATACCTGGTGGCATGATCCACTACCACCAGTATAAACTTGTGCCCTGATGCTGTAGGTGGTTCCATGGGACCGACGATGTCGATCCCCACCCGTTCAAAGGGCACCCCCACCACAGGCATTGGTATAAGGGGGGCCTTTGTCGTGCCACCTGACTTACCACTGGCTTGGCAAGTGACACAGGAGCGGCAAAACTCCTTGGTATCTTCGTTCATGTGAGGCCAGTGAAAGTGTGAGACAAGCCTGTCCCACGTTTTCGTCTGGCCTAAGTGACCTGCTAAGGGAATCTCGTGGGCCAAGGTAAGAAGGAAACCACGCTGAGACAAGGGTACAACCAGCCTCCTGGTCATGCCAGGCTTGGGGTCTCTTGACTCAGTGTACAGGAGTCCATCTTCCCAGTATACCGTGTGGGTACCTGTGGCGTTCCCAGCAGCCTCAGCAGCAGCCTGCTGTCTGAGGGGTTCAAGAGAAGGGCAGTCTAACTGGTCCTTCCCCAGGTCTTCCCTTGAGGGTCCCCCTGAACCCAAGAATTCAACTTGATCAAGTTCGAATTCCCTAGGCTCAGTTTCCCTCAATTCCTGTAGGTCAGCCTCCTCTGAGACTTGATCCTCGACCTGGGGCAAGGGGGAAGGCGCAGCCTTAACCCTACTGCTCTTTTTCTTGGGAGGTGTCTGGTCCGTTGTTCCAGGATCCAGCACCTGTTCAGTGGGGCATTTCCTGACCTGTGACCTAGTCACAGCGAACACATGTGCTGGCAAACCTAACATTTCCATGTGAGTCCGGTGCTCCACTTCTGACCATTGTGACGACTCCAAATCATTGCCCAACAAACAATCCACTGGGAGGTCTGGACTAACTACAACCTTCTTGTGGCCAGTTACCCCTCCCCAGGAGAAAGCTACAATTGCCATACTGTGATTGGTAGTGACATTGCTTGCATTGGTCACCAGGAATTCTGTACCTGGCATGATCTGTCCAGGGTCCACAAAGTTAGGCGTCACCATGGTGACGCTGGCACAAGTGTCCCTATAGGCCTGAGCCATCTTTCCGTTTATGAAAGGCGTCTGTCGGTATTTGCCCAAAGTATTGGGGCTTACGTCAGGGGATACGTCTGCGTCCCCTGTACTGACAAGGACAGCCTGAGTGAGTGTGCCAACTAAGTTGTCACGCCCCTCAGAACCCAGGGTTAACCCTACTAAACCCTTGGGAGGCGCACTACCACTGCTGACTGTACTAGGGGGCACAGGTGCCTTAGGGGCGGCAGTGGCAGGAGTCTGCCCTCCTCCTTTCTTGGTGCACTCACTAAACCAGTGAGATTTACTTTTACAGTACTGGCACCATCTTTTGGATTGGCCTTCTTTCTTCTTTTGGGGAGCCTGACCCCCACCCTCTTTGGGTTGTTGGGGACCTGTCGAAGACTTCTGGTCATTTTGTTCCCCTTTAGAATCTTTACCCTTCTGGTCTGCTTTCTTCTGACCACCTTGATTCTGGCCCTGGTTCTGTTTAACTCTTGTACGAACCCATCTGTCTGCCTTCTTTCCCAATTCTTGGGGAGAGGTCAGATCCGAGTCGCCAAGATGCTGATGCAACAACTGGTTCTGACAATTGTTTAAAATTTGTTCTCTCATCATCAAATTATACAATCCTTGATAATCAGTAACCTTACTGCCCAGCAACCAGCCCTCAAAAGCCTTAGTGGCACAATCGACAAAATCAGACCAATCTTGAGACTGCGTTTTCTGGGTATCCCTGAACAGCACCCTGTACTGCTCAGTGGTTAGGCCGAACCCTTCAACGAGTGTATTTTTCAAGATTTGGTCATTGTTAGCATCCTCCACCCTTGTGGTGAGGAGCTTGTCTCTTCCTTTTCCTTCAAAGGAGAGCCACAAGATAGCTGCCTACTGACTCTGGGGAACACCCTGCACAGTGCAGGCCCTCTCCAAAGCAGTAATCCATTTGTGGATGTCGTCCCCTTGCTTAAAGGGGGGCACTATCTTACCAAGGTGTTTCGTATCGAAACTCTTTTCCCTATTACTAGGTACATTGCTGCCACCAGTGGGGACTGCCCCACTTAACTGTTGCTCTCTAGCAAAGGCGAGCCTTTCTTTGGCCAGGGCAAGTTCTTCCCTTTCAATCCTTAGATTGGCTGCCCTTTCCTTAGCTTCGTACACTCTCCTCTGAGGGGACGTCATCCCTCTCTGAGAAGAGTTGTGAGAGCCATTGGTTTGAAGGGATCTGCCAGAGCCTCTTGACAGAGATCGGGCTCGTCCATTCCCAATGTTAAGCTGACCTGATAGTGGCCCCAGGGGTCCCCCAGTACCGCTATCATGTTTGCTTAAGTTGGACCTGCTTAGTCTGACGACTTCTACCTGTCCCTTATCTGCCTCATCCCCAGAGAGATCCTCATCCTCATCCACCTCCACATCTTCGTTCTCAGTTGCGAGGTGGATGAGGTCAGGATCGTCTCGGGTTCCCTCGAGGGGAGGCATGTCTCCTTCTGGATTAGAAGAGCTACGAAGTTTCTCAGCTCTTCTGGCATCATAAGTCTCCAAGAGACCAATCAGAAAGGACGTTGTGGGGTTAGACCCCTGCTGAATCTTCCTGGAGTGACACAGTCGTCTTAACTCCTTGAAGCTCAGCACAGTATATCCTGAAGGGATGACCTGTGGAGGGTCAACTGACACAAGGGGAGACCCAGAGTTTCCTCCTTTGTCCGACATACTGTTTCTAGTGTGGTGTAAGTGATGCACCTACCTACACTACGTGTTTACCTACTGTACCCTTGCTAAGAGTTGTAGCCAAGGTGTGCTAAGCCTTGAGGAGCTACAACAGCTGGTTCAGTAGAACTCAGAGTATTCTAAGCTTTTAGTTATATGTACTAACAGTACTTGTGCGATCTTTCAACAAGATATTCTTAGGATACGTGTGGTAAAACAACAGCAAGCTCAAATCCCACCGCTGCCACCAATGTGAGAAGTTGGCCCGATATGCAACGTTCGCTATTCTAGCGACCGCTATGTATCGTTCCAACGACCCTTATGGTGTTTGGTTGTAAGTAAACCTATAGACCAGCTATCCTAGTAGCGTGGATACGAGCAGTCTAAGGCTAAAGACTCGAGAGGGCGCGTTAAGCCAGCTGTTTACCACACATGTACCCCTTGAACACCCAGTGAAAGGACACCACACAAGCGTTATGAAAATAAACAGTATATTTATTAAGAATCACAACAGCCCTGTACTCTTTATGAGGACAGGGTACTAAGCACAAACCAAATCTCTTTAGCAAATACTTCAAGTGCACAATTAAAACAAGTGTCCGAGGACACGGAAAGATTAAGGTCTCGGGCGGACCCGATAAGGCAAGTCGGAAGCGAGGGACGCAGGACCCTAGAGTAAGGAGGCTATGCAGGCACCGAAATGCCGAGTTACCTAGCCACGAGGGCTGCGGCTGCACAAGTCTTACAGGCGTCGGGGTCTTCGCTGACGAGCCAGGAGCCGGAAGAAAAGGAGTTGCTGGCCGGCGACCAGTGCTGAATAGTTCGTAGAGATCCAAGCCTGGATCGGAGATTGATGAAACCTGAAAGCAGAGGGGACCAAGTTCGTACTACTAGCCAGTAGTCAGAGGGTACCAGGAAGGCACCGGTTGGCCGTCACCTCGACCAGGTGAGTGGGCGACGCTAGGCTCTGCAGTCTCACGGACCAGGAGGCGTTGTCGGCGACCACGGCGGAGGTGCGAGCTGTCCCACGAAGGATGATGCTGTCGGCGTCGCTGGGCCCAGGATGGGGCAACAAGCCTTGGCAGATCTCAGGGCCACGTGGTGGGCCTAAGATGGCGTCTTGAGTGGACCAGGAGGGTCCGGGGTGCTTCTCGAAAAGATGGAAGCAAGGGCCAGTCTGGAGCAACCAGACCAGCAGTGATGATTCTCGGATGTCGTCACAGAAGGGCACAAGCCAGCGGCTAGTGACCAGACAACGTGCTGAGCAGCGAGCAGAAGGGCCCCACGCAGATCGTGGAGATGCTGGGAGACTGCACTTCGGTGCTGGAGCGGCTCAGGGTTGGGGCTTCTCGGACCCCAGAGCACTCACCAGAGAGTTACCTCGATGGTCGTGCTGGCGTTAAGAGCGTGCAGGTTCTGATGATGGCCGGTCCCTCGAGGTCTCGTCGCACCCACAGATCACAGCTGAGCTGATGACGTGGGTAGAGGTCAGAGGTGCCAGGGAAGCCGGTTCTCGTCGAGCTGGGCCGTCGGATTCCTTGAGGAAGGACTTACAGCAAACCGCAGAGTTCTTAGTTGGTGCCCGCTGATGCAGGGTGACTACTCCTTAGTCACAAGGGAGAAATCTTGAGAAGAGTCTTGAATGTCCTTTCGTAGAAAGTAGTTCTTGAATCAAAGATGATCTAATTTGGAAGGGTCCCCGCTCCGGTCTTTATTCTAAAGAAAGGGGTGGGTACATGACTAGGTCCTGCCCTAAGGGTGGGACCAGGAAGGGGGGTAGTTACGCCCCTCTCCCCTGCCGGACTTTCCCCAGGCCAGGGCCGTCGCCCCTGGAACTGGTTCTAACCGGCAGATGCGTAGTGAGCACCGGGGTGCCACTCCGCAGTCACCTTCTCGCCAAAGCCCTACCTACCCAGAATACACAAACCCTGTCTGGGACGGTGCGAACACCGCCCTCGACAGGAAACCCTTTGTCCAAGTGCTCCTCGCTGGAAGGACTCCCAGCAGCAGGAGGTCAGACTCGTGTCTGTGGTGGCAGCATCCATTTTGTGGAGCTGAGGCTTCAGTTAACTTTAACCGGGGTTCACAGTTACGTACATGTCGTGTCCCTCTAGAAGGGTGGGATGCTAACCTCATCGCCAGAATTGGTGAGAGGGCAGCACCCCGATTCGTATGACACCTTACTCGACAGGCCTGGATAACGCGACACCGGAGTTACCGTTATGGTACGCGTTATCATGGAACAGCCATTGGGTCTTGATTCCGCAAGCTGCAACCGGGCTCGGCTCGGGCCTGAACCTAGCTCACACGAGCCCACGCACTCTGCCTTCAGGATCGTTAAGGCCTGCCATAGGAGTGACTGAGAGGAACTCGGGTGTCCATTGTATGGTTAGATATAGAGCTACTATACCTAAAGCGAAGGGTGGTTACACGCCTTCGCCCCAGCTGTCGTGCAGCCAGTTGTGTCAAATTTAGGAGGCCAGCCAGGGGTGGCATAATACATGCTTCAGCCCCTGGCGGCCCTGGGTACACCTATGCCCTGCGTTACGGGGTCTGATAAGGTGGCCCAGTACCAATTGGTAAATGCACCTAGGGTACATATCGTAATTTAGAAAGAGAACAGCCAGGCTGTGGGTCTGATTAGCAGGCCCACAGCCAGAGAAAGTCGTAAACCAGTGAAACAAAAGCAAAAAATCTGGGTGATCATAGGATTGCAGACCCTACTCTCCTACACTTTGTACATTAACTGTTTAGATACCTGTATTCAGTTTCATATTTATATATAAATACATATATATATACATATATATATATACATATATATATATATATATATATATAGTGCGGTGTATTCATTGTTTATTGCCTTTCACTCGGTGCCTAAGAATTTATTAGCTTCAGTGACTTATTGCCTTTGCCTCCGATATTAATAAAGCTCATTTTACCTCCAAATGAGTTTTGGAGTTTCTGTGTGAGTAAGTGGTGTGCGTAAGTTCAGATTACGCAAGTGGGCAAAGCAATACAATGGATCGCTCAAAATTGACCAGAGCGAATTTATGGGAATTACGCTATCTGCTAGAGGCAATTCGCGCACTTCGCGCATTTTAATGTAATTTTATCCTTTATGCTGTTAACATCATTTTTGTTGTGCAGGTACCTCTGGGGTTGCACGCTGGGCGTTTTCTGCGCTGCACTTACTCCCCTTCTTTACCACTCGGCCCTGCAGGAGATTAAAGTCCTGCCGGGACTCGCAGTTGGCCGCCATCTTGGGTGAGGAGGGTCACTAGGCGAGCGGTCTAGCGCTCGGAGCCTCACACCATCAGCCCTATAAAATGGCGCCCCCTCACAGGGAGCGCAGCGGACGGGCGCAGCGGGCACGCCGTCAGCGCGCGGAAGTCGCGCCAAAGTCCAGCCCGTCTGCGCCCGTCCGCGGCCAGACGGGCCCAGGGCCCCGGGGCGCTGCCCTTCCTATTACTTACTCTTCCGTCACACTCCGTGGCCTGCAGCACTCCCCTTGCGCCCTCCAGTCGACAATTTGGGACCGCCTTGTTACTCTTGGTATCTCGGCGGATATACCTTTTCGCAGACTCATCTATAAACCCCCGGTGGTCTCTATTCCGCCTGAAACCTCTATTCACATACTCTATCTTAATACTCGCTCCCTTCCCCAACACCACGCGGATATTTTTCACTTGCTGACAGCTGAAAATCCTGATGTCTTACTACTCACTGAGACCTGGCTTTCTGACTTCTCCCTTCCTGATATCTTGGCTGCTTTGCCCCCTAACTACTATATGCTGAATGCCAACTGGCCTGCAGCCCGCCGTGGCGGGGGTGTAGCAACAATTATACGGAAGGACTTGACATTCATCGCGTCTTCTTCTCTATGTCTTTCTGAGGTTGACAACTTAGTCATCAGCTTGGCAATGGAAGTGGGCGCTCTGACTCTCATTGTCCTATATCGTCCTCCTACCTCTATGCCCCTGTTCCCTGCTGCTCTCAGTGAACAGTTCGCCGCCTTGTTGACCTCCTCTGCTCGCCTCGCCATGTTTGGCGATTTTAATTATTGGTTTAACCATGTTGACGCAGGCCCTCACGCTACTGAATTGTTCGAGGCACTCTCTAGCCTAAACTTGACCCAGCATGTCGCCACCCCCACCCACACTGGTGGCCACATCCTTGACCACATCTGGACGCAGGGGGTATCGCTCACTGGGCTGAATATCTCCCCTTGCGTCTGGTCCGACCACCTCATGATCGACTCGTCCATCTCTGTAGAGGGTCTGGTCAAGCCACCACCGCGGGAGGGCGGGATGGCTCGGAAGTGGAACGCCCTCGATTCCTCTGCTTTTCTCTCCTTTCTTGCAGAGACTCAGCCCCCTCCCAGCAATAATTCAGGCGTCAACACTTTGGACGCCAACATTGCCCATTGGCTTACTACCGCTAGTGACAAGTTCGCTCCCCTATCCTGCTTCCCCCGCTCGCGCCATAGTAAGTCTCATAAATGGTTTAACCCAATGCTAAAGTCACAACACCTTGAGCTGCGCCAATTGGAGCGCAGATGGAGGCGTAATTATCTCAGCTCCGACAGGGAAGTGTATGTGCTCGCACGGAGGGCATACAAAAAAGCCATTATTACTACCAAGGCTGCCTATTTCTCAGACAGAATATCTACAGCTCCCAACCAATCCAAAGAGATATTCAAGGTCCTTAGCGAACTAACATCGGACACCAGGACACTTTCGACCTTGCCCCCCTCTGCAGAGTCTTGTAGTGCCTTAAACACCTTCTTCATTGACAAGATTCTGGCAATTAAAAACTCCATTCCTCACTCCTCTCCTTCAGTAGTAGCCGCAGTCCCGTCCATCAACACCCCCACTCTGGCCTGTTTTCCTATCCTCGACCCCGTTTCCATAGCCAAGCTAGCCACTCGGGTGAAATCGGGTTCCCCCAAGGACTGCTGCCCCCCCTCTGTGTTTCGCGACATCTGTCACACTCTCCCGCATTGCATCTTACCCTTACTTAACACCTCCCTTATCTCCGGCACAGTTCCTAAATCCTTTAAGGAGGCTGTACTGGTGCCTCTGTTTAAAAAAACTAGCACGGACCCAGCTGTCCTCGCTAACTACCGGCCCATCTCTCTGTGGTAAATAAAATTACCTGGTACTTAATTTCTATGCAGTAAAGTTCAATAAAATAGCTTAATCAAAATAAGAGACACAGAGTCCGTGGCATCTGAGTTTTAAGGGGTTTTATTCCATAAAATGGAATTGTATGGTCCGGACCAGGATATCATGTTCCTTTCACCACTGGGGTTCAGGAAGGGACAGAGCAATGCTTTATTAACAAGGTACAATATTTATAGTTCATTCATGCAGAAGGCGTAACAGCTGAGAGAAGCGAGATAGGAAACATGTGCGTAGCAATACGTAATCAGAAGGCGTGCACTAGGGCGTACACGGGGTGGGTACTAGAAACGTCACATAAAAGTGTCACAAGTGGGTGGATACATAATGAAATCTTGCAGTGTCAGCAGGAATCTGTAGCAAGGATGCGTGCGCAGCAGCATGACGTGTGACTGACGTAAACAGGAGGGTGCAGGGGACTTGACATTTAGCCTTAGAGGGGAGAGACAGAAGTCTGGTGGGTCAGATCAACTTGTTCCTAAATCATATCTGGTATCTTGTGTTTGGAGTACATGTTGCTGGAAACTAAAGGCTATCGGGACAGAGGTTACTTGTCACTAAGGCTAGGAGATGCATATATTTCTTTAAGTAACTGGAGTTTTCTATGGAAATTGGTACAGTAATACACTTGCATGGAGACGGAAAGACTGGACTGTATCTATTGCAGGCAGGATATGTTTATCCTACTCGTTAGCTAGGAATGTGGATTCACGGAGCAGAACTGATAACATAAAGGCAAAATACCATCTTGGCAGGCAGGCCGGACTGAGCCAGGCCCCGCGCTGCTTGGCAGGAAGGAAGGCAGAGTTCAGAGATGCAGGTGGGGGCTGCCGTTTTCAGAGGCAGAAAACAGAAATGAGCTTGATGGCAGAAATCAGGAAAAGGCTCGATGGCAGGCCTTCGCCAGAGCCATGAAAACATGAAAGTGCACCATGTAAAGACGGTGGCACGGCATACTTAGGAACTGAATTAGTGATCCATTCATGGCGGATCTGAAAGAGGACATGTTAACGTTGGACGCAAATGTATTTGCGTCTTCATAGCTGGCACAGGAGGGAAGTTACATGCACTTTAACTCGTACATGGAGACGTTGGGGTACGTAGTAGGGGACACAATTGAGCATAAAAATTTATATTACCTCATTCCCTCCTTGTCCCCTACGGACCCTTCATGATATATCAATCTTCATTAATCCATCTATTTGTTCGTGTAACATCATTTGTTCTTCTTTCTTTAACCGGGAACTAGAACGTGAACTTGGACTAGAACGTGGAATACAGGATGTGGCGCACAATCCGCAAATCAATGGCCCACATTGTAAACATAGGCAACTACTGAATACTATGAGCAATATGATACCTAGAAATGACAGTACTTTCCATCCCCATGCAGACATTACATTTCAGAACCAACCGGACCATGTCCAGGAGCCTGGATTCTGATGTATCAGATGAACTATTTCGTGAAGCCTAGTGATGGCTTTGTAAATCGATGGTGCGTTGTCTGGAGTGAAAACGCAACATCTCGAGTGGATGACGGTACAAGCCCCGCCCCTATCGGCCAGGATGACGTCAAGGACAGGACGATTTTGAAGAACTACGAGTCTCATAGCAGACTGTTCCTCTGTTACGTTACCTAGGGCAGAGGTAGTTTCATTCACTACAGCTTCAAGAGTTCTGGTCAATCTACGTATCAGTTTACTATTCGAGACAGTACCTAAGTAAGGAAAGAAACCTTTATTGAAATCTGTATATTGTTCCCATGCCGTTTCAGTATAATCGGGAGTTCTCTCTTGGGTCCAGTATATACTAGGTGGGAGTTCCTATGATAATCAGGTGGGGCTAGAAAAACAGGTGGCAGAAGGAATGCAATGTAACAGGTGCCATCCCAATCTAGAGGTAAGCGTATATATGCAGTATGACCACAAATGAAGTAGGAATGACGTGAAGCTTTAAAGGTAGACTATGACCCAGGTGTACTGAACCATTCTTTCTGACACATAATTCACCCTTAACTGGTAATACTGACATAAAGGGCAGGACTGATTCGGCTTCGGACTGAACATTCAGAATCATGATGTTAAGTGTAAAGTTACCTAATCCTTATACTTCGTTTTCTAGATCGGTCCCTGTCCTTTTGGGAAGACCCGCCTTGTCAGGGAAACATACTTTGTGCAGAACAGTGTTCAGATTTCCCCATACCCAATTGCCTTGGTAAACTACGGAATCAGAATCTAAGGAATTTATTAAACTAAACCATGCACCACAGGAACCATTGTGTGTGAACGGGTACGGAAAGAGGGGCAGAACTCCCTTGTAATTCAGGTAGGGAGGGAGTCGGCCACATATCCAGCAGTTTGTAGCATTATTAGTCTGATGGGAATGATGAAGCATACTAATGAAAGTGTTGTTGCGCAGCGCAAGTCTGTATGAGAGTTCATGTGGAGGTAACTCGCTAAAAGTGTGTTCAGCAGAAACATTGTAAGCAGATTGTTCACGCTTGAAAATAGGGTAATATATAGGGAGAAGTACACTTGCAACTATTATCAGAAGACTTAGGAAAAACATTATTAACAATGTCACTATACAGTGACTACGCAGTGATTTGCAGTATGTACGTTTCTTGAACTCTTTCTTTCTATCTCTCTCTCTATTGGGGTCTAACGGGTACATGTCAGAATCAGGTTTAACCGATTCACCTAGGGGAGGACTTAAACAATTAAACTGTCTGACTTGCTAGACCGTAATTTGGATTAATACTCCTGATGCAGAGTTTTTCTCGAAAAGGGGGTTTTGAGTCACTAGTTTCAAGGCAGTCTTTTGGGTGTTATCAAAGATTTGGGCAAAGAGAAAGTTCCAAATTGTCCATAGAATTTCCTTTTCGTCCTTCGAGCCGGATAGCAGTCCTTGTGGTGTGTAGCACAGGCTTCGGCGTCCTCCAATGCGGCTTAAGGGGGCTTGATCGGTCAAAAGTTCCGCTCATAGATAACATCTCCAGGGACTATGGCAGGCTCCTGGACTTGGGTGTTGTCAGGGAAGGCGGTGGCAACCTGTGAATGAAGAGAGAGTAGTGCAGATATCAAGGAAGCTAGGTAATCTGTCAGCATGTTATTGTCAACATCAGATATTTTATTTTAGGCATAGGCGTACCCCTAATTTCGTTTTAAGTGTCTGATTATGGCTTTCTACAAGGCTTGCTGTAGTATAATCTGGGACTGGGTACGCTTCTGTCCATCTGGTTAGTGCACACACTACTAAAACATACTTATAACCTTTACATCTGTCTATTTGGATATAATCCATCTGGAGGACTTCAAAATGATGGTCAGGAGGATGAAATCCACCTTGCTCTACGGGAATGCCTTTACCTGGGTTGAACTGACAACAGATCAGGCAAGTACGCACTTTCTGTTTTGCTGCTGCTCGTAAATGTTTATTGAACCAAAGGTTTTGAATACTGTCTAACATGTCTTTTCTCTTGAATGTGCAGGACTATGTGCTGTGGTAATAATAACTTGAACCATAGAGTCGGGGAGAAACCATGTGGCTTTTCCCTTCGTCATCCATCCCTATTCTGTCTGGATCCCTCCTAGTTCAGTCCATTTCCTGATTTCGTCTGGTGCAGCATGTGTCTGTATGTCAATTACATCTAGGGCAGGATCCTTAACTGTCATGCAATGAGTTGGCGTCGGGACTATTGTCTTTGTCAAGTCAGGTGTGTGAGTCTGTGCTGTAAGCTTGGCTGTTCGGTCTGCCAGGTCGTTGCCCTGGGAAATGTTGTCAGTGACTTTAATATGTGCTTTACACTTCATAATGGCTATTGCTGTAGGCAAATGTATTGCTTCTAACAGAGCTTGAATGAGGGGACCGTGCTGGATCTTGGCCCCATGTGAGGTCAGGAAACCTCTTTCTTGTCAGAGTACACCGAAGTCTTGTACGACTCCAAATGCATAACGGGAATCTGTATATATGTTAACTTTCTTGTTCTTGGCTAGAATACAGGCTTGGGTCAGAGCAATGAGCTCTGCTGCTTGGGCTGACAGGGTGTCAATATGATGTGTTTCTATGACATCAGTTTCTGTTGTTACTGCATATGCAGCCACTAACTCTCCTGTACTTGTTCTCATACATGAACCATCCACATAAAGTGTCAGGTCTGGATCTGGTAACGCGGTGTCTGTCAAGTCTTATCTGGGTTTCGTCGTGATGGTAATGACTTCAACACAATCATGTGCCAAAGGGTCTGTCATATTTAATGGCAAAAGTGTAGCTGGATTTAATGTGTTACAGCGTCTGATTTCTATGTGTGGCTGAAATAATGTCAATTCATAACCTGTCAATCGTGCTATAGTCAAGTGTTGTGTCTGGGTTCTGTTTAAAAGAACTTCCACTGAGTGTGGAACTTGTACTGTCAGAGGGTGTCCTAACACTATGGAATCACTCTGTCTGATTGCTAAAGCTGTAGCTGCCACTGATTTTAAACACGCAGGCAAGGCCTGTGCTACTGGATCCAATGTACTTGAAAAATAGGCACACGGTTTGTGTGACCCTGCTTGGTCTTGAGTGAGGACTGATAATGCAGTTCCCTCACGTTCTGTGACAAAAAGTGTAAAAGGTTTGCTGTAACATGGTGTCGCTAAAACTGGTCCTTGACATAAAGCTTTCCTTAATTCGTCAAAAGCCTGTGTATGTTCCTGAGTCCAAGGGAGGACAGTCGATGACGCTGCCTCCTGTGTTGTCAACTGTAAAAGTGGCTTGGCTAGAAATGCATACTGACGGATCCATTGTCTGCAGTAAGAAGTGAGGCCTATAAAAGCTTGTACCTCCTTCTGTGTTCTGGGCTGTGACAGGCTAGTAATGAGCTGTATGATTCTTGTGTTAGCTGTCTACCGTGTTAGCTGTATACCCTCCTTGGAAAGCAAGTGTTGTACACCACTTGCTTTACACAGAAAGTGCAAGACTGTCAGAGATGCAATGTCACAGTCTGGTTCTGATCCTGCTGTAATTAGAATGACGTTTATGTTGGTAGGCATGTAAACACCGTCTAGCTGTCTGTAGTGTCTGACTGTAAATGCTAGGGATCACTGTCATAAATCCAGCAAAAATAATTATGTTAACATAAATAAATAAATAAAAATGACTTCTCAATTCAAAAGCACTATTTTATATTGGGGAACCTCTTTCCAAAACCTCTGCAAATTTACAATAAATCCTACTCTAGATCTTGGGTAATGTATTTGAATAAACCCAAACTAAACTTGTCATAGACAGAAGGCTGGAGCCTCGATACTCCTTTGAGAAACAGCCCCTCCCTCTAGAATTATGTTCGCGCTCGGAGCTTGAATCTGATCCAAGCATAATCAAGTAGCAGCCGAGCTTCATTGCGATCTAAAATTGAATGACTGCCAAATGTTGATCTCATCGCAGGAGCAAAGCTTCTGCCAATCCTGTTTACACTACTGAGGGAAAATCTATTCATTTGCAAGCATGCTCTTATCTGAAGTCAATGAAGCTTTTAGTACTGACTGTGAGGGAGAGCAACTTGACCCCTCCCTTATATAAACATAGAGAAAGAATGCTGCCTGGCTCAGCTGGAGAACAGCCAATAATTGTCCGCGGAAAAGAATTGGAGGATGGCCAAGACAGGCACTGCTAGCTTCAAGAGGGAGTAGCCCTCCCTTTATATAAACATCATTCACTGGGAACCAGGGGACGGACTGTCTCAAGGTTAAAAAACACATTCCTTGTACGTCATAACATATCTCTTCCCAGGCCAGAGCTTTTCTAACTTTAACTAAAGCAAATCTTTAAAACGTGTTAAAAAGTAAATTAATAAAGACATATATTTTTCTGTAACTGAGTGACATGCTAGCATTTTAAAAATAATTCTGTACTGCTACTAGCTGCAAGGGAAACAAAACATTCATGGCATGGAAACACACCATATTTTACTCTCTTTTTTTTTTTTTTTTTTTGAAAATAACATGTCGAACTCCTTAATTCTGCATTGCATAACCAATATTTTCATAAGTAAGTGTGCAAACTTATCTATTCTACCTATTAAGAGGGCCAGGATTCATACTTTTTCAAAAGGCCATGTTTTCTAATTTTAGTGGGGACTGTTCTCTGCACACATCAATTGAAGCAGCCTGTCAAAGTACATAGGTCAGTCTTAAAACTAAATGCAATTTAAACTAATGTAGGGGAGACATTGGGAAAAAAATATTCTGTAGAAACATTCCTATTTAAAAACACACTGTTCATTTACACTAATAAAAACGCATTCTATGAAGGGTCTGATTTATATTATCCTGTAAACCCTGAAAACATCTAAGCACTCTCTGTGCAAAACCCTTATCTCAATTCGACTGGTCTATTTACAACTTTACCGTCTTCTGAGCTAAACACATTAAATCAAGTATTCCAAGACAAAACCCTTCACAAAAACACTCCTTTACCCTCCATGCAACATTTTACCATTCAATCTGCAAACTGAATACGCCCATTGGATAACATTGCAAATCGCACCCCCGCACAAAACATGCTTTTTCCACCACTTCCACAGCTCGGATCCTTTTCAAACTTTGCATCACAGTAGTTCAAGCTATTCCCTAAATCCTCACCAAAAAGCAACCAAATCCCTCCACTGGAACGGGTACGAATTTCCGCTCAAAAACACGCCCCCCCCCCAAAAAAAAAACGCTAAAATTCCTCAACACCTTGTCAAAACAAATACTGCCTTCTCAATCCAAGAAATTAACCTTTCTTCAAAACATTTTTTCCAAGCACTTGAAAGAGATCCAGCTCTCTCCTGACTAACGCAATGATAACATGCTCTGTACAAGCCATATCCACATGGCGCTATTCACAAGCCATATTTACAAGAAAGTCAACAAGTCCAAAAATGACATGCTCTTCACAAGGCATATTTACAAGGCGAAATGCACAAGGAACACAACAAGTCTAAATGAGAATATGCTCCTCACAAGCCATATTTACAAGGAGCTATTTACAAGAAACTACACAAATCTTCCTAGTCTTAGTGAAATCACGAGCATTGAGCCCTTTCCTGGTTCTGGATCGTATATACAGTGGGGAATTGCTTCTTTCTACATACTCTAAAGGGTACAGGTGGTGGCGCTCGTGACCTACGGGGTGTTTCTGAGGGGGTCACTTTAGCTAGTTCTTCTGAGAGGACCAGTAACAAAGGCATTTCTTTCTCTATCAGCCTGTTCTGCCTTGACCTTGTCTAGTTCTCTCTGTTTGATGAATTTCTTTCTCTGTTCTCCTATGTGACTCTTTGCGCCATAACTCAATGGCATTTCCATAGAGCTTCTTCTACTCTCATGATGCACTCGGCATCCCATGTTCCTGAAACAGGCCATCTATATTTCTCTTCTAACTCCTTGGTGTAGTCCACCCACAAGTCTAAGTACAGTATGGCATCTAAGCCATGTTTGTGGTACATAAAGTGCCCTGGAGTGTCCCTAGGTGGAACAGGCACTGCTTCTTCTAGAATCCCTTTTCTAGTTCCTATCTGTCTTAATTTACTGAACAGTGGCATCGTAATATTTTTGACTAGACTTTTACTTGAATTTTGAACACAATTATTACATAAAAGAACACAGTAACATATATCAAACAGTCACTCATACCACGACATTAATCACAAAAATCCTATGCATATATTGACTATACTTGATTTCTATAACGAAAATACTCACTAAAATACTTCTTGATGCACTGCTAAACAGTACAGATACACTGCTAAAACAGTGCAGACTGGAATTCTTGATGCACTGCTAAACAGTACAGATACACTGCTAAACAGTGCAGACTGGATCTGTGTACCCAAACCCATCTTTACCGGATGCATAGTAACACACCCGTCTAGATACTCCCTCAGCAACGGTACTCACCGGGAAGCACAGAAAACGGAAGGCCTCAGAAACTGGACTGGACTGGACTGAACCCTGGACTGGACTGGACTCGCGACGTAGATACTTCGGAACTTCGGAACTGGTGGGCCTCAAGACACCTCGGACCTTGCACTCTCGGCTGGACTCGGGTTGGGATCCTCCGCACTCCTCACCGCCTCGTCTGGGTGTCGATCGCAGTCTCAGTCACCTCCGTTGGCCTGAGGGAGATACAGGAAATCCTGCAGATGCGCATGAGTGTCCGTCCGGCTGTGGCAGGGGACTAGGCCTGCAACGCACCGCCGGCGCGTAAGGTGGGGGAGGGTCCCATCTGGGGTGCCAATTTATGTGGTAAATAAAATTACCTGGTACTTAATTTCTATGCAGTAAAGTTCAATAAAATAGCTTAATCAAAATAAGAGACACAGAGTCCGTGGCATCTGAGTTTTAAGGGGTTTTATTCCATAAAATGGAATTGTATGGTCCGGACCAGGATATCATGTTCCTTTCACCACTGGGGTTCAGGAAGGGACAGAGCAATGCTTTATTAACAAGGTACAATATTTATAGTTCATTCATGCAGAAGGCGTAACAGCTGAGAGAAGCGAGATAGGAAACATGTGCGTAGCAATACGTAATCAGAAGGCGTGCACTAGGGCGTACACGGGGTGGGTACTAGAAACGTCACATAAAAGTGTCACAAGTGGGTGGATACATAATGAAATCTTGCAGTGTCAGCAGGAATCTGTAGCAAGGATGCGTGCGCAGCAGCATGACGTGTGACTGACGTAAACAGGAGGGTGCAGGGGACTTGACATTTAGCCTTAGAGGGGAGAGACAGAAGTCTGGTGGGTCAGATCAACTTGTTCCTAAATCATATCTGGTATCTTGTGTTTGGAGTACATGTTGCTGGAAACTAAAGGCTATCGGGACAGAGGTTACTTGTCACTAAGGCTAGGAGATGCATATATTTCTTTAAGTAACTGGAGTTTTCTATGGAAATTGGTACAGTAATACACTTGCATGGAGACGGAAAGACTGGACTGTATCTATTGCAGGCAGGATATGTTTATCCTACTCGTTAGCTAGGAATGTGGATTCACGGAGCAGAACTGATAACATAAAGGCAAAATACCATCTTGGCAGGCAGGCCGGACTGAGCCAGGCCCCGCGCTGCTTGGCAGGAAGGAAGGCAGAGTTCAGAGATGCAGGTGGGGGCTGCCGTTTTCAGAGGCAGAAAACAGAAATGAGCTTGATGGCAGAAATCAGGAAAAGGCTCGATGGCAGGCCTTCGCCAGAGCCATGAAAACATGAAAGTGCACCATGTAAAGACGGTGGCACGGCATACTTAGGAACTGAATTAGTGATCCATTCATGGCGGATCTGAAAGAGGACATGTTAACGTTGGACGCAAATGTATTTGCGTCTTCATAGCTGGCACAGGAGGGAAGTTACATGCACTTTAACTCGTACATGGAGACGTTGGGGTACGTAGTAGGGGACACAATTGAGCATAAAAATTTATATTACCTCATCTCTCCTGCCCTACCTGTCAAAAATCTTGGAGGCACACGTGACCACCTGCCTCTCGCAATTCATCGAGGAGTCCAACTTCCTAGAACCGAACCAGGCCGGCTTCAGACCAGCCCATTCCACCGAGGCTGTGCTCCTTGCCGTGCTGGACAACCTCAGATGCAACGCTGACAGAGGCCGCCCCCAGGCACTGGTCCTATTGGATTTGTCGGCGGCATTCGACACGGTGGACCATAACATCTTACTCCACCGTGTCGAGTCCGCCGGAGTCCGTGGGCCTGCGTTGTCCTGGGTTAAATCCTTCCTGGAGGGCAGATCCCAAGCAGTCAGTCTGGGCCCCTTTAGCGCCACCAGTGCACCTTCATCCTGTGGGGTTCCTCAGGGTTCTTCCCTTTCCCCTCTTTTTTTTAATTTGTACCTTCAGCCTCTTATCCACTCCCTAGGCAGTTGGGATGTCACCGTATTTAATTATGCGGACGATTTACAAATTATTTTTCCCCTTTCCTCCCCTGACGCCATCACCAACTTCAAGGCGGTCATGATACACATCCAGCAGTGGATGAACCAAAATCAACTAAATCTCAACCCTGGGAAAACTGAGCTCCTCCTTCCTGGGAGCAGCGTTTCCCATTGGGGCCCACAATTTTGGCCTTCTGAGCTTGGTTCATCCCCTTCCCCTGCCAGCTGTGTAAAGAGTCTCGGCGTCATAATCGACTCTGAGCTCACTCAAGGCTCAGGTGAGCGCTGTAACATCTTCCTGTATGTTCCAACTGCACAGGATTTCGGAAAGCCGCCCACCTACTGACCCCTGAAGCTCTGCTACAAGTTTTAATAGCATTGGTGCTGTCCCGCCTGGATTTTTCTAACTCTTTGTATCTTGGCCTCTCTAAATCCTTGCTGTCTAGGCTACAGATTATTCAAAAACAGGCTGCCAGACTGGCGTTTAAAATCCCCAGATGGCAGTCGGCCAAACCTTTACTACATCAATTACACTGGCTACCAGTCAACAAAAGAATTGCCTTTAAGGTTGGCTGCCTGGTCTTCAAAGCCTTGACTGGTCCCTCTCCCGCTTTCTTGAAGTCCCTGGTTACTCCCTACTGCCCCTCCCGAACTCTGAGGTCTGCTCTCCTCCAGCTTTTAGTTACACCCCGGTTCAAACTCACTAAATTAGGTGGCCGCAGCTTTTCCCATCTGGCCCCCAAATTATGGAATTCCTTCCCGCTCTCACTCAAATCCTCACATTCTCTTGTATCATTTAGGAAGCCCCTAAAAACTCTGTTGTTTTCACATCCCCACTAAAATCCCTCTGTTCAGTTTCAGTGTCCCTATCAGTGCCAGGAAACTCATGGTGACAGTGCGCTTTTACAAATATTCATTAACATAACATAACATCAAACTGTTGTTGGAAAGTAATATATTGAGTTTCATCAGACATAAGAAGTGAAATGTCACACAAACACAAGAAAATTAAGAAAATGTCACACATAAGGAAAATGAAACTTGACAGCTATTGTTTGCTCGCGAGAAAGTGTCACTCATCGTCGTTCAAATGCCAGTCGTAATTACACTGAAATTATGAAAATGCCACACATAGCAACTATGACAGCTATGAGTATGTTCATGGTGGAAAGTGACAGTAAGTTAGGTACCTTTCATTTCAGCATAGTTTCAATATATTTTTAGAGCTTCTCGTCGCTCAAAAGTTTGGCATATCTGATATTTATCTCTTTCAATGCACTTCATCGCTTGGTTTTTACTCAGATATGTTTTAATGCATGGGCAAAGTGGGTGCAGGCTCAGGATCCCAGCATTTCAAGTGTTTCCCTGATTATTTTAAATACTTATTTCCTTTAATTTATTTTTAATGTGGGCGATATGTGGTAGTCTACTACAGAGAAATGTTGTGCTTATGTTTTATGGAATATCCATAGAAAAAGTTAATTTTGAGCACAACGGGACCTTACATAGGAGAAATGGTAGGGGGGGTCACAGAGATTATTTGCAATAGTATGAGCTGCTGCTGTGTTACATTATTGAAAACACACGTCACTCTCCCTGAATATTTGATGTAAACACATTTAGAATGTGTCCTAATGTGCCTGTGCACTGTCAGTCACCTGTAAAAAGAGGGCATGAAAGAGCTGAAACTGGATCATAAATTTAAATCGGTTCCAGACAGGGGCCCCCAAAATAGGTTTGGCCCGGAGCCACCAGAATCCTTAAGATATCTCTGGTTTTACTTGTGAGAAAATGTCACACCTTTGGCAGCTGAACGGCATCCGTGAGTGCATTTAAACCATTGAAATGTCTCATAGAAGTTATATGAAATCTTGGCAGCTATGTTTTTATGGGTAGTGAAAAGTATCTTTCAGGTGGAGGCGGAATCACTTCACAGCAAAGCAGTGAGCGGAGGCAGAAAGAATAAGCGTGATGTAGCTCAACTGGAGCCTGTTATCTACAGGTGCACCAACCATGGGAGGCTTTTACTGAGGTCAGCACCCGCCGGACAGAAGGAGGGGTGGGTCAGGCGACTGTCTCAATACAAACCTTTTTGATTATTTTACTGCAACGCTAGAATGTCAGAAAATGAAGGCACATAGGAAAAAGTGAGAGGAAAACGAGATAAACACCGGACCATGGGAAAGAAGCTCTCTGTCTTTAAATTCAAAAGAAAAGGAGTGCTCTCAGTAAAAACCATCAGTAGCTTGGAGGATGGAAGAGTGTCTCACTATTGCGCATGCCCGAGGGCACTAATCTTTTGTGAGCATGCGCGGTAGAACAATGTTTGTAGCTATCTTAACTAACAAAGCACTGTGGAAGGATTTTTGCGAGCAGTGTTTCTTGACTGCGCATGCGCAGTATTTCTTAGCTGCGCATGTGTCTTAGAAAAGTGTTTCTCTGCGCATGCGGTCTTAAGATACCTGTTCTGCGCATGGGCGCGGCTTCCTGACGTCAGCAGTGGGGTGTGACTCATCTGTTGTTGCCATTTCTGATCCAGCAGCTGGTGTTGGTTTGAGCCTCTTCACTTGAGTCTCTCATTGGAGCATTGGTTGTGAGAGTCGGGGTGCCCCCCACCCCTGTGTCCTGTCACTGCGGGAGAGTCGGGGTGCCCCCCCCACCCCTGTGTCCTGTCACTGCTTCTCTTTCAGTTGCTGCCCAGACTCTGCAGTGGAGCAGCTGGAAAGAAATGTCTTACCAGGGAAGAGAAAAGGCGAGTGATGTTTTATGCAGTCTGTGTGCGTTGATCAGAAAGACAGTCTCCTTATGAACTGTACTCGAGGCCTGGAACATTGAGAGCTCCATTGAGTATACTGTGATGGGTTCAGGCCTCCTGCACTAACATTCCAGTACTTGTCTTTCTGTCGCTTTTTAGTTTAAAGCATTTTACCCTCAGTGGCTGGAATTATTTATTGCTGCCCTTGTGCCCTGGGTTGTACCTGATGTAAAACTCTCTTGATAGATCCTCGCCTCCATCTCGGGTTCAGGGCCTTTAACTACTGTTAACGCCCTGGCAGCAGGTTTAATGCTATGTTAAAATGTTGAATGTATTTCGAGATCCACTGAGGACAAGTGATTCAGAGCTACTGATCACTGCTATAAACGTTCTGCCCCAACATCCCAATGGTGGTCTTACTCTTCCCCCTGTTTATTTAACAGGATTCTACCTTCAGTGTGTCAAATGTCTTTTCTTTCTTCCACCACCTATAGGTGCACAAGTCTCTGAGTTGGGAAAAGGGCCTTTAACAAGCATTGTAGCTATTGGTAGTGGGCTGTAAAGATGTAGTTAACTCACTGTCCCATCTTTCACTCATAGGACTGTCTCCCTATTATTCAAATTTAAATTACAACATTGGAATGTTGGGAGCTCTATTGAAAACAATGCTGCTCCGAGCTTCTAATGGCTGGTAAAAGCCTGGCGCTCCAACATTCCAATGCATTTTGTTCACATATGTTGCTGTGAGCAAAGTCATCATGAAGTCCGAGGGTTCACTGAGGCCTTTATTTGTTTTTTTTTTAGAACATTCTGTCCTCTAATGGTGGAATGTTCTAATAGCCTTATAGCCCTCCTTAGCTGGGCTATACCGGCATCAAAGTCCCTCTGCCTTGTTAAAGGCCCTTGCCTTCGACTCGGGTCTTTAATGCTGGAGCGGGCCTTTAATGGTCGGAATAGCCCACTACGGGGGGCTATAAAGCTATTTTAATGATTCTGAAGGTGGTTTCCAAAAGAACGTTCATGAGATTATAGTTCTTATTTGGAAAGTGTGCGAGTCAGGAGCTGTGCAACGCTTTTAGACTCTCAAGGAAAAATTTAATGTTGCTGTAGAAGTTCTTCACTGTCGCTAATAAAAAGGGTGGTTTCTTGTAATTTCGTAACCCACTGAATCACAGGTTCTTCCTCAGAGCAGTAGAAGGGACTTTTTCTTATGTTGTGGTAGGTAAGTAAAGTACAATTTAGGGACTCAGTGTTGGAGTGATGCTGCTTTTCCTCCTAGTTTATGTGATGTGTATGGCAAAGCTGTACATTGTTTTGTCTGTGTTTATATACGGCAAGGCTCTTAGTACAATGTTTGATTCAGCCAATCCTTTTCAGCAAAGCAGCATTGCATATTTCTCAACTGGTGTCTGTAAGGATCCAAATGTAGTAAAAAGCAGATTCTTACCCCTATCCTTTTCATTGTGGCAGGCTAATTGGTGTAGCGACTTTTAATAGTGCTAAATCGCTTTCTTTAGTTTGCAGTCAAGTCCTCTAATATTTACTGTACAAAATTGGCCACTACTGATATTTGTAACACTTGCAACTTTGAAATTCTAGATGTGTGTTTACTACCCTTTGTATTGTCCAATGAAGATTGTGTCCACTACCACGTGTTGTCAGTCAGTCTAGAAGGCAGAAGAATTCAGGCTATCTCTGCAAATACAATATGACATTAGGGTGCTTTTGCTACTTTCATTATCGAGTGGGAGGCCTCGGATGCCTTACGAAACTTGATGTCTAGGTCCTTCTGGAAGAGGTTATATTCATCACCCAAACTTCTAACTTTCTTTGAGTCACCAGATTGAGTAATCATTGTGTCAATTTGTTCTCCCCCATTTAAATCCCATGATTGTATACACTTGATTTGGGCACAATATCTTTCGGTTAGCCACTGACTACATGACCAGTTTAGTTAGGGGCTAACAGTCTGCGTTATAGAAAACTGCGACATCATGTGATTGTTATCACTTGACGGGTATTTCACTGTCCCCAGTGATAATTTTAGCTTTTATGCTGGTGGCAGTAATGTTGAAATAGCGGCCGGCATTTGTATATTCCTTTATGTTGTGTTCTTTTGGATTACATAGCGGGCAGTTTGTGGTATTGCCGTGTCATGCCTGGAATCTGGAACACTGCTGGGTTCCAGATTCCAGGGAAGACAGTTAAGACCCAGGCTCGTTGTGATGACCACGGGTTTAAAATTATCTCCTCCTGACATAAAATTGCTTGGGTATGGGAAGAAGCCCATTGAAATTCTTGTTTTTTTTACAACATCCCTAAGTTTTAAAGGAAAAACCATTAATTCCAAAGTTTACGTGGCAAAGGATGGTTCATGTTTATTGGGGTGGCCTCAACAAAGGGACTTAATGATAAAATTGGATCCCAACCATCCTGATCAAGTGCTTGGTTATTCAGACCTGGTCATGAATGTAGAGTCTGATCTTGGCCATGAGTGTGAAAAAAAATGTCCTTCTGTGTTTTCTACTTCTGCATTAGGTCTCTTAAAGAATTTTGAGCATAAAATAATTCTTAAGGATGACGCTGTACCAAAGGTTCATAAAGTAAGGAATGTGCCTTTACATTTAAGAGACTCTGTGAAGTCTGAACTCAAAAAAGATTGTGTGAATTAGATGTCATTGAGGAAATAGAATCTTCAGTTTGGTTATCCCCGGTCGTTGTCGCTCACAAGCCCAACGGCAAAGTAAGACTTTGTGTAGATTTGAGAGATTTGAACGAGAATGTATGGGTGGATAGACATCCATTGCCTAATATAAATGATATGTTTACAAAATTGAAAGGGGCATCCATTTTTTCCACTTTGGACTTGTCTAATGCTTACCATCAGATTGCATTACACAAGGACAGTAAGCATTTGACGTCTTTCATCACTTCAGAGGGTGCTTTCAGGTACAAGAGAATGCTCTTTGGCCTAATATCGGCATCTTCTGTCTTTCAAAGAGTGATGCATAATCTTTTTAAAGATTTTAAAAACGTTTTATACTTTCAGGACGACATTTTGATCTTTGCATCTAATCCATCTGATCATTCTGAAATACTGTATGAGGTATTATGTGTGTTGCAAAATAGCGGCCTCACTCTCACAAAAGAAAAATGTAAATTTGGGGTGTCTTCTGTTGATTACTTGGGACATACTATTAGTAAAGATAGCATTGCCCCAAAATTAAATTTAATCAAGGCCATTGAATCAGCTCCGGACCCTGTAAATAAAGATCAGCTCAGGTCTTTCTTGGGACTTGCCGAATATTACTCAAAATGTATTCCCCTGTTCTCTGATAAAACTGCTGTAAATATGAGAAATTTGATGAAGAAAAATGTTCATTTCCTTTGGGATGAAAATTGTAAAAAAAAATTCAAGTTGTTGAAACAAAACATTGCATCTGCACCTGCTCTCGCAACGTTTAATACTGCTCATGGTTCATTCATCATTACTGATGCTAGCAATGTGGGGATCGTGCGGTTTTAATGCAGCGTCAAAAGGGTCAAATGGTAACAATTGGGTTTGCTTCAAGACCTTTGAGGGATGCAGAGTGCAAATATTCTACATTGGAAAAGGAAGCTCTTGCTTGCTGGTGGGGCATAGAATATTTCCGCAAGTATGTGTACGGTACTGTTTTTAAACTCTGGTCTGACCATCGTCCTCTAGTGGATTTATTTACTACCAAAGGTTGTGGGAAAGGGACTTCAAGAATTGCCAGATGGCAATACAAGCTTCAGGATTTTCATTTTAAAGTTGAATATATTCCTGGTGTTAGGAATGTGTTAGCTGACTGCTTATCTAGATTACCTGTGCCTGATGACAATGTAGTTGAAGTGGACAATGATGATGATAACGTAGTGTCAATTTGTGAAATTTCCAAAGGTTGTATCCCTGAGGATACATGGAAATTGGCATGTAGTGGTGACCCTGTTTTCAATGAGATATGTAGTTTTGTAAAAACTCAGTGGCCACGCAAGGACTTGTTGTCTGATGGTATTCAACCGTTCTTTCATGTTGCCCAAGAGTTATCTCTAGTTGAGGGGATTTTGTTCAGAGGTCTACAATTGGTAGTGCCTGGTGAATTGCAGTCTAAGATTTTAGAGATGGCTCATGAGGGTCACCCTGGAATGACATCTATGAAAAGGAGGATCAGAAGTGAGTTCTGGTGGCCAGGGATGGATAAGTGTATAGAAAGGTATGTCAGGGACTGTATGGATTGCTGTTTAAGTGATAAGTCTCAAAAGCATGTTATGTATGAACGTCTTCCCGTTTCTAGACCTTCACGGGTTTGGGAAAGTGTATCTTTAGACATTGCTGGTCCTATGTCATTCAACAAGAGTATGATGTATGCTATTATCTTGGTTGATCAATTGTCTCAATGGCCTGAGGTAAAAATGGTTTCTAGTATAACGTCTGGTGTGGTGATCAAGTTTTTAAATGAAGTATTCGAAAGAGAAAGTTTCCCTGAATCTATTACAACAGACAATGGTGTACAATTTGTCTCTCAAGAGATGAAGGAGTTTTTGGCGTGTCATGGTATAAGACACAAACGTGTATCAGTTTATTATCCCAATAGTAATGGCATTGTAGAGAGATGGATCTGGGTGTTTAAAGAGGGTCTCCAATTAGCCTTACGTAATGGTAATGATTGTAAACAAACCATAAGTGAAATTCTGTGGTGCTACAGAAATACACCTAGAAGCATGGGTGATCTCTCACCTTTTGAGAAGATGAGAGGGAGGAGGAGTGTCTCCAACATGAGTCAACCTTGGATGAGATTGCTTGATTCAAAAAAGGCTATTGATAGTGATTGTTCCTCATGTAACAATTCTTCACTGTTCAGTGTCATGATTGGGTGCGTGTTAAGAAGAGCAGACTAGTCAGGTCAGGGGAGTCACGGTATTCGGATCCTTTGATGGTCAAGCGTGTTGGTCGACAGGTTGTTGAACTTTCAGATGGTAATGTGTGGAATATGTCCAAGGTGGTAAAAATTCCCATGTGGTTGTGGCCTAAGGAAGCAGCTCCAGAGTCTAGTATTCCATCCAACTCGAGGTCCTCCAACAGTGCCAGCAATTGGAGGAATTTCTCTGGTTCAACATCACTTCACAATGTTCCTGAAAATAAGTTCGCCTGTACTCCTGACTCTAATACTGTTCAACGAACACAGAGGAAATGTCTCACTCCTGTGCGGTTTAAGGATTATCATCTTTATAGATAATCCGATTTGTTTCTCATACAATGTGATTTCTCATTATTGATGTTTTTGTTTTCATATTCTGTAATCAAATTGTACTTTGTATATCAATTTCTGTTCTTTCATGTTCGGTTTAAAATGTTTCTTTATTTCTCTTTACGAAGGGGAATGTGTGGTATTGCCGTGTCATGCCTGGAATCGGGAACACTGCTGGGTTCCAGATTCCAGGGAAGACAGTTAAGACCCAGGCTCGTTGTGATGACCATGATTCATATCGGTGAATAAATAATCCTTCTTCAAACTACCAAACCTTGTAGCACTATCATTTCACAGTTCCATTGCCTGAATGCAATATGTATTTATTAGTAATAATGACGTTTTTATGAAGGACTTTGGTAGACCTAAAGTGTGGAATTTCTATATTTGAATTACAAGAGACTTGTAATTAATCCACAGTTTTAAGTACCAAGGCAGGATGTGATCGCACCTATGACCAGAGGTTCACAGTCACCAGCGTCTCCTTTAGACCACCTCGTCTAGTTATGCTGGGCCACCTCAGCTTTTGCATATGTAGAAGTACCAACACCAATTGTGAAAGTCTCGGCTGCCCCAGTTTATTAGTATTTTCTTTGCTGAGAATCTGAAGCTGCTTTGTAACTTAAATGCCAGAATTTTGACTTGTTTCATGGCCTCTGAGTGTGACTAGAAATGAGAGGTTCAAGAGTATGATACTAAACAAATGAAAAAGGAAGAGCGTGTTTTACTGTGAAACGACAAAGTAGATTTGGTGCGCTTCTTGATGTAAAGAGTGGCTGCCAAGGGCACACGCGGTTGTATGTCATGTGCTGTTTCACTGTGTTGGCATCTATACATCCGTGCGCACTTTATCTACAGATACAACAGCGCGGGGACACGCCGGGAGGCGTCACCAGGCGCTTTACAAACCCCTATAATAATAAATAATAATAATAATAATATTGCATTGGCACTCCTTTTACAGTTGCAAACTGAGATCTCGAGTATTGCTGTTTTTGTTTTTCCAGAAAAAGGTGGCAACCAAACGTGAAAAATCACTCAAAAAAGAAAACAAAAATCAGCATATAACTCAAAACAGGGAGATCAAACTGTTTCCAGCGTTGACAAAGACATATCTCACCATATCAGGCCAAACCCCTCACTGTCAGCCCATGTAACCAAGAATAACATTTAAACTTGCCTATCAAGTCCTTTCTCAGACCTGCGTGAAAACGCAAATGAGAACTACGGTTCAGCAGTCGGTCTCTGTCTGCAATAGCTGCTCAGTGTGTCTTTTCTGGCAGCACAGCTGTTGTATAATTGTATAGGACTTGTGTGACCTGGGAGACGGAAGAAAGAAAAGCCTGCATTACAAGTGCACATTTGTTATATATCACGCCTGAGATTGTATTCAATTTCTTAATGTGATATGAACTTTTTTTAAAGTCCGTTCAATCTTTCTTGTAGATGCTGCTTACATTCCAGGACGTTGTTGCCTGCTTCTCGCAAAAAGAGTGGGAGCTTTTACACAAATGGCAGAATGATGTTTATGAGAATGTGATGAAGGAAATTTACCAAGTCTTGATGTCATTGGGTAAAGTACACTAGCTGAATTTTCCAAACTTTGCACATTGTATAAGTTGCTGATTTATGGTTCTTAGAAAACATTCTAATATTCATGCATGCTTCACTATACATATTGTCATTGCACATTTTTTAAAAATATATTTGAATTCCATTCCAGGGCCAGATGTAGGAAGCCAAATTCCGATCGGTAACGGCCGAAATTACCGAATTTCGGCCGTTACTGACCGGAAATAGGCTTTTCAGATGTAGGTGGCCAAATTGTAGGATTCGGTAATTTACCGAATCGGTAACTTAAGGAATCGGTAAATTACCGAATTCTTAACATACTGATTAGGTAAATTACCGAATCCTTAATGTAGTGAGCACTCAAGTGAGTGCTTTTTACATTTAAGGATTCGTTATTTACCACCAACTATTAGTTGGTGGTAAATTGCGAATACTTTTAAAAAGCAATTTTGTGGCCGACATAGGTGCCCTTAGGGCATGTATGTCTGCCACATGTGCACCCATGCACTATACAGGGGTGCAACAGGGTGTCAACCTCCCAAAACTAGAACTCATACCAGACGATGGCAGAAACTGGAACCAGACGTATGGGCAGCCAAACTAAGGGAACACGCTCCCTACCCCTCTCAAGACACCATAGCAGGGGACAAGGAATTTAACACCTGGGTCACCCAATCGCTTGACGCCATCCTGCCTAAAACCTACTCTCTGAAACACACCAAGAGAGTTAACCCCTCACCCTGGTATACCCCCGAACTCAACCTTCTGCGTAAGGTTTGTAAAAGGAATGAACGCCTCTGGAGGAAGGAAAAAACAGAGGAAAAAAAAGAATCATTCCGTACCTCCGTAAAATCCTACAAAAAGGAGCTACGCAACACCAAAATCTGTTTCTACGAGAGCAGAATTAAAAACGCTGCCTGCTCGGCTCACGAAACCTACTCCGTCCTCAAAGAACTCCTCCACGCCCCCGACCCCCCACTCAAACCTCTCGATCCTAAAGACGCAGAAAGCAAATGCACCAATCTAGCCACCTTCTTTGACGAGAAGATCCAAAAAATTCTCCTGACAATACCCCCCCCTGAACCGGCCCACACGGATCGGGTTCTCTCCATCACTACCACTAACCCCCCCCTTCCGTTTGATAGCCCCCAACCCTCCCTGGACGTCTTTGGTCCAGTGGCAACGGAAGAGGTAGGGGCAACTTTGGCCTCAATTAAAAGTGGTTCCCCCCTCGACCCCGCACCCCTCCGCTTCCTGAAAAAAGTGTCTAGCACCATCATCCCCCCCCTCACGGCTCTAATTAACTCCTCCCTTTCGGAGGGCACAGTTCCCCCCAGCTGGAAAGCGGCAGCAGTTAAAGGCCTTCTAAAAAAACCCTCCCTAGACCCGCAGGACCTCTCCAATTACAGGCCCATCTCCCTTCTCCCAGGAAACAGCAAGATCGCGGAGAAATTGGTAAACAAACAACTGTCACTTTTCCTAGAGAGCAATAACCTATTAGGGTTCTCCCAGACAGGGTTCCGTCCAGTCCAGGGCACTGACATCGCCCTCCTGGCAGCAGTGGAGAAGGCCAGAAGCATTCTGGATACGGGAGGATCAGTGGCAGTGATCCTCCTGGACCTCAGTGCGGCCTTCGACACTGTAGACCATCCCACCCTAATCCAACGACTGGGAGAAATTGGATTAAAGGGTATGGCCCTGAAGTGGCTAAAATCCTTCTTATCAGGACGTTCCTTCCAGGTTTGGGAGAACGACAGCCACTCACCCATCATCCCCCTTCGATGTGGAGTACCGCAGGGCTCATCCTTGAGCCCTACGTTATTTAACGTGTACATGGCCCCACTGGAGAAGAGGGTCAGTCCGTTCGGCGTGTCAATTATCAACTACGCCGACGACACCCAGTTGGTTGTAACCCTCTCACATCCCCATCACACCCCCTCTGATCTTCACAGTTGCCTCTCCGAAGTCCACCGATGGATGAATCTCTCATCGTTAAAGCTGAACGGGTCAAAGACCGAGATACTCATACTGGGTCACAAGGGGCCTTCTCTGCCACTTCACCTCTGGCCCAGCTGCTTGGGTGACCCTCCCGCACCTAAGGAGGAGGTCAAAAGCCTAGGCGTGTGGATTGAGAAGGACATGAGCTTTAAAACTCAGGCAAAAAAGACGACAGGGACATGCTTCGGTCTCCTCAGAGCCTGTAGGAAGATCTTCCCCCTGCTCCCCGCAAACGCAAAGAAGCTCCTCATTCAGGGCCTAATCTTAGCGAGATTGGACTACTGTAACACCATCTACCTGGGAGCTCCCGAAGCCACCCTTAACACGTTGCAGAAAGTCCAAAACGCTGCTGCCCGCCTACTTACGGGCACACCTGCAAGATCCTCTGCCAAGCCAGCTCTCAAGACTCTGCACTGGCTTCCAGTCAGAGAAAGGGTCGTCTTCAAGGCCCTCTGCTTGGCCCACAAAACTCTCAACAATAACGGCCCCCCCCTTCTCAAGGAGCTCCTAATCCCCTACAAGGCGGAAAGAGATCTCCGGTCCAGCGGAGAAAATCTTATCTCAGTCCCCAGAGTCAAAAAAGCCAAGACCGGTGGCCGTCGCTTCTCGGTCCACACGGCCAAACACTGGAATCACCTACCACGAAGACTGAGGACAGAATCGAATTACCTCCAGTTCAGGAAATCTTTAAAGACTCTCCTTTTCCCTCAAACATAATTTCCGTTAGACGGCTGAAACCCCTGGAGAAGCAGGTCAGCGCTGGGATGCTCATTGAGTTACTACGCGCTTTACAAAACCATTAAATAATAATAATGTGACACCCTGCCACCCTTGAATATGTGCCCCCTATTACCGATTCGGTATTTACCGAATCGGTAATTCTCATTCATTCCTATGGGCCTCCAGGCCTAACATGCGCCATGCGGACCCTCTCGGCTATTGCCCATTCAGTCATGTCTTTCAGCCATCGGTCTAGCATTGGGGGCGACGGCTATTGCCATTCGATGGCAATGCGTCTCTTTGCAAGTATTAGGCCTAGATTCACAAATTTCCTGCTCCATTTTTTATTTTGCGGTGTTGGTAGCAGTCCCAATATTACTGTCCTCACGTCTTTGGGAACCTCCCAACCTGTGGCAATTCTTATTTTTGGGAGAACTTCCACCCAACTTTTTTATAACCATCAAACAAACAGTATGAATACCCCTTCCCCAAACCAAGGCCACAGTTTTAGGAGTAATTCCACACACCCAATACCAGATATAAAGACACCAGTAATTATGTCAGTCCCAGCTTGAGTCCCAGTAGTCAATAGTACGCCTCCCCCTGAAGCCTACCTTTGCCCCTAAGGCCCGACCTCTACCCTTCTGCTTCATCTGTGAATTGTTTCCCTGCACCCCACACCTTCTCAAATTTCTGGGGGGCTCTGCAAGACTGATACATCAGTTGGTATCGCTGCCTGCACCAGTCCATGTTTGATCTCCAGTCATTTACCTCTGGCGGTGCTCCCTTATCTCTGTTTCAAACTATGTCCCACTAAGCCTCTGCCAGCGCCACATTACAAAACAAATGAGTATATTTGTTTAGTGACTGCTCTCCCCATATACACAGGATTATAAGAGTGAGATAAAGGTTCAGGGGATATCCTAGCCCCCATGACAATGTCTTGCTGATCGTGTCCCAATGGATTCGTAGACATGGGCATTCCCACACAACAAATGTGTTCTAATATAATGCACTCTATAGAAATCTTAACTGTGCCAGACTAAAGCCCGGCCTTAAGACGACTTTCCTTAGAGTATCCAACCGTCTCCCAAGAGGATTCATCGTCAAGTTTCCCAAGGTCCCTTTCCCATTTGTCCCTGAGTGCCATGAGTGCTGGCTAACTTATTGAGCAGTGTAGCATAGATCTGTGGTGCTGCGTATTGTGTAAGGGGGTCCCCAAAACCCTCATCTCTAACAGTGTGTCTCCCTCTATCTGAACCATGTTGCCTATGCGGGCCCTCAATATATGCCTGATCTGCATGAAACAAAAGAATTGGTTACACACCCCATGTCATATGTTTCTGAAGTTTCTGGAAGAGTATCACTTTCCCATCCCTCCAAACATCCCCAGCTAAGAGATGCCCAACAGGTTCCACTTCCTGTATCCTTCTATTTTCCATAGACCTCTCAATGCCTCTGTTTCCCACAAGGATGTCTCCAGTGTTATCCATAGCGATTGTTATTTTTTCCACAACCGCACCACCGTCATCATCGGGTGTGGCAGTGCATTCACGCAATTGCCCCCATATAGGTATCGCAGGTAACCACTCGGGCCATAGCCTGCCTGTCCGCCATCAAGGCAGTATCCTGCTGGCTCGCATTGGAGAGGGGTCAAAGATCCACATCCCTTAGCACGGAAAGACTTTCGTTTATTCTTGTTTCTGTTGCCTGGAGCACACCGGTATAGAAGGTTAAGGGGTAGGGGGAGGGAGGGGCAGAAGCGTGCAGGAGGCACTAAGCTGGAGGATCATTGCGTCAGGGGATGACATCACACGCATATTTTGGAAAACATCTTAATAAGTAAAGTGAACTGTGTGTCATATACAGGAGTATTGACTAAAGGTACTGATGTCGTCTCAGCTACGGATGCTGAATATTTTGCAATGTATTTTGAATTGTGCCTTCCATTGAAAATGTGCCATGTAAAGGTGGGTTGTGTGTGTTGAAAATCAATAAAATTACTTTAAAAAATAAATCCTGCTGGCTCGCATACACCCAGTCATTGTCCACCAACAGCTGGGATGTCCAGTAGTATAGTTTTTAGATTTGGAAGAGCCACTCCCCCGTCATGAGGTTTTCTGGTCAGGACCAATAGTGCAATTCTAGGAACATCCTTATGCTACAACAGTTCCCTTGTTATCGCATCCACTTCCCTAAACAATTGATCTGGGCCTCAAACAGTGTGTTCTTCAGGACATATAAGAATTTAGGCTAGTGAATCATCTTAAACACGGCCATACTACCCAGCATTTTTAGTGGGGGCTGATGCCAATATTTGACATCATTTGGATAATTCTCCAGGAGCCTGCCAAGGTTGTTGGTATAAAACCTGTCCCAGTCAATAGTCACAAAGAACCCCCCGTATCTGAGTACCACAAGTTCCCATTTTAGTGGAAAATCCCATTCATCTCCCAGTTCCCAATCTGTTATGGTATAGATCACTGATTTGGCCCAGTTTATGCGGATTCCCGCATAGGTCCCAAATACCTCTATAATATGATCCGCCTCATAGAGACCCTCGAGTCTGCCATATAAAGGAGTATGTCCTCTGCGTAGAGCAATATCACCTCTTCCCAGTTGGGATACCAACTGAGCCCCCGGAGCTATGCGTCCATCCTGAACCACCGAGCCAGCGGTTCAGTAGTCACCGCAGAAAACAAGGGCGATAGCTGGCAACCCTGTGGGATGCCCCTCCATATATGGAATTCATACAACGTTGCTCCATTAACCTCTACCCATGCCATCGGTCCTCTATACAGTAACTCTATCCAAGCCATGAAGGATGGGCCGAGGCTTATATTGGGCATAACCGTCCATAGGTAATCCATTCTACAGAATCATAGGTCTGCTCAGCATCTAGGATAGGAGCATGGCCAGCTCCAGCACATGTTTTAGGTGCACTAGACTCTTCCAGTACTTTGGCCAAGATCTTAGTTTCGATCGGCTTATACCAGGAGGTCTCACCCTTGGTTTGCCCTCTTTGTGGATAAGCATTATCGTTGCTTGTCTCCAATCCCTGGGGAGTACCCCCTCTTCCTTTGCTGCTTCCAGTGCCGCCTAAAGGGACCCCTAATTCTAGATTTCACCAATTTCTAGTACTTGGTCGGGAATCCATTATGACCCTGAGCTTTCCTACTACACAACTGCTTTATTGCCTTGGAGACCTCCATTTCTGTCTGCTTTTTCTCCAAACGAACTCTCCCCTCGGTTCTCAGTTCTCATTCAGGGCACTGAATGGTCCCTCATGAAGTCGGCCAGTCATTGGCCTGCTTTGTCTTTCATTGGTACAGTCTATTCAGATAGATGGCAAATGCCTGAGCAATGCCTGCAGCTGTGGTCTCCAAAGTCCGATCCTGTCTTTACACTCTTTGCACCTATCTCTGATCCTCCTCTCTGTCAGTTAAGTAGGCAAATAACCTCCTGGCCTTGTTACTCATTTCGTGTAAGCGAGCCTGCTTATTCCGATAGAGTGCATTTGCCTCGTGAGTGGCAAGGAACTTGTATTCCTGTCCGAAGGCCTCGATTTGTCTTGCTTTCACCTCAGTGGGGCCGGCAATGTACTCATCCTTTTCACACACCAATTGCTCCACCATTTCCCTCGGGTCTTTTGGTTTCCCTGTTATATTAGCCTTTCTAAGCATGGGCAGATTTCCCGGATCCACGATCCGCGAATTTGCGGATTTCTTTAATGGGGGGGGAAGGGGGTCTTCTCCTGTGCGGCCTCGATGACGCTCACGATTGTTTTTGGGCTGATGAATGAGTCACTGAATTTGAGCTTCAATTAGTTCCAGCGACCATGTGTGTGTTACTATGCAATCGCCCCAAAGGGCGCAGGGGTCCCTTGAGTGAGCTGTCCATCATAGTGGTGGATAAATGGCGGGAAGACGGTGCACACCACGAGTGTGTGAGCGGGGCCAAACAGGCGGGGCTTCCATGCGAGTTCACATGCCTCTTGTGTGTATAAAAGGTCAGAGACCAATCAGAGCAGCAGATCAAGAGAAAGAAGCTCCTGGTCACAGGAACAGCACGAGGATTGCGCTCGTGAAAGTCAAGGATGCAAAGGCCTCTATCCAGCATCACAGCTGATTTTCGACGGTAGATTTGGGAAGAAGGCACACCTGCCCAGCCTCGACGATGCTCCCTTGAGTGAGCTGTCCATCCATCATCTTCCTGTAACTATTTTAGGATGGCGCCGGCAAGCTGCCAGCGCCATCCTAAAATAGTTACTAAATTAGCTTCACTAATAGATAAAATAAAGCAGGTGCTCGAGCACCTGCTTTATTTTATCTATTAGTGCTTCCTGTGCTTCCTGTTGAAGCTAACTTAGTAACTATTTTAGGATGGCGCTGGCAGCTTGCCGGCGCCATCCTAAAATAGTTACAACAACAACTTCAAGCTTGAAGGCTTGAACTTTTACCCCCCGAATCCGCCGCTCGCGGATTCGCGGATTTTCGGTAAATTCGCGGGAGTTCGCGGATTGCGGATTTACCGAAAATCCGCGAGCGGAACGGTTTTTGCGCTCACGCTTAAGCCTTTCATTACCGATTTGCATGCCTCCAATGGAGCTAATGGACCCAGAGTTTCCCCGAGTTAGATCTCTGTTTCCTGCAGTACAAGTTTCTGTGTGTTTCAATCTGTCAAGTCCCAAGGGTCAAGTCTCCACCTCCTATGTCTGACTAGGGGGTACTGAACCATGGTCACAATCGGGGAATGATCTGATATACCCCTCGAGATGTAGCGTGTTTCCTCAACTATTCCCTGCTGGTGAATGGGGACGAGCAAGTAATCCAGTCTGAATGAGGAGCTTGTTAGGTCGGAAGCATAGGAGTACTAACGCTGTGTTGGATGGATCTCCCTACACACAGAAGGTGTGCAGGGTTGTATCTGGGTGGTCTGTCCAGGTCGACTTTAAGGATGATGTTGATATCTCCTCCCACCACCAGGACACCATCGAGCACCTCTGTGCCCAATTTCACCAGCCCCTCTAATTGCAGACCCTGGAGGGTGGGGAGTACCAGGAAGCCATCATTATATCCGTCTCATTCCACTGACCTGTAGCATCCTTGTGGGTCCACCCAACTGTTGGTGATTTGTAATGGTAGGTTTCAATGAACCAGTATCTCCATCCCTGTCAACCCCATTGTGTACCCCTGATGTACCAGCACATAGTACCTCCCTCTTCCTAAGAACCCACAGTTATTCCCATCCAGGTGGGTATCTTGTAGCAGTATAATGTCGGGGTCCTGTCTATTCAAATACTTTGATACTAGGCCCCTCTTTAGTGTGCTGCCCAGGCCATTCACGCTCCAGGATAACAGTTTAAGGGTCAGCCTGACTGTGGGGTGATGCTCCCCGGATATCGATATGATATCCATATACATATACATATAATTATATGTTCCTCTATTGCCTTCCTATAGTAACCTGCGGACCACCATCCCCTCTAGCCTGCCAATTCATGCCTTCTCGCAACCTTGTACTACAGTTTAAAAAACTACATACCCCCAATGCCCAAGATGTCTGTCATTCGCAATCTTTAAACAATCGTAATCTGAACAATGAATACAATGCTAATACTAAAATGGGCGGTTCATGACCCACGGAACAGTCGTACCAACCAATCAATTAATACTCCCTCCACCCCCCCGGCACCAGCATCCTTATTCAGCTTGCACGGACCTCCGATCTCCCCTTCTGAGGGTGCAGGCTGGGGGTCGGGCCTCCCCCATCAAATAATCCCCCACCCAGATGTAACAGATTGTTATGTTATGTTATGTTATTTGGGTTCTTCTATAGCGCAACGGCTACTCCAGTAGGAGTGTCCCAGCGCTTTGGCGAAGAAGTCCTTTAAGGAAAGGAAACATAACTGCAGAATAAAAGGAACAGCGAAGTTAACTAGTAAAAAGCCAGGTTTTTAATGCCTTTCTGAAAGACATCACACTAGGGGCCTGTCTAAGAGAAATAGGAAGCTCATTCCAAGCGCGCGGGGCCAGGTAATGAAAAGAACGCCCCCCTTGTCCGGTTCGCTTGATGGACGGAACGACCATTTTAGACAAGGAGGCAGATCGCAAAGCTCGGCTCGGCTTGTAAAGAGCAAGGCGCTTCCTAATATACCTAGGGCCTGAGTCATGAAGGGCCTTGTAGGTCAGCGTCAGGCTTTTGAAGAGAACCCTCTTGGCTATAGGAAGCCAGTGCAGTTCCTTCAACAAGTCAGAGGCACTAGCTCGTCTAGGGAGTCCATAAATAGCCCTGGCAGCTGAATTTTGGACTACTTGAAGTCTCCTCACGAGATATTTAGGGAGTCCTAGGTAGAGGGCATTTGCGTAGTCTAAACGCGATCCGACAAGTGCTTGAACAATGACCCTTCGATGGTTCACAGAAATCAAGGGGAGGAATTTCCTGAGCATCCGCAGGATCCCGAAGCATTTCCCCGAAAGACAGGATATTTGAGGCCCAAAGGTTAACTCATTGTCAACAATGATACCAAGATTTTTAGCCTTGGTACTTGCATTAGCAGGTGGAAACAGGTCTTGTGGCCACCAACTTTTCCAGTTTGGTTCAGAGACACACCCAAAAAAGAGCAGCTCCGATTTGTCGGAGTTGCATTTTAAGCCGTGTCTTTTGAACCAATCAAAGACTGCTTCTAGGCAGCCTCTGATGCGGATCCCATCGAACACCTCATTCCTGCTGTATGTGAACAAGAGCTGGGTGTCGTCAGCGTAAGACACGATCTGAGCGCCGAACGACTCCGCAACCTCTGCAAGGGGGGCCAAAAGATGTTAAAGAGCAGGGGGCTAAGAATAGACCCCTGAGGGACCCCCACTTCCAGAGTTGCCATAGCTGCGGAGTGAGGTGGCGCCCAGATCGTTTGTCGACGGCTAGCTAGAAATGATTTGAGCCAGTTCCACACCGTCCCCCGGAGACCACAATCCCAGAGTCGAGTTAGGAGGGTATCATGGGGAACGGTGTCGAACGCCGCCGACAGGTCCAACATGACCAACATGGCCTTTCCTCCAGTATCCAAGACCTCTCTGATGGCGGTGGTGACTTCAAGTAGCGCGGTCTCTGTGCTGTAATTCGCACGAAACCCAGATTGAGTAGTGTGTAACAGATTGTTATTCTCGATGAAATCAGATAGATCTGTGCACATGTCTTTCCGCCACCTTCGCCAGAGCGGGGAGGAGAGAAATAGGCCTGTAGTTGGCATGTATGATGGGATCCAAAGCTGGTTTTTTTATGAGTGGAAGGATGAGAGCGCTCTTCCAAGCCTGGGGGACTACACCAGAAGACCGTGAGGAATTAAGAATGGAATTGATGGGGTCATTTAGCGCAGAGGCTATTTTATTGAGGCAAGAGACCGGGCAGGGATCTAGAGGAGAGCCCGACTTCAAGCCTGTCAGAAGGTCTAATGAAGCAGCAAGGCTCAGCTGCGGGAATTCCCAGAGAGTGGGTTGTGAAGAAGAAAGGACGCCAGGAGCAGCATCCTGAGGCTGTTTAGAGTAAATAGCAAGAGAGGCTTGAATAGATGTTATTTTATCTACAAAATAATGTGCCAGTTCAGTCAGCCAAGATTTTGAGTGAGACTGAGTAGAGATGCCTAGGGACGGGGAAGTAAAATCCTTAACAATTTTGAAGATTTCCTATACAGATGATCGCTATCTCGCAGCTGGACATTCCGACAGGATCTAAAAACACGTGGGATCGGTCAGATCGAAGGGTTTGGGTTATTGATTAAGTCAGGTCCCTTTGTTGGTGAAACAAGCCCTGCCGTGTGTAGGTAATAAATAATGTCCACAGGGGTCGGTTAGTGCCTGGGACCGGATTGAGTGGCCAGGTGCAGGGAAGGAGGTTATCAAAGGGTCTTGCCTGTGCATGGAGGATGAATGGACAAACAGGTTTGGCACGGGAAGTGACTTCGGGGCTTTGTCATGATGACAAGGTTTTACAACCCCAGTACATTTGTTCAGGCTTAGTCAGATCACTGGGGGATGATAGCGAGGTCAGGGTGACACACAGGTGACCAGCAGAGTATGAAATGGCCGTGAAGTCTAAAATGGTTGCCGCTTACTCGCACGCAGAGGCTCTTGCTAGGCAAGATGGTGCCGGCAATGTGCATGCTTGTTATTTTATATTCCACAGTGGTATATGCTATGGCACCTCCTACACCCCTCTTCAGCAGTTAATCAGATCTTTCCGTCAACGCTGGATCGAGCACAGCTTCTCTTGGCAGGCTGTTTAACTCCCACAGGTTGAGGTCCGAAACCTGGCAAGGGGAGTTGGCGGTGTTTAACCGAATTGCAGAGCACACAGCAGTTTCTTGTTGACACTGGTGTGTGACCCTGGATCTGGTGGAGGAATCTTGGCACATTGGTTGGAGGTTTCTGCTCCATCTTTATGCTAATGTTGCAGACAGTAGTTGTGTATTCCAACAGTTAGCTCTGAGACCGGTTCTGGGCAGTTCTGTCCCTTTGTTTATTTCGTATAGGAGAAACATGCACCAAGGGCATAAAGGCCAGGCAGTCTGCCCCACTTAAGAACTTGTAAACCTGTGTGATAGCCCTTTCAGAAAGTAACATGCCGGGAAAGGACAGAGAGAAACACCCTAGCTCAAAGGTGCCGTCTGTCACCTTTCCTTAGCAGAACTCAGTGTGATCCACTGCAAATGATCCACGAAACGTCCTTTGGGGGCCATGCGATCTGCGGTGTGGGCTGTCCCTCCAGCGCTCCACCTTAGGTAATACTAAAATGTAGCAGATACTAAATGGATCCCAGTGTGGCTATGGCCATCTATGTCCCACACCCTCCAAAGACTCATCTTCTACACTCAATAAACACATGTGACATCAGGTCCTACTTGGGTTGGTGAAGGATCCACTTGCAAGATGCTGCACACTAATTCAAAAGCACAATATAGACTTGTAGACCATTCTCCTTAGTTGATAAAAAAATGTCTTTGCTGCCGCTGGAATTATATTGCTGCCACCACTGACTGTGCTGTAGCGGCCATGCGCTGACAGCCGGCACGTTTATCCAAGTGTGCACATGGTGAGCCCTTACAGCTGGAGAGCCTTGCTCTGGGTCTCCTTGTCACAAACAGCACCTCCATTGTGTAAGCATGATCTTTGTATGTGCTGAGGCAGGGGTCAAAAAGCTATATTTTGCTTTGATGAATTTGATGCTGGGGAGTAGCATCTCCAGAGCCATTCAGTGGACTTTTGTTAACCCCAACATTTAAATGTTCCCTTTTATTTTAACAGGTCCTGTGATTGCAAGCTCTGTCTTTTCATTAAGAGAAAAACAAATGGAAGGTCTGTGCTCTGGGGACGAAGAGGACTCTGACGGAAGACACAGCGACAACCATTCTCCAAGTGAGTGAGAAAGGGTGCAAGCGTTTCATTAGACAACACTTTTTCCTGAAGCCACAAACTTGCATTACTGCACAACCAAACACAAGCATAGAGCAGCACCAGTGTTCCTTAAAGACACCCCTTATTTCACTTTCTGTGAGGTTGGGGCTGGTTGGAATTGTTTGTCTTTCGTCACAGCATGATTTGGTGTTTACTGAGCCGCCTAATTCAAACTATGTTGAATAATATCAGGAGAATACCGCATGGGTATGTGAAAATGTTCACTATTCTGAAGTTCTAATAAGGGTGCTTGGAATTGTTCTAGACAACATTTGTATTGTATTTTAACGTGCTTCAAAGGCCTGTATGCATCTTGGCACTAAGGAGTAAATCACGGAAGCCCACTGAATTACTAGTATGGATTAAACCAGGTTGTGACTTCCCAAGAGCTGCTTGTTTGCAAACTGGCTCGTGCAGAGCATTGATATGAACTTCGACTTTTCACTCATTTGTCCACCTGAACATGAGTAACCCACGGCATACCCCTCAATGAGCAGCAGGAAAAAGGAAAGTCCTTATTAATAGAGGAAACAGAAGCAAATTATTGGAGAGGGGATTGCAGCATGTTGCTGACACCATTGGCTAGTTAAGGCATTAAAAAGATTGATTACGAAGTTGAGAACTAAAATCAATGCCCCTTTCATTCAATTACAGCCTGGACAAATAGAAGGGCCATCAGCAATGTTAGTTCCAGTCCCGAAGAGTTTTTCAACAGTAAAATCTACATTCATGGCAATTGCTTGAGGGTTTTCGTTATCTTAAGGCGCTTGTTGTGCTTTTTTGTCCCCTTAAATTAAGAAGAAATATATTACAATAGACTGTTACAAAATGTATGGAATGTGTACTCTGAGTCTTGTAATCAGCCTGAACATATATATTCATTTCCAAAGGAAAATATAAGCTCTCCATAGAAACTAACAGGGTGATTTAGAGTTTCGTCGACAGAGTACCCTGTCAGACAAACTGGCTGTCCACCTACCCTATTTAAGGACAGGTGGACTGTCCGCTTTCTGTTAATGGAGCCCCATTGACACTGTTGACAGAGAGCTTCCTTTGGTGGCCCGAAAGAGTAGGAGCCATTGGAGTAAGGGTGTTACACTTTCTTCCCTATTTAAGGTGAACGGTGTGATGTCTTTTTTATCTGTTCCTCACAGCCAGGTAAAACAATGACACCCACACCCAGGAAAAAAACTCCCTTGGTGTGAGGGTCATCTGTGATTTATTTTTCAATAAAAAAATTCCCAGTTTGGGTTTAAAAAGCAAAATATTTGTAAGAGTTGCGTGGATGTGTGTCAAAATTGATGGCAGCCGTCTACCAAACGTTTTGTACCTTGACAGGAACTGCTGTGATGGCAGTTCCTGTCAAGGTACAGAGTTCACCGCTTGGCCAAGTGAGCTCTACTTTGGTGAACCGCAGTCCATAAGGGTGGTGGACATAATGTCCTCTTCTACCCTGATGGACAACATTTCATCCACCAAACTCTAAATCTGACCCTAAATCTTGTTGAGGTTGAATGACATCATATACATTTTTTTGTAGGTGGACCAGTGTCTGCATTGAACATGTACTCCATAAACAGAATGGACACCAAGTGTCTGGCGGACACTCGGAACACGGACAAGAGGGAAAGCCCTGATACGTTTGCCACACAAAGAAGGGAGAGCCTCGATACGCTCAGCAAAAGTCAGAAGAACAGATCTGAAGGTTGAGGTTTTCAAATTATTATTGTAAAAAATGACCCTCAAGTCATCAACTGTACAAAATTGTGTATGTTTTTTTTATCAGTGGAACTGTAAAGTCTGAACTCTGTCCAAAAATGAACAGAAATGATATTAGGTTATGTTACATGTTTTTGTACAATTTACAAACTACTTGGTGTCAGATCCCATTTGACGGTCCACTAACAGTGCCTATATGGCCCAAACTGTGGCGATTGAGTCCATTTGCAACTGGCGTTTTTCTGGGTTTTCTACTATGGCTCTGCAAACAGGCCAAGTACTCCTTTTCTGTACTTTATTTTCAGGGTAGCGAGGGTGAGGAGTCAACTTCTTCTCAAGAATGTAGTGTGGGGGCAAGAGCTCAGAACTCATCAGGCAACCAGCAGACACTATAACATATTTTCGAGCCAAGTGCTTATCCTTAGAATGAAAATAAAAAGTTCTTTTAGCACAGAGTGCAATTAGCGGAATCAGAAACAGGGTTGTAATCCTGTTTACAATCTTCTTTGAGATGCTACATCCTTCGGTACCCTACACTGCTAACACATTTCCCTAGTCTGCAATGGCTTCTTTATAACTCGAGACAAAGCACATACTGGATTCAGTCCCATATAGTCCCTCGCTTTCTCTGGCAGTTCCACAAGCCAGGAACGTGCTGAGGTACTCATCCTGGGCAGTCTCTCATCTTGCAGGAACAGGCACACCCCTTCCCTTTTAGCAAGCTGACAGACTTCTAGGGTCTATGGGGATGCTGATTTGGTACAGCAGTACTATGCAAGCACTCCCTTCCTTGGTCATGAAGAACCTGGAACTGCAACCAAGTTGTGTGGTTTGGGTCCCACTATTGCCACATTTTCCACTTTCTATTTTCCACGCAGCTTTTGTGTGATGTAATGGCTCTCCCAGAAGCTAGCAATAATGTTGGATCCAATCAGCCATTTTCTTAAGCAAGAGTACGAGGAAGTGTGTGATCATTGCACCTGGCTTTTGTTGTTGTCGTGAAGCAATAATTATAGACAGGTAAGAATACAGGCCTCACCTTGAACAGATTAAATTATAGTCCATTCCTCACCTCTAATATCTACCAAATGGCAGTGCTTAGGAAGAACTAATTAGGGTAGAGTACACTATCCTTGACATAGAGAAAAAAGGTCTAGTCACACTCATCATCCATTAAACCTGGTACGCTTCCACCACCGCTTTATGTGACTTACCCAGGTAATGGGCAGTTGTACCCCCTCCAGGTCACACAAAAGTTACTGGACATCACATTAGCAGGAACTGGCCTAGGCCTCTGCCCACACACTATTTTAACGAGACGCCAGGGCCATAAAATAACAGGATACCAGATTCACAAGCAGTCATCACTCATGGGTGTATGCTTCTTTACCATGCAGCGGACACTCCCGTCCCAATATGTGTTGGCTGCACAACATTACAACATGTATGAAAACCATGCATGCCTTGAAAGTCTATTTAAGGTAAGTATTGTTAAGATATATCTATATATATATATCTATATATATATATATATATATATATATATATATATATCCATAGAATTCAGCACTTATAGTTACCTGAGCTAACTATAACTTAAGGACCCAAAATGCACTGATTATGACCTTACATATTACATCACTCATGAAAAACGTAACACGATTTAAAGGCATTTTTAATGCTCATTTACTTTGTGAGCAATAAAAATGCCTTAACTCTTGCTATCTTCTCACATTTGTACTGCATTCTGAGACTGTAGTGTGTCCAAGAGATTAAATGAGTTGATGTGTTTGTCCAGTTGAAGCAAGGCGCATTTTTTGAGGGATTTGGATAAAAGGGGTAGATTTGAGATAGGGCGTAAATCGTTGAGGTCATTAGGATCAGCATTGGGATTTTTGAGGATGGAAGAGATTTGGCTGAGCTGGAGGGAGAAGGGGACGCAGCCAGTGGTCAAGGAAGAGTTGATGATGGTAGTCCAATAAGGCACAATGATGTGCTTTACATCTTGAACAAGGTTTGAGGGGAGCTGGTCAAAGGTGTGACGGGAGGGTTTGAGTTTAGTGATGATGTTGAGGACTTCTCATTCGGTAACTCGTTGAAATGAAGCCAAGATGCGTTATTTTTTAGCTGAGGGCAGGACGTGAAATGTTCAAGGTGGGCACCGGAGTGCTGGAGAGGGATAGAGTCGGGGGGGGGGCGAAGGAGTCCGAGGTGACTTGGGTGGGAGGACATAGAGTGGAGATGAGCTCTGTGGTGGGGGGGGATAAAGCGAAGGATAGATCAATCTTGGAAATTTTCTCAGAAAAAAAGGAAGCAATTTCCTCACATCTATCAATAGAGGGGGTCGGTTTGGGAGGGGCAGAGGCTGTTTGTTAGGTCGGAGGCCTAAAAGGCTGCGCTTGCGCAGACTTAGGCTGGAGATTTAATGACTCTTAGTGCGCTGTAGGTCCCGCCTCCCTGCCCTCTCTCTCCTTCATTGGCTGGCTTCCTAAACGGAGGCCAGCCATTGGAGGAGAGATGCATCACTTCAAACAAGCCCCGTCTTTTTCGGATTCGGGGGCGTCATTTTTGCTGTTCTTTAGACAGTGACGTCATCCGTCACTCAGAACAGCAAAACACGCCCCTGAATTAGAAAAATTCCCGAAGCTTGCGGCCGCCATTTTTTCTCACCCTATTATTGTGTTGCCAGTGTTTACAGCAAGCATGGGTGTCGCCCCTTGCCCCTGACCCCTGCAATGTGCCCCCACTCCCCCCCCAGCAGAGCACACACGGACAGCAGACGAGCCCGCTTTTCACCCCCTGCATCGGTGAAGGAGGCTACTTAAAGATACACCATGCAGTACCTCCCTTTGTCCCAAGAGGGCCGGGCCGGAGCAGTCCGTTTTTTCTCCCCCTATTATTGTGTCGCCAGTGTTTACAGCAAGCATGGGTGTCGCCCCTGACCCCAGCAAAGTGCCCCCACTCCCCCCCAGCAGAGCACACACGGACAGCAGACGAGCCCGCTTTTCACCCCCTGCATCGGTGAAGGAGGCTTCCGGAATACTTAAAGATACACCCTGCAGTACCTTCCTTTGTCCCAAGAGGGCCGGGCCGGAGCAGTGAATCAACCTTGAGGTGAGTCTGGGTCCCGGTTTGTACTCGGTAGCAGCTGGAGGCACACGCGAGAGAGAAGGGCTCCTCCCCCCTTTAACACCCGCGGGGCAGGAAGCTCTCCTTCTACACGCCCGCAAACCCGCCCCAAACAGCAGTGGGGACTCGCACCATCACCGTGTGGGCGATAAAGAGTAACAAAAAAAGGGAAGAGGTTTAGGGAAGCCTGGGGGATAGCTCGGGAGGTTGAGAGGTTGCTGCGTGATCTGTGTGTGAACTGCAGTTTACGGCTTACAATCCATTTAGGGGCCTGGGACAGTACAGTCCGTGACGTGTGATATGTACAGAGTACATATTAAGTATTATTGACAGCAGGGGTCTGTAGGATGAAGTACAACAAGCATTTACAATGCAATGGTTTTGCCTTTGTTAAAGTTAGAGCTATTGGCATTGCTCTTGACATTATTTTTATTTATGTGTTTTTTAAAAACATAAATAAATGGCATTGTCATTTACAATGCAACTAGCTTTATCTCTCGCAAATGACACACACAAACACCCACAGAGAGCCCCCCCCACACACACACACACAGACCCCCCCACACACACACCCACACAGAGCTCCCCCCCACACACACCCACACAGAGCCCTCCACACACACCCACACAGAGCCCCCCCACACACTGCGACCCCCCCCACACACACTGCAAGCCCTACACACTGCGACCCCCATTTCAATAGATGTGTGATGCTTACCTGGTACTAAATTGGTCCCTGCATGGCTGAAAGGTTGAAATGGTGTAGGAGGCAAGGGGACAAATGTGAGCATGGAGAGAAAGGAGTATAAGTTTGAGATTAGTGACTAGGTGAAAATAAAATCAGGAAGGACACAGGGTGTTCTTTCCAAATTAGATGGTCTATTTCAGGTAGAAAATGTCAGTAGGTTATTTGTGTTCTTGAGGGGGGATAGGTCCAACCGGCACCATAATCGGACGTTTATTGTTTATACCCATTCACAACAGGCAACTAGGCAGTATGGCCGTCTCAGAGCCCAATCAGCAGTGAAGCAACAAGGTCCCTAAACCTCCGTAAAAGCATGTCTAACACTGAGGGGCCCTCCTCAACACACACAGGGCTTGATAGAACTTAATTAGTTCCATACTGACAATTATTGCCAGACCAAAAATGTGTTTAAAACAGTAACATACACACTTGATATCTAGGAGAGCTGACCGTGTAGCACTGCAGACCCCAATTTTACCCCCATTTTTGCCTGCACACCCTAAAAACAACCACATACAACATGTATACACAGAGAAGTCATCTGGAGTATACAGAGCAGAGGGAGCAGGCACTAGGAACAGACAAGACACAGGCAGGGGCACAGAGAAGTCATCTGGAGTATACAGAGCAGAGGGAGCAGGCACTAGGAACAGACAAAACACAGGCATGGGCAAAGAGAGTTATCTGGAGTATACTGAGTACAAGGAGCAGGCACTAGGAACAGACAAGACACAGGCATGGGCAAAGAGAGTTATCTGGAGTATACAGAGTACAAGGAGCAGGCACTGGGAACAGACAAGACACGGGCATGGGCAAAGAGAGTTCTCTGGAGTATACAGAGTACAAGGAGCAGGCACTAGGAACAGACAAGACACAAGCATGGGCACAGAAAGACATGTGGAGTAAACAGAGTACAAAGAGCAGGCACTAGTAACAGACAAGACACAGACACAGGCATGGGCAAAGAGAGTTATCTGGAGTAAACAGAGTACAAGGAGCAGGCACTAGGAACAGACAAGAGACAGGCATGGGCACAGAGAGACATCTGGAGTATACAGAGTACCAGGAGCAGGCACAAGTAACAGACAAGACACAGGCATGGGCAAAGAGAGACATCTGGAGTATACAGAGTACAAGGAACAGACCCTGATAACCGAGGACGTGACCTAGGAGCAGGCAAGAGACAGGCAGGGGCACAGAGAGACATCTGGAGTATTCATAGTGCAGAGAATAGACACTGAAAGACAACCGAGGACGTGACCTAGGAACAGGCAAGAGACAGGCAGGAGCACAGAGTGACATCTGGAGTATATAGAGTACAATGAGCAGGCAATAGGAACAGACAAGAGACAGGCATGGGCACAGAGAGTCATCTGGAGTATACAGAGTGCAAGGAGCAGGCACTAGGAACAGACAAGAGACAGGCATGGGCACAGAGAGACATCTGGAGTACATAGAGTACAACGAGCAGGCACTAGGACCAGACAAGAGACAGGCATGGGCACAGAGAGTCATCTGGAGTATACAGAGTGCAAGGAGCAGGCACTAGGAACAGACAAGACACAGGCATGGGCCCAGAGAGACATCTGGAGTATACAGAGTACAGGAACAGGCCCTGACAATCGAGGACGTGACCTAGGAACAGGCAAGAGACAGGCAGGGGCACAGAGAGACATCTGGAGTATACAGAGCAGAGGGAGCAGGCACTGAAAGACAATCTGGATTATAAAATGTAAACAGCCAGGAGACAGAGAGGGAGACACTCGAGCACAAAGAGACACCTGCAATACACAGAGAAAGCTCAAAACCTACTCTTGAAACGGTCAGGACAGGCAGGGACGCACTTGGCCCCATGGAGGCATCTGCAATAGGACCATGGGAGAATACGGACCATGCACAGAAACTGACCGACAGGAAAACCCCTGGAAACAAAGTATCCGAAGTTCAGAGAGAACAGGGAACAGGCACTGAAAGACAACCAGGTGCATAAACTGGAGACAGGCAGCAAACAGACAGGGCCACGGCTCGACACAGAAGCACATCTGAAATACACAAACTGCAAGAAATAGACAGTGAAAATCAATAAGGACACACACTGGAAACTTACAGTGACACACCTGTGCACAGAGGAACATCTGAAGTATTGATTAAACAAAAAACAGACACTGAAGAAACAGGAACATTAACTGGAAGTAGACAGAAGACAAACAGGCAACCAGAGACATCTGAAAATATTGAGAAAAAGAAACGGATGCTGAAAACAACTAGGGGAACTCTCTGGAAACAGACAGTCGACACCTAGGGACTCTCCTGGGCACCGAGGGGCGTCTAAAGTATTAAGAAAACAAGGAGGAGAACGGAATTTGCACATTATGATTACATGTCCTGCGATCACTGTGTGCACATGTGAAAGTTACTGTATATTATGTTTACATGTGGTCTTGGTGCCTCTGCATGTAGGTTACATGTGGTCTGGGTGTCTATGCATGTAGGTTTCTGTCTCACGTACACACATTTAAGGGATCTGTATATTATATTGTGTGCACTTGTTAAGCTTTCTGTGTGTGTACATATCGTGGAGGTTTTTGTATACTAGATTTGCATACGATCTGCAAAATGTGTCTGCATGTGTTGAGTTCTGTATATTGTGTTTACTTGTGGTCTGGAGACATCTCTGTGCATTGTGCCTAAACCTGGAGAAATCTATATATTGAGAATGAATGCAGGGAGACATGTATGTGGGAATGTGAGTGTTTCTGTATATAATATATTGTATGTACATGTGGTATGATGGGTGTGTACATCGTGTGTGCAACTGAAGATCACAGCAGATACATGTGGTTTTTTTGTACTCTATAAGCATATGTGGAGGGATAGGTATATACGTAGAGTGAGATGTAGACTTTGTTTAAATGTAGGGAAGCTGCATATTATTATGTATGTTTACATATGGGGGCTTAAGTGTGCTTCATTTTAAAGTTGACGATCACAGTTTTGAACGCATGTAGTTGGCTCTGAGAATTGTTTACACGGGCTGGCTGAATATCAGTTACAAACAGAGCGGGCCACGCTATCACACGTTGGGGGTTCTCGTGTTCTCGTTACACCGTGGGATTAGTGCATTTTGCTTGCACGAGCCCGCGGGATATTCTCTGTCTTGTGGACGCGTGGAAGGACAGAGAGAGGTCCTGCAACTCAGCACGGTACTTGCAAACGGTAACAGTGCGGTTACATTGTAGCTACTGGGTTCACGTCAGCAGTCATTCCTCGTGGATCGGATGTCAGTCAGGGCTGTGATTCAAGGGCCTCGGGGACCAAGCCGAGGACTTCGAATATTGGCAGAACAATGGGGCGGGGTAAATGCAAAAACGTACGCGTCGTTATGGAAGTTTTCCAATAGACTACTGAATTTAACTTAAAATATAACAGTTGAAAGCGAACACGAGTCTTAATTGGAATGTAAAGGAGGGTGGGGCTGGGAGGGGCGCAATACGAAACTAACCAAGGCGCACGTGGCGCTAGAGTGAACAGGATCCAAGACGTAGGGCCGGCCAGGGCGTCCAGGGCAGGCAGCTAAGCGTTCAGCGGAGGTGCACTCCTCTGGTGGATCCCACCCAGAAAGACCCGAGGTGCAGTACAATTTTGAGTGGGACAGCGGACATCAGAAATATGGATTGCTACATACATTTGAGATCGCTTGGGCACAACCCCGCGGGCGCCGCCATACTGCTTGCCGTCTTCCTCTCCTTCTTCCCCCGGGCTGCGGGGGGCGGGCACTTCCGGCCGGCCGCGCTAGGATTGGCCGGCCGGCCAGTCACGGGGCAGGAGAGACGCAGAAGTGCCGGCAATGCCGGACCAGACACGGGGGCGTTCCCGGCGTCGCGTGACGTCGGCAAAAGCCAAAGAATCTCGGGAACGCCCCCGTGTCTGGTCCGGCATTGACGGACAGGCCCCTCGTCCAATGGCAAGGCTCCGTTTACGGAGCCAGCCAATCAATGACGAGGGCCGAACCAAAGCCACACTACAGTTCTCATTAGGTTTTTGCTGCGCGAGGCAAAACCTAAAAAGGGCTGCAGTATGCGTATTGATAAAGCAAAGAAAGGGTTGTATAGAGGGCGGTGCGACCGGGGCCCCCGCCCCGGGCGCTGACTTCAGGTGGGGGCGCCGTGCTTGCAAGTATATAATATGGTTTTAAAAGCACCTGTATATTGTGTGTGCAAAGGGCGCTATTTCCATGCCATATCACGGATGTATATTTTATGTTATCTGCTAAGAGAACCTCCTGCTGTCCCAGACGTCTTTCTTCGACAATGGGGGGTATGCATATTTGTTAATTGCTTTTAAACTTGCTTTTGTTGATCGTTGAATTTCGCCAGTTTGCTACAAAAATAAAATGAACTACAACATATTCAGAAACAAGGTAAATAAAAATAAAAAAACTTGTGAAAAATGCAGAAATATGGAAAGTGAAATGTGCCAATTACGTGCGTTAAGTAGTGCATGGTGCGCAATCTTGCTGCTTTGTGGTGCTGCAATAAAAGGTGATCTTAATGTCTAGGCTCTTTGGTACTTATTATATGAATCTTCCATTTGCCCTCCTTCTCCTCTCTCCATTCTCCCCCAACGGAATCTGTGCACAAGGGCATATTTTTTTGGCAGAGTCATTGACCCACTGCACTATATTTCTCTGATGTGGACGGCACCCTAAACCATTTCTTAATATCCTTGGTGAGTACCTCTAGTATTGATTCGAATGTGCCTGCAGATCTCTTGATCATATCTTGGGCGTCGCCCCTTACCCCTGCAAAGTGCCCCCACTCCCCCCCAGCAGAGCACACACAGACAGCAGACGAGCCCGCTTTTCACCCCCTGCATCGGTGAAGGAGGCTGCCGGAATACTTAAAGATACACCCTGCAGTACCTTCCTTTGTCCCAAGAGGGCCGGGCCGGAGCAGTGAATCAACCTTGAGGTGAGTCTGGGTCCCGGTTTGTACTCGGTAGCAGCTGGAGGCACACGCGAGAGAGAAGGGCTCCTCCCCCCTTTAACACCCGCGGGGCAGGAAGCTCTTCTTCTACACGCCCGCAAACCCGCCCCAAACAGCAGTGGGGACTCGCACCATCACCGTGTGGGCGATAAATAGTAACAAAACAAGCATTTACAATGCAATGGTCTCGGCATTATTAAAAGGTAGAGCTATTGGCATTGCTCATGACATTTTTTTTTTTAAATCATAAATAAATGGCATTGTCCGATTGTGTGCGCGGGGAAGCAAGCACTCCCCCTAGACTTATGCTGCACCTGCTGTGTTAGAGGGAAGCTCACCAGCTACTGCCAAAGCTATGCTTTTGAACTGCTTGTGTTAGTCAATAGTGGTAAAGCCTACTCGCAATATAAAGCCCAAATTAATGATCTTTTGGAGTGCATGCTTTTAATGGCGCTCTCTACTGAAAATCCAATCTTCCAGGCTATGCAAATTGTCCTTTAAAATGTGGGGTCCACCTCTAGCAGAAACTGCAAGCACATCCTAGGCGCCAGAATTTCAGGATTTCACATACTTGCAGCTCAGGGCTGTAAATCGTGCGAAATCGACAACCTATTAATGGAACTTCTCTCACTCAGGCTCCGAGGCAGGTGAGGTGGAGAGTAGGTGAGGCGAGGCACAGGCTCCGAGGCAGGTGAGGTGGGGCTGAGGGGAGGCTAGAGGTACCCAAGACGTAGAGGGGTGGAACAGACTGAGGCAGGTGGGGTCCGAGGGCAGGAGAGGGGTGGGTGGAGGTAGAGGGGTGGTACAGACGGTGAGGCAGGCAAACACATGGCAGGAGCGGGGTGGGTGGAGGTACATGGTACGGTGGAAACTGTGAAGCAAGTGTATATAGGGTAAGATTTTTTGGGTGGAAGTAAAGGGGTGGGCCAGACAGTGAGGGTATATGAGGTCAGTTAAAAAAAAAGACAGCGCAAGCAAGACCTAAAAGACGTACAGCAACTTCATCACAGTCTGGCTTACTTCACTCAATCGAAAATCTCACGAATGTCAGACTTTACAATAATTAGTAGCATGAATGAAAAGAGCTGGGGGGAAAAGCTGTCACACTAAGCCAATGTAGCCCCCCCCATAAGGTCTAAAATCAAATATCACCTGCACATTGGTAATCTTACTATTGGTTACTTTCATACAAAACCACTCTCCCACAAACTGTTTCTCGGGCACACTGTAGACGCTGACGGCATTGTAACAGTGAGTCCAGCAAATAATTGTGTACCCAGCAAATGGTTATATATTATTAACCCCATGAAGAAATCTGTCTCATATTATAACTGCCAAACAAGATAAAGCAATCGTTCCAGGCACACGTTCAATTGACGTCCATTTGCTCGCTCCTACGACAGCAAAATTACATTTTAAAGCGAGAGCAGGATTATGCACGACTCTGACAAGATCCAGAGCCTATCACACTGCGTTTAGGCAACTTTGCCAATAAAAAAACGCCGCTTAAAATAATAAGCACTTGTCTCGGTCCAAGGTTTAGACACTGAACGGTCTCAAAGGTGCACGATCATTCATTTCACACCGCGGTCAAGATGTTTAATACCAGTTTCCGACGCTTATAACACGAGTGTGGACACTATCAGTGAGATCTTGATTTACTTTAACCAAATTTGTAACGTATGGTTTCTATTCATTTAATGCTATCATATGTGTCTACGTCACCTATGAGGACTTGGATAATCTAAATATTTCATATGAACTTTTTCGGCCGCATGTCGATAGTCCTCGTATAGGGTGGGGACTTAAAGATCAGCAGAGAGAGGCAAACGTGTGCTAAAAGCATTAGGATGTAATCATCCCCGAACGCAGTAGGGAGGAACAGACAGGCTGCCACTGCCTGCGAAGCTTGGGTGATTGGGAAGGCTACGGTCAAGATGAGGGAGGCTAAAGTCAGAGGAGATCTACTTGGACAGTGGTTACCTGTCCTCGTTCTTTCCTTTCTGTTTCTTCCCCATGGCGGCGGCGCTGTTGGCTTCTCGTGCTCTCTACCCGGCTTGCGCTATTATGGTTTGTGGTCTCTCTGCCCTCAACCCACGGCCCGGCACAGCCACACTGCACATATGGTAAGGAGGAAGCCGAAAACTGCGCATGAGCCTCAGCGTCTCCGGTGCGTGCTGATGACGGAACCGGGAATCCAGCGCTAGCTGAGACAGATAGAGCGTCCTCCGCTCAAATGCTTACCGCGGTGTATGCCCTACGCTGGAGCCCCGTTTCTTATGACTTTAGAAGATAAACCAGGCAGGGAAAGAACAGAAGGAACGAGCCGTGTGCACGTGCGCACCTAGCTCAGGTTTCGTCAAAATCCTGCGACAATGCGTGCGTGGTGCAAGTGCTGTGACAGTGTTTGAATTGAAACAGTAAAGGATCGAGGTCTCGAGATGACTAGATTGTGTCGCCATGTTTGGTGAGGCAAGTGCGCATACCATTTCCAACTAAATTGGGTTTTCTGTTAAGCCGTGGCAGGGCCGTTGTCTACAATTTGAACAGGTTAAAGTTGTGCAATACCAGTGCTGGCATAGTATACTGGGCAGCAGGTAACTGTTACACCTCCGAAAGCTTTTCACAGAGGTTGACGGCTGTGCCTGGCTTTTAAGAGCCTGCTTCTCTCCGTCACATGACACTGACCAACTCGAGATGAAGCTATAACAAGCATTATCATAACTCGTACCATGATGCGGGTATCTGCTCTGAAATGCACACACGAGCGGGAGGGGGGCGGGAAACACACACACGGACAGCAAAAATACACGGAGAGCGGGAGGGGGGGCGGGAAACAAACAGGGGGCGGGAAACACACACGGACAGCGAAAATACACGGCGAGCGGGAGGGGGGCGGGAAACAGACGCTCTGAAATGCACACACGAGCGGGAGGGGGCGGGAAACACACACACGGACAGCAAAAATACACGGAGAGCGGGAGGGGGCGGGAAACAAACAGGGGGCGGGAAACACACACACGGACAGCGAAAATACACGGCGAGCGGGAGGGGGGCGGGAAACAGACGCTCTGAAATGCACACACGAGCGGGAGGGGGCGGGAAACACACACACGGACAGCAAAAATACACGGAGAGCGGGAGGGGGCGGGAAACAAACAGGGGGCGGGAAACACACACACGGACAGCGAAAATACACGGAGAGCGGGAGGGGGGCGGGAAACAGACAGGGGGAAGAAGGCACGGAGGGAAACAGCCACGATCTTACCTTCACTGCGAAGGATCGAAAATGGCGGACACAAGCTCCGAGATTTTTTCAGATTTGGGGGCGTGGTTTTGATGTTCTGAGTGACGGACAACGTCACTGTCTAAAGAACATCAAAAATTACGCCCCCAAATCCGAATAGGACGGAGCTTGTTTGGAGTGACGCATCTCTCCTCCAATGGCTGGCCTCCGTTTAGGAAGCCAGCCAATGAAGGAGAGATGGGGCACGGAGGCGGGACCTTCGCCGCTACTCAGACTCATTAAATCTCCGGCCTAAGACTGCGCAAGCGCAGCCTTTTAGGCCTTCGACCTAAAAAGGGAAGAGGTTTAGGGAAGCCTGGGGGATAGCTCGGGAGGTTGAGAGGTTGCTGCGTAATCTGTGTGTGAACAGCAGTTTACGGCTTACAATCCATTTAGGGGCCTATGACAGTACAGTCCGTGACGTGTGATATGTACAGAGTACATATTAAGTATTATTGACAGCAGGGGTCTGTAGGATGAAGTACAAAAAGGGCTGCATTATGCGTATTGATAAAGCAAAGAAAGGGTTGTAGGAGAGGGCGGTGCGACCGGGGCCCCTGCACCGGGCGCTGACTTCAGGTGAGGGCGCCGTGCTTGCAAGTATATAATATGGTTTTAAAAGCACCTGTATATTGTGTGTGCAAAGGGCGCTATTTCCATGCCATATCACGGATGTATATTTTATGTTATCTGCTAAGAGAACCTCCTGCTGTCCCAGACGTCTTTCTTCGACAATGGGGGGTATGCATATTTGTTAATTGCTTTTAAACTTGCTTTTGTTGATCGTTGAATTTCGCCAGTTTGCTACAAAAATAAAATGAACTACAACATATTCAGAAACAAGGTAAATAAAAATAAAAAAACTTGTGAAAAATGCAGAAATATGGAAAGTGAAATGTGCCAATTACGTGCGTTAAGTAGTACATGGTGCGCAATCTTGCCGCTTTGTGGTGCTGCAATAAAAGGTGATCTTAATGTCTAGGCTCTTTGGTACTTATTAGATGAATCTTCCATTTGCCCTCCTTCTCCTCTCTCCATTCTCCCCCAACAGAATCTGTGCACAAGGGCATATTTCTTTGGCAGAGTTATTGACCCACTGCACTATATTTCTCTGATGTGGACGGCACCCTAAACCATTTCTTAATATCCTTGGTGAGTACCTCTAGTATTGATTCGAATGTGCCTGCAGATCTCTTGATCAAATCTTTCCAGGCCAACTGATCATCCCATCCTCCAATGCTGATAAAATAAGTCCTGCGTTGGCCAGTGAAATGCCTGCAGGGCGCCAGATTGGCAGCAGCGTCTCTGTAAAACCAATTTCATATGCACAACAAATCAGAGCTAGCAGTTGCAAATCCTGTGTTATGTAAATGTGTATTTGATGGCCGTGACTCATTGTGTTGTGTGCGGTGCCAATAACGTCTTGTCGGAGATAGCATAGGCACTTCCTCAAAGTTCAGCACGGTGTTGCCACAACACTGGGCAACAAGCACCGGCCCGGCTGCAGTCAGGTATGCGATGAAAGGAGTGTCGTGCACGCCAACGCGCAGTTTGTGGTGCTGAGAGGACAATTACAGCCTTCCTGGGGGCAGTTCAAGTGCACCTTTTCAAGGCCAAGAGTAATCCTTTTTGAAAATGCAGCTCAGGTGTTTCACAACTTGATCACAATCAAAACAAAACAGAAGATTTAGTTACGGTGCTTAACGCGAACCCTTGCTATCTCTGACGCATCGCAAAAATACTTCTTAGAAAAAAATCAAACCGTGTGTGCACTGATCACACCTTCTCCTCCAGAGATCACTGAGTTTTTGCCTACTACATGAAGAAGTTTAGAATTGCTAGCGGCGGAGACAACTCAGTGGGCTAATGCACTAGCTGCACGGGTATGTGGGCTGTGGCAAGGTTGAATCTCGGACTCAAAAAGAGAGTCCCCCACATTCCAGCCTCTGAAAACCACTTCTAGTTTTTTTCAGTTTTAAAGAAGGCTGAAGTGAGGCTGCTTTCCAGTGGGCGAGATGCTGACAAAACATTAAGTCATGTCGCCACCTACACTTGTGTATGCCTCGCAGCATCAGTGCCCATCTTCACCACTGAGGTCTGCCCCAACACCATGTCTGTCCTTACACCAGTAAGAGTCTGCCTGTTTCCCTACGCTGGCACCAGTCCCTCAGCAACAGTGTCTGTCCCCAAATGTTGCAGTTTCTGTCTCAGCAAGGAGGGAGCGCATATTTGCAGACGTATACATGTGAATAGGTCAGCAGCTGTTAAGTGTCTGGGAACCACTAGGAATCCATTTCAGAAAGGGGCCAATGCCACCAGGAAGGCAACATTTTCCCTCTACATGCCTCCGCCAGGCATGCCCTCCACAGACATTTAGGAGCAGTTAGAAGTGTGAGTGCATGGAAAGGAATGTGGGATATGCTCCTTATGGACACCAACTGCTGGAGTCGGTATCAAAGGGTCGCCTCTTCCCCGCTTTCCAAGAAGCAGACTCAGTTATAGGTGAGACTCTGTGTGGGTGGCTCTGTGTGTGTGGGGGGGTGGCTCTGTGTGTGTGTGTGTGGGGGGGGGTGGCTCTGTGTGTGTGTGTGGCTCTGTGTGTGTTGCTGTGTGGGGGTGGCTCTGTGTGTGTGGCTCTCTGTGTGTGGTTCTGTGTATGTGTGTGTAGCTCTGTGTGTGTGGCTCTGGATAGATTTTTTTTGTAGGTGGCTCTATGTGTGGGTGGCTCTGTCTGTGTGAGGGTGACTTTGTGTAGGTGGCTCTGTGTGTGTGGGTGGCTCTATGTGAATGACTCTGTGGGTGGCTCTGTGTGGGTGGCTCTGTATGTGTGTGTGGGTGGCTTTGTGTGTGTGGCTCTGTGTGGGTGTAAATGCAATAGGTCATGCATTTGCAGGGATTAAGCTATTGGCATTGTAAATGACAATGCCATTTATTTAACGATTAAGCTATTGGCAATGTAAATGACAATTCCATTTATTTATGATTTAAAAAAAAAATGTCATCAGCAATGCCAATAGCTCTACCTTTAATAATGCCGAGACCATTGCATTGTAAATGCTTGTTGATAATGCTGAATAGTTCCCAGGGTCTATTCTAGGCTCGGTCAAGCTGGGCACGGAAAAAGGAGGCCTTTTCATTGAAGATGTGTTTCTTATAATTGGCCCTAGCACTTCTGAGGAGGGCAAGATTAGAGTGGGAGAGATGATTCCTCTACGTGCGTTCGGTCATCCTGAGCGAGCGTCTCTCACTGTTGAGATCAGCGTTGAACCAGGATTTTTGGGGAATTTTTGGGGGGATTTTAATTTGGCCGGGCGATTTGGTCTAGGACCTCAGTGATGGCTTGGTTGTAGTGGTCAGTAGGGTCATTTAGTATTTAGTGAGGGAGGAGGAAGTTGGAGTTTTGCTTTGATTTTATACTCCAGTTCAACCGGAGGAATCAAGTGAAGAAGGTTGCTGGTTAATTTCCTATGTTTAATATTTAAGGGGGAAGGGAGATGAGCAGCGCTGGTAATCGAGAAGAGGATGAGGTGATGGTCGGACCAGTCAATTGTGACAATTTGCGAAAGGGAAGCCAGGTCATTGCTAGTGATAATAGCATCAAGAGTTTCCCCTTTGGAATGCGTAGGAGCATGGCAAAGTTGCGTCAAGTCTGTAACGTCCAGGAGGTCATTGAGGGAGCAAACCGAGGGATCAGTCTTGTTGTTCTAATGAATGTTGAAATCACCGAGGAAGATGTTGTTGTGGTTGGAAATAGAGGCATGGGACAGGAGTTCAGAAAGTTCCTCGGCAAAGGGTCACCAGGGGGATGGTAAATGTTGTGTCGCCAAATAAAGGGGGCTCCCTGAACTTTTAGTTCGGCTCCCATGTATTCAAAGGAGTATTGGTCAGAATTCTTGGTAAGGGAGAGTGGTAGTTCATTTTTATAAATAATGGCTAGACCCCCCACACCGCCTAATTTTGTCCAGTCTATCTTTTCTGAGAATAGAGTAACCACGGGGGAGAGCATGTCAAGAATAGAGGAGGAGTGAGCCTTGAGCCAGGTTTCAGTCAGGAAAGTGAAGTCGATAGCTTCATTAAGGATAGTTTCCGAGATTTCAATTGCATGTCGAGCAGCCGATCTACCGTTGATCAGCATGCAGTTGAGCGGTATGTGTTTGATTTCGGGGGAGTAGCCTGAATGGATAGTGGTGAGTTGTTGTGGGGGCCTGGACGAGCCAGGGGAGGTACGTATACGGCTTGTCTCCAGGATCACCGGAATAGTGGAGTGAGGTATCGGCAGATCGGTAGGAGCAGTGAGTTGTGGAAGAGGCATGGGCGAACCGGTGGATGAAGAGGAGAGCTTACAGACCGGTGTCCTCGGTAGAGTGGTGTAAGGCATAAGTGGGGCCACAGTCAAGCTACATGGTGGATAATGATTGTTTAAGTCGTCAGGGTTACTGGAGGCGTGAAGGATCGGAGATTAGGAAGGTGCATGGAGACAGTTACCAGGAAGTTCATCTTCAGAGGAAGTACATCCTTGGGATGGGAGAAAAGGGTTCGTAGTTGGGACGCCGGGAGAGAGTGTGTGATTGGCTGGTTTGGTTGCCGAGAGTGCATTAAATTCTTTCCTGAGTGATGAAAGCTCTGACGTCAAGATGGAGAGGTGGAGATTGATGTTACGAAGTGATTGGGATAGAAGCGTGAGAGGCAAGGAGGAGAAGAAGCCAGAGAGGAGAGGGTTATGATCCGAATTAGCCAAGGGTGGAGGAGTGGGAAGTATACATGGGGGAAACCCAGGTTGAGGGGAGAGAGGGGTGTTTGGGCTCGTCGCTTGAGGACAGATTGTATAGTGGAAGTCAACATACCCAGAGGTCTGGTGTGTACTATGAGAAGGTGAGAGGGAAAGGGGCAAGTGAGGAGAGGTGATCTCATGTGTTTGGGGTGGAGCGTCCTTAGGGTAGGAGGAAAATGTTGTCCCAGGCGGAGCAGAACAGGAGATGATGATGGGTGACTCAGAGTGTATGGGGGTCAGGGTAGGAGTATCAGTCTGCGGCAAATGAGAGGGGTGAGAAGAAATAATAGAGGGTTTGGGGTTGGGTGGGTGAGCATGAGAGGTAGGAGATCGGGTTATGATGGCCGAGAGGGCGGATGGAGAGTCAGGCAAAGGTAGAGAGGACAATGGGGCAGCGGGAGAGAGGGGGGAAGGAAGATCATGTGGAGGGAGAAGGCAATGCGGCAGGGGGAGAGAGGGATTGGGTGGATAAGTTGGAAGTGGAAGTGTCAAGCGAAGGGGAGTATGCTACGGGCGGATAGATCAAAGGTCAATGATTGGGCGACTTCAGAAAAAGCAGAGGTATTAAGCAGTAGTATTAACTTTGTCCGAGAGAGATCGGCTTCTGTATGTATGCCTAGCAGCACACGTTTGAGGTCCATAGGTACCTTGTCTCCTAATATTTCCTCTTGTTCTGTGAACATTGCTCCCCAGTAGTCCTGTATTTTCTGGCACTCCCATATCATATGAAAATATGTGCCAAATTCATTGTTGCATCTAAGGCAGCTAGGCGTATTGGCCCTCCCTATTCTGTGTAGACGGAATCTGTCATAGTAGGTCCTATGTAAATACTTAAATTGGATGAGTCGGAGTGGTGACTTAATGGCCACCTCTCGCGGGTGCATCAACCCAAGTTCCCAATCTAGGTCATCTAAGACTCCCAGGTGTAGTTCACACTTTGCCCTTAGTTTCAAGAGAGTGTCCAGCTTGTTATATATTCAGGAAGTTCCTCCATGTTGATTCGCTGCGCCCCCATGTATGAGCTAGCTGCATATATTTGTAGCATTGCTTCTGATGGAAGTCATACTGCTTTTGGAGGAAGGAAAAGATGGCGAGTTCCTTGCGGTCTAATATGTCTTTAATTTGGGGATCTTAAACCCTTTTAAATTTTCCAAATTCTTTAAGCGTGGGTTACCTCTTGTGACTCGCTTGTTACACTTCAATTGTCTTTCTGCTTTTTCCGGCAGTTATCTCCACCTGTGTGGCTGCTAATAATTTTGTAGCTCCCTTTTCCCTTCATAGAGGTAGTGTGTGTGTGCCTCAAATTGTGCGTGTTCCAATGCGTATGTGGGGTAGTCTCCCGGCATGTGTTCCCAGTCGTTGACGACTATTAAATGGGTACCTTTGTGTTTTTTAAGTTAATGTCTAAGGTTTTAAAATAAATTCTATTTCCTAACTATAACGTCCTTGTATCCTTTGTTTTTTTTAAATTGAATATAAATATGGTCACAGGAAAAATTGACAAATATAACATTAAGAATACATGAAATGTCTGCACCAAATGAGACTGTGTTCTGTAATTAGTGAAAAGAATTCAAAACAGCAAGTCCACAATCTAACAAGTTTAAAGTATAAATGACAATCATTAAAACTCTGAAGCTAAGAGATTACACACCATGTAATTGGTGCAAGACAAAGTTATATATAAAATAAGCAGCTCATCTTGTCTGTAGTGGTGTGCTGTATGCTCTGACTTTGTTCCGGGAAAATAGAAGTTGAAAGCCAAAACACACCTGCCTTTTAAACGTACCATGGAAATGGAAAAGGTGTTGCAAATAAGCAAACAAAATCCCCATACGTAAGAAACTAAAGGGGCATATCCGTCCAAGCAGAAATAAAGGAAGAAAAGTACACCAAACACCATTTAAGAATATGTCTCTATTTCACTGTCCATAATGGAATGGCCGTGTGGTAGTAAATGTGAGTTACATGATTAGGCAGAGAGCACATTCCTAAATAGAGTTCACAAGAATTGCCTGTGGCTGGCTGAAGATCTAATTCCCCCGTCATGTTCATGGTTAGAAGTCCGCCGCCCACTGTGCAGAATGTCTGCTAACGACCGTTGCCTGCAGATAAAGACAGTGACAATAGTTTTCCTCAATTCGATGTACATTGCTTTCAATGTATCATATATTGAGACCTTGCAGAGTAATGTCAGTGTTACTCAGTATGTTCACACACTGAACTGTCCAATGCAATGTTGGTGTGTGCACTGTCCAGATAGTCATTGTGATGAAGGCATGGACAGAAAAACGAAACTTATTAAGGAGATCAGCAACATGCAGCTGGGTTTACCATGAGTCGTGCCGCTTCCCACTACTCGCCTTCATCAACACTCCTCAACATGTGCGCTGCTTGTCAATGGCGCTTGCCAACTACACAGTGTTTTGAGATAGCTGGCTGAATTCATCAAAATGGTACTCACTTGGCTTATACAATGTCCAGATCATGATGAGGGCGCGGGCAGATCACTCGCTGTATTGTGGAAAAATTGCAGCTTGTGCCTGAGTTGAACACATGTCGCCACTTCCCCAAACGTTTCTCACTCGGCCCATAGCAAAGGAATGGTAGTATGCAACTGAGTTAATCATCACAAGTCATACTGCTACCACAAAACACCTTCTCCAATATAACATATCATGCACGCTGCTGCTGCTGACACTGGCCGATTGCTCGGCCTATTGCAAGAGTCAGTACCTTAGGACTGAATTGCACAACTTTTACTGCTTCTAAAAGCCTCTTCTCCACTGTTCTGCACAATGCACGCTACTGATCTCCCCACCAACACTGGGCATGTAACAATCTCTTTCGCTGCCTCCTCGATACATGCCAAAGACCACAAAATGCTGTGCCCTGTCCCACTTTAAATACGTAGATTCCAAACCTTTGTAGACGAACTCAAAACAACCTGGCCCACCCGGGAGCTATATAGTAGAGAAGCACGGGAGCACATGCTTTTTTTTCCAGCGGGATCCGCAGATCCAACGCAACAACCGCTGAAAATTCCCTAAAAATATATGCTTTTTTGCCTCAGGCGCGGTCCCTGCGGAACCTTCCCCAAGAGGCCAAGGGGGCCTGGGTATTCCTACTTTTCCCCCTTCTCTCTTTTTTTTTTTTTTTACATTTTTTTGTAGGATTCTGCTGAAGCCGAGTCCCAGGATAGCAGGCAACACTTCCTGGTTAAGGTGTTGGCAGCTAATCACATTTTAGCACAGGGACTGTCAGATCCTCGTCCTATATATACAAATTTGCTTTTTTGTTTCTTAAATCTCTCCAAAACGAGAAGCATCCTAAACAACGACGTTTTTATAACGAGTTACCTGAACAACGAATTCTCAACAGCGAGAAATTGTAAACCATGACTACCTATACCACGACTTCTAAAACCACGAATCTCTATGGCACCAGGAGAGGTGAGAAGCAGTGTCTCTCTCCTCTGCCCCCTGACCATACACGCTTGTGGCCCCCTATGACTTACTTAGCACCTGGAAAGCAAGCACTGATGAGAGCGGAATTGCAGACAGCCTTCATCCTGCCAGGATGGTAAAATGTTGTGGGCACCAAAAACCAAGAGTCTCTCTTCTCCGCCCCTTCTCCCCTTCCCCCACCCCCCACCATCCCCCCAGTCTAGACACGCTCATAGCCCCCTATTACTGATTCGGCAGAAGGAAAGCGGAAACTGTGGAATTGCAGCAGATTAAAAGTCCTGCAGTGAGACACTGACCATAAACAACCCCTGAAAATCAAAAAGAAAAACGTTGCCATTAACTCTTTCGAACATCTGTGGGCATTCAATAGCAAAGCAAAGCGTGAGACTTATTTTCCATGTTGTGTTTATGTTGTTGGTTTTGAAGAGAAAATGATCAAGGTAGTCGGAAGAGAAATTACTCTTACATCCCTCGTGCTTTAAAGAGCATTTCTTGCATACTACCTTTATTAAGAGCAGCCAAAAGAAAATGCAGTCTGTTTAAAGATCCAAAGAACATCCAGCCTAATAAACAACTATCTTTATGTAACTTTAACGTGTTGGTTTCGACGCTACCTGTGTGGAACTGGCCTGAACAGCTAGGATTATTGTGATGCAACACAATCATCTTGTAGCAAAGGTTTTCAATGGAAAAAACTTTAATTTAAGGATTATTCACTAAAAATTATTTATTAAAAAAAAAGTAATATTACGTTTTTTTAAATGTCAAATGATGTGTATTTCAAAGAACATAGTGGCGCTGTTGGACAGGCCACATGACGGGCCGCTCTCCCCCGGCTCGACCAGGCCCGAGCCAGTCACGCAAGCACCACACACCACCATTGCACGTCCTACGTCCCCTCAGGGACACCTGCCCTCGAGCATGATAACCTCGTGGGTCCGATCCACTGCCGACCCATGCGCCCAGCCGGGGCCGCCATCTTGGACACTTCGCCACGAGGCAGCCTGGCCCCCGATCGACCTCAACCCTGGGCCTAGCCCGGCCTCAGACATTCCGGCACCACCCTCCACCCAGGAGGTGAGCGAGCTACTTGGCCAGTCAATGGGAGGAAGAGGTGTCGATGGTTCTCCCCCGGCCAGTGCCGCTCGCCCATCGCCTCCCCGGGCGCTGGCTCCACCCCCCTGCTGGGTGTCTGGACTCCCTCATCCCGGACCTCCCGACCTCCAAGTGCGAGGGTCCGGACATCAAAGCACGCCAGCCCTATAACTGGGGCAGCTCCAGAGCAGGAAGGCAGTTGTATCTTGGAGTCGAGAGACGAAAGAAGAACTCATCCTGGACGGACTACTGGCGCTGCCGTAGCTCTGTCCTGTGCACCATCATCCTGCCTGTTGGCGCTGCCACAGCCGTCGTAACCTTCATCCTTCATCGTCGTCCGGATCTGCTGGCGAGGCCGCGGACCGTTGTAACCGTCATCTGCATCGGGACCTGCTTGGCTTCTCCACGGCCCGTCGACCATCCTTCATCCATCTCGGGACCTGCTTGGCTCCTCCACGGCCCGATCAGCAAACCCGCCGAGCTCGAGGATTGAGAGCTATTGAACTCATTGGTAACTAAGACTGTCCCGCTACCCTTTTCCTCAACCAGAGATCAGAACCGAGGGGACCCCTGAGTCCAGACCTCCTTGTATCATATTGACGTAACCTAAGAATTGCATATAAAGTCTCGTTAACCTTCAATCTTGTGTGGTGTCCGTCTGTGGGGGGGAAGTTACTTATCTGTACAGTCGTTGGAGACGGCTCTCCCTGGAGACCTCTCCCCGTAACCTCGGCCGACCCTCCCGGTCCGTCTAACATTGGTGGCCAGCGGCGCGATCCGAATCACCGCATAACGTACAGAGAGTAGCTCACCCCACAACGAACAACAATGTCGACTAAAGAGAGCGGAGCAACTGAGAAGTTCCAAATGGAAAAACTAGAGGAATACAGCCATCGTGAACTAAAGCAGTTCTGCATCGAACTAGGTATCGCTACCACCGGACTAAGCACCAAGGACGATTTTAAGCATGCCCTAGAATCTTGGGCAGAAACCGGGGATGTCGAAACCCCTGAGCAAAGCACCGCGAAAAAGACCAACACGGCCCCTGAAGAGCAAAGAACGGGTCTCTCGCAAGACGAGATCCAAGAAAGAGAAAAAGCCCGACTACACGAACTCGAAATGGCCCGACTCAAGATGGACGTAGAACTCAAATTGGCCGAGCAAAAAATAAACTTAGAGCACCTTCGCCTCCGAGAAGAAAGAGAGGAGAAACAGAGGCAAAGGGAGCTCGAGGAAAAAAGACTAACGTACGAGCACGAGCGGAACCTAGCCGAGATCAACCTGCGCAAACAGAATAAAGAATTAGGGGTGCCCGACAGACCGTCCACCCCAGGGACCACGGACAAAAAAGTGCACATCCCCAAGGATGTGGTCCGAGAATATTTTCGAGAAGACGACATCCAGCAATGGTTTAAGGCATATGAAATCGCGATGACTGCGCACCGGATCGATAGAGCCGACTGGGGAGCCGGCCTATGGGGCAAATTCCTCAATGAGGGCCGCGATACTCTGTTACAGCTCCCAGACCACCAGATGACCTCCTACGACCATATGAAAGCGGCCCTCCTCACTCGCTATGGCCTCACGCCCGAGATGTACCGTCAGAGGTTCCGAGACTGCACACGCATTCCAGGTACAACTTGGGTGGACTATGTAACGTACTTTAGCCGAGCCTTCGAAGGCTGGATCAGAGGGAACAACGTCACGACCTACGAGCAGTTGTTCAATCTGATGGTATGGGAGCATCTGTCCAACAATTGCTTCATTGAACTACGCCAACACCTCCTCGACAGCAAGCTAACCGATCCCCGGCAGCTCGCAGCTGAAGCTGACCGGTGGGAGATCACCCGAGTGGGCCGGAATGGGTCCTACGAGCAGAACAGGAACAACAATGGTCACTACCGACCCAGAGGAGGAGGAGGGGGCCAAGGACGAGGAAGAGACAATACTCCGGCCGCCCCCGCTACCAGCACCACCCCCCCGGCCAACCGGGGCAGCACCCCGGCGCGACCGGGATACAGAGCCAATGTTACATGTCACCGATGCCAACGAGTCGGCCACTATGCAAACGACCCAAGCTGCCCGCAGTATCAGAGTCCAAGACCCCGCCAGGTGGCCGCCGCGGCACTAGGGGAAGAACAGATCTCCGAGGAACAAGAAACAGGCGAGCAAGAGTATCAAGAGTGGGAGCCAGCCGCCATGACTCTCGCGTGCTTAGGGGGAAGAGACATGGTCCCGCGGGTCCCCCTACCCGCTAACACCCAGAAGTACAGCCAATGGGTGAGCATCAATGGACAGCGGGCCGAAGCCCTTCGAGACACCGGGGCTAGTGTGACAGCCGTCCGCTGCCACCTGGTGACCCCAGAACAATATCTACCGAACATTCTCTGCCCTGTGCGATCAGCCGACAACTCGGAGAGTCTGTGTCGGATGGCCTGCGTCCCCTTTGAGTGGGGAGGGGTCTCCGGCATGTTGAAAGTAACGGTCCGAGACGACGCCCCCGTGGACTGCCTCCTCGGAAATGACCTGGAAAGCTCCCCGTGGGCAGCCGTGGAGCGAAAAGAACACTTGGGGATGTTGGGCGTCCCAGACTGGGCGTGTGTCACCACCCGGTCCATGGCCGCCCGTGCCAACCATCACCCGGAAGAACCAGAATGGCCGGCGCCTCCGCCTCCGGTCGCCCCCGCCGAGACCCCCGACCAGGACATCCCCCTCGAACCTGCTCAACCTTCCGACCTTGCTAATCTTGACCAGTGGGCTCAAGAAGGGGGACCCACACAAGAACAATTTCGTCAGGAGCAGAAGACCTGTCCCTCCCTTGAGGGACTCCGACAACAAGCGCTCGCCCAAAGCGCAGGGGATACCTCCGGAACTCATTGGGTCTACTGGGACAATGACCTATTGTACAGCGAGCAACGAATCGCCGAGCTGGGGGCCAACCGAGTACTAGTGGTGCCCCTCCGCTTCAGAGACTTCCTGCTAAAACTGGCCCACGATGTCCCCCTGGCAGGGCACCTGGGACAAGATAAAACCTACAGCCGCCTAGTGACCCACTTCTTCTGGCCAAAAATGAGAAACGATGTGCACCAGCATTGCCGATCTTGCCCCACGTGCCAAGCTAGTGGGAAGAGCGGCCGCAAGTTAAAGGCCCCCCTGCAACCCTTTCCCGTAGTCACGACCCCATTTGAGAGGGTCGGAATAGACATTGTGGGACCCCTAGACCCGCGTACAAGACAAGGCCATCGTTTCATCCTAGTACTAGTGGACCACGCCACCCGCTACCCTGAGGCTATTCCTCTCCGGACCGTGACAGCCCCAGTGGTCGGCAGGGCCCTGATGGGGATCTTCTCCCGTGTGGGGTTCCCCCGAGAAGTCGTCAGTGACAGAGGCACGAACTTTATTTCCAAATATATGAAGTCCCTCTGGCAACAGTGTGGGGTCACCTACCGCTTCACGACCCCCTATCACCCCCAAGGAAACGGACTTGTTGAGCGGTTCAATCGCACACTAAAAGGGATGATCGGGGGATTGGAAGAACCCCTCCGTCGCCAGTGGGACGTGCTGCTGCCGTGCCTCCTCTTCGCCTACCGGGAGGTCCCACAGAAGTCCCTAGGCTTCAGCCCATTCGAGCTGCTCTATGGGCACCCAGTACGGGGACCACTCAGCCTGATCAAAGAAGGCTGGGAGATGCCTCCGGCCAAGAGTCCTCCAGATGTCTTCCGGTACCTCCTCACCCTCCGCAACCAGTCTCAGCGGTTCAGAGACCTAGCAAAAGCCAACCTAGAGGCCAGTCAAGAGGACATGAAGAAATGGTATGACCAGAACGCCTCATCTATTGAATTCGAGCCGGGGCAACAGGTCTGGGTAATGTCCCCCACAGAACCGTGCGCTCTCCAAGACAAATGGACGGGACCCTTCAAGGTAATCGAGCGCAAGGGTCCTGCCACCTATCTGATCGATATGGAGTCCGCCCGGAATCCGCTCCGAGTCCTCCACACCAACAGACTGAAACCCCACTTTGCACGAACAGAACTCAGCCTCTTGATGGCCACAGACAACGGGGTTGAGGACGACTCCGAGCCTCTCCCTGACCTCTTGCGGACCCAGGAGCAAGACGGCTCCGTGGATGGGGTCCGACTCTCGGAGACCCTCACCCAGGAACAACGCCAAGAGTGCCAAGCCCTCCTATCACGATTTGCCAGCCTGTTCTCCCTCACCCCAGGTGTCACTTCCTGGTGTGTGCACGATGTGGACACCGGAGACAGCCCTCCTATCCGCCACCGGGCCTACCGCGTACCTGATCGGGTACGGGCCTGCATCCAGGCGGAAGTAGCCAAGATGCTCACGCTCGGGGTCATCGAGCCCTCCGACAGTCCATGGGCCAGCCCGGTCGTACTGGTCCCCAAAGCAGCCGCCCCCGGAACCACACCCGAACTCCGGTTCTGTGTCGACTACCGGGGCCTGAATGAAGTCACCAGAACGGACGCACACCCCATCCCCCGGGCAGATGAACTGGTCGACCGAATGGGCGCTGCCCGCTACCTCAGCATCTTCGACCTAACGGCGGGCTATTGGCAGATCGGCCTCACACCCCGAGCACAAGAACGTTCTGCCTTCTCCACCCCCGATGGCCACTATCATTTCACGGTCATGCCCTTCGGCATGAAAAATGCCCCAGCGACTTTCCAACGGCTCGTCAATCAGGTCCTGGCGGGGCTCGAAGAGTTCAGCGCCGCCTACCTGGACGACATCGCTGTGTACAGCCACCATTGGACCGAGCACCTCCACCACCTCCAAGCAGTGTTGCAAGCCCTTCAGCGAGCTGGCCTCACGATCAAGGCCAGCAAATGTCAAATTGGACAAGGGTCGGTGACCTACCTCGGACACCAGGTGGGAAGCGGTCTAGTGGCCCCTCTACAACTGAAAATTGCCGCCATCCAGAACTGGCAACCCCCTATCACTCAAACTGAAATACGAGCCTTCCTGGGCCTCACGGGCTACTACCGAAGGTTCGTGAAAGACTATGGTACCATCGTGGGGCCTCTCACCGAACTCACGTCAAAAAATCAGCCCAAGAAGGTGAACTGGACCCCAGAGTGTCAAGCGGCATTCGAACAGCTAAAGGCCGCCATGTGTTCCGCTCCTGTGCTTCAGGCCCCAGACTACAGCCGAGAATTCGTCGTCCAGACGGACGCCTCCGACCAGGGCATTGGGGCGGTCCTGTCCCAGGTGAACACCGAAGGCCTTGATCAACCGGTGGCCTTCATCAGCCGGAGACTCCTGCCACGGGAACAACGCTGGAGCACCATAGAGAGGGAAGCCTTCGCTGTGGTATGGGCCCTCAAGAAGCTCCGACCCTACCTTTTTGGCACCCACTTTCGGGTGCAGACTGACCACCGACCCCTGCAGTGGTTGATGCATATGCGGGGGGAAAACCCAAAGCTGCTACGCTGGTCCATCTCCTTGCAAGGTATGGACTTTACCGTTGAACACCGGCCTGGGTCCGACCACGCCAACGCGGATGGCCTGTCCCGGTTTTTCCGCCTCGACGAAGAGAGTCCCCAAGAGGATGGGTAACTCTCCCCGCCTTCAGCTGGGGGGGACGCATGTTGGACAGGCCACATGACGGGCCGCTCTCCCCCGGCTCGACCAGGCCCGAGCCAGTCACGCAAGCACCACACACCACCATTGCACGTCCTACGTCCCCTCAGGGACACCTGCCCTCGAGCATGATAACCTCGTGGGTCCGATCCACTGCCGACCCATGCGCCCAGCCGGGGCCGCCATCTTGGACACTTCGCCACGAGGCAGCCTGGCCCCCGATCGACCTCAACCCTGGGCCTAGCCCGGCCTCAGACATTCCGGCACCACCCTCCACCCAGGAGGTGAGCGAGCTACTTGGCCAGTCAATGGGAGGAAGAGGTGTCGATGGTTCTCCCCCGGCCAGTGCCGCTCGCCCATCGCCTCCCCGGGCGCTGGCTCCACCCCCCTGCTGGGTGTCTGGACTCCCTCATCCCGGACCTCCCGACCTCCAAGTGCGAGGGTCCGGACATCAAAGCACGCCAGCCCTATAACTGGGGCAGCTCCAGAGCAGGAAGGCAGTTGTATCTTGGAGTCGAGAGACGAAAGAAGAACTCATCCTGGACGGACTACTGGCGCTGCCGTAGCTCTGTCCTGTGCACCATCATCCTGCCTGTTGGCGCTGCCACAGCCGTCGTAACCTTCATCCTTCATCGTCGTCCGGATCTGCTGGCGAGGCCGCGGACCGTTGTAACCGTCATCTGCATCGGGACCTGCTTGGCTTCTCCACGGCCCGTCGACCATCCTTCATCCATCTCGGGACCTGCTTGGCTCCTCCACGGCCCGATCAGCAAACCCGCCGAGCTCGAGGATTGAGAGCTATTGAACTCATTGGTAACTAAGACTGTCCCGCTACCCTTTTCCTCAACCAGAGATCAGAACCGAGGGGACCCCTGAGTCCAGACCTCCTTGTATCATATTGACGTAACCTAAGAATTGCATATAAAGTCTCGTTAACCTTCAATCTTGTGTGGTGTCCGTCTGTGGGGGGGAAGTTACTTATCTGTACAGTCGTTGGAGACGGCTCTCCCTGGAGACCTCTCCCCGTAACCTCGGCCGACCCTCCCGGTCCGTCTAACAGGCGCAAAATTGTAATGAGCAATTTATAGATTTTTCGTGGTTCAGGAACTCGTTGTTAAATAAGTAGTGGTTTGGGATTGATCGGTGTTTCAGCTTCGTGGTTAAGGAATTAGTTGTTTAGACACTCGTTGTTTAATCATACATCCCTCCACAACTACTGAACGGACTTACACCGGATAACAAAAAAGGTTCTTTCTGGACCAAGAGTTACTTTTTTGCCAAATTTGGTGTAATTTCATCCAGCGGTTTGGGCTGCAGTCGCAACTAAAATCTCCATGGGAATTAACATTGAAACACGCTTTTTTTTCATCCCCCAGGCACCTGCTTGACAGATTACCCCAAAATGTAGTATGCACAACAAGAATCACCATATAAATATCCCCCAAAACTCTACATTTTGAACTACCCTTATAACCCTATATCCCTACCTACCCCTAAACCCTAAAATCTCCACTTAACACCCAATACCTTTTCCCACCCCTGTACTCTAAACATACCCTTACCACACAATACCTGAACCTACCTCTATACCCTAAAAGCCCCCTTACCACCTAATAGCCCTAACCCCTATACCCTGAAAATAACCTTAGCACCCAATACCCTTCCCCACCCCTGAACCCTAAGAAAACCGTTACCACCCAATACCCTTACCCATCCATAAAATACATTTCCTAAAATACGTTAACCACCCTGTACCCCTTCCCATCCTTAAACCCCAACGCTAAACCTACGACCCTCTAAACAAACCTAAACCTAAAATATGTGTGAATGTATGTTTATCCAGCTTCGGCTGACACTGATGAAAGATGTGGGGACTCCAGGAGTCTTGATTCTTTATTCAAAATGCGGAATCCAGCCACTTCCTGCCAATGTGAACAGGCCCTATTCCCCATCAAAATACATTTGGTGAAGGAATACGAAAAATACTACCAGACTAAAGCATGTCGCTTTCTATACTTGCTGATACTCAGAATTCGTCACTAAACATTTAAATACATGATGATCACCTGCATAATAATAGTGCCCAAATTCATATTAAAATAATATAAATACACATTCCATCTTTAACCCCTTCTCTGCGCCGCAAATTCAGTTGCGGCGCGGGGTGGTAGGGAGTGGGCGTGGTGCTTGGGTGCTCATGGTGTCACCACGCCGCCATGAGTCACGGGCGGTGTGTGCTCATGACGGCGTGGTGCCGTCATGACCCCGCCAGCTCATTAATTCGCCGGCACAGGCGGGGAATTAGTGCCGCGTGGGCGGAGCGTCAGCTATATGATGGCACCACGCCGTCGTGAGCACACACCGCCCGTGACTAATGACGACATGGTGCCGTCATGAGCACCAACGGGTTAAAACAAGTGAAACATGAATATAATAAAGGACATTGGGGATTACGCCAAATAAATATTAACAAATAAATCTCATTGTGTAATGTGCCATGGGAAAATGAAAATGATTCCTTAGATTTAGGACGGACTTCCACATCCAGTGGATTAGTCGGTTACCTAAGGGAGTGGCTTTATTTTCATAAATCAACTAAGCAATGATAATCCATTTTATTGAATTTTAAAAAAGGGTCTGTTTGATTTACCCATAATCTACAGAGAGCGACTGATATTGGAGATGAAAAGAGGGAAAGATATCCCGGACAAATGCCCCCCTCCCATCATCATCAATAATGCAGGGAACATTCATATGATAACCCTAACGTATATGACTGCACATTTTGCATCAATAGGTTGCTGCTGCTATTCATCACATGCAACAAATAATTATTGAGGGCAAGTGGCCAAATTCCATATAATACTGCAGCATCGGTTGGGGAGCCAAGTAGATGCTGGTATTACAGCTTGAAATCCTGCTTATATATAAATCACCAAGCATTATCGAAATCAACATGATTGTTTTTTCCTGCTTTTCTTATTTTTTTATATTTTAACAATCATCAGTGTAGTTCTTGGTGCTCAGTCAGATTTTCCACCAGGTTTGTCTAATTCATGACCCAGAGGGAGATGGTATAGATAGTATCAGAGGGCACATCGAGGGAATACTTATTACATATAAAATCAAGATCATCCCATATGTTAGGGAAATGTTGTATGTAGGTGCTGGATATACTTGTACTCTAATTGTTTTAATCGTTTTATCCTGTCTTCTCCTGTTATACTTTTATCCACTCTATCAATTGTTGAAAACCCCAATTTTGAAACAACTTCATCATGCATTTGCAAGAAGTGTCTCGCTACCCGGTGTCGAAAATCCAAATTACGTATTGATGGTTGGTGTTACAGGATGCGCTTCCTTAAAGGAAAGGTTGTGCTCAACTCATAAATGAGAGAGCATGGACATGGCAAAATATAAATACCAAAGTCGGATGCACAGATTAGATATTGTTTGATTTCCCTCTTGTATACCCTGGACGTATGGACCTCAGTGGTATTAGTGATATATTTACAGGCCTTACAATGGGCACATCTTATTTATTTATTTATTTATTTATTTATTTGAGCGATTCTTAGAGCACGCAAATACCCAAGGGTGTCTCGGCGCTATAGTTGCAGAACTCTCAAGTGGATAGGGGAGATTTAGGCTGGGAACAACCAAGTTTTTCGTTTTTTTCTGAAATTGAGCAGAGTCGGAGCAGATTTGATGTGGAGGGGGAGCGTGTGCCACAATTTGGCTGTGGCGACAGAGAAGCGTTCGTCGCCCCAATTAGCTCTTCTTGTTCGAGGGACTCTTAGTAAGTGAGCTGAGGATGAACGTAATGTTCTTGGGTGTTCGAGCAGGCGGAAGGCTTGTTTTAAAAATAGAGGGCCTCGGTTGTGGATAGCTTTTATATGCTATGCATAAAGCCTTGAATTTGATCCGACTCCTCACCGGCAGCCAGTGTAACTGTCGGATGTAAGGGGAGATAGATGCAAATTTAGGGATAGATCACAGGGTCCTGGCTGCTGCATTTTGCACTGTCTGCAATTTGTTGAGGACCTTTTGTTGTGCGTTTAGTAGCAAGGCATTACAGTGGTCTGTTTTGGAGAAGACTAGTGTGCTGACTAAGGTTTTGCCTGCGGATGGAGGTAGGTAAGGGATTAGCTTTTTCATCCTTTTTAAGATGTGGAAGGAAGAGGAAACCACCGAATTAGCATGCTGCTGGAAGGACATCTTGTTATCGAAGATGACACCTAGGTTTCGTACCTTGGTTACTGGTTCAGGAGGTTGTCCCATCTGAGGTGGCCACCATTGCGGGGACCATCTAGGTTACAGCCTCCCGAATGTCATCACTTTTGTCTTATCAGAATTCAGTTTAAGACAATTGGATGACATCCAGGAGCTTATTGCCTTCATTCCATTTTGGAAGTTAGCTGCCACAGAAGTGCCGTCATTGTATATGGACAATATCAGTTGGGTGTCGTCAGCGTATGTAGTGAGGGAGATTCCGTAGGATTTTATGACCCTCGCCAAGTCAGACACATATATGTTGAAAAGTGTCGGGCTTAGTGAGGATCCCTGCGGTACTCCACAAGGCAGAGAGAAGGTCTGAGAGATGTAGTTGCTTATTTTCACTGTTTGCGGGCGGTTAGACAAAAATAAAGCAAGAAGATCTTTAGCTTTGTCTTTTATTCCTATGGCCGCGACACAGTCGATCAAAGTAACATGATCGACCGTGTCGAAGGCTGCGGAGAGATCTAAACGTATCAGAATCGCAGAGCCTCCGTTGTCCATAGTGGACCTTATCTCGTCCGCTGCTTTTAAGAGCGCAGTCTCTGTTCCATGGCCCTGTCGGAACCCAAACTGGGTGTCGTCCAGCAGGTTATTATCATGTATGTAGGTAGACAGCTGGGTGTTCATGATTTTTTCAAAAATCTTAGCAGGGAACGGGAGACATGCGATGGGCCTGTAGCTGGCAGGAAGGAGAGGGTCTAGGGTAGGCTTTTTTAGAAGAGGTTTAATGATAGCTTCCGTCCAGACAGAAGGGTAGATGCCAGTTGTGAACATTGCATTACAGATGGTGGATAGTGACGGGGCAATGGCTTCAGGGATGAGATTAAGAATGCCAGGAGGGCAAGGATCAAAAGGTGAACCTGATTTGGTTCGGGCGATCAAGGGTTGGATGAGTTCTTGCGTGGTGGCTTCAAAGGCTAGAAAGGCTGGGGCATTATCGGCGGTGGATTGCAGAGTGGAAGTGGGAGAAGGGTCAGGGGAGAAAGTGGTGAAAATGGCTCTGACTTTATCTTCAAAGAATTTGGCCAAAGCGTCCGAAAGAGCCTGTGATCCTTCTGGGCGAGGTGCAAGGGGGTTGGATAGGTAACTGACCACCTGAAATAGTTTACCTGTAGAGTTTTTGGCCTGATTGATTTGGTTGGTGTAGTAAATGGTTTTCTCTGCTGTTATAAGTTTTTTGTAGTTAGATAAAGCATATTTGTATGTGATTTTGTCAGGGGGATTGAAATGGCGGCGCCACTGCCTTTCTAGGTTCCTGCAGTATTGCAGTATTGCAGGAACCTGCGGTAATATCCATTGCGTCTCTGTAATCACGTGTTGGTATTATGGCTCTAAATATAATAGAGGATTTCATGGTTAGTTCAGGACCTCCACATCCTTTTTCAGAATGTCCCAATGTTTATACATCAAATCCCTGATCCTGGCTGAAGAGGCATTATATGTTATATAATGTATGCATAAATCTTTTGGATTTTTGTTTTAGTTTGGGTAAATAAATTGGTTCTTGGTCCTGATCAGTGGTGTTGCTTTCTTTCCAGCCCTAGACAGTACCCGGGGCTTATATACCCTGTCTTGGAGCCTCAATTTTATATGTGCTGATTGTTTCCTAAAATCTGATTCCATGCTACATACTCTCTTGAAACGTAGCATCTCCCCGTATTGGATGCTGCTGATTACGTTTTGGGGATGTTGATCTTTATAGTTTAAAAAGAACAATTGATGGACAGAATGCAGAACAATGTCAAACAGTCACCCCAATACAGAGATCTGGGCCTAAATCCATAGTTTTTTTGCTCACCATACAATTCCAGTTTGGACCCAGCCATATGCAAATCAGTCTTGACCCTGCTCCCAATGGGAACAGTACAGCCCAAACTGCCAGGCCAGGTCGTCCCTGGACTGGAAACAGGCATCCTAGGACCGGTGTCGGGCTTTCAGCCCTCATCAGCTAGCATAGCCCGAAACCGGTCCCAGGATGCTTGTTTCCGGTCCAGGGAAGACATGGTTTAGCAGTTCAGGCTGGACTGTTCCCATGAGGCACAGGGTCAAGACTGATTTGCATATAGCTGTGGCTGAACTGGGGTGGCAAATCTGTGACTGGAGTGAGTGTTTGAAAAGTTTCAGCACTCCGTCCATCATCTCCTTGTGTTTGCTTCGTTTGCCCTTTATAGTGTAGCCCATTATTACCAGCAGTCGCCTGGCAGTGTACAGTGGTGCGGGCCCTCCCACTTTCCACCCATAGTCTTACATGTAGAAAATCGAATTTCCTTGCAACTCCTGGTGGTTGTGAAACTGAGATTGAAAGGATTATTATTCATCTCCTGCACAAAAGTCTGGCCTTTCTCCTGGGGCCATTCCAGAGCAAAAATAAATTGTCAATATAACAGGTCCATATTAACACATGTTGCTTGTATTCCTGGTTGCCCTCCTTCCATGCCACCTGTTCCTCCCACCAGCCCATCATGAAGTTTGCGAAGCTGGGGATGAAGCAGGTGCCCATCGCGGTCCTGACCCTTTATTGATAGAATACCCTATCATGTAAAAAGATGTTTTCCTTTAGACAAAGCGGAATCATGCTAAGAAGTACCTTATTGTGTTCCAGAAAGTTAAGGGATCTCGTTTTTAGAAAGTGCTCCCAAGCATGTAGCCAATCTTGTGATCTATACATGTGTACACACGTGTATACACATCCATCATTATCATTAAAAACGACGTGTCATCTCACTGAATAATGTGTATTTAGGTGACGCAATCCCAGCTGGCCCTGCAAAATTTGGGAAAAGACCCACAAATGGAGACAAGAAGAAGTCAATGTAGGTTGCAGTATGTTATAAAAAAACAACATTCAAGGAGACAGTTGGTCTCGATCTCAATCACTGCCTCCTTGATACATGCCAAAGACCAAAAAATGCGGACTCCAAATAAATACCTCAAATACGTAGATTCCAAACTGAATTTGGACTCGCTGAAAACAAGGGAGACAGAGGCTGAAAAGTTATTTAATGATGCAGATATCGAAGAACTCGGTACAAGCAGTAGCAGAACCTTTTCGGACTAGCCATCCAAAAGTACAGATATCATGTGCGCTCAGGAAAAATTATACAAACATGAGATCTCCAAGTGGTGGGAAAGCAAGTATCTACCTGTGACAATAAGCCAGAGGCGACATTGGTAAATAAAGTTGTATTTCACAAATAAAAAAACCTCATCTTGTGATACATATAGTAGCCTTGTAAACTTCACATTTCTCTGCCTATAACAGAATGTAAACATATACACATTATTAATACAAGCTCACTAAAATAAGTTACTAAAGGGTCAGTTCCTATCTTCAACAAAGTGCAGTGTGTAAACTTCATGTAATTTAGTTGTTGCTTAGTTCACTGAAATGGCATTGCAAAGCAATCTGAATGTATTGTTTCATCCAATTCTTCATGGCCCTCTGCTGAGATCTTAGAGTTAATCCTATTCTTTTTTCTTTCTTTCAGGTGATCCATATCCAGCTGCTACTTCAAGGCCTTCAGAGAGTTTTACTGCTGACAACGAAACATTTTTCCATCCTGAGATGGTAGTGCTACAAGTAAACACAGGTGAGTTACACAAGATCCTTCCATGCAACAGACATATCTTTCAGTCTCATTGATTTCCAAATATTTATTGTCCTGTCTTTTAAAGGGATGGCAGAGACCACATCTCTGAGTTCATCAAACATCAAAGAGGAGGTAGAGACCTGTTTTGTGGGCCAACTGAACTCTGAGATCGAAGGAATCGTCAATCCTGCAGGTGAATAAATGACACTCCACTGAGCCAGACATGTGCCGACCTTCATTTAATTAGTATGTTTTCTCTACTCATTAGCAGTCTGTTCGTCCATAGTGACTTCACTTTATATGGTCACTCATGTATGGTTCTTTTGTTTATTTTCCCTCATCGTATCATTGTTTTTTAGGTCTTGGCCTGGCTAGTGCATGCGCTGCTCTCGCCATGCAGAGGGCTTCTTGGAATCAATACGGATTCCAAAGCCGTGTCTCAGCTCCGCCTGCAGTTCTCATTCGTGCCCTTCGTTTGGCGTCACAAATTATGCAAAAGACAATGCAATGATTGCACCGGAGGCATTTCAATCCCTCCTGGTTGCCACCCTGTCCCCTTTTGGCCCCGCCCACCTGGATTGGATCTTTTACTGGCGGCAGTACACACACTTCTTTAATTATTTGCTAAGCACTTTTTCCTCCACATGCTCTCTCCTAAACTTGCAAACTTGTGTTTTGTTTTGTTTAAACAGCGCTGCCGCTCTTTATCTTGTGTTGTTTTATTTTTCCCCACATGCTCTCTCCTAAACTTGCAAACTCATGTTTTGTTTTGTTTAAGCAGCGCTGCCGCTCTTTATCTTGTGTTGTTTTTAAGCGCTGTGGTTTTAAGGAGCGCTTTATATTCTTTTGTCATGTTGGAGAATGGTGCTGTACATTTGCTGGCTCGCAAAAATCAGTTAAAACCAACTTAAGAAGTATGTACTGACCTCAATCAGAAGCTTGTTTTTCCCTCCCGTATATATGGCAAGCACAAATTATCCTCCCGGACTACCATTTTCCTTGTCACTTCAACTTAAAATTTTATTTTTCAAGCACACCGTTCCTAATGTGCAAGTTGGTTCCATTGACCATCGCTTACTCATATTACTGTCACACACGTGATACCGAATCATGTCACTTTGGAGTGGGTGTCGGTTGCCGGAGTGAGTAATTGTTCTGTGCTCCTCGGGTTTACGCTAAACTGCTGTCATGCACAATCTCGCTTTCTGGCCCCGGACGTTGACATCTCGTTAGGTCTTCCAGCCTATATTTAGACCACAAGGAGTGAGCGAGCGCCAGACAGCCTTCACCCTCACTGGAGAGACCTTGTGCTCTGAAGACTGGGTTCGTGTGGAGGGAGTGTACTATAGTAATACTAGTCTCCACCAACATCTGACACCCAAATCAAATTTGAAGCATTCATTGCACATACAAAAAACTCAGAGACAGAAGTCAGCAGCCAGGCTGTGTATACACAAGAATTGTCTTGGCATCCTGTTCTCTGCGTTTCAAGTGTGCCCCAAAGTGTTATATGTAATACCTAGAGACTGAAATCTAATGGAACAATGCAGGATCCTTTAGCAACCAGACCGGGGATCCACAAGAATTGTTTTGCCATTTTGTTCTCTTGTTCTCTGCCTTTCATGGGCGCCTCAAGTGTGATATGTAAACGCTTCAGAGCTGGATAGCAGGAATCGACAGCCAAGGAAGATTTGACACTGTAATATAAAAAAGATGCTCCCAGCCCCACTTTTCTTCTGCGTTCAAAAGCGTCACCCCTGCCCATTCAGTTCAATCTGTCAATCACATTAACCCGCTGTTTGCCTTTAGGAGGCATTTAACACACTTTTCACATCCATTCAATTGCTAATCCCTGGCTGGTAGAAGTTGGAGAACAAATGCAAACGAGTTACTTTTCCTTAATATTTCATCCTTGAATTGGATTTGTTATACCTATTAAAAATAGTTGTTTATTATGTTTTTTGAGCTAGAACGATTCCTGAGATACAGTATTAGGATTTATAATTTGCAATCCTGTTTGTGAAAAATATATTTTAGGTGCTAGTCACTGCAAGAACATGTTAATATTACATTTCTAGTTGTACTACTTTTAAATACCATGCACCCTACCCTGGGGGCTCTGAGGCCTAGATAGGGATGGCCTGTTGGCATTTATGAGGGTTTTATTTTGACAGGTTGAATTGCAGTTTTACACTGGTATGGTCAGGCTACACAGGGTAGGCCTGAAGCCATGTTTGCACTGACACTGTTGTGAATACGTACTGCGTGCCACTAGTGGCGTTTAATCTCTTAACTATTGAGTCTTTTTCATGGCAGTTCTAAGCCCTTTTTAGCTATTTGAAGTACTTTGCACGTAGTCCTCCATAACTTTTTCCACATAAGGTATCCATGCCACATTTGTGCGCATTTTTCCCAATGTCATGGGGATTCTAAGGATACTCAAGGTTTGTGGATTCCTCTGAAAAGGACAGAGAAAATAGCCAAAATATAGCTGCATTTTAAGTTTTGAATTTCCTAACACTTCTGTGATGGAAACTTCTGACATCCGCAGGAATCCACAAAATTCCTAATACCAAACGGTAAACCACTTGTCCTGAAAGAACGCTGCCCCGTGTGTGGCTGGGCTTAGTGCCCGCGACCAGAATGGATCAAACCAAGGTCAGTGGGAGCCCCCTGCAAGACCTACCATTGATCCTGGTTTGATCCAATCTTATTGTGAGCACTAGGTCCAGCCACACAGTGGTGTAGCGTTTTTATTGAGACAAGGGGGGAATCCTTGGTGGTAGGAACTTTCTGGATCCCTGTGGATTATGGACGTTTATGTCCTAAAAATTCAAGAAAAATACATGATTTTAGCCAAAGTTTGAAGTTTTCAGGCCCTGTTGGTAAGAAAATAATGTGAGATCCACTCAAGGCAAACCACAATAGACTCCTCCGAGTGTCTAGTTTTCAGAAATGTGTGGGTTTGATAGGTTTCCCCAGCTTGCGGCTTCTCCAAGCCCAAAAAGGGGAAGCCATTCACCATAGCAAGTAGGGTAATATTGGGATTTAGCCACTCTCTCCTGGTCCATATGTGAAAACAACACATGTAGGATAGTAGGATCTGCTTCTTATGTTACCCCCACTTTTTGCGTCATGTGATACTGTTTTTGACTAGTCTGACTGGGATCCTGCTTATCAGGACCCCAGTCTATCTGCTTTCTCCCTAAACTGTTATGTCTTGTATAGTCCAGATTGGATACTGGGGTACCCTTGTCAGTGCCTAGTATATGGTACCCAGGGCATAGGTACCCCAGAGGCCACGCAAAATGGAACTACAGGCCTGCCATTGCAACCTGTGTAAGATGGTGCATGTACCTTTTACTTTAGATATAGGTTTAGTATATCTAAGGGTCACTGCACTTAAAACCTATAATTGACCCCCTAATGTAGGCTTTATCAATCCTGAAGGCAGGGTTCTTGGTTCTAAGTGAGAGGGTGCCACTGCATGAGCAGAGCACCCCTGCTGCCTATGGATTCCATTATACCGGATGGTCAGTGTATCAGTCATTTACGACATATAGAGTGGCATGATGCGACTGTGTAATGACTAACTCTAAAACAGCAACCCTATTGTGTTTGCTGTCAAACATTGTGGACAAGATTCTGAACCAGAAACCACTGAACCTCGACCTTTTGGACACTCTGGACTTCATTTGGGCCAGACTTCGCCTCCCTCTCAGTCTGAAGCATCATCTTTGCCCGTGCCCAATACAGAATCCGTGCAGGACCTGTGGAGCATCAAGGACAACTGAAGATATCTCCCTTGGAGTGAAGGAATCACTCCCCTGCAACCGCAGGCACCACATTGCAATTGACCGGTCTGCAGCTCCTGAGCTCCTGTGGACTACGAAGGCTCCAGCAACACAAGAGGTGGGTTTCCAAGTCCCTCGAGGTCCGAGTTGACCTTTCACTAAGTTTGAGGACAGAATCCCTTGTGGGGGCTGCAATACCCGTAACCCTGTGCACCGCGTACTTTTGAAAATGCATATGCTTGTTGGCGTTTCCAAAACAAGTGCACTGGGTTCCGAGTAGCCCTGTCCTCTGGCACCATTTCCACCAAAGAACTCGAGCCTCATTGCACTGAGTGCTCCATGGGCTGCTGCTTTGGGAAACTGCTCGAGGTCCCCTCGTGACTCCTGTGCCTCCGGCCTGTGGGTCCTCTTGAGGGTCAACGCTGCTTTTCTTGGGCTCCCCTGGTTGCTTCAGGCCTGCCCTGACTCCCCTGTGTTTGGTGAGTCTCCTGGACCTTGCTGATCCGAACTGTAACATTTCTTGACCTTCTTCATGGGTTGCCGCTGCCTAGGCTTGTTGGTGCTCTAGCCGGACACCGACCCCTCAGCACTTCTCATCCTTCGTTGTACAGCTTGTATACGGCTCCTGGTCATCCTCAACGTCTCCTGGTCCCTGTGGCTGCAGAGTCAAGAACCCTCTCTTCGCACCTGAAACATCCGACATCGGTGGCCATTCATCTACCGAGCCCCTGGTCATGCCTGAGTGACCCAGACTTTTTCCTCTCTGCTTTCAGGTACTCTTCATCAAGAATCCACCTTTGGATTCCAATGGACACTTTCCTTCTTCCCTGCAGTCGCTCTTCTTCAAAGTCCCCCATTGAGTTTGACTGTGGTTTCGGACACCACTTCGACCCTACGCACCCGGCTTTCCTGGGATAGGTAAGTCTGGTACTACGGTATCCACGGGTGGGGTGGCTCTCCAACCTCCTAATCTCCACGGGGTTACTTCAAAGTCCACTCAGAAGGGTCCTTAAACTTTAAAACCCCAACCTCGACTCTCCCATAGAATTGTACGGATCACGCGGTCGTGTTCACACACTGCACCCGTCCTCCGTGGGGTCCCTACTTACTCACCTTGGGTGGTTCTTTGGGGTCTCAGAGAGATTCTACATCCTCTAGACACTGTCTTGACTCGAGTCGTCGTTCTTATACCACTATTTTAGCATATGGTTGGTCTTCCCATGGAGCACACTGTGTATTAGTGCTATTTGTTTCTGTGTTACGAATTGAGTGCTATGCGTTTATCTGCGTGTAGCAGATACTGTTGAATTATTTAGAGTGTGTTATAAAAATAAATACATATTTTTATAACTTCTGTGTCGTTCTCCTTTCATGTAACCAATACAGTAAGATTGCATTCTGTAATGTAATGTAATGTAATGTAAAAATTACTTATAAAGCGCAGCATACACCGGACGGTTTCTTGGCGCTGTTCACTTATTCGGTGAGAGGCATAAAGGGGAGGAGAGGAAAACTTATGTGTAGGTGCTGCGGAAGAGGTGAGTTTTTAGGAGAGACCTAAAGTGAGAGTAGGAAGGAGAGAGTCTAAGTTCCAGCGGAAGAGCGTTCCAGAATGATGGGGCCAGAAAGGAGAATCTGAGACCTCCGTGTTTTTTACGCCTGAATCTAGGCGTCTGGAGGAGCGCATGGTGAGAGGAACGGAGGTGCCTGGAGGGAGCGTAAGGGTGCAGAAGGGAGGAGATAAAGGAGGGACCGATGCCGGCCAAAGATTTATGAGTCAAGCAGCCTAGTTTGAACTTGCAACGCTCCGATACAGGAAGCCAATGAAGGGCTTTGAGGAGAGGGCGGACGTGGTGATGTTTAGGTTGATGGTAAATCAGGCGAGCAGCCTGGTTCTGTATCAGCTGCAATCTGTTGATTTGGTATTGTGGGATGCCAGCGTACAGAGCGTTGGCATAGTCGATCCGAGAGATGACTAATGCCAGCAGTGCCAAGGTGAGGGCTTCAGTGGCCAGGAAATGGGCTATTTTCTGGATCTTCCTAAGCTGAAAAAAGCAGGAGGACACAGTAGCACTGACCTGGTGCTGCATTGAGAGGTCATGGGAGATGTAAACCCCCAGGCTTTTCACTTTGTCAGCAGGGCGAGGAGAGGGGCCGAGGGAAAGGGGCCAAAAGGTGGAATTCCAGGGATTGGATGGGCCTCCGACAAGGACAAGCTCCGTCTTGTCGGGATTAAGTTTGAGATGGTGAGCGCCCATCCAATTACTGATCTAGCAGAGGGTGGACTGGAAGTCTTGGGCCGCTTCATCCGAGGAGTCGAGATTGAAGACAAGCTGAATGTCATCTGCATAATTGAATGCAGTGACATTCCTTCCCCGGAGGGAGCGGATCAGGGGGGTGAGGTACAAGTTAAAAAGGAGTGGTGACAGGGACGAACCCTGCGGGACGCCGCAGGTGACCATCATCCTGTCTGCCGAAAACTGGGAGAGTCGGACCGATTGGTGGCGGTCCGCCAGGAAAGAGCGGACCCAGTTAAGGGCCGTCCCACTGATGCCCGCCTCTTTGACACGGTCGACCAAGATGGTGTGGTCGACCGTGTCAAAGGCCACCGATAGATCCTGGAGAACCAAGGCTTGGGTAATGTTGGAATCGGCGCCTCTACGAAGTTCCTCCATGACAGAGAGGATAAAAGCCTCTGTCGAATGGGAAGGTCTAAACCCGGCTTGCTGGGAGTCTAGGAAGTTAGAGTCTTCAATAAAGGAACTGAGGACGCTGGTCACATGTGTCTCAAGTACCTTACTCAAGTAAGGGAGAAGGGAGATGGGACGGAAATTACCCATAACCGTGGGGTCGGCGTTCTGGTAAAACAAGCTGCTTAAAATTCCTTGAAGTCTAAGTCTGAAGGTTGTCCTCCACAGCTACCACTTGGATAGCTTTCTATGGTTATCTTTTACCGCTTAAATCACCATAAAGGTTGTGTTAACTGTTGCAAGGTGCCCACTTTAATTAGTGGACAGCATATACCAGGTCAACTTCTCACAACACACAAAGAATCAAATCCTCTCGCTTGCATTTGGGATGATTTAATCCACATGGGAGCAGAAAGACTAAGGCGTAGGGTGCTTCAACACCCTACGCATGCTCCGCAAGATCTTCCGTTGGATCCCGACCGAAACCAGGAAGACGGTCACCCAGGCACTCGTCACAAGCCGACTGGACTACGGAAACACCCTCTACGCCGGAACCACAGCCAAGCTACAGAAAAGACTCCAACGCATCCAGACCGCCTCCGCCCGACTCATCCTGGACATCCCCCGTCGCAGCCAGATCTCCGGCCTCCTGAGGGACCTGCACTGGCTCCCCGTCAGCAAGACAATCCCGTTCAGACTCCTCACCCACGCAAACAAGTCCCTCCACGACCTGGGCCCCAAGTACCTCAACGACCGCCTGACCTTCTACACGCCCACCCGCCAGCTACGCTCGACAAGCCTCGCCCTCGCCGCCGTACCACGCATCCGAAGAGCCACCGCCGGAGGAAGATCCTTCTCCTACCTGGCGGCCAAGACATGGAACTCCCTCCCCACCCGCCTTCGGCTAACCCAGGACCATCTCGCCTTCAGGAGACAACTCAAGACCTGGCTGTTCGAGCAATAGCAGACCCCTTCCCCCAAGCGCCTTGAGACCCTCCGGGTGAGTAGTGCGCTATACAAATGCTATGATTCATTGAGTGGGGCGGGTTTGGCCAGATGTCAGGATGGGCCGCACCTACCTCATTATTTTACATAAAGAAAAAAATCCTGCCATACAGTGGGCTTCTTGCCTCCTTCAAGGGGCAGCCGGGTGAGCCTGAATACATTGAAGTTACACCCCATGAGGGAGATCTCAGGTCTCAAGATCTAGAATTATATTTTATATATATTATATAATTTTTTAACAAAACTTTTAAAAATTGTACTTTGTGTGTTACTACTTTGTAAAATTATTCTCTGAGCACTTCCTACCTTCTGCTCACGCTTGCGCTCACCGCGTAGAAGCTGGGGCCACAGCTGCCGATTCAACCCTGCAACAGATAACCATCACCGCCATCTTGGGTGAGTCAGAGGGCGAGCAGATTACTTGCCCGGCCCTCCCACCCTGACCACTATAAAACAGCCCATTCACTCGGCAACTTTCTTACGAACAGACCGATTGCAAGGTTCCTGAGGCGTGAGCCGGGAACAGCGAATTTTTTAACGAAACTTTTAAAAATTGTACTTTGTGTGTTACTACTTTGTAAAATTATTCTCTGAGCACTTCCTACCTTCTGTTCACGCTTGCGCTCACCGCGTAGAAGCTGGGGCCACAGCAGCTGATTCAACACTGCAACAGATAACCATCACCGCCATCTTGTGTGAGTCAGAGGGCGAGCAGATTACTTGCTCGGCCCTCCCACCCTGACCACTATAAAATGGTACCTCCTCCCTGGAAGCGCAGTGGACGGGCAAAGGCGCGCCAAAGGCGCGCCAAAGGCTCACCAAAGGCAAGCCCTTCTGCGCCCGTCCGAGCCACCCCCCCTGGTCCACAGACATCTCGTCTTTCATACGCAGGTATCTACTACGATGCTGGCTATTTGAAATCACTTAACATCAATAACACCCACTGCGCCTCAACGAATTTACATACTCTCAATTATGCCCCATATACCCGTCCCCATTGTGCATTTCATATTATGGACCACCCCCACCTAACAGCTCCAGCTATTCCACCTCATAACAAATCTCCTAACACCATCAAACTAGCCCTTCTAAATGTTCGATCACTCCCGAAACACAGGTATGAGATTGCACACTTTATTGAAAGCTGGAACCTGGGGAGACCAGGCGTCTGACCCCGATTTCACCTCAGCCACTCCGGAGGGTTTCTCTAACATTAGACTCGACAGATCGCTTAAAAAGGGGGGGGGGGATAGCGATTATATATCGCGACACTTTTCGTCTACGCACAGAACCCTTAAAAACGAATACTTGCGAGGCTCTGAATTTCACTTTTGTTACTCCCTATTCCAGTTCCTTTAGAAGCATTCTGCTCTATCGCCCCCCAGGCCCCCGCTCTACTTTTCTATCCTCTCTTAGTCACCTCTTAGAGCCAATACCTGGAGAAAATAACTTTACCATCTTAGGTGATTTTAATTTTCACCTAGAGATGAAGGAGGACCCTGACACTCACTCCCTCCTCACCGAAATGAATGCAGCAGGCCTCACCCAATTTGTCCACTCCTCCACGCACTTAACAGGACATACGTTAAATGGAATTTTTTCCAATCTTAACTCTTTGACTATAGAGAACATAATACCACTTACATGGAAAGATCATTCCGCTGTCTGCTTCAATACTCTCCCTATTACCCCATCCCTCACGAAACCTTGTAAACCTAACACTTTTAAATCGTGGAAAAATATCAATATTCCCGAATTTAGTAATAAGTTAGGCCCCTTGAAAGAAATTGACACCTCTGATCCAGAAACCGCAGCCATTCACTATACCACATGCATTAAGATTGCAACCGACACTTCCGTTCCCATAAAAAAACGCTCTGCCAATAGACTGTCAAACTCTGCCCCTTGGTTTACTGAGGCCCTTAGATTAGAAAAACAAAGTTGCAGACGACAAGAACGCAAGTGGCGTAATAACTATGACCCCCATGAAAAAAGTTGGTATAAAGAGAAGTTAAAGAACTACAAACTATCGATCATCACTTCGAAAAGCATTTTTTTTAACAATCAAATTGAATCAGCCCAAGATTCAATTAAACAACCTTTCCAGGTCGTCTCCCACCTTTCCGGCCTCAACAAATCCTCTACCACAGAAGCATCTTAACCTATGTGCAATGCACTCTCTACCTACTTCCAAGAAAAGGTCTGTGACAATTATTCCAACTTTAATAAACTCACTAATGATACACAGCAGGCTCACACCATACCTAAATCCACACCACCCAATTCTCCCAATTTTTCTTTTAATCACACTTCGCCTGAGCTAGTTCACAAACTTATGATGACCACTAACTCTGGCTCACCCAATGATCCCTGTCCACCTTCAGTTTTTAAAATGGTCCCAGAGACTATCTCAATTTTTCTTGCAGATATTTTTAATGCCATGATTACATCATGCACCTACCCTACCATATGGAAAAAGACAGTAATTAAGCCACTGCTAAAAAAACACCTTAGATCCCTCCAAAGTCACTAGTTACAGACCCATAGCATGTATTCCCTACCCATCTAAGATCATTGAAAAAATCATGAATACTCAACTATCTGAATACATAGATAATAACAACTGCTTAGATGCTTCCCAATTTGGATTCAGGAAGGGACACGGCACGGAAACGGCATTAATAAAAGCTTCAGATGAGATAAGAATGATCCTCGATAAAGGAGGTGCCGCGGTGCTCATATTGCTTGATCTTTCCGCGGCTTTCGACACGGTCGATCACTCCATTCTTATCGATCGTGTCGGAAAAGCCGGAATCTCACCAAATGCCGTCTCACTCCTTGCATCCTTCTTGACAGACCGAGAGCAATCGGTTTCCATGGGCGCATTCTCACCGGACTTCTTTTCATTACCTTGTGGAGTCCCCCAGGGATCCTCGCTGAGTCCAACACTTTTTAACATCTGTGTGGCGGACTTGGCGAGGGTCATTAAAGCTCATCGTCTATCAGTAACATCGTACGCAGACGACACACAGCTTGTCCTGGCCATTAATAACAACGGAATGGAAGTTGCTACCAACTTCCAAAAAGGAATGCTTGCCATACGTAATTGGATGAACTCAAACTGTCTGAAGCTTAACTCGGATAAAACCGAGGTGATGGTGTTTGGGAAACTCACTCCCGCATGGTCTCCCACCTGGTGGCCTCAAGACCTTGGCCCTCCTCCTAATCCTGTCACCAAGGTTAGAAACCTAGGTGTAATCTTTGACAACAAACTCTCATATACCCATCAAGCCAGTTCAATAGTTTCTGCCTCTTTTTCACACTCAAAATGATCAAAAAACTTCAACCCTAACTTCCCTCAAACACCATAAACACCTTGATCTCAACTTTACTAATGTCCCGAGTCGACTACTGTAACGCCCTCATGCTTAATGCTCAAGAACAAATAGTCAATAAACTTCAGCTGGTCCAGAACGCGGCTGCAAGACTCGTTACAGGCACACCCAAATTCAAACCCATCTCCAACACCATTCGCAAACTTCATTGGCTACCGGTAAGACAACAAATTAAATTCAAAGCCCTGTGTATAGCTTTCAAAAGCATTCATGAAAAAGTGCCATCCTTTCTTAAAGATGCCCTTTGCCCCTACCGACCATCACACACTCTCAGATCCGCTGATGCCAACCTTCTGAAGGTAGTCAAAACCAAGAAGGCTACAGATCATTTGCAGTAGCCACGGCTAAATTATGGAACACCTTGCCTGGTCACCTTAAGAACATTCCTACACTAATATCATTTAGGAAGCAGCTGAAGACCTGGCTAATTTAACCACTAGATTCCATCAATGTTCCTGGTCTAACCTTCAGTTTTTCTGTCAAGCACCAAGACACCCTTGGGTAATAGTGCGCTCAATAAATTGCATAAAATAAATAAAATAAATAAATATTATATGGCTTCTAAACTCCAACAGCTAGTTGGTTGGAAGAAGTAAACAATTGGAAGAAGTGACTGGCTGAAGCTACCCTGGTGTTGAGTCATTTGTGGAGAAGCTTATACGACAAGAGTGCTCTCGAACCACCACATACTTCGTACAGCTGCCGGGGGAGGTCTGGGAGACGGTGGTTATGAGAGTTCGGCAGAGGCCCCCATTTGCAAGTTCAAAGAGGATCTGCTCTCCCCCATTGTTAAAATGGATAGGACAAGACATGTCCGCATACAGAGGGAGGGAGGGAGGCAACACATTAAATTTATTTCCAGAGGGTTCGTTCATTTTATTTTCAGATGCAGACCGTGTTTGCTGTTGGACTAGAACAGTTTTTACATTACACTAAAGTGGCCAAGGCAGCCATGGACTTAAGGTATGAGTTCCAGATGACTCCTAACCTAGCACCCACATTAGAAGCAGTGCTGGAACTGAACGGAAGGTGTAGATTGGACTCCCAAAGCAGATAAACAGTGGTCCCCTTTAACGGTGAGACAGAAATGACAGATTCTTTTTTAGTAACCCTTATTTGACAGGAAATGGGAAGCAGCTTTTGCTCAAGTTAATGAACTATTGGCTAATGCTAGATTTAAATGACTGCAATCCTGTTATTAACTCTACATGTACATGATGTCACAGACAATTTATAAAACTTATCTGGAAAGGTCCTCAGTATTTCCGAGATGTGGGGAAGACTGTAGTATCTTCATACACGTGACGTGTCTTGTGGGGCAGTGACGGAATTCTTGAGGACTGTGAGAAAAAAATTACATATCATAATGGGTAGTACGCCTACACGCACTCTCAAGCAATGCCTGCTTATTATGAAATTGAAAACGAAAATGAAATGTAAATTGTAAAGCCTAGGACTATTACTTGTGAGGAGTTGGATGAATAGTTAATCATTATATACAGCCTCGGAACTCTCATAAGGGTGTTGGTTGAGGCATCTTAGGGAATGGGTCCTAGCCTAAGAGGTAAGAATGAGGGCCACCAGAACTGACGCAGCAGTGGAAGAAGACATTGCGAGGCGGGGAGATGGTGGAAAGAAGGCTAGTGGAGCTTCTAAGGTACATTGAGACCCCAACAGCATATTCTGCAGTTTCCCCAATGGGCCTGGACGGGGGGATAAGGGTTACTGAGTATCTTCCCATTCGACTAAGACACAAAGTAATAACATAGAACCCCCGAATAATAGCTCCTCCTGACCCCTTCAGAAGATGGAACAAAGTAGTAGATAGTGAGCACTGGGTACTCGAGTCAACAAAACATGAGGGACTTGGACTTAGTGTGAGCACTCTCGAGACCCGCAACAGCAAAGTGCATCTCCCATAACGGCACACTAACACGGCAAGATGAACGCCACAACACACCTGGGATACAGCCTGACTCCCATCAGTATAAAGGTTAATTATACCATGAATGTACTGTACGCAGTAGTTCTTCGGTGGCATCGATGTGTTGCACCTTAAGCTATAGAAAAAATATGTATATTGATGGCCTGAGATGTTACTTGTATCTTAAGTGAAATTATAAAGCTTTAAAAAAATACTATAACCTAGAACAACTCAGTTCTGGGCCCATATTGCAGTTGTTTTAATAGAATACCTTTGCAGTAGATGGAATGTTTTGCTAGGATTTCATGCGATTCTTTCAGCTATTAAATATTTCTTTCAGGTGATCCAGTTCTTTCTTTTGGAACTTCACAGTTCTTTACAGAGGACAGTAAAGAACATGTCCAGAGCGCGACGGAGGATGAACACGAAAACACTGGTGAGTGATGTGCACCGGTCATTGGTGGAGGGGTGGAGTGCTGGGGACATGTGTTGATAATTTGTAAATTAGAGAACGTTTTCTTTTTGTCATTGAAGTCTAAAGAAAAGCTGTTCTCTGATTGGTTCTTGTAAACCTTCAGTATCACCTTGATATGCTTGTGAATGACTACAAACATAAAGATTTAGAAAATATGAGCTAATCCAAAAGAAGCAACGTAAGGAAAACAAGTCCCTAATGTGCATTAGTTCACTTTTTTGTTTTTTTACGAACAACAGATAGAATTCTGCACAGTATGTATGTATTGTATTTGTAAAGTGCAGGAATCACCCCCGAAGGGGTATCTCCACGCTGTCGAAGAGCGAGAGTCGGACAGGCACGAGCCACCACACTAGGCTTTAAACAATTCCGTCTTCAGGAGTTTCCTGAAGCGAGTAAGACTGTTGCATGTGCGCAAGCTCTCTGGTAAGGTGTTCCAATATTTTGGAGCCAAATAGGCAACAGTTTTGCCTCCTGATCGAATTTTTCTAAAGCGCCGGACCGCTAGCAGCCCCTTACCTTCCAATCTGAGACAGTGGTTCGGACAGTAAATTTTAACCTTGTCAGCCAGATAGCTTGGGCTCGCACCATAGAGAGCTTTATGGGCTAGGCAGCAGGGCTTACGTTTTATTCTCTGGCTGATAGGGAGCCAGTGGAGGGATTTCAACAGTGGCCCGGGGGAAGTGCATGGTGGTTTCTTGAGGGCCAGGCATGTGGCCACATTTTGGAAAATCTGCAATCTGCTAAGCAGAGATTCGTTTGCGGCTGCCAATAGAGAATTGCAGCTGTCCAGGCGGCCAATGATCAGGGCCTGAATTGGGGTTCTGTGTACAGAGAAGGGCAGCCATAAAAACACTATACGTAGGAGACTCCAAGTATGGAAACAGGTCCCTACAGTGTTCAAAATTTGCTTCTTCATAGATAGCTGAGCATCCAGTCGGACCCCTAGATTTTTGGCCACCGCTGAGGGAGAGTGGGCAGGGTCCAGCACTGTTGGCCACCACTCAGGGGATCAGGCAGTTTGTGCAGCGCCAAACAGCAAGATTTCTATTTTTTACGCATTTAGCTGTAAAAAATGCTCCGTCATCCACTCTGATATGGCTCAGTCACCCTTTTCAAATGTACTTTTCAGAGTCTGACCTGTGATTCAGTATAGATGCACTTCTGCCAACCCCAGTGACTCACCTCATGACTCTTGGCCACTGTTGTTGAGATCATATTGATCCTGGATATGCACCCACAAATTGGTGTACAACTCCGGGATCCATTTGAAAAGTACCCCCAAATGTTCTAGGAACCTTTCTCCCCAAATATAAGGAACGCTTTGTGCATTTCTGTGACTGACCACTGCAGTTTAACTGGTCACAGAGGCACCACTGAAAATGGTGGAAAACCTGCTGTCCTAAATCGGTAAATAGGTTTTCATGTTTTACAGATGAACAGCTGATAAAATCACCAGTTCTGTTGCGTTAAGAAGACAAAACAAAGCTGCTTCACGGTGCCAGTATTGAAGGGAGCAGGGCAACACACTACCAAACAAGAAAAAGCCCAGTCCAGCAATGCTATTTAGTTCCGAAATTACTTGCACATTCTCCTTATATACAGATGTACATGCAGTCAAATGTAAACTACAGTGTTGGATCAATGGCTCTTGGGTAATGATCCTCTGCAGTTTAGGAAATCACTGAATACTTGGCTTTATACTTTGAGGGAGCCAGCTCTTGTTGTCCCTGGGTTGACGCAGACTTTTAACATATGGTGTGGCGATGCCCGATAGTAGCACAGTTCCGGTGGAGATTACGATGTTTCCAAACACCATTCGGTCGGACTCCGATTGATTTCAATGGGAGCATGTGCTCTCACCAACTACACAGGCTCTGATTGAAAAATGGGGTGTTTGCGGAAAACCTTGTACCCTGTCGATGGCACCCCCTTGTGCCCACCACACTGTGCATGGTTGGAAAGGGGGTACACCCTCTGGCCCAAACGGAGACCTCTGGTTTAAGGGGGGCCCTCTATGGGCCCCCAAAGTCCGTTTCCGACAGCCGTTTTGTGTCGGACAGACTGATTCAGAAAGGCTGTCCGAATCCGACATTGGTCGTTTATAACCGAGTAGGAAAGACTGAAACGGTTACCGTCTATCTTAATCGGTCAGAAATGTTTCTGAGTCGGTCGGAAACATGGGTTCCGACATAGGTTAGGATAATCCGAATGCTGTTCGGAGCCTTTCTGACCGATATCGTAAGGTCCCTATATATCTAACTGGGCTGATAGACCTAGCTCCTGTTCTTATCAAAAACACTGTTTGTTGTTACTATTACGTGGAGTGCGCACAGCACATTGACGTCACTGTAACAAATGTAAATGGCGTTACTAGGCACAGTCTGCTTTTAATTTGAACAGTGCTCGGGAGGAGGACAGAATTATGCACGAGAGTTAGCGCTGGAAAGGGCACAATGTTCTCTCCCAAGTGGAACTCTAGTTAATGATTGAGGCCCTGGGACAGTTTACCTACTAGACTCCAGGGATACTTTTGAGGGAGAGGGGCGCCCTAGGTTAAGGACAGGTGCTCCCCTACGAAAACAAATTATGCAGTCTTTCCACTAAATCACTTTCCAGGGGTACTGAAAGTTCAGTAGACCACCAGGGATACATTAAAAAAAGAAGAGGTAGTGTTTGGGTTGTCGTACTCTGGCATCGGGCCATGGCCGTACCTCAAAATGGGCAAAACAGACGTTTTACCGCACTGTGAAGTGCAGATTGGAGGTTTTACTCCCGATATGCACACCTCAGGGGGGGCTAAAAGCCCACCAGAGGCTAGGGCAAATTATAAAAGTGAGCCCAGCAGGATGGTGTCTTGTGTGGACCGCACTACATTCCCTAACTCCGAATGCCCTGTAAACAGCAAACTTTATCCAAAATCATGCTTTTCTGCACAATTCTGTGGAAGAAAGTTCCGGAATGTGCAAGTTTTCACAACATTGACTTTGTTTAAATTTTTCCTCCATTTCTGTTGTGCGAGATAATCCCTATCCCACAAGTAGGATACCTTTTTTTAGCAGGAGAAGTGTGGGAATGCTCAGTGATGGGAATTTCAGGATACCAATGGATTCAAAAACTTTTTCTTACAGAAATATGGGTAAGAAAGATGCATGTTTTAAGCCACAGTTTGAGATTTGTGAGACATTCTGGGTAAGAAAATGTTGTGGGGTCCAGGCAAGTCACTCAACCCTGGAGTGTCCTCAGTGTCTAAGTGGGGCAAAGGACAGCACCGATACAGCAATCACCCACATCATCAAAATGGGTCAATTCTCAGAGCAAAAATATGATGTTTCAATGTTTTTTTTGGGGCCTATCGTGTCGTAGGTAACACAAGTTAGACACTGCTTTCATTGGGAGAAGTGTCGGAACATTGGGTGGTTTCTGGACCTTTCCCTCTCAGAAATGTGAGGAAAGAACATTCTTTTAGCAAAGTTTAAGGTTTGCAAGATATTCAGGGCAAGAATACATTGTTTTGTCCCTACAAGTCATACCACACTGTAGTGTCCTGGTAATCTAGTTTTCAGGAATGTCTGTGTTTAGTTGTTTTCCCAGGGTAGCGACTGAGCTCGGTCGCAAATACCGCTGATACGCAAATCCCAAACAAGTGTCAGTTTTCATGGGAAAATTTGTTTTTGAAATTTTTTGGGAAACACCTTTATTGGGCATGACAGAAAATATTTTAGTTGTTGGTTAACCCACCTCATGCCAAGAACTCTATTAGCTGTGCTTTAGTGGAAATAAGATGCAATGATATGGTCACCAAGCTTGCTTTGGCCCAATAAAATACTGTTCGACTTACTAGTCCTCTCAGGCCTTTGATAATTGTCAGCAAAAGTCATTTGGGCCCAGAATTACAAAGTTTTTGTCTAATGCAAGGCAGCAAGCAATGCTACTGCGCTGCATTGCATCAGCTTATTAGGTCAAAACTGCGCCATATGTACAAAGAAGTAGTGCACACTTACTACAGGCTTGCGCTATAGAGCAGTGGTGTCCGAATTTGTGGTCAGCATAATGTTTGTTCAGGAACAGACCCCTACCTGCACAAAACGAATGCTGGAATGCAATTTCCTCTTTACATTTGTGCTGCAAAACGCAGCACACATGCAAAGAGAAAAAACAAGCAGACATAACAAATATTTCTCCTTCTTCACCAGCCTCCGGGAGGTGCAGGATTTTGGTGCAAATACATGTCTATAAGTATTTGTAGATATGGATTTGTGTTGAAATCCATTGGTGGGTTCACGGAAGCTCACATGCATCACCCGTAGAACACAGCCTTGATGCAAACGAACGCAAATCTGTGTATCACGCATTCTGTCAGCCTTAGCCAGGAAAAAATTTCATCAATTACATTAATGATTACAATTTTTCTGGTAGGACAGGTTAAAAATTATTTCTTGGCTTGGTCCTGTGCAACAAAATTTCAAAAATAGCTCCCCCGCCCCCCCCCCCCCCGCTCCCCCCCCTGGCACTGACCTATATATTCAGTTTAACATAGGTGAGGTTGTGAGTATCAGGTGGATAAGATTTCATTTCTTAAATTTTGTTTCGGAATTTTGCAGAGCTGTTATGTTAGATAACGCTCAGCGACACAACTTCCACTGATGAAAATCACTTTTTGCTGCTGTTCTCATCTTATGTCTCTTCTAAACGTAATTGGTTACTCTATATTTTATGACAAATGGGATTCAGAACTGTTACTCCTGCTCTACTAACTTGTAATTAAACTTTACAATGCTCTTTTTTAAAGTAACCATATGTTTATAATATTTACGGAGTCATGATAATGGAAATTAAGCTTGCTTTCCAATTGCTCATATCTCTGTCCTGTAACTGCATATTAACATGTATAATTATATAACTTCTATGAATTGTTTTAAATATTCAGTGCTTAATTTGAACCAGTGGTTTCCGGTGCTCGGCACCGGCACTTAATTGTCAACAGCAGAACTTATGACAGTATGCCACAAGGTGATGCTGTTTGTCTCATTTGCAGACGAGCACAACCACAATTATTAGTTCAATATAATTTAACAATGATTGATGCCCGCCACCATTGCCATTCTTAGCGCTTTGGAGCCTGGAATAGTCTGTATTGTCACACTTGTAGGAGTGTGATGGTTAGTAGTTGTGTTGGTATGGTCCTCGGTAGCGCTGTTAGGGACAATGGGTAGTGCAGTGACAGTGGCCTTTATTTTTTGGCTACAAGGTCTTCCTGGCTCCTAAGTGGCCCAGCTCCTCAACATGCCCTCCATGCAAGGGTATGCAAGGTGCTCCATCACTGGTCTTCTTAGTCAGGGGGTCAGTTTCTCTCCTTTGAAAGGAGAAGGCATGTTTTGGACTCTAGGATTTGGTCCCAGCCGTTAAAGGGATACATTAGCAACAGGGCCATGCCCCTTGCAAAGCATTTCTCTGTGCTGGTGCAGACAGGAACTCCTTCAGAAGTTCATAGGTGTGCTCAAGGAAGTCCATTACGAAAAGCAAGGGCTAGCCAAATGGCAAGCTTTTTTCAGGGAAGTGCAAACCACTATTATGGTTTTATGGATTTTGTGTGTCCGATGTTAGGCAGACTTAGCTAGGATCTTCAGAGTTGCTAGGTAATTCACAAATCATCCTACATTGGAGACTCCTGCGCAGTGCATGACAGCAACTGGTTTGGCATTTATCCGATGTAGGACAAAGGCCCAGAAACTACATTTGTATTGTGGTATTGTGGTTCTGTCCACTATAGTAGGGCACTGTGTCCATCCTGGACAATATTCTTTTGATATCCTATATACAAGTGAATCATAGATGGAACATATGACACACAATGCTGAGTGTACCACACACCATGGGTTGGTTGAAGGTCTCCTTCCAGTTACCGGAAGTGTAGATATTTTACAGAGGAGTGTCTTGGAAGCACCTATCCTCTCCACGAATGCTGAGAAAAGATATATTTCCTGAGATCCGAATTCATTTGCAAAAGTCAGTCTGCTCATAGCCTGGCATGAAGGAGCAGTCCCCACCCTCTACTGTGGGTGGCAACACAATGTTGGTGCACACCTTGGGTCTCACTGCTGATAAATGTTAAAAAAGTAAATAGCATCTCCAGCGGATTCAAATATTGTTGTGTTCACTGCAGTGACAAATACAGGACAGGTGTGAAAACACTGAATATGGGCATATTCTACTGACAAAATCTGGGGGCATAATTTTCTATTGCACATAAATGATTCAGCTGCACTCTCTTCATGCCCTTAAGATCTAATTAACCCTTCCGTCGCCAACCTGGCCACCCCACAAATCACAAATCTCATCTCCTCTGTCCTCTCCCCCTATCTAGCGATATCTACCCCTCTGCCATTGCAGAGTTCTGCACCATCAAAATGTAGGCCTTTGCTGTCATCCTCCCCATTTATCATCAGTTCCAACATCTGTTGTAATAATGAAGTTATGTAATTTTTATTTTATAAAATCTGTCCCTTACATGATATTTACTTTTCTTTTCATTCTTCAGCGCCCAATTCAGAGACAGGATGTTTGATTGAGAAAGAGTCCAGTACATGCTCATTAAAAAGAGTCTACAAGAGTGAGAGAAACTTCACCTGTACTGAGTGTGAGAAGAGTTTTAACAGGAAGGAACTTCTTTTGGCCCATCAAAGACTTCATCCAGAAATAAAACTGAAGCCTTACCTATGCACCGAGTGTGGAAAGAGCTTTACTGAAATGTCAAGTCTTCTTTGGCATCAAAGGTTTCATACAAGAGGAAGGCCTTTTCACTGCTCTGTGTGTTTGAAGAGCTTTACTCGAAGGCAAAGCCTTCGAAGGCATGAAATGATTCACACAGGAGAAAAGCCATATCATTGTAATGAGTGTCAAAAGAGTTTTAATTTAAAGCAAAACCTTCTAACTCACCAAAGAATACATACTGGAGAGAGGCCCTACCAGTGCTCTGAGTGTGAGAAAAGCTTCACTTACAGGCAAGCTCTTCTAAACCATCAAAGAACCCATACAGGAGAAAGGCCATATCCGTGCGCAAACTGTGTGAGAAGCTTTAGTCAAATGTCAGATTTTCTAGAACATCAAAAAACACACACAGGAATGAGGCCTCATCATTGCACAGAGTGTGATAAAACCTTTGCTCATAAGCGAACTCTTATAAGACACCGAAGAACACACACAGGCGAGAGACCCTATCACTGCAATGAGTGTGATAAAAGTTTTACTCTCAGGCAAACTCTCCTCAAGCATCAAAGAATACACACAGGAGAGAAGCCCTATCAGTGCATGAAGTGTGAGAAAAGCTTTACTCAAAAGCAAACTCTCCTCGTCCACCAAAGAACGCACCTGTGAGAAAGGCCCCATCAATGCAGTGAGTGCGAGGAAAGCTTTATTGAAACGTACATTTTTCTAGACCACCCAAGAACAGATCCTTGAGAGGCACTGTCACGGCTCAGTGCGTGAGAAGAGCTGGACTGGAATTTTGAATCTTATTAATAAAATATTATAAACCGGAGAGAGACACTTTCAATACATTGAGTGTGGTAAGGTTGTAGGGCAACATGTAATTGTGAGAGGGAGAATGCATTTCCCCACAAGCAACCTCTTCTAACGCATCAAAGAGTACACATAGTTACCAGATCCTTTCAGTGCATTGACTGTGAAAAAAGTTTTACTAGAATGCACCACATAGCACACTGGAGTGATTACATAGCAAACCTGTGAAAATGGGAAAACCTTTATTCAGAAGCCATATCATCTAATACACTAAGGTATCCACAGAGAAGTCAAACTTTGCAATTCTTGCTGTGTCTCCTAAAAATCCACTCATGGAAAGCCATTTCACTGCACTAACATAGGAGCTTTATCTGAAAGGGCGATCTTCAAAGTATTGGAAAAGGAATGTAGCTCTTCTTCTTCGCTAAAGTTCCTATTCTGATTCACGAGTGTACAGCATGGAAAAATACCCCAAGCAGAAGAAGTGAATAAAAATGTATGAGATAGTTGAAATATACAAAACTAAAGGGGAACAAACAACAGCACAAAGTCAAAATCGAAAATAATGTTTATTCTTAAAATGAAAACGTGTGAACACAGTAGGACACTGAAAAAAATGGATTCCAACACAGAAGTAGGCAGGAGTTTAAAGCTGCATTAGAGAAACAGTTAGGCATTTTAATTACATAGCTATCTCCACACACAAAACACCTGGAAAAAGATGATGCAAAGTGCATTGAGGAAATTGACCTACATGGCAGAAAACGTGGGAACTGGTGAAGGAGCACCATCTCCTGAACCCAGCTCAGGAGTTCTGAAGTTGTAAGGGCCTTGTAAACTAGCATCCTGAAAATACCATTCGCAGTGGTTTTCGATGCTTCTTGCATGAGGATCAATGCTTGTTCCCTCCCACTATCTTGAAAACCTCAACACACCAACCAAAGTCACATGGTGTGTGCTTCCATAATTTGATACACAAGAAATGGGTCATATGTGTAGTACACACCAATACTCACTTTCTCCGCTTCTTTCCTGCACCAATCCACTCGTTATAACGCTGTTGTGCGTACATCAGCCTCCTGATACCATGACCCCTTGGCAAATGCTACACACACATTTAAATCAATTTACTATATACTCGTAACACAATTGAACAATTTTCTCCTAAAACATTGCAAGATATGTTTGACCTAAAAATGTATAAGTGTAACCTGCCCTGTCGAATCACCCCCCCAACCCACCTACATTTTACCTAGCTGCCTTACCTACCGTCCACACTACCTCCAACAGTCTCTGCCCCCTGGTAGCCTCATTCGAAAACTGACCTTTTATACCCGTCAGCATAACTCAAGAATCCCTGTTGCTAGGCTGCTGCATCCTATCCCCTACTGAACCCCAACTAATCTACCTCAAAATTGCCCTATCTAACCTCCGACGCTAACCCTAACAATCCTGTTACCCAGACAGCTATATCATATTTCCAGTCGGCCTCCAACTGTCCCCCCAACCTGTCTTTTTCTACTTCAAACCCGTCTGGCCCATGGTAGGTCTGCCCCTAAACCAATCCTATCTAACCCATTTTCTAGCTGCCTGTATCTACCTCTCGCCCTAACCCAAAACCTTTCCCCTGATAGCCCCTTCCGGAACCCTCCCTAACTCCCTCCCTGGTCGCACTGTCCCACTTCCAACCTTAAACCCAACAATTCCTGTTCCCCGGCTGCTACATCCAACTTCATCCTACCCTAACATTCTCTAACTGCTTTTACTGACTGCCATCTCTAACTAAACCCCACCGGACCCCAACCAACCCATCCTCCAGCTGCCTTTCCTAACTCCCACCCGAACATCAACAGTCCTGGTGTTCTGGACGGTCAGCTACCCCCACCTGACACCATGTAACACATTCTTTAACCGCTTCCGTGCGGCGCGAATTCCCCGCCCATGCTGACTCCGCCTTGCGCGGGCGGAGTCATGACGGAACAGTTCCGTCATCAGCACAGCTCACCCGTAGCTGATGACGGAACCGTTCTGTCATCAGCCTGGAAGGGGTTAACTGTTCTTTGCTATGTCCATTCAGCACCAAATAACCCATTTTTGCATACGCTAATGTGATCCTGCTACAAGCAACTGGGTAGCACAATATAGCCTTCTTGATTATCAGCTACAAGGAATGGGAGGTGGAGGAGGTGGATGAGGTAGGTGAGTGATGCTTCTGCTATCCTAGGCAAGTAAGTGGCTGCTGGGAGTCATTGGCTACTCCACTACCTCCAGAAACTCCAATAAGCATCTGAAGAGCAAACATTGAGGCCTGTTGTCCCTGTTCAACTCCTGTGTGGCCTTTTGCTTCCTTAAGAGTCCCTCCTCCTGGTGCAAGGTGTTCCTCCGTCTTACATACCAGACACTTTGGGAGTTTGTTTTTGAAAAATAAAAACATTTTAAATGTTCGATGGGCGGCCATCAAATCTGATGGTGGCTGTACCCCAAACTTGTAGTACAGTGAAAGGAACTGCTGTGTCCGCAGTTCCTTTCAATGTGGAGAGAGGACCACCGGGAAAGGTTTCATTTCGAAATTTGGCATGCAGAATACCCTTGGGATGGCAGACTTAATGTCCTTCGCCATGCAGACGAACACCATCTGCCAAACTCTAGATCAGGTCCTTAGTTTTTAGCAACTCTTAGAAGAAGATAATATGTAGTGTTGTTCACCTGGTTGGGCTTATTGCTTGCACAGTTTGATACACAAGAAATTAATGCTCTCTGGTGGAAAAAAATATTCAACAACAGAAAACTCAAGCAGTGCAAAACAGCACACCTCTATCCAAAGTGTGATTAGATTAAATTAAATTTTTGTAAAGCGCATGGCTGCCTCGGCAAAGAGGCGTCCCAGCGCTGGAGCAAGACTAAGCAGGGGACCAGACCCAAGGTATTAGGCCTGAGAGAAGAGCCAGGTCTTCACAAGATGTCTGAAGGCCTGATGATCAGGGTTACTACGAATGTGTAGGGGGAGAGAATTCCATAGGGCGGGGGCCAGATGTCTAATGGAGCGGCCACCGGATCTGGTACTGCGTATGCAAGGGGTACGTGCAAGACACAAGTTCGCCGAGGGCAATGCTCACGGTGGGATGTAGAGGGTGCACAGATCGCCTAGAATGTCTGGGGCGATTCCTGTCAGTATCTTATGCGTGATACAGAGCGCCTTGAAGCAAACACGCTGTTCGAGGGGCAGCCAATGTAGGTGGTGGAGGAGATTAGAGGCATGGCTGTACTTAGGGAAGGCAAAGATGGCGCGTGCTGCCGTGTTCTGGACCCACTGTAGTCGGTTAAGCACGGATTTATTGGAGCCGAGAAGAATCACATTTCAGTAGTCCAGGCGAACCAGGATAGAGGCTTGAATAATCAACTGGCGTGTTTGGGCATCAAAAAGACCCAAACTCGGTCTGATGCCGCGCAGTAGTCCAAAGCACTTCCCTGCCACTGATTTGGCTTGTGTTTCAAGATTACTGTCTTTGTCAAGTATGAAGCCCAAATTTTCACCACGGGTTTTGGGGCAGGGGGGTCACCAAGAGCCAGGGGCCACCATTCATTAGTCCAGAGATGGGATTCTTTGCCAACCTGGAGAATCTCAGCTTTGGTGGAGTTCAATTGCAAAAAGTTAGCTGTCATTCATTCCGCGATAGCAGAGATATCTTCTTTAAATGTTATTTTGTCTTGGCTGGGGTTATTGTACAGGGCAATCACCAGTTGGATGTCGTCATTTTATGACACCAGGGAGACATACTGCTGTCAGCGATTGAAACAAGGTTTCATGTGCAAAAGGTCAAAGGGGCAGGAGCTCTTGGAAACCAAAAGAACGATAAAAAAACTCAGGCAAGCAGCACACCTATTGCTGTCCTGCTAAGGAGGCCTGTGTCCAGGGTCTGATTGCCGACCTAGCCTCTTTGCACTCATCAGCTTCCAGAGGGTATGCCTCATTTCAGGGAGTGATGCAAGGCCTTCACTGGCCCTCAGGAGGTTGTAGGCAATGTTCTGCCTCATTGACTGTTCACGTTTTTCCCTGTTTCGAAAAGTGCAATGGTCAAACTGCCCTGCTATACAAGCAAGGCCATCTGTATCCTCCCACTCATCGTCTGAGTCCTGATTCTAGGGCTCATACACTGCTGAAGCCTCCAAAGAGCAGCTTGATACCTGCCAGCCCCCTACTGGCCAACCATCATTGTAGCAATGCCAGGTGCCAGAGCTTGGGGGTCAGTGGACGTGGTTGGGGGTGCAGACGCACAGGAGGTAGTAGCAGAGGCAGAGGTGGTGGAGACAGTGGCAGCAGAGGCAGGTGCAATGGAGGGGTGGCAACAGCACTAGGGTTGATACAAATGCAATAGAAGCAAAACAGGCAATGGAGGTGGGAGGGTAGGTGTGATGGAGTTGGCGGCAATAGAGGCAGGGACAGTGCAGTTGGAGACAGTAGGGATGATGGAGCTGATGTCCGGAGAGATGGGGCAATTAAGTTAGCTGACTGGGTCAGCAGATATGGCTGTATATTAAAGGACTGTGTTGGTGGTAACAGATGGCAGGGGTGCTGTTGACAGAGACATGGGCATTGGTGGCGGTGCGGCATGAGGTGTAAAGGTGGTGGCAGTAGAGGTAAGGGTGAGGAATATGGCAGCAGGAGGCAGGGGAGGGAGTTTAGCAGGAGAGGTGATGAACTGATGGAGGTGGCCGCTGCAGAGACTGGGTGATGGAGGCTTCAGCAGCATGGGCTATGAGGGTGGTGGCAGAAGACGAAGACGAAGGGGAAGTAGGAAGGGTGATGGAGGCAGCAGCAGCCTGGGCTATGAAGGTGGTGGCAGAAGACGAAGGGGGAGTCTTACCTGGCAGCCAAAACATGGAACTCCCTCCCTGCACACCTACGAATGACCCAGGACCACCCCACCTTCAGGAAACACCTCAAAACCTGGCTTTTCGAGCAGTAGCAGCACTCCCCCCTCCAGCGCCTTGAGACCCTCACGGGTGAGTAGCGCGCTCTATAAATGTTATTGATTGATTGATTGAAGGGTGATGGAGGCAGCAGCAGCCTGGGCTATGAAGGTGGTGGCAGAAGACGAAGGGGCAGTAGCAAGGGTGATGGAGGAGTCTGTAACATGGACCGGAGCGGTGGCGCTCTGGCAGGGTCTTCGGTGGCAGCCAGCAGGGTCAGTGGCAGCAGGGGTGAAGGAGGTGGTGGTGCCTTCTGAGGAAGGGGCAATGAAGGCGATGGCAGCAGGGGTAGCAGCAATGAAGATGGTGATCAGGGCAGGAGCAATGGAGGGGCCCTAGCAGCACCCTGTGGGTTGTAGGTGGTGGTAACCGCATTGTGAGTAGAGAGGGCACTGCAGGCAATAGAGGGAGTAACAGCAACAGCGATGGCACTTTCCTGGAGGCTGTGCTTTCCAGATTAGAGGTCCTTGAAATGTTTTGCTACGGTTTAAGACACGATTTACTTGGGATTTTTTGGAAGCTCTAGAAGGACGGTGCTAAAGGCATGAGGCTGGATACTAGAGACCTTTTAGTACTAACTTGTTATGGGGACAGCAGATGGCTCACCAGCATGTGGAAGTAAACCTCTATTTGGCAATAGACACACAGTCTCATTGACTGTGTTTTGCAGGAGGTTGAAAACACATTTATGAGTACTGTACAATGTATTGTGCTTATGTAAAAAGAACATTATTTGGTTTTAATCTTTTGTAAATTGAATAAGGTAAATATTAAAAAGTGTGGATCATCAGTAAATTAACTGTATTGATGATATCACAGGTGTCATGCTTCAATGTGTTCAGGCACTACATTACCAGCTCTTCTTTGTAAGTTGAAAGCGATAAAATTAATATTTTCTCATTGAGTTTTTAGGAGCAGTGAAGTTTGGGCTAGCTCTTTGTGAGGAATGTTATCTATCCTCTTGAGAATGCATGCAATTGTTTTAGTATAATTGGCTCACTCTGAACAAGATTCTCAATGTCTCATGAGGGTTATCTTCATAGCCAGCTTTAGCGTTGGTGGTGTCCGGTGCGACAATCTTTTTGGCCACCCCCTCCATATGGTCTCATTCTCACATTCCCTCACTACCACCCGGCAAAAGTGCCCCTCATCTCTCCATAGTCCCTCTCTCAAATACATTTCATATATTTAAAAGCAGTGGTAAAGGCCGGCTTTACTAACATACAGAACTGTTCCTTGCAGCAGGCATAATAACCCTCTGCGCCTCCTTATGGTAAGTCAACACTGCCACTAGATAAAACTCCAATCTCTCTGTCTGGCAGGAACGTTAATCACAAGAGTTAGCTAGACATTTTTATTGCTGCTTTAAAGCTGGACGCACAAGGAACTCTGCTGCAGGGGCTTTTAAATCGTACGTTATTGCTAGGAGTACTCTTCTGCCTGCACTGGGTGCACCACCATAGAGCTGGCCCTGGTTATCTTGACTGAGTTGACATATGTGTGTGTGTGTGTGTGTGTGTGTGTGTGCATGTGGGTGTACGTGTGTGGGTACATGAAGACAGGCTGCATTTGCTGAGAGAGATATTGCCAGTTCCCGTTGTTAGTCAATCAAGGTTAGGCCCATTTCCTGGAAGAACAGCACCCTGTCACAGCCTGCTTGGCACATATCCATCAATAATAAAGATGAAAGCTTTTGGTTGGAAATTTGAACACTGAATGGGATCCAAGGCACAAGTAGAGAAGAGGAGAAGGCATTGGGATATGTACCTCGGTCATGAATGGACACCGAAACACACATCTGCTTCTCATGGTCACACACCAACAACCCTTGAGATTGAAACCTGCAAGGATGAACATATCGAAGTCTACCCATTGGATTAAGGAGAAAGGTTGCCAGATTATTTGCTATTAAAGACCGTGTCACCTGGACATCTGTGACACCTCAAATGCAGGGTAGTGCATATCACTGTGTGTGGCCCGAAATTTGTCCAATTTTCCTGCTGTGCTGTTTTTTGGAAAGGTAGCAAGGGCTCTCCGGCATTCCTTCAAAGACACATAAGAGACTTCATCTGTATTATCCTCACTTTCATGTTAATGACTGTTTGTTTATTCTTTGAATTCATGCAATTGTTATGGGAGATCACCTGTGCTTTTACCATAGTACTGTGATTCAATGAATTATAACTGCTTTCAAGTAAATCACATTGTAACTGCATTGGTGTTTGTGTTTCTGTTGTTTCTACATGGTCTTTCCCACGTGGCTGCATTTAGAATATCCTGTTGAGTTGGACATTGATTCGTAAACACACCTGTCAACAAATAATTTTATAGGAAGTGTTTGCTGGTGCATACGTGGCCGACGAAAGAGCAATGTTAATGTTAATGAAACTTGTTAGTGGCCTTGTTAAAAATCCCCTTTAAAACGTAAGTCTTCTTGCTGGGTGAAAACTGAGAAGGCAGAAAAGGCTGCCAAATCTTGACAGTACTAATAGTATAAGTTTAGTGGTGCAATGAAGAATATCCAGCAGCACATGACAGTACTCCAAATGCCAGATATAAGCAAGAAGTACCAGCCCTGACGGAACCGTAGATCCATACACAACTGATGTATACAAATGCCTCATGAAAGATTACTGTGTACTATTAAGCTGTGACAATACCTGTATGTTTAGTAGTGCCCGTAATGATTGATATTATGTGCTGTTATAATAGTTTTTGGTACATCCCGTGTTGGTTTTTGACTCTGCAGGGACCTTTAGTAATGGTGTGGGGTACTGAACTTTGGTGGAGTTTCCAGCTGTTAGAGACTGCTACTGCAGGCCGATGGTGTTTTAAATTGAGTATTAGGAGGCTGCTCAATTCAAATATGATAATTGTGCTTGGGCTCGGCAGAATCCTTAAATTAAGCTTTTCACAGTAGTGGTGGTAGTTTGTTTCCAAGATGGCCACCGCATTTCAGCACTATGGACTTGGTTGCAAGCTCTTGCCCCTTTTCTGTGTCTTCTGCTACCATCACAGATAAAGCAGGCAGTCTGCATGCAATTGTAAATATTATTTAGTGCAGAATGCACAATGCTTGCTTAAATGCAAAAACTTTGTAAACCTATCAACCGCAGAACGTTTTCATTTTGGGAAGTTGAAAATTGCTACCCACCCCCCATGAACTCTAAATGAAAACAGGATATTAGCAGCTGCCTGACAATGGCTCGGAGCAAATGAAAACATCGAGCCCTTGTGTGAGGTGCTCCTAAGGAAAGGAAAAATGAGTCCCTTTCACAGTTGCTAAAATGGGACAAGTGTAAGGCTGCAAGTAATGGGGCATTGCTTCATGGAATTAAACAACTGACGATAAGGAGGGACAAATAGGAAAGATTATCCAATTGGAAGCAAGGATTTTAAAAGGACACTGAAAGAAACAAATGAAAAGCCATGGGCGGGCATTAACCCCACCAAGTATATACAACATGTCTCGAAGAGACAGTACAAGTACTGCCTAGACCTGACCTAAAAATGAAATAAAACCTAACCATGTAAAGTTTTAGGTGCAGTTCATGTCATGCTGATGTCCTTCACAACCAAAATTGTGTGTTCTATTTCCTTGTAAGTTAGTTTCCTATGACAATTGGGTGTGCTGACTTTCAGCAATGAATTTACACAATCAATCAGACATTAAGGCAGCATCTATTTTTTGTTAAATCCTTTCAGCTGAGAATAGTCTTGCTTTACATAAAAATCATTGAAAAATGCACCATTTAATTGTATCCTGCAAGTAAAGCTCTGGGAAATTCTGGAGAAACATGAATATCACACTTTATTTATTGTGACTTATAAGAAACATCCGTGACAGCACTTTTGCAATAGTCCGGGGTGAGCAGAGAGGCAAAACCTTACAGGAATTTTAGTTAATAAGTGGGGTCCATTGAGACTCCACTCATACATCAATGGATCAACTTTCCAATATAGTTGATCATTCTCCCACTGTAGCTAACACTCCCTTTAGAACTCAGACGTATTCCAATGACACTGTCAATGTCTCTAAAACCCACTTAAGAGATTTACCAATTTTTGCAAGGATCAATGTCTTGGTATGAAAAAGATTTAAAATAAATGTTAGTGAGATGTGTAACTGTAGATACACATGCTATATGTGTGTATATAAATATATATACTCCTGCCATCTTGTATGGGACTTGGATGTGTGCAACTAGTTTTTCTTCAAAGAAGTCTGAGTCACGAGGTGTAGTGACTCCACCTATTACGTATAATGCACATGGGCATCAACTCCATTGTTTTATCCCCCTCCCCCCGGTGAGTTAGGATATGTTTGTATAGAGATTGGAGTTGATGTCTCTCGGTGTTCTGATGCTTTCATACCCATAGAAAAAAAGATTGTTTCTGTGAGATCTTCCACGTTGTCGCAACTTCCGTTGGGCTCGGAATCCGGATAGTTCGCAATGCCCCTACGGGGCCCACGCTCCTCAGAGCCTTCATTCTCCGTCTTCTATCCTCAAGAATGCGTTCCTCGTAATTGAAAGGAGTGCTTTCCAGTGCTGCTCACAGTGTAGAGTGTAGTACCCCTGGACAAACCTCCATCAGGTCTGCAACCTCTGACCCCGGAGCACGACAAGGCCTTATGCGTGACCTGTCTCGCCTTCCACTCCAAAAAGGTCTTGAGGAACCGATGCAATTGGTGTCTTACTCAGCGCACCATGTTTCAGTGACAAGAGAATGATAACTGACCTCTTTGGGGAGGGGGACTTCTAGGGAGAAGAACTTCATGGGCCTTCAGGCGAGCAAACCGTCCATTTTAGCCCAGAATCCAGCTTACAATCTGCATCAGAGGAGAAAGAACTACAGGCCATTGAAGTGCACCGAAAAAAGATGTCGACCATGAGTATCACCACCACTCCTCCACCCCTACTACGCCACCACTCTCAGGCCGAGCACCGTTCTTGAGGGGGTCGTTCATTGAGGCCAGAATTCAAGCGCCAACCGCTGTCTGATGGCCACGGTCTGCACCAACACAAGGCTTTGGATCCAGCACCGATCCAGCCTTAGGCATCGAAACAGCCGCCAAAGACCGGGCATCCAGCACGGACAACAGCCTCTACGCTTATTGTTCCCTCAGTGCCAACACCAAAACAAGCCTTGAAGCCTTCCTCAGTTCTGCGAACTCCATTGGCTCCACTAACACCATCTGCTCCAGTGGGGCAGTTATCGTCTTCGGTGCCTAAGAGGTCGACGCCAAATGTGCTATCCTCCACGGCCTCTGAGAAACGGAAGCAGCCAATTTTACAACGCTTGCAGCAGGAGCTCGATCTCAAGCAAAAGCGAATTCTAATACTTCCACAAACTGACATGTTCCTCACACAGCCTGCTCCCAAGGCTCTGGACACCATTCCACACCAGAGGAAGCTGACTTTAGAACAGTCTCTCTGAGTGGAGCCTGAACCATCAGCCAAGGGCAAGAATCTCCATGACTCAGGCAGTAGTCTACTTCCAGCCTGACCCTGTCCTCGTTCTCCTCCTTCTTCCTTATTCCCCTCTTCTGCCACTCTGATCTTCTTCTCCACCTTCTCCTCCGCCTGGGGGTTCCCCACATTCACAGTTCAATAACGAGAGAGAGTGGTCACCAGACCATCCTCCAGGGAGGGAAGAGTCTTTTTTAAGGATAAAGGATACACTCTCCTTCTTTGATATTTGTAACACTCTGCTTTCTGGTAACCCAGTGGTTTTCTTGTTAGACCCTCACCCACTCTGGGTGGCATGCTTCATCATCGGGCCTCACCCTAATCTCTAGAACTTAGGATGGACTCGACCATATTCAAGGTGCATTTTAAATATAGTTATAGCCCAGGGTATTGAAGAAGAATAGAAATACAGTAAACATTATCATTATCCCTTTAATTGTGTTAATTGTGGTTGTTCAGGTATGACTAAAAACCAATGTAAGGGAAAGATGGGGATATAATGGCTCTGTTACCCTGCTAGTTTGTCGACATGTTTCAGCTCTCAATCTAATGACTGTTTGGGTCCAGGATTTTCATCAGGACAAGTAAAGTGCCCTAGGGTCCATTTCATGTCTACCTATCTACTTATAAGGCACAAACAACATGCAGCATATAAACATGCACTTACAGGGTTTACTCGCCGAATGTGACCATAAAAGCAGAGGAAGGAAAACTCTCCACTAAACTGCACACGAAACCTACGATCAAAAATAGCCTTCTGGGGCGTGGCCGAGACAGCGATGTGAGCGGACGTGTCTCGCCTGAGCTCCGTCGCCCCGCTGCTTTCATAGGCCTGTTTCTGCGTAGTTTCGGGGGAACATCCACTTCTGGGGTCCCCCCGTGCGCCAACGACCCTGCTGGTGTCTTTTCTGGGCGGCGAACGGCGGCTGTGGAGCATCCTGCGGTTGCAGCACCGGCCTCCGGGACCCCCGCGGTCGGCCGCTGGCCGCCATCTTGTCGTGGTCCCTCTGCTGCACGCTTCGGCTGGCTCCCGGGGAGAGGCCCGACACAGCGCCCCGGGTGAGGCTCCGGAGCACCCCTGCTCCCTCCTGTGGCCTCCCTGCACCAGCGGAATCAGCCTGTCGCCGGCGGAGTCGCGCCGGAGCTGTCGGAGCCGAGCTGCCACGAGCGGGGCACACAGCGGCGGCCTGGACGCCGAGCCTACGCGAGCCCCCGGCTTCGACGGGGGAAGCAGGCCCAGACACGAGGACTTGCCGGTGGCCCCTGCCCACGAGCCTCTGCTCCATCGCCCGTCGCTGGACCCACCCGGTGAGCTGCAGCGCGCTGACCTCCTTTCCCCCCCCAGCTGCCTTCCCGGGGGGTCCGGCGATTGCGGGGCTTGGCGGTTGATCTTCCCGCCATCTTCTCCCCTCGGCGGAGGGCTGACCCCGCTCACGGAGGATCCCTGCCGGAGTGCCCTCGACTACCCTGAACTTACTGGCAGCGGCCTGGGGTGCAGCCCGGTCGCTGCGTGCAAGCGGGCCCTGAGCCTTGGTGGACCCCACATCCTCTAGTCGAGTTCTCTGGCCGCCCCCCTGCTAAGGCCCGGCCCTGCCAAGCCTGGTGGGCCGCAGACCGGGCGCACCTGCCGCGACCACACGGGGGCCCCGGGAGCCTTTGCCTTCTGCTTTCCCCGGCGCTGGGCCTCCCGCAGTTGGGGAGCTGGTACGCCTGGGGGGCCCCCCTGGACACTCTCTGGCTGCTGTGAAGGGGCTGGCTGGATGCTGCACTGGGGATAGGCCCGGACCCTGGTGAGACAAGGGGACTGCGCCTTGCCAGGAGTCTTCGGCGGCCCCAGCCTGTGGGCCTCAGGCCCGATCTGCCGTGGGACACCTGTGTCATCACCCACCACACGTCTCTCCTGCCTTATCGCTACCTGGCCCCCCCGGTTGCGCTATCTGCTCCCGCTCTGGCGGCCCCACCACTTCTGGACTCCTTCATCTTGAGGGCGCCCCACGCCCTGCCAGCGGACGGACCCGACTGCGGACCTGCGAGGGCAGCGATACGCATTGCCATCTCCTGCATCGTGGCCTTGCGCCCTAGACCGTGGAACCCGGGCAGCTACACCACAGGGCACCAGTGTGTCCTCCCTCGGCGCACCTCCCACCTTAGCCCGGCGATTGTGCGTGGAAGCCGGACCTGCCCCCCTCTGCCCTGCGACGCCTCGAGTGGACCATGACTCGCGGCAAGGGAAACAAGCCGGACCCTCCACCCACGACGACCAGAGGGGCGTCAGTAACTTCTATGTGGGGCAAGGCGGGCTCCCCACCATCCTCTGGGGGCCCCTCATCAGCTTCAGGGGGAAAGCCCCCGCCGCCAGCCGACTCTCCACCGGTGACACAGGCCTTCATGACCTCCTTCATGGCTGATCTGAAGACAGAGATCGGATCCCTCAGAACGGAGGTCCACACCTGCGTCAAGGAAATGCGCAGGGAAGTCACTGACCTCGGCGATCGAGTCGACGGCCTGGAGAAACCGGTCGACTCCCGCACCGAAGACCTGGAGCAGATCTGGCAGAGAGTGGCGACCCTTGAGGAACAACACATCCAGCTCCAGATCAAGCAGGAGGATTTGGAAAACAGGGGGCGACGCAACAACCTCCGCATACGGGGTGTTCCACTTGGAGAAGAAGGGACTAATACCATGGCCTACGTGGCCCTGCTCTTGCAGGCGGTGTGGGGCGAAGAGGACGCCCCCCCGCCGCGCCTCGACCGTGCACACCGGGTCTTTGGAGCGGGAGGAAAAGCGGGCCTCCTGCCCGACATCGTCACTAGACTCCACTACTTTACTGAGAAGGAGGCCATTTTGAAGGCAGCTAGGGACACTCCGGACTTGCAGTACGAAGGCCACAGGATCCAGATCTTTCAGGACTTGGCCCCCACAACGCTCCATAGAAGGAAGGTCTTCCGCCCGATCACCGAGAAGCTCCGGACCCTCAACGTCTCCTACCAGTGGGGCCATCCTTTTGCTCTCATCTTCAAGTGGAAGGGCAAGCGTAGGGCTCTCCGGTCCTACCGAGAGGCGGCCCACCTGCTAGGCATGCCGGAGTCCCCGGACCACAGCCCGACTCGCCCCCTCCGCTCGGAGAGGGCCCCCCCGCGCCCGGATTGGTCCACTGTGCGCCCCCGCCGAAGGTCCCCCCCGGTGGACGCGCTCTCTACTTCTCAGACCAAACAGGACATCATAGCACACATCCGCTCCCTTGAGGGCGATCGCGAGGAGCAGGCCTCCCAACTCCTCGCTTCTGGCTCGGAGGGTGGGGATCGCCCCTCAACGCCGGACGGCCGCTGATCACTGCTGTTGTATCTCAAGCTACCCTGGGCGCGCGCTTGCCAACTGGGCGCCTGGCTTTGCCCTCACCTACCACGGTGGCCTGCCCCCACTGTTCTAGACATGGCCGACACCCCCCGCCTCTTCCAGGCCGAGCACCACATCGCCGAGCCCCAGCGCTCTGCGGGCGCCTGTCCGGGCTGAATGGACCCCACGGCCCGGTGCACCCCCCGAACTACCTTGAGGCAGCGGGGTAGACGGGCTCTGAGACGACTTGTTTACACGCTACTTCTCCAGATCTCCGCTCCCTCCCTTTGTCCCGTAGGAAGTGACATTCCTGAGTTCGTCCAAACCCTCGGGTAGAGGATGTCCGGTACCTGGGACACTGTACTTTGGGCCCGTTGGCCTGTTTTGGTTCTGTTTCCGTTCTGCGCTTTATCTTCTTTCTTCCTCTTCTCTCTTCCTACTTCCCCCTTACACGTCCCTCTCTTCCTGTTCCTTCCCCGCGCTTGCGGAGGGGTGGCATGGTGGGCCCTGCGGGGGTTGCTGCGCGGGCGACGAGTTGACGCTTCTGCTGCCCCGCTTGCGGGAAGGTTTGCTAGGCCGGGACTTGCGCGACTTTCACCCACCTTAGCGCTATGACAGCAAACATCCCTACACCCTTGAAGGTCCTCTCCCTCAACGTCAAGGGGCTCAACTCTCCCAACAAGCGAAGGCAGATATGGCGCTACCTCCTGCACCACTCCCCGGACATTGTACTCCTCCAAGAGACACACCTCCTCAGAGGGGACGTCAAACGCATGGCGCACCCTAGATACCCCACACAGTTCTGGGCATCCTCTGACACCAAGACAGCGGGGGTGGCAATCCTCTGTAGGGCTGGCATTAGGCGGGGACCCGTGAAACCCTTCAAAAGCACTGACGGGCGCTTTCTCCGAACCACGGTACAGATAGGCTGTGCACAGTTCACTCTGGGATGTGTGTATGCACCCAACCAGTCGCAGGACAAATACCTCCAGGCACTACTGCGGGAACATTTCCCAACGGGCGACGCTAATACAATCCTGGGCGGAGACTTCAATCTTGTCTGGGACCCCGAGCTGGACCGCGCGGGCGCCCCCCTCAACGGCGCGGGAGCGATGTCTTCTACCCTCAGGACGCAGCTTACAGACCTGGGTCTTGTGGACGTGTGGCGCTATCACAACCCGGGGTCCCGAGACTACTCCTTCTACTCACATTCCCACCGGACGTACTCCCGTATCGACTATCTGTTTACCTCCCTTGAACTGGCCCGAGACTCCTTAGCTGCCGCCATATCCGACATCTCCGTGTCGGATCACGCCCACGTAGAGCTGTTATTGCAGGATCCTCAGGCTTGTGCCCCTCGCGAACGTAGGTGGGTGCTCCCGCCGAGAGTCCTTCGAGACCCGGATGATGTCGCCAGCATCCGTGACGCCATAGACTCGTATTTCACCGTTAATGACACCCCTGACCTGCCCTTTCACACGGTGTGGGATGCCTTTAAGGCCACCATTCGGGGCCACATCACCTCCCTGGCTGCGGCGCGGAGGAAGGAGGTGTTCAAGTTGGAAACTGACCTGGCCAGTGAGATCAAGCTGGCGGAGGCCCGAGATCGGGACGCTCCCACTCGGACGACAAAGAGAGCCCTTGCCAATCTCAGGGGGCAACTCCGCGCCCTGCGCACTAACAAGGCGGAATTCTCCCTGCTGGCGCTCAAGCAACGGTATTATGAGGGAGGGGACAAGGTAGGTCGCCTACTAGCAGGCAGACTGCGGGCGCGCGCCGCTAGGGCCCACATCGCTAATGTCAAGCGGCAGGATGGCACCCGTGTCACTTCTGAGAGGGCCAAACAGGCTGCATTTGTTGATTACTACTCCTCTCTTTACGCTGAGGAGCCCACCTCTGCGGAGGCACGGGAGGCCGTACTCGCGAACTTTGAGGGATCCCCGCTGTCCCCGGCGTGTGCAGCTACGTTGGAGGAACCCCTGCGGGAAGAGGAAGTGACAGAGGCTGTCGGGGACCTCCCCGTGGGGAAAACCCTGGGGCCGGATGGCCTACCGCTGGCCTTCTATCGCCTGTTCCTGACCCAGCTCCGCCCGCATCTGCTGCGCCTCTACAGCTCCTTTTCCGGCGCCATCGGCCCGTCCCCTGACATGGGCATGGCGGAAATAGCCTTGATCCCCAAACCTGGGAAGGACCCTGACCTGTGTGCTTCCTACCGCCCCATCGCCCTCCTTAACACCGACCTAAAGATATACACCAAGATCCTGGCCAAACGGCTGGATCCGCACATGCCGGGTCTGGTGAACCCGGACCAAGTGGGTTTCATACGAGACCGCCAGGGGGCCGACAATGTTCGCAGATTGGCGCACTTAGTGGGAAAGGTACACCATTGGAAGATCCCGGCCTGCCTCCTCTCGCTGGACGCGGAGAAGGCCTTCGACCGGGTCGACTGGACCTTCCTGAGGGCGGTCCTTGAGAAACTAGGTCTTGGCCCCACCATGATCTCCAGGTGCATGGCCCCTTACATTGGGCCACAGGCTAGAATCCGGGTCAACGGCCAACTGACGCCGCCGCTCTCGATCCACAGGGGCACGAGGCAGGGATGCCCGCTCTCGCCGCTCCTGTTCGCCCTGGCGATCGAGCCGCTAGCGGAGCTGATTCGGCGTGCTCCTGACATCCATGGCATCCCCCACGGGGGGCGTGCTAACAAGGTAGCGCTGTTCGCGGACGACCTGATCCTTACTCTCACGAACCCTCGAGTTTCCCTCCCGGCGGTGCACGACGCCCTCACACTGTTCGAGCGGGCGTCCGGCCTTAAAATTAACCACACCAAATCTTGGGCGCTTAACCTCACCATCCCCGAGGAGGAGGTCTCCTTCCTGAAGGGGGTCACGCCCTACCGTTGGGCGGATGACCACATCAAATACCTGGGCCTAGACCTCACTCCTCACCTCGACTCGTGGTCCTCGAGGAACTGGGCTATTTGCCGAAAGGAAGTCCTGGCGGACCTGCGGAAATGGAAGCCCCTGATGATTTCCTGGCTGGGGCGGCTCAATGCGGTCAAGATGTCGGTCCTCCCCCGCATTCTGTATGTCTTCCAGTGCCTCCCCACCCCGATACCGGTTCACTGCATTAAGCACCTCCAACGCGACCTCACGTCTTTCATATGGGGAGGCAAACGGCCCCGGTTCTCACAAAAAGTCCTCATGGAGCCGAGAGACAGGGGCGGCCTCGCCTGCCCGAATCTCCTCCACTTCTATTGGGCGGCACATCTCCGGTTCGTGATAGAATGGGGTGCACGTGAAAGCGACAAACACTGGTTCCACATGGACCGAGTGGTTACGGGGCGCACCATATGGAACCTGCCCTGGTTACCGCGGGTGGCGCGCTCCAGAAGTGCATACATGGCGGTCCCCACGAGGACGGTTCTTGAGGTATGGGACAAAGTGGCAGTGTCCAAAGGTCTGACCACGTTCCCGTCTCCGCACACCCCCATTGCAGGCAACCCGCACTTTCCCCCTGCTGCTCAGACCCGGGCGTTCGAGAGCTGGACCCAAGGTGACTGCAGGGTTGCAGGAGATCTTTTTCTTGGTGGATCGCCTAAATCGTGGCTGGACTGCAGGGACGAATTCAACCTCCCTGTAACTGCCAGCTTACAGTACGCGCAGCTGCGCCACTGGACCTCGGGAGACGACATGTACCAGGCTGCTTCCAGGGAGCACACTCCCTTTGAGAAGTTGGCACGTTCCCTTGGGGGACTGAAACGACTCATCTCCCAAATTTACAATATCTTGCAGCATCCCTCCGCCCCGCCTGCACATCCCTACCAGAGACAGTGGCAGACGGCGACTGGCACTGACATCACGCCGTCTCAATGGTCTAGGCTCTGGAACGACATCCCCAAATCCTACCGCAGCATCCCGCAGAGGGAAAACGCATACAAGATGTTAACACAATGGTACTACACCCCCCTGCGACTCAGCAAAATGTTCCCTGCCTCCTCACCGCTGTGCTGGAGGTGTGGCGCTGCGACTGGCGACTTCATACACATCTGGTGGTCGTGCCCTGCCCTGGCTGTCTTTTGGAAGGAGGTCCTCAGTCACATTAAGGAGGTGTTGGGTTTTCCCCTCCCTGAGGAGGTTTGCACACTACTGCTGGGCATACGACCCCCCACACTTAAAGCACTCACGCGCAGCGACTGGATCCTCACCCTCCACATGCTAGGCGCTGCCAAACAACTCATTGCTCTGTACTGGAAGCGGGCTGAGCCACCGCCGATAGCTTCCTGGTTCGTGCGCCTCTGGCAGGTCCTGACCCTGGAGCTGCTCACGGCACGGATACAATCAAGGGGGGTGCGATTCAAGGCAGTGTGGGAACCTCTCGTGCGTCACCTGTGCTCCATCAACTATGCCCGCCGCATGCCTCCCAGACTCCGCGCTTTGCAATTGTTTGAGGACGCCCTCATCCCTGCCGACCCAAGCAGGCTAGGCTCATAGTTGCTCCCCCCAGTGCTGATTAGCGTCTTAGGCCTCTTGTAGGCGACCGCAGGTACACCTCCCTGGCCCCTCTCCACCCCACCCCTGCTCCCCCTTTTCCGACTTTTGCTTTCCTCTTGCCTTGCCACTCTGGCTTCCGCCCCCCTTTAGGGCAGTTTGGTCCCTGTTGGGCCTTTGAAAATGTGACACCACTGCTCTCCTTCTCATACGCGCCTCCCCCGTGCTATGACACATTGCCAGCACACGGCTACCTCTTGCTCTCTGCTCCCTTAAGCCACGCGGCCGGCCCCCCCGGGGGTTGTAGGCAGGGCGCTGTGTTAAAGACTCCACCTCCCCTGGTTACCTACTCCTCTTACTGATTTTTCTATGCGCGGCCGGCCCCGATGAGGGGTTGTAGGCTTATCGCTGTGTTCACAATAAAAACAGATTTGAACAAAAAAAAAATAGCCTTCTGCCTTTTAATAGTGCACATTCCCACACTCCTAGGGAGAATGTTCCAGTGGGCCCATTCCTCTGCATAAGAAGAAATTGCTCAAATATGCATGATTACAAAACAGAGGCAGATACACTCGCCCCCACACTACTATGTCGGCACAATCCTAGAAGACTGAGCCAGAGAACCAATAAAAGGTTAAGGAACAACCACAGAGAACCCTTACGACTAGAAAAAAAGAACGACGAGCAATATTTCTAATCAGCTGAAGAATATCTCACAAAAGACTGATGGATACTAACTTAACCATGTGGCTTTCAAGAAAGCCCTATTTTCATTTAAAACAAATTCCAGTCTAGGAGATCTCCTGATCCACGCTAGACCAACCAAGCAAGAACATTATCCAAAACCAGAGCACCCCTTGGGGCCTCCCTAGGGTTAGTGGCCTTTTCCTCTATGGACAGTGCTCTGTATGCTCCATGAAAAAATTTACAGAAACACTAGACCTTGGTCTGAATACACCATGGGAGCAGAGAAACCATGCAAAGTCTAATTGAAGCAATGTGATTCACTTGATTGAATGTCCATGTAAGTGACATCAAGAAAAATCAAGGTAAGGCTTTTAGCATTATTTGTTGCCAAGGAGCTCCAACCAAACTTACTGCACACTATGTAGACACAGCATCGCAGATCTGTACGCGACAATAATTAAGAAAATATTACAAGTAAAAGCATTCTACGAACACTGTTGGAGCAAAAACAAACTAGCTGAATTTCGCATCCTAAGTTTATGTGGGCTCCTACTTTAATTCCTCAGAAGACAGTAAATCATTTAACAAATCGTTGTTGGGTGACAGGGCATAAGTGAAACACAACTTAGGTCATAAACCTGCTTTTTCCCTAAAATTAGGAAACAGTTAATGTAGGGTAAACTGCAACCTATGCAATAAAAAGGGAAAAGAAACATTTTCTTTGTAAATTTCCATTCTGATCGACTCGTATGGCATGTTTAATTTTATTCCACATTCATTTTAATTAACTGTCTTGACAGTTGACTATTTCTTTCACATATAAATAGGTCAGTGCTACTACATAGTGTTCAGTAAGGCAGTAATTCCTCTCAGGGGGACTGAGTTTTTAGGTCTCGGCCAGCGAAAGACACATGCGCAGTCGAGCTGGCGAGATTTAATGACATAGAGTATTTTCCACTAGCTAGGTTAAGCCCCGCCCCTCTTTTCCATTGGCTGGCGTACCGTTCATGCTAAACGGTGGCCAGCCATTGGGGAAGAGGTCCTGGTGACGTTCTTCTTTCTCTCTAAGCCCCGTCCTTTTCAGACTGGCTTACATGACTTACGTTTGTGGTAAAAGCTTTCCTATCTTCTTTATGGGGCCATCTGTTTTGCCCCATAAAGAAGATAAGAAACCTTTTACGCCAGCAGAAAGAGGACTGTGCATGCCTGGACTCCCTCCCACAGCGATGGCAGCGTATGCAGAAGAGGACTCCTAGCACGGACCCAGGTTTTCAGAGCTTTGTGCAGGCGTTCGTTGGGCCTCTCCCGCCCCAAAGCAGGTGCTGCCACTGGTGTGTGGGGCTTGGTGCTTGCTCCAGTGGACCCTCGCCGTATTTGATTGCTTGCTTGCTTTCCCGCGTGCTCGGGCATCAAGGGCTCCTCGCGGTAAGCGGGCGGGCATGGGTTTGATACCCTGATTGTGGCGGCGGGACTCGGTTGTCCGATCCCAGCAGCAGTCCCCTTTGCCCTATCCCTCCCTCCCCCCAACCATCCATTTCGGGTCCGGTGCCTGCAAACTGCCGGGCTTCAGTGTGGTGGGGAGAGGGGGGGGGGGCGGCATGCACATGGAGGGGCAGGCGGGAAGGGTGGGAGGTGCCATCACTGCCGCTAATCTATGAAGCATTCCATATATTGGCGGGCCAACTACCCTTCCCGGAGTGAGCGGCCATGCTGTGGGGACATAGTGGGCGCCGCATCGGTCCCGCATGGTTGTGAGGGTGCAGGCGGCAGGGATGGTTGAGGTGCCATCTCTGACTTAAGTCTCACTGCCCCGGGGATGCCTACTGTCCTTGTGTTGTACGCCATGCTGCGGGGGCGTCGCGTGGGGAGCAGGCACAGCGTGTCTTCCTGGGGGGGATGGGGAGGTTTGGTTGCAACCTCCCCCACGCTGTGAGGTGCTTTCTGCGGGCATGCAGGTGTTTTCATGTTACGGGTGTGCTGCCCTGTGCGGGGGGAGTAAATTCCCAAGCCTGCAGGGCCCGCGGGGCCAGCTGGTAGTCAGCTGATTGGCGACTCACCGGAAGGATGGCGGGCCAGGGAGTGAGTATGGAGGCCACAAAGTGAATCTTGAGCTTGGCGAGTTCGGGGAAGGGGGGATCAGGAGCAGCACTCGGCCTTCCTTCTTGCGAGGATCGGACTCTCTCTCCCCTGCCCGCGGGAGTCTGCTTTGCCCCAGCCCGCATATGCCTGGGGGCAGGGCCCCAACCTCGTCAGTGCCCGAGCTAGACCAGGGGTTGCTGTTTTTATTTCACGTAGTATGCTGCGTCCTCCATTGTTGCGCAGTGGCGCTCCACACAAGCCCCGCCACAGAATGTAACCAGAACTTGGCTAGATCACTGTTTGAGAGAGCCATTCCACCAGAAAATTAGAGTGCAACAGCCACCGTCAAAGAAAGGTGGTGGCTTGGTGTGTGTGAGTGTGTGTGTCTGGCTGTGTGTGTGTCTGGCTCTGTGTGTGTGTGTGTGTGGCTCTGTGTGTGTGTGGCTCTGTGTGTGAGTGGCTCTGTGTGTGTGAGTGGCTCTGTGTGTGTGAGAGTGGCTCTGTGTGTGTGAGTGGCTCTGTGTGTGTGTGTGGCTCTGTGTGTGTGTGTGGCTCTGTGTGTGTGGCTCTGTGTGTGTGTGTGGCTCTGTGTGTGTGTGGATCTGTGTGTGTGGCTGTGTGTGTGGCTCTGTGTGCGTGTGCGTGTCTCTGTGTGTGTGTATCTGTGTGTGTGTGTGTGTGTGTGTCTGGCTCTGTATGTGTGTCTGGCTGTGTGTGTGTGTGTGGCTCTGTGTGTGTGTGTGGCTCTGTTTGTGTGTGTGGCTCTGTGTGTGTGTGGCTCTGTGTGTGTGTATGTGTGGCTCTGTGTGTGTGTGGCTCTGTGTGTGTGTGTGTGGCTCTGTGTGTGTCTGTGTGTGTGGCTGTGTGTGTGTGTGTGTGTGGCTGTGTATGTGTGTGTTTTTGAAACATAAATAAAACGCTTTGTTATTTGCAATGTCAATAGCTCAAACTCGCGTAAATACTCGACCTATTGCATTGCAAATGCAATAGGTCTCGCATTTGCGAGAGATTAAGGTATTGGCATTGTAAATGACAATGCCATTTATTTATCTGTTTTCAAAACAACACATAAATTAAAATGTTGTCATTTACAATGCCAATAGCTCTAACTTTTGCAAAGGCGAGACCGTTGCATTGTAAATGCTTGTTAATACTGCAACCTGACGCAAACACACTTGCATACCCAGGACTACATTTCCCATGACCACTTAGATCAAGTACAAGCCGTGATGATAGTACTTCACCACACCCGCCTGTGAATGCACACAGAGCAAGGGACGCCCATAACTTTAATTTGTAACAGCTCACCTTTGAGAGAGAGAGAGGAACCGGTAGAAGAATTGGGCCAAAGTAGGTCTGCGGGTAACATGTCACCCTTTACAAAGTTAGCATTGGGGCTTCTTTTAGCCCTGAATGGTTTTTGCTCTGGAATTTTTTAACTATGATAAATCTTCATTTTTTTGTTTTATCTCCCTGTGCGGCCTGTTTACAACCATGTGACTACTGAATCTCTGTGTACAATGACAGGGGCATGTCCCGCCCCTCCACACATTGCATTATATAGTTCCCAGATAGAGTTAGAATTCATGTGTGCTTTGCCCACTCGATTAAACAATTTCATGCTTGCTATGCATCGTTTTTTTCACTGTCTGTCCAGAGCTCAGGTGTTCTTTAGACACCTTACCACGCCCTCAAGGAGAATTGGGCAAGTAAACTCTAAAAGTGCATGTTTATGTGTCGCGTGTTGTTTGTCCCTTCTAAATAGATAGATCAAAGTGAAGTAGTGTCCTGATGAAAGCCCTGGACCCAAGAGGCCATTACATTAAGCTAACATTTGCCAGGCTGTACTCCATAATCTTTTTCAGTCTTCTGCAACATTCTCTGACTCGCCACCATGCAGGGTAACTGAGTCAATATATCCCCCTCTTACATCTCACATTGTTTTTCAATCGACTTGAACAACTACGATCAAAGGGATACATTGGTTTTTTACTATATTTTTTGTCTTCTGCAAGACCCTGGGAAAGAACTATATTTAAAGTGCTTCCTGATCAAGAGCACAACAGAACAGCAGTGCTTGGCTCGCTCCCAGGCCACGATTACCTACTATATGGTCTAAGGTTTATGATCAGTACAACAAAGTCCCACCTCTAGCCCCTTCATGGGGGCAGGACTCAACTCTGTCTCCCGGAAGGCCTATCCCAGCTCGGAATTGGTTCAAGCTTTCCAATTGTTATTCCCCCTTTTTCAGCCAAATAGTCCCCCATGCCAAGTTACACTTGGACCCATTTCAGGAGTGCCTAGCTGGACAGTGGTCCCAAGCAGAGGGTAACTGGGTAGGTCTAGTGGTGATCTGGGGCCAACCCACCGCTCTCTGCAGTGCTGCAACAGCAACTATCTGCTGCAAGGCCGGCCCTTTCTCGACCCAATTAGGCAAGTGATTATCACAACGGATGCTTCCCTCACGGGGTGTAGGGGTGCACGTACAATTTTGGCCATCCCGGGTATGTGCTATGAGGGACAAAGGTCCTTAGCTTATCAAAATCGAGAGGAACAATGTAATATAGGCCATAATAGGAAACTATATTTTTGTCCTCTGTCCAGCCGGACAGGGTATTTATTTGAAAAAGATGAACAAGAATAAAACTATAGTTTTCACAACCGTACCATTGTGTCTCATTCTGTTGTGTCTAACACTTTCTGGCAATACTTCTATCCAAACACTGAGTAAAAAGTGGCCAGTATTGCCCCCCCCCCTTTTTTTGCCTGTAAATTTCTCCCTTATTTGTTGTTTGTCCTTCTTGAGTATGGTACAGGACTGTGCCTCTTAACCATTTATTCTTGTTCATCTTTTTCAAATAAATACCCTGTCCGGCTGGACAGAGGACAAAAATATAGTTTCCTATTATGGCCTATATTACATTGTTTCTCTCGATTTTGATAAGCTAAGGACCTTTGTCCCTCATAGCATATTCTCCCACGGTCCATAGCTAACTGTTTGGGTCCCCTTGTTAGATATAACATCCAGGGAATGTGGGCACCCGATCAACAGGGTCTCAACATCAACTTCCTGGAGTTGCTGGTCCTCCAGCTTGCCCTCCAGACATTCAGCACAGAGTGGTCCTTATTTGCAGAGACAACATGGCTGCCATGTTCTACCTACACGAGCAGGTGGCACTTACTCTGCACATTTGTGTCTGTTAACTCAGGGCACTTGGCAGTCAGCACTTCATCATAGAGTCCATCAGCTATTGAGTGCCTGCTGGACGACTTTGCAGACCTGCTCAGCAAGATGCAGCAACAAGTCCATGCCCAGCAACTCCACCCGCAAGTCCTACTTCTGTACTTCCGTCCTGGGGGGTTCCCAGGCATAGGGCCAGATGTACGACCATTACATTTTGCAAATCTCAAACTGTGATTCTGAGTTGCAAAATTAAATGTACTAATGTGTCTCAGACACATTAGCTACTCCCAATGGAGTCGCAAACGACCTGCCTCATCAATATTCAAGCGGCAGGTCGCAACTTACGACCCATTGCGCATTGGCAGTGGCACAAGGATGGTGGCCTACTGGGGACAGCAGACCACCATGTCTGTTTGCTTTTAAATAAAGCAACTTTTTTTTAAACTACAGCCCGTTTTCCTTAACCCCTTGCATGCTGATGACGGCCCCTGTCCGTCATGCACTATGGCACTCGTGTGCTGATGACGGCTGGGGGCCGTCATAAACCCGCCCACTTGCGATTTTGCCGCACAGGCGCAGAATCGCGGCCGCATGCAAGGGGTTAAAAGAAAATGGGAAGAATTTCAAAAACAAAAATGTTACGTTTGTTTCATTTTTGAAGAGTAGCCAGTGGTCCTAGCTCTTAAAAATTGTTTTCGCTGCCAGTCACAAATGGGGATGTGTCCCCTGGGGACTCCTCCTATTTGCGACTGGCTTACCACCTACTCAAAGTAGGCAGTAAACTGCAATTGTTTTACAACCAGATTCCGGTCGCAAAACAGTCATTCATGCCCTTGCGACTTGCTAAGTGGAAGGGATGCCCTTGGCACGCTCCTTCCTAATAGTGACTTGGAAACCCTATTTTGTAAATCAGAAATAGGTTACCAACTCACAAAATAGGGTTGGTACATTGCACAAGCCGTTTTAACAGTCGCAAATGGCCCGATTCTCTGTAAACGAGCTTCAGGCTATAACCCGGGAGGAACCCTTCTTCCAGGTTCACTAGGGTAGTCCTTTGGACAAACCACAAATTTCTCCCAAAGGTGGTCTATTCTTTTCACCTCAATCATATTATTGAACTTCCAGTGTTCTTTCCACATCCAGACTCAGTACCAGAGAGAGCCCTGCACATTACATTGAGAGGACAAAACCCTTCAGTGAAACCAAGCAGCAGTTTGTTTATTTCTCCAAACCTCACAAGGTGCTGTGCTCTCTCCAAAGCAGGGACAGCACAATGGTTAGTTAAGTGTATACAGATCTGTTACTCAGAAGCTAAAAGACCTTTGCCTGCTCTTCGCAGTTCCCACTCTACCCGCAAAAAGGGGCCTCCATGACTTTCTTTTAGGTAATATCCCTATAGCTTACCAAGCACCAGTGGCGTAACGAAACTTGAGGGGGCAAAGTACAGGGAGGTGGCCCCCATTCTCCGTGCCAGTCAAGAGCTCTCAGGCCAGAGACCCACCACACTGCATGGGCCCACCCCAGCCATTAACAAGTATTTGCAATGCAAAAGATCTCGCATTTACGCGAGTTTCAGCTATTGACATTACAAATAACAATCCCTTTTGTTTTTGTTTACATTTTTAAAACATTAATAAAAGGAATTGTCATTTACAATGCCAAATACTCCAGATTGATGCTGCCAGAGCACAATACTTCAGACAAAGCCTGTGGGACTAGACACAATACTCCAGAATTAAATTGTCAGAATTGGCCACAATACTCTGGATGCGGTGCACAGTGCTGGGCACAATACTTCAGACAAGGCCTCTATGACTATGCCTGGCCACTGGTCTTGTACGATTGTGCCTCCCTGCTGTTTATCACGTAACTATGAATTTGCCATATTTGCCACATCATCCTTCATGTGCTGCTTAGTTTGCAGATTTTAGAAAACAATGTTATGTATCGAGCTCAGCCAGATCGAAAGTTACCATAAACAAAGCCGTGTGTGCTGCAGGGCAGTGGCTGGCCCTTCAGGGAGGTTAACAGTCACTTTTCAGAAGCTTATTACTAGATTTAAAGGTTAAGGTTGTACTAATAAGGCAAAACATTTGCTAAAACAGTATTAACACGGGTAAAAACCACAAAATAACGAAGTAATACGCTCAGAAATTGTGGTGCATTACACCCCATAATTGACCTTTTCTTGCTGCAAAGTTGAGCCAATGCTTACCACGGTCTTACTGGCACATTAGGCAATCTGGCCTCAGGTCAGTGCATGTGTGTGTTTTTGGCAGTTTCTGGACCTGTTTGATAATCTGGTGGAACGACGTTTACTGCAGATTTCCCTGATATTACCACAAACACTGCATGCAGCAGACACACCTGCATTCATTCTCCTAAACCATGCAAAACACCTGTACCATCTGTACTTAAAATTTTAAACAGCCCGAGGGGCAGAACGGGGGCCACTGCTTTAGCTTTAAATTGGGGCTTTTCGGTTGTGGTGCCCCAGCGTGTTTTTAGTCCCATCCTGACCTTGGACTTGCCGCATAATTTCGTCCTCCCCTGCCGCATAATTCCAGTGTCCCTAGTCTAGACACGGTACTCCGGAACGATGCTGCTAGAACTGAACGCAGCCCTAGGGGTGTACACAATGCTCTACCAGGGGGCGATGTTGAAAGGTGAGGCCGCCGGAATATTTGAGACATCGCTTCAGCTGGGACCCCTGTCATGCAAAGGAGGAGGGGGGGCTCTTGTTTTTGGCACATTATACCCCAATGATGGCTCCACGGTAACTGCACAGTTACTGCAGGTGATTTATCAACCAGTGCAGGGCGATTCTTGCCAATCTTCCAGGAGTTGACATCATGATATTTACCAACTTTAAGGCATCGTGTAAGGCAGGTGAGTGGGCAACACAGATTCAAAGTATGGCAGGGCTGCCTCGGCCTTTCATCAACCAACTTCAAGGTATTGTGTAAGGCAACTGAGTGGACAATACAGATGCAAAGTATGGCAGGGCTGACTCGGCAGTTCATCTACTAACGTGAAGGCATCACGTAGAGCAGATGCGAAGGCAATACAGATCATGGCAGGGTTGACTCAGCCTTTTATCTTCCAACTTTAAGGTATCGCGTAAATGTAAATGTAGTATACTTGTAAATCGCACAGCTGCCCCAGCAACAGGGCGTCCCGGCGCTGTATAACACTGTGGAACCCTTCCTGGCTCTCCCTGTGACATGCCCCGCCTGGGCATCCCCAAGGTGAAAGCCAGGCATCCCAGCATTGTAGGGGCCGTTGTGGAGATTAAGCAAACTATTGCCCAGAGTTGCAGCGTGGGGCCCATGATTAGAGTAGGCACCGAGGCGAGAGAATTATCGAGTCCGCGGACATTAAGCCCAAGACCCTGCCGCATCGGGAATTGAACCCTGGTCCCGGGCCTGATCTCTGCTTCAGGGTCTGCCGCTTCTAAGAGCGTAAGGCAGGTGAGTGAGCCTTTCATCTACCAATATTAAGGTATGGCGTAAGGCAGATGAGTGGGTAATAAAGATCCATATTATGGCAGGGCAGACTCAGCCTTTCATCTTCCAACTTTAAGGTAGCGTAAGGCAGGTGAGTGGGCAATACAGATACAAAGTAAGGCAGGGCTGACTAGGCCTTTCATCTACTAACTTGAACTTGAAGGCAGGTGAAAGGGCAATACACATCATCGCAGGGCTGACTTGGTCTTTCATCTACCAACTTGAAGGCAGGTGAATGACAAATCAAATCATGGCAGGGCTGACTCAGCCTTTCATCTACCATCTTTAAGGCATCATGTAAGGCAGGTGAGTGAGAAATACAGATCTAAGGTATGCCAGGGCTGACTCGTCCTTTCATCTCCCAACTTCAAGGTATTGTGTAAGGCAGCTGAGTGGACAATGCACATTCAAAGTAGGGCTGACTTAGCCTTTCATCTACTAAAATGAAGGCATCAAGTAGCACAGGTCAGAAGGCATTACAGATAATGGCAGGGTTGACTCAGCCTTTTATCTTCCAACTTTAATGTATCGGGTATGGCAGGTGAGTGGGCAATGCACATCCAAAGTATAGCAGGGCTGACTCGGACTTTCATCTACTAACTTTGAGGCATCACGTAAGGAGGTGAGAAGGTAATACAGATCATGGCAGGGCTGACTCAGCCTTTCATCTACCAACTTTAAGGCTTCACGTAAGGCAGGTGAGTGGACAATACAGATTCAGATGATGTCAGGGCTGACTCGGCCGTTCATCTACAAACTTTAAGGCATCAAACAAGGCAGCGGAGTTGACAATACAGATGCAAAGTATGGTAGTGCTGACTCTGCCTTTTTTCTACCAACGTGAAAGCATGATCATCACGTAGCGCAGGTGAGTAAGCAATACAGATCATGGCAGGGTTGACTCAGCCAACTTTCCTTTCCTTTTTTTTTTTTTTTATTATTCAGAACCAGTACAGACAAGAGTCAAAATACAGTAAAACACATTCATATATGATACGTTCTCACATTTGTGGAAGGGTAGAGGAAAAGAAAAAAAAATCGAATGAGGAATTCACAGAAAAGAATGACATGGTATAAACGAAAAGGAAACAGGCAGTAATTACCATATCAAAAATAAAAAAAAAAAAACAACAAAAAAGGAAAAGAAAAAAAAAAAAAAGGGCGCCTCCCCATGACAGCGGAGTTTGCTTGCAGAAGAAGGCCAATTTAAGTAGTTCATCTTTGCCCTGAGCAAAGCCCGCTCCTCCAGTTGGTGATGGGCTGCCAAATCGCCTTGCCACGCCTAGCAGATTTTATCCCTCTAGTAGCATAAATGGCGCATGCCTGATTGAAGACACCAAGGAGGCGGGCTAACCACATTTGAAAGCTCAGTGGATCTGAGTCTTTCCACCGTGCTGCTAGTATTACCTTGGGAACTGCAGAGCCTATAAAGAGCATTGCCTCTTCATCTCGGGTCAGACTGCGTGTATTATCAGTACCTAACAGAAACAGAGTGTGGGAGTCAGGTATCTTATGACCAAAGACTTCGTCCCAAAATTCACAAATCATTTTTTTAATTAATGTTAATTGGTCTCACTCACTGAACATGTGTATTAATGTTGCCGGGCCGTTACGGCATCTGGGGCAGTGATCATTCTCCCTTTTTCCCAAGGCATGTAACTTAGCTGGGGTAAAATACAAGTTAAAAATAGTTTTGTAGGTCTGGGCCTTTAAACTAGTAGACATAAGTAATTGTGATGTTCGAGGCATGTGGGCTGCTGAATTCATATCTGTGCATAGATCGCCGCCTAGTGTTGGGTCCGGATGATTGCACATTGTTGTCCTGGAAGAGTCTTCGAAGTATCACGAGATAGGTGGCTCCTCCCCTGGACTACAGTGCGCATGGGCATCGCCTCCATCCCCAGATTGTTTTTTTCCGCCATTGGGTTCGGATGTGTTTCGGTTCCCTCTGTCGGAACCGATAGTTGTTCAACTTTTCTACTCGAGACCAAAAGGTCTTTAGGCTGGGCGTCGGTATAGTTGCGTTCGGGTTTCTTGTCTGACTCTCAGCTCCGAACTCTTGCTACCCTTCCGCGTGCTTTCGGCGCGGACGGGCCTACACTACACTTCTGCTATGGAACGGACACCGTTTAAGAAGTGCCCGGTGTGTAACTCCAAATATTCACACCTCGACGTGCACCCCGTGTGCAATACATGCTTGTCACCGGACCATAACGAAGACAGCTGCATGGCGTGTTCGAAATTCCGGTGCAAGAAAACTCTCAAGATTCGTCGGGCCAATAGGCTCCAGGCCAAGTTCTCGGCTACCGCGGCGCCCCCCCCAGACGACATATTCCAGGAATCTGTTGGAGACGAAGACGACGTACAAGGTTCGGAATCTAGTCCCGCGTCCGAAGGGGATGCCTACGACGCGGGTGATGAGGACTTTGACGAAGTCGCCGACGAGGTAGGGGACGACGATCGGGCTATTGCCACCGTAGGGGATAGCTCGGAGGAGGAGCATCCCCAACCAGACTCAGGGGTCAATCCCCTTCATACGGCCCAGGTCGAGGGATCACCTTCGGGCCTTACCCAAGATCTACTTATAAGTCCTACGTCCCCGCCTCCGGGCCCGGTCACGGACATTTCTGAGGCGCCACTCCCGTTGAAGAAAACGAAAGTGAAGCCATCTGGTCACGCACCCTCGGATGCGAAACCGAAAGTGAAAGTTGCGCTGGGGCAGAAGGTTCTGGAGGCGTCAACTTCCAAAAAATTCAAGATGGCCGACTTGAAGAGCCACGCCAAGATGGCCGACCCGAAGCCCTCGGGGTCGGCGCCGAAGGCGAAGTCGACCGACGCGGCTGCGTCGGCGCCGAAAGGGGTCGGGGACCCGAAGACGGCTCCAAAGAAGCGTCAGGGCGACGACGCTCACAGGGCTCGGCCGGCGCCGGCCCTTGGGGACAAGGCGCATGAGGTGTCGGCCCCGAAGAAGGTGCCTGCCATCGATCCGACTCTCGACGCGGGGAGATCGCTCGAGCCGGTCAAGCCCTCTCCTGCCTTAACAAAGAAGGTAGCGGAATCCCTGCAGCGGATACGGCAGGACAGTTTGGTTCCCAATCAGGACACTGTGGCGCCTAAGCTCACGCCGAAGCCTGCGAAGGCGCAGACGCCTATCCGTTTTACACTGCCGCCAAAGTCGACGCCGAAGGCTTTCGCGCCGAAACATGGCGGGCCCTCAAAGGAGGTATTGACACCGAAAGCTGCCTTAGTGGTGTCAAAGCTTCGCCTCCAGCCGCTTGCTGAAGAGGAACGTCGAGAGGTCATCATCGACGCCAATACTGGGAAACTGTCTCTCCTCAAGAGGAAAATCACCACGGAGCCGGTGTTGGAACATTTTCGGATCCCTCTCAAAAATAAGAGGGACTCTGCGGAATCTTCGGCTCTGGTAGAACCTATGTCTCCACAAGCCCTAGGACACTCGCCAACGCATTCCGCCGCAGGCGATGCGGACGAGGAAGACGCCGAGTACGTCTATCCGGCGTACTCGGATCCGGAGGAGGTGCACGAACCTTGGTCGGCCGGAGGCGACCCGGAGGACCCGCAGTCGGGCCAGGACACGCAACTTTTTGCGGCCAAGACGTCACCGACAGAGGACTCAGCGGCCTTCAACGCTCTGATCGAAAGAGCTGCGGCTAACCACGATGTCGAGCTGTACTCGGACCCTGTGGATGTGGACTTTTTATTCGACACTTTCTCAGTGGCTGAGAAGTCGGTCAAAACACTGCCAATGCTTAAGGGGGTGCTCAAACACGCAACGGAGGTCTTCAAGGAGCCCACCCGGGCGCGTGTTGTCAACCCTCGCATTGACAAGAAATATAAGGCAGCGCCCTCGGATCCAACATACACCAAGGGACACTTGCCACTGGACTCGTTGGTTGTATCCAACGCTCGGAAGAGGGCGAACTCGCAGACCACTGGTGACGCTCCTCCCCCAGACAAAGAGTCCAAGATCTTTGAGGCCTCAGGGAAACGAATTGCTGCACAGGCAGCTAATATTTGGAGAATCTCTAACACACAGGCCCTACTTGCACGCTATGATAGGGCTCATTATGACACCTTAGAATCACGACTGCAACACTTGCCTGACCAGTACAAGGAGGCAGAGGAAATGCTGATTCAGGAAGGAAAGCTCATCACGAATTCATCCATAAAATGTGCGCTGGATGTGGCAGATACAGCCTCCATGGCGATCAACACCAGTGTGTTGCTTAGACGGCATGCTTGGCTTAGAATTTCAGGGTTCAAACCCGATATTCAAACAACAATACTGAATCAAACAGTTAATCCTGACCACCTGTTTGGCCCTGAGGTGGATGCGACACTGGAAAAGATGAAAAAAGATACGGAAACTGCCAAGTCTATGGGGGCCCTCCAAAATCAGCAGTTTCGGAGTGGTTCCTTTCGCCGCTCCAATTCCAGAGGCACCTCAAGGGGTCAGGCATCGCAGTCCACACAGTATTACAAAAGTAACACCCAGACCTCGTACAACAACAGGGTAGAGGTGGCTACAGAGGCAATAACGTCGAGGGCAGGGGACGTGGAAACAACAGCTCCAGGTCCACCACCGCCAACAAGCAGTGACGTCTTGTCACTGCCCCCCGACCATACAACACCGGTCGGGGGGAGACTCCAGCAGTTCCTGCCAGCGTGGAAATCCATCACCACGGACAGGTGGGTCAAGTCTCTTATCCAGTACGGTTACTGTCTGGAACTTACTTCCATTCCACCAAACATACCCCCAAGGAGCCGTCCTATGTCCGGCGAGCACTTGACCTTGTTGCAGCAGGAAGTTCTGGTCATGCTGCAAAAAGGGGCGATAGAGCTCGTTCCATTGCAGGAAAGGGGAACAGGGGTTTACTCCCTGTATTTTAAAATCCCCAAAAAGGACGGATCCCTCAGGCCCATCCTGGACCTCAGGCCCCTCAACTGGTACATTCTCTCGGAGCACTTCCATATGCTCACGTTACAGCAAGTGCTCCCTCTGCTTCAGCAGGGGGACTTCCTGGCTACGCTGGATCTGAAAGATGCATATTTTCATATCCCCCTGCATCCTTCCCACAGGAAGTATCTCAGATTCACGATTCAAGACCAGCGTTACCAGTTCAGGGTTCTGCCGTTCGGGGTCACCACGGCGCCAAGGGTATTTACAAAGTGCCTAGCGACTGTGGCGGCGCATCTCCGTCGCCAGAACGTCCACGTCTACCCCTACTTAGACGACTGGCTCATTCAAGCAAAGACAGAACAGCAGTGCGTCGACCACGTGTCACGCACCATTCATCTCCTGCACGATCTGGGATTCTCTCTGAACTACCCAAAGTCCCATCTCCAGCCCGCCCACGTGCGACAGTATCTGGGCGCGACAATCAACACTCTGGCAGCCACTGCGCAGCCGAATTCAGTGAGAATCGCCAGTATCCAGACGCTGATCCAACGATTCAGACCTCAGCACTCGCTTCCTGCGAAGGTGTTCATGCAGTTGATAGGCATGATGGCCTCCTGCATCTCCATTGTCCCGCACGCGAGACTACATATACGTCCGATTCAGGAGTGCCTTGCACGTCAGTGGACTCGGGCTCATGGGCAACTGACAGACCTAGTGTTGGTGAGTGGTCGGGCATACAACTCTCTGCATTTGTGGAATCCACAAAACCTTTGCAAGGGCCGACCATTCCAAGAGCCTGTGCCACAGATTATCCTGACGACGGACGCTTCTCTCCAGGGATGGGGAGCGCATGTACTCCACTACACAGTGCAGGGACTATGGACACTACAGCAAAGGAAGATGCACATCAATGTGTTGGAACTGATGGCAATCTTCATGGCCTTAAAGGCGTTCAAAGTACATCTGTGCAACAAGGTCGTGTTGATCCGGACGGACAACATGACAGCCATGTACTACATTCAGAAGCAGGGGGGCACACACTCTCCACAGCTGTCTCATCTGGCTCAGAGCATGTGGAAGTGGGCCATTCAGAGGAACATCTTCCTCATGGCGGAGCATCTCCCGGGCAAGGACAACCAGATGGCGGACCTGCTCAGCAGGCACAGCCACCAAATGCACGAGTGGGAGATACATCCATCAGTACTCCAACCGTACTTCCAAAAGTGGGGTCATCCAGAGATAGACCTGTTCGCCACAAAGGAGAACGCAAAATGCCAAAGCTTCGCCGCCAGGTTCCCACACCCGCAATGCGATGTGGATGAACTGGTCAGGCAGATTTGTGTACGCTTTTCCCCCAGCACCTCTGATACCGCTGGTGGCACGCAAGCTCAGGCAGCACTCGATGACTCTCATCCTGGTTGCTCCAACGTGGGCTCGCCAACCGTGGTACACCACGTTTCTGGAACTCTCCGTGGTACCGCATCAAAGGCTTCATCTCACTCCCAGCCTTCTGACGCAGAGCCATGGCGACATTCAGCACCCAGATCCGCAACAGCTCAACCTGACGATCTGGCTCCTGAAGTCCTACAGTTTGGCTACCTCAATCTACCTCCCGATTGCATGGACATCATTCGGGAGGCAAGGAAGCCCACTACTATAGCTTGTTATGCGGCTAAATGGAAGAGGTTTGTCATCTACTGTGTTAACCACGATATTGACCCGCTAGATGCTTCCATTCAAAAACATCATTTGTTACCTGTTCCACCTGTATCAATGCAATTTGGCGTACTCTTCCATCCGCATTCACCTGTCTGCTATGGCAGCATACCTCCAGAATAGGCAACACCTGTCACTCTTTAAGGTCCCTGCTATCAAGGCCTTTCTGGAAGGACTCAAGAGTCATTCCACCAAGGACCCCACCAGCTCCAGAATGGAACCTCAATGTGGTTCTTACAAGGCTGATGGGTCCTCCCTTCGAGCCACTGCACTCTTGTGAGCTTCAGTTTCTGACTTGGAAGGTTGCGTTCTTAGTAGCAATTACATCGCTACGGAGGGTTAGCGAGCTGCAGGCGCTCACCATCCAAGAACCTTTCTTCCAAGTACATGCTAACAGGGTTGTGCTTCGCACTAACCCTAAATTCTTACCCAAGGTTGTATCTCAATTCCATATAAACCAGACAATTGAGTTGCCGGTGTTTTTCCAAAACCCAGAGACGCTGGCGGAGCGGATGCTCCACGCCCTTGATGTTAAGAGAGCCTTGATGTACTATGTAGACAGGACAAAAGATTTTCGCAAAACCAAGCAGCTTTTTGTTGCTTTTGCCACACACCACAAGGGAAACGCTATCTCCAAAGTTGGGATCGCTAGGTGGATCGTGAAATGCATTCAGATCTGTTACGCTAAAGCTAAGCGCACTCTCACTATCCCACCGAGGGCCCATTCCACCAGGAAGTTGGGGGCCTCTATGGCTTTCCTAGGTAACATTCCCTTAGAAGATATCTGTAGAGCAGCCACATGGTCTACCACACATACTTTCACTAAACACTACTGTGTAGACGTGCATTCCAAACAGCAGGCAGCTGTTGGTCAGGCTGTTCTCAAAACACTTTTTCAGACTGCTGCAGCTGGCACGGGCGGCCGCCGCTAATGGAGGGACTGCTATGTATTCTATGCACAGATATGAATTCAGCAGCCCACATGACTCGAACTGCAAATGCTACTTACCAGTATGCATCTGTTCTTGGCATGTAGGGCTGCTGACATTCATATCGCCCACCCTCCTCCCCGGCGCCTGTAGCAGCTGCAGTATTCATTCATATGTATATATATATGCTCATAGCATGGTCATCACTCACATACTTCACTCCATCTCTGCCAATGGCTAAAAACAATCTGGGGATGGAGGCGATGCCCATGCGCACTGTAGTCCAGGGGAGGAGCCACCTATCTCGTGATACTTCGAAGACTCTTCCAGGACAACAATGTGCAATCATCCGGACCCAACACTAGGCGGCGATCTATGCACAGATATGAATGTCAGCAGCCCTACATGCCAAGAACAGATGCATACTGGTAAGTAGCATTTGCAGATAAATATAAACACATATCGATATCTACGCTTGGGTTGTCGAATTTGTCTGCCCAGGCACTTTCTGTATGTTCTATATCATCTTGTAGTTTATCCAGTAGTAGGCCATAGATAGTACCTATTCTTGTGTTCTTTTGAGCTATAGTATCGATAATTTCATTTCTCCCCAGGTTGAAATTGGGGGCCTTAAGTTTAAGCAAAGAGTGAATATGAATGAATTTGAGGAAATGCCCATTTGGAAGGTAAAGTTTTTGTTGTAGTTCTTCAAAAGTAGTAACAAGGTTCTCCCCCATAAGGTCGCCTACTGAGATAATTCCTAAAGATTCCCATTTCTTTGAGATGTCATCATTCCCTTGCTCGGGGAGTAGGTTAGAGTGCCATTAGGGAGTATATCTATTGAACTTTGGAATGTGCATATATTTAGCTGTTCTTAACCAAACTTTCCAAGCGCTGGAGATAACTTTGAATTTATTTTTTTTGTAATAGCTTCCCTCCACTTCCCTCAGAAAGAGACCTTTAGCTTTCTGACCTAGGGACAGCTCATAAATGGAAGGGAGTGGTACTGTCTCGATATCTTCCGAAATATGATTAGAATAAAGATGCGGGGCCATCTGTTGGAGAAATGAAGCCCAGAAGTAAAACACCAGATTGGGAACTGCTAATCCTCCTCTATTATGCGGGAGTGACAGTAGCTTCAGAGATCTTCTAATTTTACCCTGTTGCCTGGTCATCCAGAAGTGTTTTAAAGACCTTCTCATCAGTAATCAAGGGGATAGCTCGAAAGAGATAGAGCACCCTAGGGAGCATGTTGATCTTTAAGAAATTTCCCCTGCCAATTATTGATAAATGTAAGCTATTTACTCGTTCTAGGTCTCTCCTTATAGTGTTTAGTAAGGGCTCATAATTGAGTTTTGGGATTTGTGTAACATCAGGACTTATGCTGACACCGAGGTAAGTAGCTTTATCGGCCTTCCTGCGGTCGTTGCGGATGACATTATCCGTGCACAGCACGATTGTTTTTTCTTTATTTAACGAATACCCAGAGTAACGGCCTTAGATGTGTGCTACTGCCTCTATTTCAAACATTGCCTCGGAGGGGTTAGGTGTTAATACCGCAACGTCATCGGCATAAGCCAATACCTTAGTTTCAAATTGATTAACCACTATAGGTGTAATTAGCTGGTTTTGTAAAAGTTTCAAAATTAAAGGATTTATATAAAGGGTAAATAAAATTGGGGAACAGGGACAGCCTTGTCGTGTGCCACTGTATACTTTAATTATACTTGACTCGGAGCCCATTATTTGTAGTTTTGCTTTAGGATCGATATACATAGCCATTATGGATTTAACAAATTTGGGGCTGAAATTATACCGGGTCAATACTGCCCATAGAAAATTCCAAGACACACGGTCGAAGGCCTTCTCGGCATCCAGAAGAATCATCGCCATCTGGCCTCCCGTTGCAGACATTATATCAAACAGGGAGATGGCTCCTCGAGTGTGATCAGTCGTGCCTTTGCCTGGGATAAACCCATGCTGCCATGGGGAGACCAGATGTTCGATGACCCGCCCGAGCGGGATGGCCATTATTTTGGCATATAGTTTGGAGTCAGAATTGATTAGGGAAATTGGGCGATAAGATGATAACTGATACTGAGGTTTGCCCTTTTTTGGAGAGATAATTATATTTGTTTCTCTCCATGACATAGGAGGAGTACCACTCCATTGAATTTCTAAGAACAGATCGTATATAAGCGGACCCAGTGTATAGCTAAGGATTTTATACAATTCAAGGGGAATTCCATCCGGGCCTGCAGCCTTCCCGGAGGCCAGCGAGGACAGGGCAAACATAACTTCCGTGAATGTAATCTCTTTCTCTAGATCGTCTCTGATGTTATCTTCTAGAATATTACTTGCTTCAGGATGTTCAAGAAGATTACTCAAAAACACATCTGATTCTGCACTACTGGTTCTATTATCATCCTGATACAGGGTCTGGTAGTATTGTTGGAATGCGTTAATTATATCAGGTGCTTGTGTAAGCGTATGCCCTCCTGATTGAATGTTTGTGACGGCATTATATGTAATTTTCTGGCGTGTATGTAGTGCGAGTTGCTTGCCGACCTTTTCCCCATTTTCATATACTTCTTTCCGATGTATTTTATACATTTCTGCAGCTTTCTGAGTCAGTCCAGAGTTAAGCTCGGTTTTTAAAACCAGCAGTTGGTACATAGCAAGCTTCCCATTTTCACCTTGCGCTATTTTCACAATATGTTCTTCCTCGGCTCTGGCCAGTTCTCACAGTTTCTGATGTTACCCCATACCATTTTGCTTCCGTACTCTAGCTTGGTAGCTCGTTGTTTCACCTCTTAGTATTCCTAGAACCACTGTATCTATTTATGTCAAAAACTCTTGAGCCCAGCTAGTGATGTACCTAATATATTCATAGTTGGCTAGCAACTTCCTATCAAAGGTCCAGCTTCTACGTTCTCTCTTAGCCGTTGTAGCATTGACTGTGAGGGTTAGCGCGTTATGATCAGAAATGATTTTAGGTTCTTTAATAATTGTGGCGTGACTGGCCAGATCTTTGTTGTAAATAAATAGTCGATCCTGACATATTTACTATGAGGGCAAGAATAATACATGTAACCAGGGTCAGGGTAGTTTTTAAGATCCCATATGTCGCTAAGGCCATGTAAGGAGCCAAGAGCCGTTTCCGCAGGAGTGCCAGGAACCAAAGTCACACCCAACCCGTCCCCCCTTCACCTATAGTGTCTATAAAACACTAGAACACAATGGTGATGTGGAGGGAAAGGAGGGAACAAAACAAGGAAAGAAGGGTAAGAGACGCTGGACTTCTTGGACGGATCTCCCTCTCTGGTGGAAGCTGGCACTAAAAGGAATGGCTTGGTTAGTACAACAACAATCAACAAGCATGTAAAACCCTTCTCCACAAGTATTGTTTATGTACCTGGTCCTGACAAGATGTGACCGATATTCTTATGAGGACAGTATTGCCGAATCTTCAATGCGTCTAGGTACCATAAACGGCCTACTGTAATATAAAGCTTATATCTACTGGGTGTCCAAAGCACCAATGAGAAAGAATAGGTATCTGCACCAGGCTTACCCCTAAAAGCAACAGGCTGAACTGCGTGGTAGAATAGCAGCACTAACCGAACACAGCAAATAGAGTATCTGCAATAACAGTAGGCATAAGAATCAACACCATCAGTATAAACGGGAAAAAATGGTAAATGATAATAGTGCGCTACAAGCGCATTACCAGATCTTCTCTCCCTTGCACTGTGACGAATGCCAGCGTCCAGGAAATCCAGCAACACAACGGATATAACGAAACAAGAAATAAGGGGAATGGTCCTGTTAAGCAAACCACAACTCTCACAATCCCACAGGAAGCCCCAATAACCACTCCCCACAAGTACGGCAGTTCAACTGAACCGTAGTCCGGCCGAAAGGCGGAACCGCAGGAGAGCGGAAAAGGTGCCCCCCTTAAGGAATCGGAGAGAAGACAGCTGGCCATGACAAAGGACTTTCAAAATAAAAAAAAAGGGGAGCCTCGGAACTTCCCGTAAAGGGGGAAGTAGGAATGCCGAGGGAAAAGCCTCCAAGGAAGAGAGGCTCAAATCAGAAGAACAGGAATCGTAGGCTAGCAGATCGAGTCGGCAAGCCTCACAGGAATTTGTAGGCAGAAAGCTGAGAGTAGACTATGGAACGATGCCCACATCAGGAAGCAAAAAGAGGTGAGAGCGAAGCGATGCGAGGCGGAAGTGACGCGTCGAAAAAGGAGACGAGAACACTAGAGCGCGAAGCGTGTTGTAGCGTGGAGGTCAGGCTTTAATGTCTTGCCCGATCCCCTCGCACATGCGCCGTTTCGCTAAACCATTTCGGAATGGGCTCACATTGTCTGTATGCTCTCTGGCGGACTGGCAGGCGTGACAGGCCAAAGCTATTGCGTAGTCACCTGATAGCTTTAAAAACACGTGGCTTACGACTAGTATATTGTGACTGTGCCTGGCTATTGAAATTGGTGGCCTAACGAGATGTTTAGATCACCACATAATATAAGTGGGCCCTGTATAGTTACAAGTTCAAGCTCAAGTGTCTCAAATATAGTAGGATCGTCTTGATTAGAACCATAAATAGAGCAGATAGTAATACCAAGGCCTAATTTAATAATAACCCATCTACACTGAGCATCAACTAGTTTATTGGTGGCTTGATCCCAGGAAGGTTTTAGCAAGTACAGCTACCACCCTAACATTGGATGTTTGTGTGGTACAAACCAATACATTATATCCCCTAATTTTAAGAAGTTCCCTCTTATCCCAGGGCAGGTGTTTCTCTTGGAGGCAGATAATATCGGCTGTATTATGGTATATTATCTCACTCAGACGTTGGCGCTTATTTCTATCTAAGAGACCTGAGACGTTCCCGGTTCATATAGTTAACTTCCCCATAATGATGTGTTTCGTAGCTCATATTGTGCCTGTATCCTCAACTCGCAATGTATTCCATAATGTGTTTGTTCGGACTTAGCCTTGATTGCACTGTTTTCTGAGAATAGTTTTGATAGAATAGAAAAAGTTGCTCTTGACTTAGTTCTGGTTCTGTTTTGTCCTTTATACGAGCTCCCCCCCACCCTTTCCTCCCCCCGCGCTCCCCTGAGCCCCCCCTCCCCCCACCTCCCATTGAGACGTCCTGGGTCATAGGGCACCCAGGTGTAGGTGTCAGTGAAGATAGTGTATTTCAGCTTGCCCCGTGGCCTGATCATCAGTAGGTGCATCTTGGGTAAATAGGATAAAGATAAGTTAATTCACTATGTTATCAAACCAACCCAAATATTTAAGAAATACTTTCCCCCCTCTGTTTACTCTTTTAACGTTGTACCCCTGGTGTCTAGGCCACTGGCGTGAATGTTTTTTTTTTAATACTTTGATCTTTCAGTCAATTTTTGGTTCTTTAAAGCCTTTTTATTATTTTCCGGTGCTTTGCTTGGCCATCTCTGTGATTTCTTTCAGGTAAGATTCAGCCTGGATTTCACTTATAAAGCTTTTAGTTGTTAGCCTTGAGGCGGGCCGGATTTTGTAAGAACACTGTTGCTCCGATTTGCTCAAATGGTGTGAACACTTGCCTCATTCTCAACCTCCGTTCTACTGTGGCGTGGGCGAAGTCTGGGCAAGCGAAGAAGGTAAAACCTTTGTATTCTTTCTTATTTGTGGGTCTGGCAATGTCGTAGATTGTCTCCCTTAAGATGAAGTTCCCGAAGTTGACCAACATGGCTCTTGAGTATTGTGGGGTTTTATGAGTGCGTTTAGGGAGTACCAAAGGGAAGCAACTCATGTCCCAGGCTTGAAGTTCGGGAAATGTTGTTTTTAAGAGATTTGCCATGAAGCCCCTTGGATCAGTTCCCTCCGCGCCTTCAGGGATGCCGAGAAAGTGCAGGTTATTTCTCCTGCCTCTGTTTTCGAGATCTTCTACTTTTTGCATCAGATCTTTGATAATACCTTCAAGCTCCGTTTTCTTGAGTTTGGAGCTTAGTGACATCAGACTCGAGATTTGCTGTGCGAGTTTCGACGAATGCCATTCGATTATAAATTTCAGAGCATGTTTTGCCTACTTTTTGAACAGAGCCTTGAAGTTTTTGTATGGCAGCATGACTCCTATTGCTGTCCATTTTAACATCTTTATGAAAAGGTTTGATAGAGTTTATTATTTCGCTCAGTGATGGGTCAGTTGAATTTCCCAGTCCGCCGCCGTAGTCTTCATTGTGTTGTAAGGTTTTTTCTTCTGAATCCTCCATGCTACGCCTGAATGATTCCGATTCTCTAGTATTTTTTGAGATTGAGTTGTTCCATGTATGGTTAGATTTTTCTTTAGCTTGCTCTGCATTGCTTCCAGGATCCGTGGTGTCATTGTTTGACATTTTACAGTGTTTTCTGTCTCTTGTTCTCTTTTTTTCCAGCCTTTTCTTTGGAGTGATTTTTTGATAGGGTGCCCCTGATTTCCCTGGGGCTGTGATGTCGGCGACTGCTAGTTTATGGCTAGAGGTTCTTTCCTTTGGATCACCTTCCTCGCCTGCCTCACTTGAGACGCTTGTTGCGCTGGAGATAGAAACTCCTGTCTCATATATGTCTGAGTCAGACTCTTCGGAGGATATTTTGGACTCTAGAGGTGGTTTTCTGCCCGGAGAGGATGTTTGTACCATGAAGGAAGAGTGTTCAGCTCTCTGGGGTTCAATTGGGTGTATAGGCAGGAATTCGCTTTCCTCGGATGCAATTGTAGGTGAGGTAGCACTTTCGATCTCTTTCTCTTTTACGTTTTTTGGTAGTTTTTTCTGCCCTTCCTTGGATATTGGAATAAATATGTTCGAGATCCGGGGCGGAGAATCTACCTGTTGTCCAGTGATTTTTGCAGCCGCTTTCAGGTTTTTAATAGTCTGTAGTCTCTTCGCCTTTTTGGCCAATAGCTCCAATAGCTCCAAGTTATCGTTGTCATTATCGTATTCTTTGGTAGCCATTACTTTGTCCTTTTCGTTTGCCTTCTCTTTGCCTTTTATTTTATCCTTGACTTTATCCTTGTCTGTGTCCTTTCCCGGCTTCGTATCCGAGATCTTGTCTGTGTTTTTCTCTGTGGTTTTATTTTTATTTTGGTCCATGCTTTTAGGTTTATCCATACTGTTACCGTTATTTTTCTCCTCATTGTTCTCTTTAGCCTTGGACCCTCAAGTTTCTGGTTGTTGCTGTATGTCCTTTGCTTTCTGCCCGTTGTAGGTGTCCTTGCTGACCCTTCCAGCTTTCACAATGACCCACTGCCTATCACCTGTGTTGTATAGTTTCTTTTCCCCGTACAGTCAGATCTAGGCCTGCTCTCCAGAGGTCTTTCAGGGGCCTTTTCAGCGATGTAGCGATGTATCGTAGCTCTAGAAGGTATCTAGAAAGTATCTGACGTAATGGCCCCTTTTTCTTTTTCTACCAGGCCCTTGAGTATGCAGATGTCATGTGTAACCCTGGCCTGGCCTGGAGAGGAATCTGCCGAGTGCTTGATTGTAACGCCGGGCAGCGTAGGCAGCTGGGCAGCATGATCGGTGGAAAAAGAGCCGCAGATCGGCTGAGCGTCGACTGAGCACCGCTACCGTCTATTGATTGCGGTTGCGATTTTGACAGGAGTGTATCGGAGGTGAGAAGCGATGTCCAGGGGTATGGAGGGAGCGCAGGATTATTGCTGGTGCCGGTGCAGGTACACAGTGATACCTGAGAGACAACGGAGGGAACAGGCTGGGAGACAAGCTGAGATTCTCAGGCTGGGCTGGGCTGGGCTGAGCTAGGATGAAGAGCGGAATGCAGCGGGATGCCGATGCTGTACTCACATTTACTCCGTTGCTCCGTGTCTCGTGGAACAGATCAGTGTCCAGTACAGCAGTGCACACGGCAAAGTCGTGGAGTTATCGCAAATCAGCGCTGAGTTCCTAGTGAGTTCCTAGTGAGAAACTCTTGATCCATCCGTTTTCGTTTCAGTGCCGATCCCAGGCTGCACCCGATACTTCTCGTGCAAATGCAAATACAAGTCTTAGAATTCTTGATTTTTAGTCTCTGGTGTTCAACTTCCTCGGGGAGAAGCACATCGGTACACCATCGAATGTAGCTAGCACTCTTGAGCCCGGGGCAACATCAAAATTGAGAGGGTTTTTCCAGAGCGCTGACCAGGATTCACGGAGCAATAGCTGACACGACTGCTCACACTGATGCCATCTTGTCTCTTCTGCGCTCGTGCCTTATCTTCCAACTTTAAGGTATCGCTTAAGGCAGGTGTACTAGTATTCATCTTTGATTGCAGAAAAAACTCAGTTTTTCTGGCCTGCAGTACCTTCATTAGCAAACTGTGATTAAAAGTCCAGCTCAGGACACCATCAGGCAATCATTGAGCTTTAAAAATTAAACAAATTGGAGTCATTATATGCAGGTCCACTGGAATTATACGGCAGAGGAAGACCAAATTGTGTGGCAGGGTTCACCAAAGTATTCGGCAAGGAAAAACTAATTATGCGGCGTAATGCAGCATCTGTTATGATAGTATTAATTAATTGCTATGTCGGTTGGTAGACAAGTGCACAGCTATGGATCAACTGTTTGTAAGCAAAAGTTCAATCTATAGGATAGGTGCTCACAGGTATCGTCCTCTCCCCAGTGGACGAGTGGTAATCCAGAAAAGGAAGTGCTATCAATTGGAAACTGATTGCATCCCTTAGGGCACACTTGTGTTGGGGGGTCTTTGCCTCCAAAAGTTTTTGAAAGAAACAGTATTGACAAGTTTGTTTGTATCTCAAAGAATAAAGTTTTTAATCCAATGTGGTCATTGTAATATGTTTCTCCACATACTCAATGTAGAACATTATATCCATAATTATTTCCTCCTGCTCCAATGCATTTCGGGCTGCTGCCCGTCATCTGGGAGCATCTAAAAAGAACGACAAATCAGAAGACCTATGTATATTCCTTCAATAAAACAGATCTACAAGCATACAATAGATATACAAAAATGCAAAAATAGTGCACTGAAAATCAAAATCTACACAAGGTGAACATTAGTGAGCAATCAACAAGTTTGTGCGCGTAAAAGCTGAGAAACGTGCTGTTAGGTCTTTAACGTGCGTGGGACGGAAACGGTTCTGGGGCGGGTGGTGATATTACGCTGTACAGAAAAAGCCTGGTTAAAATCAAGGTGTTTTAGGAGCCAAAGGCGCTAAGCGTGACCTTCGTAGGTCTTGTAGTTCTTTCGAAAGTTTTGTCTGCGAACGGTCACTGTTGGTTTTTATGACGGGTAGCTTCATTTTTTGTTTTAATTTCTCCAAAAAGAGAGACCATGCTTGAATCGTATTCATAGGTGCATTCCCTGGACCATTCAACGTGTCCTTTATTATCGTGAACCACTCGATTTCATATGAGTTAGACCAGTTTATACGTTTAAGATTAGCTGAACATAGATAACCTATACGATGGTTGCAATCTTTCCGTGTTAAGGTTGAATTTGGTATGTTGCATTGCATGATCGCTCATCGGGGTGTATTCAATATAAAAGCTAATTACTAAGAGGATTAATGAAAGACTAACAATTGTAAAGTCCAAAGTTGATTGAGAATGTGGACCATAATAAGTTTTACTTGGGGGTTGGTCTTCCGCTGTCCTCCCATTCAAGACACGCATACCGAGAAACTCTAGTTCTGTCACTAATTGGATCGCTAAACGATCCTTCCGAGTTCCTACTCCCCCATGTATCTGTTGAGGAACACCCCAATGGATGTTATCAGCCGTTAGTATATCATCTTCCTCTGGAGATAGTATCAGGTTAGAATTAAAATCACCAGTTATTATAATATTAGACAATAGTTCTGTTTTGCGTAAATCCGTGATTACGTTGCACAATATCGCATTCTTTGCCTTTTTCACCTGAAATTTAGGTTGCGTATAGTAATTAATCAAGATTGTTGACTTGGTATTGTTAACACTTTGATCTGTTAATTTAATTAGTTGAATACTTGGGTCTGGAGATTGTAGTTGTTCAGAATTAATTTTTTAGAGATGTTGACACATATACTGAAAGGCCTCCGATGGCACGGCCATAGATCTTACATTTTTCAGCCGCTACACTATGATGTATAAAGCCAACAAGAGCAATTTCTTCTTGTAGCCATGTTTCCTATTGCGCGATTATGTCACATCCGCCCCATAATCCAGTGGCAATCCTCCCTCCAGTAATCTTTTTTCTCCTGCAATGTTCCAAGATAACACATGTATGTCATTGTTACTAGTTTGTTTAGGTTTATCTTTAAACGGTCAAAACTTCCGTTTTTCATTTAGCGTACTAGGAAGCCATTTCCAGGTATCCTTAGTATGTTGCATCTCCCCATTACCAAGTTCCATTCCTGCCCATGCGAGGGGGGCTTCACTTCTACCCTTTGCATTATATAGAATTGAGTAGACTGGTTTTTGTAGGTTTGGAAGTACTTCAGTAATTTTCCTGATAAGTTGAACACTGCCCGGCTTCTTCAGAGGAGGCGGATAGCGTGGGGAAGTGGGATGTGATATTTGAATACCCCAGGTTTGAAAAATGTCTGATCTCCCCATGATTGCTTTAGCTATTACTGGTGTTTTCCAAGTTGTCAATGTTTGCTCATTTGTTGTGTCATTAGGGCCTTTAAGAAATTGGACCTGTACAAGGTCAGTTGATTTAATATCTTTTAGGTCCTCAAATTCAGCCATGAGCTTCAGGATATTGCGCCTGTTCAATATATCATGGCCACCCTGTGTCTTGTACTCTGGAGTCCAAATAATTTGGTGCAGCTCTTTGCCGGTTTTAGAACGATTAGAACTATTTGTCCGTGTCGTGATGCCAGCTTTCTCCTTTGCTTTGAACTGCGCAAGAAGAGGGTAGATGGTGGTGTCTTAAAGTGTACTGATGGTAAACGTTGTTTAAAGTGGGCAACGGTAGACCCGAGCCAACTATACGAGTCAATTAACAACATGTGTGGCCCTGAGTTGTCTCTTTGTGTGCCTTCGGTCCCCCCGCACCAAGAGATTTTGTCTGCTTTTGATGGCATCGTATCTAAAGTTGGGGCAATGTTAACCGTGCCCCTTACGGGCCGTCTTGCAGTGGCCCGAAATGGTTCGATCACTCTTGCTCCAAGGCAAGTCGTGACTTAAAGTTGGCACTAAAGGCCAGGCCCAGAGATCCTGCTCGAATTAGGCTTTCACGTATTTGTTATAAGAAGGCCCTAGTTAAACGCAAATCAGAAGTGAAGGCCTCTATTTGGGGAAACCTGCTAGACCCCAAAACCTTAAGAAATAGTGCAAAGTTTTGGGAAATTATAAATAAACCCCTTTTTGAATCAACAGGTAACTCCGCTGTAGGCACTAATATACCAGAAGAAGAGTGGGTCTCTCATTTTAGTTCTATTTTTAACAGTAATTTACCACAAGCAGAATTCAAAAATGATATATTAGAAGATAATCCTCTGTGCTTCTCTATTAGTGAGGTTGAAAAGGGGATCAAGGGCCTAACAAGTAATAAAGCCCCAGGGCCTTACGGCCTGCCCCCGGACCTTTTTAAGTCATGTGTTTCATTATGGGCACCTGTCCATACCGCTGTGCTTAATGCAGCCGTTGTATCTGGATGTCCCAGGTCGTGGGGGGTCTCCACGATAGTCCCTGTGTTTAAGAAAGGGGACCGTAACAGCACGGCCTGCTACAGACCAATATCTTTAATTGATTCTGTGGTCAAAGTAGCGGGGTCGGAAGAGCACAATATAATCTCCCCGATCCAATATGGCTTTAGGCCAGGCCACTCCACGGTCTCACAGTGTCATAATTTGTACATGGTTCTAGGAAAATACACCTTAGCACGCCAGGGTATAATACACATAACCTTTATGGACCTCTCATCGGCCTTCAATTGTGTTAACAGGGCCAAGCTGTGAGAGGCCATGGGCCATATGGGCGTGGAGCAAAATTTAGTTAACTTACTGGCAGATCTGCACCAGGACACGAGGGCCAACGTACGTTACTCCCAAGAGTTAAAGATAACAAGGGATTTTGGAGTGCATCGGGGAGTCCGGCAGGGCTGTATTTTAGCTCTGTTTCTTTTTAATTTATATATCAATAATCTGGAAGAGGATCTTTTAAATACTGGAGCAGATTACCCCTATGTTGGACGTAAAGGACTACCTGTCCTACTCCATGCGGACGATGCCGTTTTGCTGGCAAGGACCGCAAAAGGACTACAATCGTTACTTAACTCCTTCTACAGCTTCATGAAATCCCGAGACCTTGCCATTAACAATGCAAAATCCTTTGTAATGAATGTAGGGAAGGGCCCTGAAAAGACACCCTCATTTCATGTTTATGGGTAGAAGATCCCTACTACAAAAACCTTCTCATATCTGGGTGTCCTGTTTGATAATCAGTTGAAATGGGGCCCTGCAGTCCAGAGGAAAAGGGGGGAGCTAACCCGGGCTAACGCAGCCATTTTTAGCTTTGCCAGGAAAATGGGCAACCGCCCAATTGCTGCATTGCTAAAAATTTACCAGCCAAAGAGTATGGTGATAGCCTGTTATGGGAGTGAGCTCTGGGGGCATACGACAATAAATGACCCAGCGGTTGCAGAAAACAACTTTTTGAAACAGATGTTGGGGGTCCCAAGGGGAACGGCCAGTTTTATAGTGCATGAAGAACTGGGCGTTCCCTTCTTAAGTGATACCATAGCGCTACGACCCTTACTCTGTTGGTTAAATTGCTGGTTAAATAAAGACCTGCCACTTAATCATCAACTTCTGAGAGAAGCCCTATCCTGGGACAATATGCACAAAATCCTGTGGCTTAAATACCTGAAAGATTCCTTCTCAGAATTGGGGCGCCCTGAGCTTTTCATAAGACCAGAGTCTATTAGCAGATTTGACGTTACATTTGTCAGGAAAACCTTTTCCCTCTCTCGGTATTTACAACGTGAGGAGGTGGAACTGAATAAAAGCAGTGTCCGGAAATATGTTGTAATACAATCTACACCCAGCATGGAACCGTACTTGTCATGGCCAATGTCGGGCTTTGATCGATTCCTGTTAACTAGGTTCCGCTTGGATCTTTCCCACTTACTGCTTGCTGTTCCTAAGGGGAGCCACCGAGGCCAAGTGCTACCGTCCTGCGGCTGCGACAACGTGTCTCCGCAGGACCTGGTGCACTTTCTATTACTATGTCCTTACTATGACATACCTCGGAGACTTTACCTAAAACCCCTTTTGAAAAAAATGAATTTTACACAGGTTAGACCTGCACTTTGTTATTTACAGCTGCTAACCCATGATTGCACTTTATTTGTAACTGTTTTTTTTAAAATTAGCACTAAAATTTAGAAATAGCATGGAGGGATAAATGTTTTAATTTGTTTTTAACACTGTAATGCTTATGATGAATTTTTACTTTTAATTCTGGAAGTGGTTTTTAGATTGTATCAATTTATTTTAAACTCTGTTTATTTGATTGTGCTTTTATGGTTATTTGTTCAAATAACCGAATAAAGATCTTTGAACTTGAACTTGAGCTTGTACCACATCTGTATTCCTTACACAAAATTTTAAAATTCCCTGTGGCGGAGTACTCAATGTTTCTGAGGTCAATCCTTGACAGTCACAGCGAACATTGTCCATGATTACTGGGACATCCGGATCTGATATTGTTTGTGTCGAAGAGACTGTCATTGCCTTTGCTACATCTTCACTGCACATTGACAATTGTGCATGGCTGATTATACTATTTGGAGCGGTATTTTTACCTACTGGATGGTCAACAACTTGCAATGTTAGGGGTATTGATTTCAATTTAATGCCACTTGATAGCAATCACCCCTCCTTATTATCATTATCCGAGCCTTGGACTAAATCTTCCGAGGACTTGTTCTTATGATTAACTGTTGACTGCGTACACTGTTCGCCGATTTTATTGCCATTTTTGTCAGAAGTTCGGATAGGCAAATGATTCGTACTTAACTTCTCAATTCGCTGTTTTTTTGTGGTGTGTAAGGGACTAGTCACAGTGCCTGATAGTTGGGAGCCTTTAGGGACTTTTTTGGTCATCGACTTTCCTCTGTTATACATGTCATCACTTACTATTGTGTCAGAGTGACTTTCACTGGTGCAAGCATTTTTAACTGATCCATAGTTTGAGTTTGAAAAAATGGGATATATTCTATTACCTAAGTTTGGGGTTGCTTCGCTTTTCTTATTTCTGGCTTTGCGCTCTTTTTTCCTTTGTCTCTTTGTTAAAATTTGCTTTAATGACTCAACATTTCTTGTCTCTTTCTCGGCTGTTGCATTGGTGTCTTCACTCATTTTAGTCTTTCCAAATGCCAGGTTGACTTCTTTGGTGGATAACGCAATTGAGGGATTTTTATCAGCCCGTGGATTTTGATTGGTTTTAGGACTGTTCAGACCGTTCGACTTCAGATCCGCATTGATAAATCTTTGGTTTAAAGTGAGAATCTGTTCTAGGATGATAGGAAGAGAACTCAATTTGTCCAAGACTGGTCCACAGGTGCAGGAGGATTGAGGTTGATATGTATGTGCTTGAGCTCTATTTATTAGACTATTCAAATTGTCCAACTTTGTATTTATCCCTGCAATGTAGGAAGCATTAATATTCATGAAATCAATTTGAATGTCCAACTTATCGGATTGCATTATCAAAGTTGATGTTGACATTTGCAGTGCTTTTAAAAGAGGAGCAACCAAATTCAGACACTGCATCCTTTTTTTTTTCTCAAGATTTTTGAAAACCTTTATTGTGCAGATAGTAGCATACAAATACGGGCCTACAACCAATGAGGCCGGCCACGAAACAATCTGAAAGGCACGTAAATCAATAAAGAGGTTTCACAGCAGTCACCCAGTATATTGCGAACAAGTAGTTCAATCGTAGAGGAGCTGAGTGTGACCGCCGGATGCAGGATCAAAGAAGGTTAATTTTATAATAGAAATTATAGCAGGATCAGTTGCAGTTTAATCATCTGAGTGCCCACAGCGGGCCACGAATCAAGCAGCAAAACATTAAGGCATCAATAAAAACGGTTATCAGCAATAGTCTACAGCAATCAGAATATAGATGCCATATTTCCAATCAGTACCCATCGTAGCCCACCACGTGCACACAGACCACCAAATTATCGTACTTATACATAACTGAGTAACCAGAACGGCAAAAGGAGTTACAGTCATTCTCTATACTGACCCAGAAGATAAGGAGAAGGGGGAACGCTAAAAAAGAAAGAAAAGAAGGAACGCCGTGCTGCTGTATGCGCCCCCACAGCGATAAGGGCGAGCAAAGTGACTGGGAACCACATTATTGGGGGTGGGGCGGTCAAGTCAGGATATATGTACAATCAATATCGTATAAAGTAAGAATACCTCACCCCCTCCCCCCACAAGCAATCACACCGTGGGAAACACGCACAGCCACGGCGTCCTAAGAAAGGGACACAAAAGAGCCGTAGAAACTAAAAAAACAGTCAGAAAAAGACCCCAACCCACCCACCCCACCCTGCACCCCTGCAGAAGGCTACGGCCTACCCCCCCAGCAGCGTGCCTGTCGCCCTAAATAAGAGACCCGAAATATAGGAAAAGTTAGAGAGAGGGAAAAGGAAACCAATGAGACAAAAAGGAAAAAGAACCAGGGGAGAGGAAAGCCATCAATCGAACCATTCGGCCCCTACCCCCGCCATCACGCACATTAATGCAACATCAAAACGAAATCGACATAGTCTCGGGTATCATAAACCTTCGAAGGAATCGTCCATAATATCATGGTTGAGGGCACTCCTCATCTCCATCCACCAACCATTAGTCCTCCGGGTCCAGAACCGGCTCACCCCTGTCCTTTCCTAGCCATCGCTACCGCGCGTGGTAGAGTAGTGGGCAGCAAACAAATCAAAGTGGAGAGGCCGTATGGTCGAAGCAGGACAGACCATGGGAGCGAACCAGAGGACTCCAGCAACCAGCGGCCAAGCAAGAACTTTTTGCGGCAGTCCAGACGTTTCAGCAACGACAACGGGAACAACAAACAGTGTGGGTACAGTCTCACCGCCCAGGAAAGTAGAGTCGTCCCCGCAGGATAACACTGAGGTCTCGCCGGGGCAGTTCGAATCGGCAATCTATGTTGTTCCCCGATCAGTCGAGCAGGAACGGGCTCCGACGCGGCGCCCACGCCCGCGCCCGCCACGATCAAGCTGACCCCGGGATCCGGGCCGCTGGTGTAAAATCTTGCCGATGCACAGTGACAGCACTCCTCACGGCAACAGAGGGGGACGAAACAGCACACACTCGGAGTCGAGCCGCATCCATGAGGGACGGCCCGACAGCAATGGCGGCCGTCCTTCTCTCCAGCACAAGGGCGTCGAGGACAAGGGTCGCGCGCAAAGTCTTTAAGGCGTCAAGAACATCTCCAAGCTTGGGCTCCCGCTCACACGACCAGACCCCCGTACACTTCAGCGGCACAAATTCCCCGCCCTGGTTCAGTCCGTGACTCAGGGCACCGGTCGCCATCTTGCAGATCCAGCCGCGTCCCCGTGCGCCTCAACTTCTGGAGCGGGCTCTCAAGCAAGGCCACCGCGGGAGCCCCCTCGAGCCCCAGGAATGACAATCTGGGTGCAGAAAGGAGAGCCACCAAAAGGGGGACCGCCAGCGCCACCGCCCCGCGGGCGCAACACGCCGACTCCGGGCTCAGGGCTTCAAGATGGCCGGACAAGGCAACAAAGGGGGGAGCCTCCTACACGGTCTTCCCCCATCCACGGCGTGCCGCACCTCACCACGGGGCCCTCCGGCCGCTGGACCGGGCCCGATCCGTTGCCATCGGCATAACCGCACCACGGCCTCTCCCAGCCGACCTCGCCTCTCCACCAGGGGCTGCCGTCGACACCATCTCGCCGGCTGACCTCCACAGGCAAGTCCCCGGTCTCTACGCCGCGGAGGCCCCAGATCAAGCAGGGGTGTAACTTCGGATCCGCCGCTCGCAGGAGCCCCCGGGACAGATGGTGAGTACAAGCTTTCCTTCGTCCTTCCGTGTCTTCCCGAGTATGTCGTCTCGGGGTAGGATGCGTGTCAGGATATGTAGACACTGCATCCTTAAGGGCCTTAGACATGAGTTCATCTTTTGATAGATCATTGTAACTTGTATTAACTGATGGTAAGTGGTCCTCCCTGGGGCCCATTGGCCTTTGTAAGTGTTCTGTAAGACACGCACTGGCCAATTGCTTGGCCTTTTTGGTACACCCATTTGCGGCTTCTACAGCTGTCTATCCGTTGCCTGGGTTAAACTCAGCCAATCATCCTTCCCTTTACTTTTGTCTATTGATTGGCTTAGGTTGGGACAGAGGAGGGCCAACTCGTCAAAACTCGGTTCCATTTGTGCCGTACTATCATGATCCAAGTTTACTGTTGTATCTGTTGTAGCTAAGCTTAGATTGGCAATTGTTGGAGTTATTGGAAACTGCGGTTTTGTAGATATGATGGATGTGTCCTCCGGGGTGGTGTGTACGATTGCTGCTGTGATTATTCAACATTTTTTCCCCCAAAGGCCTTTTATATTGTCAGTATTTACCAATTGTTCTGTTTGTTTAAATGTAAATGTATGTAAATGTATGTGTCTTGTAAAGCGCACTGCTGCCCTGAGGCGTCGTGGCGCTGTAGACCGCTGGGGAACCCGTCCTGGCTATCCCTGTGAGATGGTCCCTACTGGGTATCTCCAAGGTGAAACCAGGCATCCCTGGCGAATGTGGGGGGCCGTTGTAGAGATGAGGCAAGCTAATGCCCAGAGTTGCCGAGTGTGATCCCTGGTTAGAGTAGGCACTGAGGCGAGAATTATCGAGTCCGCTGACCCTGGTCCACGACCCTGCCGCGTCGGGAATTGAACCCTGGTCCCAGGCCGTTCTGTGCTTCCGGGTCTGCCGCCTCTAACCAGTGAGCCACACCACTCACGAGTATCGATTGTTTGAGGACTTTGGCTCCCTGGGGCAGATGTAGATGTTAAAGAAACTTCATTCGTCTTAACAAGGACTACTGCGTGCTCCCCAGGGGAAGTCGTAACATTGGGGGGCAATTGGAGATGATAAGCCGAAGACTCCCTCCGTTGAGGGGAACAATACTGCCCCGGGGTCTTTCAGAAACTGGAATCGTGAAATTGACGAGTTTTTATTTAGGATGGACTTTGCAAATAAGGAGGCGATTGGTGATTTTAAAGGATTTTGCAGTGGACTGTTTGCCTTGTTTGCATTCATTTTGTCAAGTCTTTTCCGTTTAAGTGCACCTCTTAAGGCTGGTATCTTATCCTCACTTTACCAGACCTCATGGTGAAACCAGATGGTGCTGATGCACCTAGCAACTTCTTGCCTTAATCCAAACTTTACAGTCAATATTTGAGATTAAGAGGTGCCCCCTGCTAAAGCACCTTTTCTACAGAGGATCTCACAGCGGAAAGACTCTTTTAGCACTTCAGCAGATCCTGCGCCTATTTCCAAGTGGTAATAACAGCTGGCAGGCACGCTTATACTCAGCGCACTTAATTATTATAAGCCACCAGGAGGGGTACCTCAGGGGGCTTATCCAGGTCTTTTCAAGGCTTTTCAGGGTATGGGAGCCGGAGCCCGTAGTCAGAGTCTAAAGCGTTTTTTAATTCCTTTATTTTCCCCTTTTATGCAGGGGGGAGAGGTTGAGGTAGAGGCTACAACGGAACCACTGACCGGTTGCAGTTGCAAGTACTGTTGACTGGGCGACGTAGTCAACCAGGCCACCCAGAATCCACAGCCACAGCACAGCCACAGCCACGGCTACAACAACCTCCCCAGCCTCTGCAGCCTCCTCTGCAAATCCACCGCTCTCCCACCTTACTGGCTCCTTCTCAGCTCCACGTAGACGCTGCACCGTCCACCTGCTCACCGAATCACAAGCTGGTCTCTCCTTCGGCCCGTCACGCCCGCTGTCCGCCAGCTGTGAACTACTACTTCGCCGCCGCAACTCCTCCGTGAGCCCCACAGAGCAGAACAGAGCGGAGCCAGACCTGCTGGACACGCCGGAGTCGAGCACGGCATGGCACAGCACAGGTGAGGATGGCTAGGCAAGGGAGACCAGTCGGGGGGGGAGGGGGGGGGGGATTCAGAGAGCCTCAACTCCCGTGAGCTTCCGCGTGCTTCAGTGGGGCTTCAAACGGTGACGGCGACGGCTGAAGTTAAACAGAGAGCAGCCTGCTCGCAGCACACAGCCACTCTGACAAGATAGAAATGTTGCTTTTTTGGATCTGATTGTACTCTAACTGGTGGACCAATGAAGTGGGACCTATTCCCACTCTGGCTGGCTGCTTGGACTAGGAACCAGGGAGGGCTGGTTGACTCCAGCCAATCTTTCACCCGCAGACCATGGCTGTGGCTTCTAAATATTCTGGTCTTCTAATGTGTATTTGTAAAGTTTTCCATACTTTTCTGTGGATGTATGAAAAACATGTGTCCATGCTTTAATCACCTACCACCCCGACTATACTAATGCTTTATATCTGGGTCTTTCTGCTTTTTTAAGATACAACTTGTTCATAATGCTGCTGCTTGAGTGAGTTTCAGTCTTTCATGGAGGATGTCAATCAAACATCTCCTTCCTACCTAATATTTGCTTCCGGTCAAGCAAATATGTACCTTTAAAAGTACTCTATTTTTGATTTACAGAGCTCTTAAATGTGAAGTTCCTGTCTATGTCAGAAGAAAGGTGTGTTTGTACAAGCCCGTCCATGCCCTGCACTCTTCATAAACACAAACCTCCTGCAGGTTACTAGTATCTGGAAAGGTTGTGCTAGTGTTTGAGCCTCTTCTAATATTAGTTTAAAGATGTGGAACCTACTCACTCTGCCTCTCAGGCCTGCGCCAACCTATTTATCCTTAAACATATTGAACATACTTAATTCCTTCCTTGCTCATTGTTTTTTCCAGTACCAGGATGGCCCTTTTTGAGGTAACAGTTATTATTATTTATTCATCCATATTTTACAGAGGAGAGTTTGAAAGAACTTCTCTTTACCAGGCAGCAAGGCATAAAATCTATATTCCATGTGTCTGTTTGCTCAGCGCCTGGCATGACGGGGCATCAGACACTCTCAACTGTGGATGGTTACACAATATGGGTGAATCCCTTGTCCCTCACAGGCTTGTGGTCTGCTGGTGAACATAACAAATGGCTAGCACCTTTAGTGGACCAAAGAATGTTAAGTCTGCTGCTGAGGAAAACGTGGAGCAGGTTGGAAAAATGGTACATCGCCACATTGCTTAGATTCCATAACTAAAGCTAGTTTTATATTGCATGTAATGTAGTAGGAGGAACATGCTGTGCCCCCATCCACCCAGTGTCCCATATCCCTTCTGCCCACTACACCAACCTAGCCTTCGCTAGATCTTCTACTAGTGCCTAGCGGTTTTGTGCACCATCAAAACATAGGCCTGTTGCATGTTTTACGCAGATATTTTTTTATAGAGTGCAAACCTAGCTTGAGAGCATCAGGGCGCTGAATAGATGGCATGGCCCCAAGGAAGATGCAATCCCCAGAGGAACTTCATGGGTATATGTATGTGATGCTGGGGTCTTCATCCTCCCCCTTTGTCATCAGCTCCTAATCCTGTATTAGTGTTGCCGTTCTGTGCTGTAATGTTATAAAACATTTTGTTTTACATGATGTTTTACTTTTCTTTTCATTACTCAGGGCAAAAATCAGAGACAGGAAATGTGTTTGTGAAAGAGTTCAATACATGCTCATTGAAGAAACATCAAAGATTCCTCAGGAGTAAACAACGCTCGACTGGTACTGAGTGTAAGAAGGGATCTAACAAGGAGGTACTTCCTGTGGCGCATCAAAGCATCAGCCCAATACTGGATTCTTTCCTCGGCACTGGGAGTGAAAAGAGCTCTACTGAACTGCACAGTCATACAGGAGGAAGGTCGTTCTACTGCTCTGTGTGTTCAAAGAGCTTTACTCGGCGGCAAAATCTTCTAAGGCATGAAAAGATCCACACGGGAGAGCGGCAATATCAATGTACAGAGTGCCAGAAGAGCTTTAATTTAAAGCAAAACCTTTCAATACACCTGAGAACACACACAGGAGAAAGGCCTTATCACTGCTCTGAGTGTGATAGAAGCTTTACTCAGCAGCAAACTCTTCAAAACCATCAAAGAATACACACAGGAGAAAGGCCATATCACTGCACTGAGTGTGAGAAAAGCTTTGCGCAGCAGCAAACTCTTTTAAACCATCAAAGAATACACACAGGAGAAAAGCCATATCATTGTGCAGAGTGTGAGAAAAGCTTTACTCAAAAGCAGACTTTTATAAAGCACCAAAGAAAGCATGTGAGAAAACCCCGTTCGCTGTAGTAACTGTATGAAAATCTCCTAAACCAAGATCATTAAAGACCACACAAGGGGGAAGCCCTAGCATTGCTCTGAATGCAAAAGACTTTTACTCAAAAGTTAAATACCTGAACTGAAAAAGACACATGAGAGATATTTTCATTCACTGAACTGTGTGTAAGGAGGGCTTTAATGAAAAAATAAATCAAAACCACAAACATATACACAGGAGAGATCCTCTTACTGATCTCAGTGTGAAAAGCTTGCCTGTAAAGACATGTTTTAGGGCATAAAGGGACTTACACAGCAGAAAGGTTAAATAATTGCTTGGAGTGGGAGAAAGGCTTAACCCATCAAAGAGCAACATGTTCTGTGAGCCAATACCAGCTGCCCAGAGTTTGAGAAGAGTTTTAGTAGAAAGGCTGATCTTCAACAGCACCACTTAAAGCACCGGAGTGAGGCTAGGCCACTGCATTGAATATAAAAAAATCCTTACTCAGAAGCTGAATCTTCTAATCCATAAAGGAATCTATGCCAGAGTGATACTAAGTCACTGCACCAAATATGGGGTGAGACTCAACTGCAAGGTCTTTTTTCTCCAGTATCTCGGAATCGCTGCACTGTCAGAGGGGCTTTACTCTGAAGCCGGATCTTCAACATTATGAATGTATTGTGACAGGAATTAGGCTCTTCCTCTTCATTAAGGCTTCCACTAAGCATCCTGCAGACATGACAGTACCAGTCTATGCAGACACATTAAAACTTGAGAGAACCGCTCCATCCGAAGCAGGTGAAAAATTATTGACACTAGCCTAAAAACGTAAAACATCATTCATTTATGAACGTGGATTTCAGGGGAATGTACATGTACAAGTAAGCAGACATCACCACAAAGTCAAAACAGAAAATATTTTCATTGTAAAGTTCAAACGCATCAGTGTTTTATGTTGCCATAACACTTATGATTCTGATACGGGCATAGTACAGTTTGTGTATCTTAAATACATGTATTCTCGATACCCTAAGCATATATCTCCTGGAAAAATCGGGAATTCACGAAGAAGCACCAGTTCCTGACACCAGCCCTGTGAGTTCTGGAGTTGTGAGGGCCTGGTACCCTTCCCTTGCATCTTGGAAATAACAACACTGTGGAACTGGCACTGCTGGGTGCCAAGTGACCAACACATGTCCCTTGCAATTGCTTAAAAGACATAAGTTATGTACACCTGAACACTAGCAAAACATAATAATTTAATTCAATTCAATATATTTATTAAGATTTGGATCTCCAATGAGGTCCACATAAAATATGCACTCAATTATTGAATGATAATGATGTTAAAATACAAACTCAGGTCATTTCCAAAGTAGAAAGAATAAAATACAACGACAGAAGATGTATTAAAATGAAAGTAGAAACACTCCAATTAATTAAAAGTTTGTTAAGTAACAGTAATTCTAACTATATAGCAGCAGTAGTTTATGTGCAAGTTAGTCCATCAAAAAGAAATCAAGATCCTTCATATCCAGTACTATGTTCTCCCTTTAAGCAGCAAAGAAAAATGTCCTCAAGCAAATTGTTGCAAGCAATGGTACGGCATAGGAGGATATAGGGTAATAATATTCAATAATATAACAGGAAATAAATTACAATAACATAGTTAAATTTCTTACTGCAACAAGCAAATCGAGTTAAATACATATGCATTTTGTAAATATTGAAATACCATACAATAGCAGCTTCATAATAGTTCCAGTTTCAAATAAAGTGCATCACATAGCAGCAAAAGGCTAAAGACTGAAAGGCATTCTAAGGAAAATCTATCGCATTTAGATTAGAATACTTGATTAGATTAGAATACTTGTAAAGCGCATGGCTGCCTCGGCAATGAGGCGTCCCAGCGCTGAAGCAGGACAGAGTAAGGAGCAGGCAAGGAGTTAGAGTTGAGAGAAGAGCCAGGTCTTTACTCACCTTCGGAAGGCCAAGTGTTCTGAGTTGCTTCGGATGTGTAGAGGGAGGGAATTCCATAGGGCGGGGGCCAATCGCTTGAAGGAGCGACTGCCGGATCTGGTCCTTCGTATGCGTGGAATTCTTGCAAGAAGCAAGTTCACCAAGCGCAGCTCTCATGAGGGTGTGCAATGGGCACACAAATCACTCAGGATTTCTGGGCCAATGCCTGTCAGAATCTATCTTGTGCGTAATACAGAGCGCCTTGAAACAAGCTCTTTGTTCAACGGTCAACCAGTGCAGACTGTAGAGGAGTTTGGAGACATGGCAGTGTTTGGGGAGAGCAACGATGGCACGAGGTGCAGCATTCTGGACCCGCTGCAAGCGATTCATCACAGACTTATTAGAGCCCAGAAGAAGCACAATACAGTAGTCTAATCAGGCCAGTATGGAGGCTTGGATGATCATCTGACGAGCTTGGGCATTATAACTAGCCATTCATTTTCCCTTAGCAGAAATGGTTAAAAGGCTGACATGTTTCCCAGTGTTGGCAATTAAGTAGCAGCAAAAACATGTGCAACATGTAATCCAAAGAGTGGAAAACTCCATTTGCGTTAAAAGTACAAGGCCCAGAACTTAAGAACATAATCATGAGGGGAGGTATGAAATTCGTAAATAACAAGCCAAATCATAAAGATGCCAAAAAGCCCAAGAGATGACGGGTAACATATTCCCTGATCGTAAATCATAGATAAAGTATCTACAACTAAGGGATGGACTTACTTAAGTTGAATATAGTGAAGATTAAAATATATTCATAAACTCCTTTAAAAAGTTCAATACTTTTGTACACACTATTTCATTCTTTGGATAAAGGAGAAAGTTGCGGGCTGATGATGCATTTTGTATGTTGTTTTTGCATAAACATTGGTCATAGCCACTGATGGCGAAAAGGTAACAGGGCTGGGCAAACGAACAAAATATGATCAAAATTCTGAATGCCCAGATTACAAATGTTGCAATTGTTTCCACTTTTCGTAGTAAGGCGCAATTAGCTGTCAAATCATTTAATGGCAGAAGATTCATGCATCATAGAGTAAGCCAACGACGAATACCATGATCTAAATTCCACGATAACTATCTCTGGAGAACTCTCGGGGTACTCAAAATGGCTATTAACTTCAGTCTTTCCATTAATCTGGAATACTTGACATCTCTCTGGTAACTAACCGTACAACTTGTAGTTTTTAAAAATAATTTAAATTCTACAAGCTGGAGAGAAAACACTGACTCTTCCTGTGCACTGAAATAGTTCAGTGCTAGGGTGAGGTCACGGGAAAAGGAATATTTGTAAGTTTTCATTCCAAAATGTCTTGACACATCACGCCCCTTAATGTGTACAGCTCACAGTTCTTTAACTGGTATCCCCTACGTAATACCCAGGCTAAGCCTTGAGTAAATGAGCTTACCAAACTAAATTGCAATCTAATAGCGGATATCGAAAGCAGAGTATTAAAATGACATAGTTTGCGTAAAATCTGGACTTCAATCTTATCTAGGAAACCTTAGTCTTTTACTGGCATAGATTCAATAGCATATAACGAAGTAGAGGGTGTTTTTGGTTTAAAAACTGTCAGCAGATGTAAGAAATACCTTCAACCCATTGCATAATAGAATATGCGTAAGCCATTTGCATATGATATTGCTTTACAAGAACTATTTATAATATGTGGCTTATTCTTTGTATTGCCCGCTATTACTTTCTCCAGGTAGAGATAGGATTCTACAATCTCAAGCTTTTCTGAGCCAATTCTCCTGTTAAAATGACATAATTTTCTGCTCCTGCTACTTTTCATGATCAGAATTATAGTTTTAAAAACCTTTATCTTCAGAAACTGTGTCATCGTATATTTCAGCCCATTAGGAGTTAGGTTCAATGTTGCAATATCAACTGCATACACGAGACATGCAAAAGGTCATCCGCCTATCTTCGTTGCGTCTCCTTCTAAGGGAGGAAAGCATACAGGTAAATCTCTTACATACAGAGAGAAGAGTAGCTGGGCTAGTAGACAGCCTTGCTTGAGGCCATATTCTGTCGGTATTACTGTTGATAGTCCCTGATTTTCCTCTTTTATCACCTGACACCATGTTCGCGAGTGTTGGGCAATAATAATAAATGGGTGAGGCACCCCCATTTTCTTCAATTTTTTCCACATTAGTGGCCGATCTACCTTATTAAAGGCTGTTGAGAAGTCTATAAATGGCACGTATACATTAGACTTGTGAAATAGTGTACTTCTCCTCTATTAATTTCAGCATATTAATGTTATCTAGGGTGGAATGATTTTTTCTGAATCCTGCTTGTTCTACGGGGAGAATTTTCTGCTCTGCCACCCAGCCAGTAAAATGATCAAGAATACTGCAAGCGAATATTTACTCCACTTGGACTAATAAAGGGAATATACCACCTTATTCCGCATGCCATCACTCTGCATGCAATTACAACGACTCGTTGTAACAACGCATACCATTACCCCGCATAACGACGACTTGCGGAGGGAGGTGCTGGATGTTGGAATAGTATAATTTACTATTACAACTCTAGTCTGTATAGACAGTAGGGAAGGTGTTGGATTTTGAATCCAACACCTTCTCCCCCTCCGTAAGTCGTTGTTACACAGCAAAGGCTCTATTTTGATAATTGTTTTAGGGATTTCGTCAAGACCCGTTGATCCTGAAGCTCTCATTTTTTTTAATAAGTCCTACAGTCCTATACGACCTGCATCCAACTATACAGGTCGTATAGCTGGATTCAGGAATTTATGGGGAATTAATTAAAAAAGCGTCAGAGCAAGAAGAATTAGGGTTTGCAGAATAAAGTTGTACAAGTTTGGATTTCCATTCTTCTTCTTTTGTAGGACTTGGGATGGATTTTGCTCTAGTTCCTCAACAATCTGCGATAATTTCCCAAAACCTTTTAGCATTGTTTTTTGAGGCTACCTCTTTTAACTGGATCCATTCATGACCTTCCTTTTTTTGTCTAAAAGAAGTTTTTTGGGGGGCGTGGCCAAGATGGCGGGGTGAGCGGACGCTTCCTCCCGTAGCTCCCCCGGCCCAGCTCAGCTCGAGCCCCGATTCCTGCGCTTCTCTCCCCCCGCGGCTGCACTGCGGGCGAGAGAACTGTGCCGGAGTTCTTGGAGCACAGTTTGATACCACTTTGACTTCTGTTGCCCCGGGGGAAGTCCCCGAAAAGTTTGCTCAACGATCGCTCCGGGGAGCAGAGCCTGGGTCGCCCCGAGGAGAAGGGCCTGGAGGCGGAGCATATCGCGGTGCTGTCCGCGCGCCTCAGCTGGGCCGAGTGCTGAAAAGCTGGAGACCCCGGGGAGCGGACTAGACGGACTCCGCGGAGTGTGGAAGCTTCCTGGCCGGCGCCCCTGTGGCGAGAACCATCGCTGGACGACAGACCCCAGCCCGGCGACGGCGATCCACCCCCCTGCCATGGGTGTCGGTGTGTGACGCCTTGCGGACCCCAAGCTTGGAAGTGAAGGACGACAGAGTCGGAGCGGGGCCCGGCCCGGGCGTGCTGGCCGGTGTTCATGGGAGGCATTGGTTTCGCTTCTTCCCGACCCATTGCTGTTTGAGGGTCGCCCATAGACTTACTGGCCTAGGCTGCCCTCCCGGGTGCTGCCCTCCCGCCATCTTGTCTTTGCGGAGCTGAAACTGGTGGCCCTCGCCCGCGCCCTTATCATACGGGCGCCTTGGTTCCTCCTGGTGCCTACACATTTGCTGTCCTCCCTGGGAACACATAGCTGAAAGCCTCCGTTTTGAACATTGCTGACCACCCTGACTGGCTCGATGGTCGTCTTGCCCTGGCCCGGGCCGCCATTTTGTCGCCTGTGACGCACCACCCTTGTCCCCGGTGAGGCCTTCACATCTGGTGCCCTCGAGCAGTGGGGCACATCCACAGCGGCTGGCTCTAGGCCTCATACACCGCGGAGGCCAAGATGACTGGGAGACGAGGCGCAGCACGGGGAGATCGCACTCTGCCGGAAATGCTCGGCAGGTCCCAGCAACTACGCAACAGGACGCAGCCGTCCCCGGGGTCCTCCCGGGCCTCAACGGACGCCACCGGAGGCGAACCGCCAGTCACGAGGTCCTTTATGGAGGACTTATTCAGCTCCCTCAAGGAGGAATTCCAGACTCTCAAGACCGAGGTGGCCGGAGAGGTTCGCGAAGTGCGTAGGGAGGTCGAAGGCCTGGGCGAGCGGGTCGACACTGTGGAAACGGCGGCCCAGTGTCGCGACGAAGAGATAGTCCACCTCCAGCAGGACGTCCTCCGCCTACGGGAGCAGTGTGTCGAGCTCCAGGCCCACTCGGAGGACCTCGAGAACAGGTCCAGGCGGAATAATATCCGGGTGCGAGGCGTTCCGTCCGCGGATGAGGGTGCGGACCTAGTGGCCTATCTGCAAGACCTGTTCCGCGACATCTTGGAAGAAGGAGCGGACTTCCAGATCCGCATCGACAGAGCACACAGGGTGGGCCGCCAGCGCCAGTCATCGGCGCCCCCGCCTGATATCCTGGCATTCCTGCCGGATTTCCCCTTGAAGGAGCGCATCATGACGGAGGCCCGCAGGAAGCAACCGCTGTCCTTCCAAGAACGACCCGTGGCGCTCTATCAAGACCTGTCTGCCATCACACTGCAGAAGCGCAGGTCTTTCCGCATCGCCACGGACTTTCTACAGGAGCATGAGACGGCCTATTCCTGGGGTCACCCCTTCCGTCTTATCTTTCGATGGAATGGGGTGCTACATCAGCTGCGCTCCCTACAGGATGTCTGTGGGGTGCTGGGACTCACAGCAACGGAGGAAGAGGGAGCTACGCCCGCATGGAGGCGCCCCGAGCGGCGAGGCCGGCGAAGATCGAGGAGGCGCCAATCGTCGGCGACAGTGAGTCGTCCTGACTCTCCTACCATCAGAGCGAATATGGCGGAGGCCCTGAGGACTGCGGCCAGGAACTCGCCTGAATCTGACGGCGTGGCCCTGACGGCCTAACTTTACTCCTGGGGGAGAGATTCTTAGCTTCTATGATGCTGGGCTGGGGCTGGGGGTTGGGGGGGAGCGGTTGGAGGTGTGTGGCTGGACGTCCACTTGACTGTTTTCTGCAGACTCGCCCTCTTGGGCTGGACTGAGACAATGGGGTGTTTTTTCTTGTTTTTGGTTTTGGCTAGTTGCCAGGGGTTGGTTTTGGGGGGGTTTAAGAACTGGTTTGGTGCTGGGGGGGTCCCGTCCGATACTGTCCGAACACTTGCGAAGCCGATCCTGGCCTTCCCTGCTCCCCTGCCCCGCGTGCCCCTCCCGCTGATCCCTCGCCTGCTGCATAGCACTTTGCTTCCCCGTGAGCGATGCCGCCCCTGAAAGTAGTGACCCTGAATGTTAAGGGTCTGAATAACCCTGTAAAGCGTAGGGCGATCCTTTCCCTGCTAGAGGGGTCGCAGGCGGATATTTGCCTCCTCCAGGAAACCCATTTACTCTCTAGAGACTGCCATAGGTTGTGCTCTGCTAAGTTTCCCACGCAACTCTTTTCCTCGGCTGCGACTAAGACTGCGGGGGTGGCCATTCTTCTAGCTAGCTCCTTCAGGGGTGAAGTGTTATATAAACATGCAGAGCAGAAGGGGAGGCTTCTAGTGTATCGCATGCGTCTGGGTGGTGTTGCCTTTACGGTTGGTTCCGTTTACAGCCCGAATGACCACCAGGATCGCTTCCTGGACTCTGTGTTAGTGGACGTTACTGCCTCGCCCGACCGCCATATTATCTTGGGGGGAGACCTGAACATGGTCTTCGACTCCAACCTGGATAGGTCTGCCCAGCGCTTTCCACAGACGGGGGAGCTTTCTAGGGCGGTGCAAGACCAGATTGCTGAGATGGATTTACATGACCTCTGGCGCACCATGCATCCCACCGGCAGGGACTACTCCTATTTTTCCCACGCACACCGCACTTATTCGCGGTTAGATTATCTCTTGGTGAGCGGCCCGCTTCGCTCGGCCGCCACGGCGGCGGACATCGGGGTCTTGTCCTTGTCCGATCATGCGCCGGTTTCTGGAGTTTTTGCTTGGCCGGCGGCCCCCCCCTCCAGAGGGATGTGGCGGCTTCGGGACACGCTTCTCCATAAGAAACTGGTGGTGAAGCGAATAGAGGAGGTCATCCGAGAGTACCTGACCCACAATGACAACTCCGATACGTCCCTGGCGACGCAGTGGGCGGCTTTGAAAGCAGTCATCAGGGGGGAGTTTATCTCCATTTCCTCGGCGGAGAATAAGGAGCGCCAACGCAAGAGGGAGGAACTGACGGCGCTGGTCAGGGAACTTGAACAGGTTCACCGCCGGACGGGGGCTCCTCGGGTTTGGAGGCAGCTGAAGGTGGCGCGGAAACTCCTCTCTGCGTTGGACCTGGACCGGGCGGAGTATGCGGCGTTACGCTTGAAGCATGCCTATTACACCGGCGGAGATAGGTGCGGTAAGCTTCTGGCCCATCGGCTCAGAGCTGCGCAGCAACGCAACGTAGTAAAAGAGCTAATGGGAGTAGATGGGGTCCCGGTTTCCGGTGACGCGGAGGTGGCGGATTCCTTTCGTGCCTTTTACGAGGCGCTGTACGCTGCAGAGCCCTCCCCACCGGGAGAGGCTGAAGCCTATCTGGACTCCGTGACCCTCCCGACCCTGGATTCCGCCCAGGCGGACCACCTGGAGAGGGATATTCACGTGGAGGAAGTCATCTCCGCTATTGCTTGGCTCAAGCACGGCAAGGCTCCGGGCCCGGATGGCTATACGGCCTTGTTCTACAAGACCTTCTGTCCCACTGTCGCGCCTCTCCTGGCTCGCTTATTCAATTCCTTCTCCGACCCAGGAGCTATCCCGCCGGACCTTCTCTCGGCGACTGTGTCGGTTATCCCGAAACCGGGAAAGGACCGGACTCTGTGCGGCTCGTACCGGCCCATCTCGCTTTTGAATGTGGACCTCAAGCTTTACACGGGGATCTTGGCGGCCAGGCTTGGTCTGCACCTGCCAGGTTTGGTGGAAGCGGACCAGGCCGGTTTTGTACCCGGTAGGCAGACGGTCGACAACACCAAGAGGGTGACGCACGTGCTAGAAAAGGCCTCACGCGTCCCGGGGGAGCGGATGCTGCTATCGGTCGACGCGGAGAAGGCCTTTGATAGGGTTCATTGGCCGTACCTCGAGCTGGTCCTTGGGAAACTGGGGATCGGCGAGAAGTTTCGCACTATGGTCTTCAATTGTTATAGGAGACCGTCAGCATCTGTGCGTGTCAACGGACACAGCTCCAGCAGCTTCGCCATTGAACGCGGCACGAGACAGGGTTGCCCCCTTTCGCCGCTCCTGTTTGCCCTCTATATGGAGCCGTTTGCCCAGAGGATTCGCGATAACCCAGACGCTATTGGGGTGAAGATGGGGCAATACACGCATACTGTCAGCTTATATGCGGATGATGTCTTGCTGACCCTGGATGACCCCAGACGGTCGCTCCCTGCCTGCGTCCAGGAGCTGGACTCCTTTGCCCGTGTGGCGGGCTTTAAAATGAATATGACTAAGTCGGCTGCCCTGGACGTGTCGCTCTCTGTCGACACCAGGCGGGACCTCCAGCGTCTTTTTCCTCTGCAGTGGTCCTCCTCCGCGGTGCCTTACCTGGGTATTTTGCTTGCTCCCTCCCTGCCTGCAATGGTCGCCGCTAACTATTCCTCTCTGGGCAAAAAAGTCAAGGACGAACTCGGCCGATGGAACAAAGGCCTGCTCTCGTGGCTGGGCCGTATCGCAGCGGTGAAGATGACGATACTGCCTCAGATCCTGTATCTTTTTCGCGCTCTGCCTCTCCAGCCTCCTGTAGGTTGGATACGGCAGACGCAGGCAGACATCTCCCGCTTTGTGTGGCAGGGTCGTAAGCCGCGGATGAAGCGGGTCCTCTCCATGCTTGCCCCGGAGGCGGGGGGTCTCGGGGTCCCGGACCTCCGGAAGTACTTCCAGGCGGCGCAACTTCGGCACCTGGTGGAATGGAGCCGGTGGGAATCGGACAAGCATTGGCTCTTTCAAGATCAGGCAGTTGCGGGCCGTACCCTCCAGGAAGTCCCGTTCCTGTGGCGCACTCACCGCCCGCCTAATCTCTACGCCTCTTTTATCACCCGGGTTCCGCTGCGAGTGTGGGACGCGGTGGGTGAGCTTCGTGAACTCACCACTTTTCCATCGCCATTCACTCCCATTGCTGGCAATCCGGACTTCACTCCGGGCCTGGAACCGGGAGCCTTTTCCCACTGGGTGAGCGCGGGTTGCAGGGCGCTTTTCCAGATTTACGGGCCGGAGGGTGTGCTCCCCTTCCAGCAGCTCCGACAGGAGTTTGGCCTGACGGAGGGGGACAGACTGCGTTATATGCAAGTCCGCCACTGGGCTCTTCAACCCTCAGTACGCGACGTCGCTGCCCGTTTGATTACGCCCTATGAGCGATGGCTGGTAACCCGGGCCTCGGATGCCAAGCTTATCACCGACTTGTACAAGTTTCTCCAACCCCCGCCGTTTCATTACCATAACCCAGGGAGGGAGCGTTGGCACAGGGAGTTGGGCAGGACCTTGAGCCACAAGGAGTGGGACAGGATTGCGTATCGGGCGAGGCACTCTGCGTACCACACTGGGCTGACGGAGACCTTTACTAAGGTATCCACCTATTGGTATTACACCCCGGAGAGACTTTACGAGATGTGCAAAATCGGTGATAAAGGTTGCTGGGGCGGCTGCGGACAGGAGGGCACCCTCACGCATATTCTCTGGGAGTGCCCGGTGCTGTCGACCTATTGGAAGGAGGTCCTGGATGAGGTAGATAAGCATTTTGAGATCGAGCTCCCGCGCTTCCCCGCGTATGTTTTGCTAGGCCTCCCCAATGACCTGATGTACCCGCTGAAGTCCCGTAGGGGTAGGCAGATTGCGATTGCGCTAGGTTCCGCGGTCCAAAACATCCTTGTACTCTGGCGCACCCCTACTGCCCCCTCCATCACTGGTTGGCTACACAGGCTCTGGCAGGTACTAGGCATGGAGAAGATGTCGCTCACGGTGGCTGGGAATGTTGACCAGTTTGAAGAGCTCTGGCACCCCTTTTTGGCACTGCTGTCCACGGAGTTTCGCGAACTTACATGTCCACGGTACCTGCGACTCCTTAGGCTGACACCGCCGGCGGCTACAGCGGAGTGAATGTGCGGGTTCGGGGGACTGGGGCTGGGGGTGGGGCGTGGGGTTACATGCTTTTAATGCTGATTTTCGGACGGGGATGTTGGGGTATTGTTTTCTTCTTTTTCCTCCTTCGCTTCTCTTTTTTCTCCTTTTCTGGGGACGGGGGGTTGGGGGGATGGTGTGCTTTCTTCTTTACTGTAATGCGGGACGTTATTCCAGCTCTGCCTTGCTTGGGGAGTGGGGGTCTCCTGGGGGGTCATTCACAATACCTTATTGCTTTATGACTTATGCCTTGTTACCCTCCGGGGCTTCCTGCCTCCCTCCTTTTCTTCTGAACCGCTGCAACGTTCCGCTTCTTATACTGTGTATTCGCTTGACCTCCTATTCCCTTCCCCATGCTCTTTTTGTACTTTAATAAAATACTTTAAACCTAAAAGAAAGGTTTTTCCTCTGTCTTTTCTTCTTTAGTAGATTTATTAATTTACTTTGTTCGAGGAAAAAATTCAGGAACTGGGCCCTCACTGATTTATTTATTTCCCTATTTATATAAAGTAATGGATTAAAAGGCGATCTCTGTTTAATTGGTATATGGATAGATTTACATGACGTAACCAAGGTACTGATATTGCGGCCAAGGGCTTCCAACAGATTAGTTTGGGGAGGATGGAGTTCTCCAACTACTATATACTGCTGATCTCCCATTAAAACTGTTAAGGACTACGACTTGCCTTTTATGTGAGACGTGAACTGCGTGAACATCTGAGAGATGTGCTGTGTTGCATCTGAGTCTGGGGTCCGGGGCCCGGAGCCCAAAGCTCGTAGCCTGAAGCTGACGCTGCCGTGACCGGACTCCGAACCCCGGATCAAACAACCAACAACTAACAAATGACAGACGTTTGGTCCTCCACCCCCTGCACCTCAAGGCCTTTCTGTCGCGAGTGCAGCCACCGTAGTCGGCAGCTGCAGAGAAGGTGCCCCAGGAGGAGCGCGAGGCGACCCGGCTAGGACTGGGTGTGGCTTGTGGTGCCCCTGGTGAGCCCCACTCGCCCTAGTTAGATGTGTATTACGCATATTCCCGGTTGCAGGGTGCAGGCAATCCAATGGGTAATTCAGTGAAATTGTACCACGGCAGGGCTACGGCATGATCCCTCGGAACCCAGGGCTGGCTGGCCCACTTTGTTCGACCAATCCACAGCTGAAAGTTTGGCGTGCAGTCGGCATAGAATGTTAATTAGTGCTACTCACCATAATATTCATCTAGCAGCCAGTGGAACGTGGGAACAGTGTGGAGCACAACAGTGCGGACTGGAGATCATTTGAGCTAATGCTGGACCCAGTCACATCCAGAGGTAACCCACGTGGAGTATTGGAGGAGGGGGGCCCAATGCCTTCAGTTTGACCTGGGTCTCGAATATCCCATCTGATTGAACTCATACCGGGTCAAGAGTGAGGTGCCCCCAGAATAATTTACGGTCGCTTGCGAGCACCAAGCAGTAAACAGAGAGTCTCAAAGTCGGCTACGCTAAGCGAGCATTTACTCCTGTTTAAGTGCTTATACTGCCAGTTTAGGAAGTTGGAAACTTGTATAAATTACTTCCAGTTCAAAAAACGATGTGAAAATCTCAGCAATATTTTTAGCGTTATTTCCTGGTGGTTTTACCACTGCTGACTTCACTGTCTCTACTGACTCTACCGACAGCTGCTTCGACTTATTCTGCTCTCTTGTTCTCGCTCCAGGATATTCCATGATAATCCTCCCTCTAAGGAAACCTATACAAGCGCCTACAGGCCTCCGATCTCCAAACTCCCGGACTACACCCGCAATCAGCTGGTGAAACCGCATGACCTGTTCTCCCGCAAATGCGACTCTGCTAGGGGTTGGGTGTAGTTTGTGGGTGTAGACAGGGGTGCCTGGTTCGACCTTGAAGCTCCATAACCCTGTGGCTAGGAGCAAGGTGGCTAGAATTTGTTTTGCAGTGGAATAATTGGTATTGAAGATTGTTGAGTGGTGTCCTCTCAGTCCCCATCAGGAATCAAAGGAGGGAGGAGAAGACTTGGAGGTTCTTTTTTCTGACTAAGAGGTCCTGATTATTAAAAACATATTCCTCCGAAGACACAAATGGAATAAAAGGGAGTCTTGAGTGTGGTGCCAGTAGATACCATCCTTAAGTGAGAGTTCAGGCCAATCGTAAAGCGGCCCAGCCAGGTCTGGGTGCAGCTTGCGGGCAGCCTGTTGAGTTGCCACCTCAGGCTTTCCTACCCTCCTGATGAAAACAAGACTTGAGTGCCAGGTGGACTTATTACCGCAAAAACGTTGCGTTCAGGAAAATTGGTTTATATAAGAGCTTCCAGAAAAATAAAATCTAATCCTTAAAGGAATAAATCAATACAGATAAACACGCTAAAAGGATTTAATACCATTTCCACTTTCTTTATAAAAAAAAGAAATACAAGTCTAAATAAAGAGGCGACTATGGAATTTAAGTCTGAATCTTTTCCTGGAAGGGCTGAGGTGGAAACAGAAATGTCGCTTTTGACAAATTCTACCAACTTTACTCCCGGAACCAGAATGATTAAGTCTGAGGTTGAAATAAGCCCTGAACTCAGAGCGGAAGGTTCGCCGCTGGCATATACTACTGGCTACTCTCTCGGAGACAGAGTGACTTAGCCCGCAATTGAATTAAGCTCTGAACCCAGAGCGGAAGATCCTCCAATGGAAGACTTTACTCTTACTGGGCCCGATTCACAGAACTAACTTAAGACAAAATCCTAAACTTACTACCATTTTGGTATTCACAGAAGGCACTTACTCTTTTTAGTATTCACAGAAGGCACTTACTCATTATGGTATTCACAGAATGCACTTACTCATTTCGGTATTCACAGAAGTTAAGAGTCCTAACTTTAGGACTCCTAAATGCCTTCTGTGAATACCGAAAGTCTTAATGTTAGGATTTTTCTCAATTTAGTAGTAGTAAAGTTAGGACTCCTAACTTTAGGACTCCTAAATGCCTTCTGTGAATACCCAAAGTCTTAACATTAGGATTTTTCTCAATTTAGTAGTAGTAAAGGTAGGACTCTTAACTTTGGGACTCCTAAATGCCCTCTGTGAATACAGAAAGTCTTAAAATTAGGATTTTTCTCAACTTTACTTCTACTAAACTGAGAAAAATCCTAATTTTAAGACTTTTGGTATTCACAGAAGGCTTTTAGGAGTCCTAAAGTTAGGACTCCTAACTTCTGTTAATACCGAAATGAGTAAGTGCCTTTTGTGAATACCAAAATGAGTAAGTGCCTTCTGTGAATACCAAAATGGTAGTAAGTTTAGGATTTTGTCTTAAGTTAGTTCTGTGAATCGGGCCCTCTGATATTAATATCGATCTGAATCCATCCAGAGGTCCTTCAGTCTCCCAAGCCGTACACTACTAATATTTCACCTCACTCACATTCTCAGGCGCTCGCCCTTGACACAACCATTAAGATGCAGCTCTTTAGTAGTACACCCAGTGGAATATCTATTATTAAACTCAAGGGCGTCTGTCACTCCTGACTTGTCTTTGAGTCCACTTCCACAAAATAATGATCCAGAAAAAAAAATACTGATGTCTGAATCCTTGCAGGGGCGGCCTTAGGCATGTGCAAGCTGTGCACCTGCACAGGGCCACCATACCCCAGGAGCCGCCACGCCAATATATATCCTTAATATAATAATCCTCTGAGGATGGATACATATTTGCGTGGCGGCCCCAGTGGCAGGGATTTGGCGGCCTCCGGCTCTGCTCCACTTCCAAACACCCTGACTCCCTTCTTGAGCTCCGGGGGGCTCTGCCCGGACCCCCTCTTCCGGGGCCCCCTACCTACGCTCCCTGCCCAGGGCCGCCATGAGCCTAGAGCCGCCCCTGATCCTTGCTCTGCCTGGAAAGAGTTCTGTCATCCATTCTAGCCCTAATGGAGAAATCCATAAACAACTCTGACTATATCTTGGATTCACTTCTGTCCCTGACCAAATTTTTATAATTTCTGACCAAAGACCCACGAAGGATAAAGCCACCCCCCACTTCCCTCACACAAGATCAATCCCTTCTACTTAACCTCCCCTGGATTACAACTCTGGTCTAACCAAATCTACCCAAACGTGTTCTGTTTCATTCTCTAATTGTCGGACTTTGGTGGTCAGGCTGGTACACCTTTTGGTAGTAGAAAACATAAGGGCAAAAAAATCGCAGACGTTTTTGATGAAATTCAGCCCCTCTCGCTACAGCAGTTTTCTGAACCAAAGGACCCATTTCCTCTACCTGCATCTTTGTCTTCTCAGTGTTTAGAAAGTAAACAAGCATTTGCAATGCAATAGGTCTCGCATTAGGAAAGTTTGAGCTATTGGTATTGTAAATGACACATTTATTATTACGTGTTGGTTTTGAAAATAGCGAAATTAATATCTTTGTCATTTACAATGCCTATAGTTATAACTTTCGCAAGTGTGACACCTATAGCAATGGCTTTTATAATAATTAATACTTAAATATTATTGTTATTGTTATTTATAATAGGCTTTCCAATTTTGCCCTCACACTCAGGGTGAAAAAATATATGAACTCTGCAGCAGTTCCACCCTCCACTGCCTTTGATGTAACTACAAAGAGACTTGTTATAGTACCTTCACAGTCTTATCATTTTATAATTGAAGCATTTCCAATATTCTATACAAAGAAGCCACATTTGTTGCCTATTTATCTTATGCAACTAATACCCATCGACAAAGCCATTAGTCCAGGCTTATTGTAGGAGTAATGATACCTGTATTATATGTCTGGATGCAATGACAGAGCAGCAAAATACCAGTAGAGTGGTAAACTATGCTAAGCATAGATTTTTAGCTTAGGTGTTTCTAATCTACAACCTGCATTATATCGAACACGCCTCTTTGATACCCGCCCCCCAGTTTTTTCATCCCACTTAAAGCTCTGCCAATAGGGAAATGTTACATAAGCAAACTGAGAACTTAACAACTATGTTCTTTTATAGACCATGTTTTCCTGTTATTTAGGTCAGTTATATGAACCGCAATGCCTCTGCACTTTTACTCCCAGACTGCACTGGATTGTAACACGACATCCTTGGTGCCCATCCGCTCCATGTCTCCCCTTATAAATGCATACCCTCCATCCATTGGTCCAAAATACCCGTAGTTTGTAGTTCAGTGAAAAAATATTTATTGACATAAAATAAACTTTAAAACTAATCCTGTAATATAGTTAAAACCTGGGAGCGGCCCATTCATTTGAATTGTATGTCTGAAATATGCACGGTCCGTGCGTGGTCACCACTTTTCAAAAGTGAAAACATAATTAATTGCAAACTTTATCTCGAAAATGAGCTTTGCAAATGAGACCTGCCTGGCCGGTCAGGGCAGCTCGTGGTATTTTGGAAAGGGTGACAAGCAGAGGGTTGGGGTGATGAGGCGAACTAGGGAAGGAAGACGTGGTGAGAGGGGGAGGGAAGGAAGAACAAAGGTTAAAAGAGCGCATGTGATCAGAGGAGGAAGATCATGGTGAGCATGAACAAAGCGTAGATGAGAAATTAAGGCGGGGGCAGAAGGAACAACACCATGGAAGAAGGACGGGATTTAGAGCCATAAAAGTAGTCATCATTGCCAGATTCCGTGGGGATATAGACAAACGTGGAAGGAAGGAAGGTTGCCATTATAGTGGGATGAGCATATCGTTTGCTCAAATAAAAGAAACAAAGTTAACCTGGGTTCAGCTTCAGCACGAAACCTCTGCTAGTTGTGGGATATCGACTTTGCGAGTTAGTGAGAGCGCCTCTCATTACAAACGATAACCTATTTGATTGGGTGCTAACGCGTTCTTTTTCCTGCCCTATGCCACTGCAAACACGCTTCTTCCCCTCAAATTCTCAAAACACACATTTACAAAAATAATTCAGCACACTGTTATGACTTAAGCAAAACCCCTGAAAGCGTTTCTGAATTCCAAGTGTATATGATTACAATACTGTCGGGGGAGGATCATGTAACCTGCCAAAGACAGCCGGCTGTAGAGGAGACCGGCAGGGCGGCAAGAGAGGCAGGGAGACGGAGCATCGCCGAGAGACCGAGGAGAGGGGGTGGTTCAGCAGCAAGAGAGAATGGAGAGGAAAAGAAAGGGGAGACAGAGGGAGAGAAAGGGAGAAGGTACAGAGAGATAGAGAGAGGATAGAGACAGAGCGCCGACGAGAGGGAGAGTGCAAGAGAGAGGGATGAGAGACAGGGACGAAGGAGACAGCGGGAGGGAGTGGGAAGAAGGCAGAGAGAACAAGCTTAAACTTGTTAGCAAGCACCTCATCTGCCTATTCATGGCACTTGGATTGGGCCAGCTGAAACGAAGAGCCCCTGCCAACCACTGAGACCCGGTGCATACTCTGGAATCTGCATGAGGTGCGGTCTGTCCCCTCTATAAACAAGTGAGTAGCGCACCATTTTTAGGGATTAACTGGAGAATGAAAGAGAGAAAATGTAAAAATGTGAAGCAGGCATGTTGCTATACTTTTTTGTAGGCTTAAAATTCAGTACTTTTCGCTGCTCAGAATTCAAATAAAGCTCATAATGAATTCAAAGGTGTCCTTGTGCAGTGCTGTGTTTTTTTTTTGTAATAACGGGAGATGTACAAAAAGCGATGCCGAGAATAAACAACCAACCAATCAGAGCAATGGCGATAACAAAGAGGCACGGACACCGAAGCCACGTTAATACGGACAGCCATAGCCCTCACTCCAAACTCCTGCAGAACAAAAACCAAACAAGTTCGTCAACATGGAAGGTACTGGCTGGGAGAATGATCTTGTTATTTTGAAAAATAAAACCGGATGCTTTCTAGACAGGATGGCGAAGATTCCCCGCGGATTGCAGTTAGGCTCCTCTCTCAGCTCTAGACGCCATGTCTCACTAACGCTGTGATCGGCATGAGGACTTTACAATAATGCGGGATCTTTTTGCGCAAACAATCCATGTTTAATTTAAATCGTAAAGTAAAATAAGTAGCAGAATTAATTAAGAACTTAAATCAGATATGTGCATTGAATATGAATGTGTTAATGTTGCGCTTAATGGAATAAACGTAATGATATGTGAATATTAGAAAACAGAAAAATGCGAAACATTTTTTTCCAATTGTAAATGCTTGGTAAATGTCTAAAACATAGATATTCAGTTACTACAACCATTTTACTTCGAATTCAAGGTTTGAGCCCCAGTTCTACAATGCCGCCGAGTTTGTTAAAAAACACGAGCTCATTTCCGCAGTCCTTTCCTGACATGGCAGCTACTTTACTAATAACCAGCTGGCAGCAGCGCTTTGCACGAGGTTGTAGCGTCTTTCTAGACAAGCCAGCAACAAAACAAAAATATTATAGGGCGCCGCCGCGCTGCCCGCGGCGACCCGGAAGCTCCTGGCCGGCCAACCGGAAGTCCCGCCTCCCGAGGTCCGCGAGCTGCCGGCGCATGGAGCGCCCTGCCGTCCGGGGTAGCCCGGGTCCCCAGGAGGGGGCCGGGGAGAAGGAGGAGTGTGGCGCCTGTTGCGGGGCTCCTCTGACCTGAGGGAGCCCCGATTTAGAAGAGGAGACGCGCCGCGCCGTGAGGAGCGGAGCACGAGAGGAGCCCCGCCGGAAGAGCGCAGTCGGTGAGTGGGGCCCAGGGCTGATGTGAAGTGCGTGCGTGCCTGTGTGTATGCCTGTGGTGGAGGGGAGGGGAGGGAAGGGGTGGGGGGGGAGTGTGTGCGCGTGTGTGTGCGCGAGGGAATGTGTGTGCGCATGCGTGACTGTGTGTGATTGAGAGAGAATGCGAGGCGGGGGATAGTGTGCCGTGTGCCTGTATGTGTGCTGTGTGCCTGCGTGTGCATGCGCGCGCCTGTGTGTGTGTGTGTGTGTGTGTGCCTGCGTGCATGCAGAGGGGTGGGGGCTGCCTGTGTCTGTGTGAGAGCAAGGTCTTTGCACCGCTCATGCGCAGCTATCAGACGCGCGCTCCCGAGGTGAAATCTGACATCGTCAAAGCGCGCGTCTGGTAGCTGTCCACATTCCTAAATACGGGCCACAATAGGTCTGAAGCAGACACCTTCAATGCTCACGCATTGAGGGTAGGTCTGCTCGACCTAAAAACGACTATTGAACGAATAGTTTTTCCCATTTTTCTAAAAAGAGGGGCCATAAAAACTGAACATTCTACAACGGAGGAAATAAAAGCAGAACATCCTCTATGAGAGGAAAAGAAAATCAAAATTAAAATTAGAAATAATCCTGTTGGCAGGAAGAAGAAAGTAAAAAGGGAAATACTCCAAAGGATAAACAAAAAAAGAGCAAATCGCCTGTGCTTTGACCCCAATTTACATCTAAATTTTACTTTGAATCCTGACTTCAATGATCTAAAGAGGGAAAAAGGACAAGTTGAAGCTACCCCAAGGGATCCTCGATCGCCATTAAGGACTCCTGTACCTCAATCTCAATTTAACAAGAAGTTAACACCCCAGTTTTAAGCCATACATTGGTGACACAGCAAATTCTGAATCCTAATGCCACACTATTCACCTCCTCTTGAGGCAGTAATGTTATTTACAACCCTAATATAAATGTGCCTAAGGGAGACTACCAAGCTAGCCATTTATCTTCTGTCCCCCTCTTCTTGGATTTTTCTTTAATTTTTGATCATGAGCTGTACATGACTAGGTCTTGTTTATTGAGCTGTTTTGCTTAAATTCCTGACCTCCGAATGATCCAAGGTAGTGATCTTGCCCTGGTTCTAGTTCAAAAACATGGCAATTACAGGGGAGATAGATTGCTGATTGATTTTTGACTCTAAGGTGATTTCCTATTTAATAATGTTAAATAGTGACATATTGCGAAGCTGTGGTATCGATGTTCTTGTTCCCAAAGTGGAGAATTTTTTTTTTTAAAGCAACTTATAATAGGCTGCGCACCGCCCACTCAGTTCTCTCTCCATTAGATATCCCTCACTTAGAGAGAGAAAGTGCATTGCAATGGCGGAGGGAGAATGTCCCTCCTTGGGAGAAAAAGATTAATTAAGCATTGACTATAGACAAGGAAAACTAGAAAACTAGAAGGAAAACTAGAAATGGAGTTGGTAGCAGGGGCTCTTAACACAAATAGATCTTTAGGTCTAAGATATGGTAACTCTTCCTAGAAAGGGTCTTAAATTGATCTCTTGAAATGCAGCCGAATAAAAACAAATTGTTATTCTTGAAAGAACAGGATGCTGACATAATATGCATACAAGAGTCTTAGATTGTAAAGAACTGGTCCATTGAAGATTTTATTGTGCTAAGTCCTCCTGCGCTCCAGGTGAACAGAGGTCTTGCAAAAAGAGGTATTGCCATACTGCTTAGAACAAGTTTTGGATGGATATATAAAGTAATCCCTCATGCCTCTAACTTAATTTGGAGAAGTGTGGCTCAATGCTTAGAGCGGCAGACCTTGATGCAGAACGCTGGCCAGGGACCAGGGTTCGATTCCTGCCTCAGCGGGTTTCGGGCTTAAATTCCTCTGACCGGATATTCTCGCCTCAGTGCCGATTCTAAGCATGGGTCCCACGCTGCAACTCTGGGCAAAAGCTTGCTTAGTCTCCACAAAGGCCCCCTGATACACAAGGGATGCCTGGTTTCACCATGGGATGCCCAGGAGTGGACACCCCACAAGGAAAAGCCAGGAGGGGTTCCCTTGTGGTAGGAGTACAAGCGCCGGGATGCCTCCGGGTCACTGTTCGCGCTATACAAATACGCCACATTTACATTAATTTAGGCGATTAAGCTACATTTTAAGGAAGAACACTTAGATACTCTGCTTATTGTAAATGCGTACATACCTCCTAACGCACCTAATACTCATCTACTAAAAGACCTGTTTGTTTTTATCTCCATTATTATGGAAAGATACGATTGTAGCACTCCCACCCGGACAGACCATGCGTGGAACCTAGGCATCATCCTGGACTCCTCCCTCTCGATGACCCGCCAGATCAACGCAGTCGCCTCCACCAGCTACAACCGCCTCCGCATCCTCCGAAAAACCTTCAAATGGATCCGCCCTGAGCACAGAAAAACCGTCACCCACGCACTCATAACCAGCAGACTAGACTATGGAAACGCCATCTATGCCCGCATCAACAAGACCCTCCTACACAAGCTCCAAACCATCCAGAATGCTGCGGCCAGACTCGTGCTGGGGACACCTAGGCACGAACACATGACACAACACCTCTGCGACCTACACTGGCTCCCCGTCGAGAAGAGAATAACCTTCAAGCTTCTCACACACACCTACAAATCCCCCCACAACATCGGACTCAAATACCTCAACGAAAGTGTCTGCTTCCATACACCCAAAAGGAATCTCCGGTCCGCCGACCTCACCCTAGCAGAGATCCCCCACATCCGCAGAAGCAGAGCAGGAGGAAGGGCGTTCTCCTACATCGCAGCCAATCCGGAACGAGCTCCCAATCAGCATCAGATGCTCCCCGAATCTGCACGCCTTTAGGAAGGACCTCAAGACCCTGCTCTTCGACTGAGCAGGAGCTGCCCCTCCCTCCCCCCCAAAGCGCCTTGAGACCCTCACGGGTGAGTAGCGTGCTCTATAAACCCCCTGATTGATTGATTGATAATGCTGGTCGATGATATGAACGCCAAAGTCTCTACCCACAGCATAAGGTTTTTTGCTAATGCCTCAAATGATAAAACCTTAAACATCCCTCCTGCTCTGCCTCAGAATAATAGTCAGACTGAGAGAAGAGGCGCGATTCTACTTGAAGGCCTCAAAAACTTAGACCTAGTAATTGCTAATGGTGAATTAGGAAATTATATACCAACAAAAATTACCCATAAGGCACCTACTGTAGGATTTATTATCGATTACCTCATTGTCTCAGCAAATTTTTTCAGTAAACTCTCCAATATGGAAATTCTGGAAAATGAGCACCTATTGAATCAAATAAATAAATATATTTTTTAATAAGTTTAAATATTCCTATTAAAAAAGTTCTCTTTTCTAAGATTCTTTTATCAATAAAGCTAAAAATCCCAACTCCATCGTGGCTTTCATTCTTCAGCTCATTTTTCCACCTAAAAACTTTTTGTGCCTAACCTACATGTACATTTACCATCGGGTTGCATCATTTCTGTTTTTTTTTTCTTATTTATTATCCAGAGGTTAATAATCTTAATACTTCACTTCGGAGCCAACGATTTGGCAATATATCCAGGTTTTGGAACATAAATTACACCAATTTTTTTTTTCTCTCTCATATACTGGCAGTCTTTCTTTTGAGAGAGTTCTTTCCCTAGAGTTCTTAATTCATGCTTAGTAGCTTCTACTTGTAACGTCATTTGACATATTCTCACCTTCCCACATACAGATTACAATTTCTTTCTAACGCCTTTGGCCCATTTTCAATCGCTATGCTGGATCTTATTCTTACACCATTGCGAAACTTTCTGGTCCTCTCCCGGACCCAGTCTTTTCCAAAATCTCAATAGAGCCACTTGAGCCTGTACATTCCATGATGTCAACCTCAGGTCTATTCTTATTGCCTGTATCGTGGCCAGGCAGCGACATTTGGGACTTTATGCACTTCCCTTCCTTGATATCCCAGCCACTTTGACCACTTAGACAGGGGTACTCTGCCCCATATTGTAATTGTGGGGGTATCATGGCACTATAAGCCTTAATCAATGGTCTGTGGGACATTTCTCCATAAGCACGGTTACATTTTTTCAGACCTCACACTGATTTATTGGCCTTGGCTTGACCTCGAAATGCGTATGCCACTTCAGGGACCTGTCAAACCAGACTCCAAGGTATTTATATTCATTCACTATTTCTAGTTTTGTTGGGCCCGAGTACCAGTTACACTTGAGATCTCTTTTCCAAAAGCATAAATCTTTGCCTTTGTCCATATTTACCCAATTAAACATTTTACCACACAATATCCTCTGAATGCATTCTCGGGCTTGCACTTCTATCCACCTCCAACACAGATGGCAAATCTGCTAGAAATATGGAAAAGAGTTGGGGTGCCAGCACACAGCCCTGTCTTAGACAATTATTAATTGCTATTTTCCTGGTTAGTGTCCACTACATGCCTTATCCTGTTTTCAACGCTAAAGATAAACAATCCCTGTCATACCCACTCCACCTCTCCTACAAACCCAATGTCTTGCTGCTCCTTGCTTCCTTCTTCCCATCACAACAATGTATGTGGTATTACTTAGTGTGCACCTAGACAAAAAGCAGCAGAGCACTGTACACTGTCAAAGACAAGAATAAAGTCAACCAGTGATGGGAGAGGTAACTGAGTTGTGGACGGTTAACGCAATGTGATGTAGTATTCTTCAAAGAGGTGTATCTTCAACTCTTTCCAGTATTGGACCAGCGTTGGGGCAGTCCTGGTGGAAATGGAGATGTGGTTTTAACATCAAATATTTACAATGATAACTATAAGTTAATTTTTCCCTTCTGATAGGCAAGTCTGGATTTCATTTATTAAAATCACTTTGAGCAAGTACGCAATGGTGTTAGTTGTAAGCCGACACTGGAAAATCATGGGAAGTTCCACCTGTCAAGAAAATAATCTAGATGCTTGTTATTAATCAGTTTAGTCAAAAAAACAAAGGTCAATGACAAACCTGACTTTTGTAGGGATGTTGGGCACCCAGGGTTCTCTCATCTGATGCTTCTATTGATAAAGACTGTGCCTGGCCTCCCATTGGAAGGATGTTGTTCTCCTCAAAGTAGCGGGTCAATTGTCTGTTTTCTCGATGACATCCGCCGGGAACGGGAGCAGGGGGATGGGAGACTCACCCCTGTTTGCCATGTCCCCTAACACTGCATGTAATATTTGTAAGTCACCTCTGCAGCAGGCTTACAGCCATAAAGCAGGGTGCATTATATTATATGTGAGGACATATCTGCCTATCAGATATGCCCCTGTCCTGGTCAGCTCCATTACTGCCAATGCAAGTGAGCATGGAAGCCATTTTAAAACATGTACTGCACACTGGTGAAAACAAATTCCCCAGTTACATGATGGCTTCACCGAAAATAGGGATGTTTGGTATCAAACATTTTGTATTAATAAAGCCACACTGGTTCCAGTATTGGGTTTATTAATACATGCACCCAGAGGCCCACTGCAATTCAGATTTTACCATAGCATATGGAAGCACCTACCAAACTCCACCCTGAGCATAGAGCATGCAGCTAATCTAGAACTTGCATATGAAATAAAAATGCTAATAGCTTAGTATTCAACAGAATCTTCAACTTGGTCCTTGGAGCCTGATAACTTTTATTCTAGCAGAGAATGAATAGTAAGGTTAAGCTCGTCACATCAAAGGTGGATGACAGACGCTAAGTTAGCCTAATTCACATAAAGCACTAATTCTGCAGTTAGCGACATCACATTTCTACAATTCTGCTTCCTCACAATTGTGCTGGGCACACATTAAATAGCTTATAATTGAACTGTACAAATATTTTAAAATATATTTCAGTAGTTAGGAAAGCACTTTTTAGGTCTCGCCTTTACCATTCCGCAGGAATGGGAAATGGGGAGAATTCAAGTCGGCAAAATCCACTTCAAACCACGGGCTTTCAGCCGCGGTTTTCTTTAAGTTCACGTGAATCACGTGATTAAACATGCACGCGCATCGGCAGCATTTCTCCTGCAGGCTCACAAAAGGCTCTCCTCCCTCCCCACATCAAAGGCATCAATCACCCTCCCACAGGCTTCCCCAGCGCTGCCCCGCCCCCTGCTTCACAGCCAGGCCATCTGTTCCCTGCCAGACCTCTCACACCTCCGTCACAGCATGCCTGTGTACTTCAAAGGCTTATCACTTCACACGGCCGGCCGCAGGCCGTGCAACCAGAGCACTTCAGTTGGTGTGCAGCCCCCCTCCCAGCACTGCCTTGTTACTCTCGGCAGCCGTGAGTCCCTAAACACTTTTTATATTTAATTAGCAGCAGCAGCATTTCTCCTGCGCCAGGCCACATCAAAGGCTCTGTGCCACTTTCACCCACACAGCAACACTTACAGACACGCAATGCCACTCACACCCACGCAAGCCCACTATCATCCACGCAACACCACACTCACCCACGCAACGCCACTCACTCACTCACTCACGCAAAGCCACTCACACCCACGCAGTGCGACTTTCACCCACACAGCACCACTTTCAGACACGCAACGCCACTCACACCCACGCAAGCCCACTATCACTCACGCAAGCCCACTATCACCCACGCAATGCCACACTCACCCAAGCAACGCCACTCACCCAAGCAACACCACTCACCCAAGCAACACCACTCACCCATGCAACACAACTCACCCACGCAACCCCACTCATCCACGCAACCCCACTCATCCACGCAACGCCACTCATCCACGCAATGCCACTCATCCACGCAACGCCACTCATCCACGCAACGCCACTCATCCACGCAACGCCACTCACACATGCAACGCCACTCACACACGCAACGCCACTCACACACGCAACGCCACTCACACACGCAACGCCACTCACACACGCAACGCCACTCACACACGCAACGCCACTCACCCACGCAACGCCACTCACCCACGCAACGCCACTCACCCACGCAACGCTACTCACCCACGCAACGCCACTCACCCACGCAACGCCACTCACCCACGCAACGCCACTCACCCACGCAACGCCGCTCACCCACGCAACGCCGCTCACCCACGCAACGCCGCTCACCCACGCAACGCCACTCACCCACGCAACGCCACTCACCCACGCAACGCCACTCACCCACGCAAAGCCACTCACCCACGCAATGCCACTCACCCACGCAACGCCACTCACACACGCAACGCCACTCACACACACAACGCCACTCACACACGCAACGCCACTCACACACGCAAATCCACTCACACCCACGCAGCGCCACTTTTACCCACACAGCACCACTTTCAGACACACAATGCCACTCACACCCACGCAAGCCCACTCTCACACACGCAACGCCACTCTCACCCATGCAATGTCACTCACACATGCAACGCCACTCACACATGCAACGCCACTCACACATGCAACGCCACTCACACATGCAACGCCACTCACACACGCAACGCCACTCACACACGCAACGCCACTCAGACACGCAAATCCACTCACACCCACGCAGTGCCACTTTTACCCACACAGCACCACTTTCAGACACACAACGCCACTCACACCCACGCAAGCCCACTCTCACACACGCACGCCACTCTCACCCATGCAATGCCACTCACCCACGCAACGCAACTCACACACGCAATGCCACTCACCCACGCAACGCCACTCACCCACGCAACAACACTCACACATGCAACGCCACTCACCCACGCAACTCACTCAAAGCCACTCACACGCAGTGCCACTTTCACCCACACTGTGCAGTGCACAATAGGTCTCGCAGTAGGAAAGTTGGAGCTATTGGTTTTGTAAATGACAAAGCCCTTTATGTTTTTAAAATGAAAACAAAAATAAAAGGCATTGTTATTTGCAATTGTAATAGCTCCAACTTTCCTACTGCGAGACCTATTGGCAACGCCAGTGCTTGTTCTTTTAGTAATTTTGAAGTGAGATGGAATCTGATTTTAATAGGATCAAAGCAAATCAGAATACTTTACTTAGTGATGGCAAATGATAAATATTTGTTGAAAGCCGATTACCACACGTTGTTTGTACGCTGTATAGCTTCATCAGTAAAACTAAGAAACATTGCTGCCTCCACCCTTATGACAATGCTATTAGTTAACTAAGAGGCCAGTCAGGAGCCCTGTATACCCTAAATGTGGGCTAGGTGTTTTTTTTATACATGGAGCAAATGTTTAGTCTATTAAAAAAGAGATTCTTTGTACAGCAGACATGCTGAACTCACATATATGAAGGTGTGCTTGCATGCAGCCCTGCTAAGTACCACGCATCAGAGGTTAGACGGACGCAATTTAGTATAGTGTCTGCATCACCAAACTAAAATGCACTAGCCATGCATTTATAACAACCTGACACCCATGCGAGGTACTGTCTACAAAGAGCTATGTTTAAACAATGAGCATTGAACTTCAAGCGAGGGCGCTCTGTGCTGCCTGCCTGCTGTCTGGAATACACGGCGGCACACCTCTAAAATAAAATAATAAGTCACAAGTTATGCACTGCGAGAACAGAGTGAAGTATTTTATTTTTGTGCTGTTGGCCCAATACCATTTGGTCTCTTTCAGAGCGTGGTGTAGACACCACCAGTGAGTGCTTTTATGTGACTTCGTAAGCCTTGCGTTGCCTGTTGTTGTCCAGCAAGACACCACCCATTCTGGGACCATGCTGGTGTCTTTTTGGCCTCTGAGGCAACAGGTGGCAGCTTTGGTTTTCCTTACAGCGGTCACCTCGACCAGTGGCATCTCGCGTGATAAACACACGATCTCTGTGCTGCTTAGTGATGCAGAAGATGTTGCGTTTTGTCCCCAGGCAAGATCATGTTTTGCTCCCCGTCGGATGAGAGTGAGTGAAACCAACTCGCCTGCTACCCTCTGTGTTGGTGGAGTTGGGGCTCAGATAGACTGTTTGGTGCAGTTTTGCTGACCAGCCAGTGATTGTCAACTAGAGGACAGCAGTGAGCTCAGATTCCTTTGATTGGACACTCAACTGCAGCAGCATTAAAGCCCCTAAGTGGCTCACAGCTACCAGGGTGATGCAGTCCAGGGGCGTAACACAGGCCCCGCAGCCCTCGCAGCGCTGGGGGTCCCCAAGCTCCAGGAGACCCCCTCAGCACAGCACTCTAGCTGCAGAGCTCCTGATTGAGCCCCTAGGGGGCCCCCTACGTGCCTTGCAGTTAGGCCCCCTCTAGTTTTGTTACGCCAGAGTCGATTCTCCAGGTTTCTGTAAGTGCGGCCAGCCATTTCTAGACATATAGAGGACATCAGTCATTACGAGAGGTCCAACTATATAGTGGCTGCACCAAACCAAGTCATGTTTGGTATCAAACATGTTGGAAACATACCCCAACGCCGATTCCAGTGTTGGAAGTATGATCCCATGTACAGGGGCCTTCTTAGGGGATCCCCTGTTTTCCTGGTACAGCTGCTTCTGACCATAGACACGATTTTGCCCTCCTTCTGCTGAGCTGAGCTCGAGCATGGGGCGATAGAACAATAGGTTTCCTGTAACAGGGAGGTGTGACCACCTCCCAGACAGGACTTGGAGTATTGAAGTGGGTCGGGGTGCTTGCCATCACCACCTGACTGCTTTAAAGGCCATATTTGGTGCCCTCCCTGCATACTCCAGTTTGAGTCAGTTCAGGGAGCCCTTGGCTCCCACTCTGAGGCAAAACTGGACAAAGGCAGTGGGAGTAAACCCCGAGTCATTCCAACTCTTTCCTTATGGTACTTCGGGGCTTACCTGTGGGTAGGTCCTTAGATTCTCCGTGGGACAAGACTCAACACTGAAACTACTACGTCGCTCTTCAACGAATAGCCACTTGTCGCCGCGCGTAAAGCAGGAGGAGCGCATGTAGCTTGCGGCGCTTGTGTGGAGTTCCCTGCACACATCCCAATAAACCAAGCGCCGGTGAAGGCGCAACAGCCACGCCTATTATTTGACTCACTGCATCAAACACCTCCTGCCAAAACTCATTCAATCTCGGGCAGTCCCAAGCCATGTGCAGGAAATTGGCCCCCGCACACCCACAACGCCAGCATGCATCATTCTCTCTCAGCCGCATTCGACAAAGGCTGATCGGTGTCCGATAATACCTATGTAGAAATTTAAAATGGATCAGCCTGAGTCTGTAATTTGGGGGATGGTCAGACAACTGCCCGCAGCAGAACTCCCATTGTTTCTCCGTCATCTGCGGGTCCAGTTCACTATTCCACTGAGCCAGGGATTTTGGCTGTCTAATCGGGGTGTGCTCTACATAGTTGTATATAAACGCGTGATTAGCTTGCGCGCTGATGCCGATTTCAGAACATATTCTAAAGCCAACCGTGTCGGGGGAGCTCTAGGAAAGTCCATCCAGAGGGCACGACACGCAATGCGCAGCTTGTGATAGAGAAACTGTTCAGCGAATGGTACAGTACAGTCCTCAGCTGCGACCGAAGGAGGCCTGAATTCGCCATCTGGATAGAGGTCTGCAAATGTCCTGAGCTTCATACTCCGCTTTCCATGCACAGTAGCATGGGATTACGTGCCCGTGGGATGGAAGGCGCATAAAGCACCGGAGCTCCTGCCCTCTTCTGCAATGCACGCCACACCCAGCGTAGTTTGTCAGCTGTATCTATCTCTCCTCTCGGGTGCTGTGATGTTTGATACAATGCAACCTCCAGTGGTAACGGGGCTACTGCGTCACTTTCAGCTGCTGCATTTGGCTGATATGGCGTCTGGTGAACCCAAAAATAGAGGAACTGAGCCTGCGCACACAAGGCATACAACTGCATGTCAGGAGCACCCAGACCACCCTGTCTCAGTGGGAGCGTCAGCAAATCCCACGACATCCTAGCTTGTCCACCCCTCTCTGCAATTTTGAAGAGAGTATCCCTCATCGGAATCACTGGGACCAAACCCCGGCACACCAAGGCTTGTTGGCTCCAGCCTCCTTGATTTTCTCAATTTGTTTTTTATGCTCTTTGCAAATGCAAAGAGCATAAAAAACAAATTGATTTTCTCTTGTAAATACCTCAACAAAGGATTTATTGAGTATATGTTCTTTATGAATTTGATTTGGTCATTACATGAGTTATTCATACTAAATGATAAGATATTCAGTGTTTTTTTGTGACATAATTGTGCGTGTATTGTAATGTTTAATTTTTTGTGAACTATAGTGATGTAAAATGTGTTGTCCAGTCTAATGTGGTGGTAAATAACCTGTTGGAAATATATGTAAATTTTGTATCATTTTTTCCTTTTCAAGTAGAACATTTTTTGATAAAAAAGATAAGAAATTACATATCGTACAAATACAAAAGAGGTTGAAACATAAAGAAATGTGTTTTGCTGAGCATAAATTGTTACAGCTCCCCAAAAAGTAAAAATAGAGATCTAGGCAATTCTTCTTTTTTGCCTATAATATCTATGGCCATTCTTAGATATTATAAGTGCTCAGTAAAACTATCCAGATTATATGGGCTGAAAACTGGTCATTAAAAGTTTCCTAGAACCATAATGGCTTTACTTAAACCTGGGATGTTTGGTATTAAACATCTCAGAATAATAAACCTGCACCAATCCCAGTGTCAGATTTATTATTCCCTGCACTCAGGAGTTCCCTTTAGAGGAGACCCCTGAACCAAACCGGCCTCTGGTGGGTTTCTGACTGGTGACCACCATCCTGCCACCACAAGGCAAGTTTCTGGACCCTTGGGGTTGGAGCCTTCGATCCCTGGGCTCAGAAACAAAGCCTTTCCTGGGCAGAGCAGAGGTCAGGAAGAGCCATCTGTGGCAGGGGAGCTTTAAAGGCCTTGCCGCCTTTACAAATCGACCCCCAACCTCTCCTGCTATCAGGAGCAGGCCCCCTTTCTGTCTCACTCCCTTTTCGGCAGGAAAACAGGTGGTAAAAAATGGAACAGCTTTGAAGGTGCGCCTGCCTCTGCCAACCCCACCCCTCAGGTGGGGGATGGGAGGTGGAGCCAACTCTTCAGTGCATACATGGATGGGGATGATGCCGCCCCTCACGTGGGTTGAGCACCCTAAGGGTGTAGTCACCCTAAGGACAGTAGCCCATTGGCTTCCACCTCCAGACCCCTAAAACCCCCCTAAATAGGGTATTTAGGGTGGCAGCCCTGAACCCAGAAACTAGATTCAACGTGACAAGAAGAAGAAGGACCGAAGAGCGGTGCTGCAGAAGAGGATGCCGACAACTGCTTTGGCCCCAACCCTACCAGCCTGTGTCCTGTTTCAGAACCCGTGCAAGCTGAAATCAGCGTGTCCTAAAGCCAGCGACCTCCAAGAACCCCGGGGACCTGCCCTGCCTTCCCAAAGAACTCTGATCTCCTGTGGACACCGGATTTATCCAACACCAACCCAAGCCAGGAATTCTTATCCAGCCGGATCTGTGAGTCCTAACCACTGTTCACCCAGCGGTTACAGCCAGAGTTCGATTGGCCCAACACCTCAGTAAGGTCCCCCCGGCGATCCTGACCGGTGCTCCAATGTTGGGCGACCTCCACCGAACTTCTCCTCGATGCCTGCAGCCTCATCCTGAAGGGTGCCCCCAGACCGGAACCGGTGAGAAGAACGCAACATGAAAAGACACCCCTGCACCCATAGCCCCTGTGTCTTGAGTTGCCTTCATCCAGTCTTCTGGTTCCAGCCTGCAGTTCTTTTCCGCAACGACATCCTCAATAGGAAAGCATCGGACTCCTGACACCTCCTGAGCACCCTGCACCTGGCCGCCACTGCATTGCTGGTGGTGTGGACTTGGTGTTAACCTGGGACCCACTTTGTCCTTACCTTAACCTCAGGAGCTTCAATCCCAAGACCGAGTGGCCTTCCTGTGAGTAGCCTCCAATCGAGGTGCCCCCTAAGCCAATCGGCTAACGTTGGCATGCTAAACCCGGCCGCCCTGCCACTGGTGGTGCCCCTTGAGAGCCAATTTGAACCATGGGGAACCTTGGTTCTACCCCCCAAAACTCCCTATCTAAAACGGTTTACTTACCTGTAAATCTAACACTTGGTTTTTCTCCATAAGGGTGTATGGTGAGTTTTCTCTGAAAAATCTTCAAAGTGTTGAACTCTTTTTGTACTTCAACAAAAGTAACTTAGTGCCTTTATTAGAGTAATCTGTTTACTGATGTCCTGTGTTTCTTAAATTGTATTAGTAGTTAGTTTCATGCCACACTAGAAAAGTAATTACAAAGTAATCTGATAGTAATTTTGTTTTTGAAAAGCTTACAAGTCATTTTCTCGCCTGCAAAAATGGAATGTGCGTACAAACTCAGTGCTCACTGTATTTTGAAAAGTCACATTGAGTGAAAAATATAACTTACTGTAATGTTGTGTAGTACCCAGCAATGATGACGCTGCAATCAGGTAATGTTAACAGTTTTTATTCATACGTCTACCTCTGAAGAGCGCCGCGCCTCAACTGACCGCTAACGGTCTTACGCGCCAACCTACTACGCAGCCGCGTAGCCCTGCGCGGGCGCGGCACGTCACGTGGCTCACGTGACATGCGTACACTAGTGCGCGCTACTACATATCTCCCCCTTTTACCCAACATGGGGATATGTCCTCACTGTCCACTGTTCAACTCATAGTCTTTGTATCTTGCTGGTTTAACCACCACCCTGCCACTTCGGGTCAGTCTTACCGGGGTGCTGGTGTTCTCACATACGTTACTTCCTTCCGACTCCTGCGCAGCCGCGCCTGCTTCTCCTACTCTCCTACTTCCTCGGGCCACCTCATCCAACTCGTGCTCTCTTGTCTCTAGTTCTTGTACGTCTTTTCTATTCTCCTCGAGTACTCCCTCGGGAGCCTCTTGCTCTTCCAACTCTGTTCCTTCATCCTCCCAGTCCGTGGTTCTCTGATTCCAGTTCACAACTTTGTTGCATCTTGCCATGCGGTCTTGTGACCATACGTTGCCATCACTCAGTAAGGCCGCTCTGCCTCTTACTTCTTTCACTTGCATGGGCTTGCTGTATTTACTCTCTCCTTTCCTTTGCACATTAGCCAACCTCACTCGCACCCACTCTCCTTTCTCTAAACCAGTGCCCCGTACATTCCGTCTGCCATCATAGTGTTCAGTGTACGTTGCTTGGGCTTTCTCAAGATTGGCTCGCACCACCGCGGGCGACCATTCACTGGTGATTGTCTTTTCTTTCCATACTCGATTGTCCTGTGTGAAAGGTTCTCTGCCTCGGAGTATTTGGAACGGGCTGTATCCTGTGCTGGTGGGTGTTATCCTGTACGCCCAGATCATGTGCCAAATCTCCGCCTCCCAGTCTTTGCCATCGGCAATGGCAGCTTGGATTGACCCCATCACCACTCTGTTGAAGCGTTCCACTAAACCGTTGCCGGCTGGGTGATAAATAGCCGTGTGCCTGACACTTATGCCATTCCTTTTCATGAATCTGCTCCACTTCTCTGATTTAAACTGAGGCCCATTGTCGCTTAGCACCACCTTGGGGATGCCTTCTCTCACAAACGTGTCTGCTAAGAACTTGATAATAGCATCTGTGTCCATGGTCTCTCTTATCATAATCTCTGGCCATTTCGAATACCTGTCCACCATGACACACACGTACTTTTGCACTCCTTGTATGTCCAGCACCGGACCCAGTATGTCCACGCTCAGTTCCTCCCAAGGGTTCTTTGGTATTTCAAACTTCCCCATCTCCGGTCGGAGAACTTTTAAGGTTTTATCTGCTCCTTGACACCTGGTGCAGTTTCTGACGTGTCTTTCTGCTTTCAAGTCCATTCCCGGCCACCAGTAGTTTTGCCTGGTCCTCAGCCTCAATTTGCAGATCCCAAGGTGTCCCTCGTGGAGTGTGTCCAGTAACCGGTCTACGAGGTCAGTGGGTGGTATCACTCTCTCCCCCCTGTGCACAAATACTCCTTTGTCTCCTATCGATAGTTCCTCTCAAACCTCATAGTAGGGTCTGAGTTCCCTTACCAGCGCTTTCTTCTCAGGCCAGCCTTGTGTCACAAACTGCTTCACTTCCCTTAGCACTGCGTCCTCGTCTTATGCTTTTTTCCATTCGGTGAGGCTGATAAACTCTTCCTGGTCCTCTGTGAGTGCCACCCATTCCTCGGTTCCTGCCGTTTCTCCGTCACTGGATTCCATCGCTGCAGCTCTGCTTAGGTAGTCTGCTACACAATTCCTGTTCCCGGGTACATGCTCCACATCATACCGGAACTCTAGTAGTTTCAACGACATTTTTGATATTCTTGGTGTGGCTTCGGCGTGCCCAATTGATGTCAGCACCTTGAGCAGGGGTATATGGTCTGTTATCAGTAGGAACCGTCTGCCCCACAGAAATTGCCGTAACCTCGCAGTGGCCCACACTACTGCCAGCATCTCCTTCTCTATGATGCTGTATCGTTTCTCGGTGTCCGACAGCGTGCGCGAGGCAAAGCTTATAGTTTCCATCTGTCCTTGCCCTCTGTCCTGCATCAGGACTGCTCCCAAGCCCTTATCACTGGCATCCGTGGTTAGGACCGTTCTGCCTTGGGGGTCATACCCTTGAAGGGGAACCGCTTCTGTGATCGCTTTCTTGATGTCATCGAACTCGCTTTGTGTCTCTGCTGACCACCGGAACTCAGTGTTTTCCTTCGTGAGTTGCCTCATGTGATGGGTTCTGGAGGCGAAATGTTGCACGAATTTCCCATAGTACTCGGCCATGCCGAGAAATGATCTTATTTCTTCTTTGCTGATTGGAAGAGGTGCTTCACGGATCGCCTTGACATTTTCCGTCTTGGGGGTCACTCCTTCCGCGCCTATTTCATGTCTCAAATATGTCACTGACGACATTCCAATGCGGCACTTTGACCATTCCGCTGTGAGACCCTTTCCTTCCAATATCCGCAGCACGTTCTCCAGTTTTGCATCATGGTCCAGTTTGTCTCGGCCCATTACCAAGATGTCGTCTTGAAAGTACTGGACGTCGGTGCTCTTATGGAATAGCTGGTGCATCAGTTTTTGGAACACTGCAGCTGCAGACGCCAGTCCAAATGGCATGCGGAGGAACTGGTAACACCCGAACGGGGTGATAAACGACGTGAGCCGGCGGCTCTCCGGATGCAGGGCAATTTGGTGGTAGGCCGACGTCAGGTCGATGGTGGAATACCATTCGATGCCTCGGGTATTGGCCAGCATCTCTTCTATCCTTGGCAGGGGAAATCTTTCCACAACTATATTCTTGTTCAGCTCCCTGAGGTCCACGCACAGCCGGACTTTCCCGTTGGGTTTCTTGACCACCACCAATGGCGATAGCCATTCCGCACATGTGATGGGTTGATGATTCCCTTCCTCTCCAGTTCTTGGAGCTCCTCTCGCACGGCCTCCCGCACCGCTATGGGGATGTTCCTGACTCGGTGCGCCACAGGTACTGCCTTGTCCTTCAAGATGATCCTATGTGCGAACTTTTCCAGCTTCCCCACTGTGCCTCCGAACACTTTGGGGAATGTCTTCTTCCACCTGTCTTGGTCCGGCCACTCTTCATGTTCCGTCAATAAGATCTGCTCCACTCCCCCTGGATCCAACTTGATGCCCAGATCACCCTGGTCCAGCCATCCCAACACCGATGGTCCTTTCTCTGCTATGTAGAGCTTGCAGTGGGCCGATCGGCCTCGGAATTCGAATTTCAGTGGTCGGAACCCCGCCATGGGTATGCGGTCCCCGTTGTATGTGACCGGGCGGATATCCAGCTTCTCCAGTTCCGGCCCTAACCGTGGTGCAAACTTCTCCTCCCACACGGCCCTCTGGACAATGGTATACGGCGAACCGGTGTCCGCTATTACACTGATCGTGACTCCTCCTATAGTCATCTCCAACACCGGCTTCATAGACCTTTTTCCATCCACACTCATGACTTGCACATCCGCTCCCAGTACCTGATCGTATATGCCCAGCACTGTGGTTACTTCCTCTTCCGGTGTGTCTTCCTGCGTGTCACTATCCTGGCCGATGAGTCTCACCGTGTTCTTGGAGGCTTTCTTTCTGCACACTTTCTCGAAGTGTCCGACTATGCCGCAGTACATGCATTTTGCCCGGAACGCCGGACATTTATTTTCATGCGCCTCGTGCGTCCAGTTACCGCACCTGTAGCATGGTTTCCGGTTGGCGCCCATGTTCCTTCCTGAAGGCCCGCCATTGCTGTTCCACTTGGCGCCATTCTTTTCCGTGGACTTTTTCATCGATTGGTCCTTACGGGTCACGTCTTCGTCAATCTTGTTCACCATAGTGCTGGTTGCTGTCTCCTTCTTAGTTGCATCTGCACATCTCCTCGCCAGCTCCGCTCTTTTGACAATGACCATTACATACTTCAGGGTGGTTTCTCCACTGGCCCACAACTTGTCCTGCACGGAAACGCACGTGGTGTGCATTATCACTTGATCTTTTATGAACTCCTCCTCCCAGTTGTGGTACTTGCATGCGGCTGCCAGCCGTTTCAGCGCCGCCACGTACTCCTCTACCGTCTCTCCTGGCCGCTGTTTCCTTTGTTGAAAGTTGAACCTGTCCACAGATACACACACCGCCGGTCTGAAATGTTCATTCAGGTCCTCGATTGCGTGGGCGTATACATCGTCATCTGTGTCGTCCCTTTGCTTCGGCACCAGGCTTTTGTACACTCTCAAACCTTCCGGGCCTAGGTTCAACAGCAGGATACGTTTTTTTCTTGGTGGTTTGAACGTCTCTTCGCTCTCGTCCTCTAGCACGCCAATGAAGTTGTCGATGTACTCCTTCCAGTCGTCCCACTTCATTAGCGGCTCTCCTGGCCTGGGCAAGAATTGCACCGGCGCCATCGCGTATCCAGTTTGGATGCTCATTCTTTCACTCTTGATCGTGGGCTGATAGCTGGTTTGTCCCTTGGGGCTTCCTGGGGCACTGTTCCGTTCTGCTTTGTTCGCGTGGTTCTGGGGACCACCTGTGTCAGCCCCCTCGATCTTTACCAAGGTATCCAGCTCGTTCCTTGATTTGTGGACGATACCTCGTGGCTAACTGCTCCACGTGTCTCCTCGTTCCCACCGTTTTGGACTCTGGAGGAGCTTGTAGTTGTTCGGCCCTGCCGCGCTCTTCAGGGTGGTTGCTTGGTTGTCGTCGGTTCACTGCGGGGTGGGGATGGTTATCCCACCCTCGTCGCCATTGTAATGTTGTGTAGTACCCAGCAATGATGACGCTGCAATCAGGTAATGTTAACAGTTTTTATTCATACGTCTACCTCTGAAGAGCGCCGCGCCTCAACTGACCGCTAACGGTCTTACGCGCCAACCTACTACGCAGCCACGTAGCCCTGCGCGGGCGCGGCACGTCACGTGGCTCACGTGACGTGCGTACACTAGTGCGCGCTACTACACTTACCTGCTACTAAGTATTGGTTCTAGAAATAAAACAAAAAATCACTTTTTATACAAACAATTGGTCTGGATTCAGTGTTTGTGAATGCGAGACATCATTTCTTGCCTGGATGTGTGCAACAAATGCGTAACACTACCCTCTGATAAGCCTGACTGCTCAACCACACTACCACAAAAGAGAGTAAGGTATTATCTACTTTGGCCTCTGCTATACAATTGGGGATCCACTGGACTCTGCGCACGCTATACCTTACTTTAGTATAGTTTATAAATAGCCAGCTTTCTACAGCAGTTATGTGTTATATGTCAAGCATATGTTAAATGCTTTAAAAAAACTTTTTAAATGAATGTTTGTCATTGAACCCCACACTATCGATTTCCAATAAAAATGAGTGAATTACGTTAATGTATAATAATTAAATGGCCTTTAATTTCACCCTAACGCTAATTGTATCCAAACTGTAATACTACACCACGTGGCATTTAAATATTTAATTTAAATGAATTACAATTAATATTAATGTGGGATAAATTGTTCATTTTAAAAAGGGTACTGATACCCTAATTCTAACACTAAAATCCACCAATATATCTATTTGTTTATGCAGCATGCAATGGTCATACGAAGTAGTGAGCGTCACTATTTCAGGAAGAATGACCATTATCGCTATTTCTGAAACAATGACCGTTACAGCTGGACAGGTGCAGCTCCTTGACAGCGGAAGTGCCAAGTTCATTTATCCAATGCTGGAGCCCCGTCCTCACACGTGCCGCAAGCCCGCAATTATGATGTAATTTCCGGTGAAGTCGGCAAGCCGTACTTACAATGGTCAGAGCGTTGAAAGCCCTCCTGCGCATGCTCCGTTGTGGTGACACTAACGTGCGCATGCGCATTGTTTCCCACTCATTGATGCTGTGCGCGGTCCTTTATTGTATCTTATTCCGACCGAAGTGGGAGTTCTCGCTGTGCAGGTATTTATCGCTGCTATCGATCTTTGTTTATTGATTTATTTGCCTGAGTATTCGTGGGCTGGACCAGCGCTTGCACCGCTGTGTGGGTTCAGTGACAGCAGAGGCAGGAAAGAAATGTCCCACCCTTCCATCAGAAGAAGTGATTCATAGTGTGCATGGAATTGGTGTTTTTGTCTAAAGGCGGCTATGATTAAAATACAGTTTAAACCATGCACAATGGTTCAGGGTTCTCACCTTTGACTTGTGTGGCCCCCAACCGAATCACTGCTGGAAGCTCCTCTCCTATGCAAACCTATCATTCTCAAAATAACACAGGAAAATTTAAATCTCAAATAAAAATTGCACATTAAAAGATGATAGCCCTGTCCTTACACAAACATGTAAGTTTACCTTTGTGACTCAGGTCCTCAGTATTTATTTATCCTCTGTGAAGAGGGCATGGGTGCCTGCCAATGTTCTATTTTTAGGTCTCGCTATTATAACCCGCAGGGATAAATCGGCGACATTTATAGTAGTGGTTGAAAAACTCTACCAAACTGCGGATTGTGTACAGTGCATGTGAGCTATGCGCGTGCACACCATTGCCAGCCACATCACACACCACCATTTGTATGTGCCTCGACATCAGACTTCAAAGGCTGCCGCCCCCCCATGTGCACATCGCACACCACCATTTGTCTGAGCCTTGGCATCAGACTTCATAGGAACGCGCTCCCGCCCCTCCCCCGTGTCACAGTAATGCTGAGAGCTTGGTTTTGTTTGCATCCATTTAGCGGGGAAGCAGTGTTTTGTTCGGCGTTCTCTGCACCTTTCTCAATTTTTTTTTCTGGACGAAAGTGAAAGCCTACCGTGCTTGTTTACAGTAGCCTTGCTCCTCAAATGCTGTTGCTGTGTTGCAATCTCTCTAGGGACACTCAGCTTGAAAACACTCAACTTGCTAGCTGCAATGCTACATCCGCTATGCTTTGCCTCTAGACACGTTGATCCCTCGCAGACTGTGCTGACTCTGCCCCTCATGATTCTGAAACTGACCAACACAGTCACCACGCAGTCTCTTTTCTCTGTCTTATGATGTCTGCCCTGCCACCATTTACTTCGGACCCTCACCCTCACACCTTCTCACCCTCACACACCCTTACACACCCTCACCCCCACAACCCTCTCACCTTCACTCACCCTCACACCCCACAACCCCTCACCCTCACACACCTCTTCACCCTCGCACCCCCTCATCATCACCCTCACACCCTCACATCCACTCTCACCCTCACATCCACTCTCACCCTCACGTCCCCTCACCCTCACATCCACTCACCCTCCCTCACACCATCACCCTCACACACCCTCACCCTCACACCCCCTCACTCACCGTCTCACCCACCCTCACCCACCCTCTCGCCCTCACCCACCCTCTCACCCACCCTCAACCACCCTCACCCTCGCACCCCCTCACCCACAGCCCCACACACCCTCACACACCCTCTCACCCACCCTCTAACCCCCTCTCACCCTCACACCCCCTTACCCTCACACCTCCTCTCCCTCACCCCCTCACGCCATCCCCCTCACACACCCTTACTCACCCTCACCCCCTCAGACCCCCCTCACCCTCACACCCCCCACACCCTCACCATCACACCCCCTCTCCCTCAAACACTCTCACCCTGTCACCCTCGACCTCCCACACCCTCCCCCTCACAACCCCACACCCTCCCCCTCACAACCCCACACCATCCCCCTCACAACCCCACACCCTCCCCCTCACACCCTCGCACCCCTCACCCTCACACACCCGCTCACCCTCACACACCCTCACACCCCCTCCCCCTCACTTGCCCTCCCCCTCACTTCCCCTCTCCCGCACAACCCCTCACCCTCACACCCCCTCACCCTCACACACCCTCACCCTGTCACCCTCCCTCACCCCTCACACACCCTCACCCCCCCACACACTCGCACCCCTGACCCTCCCACCCCATCCCCCTCCCACCCCCACACACCCTCACATCCCTTCACCCTCACACACCCTCACCCTCACACACCCTCACTCACCCTCACACCCCCTCACCCTCTCACCATCACAACGCTTCACCCTCGCACACCCTCACCCCACTCACCCTCACACATCCTCACCCCCTCTCACCCTCACACCCTCTCACCCTCGCTCACTGTCACACCCTTACCCTCCCTCACCCTCACACCCCCTCACCCTCAACCCCTCACACCCCTTCACCCTCACTCACCCTCACACCCCCTAACTCACCCTCACACCCCCTCACCCTCTGACCATCCCACCCCTTCACCCTCACACACCCTCACCCCACTCAACCTCACACATCCTCACCCCCTCTCACCCTCACTCACTGTCACACCCTCACCGTCACACACCCTCACCCTCACAACCCCTCACCCCATCACCCCCCTCACATCCCCTCACCCCCCTCACCCCCCTCACCCCCCTCATCCTCACTCACCCTCACACCCCTCATCCTCACTCACCCTCATCCTCACTCACCCTCACACACCCTCACCAGCATAGCATAACAAAACATAGCAAAGCATAACAAAACAAAGCATAAGATAGCAAAATATAACATAGCATAACAAAACAAAACATAGCATAACAAAATACAACAAAACAACGCATAGCACAACAAAACAACGCATAGCATAACAAAACAACGCATAGCATAACAAAACAACGCATAGCATAACATAACAAAGTATAGCAAAACAAAACATAGCATAGTAGAACAAAACATAGCATAGCATAACAAAACACAACAAAACATAGCAGAACAAAGCATAGCATACCATAACAAAACATAGCATAACATAACATAAAACAAAGCATAGCATAACAAAATATAGCATAACAAAACACAGCAAAACACAACAAAGCATAGCATAACAAAACACAACAAAATATAGCATACATAGCAAAACATAGCATTGCAAAGCATAGCAAAACATAGCATATCAAAACACAACAAAACAGCATAGCAAAGCATAGCATAACAAAACAAAGCTTAGCATAGCATAACAAAACATAGCATAGCATAACAAAACATAGCATAACAAAGCATAGCATAGCATAACAACACATAACAAAACAAAGCATAGCATAACATAACAAAGCATAGCTTAGCAAAACAAAACATAGCATAGTAGAACAAAACATAGCATAGCATAACAAAACACAACAAAACATAGCAGAAAAAATATAGCACAACATATTAAAACATAGCATAAGATAACATAAAACAAAGCATACCATAACAAAACATAGCAAAATAAAACATAGTATACCATAACAAAACACAACAAAACATAGCATAGATAACAAAACATAGCATTGCAAAGCATAGCATAACAAAACACAACAAAGCATGGCAAAACAAAACATAGCATAATAACCTCATAGCTGCTATGGAATGTCCAGCTCCAGTGCGGGACGTTCCATTGCGCAGGTGAGGTTCGAACGTTCAACGGCCGACGGCAGCACTACGGAGGTAGTGGTGCCGTCGGCCGCTGAACATGTGCAGCACCTAAGGGGATAAAACATAGCAAAACACAACAAAACATAGTATAGCATAACAAAACACAACAAAACATAGTATAGCATAACAAAACACAACAAAACATGGCATACATAACAAAACATAGCATTGCAAAACATAGCATAACACAACAAAACATAGCATAACAAAACAAAGCTTAGCATTGCATAACAAAACATAGCATAACAAAGCATAGCATAGCATAACAAAACCTAGCATAACAAAACATAGCATAACAAAACATAGCATAACAAAACATACCATAGCAAAACAAAGCATAGCATAATAAAACAAAACATAGCATAGCAAAGCAAAACAAAACATAGCAAAGCAAAACAAAACAAAACATAGCATAGCATAACAAAACACAACAAAACATAGCATAACAAACCAAAGCATAGGATAACAAAACTAAACATAGCATAGCATAACAAAACATAGCATAGCAAAACAAAGCATGGCCTAATAAAACACAACAAAACATAGCATAGCATTACAAAGCATAGCATAGCAAAACATAGCATAGCATAACAAAACAAAACATAGGATAGCAAAACAAAACATGGCATACAGCATCCCTCCGCACCACCACAGCATCACTCAGGGGCACCACAACATCACTATGCGCTACCACAGCATCACTGAACGCCACAGCATCACTCGTTCGCCATCACAACATCACTCAGCGACACCACAGCATCAATCTGTGCAACCATTCAACAACCCCTGGTTCAAATATGTTCTCTCAATGTTTCAAGCTTTATTACAAATGTAACAAAAAGATGTTAATATTTCACTTCTGGACTTGGATTTTCGTCACAATAAAATACACTGAACATAATCTTCACAAAAGTTATTTACAAAAGTTTAAGCTATTGCCATTATAAATTACAATAACTTTTATTTAAGTATTAATTATTAAAAATAATTAAAAGCCATTGTTATTTGTAATATCAATACATGTAAGTCACGTAAATACAACACATATTGCATTACAAATGCTATAGGTGTCACATTTGCGAAAGTTATAACTATTGGCATTGTAAATGACAAAGCTATTAATTTCGCTATTTTCAAAAACAAAACATAAATAAAACATTTGTCATTTACAATACCAATAGCTCAAACTTTCCTAATGCGAGACCTATTGATGGAGAAGTGTGGCTCAATGGTTAGAGCGGCAGACCCTGATGCAGAGGTCTAGCCCGGGACCAGGGTTCAATTCCCCGCCTCGGCGGGTCTTGGACTAAAAAATTCCACGGACCTGATAATTCTCGCCTCGGTGCCTATTCTAATCATAGAGTCCCACTGTGCAACTCTGGGCAATCGCTTGCTTAATCTCCACAACGGCCCCCACGACGCTAAGGATGCCTGGCCTTCACGCTGGGGGTGTCCAGGAGTGGATGCCTCACAGGGAAAGCCAGGACGGGTTCCACAGCGGTATTTGTACAAGCGCCTTGAGACCCTTGCGGGTGAGTAGTGCGCTATACAAGTATCAATTTACATTTTACATTTTACATTTACATCGCATTGCAAATGCTTGTTTCATTTGAGGTTTACATGTGTGTCTTTAAAGTATTATTTTGGTGAACTTCTGCCCACAGCTTTTTATTTGTGAGTCTGTGTGCATAGTGCTACCACGGGTGGTTCATTCTGCTTACATTTGTGGTTAGGTTTATGAATAGGGAACTATGTGGTTGTCTTTAGGTACATTAGTCATACACCCTCCTCGTTGCTACATCTTTGCGAGCCCATGTTTTAAGCTTCTGTTCCATTTAGGTGGGCACACGCCCCATGCCATAGGATTAGTGTGTGTGCGCTATGGTTGTCTTTCTCATCATTTAGTGTTTGTATGCCACATGCAGATCTCTAAAGTGGTAAGTTGTGCACCACTTCAGTGGTCACAAGCTAAGTGGTATTTATGATGAACACATGTCTCTTTGTGTAGTGGTTATCTTCCAACGTTAGTCATGGGTGTCTGTATGACAGCACGTGTGAAAAATCGTGTCCCTATTCAGTAAACAAACCTAACATGTTATTTAGGTTACTTTTGTTTAGAGTCTTCAGTGGTTGCTGAGAAAATGTCACAAACAACTCTCAACACTAGCCTGTTTTCTGTTATTATATTTTCCCTATAAAGAGATAATGTGTTTTTTTCCTAACTATACTTGGGGTATATATTCCTTTTCCTGCAGAATGAGTTTTGTGTGATTGGTTTCACTCGATTTCGTTTTATGTTGTTTTGCGTTTGGTATCTATACATTCCCTGATGACTTGGATGTTTCTATTTTTTTTGATTGTGTTCTTGTTTTATGGACATGCAGCATGCAACCCTTTGATGGTGTTTAAGAAGTTCCTCTTTTTTTCCTGCATGCGGTTGCCATCATGTGCAACCATCTTAGGTGGTCAGGAGGTGTAGTTCTGTCTTGGATGTTGCTGTTATTTTCTGGTATCATTTGTGCTCTGAGAGTACATCTAAATTGTTTCAAGGGATTAAGTGCTAGTGTTGTTGTTAACTATGACTTTCTGTAAGTTACCTTATTTATTTGCTGTGTTGAAAAAGGGAGGTATGTTGTGTGCCGTCTCCCTTGGTCCTTTGTATGCATCTTGTACAGTTGTGTCATCGTCTTGTGGTTATAGCATAGATGGGGTTTGTCCTACAAGGACCATTAGTACTGGGGCATAATTTTACACCAATTAATTGAAACAGTTCATATTGAATAAATCACCCCAAAAAATCCTGTTTAGTTGCACTGCTGCCACTGAAGATTTCTCGCCTGCATTCCTGAATTGCCAGGCCACCGCATCCAAACTGAACTTAATGCCCTGCGGGACAAGTTCACTTTCAGAAAAAAGACAGACATTGAACTTATCTTCAGGAAAGGACAAAGTGATTTGGTGGAGTGATGGTAATCACACCCCTTGCACCATGTGTTTGCCTGTTTGGTGAAAACGCTCTTGTGGAAACCCTCCTTGTTGTAGGCTGCTTCCTCCGAGCCATTTGAGTGCTTGCCTCCCCCATGTCAAAGTGTCGCCAATCCTCATACTGTGATTTACCTGACTTGATACTCCAGATTAGCTCTTCTGCTTCTTCTTCACATTTTATGAAATGCATTTAGTTGTTCCACATAACTTTTAGCCTGATGGGGAATTATAATTTAACTTTTATCTCCAAAGTCTGAAGTTTGCTACTTCTTTTCACTAGAACCCACTGCCTTTCATCAGTTGCATACATCAGATCTTATCAAACAAGAAAATGTGTTGTACGAAACAGATTTGACCTTTAATGCAGATGAAAGTATAGACTCTTTCACCAAAAAGTTGCAGAAATGAACAAGTATCTTTCCGGGTCTCATCCAGTTTGAATTTAATCGGAAAGGGTCTCTATGCACTCTTTGTATCTCCTGCTCCAAATCTGCTTGAACTGACCCCTTGAAGAGCTCCTCTTGTATCCAGACGTCCTGCTCTCTGCCCCTCCAGGGACCGTAATGATCTTAATATTGCTCCTCCTCGCCTGATTCTCCAGTCTCTAATGACTGGTGGATAGCTGTGTCTTGAGTTTTTAGCTGGACTATCTCACATGAGTTCCCCTCAGCACCCAATCACGTTTTTGCCATCATGTTTTCCAAAGCAGTAATTCTACTTACTAGCTCCTAATTTTTATTTTGTAATCCTTTTATTATGCATTTGAAACCAATATGAAAAATATAAGCAGCAGTTGCGCCTCCCGCCCCTTGTCGCAGTGAGTGTTAAATCGCTGCAATACAGAAAAACTGTCCTGAATGTATGATGTCAGGTTACATATTATCAACTAGATTATGTCTCTTCCCTTCATCCTTGTGTGACCCCCTCCAGTAACTATAGTCTCTTCTATCCAATCATGGGTTTTGTTCCACAAAGTAAAGGTATGCATTTGGGTCCTGATCTCCCTTTTCAGTCCTCCAAATGCTTGTGCCACTGACTCCATATCTTTATGTGCTTTTGGGGACATCCCCATGTCTTGTAGGTAGTTTATTCCTCCTGTCTACACCGCTCCATCTCGAAGCTCCATTCCTGTACTGTTGCAGAGCTCGAAAAATCATAAAAATTTTTACTAGACCTAACTGTAAAATGCTTGACCCGTGAACTGGTCTCAAATTATGTGATTTTAGGCAAATGTTTTGTCTTATAGAGCCGCCTTTTTCTTCATTTTCACATTAGAGAGCATCATATAATATACAAGTTCACTATTTCTGCTGTACAAAAAACGTATTATTTACTACACTAAATGTTTGCTCCACGTATAACCAAAATCGAACCCATATATATGGGAACACATGATTCCGGGCTTGCTTCTTAGTTCACTAATAGCATTATCATCTGGGCAGGAGCAGTAATAATCCACAGTTCATGTTTAAAAACTCACTTTTCATAAATATATTATGAAAACATGATGTGGTAGTGCATTGTCATTTACAGATAGGATATTCTCCATTGAAATGGTCACAAAACTTTCCCCTCTAATATGCAGTTTTACTGATAATAGCGCATAAACAATTTTTGGAAATAGGGTTTCAGCAAAAATATTTAAAATTTGCACATCACCAAGTAAAGTGTTCTAATTTGTTTAGATCTTTAAAAAATATTTTTTTCACCACAGAATTACTGCTCCTGCCTAGATGACAGTTCTAGTAGTGAACTTAGGTCCAGATGTACGATCAGTCAATTTTGCGATTCGCAAATTGCGACATTTTGCCACTCGCAATTTGCAACTCACAAAATGGAATGTACAAAAGTGTCTGAGACACTTTGGCATCTCAAATTGGTCGCAAGGGACCTGCCTTATTAGTATTCATAAGGCAGGTCGCAATTTGCAACCCATTGGGAATGGCCTACAAACACAGGGATGGTGGCCTGCTGGGGGCAGCAGACCCCCATGTCTCTGTTTGATTTTTTTAAAAAGCAACTTTAGTTTTTTCAAATGCAGCTCGTTTTCCTCAAAGGAAAAAGGAATGAATTTCAAAAGAAAAATAAACGTTTTCTTTTATTTTGTAAGGGCAAGCAGTGGTCCCTTGGACCACTGTCTGCTCTTAAAAATATTTCTGCACCCCTTCCTGTTTTCCTGTTTGCAAGTTACTTACCACCTACTTGAAGTAAGCGGTAAACTTCAAGTGTTTTGCGACCAAAACAATAGTACATACCATTCAGACTCGCTATTAGGAAACGATGCCCTTGGCACGTCCCTTCCTAATAGCTTCTCGCAAACACTATTTTCCAAGTCACCTACTCGCATAATAGCGTTTGTACATACCACCACCCTTTTTACGGTCGCAAACGGGCCGATTTCCCGTTTGTGGCAGCAACAAAACAGTTGTAGATCCAGCCCAAAGAGGAAAGCCAGGGATCATGTGTACTCTACATATGGGCTCGATTCTTGTTATACATAGAGCAAACCTTTAGCCTTGTAAATAAAATAAAAAAAATTGGACAGCAGAAATTGTGAACTTGCATATTTGAAGGTGATAATAAAGACAAAGGCTGCTCCATAAGACAAAATATTTGCCTTGGACCTCACAATTTGAGACCAGTTCATGGGTCAAGTACATTAAAGTTAGGTCGAGTAGATTATTCAAGTTACTAGACCTGCAGGTCTAGTAAACATTTTATGATTTTTCAAGCCCTGCACCTGTTCCCTCACTTTATGTCTAAAGGTCAGGCAGCCAAACACACATTGGCGATTGTGTTTTGTGGAGCTATTGGGCATGCAGCTGGACTGGTCAGGGGCCTCAAAGCAGTTGATGACCTGCATTATGCTGTTCACCAGAACTTTAGCTAGCATTTTAGATTCAATATTAAGAAGAGATATTGGCCAATATGAGGCACAGCCTACCAGCGCCTTGCCCAGTTTGGAGGTCTCTTAGCATTACAGTCTGCGTTCTGAAGGCATAGAATAGGTCCCTCAATGGTTATGCCACAATATTTTTTATGCATTTGAAAGAATTCCAGGGGAAACCGTTCGGTCCTGGTGATTTCCTACTTTTCAGTTCGAACAGGACCTCCACAATCTACCCTTCTGTAATATGTTCTTCTTGGGATTGTCTATCCGAACTCTTTAACTGCAAGACCTGAATATTGGTTACTAATTTACGCATGTCTTTCTCAGCTTCCAGAGAGGCGTAGGAGCAAATAGGTCCTAGATGTATTGTGCAAAGGTTTGCGCTATACCCTCATCTGTGTCTGCATTATGCCTGGGGTGTGCGGATCATAGAGCTCCATCTCTGGCCTTTCTCCTTTTTTGCTATCCGGGCCAATAATTTCCCTGCCCCTAAATCCTTCTCTGTTTCTCCATGTAGAGTGTTCTAGCTTCCTGGTGCAACATCTGCCTGTGGTTTTCTCTGAGTTAGGGCAGGCGATCTGCCATGTCTGGATCAGGTGTCCCCACATAAGTCTCCTCCCACAGCTGTATCTCCTTCTCTAGTTCCAGTACCCTTGCCAATCTATTGCATCGCTTCCCTGTAACGTGGGAGAGTAAGCAACCCCTTAGTATAGTCCTGTAGGCTTCTCAGAGAACCATCTCGGAAACCACTGATCCCTTGTTTAATCAAAAGTAATCTACTGTTATGTCCTGTACATATCTTCGGGTGACCCAATTTATCAGTTCCTAGGGGTCCAGCCAGCACGGGTGTGCCCGCCTGGTCCCAGAGTTACATAGACAGCAGGAAATGGTCTGCAACACCTCTTGGGGGAGTGGTTTTCTTTTGGAATCTGCGCTGTTGCTACTAAGAAGTAATCCAATCGTGCCAAGGAGTAGGAGTATTGCCTGACGCCTCTGTGAGTGGCCTGCCAGAGGTCAGCCAGCCCCAGGTATTCCATAAACCTACAGAGGCGTGTGTCATCTTTGGCTGTCGCCCCTGTGTGAAGCACCCTGTTTATGTCACCCTGTAGGGTGAGGTTAAGGTTCCCACCCATAGCAATATATAAAGAATTTTAGCCAGCCAGTACCCCGTCTTCTTCAGGCGCTCCCCCTTGGAGGCCATGGGGCAGGTACAATCAACCTTTCCCTATTCCACATTACCTGCTCTGCTTCCCAGCACCCCAGGGGGTCGACCCATGTTTTGACCACTAAGAACGGGAGAGACCTGCAGACTAGGATCCCAATTCCTCTAGACCCAATGGAGTAGTCTGCATGGACCTAGTTCTTGTATCAGCATCTGCCCAGGTACGCACAGTTATTAAAAGTTAAGTGCATCTCCTGCAGGTGAGATGCACTTAACTTCATCACTTCCCCTCGTTTCAGCTTATTGCCTAGACCGTTAACATTCCATGATAGAATTTTAAGGTAGGTGGCTCCTTTCACGACCAGAAGCTCAGTCTGTGAAATCTCTGGGAGTTTTTCAGGTGTTCCTTAATAAGCATCTCAAGCCCCACAAATCCATTGTCACAGCACTCTGCTGCAGCCCCTTAAATGTCCCTATTCCACCCGCCCTCCCTGCCACCTCATGCTGTGAGTTTGTAACTACCCACCTCCTCAATGCCGGGTTGCCCATCACCCACCTCAAAATGTAACATGCATTACCAGCCGTTTAAATTGTTTAACTAAGCGTGGCCCATAGGGGGTTCAAGCCCCTCTGGCATGGTCTGTGGCCACTTATCAGCAGTCTGTTTCAAGTTGTGAATCACCTGCCCCATCCATTTGTCCTCATCATTACAGGATCTCGTCTTCAGTCATGTGGGTAAACACGGACAGGAATGACTCCTCCGTTTCCCCTCCATAAACAACCATGCCCTCGTCTGATTACCCAGACTCTCCATTCACCGTCTGTAAATTCTGGTGTATAGATAACTAATAACAAGATTTGGTATAATAATTAAAGGGTGAGCTTACAGTGAACTAATGCAGTGTTGACAGGTAGTTTGGGTGCCTGTTTTTATAAAAAAACTTCTTTGTGTACATTGTGCCGCAATAAAATGAGGAATTTATACGATAAGGAGGGATGTTAAAATTAATAGTGTCTAACAATAAATTGTGCTGTATAACCATTTGTTTTTAGCGGTACAAAAGGGGGTGGTGATGGATGGAGCATCTGAATCAATCAAACACTCACACCCAGTCAAAAGATCTGGGTTTAATCCATCACCGTTCTTTAGCCCACTCTGCCACCCCAGTTCAGACATGGCTATATGCAAATCAGTCTGACCCTGTGCCTCATGGGAACAGTCCAGCCCGAACTGCCAAGCCATGTCTTCCCTGGACCGGAAACAAGCTTCCGAGGACCGGTTTCTGGCATTCCAGCCGTCTTCAGCCCGGCTTGCTTGAATCCAGTGGCAAAGTGAGCAAGGGACTTACGTCTGAGCATACCCTGCCACACTTATGGTGGCCAAAAGCGGTACAAAAGGGGGTGGTGATGGACGGAGCATCTGAATCAATCAAACACTCACACCCGGTCAAAAGATCTGGGTTTAATCCATCACCGTTCTTTAGCCCACTCTGCCACCCCAGTTCAGACATGGCTATATGCAAATCAGTCTGACCCTGTGCCTCATGGGAACAGTCCAGCCCGAACTGCCAAGCCATGTCTTCCCTGGACCGGAAACAAGCTTCTGAGGACCGGTTTCTGGCATTCCTGCCGTCTTCAGCCCGGCTTGCTTGAATCCAGTGGCAAAGTGAGCAAGGGACTCACCTCTGAGCATACCCTGCCACACTTATGGCGGCCAAAAGCGGTACAAAAGGGGGTGGTGATGGCGGAGCATCTGAATCAATCAAACACTCACACTCAGTCAAAAGATCTGGGTTTAATCCATCACCGTTCTTTAGCCCACTCTGCCACCCCAGTTCAGATGGCTATAGGCAAATCAGTCTGACCCTGTGCCTCATGGGAACAGTCCAGCCCGAACTGCCAAGCCATGTTTTCCCTGGACCGGAAACAAGCTTCCGAGGACCGGTTTCTGGCATTCCAGCCGTCTTCAGCCCGGCTTGCTTGAATCCAGTGGCAAAGTGAGCAAGGGACTCACGTCTGAGCATACCCTGCCACACTAATGGCGGCCAAAAGCGGTACAAAAGGGGGTGGTGATGGACGGAGCATCTGAACCAATCAAACACTCACACCCAGTCAAAAGATCTGGGTTTAATCCATCACCGTTCTTTAGCCCACTCTGCCACCCCAGTTCAGACATGTTTTTGTATGATAATGCTGTATCATTTGGTAACTCTGTGTCTCTTTATGTAGAATCTGTCGTGAAGAAGGTGTTTGTATTCCCACAAAACCGAAACGCCGCGTCGACATTTGTTCTCCTGAACAATTTTTAAATACAACGTTGTGTTTTAATTTATCTTAACAAATTAATGTATTATTCTATGATTATTGTGTTTTTGTATGATTCATGATTTTAACGTACCAATGATATGCTAATTAATAAAATGTATCTTTGGTTTTACCACAATCCCTTGCGAACAAAAACATTTTTTTGTGTTTGATCATTATTAAGTTTTTGTCTGATTTGGAAAAAGTTCCTGGCACTGGATGAATGTTTAATATACTGTCAACACTTGCAAATCTCACCTCTCCCTTAACCAAGGCTCATAGAGTAGGGTTACACCATTTACCCTGAAAGAACTTGTTCCAACTGGACATGTTTATATAGGACCATATTCAATATCCTGGTTGCTGTGCGGGACATTGCTTAGTTTTTTTTCAGCTATACATGTAACCCTAACGTATTTGCCACGTCTCGTAGAGATGGATAGCAAATGAGTACAGCAGTTTTTAGGTCTCGGCTAAAGACGCGCGTAAGCGCGTCTCCGCCGAGATCTTATGTCACCGAGCGTGCTTCCCAGGAGACACTCCTGGCCGCGCGCAGGCGATTCTAAACTGGCACCGCATTAGTACGAGTGCTGCGCGAGGCTCCCACACAACACACGCATACATAGAAACAGAAGCGCTCACGCACGCACATACATACAGAACCCCCCCACTCATACACATACACACACACACACACACACACACACACACACGCGCGCGCGCGCGCACCGGCCCCCCCCTCTCCCCTTTAACTTACTGCTCCGCACCGGCAGGGAGAGTTGACGCTGCGGCTCCTATCCCGGGACTCCCTCTTGGTCAAGGGAGCCCCGCAACACGCGTGCAACGTCCTGTTGTCGGCCCCGGGGGCTCTCCACGCTCGCAGGAGCCCCGGGCCGCTCCACGCATTTCCTCCGCCTGCCTCCTCTTCCGGTCCGGACGCGGCTCCGCCCCCGTCACAGGCGACCTTGCCTGACTTCCGGTGCGGCCGCGGCGGAATTCCGGGGGCAGTAAGTTATTGTATATTTGGCTGCTAAATGAAAGCGTGTCCATCTGCCACTGACATTTAAATTTACTAAAAATATGTGAATATGCCCTAAATCCAAATGTAAATTTAATTTAGCTAAAAACTATTATTATTTTAAGTGAAATTAATGTTTTCATGTAAATCAGAACCCATGCTGAACAGTTTGTTTCGGCATTACTGTTTGCATGTCATATTTTTATCTTTTTGAAGGAAATGTACTACTTTTGAGTAGAGAAGTAGTCTAAAGCGTGATTTAACACATGCTGCTCGAAATGTGAACTTGGCGTGGTACAGACAGCTTCAGTGTGTTTCCTTGTTTTCTCTGTTTTGACATTATGCACTAGTTCTACTTCTAGCTGTGGAAGGAAGCTGTAGTGAGTGCAGAGTAGTGAGTGCAGAGTAGTGAGTGCAGAGTAGTGAGTGCAGAGTAGTGAGTGCAGAGTAGTGAGTGCAGAGTAGTGAGTGCAGAGTAGTGAGTAGTGAGTGCAGAGTAGTGAGTAGTGAGTGCAGAGTAGTGAGTAGTGAGTGCAGAGTAGTGAGTAGTGAGTGCAGAGTAGTGAGTGCAGAGTAGTGAGTGCAGAGTAGTGAGTGCAGAGTAGTGAGTGCAGAGTAGTGAGTGCAGAGTAGTGAGTGCAGAGTAGTGAGCGCAGAGTAGTGAGCGCAGAGTAGTGAGCGCAGAGTAGTGAGCGCAGAGTAGTGAGCGCAGAGTAGTGAGCGCAGAGTAGTGAGCGCAGAGTAGTGAGCGCAGAGTAGTGAGCGCAGAGTAGTGAGCGCAGAGTAGTGAGTGCAGAGTAGTGAGTAGTGCGTGCAGAGTAGTGAGTGCAGAGTAGTGAGTGCAGAGTAGTGAGTGCAGAGTAGTGAGTGCAGAGTAGTGCGTGCAGAGTAGTGAGTGCAGAGTAGTGAGTGCAGAGTGCAGAGTAGTGAGTGCAGAGTAGTGAGTGCAGAGTGCAGAGTAGTGAGTGCAGAGTAGTGAGTGCAGAGTAGTGAGTGCAGAGTAGTGAGTGCAGAGTAGTGAGTGCAGAGTAGTGAGTAGTGAGTGCAGAGTAGTGAGTAGTGAGTGCAGAGTGCAGAGTAGTGAGTGCAGAGTAGTGAGTGCAGAGTAGTGAGTGCAGAGTAGTGAGTGCAGAGTAGTGAGTGCAGAGTAGTGAGTGCAGAGTAGTGAGTAGTGAGTGCAGAGTAGTGAGTGCAGAGTAGTGAGTGCAGAGTAGTGAGTGCAGAGTAGTGAGCGCAGAGTAGTGAGCGCAGAGTAGTGAGCGCAGAGTAGTGAGCGCAGAGTAGTGAGCGCAGAGTAGTGAGCGCAGAGTAGTGAGCGCAGAGTAGTGAGCGCAGAGTAGTGAGCGCAGAGTAGTGAGTAGTGCGTGCAGAGTAGTGAGTGCAGAGTAGTGAGTGCAGAGTAGTGAGTGCAGAGTGCAGAGTAGTGAGTGCAGAGTAGTGAGTGCAGAGTAGTGAGTGCAGAGTAGTGAGTGCAGAGTAGTGAGTGCAGAGTAGTGAGTGCAGAGTAGTGAGTGCAGAGTAGTGAGTGCAGAGTAGTGAGTGCAGAGTGCAGAGTAGTGAGTGCAGAGTAGTGAGTGCAGAGTAGTGAGTGCAGAGTAGTGAGTGCAGAGTAGTGAGTGCAGAGTAGTGAGTGCAGAGTAGTGAGTGCAGAGTGCAGAGTAGTGAGTGCAGAGTAGTGAGTGCAGAGTGCAGAGTAGTGAGTGCAGAGTAGGGAGTGCAGAGTAGTGCGTGCAGAGTAGTGAGTGCAGAGTAGTGAGTGCAGAGTAGTGAGTGCGTGCAGAGTAGTGAGTGCAGAGTAGTGAGTAGTGAGTGCAGAGTGCAGAGTAGTGAGTGCAGAGTGCAGAGTAGTGAGTGCAGAGTGCAGAGTAGTGAGTGCAGAGTGCAGAGTAGTGAGTGCAGAGTGCAGAGTAGTGAGTGCAGAGTAGTGAGTGCAGAGTGCAGAGTAGTGAGTGCAGAGTGCAGAGTAGTGAGTGCAGAGTAGTGAGTGTGCAGAGCAGTGAGTGCAGGTGCAGAGTGGTGTGTGCTGTTTAGTGCAGAGTGCTGTGTATTGGCAATGTAAATGACAATGCCATTTATTTATGATTTAAAGAAAAAAAAAGAAATGTCATGAGCAATGCCAATTGCTCTACCTTTAATGATGCCGAGACCATTGCATTGCAAATGCTTGTTTCCAACAGCCAATGGCGATACCTAATGTATAGGTCATTACATGTGTCCATGTCAGGTATCCCTGCTATGAGCGATTTCAAAGGAAATAAAAGTCTATTCAATCCTACATTTCAAAGGGATAAATCTCAATATTATACGACTTGAGAACATAACATAAGATTCACATTTTGTAACTGTAACTAAGGAAACCAATTGGCACTAGGAGTAGCAGTGTGCCTCGTGTATGGGGTATGTATAAGGGGCATATTGCATGTCTGCTGTCTCAAAAAAAAATTCTTTACTACAATCATTCTTCCAGGTGCTGCTTACGTTCCAGAATGTTGTTTCCGGAATCTCATCAAGGGAGTTGGTGCTTCTACAGAAAGAGCAGAAGGAACTTCATGCAAATCTAATGAAGGAAAACCACCAAATTTTGAGTCACGGGGTAAAGTCGCACTGAAAACATTTTGTGTAGTTTGCAAAGTCCAAGAATTAACGCATACTTTTCCTGTTTACGGATCTCATAATGATGTTTGGAATAGTTCTTTGAACTTTCCTTCACTATCTGTGTGGATATTGTACTTGCATGGTTGAAGATATTTCTTAAAGTGGGAGACAAAAGCCAGTTGCTTCCAATTGTGTTTGGCACCTAGATCTGTTATTTGACGTAAAAGGAATAAAGAATACCACACTAGCTCCATCATAGTCACAGCTGCTGATGGTCTCAGTTTTGGGGGTTTATTCTAGTAGGTTCTACCTCTCCTAGGTAAGAGGTCTGGCAGGTCCATTGGTAAACATCAGGGAACTTCAGAAGGCAGGGCTGCCGTTTCGTTCTCTTGCTCAGAAAGGGAGATTTTTGTGGCTTTTCTAGGAGACATAGGTCAGCAGTGGGCAACACGTGTCCACTTCCTACAATTTATATTGTGCTTCTGAGGTTAGCAATGAATGTAGGTTTTGGCTGATACATTCCTTATCCCAATGTTGAAGGTTTGATTGTGGCTTAAGAGAGAGAATGGCTGAAACTCTTTGGGTTTGGATTAAGGAAAAATATTGCCATCCAGTTCTCATAGTTCTCCAAGCCCTGCTCTTCTCAGGGGATGGCCTTGTATCTGTCTGCCATCAACAGTTGGAAGCCGTTATAGACCATCTGCTCTTCGGGGTATTAATTAAGAATGCATGTGTAGTGTGAATGTTTTTTTTCCTTGCACTATGTACACATTCTAGCCTATTTCCTCCCTATCATCATCCCCCACACAGTAACAGAAGCCTACAAGATGCACCTACAAAATGGCTGCCCCTCCACTGAGCCCATTTACTTGACATTACCATTGAATAGATAATAACCACAACTGTTATCCACGCTATTACTAGCCTCCATCTACTACTATTTATAACTACGTATATATTAATTTTCATCTAACATTTGTCATGTTACACACCAATGTCTCACAACTACTTTCAAGTGGATGAAGATTAACCATCTGAAATGTAATTCTGAAAAAACAGAAATACTACTGCTAGGGAAAGGGAATTCTTTCTCTCCCAAGACCTGGTGGCCAGTTGACGCCACCCCCACCCACCCCATTCCCAACACTGTCAATTCTGTTTGAAACTTAGTAATTCAATTTGACGCCACTCTATTTTTTAAACAACAATCCCTGGCAGTTGCTGGTACCTGTTTTCACATTATAAAATGGTTTAAAAAGTCTTTGACCTGCTTCCCATCGCTGCCTGACAGACAGTTGCTGTGGCACTAATCACGTCCAGACTTGACTACTGCAACAGTTTGTATGCAGGTACACATAAGTCAGTTTTTCACAGGCTTCTGATGGTCCAACATGCAGCTGCATGCCTAGTGTTGAAATGGCCTAGAAGTCATCTGCATCAGCAGCCCTAGAAACTCTCCACTGCCTGCCAGTTCATAAACGAGTCCTTAATCACTTTCAGGACAGTTTATGCCACAGACCTTCACTATCTCCGAACCAAATTCAGGCATTATGCACCCACTCGGAACCTCAGGTCGTCCTACGCCAATTTGCTGAAGGTTCCAGCGGTCAGACTCGTTTTTAAAAGCAGGGAAATCATTTGCAGTAATAGTGTCTAAGGCCTAGAACAAACGTCCATACAAGCTTCATCAAATCCAATCCGAGACTACTCTTTCGCGTCTTCTATTCCTCTGACATGGGTTCGTCAGCCATGTTCTCCTTGTTACCACTTAGCGCCATGATGCTCCTTGGAGTGGTAGTTGTGCTATATAAGTGCTCAATTACATTACATTACATTAATCAATAATCGTGTTTCCACATGCTTACCTTTAAGTTTGTCCCCACCTCACACACCTGTTGTGAAGGCTGTCATTGTTTAGGATTGCTACTCGTGTCTAATCTCACTTTTTTTTAGTAATTAAACTCCCCATATTTACACTATCTTCCTATCGTTTCATGATTGTAGGAGCCGTAGATTACTTAGATATTCCCTATAAATAAATTTAAACAGGCCATGTGATTCGAGTTTCAGTCTTTTCATTTAGAGTAAAACCATGCTTGTGTCTGCCAGTGAATGGTGAGAACCGAAACAGACTGCACAATGAAGACCATTCCCCAGTGAGTGAGATGGGTACACCTCTTTTATCACTAATCATACTGTTTTTTCACACACATGCAAATATGTCCACTGAGGCTGTTTGTGCCTTGAGCATTGTATTTCATTTGATGTACTTTTACTCATGACGGGTTTCTTTTTTTTTTTTTTTTTAACTTTATTTTTGTTGCAGACAATGATAGCATATAACAGTTGCGCCAACAGCCACAGGATAGCAACGACATTACGTCAAAAAAACATACGTCTGTATACACGGCCCATCAGCCCACAACCCGAGGGCCGGGCGGCGGTAACTGGTAACATGTAAGCCAGGTCATGGACCTAGCCCTGTAACTGCACGGCAGGATATTCTGGTCTGCTTTTTCGGTTTTCTTTAATACAGGTTACCCCCCAACTCCCCAAAGAACCCCGCCCCCCAAAACTACGGCATTCATGACTAGAACATGTGTACACAGGTCGTTCACCTCATTATGGCACTCCTATTGGCAGAAATAGCAGCGGTCGTTGTGTAAATTAGGAATGACACCTTGAGATACAAAACATAATACTTCCCAGTTGTAACCTACATGTGCGTGTACGATCAGGCACTCCCCCAACTCACCGTTCTCTCCCATCCTCCCCACCGCCCTCACCGCCCTCATCCTCAGACTCTGTTTCCCCAGGGGTGAACAACTCCGCACTCGTACCATCCGAATCTTCGGCTGCCTCACCCACCACTCGCATCATTCTCCACGCAAGCAGGTCGTCCTGCAGTTTTACATCTCTCCGCACGGTTTGCATAAAGGTTTCCTCCGCCAGGGACCATTCCCCCACATCTCTAAGCCAATTTGACATCTCCGGGGCCCTCTGTCCCATCCACGTGATGGCCACCCTCCTCCTTGCCAGTACTAGAAGTAGCTGTAACATCTTGTAGGGCAGAGTACACTTCCTGGGCTTGGGGACTAGGGCTAACAAGCAGTGAAGGGGGGTCAGTTCCATCCGGAGTTCAGTAACTCTACAAATGTGCGCCACCACCGACTGCCAGAAGGCGTAAACCAGTGGGCAGTCCCATGCTAGATGAAGAAAGGAGGCCCCCGGTGCGCCACACCTAGGGCAGTTATCGCGCTTGTCCGGGGCAATACGCTTTAAGGCAACCGGAGTCACATATGTTCGGTGCAAGAAGTTAAAGTGTGTCAATTTGAACCGTGCGTTGCACGAAACCTTCCGGGTGAGGGTACCAATGCGTTTGCGCTGTGTTGGGTCTAAAGCAACCCCTAGGTCAGCCTCCCAGGCCGCCCACGCCGGAGGAACCGGTGGGATGGAGTCCTGCCGCATTGCTGAGTACAGTAGCGTTATCAGCCTCCTGCCCCTACCACAGGAAAGGATAATATTGAGGGTATGGGACATAGGGGGCACATCAGGGCATTGCGGCCAAGTATCTCGTGCCATTGCATGGAGGCCCCTGTAGTGTAGGAGCTGTCCCTCCCCGAGTCCGAACATCTCCGTCGCCCGTTCGATAGATAGGAACGTGTCGTCCGGGTAGAGATCTGCCAACAGCTCGCACCCACCCGCTCTCCAGTCATGGAAGGGCATGTGTACCTCCATGTCCACCACTGGGGCCATGATCCATATCGGCAGCTCCCTGTGAAAGGGGGCCCTCCGTAGGATTTTTTCCACAACACGCTGCCAAATGGCTGCGGTGTGGCGCACTATGTACGGCAGTGCCGCATCCGCACCCCTGCCTCGCATCAGGGCCATCTGTACCGCCCTTTCATCCGCACTCCCCGCAAGGAGCCGTAGTTCCCAGGTGTCCGCGTCTGCGAACCACCTGGCAGCTGGCAACAGCTGAGCTGCATAGTAGTAGAGGTCGAATCTCGGTGCCTCCAACCCCCCCTCCTCCCAGCTGCGGACCACCGTGCGCAAGGCAACTCTACTACGCCTGCCCGCCCAGAGTAAAGACGTAAGGAGAGTATTACATGACGGGTTTCTTTACCTTTTTAAGGCAGACCTACTGTAATACGTTAATTGGAAGTAACATTTCCTTTTTTCTATTAACTCAGGTTGATTTGGAGAAAAGGTAGCAAGGAATTTCTGTATCTTTAAATTAAACGATTTCTTTTTTAATTAGTCTTTGTATTTTTTATTTGAGGGTGGTTTATTGTAATTTTAGATGACTTTTAGTGTTCTGTCCAAATCGGGGCTAGTAATCCTTCAATGATACGCATTGATTGTGAGTAAACGTGTTAAGATGCTGTGTGTCTTTTAATGTATTGAAAATTATATTATAGTATCACTCCAAGAAACAGAAGACAAAAACCTTAGGTGAGAGGAGAATAGGAGATTTAAAATTAATTAACAAATATATTGTAATTAAACACTAGGTACCTATATTAGTATTACTATTATTGAACGTTTTCAGAAACCTTATGTGCACTATCAAGGTTCCAGGTGAGTACCTTCTGTACCTTTACCCTACCTCTCAGAGTTCAGCATTATTGCCCTTTTGGTACACTCTCTTTGATCAAAGCTGCATACATGACTTATGTATGGAAGAAACACCTAGAGAGGGCGTCCCTGAAATTAACCCAGTTAACTGGGGCCTTGCGACCGGAGCACTGCCTTTCCTATACCAGGCCTGTAGCCCCCGTACTTAAGTTGTGTAGCTGCAAGGTAGTGAGTAGTGTGCTCTACGGGGCAGAACTCTGGGGCACTACAAATGTTAACATCCTCTCAACAATAGAAAACAAGTTTCTTAGGAGCCTGGTATCACTTCCACAGAGCACTCCCCTCCTTCCCTTGAAACTTGATATGGGTATCAAGTCTATCAATGACCATGTGAACTTGCGTCCATTGCTCTTCTGGCATAGATTGATTACAACCCCCGAACTGATGTCCTATGCTGCTGCTTATACAGAAGTCTCTGCCTAGGACATAAATCATAAAATCGGGTGGTTTAAATACATAAACGCCATCCGGGCAGACATAGATGTGCCTAATGAGCTAGAAGGTCTTCCGCCCACATACTCCAGGGACACACTAAAATCTCAGTTTGGGCATGGGTAGAACAGACAAATTTCTTGAAAATACGCCATGGCTCCTTAACTGATATGTGTCGCTGATATTAAATTTGGCCACAGGCTAGAAAGTTATCTTGATTTCATAAAAGTGCCGGCAGACAGAAAATTGCACACTCAATTTAGATACGGCTGCCTACCTATTAGTGCTTTAACTAATACTTCGCTGACAAATACATCGCAGCATAAGGGCTGTCCCTCTTATCCATGCCCTAATGAAACAACAGGCCATGTATTCTTTGCCTGTGCTGCCTATGCCAGACCTAGAAGGAATTGGCAAACTCCGGTATGTCGACAACTCTGGACACATAGCCATAAAGATGCCTTACGCATTTTAAAGTCAGATGTGAGACCACTTTATGCTTGTCAACAGCAACATTTCTAGGTCAATTTTGGGCGATAAGAAGGAGGGCACCCGTTTGGTGCAAATTAAATATTTCGAGATCTAAACGATCAGACCAATCGGCGTGTCTTTTGCACTTTGGATTTGTAAATATTTGTTTTTTAAACTACTATTTTAAACTTTTATTCCTCTATCGGCATGGGTTTTAAAATGGAAGTTGTTGTGCAATTGGGTTGTATATTTGTAAAGTTACATTGGCACTAGCCCTTTAGCTTTGTTTTTGATAGGACAAAGCACTCAAATACTGAAATTTAGCTTGCACCTTTAATGTATTCATATTTTTGTGCTAAATTAATTGTGGATGTACACCCGTTTTAAAATTCCAAGTCTGTATAGGGAGTATTTTATAGTACCTTTTTATCCTGTTTATTGTAATATAAGATTAATTTGCTTACTTCTTTTATGGTACTGTAAAACCGAAATAAAGACTTTTGATGTTGATGACTTATATACAATTTAATTATTAATTTCGTAGCTCCTAACTATGATGCATCATTATTTTTTATCATTCGTAATGGAGTTTCCTTTTCAGCCTGTTCTCTAGGGCAAGAGTCAGATCTCTGCATGATGGATGACTACTCCCTGAGAGGAAGAACAAGCCCCCACAGTCCCTGCTCAGGTGAAGTATACATGTCTTTAGTTGGTTACATTACTACAACAGGACAGTTCACCTTCCTAATGCTAATGACCAGTAGACCTGTTTCGAGTCCATGCTTGGCTGGCATTTTTCATGGGACACCTTGTGATGTCAGAGCGGGTACAAATACCAGAGGCGATCTGCAGCTCTCCGCCAAACAAGAAAAGCAGACGAGACACTAAAAAATTCTGGAGGGACAGAGAGGAAGCAGCTTCTCTGCTTGTTGTGCTCAAGGTGAATATAGGAGAAAAGTGAACAGTTGCTAGAGTTAAGAGCATTGAACAGCGGCCTGCTCAAGTTCAGTTTTCAAGACCATGATACCTATTTGGTCTGCAAAGCTATTAGCTGTGCTAGTTTTCTGCACAGTCTGCTGTTAGTATGGCATTGTAGCCATAGAAATACCATATACGTATAAGGTGCAATTCATGGCATTTCTCTATTTCTTTCGCGGCCCAAAGTACGAAAATCCCTCTGACCATATGCTTTGGGTGTTTGGTAAAAGTGTATGATACAGCTTGCTTAGTGAGAGGCTTTGAATGTTCGATTAATATGTTAACCAGGCAAATATCTATTTGCCTTCATGGTGTGAAGGTGATTTGATATTACAGGGCCTGGATGTATAATATTGTGATACATTTTTATAAGTTTCCTTGTATCTAGGGCCCACAGTATTCTTTTTTTCCGTTACACAAGCAAAGGTTTGAACCAACTCACCAGTTTGAGCGGGAGAAACAAGGCTGTGACGCGCGCAAGTCCACAACGAGATATCATGAGTATTCGGTAACAACCAAATCTTGATAAAGTTTCCGGAATATGTGTAATTAATTTTGAGTTAGAGGAACACCTTTCTCTGAAGGATGCAAGCGCGCAAGAAATACACACTATCATTTTAAAAGGCTTTATTAAGATACTACAACCCGGTTTTAGTGCAGAATATATGTAAATTGCAATAGAAGATATAAACATTCTGATGAAATAAATAAAGGCAATGTAAATATGAAGAACATTTGCAAGTTAACAGATGGTAATATTTAAATTCCATTTGCCCTAGCTAATGTCTATATCCGTACCAAAATCGTGCTGAAAAATAGGAGCTTCCTAGCTGGCATGAATGTCTACCTGTTCATAGCTCATGTTTTCCCAGTCCGCAGGCTGGCCGGAGGCAAGGCCGCTCTGGATCTATGCTTTGTTGTCCTCAGGATGCCCAGGGGCGAGGCCGCTCTGGATCTATGCTTTGTTGTCCTCAGGATGCCCAGGGACAAGGCCGCTTTGGATCTATGCTTTGTCGCTGTTCTTAGCAAGTGTCAGGATGCAGCATTAATTCAAACTTTTTCTAGTAAATGCTCCTTCTAGTAAACCTGAATCTTCTCTCCCTGAGAGGCTCTTGCACTGAATTTATATGATGTTTCTCAGCATTATTTCGAGAAAAAAAGAGTCCTGTGATCAATGATGTAAGGTGTGAATGAAAACATGTTAATTGTCCTGCACATTCATCTAAAACAACTTTTTTTCCGCTAAATATCCCACTGCATGAATATGACATAAATTATCGATACATTAATATTGCGTATTGTATGTAAATGACAATGAGCATTCAATTAAATGTATGCTGTGAGGGAACTTGCAAGCAATTTACTGGCCATTTGAACAACCATTCCCAGATAGCTTCAGCCTAAAAAAACCTCTCCCTTTTTGGCTGTTTCTCCCAGTGCTTTTCCCTAGGTACCTCCCTAGTGTTTCTCTGTGGCCGCATTTCCCAAATCTTCCTCAAGTGTCTTTTTGTCTGTTTTTGCTGTTTCTCATTCACAGTGTGTATCTGAGGTGACCTTGCTCTTTTGTAGGTTTCTTTGTATAATTATTCCTAGGTGTCTCCTTGGCAGTTTTTTGGTTTTTTGTGTTTGTGTCTGTTGTCTTTTTTGCCTGTCACTCCTGCACCACATATGCCTTTACCTGCTGCTTTGACTAGCTTCCTGTTGTGTTGCCTGGGGTCTCTCCTTCTGCTTTTCTTTCTTTGTCATAGTGATTCTCTTTGGCTGTCTCTCTGTTGCTTTTTCTCCATGAGTTTTTTTCATGTGTTTGCTTTGGGAGTCTTTCTCTCTTGTTCTCTCTTTCTCTCTCGCAGTTACTCTGACTGTCTCTCAATGACCGCCACTCCCCGTTGTATACCACAGGTGTCTTTCTCTTTGGTGGTTGTGGGGAATTGTTGTCAGCAGTAGTAGCTCCTCCAGATTGCATCTGCAATGTTAGCTGCTCAACCATAACCCACCACCTACAAATTCTTAGCTTCTCTCTGTTCTTTTCCTAGTTTTCTAGCTTTTCTTGCCCACAATCATATTTTAACTGTCTCCAGTATTCCCTGTTGGAGTTTTGGAAGCGGGCACTATCTTCTCTTATGGTGGTGATCTGCTTTATTGTAGTGTGCCCAGATCTGCAGCGTCTACTGCCTTCACAGCCACTTTCCTCTTGAACCCATACTTGCAGTAAGGGCCTTAGTTCAGTTGCAGGACGTTACCGCACCGTCATTGCGTAATTTTCTCATTACAATACATATTTCCAGGTGCATATAAACTGGTTTATTGAGTTGTTACAAGCACACACTATCCTTACTTACTCACAGAAAGGAAGGTATCCTGCATTTACGGCTCATCCTCTAACAGTGTCTACATACGGCTGCCATACTGCAACCCACAGCAAGTGGAAAACAACATCTGCAAACTCCACAAGATATGGCAATCAACCACATTCTGGTTCTTGATTATATGCACTAGATGTCAGTGGTGCCTCTCCTCACTGTTAAATGCAGCACCGTAGAATAAGTTAAAAGCTTTGCCACCCAACACCATGGTTCTGAACCCCAAATCCCTGTCACTCCAGTTTTTTAGTAAACATACTGGACCACACACATTGACACCAGCTCATAAGCATCTTTGTTTTATAAGCTACTTGCGGAGCTCAAATTTGTAAAGTCTGCCACTTTCGAGCCCCATCATTGGCAATGACAAGCAGCTTAACATCTTCATAACCTATTCATAGGTCACTGTGCATATTCTGCCAAGTAGATGTGAACTGGTTTGTGTTTACTAGTGAGTTCAGATTTGCCCTCCTACAAAATCCTGGTGGAAGCCGTATGACATTCATATCTTACATTCACTCGCTCACACCAGCAACTCTACTATACACAGCACAGTAAATGCCTCTGGAAGGCATGTTGTGTCTTAACAATGTGCACAAAACTCAGTGGGGTTTCTGCTCGGAGACTGTAAGCCATCGATATCTAAGGAACGATATTTAGCGTTTGTCTGATGGTATAGTCAGTCAGAATGTGAAGGATATCCTGTCCACCGTGTTACAAGCACAATAGACTTTAATTTGCTTATAATATGCTGTCCGGGATATTTGCCATGTTTGTGAAGGATATCCCATCTGCCAAACTCTAAATTAGGTCCTACATTTCCTCAAGTGAGTCCTTGAAAATCTGTTAAATGTTTGGACCTATAATCCGAAGGCAGGCACTTACTAGCAACTTAGTATAGCAGACAGTTACACCAAAACCAGCAGACAAAATGTTAAAAGAGAAGTTCCTTTTCCAGGAGCCTCAAAATAATTAGAAGGTCCTCTGACTCCTAGCCCCATCCTTCTCCTGTGACACCTCCTTCTTATGCAATGAGTTACTGCTTCAGGCACACGGGACCAGGAGAAAGAATTGCTGCTATTTTATATACTAATTGGGGAAACCAGTGGGAGGGCACTGACCACGAAAACATCAAACGCCATATCCAGAAAGAATCGGATTGGGGAAATTCTATGAACATCAGAGAGGTATCCTGTTGATGCCTAAAATGAGTGTCAGTGGAGGCCTTAATCAACCGCAGATCACGTGGAATCTGTGCAGGGCATAATCTACAGTAAGTGACTGTGAAATCAATGAATGTAATGATATGAGTGGGGATGTGTCAAATAATCCTCTTTAGCTCCTTTGACTGACTGAGATCCCTCTCTGATGTTTCCCATAGTTAAAAAAGAAGACCTCACCATAGTGCTGGTCTCAGACGGCATAAAACAAGAGCAAGAGTCCAGTCCTCTGGACGATCAGCATCACAAGGAAGTTAAGAACATTCAAAACTCTGCAGGTAAGCCACCTCATTCTAACAGAATTACAGGATAGGAAACTAGTCACAGCAACCCAAGGGATCAATGCCATAGGGCCCCAGTGTTTGTGCTGATGGAGACATTGAACCTATTGCTTGAACAGCAGTAGGGCTGGAGCGCTTTGTTTTGTGGTGTCGAGATGATTGCACAAGTAACCTCTGAGAGTGTGAAGTCAGATTCTGCTGTTTCCATTTCAGTGTTGGAAAGTTAGTCTGTTTAGATGTGTTTCAAAACTTTCAGCCGAGCGTCAAAGTCTTTGCTATATAGATGTTTATAGAAATATTTTGGTATGATTTGTTTTTAAGGCGTTCTTCCTCCTTTGTTTTAGGTGGATTCTTTCTCTGTTTTTGAGGATACCTCTGAACATGTGGTTGCAAACTGCACATAAGATGTTAGTCACTTAGTCACTCTGAATGTTTCTTGTCACATTCTTGAGAGTTGACAAACCGGAAGGCATGGTGTGATATGAAAGATGTAGGAGGCTTTAAATGAAAGTGCTTGTGACTTCAGTAAAGTTCCCTTGATAGAGAGTTAGGATTATTTGTAACATTTCCTTACATCAGAGCATATTTGTACTTCTGCAGAGGACTATGGTAACTTTTCCTTGCATTGGTTACATCATGGTACTCTTTGGTGGTACTAAAATGCAGTGAACTCCTCCTGTGCAGGTTAGAGTTTACAGCATCAGGGTAATCTTGCAGTGCCGGTGTATGTTTTACAGAGGTAGCATACTGGTAATCTTGCAGTACTAATGTAGGATATACAGAGGTAGCATATTGGCACTCCTGCAGTGCTGGAATAAGATTTATAAAGGTAGCACATCCAGAGTTCACTTATGGATTTTACATGTTTATGAGTTTTATGTTTTCCCTTTCTGTGTTTCTCCAGTATTGGGTTGTCTTTCATAGATTCACATGCTTGAATATTCCCCGTCTTCGAAGTGGGAGCCCCGAGGTAAATAAAATAGCATTAAAATACCAATAAAATATGTATATAAAAACATATCACATAATTTCCAAAACCAGAAATACTTATAAGTATCAGGTTAGCATTAACACATAGGAATACATAGGAGAAAAAGAGACACCTTTATAGCATATACATGTCATTATGTTAGTCCAAACTACAGCCAACCAGGCGGAAGCACCGCTCTAGAACCTTCTACTCAGAGGCTCAGGCCCTCAGATTTTCTACCGCACGTCGTGTGAAGGGAGTCTCCCTGAGCTCTGCTCAGTTTTCAACTTCTTCGGGTTTTCTACAGTTTTCTGAGATGTCTTCAAGTAAGAAGTCTTTGTTTCGTCCATGTTCTTCTTGTGGGAAGTTGCAGCTCTTCTCTGATGACCCTCACAAGTGTATTTACTGCCACCATCCAGAGCATGAGGTAGGAAAATGTAAAATCTGCAGGACATTTTCAACCAAGACCCTTAAGGACAGGGAGGGGCGTCTTCTCCTGTGGTTGCAGAGGTTGAAGGATAAGGATTCATCTCTCTCTGATGCAGAAAGCCTTGCGTCAGGTGTGTCCAGAGCTACTTCAAAGCGTAACAGTGCTCAGGAGTTGCCATCTACTTTTCTGAAAAAGAGGAAGCTTCCTCTCCAGAAGACTCCTGTTGTGTCTCCACCACCTCCTGCTATGCCTGCGCCCTCGAGATCTGACTCCGGCGCCCTCAGCTCCTTCTACGCATGTTTCCTCTAAAAACATGCTAAATCGTCGACGGTCGTTCCGATGACGAAATCTGGCGTCTCCAGTGCACTGACTACACCAGTGACGACGACTTGTGCCAGTGGTCCGTCGACGGCGGCTGCGTCGACGTCCTCAGTGTCGACAATGGTCTGCGTCCGCTTTAAATCAGTATCGTCAACGATTCCCATCTCCTCGTCGACATCAAAATCCTCGTCGCCGCTTGCAGTCAAGAAAGCCTCTTCGGCGGCGGGTGCTCCATAGACGTTGGCTCCGTCGACGGTCGTCTCGTCGACAGCAGCTCCATCGAGGACGGCTTCGTCTGCGGCTGTGGTCTTGCCGTCGACTTCCGTCGACGGTGATTGTCCCGTCGACGCTGATAACGTTATCGACGTCTACCTTTGCATCTTTGCCTCTGGTGCCATTTTATTTATCCGCTTCTGGGCCTCCAATGGTTGACCCTCTGCACCAGCGACGACCAGTGCCTCTGGAACAGCTTTCACTTCCGTGTCACTCTCAGCCTCCGTCACCTCTCTTTGCCACAGGTTCGGAGCATGACACCGGTTCAGATGAGGAGGACGATGACAGATTCCGGCAAGCTCGAAGTCCTTCGGATTTAATCATTAAGTGCCAGAATTACGAGGATGAACAGGATGATTCTTACTTCCAGGAGGAGGAACCTTCTGTTCAGGTTCCGGCAGCTCAAATACCCCTTTCACTCATTTAAAATCTCCTATATATGCTGGAGGATTACAATAGACGTTTTCCACCGTCTCATCAGGGATCTCCTCAACCAACGATGCCTGTAACTACAGTGGCTCCTCCCACTGCTTCACTGCCGGAGCCTGCAGTGTCTTCTGCTCCATCAACCTCTATTCAAGTACATGCAACTGTCTATGAGAATGATGACGTTCGCCCAGACAGAGAGGATGGCGAAATTGATGATGATGGTGATGGTAACATGGCGGATTGGGACGACTATCAGGTCCAGACGCCTTCTCCGCCTCTTTCGGTACCGAGCGATTCCCCTCCTGTGGAAATACCTAGTTTTCACCAGCTTATGGAACGAGCGGCAAAGCACTTTAAGCTTCCTATGGTCACGAAAGACCAGGACTGCTTTCTTTATGACTTCAAGAGTCAGCCCTTCAAACAGGTTTGGGCCGTGCCCAGTATTGACTTTATTTGAAACGAAGGAGTCAAATTGATGCAGAAGCCAAATATGCTTCCGGCACTTCTTCCTCGTTTGGAGAAGAAATATAGAGCACCTCAGGGTTCACCAGTTTGCTTGGTGTCGCAGCCTAAACCTGATTCCGTGATCACCCAGGCCGCCCAGCGTTCAAAATTCTTCAGGAGGTGAGAGAGCATCGTCAGAAATTATTGACTGCTCTGTGAACATTGCATGCACTGGTTTTCGGCAGCTTGCGCGGGCAAGCGGTCTTACGTCGGCAGGGTTGGCTTCGTTCCACCTCTTTTCGCCAAGAAGTTCAGTCAAAAATCCTCAACATGCCCTATGACGGCGAATCGCTTTTTGGCCAGCACGTGGACGATGCACTGCAAACTATAAAAAAGGACACCGAGACAGCTCGTGCTCTAGGCACTTTACAATTTCGCAAGCCGCCTTTTCGTGGTGCGCGCAGGCGCTGCACCACCTCTTCTTTTCACGATGGATCCACCCAGTACCATTCCTACGGCCAAGGAAATCAAAGATATTCCTCCCAGTCCCAGCAGTCCTATCGGCAGCAGCCTTCAAAATCCTATAAAGGAAAATCTTCCTACAGAGGATCCGCTTCTAAAAAGCAATGACTTGCCTTCCCCGCTCAAAGTTGGAGGTCGAATCTCCCTTTTCTACTCCAAATGGTTTTCAATCACCTCGAACTGTTGGGTGCTGGACATTGTATCAAAGGGCCATGCTTTGGAGTTTGTCAAGTTCCCTCCAAACACTCCTCCAACTGGTCCACCTCCGGCTCCCCTCAAGGAGCTCTTTCAACAGATTCAACTCATGATTCAGAAGGGTGCCATCAAAGTGTTTCCCAAGTCTCAGAAGGGGATGGGATTTTATTCCCGTTTTTTTCTCGTTCTCAAAAAGTCCGGCGACTGGCGTCCGATCCTCGATCTGCGAGGCCGGAACAAATATCTGAAGTGCCAATCCTTCCGCATGCTCACGCTCGCGGAGGTTCTCCGCTTTCTCTTGAAGGACGACTTCATGCCAACCATCGACCTCCAAGACGCGTATTTCCATGTGCTAATACTTCCCAGACATCGGAAGTACTAGCTCTTTTGAGTGGGGTGCAGAGACTTTCAGTTCAAGGTTCTGCCTTTCGGCCTTCGCTCCGCCCCTCGCGTCTTCACAAAGGTCATGGCGCCAGTAGTGGCTTACCTACGTTTGAAGGGAGTTCAAATCTTTCCCTACCTGGACGACTGTCTCATTAAGTCGCAATCCCGCCATCAGGCGTCTTTGGACACTCTATTCTGTCAGACTCTATTCCACTCCCTCGGTCTCTCCATCAACACCGAGAAGTCTCAGGTCGATCCAGCTCCTTGCAGGACCTTTCTGGGCGCCACTCTGAATACTTCACTGGCGAAAGCATTCGTGTCTCACAAACGTCCGCTGCGGATTCTACGCATGGTGGCTCTCCTCCTTTCAAAAGGGTCCATTTCAGTTTGTGTGTTGAAATCCTTTCTTGGGATGGCGTCCTCCTGCATCTCCCTGATCCCAAATTGCAGGCTCAAGAGTCGTCCCATTCAGGAGGAATTGGATACGCAGTGGCGTCAGGTCACCGGCTCTTTCAACGATCTGATCCGGGTGCTCGGTCGGATTCGTTCCGCTCTTCAATGGTGGGCTCAGCTGTCGAACATCGCTGCCGGTACTTCCTTCCTCACCATTGCTCCGGAACTCGTCCTTACCACGGATGCTTCCCTGGAAGGCTGGGACGCACATCTTCAGGGGCTATCCATAAAGGGCAAATGGACTCGGTCACAACGTTCCTGGCACATCAACAGGCTGGAGCCATCTTCCTGGTGCTCAAATCTTTCCATCTTCTGCTCCAGGGAGAAGCAGTGCTCATTCAGACCACCAATACCACCAGTATGCACTATGTGAACAAGCAGGACGGCACCAAATCACCGCTCCTCTCTCAACTGGCACAGAGTATCTGGGACTGGGCACTTCGTCACCAGATTACCCTGACAGCGGTTCACCTTCCAGGCATCTCCAATATCCTGGTGTATTCCCTCAGCCGGTCCGCATCCTCGACCCACGAGTGGGAGTTGCATCAGCCGACTCTGGACTTCATCATTCAGCTGTGGGGTCGTCCGAACATGGATCTCTTTGTGAACCCTGTGAACCGGAAATGCCCGTCCTTTGCAAGCTGGCTTCCCCATCGAGAGTCGTCCGGGATGGACTGGTGCGATATATCCGCCTACGCTTTTCCGCCGATTCTGCTAGTTCCTCGAGTGTTGCGGAGACAGCTGTGCCACATTCTCCTGATCGCTCCCAGATGGCCTCGACAAGCGTGGTTCTTGGAACTTCTGCTTCTCTCACAGTGCGAACCCATCCTCCTTCATCCTCAAACGGATCTCACAATGGACGAGGGTCAGATCTGTCATCCAGACCCCTCCTCTCAAATTATCGGCCTGGAACCTGAGCACTTTGAATTTGCCCATTTGAATATTTCGCCAGCATGCAGAGACATTCTTGCCAATGCGAGAGCTCCGTCTACAGTAAAGACTTACAAGCTAAAGTGGAAAAGATTCTGTCACTGGTGCGCAGCTGCCAACATCCATCCCATCCATTCCACTCCGGCTCAGCTTCTGCTGTTCTTTCTCCAGCTGGCTCAATCCGGACTTTCCCACTCCACTTTGAAAGTTTTCCTGGCGGCAATCTCTTGTTTCCGGCAGGATGGATCTTCCTCTCTCTGCTCTTCCAGAGTCATTCGCCAATTTTTCAAAGGGCTGTTCCGGAAGTTCCTGCCCATTCGGCGTTCTCCTCCTACCTGGCATCTCAATGTTGTTTTGGCACAATTGATGAAGGCGCCCTTTGAGCCCATCCACAAAGCGGATTTAAAATTTTTGACCTGGAAGGTGGCACTTCCTATTGCTTTGACATCTTCACGTCACATGAGTGATATCCACGCCTTTACCATTAAAACTCCTTTTCTTCAATTCAAATCGGACTGTGTTGTGCTTCGCACCAATCCGGCTTTCATGCCTAAGGTGCCAACTGATTTTCATCTCAATGAACCAGTGTTCTTAAAAACTTTCTTCGCCAATCCTCAATTTCCAGCAGGAGCAACGTTTGCGTTCACTGAATGTTAAAAGATGCCTTAAATTTTACATCGACAGGAAGGCGCCCTTTCGCAGGTCTGATCAACTGTTCGTTGCTTACGGACGCATGCGCAAAGGGCGTTCTGTGACCAAGCTAACTATTGCACGCTGGATTTCTTCAGCAATTTCTTTCTGTCATCCGAAAGCTGGCAAGCCTCTTCATTCTTCAGTGAGAGCTCATTCCACCAGGGCGATGTCATCCTCTACTGCCCTGTTTGCTGGTGTGCCGATTCACCAAATATGCTGAGCAGCTACGTGGTCCAGCAGGCACACTTTCACAAGACATTACTGCCTTGAGACGATCAACGAAGCCGATACAGCAGTCGGCCAAGCGTTGCTTCGCAATCTTTTTAAATAAGGTGAGCCTCTGTTCTTCCCTCCGCCTTTATGGTTTATGTGATTATTGTTATTACCTGCCTGGCAACATGATGCTATTTTGTGCATTTTTCATGCCTATGCACTGCTGCTTTGGTTCTTGCAGCCAGCTATTACTGCTCACTATTCTATTCAAGCATGTGAGTCTATGAAAGACACCCCAATACTGGAGAAGAACAATTGTTACTTACCTGTAAACATGTGTTTCTCCAGTATTGGTGTCTTTCATAGATTCACATGCGACCCACCCTCCTCCGCTCAGAGGCTTGCTTCTCCTCCTAGACTCTTTTGTCACTCCTGTGCTACGAAAATCTGAGGGCCTGAGCCTCTGAGGAGAAGGTTCTAGAGGGGTGCTTGCGCCTGATTGGCTGTAGTTTGGACTAACATAATGACATGGATATGCTATAAAGGTGTCTCTTTTTCTCCTATGTATTCCTATGTGTTAATGCTAACCTGGTACTTATAAGTATTTCTGGTTTTGGAAATTATGTGATATGTTTTTATATACATAATTTATTGGGATTTTATTGCTAGTTTATTTACCATGGGGCTCCCACTTCGACGACGGGGAATAGTCAAGCATGTGAATCTATGAAAGACACCAATACTGGAGAACCACCTGTTTACAGGTAAGTAACAATTGTTCTTCAGGACTAATTAATTACACATTTCCTCTATCTGAATCAGATTTTGTTAGAATTGGCATCTCTATTACAAAAATTAAAGCAGAGCACTTAAAGAGAAGTGTTATCCCCTTCTACATCCAGGATTTTAAACAAATAATGCCTATTCTCCTCTTGAAAAGGAGTAATGAGTCAAGATTAATTTGGCAATACAATGAATACAGCATGATGAAAGTTAGAAAAGTTTTTTGTAAACACTTAGGGGCCCATTAGGATGGTGGGCGGCTCGCCCCCCGCCGGGCTGGCGGTAGTCACCGCCGGCCTGGCGAGGGGACGATCCGCCCGCCATCCACACTTCAAAGACTCCCCGCCATATCAGGGTGACTGGGGGTCCGCAGCGGACGGAAAGACCGTTCACCGCTTTTCCGCTGGTCGACTTGTTGACCGGCGGAAAACAGGGTTAATATGGTGGCGGTGTCTGCAACACACCGCCATCCATATTATGATCACTGCAGTGATGGCCTTTCCATGGCGGCGTTGCTGCCATGGAAAGGCATGTGGTCTTTGCCTTTGGGGGTCCGTAGCGGTCCCCCAGGTAGTTGGGGAGGGGGGTGGGGTGCACATGGGGGGTACCCTTGGTACCCTCCAGCATTGGCATGGACAAAGTGATACCACGCGGTGCCTGTCACCTTGTGCATGTCAATGCATGCCATGCATTCCCAGCATTGTGGTGGGCAGTCCTGTGAGCACCGCCCGCAACAATGCTGGGAATAGGGGATGCCACCGCCATGGTGGCAGTGGCATCCAAATTGCAGATGCGGGACCACCACACCCCTTGCGGACGGCCCCGCATTCTGTTACGGTGGCGGGCGGACTTTGTCCGCCCTCCATCGTAATGGAAAATTATTCAATCTGTTTAGAACTGGGAAACCTATCCTTCAATCCTTTAAGGAGTCAATTATTGTAAGCTTCCTTAAAAAAGAGCGCTGTTAATGTCAACTCTCATAGGCCAATTAGCTTGTTAAATTCTGAATATAAGTTGTTCACTAAAATCTGGGCCTTTCGTATCATACTGGTAGCCAATGGGCTAATACATAGAGAACAATGCAGATGTTTACCAGGTAGACAAATTTCAACTAATTCTAGGTTTCAAACTCAAGCAATTCATTATTTTTCAAGTACTAAAACAAAGGCTGCTATTTTTATGATGGACGAGGGGAAGGCATTTGACCTAGTCAATTGGACACACTATTTGTTTTCTAATGAAATTTGGATTTCCAGAACATTTTTAGCAATGCTATGGAATCTTTATCAAGGGGCAACAGCCTAAGTGGTTATAAATGCAAAGTCAGCAGGACAGATTAAAATAAACCAGGGTACACGTCTGAAATGCCCCGTCCCCTGTATTGTTATGTTATTTATAGAGCCATTAAGATCTGTAGCGATACCACAATTATTCCTCAAATAATTGGGATGCCTAAAATCAAGCCTTTCTCTGATGGCCTTTTATATCTTCAACCTAACATAGTGAGTATTCAGAACATGTTAGATGCAATTGCAGAATTTACTGGAGTTGGATGTTATTAGGTAAACCAAACAAAGACAGAAATACTACTGTTTGCTACCTCTCCAAACAAACTTCCACATGACCTCCAGTCTCAATATGCGCCTCAACAATCGATCAGATGATTTAAATTACAGGTCGACCTTTCAAAAAATTAAGACACTGCTGGATAGATGGAATTGTCTCGCTCTATCCTTTACTGGAAGAGTGACCTTCATAAAGATGTCGATTCTCCCAACAGTGCTTTTCTTTTTACTACACTTCCCATTATAATTAATAAATAATACTTTAGAGAACTCTATCAACTGCTCCAAAAATTAATCTGGAATAATAAACAGCCTAGTAGGACAACAGTAGCAGTCTTGCAGTTAGTTACATCTCCGGGGGGGATTATCTTTACCTCATTGTCAAACATAATACTACGCCACACTTTTAGATAATATAGCCTAAATTATGACTAATACTGAAATATTTGACAATGTTATCTTGATGCAGATAGCTAAAGCATCTGCGATCAAATTATCAGTTTTTTTTTAACTCCATGGCTGCTATGCGTTTTCCCCCTCTGTGCTGAAAATTCTTTTTTTACATTGTTTTTTGACGAGCTGGGCTCGTCATCAGTGTTTGAGGAGGCTACACCATGACGAGCCCAGCTCGTCATGAGTGTGGAAGGGGTTAAAATACCCAAACTAACATGGTACAAGTCATTACATACATAGGATTATCGTATGAGAGAACTTTTTTGGCTCTACTAGAAAGCTGTTGGTCGTTTGGCATTAACATCTTTAAAGTAATTTAGGAATGCTGAAGCAAAAGGCTTTACCAGAATAGGTGACTTTTACAATAGCGAAAGATGCCTTACGTGGGATGAAATAACCCTTCGTTTTGGGGTGGAAGCCAGAAGCCTGCCATGTAGTGGGCAGCAGATTATTAGCTTTTTTTTCTCAAGCTAAACTACTTTAAACTCTGAGATGTATATACTAATGTGCCTTCTATATAAAGGTCTCTTAACAGGATTAGGATACTGGTATTGGGCAATGCAGAACAACAGTAAGAGTGTTTTAGTTGAGGAACAGTTCATAAAAATCAATCATTCTACTGGATGCTTAATTACCAAAGGAGAAGGAGTATATATCTCAGAACTGGAATACAAGTCCCTACGGGCAGCAAATTTTATAAGAATGGTGGTCTTGTCAAGGTGACAGGCCTATTACACTCCCCACAAATTGCACTGGATGCACGCCATAGTGCCAGATCCGTGCTTTCGGAGTAAGCTAGTGGGAGCAGGAGACTGATGCCATACTTTGTTACATGCCCATTACTCCAAAATATCCGGGAAACATTTTCCAGAAGCTTGCAGATATTACACAGATTCATATATCACCGGAGCCCATCCTTGCTTTATTTGGCTCAAAGGGCCAAAAAAGCATCCAGTGTTTGCTGTATATTGGTATTGCTGTTGCACACAGCTTAATACTGAAGAAGTGGAGTACAGAGGTGGCTCCTTCTCTGAGACACTGGCAGGCCAAACTGCAAAGAACAAGGTGTTTGACGAGGCTTATTCTAGGCAGGTGGGACGGCTACCTACATTTCTAGATATAGGGGGTAGAGTACAGATTGACTTAAGCAATCCTGACTACGAGGGGTGCTAACTATATGCTAAACGAAGAACATATGCTGCAGCCTTCTATACAGACCAGAAAGTATACAAGTAAGAGAGAACAAGCGATTTGATGCTGGGTCCCACAGTAGTAAAGTATGTAATCTATAATGTATGGCTATATTTTAGAACACATTTTTTGGGGGTTATTATTTGCAACCACCATCTGCACTTTCTTGTCCTCACTTTAAATTTAAAGTATGTAATCTCGTGATATAACTTATTGAATATTTATTTTTGAGTGAAAATATGGATATTCACTTTTTCCTTGTCAAGTTCCTCATTGTAATTGCTATACACTGCTCAACCAAAAATACTTTAAAAAACAGTATTACAATCTGAAATAAAAAACTTTTAAAGACCATTTCTTTGTTTTATTTTATTATTGGCTCCAAAGACCAATTACAGTTATTACAGTTATTCAATATCTAGGTTGTACCGTCTTCCCTCCACCCTTCCCACCCTCAAAGAGGGATGGTGATAAAATAGGAAGATCAAAATCCTACAGTCCAAACCTCAAAGTTTCCATATTCATTAATTAACGTACTCTACCTTCTTCAAAGTACCATTCAGCATCAACCCATTATGTCTAATAATGTAAAACTCTCTACAATTTAAGGTTCTCAATTTGCTTATAAAGCTTGTGCGCTTCTGGAGCATGACCACATTGGCATTCCTTTCTGTAAATAGTTCACCAATAGATTCCAGGCAGCTCAAAATATCTCTTTATTTCTCAACTCATGTGACGGAATTTCCATAGCCTCCTTGACCATTCAGCCTCCATAGGTGTGTTGTGAGAGTCCAGTGCTGTTCTGTTACCCCTTACACATTTTGTTCACAAGCCTTGTAATTTTACTATTTGATCTCTTGATAGAAGGGAGCTGAGTGCTCCCTTAACATTTCTTTCCAATAAATGTGAAACTTGGGACATGTTCACCAAATGTTTGCATCTTTAGCCTTCATACCACATCACCACCATTTGACATCTGTAGTAGGATACATTTTCATTAACTGGTAAGGGGTTCTATACCAATACACATTAGTTTGTAAACTGTTCCACAATTCTGTAAGCTACACATGGTTTGTAGAATAGCTAGCCAAAGCCTTTGTCATTGTTCCGATGGGATTGTCATTCTTAATTTGTCATCCCATCTAGTCATAAATGGCCAAGAAAGGGGAACCCTGGTTAGAATTAAGTGCTGTGCATATATCGGTCACTAAACCCTGGTCGTAAAGAGCTTTTCAAACTGTGTTATATCTCTCGCCCCTGCCTCTGTGCTTATAGGGCACCTTGCCTAATGTCAGATTTCATATTACAAACCTCTCTTTCCTACAAGTTTCGAATGTCTTAATCTTTGTCTGAGTGAATATATTTCTCAGTGTACAGCAATTTCCTGCTTTCCACCTTGAGAAAAAATATCCTGTTCGTGATGGATCAAAGTCTGGGTTATTATGCACTAGTGTGAATGGAGAAGAGTAGGTGGTAACTGGTATTTTTAGATTATCCAAACCTTATTTCCATCAGAAGGTGTTGCAGAGATTTTGCTCCGAAATAACTGTGCTTGGGACAATACAACATCAGCGTGTAGGGTCTATCGCAGAGACCTAATCCAGCCTTTCTTGGGAATTTTTCTAAATGTACTTTAAATGCTGAGATTAATTCAGATTTCCCTATATTGTCAGTTGTTTGAGAATTAATTTACCAGGGTTTCTCGGTTTTAATAATGATAACCAGGTGATTAGTACCTCCTGGGTCCACCTCCTTCACTCCCATGATCTCTCCTGATTTTCTGAGCCAGTGATTCCACAGATAGAGTAAAAAAGAGAGTAGAGAGGAGGTAACACTGTCTCATTCCTCTGTAATGTGCAAATGCTTCTGACCAATTCCCATTTACATTCACTGTAGCCATGTAAGAAATATAGCTTATCCATATTTATCGTTATGGCGCACGGCCCACATCACATTGCTCAGAAAGGACCAGTCTACCCGGTAAAATGCATCGAGGTCTAGAATGACCATGGCTAGTTTTCTCTGTCCTGCTTTTTCAGTAATGTGAAGCACTTTTACTATGTTATCAAAGGGTTGGTTGTCTGATTGGTGTAAAAGGCAATTAGTTTGGCTGATCGGTTAGGACAACAAAGATGCGATCCGGTTCACTTATATTTGGTGTATATCCTCTAATCTGTATTGTGTACGGAAACTGGTCTATTAGAAGAGCACACTTTCTTAGGCTTCCTTGACTCCAGGATCAGCATACTGGCTGCTTCCCTCGTAGATTGCGTTATCGCCTCTTAGTCTGAGTGTTCTGTGAGTAGGATCTTAATCTGACCTCTTAGTGCTTGATCCGCTTCATTGGCTGCACACATCCCTCGCATCACGCCCTTAAGTCTGAGGTAAACATAATATGGGTTCCTTCATCTCTTTCTCATATATATTGTCTTTTAAAGGAATGGCTTTGAAGTATCACAAACTTGTTTCCTTCATGTCTTCCTGGTCCGCAATCTCCGATCACTGGTGCATGATCCAAGGCTGCAAATACTCTGTGGCTTCTTTTATTGCATTAGTCTCCCAAAATTATGTCTCTTTTTCAGTGCGTTGTATGTTCTTTAGAGAAGTATGTAAATTTACTATCAGATTGGTGAGTGTTATGCAGTGCATTAAATATTTCCTAGTTAATGATTAGGACAGTCCCCCAGTCAGTCTTGTATCTTGTATGTGCCTATCATGGGATACGAATTCAATTGTATTGTATTTAATTCCCCCATCCGTATCACTTCTCTCATCCTTCCCTGTATTGTGTCATAGAGCAAAAAAAAAAGACTTTCTCTTGATTGCTGTTCGATGTACAAGAGACCACTAGAGTTTTATCTTTTTTTCCAAACACTGCATGATCATAACATACCTGCCGTCTATACCATTACTAATCCTGGTTTATACTTTGAGCACTCTGTCCCTGTGAAACACTAATAAAACCCCACAAACCATAGGTTGTGTTGAGACCTGATACTGATTCAAATACAGTTTCTGAGCCATATGTATCTGTAAGATATGTTTTTTGTAGACTGATTATGTCTGGTATTTCAGATAATGACCCTCAAATTTATGTCGCTTTCTCTGGAGAATTTAACCCTTTAACATTTCAAGTTAATATACACACCGTGAAGGTCTATAGGCTTGGTCTTTACTTCTCAACTTTGGGAGCCCGCTTAGATATTGAGTTTGTGGTGTAGATACAAGTACTTTGTGTGGTTTTGGCATCTCATCTTATGCCAGGTATGCTGTCTTAAAGGAGCGACTTCCCATGATTACGGTTATAAGTAATTGTGTTTGTGTGAGACAGTGCCTCTTTTGACAGATTGTTTGATAGACTTTGTCAAAAAGGATCCGAGATCTATACTAGATATCAGTAAAACTGAGTTCAAGTCAAGATATTTCTCGGCCATGGCCTGTATTAGAACTAATGAGGTAAACCATAAACATAGTGTTACCAACTACTGTCAAATCCCCTCTGTGCTGGGTTTACAGACATATCTTATAATGACAGGAAATGCCCAACACAGATTTTATTTAACACAGTTAAGATTTGGCACAATACACTACATAACTGCATGTCGTGACAAAGAAAAGGGTCCGTATAATTTACCAAATTGCCCATGTAACGGAAAAACCCACCAGTCCACGCTACACTTTATACTGTTCTGTACTTTGTACCGCGATATTCGGAAATCAGTTTTAAAACCTCTTTTTTAACAAATAGGTTTATAATTATAAAAATGCTTTTAACTTTTTATGTAGCCTGGACAATATGAAGAGTATCTGTACTGTTGTTCGGTCTATATTAAGGGCAGTCAGGCGAAGGAAGGAATTAGCACACCTAGATGTGCTATTGTATGAGAAAAGTGATCATATTGATTATTAAAATATCTGCAGGCACCAAGGGGCCCATTACGATGTCGGGCAGATCGCCACCGCCATGGTGGCGGTGGCGATCCGCCCGACATTCATGACCGCTCGCCACCCATTTTCCCCCCGCCATATTATTATGGCGGGGGGGGACCGCGGCGGACGTAAACACCATCCGCCGCTTTTCTGCCCCGGTCGCCTTGTGGCCGGGGCATAGACACCGCCAGCCATATTATGATGGGCTTGCAGACATGCCTTGCCGCCACGGAAAGGCATGCGGAGACTCCCTGCGGGGGCCCGTTGCTGGGCCCCTGGGACTCCGGGGGGTGGGGGTGCACATGGGGGGTAATTCAAAGTGCGACATCGCGCGGTGCCTGTCATGTTGTGCTTTGAAGCATCCTGTATTTTTACCATTGCGACGGGAGGCGCTATCAGCATCGCCCGCCGCAAAGGTAAAAATACAGGATGCGCCCGCAAGTGTGGCGGGTGCATCCTAATGGCCGAGGCGGGACCGCCGCTCCTACGGCGGGTGGTCCCATTTTGCATGCGGATTGCGGGCGGGCAAAGTCCGCCCGCCATCCTAATGGGCCCCCTAGTATTTAAAATCCTTCTTAGTCATTCCTGTATAGCGGTTTGATATGTACACTAGGTCTGTCTGCTGTATAAAGATAAGTTTGTGTATTGATCTGCCCATAGAATAATATGTATTCATCGCTGTACTTAATAATGGTCTGGTAGAATGTATTTTGTATTATATATACTGATATGATATTTATGTGTGGCATAAGTCCCTGTTTTTGACCCTTAATATATCCTGATTAGTGATCCCCTGGAATTTCCATGACAGATTAATTGTAAATGATTTGAACTTTAAATGTGTATATTGTACCCTTGATCAATTCTATTATTGTTTTTATAAGTATGCTTTTATGGATGTACATTTACACCGAATAAAGCTGTTTTGACTTGACATGGTTAGCCCCCACTTTTTCCTGGAAAATGATGTGGGTTAGATTGTAGTGCACAGGGTCCCTGCCAACCAGTTCCCCTGTGTCAGTGCTTCTTCCTTAAAACTTCCCCAGTTAGCCCTTCAGTCCCCCTGTAAATCCATAGTAAATGGTACCTGGGTACCTAGAGCAGTGGGACTGATGAGGGTCCCCTCACCTACGCCTTGCAGACTGCCACTGCAGCATGCATGGCCTGGTGCAGACACTGCCGGTGTGCCAACGCCAACTAGCACTGTCTAAGGTATAGTTAAGTCACCCCTCTAGCAGGCCTTACAGCCCTAAGGCAGGGTGCACAATTCCACAGGTGTGGGCATATCTGCATTGGCGGATATGCCTCTACAATATTTAAATCTATTCTTATTTATTGTAAGTGCCAGGAAAGCCATAGAGAGTATATGGGCTGGAAACTCGACAACTCAAACCCCCAGCACCATGATGGCTTCTCTGAAACCAGGAGTGTTTGGTACCAAACTACTCCTCTCAATAAACCCACAGTGATGCCAGTGTGGGATTTATTGTAACATGTACTCAGAGGACACCACAGAGTTGCCCCTCAAAAAACCTACTATCCCTGTTTAAAAAAAATTATACTTTAAGAGCTTCATATAGCATGAACTGACCCGGAGATATCGGGTATCAGAGCACTTTACATGTGCACCAGTTTCATTACAGATGGACACACTCATTTTTGTTGGGCACAGGGAGTTTAAGTGATTTGTCCAGAATAACAGGTTGGTGAGCGTTGTTGCAGAGACTCGAACCCGGTTCCCCAGTTTTGAGGTCGACCACTCTAGCTGTGGGACTACATCATCTCCCTGTTGTGGTCTCATACTGACTTTAGGCTGTCTGCCACCACCAGACCTGTTTCTGGACCCCTGGGTCACGAGCCCCCACTCTCTGGGACCAGAAACAAAGCACATCCTGGGCAGAGGTGTCTCACTTCCTTCCCTAGGATGGGCACAGTGCTCGTTAGGGAAGCTACAAAGGCCTACTGCCTACATAATGCAACCCCCAGCCTCTTCTGCTGCTAGCAGCAGATGGCAGCCCCCAGTTTACAACCCACTTTGGGTGGGAGAAACTAGGAAGAATAGGAGATGTGCCCACCTCTGCCACCCCCTCCCCCCCACCTGAAGTGAAGGAGACGAGGTGAAGTACACCTTTCACAGACCCTGCGAAAACGATGCCTGCTCTGCAGCCAGCAACCTTCACAACTCGTGGGAGGACTGCCTGCTTTAAATAAAGTTCAGAACTCAAGAGGGGAGTGGCTCTGTCCACAAAAAGCCAGCAACTCTGGTGACCTTCGGATCCGCAATCCCTGTCCACTCTGCACCTGACACCTCTTCTTTGTCCAGGGGGCCCACTGATTCAGAAAACGTTACCCAACGTTCCTGATTGCAAATCCGGTGTTGCCTGACCCCTCATGGACTCCACAATGCCGCCTGCAGTGTCAATCCCCCCGACCAGCTCTGGTATGAAACCCAACATCAAAGGAAACACCTGTACACCTGAAGCCCCTGGGCCTTGAGGAGCTCGACCTACAGTTAACCAAATATCTTTTAATGTATTAATTAGATGTGTTGTGAATTTTCTCAAATAATATGATAAAAGAATTAGTGAAAAACAGTCCCTTGAATCAGAATCAAGCAGGTACAGATTACACTAGTTTTGACATTGCTCAACAATCTGAATTCAGTGCTCCTTCCACTTTTGAATGATGTTCTGCTGGGATCACATAGGATTGTTCCGGTTATTTTGTCTTTCAGGCGATGCAGTTTCTGCCTCCGAGATTTTGCAAGATAATACAGATGAAAACAAAACACGTTCCCAGCAGGGGATTGAGGATGAAAAAAAAAATGCAGGTGAGGGTATCAGTCCTTGGTTCAGGGGTAGAGTGCAGTAGATAGTGTGAATCCTAAGTAAGTCTTGTGTACATATTCTTGTCCGAGGAAAAAAGAGGGAGAGATTGAGGAAGGAGAAAATTGTGGAGACAGCCCCTGCGGTGTTTCTGAGATATGTCACATTCCTTATACTGTAATGTACTCAAAAGACCTAACCGCTTCATCAAGGTGCCGTATGGGCATAATTCCTGTACTGATTACACCAAAGTGCTTCCTGCTTCTGATTTCATAGTTGCCCAGCCCATGGAACCTACGTTTTGCAGCGTGAATCTTTCTGGATTCACTATGCTGTGCATTATTCTGCGGTCTTGTGGTTGGGTCCGGAATCGTAGTCTTTTCTTTGTTTTTTTCTTTGTTTTTTTATCGTAGCCCAGGTGGGCGTCGACGTCCCACCTTTTGGTGTATTTCCGGTGACATCGGGGCGCTCCCTGCGGAAGCACCCACTCTTGGGCGCCATTTTCAGATTCTTTTTTCCGCGGTTGGGTCTGGATCGTTCCCGAGAGGGCTCCAGACATTTTGGAGAAAAAAGAAGAAAACACGCAGTTTTTGGACGAAAAACATTGGAGAAGAGTTCAGGAGACTACATCATCGAGAAGATCGACGAAAGAGGGAAGGAAGTTCAAGAACTTCGATTTTCCATCGAGGAATGCGAGCGCAGGGGGCCCCTCTGAACGCATGAGATGTACAAGACTCCTTTCAAGTTCTGCGCCACCACAAGTACGCACAGAAGGACCAGCACCCGGTTTGCAACCTCTACCTACCAGTAGACCACGAGAGCAGCGACTGCTCCGCCTTTACGCCAAAAACTCTTCGAGTTCGAGCGAGACAGAGAGTAGCCAACGCCACTATGCAGGGCAAGGGCCAGCCTCCATCCCTTCGAGACCTGGGCCTATCTTCAGATGAAGAAGACAACAAAGCCGCCGAAGACGACGGCTACACGGTCGTAGAGACCGATATTACGAAGACTCCAAAGAAGGTAGGAGACTCTACGGCCCCTAAAGCCCCGAGAGACCAAGAGTCTCGAAGACCATGGGAAAATCCTCGAAAGTGCCGGCGCCGAAAGCTTCGGCGCCCGCACCTAAACCCAGGCCCAGCGGATCCTCTGAGAAGGAGTCCCCGGCGCCGAGAGCTGAAGAACAGCTAAAGCCGTCGAAAAACGTCTCCGAAAAGGAACGTCCGAGGGAGAAGGACCCAAAAAAAGCCCCAGCGCCAACGCCGAAGATAAGCTCGGCGCCGAAACCTTCGAAGAGACCGGCCAACCCATTGGACGAAGATCTGGCTGCCGAAATGGAGAAGAAGAGGCGTCTCGAAGCCGAAATGGAAAACATCCTGCAACGAAAAAAGGATTTCGACGACATAATGAAAGACTACATAATCCCGACGAAGCCCAAGCCACAGGTGCATGAGGTGGTCGAGGAGGAAGAGGATGAAGTCGAGGAACAGTCGGAGAATGTCGAAACATTCGACGAACCGGACGAAGACGAGGCCGCCTTCCAATACTATGAGGAGGGCGACGACAGCAGGACGCTCCTGGGTTCGGCGACCTCAGAAAGTCAGGAGATCGACTGCCAAGAAGTCGTCACAGAGAGTCCTGAAGAAAGCGTTGACACGTATCCTTCGAGGCCTTCGCCGCCAGATGACATTGGGGTGTACAACTCAGTCATCAGGAATGCAGCGGCTGTCTTCAAGGTGAAACTCGACGAAGAGCAGCAGAAGGCTGACTTCCTCCTCGAGACATTGCTCCCCACACAGACCAAGAGCCAGTACCTGCCAATGCTGGAAAGTGTCATGGCACAAGGGAAAGAAGCCTTCAAGGCGCCGGCTACATGCAAGGCAGTCACCCCAAGCACTGAAAAGAAGTATAAACATTCATCCAAGGACCCAGCCTATATCCAGGGCACGGTCTCAGCTGACTCAATCATTGCTGCCACAGCAAGGAAAAGGGCTAATGTACCTACTACCTCAGGGCCACCTCCAGACAAGGAGAGCAAGAGGATGGACTTGGTAGGGAGAAGAATTGAAAGGAATGCCGCAATGCACTGGCGAATGGCCAATTCCAACGCACTACTAAACAGACATCAGTACCAAATCATGGAGGAACTGGGCAAGTTGAAAAAGAATATGCCTCAGGAATTCAGAGACAGAGCTGAAAACCTAGTCGAAGAGGGGAAGAATGTGGCAAACTCTTGCATCAAGACAGCTCTGGACCGAGCTGTACCTCCAGTAGTCTCATGATGATGAGCATCACAGAAAGAAGACAAGCCTGGCTCAGGGTGTCAGGCTTCAAGCCAGAAGTACAACACAGCATCCTGAACACCCTGTTCAACGGACAGACCTTGTTCGGGGCCCCAGTAGACGAAAAGCTCAGCCAACTAAAGAAAGACAATGAGACAGCAAGGTCCATGGGGGCATTGCAGTTCAGAGGGTCGAAAAGGGGCACCACATCACGAAGGCCCAATGGCAGGGGTGGTAACCAGCCAGGAACATCGCACCAGGCGTTCCAACAATCCCACTAGGCGGAGAACCAAACACAGCAAGGCCAACAAAAGCAGTCCTGGCAATACCAGCAGAGGGGCCAGTCCTTTCGCGGGAGAGGCAATGGAGGTGGCCAGAATAGGAGGGGAGGCCAGCAACCCCCTGCCAAGTGACTTGGTCAGGCAACGTGTGCCCACCCAAATAAGAACTCCCAGGGTGAGGCACAAGGACAACACGCAGGGGTCAAGCGCACTAAGTACCTGCGTGCATGTGAGACCAGTGGGAGGAAGACTAAGACATTACTTCCAGTTCGGATACTGCATAGAACTGGAAAAGACACCAACAAGCAGAAAACCAAAGAGAAGGCAACTAGCAAGGAAAGAGCTGCAGCTACTCCAAAAGAAAGCCAGAGAGCTCCTGCAAAAACAAGCCATAGAACCAGTACCTTACAGAGAAAGGAACGGAGGGGTGTATTCTACGTACTTCCTGGTGCCAAAGGTAGACGAAACAATGAGACCCATCCTGGACCTAAGGTTCTTAAACAAATTCATAAGAACGCAAAAATTTAAAATGACATCCCTGCAAGAGGTGCTCCCTCAATTGCAAAAAGGAGACTTCATGGTCACCATAGACCTAAAGGATGCCTACCTGCACATACCAATGAACAGAAGTCACAAACATCTGCTCAGATTCGTCATAGGGGAACACCACTATCAGTTCGCAACCCTAGCGTTCGGTCTAAAGTCGGCGCCAAGGGTCTTCACAAAGTGCCTAGCAACAGTCGCAGCACACCTAAGAAGTTTACCCTTACCTGGACGACTGGCTAATAAAAGCAAGGTCATACCAGATATGTAAGGAGCATGCACAGAGAGTGACAAGAACACTGATGGACCTGGGATTCTCCATACACTGGGGGAAATCCTCAATGGAACCAGAACAAATAAAGATCTTCCTGGGAGCTCAGATCGACACCGTACAGAGCAAGGTGTTCCCAAGCGAGAAGAGGTCAGTTGCACTGGTGAAGGAAACAAAGCTCTTCCTGAGGGGGCAAGCTCGGACAGTGAGAACAGCGATCAAGATCATGGGCATGTTGGCATCATGCATTCACCTAGTGCCAAATGTGCGGCTGCACATGAGACCGTTGCAGGAGTGGTTACAAGAGCAATGGTCACAAGCAACAGGGCGCTGGGAGAGTCTAGTGGTTGTAACGCATGCAGTGCAGAAAAAAATGGCATGGTGGAACATGGAGAAACTGAAAAGGGGAAAGCCTCTAACGACGCCAACGGTGACCAACACCACAGATGCATCCCAGAAGGGATGGGGAGCTCACATGGAGAAACTCAAAGTGAGGGGTCTGTGGACGCCAGCAGATGTGGTAAAACACATCAATTGAAGACAGTTTTCCTTCCTATAAAAGCATTCCAGACAAAACTGTACAACCAGAGGGTGTTGATCCAGACGGACAACACGACAGCGATGTTCTACATCAACCAGCAGGGTGGAACACAACCGGCCACGCTTTCGAAGCTGGCGCAGGAGATATGGACTTGGGCCATCCCTCTCAACATAGACCTGCTAGCCATTCATTCGCCAGGGAAGGACAACGTAGAAGCAGATTGGCTCAGCAGACAGACATCGCCAACCCACGAATGGGAGCTCAATGCACAGGAGACGAAAAGGTTGTTCGACAGGTAGGGGACACCGTCGGTGGACCTATTTGCAACACGCCAAAATGCAAAATGCCGAAGCTTCGCATCCAGGCTGCCCGGGGAGGGGTCCCTGGGGAATGCCCTATGGATAGACTGGTCGAGGACTTTTGCCTACGCTTTTCCCCCGATACCTCTGATGCACAAAGTCCTCAGCAAGTGCAGAGCGAGCAACATGACACTGATACTGGTTGCACCACAGTGGGCCAGGCAGACATGGTATTCGCAGATTATAGAGATGGCACAGAGCGCACTCCACAGATTCGGAAGGAGAAAGGGCCTGCTCTCCATGCAAAACGGGCAGGTGCTACACCCAGAGCCAGAGAGCCTGAGCCTGGTAGCGTGGCTCCTGAGGACATAGAATTTGGGCATCTGAAACTACCAGAGAGCACCCTGAGGGTACTTCGGGAGGCACGGAGGCCCAGCACGCGAAAGTGCTATGTATCAAAATGGAAGAGATTCACTCTATGGTGCAGGACAGAATTTACTTTAAAATTCTGTGCCTGACCTATAGAGCCCTCGAGGATGGACCTAAAGGCGCCATCAGCTCCCTGCTTACTCGCTACCATCCCACAAGGTGTCTCCGATCTTCGGGACTTTTCCAGCTTGTTGTCCCCCGTTTCAAGCTCACCAGATGGGGAGCCAGGGCCTTTTCTGTCGCTGCCCCCCAGCTCTGGAACAGCGTGCCCATGGAGATCAAAACTCTACCTTCCCTGGATCTGTTCAAAAAGGCCTTAAAAACATGGTGCTTTTCAAGAGCTTACATGGGTTGAACTGCAGGCTTTTGTTATGAGCTGGTTTTAGAATTAGGAGCCTTGACGCCCATTGGGCTAAGTTTGCGCACGACAAGATTCCTTTATTATTATTATTATTATTAGGAGAGAGAAGCTGCACAATAAGATGCAAAGGGACTCAACGGTGCTTAGATACCTCACGCACCTACTAGACAAGAAACTAAGCTCATCCTCCTTGAGAGTTCACTTAGCAGCAATAGTCTCTTACACAAGAGGGGAGACGTGTAAGAGTTTCTTCACCTCACAAGTGGTTAAAAGATTCCTAGAAGGAGCTAAGAGGATTGCGCCTCCAAAGAGGGTGCCACCACCTGCATGGAACCTTAACTTGGTCCTAACAGAACTGATGAAACATCCTTTTGAACCAATTCACAAAGCATCCCTAGAGAGGCTAACAATGAAAACCGCTTTCCTGGTAGCAATCACCTCGCTGCGTAGGGTAAGCAAACTTCAGGCGTTAACGTTACAAGAACCCTACATCCAAATTCACAATGATAGGGTGGTAATGAGAACGGACCCACACTTCATGCCGAAGGTGGTGTCAGGGTGCCACATGAATCAAACTATACAAATACCAAGTTTCTTCCAGAAACCAACAACAAGCGCTGAACGGGCTCTTCACACCCTAGACGCCAGAAGGGCTGTCATGCACTACATTGAAAGGACAAAGGAACACAGGAAAACAAAGCAATTTTTTCTTTCCTTCGCCAAGAGCTTCATGGGAAAGCCAGTAACTAAAGGAACAATTGCGAGATGGATCGCACAGACAATACAATTCTGCCACAAACAGGCAGGGGAAGAACTGGCAGGAGGGACACGGGGCCACTACCAGGAAAAAGGGAGCTACAATAGCTTTCCTGCGAACACACCCATTCAGGACATATGCCTGGCGGCAACATGGGCTTCAGTGCACACGTTCACAAAGCACTACTGCGTGAATATACAGATGAACAAGGAAGCACAAGTCGGACAAAAGGTGCTTCAACACATATTCAATAACCAACGCTCATCTTCCACCCAGCTGCCACAAAAATTAGAAACCGCTACAAAGTCTATGCACAGCATAGTGCATCCAGAAAGATTCACGCTGCAAAACAAATAGTTTCTTACCTGTCGTAGCAGTTTTGCAGCTTGAAGATCTTTCTGGATTCACTAGCGAACCTACCCACCTCCGCCAGAAAGATGAGGCTGGTGAGCAAGGGGGTTGAAAACATGGACAATTACTTAAACAAACAAACCTTGAAGGTTAAAGCGGTGAATGACTTACTAGAACATTGCCATTACTTCGGTAACAGAACAAGCACGAGAAAAAAGAATCCGAAGATGGCGCCCAAGAGTGGGTGCTTCTGCAGGTAGCGCGCCGACGTCACCGGAAATACACCAAAAGGTGGGGATGTTGACGCCCACCTGGGCTACGGAAAAAAAAAAGACTACTATTCTGGACCCAACCACAAGACCGCGGAATAATGCACAGCATAGTGAATCCAGAAAGATCTTCAAGCTGCAAAACTACACCGACAGGTAAGAAACTATTCGTTTACTGGATTTGAGCAACAGTAAAGTATAAACGGGTCCCAATTCTACTTAGGGCAATGGTGAGGGCCTGAGCACAGCAAAGTCACATGTGGCCTGCACTAAAGGGAAGTACATCTCCTCCTGGCTGTATTACAGGCGGCTGTTAAGTGGGTGGGAAGAATAATTCAAATCATTGTCTGAGCCTGTCTTGGGACACCCTCATCACCATGACGGACACAGCCCTAAATTTAAGGACTCAGATTTGGGCACAGGCATCTTCCATCAGTCCTGGTATCTGCTGGAAACTCTTGCAGAGTCACAGTGATCTATGTACAGGAGGTTGTCCATCAGACATAGTCCTGGAAGAGTTTTCCTCCATTATGGGGGACTTAGCTAAGTGCCAAACGTTAATTGATTGAGTGGCTTGCGGTCATGTTCTCATAAGGTCTTTGTTCTGAAGAGGCAGCAGCATGCTGAATCAAGAGGTGTGTTCAGCTTCCCATGCTTGTCCCAGGCTAGGGTATCAGTACATATTCTGGATATGCGATTAAAAGATTACTAAAGACACATCACTAACTGTGAAGACAGCTCCCCTATTTGTGGTGTTTGATAGCTTTAACCAGGACTAGAGTATCCTTGGCTTGCACTCAATAAAACATCAAAATGTCATCCCTTTGTTGGGGATCAAGAAATCACCAAACCACCATTCATCTCTGCTACAATAATACTAAGTCCATCCTGACGAGGTGCAGTGATAAAACAAAAAGTTTAAACCTTTACTGGGTTTCATTGCAAATGTTCTTACGGAATGCCTTCTGCCCTGAAGAAGGCACAGAAACCCCCACACCACTCATGGACTTATATACTGGTGATGCATTGTTTGCCGTCATTCACCTGAAGCTGTCCATGAAGAAGGGCGTGACGCCCGAAATGCATAGGCAGCGTTGGTTTCGATGGGGATTGTGTCTGTTTGAGCTGCTCTCGTGTTGTCAGCGATACCTACCTGCGAGTGCTTCTCCTCTAAAGGGTTAGCTCTAAATTTTGCATATAATGTGGTCGGCCCATGCCACGGAGGAGCACCACCGCAAGACCCAGACGGGTCATTCGCAGCTTATTCGGCAAGCGAAAATGGAGCAGGATGCGCTCTGTGAAATTGGGGACAACTCTGTATGACACTGTTTTCCTCTACAAAGTGAACTTTAATGGTGATGTGACGGCGGCGACCCACATGGGTATCATGGAACTACCAGTCCCACAATGCAATTTGACAATTCACTTGATGTTGTATCATGGGCAGTACTTTTAGACATATTGTGCGGCCCCGCCCAGGGTCGCGAGGCGCCCCGCTGCTACAAAACCGCTCCAGCGCTATGTCAATGTTGTAGCGCAGTTTGGAACAACGTGAACGCTTTGGCAGCATGTACGAGCAGAGACCCAAGTGTCTCTTTCTACAGCAACCTACTAAAGGTACTAAAGCAAATGGAAAGGCTGGGGTGTATACCACTATGGAGTAATTCTGCCACACTACAATGACCACAGTGCAGCTGGGAGGCGCGCCCACAGGGCGGGACTATAATTGAACGCTGCAAGTGCGGCGTGAAACGGGATGCAGACTTGTACCCTATGGACTCCAGTGATCAAGGGGTTGGTAGCCAGAAACATGTTTGTAGAGCGTCTTGGCTGTTGCAAGCGATATTGGTTTCCCTGCATAACCTGCCAATAAGGAAGGTCTTGAACACGATTTGTGACTGGCGCCTCAAGCGTTGGGCAGTTCTTTTAGACATATATATATTTTAGAACCTGCTTCCCATCCACCTTCAATAGCTGGACACAGAAAACGGCACACCAGGAAAATCCAGCACAAATCCTTTATTGTGCACTTATAGAACAAGGACGATGCGTTTCGGCGTTAGCCTTTATCAAGTTACCACCATTTTGTTTTCAGACATATTTAAGTCCGTTTTCCATGACAAAATCATAAAGATAGAAAACATACTATCAGTTTCTTTCAGACACAAAATCACATAACAACAGTGTTCAAAACCAGAAAACCTTGTTGGTAGGATTTTATATCTACATATATACACATTTACAAATTTAATTTCAACACATCCGTGATGTTACTATGTGTACGGGTTGCCGTTACCTACGCCAATAAACCATGTGACTGATTCCTGTCACGTGATGGTTATCGACCGCTGTGTAGCTGGGAAATGTAGTATCCCGCCACGTACGTGCGCGGTTCGATTCTGCTCTCAGATGCAGGACTGTGGAGCACCGTATATGAGATTCGGCTATTCGTACATATTCTGTATTGTTTAATGTGTCCTCGGGAGCTCCCTGAGTTCGATACAGTGTCTGGGGTATTCACACTGTCATGGATGGCGGAAAGGAGTTAGGTGGTATGTCATACGTTCAAATGCTCATAATGGGAAGTGAGGAAATGGTGACTTTATAGTGTGAGTGTGTAATGTTGTGACCAATAATAAAGATTGGAAATAAAAAATATATTTCCAATCAAGAGTGACTAGTGTATGGCTTATCGTTCATAATTTTCAGACCCTGGAGAGACGCTAATGTTTGCGTGGCAGCACCACAATTGTGGGTTGCTATGCGCAGCCTGGGCGCGATAGGGCTGAGGTATATGGGTAAGCCAGTTCTTAAAAGTGCTAGTGATATAAAATTTTATTACAGAACTCATCATTTACGAGAGAGCTTATTCCTGTCCCTGACAACTTCATATACCTATATGTGAGGATAACTCCTCCCCACAATTAAGCCCCTTGGGGGTCTTACAATCCAGGTCTATGATGTATCTGGATTCTTTGACTCTCAGCTGTGTTTCGTAATCTCCACCACGTATATTTTTGGGGATTTTATCGATGCCAAAGAATCTTAAACTGCCGTTGTTACTGTTGTGTTTTTCCTCATAGTGGTGAGCCATCGGGTAATTATGATCCCTATTAGTGATGGCACGTAAGTGCTGTAGGATCCTCACCTTCATTGGGTGTTTGGTGCTGCCTACGTATCGGAGGCCACAAGGGCACTCCAACACGTAGACAGCAAACTCAGTGTTGCAGTTGATTTGTTGCCTGATCTGCTTTTTTTGTCCTGTGCCGATTAGAAAATCCTTACGGGATTTGCCATTGCGATCCGCTTTGCAGCTACCGCAGGTAGTAAATCCGAACGGTATCGGGGGCCAGTTCATCCGGGATCTGTTTTCTGAATAGCTTTGGACCAATTGGTCCCTGAATGATTTTGCTCTGCGGTAGGTAACTTGTGGTCCTTGTCCTACATATGTGCCTATGATAGGGTCTGTAGTGAGTAGATTCCAGTGTGCCCTCAGAATTTTATTAAGTGCCCATGCACCCCTACTGAAATTAGTAATCATACGGGGTGGGCGTGGTTGGCTCTTTTTGTTCGACTCATTCTTTCTTTTTGCTGAGTCTGAGATTTTAAATAGGACTTCCTCCTGTTTCAGATCCTTTACTTTATCCTGAGCAGTTTTAAGGGTCTCCTCACTGTACCCCCGCTGTTTGAACCGCAGAGTCATGGCCCTTTGTTCTTTCTCAAAATCTGCATCAGTGCTGCAATTGCGGCGAGCCCTTAAAAATTCCCCATAGGGTATACTCTTTTTCAGAGGTATGGGGTGGTGGCTCGCCGCATGCAGCACTGCATTGCCCGCTGTGGCTTTACGGAACAGGCGAGTGGTAATACGTTCCTCCTTTATCTCAACTGCTATATCTAGAAATTCACAGTATTTCGTACTCATGTTATACGTGAATCGTAAGTTCAAATCATTTACTTCAAGATGACCTATGAACTGTTTGGCCAGGTTTTCGGGACCATTCCATATTATGAAAAGATCGTCGATGTACCTGGCCCACATAAGAATGTGGTCAGTGTACATCTCCGATTCCTGGGACCACACAATCTGTTCCTCCCACCAGCCTAGGAAAAGATTCGCTAGGCTGGGGGCAAAACAAGTTCCCATCGCGGTCCCTGACCGTTGGCGATATACAGCTTTTTCAAAGAGGAAGATATTCTCCTGTAGGCAAAACAACATCATATTTTTCAGCATCACATTGTGTTCCCAATAATCCATATGTCTACTTCTCAGGAAATACATGCATGCATCTACTCCCTTTACTTGGTCAATACACGTATACAAAGAGCATACGTCCATGCTTATCATCACATAGCCTTCCTCCCATTTCAGATCATGCAACTGTCTCAGAAAGTCTGGACTGTCTTTGCAGTAGGATTTCAAGTTGCGTACATAGTCATTCAAAAATAAATCCAAAAATATGGACGTATTCTCCAATAGCCCTCCATTCGATGATACTATAGGGCGCCCTGGTGGTACTATGTGTATATATATATTACCTACTGGCGGTCGCCAGTATGTAGTTATAGTTAGGATTTTTTTCAATGCAAAATCTCAAAATTCTATTTGGAATAACTTTGGCGCCGGTTGACGAATCTGCCAGAAAATTTCCTCAAATTTGCCTCGTCGAGCTCCGGTCCTTCCCTAAAGGTTTGGGGGGGATTCGTCAAGCGGGGTCCGAGATAAAAGGGGGGTCCCAAAGCGCGTTTTCCCCATGTTAATTTCCATAGGGCGGTCAAACTCACTTTTAGCCCGAACGGCTGAATGGATTTACACCAAACTTGGCAACATTGTAGGGACTGGTAGCCCGATGTGCCTTTGCTATGTCTCAAGATATGTGGTCCAGTGGATTTTGAGTAATTTAGGTTAAAAAAAATATATATATCTATAGGCGCGCCCCGGTACGCGCACCGGGGAGCGCACTGGGCGTGCAACGCGACTTGCGCATGGAAAGCTGATTGGTTCACGGGTGTCTGTAAACATTCGAAACAGTCCGGAGCGGCCACCATCTTGTGTCTCGGTAGGATCGAGACACAAGAGGTGGCATAAAAAAAGGGGGAAATGACTATAAGGGGGCAGGGTAGACCCCCCCCCCTGATCCCCTAGGTTTGATGTGGGGGCTATAATAGGGTCCCGCGGGGCAAAAAAAAAAAAAATCCGCTTTGCGCGGGGGAGCGCCCGGTACGCGCACCGGGGAGCGGACCGGGGAGCGAAGCATGGGGAAAATCCAGGGCCTTATTTATGAAGGCCTTGCAACAGTTTTGCGCCGCCGGTGCGTCACTTTTTGTGATGCACCAGCGGTGTAAAAAATGCGCCGCGTTGCGCCATATTTAAAAAGTGACGCATCTAGGTAGATGCGTCACTTTTTAAACCCCTGCGCCACATTATACCTGCGTCAGGTATAATGTATGCAGAGGGGGCGTTCCCCCGCAAAAAGCCTCGTAATAGTGACGCAGTGAAATCTATGAGATTTCACTGCGCCACTTTTAGGACGCTTTCGCGTCAAAATCTTGCGCCTGCCTCACAGCAGTCGTAAGACTGACGCAAGCCCTTTCACATGGGGCTTGCCCCATGTGAAAGGACGCATTACTGAAGTTGCGTCACTTTTGTGACACACTCCAGCAATGGTTCACTTTTGCGCTTACAGATACGTGAGAAATAATGACGTATCTGTAACTCCTTGCGACATGATGCATCATACATTAAATATGACGCATCAGGGATGTTGTAAGGAGTGCGCAGTGAAAAGTGACGCATCGCTGTATTCACGCAGCGATGCGTCACTTTTCATAAATGAGGCCCCCAGTTTATTCACTGTGTCACCTCTACGACCCTTTCTTGCGTCAATACGTCCCTTTTGCATACATTACACCTGACGTAGGAATAATGTGGCGCAGGGGCTTACAAAGTGACGCAACTACCTAGATGCGTCACTTTGTAAATATGACTGAATAAGGTGCATTTTTTACAGCACTGGTGCGTCACAAAAAGTAATGCTCCGGTGGCGTTAAAGTGACGCATGGCCTCATAAATGAGGCCTTCAGTCTTCTACTCATGCGTCATATTAAATTTATGACGTATTATGTTGGAAGTTCTTACAGATACGTCAGTATTTCAGACGTATCTGTAAGCGCAAAAGTGATGCATTGCTGGAGTGTGTCACAAAAATGAAGCAACTCCAGCAATGCATCCTTTCACATGGGGCTAAGCCCCATGTGAAAGGGCCTGCACGCCTGTGAAACAGGCGTAATATTTGGAAGCAACAGCGTCATAAAAGTGACGCAGTGATATCTCATAGATTTCACTGCGTCACCTCTACGACCCTTTCTTGCGTCAATATGTCCCTTTTGCATACATTACACCTGACGTAGGTATAATGTGGCGCAGGGGCTAACAAAGTGACACATCTACCTAGATGCGTCACTTTGTAAATATGACTGAATAAGGTGCATTATTTACAGCACTGGTGCGTCACAAAAAGTGACGCACCGGTGGCGTTAAAGTGACGCATGGCCTCATAAATGAGGCCTTTAGTCTTCTACTCATGCGTCATATTAAATTTATGACGTATTATGTTGGAAGTTCTTACAGATACGTCAGTATTTCAGACGTATCTGTAAGCGCAAAAGTGATGCATTGCTGGAGTGTGTCTCAAAAATTATGCAACTCCAGGAATGCATCCTTTCACATGGGGCCAGGCCCCATGTGAAAGAGCCTGCACGTCTGCTGTGAAACAGGCGTAATATTTGGACGCAACAGCGTCATAAAAGTGACGCAGTGATATCTCATAGATTTCACTGCGTCACCTCTACGACCCTTTCTTGTGTCAATACGTCCCTTTAGCATACATTACACCTGACGTAGGAATAATGTGGCGCAGGGGCTTACAAAGTGACGCATCTACGTAGATGCGTCACTTTGTAAATATGACTGAATAAGGTGCATTTTTTACAGCACTGGTGTGTCACAAAAAGTGACGCTCCGGTGGCGTAAAAGTGACGCATGGCCTCATAAATGAGGCCTTCAGTCTTCAACTCCAGCAATGCATCTTTTCTTACCCTTCCACACCCCCGTTCCTTTTCAACATTTTCTTTGAATATCCACATTCCCCATATTCACTCTTCTTCTCCTTACTTTCCTTCCCAACACTCACCTTCTTTCAGTCCCCCTACTTCACTTCCTTTCTCCTCTCATACCTTTATGTTCTTTCTTACGCATTTTCCTTTCCATTATCAATGCACTCCAATTTTTTTAGGAATATAGCTCTTTGATGAGAATTGGAGGTAGTTCTGAAAATAACTTTTTTTTTTCTTCTTTTTTTTAAGAACAGAAACAAAAACAGGGAATGGAAACTGCTCAACAGGAGCAAAAAAAACAAAAAAAATTAGGGCTGGGAACGGCAGTGATGGTTCTCCAATGCTCGAACCATGAGCAGGACACTTTGCTCCCCATAGGTAAGGAGTTGATCACAGTATCTGCATTTCACGACACCTTTGTTGAATGCAGGTTGTATATTAGGAACCAGCTCCTGCGATCGCCCCCTTCCAGAAGTAGTTGCTCCTCCGGTGGATGTAGAGGCCCCATCACTGGGAACCTCTTGTGCCAGAGCCCTGACACTTTCCCGGGCAAAATTCTGGGGGTGCCTCCTCTCCACATGCCGTATCATTGTGAAGTTCCCAAAAGAATATTTTTTTTTTGGGGTCACCCCGTGACAGGACTTGTTTGCAGATCCTGCACTCCACTTTTGGAGCATTCACCTTTTTCTGGTTAGGTGGTATTGAAAAAAATTTCCAAATGAAATGCTCCTTCACCTTTGGCTGAGGAGGCTCTTCGTCGATGAATTCAGGCTCATCTTCACTGCTGGATGGTCTGGCAGCCATGATTAACCCAGAAAGATGCAAGAGCAAAAAGCCAGGTCTTTCAGTCACAAAAGTGAAAGAAGAAGTGAAGGAAATGGGTGGGGATTTCATTCTTTGTAAAAAAACTGTTAGCAACCAATGAAAAGTGTTATTTTAAGGTCACATGACTTGACGCGCTGACGCTGCGCGCACCGGAGCGCTTCTGGGTGCGCACACGCGGCGCGAACATAGGCGCGTCCGGGGCGCATACGCGGCGCGAACGTAGGCGCTTCCGGGGCGCGAACGTAGGCGCTTCCGGGGGCGCTTACGCGGCGCGCCGAAGTGACGTTTTGATAGTTTCACGGAAATGCAAAATCATTATCATTTCCTTATTTTAAAAAAACTGCTTTTATATGTATGGTACTAAATGTCCTGCGTTATTATTTACTTTTCATTCATATTTTTTTTCACGAACGAAAGTAGCGCTCTGGGTGCGCTTTCCAGAGAGCTTACCGGAGCGCGCACCCAGAGCGCCCCAGGAAAAAATGATAAAAAAAAAAATAATAATCATTAATACTTACTCAAAACAGCAAATTTATTAAAAAAAATCGTAGGTTAGAACCTCGATATAGAAAGGAATTAGCTTTTAAAAAACCTATGAAATTCACTGAAAAAACCATAGGTTTCACACCAGTTATAGTTAGCTGGAAATTTTACTGACATAAAACCATTGAAATTCCCACGTTATAGTTAGTTGGACTCACTATAACTTGCGCGTGTAATGCACTGCTGATGACATCACATATTACATCACTCATGACATGGTCAGTGACATCACTCATGACATCACTGATGACCCCATCCTTGTGACAGAGTGACAGACCTCCTTTCACTGTAAAGTAACCCTTGAAACATATAATCAAAAATAGAAACTAACATTTTAAAAAAAGTGGATATACCCATACCAGTTACAACAACCAATTCAGTAATTCCACCATCTATATACACATCCACTCATTCACCAACAGTTCTATATAGTCACTCATACATATACTCACTCATCATATGTAGTGATACACCTATACATCCTGTTACACACCGACAGTCATCAAAAAGTTACTCACACACATATTCACACATGCAAATAAACTAATAAACATCCATTTATTAACTCCTTCGCTGCGGCGGCTATTCCGCCGCAGCGCTAAAGGGGCGGGGCGGCCGCACGGCGGCCGCATGCTGGTGACGGAGCGGTTCCGTCATGACCCGCCCCGCTCATTAGAACGCCCGCGCAGGCGCGAAATCAGCGCCGCGCAGGCGCGGCGGCTGGGCCATGACGGAACCGCTCCGTCATCAGCACAGCTCAACTGTAGCTGATGACGGAGCGGTTCCGTCATCAGCAGGGGAGGGGTTAACATATACAGATATACACACACTACCACCTTACTTCTAAGGAAACTTACACATACTTACTCTCTTAAACAATCACTTATAGAAACACATACTTATTTAAACAGGAACTGTTTCAATCTCTCACTCTCACATATACTGACTTATATATATCAATACTCACATATACTAGATTAAAACATATGTAGTTACTGATAAAGACACTACTGAGGCAGTCATTCACTCACTAACACACACATATACACACACTCATCCACCCATACAGTCCTGCACATATGCTGTCTTCAAAAAACATATAAACAGTGAGTCAGTCATTGATGCATCTATATGCTAAGTAACACCCCCACCAAACCATACAGACACTCATACTGATACTAAAAAAAATCTAATAATCCATATACATACACATGTAGCTACTCACCAACCCATGTAGCCATTTATACACAAAGTGAAACACTGATACAAACATTTAAATATTTAAACATTACTCGCTAATATATGTATTCACTAAGATACACTTAATAAACCAGTTAACCAATCATTTAAAAAAAAAAAACATTCATTAAGACAATAATTTAAACATTTATTCTTCCGTCGACCTTTACATATACATATATAAAACATATTTATTTTTCAGAAAGACACACATTCACTGGATGGTGTCATGAGTGATGTCACTGACCATGTCATGAGTGATGTAATAAGTGATGTCATCAGCAGTGCATTACACGCTCAAGTAATAGTGAGTCCAACTAACTATAACGTGGAATTTCATTGGTTTTATGTCAGTAAAATTTCCAGCTAACTATAACTGGTGTGAAACCTATGGTTTTTTCAGTGAAGATATATATACCCAATAGCATACCTCATTTAACAAACCATTTTAATTACAAATAAAAAGTAAACAACATAAAAAATGACAATTTACTTAAAATATTTAACACATTAAAAACAATCATTATAAATATTATAATTTTAAATAAATAAAAACATAATATAATAGTTAACAATATAAAATAAACTATAACATTCTACATTTGATACATTATACTATTCCCACTACAGTTCATGCAAACCTTAGCAAAGTGTTGGATTAGGAGGAATAAAATTCACTTGACACAAAGCAACTGTAGCAAAACTGTTACATTACACAGGGCTACAATGTAATATTCCCACTCCTTTCAGTATAAAAGTAGGGAAATTCTTAATTGCGGAGGGGTACATTTGACTATTTCCACTGCAATCAGTGCAACAGGATGGAAAGCAAAGAATTGCAGAGGGGTAACATTAACTATTCCCACTCCCGTCTGCGCAACAGTTGGGAAACTGTTTGATTAAGGAGGAGTATCATTTTCTATTTCCACTACAAACAGTGCAACAGCATGGAAAGCATAGAATTGCGGAAGGGAAAAATGTACTGTTCCCACTCCAGGAGTGCAACAGTAGGGAATGTATTGGATTACGGAAGGGTATAATTTACTATTCCTACTCCAGTCAGTGCAACATTAGAAACAAACAACATAATAAAATATTTTCAAAAACATAGTAAACAAAAAAAAAGAAATATAAATATATATTTTAAATAAGTATTATATTATTAAATACTTATACATTACAAATATTATAATTAAAGTACAAATCTATATTCTCAAAATAACTAATAAATACAATATTATTTACATTTAAAAAAACACAACATACAATTATAAATAATAACAAAATTACCTATTTTTAAATGCATTACTTAAGTAACTTTCTACCCCTATACTTAACAGAGTTCACAACACATATCTAAAAGTCTTTATTAAAGTAATATTATGTACAAATGTTAAATAATTAAGTATTAGGAAATATAATAATAATTTATTCCTAAACTAATTGTATTTAATTACTACCCCACCCTTTATTCACTCAAATCAACACATACAAAAAATATATAAATTAAAAAATGATTCCATAATTTTCATAATTAAATCTCAAACATATATTAATAATTAATAATAAATTAATATGTAATTATCTTCCTACCATTTACTCCTACAAATTTAACTGACACCTAATATATAATATAACAATAATTTATTTACATAATTATTTATCATTTCTATAAATGAACAATATTTAGTATTATTAATTTCCTACACCCTTTACACATACCCAAAAATATTTAGAAATTTAATAATTTCATAATTCTTTTCAATTGAAAGAATTAATATTATTCAAAAAATAACAATTAATTATTAAATTATTCTAATTTAGTTATGTTCTACCGTATACCCCTCAAAAATCCACAACCCATCCTAAAATTTAAAGTAACAAAAAAAGATTACATAATTAACATAATTGTCAATTAAATAATGAATATCAATTAAAAATGTATTACTTGATTAAAATTAATTTACTTCCCACCTTATACCCCTACAAAATCCACAACATCAAAAATTTTGCTTAATAATATTAATTGCACAATTTACATAATTATCAATTAAAAACATGAATATTCATTCAAAACCATTTTTAAATTAATTATAATTAATTTGTTTCCCACCCTGTACCCCTATAAACTCACAACCAGCTACGGTATTAAAAATCACAAAAATGTATTCAATGTAATTTGTTTTCTTTTCCTCTTGGTTTTTCTAGGAGTATGTTTTCTTTTTGTGTATTTTTGAAAAACTCAATAAAAAACATAAACCATCATTATTTGAAAAATCTACAACATATACATTTAGATTATAAACTAAAGTGCCTAACAACAATTTAAAAACAAGATTAACAACTATAGTTTTGTAAACAATATTAATGACTTCAATATTTTCAAAATCGATATTACTTACCTTAAATCTATGTTCTTGACAACGGTTTCTTGCTAACGAAATGTCCATATCACAATATTTTGGACATGATGTTTTGGTAGCACAAAATGTTTCTTTCAATATTTTGTCTGAATAGCCTTCTTGTCATGTTGTGTTACCCAGGAGCCATGCATCTAGTCACTTATGGGCTACACATTCTGACTTATAATTTGAAATCTTTGGTTGTAATGGGTTGACCAGAAAGGTGATTCAGGAGTCCAGGGCACCAGCTCTTCTGACCACATGTGAAATGAAGGTAACCAATAAAGCGAGGAGGAGGTGAATGAGGACCAGGACCACTCCTGCTCCAGTAAATGACTGGAAATCAATAGCTATATTGAGACGAACTGGAGGGGGACAGGTGGTCCATAATCCCGTTTCAAAAGGATCAAGGGGTATTTGGGTCCAGTTTATCCCTTGCCTTAAATTTTCATCGGGTTCGTTCTGTTTCCAATTGCTCCAGAAAATGGGAAGAACCCATTACCCATTTATTTTAAAAACTTGTGAAAGTAAGACTGACAAAAGTTAGTGTCATATTTATGTATGTTGTTTTGTTTGCAAGATCCTTAGTTGTGGAGTCTTCCAAGTTTGTTCATATATATTAGACGCAGTTTGGTACTTTTTATACGTATTTAATTGTATATGTGACAATGAAGAACTAGTTCTAAACCGCTCAGCCAACACGTGTTTCGCCCCATGTGGCCCACCAGCCTGAGGCGAAGTTCAATAAGTACGGTCTGGTTTGTCATAGGCATCAATGCTTCTGGTAAAAATTAAGTCCTCAGTTAGTGCTCACAGTTCTGGTCATTATGTATCAGTCTACCTTCTCATTAGGTCATCTTTTCTGTCGCGATGTGGTCTGGTGTCACCTTAATACGGGCGATTCATGTATTTTTTTTTAAATTTTATTTAAGAAGTTTTATATAGCGCTAGCCAGACCGGGGGTATCGGAGCGCTTCACATCAGTTACAGAGCAGATGAAATGAGAGCAGAACGTAATGCAATAACGCAAGACAGTCGTAATGACAATGACACAGAGTTCTGTTGCGAGGACTTGAAAACACCGCATCCAGGAGGGGTGAGGTGTCAATCTCAGGGCTCCAGCTGTTTCTATCTGTTCACTAGGGCTCGATCGAGGAAGAGGGTTTTGAGCTGATTTTTTAATTTAGTGAAAGAAGGAATAAATCTGATGTGAGGGGGAATAGAGTTCCAGATTTTGGGCGCGTTACCAGCGAAGGACCTGGCAGCGGTTTTTTGTTTTTGTGATTTTAGCGGGTGAGAAGTAGGGTGTTAGAGCTTCTGAGAGTTCTTTTCTAGCTGGCTTTTTTAAGTTTAGCGGCCAAATATTCAAGTTTGCCTGTGTGAAGGGCTTTGTGGGTGAGGAAGGCTGTTCTGAAGTTTGCCCGCAATTCTATTGGTAGCCACTTGAGATCTTTGAGTGCAGGAGAAATGTGATCAAATTTCTTTATTCCCGTGACCATTCTGGCAACCACGCTGAGAGTTGTTTTCAGAAGGGCAAGATGTGTTTTCGCTATTCCAGAGAGGACTGCGTTACCATAGTCCAGACTAGACCGCACCAATGCCTGGGTGGCTTGTTTAAGATCTTTGGGTGTGATAAAAGGTTTAATTTTGTTCAGTAGCTTCAGGTTGAGGAAGGTGCTCTCCGCCGAGATCTTAAAGTGTTTAGACATGTCGAGTTTTGAGTCTAGGGTGATGCCTAAAGATTTGACAGAATCAGCCAGGGTGAGGTTCCCATTGAGCGCATCGATAGCTTTTAACCACTCTACCATTTGTGGGTTCTCATCTTTGTTTGGAAATGAGGAGTAGTTCAGTTTTGTCCGGGTTCAGTTTATAGTGGTTAGTAGTCAGCCAAAGTTGTACTTCTCTTAGTGTTTCATTGAATCTTTGAATGTTTGTGGCCAAGGAGATTTCCAAATAAATGTGAGTATCGTCAGCATACAAGTGAAGAGGGATGTTGGCTTTTCTGAGTAGGGAGGTGAGGGGTTCCATGTAAATGTTGAAGAGTGAAGGGGAGAGCACTGAACCTTGGGCTACTTCCCTATTGACGGGGTGGAGGTCGGACTCAAAGGTTTTGATTTTGATTCTCTGGAAGCGGTTGTGGAGGAAAGAAGCGAACCAGCCTTGAGAAAGCTATATGAACAAACTTTGAAGACTCCAAAACTAAGGATCTTGCGAACAAAACAACATACATAAATATGAAACTACCTTTTGCTCAGGATTACTTTCACAAGGTCCATAAGGCTGTGTCATGTTTCTGTGATTGATTGTGAAATGAAAGGGAGTGCTGTGGTGATTTTGGAAGAAGAGTCTGAGCTCCAGGGCCTCATATTGAGCTTGAATGTCTGTGAAATCCTTCTCTAATGTTTTCCTTAATACAGCAGAACAGTTCACCATAGTGACGGTCTCTGACAGCATCAAAGAAGAGGTTGAAGACTATCCGGTGACCGGTCCAAGCCCAGAGGAAGCTAGTCCTATTACCAAAACTGCAGGTAAGTCAATCTGAGGGCTCATCTAGACAGCGCATGCGTTGTCTCTTCCTGACCCTTTGCTTTCTGTCAGAATCATTAGAGCTTGCCAATGCTTACCATTTATTGGATTCATTGTCATGGTAATTTTCTTGCTTTTTATTGGTTAGCTGTCTTAAGATTCCTCCATCTTTGGAGAATGGACGTATTACTTGTGTCCTTCAACTGGTTGTATCATTGCTCTGCATTTCTTTTGGCGCTATTTTTTTCTTTGTATTTCAGCACTCTACAAAATTTAATTTTTTTCAGCTGGCTCCCTCGTGTACTAATCACCCCTATGTGTCCTTCCAGTCCTCCACCATTTTTTCCCCGAACAAATTCACTCACCCTCCCTCCTTCAGTTTTTGCTTGCCGCCATCAAGTCTTCCTCCGTTGTCTATGTAGTAACTTGACCCCATCCCTTCCCTCCTTCCGTTGATGTCCGTGTTGTTGCTTAAGTTGTTGCTTGCCCGCACCCACCCTCCTTCAGTTGTTGTTGCTGCTTGTCTGTTACATCCCACCTAACGTCTGTGTGCCCCGGACTCATCCTCCCTCCCATGTTGGCTCCTGCCCCCCCCCTCCCCCTTTCTGTGCTGTCCACTACCCCACAATAATAGTAAAAGAAATTTCTAGCCGTTCATAGCAGTTTTTTTATTTACTTTGTCATGACAAAAAAACTTTGACAAAGGCAATGGCTGTCTGATAGGCCAGACCTATTGGCTTTTCCAATACTTTTACTTGCAAATTCAGAAATATGGAATCGGTCATATTAGTCAAAGAGATCAATGAGCTTCAATTTGCATATTTAAAAGAGATATTGCACCGAACGCTTTCATAGCAGTAGAACGCCTTCTCATTCCACACTCTACTTACATTAACCCAGTGATCCTTCACTTTGGATTTGGGGCACAACAGACTTACCCTGAGGTGAAATTGGCCAGATGCTACCCCTTAACTGCTCTCTTTACTGCTTCCTTTGTGGGATGAATGGGTATTAAAAAAAATAAAAGACAGAAAGCCATCTGGTCCAGCATAATGATCTTCAGTTCACATCAACATCCACATCTAAGGCACTAGCATTGTCAGCCTGACACCATCCGTGTGTGTCCAGGGAGATCCATCTGGTATCCATTTCCTCAGCGCAGCCATCACATGTGGCCGATCTTGTATAACAGACAGCAGCAGACACACCCAAATTCCCAGCTCAGCCATGTGCTGAATATACCTCTGCTTGAGCAAGAATATCAGTGAAACGATCAGTACCACTGACGCCCACTGTTATTATTAGAAAGGGATATGGATCAGCCGTGCTCGCAAGCATCCGTGTTAGATAACTCGCAGTGCTTCAGTAATTATATCAATCAGTTGCGGTTGCTATTTACCAAACAGAACATTTATAATTACCATTGTAAAGATAATAATAATAATAATAATAGGGGATCTTGTAAAGCGCATGGTGACGCCCAACGGCGTGTCCCCGCGCTATGATGCGAGCGCTAGCAGGATGAGGTGCTAATGTGGAAACCCACTACCGGGCATATAGAAATGTTTTTAGCTTGGCTCTGAAAATGGGCTCTGAGGGTTCCAGGCGCAGCGCCACAGGGAGTTTGTTCCAGCTAGATGCAGCCAGATACCTGAAGGATCTGCCGCCCATCCTTGCTTTGGACACCTTAGGAATGGACAGGCGTCGAGAGCCAGAGGATCTGAGGGAACGAGAAGGCTCATATTGTGTCAGGAGACCCTGTAGGGGGAGAGGTGCCCTGCCGTTGATAATCCGATGACGGGTGCATAGTGCTTTAAATTCCACCCTGCTTCTCACCGGAAGCCAGTGCAGGGCCTGGAGCGCGGATTTAGAAGCTGATCTTCTGGGCAGTCTGAGAACCAGCCGGGCTGCGGCATTTTGTAAAACCTGCAGGCGGCTCATTCTTCTCGAGAGTCCCCAGGTAGAGCAGGTTGCCATAGTCCATCTTGGACGTGACTAGTGCATGCATGAGTATTTGGCGGGCTTTGATAGGAAGGAGCTCCAGAACCTTCCTGAGGGTCTTGAGGATCCCGAAACAGGTACCAACCACCCGATTGACCTGGGGTCGGAAAGTTAGTTTGGAATCGAACCAGACACCTAGATTCCTCGACCCCTAGCAGGGGATTGGTGCTGGTCCCAGGCAAGGTGGCCACCACGCCGACGTCCAAGCCGCTCGGTCTCCCCCCACCACCAGCACCTCAGTCTTGCCTCCATTGAGCTTAAGGCAGTTGGCAGGCATCCAGGCAGCTAGGTCTTGCATGCATGCTCTGAAAATGTCTGCCGCAAGACCGGGTGCACGCGATAGGGAGATGACCAGCTGCGTGTCGTCGGCGTACGACACCATGCGCAAACCGTGACTCTCCACTATGGTGGCAACCGGGGCAACGTACAGATTAAAAAGAGTTGGACTCAGGGTCGAGCCCTGCGGCACCCCCTGGTCCAAGGCTACTCGCTCGGAGTAGCAGTCGCCCTGCCTGACTTGGAAACCTCGGCCAGATAGAAACGACTGGATCCATTTTAGCGCTGCACCTCCTACCCCTCCTTTGTTCAGACACTGTAGCAAGATGGAATGAGCTACAGTGTTGAACGCAGCGCTAAGGTCCAGAAGGATCAAGGCCATAGTATGGCCCTCGTCGGCGCCCTGCCTGATGGTTTCGGATGCCATGAGGAGCGCTGACTCCGTCGAGTGTCGAGGCCAGAACCCAAACTGGGTGGGATGTAGAAGATTGGTATTTTCCACAAATTGCATTAACTGCAAATTGGCCACCTTCTCCGCCACTTTAGAGAAGTAGGGTAGAAGGGAGATGGGACGCAGATTCTCTAACTTTTCGAAGCTGATATTAGGCTTCTTGCGGAGGGGGAGCACCACAGCTTGTTTCCATTCCCTGGGCATAATGCTGGATCTAAAGGAGACATCCAACAGATGCCTAATGTATGGTTCTAGTGTCGTCAAGCTGTCCCCCAGCCGTTTGGGTGATGCTGGGTCCCGTGGGGAGCCTGACTTCACTGACCTACATATTTTGATCAGGTCTTCGACTGGTGGGGTGGAGAAGTTAAGCAGCAGATTTTGTCCATCAGCCTCTCTTACTGATACTTCAAACTCTCCCCCTGCCAAGGGTCGGACAGAAAAGGCTGAATAAATTTTGGACACTTTATCGCCAAAATAGTCAGCAATGCGATTGCAGGCAGCAACTGAACAATCCTCTAGTCCTGACTTGGGGACAGCCAGGGATTTATTGACACAGAATAATTCTTTCGCTGAATTCTCTGCACCCATAATCCTATCGGCATAGTGGGCAGTTTTCGTTCTCCTGATTAGATTGTGATATGCCCGTCTATTGACGAGATATCTCTCTCTCACCTGGCTGTCATAGGCTACCCTCCACTGCCTTTCTGCTCGCTTACAATCCTTCTTAGCGCACCGCAGTTCCTCATTGAACCAGGGTGCCGCTCTCTGTTTACGACCGCCCTCCTTCGGCCGGCCTAGAGGGGCCGTCCGGTCCAGGGCCGCCGTGATACGGTCGTTAAGCAATTTATTTGCCAAATCCGCATCATCACCTCCAGGGGGGCTCTCTGCGATAAGAGCCTCATTGAACTCTGGCAGGGAGAACCTGGCCCATTTACGCCTGGGGTAGTTAAGGGGAGTGGGGTCTGTCACCTTATGTTTAGGGATAAGATAATAAATCCCCCATTAATATTAAATAGTCCCACAGACTTGAGTCGTGCTGAATTGCTCACTAGACGCCAAGACAAAAGCCGTCTCCTTGCAGGTCAACAAACCCAAAACCCAAGTAGGTAGACCTGATTCAGACCTTGGCCACATGAGTAAACATGGACCCAATGCTGGGACATCTGAACCACCTGTAGATTTGGCATAGGGAGAAGTGAATTGCACCTCAAGAAACTGCACTTGCTCATCAATTTTGCTTGAACTTTCCTCTCAGACATTTTGACCACACTTTCAGATGATGTCAAACAGTCCAATAGCAGTAATTGTTCCAGGCTTCAACAGGAGGCATTAACGTCAAGCTTAGAAACTGACGTAAAGGGCTATGCATGCAGCCAAATGAGTGAAGGTGACAAAAGTACCCAAAACAATCATGAATATGATATAAGTGGGTCATTCATTTTACTCCTGAGGAATTATAGTCCCCAGTTGATTCCTGCCCACTGTTTAAAAAAATAAATAGGAAAAGACGTAAAAAGCACTAAAAAAGTAACCAGTCTACTGTGACTTGACTTTCCAGCATTTAAGAACTACAACAGGGGGTCAGGTGGGAACTGCACCTTCCGTCTGCTTTTAGAAGTACCTGATGCTATGATGGCCACAATTTCTATGTGAAGTCATCCAGAGACTATAACAGCGAGATGAATGCCTCAAGACCGCTTTTACTGCCACCTGTCAATAGTAGGGGTAGTACAGGCCGCTCTGAATAGCGAGTTGTCTTGTAACAACAAACTATTATTCATGGGAATCCTCTTGACAAGCACAAACCACACAACTGCTGTTGACAGGAATAGATAAGCCCAGTCGCATAGATCCCATTGCCCCGCTGTTTTTACCCTACTATTCTAAGGTAAAATCTTTCCCATTATCATCAGTGCAGAATGCTCCAGGTATGACATATTCTGATGTAAGAATTGGGAGTTTAGAAAATTAATAAAATTGTCTCATTTGGCGTTTCCCGCACGTTTACTAATATACCGAAACCCCAGTTTGCCCCAAGCGCTGATCTAGGTTTCTCAGGGAGCAACAAACATGTCCCACTAATGCATGCTTTAAAGTAGTAATGTGAAATGGGTTGGAGTTGCATGACACCTCCACTTTAAATTAAAAAAAAGATCCTGAATATCTATCAAAAGGGAAGAGAATTGTTGGGAAGAGGGGCAATATAATTTGCCTCTTAAAGACTCCCTCCAGCTTAGCCAATTCAGAATAAAGGACAATCTCAGTCGCATTCAAACCCCTGCTCGATATGACATCAGGAAGTCAACAGCAATAGAAGTGACATGGATAAAGTTGTCAGCCTCAGACCTGAAATTTGAAAGCAAATTGTATTTGTAAACTTGGGTATCAGAATTTCGAGGGTTCAAAGGGAGAGATGTCCTCATAAACGCTGCATGCCAAATAGACAACCATTACATTATTGGGAGGGTTTAAATGTTGAGGCAGAGGGTATTCTATGTAACACAGACTGTTTTGCCTCTCCCTGGGCCCCAGATAGGCCTAAATATTGTAGGAAATGACATGAAGGGTGCTTGCTGCTTCCCTTATTTTGTATACTTCAGACCCTTTGGATTGAAGCAGCAACATTGACCCAAAATACAAAGCCTGCTCCTCATCCGTAGCCCAGTCAAGCCAGCATCTATGTGAAAGCCTTCATCTGGGCTATTAAACATTTGCTCAGGGAACGTTAGTGCTGTTCAGAATATTTATGAGGAGTGATCTCTTTTGAATTTTATTAAATTCTGTGACGTCATATGCCTGACAGAAACTTGAGCTGGACAATAATTGCCATACAAAGCAATTATGAATATTATTTCTGCATTTAAAAATCGAAAAAGGTCCTGCTTTGAGGGAGGAGAGTATTCAATGCATGTTCCTACTCCTGATTTTAAAGCCAGTAACCCTGATATGGGTGTTTCATTCATTTCTTAATCGAAACTTGTCTACATTAAAAGATCAAAATTGATTGGTTATTTACTCTTTACATTAATCCAGTGAAATATGATGTTGTGAACAAGTTGCCCAATATTTTAGACAAACTGAAAGTGAATTGGTGCCACTCCCTATTTCATTATAACTGGGAATTTTTGTTTAAATCTTTTATGCGACGAGGAGAACGTGAAGCGGCCTCTGCAGGATGATGTCCGCTGGTGAACCTCTGCTGCTATGCTGTATCAATGACCGGGGACATTGGGTGACCCTTTAGCAAGTTATATTAAAAGCAGACTACAGACTTATCACCCATTCTGGCTTTTACTGTCTCACAGTGGATATCTCAAGATTGGCTCAGACGTTGCCTGAACTTTTAGGAAATCCTTAAAATGTATCTCTTCTTTGCGAGATGACCATGCACTTGAGGGCGAGATTAAAAATTAAATAAAATGGGGAGAGGTCCTTATGAGCTTTCATTTTGAAGTAGCTAGTTTGTCCTTGTCCAGCCACTATCCTCATGGATTTCAGTGTGAGTGGTGTGCACGTTACCTGTAAGCTTAGAAAAATGGAAATAAATACGAGGGTCAATCCAATATATCTTTTATATTCTTTTTTTATGGTTCAGTTTTCAATATTCTTTTTTCTCATTCACTCATTGTTTTTATGTCATATTTTTATCATATGTGTTACTTTTCTTTTATTATCCCTTTAATTTAATAAGGACTTTTTTTGCACAGCCAGTAACCCTGAGAGGAACCTCTAGCTGAGGCCAACTCAAACAAAAACACCAGGCAGAGTACAAGTATTATGTTAGCTTCAGTGAGAAATACAGACTAAGGGGTCGATTACGATGTTGGTCGGAAAGCCCCCGATCGACTCAGTCGGTTTGTGGTCTGACCGACCGAATACGATGTCTGCGGTTGGAACCTAAACCGGCCGGTCATTCCAACTTGGTTCCAACCGGCGCATGGAGTATTCCTGTTGGTTGGAACCGCACCATAATTTCTGATGGACAGCATTTCCGTTGTCAGGATTAAGATGTCGGTTTCGGACAGCCTTTCCGTGCTGGCCTTTCTAAGACGGAAAGGCTGTCGGAAACCAACTTTCGGGGCCCCTAGCATGGCCCCCTTACCTCCGCAGCCTATGGTTGGTGGTCGAAGGGGTACCTATGGTACTCCCTCTAAAACTCAGCACTGTGTGGCAGGCACCATGGCGTGCCTGCCATAGGGTGCAGGGTTTTACACACACATCAATTTCTCCATAGGAGCCCGCAATATGGCCGTTTATAGCAGTAACACAAGCTCATATAGAGAACAGTGGGAATCCGACCGAACAGTGTTCGGTTGCATCGTAATCAGGCGGTTGGAACTGCCGACCTCAGGTCGGTTGGTCCCATGTCCGAGACAGTTTCTGTCGGAGACAACTCCGACCAACATAGTTAAAAAGCCCCTAAATTGTGTCCTGCACCCACTTTACTCCTGCACGCTGCTTAGACCTGGAAGCACATCTTGCATGCAACTAGGCCCCCAAAACTGTTATTTATAGATTTTTGATCTTCTGATGCCCAAAAGCTCTGTGCTTGGACCACTCAAGATCATTGTGACAAATGTTCCTACTTTGTGTGGAAGGTATCTCCATGCTGTACAAGGGGTATTTATGAACACCGGTCCATCACAGGCCTCTGGGATGGTCTCAGCAAGCAGGCACACAGTGTTTCATCAGGCTAATTGAGCTTAGAAGAAGGAAGAAACGGGGTAAGAGAAAGCTGTACACATAATAAGAGATGATGGATGAAGATGCATGGAGTGATGCTAGGAGCATCCGGCTGAATACATCTGTTGGCTGCAGCTAGTGGTGCGGAATCAGTACAGAGGTAGTGTGATGCCTTCTGATGTCATACCGCTGCCTGGACATAAAGACCATGTACTACATTACAATTCACAGAGGATTGAATCTAGGACACCTACTTACCCAATTGGCACAATGCCTCAGAAACCTACTTGTCCTGTAAAACAAAATCCATTTGTCCCTTTCAGCGCCATGCAATGAGATGATGTATTAAGGCAGAGTTTGAGGGCTGTGATGTCAGCCTCTCTTATTATGCTCATATTCTGTCGGGCAAGGTTCTGATTTTCCCATGTTTCCGCATCTTTATGTACAGAGACTGAAGTAGGTAGAAAGCTGTAGTTCCATGGTTAGGGGGCCTTAGGAGTCAGCACACACCCACTAACGTGCATGATTAAGGGTATTACCAACTCCTCTCCAGTCTCTCCCCACACTGGAAAAGGTTAGCTTGGAAGATTTATCCTGACGGGAGGAGGGGAGGCAATGAAAAAAAGTGAATCTGCAATTTCAGCAGATTTTTTTCACAAGCAAATATGACATACCATAACCTATGCATTTGAAATTGCATGTTCACCATAGTCGTGTGACACTGAAGCAGATGCTTATTGTTACCCAGCTCAGTAGTATTTATTTTGTTGATCTCAGGATCAAACTTTGAGTGAGCCTGCCAGGATGTAAACCTGTGGCCATGTATATTTTCTCATTCAACAATGGAACTCACAAAAGTTTCCCTGAGTACAGTTTCCAGCCATATTTTGGTACACTTCTGCGAATCACTAAACGTTCTACTTTAAGAATTAGGCTTAAAACCTATTTTCATGTTGCCCATTATGGTTTTACAATTATTCCCCTTCCATTTAAATATTGGCAAGCATCCAGCTCATTTACCAAAGCACTCAAACATGACTCGGAGAAAGTTGGACAACAGTTTAGCAAAACACTTTTTCAAGTTGCATTTGTTTTATGTGTAGATTTTATTTTGAACGCAAGAAAGCCACCATTCTTGCTTTCAAACTTCTGCCTATAATCTGTGAATTCTGTGAACAATGTAAATAGCCTCATATTGCAAAGTATACATGTTTTTGTACTTGAAGCACCCTCAGTAATACAAGCTGTGCTTACAGCGCTGACCCTAATAGAAAAGACTTTGCCTTCATGAATAATGTACACAGGTTTGACCCATTACACATTGAAATACAAATCTAGCTTTGGTGTCAGACAATCATTTTCCAGATCAGTACTGTAAACTGCCAGCCAATGGGTTTGTGCTGCAGGTGGTTGGGCCTACTTTTCCTTTGGACAAAGTAAACATGCAATCTCACTGCTGGTGAGCCCAAACAATATCTGCCGGGTGTCAGGCAATAGCTATTCCACATCCCTGGACAGTGATGTCTTGGCGCTTCACAGGATAAAAGTTTCAAATGAGTGTGTAGGAAGCTGGGTCTATACAGTGTACCGAAATGATGGGCACTTTGTAGAGAGTCCAGGCATCCCTTGCTAGTGTACAGGGGCTTGCTTTAAGAATCCCAAGCCGCGGTAGTGTGATCAAACTGCCTTATCAGGCTTATCAGAGTGGGTGCGAGGCATTTGCTGCAGACAGACTCCATAAATGAGACTCACACCCTAAGGAAAACCGACACCAATTTAGAAAAAGAACATAGATTTTTATATTAATTTAGATACCAAGATCTGCAAGATTAGGCAAGTACTTTTCAAGTTAGCGATTTACAGAAATGCAGAAAATACAGCTGTCAGATTTGAGGCATGAGCCTCGAATGCACTAAGGTTATCCTATGGGAGAAACAAACACTGCATGGGGAACTTGCAATCAAGTTGCAAGGTTGTTCTTCTGGATTTAGGGTAAGGGATCAAGGTCCTTAGAACCACTAGCAGTTTTGGATTACATGCCCTGGTTTGTCTGAGTGCTCAGGTGCTTGTCGCAAGGGTAGCCTCGAATACTACTGCTGAAGTCCATGGAAAAACCTGTAACAAGAAAAAGGCTGCAATGGGTACTGGGAGACCAGTCCAGTTGAACCCAAAGGGGAGCTCGGCTCTTGTGGGTCTCTGGAGCAAGGGTGAACCATCAGTAGACTCAGACTTGGGCTTTGGGTCTTGGGTGCAGATGTGTTCTGTTCAGCGAGTCGCTTGCATTGGAGGCTCTTCCTTTTTGGGTCGACAGAGAGATGGGGACAAAACAGGGCCCCTCTCGACAATGGCCTCTATGATACTGACATCCCACATCGATAGGTCTGTCTTGGCAGTGTAGGTGTCCAGACTGGACACAAAACAAACCTTGGCTGCTGCAATGGCTCCAGTACCCTGGGTATTGGTGCAGGCTGGCTCTTGGGGTTCCTGCCATCTCCACAGTTGGTAGGGAGAAGCATCAGACAACCTTGAGCACGGAGACCTCCTCCTGGGATGCTTCTTCCTCAGTGGAGCAATGGATCAGCAGAACGGTTACCAGGTTGATTTGGTCTGTGACTGCAGGCTGCAGGGAAGTGGCTCCTCTACTTCAAGGGAGAGGCTGACTGGTTGGCGAAGGGCTGGCAGCCCTCTGATGCTTATGGAGAATGCACAGCTGCAGGACAAATCAGGTCTTTGCAATTGTTGGGACTGGAACCAGCAAGCATGGTTTGGCACCAAGTCCACAGCTCGTCCACAGTTCTTGCGTTCTTTGGCTCTTCTTTGTCCTCCTTTAGTCAGGTGAATCTCCTGGTGTCAAGGGGCCACTTGAATACTCAAAATATGTGTGTTAAGGGGAGTGAATGGTAGTTGCCAATGGGCTACTTACCCTTGGGGTCACTACACCCCTGATATGACATTTCATGTGGGCATAACCCTGTCTCAGAGATCCTAATTCCACCAAACGCAAGATGGTGTAATCCTTCTTTCGTTGAGCACATCAGGTAGCCCACCTGAGGGGTGAGACTAGCCTGGTGATGTAATATGCTTATTTGCATAGCAAATTTCCCACCTGCCCTGATGCAATATGGGCCTCAGGGCGGGGGGTGGCATCTCACAGGTGTTGGGGGAAGCCGGGGTCACATATCAAAGGCAGCAGGGGCTTTGAAGCCTCTTGCCTGGATATGCTAAATCACTACCCATCCTGTTGGAGGAAGTGTGAACACCTTCCTCCGGAGCAGGCATTGTTTCAGGCCTCGGAGAGTGTGGGCTCTCACCTGCAGGGGGTCAGACACTGTGGTGGCAGGCTGGTCGCTACCAGTCAGCCAGGACACTAGATAGTGGTAGGTTTTTCAGGGGGCACCTCTAAGGTGCCCTCTGGGTGCATGTCATAATAAATCTTGTACTGACAACAGTACAGATTTATTAAGACAAGGTGTTTGATACCAAACCCCACAGGTTTCAGTCTAGCCATCATGTAGCTGCGGACCTCGTAATGACCAGTGCCTGCTTTGATGGAACCTTGAGATCTGGTTTGCAAGAAAACTGAATAGATGAGACACTCTGACCTATTTTTAATAATGAGGCAGCCGGGCAAGGAATCTCCTGAAAAGATATGTAGTATGACTCCTGGAGAGGGTTGCATTGCACGTACTGCTAGATTTCTTTCTGCTTCCGCTGGTGTCCAATACTTATTTTCATATCTATGATTGAATCTCTGCTATGACTGATTTGTACTTGTCACTGGATTTTCTGGTATTGTCCTCCTGTAGGTCTAAGTGACAGCACTCACTACTGGAGGGCTATCTAACACTTTGTTATCAAGGCAAATTACAGCTCCCACTAGCTTACTTCAATAGGACTGTTCACTTCTAACATGTAACATTGTAATTGTTTTTAATAATGTTCCATATAATATTTTCACTTTTCTTTTTGATCCGCAGCCAGCCAATCGGAGATCAGAAACATGAGTGAGCAAGACCCAAGTTCATATTTACTAAAGAAACATCAAAGAGCCCACAGGATTGAGAGACCCTTCACCTGCACAACGTGTGAGACAACATTTAATAAAAAGGCACTTTTTGTGGAACATCAAAAAATCCATTCACAGTTGAGATCTTTTCCCTGCACAAAGTGTGATAAGAGCTTTTTTGAAATGCCAATTCTTTTAAGGCACCAGAAGTTGCATACAGGTGCGAAGCCCTTTCACTGTAGCGTGTGTGAGAAAAGCTTTACTCGAAAGCAAGAACTTTTAACTCACCAAAGACTCCACACAGGAGAGAGGCCCTATCACTGCACTGTGTGTGAAAGGCGCTTTAATGTAAAACAAAATCTTCTGACACACCAAAGAAGACACACAGGAGTGAGGCCTTTTCCCTGCACACAGTGTGAGAAAAGCTATATTGTAAAGCAAACGCTTCTAAAGCACCAAAGAACGCATACAGGAGAGAGGCCATATCAATGCACAAGGTGTGGGAAAACCTTTTCTCAAATGTCACATCTTTTAGAACATGAAAGAACACACACAGGAGAGAGGCCATATCACTGCACGGAATGCGATAAAACCTTTACAAAAAAGTCAAATCTGCAAACTCACCAAAGAATCCACACAGGAGAGAGACCGTTTCCATGCAGTCTGTGTGAGAAGAGTTTCACCCAAAAGTCAGATCTTCGAAAGCACCTAAGGACACACTCTGGAGAGAGACCCTATTTATGCATTGAATGTGAAAAGACCTTTACTCAAAGGTCAAGTCTTCAAAAGCACCAGTTAATACATACTAGAGCCATAGCCACTTAAGTGACAACTGTTCAGTACAGCGAATATGAAAAGAGCTTCACTCAAAAATCTTAAAAAGCATCGTTTATGACATGGAAGAGTGATCCACAAAAATGATTTCAGTCGCAAGTTGCCCCTTCACTGGCACCTGAGAGATTACAAAGAGACTTTTACACCAACTAGCCCCCAAAAGAGAAAAAAGGTGAATTAATAAAATAACTCATATGTACTATTTCAGTAAGATGATAGAAGTAGTTGGAACTTTCTGTATTGCTGAAGCAGGATCAACTACTTCCCCCCACAAATGAGACACCAAATACGTAGGTGTATGGGCTCAACAATGCACGGTCGAAAAGTGATTCCTAACAAAATGTGTTGTAAACTTACATAATATGTAGACTTCTGCAAACACAACCTCCAGAATTAGAGTGGATTGATTGTGAAAACCTGCTGTCACTATCCCAAAATCTGAAATGTGTAAAATAAATATATAAAATTGTAAACTGATTGATAATGGTTTGAATGAAACACTTGCAACGTAAGATCAGCTGATGCCACAAAACAAATTATGATCCTGTATATTTTCAGCAAGAAATCTTCTGAGGAAATGTTATGTCATTGCTCTGATCTATTTAGTGTGGTCCCCACTCTGGAAACTCCTGAATGAAATGTGGTGTTTATTAAGAGGAAGAGAGACTTTTCATATCAAGTTTTCAAGACTAATTCTGCCACCTTGACCGGTCTCTTACAGTACCTGATGTCTGAATCCATTATCTTGAAAGCTTGCAATGACTAGTTTGTGTTGGAACATGCATAGTTCTTTCATTTACGTGAAAGTGCTGTAAGTTTCATGTACTTAACAGTATGCCTCACTACTTCTTGAATGCAGATGTCATGTAAATTCCTAGGAGAGTAGCCCCGCTGCAACCTTCAGGTCTATATCACTTAAACTGTATGGAGGCAAATCCATATGAAGTAAAATACTTTGATGATTGGGACAATGAATTGCTCCATTCCTTGTTCCATAAAGACAGCAAGTATTGCATCATGATTGTGAAATAATCTTTTTTTAAAACATGAGTCATCAAGTCCCTAAAGTTTCCATGACGCAGTGATACAGTTACTAAGTAAGAAAACCGAGCTAATGGATACTCTTAATTAATAAACCTAATCAATCTGTTTAAAGATCTGAATCGCACACTGAACAGATCATGCAGGATGGTACGTACAGAGCCACCCAACAGTCTTGAATTTCTTCTAGTCTTATTATGTCCTGTATTCCTTAGTTGGGTTCATGTAAATAGGACAATGCGTTTGGCTTGAAGTTCTGCCTTGTGCTTATTGCTACCTATGGTTCAGTAAGGATCGGTGAGTAATTACTACTTTTTGAATGGCGGAAGCCAGTTAGTATTTGTTTTTTTTTCGAGGGGGTGGGTAGACGGTTGTTACTTCCTCATTTGAATAAAAGCCCTATTAAATGAATGAACTAAACGGAGCAAACTGTTTGTCTGCTTATGCAATACAAAAAAGAGGCAATGAATTTTGGCTCAATTTTTGACCATTTTTTATATTGCAAAAATAGAAAAATATTGAATTTCCTGTTCCATTTTGAAATTGTGTAGCTCTCTTTTATATTATGATCTAAACTTTAGTTTGTAATGAATCTATTTTGCTTTGTTTCCTGTTACGCAAGTAACAGAAACAATTACTGTGGTTGAGCTCCATAAAACTGTGGTATGGCCATAAAGTAAACGTGGTTGACACTGAATGTTGTAGGACAGTTATTAGAGTGATGCGTGGGCTTTGTTCAAGCTAGAAGTCTACATGATGCAGATACCACAATGCTCATTTTTACTGAGTGGGTCACTTATTAACATTGTAGAACCAGAGTGGCTGGTGGCGAGAGAGACGTGCGGTCCTGGTCCTCAAATTGCACCATTCCATGCCATCATGATGGCAATTCAGATGTTTTAATTTATGTTCAGTGTAGACATGAGTGAGTTATTGTTTTGCCACACCAGGCAGGGGGTTTGCTATGGGGTGTTCATTCACGGTCATGCTGTGTTTTCTTGGGTGAGTTTTAATTGCCAAAAGGGCCTGTCATGCCGGGGTTGTCGGTATTGTGATTGTATGAGTATGAGTGACAACTTGTGGACTAAAGTAGTGTAACCTGTCTCTTCCTAAGTTGTAGGAACCCACGCTGCTACCCTCCCATGCACAAGTGTCATGTATCGAAGCAACCTATTAAGTGGATAATTATAACTTCATGACATGGAAAATTAATGGAATTGACACACCTTACTCAAATGTCACAGGTTATAAACTTTCCTAAAATGAAGGACTGCACACTCAGAATTTCTGCGAGTCATTTCCAACACAGCAGACTCCACATATGAAAGTAGAATTTTTTTTTAATTGTGAGTCATATCAGTTGAGAAGGTCGCGGAACATATTGGGAAACATTAACAGTGGTCTTTTGATGTGCTTCAAATTTGTTACAGATGAAATTTGTGAGAGTTTGTCCAGATACGTATCCCAGTTGATCGACACACAACTGCTAAGGGCTGGAGACTTGGGAGCTGATAACGTAGTTAGATGTCTTTCCCCATTGGTCGGATGGACATTCAGAAAGTTCGTAAAAGTGTTCATGAATTGGATAGTATGCTGGGGATTTATTGACGTGTGGCATGAGACCTGTTCTCTGGAACAAAATACTTGTTTTATGTCCCAGGGTACCACCTTTGATGCCTTGTTGTGCACAGCACAAAGGGTTCAATTAATACAGATGTTGAGTATTTAGGCAGAACACTTTCATATCACAACCCCCCATTATTTATGGTGGAGCCGGTGGCTACCATTATGCAATAACTGTTATTGCTACCCACACATGCAGCCCTTTAAAGGGCATATTGCATCATAAACTGAACATTCCATAGAACATAATACAATGTTGTGGTAACCAGGCATTGTCCTCTGTTATTTGCTGCTCCTGGACAGTTGAGTACATGTTTATTTTGTCTCTGTACTTTCCTATTACTCTTAATACAAGGTTTTTTCATTTTCTATTAATATAAGAGGTATAGTTTGCCTATCCAAACAAAGTTAAGGAAGATCTCATTACCTTAAATATAGTGCCTTTTACTCAGAATGTATTAAGGATGTATTCTGGTTGTTTTATTTCTTAAAAACAGAAACGAATATCTGAACCTACGTGGAAGGTAAGTCAACTACCCCTTCGCTTTGGCACCCTTCCAAATAATGGTCTGGATTCAAATGACTCTTAAGAGCCACCTGACCTGAACACGATTGTGAGCGCTTGGCGGAACAGAGCCAACGGCCTTCTGTTATCGTAATCAGCTGTCCGCCACTCATGTGAGGCTCAGTGTGCTCCGGCCTCGGCTGGCTCTCCGCTCCTTCTACACAGCCGACGCCAGGTTGCTCATTTCCTTCCTCATTGCCTCCCCTTACGACTGTAGTTGCTGGGCTTACTTTCTCTATTTTCGCTCAGGCGGGCTTTCCTTTTATGACCCAGCGAACAAAAAATAACAAATAAACGAAGGCCACTCCTGCTTGAGCTGTGGGTTGCCATGACTACCCACAGCGCAGAGCTCCATGGCAATATATTGCAGAACCGTTTTAGCAGGCTAATCCTTACCGGTTGACACGGTAAGACTAATATATTTTAACAACTTGCCTCTAGTATAAAAAATATATATTTTAACACTGGAAATATCCATTTTATATTGAAAAGGCTACTTGCTAAGCACTGCCTTATATCTATTGGAATATATACTTGCTCTTAAGAATAAGTTATCCCAAGATGTCAGAGAACCAAATCCAGTTCAAAGAACACATCCGCCTTATCGGGAATACACTAATGAATCTCTTTGAGAAACAGCTTAAGTCCTCATTGAAAGAGGCAGTAGAGGCAGCCTCTTGTAAAAGGAAATAAGACCACATTGCTGAGGATGACTCGGCTGATATTTTAGAAGATGAATACCTTATACCCAAGAAGGGAAGTAAGGCTTTGAAGAAGACAAAGCATCTTGAACCCCATGGTAATCTGCACGCCACAAAAGACCAGAATGTATCCCTAGGTAGCCTGTGCGCTACAGACGATGTGGGTGCCTCTAGCGGCACAAAGAGAAAGAGCGAACATTTTGGCACAATAGATGCGGGCGTCCCTCGCGGCACACAAGAAGATCAGGTGACCTTTACGGCACAAAAGACTTAATTTCACCACCTGATGATGATGAAGATTATTTACTACCAATTAATATTGACAATGAGACAGATGAATATATATTTGATCCCCTTGAGAAATTGGACGATGACCTTCTTGATAAGGATCTAGACCAACCCAGTAATTCCAGTTCCATTAAAGACCCAGGAGGTTTGGAGAGGTTTAATACCTCTCCCATCGCTCACCTTAGGGCATCTGGCTGGTGGCCTTTGGACCAAGTAGCAAAATTTATCACATTTTGGAAAAGAAAACTCCTTGAGAAAAACACAGGAAACTGAATGAGGGCAGAATACCCTAGACGCTTTTTGGATAACAAATCAGGGATAAAACCCAATTTAGACCCCGCTTTAATGACCTTCCTGTTTAAAACCGGATGAGACCACAGAAAAGCACTAGAATGTTGTCTTAAGTAGTGTCAAGACAAACTGCTGGACACTCTAGGACCACTGGCTAGAATCCTAGATTTAGCGGTAGAAGCCTCTGTGAAAGGCACTCCAGTGGATGTAGAACTCAGAGGATGGAGCCAACGTGCCCTGTGCCTTCTTGGTAATGCCAATGTAGGGCTTACCACGTAAATGAGAAGGGCTATACCAATGCGAATGAACCCCAAACTGGGAGACCTGGCGAGCAAAGATGTCCAAGGTGACACGAATGACTGACTCTTTGGCGAAACATTTGTCAAAACCTTGGGGAAATATCTTTCCACCTTCTCTGACTGTAGTTGGGCCCAGTCAAACATGAGACGCATGTTTGGAGGTAGAATGTTTGGAAGGGCTGACGGGATGGGATTGGCTGTCAGCCGCGGACACTTCAGATCCCCCTTCTACCACCAAAATCAACACGGTTATGGAAGATACTTCCGTGGAAACAACTTATTTTTTCTGCAAAGAGGCTGCAGCACTCTGACACGAGGCGGAGGTAGAGGCAGAGTCCAAGTTCAAGGAAGACATGGTAAGGATCCTCCCCTATGGTTCTTTACACCCAAAGGTAGGGGGAAGACTACGCTACTTTAACCATTGTTGGTCCTTATAATCTTTGATTTACAAGCCCTGGGCACACATGGTGCACTGTACTAGGGTCTGAGAAGTAAATCAATCATGGAATCACTAATTAGTACATCAATTTAACATAGGAAGCACTAGCAGTGTGGCACTGATTAGCAGTGGCACAATGTCGCAAAACTTATAATCAGCAAAAACATATCAAAACATAGGAGGCAATCCGTCAAAAATGCAAGGGAGACTCACGCCAATGATGTCAGGTCTAACAATGGCCAATCATAACTGATGAAATAAAATGCATCAACCGGTAAGACATGCAGATTAAAAAGAACATAGTGGTGAAAATGGGTAATGAGCATTTTGTGGTTTAGGAACTCCTAAACAATGTAGTTGTTTGGCATTCCTCATTGTTTAGCCTTCGTGGTTAAGGAATTTGTGGTTTAGGCAGTAGTTGTTTAACCATTCATCCGTAAGAACATCCATGTTTGAAGCAGGGATAGACTTATCCAAGTTTGGCGCACACTCATCCTGTGGCGCAATGACCAGTAACGTTTTCTAGGCTGGTGGATCCCTTACTGATATTCTAAAAGCAGCAGACTGGTTAAATAATTACACCTTTGTTACATTTAACCTTAAACCTGTGGAACACATAAGTAATGTAGCATTAAAAAGCTTTGAACTTGCATAATGGGAGTCTCTGATCTTGTAATGAAATGACGATTCTCCAATATGTTTATAAGTGGTATTTTACATATACGTTATAACTAAAAGTTATACATTTCACACTGTCTTATGGTTTTCTAATCCCTTAAGCAATTGATTTTACCTGTTTTTCTTTCTATTCTTTAAAGACACTGCGTCACTGTGAGAACTTCTTACTTCAAATGCAATTAACAAAGAAGTCAAATTAACAGATACTTTACCTTGTTGCGGCTTTAAGAGGATGATGTCTGGTTACCACAACATTTTATTATGTTCTATCAAAGTTTATGATGTAATATGTTCTTTAAAGGGCTGCATGTGGGCACCAATAAACGTTATTGCATAATGTTGGTCTTCGTTGTCTTTAATGAAATCAAGATTCTCTCTGTAAGTTAATTGGAGAATTGTCATTCTCCATTGCGTTTTGACAGCTAACATCCATTGGCTCTTTGGAAAAATCTACCCTAATGACAACTTTTACAAGTGGACTCTCATTGCGAATGGGCTGTTAAAACCCCTGTTCTAACACCCCGCCCAAACACTTAATAATAATAATAATAATACAGAAGTTTATATAGCGCAAACAGCTACCTCACAAGGAGGTGTCCTGGCGCTCAGTAAGCAACATAATAAGCTGAATAGTAACAGAACAAATAAAAAGTAAATTTTTTACTGATTAAAAAGCCATGTCTTTAGTTGTTTCCTAAAGATGGGCTCAGAAGTGGCATTACGAATAGAGAGCGGCAGGGTGTTCTATAATTTAGCAGGTCGCGCCGAGAAGGCTCTTCCACCAAGGCGAGCATTGGCAAAACGGGGGACAGAGATCAAGTTCAGAGCATTCGACCGCAGAGGCTGTACCTGCCTGTAACTAAGAAATCTAGCTTTAAGATAATTTGAGCACTTGCCCTGCAAAGCCCGATAGGTCAATGTCAAGGCTTTGAAATCAATCCTGGATGCCACAGGCAGCCAGTGAAGACTGCGCAGATGCGGGGAAATATGATGTCTAAAAGGAATGTGTTTAACCAACCTTGCCGCCGCATTCTGCACTATCTGTGGTCGCTGAATCACATACTTGGGCAAACCGAGATAAAGTCCATTGACGTAGTCCAGCCTCTATGTTACAATGGCATGGACTACTAATTTGCGACAATCTTCCGGCAGAAGATCTAAGAACTTTCGAAGGTTTCTAAGTTTAGTGAAGCAGCTCGCAGCAATTTGATGAATATGTGTAGAGAAGGAGGTCAGCGTCCCATCTCACTCCCAAATTTTTGGCACTAGTGCTGGGGGAGGGCGAGATGGGATTTCAGTAGGCCACCAGAGATCAGGCGAGGGCACCGGCCTCTTTCCAAAGAAGATTACTTCCGTTTTCCCCGCATTCAATTTCAATTTATTTGAGTTCATCCAGATGGCAATGTCTCGGAGACAGCCCTTGAAATTACTAAAGGCCACAGCTGTCAGGTCTTGATAAGAGAAAACCAACTGTGTGTCATCTGCGTACGATATCGCTTTGACACCCCAGTAGGCTATTTAAGTGAAAAGGGGGGCAAGGTACTCATTGAAGAGCAGGGGGCTTAGAGCAGAGCCCTGGGGAACCCCACACCACAAAGGTTTAGGTGTGGATGAAAATGGGCGTAAGGCGACCATCTGTGAGTGGGTGCTTAGATAAGACTGCACCCAAGCACACACCTTCTCGCCCAGCCCGATATTTTCCAGTCTCTGAAGCAGTCTAGCATGATCGACCGTGTCGAAAGCCGCAGATAAATCCAGGAGCACCAGCATTGCTGATGCCCCTGAATCTAAAGCCCGTCTAAATTAATCCGCCACCTCTATATTTCCCACCTCTTTTTCCCCCTTTCCCTCTCACCCTCGAGAATTACTCTTGCAGTGCATCCAGTAATTTGGGGGAATGAGAAATTATGAGTTTTGTGCTCATTGCTGCTAGTTTTTCCATGGGAGTTTCTCACAGAAAAGTATGCGTATTTCAGGAGTCTCAATCTCCATGTGAAAAACCTAAACAGGCCATTCAAGGGAACCCTCTAACTCTAGTTACTGGCCCATTTGAATTTAAGACCCTGGTAACTGGAAATGTACCAAGGTAAAAAGATTTGAGGAACTATCTAAAATCCTGACTGGAAAATTACCCTACACTGGTAATACAACAAGTAAAGAAAAATGTTTGCAATATCAATAGAGTTACACAGTTGGATACTCATTTGAAAGAACTCACAAATAGTACTATATGTGCTGCTACTTTCACCACCCTACATGGACTCATTAAAAAAAGCTTTAGTAAATACAGGAACATTTTGAACAGGTTCACATAATTAGGACAAACTACTATTAGCAATTAAAAGAGAAAGAATTTGAAAGATGGGCTGGTGCTAGTACTAGCACTAGGTTGTGACCAGCATTAAATGCATCATAACTTTGTTTGGTTATTTATTTATTTTTTTACTTTCAGCCATGCTGTTCAACATGGCTTAAAAAGCAACAAAGCTAATACATCTTGCATGGGCTCAACCTTTTGGCTTTGCCAGTGCTTGTTGGAGGTTGAAAGGCATGAGGTAGTGTGGAACTCTGAGGGAAAATGAGTTCCAAATTGTTGTGGCCCTACCAAAGAGTGATTGCTTCATAGACCATTCTGTTTTTTAAAGTAGGATGCTCATGAAGAAGGGATTGAGTTTTCTTTTTCTTCTTTTTTTCGTAGCAATCTTTATTTGTATTTTGTTTATATAACGCTGACACAATATAGCATTTAGAAAAGAGCTACAATACACAAAACCTCCAATTGTTTCTGACGTACTCAAATACCTCACATAACACTATTTACCATTGTGATAGTATATATATAATACAAGGCATTATACATTTGTGTCATCAGTAGCCTTGTACAAATAATATTCTTGCCACTTAGTTCATAACTTGTTGTGTTTATGTTGGAATCTACAATCCTCGTAATCCTGTAATCCAAACTCCTACATTTTTTGCAGACCGTTCTTCAACTTGCCCATACTCTGTGCACAATAAGCTCTCCATGTTTGCGCTGTGTCTCCCTTTGCGATAACCAGTCCAGACAAATAAATAATTTAGCATATCAGTCTGGCCTAGCAAGCAGGGAAGAGCTTGAGTAACTTCAGATAAAACATGTTTCACTTTCTTTTTTGTATTTTATTTTATAACCAAGCAGACTTGGTACAGGCAAGTGAAATAGTATGTTTAATGAATAATGCAGTTGACTTCGTTACGGGTAGGTCAAATGTTCAGAAACAGTTGAAATTACTATTCGGTTACTTTGTGATTACTTTGTTTAGAATTAAATCGGATGATTACTTTGTTTAGATTACATTTCAGTTGATGTTTTCTACTCAGTGTGGTATGCCTAGATACCACACTGGGACATTTCCTAGACAAAGGTAAGGAATTCAATTTGTCATCAAAACACACTTGTTTAGGTTTTCGTACAATTTTCAACTCCACACTTTTTCCACAGAAACACATTCAATGAGAAAATCAGGTTATCAGTTTAAAGGTGTGTAAACGGTCTTGGGAGTTGCGTTTCTGGGGTTAGAACCAAGGTCAAGGAAAAATTGAAAGAGCACCCTCAGCTGCCCTTGGGCGGCAGAGTGCTGAGGCCCAATGTTGTTTAATGGGCACAAGGTGCACCCACAGCGGCACAGGGCAGCTGGGTGCAGAGTGCTGGACCGACTTTGGAAGTCCTGTTGGTTTCAATGGGGAAGCTCCGGTCAGAAGAAACATTGCAGGCTCGGGCACGAAGATCTCTAGGAGGCGACCACCGGTTAGAGAGGTAAGTTGGGATGTCAGGACACTGTCGGTTGAGCCACCCAAGGCCATGGGGCGTTTGGTGTAGGGGTGTCTTTTGATGTCTTATTTTCCTTACCGGCTCCTGTCGAGGAGGTCCTCCAGATAGAGACTGCAGGCGTCGTTGGGAGACTTGATCCCAGGTCAGGATCGCTGGGGAGACCTCCTCGTGGTGTTGGGCCACTCGTACTCGGGCAATGGGCGTCGGGGCAGAGTGGTGAAGAATTGCAGAGCCAGAGTCTGTTGGGGAACAAATCCAGTGCTCACGGAAGACAGAGTCATGGTAGGGAAGGCAGGTCGAGTTCGGGACAGGCCGGTAGGGCTGGGGCCAAGTCAGTTGGTGTCCTCCTTTTCTTCTTTCAGCACAACTCTTCTTCATGCTTGTCTAAGGAGGCATGGTTCAGTATTTCCCCTAAATACTAAATTTAGAGGTGTTTCAGGTAGGTTCCTTGGGGTGGCTACACCCCTCATACCCTCCAGTGGGAGGGGGCATAAGCCTCCCTCTGGTTCGCTGGGCCTCCCTATCTTCAAGATGGCAGGGACTTAAAGTTGTGCTTTGGATCAATGCCACCTATAACAAACAGTGACATAGGGCACCCCGGCACGTACTACGAATGATGAGAAAGGACTGTGATAAAATTTCGTTAACCAACATATGCTCTTTGTTCGGCATCGAGAAGCCATACTTATTTAATAAATGTTGATCAAAATTTCTCAAGTATTGTAAAGAGGTACGGCCATTCTACTGAGTTGAAGGCCCACTCCAAATGTATCTTGAGAAAAGCCTCCTTGCTTGATAATCTGGGTGCGTGGGCAATAGCATCAGAGTCTTCCGATGTTATGTCTGGTACGTCTATTAGGAAGAAGACAATTTCGTCTGTGGTCTGGTGTTTCAGTTGCTGTTAAAAGATGTTTTGCTAGTACCCTGGCCAGAACTTTGGCTTCCACATGCTGCAGGTAAATGGGGCTAATAAGAAGCACATTTGTCTGTTTGCATTTGCCACTCATGGGAATCACAGCAATTACTGCCTCTCCGATATCTTCTAATCAATAACTGGTTCCTGTAGCCGCACTGTACTTTTCTAACAATGTTCGGATCCAGGTAGGTGGCATTCACCTTGTAATTTTTGATAGGTATACCTTTGGGTTATGTGGTCTGGCCTGAATGAAGGAGTCCTATCATATCCGTAATCTCTTCAACAGTTATTTCTTGATTAATGCTCTCATTGCGTGATTTGTACATTTAATGGGAGCTCGGAGATGTATTTTTGGAGACCGTCAAGGAGATCGTTGTTTTATATTGTACAATTGAGCAGATTTGTTTGATATGTTTTCCCCAGGTCGGTGAGTACTTTGCCATTACAAATTGTGATGTTGAAAATGACCCCATGTTGTTTGGTTCCTTTTCTTAACCATTATATCAGTTTTCCACCATTATCGCTTTGTCTGTAAATCCTACTTGGAAGCTGTGCATGCATTTTTAGCCTATTTAGACACAGCCTTCTATATTCCACCGTGGTGGTGTTTATTTCGTACCGGTGCCGCTCAATAGCAGATGATCTTAATCTGCTTTCAAGACACAGGATTGTTTGTTCGCACTTTCTAAGGTCTTCAGTCTTGCCTCTTTTGGGTTGAGTCCTGAATTACCTAGCTTTAACCCTGATCATAAGTTTGAAAGATTCCCATAAGATTACTGGGGAACACACCGAGCCTTGGTTATGTTTAAGTATTCTGTTGTGGCACTTAGTTTCCCTCAGCTCTAGATTTAAGAGCCGTGTAGCATTTAACCGCCATATCTCTGACCTCTCCCTAATTCTCAATTAAATTGCGTGGACATACTACTTGGGGTATGGACCAAGAGGCCACTGACATGCCTGTCATTTTTGGTCACTTGTGTGGTTTATTTGAGGGCACAAAGAAGTAGTCACTACACAAGCGGCACACATGCATTCCTGAAAAAAGTTCAGATTTTTTGATCAGGGTGTTGTTTGCTCTCTATGTCACATAATGAGTAGGCTGATATGAAGGTGACCAGGCGGGTGGGTGTGTCATCCTAGGCTGTAGGTGTTTATTGATACCTTAGTTTATGCCTCTGTTAAATTCTTCCCCAATAACCAGTGTTCCTTGGGGGCTTCTGCCAATAACTTATCCAGGGGCCTTAGAGTTTGGTGGATGGGATACTCCGTCAAAACATGGCGGATATCCTGTCCTCCATATTACTAGTGTCATAGGCTATAAGGCATTTGTAATATGGCGGAAGGGATATCCCCATATTTGTGATCAGCCAAATTCTAAAAAAGGCCCTAAGTATGATGAGAACAGCAGTGGAGCACATACATTTAGGCATGCTTCTGGTTGCCCACTATGGTCCTGTCACCATTATTAAGAGCCCCATGTATGTTCCCAGGTCTACCTTATGTCAACTGGGAAGTATTTATTAAATCTTATTGCTGCATCCCTCAAACTGCTTGTTAAGCCTACACTTAATTCTTAGCCAAAACCATATCAGGCAAAAACCTCAGTTGTTTCTCAACAGGGTTGTTTCCTGAATCATCAATATATGTGGGCCTGCACGTTTACTGAATTGTAAGACTGCTGGGTATCTAATCTTCTTGAGCAGCTGTTCACGTTCCAGGATAAACAGCTAAATTCTCCAGGGTTTTGTGTTGTCTAGATTGTGTCATAGTTGGTAGATGAGTTCTGGGGGTATCCCATGCTATTGAGACCCCTTTTAATCTTGATGTTGCATGGCTCCTGTGAACTCTAGCCTCATTAAAAACTAAAACTTAAACCCTCCCCCCTACATTTTGGAACAAGAAGCGTCTGTCGCGAAGTATGTGGGGTAAACACCCCGTTTGGAGAGTAGCGATCTTAATCTATCTTTAAACATTTGATACCATGTCCCACTCCGTGCTGGTGGCAAACCTTGCTCATTTAGGGATTAGAGACAAGGCTTTGCAACCTCTAAGTTTTTGCGTATAGCCACTTTACATCAGCACCTTTTTCCTTACCTTGTGGTGTACCCCCAGTTTCATCGTTAAGACCCACCCTCTTTAATCATCATGTCTCCCCGCTTGCAAATCTGATTGGCCTCTCAGTTATTTCATATGCAGATGACACTCAGGTCATTATCACAATAACTGATGATGATACTGAGGGAGAGGTGTGGCGCCGCAGCCAGGGTGACTGACTCCGGAATCTGGGGATCACGGTTCGATCCCCGAGTCCGGCGGTAGATTAGCCCAGCACCGTGTGACTCTGGGCAATAGCTTGCTTAATCTTCCCGACGGCCCCCAGCGCCTAGAGACCCTAACGGGTGATGGTTCGCGCTTTACAAATGTGGATTATTATTATTACCGAGTTACAAGCAGGTCCTAATATTTTGAGAAGCTTCATCGAAATGGTCTTACTCATGGTGGTTGACTCAGTTTGGCGCACTACCCTTACCAGTCAAATCTGACAGAAACTTAGGAGTAATAATTGATCATTCACTGATCTTCTCTACCCAGGTTAACCAGGTTACGGCCTCTTATTTTAACAATCTTAAAGTTCTAAAAATGTTCTTTCTTTTTATTCCTGTTTCTTCATGGAATGTGGTGGTTCTGGCGTTAATATTCTCCCAACTCGATTATTGTAATGCTTGGGTATCAACCAGGAGCCCCGGAAAAGACTTCAGGTTGCATACATTGTGCAGCCTATATTTTTTTAAACACACCAAAACATGAGTCAGCCTACAGGGAGCTGTAGCTGCTTCATTGGCCTATAGATCAGAAAAGGGCCACGTTCAAGGCGCTTTGCACATAAAGGTTTCGACACAAAGCCCCCACATTTTTAGCATCAAGGTTTCAGCGGTATAGTGAGAAGGAGGTAGTCCTTGGTGGCATTTTAGAGCAGCTTACTCACTAGGTATTACTTGTATTATTTGAACTATTGATGTGAGTTATTTTACTATCTCTTCCAGTCCTGAAATACACCCCTCTGTTTGTGATACTCGGGCCTAGCGCCTGGCAGAGGAGGGAAGCCTTCAGTCCCACCTTACTTATTTTGGCCTCATGCATCTGCCTTGATTACTTCAGAAGAGGAAGAGATGTCCCCCTGAATCTCTTTAACTTTGGCAGCATGTGCCTCTGACACCCCTGTGAGTTTGCCATGGCTGTTAGTATTTTAGTATATTTACTCATTTTTCCCCTGCTTGGGAGCAGTTCTTGCCATGGGAGGATCAAGTCACTGCAACCTCCCTGTGAGAGGGGCCATCACAGAGGGTACTTACCCAGATGCACTGTGATTGACGGAGTTCTTTGTGGTCTTTTACCCTTTGCTAGCAGATCTTTAGCTGAATGTCTTTTCACCCCTACCCATCAGCCCTACTTGTTTGCTTGTGCTGTTTTAGTTGGATTGTCACTTCTGTTTCCCTGTTTGTTCTGTGTGCACTATGTCATGGATCCAGGTTGTATTTTCTCAATCAGTTGTTTCCTTCATTTCCCTCTCCACTGTTCCTTTACAAGCCTCCTACAAATAGAAACAAAGGATAGGGGCTCTCTATGAGCGCGCTACAGCAAGGACTAAACGCCCTGCACGCAGCCATCCATAGTCCTGTGGTACCGAGTATTCTCTTATGCCCTGTCTGTAGCACTTGAAGTTCTTTGTTTTATTGACAATATATTGTCATGCCCGCCTCGCCTGCACTCTGGCCCCAACGCATTCGTTTTCTTGGAGCAGTCAGAGCTTGGTGACTGAGGGCATCTGGCCCCCTCAGCCCCAGTGGGCTAGGTGCTGCCCCACAGGTGTTCCCCACCCCTTGTGGTTCCAGCCGCCACTCCCTCTCAGCCCTGCAGAGGCCACAGCACACATGTCACTTCCCACTGCTCTGAATGGCCAGAATTGAGACCCGGCTCACCTCATGTCCCACATGCAGGGAGTCGACTGAAGAATTGTTAGTGATGGGGTCTTGAATAGGCGAAACTACAAAACAAAATATGGTTCAAAGCCGGAGGGTCCTAGGGAAAATTTTAAAGACCACAGGGGATTAATCCCCAACAATAATTTGCTAATGAATGATGAAGCATGTCACCTCTGGTGAGTGAGAGATTTCGTCTTTAAAAGGGAAATGCCCACAGTTAGTTCTGGGGCATGTAGTCATTGGTTCTGTATTACTTTGTTTCTGGTTTATAAACTTCGTAGTAGTGGTTGTCAACACTCTTAAATTTGTGTAATAGACCCAAGGATTTCGTACCGAGTTCTAAATAGGCGGACCGAAGTCCAGCAGCGCCACCGCAGAACAGGCAGACCCCACCCATACCACCTGCATGGATATCAGGGCCATTGTTTATTTATTTATTTATTTAATTGCTTATATCGCGCCAGAATCGACCCATGAGGTATCTCCGCGCTTTTGCTCGCAAGAATTCTGGAATATGTTGTCTCTGTGGAATACCACAGGGAGGGTTATGCTACCTGAAACAAAAGAGTTTTTAAGGCCTTCCTAAAACATAGATGGTTGTCGTTGTGTCTTAGGTCAGATGGAAGTTTGTTCCACATGGTTGGGCCTATAAATGATAGGGCACGTCCACCTTGTCTGACTTTTTTTATAGTGGGAATTTCCAGTAGACATTGGTTGCTGGAACGTAATAGACGTTCAGGTTTGTATATCTGAAATTTTTGTGCCAAATATCTAGGGCCTTGCCCATAGAGGCATTTGTGCACTAAACAGCAGATTTTAAATGTAACACGTTGTCGTATGGGCAGCCAGTGAAGGTGTCTTAACAAGGGTTTGGACGGGGTCCTTGCGGGAGCATTTAGAATTAGTCTGGCCGCCGTATTTTGGACCACCTGCAAACGATTTAACGCCTCCTCATTTGCTGATATGAGGAGGCCGTTGCAGTAGTCTAAGGGGTGCCGCTCGAGCTGCGTGTGGAGTGTTGTACTGTGCTTGTGGACGCTCTGGGGGCAAGAACTGCAGCGGAGCCCTCTAATTTGACTATCCTGCGACCTGGGAGCATATCGGCTCGGTCACCTCGGCAGGGGGAGAGCCTGAACTGCCATCTGCCTTGGGAGCGGGACTGCGAGGTCCAGAAGTGCTAGCGCCGTCCACCGCGCGCACCTGGTTCCTCTTCCCGCCCCCTTCTCCCTCCGACCTGCCTGGAAACCTTTAAAACTCCTCGCGGCCCCCGCTGGCGCGGGTGCCGCTCGAGCTGCGTGTGGAGTGTTGTACTGTGCTTGTGGATGCTCTGGGGGCAAGAACTGCAGCGGAGCCCTCTAATTTGACTATCCTGCGACCTGGGAGCATATCGGCTCGGTCACCTCGGCAGGGGGAGAGCCTGAACTGCCATCTGCCTTGGGAGCGGGACTGTGAGGTCCAGAAGTGCTAGCGCCGTCCACCGCGCGCACCTGGTTCCTCTTCCCGCCCCCTTCTCTCCTCCTCCATTTTAACCACGCCTGGAACGCGTACGCGGGACGCGCGCGGACGACGAAGCGGGCGAAGACCGGCCCAAGAGCGGGCCCGTTTGTGCCCGTTCGTGACCGGCAGTGACCGGACCGGGCTACCCCCCTAAATCTTCCTGCTGCCTGATTTCCTGTGGATCATGGTCGGTCGCGAAACCAGGAGCAAATCTCTGCTGGCTGGAGGATCTCAATCTGCCGCAGGAGGTATGGAGAAGTTTCTTACTAGGGCTAATAACATTATTGACAAAGAAATTGTCACACTGGAGAAACGACTGTCCAAGGAACTAATGTCTCTTAAACGTTCTAGTATGGGCCCTTTAGCTAATGCTAAAACTCCTGAAAGACCTACTGACTGCTTGCCTGTGGTGGATGCCCAACTTTTACTTCCCGATTCTGCCCCCCCGCTAAGTGTAGATTCTGTTGTTATATCTAATCCCTCCATCATCGTAGCTGATTCTAGCCATGTCTCTGATTGTGCAAATGTTTCCTTTACCTCTGTAAATGATGGAAATTCTACCCTCCTTACAACTCAGGGGGGGAAAGAAGGGGCTATTAAGAAACGGAAGAGACAATATAACAGTAAGGGTAAAAATACCGGGAGGGCATCTAAAACAGCTAGAATAGATGGAGCATCTGTATTGTTGAATTCCAACGGTGAAGGGAGCTCACCCAGTAACGATATTTCTATGGATAAAATAGCAACCCTACTAAAATCGATTATTTTTCCACTAGAGGCCAAACTAGATAGGCTTGATTTCAGAATGTCTAATATAGAGAAATCAACTGCTATACTTTTAGCTAACTCCTCCAAGCCTAATAGTTCTGGTCTCCCTCCTAGCATGCCTACTCCCCAAATTATTCCTCCAACTACTGTGCCCCAAATTCCTGTTTCAACGACCGTGAGCACCCAACCTGCTCCCCAAGTTTCTAACTCGGTTAGCCTAGTTGCCCCACAGAATATTCAAGGCCCCCCCCCAGGTTTGCATATCCCACCCGCACTTATGTCTATCGATACCCAAGGGCCTCCACCCGAAGATCTCAAAACACCAAGAACTAGACGGCCTGACCTCCCACCGGAGGCCAGCCGGTTTATGGTAATTCTGGCAGGAGCACCTCCATTAGATAGGGGTGAAACTGAAACCTTTAACTCCCTTAAAAACCAAGTTATAAAATGGCTTAATTGGAACCGACCCTTACCGGCACACCTGCACAATGAAGTTATCATGGTGAGGAGGGTACCATGGATTGGTAAAACCCCTAAATCCATTAAGGGAGATTGTATCACTGTCAGTTTTAGAGACCCACGTACAGTGTCTTACATATGTGCGGGTGTTAATAGGTCATTAGATTCTACTATCCAGACTCTCCCTGTCTCCTTTTTCTTCCCACCACCTATTAACCCCATGTACTATGATGGAAGCAATGAGTGGACTAGGGTTGAACGTAGGGGAAGGCCTTTTCGCCCAAGACACACCAGATTGCCCCCATTTCAGACCCCGCAGAACACCTTCTGGGATTATAATCGATATAGTTGTCTTGATGGGCTTGAAGGAGTCGACTGACTACCCAGTGTTTACACCACTGTTCCCCCTCTACCCAACTAGACTAATTCTGTCGATAGCGGGGTTACTGTGGAGTATTACACCTTACCAGTAACGGTTGGCAAAATAACTTCTGATCTACCCGATCTGATCCCCTTAACTCTCGATAAACCAACTGAAGTCCACCTTTCACCACCCGATGAGGCTATTGCTGATAGGGGATGTACAATGATTTCTCCCTTAGAAGAGATATCTACCACAAGTGATCAAGGGTATTCCATGGTGAGCTGGAATATAGCTGGCTGGCGTCAGAGAGCTTCGGCTCTAGGGTGGAGAGAACTTATTCTTGGGTTTGATATTTTATGTTTACAGGAAACATGGTCCACTATAGACATTCATTTTGATGGTTTTGTTTCTTATAATTGTGTTGCCCAGGAATCTGTTATGGGGAGGGCAAAAGGGGGCCTGCTTGTTCTTATATCAGTTGATCTCCCGATAACTGTAGGTTCATATTCTACTGTTGGCACACATTCACAAATTCTGCAATTACAAGCCAAAAAGGGTAGGAACACTTTACTGATCAATAATTACAATAACACATTTGATCCTACCAGCACCCTGGTTGTGGACGAACTGGAACCTTCTTAAATAAAATCTGTAATAAATCCCACACATCTTACGACATCATATGGGGAGGGGACTTCAACATCAGAACGTGCCCGCACTCTCAAACCCCAGTTTGTGGGTTTGATGGGGATTCGGGGGAGAATTTAGCACATTTTCAACACTCCCCATATGGGACTTCCCTTAATGGTCTTCTGTTAAAATTTGATTTAGTTATTCACCAACCAGCTCTTGATAAAATGGGCAATATTGTTCCAACGTTCAAAGGGAGGGATACTGAGTCGGTTATTGACCATTTGTTGATTTCAACCCTTTTGGTGCCATTCTGTACAGTGCCAATCATTAAGGACTATTGTCTGAGCGATCATAATGCCCTAACTATGTCTATTCTTATCTGGGGCCCCAGAATTACGCCTACAGGCAGGGTTGTTGACAATATTGTTCCAAGTAGGCCTAATGGAACCCGGATAAAGTGGTGTACGGAAAAATCAGAAAAACTACATAGTACAGCTGTGGTAGGTGGTTCCAGACAGATATTTCGCTGTCTGGAAGTCAATGCCCCCCCTATGGGTATTATAGCGGATTTTGAGGATCTTGGCACTATTATTAATAGAATTTTTACTAACAATAAGATCAATTCTAGACGGGATAAGGTTGGCTGGTTTGACCAAGCCTGTACAACAGCGCTAAAAACTCTTAAGCAAGCACTGTCCAATCTCCCAAGAGACAGGGAAGTGATTAAAACCTTGAGGTCCAATTATAACATAGAACTTAAACGCAGGAAAAACGAACTCCGGGAACAAGCCTGGGACAATTTGGATTGTGCTGCAGCTCTCCGGGACTGTAAATTGTTTTGGAGTACTATTAATGCCCCATTCCTCCAGAAAGAAGATTTCCCAGTACTTACCGCATTAGTAAGCGAAGATAGCTGGGTCCGATATTTTTCAGGAATTTTTGACCCCCCCCGAGGAGTCTTATGATAAAATCTGTATGAATCCCCAGCTGACCCCGCAGCCTTTGGGAATCACCATCCGAGAAGTAGTCACGGCAATTAATTCTAGTAAAGGAGGTAAAGCCCCAGGACCCGACGGGGTCCCAATAGATCTATACAAACATGATCTGGCCCTTTGGAGCCCCCTATTGACCCAGGTCTTTAATGCTGCCACTGATTTCTCCACCCCGGCAACCTGGAGTGAATCCGTTATTATCCCGATTTATAAGAAGGGAGATAGAGGGGAGGCCAAAAACTACCGTCCCATCTCCCTTTTAGACTCCTCCCTTAAAATCATGAGCCGGGTACTACTGCTACGCCTGGAGGAGTGGGCGACCGATAATAATATCCTGGCACAATCCCAATATGGCTTTAGAAAGGGTTTGGGGACCATTGACCAGTGCATCAACCTCAACCTTTTAATAGGTAAATATACTAAGGTCAAATCCGGTTCCTTATTCCTTTGTTTTGCGGACCTCTCTAGTGCCTTCGACCTGGTGAATCATTCCCTGCTGTGGACAACCCTTCTTGATATGGGAGCACCCTCAGCTATTATCCATTTCTTAGCTAGGTTATATTCCAACCTTTCCACACAGATTCGATATGGACCAGCAGGAGAGTGTACGAGAAAGATTATGGTAAAATCAGGCATTAGGCAGGGGTGCGTATTGGCCCCCTTGCTTTTTTCCCTTTTTATTAATTCTATGGAACAAGAATTAAAACAGGTCCAAGCAGATGCACCACAAGCAGGTGGCCTACCAATTCCAGTGTTGTTATATGCGGACGACACTGTTTTATTATCTAGAACCCCAATCGGCCTCCAGCGGCTAATGAACTGTTTTTATGATTTTATTCAGGGCAAGAAACTCAAAATTAACAACTCTAAAACATTCATAATGGTCTGTGGCAAAAAGGTGAATCACCCTAAGTCTTTCTATTTTAAAGATAACAGAATTGAGGTTGTAGATAACTTCTGTTATCTGGACATTACTTTTAACAGTCGGGGCTCATGGACACCTGAACAAATTAACATAAAAGCCAGGATGGGGAAGGCTTCACTAGGTGTCTTCCGTTTTGCCAATAAACTGGGCAGCCGACGGATTCCAGCAATGTTAAATATTTATAGACACAGATGTTCATCAATAGCGCTTTATGGTTCAGGGGTATGGGGGTACGGGTCTAACAAAGACTTGCAAATTCTGGAAAATTTGTTTTTGAAACGGTTACTTTGTTTACCTTCATCGGCATCTAACTACCTGGTCCACGAGGAACTAAGGTTGGACCATATAGCCGATTTAATCGAATTGAGACCTCTCCTGGTATGGAGGTCTATTTGGCTGAAGGACGAAACAAGTTTCACAAAGAGCATTATCAAAGATTGTTTGTTTTTGGATAATTTCAAGAATATACCATGGATAAAGTATGTGACCACTACTTTTAAAGAACTCTTTGATTTGGATGTACGTAAAGATCCTGAGATTGTAACTACTTTATCCAAAAAGGAGGTGAAAGAAGAATTTATGAGGGTAAAATTCGATAAACGGAAAGCAGATACAAGTAACTACTCAACCCATGCTTTCTATTCCTCCAATGCAAACGAGGGTCCTGGTTTGCCTACCTATCTTAAAATAATCTACAGGCAATCTCACCAATTCGTCCTATCCAGATTTAGACTTGGTATTGTCCACAATCTTGTGGCCTTTCCAAAGATGAAAAATTATCCAACATCTGCTTGTCCATGTGATGGATTAACCAAACAAAGTACCCTTCATTTTATGTTAATCTGCCCCCTTTATAAAGCCCTACGTATTGTTTATCTGAAACCGTCATTTAAAAAATATTCTGTGTCTTCTACTTCAAATGCCATGAAATTGTTATTTTCGCTTGCTAGCCCGGATCTGTGTTTTTTTATCGCAACCTTTATCCTGAAATCTGTTGCTGCAAGAAAAAGTATGGTTTTTTAGCTATTTTTTCGTTTTTTTATTGCTTGACTTCTGTATGCCCTGAAAACAACCCATGATGATATGTACTTTCCCTGTGTAATGTTACATGTACGATTTTATTTGTGTACTTTTATGACGTTTTTTTTAAACTGTTGAATAAAGTTTATAAACTGAACAAGGGTTTGGACGGGGTCCTTGCGGGAGCATTTAGAATTAGTCTGGCCGCCGTATTTTGGACCACCTGCAAACGATTTAACGCCTCCTCATTTGCTGATATGAGGAGGCCGTTGCAGTAGTCTAAGCGGCTTATCACCAGGGCCTGTACAAGGGTCTTCCTGTGGTTGTCAGGCAGCATAGGGAAGATTCGCCTTAACTGTCCAATTGTTCTAAAACAGGCTCCTGTGACATAGTTAGCATGCTCCTTTAAGCTCAAGTTCTGATCCAGTTTCACCCCCAAGTTCTTAACAGTTGGCTTTGGGCATGGGACGGGGCCAAGATCTAAAGGCCACCAGTCGGGAGACCAGAGCATGCTAGCTTTCCCAAATAGCATTACCTCGGTCTTCCCGACGTTACACTGGAGGCAGTTGGTAGCCATCCAGTTGGATACTGCTCTCATGCCCTCGGCAAAATTGTTCTTCACATCGGGCGTAAGAGAGTTGAAAGGGAAAAGCAGCTGGGTGTCATCAGCATATGACACTGGAGTGAACCCAAACCTTCTCACAATCTCTGCAAGGGGGGCCACATACACATTAAATAATGTGGGGCTTAGGCATGAGCCCTGTGGCACCCCCTTAGTGAGTACCCCCGAGGTGGAACGATAGGGTCCCATGCTAACAGTTTGTGAGCGGCCGGAGACAGCCCTAACCCAGTCTTGTGTCGGCCTGAACTTCGGCGCAGAATACGCCAACCCTTGCAGCCGTTGAGCAGTTAGACTGCCTGGGTACAGGCATCTTCTTCCCGCTCTGGCCTCCTAGCTTCCACCTTTTTCAATTTGTGGTGGTTGCAATTTTCACTGTTCAATCCACCCCACCAACCACGCGCGCAATTAGAATGATCTGAGAGTTGTCAGTCTAGTTGAAACAGATAGGCAAATGTCACAGCTTCATCACATCATATACAGTAATGCTCTTTTAAAACTGTTCACAATGTTATTATCATCTAAACAAAAATCACCAGACACGAAAATCGTGGTATGGAATATTGCAGGTAAGAATATTGTTTTCTTAAATGTTTATTACCATTATTTAAATATAGTGATACATAATATAGATTTTGTATTCTTTTGTAATGTTTAATGAATGTGCGTTTTAAGTTATTAACCCCTTGCATGCTGATGACGGCCCCCATCCGTCATGCACTATGGCGCTCGTGTGCTGATGACGGCTGAGGGCTGTCATAAACCCGCCCACTCGCGATTTCGCCGCACAGGCGCAGAATCGCGGCAGCATGCAAGGGGTTAATATGTTAATTCAAGTTATTTGTAATTTTTACGAAGTTTATTTTTTTGGACAACATTTAAAGCTTTGTTTTTGAGTTAATTCTTTTTCTCTTTAAAATACTGGCAAGTTGGGAAACTGGGTGAGAAGAAATTTAAATATATATATTTTTAAAATAGACTCTTTTTATTAAACATTTTATCAGTACGCACATCAGCAGTCTCAAACTCTCCCCCATTTCCAGGGCAACCCCGACTTTGGTATAATACCTCTTCCGCCCTCTGGCACCAGTCTAGGTCGTTTTCCGAGTCCGCTATGTTCGGCGGCCTACTCTGCCCCCAGATCCTCACTATATTTCTTTCTGCTGCCTCAGCTGTCAACATGAGCCATATTTTCATTTACTTGAGCCTCACTTCCTCACCTGGTATATGTGTGAGAAGCCACCTAGCCTCTGTCGACACATCGCGGCCCACAACCCAAGAAATGACCTGCGCCCCTTCACTGCAATGTCACTGGATTTTCGGGCATTTCCATAGCATATGAAAGATGGAACCCACTATGCCACAATCCCTAGCACAGAATGCTATATCATCCCCCTCCCCCCAATCGGTGCAGGGGGGATCTGGAGTAATACGATCTATGTAATATCCTCAATTGCACCAAAAAGAAGCGGGCATGAATTACCACCTCTCTGGGACTTTGGATTGACTCAGTCTTCGATCAATCCCAACTTGCCCTCTAATGCTTTCTGTAGCTTCTGCAGGGGGTCAGGGGAATTATTCATTAATTTCCTGTAGCTCATGGAAGTCACTTTAGTGGTCATTGGATCTGACACCTGTCGATCCTCCAATGGAGTTGACTCAGGCAGTTGCTATCCCACCAATATGTGTTGCCTAAGTGCAAGTCCTAACTGTAGATATCGGAATCCTTCAAAGTCTGCTATCTCGAACTCCGTCTGCAGCTCAGCAAAGATAATCAATGCCTTGCAGCGCCCATCTCAAGAAACCCTATAGCCTTCCAACCTCCCTTAGAAGGTCACTATCCCATAGAGGCGTCCGATTTGTCAGCTTTCCCTCCCATCCCAAAACTCTGGTGGCTTCTTGTCATGCCCTAACCACTGTCTGAGTATGGGCCGGCCACACCCCTTCCTGTCTTTTCCTGGATGATCCATTTTGGATAGCCCCGTCTGCCCATGGCTTTGTGGTCAAGTCCATATGCTTGTTCATCTCTGTCTATAAACATGCAATAGTTGTTTGCGACCAACTGGGTGGCCCACTAGTACTTGCGCACGTCTGGGACTGCTAGCCTCCCCTTGAACATGCCTCTTTGTAGCTTTCCAAGGGCAATCTGCAAGCTGCTGCCATCCCATTGATGTTTGCGTAGTTCTGCTGTCGAGAGTCCTGAAAAAGTCTGGAGGTATTTTATTAAGGGTATTTTGTAGCACAAAAAACAGGCGAGGATGGACCATCATCTTAAAAAGCACGTCCCTAGCCTTCAGGGACACCAAGAGTGCATATTTTCATTTTTATACATTTGTTTACTGTTTGTTATATGTAATTGGTTAAACTAATAATTATGTAAATGATTTAGCTGTTACATCATATTGAAAATGATGGTTTAAATTGGGTCATTAGATTATTCATTATGTAAAATAATACATCACCTAGGGCTAAATGTAGGTCACCAAATACCGGTCGGTAACGGCCGAAATCGGTGGACAACAGCGGAGCTTCAATAGAAGAAGAGGTACACGTGGGTTTTATCAGAACCAAGGCCAATGGTGGCCACCAAGGCCGTGGGGTTTTCAACCACCACCATTTGCACAACATATGCAGGCATTCCCTCCTCATCCTCAAATCCTCCATGACCCGTCTTTTTTAGGACAGGGTCGGGCCGCAGCTATGGGAGAAGAAGAGGACAACAGAATGTTCAGTGGGAAGCAGAGCAGACTTTTCCCAACACCAGGAGCCGGAGAGTAGCTCAGACAACACCCACTGCAGGGACGACAGGAACCTAATAGTGAACCTCAGTTCACGGGATCTGTCAACAGATGAACAGATCCCGTGAACTGAGGTTCAACAGATGAACAAGCAGTCCTGAGAAAAGGGTTGGGTTTTGTACCCACAAATAAGGGGGACCCCTTTGAGACTCGATGTGAATTAGAAATTTTTTTTAGGAAGGTTCGCCTTCACTTTTTCTTCAGGACCCAAGAGAATGATTTGACTACAGAGGGATATGTCAAGTCAAGCAAGCTTTATTCGACGATTGTCATAAAATCATATTCCATATATAAAAAGTACATGTATAAATTTTGGTACATAAAACCAATTTAAAATCAGATTTTAAAACGTCATGAAATAAATAAATAAAATCATTCCATTAACAGTACAAATGTGCGAAATATTACTACACAATTATTAACAAAGATACTTGGCCTACGAGGTTAACTAATATATTATGCTTTCAGGAGACGGGCTCTAATCGTCCATGCCCATCCTAGAAATGTCACCACCGCTATGTACACAAACATATTAGGACTGGTGCGAATGATTCTAACTGCAATCATTCCTCTCCTTGTACCCAGTAACCTACACATCGGTCGTAACCACTTTTGTCTCGGCGCCGCATACATTGGGCACTCAAACAGAAGATGGCCAATGGTTTCAGGAAAATCTGAGCAGGCCGGACAAGCCACTTTGCCCCCACTAGTCCATCTATTAGAGAATGCCCTTACTGGTAGGCTTCCCACTCTTAGCTGAAAGTAGAGCTATGATCGTTTGACCAATACAGGGCTACGCCCCAAGTCTACTTTTACTCCATTAGGACATCAAGTTCCCTCCAAAGTAACAACGTTCGAACAAGCAGTGACCCACGATGTCATGGCCCTATTTGATGAGAACCAACTCAATTTCCAGAACTTGTCCACCAAAGAAAAGTTGCTCTTGCACACCTATCTGAAGACCAGTCCATCATTATCAAGCCGGCGGACAAAGGGGTTGCCACTGTCATTCTGGACATGGCCACCTACCGCCAGGAGTGCCATAGACAATTGGACAACACTAACTCCTACCAACTTCTAGCTAGTGACCCCACCCCCTTCTCCTCACAGAGATTAAGACCTTAGTGGAGGAAGGGAGTTTGGAAGGATGGATTACACCTCAAGAAGCTAAGTTTTTGGTAACAAATAATCCGGTCATGCCCGGTTTTTACTGTTTGCCAAAAATCCATAAACCCGCCAGGCCTCCAGGACGTCCGATCATCTCAGGGATCGGCTCCTTATTGGAGCCCCTGTCCACTTTTGTGGATTTATTTTCTGAGGCCTCTCGCTAAAGAGATGCCCACGTATCTGCATGATACGGCTGACGTCCTTAGACTGTTACCGGAGGTGGAATTCGACGCCGCGACTGACCTACTGGTCAGTTTCGACGTCGAGCCCCTGTATACCTGCATACCGCAGGAAGAGACTCTGGGGGCCATCAGATCCCTTCTTGCCACATGTGATTTAAAGAGTATCACTCCAGTGAATTTTATCGTGGAGTGTGCCAGATTGGCAATGATGGAGAATTATTTCAAATTTGAAGATCAGATTTATCTCCAAACCTCAGGAACATCTATGGGGAGTATTTTTGACCCCAGCCTCGCCAACCTTTATGTTCACTTGTTTGAACAGAATTATGTTCTCAACCATAGCAACCCCTAGTTCCATCAGGTGGTGCTATGGAAGAGATACATAGATGACATCCTTTTGGTTTGGCGAGGTACACCATCAGAGGTGAAATCATTTCATGATTGGCTTAGTAATCAAAATCAGTACCTCAAATTCACTGTTGAGTTTAGCCGGGATGAATTGCCATTTTTGGACATTCTCATCTTCCCTAAAGATGGCAAGCTTGAATGCGAACTTTACAAAAAACCAATGTCCAGGAATTCTCTGTTGTTTTTTAATGGGTGCGCGGAGGGGCGGCATAGGTTGATGGTCGATTTTTGACATCAGAAACTAATATGTTTCGAGCTTTGTGACCTCTCCCCTCAATCCCCGTGCAGCCAATATTCCCCCATTGAGGAGTTTATTTGCCTTTTATTGTAACCACATCTGGGTTACAATCTTTACCCACTTAGCAAATGGCTAGTTTGGGTCCTAAAAGGATTGCAGGTATGGCAGGGTGTTAGTGTACCCTGACCACCCAACTCCTTTTAATATTTTTTGGTCCTGAAGAAAAACCGGTAACTCCCCTTGTTGGTTTGAAACATGTAGACCTAACACATACTACAGATACATTTGGTCCTAATTAAGCCTTCATTGTATCAACATACACTATTTTTAACATTGTCCAGTAGTCTTAGAATAAATAATCTTTGGATAAGTCATACCAGGACAATTTTTAACTCACTGACTTTTTTTCTTTTTCTTCACATTCATCACTCACATACCCGCTCCACTGTATCTCAGGTGTCGCAGCACACCTTGATGGCACTCGGCTGTCAAGGTGGCCCCGATGATGAAGCATGTCACCGACCAGGTCGGTGAGTGAGGGGTTCCTTAAAAACAAAGAAGAACTTCTTCTTTTTCTACATTAGAGTCTCATCCCACCGATATTGGTTTCCTAGCCTTATCTTTGGTGGTACTCCTTATTTTGTTATATAGTTTTTTAATAGTCACCACCCACAGGCTTTACGGGAGAATCTCCCAGTAGGACAGTTTAAGCGTATTCGCAGAAACTGTTTGTCCAAACCTCTTTTTGAAAAACATGCCAGAATTCTATCCAAACAACTACAGGAACGTCTGTATCCCCCTCATCTGGTAAGAAAAGCTTGGAAACGGGCCTCCAATAATATCTGGGAGGCACTTTTGGACAAAAGACCTGAAAATGCGCCCTTGGAGAGGCTGACTTTTGTCAGCACATTCAGTGTCCTCTCCAACAGGATTCAAAAGACAGTGCGAAAACATTGGAATATTCTGAACATAGCCCAAACTAACATTCCGCCACCCTTGTTCTCTTTTAAGAGAGCCCGCAGCCTACGGGATAGTTTGGTCCACACTAGACCTAGATTAAAAGTGACAGGAACATCCAATGCACTGTGGAATATTCCACCAGTACGTGGCCACTTCACATGTGGCTCCTGCAGTGCATGCCCTCAGACGTACAAAGCGGACCAAGTGGACATAGGTACAGGAAATCCATGGCTACTCAGGAAACATACTAATTGCAACACCGAGGGAGTCATATACATGATTACCTGCCCTTGTTCACTAAGGTAAATTGGCCACACTACACGTAAGATGAAGGTTCGAATCAGCGAACACAAAAGCACCATCCAGTGTCACAAACTGTCTACCTGTACGACAAATCATTTTCTGTCAATGAAACATAAGGCAGAAGATTTGAAGTGGGTGATCTTGGAACACCCTTATATCCCACCACACATCAGTGGCAACTCAAAGTTTTTATTCATTAAGGAGCAAAAATTGATTTTTAAGCTCCGCAGTGACAGCAGAGGATTGAAGGATTGAACGATTCCATTCCGTGGATGTCTCTTTAAGCATCCTGTAACACATCCACATCTCCTGCTTGAGTATAGTATAGGAACTGATACAGTAAGCTCCTTGGCTTTTGTCTCAGCTATATCATCTTCAACAGTTAATAGTTTGTAAACAATTGTCTGTAAACTACATTATCACCTTTGACGATTTTGAGTGGTGGTTAGTGCATCCTCTTGCGTGACATTCGCGCTGTACGTTTAATCGCTGAGACCTTCATCTCTATGTTAATATAAAACGCAAATTGAAATATAGCCTTACTCATCTGTATGGAAGCACTAGTCAATTTCAGAAAAATACGCACAACTCTTCATCCATATATCGCATGGACTTGATAGTGGTAACACTGGGAAGGCGTGTTTGGTCATTTGAGTAAGCACAGTGTGTTAGCGTCTCGCTGAATCTTTGACGCGAGGTGGCTGCTGCATAGGCGAGTAAGAACGCATCTTTTTTGCTCACATCTAGTGTTATTTCTGTACATAACAGTAGAGTTGCCGGTTGTTAATGTAAATACAGCTCATCCGGCTAGTGCGGCTGCGCATTGTATGAGCGTCTCGCCGTTTCCATGACGCAAGGCGCCCTATCCCTAACGCGCATGCGCTAATTGACAGCTGCCATTTTTGGGATGTTCTATGTTCACCGAATCTTTAACACAAGGCGGCTATTGTACTAGCGCAAAAGCAAGCATCATCATCGCCTCGAGTTGGGGTTATCTTTTGAACATAATAGCGCATTTGACAGTTGTTCATTGTTATGCCAGTTCGTCCGGTTAGTGCGGCTGCGCGGTGGATGAGCGTCTCGCCCTTTCCTTGATGCGAGACGCCCTATCCGTAACGCGCATGCGCCAAATGTCAGCGGCCGCATTTTGCTGAGATCACGTGTTTACCGAGACCATTCTCATGCGCAGGCCTGAAGTATGAGCCACGAATACAATTGGCTACACACATGCGCTATGAGACAAGCTCTTCGTAATCACAAATTAGTTTCTAGTTTGGCGGGTAATACTGAGCTAAACGAGGCTATCATCCAATTAACCCCATTATAAAACGGAAGAGGCCAGTCCAGTCGGTACCTCCATTTCCTCTCGGATGACAGAGAGAGGTACCGACGGACAGGTTAGGTCCTTCCTTTCTCTTTGGGGCTATCAACACCTCTTTAAAGGAAATAGAACACAACAAGCAAGGTCCAGTCTCTGACCCTGTAACAACTAGGTTTTTATTTAATCAAACCTGATATGGGTATGGGAGTATAGTGAATAATTCTCTAACTTTCTACTCTCTTATGGTTTAATTTTTGTAGCTGCTAGGAGCATGTGCTCCTTCTTTCTCTTTTGCCAATAGCTGTGTGATTGGGACCATGGTTTATAATGATAGCGTCCACACCTAGATTGTTAGAGTTTGGATGTAACAGCTATTAGCTGGGGCATATACAACTTTGGTATTTATGCCTCATTCTTCTTCTTTACACATTAGAGTGGGCCTCATATTCCCGAGCGGTTGCCGGGTGAGGTGAGGTCGTCTCCCACGCAAAGCGGGGTGAGTATTCACAGAGAGGTCATTCTTTCTGTGATAGAGTTAGTATGCTCATGAATAAGCGGAGTATAATATACTTATGCTAGTGTGTTGTCTGTACAGTTTCTTTGTAAATATGTGGATATACATGTAAATATGTGTCTGTTTTTGTATGTTTTCTTTAACAGGATTAAGACAAAATTTACTTCTTCCAATGCACATTGGGGCTCCAAGTTTCTGGTAGATATAAGCATTTTATATATAGTAAAACACTATTTTGGTTATATGTTTGCACATTTCACGTTTTCATGTTGCAGTAGCTTATTATCATCAAGGTCCTGACGAAACCCAGATAGATTTCCAATTTGGCTGAAACATGTTGACCGTCCTGCACAGCGCCATAGTGTAGTTATATATTTAGGCTACCCAGCGTGGTTTTAACTTTGACACTTAGACAATCCTCATTAAACATATTTTTTGTCTAAGTCGTTAATTTTAACTTTGACTTCACCATAGCACTGCACTATACACCTTTAGCACTACCCTCTGAGTAACACTCTGGCTAGAGTTTCTATTTCACATCCATATCCGCACCGTCATTTGATGGTTTGGGCGGCTTGTTGGATGGATTAACAAATCCCACATGATGAGATTCCGCCAGAAGGGTGGGCTGATGGGAATATCTCAGCCAGTTGTAACTCATTCACTTTTTGCATGAGTCCTGTTGATTTCTAAGTTACCAGTACAGCAACACTCAGAGGACCGGTCATTTCTGTTTACTTTGTTTCACCCCCTTGATTGAATATGAATCATACATGTTGTTTTCAGCCATAATGTATCTATGTATTTATGTTGTATTTCTAGAGCACACACTTAGCCTAAAGGCAGCGCAGCGCTGTTCATGGTTAAAGTCCAGCATTATGTCAACAAGGGATAAAAAAAGATAGCTGGGCCTGGACGGTTATTGTATTGTGATGTAGTTCTTTAAAGAGGAGCGTCTTTAACTTTTTCCTGAATTGGAGCAGTATTGGGACGGTCCTCATTGATACGAGTATGTTTTTAGGTGTTGGTGTGCCAAGAACCTCAGCATGATGAGTTTGTCTGCAAGATTAGCGAGATGCTGGTTGTGATGGAATAGTAAATGATACGGCTGGTTTTGAAGATGTTTGTGGGCAGGAGGATCCAATCATAATATTGGCTTTTAGCTTGCAGTGTATGACATTTCTACAGCACAATCCTTCATAAATATATGTCTGCTCTTTCCCTTTTTTCTCCTTCCCTGACTAGAGACATATTTTAGATAGTGCTTATGTGCTTGTTGGTTGACACATTTTCACATAAACCATATAAGTGAGCAGGTTGGAAATCGGTCTTGAAGAACCATTGTGTTTTTGTCCACTTATCCTGGTTCCCTATCTTGCAGTGCATCGTGGCTCTCTAGTGATGAAGAGATGTGATAAGGTGGCACCAGCAAGTGACAAGAGAAGGACTGGCAGGAGGAATCGGAGTAATGAAGATTACGGTACAGTAATTCTTTGATGCCCTCAAGGGTCATGTTCGCGTTATAAAAAACGTTTTTTTTTAATCAATAAATACTTATGCACATTCACATGGGTGAGACACTGACATCTTGAGCCCGAAGCCTAGCTCAGCTCGAGGTCCTCTTGGACCCTTGAACCCCAGACGAGAAAAGCTTTCATAGGAGGCAATGTGGCAAAATCACTACAGCTTCTAACAGTACAACATGGGTAACCAAGTTCGAATGCCGGCAAACCTACTTGTGCTGAAAAAAGGTGTAACATAGTCTATGAAGCACTTTTACATCATTGAGCATGGTTCTCCCTGGGTAAAACTGCCAAATGTGGATTCTGCCTGTCGACCACGCTTTAAGTTAATCCTCCAAGAAGTAACAACCTTAACCCATTTAGTAGCTGAATTGCACATTGTGAAACTGGAAAACCTCAGGTCAATTCTAGCTTCGCTGTTAACTAAATTGTGTAATCCTAAATAAATACTTTATTTTAGTGATTCCCTTTTTGTTCACTATCACAAATGAGAGTGCCCTCAAATATGTGAGTGCAGGATGTGTGCTGTACAGAAAGATCTCTTGTGTTTGACTTGATAGCCTTTTATCAGAGCCATCAGAATTATGCAGTGCTGCAGAGGTTTTTTTTTTTTGCAGAAGTATGGATTTGCCAAATTATCGGACATCGTCTGCACAATTTGCACATTTTATACAAAGAAAAATGTTGTTTCTAGCTCGAACGGATCAAAAGTAAAATAAAATGATGTGACTTTTTGTTGCACAGCAGAAGGCACTTCACACTGGCCACCTTTCAGTTGCTTATTGCTATATTATGAGTGTTACAGTCGTACTAATGAGGTAAAACATCTGTCCAGACAGTGTTAAAAGCATTAACTGACACTATCTCAAATTGTGCTACATTATGCCACATAATGTGCATTTTCTTGCTGCATAAATCTTTACACCCTGCCTCATAATGTTGTCCTCCCTTGCAGCATAATTCCAGTGATTCTGCCTATAATGTTGCATCATCTAAAGTAAGACTTTAGGCCACTTATAAAGTGCACGGTACAACTGGCTTGCCTCTTAGTACACTAAGAGCATTGTCACCAGGGAGGGGACGAGAATGTTTCTCAGTACACGTTTAAAATCTGTCACGTTTAACAGTGGCGGTTGGCATCTACGGGGAGAGGGAGGGCAGGGTGGGTGCAAAATATTATAATAAAAATCAAATAAAATGTACCTAACGCAGCGTCTTCACTCCGGACCTCTTCTTTGCATGAATTGTAACCATATGCTGGAACTCCCTTTCCCAATCCTGGTGCTGCGCTCTTGCAGCATGGGAGCAGCGCCCTGATTGGACGGAGCGACCGCACTCTGCGATCCACAGCGCACTTGAGGCTTGCACTTATCCAGGTGTCTTAAGACACCTTAAGTGGCTGGCCGTTGCAAGACAGTCAGGCAAAAATACATGCGCACTTTAAACAGTGCATAAGACAGCTCAACCTCCTCCCTGCTGCTATCAGTCAGCAGCGGCCCTGCCCATGTCCTAACGCTCAGGACAGTAGATGAAAAATAAAATGGTAATGACTACCATTTTATTTTTCAGCTCTGAGGCTTTGAAGGGGATTTTAAGTAAGACAACGCTCCTCCGCTCCAACGGACGAGCCCCCCCTAACTTTTGATAAATACTTTTCAATGCAGGGATTTAATTTGATGCACTATGGTGACACGCTTCTGCATGTTAAAAAAATGCATAACATTTTTTTTAAACACTGTATCATAAAATGATCTTTGTGGCATGATTTTCTCGATCATGGATGGATAATTTCAGTCACGACTCACGCTCAGCACCTAGGGCCAGAGTCGACCCTTGGCTCAGTTTTCCCTTTAATTTGAAGGCTCGCCCACTTCTAGTGGCAACTAATACCCTGAGGCAGCATCGCTACAGGGGTTGGGTATGAAATGCTCGTTATTTACACTTTCCAAAAGACCCAGTCCGGGTTGGGGACTCCTAATTTATGGAGTCAAAAATGGCTTTATTCTGTCTCCTGTCTAAAAATTGCCTCTGGACCGCGCCCAGCGCCAGACCCCCTGCCCCTCGCACTGCCCAGCCCCCCCGCGTTACCTATGATGCTGCCACCCTCCTAGCCCTTAACCCCGGCCGCTCCCCCAACTGCGTCCAAGCCGCTCCTGGACGCACCCATGGACCGTTCTCCTGCCTATCCTGCAAATTTAGCGGCACCGACAACATCTCCGCTGCGACCACAACACAGATTCCCGACCCCAACCACCTAGAATGCATCCTTCTCAACACCCGCTCGGTCCACAGGCACGCCATTGAACTTTGGAACCTACTAGACACCATCTCTCCTGACGTCGCCTTCCTAACGGAAACATGGATGAACGCTTCCTCCGCCCCTGACATCGCCATCGCTATCCCTGAAGACTATAAGATCACTCGCAAGGACCGCACCGACCATACAGGAGGAGGAATCGCTATCGTCCATAAGAAATCCATCCGCATCTCAACCAGCTCTGATGCCAACCTCGCCAACTCCGAACACCTTCACTTCCAGATCCACATCGACCCCACGACCACACTCAGAGGCACCCTCCTCTACAGACCACCAGGACCACGCGCAAAATTCAGTGAAGACATCACGGACTTCATCACCCCACACGCACTCCCCTCCAAAGACTACATCCTCCTGGGAGACCTCAACTTCCACCTTGAAAAGAGCAACGACCGCAACACCGCCACCCTCTTAGACAACCTCGCCAACCTCGGACTTAAACAACTGGTCACTTCCCCCACACACATCGCAGGTCACACTCTCGACCCCATCTTCACCTCCAGCAACCATGTCTCCTTCAGCCACACTACAGATCTCCTCTGGACTGACCACAGCTGCGTTCACTTCACCTACAACAAGCCGAAACCCATCATCCACCTCCAACCAACTCTACAAAGAAACTGGAACAAAATCACCACAGAGCAGATCTCCACATCACTCCTTCAAACCTCCCCAGCCCTCTCTTCTAATGCCAACGAAGCCGCCTCCAACCTCACCCTTTGGTTATCCAACACCGCCGACACCTTAGCACCACTGAAAAAACGTCAACACAAACTTGGCATCAAGAAGGCTTCATGGTTCAACGACGACCTCAAGAAATCCAAGAAACTGTGCCGCTCCCTTGAAAAGGCCTGGAAAAAAGACCCATCCACCAGCAACAAGGACGCCTTCAAAAGCGCCACCCGTACTCACCACCAACTGATCCGAAAAGCCAAGAAAACAGCATTCAAAGATTGACTTGACAACAACGCCCACAACAGCAAGGAACTTTTCAACATCGTCAAGGAATTTTCCAACCCCTCGGCCAACTCCAACGACATCACCCCCTCTCAAGCCCTCTGCGACTCCCTAGCCTCATTCTTCCACAACAAGATTGCAGACATCCACAACAGCTTCGACAACCAACCCGGAAGCCAACCCACCCCACCATCAACTGACCATCTTCCCCCCGTTAACACCCTTAACGCCTGGAACCCAATCTCCACTGAGGACACCATCCGCCTGATGAACTCCATCCACTCAGGATCCCCCACAGACCCTTGCCCCCACCACATCTTCAACAAAGCAGACTCCGTCATAGCTCCGCACCTCCGAGACGTCATCAACTGCTCCTTCAACTCCGCTACCTTCCCAGAAGATTGGAAACACGCTGAACTCACCGCCCTTCTGAAAAAACCAACAGCAGACCCCACCGAACTCAAAAACTACCGCCCCATCTCGCTTCTTCCATTCCCGGCCAAAGTCATCGAGAAAGCTGTCAACAACCAGCTCGCCGCCTTCCTCGAAGACAACAAATCACTCGACCCCTCACAATCTGGCTTCCGAGCCAAACACAGCACTGAGACCGCCCTCATCGCAGCAACAGACGACATTCGAACTCTACTGGACAATGGAGACACAGTCGCCCTCATCCTCCTCGACCTCTCTGCAGCCTTCGACACAGTCTGCCACAGCACCCTTTTACAACGCCTCAGAAACATCGGAATCCAAGGTAAGGCACTGGAATGGATCACCTCGTTCCTCACCGGAAGAACCCAGAGAGTCCGCCTCCCACCATTCAAGTCCGAGGCCTCCGAAATCATCTGCGGCGTACCACAAGGATCCTCACTCAGTCCCACCCTCTTCAACGTATACATGAGCCCCCTCGCGGCCATCGCCCGCCAACACAACCTCAACATCATCTCTTACGCGGATGACACTCAACTGATCCTATCTCTCACCAAGGACCCCAGCACCGCTAAAACTAACCTACACGAAGGAATGAAAGAAGTCGCCGAATGGATGAAACAAAGCCGTCTGAAACTGAACTCAGACAAAACAGAAGTCCTCATCTTAGGTAAATCCCCCTCTGCATGGGACGACTCCTGGTGGCCGGAAGCCCTCGGAAATGCACCCATCCCGACAGACCACGCACGGAACCTTGGCGTCATCCTGGATTCTTCACTCTCAATGAACAGACAAGTCAGCGCCGTATCCTCTTCCTGCTTTAACATTCTTCGCATGCTCAGAAAAACATTTCGCTGGATCCCCCCCGAAACAAGGAAAACAGTCACCCACGCTCTAGTCACGAGCCGACTGGACTACGGAAACACCCTCTACGCAGGTACCACCGCGAAACTCCAGAAGAAACTACAACGAATCCAAAACGCCTCAGCCAGGCTCATATTAGACATCCCACGCAACGAACACATCTCCGGTCACCTTAAAGACCTCCACTGGCTACCCGTCAATAAGAGGATCACTTTCCGACTGCTTACCCACGCACACAAATCACTCTACGACATCGGACCAGATTGCCTCAACTCTCGACTGTCCTTCTACACCCCCTCCCGCCATCTCCGCTCTTCCAGCCAAGCCTTCGCCACTGTACCTCGCATCAACAAGACCACCATGGGAGGCAGATCCTTCTCATACCTGGCTGCCAAAACATGGAACTCACTCCCCGCTCACCTTCGCCTCACCCAGAATCACCTAGCGTTCAGAAAGCAGCTTAAAACGTGGATATTTGACAAATAATCCACCTCCCCTTCCTAAGCGCCTTGAAACCCTCTGGGTATGTAGTGCGCTATATAAATGTTCTGACTTGACTTGACTTGACTTGGGTAAAATACATTCCTCCGGCTTTGTTTTTTATCTCCTAGTTTTAAAATGTTGGCATGTGTTCAACATATTGTTTAATGTGTATGTTTTTGTGGCTGCAAGGGTGTGTAAGAAACAGTGTGTCCAAGAGTTAGACACTGGGAACCATGGATGAAGGTTTTTTTTCTGTTTGTATTGCTTCCTTGTGTGACTTTTTAACTTGTACATTTGCATTTTTTTCTGTTTGTATCTTTTATGTAATGCATGTAATCCAAAGTGCTTATGTATCGCAGCTGGTTCTTATATAAAGCCCTCTGACACCTTCGGGTAATGTTCGCGCTATATAAAATCGCATGAAATTAAATAAAAATAAAATAAAAAAGAAACAGCAGGTACCGCTCACCCAAACCAATCTAGTGTCTCTCTACTGCGCATGTCAGCGAAGCTGCGGCCCGTTCTGAGCAACCAGGAGCGACACCGTCCTGCGCATGCGCACTACCAGTGACACTAACCTACTCAGTCAGATTCTATTCCGCGTCTGCGCAGTAACGGAGTCACTCTTCCGCGCCTGCGCAATAGATCTAGCCCCCACCTTTCTGCACAAACCGAGGGTAAAGGTATCTGTCCTCCCCTAGGTTGTGTATTTTTGTTGCGGTGCTTGCACTGGGGGTCGAGAAGTTTAACTTCAGCCTCAGCCTGGTTAAGGAGCAATCGGTACATTTCTAACTTGCAAGGAAAAGTCTTGCCCCCGTCAGCTGGAAAAAGTGAGTAATGCCCCGCACAGATGTTCTTCATGCAGTGTTTATTGAAACAGAGGGGACGCTAGAGGTGGGAACATGTAAAAGCTGCAATCAAATACAAAACACTAGTAATTATCACACAAATGCGGAATGCAAGTGGATGTATTATTCTAAAATTCCCCCATTTTTTAATGGCACTCAGTTTTTCTGAAGGGTGGAGGGTGAATCAGCCTGGCCAGTTTCGAGCGTGTGAACTTTATTATCTTATATGTTGCAAAAATACACCTGATCTTTTTCAAAGACCTGTGTAATGTTTATTTAACATCAAGAAGGTAATCTTATATTGTTTGTGTTAGCCTATGAATAATTGGATCTTGCACAAAAGGCTTACGAAGATGCTTTAAACGGAGTTTCATTAGAATTCTGCCAATGGGGGGGAAAATATTCAGCTTGCTACAGTTTGCGCTAAAAACCAGCGCGAACCACACCATGAGTCGCGCAAACGGCGTCATGTGTTGCGCAAGAGCGCGCGGCCATTCAAGCTAATTTTGTTGCCGCTCGAGTAGAAGAAAATCTACCGCACACGAACGGCAGCATTAGAAAATTGCGTTAGGGGGCGGTAAATCTTTCTCATCAGGTTGCATGTTTGTGGAGCAGCATGGGAGAAAAATTCTGCCACGCAGCAATTTGCGAAACGTGGCCTGAACTCTGTGTTAAAGAGTAAGACAGAGTGGCCAAAATTCCACCCGTTCCGTAAGCAGGACGGAACATTCCGCCCACCTCTAGTTTTTACAGTGGTAATTGATGACAGCAGCTCAGCTGCTCTGTTCCTGTAACAGAGAGAGAGATGATGCATGTCAACAGCATGAAAACTGAACTCTTGAGTTTGAGGCACTGGCCTTCTATGTCTTGAAAAAGTCTGCACAGGAGATAGGAGAGTAGAGATAGGAAGAGAACCACTGCTGGGGAGAGGGGTTCGGTACTACTTACAGAAGGAAGTCAAAGGCATATAATAGTATTAACAAATAAGTTAGGGGGAACAGTAATAATTGGATAGTAGGAAGAGGCAGGACATTGTACAGAAGTATGGAAGGATAGGTACTTTAGGGGGTCGCAATAGAGAACAACACACATTGATAGAAGGACCATCTGACAGAGAGAAGGAGTTGAATTAATGGACAGTGCAGGTAATTGGCAACATAAGCAGGCACATACAGCAGAAATAAGAGCGGGTAGAGTAGCAGAGTACCTGCCACACAGCACACAATTTCTCCCAGATGCGTGATGGTGCACACAGTGCATGATAAGTAATTCTAGTTTATCCACAAAAAGAGTGACAGAAATAGCAAAGGTTGGGTATGGCATAATAAAAGTACATACTGCAGGCTGCTGGTGGCAAACAAGACATTCCCTTGTGGCCCCCAGACTTTCCTTTATGGAAAAGTGGCAAACTGCAGCAGAGAAATAAAGCAAGTTGCTCAATTCCCTTTTTTTTTTTATGTTGCTGCTAACCAATCAACATTGTTTTGTGATGTTGGGCTTTTCTTATATAGTCAGTTGAGCTTGTTTTACGAGCTGAGCTGCACTGCTCATAGAACAAGCTAGACTATAGCCCTGCCAAGTACCACGCATCAGGAGTTGGATTAATGTATTCTAGTGCTGGTGTCCGCATCACTGCACTAAAATAGTCACAGTCGAGTCAGTAAAGCATTATCTGGTCTGTCTGCAGGCTTGGGAACTCTTTGGTATGGTTACCTAGCAAAGTCAACTTTGTTTCAGCTAAAATGATTGTGCTCCCTCTGTTTGCCCAGCCGGCTTTTCTGAGACGTGTGGATGATCCGGCGCGGGCGGGGTAGCTATATTCTGAATCTATGAGGGGCGGGTCTTAGTTTGCTGGGCGCACACACTAATTCAAATGCAAAAAGAACAATTGATGAGCAGAATGCAGAACAATGTCATACATTCACCCTAGTTCAGAGATCTGGGCCTAAATCCATCGTTTTTTGGCTCCCCATTCCATTCCAGTTTGAACCCAGCCATATGCAAATCAGTCTTTACCCTGTGCCCAATGAGAACAGTCCAGCCTAAACTCCCAGGCCAGGTCCTCCATGGACTGGAAACAGGCCTCCTAAGACCGGTTTTGGGGTTTCACCCCTCATCAGCCAGGATGGCTTGACTCCAGCGGCATGGAGAGCACGGTACCCACGTTTAAGCATACCCGTTCCACTCGGGGTGACAAATGCAAAAAGTACAGTTGATGGACAGAACGCAGAGCAATGTCATACATTCACCCCATTACAGCGATCTGGGCCTAAATCCATCGTTTTTTTTGCTCCATGCAATATTGTTTTGTGATTTTGTGCTTTTTTTTATATAGTCAGGTAAGCTTGTTTTACTAGCTGTTTCTCCCTGCTCATAGAACAAGCTAGACTATAGCCATGCTCCATCTCAGATATCTCAGTTTTTAAGAAACATCTGAAAACTTGGCTTTTCAAAACTTAGCAGTGCTTTCTGTTTTTTCCCCTAACTGCTTATCTGTCTCAGCGCCGAGACACTTTTTCTGAATAGCCGTTTTGAGCTATAATTAAATTTTTTTCATTCGTTCAATATGGACTTCATTGCTTATTTCTGCTGGTGCGAAAGTGTCACTCATTTTGTTAAACATTGGGCAGTAGAATGTTATTCATAATTACACTAAAACTATGGAAATCTCACACACAAGCAGTCTGAAAACATGGCAGCTATGTACATACCACTTACAGCCTACCTCATTTCCTATAGGGATAAAAGTTAAACTTCACCCCAACTTGTTTACCTTGGATTCTGACTTGATTTTGCTTGTAAGAAACGATCACTCATAGTCGTTGAAATGTCACTCATAATTGGACTGAAATGTCACACATATCAATTTGAAACCTTGGCAGAAATGAGTCTATAGAAACAATGCGTAAAATGAAAGAAACGATGTAACAAGGGTCAGTGTAAATGATATATTCATACTGATCTAGAGGCATTATTTCATTTGGGAGAGGATATTCTTGTTCATATTGCAGGAATGCTTGTGTTTTTAGACTAGGGCCATATCTGTATTCTACATCCGTTGCAGTGAGAGAATTAGCCCATTGTATCCATCTTGGATGTAAGGTTTTAACATTAGGAATGTTTGCCTTTGTAGCAGCCTCTAATGCTGTTACCGGAGTTACAACACTTGTTTGTTTCCCTGATCCAGTGCTCTTTCTCTTACTACAGCTGTCTGTACAGCTGTCAGAATTTTTTCTGTAGAAGCAAAATACATTTCAGGGTTTGTGTACAAGTGTGATTTGTTAGATATAGGTTCAGTTTCTCCTTCATTGAAGGTTAGGTAAGTGTACCCAAATTGAACCGCTATAACACGGATCACCAGGTTGGGGACATTTACGCATGTCTGCAAGTGTTTTGAAGCTATCATGTCAGCTTGTAGAGAATAAAGGATATCTGTGTGTTCCTGTGTCCAGTGGCTAACTGAACAGCATTGGCATAGCCAATAGGTCTCGCCTTTGGGACCTTACAAGTGCTTAGCCATGTAACAGTTAATGTTGTTGCACCAAGGATATTGTGCTGCATAACTAAACTCTTATAAGGTCCCAAAGGCGAGACCTATTGGCTATCTCAATGCTTGTTTTACAAAGTAACCATTGGGATAAGTGTGGAATGTTTATGTCTTGGAGGTGCCAGGGCTAGGAGTAAGTGATGTAATCAGAAAAACTGCGATGGCTATGCGTGTTTTTTGTTCGGTCATGCCATAGATCGAAGTGAGCTGAGGGAAGGGGACCAGCGTTACCAAGCTTTATTATTTTTTTTTTCAGTTTGAAAAGCTTTATTGAATAAATAAAGACAATGTAAAACATCAGTACAACTGCAAAAAGATAAAATACAGTATAAGAAGAAACAAGAGTAAACCTTGCGTGTATAAGTAAAAACCTCAAAGAGGTAAAGAATATACCAAGGGAAAATGCTTTTATAACTTTTAGAATTTTGGGGAGGGAAAAGAAAGAAGAAAAAGGAAAAGAGAAGGAGGGGAAAGAGGAAAGGGAGGGGAAAGAGACATCAATAATAGAGCAATAATAAAGCTAATACATAATATAATTATATTAATAGTATGCAAAAAATAAAAAACATCATATAGCAGATAAATTAATATGAAGCTAAATGGCACATCTGGATAGGTAATCTGTTAAAGGGGACCATAATAAATCACGTTTAATCAAAAGTGAGGTAGAAGAGGCACATGCACGATCTAATCTATGGTGATGACAAATTAAATTCCACCATGCAGCATAATCGACATTCTTGGTATCTTTCCAATTAGTAGTAATGATTTGAAAAGCGATAGCAATACATAAGTCAATGAATTTGCGAGTAAAAGGTGGAACATCCCAGACTGGAGCTAAACCACCCAGAAAAATTTGAGAAATATCAAAGGGTATATTATTAGATAAAATTTTGTTCAGAAAAGACCAAATTCGTGACCATAACAGTTGTACCTTAGGGCATAAAAAGAACATATATTTAAAATCACTCGTAATACAGGAACAGGACCAACATTTTTTGGAATCTATTAGTTTAAATTTAAAAAGATCACAAGGGGTGTAGAACAATCTATTGTAAAAATAGTACAAGGTCTGCGTGGTACTAGCGGAGCGGGAAGTTGAATGGAGTTTAGACCAAATTGAGTCCCAGGTGGACTCGAGGAAGGTATGGCCGAGGTCTAATTCCCAAGAAAGTTCGAGTTTTGTTTAGGTGAGGGAGAAAGTAATTTATAAATGGCTGAGGCTTTGAAGGGAATGTGAAAGTTAGGGGGAGAAGATAAGAGAGGAGGAGTGCAGGAAGTGGGTGCATCCTGTATGATAGTGGAGTGTAGAGAAGGAGTAAGTGTGAGAAACTGTGAAGAGTATTTATTAGAGATACCAAAGGAATCACAAAGTACCTGAAAAGGCGCTAGAGAATTATTAAGAAGAAGATGACTATAAGTAAGGATTCCTTTATCAATCCATTCCTTCAAAAAAAGGGCACGGTTGCGAAATTTAAGAGATTTATTATACCACAATGGGGTATTCAAGTGAAGAGTAGAGGACGAGGAAAAGGAGCGGAAAAGAGCAAGTACAAGGGCTTTTGAATGTTTGAAAATAGGCGAAGAAAATTTTGAAGGAGGCTGAGTAAGGTTAGAAGCGGTGAGAAGAGAGAAAGGGGAGATTTGTGCTGATTCTAAAGAGCTCCAGGACGTAATAAGCGGCAGAGGAGAGTCAAGTAAAAAAGACCAGATTTGCTTAAGGGAAAATGCAGAATGAAAGCGTGAAATGTTTGGAAAGTTGACACCACCGAGATGTTTAGGCTGTTGAAGACGGGATAAAGCAACTCTGGCTTTACGATTATTCCATAAAAATTTAGAGAAGAGACTGTTGATGGACTTAAAGAAGAAATGAGGAAGGGGAATGGGAAGCATAGAGAGATAGAAATTCACAATGGGAAGAAGCATCATTTTAATAGTAGAGAGACGACCCCACCAAGAGAGAAAAAGAGGAGACCAGCGATCAATAAGTGAAGAGAGTTTTTTAAGAATATCAGAATGATTGATTCTAACAGTCTCTCTAGTGGAGTTAGCATAAAGAACACCAAGACACTTGATATGGCTAGATGTCCATTGGAAAACCAGAACCATGAAACATGTGTGGGAGACAAAATTTATTGAGAGGGAGAACTTCTGTTTTGTCGATGTTCAATTTATATCCAGAAACAGAGGAATAGTCATGTAGCAAAGAAAAAAAAGCGGGAAGGGAGACCGAAGGGTTAGAAATGTAAAGCAAAATATCATCTGCATAGGCAGTGAATTTAATTTCCACATCCTTAAAAATGAAACCAGAATAAGAAGAGGATTGACGAATCTTCACGAGGAAGGGTTCCAACGCCAAAATGAAAAGAAGAGGGGAAAGAGGACAACCCTGTCTGGTACCTCTATGAAGGGGAAAATATTTGGACTGCATACCGTTGATCCAGATGGAGGTAGATGGAGCAGAATAAGCTTTATTATTTTGATCAAAACAGTTACCATACTTATTTCAAAAAACGACTGACTGTTCCTGAATGGTTATGTTGCAGCAAGTTGAAAGGGGAGAAGAAGGGCCCCCTCCATGTAAAATAGTAGAGCAAGCTAAAGATTAAACAAGCCTTCTCTCCAAGATGCATGCTACCTGAAACAAATGTAAATGTGTGCAATCTATTAATCTGCAAATCTAAAGACTGCCTGGGAGCCAGTATAGACTTTAATTGATAGATTCTGAAACATGTCCTTTTAACCAATGGAAACCAATAGGTAGGGTTTGCATTAGGTACAATCTGTGTATTACTAAAAACATAAGTTTTGAAAGCACTGTAAACATTTAAACAACATTTTTTTGCACATTTAGTGAAATCCTATTTACTCTGTGAGCAACTGATCGTACTGTATGTAGTCATTTTTGTTATCTGTAATGATTTACTTTTTTCACAGTGCTTTGACTCACTTGCTTGGGCCTCAATGCACTCTAACTACATATCACTGTTTCCCCAGTGCACCGACCAGGATTCAAATCGGTGACCCTCCATTTACACTCACAGACATCTGAAGTGATTGCATTGACCAACCGAGCAGCCCTATCAAAAAATACATTCACTCCAGTCTTTTCAGGCTCGTGCCTCAGGACTGTTTTTTTCAGCCAGCTCGTGACGCAGGGCTCTGAAAGGGCACCCCTCTGACAGCCTCCCCACGAAGAGAAGTCTGCTTGTGGCGCAGGCCCCATAAAGGGCACCCCTGTGACAGCATTCACTGGAAGGAGAGTCAGCTAGTTTGCGCAGTTCCCCCCGAAAGGGCACCCCGGTAACAGCATTCCATCAAGGGGAAGTCCGCTCGGGGCGCCAGACCCCGAAAGAGCGCCCCTGTGACAGCATTCACTAGAAGGGAAGTCCGCTCGTTATGCTTGCCCCCCGAGTTCAAGCACACAATACATTTTCCAACCTTTTGCGAAGCAGAGATTAAGCCCATTAGGGCCGGCTGCAAGGATGTAAATAGAACATCAAAGACATGGGCATTGGCGGCGGAGAACAGGAGCCAAGTTATCGATTTATGGCACTTCAGATCTGGACGATTTCAATGAGTGGAACACAATAAAAAACAAGCATGTAGAAACCAGCATTGGCCGTGCAGCCGCGAAAGTGAAAGTGATCGCGTGCTGCGAGCGATGCACATAATGAACATGACGGGGAAAGCCAGATGGCGCCTCTGCTCGTAAGCGCGCCAGCGTGCGAAAAAGCAAGCTTGAGGCCAGCAAAAACGTGTGGTAGCATTTTCTGAAGCCCACTTACTAAAAGTCTCGCCAGAGTAGCGCATGGGCAGGCTCAGGCGAGACCTAAAAATCAGGTCTGATGAAGTCGTAGAAAGATTTAGGAGGTTGGAGCAGCGCACACTTTTCTAAAAAGTTCGCTTCCAGGCTTTTCCTTTCACTTGAAAGCTCGTATCCCAAAAATAGGACATTGAGGTGGGCTATTTTTAAATTTGAATTTAAAGCCCTCAGAGTCAAACCCAAAAATTATGTTGCTCACCCTGGTCAAGTGATCCTGTAAATCATCATCCGTCAGATAAATATCATCTACATAGGAAAATGCATCTTCATCCAAATTCTGAAGTAACTCTGTTACCCTAGTGGAAAACAACCCAGGGCTATTCTTATACCCTTGGGGGAGTCGACAAAATTGACGTTAAGAACCGAACCCTGAGAATGGGGTCAAATATCTGCTTTCAGGTGCTATATTTTGGCAGAAAAATCAATTTGTGATATCTAGTGTTGTTTTGTATTTTTCCGTACAATGTTATTCATTAATGCGGCACTGTTTGTATTCTGTACTGCAAATGTTTTTGTGCATGTGTTCAGATGTCTGTAGTCTGAAACTAGACGGTATGAATTATCGGGTTTCATTACGGGAAACAAAGGATTATTTATTGAGGAGGTGCTAGTTTCTATTGCACCCTGGAATTCAAGTTGATCTAAGTTCTCCCTGACCTGTTTGTTTTGCTTCTTGTTTTATTGTGGAGTTGGAGTAGTTTTTACTGGGATTATATGGTGAGGTGACTAAGCATCCCACCCAATGTGGTTGCGATATAATGCTGGAGCCAGGGCTACCACCCACTCCTGCACGTATGTGTTTTAAGTATATTGGAACAAGGTCAGAAAAAGCTGGTAAAATAACCGTTTCTCCCTTTGGGCAATCCATAACAATTGCAGGCGCCAATCTCTTTCAGTTAAAAGGATATCATAGCTGTAAGTCAGATTCTCCCAAAAGAGATCTTTAATTTTTTCTGGAGTTGTCCCCCTCTATTTGGAGTGCTATCTCATGTAACCTATGTGGGACACTTACCCTTGTATCAGGTGTTTCCACTGTGATATGCTCATTCAACTCTGCTGTCACCAGAAATGCCATCTGGTTCTGGTAAGCTATTGTTATTCTGCTGCGCTGTCTAGCATCGTCCAAGCCCATTCCCTATTCAGAAGTTGAGTCTTCAGAATTCTGGGCATATCTAACTTTGAGACCTGCTACTTTCTTCTTTTTAAATTGAGGTTTTGATTTTTGTTTGTCTTCTTTTTTGGAGCTGTAGTCTGAAGCGTATTGAGTGTCTCTGGACTTTGTACGCTCTTCTTGTCTGTGTTCTGACCGTCCTTCCCTCTACGAGTTTTTTGGTGAACCCTGAAAGGAACGAAAGGAACATGTATCAGTATCCTGATACCTGTCATATTTTTTAATGTTATCACGATTCCTAAGGTTGTACCTCATTTCGGAGGGCTACTGTTGAGGAGACCCACCTCTGAATGGTGATCTATTCTCTCTATTCTTCTGTTTTTTATTATTATTATTACATTTCTTCTTGGAAGAATCAGGTGCTTGCTTCGTGTTATCCTTTTCCGGACCACCCATGAGTTGAGGTTTTGTTGCTCCAGTAGTGTAGTTCCTATATTCCCAATAGGCTCTGCGCATTGGAATAACATAAACAGCAGTGTAGACGTAGGACTGAGGTCATCTAGGTCTCTACTGACTATGTTAGACTTAATTAGTTTTTTGCCAGCTAGCTCAGAGGTCACTAGAAACTTTCTCGAATGTTCAGGAAAGGGTTAACCGTCCTGATTTAGACAAGAAGGGATTAGTTTCTGACAACCGCATAAACATGACAACTTTGCTCCCTCAGAATAAAGAGTGTATCTCTAGAGTCGTGTGAAAACAATAGACAGATATTTCACTCAGTAAATCATGCATGCTTAATTTCACCAGAGTGCAGAGAAATGGAGAGACGGGCGTTTTCAATTAAAGGTGTTATTTTATTGAGCAGTCTTCTTTCTCATGCAAAAGAAATGAATTGCCACAATTGCAATACTTATCATAAAGTAAAGTGCGTACAGTAAAAGTAGTATTATGAAATAATACTATAAAAGCATTGATATGGTTTCTTAGCCATATGATACTTTAAAATGGATAAAATATATACATACATAAAAATATTGACTAACAAACTCAACTGGTGCTTCTAAGATACGCCTACCCCGGTGTACCTGATCTAAGCCTAATACGTGGGAAGGAGTAAGTAAGTTGCAGTTTTAAGTTAAGTTAGGTTTTTGCCAAGTATCGGAATCAAGAATTCTCTCTAAGGTTTTAATCAGCTCCGTACCTTGGTTATAGAATGAAGGAGGTCTAGTATCTCGCTTCTCAGGACTCGATCTCCCAGCAACCCGTGAGGGTGACTTGGGAACACCGGAGCTGGATTTCTCGGCGTGAGAAAAGGCAGCTTCTCCAGCGCGTCAAAAGGGAGGGGCGGCTTCCTTCGGCTCTCGCATCAGCTGGGCTTCGGATAAGTAGATAGCCGCTCTGCTCCACACCACCGTGTGTTTGCTTAAGGCAACGTTGGTATATTTATACCTGAAAGGTGCCGGGTTTGATGTAAGGTTGGACATAAGACGTCACTAAGAACTAACAGTTCTTTCTGGACTCCAGGAGTTCTTGTGCAAATCAAAACAAAAGCAGAGGGAATTCCCGGGCTGCTGGAGACTTGGTTTGTTTAAAGAACGCGTTGTGCTTTCTAGGAGTCTATGGGAGTAGCCTTGCCGTGTTTTGGACTGCATGGGCTATTACTAAATATGGATATGATTCTTATGCCTTTATAAGGATACGATTTGTTATAACCACATAAGGGCATGAATCCGGAATATTGAATTAGGGTCCTAGATAGAAATACAACACCCACTCCACGTATTAATGTCCATCATTACTAAAAAATAAGCAATATAAAACATACGATGCATGTGTGTTTTCCAACCCACCCCAAAATACATAATTGCATTTGAAATGGTGTATGGTTTATACACGAAAAATGAGTATTGGTACTGTACGTTTTTTCAAGCAGGGTTATCATTCAGTTAAATGGATATATATATCAGCTGAATGAATTGCGAAAATTACACATGAAATGGCTCTGTATACAGAAAAGAAGGTCGAGACCATTTCATCACATATTTATACGATAATGTACATGTGCTAGAGGCTGAGGTAAAATATTGTCTCTAATGTCTCTAAAAATAGAAGCTCTGCATCTAAGAATAGTTCTACTTTAAGCAAAGTACCATGTGCCGGGAATTTTTTTCTATATATTTTTGATTTGAAAGAAAAAAAAATTCGCTTTCAGGGGAAAAAATAGTTTCAAATGTTTTCAGTTGCTTTGTTTAACAGAACTGAAGGCCAAATTCAGAGTTCAGGGAACGCTGTGTGCTTGTTGTTTTTTAAAAGTTATTCTCGTTGTTCAGGGGAGAACATCATAGGCTTGCAAAAAATTGGTCTAACACATCAGGTGAAAGTTCGACCAAGTTTGAAAATACTGAAACTGTGCAGTTCTGTGCGTGATTGCTATCATCGATGTTTGGATCAGCAATGCTCACAGAAGGTTGTACTTGTTTGGTGCTGCTTTCCTCTCGTACTTCACCGCCACCTACTCGTAGTGGTGAAGTCTCAACGAATGCCATCATCAGAATAGGTAGCCGCTGGGGACAACACGTTGCGTGAGTCGTTACTGGACAAAGCCAAAGTATCGATATCCATTGGTACTGCTGATAGTATTGTAAGACAGACGTCCAACACGCATTCTTCTCCGCATAGCAGACATCGAAGCACAGGTAAGATGCAATCCTGCCAGATTGGTCTGAATGAAAGAAACCAAGTTGTACTGAGATCTCTTAGCCGGGCTAATCCGAGGACCTTAGTGATACGGTCTTGGTAGCGTATTGCTAGTATCGTCTCTTCCATCGTTGCTGGAGTCTTGTTTGTGGATTGGCTTGCCATATCGGAGCAGAAGGAACAAAAATAGAATTCCTGCTACGAGTCCCAAAATTAAAGGTAGGCCGCCAAAGACCGAATGGACAGAATTCGGGAAGATGCCCAGAACTGTTTCAAATGGTGTTAACAGTCCCGAAAAAATTGTCTTAAATACATGTGCGATGCCACTGGTATCAGACATGTTTAAAATTTGACTTAACATTTCTATGAAATGCACGGGGCAATTTGTCGATAAAAGGGTATGTATCTCTGACGTTGTCCTTGCAACTTGTAGATCATACGTTTCTTTGGACGAGGTTAGCGGCACAGTTCTCTGTAAAAGAATAGACTTCATTCTGCTTAAAGTATCAATTCGAATAGAAGAGATATTCACATAAGGCCATATTGCCGCCTCCATGTCTGGATTGCTGTTTGGATACAATACTTGCATACAGCAAACGACCCTGGAAGTAACGGTTACGAGATAGCATTCTCCTAGCACCATTCCACAACAGCTGTGGTCATTTATTAAAACGTAGCTACCGTTAGAAAGTTGTCTGAAGAAAGGTTCTATCTGTGTTGCAGGAGTGCCTTGCAGGTGACATGAAAGGTTATTTGAAGACCCTTCGCAGGCTCCATGCAAGTTAATACCTTGACACAGAAGTAAAGCTTAGTGATTTTTTACAATTATTACCACTAAGGAATACCTCCTTTTTCCCTTCACTATAACATTTGTGTGTGTAAGGTAAATCCCAGGTTGATTTGATGTATCCTTTACCCAGCCTTTCATACTGGCCTACTGGTATATATTCTTGGCAATATTTAAACTGAAAAGTTGTTATCGGAATTGTAATTGTTCCGTGTATTATCCATTCAATGACAGGTCTTTCTGACATTGTCAATGGTAATCTCGCAAGTTTTTCAATGCTCAGAATCGTATAGTCTGCTCCTTTTTGTGCCAAACTGATTTGTTTATCAAAGGTTCAAAATAAGCTTTATTCGATATTCAAAAAGAAATATCATATAAGCATACATAGGAATACATTAAAAAATCAATAATTTTAAGGAACATACCAGTACAATCTAAAACCCTCAATTTGTCAGCTAAAAGATACAATAAGCAAAATAAGGAACATGTAAAAATGTCATCAGTATATACAGCATTACAAACAACCAAATACAGTAAGGCAGGATCCCAACCAAAAATGGTTCTTTTCCGCCCCAGGGTTGAGATGGTAACATAGGGGTTAAAGTTAGTTATTACAAGTCCAAGTGTTTCCCAGGAAGGTCCTGATGTATTTTATGAGTTCGACCATGTAAGGTGTGATTTCTGAAAAAGGGGAAAACAAGGAATTGAGGGATAAAAGTCATATAAGTCCCATATAGATATTGGGCCGTCTCTCTCTTGAGGCGGCCAGGTTTTCAGGTAAGGGACAATGTTTCTGGCTCTAAATCTCACGAGTACCAGGTCCCCAGGAATATCCTTAGGAAGGGAACCCAACCAGTCCACCCTCCTAACGCTCCTTATTGTTCCATATAAGTGACGTGGCAGTGGCCTATTTTTTGACAGCCAAAATTTGGTTTTATTAACTAAGTCATGTTGACTCTCAGTTTTTCCAGGTGGAAGAGTAGGGACCCCCGCAAGAATGCACACGTATGGGGCCGCTTCCGGTGGTAAATGGATAGTTAGCCTTGTTATGAACTACTCTAGGTGCGGTCAACTGGGGAGAGGAGACTTTGGGAGGGTGTTTAGTTACTTTTTGCCCTACTGTGCTAGGGCCAGTTGCTTGTATTTGGCAGCTTCTATCCCGCAGAGATGGTTTAGAGCCTTGATGAGTGGGAGGTGACTTTGGGCGGTTGTGTGTGTCACTGCATTTGTCAGCCAATGAATGAATGAATGAAATATTATTTGTAACGCGCAGCTATGCCCAGTGGGCGTCAAGGCGCCTACACCAAAATATAAAGCTGTTAGCAGACAGAAACAGAGCCTACTGGTATGCCTTAATAAAGAGCCAAGTTTTCAATGACCTCCTAAAGAGGTCAAGGGAGGGAAGTCGTTTGATTTCAAGGGGGAGTGAATTCCACATCAGAGGTGCCAATATGGAAAAAGCTTTGGACCCCCATCTGGCCTTCTTGGCTCTGGGGATTACCAGTTGGTGTTGCTCGCTGGATCGTAAACATCTGCTCGGAACATATCTGGTAAGTAATGAACCAAGGGCATCAGCCGAGCCTGCAGTTAGAGCCTTATATGTGAGGCAAAGAAGTTTGAAAGTGATCCTTGACGGAATGGGGAGCCAGTGGAGGTTCTTCCTCGCTAAGGTCATAGATGACAACCAGGGCAAAGCGAGAGCAAACCGCGCTGCAGCGTTCTGTATGACCTGTAGACGCTGGAGCAAGCCCTTGTTGGCCCCGGCGTACACTGAGTTACAGTAATCGAGCCTTGAGCCAACAAGGGCAATCACCACCTGTTTCCGCGCCTGTGGGGACAGATAGTGCACAATCCTTTTCAGGGTCTTGATGACACCCCAACAGGTCGCCACCGTTCTATTCACCTGTAGCTCCATGGAGAGCTGGGAGTCAAAGATGACACCTAGGTTTCTAGCAGATTTGGTAGGTATGGGGCAGCTGCCTAAAGAAGGGGGCCACCAGTCATCTGACCATATGTCCTGGTCCTTGCCAAAGACCAGGACCTCTGTCTTGTCCCCGTTCAACTTTAGGGAGTTGGAGACCATCCACTCTGCAACAAGTTGCATGCAGGCCCTAAAGTTAGAAGCAGTTTCACTGACAGAGTGGGTCAGGGATACCATAATCTGCGTGTCGTCCGCATACGACACTACCTCCATCCCCTGAGATCTTACAAGTCTTGCAAGGGGGGCCACGTAGATGTTGAACAGGGTCGGACTCAATGCCGACCCCTGTGGCACCCCACATTGCAAAGACTTGGCAGGGGAGAGGTATTCACCTAGCATGACACGTTGCTCTCGATGTTGTAAAAAGGAGCTCAGGAGACTGAGCGCTGGTCCGACTACCCCTGCCAACAGGTTTGACTTGATGGCTGACTCTATTCCAATGAGCCTCTCCCCTAACAAGTTAATTTTTTCCAACAACGGGGCTATCAGAGAACTAAGCAGTTGTTCAATGAGCGGAAGTATATGCAGGTGTGGAGGGGGGGTTAAGGCATCTGGGAGCTCAACAGTCGGTGAAATCATTGGGGAGTTAACAGTGAGTGAGCTTGGGCACGGTGTATGAATACCTGGATTGTTCAGACTGCAAGTTTTGTTGGATGAAGTGGGGTACTCTGTGAGTGTGGCCTTATCTGATTGTATATTATCGCTTTTAGGCGGAAGGGGAGTTTCTGATATAGCGTAGGTGGTTTGACATAAGGTGTTTAACTCGTCTAACCAAGAGAACTTTTGATCTGTACCTGCTACGCTGGCTAAGTAATCCACTTTAGAAGTCATGATGATAAAGGGATGTAGGGCAGCGATGTGTCAGCAAGCCCATAAATATAGAGACAGATGGGTGAGTAAAGGTATTTACCTTCTTAATGACCTACAATGTAGCAGCCAAGGGGGGTGGGCCCGTCCCGTCCTTATCCGGCCTTTGAGGGCCGTAGAGGGCCCGCCCTTGTCCCGGGCTTCTCCCGGCGCGTCCCGCGGGACAGGACGCGTTTCGGTGTTTGTAGGCGCCTCTGGGCGCAGCCTGCAGCGTCCCAGGTGCGCCTCTGCCACCGGGGCACCTGGGAAATGGAGTCCTGTGAGCTGGGAGCTGTGGTTGCCTGCCCGGCCGTTCCCCTCACGGCGCTCGGTGGGCTGAAGGATGGCGGTAAGGCTGGAACTGTGGGGCTGTGCAGCTCTCCTCACGAGCTGCCAAGCAAAGTTTTGTCCCCCACGGAGCTATCGGCGCTCCGGTGTTTGTAGGCGCCTCCGGGCGCAGCCTGCAACGTCCCAGGTGCGCCTCTGCCACCGGGGCACCTGGGAAATGGAGTCCTGTGAGCTGGGAGCTGTGGTTGCCTGCCCGGCCGTTCCCCTCACGGCGCTCGGTGGGCTGAAGGATGGCGGTAAGGCTGGAAGTGTGGGGCTGTGCAGCTCTCCTCACGAGCTGCCAAGCCAAGATTTGTTTATCAGTAAGGTTAAAGATAAAAAATAATGACGTTATGTTGATTAGACGCCATGGCACGTAGCCTGAACGTAGGTTTTGCAACGTCCAGCCTAGCTGTACAATAGAACGCAATTGGGACTGACCATGTTGTAACATTAGCAAGTCTTGCTCTATTATATCAAAGGCAGATGATACAATACTGTCCAGTGAATATATTCTGGAAGACAGAGTCGTTAACCCATTGTCCACTACAGAAAGTGATTTTTCCAAATTTATACGATCAATTTCACATACTTTTTCTGCTGTTTCAATTTGCATTACTTTCCAAGCTTCGTTGTATGCAGTGTATATACCGGCCGCTATGAAACGTTTTTGACGCTGTTTGCGAGGTCCCAGTATGAGATCTCGCAAGTCAGCACCTTCTTTAAGTAAAGTCAAGTGTTGCTTAATTTCAGCCAGTGAGGATTTCTGTAGCCACTCAAGGCATAATTTCCCTACACTGTATGTTGTAACTATCCCTGGATGTTGTCTCTGGGAATATCTTGGGTCTGGCCTGGTCAGTTTGAACCTCTGTTTTTTGTTCAGGAATCTATCTTGGCAGGTATTTGTGTCTGTGGGCCAGATCAACCATTTTTTCCAATCAGGATTTGTTCTGTTTTGGTGAAAAATATGGGATACGTCTATTTCCACATCCGTAGTACTATTACTATCAGGTATGGGTTTCGGAATAGACGGTTTATTTAAGTCTTTTATCTTAGCTAAGCCAAGACAAGTAGTTTGTTGAATGGTATCATTCAGGAATATTATTTGTTCAGGGATCATGCAGGCTCTAAATAATGATTCTAGACCTTGTACCTGCCACTCTTTTGTTCCCCAGATGGTTTTTGTTTCAATTTTATTTTTCCAAAATTCAAAACCAAATGTAGACATTTTGTCATGACATTTTTCAGAATAAATCAGTTTAGTATTTGTCAACATTGTTTTCATTCCTGTCTTATTTAACATTTTAAAATAAAACGCTTCTGGATCACTGTTGTTAAATCCTGAGAAGTATGGAAATTTCTCATAAAATGTCTTTGAGCTTCCTTTTGGTGGAGTTGGACAATCTTCCCATTGATTTTAAGTAAAAACATTTCTAGGTTGTGCAGATTTATGCAAATAGTGATGACCATAGTGATTGTAACAGTATAATTCCTCATAATTTGACGAACTCTGTAAATAATCATGTTCTGTAAATTTAGCTGACATTACTAAATCGGACATCATATTGTCATCAGAAAAAAAACTTGGTATCACAAAATGACTTAAGGAAACCTTAAACTGGTGTGGATACTTCAAGAGCTCAATCGGGCCATAAATTTCATATTCAGTTCTGTCACATGCTATACCCCCAGGTATTGGATTGGCTGTGATGTTCACTGATGATAGTTCTCTTTTCTCGATGTGAGAGGATCTGTGAGACTTTAGGACCAAGTTGATGTTCTGACTTGCTGTGTCCATTGTACTATATTTTCCATCAATGAATTTACCCAAGTATAAAACCATGATGAACCAAAGCAGGAGGAAAAGTACACCTAACACAGTCCAAAAATCCAATCCATGATGAAATCAGATATGTTTCTTTTAGTAGTTGAAAAAGCTTGATTATTTTTTCTTTGAAAGTTTTTGTTGCTGGCTTGTCTCCATTTTCACTTGGATCATCCGAAAATTCATCAAAGTTGATAAAATAGCCAACTGCAGTTCTGTCAATTGGTGGGATTGCTTCCGGATTTCCATTGATCTTTGCATTTTCTTTTGTTACATTTGTACAGTCTGAGGCTACATCGTTGTAGATTGGTGTATCATCAGGAATTGTTGCAATTGGGTTCCAAGAGGCACTAGTTCCATGGCTTTGTTGCATAGTCCTTTTTTATTTACTGCAGGCTTATCGAATGTGATTAGTCTCTCAGTTTGACCTCTTGGATTGTAGCAAAGTTTGGTCTTCTGCTATTTCTTGGGAGTCCACTGGGCCTACTACTTATTATCGGCCACATGGTTGTGGTTTCACCAGGTCGATGGAAACAATTCTGTTTTCCTCTTTACCAGCAAGTGGCGGTAGTACTACTGATCTTGTTCGTTCTTCACCGCAATCTTTTCTCTGACCAGATCCCTAATCTTTGGAATCCAGACAGGTCTTGCTGGGACAGGTGGTTCTTCAGTGGTTGTTGGCTTAAACTTTATGTTACTTAGACTCTTTCTTGTTTCATTCAAGTCCTGTAAAACAGCCAAACGATCTTTGATATCAAAAGTTTTTTCTTCTACCACTGAAGTTTGACGATCCAGATCCTGGATAATAATTCTAGTACTAAACAAAACTTCGTACGGACTGATACCTCCTAGAGAATTTCTAGGCATGTTATTAAGACTACGTTGGACACTTATTAGATGTTTGACCCACTCATCACCCAAACCTAATACCCTCGCTGTTATAGATTGCTTTGTGTCACGGTTTTTTCTTTCCACTACCGAATTTCCCTCAGGATGGAAGTGAGAAGAGTACCGCAATGCAATGCCCATGCTGGTCATGGCCTCTTTGTAAGCTCGAGAGCTAAACGCAGGACCCTGTAGCATGCCAATTGCGTATGTGCTGATAAAGACTCGCAAATCTTTTATAACAGTTCTGGTGTCAGCCGAGCGCTGGGGCCACATCCAAATGAATCTCGTCTTAATAATTATGAGACCGCATTTGTCCGGTCGGACGTCTGCGCATAGATAGCCTGATGCTGTTTAATAGTGGTGTCTGGTCCGGTTCACAACTGCGATCTCTATTGCAGTCTTCACAATTCATTTCAAAATTGTAAATTTCTACGCTCATTCCCGGCCACCAGTATTGTGATAGAATTACAATCAGACATTTCAATATCTCTTGGTGCCTTAGACCCAATCCCATGTGTGCGTCTTCAATCAAGAAAACTCTCCGGTTCGTGTTTGGAATTACTCTATCCCCCACTCCAGGGATTTGAGCAAAAGGAACGGAGTTTGCATCAATTATGTATGTATTGAAGGAGCCAAGACGGCGGCCAAAATGGCCGCATAGACGCCTGGCTCCGCAGCTCGCCCTCACCTCCGGAACTATCCTGGCGATGATCCTGCACCCCAGCCACGGCCCAGTGCAGCGGAATCTCGGCGGAGCTTGACCGCGTTCTTCCGATCTTTTTGCGGCCTCTGACGGCCGAATAAGACCGCCTGCAAGTTTCTGGCCTTTCCTCCAGCACGAGCCGGGACCTCACGTAGCGAAGCAGCCGTCCCACACAGCGTCAACACCGGCCTCCATTGGCCATCGATACCCGGCGACCTGAGTGGTGAAACCGAAACCGCTCTTCTATGATCCTGTGACTGTCGCCGCAACGCAGCACTGACTAACGCGGAGTGCACATTCTACTGGCCCCAGCAACCTCGTGCATATGATCGGACGGCAGATTTGCTTGCCTGACCGGACTCTGATTACACCGTGATGAGAGGTGTGTAGCGCCGCACATCTGAAGGAACCTGCGTGTGCCTCATTTTATTTCTCCACACACCGCGATTTGCTGATGTAGCCGTGACACCGGTAAGAACGAATTTCTTTGGTGTGTGTGGCTTGAAGTCCTTGGGCGTTGGAGATACAACATGGCGCCCACGCTAATGGATGTTTGGCTGGCCCTCCGAGACTGGCGCATTGAGTGGCAAGAACTGCGGGCGGCTGCACATGTTTCTCACCCTACTATCTCCCCTGCTACGAAAGACTTGGATACGGTACCGTGCATTGTGGACTGTGAGCCCGAATGCTCCCCGGTTGTCATAGCCGAGGTCTCCCAGGCGTGAAGGAAGCGTGTTGGAGGGTTCGGGGAGCACAGCGACAAGCTCAGTGACTCTGTTTATCCCTTTTCCTTCCTATTGCCAGCCTGCCTGCCTGAATGCCAAGACCCTGCCTTTGTGTGGAATGTGATTCTACCTCGGGGGGGACCCTCCTGGACTATTCCTTTGGTTCTTGGCTCGATCTGAGATTGTCCCTCCGGGTACTACGAGTTCGCTGATACCACCTGTGTGCAACTGTGACTCATTTTTGACTCTTTTCCGTACTGGCCAGGGCTGACTCTTGCTCACTCATGTCGCTTATTCGTGAATTGGATGCTGGAGTGGATTATGGATTGCACTGGTGGCCGCGGGTGGCTGGGTTGATTGTATATTGATGCCCACGTACTATTTTAGTGGGCCCTTGCTTCTGGGGTGGGGGGTGCACAAGGGGCTGGTGCTATGGCTCTCCTCCGCTTCTCCCTCTTTTGGGGTTTCTTGGGGCGACAGGCATGCCTAATGGGGGGGGGGGCGTGGCCTTCCGCTGGTATGCAGGGTGGGGGATGGGATGTGTTGTTTGTACCTCTGTGTCTCCATGGCCTTCTATCTTCTTCTTCTTTTCTTGTTCTTTCTCTTGTTTCTCTTCTTCTTCCTTATATATCTTGGGTCAGACGGGTGGTCAGGGTTTAGTTCTTTCCGGGACGATTTTTGCGCTTTGCGTTTATATCTTTATCGCATGGTTTATTGATTCTATGGCTAAGATCTCGATTTTACTGCATATTCTCTGAATGATTGTATATTCCGCTTTTCCTTCCCTCCTATGCTTCTGTTTGAGGGCGCATATCTTGTCTACGAATTGTTCCACGTAATACATGCTTTTTATAGGTCGTCAGATCCTTTTATTGATGCTATAGAATGAACCCTTTGTCCATCCTCATATACCATAGACTTGTTAGATCGCAACTCCTGAGGTGATATATTGATTGGGCGGGCGCTAACTGGGGCGACATATACTTCCGCGCTTGTGTATCCTGTTTGTAATGACTTACGCCAGTATTTTAATAACGCTGCTTCACTTGTGGATACCTTGCTATGTGGCTCGCCCTCTCAGCTACCCGGTCTGACTTTAGGACGATTCGCTAAAATTACAAAATGAAACCCTCTTTATCCTTTTCCTGTAGTTCCTTGCCAGTACATCGTAGCATTGTTACTTCTGTCATTGATTGCAGCGCAAGGTAACCTGGAATGTTTTACAGTGTCATAGCGGCCGGCCCGCAGTGGTTGTAGGCAGACGCTGTGTACTATATTTATGATAAATAAAGGTTTTCAAAAAATAAATAAATAAATAAATAAAATTATGTATGTATTACTGAGTGGATAGTTGAGAGGTAATGCTGCATAATCGCCTTTTAACGACGCTTTTACCGCCAGCATGGTTTCTCCATCTGTGTGTTTTTCTGAATTATTTTTTGTGGCTACGGAAGCCGGTTGAACCGCTGCCGCTGTGGCTCTGTTAGCCAATGAATTCCCTGCAACGTGAACGCCATCACGTTGATGACTCAGTGTATGTATCACGTGAGTCTTTTGTAGTTCTTTCTGCAAAAGAACTACTTTGTCCCAAAGCGTTCATGCTTTATTGTGGCACCTGTGTCATCTTTGTAACCGTTTTTGCTCCATGTCTGCATGTCATTGTTGTATGACTTGACGCAGTAATGCGAATCGCACACTATTAGTGTGGGGAATTCGCGATCAGCATTTTCAAGCGCCATCTTTAAAGATCTTATTTCAGCTCGCTGAGCTGAACAGTTTCTGAGTGATTCAGTTTTGGTAATCATCGGTTTGAATTTATCAGAGCGCCAGCGACCTTTAACAATCGCGCACGCTGCATTGTAGGATTTTTTCCCTACATCGTAATGGTGTGCAAATCTGTCCATATAGATTACACAGGTATATTGTTCGAGAGGCAGAATTTCGATTGGCAGAGGATATTCATGTTCGTATTGTAGATCATCTAGTTTTTTCATTTTTGGGTCAAAATTGTATTTCACGTCTTCTGTAGCAAGAGAATTTTACCATTGTATCCATTTTGGACCTAATGCCACTGCATTCAGATTGCGTGGACTTATTAATGCCTCAAAGGCTGATTCTGCTGTATAAACAGTTATTCTCTTGCCTTGGGCTAGGGCTCTTTCTCTTGCTACAGCAGTTTGAACCGCTGTCAGAATTATTTCTGTATAGCTGAATTTCATTTCAGCTTGAGTGTACAAATGTGATTTGTAAGCTATAGGTACCGTTTCTCCCTCATTAGAGGTCAGGTATGTGAATCCGCATCTTCCTGGGATGACTCGGATTACAAGGTTGCGTACGTTTTCGCGTGTTTGCCGTTTTGTTTTAGTTAACATGTCTGTCTGTAATGATTTTTTTTTTTTTTTTTTTTTTGTAAATATCTTTTTATTGCAGCAATGATAGATAAGTATACAGTACAATTTATGCCATTCCCCTTGATGCTCAGTGTGAGCTCCGCTCCCACTCCCCAGTATCACACAGCCATTCAGCTCGCACCCCGGAGGTCGAGCGGCAAAGTCGCAGGTACATAGGAAACTGCGCTGGAGCATTCTGTGCGTGGCTACAGCCAACAAGTGGATGGGAAACGGCAATGCTGCTTTTCGGACCTAACACTCCCTCTCCCCTGTCCCAAGTCCAGTTGAAGCCAAGAGTTTCTGTGCAACTCCCGTGAACATACCCCCCTCCCCTTCCCCTAAACCCCCTCAACTTTTCCTACCCCGTCATCCCCGTCCAGGAATCCCCCCCCCAACTCTCCCTGCCCCCTACCCAGCCCCCCCACCCCCCCAGGCGTGCCAGAGTATCACCTAATTGAACTCTCAACCTTGTCACCAAGATCAGACCCGAAGCATGGTACCAGGATTCGTCTGCAATCATCCGTAAAACATCTCGATGGAACGCAAGGGCAGTGCAATAGCCGAGCGGGACTATGCCGCCCCCCCCGTCAGGCGGGCGTCCCTCTGGAGCCGGGCTATGTACCGGGGATTCCTCCTCCTCCTCGTCCAGGAGCGTGAGATCTAGGACCAGCCCCTCCCACGCCCTGGCTCTCTCCAGTGCCATGTCATTGTCTATCCTGAGCGCAGCTCGCAGGCGAAGCTCACCCTCACATCTAGCCCATTTAAGCAGTTCAGCCTTCCAGCGCTCTACTACGGGGCCCCGGGACGCCTTCCACTGGGACGTAATGGCCCGCTTCGCCAGGAGAAGCCCCAAGTCCAGGAACTTGCTAGTGACTTTGTTCTTTGATGTGTGTGGGAACCAATGTAGTATGCAATGTGCCATGGTGAGTTGCAGGTCCCTCTCCGTCACCTCCCTCAGGACCTCCACCACCTCCCCCCAGAAGGGCCCCAGCTCGGGACAGGACCAGAACATGTGTCGGAAATCTGCGGGATCCGCCGGGCAGCGCGGGCAGGACGCTGGGTGAGCCGGGAAGTACTTATGTAATTTATCAGGGGTCAGATACGCCCTATGTAGGACATAAAAGTGCACCAGCTGGAACCTTGCGTTGCGCGTGCCGTTCCGGGCCCCCTCCAGTATACCATTCCAGGCCTCTTCGGGGATCTCAGTCGCCAGATCGGCCTCCCATTTCGTCTTCAGGGTCAGCAGCGGAGCGGTGGATTCCGAGACCATGCGCCGAGTCAGGCACGTGACCGCTTTGACCGTCCCTGCCATCATCACGACGTACTGACATCCCAGGGACAATGGTGGCTCCGAAATGCCCGCCCCCCAGTGTTTGCGGATCGCCGCCGTTAAAGCCGCATGAAGAAGGAAGTCCCCACCCGCCAGTTCGAAGCGGTCCTGCAGGAGGTCGAAGGGCAACATCACTCCATTTTCGTACAGGTCACCTATGGATGACAGCCCCTGCTGGTCCCAGCCGCTCAGCCCGCGCCACGAGCCTCCATGCGGAAGCGCCCCGCAGAGTCTAAGCGGGATCTCTGGTGCGTAAGGAACCGTAACACCGCATCTCCGGCGATATCTGTTCCAGCATTTCCGGGCCGTCGCAAACTCCTGGGTGAGGTGGAAATCCCCCATCGGAAGTCCCAGGACAATCCGGGACAACACCTGGACCGGACCCGCCGGTTCTCCTGCTCCATCCTCCCCCCTCCTGGCCCGAGCCACCCATTGTGTCAGCCATTGCAGCTGCGCCGCTAGGTAGTAGAGCTCGTAGTCCGGCACCGCTAGACCTCCTTCCGCCCTAGGGCGGAGAAACGTGGCATGGGCCACCCTGCGCCTTCCCGTCCCCCACAGGAAGCCGATGACCATCGATCGCAGCCGCCGAAAGTAGCTCGCCGGGATCCAGATCGGGAGGGTCCCGAAGAAGTAAAGCAGCCGCGGGAGGGTTACCATCTTGAGCAACGCCACCCTGCCCATGAGCGACAGTGGGAGCGTGCCCCAAAAGTCGAAATTCTCTCTAGTGTGCCGTATCGCCGTACCGATATTACCCTCAAGAATATCGGCTCTGTCATGGAAGATCGAGGTGCCAAGGTATCGCAGGCTCCTCTCTTCCCAGGTCACTCCCTCTGTAGTTTGCGGGCATGTCCTCCGTGGGCGGGCCGGGAATAGGTGGGACTTCTCCCAGTTCACTCGGAGGCCCGAGATTCTACCCAGCGATTGCAGGAGGGCCTTAGCTCCTCGCAGGGAGTCCGTCGAGTCCGCCAGGAACATCAGCAGATCATCTGCGTATAGTGCGATGTGGTGGTCTTGACCATAGACGTCCAGGCCCCGATACGCCTGCCCCATCCGGGCCCGAGCCGCCAGCGGCTCGACGGCCAAGGCAAACAGCAGGGGGGAAAGAGGGCAACCCTGACGGGTGCCCCTGCCCACTCCGCACATCTCAGAGATGATCCTCCCCCGTCCTGACCCTTGCCGTCGCGTTTGTATAGAGCAGCCTCGTCCAATCTACGAAGCCTTCGCCCAGGCCCAGCGCTCGCAACACATGGAAGAGATACGGCCATTCCAGGCTGTCGAAGGCCTTCTCCATGTCGACAGCAAACACCACTGCCTCATCCCCGTCGTAAGTGTCGGCCTCTAGTATGTGCAGGAGTCGCCGCACGTTAAGCGCTGTATTGCGGGCCGGGATGAAGCCCGATTGGTCCGCATGTACCAGCATGGGCATGTGAGGGAGCAAACGCGTCGCCAAGATCTTGCTCAGAATCTTATAGTCCAGGTTGAGCATGGACAGTGGGCGATACGCTGACCTGTCCCATGGCTGCTTACCCGGCTTCAGTAGGGGGACTATCAGCGCCTCTCTCGTGGACGCCGGGAGGCAGCCTAGCCGCCTCGACTCGTTGTAAACCCACGTCAGCCGGGGCGCTAGGAGATCCGTGTAGGTGAGGTAGAATTCCGTCGGGAATCCATCGGTGCCCGGCGTCTTATTTCTTGCCATGCTTTTGATGGCAACCCGTACCTCCCTCTCCTCAATCTTGTCCCCAAGTCGCTTTGCGATCCCCTCCTCCAGCACCGGTAGGTCAAGACCCTCCAGAAAGGCCCTAAACTCCTCCGCCGACGGGAGGACCCTGCTGCGGTAGAGCTCTGTGTAGTAGTCATAAAACAATGCGTTAATTCCCTGTTGATCGAACCTCGCCGCCCCCGCCTGGTCTCGGAGCTCAAGAATGACCGAGCTTCGACGGGACGGGTTGGCCAGCCAGGCCAGGAGAGCCCCCGATTTGTCGCGTTCCGAGTGCGCTCGCGTGAGGTAGGCCTTGTAGTCAAAGCATCGGAGACGCTCCACTGTCGCCGCCACCGCCTCTCGCGCCCCTAGCAGGGCCTCGTGAGTGTCCGGCCGCTCAGGTCTCGCCCTCTCTAGTCTCCGCAGGGTCTCGTCCTCTTTCTCGATGTCATCCAGTAGCGTTCTCCGCACTCCCGAAGCCGTTGCAATGCACTGGCCCCGAAGTACCGATTTGAAGGCGTCCCATTCCGTCGCGGCTGACCCCGCCGTACCCGCGTTCTCCTGGAAATATGCCTCAATGCCCGAGGCAATCGTGGCACGGAAGAGCTGATCGTCCAGTGCCTCAGGGCGGAGCTTCCAAGCCGGGATCCTCGGGCGGAGCTGCGACCAGCGCAGCCGCATGAGGAGCGGGTTGTGGTCCGAGATCGAGCGCGTGAGATACTCACTGTGGCACACCTCCGCGTACACGTCTTGCGAGCATAGGAAGGCGTCAATGCGGACATGTAGTTCGTGGAGAGCAGAGAAGAAGGAGTAGTCCCTGTCCGACGGATGGTTAGCCCTCCAGGAGTCAACCAGTCCCCACCGGCGCTGCCAGGCCGAGCGCGCGAGTGCAAGTTTACCAGCTGGTGCATTCGGAAGGGGAGGGTGGGATCTATCCAGGTTAACGTCTGCCACGCTGTTAAAGTCGCCGCCCAGGAGCAAGGGTTCCACCAGAAACTGAGCTAGTTTATTGGACAGTTGTGCGAGGAATGCAGGTTGGTCCACATTTGGGGCGTATATGCAACCCAGGTTAAGGTCCCTCCCGTCCAGCTTGCCGCGCACCATTATGTATCTCCCCTCTGGGTCAATCACCTGTTGTGTGCATTGGTAGGGAATCCCCTCCCGCACCCAGATGGCCACCCCCCTAGCATAAGCGGAGTAGCCGGTGTGAAAGACCTGCCCCCTCCAGCGCCGCTGCAGCGCCCTCCCTTCTTTGTCCAGCAGATGGGTTTCCTGAAGGAAGGCAATGTGTATGCCCCGCCTGACCAGATATGAGTGGATCTTATGACGCCTGTGCATCGAGTGCATCCCCCTTACGTTCCATGTGAGACATCTATAGCCTAAGTCGGATCCCATGGCGAAGTCTGCCAAGCCCCATCCACTCCACTCACTCTCCCGGCAACCCCCCCAGCACGCCTAGGTCCCCCCCCCGTCCACCCCCCAACCTGCACAATCAAACTACCCCAACTCCCACACCCCCGGACAGACAACCAACGTGGAAACCCCATCTAAACTCAAGAATCAAAGAGCGTATCACTACATAGTAGGGTTGGAGTGGCAGCGATGCCGGCTCCAGACAGGTCCGAAGCCCCCCGCCCCCGCCCCACTACCCCTAACAACAATCAGGAGAGGCCCCCCGACTCACCCCGTCCCCCACGGTGCCAGTGCGAAGTCCCGGGGGGGCATCCGCATCCCACTGCAGAGCGTCCAGAAGCGGTCCCCCCCCCCCCACCTGCATGTCCCATTATCTTACTTGTGCAGCCAAGGTCTCACGATCCGTCTCAGCCAAGGATACCTTCCGCTGTCTGGGGGGTCACCACCGGCAGGTCCGTCTCAGAATGTTCGTGCCCACTGCTGGAGCCAGGGCTGAGAGTGCTGTCCTTCGACTGCTCAGATGCGCTGCTGGAGGGGCTGGCGTCCCCCTGGCTGATGGCCGCCACCGCTCGCACCGCCTTGGCTCGCTCCTGCTGCCAGCCCGTTGGGGAGCCAGATCGTCGCGTCGGTGTCCCTTCCGCGGAGTGTCTCCTGGGGGGGGTCTGCGGCGTGGGGCCCGCGCCCGGTTCCCCTCTCGCGTCCAACCAACTCCAAGCTTCCTGCGGCATCAGGAAAAAGTGAGTGCGATCCCCATCGACCACCCGCAGCCGCGCCGGGAACAGCATAGCGTAGGGCAGGTGCAGTGATCTCAATTTTCGTTTGAGCGCCAGGAAGGAGGCACGCTGCTTCTGCACATCTCTGGTGAAGTCCGGAAAGACCATGACCCTGCTGTTGTCTATTCTCAGGTCCGGGATTTCCCTCACCCTCCGCAGTATATGGTCTCTGTCTCTGAAGTGCAGCAGCCGCAGCACAATCGGGCGCGGAGGCACCCCCGGTTTGGGGGGACGCGCAGGGACCCTGTGTGCGCGCTCAATGGCAGAGAACGGCGAGAGTCCCTCCGGGGCCACCTCGGATCGTAGCCAGCCCTCCAGGTAGGTGACCGCATCCCGCCCCTCTGCGTTCTCAGGGACCCCCACCAGGCGGAGGTTATTGCGCCGAGAGCGTCCTTCACTGTCCTCTGCTCGGAGCTCCAGGACCCGCACCTTCTGGGCCATTACCGCCAATGACGTTTTGAGCTCCGCCACGTCCCCTGGCAAGGTTTTCAGGGCCACCTCTGAGGTCGTCACCCGCTCCTTCAGTTTCCTGTGGTCGTCCTTCAACAGGCTTAGGTCCGACCCTATGGTGTCCATGCGCTTCTCAAGTGCCTCCCGCGACGCCACAATCGCCTGCATTATGTCCCCCAGGGAGGGATCCCGTGGGCGGGTCGAGCTCCCGGCCCCTTCCCTCGGCGGGTCGTCCTCGGCGAGGTGCCCCGGGTCATCCTGCCTCAGGGCCTCGAAGCCTTTCTTCCTGCTGTTGCCCCGCACCATCCTGGCGGTCAGTGATCGTCAAGCGCCCCTGCGGTGGCCACCGATGTTCCCCCTCTCTCCGTCCTTGGTCCGCCTCCGGTCCGCCGTGCCTTCCGTCCACTGGGCCTGCGTCTCGTGGGGTCCAGTTCAAGGGCCAGTCTCCGCCGGCGTCGTGTGGCACCAGTGCCCCTGGTCCGGGCACCTAGAAGGCTAAGGCAGGGTAGTCACCGATGAGAACCTGGTCCGCTGTGCTCGGACGCCCCCGGTCAGGCAAGCACCTCTTCCCGCCCGGAGCTTCAGGGACTCATGGGGGTGGGGAGTCAGCACCTCGTCTCCTGTTCCCCTCTTCGTCCCCCTTGTGCGCGTGCTGCCAATCCACAGTGGCACAGGCTCCCTGGCAAGGCCGTCACCGGGATATCAGGACAGGTGCCGCTCGTAGGTCCAGGCCTCCACTCGGCCCCCACAGCTCCGCAGACAGCCACCCAGCCCAGGTAGGCGCCTCGTGGCAGGGGGGGGGGAAGGGCAGTCAGTCCCTCAAACCCCGCTCTCCCTGACGGCCAGTGTCCTCGCGCACCCCCCAACGCCACCACCAGGAGGTCGGGTCGTGTGTTGTGCGCTGGTCCAGCGGTCCACGCAGCACCAGGGGCTCCGTCGCCGGCCGCCAACGCGGTCACTCGGTCTCCGCCGGCGCCATTTTAGGGTCAGGCATGGCCGCCGACTCTCGTCCTTCAGCGTCACCCGCGAGTGTGCCAGCCAGGTCCCCTCACCTTTGTCCGGTCTCCGGGGGTTCTCCGCCGGCCAGCGGTCAGTCGTCACCGCGTCAGGGGGTCCTTCCTCGCCTCCTGGAGTCAGCCGCCAGGCACTTCAGGGCAGGACGGCGGCCGCCATTTTGGGCGCTCTCCTCTCCGGGAGCCGCGCTCGAATCATTAAGTCCAGGGGGGGTGTACACAGGGGCCCCCAGTCCTCCAAACTCACCCTGCGTGCCCCCGTTGCCCTCCTATGTACTTTTGAGGGGTCTGGGTGCGAGCCGGGGTTCAGGATATGCGGCGGTGCGAGGCGGGCACGGAGGAGCTCCGGAGTCCCGCTTCCACCTACATCGGCGCCTTAGCCACCATGTCTGTCTGTAATGATCTCAACATTTCTGTGTGTTTTTGAGTCCAGTGTATTGGTTTGAAATTAGGTTTTATTAATTCACTAGCAGCCCGTCCCGACCTTGTCCGGGAGCAATCAGGCTTCCCCGACACCCGCCCGCCCTCCCCGCTGAAAATATTGTTTACAACAGAATGTTCATGTGCAAAATTCCACTATCACAAAGTTCGGAGAAGTACAAACATGCATTTAAACATATTCGCAGAAACAGGATTTTTTGCGTCTCCACACCTTCCATGAGAGCAGCAGTCGGGGGTATAGAAAAACGCGTAGGCGCCAGTATGTGTAGGCTTCCCTTTCACCTCCGGGAGGCATAAACATACAGTGGTGGAGGGGATTTAAACCAGATAGATGTTCTTTTAAGACCTGTCTCCTACGCCCTGGAGACACCTGACCCACAACTATTAGCCCGGCCCCCGCCTGGCCCGTCCTCCGCCTGCCCCGACCCTCGCCTACCCCTGCAGCAGCCCGGCCCCCGCCTCGCCACCGCTCGGGCCGTCCCCCGCCAGCCCCGACCCCCCCCTGCTCCGACATGGGTCCCCTTACCTCAGCCGCCGCTCCTCAGTTTAGCGCTCCTCGCCGCTTCACCTGACCGCCGCTGGCCTGTCCGTTGCTCCTCACATCACCGCTCTTCCCCCGCGCCATGTCCGCCGCTCCTCGTCTGGCTCCTGGACGCCTCTCCTCCCTACGCTCCTGACGTGAGCACGTACGTCGCGGCCGGCGCTACTTCGGAGGGACTATTTTTTTTTTTTTTACTGTAAATTTTTTAAATAATGTTTTAAAAAAAATGTATATAGCCTATAACCATCTACAGACCCTGACGATTCCAACGGTGTATCGGGTGTGTGGATTGGTGCTGTGGTTCCCGAGTTTACCCGCCTTAAAGGCTAAAAGTTCTTCCTTTATTATCGTAGTATAGATAGAGAGGTTTCACCCTCTCTGCATAATTTAGAATGTATGTTCTACCGAAATTCAGGAAGCCTAGTATTGATTGTACATTTTTCAGCGTTTTTGGTGCTTGGAGTACTGCACACTTTCTCTAAGAAGTTGTCTGCCAGGCTTTTGCCTTCACTTGATAATTCATATCCTAAAAATAGGACTGTTAGATGGGCAATTCTTGACTTTTTAAAATTGAATTTGTAACCCTCTGATGCGAACCCCAGAATTATGGTGTTCACTCTTTTTAAGTGAGTCTCCAGGTCATCGTCTGTAAGATAGATGTCATCGACATAGGATAATGCCTCATCATCATATATTTATAGTAACTCTGTTACCCTTGCTGAGAATAATCCTGGGCTATTCTTGAATCCCTGTGGGAGTCGGCAAAATTGTTTTTGCAAACCCTTTATTGAGAAAGCTGTCAAATACCTGCTTTCAGGTGCAATGTTTTGACAGAAGAATCCATAAGAGATGTCTAATGTTGTTTTATATTTTTTGCGCACGATGTTGTTCATTAGTGCTGCACTGTGTGAATTTTGTACTGCAAAAGTTTTGCAGCAGGAGTTTAAGTGTCTGTAGTCCAAAACTAGACGATATGAATCGTCTGGCTTGGAGACAGGAAAGAAAGGATTGTTCATTTGTGAGGTGCATGTTTCAATCATACCTTGATATTCAAGTTGATCTAAGATCTCCCTGACTTGCTTTTTAGCTTCTTGTTTAACTGGGTACTGCCTTTGTGCAGTGGGTTGATTTTTTTAACTGGATTTCGTGGTGAGGAGAGTCCTTATCCCATCCTTCATGATTTTTGTATAATGCAGGGGCTTGGGCCACTGCCCATTTTCTTGCGAATATGTATTTTTTATGAATTGGAATATGATTGGAGAAGGCAGGCATAATCATTTCTTCGCCATGAGGGCACTCCCTGACAAACTCTAGTGGCCAGTCTTTCTCAACTAACAGGATGTCATAGCCTTTAGAAAGATTTTCCCAAAAGAGACCTTTTATTTTCCTAGTTTTATCTCCCTCTATACATAATGTTATTTCATATAGTTTATGGGGCACGCTAACTCACGTGTCTGCAGTTTCCACCCGAATGTATTCATTCGTGTCCACTGTCTCCAGAAGATTCATCAGGATCTTGCGAGCTATGGTCACTTCTGCTGCGCTGTCTAGCATTGTCTGAGCCCACTCTCAGTTTTTCAGTTGGCATGTTTCATTTTAATACTGCCTACCTTCTCCTTTGGATAATGTAATTTTTTACTTTGATGAGCAGGTTCCTGGTCTTTGGACTTGACGTGCTCTTCTTTGTGTTCTGACCGTCCTCTTCTTTCCGATTTCTGTGAGGAAGTCTGAAAAGAGCGAGAGGGACGTGTATCAATATCTTGATATCTATCAGGTTTTCTCAATTTATCCCTATCTCTAAGATTGTATCTTTTCTCAGAGGGTTCCCTTTTGGGAGACTTGCCTCCTCTGCCAGGAGATCTTTCTCTCCGTTGAGGAGACCTTCCTCTGGACTGGAATCGGTTTTCCTTGGGAGTGAATTGTTTATTACCATCCCAACTCTTTTTTGGAGTGTTTAGATTATTTTTAATAAATGTTTTTTCAGGATTTTCAGTTAGTTGGGGTTTTATTGGTTTCCCACCCAAACTATCTCTTCCTAGCTCTTCATAGGATTTTTCTATGATTCTGGCAAGTTCAAATGGTTGGTCTGTTATATCTGTCTCCTTCAATTTCTGGCGGATTGCCACACATGCTGCTTCTCCTTTTATGTTGGCTAATAATAAAGCCAAGACCTGCTTAAAGTCTTTTAGTAATTTCATACCCAGAGTTAAAGCGGGTTCTGGACCATATTTGTTCTTAATTTGTCTTAGTACATTTGGTATGACCGCCATAGACGGAACACCATGTGTTTTTGTGTAGATGGAAGCAAAGACCGTGCCCCAAGTGTCACAGTCCTCCACATGTGGTGCAACCCCCATTGGGAGGCGGATAGTCAGAATTCTGTGTTTTTCATGAGGTGTAGTATTAGGAAATACTGCCTCTATTTGAGTTATTTTTTGAGCTAACCAGAATGGAATTTGTTCCCGTTTTATGGGTGTTTTACCAAGACATGATTGTATGTTCTGTGGTGTAATTTTGTTTGTATTCCCCTGATGAGTGGTCAGTTGTGGGATGTTAATTGCTGATTGGACTGTTGAAGTCCGCATGACATATTGGACCAATTGTCTATGTATTTTAATTAATAGTTTTAGCTGAGCTAAAAGTTCCCGGGTCCGACATTTTATCAATGTCTGGGTGTGGTGTGTAGCTGGCTAGAACCGGCCATGTGGCTACTGGTCTACCTAGTGGACGGTGCCTGGTGATGTGATTTTGATGTTTTAGGGCGCCTTTAAACCAGAGCAGGCGCTCTTGGTAAGTTAGTGGGATTTCAACGTCCTCGAAAGGAGTGTATACATCTGGAGGTTCCTCTATTTTGTAATAGTGGAAATCTTTTGTCACAGTGTGTGCTGCTGGAAAATGTATCCATGAATAGAATACCTCTGTCTGCCGATACTCATGTGCCTCTATCACGAATATGACCGTACCACCTCTTGGTGATAGTCCATTCTCTATAAGTTTAAGAGTTATAGTTCTTCTTATATTGACCGGAATGATTATAGCACCCGGGTAATTTTTTTGGATGGTTGTGTCATCCGCTAAGAGTTGAGCTGCTAATGCTTCTTTTTCTCTTTCTTCTTCACTTACCGTCATTTTATTGACTAAAGAATGTTTTTGTCGCAGACCAAGTTTCTAGGAAACAAAGATTAGGTGCACAATATTTTGGAACACTGTATCCTTCAACGTTGACTAAACCAAAAACTAATACATAGGATTCTCATCCTACTATGTTCCGGCGGATATTAACCTTTCACCCACTCCAGACGTCTATTGGAGTTTTTACGGGAGAAAGGGATCTGTGTGAAAAGTACGACTGAGTTACTCTAGTGTCTTGCGTTAGATTACCGCCTTACCAAACGTTGTGCGCCATGTAGTGTAGTTCCTATATTCCCAATAGGCTCTGCGCATTGGAATAACATAAACAGCAGTGTAGACGTAGGACTGAGGTCATCTAGGTCTCTACTGACTATGTTAGACTTAATTAGATTTTTGCCAGCTAGCTGAGAGGTCACTAGAAACTTTCTCGAATGTTCAGGAAAGGGTTAACCGTCCTGATTTAGACAAGAAGGAATTCGTTTCTGACAACCGCATAAACATGACAACTTTGCTCCCTTAGAATAAAGAGTGTATCTCTAGAGTTGTGTGAAAACAATAGACCGATATTTCACTCAGTCAATCGTGCACGCTTAATTTCACCAGAGTGCAGAGAAATAGAGAGACGGGCGTTTTCAATAAAAGGTGTTATTTTATTGAGCAGTCTTCTTTCTCATGCAAGAGAAATGAATTGCCACAATTGCAATACTTATCATAAAGTAAAGTGCGTACAGTAAAAGTAGTATTATGAAATAATACTTTAAAAGCATTGAAATGGTTTCTTAGCCATATGATACTTTAAAATGGATAAAATATATACATACATAAAAACATTGACTAACGAACTCAACTGGTGCTTCTAAGATACGCCTACCCCGGTGTACCTGACCTATGCCTAATACGTGGGAAGGAGTAAGTAAGTTGCAGTTTTAAGTTAAGTTAGGTTTTTGCCAAGTATCGGAATCAAGAATTCTCTCTAAGGTTTTAATCAGCTCCGTACCTTGGTTATAGAATGAAGGAGGTCTTGTATCTCGCTTCTCAGGACTCGATCTCCCAGCAACCCGCGAGGGTGACTTGGGAACACCGCAGCTGGATTTCTCGGCATGAGAAAAGGCAGCTTCTCCAGCACGTCAAAAGGGAGGGGCGGCTTCCTTCGGCTCTCGCATCAGCTGGGCTTCGGATAAGTAGATAGCTGCTCTGCTCCACACCACCGTGTGTTTGCTTAAGGCAACATTGGTATATTTATACCTGAAAGGTGCCGGGTTTGACGTAAGGTTGGACATAAGACGTCACTAAGAACTAACAGTTCTTTCTGGACTCCAGGAGTTCTTGTGCAAATCAAAACAAAAGCAGGGGGAATTCCCGGGCTGCTGGAGACTTGGTTTGTTTAAAGAACGCGTTGTGCTTTCTAGGAGTCTATGGGAGTAGCCATGCTGTGTTTTGGACTGCATGGGCTATACTAAATATGGATATGATTCTTATGCCTTTATACGGATACTATTTGTTATAACCACATAAGGGCATGAATCGGGAATATCGAATTAGGGTCCTAGATAGAAATACAACACCAAACTATCTCTACCTGATTCCGCATAGGTGTCTTCGATAATCCTAGATAATTCACGTTCCAGTTGTAAAGGAGTGAAATCCCTCAGGTGTTGGCGTATTGCGACTGCTGCTGCCTCCCCTTTTATATTTGCTAATATAATGGCTGATACCTGGGAAAAAAATTTCTAACAATTTCATCCCTAAGTTCAGAGCAGGTTCTGCTCCATACTTATCCCCATTCGCAAGCAGATTGAACATTCTGTGTTTTTCTGGAGGGCTGGTGTGTGGAAATACCGCCTCTAGTTGTGTTATTTTTTGAGCTAACCAGAATGGCATTTGCTCACGTTTAGTGGGCGTCTTACCCATAACTGCGTGTAAAGTTTGTGGTGTCATTTTAGTTGTAGATCCCTGAATTTGTCCTGTTTGTGTAGCTCTTGTTGGCTGAAGTGTGAGTGTTACAAAAGGGGATGATGGACGGAGCGTTTGAGCAAATCAAACACTCACCCCCAGTCAACTGATCTGGGTTTAATCCATCACCATTCTTTAGTTCACTCAGCCACCCCAGTTCAGACTTGGCCATATGCAAATCAGTCTGACCCTGTGCCTCATGGGAACAGTCCAGCCCGAACTGCCAAGCCATGTCTTCCCTGGACCAAAAATAAGTATCCTGGGACCGGTTTCGGATTCATAATCCTCATCAGCCAGGCTATCTTGAATCCAGTGGCCAAGTGAGCAAGGGACTCACGTCTGAGCATACCCTGCCAACCTAGGGCGAATAAAGTGATACAAAAGGGGATGATGGACGGAGCGTTTGAGCAAATCAAACACTCACCCCCAGTCAACTGATCTGGGTTTAATCCATCACCATTCTTTACCTCACTCAGCCACCCCAGTTCAGACATAGCCATATGCAAATCAGTCTGACCCTGTGCCTCATGGGAACAGTCCAGCCCGAACTGCCAAGCCATGTTTTCCCTGGACCGGAAACAAGCATCCTGGGACCGGTTGCGGATTCATAATCCTCATCAGTCAGGCTATCTTGAATCCAGTGGCCAAGTGAGCAAGGGACTCACGTCTGAGCATACCCTGCCAATTTAGGGCGAACTAAGCGATACAAAAGGGGATGATGGGCGGAGCGTTTGAGCAAATCAAACACTCAGCCCCAGTCAACTGATCTGGGTTTAATCCATCACCATTCTTTACCTCACTCAGCCCCCCCAGTTCAGACATGGCCATATGCAAATCAGTCTGACCCTGTGCCTCATGGGAACAGTCCAGCTCGAACTGCCAAGCCATGTCTTCTCTGGACCGAAAACAAGCATCCTGGTACCGGTTTCGGATTCATAATCCTCATCAGCCACCCCAGTTCAGACATGGCCATATGCAAATCAGTCTGACCCTGTGCGTCATGCCTATATTGGGGTATCTATATGAAACATACAAGGGTTAGTAAGTGTGGGGAGGTGGCCATCAGGTATCCTATAAGACCAAACTGGTCTGTTAACATTTTCTTTTCTTTAATCTACTGCCAACTGCATATAAATTGTAACACAGACACCTTAAATGAAACATTTGCAGGTTAAACAAATATCTGAAAATACATTGTTTTGGTAGGAAAGGGCCGTTTGATCACTACAGCACACAGTGTAAATGGAGGGTCATTGACCTGAATCCTGGTTGGTGCACTGCGTAAAAGCAATGGTGTATTGTCAAAGCTATTTGGGTCCCATTCTTTGATTATAAGCACTGTGAATATATGAGTAATTTGTTTAAAAATGTATTACACACAGTATAACATAGACTACAAAACTCATAACATGTATAGAATACACACAGTAGGAGATGTGGCTGCAAAATGTACAAGAAAACTTTTTTACTAATCTTTGGAAAAGGTGCGTGTTTCTTTTCTGTCCCCACAACCCCCCTACCTCACCCTGTCTCCTTGGGCTTTCGCCAGCACGGGTGTTGCCCTTGTGTGCACCCCTTACTGTACTTTTTGGCCCCGAGAAAATGTTCGTGAGTACCCGCGGTACAGTCTAACTAGGTCGAAAATAAAGAATGTGGGGAGGGGCAATCAATGCTCAATATAAAAGAGACTGTAGCATCATCAGAGGCAGGAATGATATGTATATAATGAAGAGATGAACAGGTTATGCTAGAGTATGCTCAACATCTTACAGTGAATAGGTACAATACTGCTTGCAACACACACATACAGAGTCATTGTGTCTCTAAACTGGAATGGAAATGTGCACCTACTGGGAAGTATGAAGAGCTGGCAGGGCACGTACCTGACAGTGGCATTATGATACTCTTCATTACTCTGATTCTTCCTCTCATCCTTTTGTTACTGCTACAAGTGGCCCTGTATCGTGCTTCAGATACGGTGGCAAATGTCCATTGAGTAAGATTGTGGACCAGTGCCGTAGTCAGATCTGATGGCTCAGCGAACCTCCACGGATGCTGCATCTATCTGTGGCAGCCCCTTGCTTAGACAGGTTCTTTCACCGAGATCTATCAAAAGGGTAGCAATAATAACCACTCGCAAACCAGGGATGTGTGACATGCTTACCTACTGGTGTGCAAATGCAATAATCATGGGTTAAATCTATATATATCACTCACACAGGCCGCGATAGGGCTAGTGTAGTTATGGTTGGGCCTGAGTTACCCTAGGGAAGGCATTTTTTGCTTTCTTAATGTTATATTATGCTTATTTGTAGAGGGCACAATCACCCGGGAGGGTATCCTGACTCTGGGCAGGTATGGAATGAGCTATATTTTCCTATCATTTGTCCAATTCTCCACTAATGCTTTTATAAAAGGCATCTATGTTATTTCCACTGGATGATTGTTTATTAATTTGGACAGGAGGTGAGGAGGAACTACACAAATCTCTCTCCTATATGAATAATAACTCACTTGATGTGTCATTCACAATAGCGTAAAGTAAGAGTAACATTGTCATTCAGGATGTGGAACTTCATATACACCAGGGAAAGGTCTGTAGCAGGATGTTTAGGAAGGCAACTTCCCGCAAGGCTGTTCTGCATGCTCGCTCGTAGTGCTCACCCCAGAACTCAAGTCAACTCTATCCCATTTGGAGAGCTGAATAGAGCTTGCCTTAATTGTAGTTAGGACATTGAATTTGCACATTGTCTAACAGACATTGAACAAATATTTCGGAGTAGGGGATACGATAGGAACACCTTACTTAAAGCCAAAAAGAGAGCTGTCAATCTATCCAGGGAAGATGCACTCAAAACTAGAACCAAACCTAGGGACATTGACATGGCCACCATCAGATTGGTCACTAGTTTTCATCCTTGGTCTGCCAAACTTTATGGTATACTGAAACGAGACTGGTCTTTGTTAACATCAGATGCCACGTTGAGACCATTCCTAATCGATCACCCTACTGTGACCTACCGTAAAGGCAAATCTATATGGAGTATTGTGAGTCCTAGTTACCCGATGATACAGGAATAGGGACCGACTTTGCTGCATGAGCATAGTTTTTTTTTCATCTTCAAGTGCGGTAACTGTAATATGTGTTGACTAGCGATACATGGTCACCCGAAAACACTGAATCGAACACGAATACGCTACTTACCATACAATACCTAATGGGTAACGGCGCACGATTGACAAAATGGTTGACTCAAGGCGATCTCATTAAGACAGTTGCGAGACAGGTGGGAAGAGGACGTAGGCCGTGAACTTTCAAACAAGGAATTGGACACCATACTGGGATACTCCAAGAAAGTATCTCTTAATCAATAATTTAAATTTATTCAATTGATGCTATTGCACAGAGTTTATTTAACCCCACGCAGATTGTGGGCTATGTTTCAAGGGGTGAATGATTCCTGCCCACGCTGCCACGCACCAAATGCAGGGCTGATACACATGATATGGGACCGCCCTCATCTGGGACACTACTGGGCGACGATATGCAAAATACTATCCGATATAGCCCCGGTGCGTCATAACGACACCTTGGAATACTGCATACTGGGATTAGGGCCCGGTGAAAAGAAGGGAAATTCCACCTGTCGATTTGCTAATCTCGCACTCCTTTTAACTCCTTCCACGCTCATGACGAGCCCAGCTCGTCATGCAGTAGCCTGCTGCTACACTCATGACGAGCTGAGCTCGGCATGAACTAATGGAAATGAGCCAAAGCCAGCGCAGCAGGGGAATTCCCATAGCATTGAAGGTGTTAACTAAAAGAGCCATAACCACACAATGAAAAGGCACTAGGGCCCCGTCCCTACAGGACTGGCATACGGAAGTGGTGAGATGGGATAAAGCAGAGGGGGGTGAAGTTAAAAGAGAGGAATATAGGGGACTACAAAAAACACCGATCTCCTTGAGCTGGAATGCAATGTTAGAGCAATATGCTGCGATAGATATATTATCCTACTAGGGAATGATGTCACTATTAACCCTTTGGCTGCGGGGGTTATTCCCCCGCTGTGCTGGGGGGCAGGGGAGCGCGCACAGCGCCCCAGTGCTCATGACGAGCTCAGCTCGTCATGAGCCAAGGTGCTCGTGTGCTCATGACGAGCTTAGCTCGTCACGGCCACACCCGCTTCCTTAGAACGCTCAGCACAGCAGGGGAATGAGAAATTTCCAAGTTCACACAAAGGAACGTTTCAATTCTATTAAGGACGCAGAGGTGAGTATTTTGCTTGTCCTTTCTCCATTTTATTGGACAGCACGTTAAAAGAATAAAGAAAAACATCATCCATGAACTACCTTAACCAACATGGCAGCGGTAGTCATGGTAGCACATTAACCAATTACAGTCCATACAACAGCATAAAGGAATCCCACGTCGGTAGTCCTTCCTCTTTCGTTGCTGCTGCTGGAAAGCAGTCCTCTACCCTCTAGTCCGTTTACTGATTGGAGCCTAGGGAAGAGAAATAATAATAATATCTCGTCCAGAACAATGTTGAAAAGAATCTAACACATTGCAATGGGAATAAGTAAAGATAATTGCAGTAAAAAACAAGATCGAGCAAGTAAAACATAACAATTTTTTTTTAAAGTAATTTTTATTGCAGATTTACAGTACATCTGATATCTCAAAGTAATCATTGCTTTTTCTACCGTCTTTCGTTCTCCCTGCTATTTTGTTCCGTACACAGCCATTTAGCCCACATCCCGGAGGTCGGGCGGCGTTCTGCAGAATGATATGCCAAATGTCTAGTATCATAGCAATTACGTTCTTTCCATCAGGAAAGTGTGTACTCCTGCTTTTGTAACTGTTCCCCCCCCCATGGCTCTTGCCAGAATACTTTTAACTCAACATCCCCCCCTTCCCCCCATACCCCCTCCCCTTGATCCCACCATCCACATAGGAATGCTCCTGTTTGACTGCCTTCATGGGTTTTTCCAGGAGTTAGTGCTCATTTAGTCGCGTGGTGTACCTGGTGTGCCCTGAGGGCTGTCATTGTTTGTATTCTGGGCCTCTTCGTCCTCTTGTAATGTGCTATCTCTCAGTGCCTGCACCATCATTTCCCACGCTGCCGCTGTGTCCATTGCTCTTATGTCTGGCTTTCAACAGGCTGCTTGGTATCGGATCGTACTTTCACAAGCTGCCCATTTCAGTAACTCGTTCACCCATCTTCTGTGTGTAGGATCCACCTTCGCTTTCCATACCCTCGTAATTTCTCTCTTGGCTAGAATTAATCCCATATCTATAAATTTACTAGTGGTTTTATTCTTAGGTGTATGTGGGAACCAGTGCAGTATGCAGGTCGCCATATCAAAGTTCACTGTTCTGTCTGTGACCTCGTTAAGCGCCTCACCAATCGCCTGCCAGTAGTCATGTAGGTCAGGGCAGGACCATAACATATAGTCCAGCTCCGCTCCCTCTAGAGTGCATCGTGGGCATCCTGCCTCGAATACCCCAAAGTATTTCTTAATTTTGCCCGGTGTCATGTAGGCTCTATGCAATATGTAAAAGTGAATCTGTTGGAATCCCGCGTTTCTCGTGCTCTTGCGAGCCCGTCGCACTATTTGGGCCCAGGTAGTTTCCGGGATATCCCTGCCGAGATCTACTTCCCACTTGGCTTTTAGCGCAGTGAGTGGCGGTAGGTTCTCCCGTAACATTCTGGAGTATAGGCACATTACTGCCTTATAAGTCCCGGCCGCCATCATTGTGTATTGGCAAGCCATGGTGGTAGTTGGTTCCATCAAGCCCCCCTTCCAATGTGCCTGAATGGCCCTCGTCACTGCTGCATGTAATAAATAACCTCCTTGCGGAAGGTCATATCGCTCCTGAAGATCCTGGTAGGGTATCAGTGCCCCTTCCTCATATAAGTCGCCAATCACTTGTAACCCCGCATCCTCCCACTGCTGTAACTGTGACCAATCTCCCCAATGTGGGAGCGCGGTCACCATCCCTAACGGGATTTCTGGGGCATACGGGTGTTGTGTACCCGCTCGGCGTTGCGATCGGTTCCAACACAGACGGAACGTCTGTTCCTCAAGAGTTAGGTCTTTCAGGGCAATCTTCTGTTGCAGAGTTATGTACGCTAGTACATGACGTGGCGTTCCCCTATCCCTTTCTTGTTCCGGGCCACGGAAAACTCTCGCCACTTCTTGTGTGAAGAGCTGCAGTTGGACTGGGACTGCTAATCCGCCCTCGTCCTTCGGATGGGTGAGCGTAGTCAGTGCCACTCTACATCTTCCCGAGTTCCATATAAAGGAAGTGAGCTGCAACCATAATCTACGGAATACAGAGCTGGGCACCCAAACGAGCAAGGTGCGAAAGTAGCAGAGCAGTCGCGGCAGGGTGATCATTTTTAGTAAGGAAATGCGGCCTGTCGGCGACAGCGGTAGTGTGGCCCAGAACTCCATGTTTCCCCTTAATGTTCTTATGCATCGTCCCACATTGCCCTCTAACATGTCTGCTGCCTTATGGTATATATAGACACCTAGATACTTCAAACAGGTGGGTACCCACTGAAGCTGTAGTCGGTAATTTGGCTGTGGTGTACCTTGGCGCAGCGGGAATAAGCACGTCTTGGACCAATTAACCTTTAATCCTGAGATCTCACCAAATCTTGCTAGTAACCTCTCCGCCCCCTCCAGTGCTTTTTCGCGTTGTCTAGAAATAACAGCAAATCATCCGCATAGAGCGAGATATGCTGTAGGCCCCTGCTGCTGTCTAGGCCTCTGAAATGGTTCCTTGTCCTCGCCTCCGCTGCTAGGGGTTCAATCGCCAGTGCGAACAACATGGGAGATAAGGAGCACCCCTGTCTGGTACCCCGCTCCACCGGGTATTGTTGTGATATAAGGGGGCCCACTCGCACTCTAGCCACTGCTGCAGTGTACAACACCCTGGTCCATCTAATGTATCCCTCTCCTAGTCCGAACATTTCCATAGTTTTGTATAGGTATTCCCATTCCAGGCTATCGAATGCTTTCTCTATGTCTATGGATAGCACTAGAGGTGTCTGGGCATTCGTGTATGTGTCTTCCAACAGCCGTGTGAGTCTTCTAATGTTTATGGTAGTGTTGCGTGCCGGTATAAACCCAGATTGATCTGGGTGAATTAAGATAGGCATATGCTGCAACAGTCTAGTTGCGAGTATGGCACTCAGGATTTTATAGTCTGTAGTCAGCATGGATAGCGGCCTATAGGAGGCCGGATTACTGCTCTCCCTCCCCTGTTTTAATAATGGGATCACTAGCGCTTCCCGCATAGACTGCGGGAGGCAGCCAGCGGTTTTGGCCTCATTGTACACCGCTTGGAGGCGGGGTGCAAGGATGTCTGAGTATTTGCTGTAGAATTCAATGGGTAATCCATCTAGCCCTGGTGTTTTGTTACGGGCCATATGTTTAACCGCTGCCTTGATTTCGCTAACCTCTATGTCCCTGCTCAGATCTTCTGCCTGTTCCTGTTCCACTTGAGGCAATTGTAGGTCCTCGAGAAACCTATCAATGTCATTACCAAGCCCCACTAGTGTACTCTTATAAAGGGCCCCGTAGAAATTTTGGAAAACCTCTAGTATCTCAGTCTGGGTGTATATCATTTGTCCTTCCTCCCCTTCACTCTGTCTTTGAGTTTGTCATGTTCTGCGTGGAGAAGGCCCAAGCCCGTGGCCACCTGCGCAATGTCCTGTTGTAAGGCGTCTCTGGTCGCCGCGATGGCCTCCAGTATCCGGTCCTGTAGCTGCTGTAGATCTGCTGGTCCCGTCGAGCTCCCATCTGAGGTCTCCGTTGATGTTGCCCCCTCTGTTTTCCCTTTAGGCTTCCCCATGTTTGCCACTAGGTGCTGTGCCGGCTCCACTTGCGTGTGATTATGGCTCTGCTAGCGCCACTGTTTACAGAGATGTTGTTCTCCGACAACACTAGCCTCAGTTGGACCTCAGGTGCGTAGGCCCTTTCTGGGACCGGGTTATGTTTACTAGCGGAAGGGTGAGCAGCGGGGTTTCCCTTCTGGGCTCCTTGCACCCACCTTGGTACCTAGCCGGAATTTTGGGTGCGGCTCGTGGGGTTCCCAGGCCCCTGGGCAATCCTCACGGGTTCTGTCCACTTACAGGCCTCTAGTCCAGTTGTACTGTTGCGGTGCTTGCCTCTCTGCCCTTCGTCGTCGGTGCTCTTCCAGTGCTCTGCGCCGAGCACACCGCTCGCGGCCAGGGCCTTCCAGCTGCCACTGGAGACTGTCCTCGTGGCTTATCGGCCTAGGCTCTGTTTTTCAGACATGCAAAGGTTTTGCCTCAGGTGGTCCCCGTGCCAGGGATCCGGGGGGGGTCGTCTGCCGACTCTGTCGCCCAGGAGCACTGTTCGCAGCGGCTGCTAGCGACAGAGCCTCTTCTTCCCACCTTCCGTCATTCACTCGGCAGTCGCCGTCCCGTCTGGAAAGCACGGGGACCCCTCCTACCTTCACCGACCAAGCAGGGCGGCTTTGTTGCTTCCGTCGAGCCCCTAGTTGCTGCCTCGGTCCCCCTTCAACACCTCTCAGTGGGTTTGGCACGTCGGCTCTTCGGTTGTGCTGCCTCGTAGACCGGTCCTCTTTGTGGCCTCAGTCCCGACCAGGGCCGGTGCTCGGCGAGCTCCGTTCGATTACCGCGCCGCCATTGTTTAAGCGGTCCTCCCGGCAGGCTGAGTCCCAGCTCGATCGGGGCCGTTGAATCGGGTATCGGGGTCACCGCCGTTGAGCCTGTTTCCTCCTCCGAGGGTCCTCTCTCTGTGTGTGGCTGGCGCCCCCAAGCAGCACTCCTCCGTTCAGTGCGGCTTCTGTTTCTTCGCGGTCTCGGCCGCGTCCTCCATCTTGGATGCTCGCTTACTTCGATCGGCGTTCGCGGGTGTCTCCCGCTCGGCTGGCTCCGTGCGTGGGCTCAGGGGAAATGCCCCGCGCTTATTTTATCCGCAGCGTGCCGGGGAGAGCAGCCACGGGCACCCCAATGCTCGGTTTCAGGATTCATTCGGGGGATCGGGCGCAGAGCTCCGAGCTCACGCAGCCATCTCCCTCAGCGACCAAGCCACGCCCCACCCAAGTAAAACATAACAATCAAATGTATACATCAATACATAGGAAAAATTTACTTCCCTCATATGAAGAAACAATTACTGGAATCCATAGGTCTGGGAGGGAAGGCTAGATAAAGCCAGGGTGGGAAAATCCTCGCCTCCGCGTCCTTAATAGAATTGAAACTTTCCTTTGTGTGAACTAGGAAATTTCTCATTCTATGTCAGGAAGCGGAGGCGAGGATTTCGCTTGTTTAAAGCTTACTCACCACCAGAGAAGCAGCCTCATGGATTGGCTTAAAATAAAACTTTTTGAAAGTTGAATCCGAAGACCAATCCGCTGCATTCATAATATCTTCCAATCTGCCCCCATCTTGGACAGCCTTGGAAGCCATAGCGCCTCTAGTGGAGTGAGCGCCGAAGTTTGTAATGGTAATACCAGCCTCAGACATAATCCACCTGACCCATCTGGCTATGGTAGGAGAAGAAACCGCCTTGAAAGGTTTCTTTATTGGGGGGTGGACTTCTAAAGTCACATCTTCATAAGTTTTGAGGCAACGAACAACACATAGTTTAGGTGAATCCGGAAAAGCTGGATAAGATACTGACCTGGTATTGCACTTAGTTCTTCTGGAGACAGTAAAAGTAACCCCGTCAGGGGTAAAGACTCTGGCAGAAATATCAAGGGCACGAACATCAGAAGTCCTTTTGCAAGAAATTAGACAGAGGAGAATAGCCAATTTAACCGAAAGCTCCTTGCGTGAAAGGTACTCATTATCGTGCCAGGATAGAAGGAATCGCAAAACCACATTCACATCCCAAAGACCGGAATAACGAGGTTCCGGGGGACGTGAAAGACGAATACCCTTGAGGAGTTTGCAAACCCAAGGATGCTCTCCAACAGGAGAACCATCCACAAGGGCATGACCCGCAGAAATTGCTGATCTGAAAGAATTGATGGTACAGTATGCAAGTTTGTCGTGAAAAAGCTTAGCAAGCAAGTTAATTACTTCTGTCACGGAAGAGCCCACGGGATCCAGGTGTTTTGCCACACACCAACAAACCCATCTGTTCCAGGCAGATCGGTATTGTTTAGTGGTACTAGGGGCCCAGGCTCGCTGAATGAGGAGTTCAGCGTCTCTCAAAAGTGAGTCGTTAGACCAACGTCCCCTGAAATCCTCCAGGCCATGAGACGTAGATGGCCTTGGAGAACCAGGGGGTGTGGATGACCCAATGGATCCGTCAGAATGAGGTCGAAAAACGGCAACCGAAGAGGTCTGTCCCATGATAACTCTAGAAGGGACGGGAACCAACATTAAGACTTCCAGATCGGAGTAATCAAGATTAGAGAGGCTCGTTGTCTGCGGACCTGGGCTGCTACCCTCTGAATGAACAGGAACGGGGGAAATGCATAAGCTAGGAACTTGGACCAATCCTGCAGGAAGGCATCTACTGCTTCCGCACCTGGGTCCAGCTTCCAGCTGTAGAACCGGGTAAGCTGGGCGTTCCACCTGGACGCAAACAAGTCCATCACTGGAAGGCCCCAAAGATCCAAAATCTTTTGAAACACAGAAGGATACAGTTTCCAATCGCTGGCATCCCGAAAATTCCTGGATTGCCAGTCCGCCACTGAGTTCAGATCGCCGGGGAGATACTCCGCCATGACAGAAATCTGACGTAGAAGACAATAGTTCCAGAAATCCTTTGCGAGATCCGCTAGGACTTTGGAATGGGTGCCGCCCAGTCGATTGATATATCTGACCGCAGTCGTATTGTCCATCCGAAGAAGGACACAACAAGAGACTTTGGTCGTGGTGAACGAACGGATGGCGAACAAACCCGCAAGGAGTTCCAAGCAGTTGATGTGGAGATGAAGTTCCTCCTCCGTCCATCTGCCTCCCACCGAAAGGGAGCCGCACCGGGCTCCCCATCCCTGGCGACTGGCATCTGATTCGATCACAAGATCTGGACGGGAGCCGAAGATCGCCTTCCCGTTCCATGCATCCATGTGATCCAACCACCATAGGAGTTCCGATCTGGCTTCCGTGGACAAAGAAATGAGTTCCAAGTACGTGAGACCTTTGCGAAGATGAAACGCTTTTAGTCTCTGGAGAGCCCTGTAATGAAGCAGGCCTGGATCGATGAAGACAGTAAGCCCACTATCCTGGCCAATTGACGGAGAGAAATCCGGTCCCGACGAAGGACCTTGCGAATCTCCTTCTTGATCTTGGAGATTTTTTGAGAAGGGAGATGTAGCGTTGCATCCGTCGTCCTTATCAGAAAACCAAAGAAAGTCATTTCCTGTTGAGGGACTGAGTCTGATTTCTGGGCGTTGATGATGAACCCCAGAGATTGAAGAAGAGATATGGTTATCTGAAGATGGTGCAGAAGAAGATCCTTGGACTGATTCATTAAAAGAATATCGTCCAAGTAAATTATTAGACGAATTCCCATGGTGCGAAGATGTTCTACAACGGGTCTCAGGAGTTTGGTAAAACACCATGGCGCTGAGGAAAGACCAAAGGGGAGTGTACGACACTCGTAGACCTGATCCCTCCAGAGAAACTGGAGGAATCGACAATGTGGAGGGAAAATTGGAACCGAAAGATAGGCATCCTTCAGGTCCAAACATACCAACCAGTCGTTCCTAAGAAGAAGGTCTCTCAATAGATGGATGCCCTCCATCTTGAAATGTCTGTAAATCAGCCATTTGTTGAATGAACGAAGGTTGATGACTGGTTTGAACCCTTTGTCTTTCTTCTCGACCAGAAAGATGTTGCTGAGAAAGCCGTTTGGATGAAGAGAAGATGGAATGATGGCGCCTTTTAGCAGCATAGCCTGTACCTCTAAATCTATGAGCTCCTGGTCTGCGTGTGAAAAAACCAGTGGACGGGTTCGCGAGAGGTGAACGGGGGAACCGTAAAACTCTATGCGAAATCCCTGAACAGTTTCCAGAACCCAAGGATCTGATGTGAGAGCCGACCAGGCCTGAAGAAACAAAGCAATCCTTCCCCCCCAGACGTACCGGAGAAATGATGGAAAAGCTTACCGTTGAATCCCTTGGGAGTTGAACTGATTGCCACCACGTCCTCTGCCTTGGCCTTTGCCTCCATGGGACGGATAGAAGGAACCTCGTCGTCCGTCGTTCCATCCATTATTCTTCCTGGGCTGACCCTTATTGGGGTCTTGCTGGAACTGGCGGCCGGAAGAGCGACCCCTGCCTCTGCCGGCCCCGCCAAAAACCTTCTTTGGAAACATCTTTTTCATTGAAGCTTGTGCTTTATCTAAGGCGGAGAAAGTTGCCACAAACTTCCCAAGTTCTTTCACAAAAGGGTCACCGAACAAGGCACCTTGCGCCACTGAACCTGCCTCAGAAGAGGATAACTAACCAAGCTTGGGATCAATTTTTAGTAAGAGTGACCGACGACACTCCGCAGAGAGAGCACAGTTGGCATTGCCAAGGAGACACATAGCCCGCTGTGCCCAACTCGCTACGTCATCAACTGGGAGTGGCATACCAGTCTCTTTGGAGCGTTGGGAAAGCTCAATGATTTTCGTAAGGGGACCTACAACGTCCAACAACTTGTCCTGACAAGCTTTCCAGGATCTATCTATCCCTTTTTTAGGGTCTTTAACGTATTTGGCAAAAAACGTGCATAATTTTGGGTCAATCTCAGGAGTGGCCGCCACCCTATTGGGAAGAGACGGGCGTGGGCACTCCGAGCGTAGACGCAATCGCACGTCCTGAGAGAGCGGTTGCCAAAGCTTAGCGGCTACGTAGTCCGCCGTAGATTTCTCGGGAACCCACTCAGAAGAACGGGGTCTGAAAATAGTGGTGGCGTCTGAAAATAGTGGTAGGGTCAAACATGTCTGGGGGAACCAGGTCACCTTCACCACAATCTGAGACATTAGATTTAGGGCGCCAAGACCTACTAATATCCGACATATCTTCGGAGGATTCATCCTTGTCGTCATCAGCATAGTCATCCTAGTCATCTACTCCCTCTAGGGGAAACCCTTCCTCCGGGTCAAGGTCCTGGGTGGTAGCACCACCAATATCCCTGGGTGAGTCGTCCCCCCGGAAGGGTGCGCTTCTTAGCGTGCGCACACTCTTATGAAAGACCTCTGCAAGTCTGCTGAAGCCTTCCAGGTGCCCCGCGTCACGCTTCTTGGCCGTGCGTGGAGGTACAGAGAGTACGCCACTGGGCCCAGCCCCACTGTCTCCCAACATGCCTGAACCGGTTTTAAATACATGGGCAGACAGTTTATTGACGCTGTCCTGCAGAGGTGCCAACGCCTGGGCAATAGCCGAAGACAGGAGTCTGTCCACCTCTGCAGGAGGGCGCAATAGAGGCTGTTGAGGCTGTTCAGAGTCAACAGCCACATAATCATGTTCCTGACGAGACTGCATTTGCGCAGAAGACTGGACACCCATAAAACAAAAAACACCCCAAACTAATTATGAGGGAGGTTCCCCAACACAGGCACCCAAAGGCCACAGAAATTAAAAAGTGTTAAAATAACTCGTCAAACTTTAAGTGACTGAGAAGGCCAAATTTTAATATGTCAGAAATCAGTCACCAAATAATGTCCTGCCGCTTAAAAGCAGCGTCAGTGTGGGGAACGAGGCAACAATACAAAAGCGAAGCGCCAAGCCTCTGCGCGTGTTCACCACAAGCGCGGAGAAAGCGCTGTGGAGAAAGCCTGTCAGTGTCTTAGGAGACGACGCTAGAGACCGCGCACGCGCGAAACAGAGACGCTCGGGCAAGAAGCCTACCGCGTTGGTAAAACCAATCAAGAACAGCTTGCAGAGCAAGGCAACAATTCCAATAGAATAAAGAAAACCAAAAAAAGCTGTTGCAACAATATTCTCAAACTGCCACGCCACAAGAATAAGCTGAGAGAAAAACGGGACTTATCTTGACGCGGCAGCAATGGAGAGAGAGGAAGGACTACCGACGTGGGATTCCTTTATGCTGTTGTATGGACTGTGATTGGTTAATGTGCTACCATGACTACCGCTGCCATGTTGGTTAGGGTAGTTCATGGATGATGTTTTTCTTTATTCTTTTAACGTGCTGTCCAATAAAATGGAGAAAGGACAAGCAAAATCCTCGCCTCCGCTTCCTGACATAGAATTAGCCCCGCGTGTGAGCTTTCTAATGGCCATGACGAGCTGAGCTAGTCATGAGCACACGAGCACCGTGGCTCATGACGAGCTGAGCTCGTCATGAGCATGGGAGGGGTTAAGGGGCGGCTTGGACCACTACCACAAGGCACATGGGCTTCTCATGCCACTTGTGGGTAGTTGTTCAGCGAGACTGCTTTGTACATCTCAGACAGACTGTGGAACTGAGATATATACAAATTTCATATAGATATGTGTCACTGCTACTATAGCTGTTTATTGCCCAGTGTGAGGGGGAGGGATGGTGGGTAAGTTTTGTTAGGTTGATGTAAATGTAATGGATATTGATAGAGATAATTGATCATGATAGGATATGCTGGATTACTAGTGTAGACAACAATGTCGAGAATTACCTGTACTCGCTTGCGATTAATGATTCATATGACGGTTTTAGACTTCTGGGCATAGTTAGGCAGGAACTTTCGTGGACCTTCGGCAATATAGATGTGCATTTTTCTGATCTGCTTGAAATCACGTGTAACCAAGTTATGTACTACTGTGATCGTGCTGTGCTCTATAATGTATAACGGATTATTGGGTAAAATCAATAAAAACAACAACAACAAAAAAGAAGTGATTTGAGAATTGGTTCGGTGTCGTATCTAAGGGGCATATGTATGAAGAAACCATTATGCGAATCTAAAGTTGCGATTTTTAGGCAATCACAAAGTGCAATGTATGTAGGATTTGCCAAATATTTAGTGAATCTTACATATTCCTTATTTGCGAATTGCAAATTGAGATTCGCAAATAAGGAATACCTTGCCATTCATTCGAATGAATGGGAAGACATTCTCAATTTGCGATTCCCAATTAGAGAATCGCAAAATGAGAATGCAAGTTAAAGGGTGCCAGGGTGTCAAAAGGACACACAGTTGCACATTTGAAATATGTATGGGTAAACATGTGGCACACAAACATGCCCTAAGGGCATGTATGTGTGTGGCACATGGCACTTTGAAAAAAGCAGGGAAGTACTTTTTTCAAAGAATTGGCAAATTACCACCATCTTGAAGTTGGTGATAATTTGCGAATTCGCACAACTTAGCTGCTTTCCACATCGCATTTAAGGAATCGCAAAATAGAGAATCGCAATTTTGCGATTCTCTTATTTGCAATGCCATTTTGGGATTCTGAGAATCAGCCCGTTTGCAAACGGGAAAAGGGCATGATACATATGCCCATAAGCTTATATGTATATATATGAGTGGTGTCAATGTATTGGTACATCTTAACTCTTATCCTCGGAATTCTTTATTTAAGGGTTCACCACATTAAAATGCCAAGAATTAATGCCTGATGCAATGCATTAGGGGAGCAAAGGGGTCTGTAGAATGTTCTTCCATATTTTTTACTATTATTTTATCTGACAAACGGGTAGATTTAACCAGTTAATTAACATACAGACTATTCTGATACAGTTGCAAAAGATGTTGATGTGAGTCAAATGACCGACCGTCTCAAATGCTGCAGATAGATCTAGTAGTTATTTCAGGCCAAGCCTGTCCTCTGAAAATGTATCAAATGAACGATTTAAACGAATCTGGAGGACCATGGTGCTGTGTACTGTTTTATTACACTGGTTCTGTGGGAGACAGGGTTACCCCATCAGTATTTGGATGAATGCTCAGCACCTGTCCATAACTGTGATTGGCTGGCCATGCCTTTATTTACATATGCCCTTTTGGGTCCCATGGAGGCAGAGAGATGGCATCTTCTTTGGTTGTGTTGACCAGCAGGGTCATGAGACCCTGATATCAAGGGAGCCTGACAGCAACTGCAGGGCTGGAGCCAGAGTCCATCTGCACTGCTCGTCCCTATGAAGAGATTTAGAGTTAGACAGAGCAGCAGTTTTTAAGCGGGGCGCGAGCTGTGTACGACATACCTATCATGCTGAGGGCTAGGACGCCGTGAGAGATCAGGAACCCAGCCCTGCAGTGCCCGTCTCGCCCCACAGATGTGCATAGGTGGGGTGGACTGAATACTTTGTGGTAGATCCCGTGCTGTGCCTTTCATCCATTTTCTTGTCTGTATCACCGGCTGCCCGTGACAGTCCGTCCATAGAAACGATCCACGTTTTCCACCTAGAGTTCTCCATGTTCACATCTGCCGATTATTAATCTAGAAGAGAGTTAGCAAGGGAGCACTGGACAAGTCAACTCATTCAGCTGCATGCTAAGCCTCAGTCGCTCTACAGGGAAATACCAACTTGCTAACCAGTTTTTGAAATTTCAAATAAATGATTCCGGTTTGAAAGGGTTTTTAATGTATCCATTTTGCCTATGTTTTGATAACAGGACCAGAGGAAGTTCCTTACTTCATGGAAGGAAGCGAAAGCCCCAACAGTACAGGCACAGGTAAAGTATACATTCCCAAGTGGTCACATGGCTTGGTTTTGAAGCTATACCTGCCCCTGGTGTTGCATGTTTGGGGTCTGATAGACATGTTGTTGGAGAGGTTGCCAGAGGGATTCTATTGCTTTATCTTGTAGGAGAACAGCAGAAGAGAAAGCCCACTTATCAGTTGCAGAAAAGGCTGTGAGTACACAGGAGCCCTGGTTGTAGTATAGAAGGTGAACAGAGGGTAAAGGGAACCTGTTTTAATTAAACGATTCCCTCTTGGTAAGCAGGAGTCAGGTAAGTGGAATGTCTAATATCTAAGGGGGTTTGAAGTGTTGGGGAGGAGTTACTGATGCATCAGAGAGAGAGCTGCTTTCAGAAGTCACAGGTCTACAACTGGAATAGATGATGGAGTCATGTGAATCTGACCCCTGCTCGGGAACCTGGCGGGCTGGGTCTAATCACATCTCCATCCATACAGTGGTGTGCGAATAAGATAAATCCATAAATTCCTTTAATTGTCGGTCTACTTTTGTTACTGCAGCTGATTGAGCTAATTTCCTTTGGTTTGCCTGTTGCCTGCATGCCGCCGGACCTGCTTTGTGCCCGCCAGGTACTCGGAGGGGAAAACTACACTCCCCAAGCTGCGTAGTGGCGTGACCAGTGCCGAACATCATTGTACGTGCCAGGAGGCTCTTAAATTGTGGCTAGGGCTCCGGCAGCGCGGGAGTTAATTTCCTTTGGTTTGCCTGTTGCCTGCACGCCGCCGGATCTGTTTTGTTCTGTGCCCGCGAGGGACTCGGTGGGGAAAACTACACTCCCAAAGCTGCCAAGCGGCGCGACCACCGCCAAACGTCATTGTACGTGCCAGCAGGCGCTTAAGTTGCGGCCAGGGCTCCAGTAGCTCGGGACGCGTGTGGGCATGCCCGGGCCACACCCGGGCGAAGCCCGGGCCAAGGGCGGACCCATCGGCGCCCGCAGGAGGCTGGGCTGGGCCACCCCTTTAAAATCCTGTTCCTGGTCTAAGGTACTATTGTTTCCTTTATTCCTTTTATATCGTCGTAGTGCCCTCTAATAACTATGGTGAGATGGAAGGTTCCTTTGGAAAAAGCAGGTGGAGGGAGTGTGGCAACTCTTGATGCGTTCCTGATTAGAGCAGCAAGCGTTCTCTCTCATGAAATAGAGCTGACAGAGAGACGCATGTCCATGGAAACACTTCTTGGCCACAGGTAATTTTCAGGAAGCACCGACGAGAATGCCTCTCTTACCCCTAGGACACACATAGCTTGCTTAATCTCCACAACGGCCCCTCGCGGCGGGATGCCTAGCTTTCACCTTGCGGATACCCTGCCGGGGTTATCTCACAGGGGAATACCAGGACGGGTTCCCTAAGCAAGCGCTTAGAGACCGGTTGGTGATATGCGCTATATAAATTCCTGTACATTTACATTTACATTTACCTGCCACTACTTGATGATCTCCCGCCTGGTCAACAGGAGACTTCACCAATTACTCAATTGACATCTACTTCGAACTCGAGGTATATAGAATCCCCACCCCCTACCAGCTTAGCAAACGACCCTCCTCCAAAAGCAACGTAAGGGTCATGGGATCGTTAAACCCAAACAACCTAAACCCGCAAGAGTGACCAAACCCAGAGCAGTCCACGCCAAGACGGCTAGAGTGGACATTGCGACAGAGTAGATGCCACAAATTACAAGTATCTTGACCCGAGAGTTAGTACCGGAGGACGGTTTTTGGGCAGAAATTACTAAATTGTTGACCACTCTTCTTGACCCCTTTCTCCTTAAACTGACTAAAATTGAAGAGACTAGCTGGCCTTGAGTCCCGTCATCAACCTTGGTCCAAAATGCGGACTTTACCCATTCAGTTTTGGACAAGCTACAAACTAATATTTAATATCAGACTCCAGCTCTTGTAAAATGCGGCTGCTAGGCTACTAACGGGCATACCAAGAGATGGACTTCGACAATTGCACTCGCTCCCAGTAACAAAACAAGCATAATTCAAAGCGCTGTGTACTGTTTTCAAGTCGTTGATGGGTAGTGGCCCTGAATTTCTGAGCAGATGCTTTAAATGGTATGTCCCGGGTAGAGCGCTGCGCTCCTCGGAAGGAAAGCTTGTAGTTGTCCCCCGAGTGAAAAAAGCCAACTGGGGCCGCAGCAGCTTTTCCTGTTGTGCTGTGAAAGCCTGGAACAGCCTGCCGACGCATCTTAGGCATGCCACTGAGCCTCTTCCTTTTAGGAAGAGGCTGAAGACATGGCTATTCTCGGTATAAGACATTTTCCCATTGGATTGAGTGAGACAGTGCTCAGCGCCAGGACACCTTTGGGCATAAGTGCGCTTTAAAAGCTCCAATAACATTACATAACATATCTGTGCGGGTGTGAATGCGACTGTTTTACGGCCTTTGAGCATCTCTTCAAGCACATCCGCAATGGATGGTTTGGCTTCTTTGGTTTATGAACAATCCCACACACAATCAATGGCCCAACCTTCATCATTCAAGGATATAGGAGAGATGGTAGACCAGGAGCATCAGGGGGCCGAGGGCCGGGGGAATCAAGAACAGCACTTCATCGACTAAGACCAGATCATCCCTCTGCAGTAATGGCAAATAATATCCCACAGCAATGGGTTCACCTTCCACTGGCAGTTCCCCTCTTGTGCTGGTTTTGGTCAGTGTCTCCCTTCTGCGGGATAATCAGAATGAATCTACCATGCAGTTAATGGACAAATGCCTGCACTGGCTATCAAATCAGCCCATGGAATGGGGAATGGGGAGCCACCAGTTAGCCAATAAAATCATTATGGCCAGGAGTGTGAGGTGAGTGCGAAATTCAATGAAAACCCTCACTGGGGACTGCGTAGTGATACATTTTAATAACCCTTATACTGGCCCTTTCCTTCTTAGAAACCTTGAAAGACCTTGCTCTAGGAACATGCAGATTATGCCTTTAGCACTGGAGCATTTCTATAAACAGGGCCTAACTACAGGAATTGAACAGAGGGGTAGGTTAATATTAGGACAGCCCATGTGACGACACATAGAGTAACCAAATATTGCACAGGGGGTCATGCTCTATAACAGATTCGCCCCCCTTTCTGATCTGGAAGCATGCGATTGACCGATTTTGGAAAAGGGGGTGGTGATGGACAGAGTTTCTGATTGATGCAGAATACTCCTACCCAGTCAAGAGATCAGGGCTTGATCCATCACCGTTTTTTAGCTCACTGCACCATCCCAGCTCAGAACCTGGCTACATGCAAATCAGTCTGTTCCTGTCCCAGTGCATGATGGGAACAGGGCAAACCAAACTACCAAGCCAATTCTTATACTGGGCATGCGATTGACCACCAACACCTACCTACCCATCGCCCCCCAAATTGGCCAACACTGCTCCTATAATGCATGTTCCCCACTCGCCCCTTTTCCCCAGCAAATAGGGGAAAGAAATATGATAAGCCTAGTTACATGAAATGTGGCGGGAATCGCTTCAAAGGCAGGAAATGAGGATTGGCTTAATCATTGGCAAATGATGGACATTATCTGTTTCCAAGAAACCTGGTCTTAGAGCCAAGTTTTTTGCTTTGGGATTCACACTATTCACATACCTGCAGTGCCCTCTGCGTCAGGCAGAGCTAAGGGTGGTCTACTAACCTTAGTTTCTAATACACTATCGGTACAAGTAAAACAGGTGGGCCCCCAGAATAACTACTTCCAAATTCTCTGAATGGAGTTTACAAATGATGACCACCGGATATTAATTAATTTTTATAATAATGATTTTGGGGGCAATATGAAATGAGTGGTAGGCGATTTAAATAATGAACTTCGACTAATTAACTCACAAACACAGAAGGGTCTTCCTAGCATAATCTGGCTGGGGGATTTTAATACCCATCTGTGTAAGTAAAATGAGGTTAGTGTGTGTGGGATGGATGATCCGCACGGCAACCCCCTTTCACACTTTACACATAGTGAATATGGCGACATGCTCAAGAGGCTACTATACATAAGACAACTGACCGTAATCAATAGTGGCAAGACAGGTCAGATAAAGCCAACATTTAGGAGGACCCAATCGAAGTCCACAATCAATTTTATTTTAGCCTCCTCTGCAATATAAAATAGAGTGGACCATCTTAGCAACACATTTACTTGCCATACCGATCACGCAGTATTACTTATTCACTTAAGTATTTCTCAAAAAGCGAAGGGATATCAACCAATAGTGAATAACATCGCACTATCCAAAAAAAATGGTTACCAAATGAAGTGGGCATAGGTAGAGAAAAGGAATCTGGTTTATGCCATAATAGCCCAAGTAAGGGGGGGGATTTTTTTCACTGCTTGGACGAGGACGCCACTCCCTCCCTTTTAGTCTCCCAGTTTAGAACCCTTCTAACAAAATTAAAAGCCGCACTCACTCGACATAAACAGGCAAACGGCACACTACCTGGTCGTTGGTTTGATTCATCATGCTCGTCAGCAAAGAGTATGATAAGGTGAAGATACCTTCAAGGGATTTCGTTTGTACTAGTTAACAGCACAGAGGCGAGTGATTCTATTTGGTGACCCGTCACAATTTAGGTCAATGGTACAACAATGTAACAATAAAAACTCAATTAATCTAGATAAGTCACAATATGTGATCAAACTAAAGAAGAAAAATAGTGCGGGTGTATATGAAAAAGTTTGTATTTAACACACTTTAGAAATTAAAAAGGGTACAGAATAAATAACAATGTTACAAGAAGCATATATCATAGGAATAAATCAAAACACTTCTTTGAAACGATTGTATACGCTTTTCTTCTTTGCTAAGATTGATCTAACAATTCAATAAGACAAAGCGTGTGTCGACGTTTCGGTCTCTATTGGTAAATCGATGAGACCATCTTCAGGACAAATATTAATTTCTGAAGACCCTTCAGTATTGTTTCAGGGGCGACCTTAATCTTGCCGATCAGTATCGTTGATGCTTAATTCAATGGTCAACGAGGGCTGTGTAACTTTATTCAGTAGGTTCGGAAGGCTGAGTTCGAATGATCCTTACTGCAGGACGTCAGCTAAGAGAGCACTTGATAGTGCCTTAAAAATCCAGCCTAGAGTTACAGCACTGATAAGATCACTTCGTAAAGCAGGCTAGAAGTACACATGTGTAGGAACTAAGGGAGAAGGCCTGGGATGATCTTGAACAAGCCCCAAGCTCACGTAATAGATGGGAGTTTTGGAAGGTCATAATTGCTCCATACTTTAAAGATTTAAAGACCCGTCTCTAGACACACACGTAGCGGAAGATGCGTGGATAGGGCACTTCCAAAGCATCTTCGCATGACAAACTCCCCAAGAGCTCCCTCAACCTGATCTACTGCCCCCATCCAAGCAATCCTGACCTTCTCACTGTATGAAGTGAGAAAAGGACTGGAAGACTGCATTCAAGGGAAAGCCCCGGGACCGGATGGGATCCCAATCGACTTCTTCCAGGCCAACTACGACCTGTGGGTTCCTTTTATAACAAACGTTTTTAATAGCATATCAGTAGAGGATCCCCCTCCATCCTGGAACCACAGTGTAATGGTTCCAATCTTTAAGAAGGGAGACAGGGGCTGTCCCAAGAACCATAGGCCCATCTCCCTCCTGGACATAACCACCAAACTTATGGGTCAGTTGTTGTTAGCCAGGTTGGAGGAGTCTGCACAAGAACGGAATATTTTAATGCAGGTGCAATACAGCTTCCAGAAAGGTAAGGGGACAGTGGACCAATGTTTAAACATCCCGCTTTACATCGACAAATATATGAAGGCCTAAGGTGGGAAGTTATATATGGCCTTCATGGACCTGTCAGTGGCCTTCGATTGTGTCCCATTACAAACTGTGGCTTATGATGGAGGGCATGGGGATCGATCCCCTGATCATCCGTTTTATTCATCAGCTGTACGCCAATGCCACAGCCTCTGTGCGGTTTGGCAGAAACGGGGAATGCGCGCGCTCATTTAGGATCGAGAAAGGAGTCAGACAGGGATTTGTCCTCACCCGATTTCTTTTTTCTATCTACACTAACTGAGTGGAGGTGACCCTGTCTGGTCTGTCTTCAGACGTACCATACTTTGACAATATCTCACTTCCAATGTTGGCGTACGCTTACGATGCAGTCTTATTTGCCAGGGCAGGGGTAGCTCTCCAAAGTCTGATATCTTCGTATGCTTCATTCATGGCTTTATTAGACCTCAGTGTGAATGAATCTAAATCATTCATCATTATAGCTGGAGCTTCTAAAGGCGCGAAAGCGCCGCACTTTCATCTAGCCTCAAAGATAATCGAGATGGTTGACTCCTTCCCATACCTGAGAAACTTGTTTGATAACAAGCAATCCTGGAATAAGCTGGTGGCAGCAAGAGCCCTAGGCATGGAAAGAGGTCTCCAAATTATAAAAGGGTTTGCCCAAAAATTTGGAGCCATCCCTTTGGACGCAATCAAGCCAAAACAAAGGCGGCAGCAACCTATGGGTCCGGAGTTTGGGGAATGGCCCATATCAAACAACTTCAAAAAGATGAAGATACCTTTTTTAAGATGAGGGTTTCATTACCACCCTCAACCTTTAACTATATTTCACACCTCAAATTGGGCCTTCCAAACTTGCTTGACTCTATTAGATTGGCACCCATCCTACTGTGGCTCTCGATCTGGCGCAGGGTCACTGTCAACCTAATTTGTGATTGCTCGAGGGCTATAGCAGGACCGTCTGGCTTAGATACTTGGAGGCGGAATTAAAAGCAGTTGGGCAGGGGGTACTATTTACGAACCACCTCCTCCTGTAGCAAGGTCTCTAAACTGAAAATAACTGAACTATACTTACAGAAGACTAACCTCGATCGTAGGGAAAAAAAACAGGCACCTACAGGCGCTTACAGTTTACGACCAAATCATGCCGAGACCAAGGGAAGGTTATTCTTACCTTTTCTCCATTAATGTAGTACAACACAGATTTATCCTGCTGCGCTTTCGCTTAAATCTAATCCCTTTGATGTTTGGGTTTCCAAAGAAGAGGTTCAAGCATGCAGACCTGGGCCACTTCCCCTGCGACAATTACTCGCTCCAGTCCGACTTACATCTGGTACTGTTTTGCAAGTTTTATTATACTGAAAAAGAAAGGTTCCTCCCTCCAATCTTAAGGCGTCAAAACTTTACGCAATGCAGAGTGGCCCTGTATTTTTTAAAAGCTCTTTCTAACCTCCATGTTTGTTTTATGGTAGCATCTTTTCTGTGGGCTTGTTGGCGAAATAGAAGGGTGAGGGGTGTGCCGCCATGAACTTTAGTACCCATGGATCAAAAATGTACATGTGATTTTGTTTTTAATGATCTGTTTACAAATAGATCAAATAAAGATTTTAATGAATGAATGACTGCAGCTGAATTTGTGCATGAAACAGATTATCCTGACCATAGTCTGCAGTTCAAACACCGACAGTGCAGTTTTCAGCAGATACAGACAGACTGGAACATGTTGTTTCATTCCAAATTATGATTTCAGGTGGAAAGGACACAGAGTGAGTATTCTTTCTTTCAAATTTTTATTTTAAAAATACAGGGTCCTGCAACTGAACTGATTTGATACCTACATTTCCTTTGAATGTAATGGGAGCTGAAGGAAACTAAGGGAGCTAGGACTGATCCCATAAAGTACTATTAATCTTATCTGACTTTCGCGTGTGCAGCACTGGAGGCTGTTGATGTTTTAGTTGAGATGTCGACTAACTTTTCTCGCTTTTAGTGTAACATCAGCTTAAATCAAGAAGTTGTCCCCAAAGGACTCTACAAGACGAGCTAAGGGAGATATAGAATATATGGTTAAAAAAAGTATTGAAGGGCTTGAGTTTTGGGAAACGTGAATGGAATAAGCAATCACTGTGTGGTATAGCATACCTTGAAACCTTGCCCCACACATAAAGCATCTCTGTTCAATCCTGTATCCCTTGCCCTGTCAGTGAATCCTGATATAATGTCCTCAACACTGGAGAATGTAGCGTGGAGTGTTGTTTGTGAATTAGGTGGCTGGAGTGCACGACCGAGAGTCAGAACTCCTGGTGGAGCATGTAAGCCTCATTTTAACTGTATCAGGAATAAAGTAGAAGCCTTTTTATAAACATGTATGAGCCACCCTGCATATGTAAGTCAAAACATTTGTGTTTCCTTCATCCCATCTCCAGTCCTCTTTAGAAGCATTAATAATTTCCCCATAGTTCCATCATCCAAACACAGTTGGGAGGCTCACGGAGGGATGAAAGACGTCGCCGAGTGGATGAAGAACAGCCGCCTGAAACTGAACTCAGACAAGACAGAAGTTCTCATCCTGGGATCATCGCCCTACGCCTGGTATGACTCCTGGTGGCCCCCCGCCCTGGGCACCACTCCCAAGCCAACGGACCACGCACGCAACCTGGGCTTCATCTTGGACTCCTCCCTCTCGATGACCAGACAAGTCAACGGCGTATCATCATCATGCTTCAACACCCTGCGCATGCTTTGTAAGATCTTCCGATGGATCCCCACCGAAACCAGGAAGACGGTTACCCAGGCACTCGTCACCAGCCGACTGGACTACGGAAACACCCTCTACGCCGGAACGACAGCCAAACTTCAGAAAAGACTCCAGCGCATCCAGAATGCCTCCGCACGACTCGTCCTGGACGTCCCCCGACACAGCCACATCTCCGGCCACCTGAGAGACCTGCACTGGCTCCCCGTCAGCAAGGGATCATGTTCAGGCTCCTCACCCATGCACACAAGGCCCTCCACGACCTGTGACCTAAGTACCTCAACAACCGCCTGACCTTCTACGCACCCACCCGCCAGCTACGATCGACCAGCCTCGCCCTCGCCACCGTACCACGCATCCGCAGAGCCACTGCCGGGGAAAGATCCTTTCCTACCTGGCGGCCCTACCTGGCGGCCAAGGCATGGCACTCCCTCCCCATCCACCTTCGACTGACCCAAGATCACCTTTCATTCAGGAAGCTCCTCAAGAACTGGCTCTTCGAGCAGTAGCGGACCCCTCCCCCCAGCGCCTTGAGACCCTACCGGGTGAGTAGCTCGCTATACAAATGTCCATGATTGATTGATTGATAACAGTCCAACCTTTTTCAATAACACACTATGGCCAGATGTATGAAGCCTTTTTCAGCTCAAACGCCTGATTCGCACACAGACTGTAACCGAATCGCAATTTGGGTTTGTGATTCGGTATTAGAAAGGGGCATTTAGAGGGCGTCCCTTCCTAATCCCGTATCGCAGTGGTATGTATGAATGTTTTGGGACCAAAGTGATGTCGCAAAATATTTGCATTTTATCACCAAATTGAAATTAAACCCGTTCGAAAAAGGAAGGAGTCCCCAGAGGACCCTTACCCCTTTAGAATGCATGCGAAAACATTTTTTAAGAGAAGCCAATACTTTTCACTATTATTTTTTAAACTCATCCCGTTTTCCTATGAGGAAAACGGGCTTCTTAAAAAAAATATTGCTTTGTTTATAAGCAAACGCAGACATGCTGGTCTACTGTCCCTACGAGGCCTCCATGTCGGTGTTTTTTAGTGATTCGAAATGGAACGCAAATTGCGACCTACCTCATGAATATCAATGAGATAATCCATTTTATGACCCATTAGGAATCGCAAATGTAATGCAGTGGAGTTTCGTACATTTGGAATTGCAATTTCCTAATTACGATTCGCATTGTAACGCAATTTCAAACTGTTAGAAGTAGAGAAGTACTGAGGACACAGGATACAGGACACAGGACACAGACGAGGCAAGTACAACTCGTTTAATGGTCATCCAACTCTCCTCACTGAAGAGCACTTCAACATTCCACAGTAAGCTTCACAGTGGGAGGACCCACACGGGTCTAGGAGGAGGGGAGTACGGAACGTACCAACTAGGTTCTAACACATCTCCCTTCCTCATATTGTTCTTCTACCAAGCATGGCAGGAAACCTGTAGAGAAAAGGTTATGGCAGCACTTTAACAATATTGTCACAACTCCACCATTGACCATTCTCAAACTGAACAACATTTTTTTAACACTTTGACAATCTTGCTGGGGGCATGGAACTTGCTCTTGTCAGTTCCCAACTTGGTATTCTTTCTGGCCTGCGCCATGTCTCCCACTTCCCACCTTTGCAACTTCACACCATGTTTCTTGTCATACCATTGTTTGTATTCAGATTGATGTTGTTTGACCTTCTCTCCTGCTTCCTCCCTGTCCACATTCCTGACTTCCCCCCCGTTTAACCAACAGGGGTTAAACTTGGTACTTGGTTCCCTCCCGCGTAAAGAAACAAAGGGAGAGATCCCAGTTATTCTGTTGGGCGAGGTGTGGTAGGCCCACAAGCATTCCCTCAAACAATCCTCAACATCACTACCATTTATGGTGGCCAGCTGGATATTTTCCTTGATAACCCTATTTGCCCTCTCCACCATGCCATTGGCCTTAGGGCAATAGAGCGCTGTGGTCTCATGTTTGATGCCGGACATTTCCAGAAATTTCTGCATTTCCTCAGAAGTGAATTGTACCCCATTGTCAGTGATTAAAGTGGAGGGGATGCCCTCTACACAAAACACTTCTTTTAGGAATTGAACTACTGCTTTGGTGTTGATAGTGTGTACAAATTTCTGCTTCACCCAGTGGGAGGTATAATCAATTAGAACTAACATGAACCTCTTTTGCACCCCAAGATTTTGCATGGGTCCGATGATGTCTAATGCTAGTTTATTCCATGGCTTGGTTGGAACCTCCACTGGAGACAAAGGCGACTTGTGTACCACTTTTGTCTTGTCGCTTCTGGCACATGCTCCGCACTCTTTTACAGATTCCTCCATCATGTTGTCCATTTTTGGAAACCAAAAGTTCGTTCTCAGTCTTCCTTTGGTGGCACTGCGCCCAAGATGACCTTCGTGCGCCAGGTCTATTACTCTTTTCCGTATTCCCTTTGGCGGAATTACCCTGTTGTTGCGGTAGACCTTCCCATTGATGACGCTCAATTCATTCCGAACCTCCCAGAAACCTTCCAATTCTGCTTCCACGTCTTGTTTATGGGCCATCCTTTCTGTAACCGCTCCATCAGAATTTTAAGTTCACTATCTTCCTTCATATTCTCTTCCCACTCTTTCTCCGTGATGGCAGGAAAATCCATCATCATTATGGGGCTGTCCAATACTTCCTCATGTCCTTCCTCCTCAGGTAGTGGCGATCTTGACAGGAAGTCGGCAATGACATTTTCCTTTCCCGGTACATGCTCAACTCTGAAGTTGTAATGTTCAAGACCCAAGATCCACCTGCTGATGCGTGGGGTGCAGTTCTCTAATCCCTTAACAGAGAACACATACATGAGGGGCTTGTGATCCGTCTGTATCGTAAATCTTATTCCCCAAAGAAAGAATTTGAAGTGCCGGACCGCCCAAAAATACGCCAGGGCTTCTCTTTCTATTACAGAGTAATTTTTCTCTGGTGGGGTAAGGCTCCTGGACGCGTAGGCAATCACTTTTTCTTCCCCTCCATCCTTCTGGATTAGGGTGGCTCCCAAACCATAATTTGATGCATCCGTTGCCAGGATGGTCCTCTTGGTTGGATCAAAAGTTCCTAGTGCGGGTGAGTTGATTAGATCCTTTTTTAGAGTCTTAGCAACGGCTTCCAGCTCCTCACTCCACACAAATTCTTTGTCCTTTTTCAGCAACTCTCTCATGGGCTCACACTTGGTTGCGAAGCTTTCCACATACTTCGACATGTACTCCATGAGTCCCAAAAAGGATTTGAGTTCCTCTTTGTTGCGTGGACTAGGCGCTTCCTCCACTGCGCGGATCAAACTTCCCTTGGGCCTGAATCCCTGTTCTGTGATAGAATGGCCCAAGTACTCAACTTGCTTGACCTTGATTCTGCACTTTTCCTTTTTTACTGTTAGGCCTGCCTCCATGAGCCTTCCGAAAACCTTCCTGAGTATTTTGTCATGTTCTTCTGAGTCTCTTCCGTAAACCAAAATGTCATCTTGGAAGCACATGGTGCATTCCACTCCCTCGAGGATCTTCTGCATGACTCTCTGAAAGATGGCCGCCGCAGACGCAAGGCCAAACGGCATTCTCTTGAACATAAAGGCTCCAAAAGGCGTAATGAACGCAGTGAGGGGCCTTGAGTCTGGGTGTAGTTCGATCTGGTGGTACGCCGTGGACAGATCTATTACGCTGAAAAATTTTGCGGGACCCATCGTGCTCAACATCTCATTTATGACTGGCAGAGGGTGTCTCTCCACCCAGATGCAGTCGTTTAAACTGCGCAAATCCACACAGAGGCGGATGCCATCACCACTGGACTTGGCCGCGAGAACAATGGGGGCCACCCACTCGGAGCATTCGACCGGTTGTATAATGTCCAAGTCGCACAATTTGCACAGTTCTTTTTCTAAAGGCTCCTTCAGTTTGAGGGGCACAGTGCGCAGCCCATGCACTACTGGTTTAGCATTTTGTTTTAGCTTGATCCTATGTTGGAAATTGTGCAAGCATCCTAGTTCTTCTTTAAACAACTGGTTGAACTCCTCATATATATTATCACTCCCCAGGAACTTTTCCGTAAGCAACACCTGTTCCGCACTGTTGGGATCCAGTGTAATCCCCAACTCCTTTTGATGAACCCATCCCAACAGGTTAGAACCAGACTTGACCACATAAATAGATCCATGTGTTTTCCTATCTTTGAATTGTATCTGTACCTCCTTCATCCCCAGTAGGGGTATACTGCCCCTATTGTAACCTGCAGGAGAGATATCAGGATTCTTAAGGTCGCTAATCTTATTTTCCCCCATGGACACATAGTCATCTTTACTTATCAAGGTGAATGGAGAACAGGAATCAGCAAACATTTCAATGCGCTTATCATCAATTAGTACTTCACACTTAGGATATATGGAATTTACAGTGTCATCAACATCTTTAACTTGTAAAACAAACTTCCCCATATTTTGTTCAATGCATTTTACCTCTCTATTAGCACCTCTTTCAGATCCTCTTTCATTCTCCCTAGGATGTAATTCTCCATCCCGGCACACTCTGGCAAAATGCCCCCTTCTATTACATTTCTTGCAGGTGACATATCTGGCTGGGCATTGGAAAAAGGTGGCAAAATGATTGTTACTGCCACAACGGTAGCACTTTGGCCCTTTCTCTCTATGCTCTACTTTAGTACTAGCATTTTCCCTAGGTCTCATCTTGTACACTTCTACTCTCTCTTCATCATCATTTATGGAGGCTACTAACTCTCCCTCAGGTTTCATTTCCTTGACACATCTAGCGGTATGTTCCACTGACTTAGCTAACTCAACAGCTTCCTTTAGCCCTGGATTCTTGGCTAACAGTTTCTCCTGGATGCGTGGATTGTTCGTACATCTTACCAATTGGTCTCGTATTAAGGAGTCAGTGAGGTCCCCAAATTCACAAAGCTGAGTCAAACCCCACAATACTGCAATATAATTTTGTACAGACTCCTGCTTCCCCTGACATCTCTTAAAGAACTTATGACGCTCCAGGACCACATTTATTCTGTCCCCAAAATGCTTTTCTAACTTTTCCATGGTCTGCACAAACACATCCACCTCCCCCACAGCATTCTCATCACGCTCTGGTACAGGTAAATTCTCGTATACTTTACGCCCTTGCACACCCAGATTGTGTAATAAAATGTGCTGTTTTCTTATAGAGTTAAACCTCTGTCCCCCAATCGCTATTAGATAGGACTCAAAAAGTTTAACCCATTCTTTCCAAGTTATCTCAGGTTCCCCAATGTCATTTAGGAAGGGTGGGGGTTGGTTCATGCTTGCTGCTGCCATGGTGGATTGCGATAAGAGGAACCTTGCCACTAGGAATTGGGAAGACACAGGAAGGGCACTGGAAAGGAAAAGGGTTTACTCTGCTCTCAAGGAAATCTACAAAATGCACCAAAAAGGAACAGAAGACCTGGGAAGTAGATAACCCCAGAATGCACACAGACTTGACACAGGCACACTTCACCCTCCTCAAAAAAAAAAAAAAAAAAAAATCACTGTCCCTCGTAGAATATGGCCACACATAACGCTAACCACATAAGAAAAGTGGTATGTTAGGGTGGACAACCAGAAGTTGAGGTACAACTAATATAGTAGTGTAGTGTGGAGCACCAACAGTCAGACGCCTCTCATGCAATGCGCAGCTCTTACTACTGTTCTTCCTCTTTGAAAACCCCTCTTGTCGCCGACAGTGGAGATCCTTGTCTCTTTCTATTATAGGCAGAGTGTTAATTATAGACCAACTGCTTTTGCAAGAATTGTACAAAAAGAGAGCTGAATCTGGTAGCAGACGCTGATCTCCGGCCCTTTGCTCCTGGTGCGCCGGCACTGTTCTCTCCTGACAACCTCCTCAGAACGCTATCTGAGGAAACACGCATGCGTCGTTGGGAGACTCCGCCAGGCCTCCGGATGAACTCTGCCTCAGGGACGCTGACAGGGAAAACGGGCCAACCCACTGAGGCACCGCCGTGCGCAGACACTGCTTTTCAAGTACGATCCCTCACACACAACTCGGAGTATGCTGGCACCAGCTTGTGAGGCGCTGCTAAATCAACCACCGCTACGTGGCACAGTTCCCTTCAGGGTATACTTGGACTGAGATGCAAGCTTGGGGAGCGACCAGATCACACACGGACTTCCTCAGCGTGAACCCCTGCAACGGCGCCGTACCAGTCACCACAGACGGACTACCGGTGGGTTGCCAGCAGTCAGGTACGTGAAAGTTCCAGAGTAGACTCGCAAAAAGGTTGCACACTGGATGGGAAGGCTTTGAAACGGCACAACAGTCCGCTCATTAAAGTCGCTGCTTTAATTATCTTCACACAATCTCGCAACTTGCTAGAGAAAGTCAGTTTACTTCTAGTCAAGTCCAGATCGATCCATACTCTTGCTCAGCCTAGAGCGCCAAACTCGCTTAACGCAATTCCTCACAGGGGAAGCTGAAACCTCGCTATCCACAACCTTTCTCCAAATACCTCTTTTCCTCTGTGTGGAGAGAGCACGCAAAGGGGAAATGACCACCACTGTCCCCTGCACAGTTTCGTCGCCAGTGTTAGAAGTAGAGAAGTACTGAGGACACAGGATACAGGACACAGGACACAGACGAGGCAAGTACAACTCGTTTAATGGTCATCCAACTCTCCTCACTGAAGAGCACTTCAACATTCCACAGTAAGCTTCACAGTGGGAGGACCCACACGGGTCTAGGAGGAGGGGAGTACGGAACGTACCAACTAGGTTCTAACACAAACATTAGTACATGTGGCCCTAGATGCTACCACGAAGGGCACTGAGAGATGAAGCAGACTTCTCATTAGTGGTACAAGAGAAGATCCGCTCTACATCGGATCGTCAAGTTGTTTGACTGCGGCGCAATAATCTCCAGTCAGCGAGAACTACAACTAGAGCGGTACCTTCAGTACCCCAAGATCCAGTTTGATACATAGTATGGAAAGGTACAAGATCATATACTTGGACATAATTGTATGCCGTGGGATATTGATGTATCGTATGAACCCGGATCTGCGGTGGCGGTGACTTGGCTTTAAAGGTGCTGATCAAAACTCTTTTGGCACATTGCATGGTGCACGGACACCAGTGTTTCTTAAATCTTCCCCAATATCATTTCGAATTGTATCATCCACTTTATTTTCCTAAATTTCCTAAATTTCTTCTGGTTTACTTGTTTCTTTCCCTACTGAGAGAAGGTTGCGTCCCTTTAATACCTGGTATATTTTCATCCCAACCCTGCAGCACCCTCACTCTTAGTGGAGAAAACTAGAAGAATCTTGGTGAACAATTTCTGACTTACATACTTGAAACAAATTCCTAACATGCTCTTCCTCGAAATGTGTTCCAACATTTCAGTGAAAAACAAAAAAGTATATTTGTTATTAACCTCTTAGCAGCTATGGAACGTCCAGCTCCAGTGCTGAACGTTCCATTGCGCAGGTGAGGTTTGAACGTCCAACGGCCGACGGCAGCACTCCTGAGGTAGTGGTGCCGTCGGCCGTTGGAATAGGCGCAGCACCTAAGAGGTTAACAGCCTCATGTTCTTCATCTGTACACAAAAGGGAAAGCCCGCTGTTACTTTAATGCGGCTCATTGAATGGATCAAATTCACACTGTACTGTATTGCCTCCATACGATTTTATTAGGCAAACTCAGAGTATAGCTGATGCACAGGCCTCTCAGTCCTTCCACTGTGCATAATATATACTCTGGTGTCTTATTGGTCCACTCAGAAGCCTCCAGTTGATTTCTCCCTAGGAGAGAAGGGATACAGCATGTCAGTTTGGACCGCCTGGCATCCCCTCACACCTGGTGGCATTTCATATCAAAGAGTTTTAAGTGAGACATAGGTCCATAGAGTTCTTTTCCCCTTAAAGAAGGATATTAAAAAACTTTACTTACAGATTTTAGGCTAGTATCGGGGTGTACCCCTTAGCTAGGAAATTATTTTCTGTAGTGGTCAACAAGACTGAGATCTGTCCTAAAATGTCTGCACCTGGTTTGTTGGGTGTTTTGTAGCCTACTTGCGTGCAGTATCTATAACGACAAATAGACTCTGGATGCTTCAGGGCATGGGATGTGTTTTTGTTATTCTTCTTGTTTCAGAGCAGTATCCAGTAAGTGCAGGTTTGGCTGGGATGAGCCCTTTGGACAGCCGAGGAGTGCTTCAGAGAGTGTATAAACATAGATATTGGTTATGTGTCCCAGTCTCTCTTTGTTCTCCATAGTAGATGTTTGATTGTTGAGAGATAGACACAGCAGAAGAATGTCATCCACAAGAGGCAGCTGGGAGGTCAGCGTATGATATACTGTTGTTTTTAAGAGGAACATAAGAACCTCCTCTGCATGAAGATGGACATGAAGTTTGTTTATAGGCCCTTTGCTATTTCCTCTGGTAATCCTGCACGGGAAAAGAAAGTAAAAAATAGACCAGAGGTGTGTTCATGGTTTGCAACCACATATTGGTTAAATCTTTTATCCTGACACATAAATATCTTGGTGTTTCTTTTCTCTTTAATGTGACTGTTGTAAATTGATTCTACTTAATATGGCTTTTTGTCCTCATAAGTTACATCTCCATCTGGGTTGGTCGCTTAGTCATTTTCCTGGTGTTCCCATGTGAGTAGAGGAGTGATCTGTGGATATCACCGCTCTAGTGCATTTTCTGAGAATAAAAATGTCCGACAATGAGGGCGCGGGAGGGGGAATCAGAGGACAAGGACCTAAGCTGTCTCCTGTGACTGACTGTGACATTTCTATTCACGCAGCAGCAGATTTCAAGATAGTGTTGGTCTCAGACGGCATCAAAGAGGAGGAAGAGTCCTACCCCTTCACCTATCAGACCCTTGAGGAGGGGAAACACAATAACGGCCCTGCAGGTGAGTCTTCTGTTTCCTTTTCCTTAGAATTGTAGGGATGTTATGTTATGTTATGTTATGTTAGCCGTTTTGTGGAGCGCACAACTGTCCCAGCGAAGGGGCGTCTCGGCGCTGCCCACGAGAGGACACAAGAATATACCAGCCTGAGAGGAAAACGAAACTAGTAGAGACTAAAGTGAAGGGAACAGGAAGGTCTTGATGACCTTCCTGAAAGCAGACAGACAGTCAATGGCACGGATATGTACGGGAAGGGAGTTCCACAGCTTGGGCGCGAGGTACCTGAAAGCACGCCCACCCGTCCTGGAGAGCCTAATTTTGGGCACAACCGTCAAGTGAAGTTCTGCCGAGCGAAGAGGGCAGGAAGAAACATAGTGGGTAATCAGGTTGCCCAACAGGGCAGGGCTCGCGCATTTCAGGATTTTAAAAGAAAGATAGAGTGTCTTGAAATGGATACGTCTTTCAATAGGAAGCCAGTGCAGCTTTTGAATAGTGCTGGAGACAAAGCAGAAGCGCGGCAGGCCCACCAAAGCTCTAGCAGCAGCATTTTGAATGTGCTGCATTCTCTGTATTTCAGCCTTGTTCGCTCCCAAAAGGAGGGAGCTCACATTATCAAGGCGGGAGAGGATGGTGGCTTGTATAATGAGTTGGCGTACCGAAGGGTCGAAGTATTTTAGGATGGATCTAAGGCCTCGTAGGGTACCAAAACAGGAGGTGGCTAGATGCTTAGTGTGGGCCTGGAAAGAAAGGGAAGAGTCCATCAGGACACCAAGGTTCTTTACTACATTTTTAGGAGATGGTATTGATCCTAGGGCTGGAGGCCACCACTGCTCATTCCACAGATTGACATTCTTACCCACCAACAGAACCTCCGTTTTACCGACATTGAGCTGTAGACAGTTGGCTGCCATCCAATCTGCAACTGCTGTCATGCCGTCTTTGAATCTGGAGGCAGAGGGGTAAGAACCGCCCGCCAAGGCAACCACCAGCTGCGTGTCGTCAGCATAGGAAACCATCGTAAGGTCCCATAGCTTGGCGATTGCAACCAGAGGCTGGACGTGTAAGTTGAAGAGTAGTGGGCTTAGGGCCCAGCCCTGAGGCACCCCTTGATCGATGGCGTGGATCTGGGAGGAGAAAGGGGGAACCGAGACTTGAAAAAATCTATTAGCCAGGAATGAGCGAAGCCAGTCCAAGGCTAAGCCCTCTATCCCTGCCTCCTCAAGCCTGCCTGTCTCATATCACATGGATCAATGGGGCTGATGGCTTTGGGCCCCAGTTTGAAGTCACTCTGTAGTTAGTTGATAGGATGTCCTTGGTAAGCCGCGTTTGCAGAAAAAGAATGTCAAAGCAGCAGATATTTGGAAACAGAAGATACTATAAACATTTCACCATTTTTCTCTAGCAGAAACCTTTGACGTAGCAATGCATAAGGCTACACATGTTAGTTGGTAAGAGTGGCAAAGAAAATGTACATTTAGGCTCCAGATGTATTAAGGATCCATCATATCCAGAGAGAGAGAGCTTGAAGTCTGACAACATGGTGCCAAAAAATACAGTGAGAGCCCCAAGAGTGCCACTGACTCACACCTGGTCTTCTATCAGCACAGGGCATTATGGGCACCAGGTACACTGGCCACAGCAGAGCTTGTAGACTGCAGAGTTGGAGTTAGCAGCTGATTCCGTCTGTCTTAGACTCCCTGGCCCACCACCCTCTCGAAAGATCATTGAAGGCATCTTCTGCATCAAGCATGACGCGCAGCCAAGCTTTTTATTCTGAGTCCACTGGACTTAAAGCACCCATTTCATCACGTCTGTTGGCGTGTATTGGAAACAAGCGAATATCCTACAGTGGCGGAGTAGAATCTGCCAATTAAGACTAGTCTAATGTTTGTTCATCACTTATTCAACTAGAAGCCTACTTAAGGCAGTACGCACCAGGCTTGCAATCTTTCCCATAGATCACATATCTTCCTTAATGTTTTTTGTCTTTGTGTATTCTCCAGTAGTTTTGTTTGTACGGTCTGTGTACAACAAGTTAATTGAGGAATCAAATCCGTTTGAGGTTTAATGTTTGTGTACAAATATGCATTTCATTATCTGTTTGTCTAGAACACACAAATTATCATATTCTGATATTTTAAGTTTGTACGGTCATTGTACATTAATCTTGTAGTAATCCTTTCAGTATGTCACCTTATGTGGGTATTGTTTAAAAAAAGTATTTTAAAATATTTTTTAAAACAGGTTTACTTTAATTGGACACCTCCCTGCCCCTGGTCACCCCCTATTCTTTGAGTCTGTTCTTAACCTATATCTAACCAGCCAGATAAAACCCTCAAACTGCTAGGCTGTAGCTACTCTCCCCCTCCACCCAATTCTGCAACATTTTGCCCTGACGGGTTTCTTGCAATAGATTCTCCATGGGAGCGTTCTGGTACGCCTGCTGTGCGTGAGAGCCATATACATGTTTCTCAATTTTATTTTCTCAATATATTTGTCTCAAGACTAATTTGTTACACGTTTTATCATTTGATTTGCATCTTGTTAAAATTGCACACTCTATGTGCAGCAGTGGTAATTTCTCCACACCCTCACCCAGCATCTTTTGTGAAAATTAGTTTGAGTTAAACTTAATTTGGGATTCAGTGATCACAGTATTAGAGTCTGCAGTATAAACATTTTCCCTCTTCCAGGGTTTCCTCCTCTCTCTCCTGAGCCCAAGGGGAATTTTTTGGATCGCGGTGATGGAGATGAAAGTGACGGCAGCACCAGTGTCAGCTCAGGTAAGATGGTGGTCCTCCCCGTGGTGTATCGCAAGCGCAGCGGGAAGCGGGTGTTCACGGGCTGACGCACCACATTTGTGACATCACTCGCACCGGATACAAATTTCACTCATCAAATTCCAAGTTTTCCCGCTCATTCCTACTCTTCCATTTCTTTCCAACTTTTGCCCTTAATCTGTTCCTGCCAGGCACATAATATCTCAGCACTCAATATACTGTTAGCAAGGAGTAGGGATGAAATCCTGGGCACAGTAACTCTGTGCTGCCATGCTCCTTATTTCATCAGTTCAGAGAAGTCCTTTGTGTTATGTTGTATGGGAGACGTCTGATTCTCCACAATCATGTGACTTGTTTAACCTGAGTGCAGAGGTCCAGGCTCTGCTTTAGAAGGTGGGATGCTGTTTTAAAAAAATACTCTGCACTTTTATTTCTGCTGTGCCCCTTGCCTTGGCTCACACTTGCCAGACTTTTTAATCAGGGAGGGGCCTGTCCCTGCCCCGGTCCACCACAGCTCCCAGTGCCGATTGAGTGGAGGGCAGGGCGCCATCTTGGGAGTCCCAGATCCCGGTGGGAAGCGAGTTAGCGCTCTAGCGGAGGGAGGGAAAAGGTATAAATCGCACATGCTCCCTCGAACGCGCAGCGGTCGCGCTAAAGGCAAGCCCGTCTGCGCCCGACCACGCCCCTGAAGCGCCAGTCATACTGCCGGTTTGAGGCCAGCTGTTTGGGGCGGCAGCCGTCACTATGGCCGCGATGAACTGCTGGTTCTAGACCCACTTTCCTGCGCTGGTAACAAACAGTGGGCCGTACTGCACAATCTTTCTAGTATGTGCCCAGTTTGTAACTTTTGCTTTAAATCTAAATAGCCCTGCCCAGGTCCTCAAGCTGTTAGTGGGCATAGAGTCTTCGCGGCTCTTATCAATGCTCGCTCTATGGCTAAACATGCTCTTAACATCTATGAGCTTATTATGGACAACAAGTTAGACGCTCTTTTCATTACTGAAACCTGGCTAAGTGAGTCTTGTGCACCTGTGGTTGAGCTCGCTGTCCCTCGGGGTTATCGTATTGCCCGGGCCGACCGCACTTCTGGGAGAAGGGATAGCACTGCGGTGGTATTCAGGGAGGCTTGGGCCATCACGTGTGAAACTGCTAAGGAGCTGGTGGAGGGTGAGGCCCTGGACTTCACCTTCGTCCTCTCACCTCATTTTACGTTGGGGGGTACGTTGGTGTATCGCCCTCCCGGAGCTTTCCTGAGGTCACTAGATGAGGCTATCGCCCCACATGCTCTTCACTTTCCCAAGTTTCTTCTTCTGGGTGATTTTAATATCTACCTAGATTCACCAGTCGCTCCGGATTCTGTAGCTCTGCTGGATCTATTTGACTTGACTCAGTTGACTCAGTGGGTCAAGCTGCCGTTGCATATGGGGGGGCACCTGATCGATCTGGTCTGCTCTAACTTTGACATCTCTGTCATGGATCCACTCCCAGTTACATGGACTGATCATTTTCTGATAAGGTTCTCATGGGACTCGGGAAAACCCTCTTCCCCTTTGGCCGTTACTCAGGGCCCCCCTTCCCGGAAGATCAATATTCCCGCGCTATCTGCGGCTCTATTACACACTCATCCGGCTCCCGCTTATGATCTCGGAGGGGCGGTCGATTTTTTTAATGCCTGGGTGAGCCATTGGGTGCATGCTTCTTCTCAACCACATGCTTACAGGAATCTCCGGTCCTCTCCCTCCAGCCCTTGGTTTTCGACTACTTTAAAAGAGCTGAAACTGGGCTGTAAAAAACTGGAACCCCAATGGCTGGTGGAGTATTGTCCTACTGCCAAATCTGCACTCCGCTCGGCTCAGAGAGATTACCACACAGCAGTTAGGAAAGCTAAGAGCGACTTTTATGCTGATCGAATAGCAAAAGCCAACAATAGTAAGGAGATTTTCTCTATTGTTAGAAGTTTTATGTCTCCCTGTGCGGAAAGAAAGACTCTCCCAGTTTCCACCCAATGGTGTGAAGAGTTATCTTCCTTTTTTATTCATAAAATTCACTCCATTCAGGACAGCTTGGGACCTCCCTCGGTGGCCCAGAGGTTCTCCTCATCCACAACCCCCCTGCCATGCAAGATCTCCCGTCCCGCATTTACTCAGTTTTCCCCTGCTGAGGGCTCTGACAGTCTAGCCATTCTTAAATCTCTTAAATCGGGCTCCCCATCGGACCCATGCTCAGCAAGAATCTTAGCTGAGGTGGCAGAGAATGTGTATTCGGAAGCTGCTGCCATTATCAATCTTTCCTTTCAGTCTGTCACGGTTCCGGCGCAATGGAAACAGGCCAAACTTCTTCCTCTTCTTAAAAAACCTACTGCTGACCCCTCCGTACCCTCTAACTACCGCCCGGTTTCTCTGCTGCCAGCATTGGCCAAAGTGTGCGAAAGGGTGGTCTTCCGCCAGCTTGAGACTTGTTGAAACCTCGAGGGCCCTTCATCCAGAGCAATCAGGGTTTAGATCAGCCTAGAGCCCTGAAACCGCTCTGGTCGAAATGGCGAAGGCAATTTAGAGAGTGCCTGGATGGGGCGGCAGCGTGTCCCTGATTTTGTTGGACCTCTCTGCCGCTTTTAATACGGTGCCTCACCAGCTCCCTTCTCGCCCGGCTCTCCTCCATTGGCATTGCTGGTTCTGTGTGGGCTTGGCTAAAATCCTTTCTGGACGAGCGTACCCAGCAGGTCTGGATGCCCCACCTCTCTATCCACCGATAGGAAACTATTGACCGGAGTCCCGCAAGGCTCAACTTTGAGTCCTTTGCTTTTTAATGTCTATCTGTCCCCTCTGATCTTCCTGGCAGAGGAGCTGGGTGCGAAAATCATATTTTACAAAACAAGGGAACCCAAGGTGCAATCGTTAGGGACCTATGGGTAGTACTTTTAGCAGAGACAGTGGTCCCTAAACAAACAGGATTAATTCAATAAATATAGACTAAATAGTTCTACATTAAAGTCCAGCCGGACCGTTTTATTTAATTGGATAATTAATTGTAGCAAAATCTTTAAAAAATGTAAGTGGGACACCAGCCGGTGCCCGACTAAACACACTCCACAAGGAGAAGGAACATACAACATAAAATGTAGGCAAAACAAAAGGTAGTCTGATTGGCATGAATTATAAACAGACTAATCATAAAATACACATATGCACATAGAGAATCTCAGTACATTAGTGACATTTGTGTATGCTGTCGACGACGTTTCGAACTACAACTTATTCAGAGTTCATCTTCAGGACTATTGATCCTTTGCCTAGTCTAAATGGCTACGCTAATTCCGCATACCAATAACAGATTATACAATTTGCCAACAAATAAACAAGAACAAACAAGGATAAGAAAGAAGAAGAAATGAAAACCAAACATTAGAAATTGGCATATCAGATTCGCGCAAAATTATTTTTCTCTTCAACAATTGTGATGACAAAAACCAATAAAGTTTAGGACCTTATAACCCATGTGACTTAATAAAAACAAAGTCCGAATTTTGTGTGGGAAATACTGATAACCCCAGTGTGTGACGCGAATTTGCAATTAAAATGACCGTGTACATCAAGGTGAGTTGAATAGTGGGAGGCCCGGCCGAGGGCGCTGTGTTTATGACAAAACCAAGACCAGTGTCAGTCAGAATGAAGGGCTGGTTCGCATGTATAAAGCCAGCTCTATCAAACAAGCTGCAGTAAAACGAATAGGGCTAACTAGCATGCTGCATTAAAACGAATAGAAGAGTATGGAGCTAACTGGCGCTTACCAAGCTCATCAGAGAGGTGGAAAAACGAATGCCGAATTAGATTCCACTGTTAAAGGGCCTGGGGGTGTAGAATAATTCGAGGTTATATATATCAACAAACTAGTTCAGGCTACTGCACGTTAGTTAGGTGCATGAGCTTACCGGAAAAGAGTTTTATGCAAGGGCGAACGGCACGTCAGTAAATTATGCAGTTGCCGCGGTCCAGAGAGAAATACAGAATCCTAATGCAGGACAGGAGAAACCAAAGGATAGTAATTTATTATCCTTTGGTTTCTCCTGTCCTGCATTAACAGTGGAATCTAATTCGGCATTCGTTTTTCCACCTCTCTGATGAGCTTGGTAAGCGCCAGTTAGCTCCATACTCTTCTATTCGTTTTAATGCAGCATGCTAGTTAGCCCTATTCGTTTTACTGCAGCTTGTTTGATAGAGCTGGCTTTATACATGCGAACCAGCCCTTCATTCTGACTGACACTGGTCTTGGTTTTGTCATAAACACAGCGCCCTCGGCCGGGCCTCCCACTATTCAACTCACCTTGATGTACACGGTCATTTTAATTGCAAATTCGCGTCACACACTGGGGTTATCAGTATTTCCCACACAAAATTCGGACTTTGTTTTTATTAAGTCACATGGGTTATAAGGTCCTAAACTTTATTGGTTTTTGTCATCACAATTGTTGAAGAGAAAAATAATTTTGCGCGAATCTGATATGCCAATTTCTAATGTTTGGTTTTCATTTCTTCTTCTTTCTTATCCTTGTTTGTTCTTGTTTATTTGTTGGCAAATTGTATAATCTGTTATTGGTATGCGGAATTAGCGTAGCCATTTAGACTAGGCAAAGGATCAATAGTCCTGAAGATGAACTCTGAATAAGTTGTAGTTCGAAACGTCGTCGACAGCATACACAAATGTCACTAATGTACTGAGATTCTGTATGTGCATATGTGTATTTTATGATTAGTCTGTTTATAATTCATGCCAATCAGACTACCTTTTGTTTTGCCTACATTTTATGTTGTATGTTCCTTCTCCTTGTGGAGTGTGTTTAGTCGGGCACCGGCTGGTGTCCCACTTACATTTTTTAAAGATTTTGCTACAATTAATTATCCAATTAAATAAAACGGTCCGGCTGGACTTTAATGTAGAACTATTTAGTCTATATTTATTGAATTAATCCTGTTTGTTTAGGGACCACTGTCTCTGCTATAAGGGTGCGAAAATCATGGCATACGCCGATGACACCCAAATACTATTCATTTGGAAAGGCCCCGATTTAGACACAGGCATTGCCCAGAGGTGCCTTTCAGTCGTATTCACATGGCTGGCACGGGCCCAACTCAAGTGTAACAAGGAGAAATCCGAGGTACTGCTGTATGGCCAGTTTCCCCCGCTCTTTAGAGAAGCCTTATGGCCTCCGGATTTTCCATGCCCTTGCTCTGAGGGCGGCCCAGCGAAGAACCTAGGAGTATGGTTCGTAGACGATCTCTGGTTCTCAGAGCACATCAAAAAATTTACTCGTGTCTGTTTTGGCACCCTTAAGTCACTGAGAAGGTTTTTTCCTATGCTTCCAAGGCCGGCTAAGGAAATGGTCGCTCGGGCCCTTATCCTCTCCCGGCTCGACTACGCCAACGCTTTATTCATCGGCATTTCTGGCTATCTGATGAATAAACTTCAATTGATTCAGAATGCGGTGGCCAGACTCTTATTAAATATCTCTAAGAGATCGAGTGTGAGGTCACACCTGCGTGATCTGCACTGGCTTCCCGTGGCCCAGTGGGTTCAGTTTAGGGTTCTCAGCCTGGCTCATAGAGCCCTGCATGACCTGGGGCCTTCTTATATTAAGAAGCGCTTCGCTTTCTATAACCCCAGTCGTTCTCTGCACTCGGCTTCTCATCGCTGGATGTCTACTCCCCGATTTTGTTGCTCCAGGATGGGGGGGCCTGTCTCTTTCGGTTAAAGTACCCACTCTATGGAACAATCTCCCTGACAGGCTGCGGCATACACCGGACTTCCGCATCTTTAAGAAATTGCTAAAAACGCATCTCTTCAACCAGCCCTCCTAATTAATATTTATTCTCGAAGACACAGTCTGCCCACGCGCCAGGACACTCCAGAGTATTAGTGCGCGCTATAAATTATCTATAACATGACATAACATAACCTCAAGTGGACTTCCTTTCAACATAGGTGACTACTAGGGCTAGAGTGTTGAATGGTACCCCGTGCCTACAACATGTGGAAACAACAGGCCTTTTCACAGGAACCCCAAATATTGGGAAGAGGTTCAAATTCCATTTAAATTTGGGGGCACCTTCAGGACTCCCCCTCTCAGTTACCCTTTAAGTGTAAGATGAATATGCCCAGCAGAAGGGAGGCGGGCCTGTCTCCTGGTGGTCTCTGTGTGTTAACCTCACTAGGGTTGTTGTGCGTCTGGATGGGTCAACAAGTTGTGTGGTAGTGTAGAGGGGCTTTTTATATTCACCCTACCAGTTCTAGCAAGCTGGTGATGTTCAGACTAAAGGTTCTAACACCAGAACAAGCAAAGAGGCCAACCTTGTGAATCTTGGTTCCCTCCTTGACAAAAGGATGAGCTGTGTGAATATCTCCTGTGTCTTGTGTGTCAGGAGAGCTGGCAATGCAGCAGCAGTTTCTGTTTCACTGAGTTATCTGGAGCCATTTCACCTCCTAGATCTTTCTCCGCATGGTCATCCAGGATTGTCTCATCCTCTTTTCTGTTTTCACTTTTGCGTGCCCCATCGCCTGCCACAAAGAGGCCGACATCCTTTCATACTCACAGTAGCATAACCGATCCATGATGGATACTTCAAAAAGGTGATCCAGTGTGGAGTGCACATTTCGCCTGTCTGACTCAAAACTACCTTATTCTATTGAGTTACTCAAAATAAATAGCAACATTTCCGTGAGTTCAATGTAGTTATTAACAACTCTGTTCTTTTAGAGAAGGCTTCGTTTATCTATTAAGTACTCTGCAGCCAGACTCTCCCTCAAACTCCCAAACAGAGCTCACATCACATCACACCTCAGGGAGCTCTGCTGGCTCACGGTATACAAACGTGCTCAGTCACACTAGTCGCACAAACGTTCAAAGCACTACACAACTTAGGCCCACCTATCCAGAATTTGCATCTCCTTCGGCCAATCACCCAGAGATTCCCATTCCACATGACTCCTACTCATAGACATTCCACGTGTACACAGAACCAGATCCGCAGGGCAGGCATTCTCTTGCATTACTTCTAAAGCAAGGAACAACGTGCCACTTCACATCAGAGCCTCTTCCTCTTCTCTTGAATTCCGTAAGAAACTGAAGACCTGGCTTTTCAATTACCCACCCTGCTCCAGTTACTACTGGACACACACACCTGCTCAGCAGCAGGATATCCTCCCGGGTCATAGTGCACTTTACAAATGCACAGAGCATAGCACAAGTTTATACTCGCCCGGGTTGCTACCATCTGCCTTTGAGCAACAGGTCTCAGGGTATTCCAAAGAGAATCCTTTGTGTTCTGATTATTAACTTGCAGTTCCTGCTTCGACTTGAGCTCAAAACTGGAAGTCAGTCAGTTATCAGGGATGTATGACGTTACAACGCATACTTTTACCACGCATGCCTTTACAACGCGGTTTTTACATCGCAAACCTTTACAACGCATAGCGCTTTGGGGTGCTGGATAGTGAAAAGTTTAATTTTCTATTCCAACTCCAGTCCCCGTGGACACTAGGGAAGGTGTTGGATAGAAAATTAAACTTATTCCCTATCCTAGAGCGCCCCCCAGCGCAATGCGTTGTAATGGTTTGCGTTGTAATGCCTGCGTTGTAATGGTAGTGTGTTGTAAAAGTTTTGTTGTAAAGGTTGTTCACCGTTATCAGCCATCAGTGCTCGCACCAGGTTTTTAACTGAAGATATTCGAATATTCGTCCCCTCCTCTGTATAATGCTCTAAAAGCAAATGGCTTTTTCAGGAGATTTACATGTTTTAAAATGCTTTGGTGAGAAAGAAAACGATGGATTTAGGCCCAGATCTCTGTACTGAGGTGAATGTATGACATTGTTCTAATTTCTAATTTCTAATTTCTAATTTAAAACATTTGTAGAGCGCAGCGTACACCATGCGGTTCTGCATTCTGTCCATCAATTGTTCTTTTTGGCTTTAGAATGCTTTATGACAGTCACTTTGTGTTTGGGTGAAAATGGCGTCCTAGCTAAGCGGCTCCTTCCCCCCTTGGCTCCTACAATAAGAGAAGGAATTGCATCTCCCAACACGCAGAAGACATGCTCTCCAGATTAGAGTAGCTGCCATGGACTAGATCTCTCTGTGCATCCTCAACCATCTTGGTGCAGATATGAACTATTGATTTTTGGGGTTGTTTGAGGCCCTCTGCTTTGTTCTTTTCCCAGGTTGAAGGTGGACCCAGTTGGCAGTAGCCCTATCCTTGCCCTGCAGCTGACTGCTGCACGGTTTTTCGCTGAATCCGCAAGACTATGCAGTCGTGATGAAAGCCTGACGCAGAACGGACAGCATATCAAGCACTATCGAGAGAAGAGAAGAGAGATAGCCGCAGTATGAGGGATATTCCCGCTTCTCATGTGCCGGACACAGGGACAGATTTCCTAAAATCTCACGTAACGCAGTGCAGCGGGCAATCAGCTACGATGCATTGAGCGAGAAGAAGATAGCAGGAGAATTATGGCACTGAAATTAGCTGCTGTGCGCCACGCACACACCTTTGCACCATAGTGCAAGGGTGTCTTGTGAGTCTAGTATAGGTTTTTTAGTGGACGGATAGTCTTTCAGTACAAAATACTATGCTCAGACCAACTTTAAACCATTTCCCACTTTTTATGTGTGCTGTACAGTGCAGCACACATAAAAGTCAGAAAAGGACGGAGAAACAAAAGCATTTCTCCTTCATGGGGTCTATCTGAAAGGGGCACTATTTTCTGACGGTAAACCCGATCTACTTTTTTAAGTAAATAGGGCTCAGTGTCAGAAAGCTATGGTGGTTGCATGGGAACGTCCATGCACCACCCTTGGTATGCCCCTTTACCGCTAAGTAATGCAAAGCAGCGTTATGTGCTGCTTGGTGTTACTTTAAGTGATTTTCTAGAACTAAGCAAGTTTAGCGCTGGAACGTAAATGGGTTAAAAAGATTTTGTGTAGATTTGCCTGACTTTTCTGATGCAAACACGCCGTAAAATGTTAGTAAATAGACTCCACAGTCTCCATCTATCCTTTTGTGAAGCCAGATGGTTTTCTGGCTGGGCAGAGGTCTTGCTGGATCATTTTGCCGACTATCCAGCTTCTTTAAATCATCATCTTACAAGGATTAATAGGATAATTAACGAGGAGAATGATAACTGCTCCTTCCATAAGGTAGAAATGTTTGACAACTTGCAAATACATTATGCTATATGTGGAGTAACATAAAGCATTGAGAATAGCCCAAAAAGTGGATTATCAGGCATAGGCAGTAATCTAGGGGACACAGTTTGGAGCCGCTTACAGCTTCCTTCTGCTCCACTGGTGTTGCCCCTGTAATGCGATTCTTAAGTAACAGACGCAAAGAGAGTGGCGGGTGATGGCATGAGACCGGAGCATGTGCTCATTTCGGTGGTGGTCTGCTCTGGCCATCCAGTGCTATTACGATGAAACACCAGGGGTTGAACTCATCTTTGGTAAGGATTGCAGTAGGAGGGCCCTTGATCCACTGAGCACCTCTAATGGTGAGAGGCTAGGTCTAGCAGGCAGTGCACACTGAACCCCCTGCCGCTCATACCTCACAGACACTGCTTCATGGCCACAGCACACTCGAGGATGCAGTGACTTTGGGGTGGTTGTATCACACCTCTGGTACCCTAGTTGCTGATAAGTTGAGGGTAGTTCACTGCATGGTGGTTGTTTTCATACTGATTCCACTCAAGCTTCTTGATGACATCCGTGTCCAGTTTCTTGTATGCTCAGTCATTGCTAAATTTGTAAAAAGAAAAAGTGCTGAGGCCCTAAGTTTTGGTCATAAGACCACAGCCAGTCAAAGTTTGAGTGGCAAACACTAAGGCTGTGTAGGATTACTTCCACCTCATGCCTCTTTATTCCACCGGCAAACACTCCCTGCCTCTTTATCTCATATTGCAGGTTCTTTGTCATTCTAGCCTTCTCCATTTCACACTGGTTTCTCATCTTTCTCTTCCTCCTTCTGTCTTACTTTTGTGGGTTTCTCTCTCTTGCTCTGGGCCAAAGTATGCTGAAGAAAAGCAAGATCCCATCACCAAGAATTGATCTAGAAATATATTTCAAAAAGACTTTCTAAAGCCCAAAATCTTCCTCCGGGTCTCACTGCCTTTGTCCTCCACTTGCACTATTGCAATTGAATGATTTGCCACAGGGTGCACACAGCTTCATCATGTAACCCAAGAGCCAATGGTTGGTACCGTTCAGATTAAAACCACAGCTTTACCTGCTTCTCGCCATGTGCCATCTCCAAGGAGTGTGTATGCACATCAGACTTTGTGAAAGAAAACCTGAGGTATCAACACTGTCCTCAGGACATGAGATGGACACAGTTATGTTGTCCACCCACATCTTCCATCTTTTCTTGTCTGTAATTTCTGGATCTGTGAATACTTCATTAACCATACATGATATGAAAAAGATGCAGAGATGGGTGTAATTAGGTCATGGAGGTTCAGATCCTCGCAGGTATCACCTCTGATTGACTAAAGTCAGTGGCTGTAAGGAAACCAGTGTGGAGGTGACCGGTCTAGGGGCACTATTTCCGCCTTCTGTGACTGATTATAAAAATTAAATGGGTAATAAATGCAAATAAAAAAGGACCAGGATACTCCTGTGACTGACTGTGAAATCTCTTTGATGTTTCCATTACCAGGGGAAGACTTCTCTCCAGCAAAGTTCTTGGCCAGCATCAAAAAAGAGAAAGGGGCCTATCCCATTGCTAAGAAGAACCAAATAGAAGCGGAAAATGATGTCTCCCCGGCACGTAAGTCCTCTTTGCATGACAGTATAACAGATCTCAGAAATCCCATGCTCTGCGATTTGTAGCCTGAGAGTATTTTCTTCTATGTATTCTTCTGTTATGGTTGTTGTGTTAAATTTGTTATGCAATGCATCATAGACATCGGCCCTTGATTGACAGCTAGTGGTCCCCTATCCTTACGCATCCATGAACCCATCTTACGCCAGCCCGTCTTCAGTTGCCCATGTCCCCTCCGCGTGCCTGTGCTCCTCTGGGTTTTCAATAGCAGATACCGCTTGTGAGCACGTGGACCGCTGCTGTGCTATGGCGGAGTTTATGTTTCAGATGTTTTATGTTTGTATTCTTTACAGTTGGTCACATGTTATTTAATTATAATTCAGATTATTGCAGTTGACCCCACTTGATACAAGCATTGGCAAAGCCAATATGTTTAACTTTTGGGACTTATTGGCTTTGCCAGTGGTTTTAGCCATGCAGCCCAGCATCCGCAGTGCCGTGCCGCATTGCTGAAAATTAAGTGGAAGGGCTGTTGACCTGGCTAGCCATGTCATTTTGTAGGTGGGCACGTTCACACCTGAAACTGATGCAGCCATTTGTTTTCTTTTTAGGTACTGATCTGAGTTGGATTGGTAACTACAAAAGAGAAACAAGCGAGCAAAAGATACATTTTCTAAAGTGAGGGGAAACAACACTTGGGGGAAGTAACTCAGGAGGGAAGAAGTAACACGGGTGTGGGGCAGAAGTAACACGGGGTGGAAGAAGTAACACAGGGGTGTGGGGCAGAAGCAACACAGGAGGGCGGAAGCAACACAGAGGCGTGGGTGGGAAGCTGAAGCAACAGTAAAGATGAGGGGTGGTAGCAATATGGGGCGCTGCTGGTGGGGCAAAAGCGAAGCCGAAGGCTGGGGTTGTGGGTAAGCAACACCAGGCAATAAGTGGGGGACATCAAACAGGTGAGCGATAGCAACATGGAGCTGGCGGGAGTACGCACACAAGCAAGAAGGCAACGTAGAGGGAGTGAGAGAGAAACACACAGGTAAGATTAACACAGAGAGTGGCGGGGGAGGGGATAGAGAGAAACACGAGGGAGACAGCTGGAAAACACAAGCATTCTTGTAGAGTGCTTCACCAGAAAGAAAAAAAAGTAGCCCTTGAAAAAGAAAACAGTGGAAGGACATAGTAATGTGTAAATGCTCCAGGAGGGAAAAACACAAGAAGAGAAAGCATAGCTCATACATGATGAATAAGAGTAAGCACATAATGAGGACAACCAAAGGTGAGCAGTGTGCGGGCTCAAAGCACTCAACCTAACAATATGTCTCACAACAGACAGTGCAAACACTGTCTCGTAGACAAGATGCAAAAATCAAAACTCAATGCATTCATAAAACTGATGTTTCTTTCCCTTTAGTTTATTGAAATCACATTTGGAATACATCAAACAGGGTTTCATAGTCTGAAACTTTGTTTTAACTGTTTTAGGGTTTCCTCCTCTCACATCTGAGTCTGTGGTAGACGCTTTGGATCTAGTTGATGGAGATGAGAGTGATGGCAGTACTGGTGTCAGCGCAGGTAAATAATGCATCTCCCCGCATCTCACTGAGGCTGAACACTGAATGTCCATGTTTGCTCCCAGTTATTTTGTCACTGGCTTTAAATGCTACTTTGTTACCTCAGTGCTCTCCTGAAGAAATGTGTTGCTGAAGTTATACCGCCAGTTTCCCTATTTTTCCACTCATCCTCAATATTTAGTTACTTTCGACCTTTCATTCTGCACCAGCAGTCGGACAATTCTATCAAATAATATGTAATCAGCAAATGTATTTTTAGCTTAGTGTTGGTGTGAAAGTCCTTCGTGCAGTAATAGTAGAGAGAGAAAGAATGAGGTCAAAAGAATGAAGGAGAGAGAATGTGTGTGAATGAATGTTTAACCCACACCATGAGGACTTAGTTGTTCCTCATAATGTTGATAAACCCGGACAGAACCAGACAAACAATATCTCTAGAAGGGCCCTCCTGGTATCAAAAAACTAAAAGCACATATATATTTATTTGCCTTGACCTGCTTCAGAACCTACTCCAGTTTCAAGGTGAGTGGAGTTAGAATAGGAAATGTACACCTGATTAGGGTCAATGGCCGGGCAACATAAATACAGTTACGACTTGGGGTAGGTGGGGTAGTGTGGTGTGTTTGTGTGCGTGTCCTGTGTGCGTGTTCTGTGTGCATGTCTTGTGTGCCTGGACTGTGTCTGTGCCCTGTGTGCGTGCCCTGTGTGCATGTCCAGTGTTCGTGTCCAGTGTGCGCGGCCTGTGTGCATGACCTCTATGTCCAATGCTGATAGCTGTCCCAACCTCCTCCTCCACATGCCTCTATGTTGCTCATTCCTCTCTACTCTCTTGCACAACTTACTGTAGCATAGGTTGTTATATGTTTGGATCAACAAACTCTCCTGTGACTGACTGTCGGACTCTCTTTGGTGTTTTCCTTCTTACAGAAGAAGAGTTCACCATAGTGATGATAACAGACATCAAGGAAGAGGAAGAAGCGTATCCCATTGCTGATCAGAGCTCTGCAGAAGCTAAAAGGGCCAAGTCCCAGGCAGGTAAGTCACCTTTCCACAGGAACAATCTCCGAGATCAAAGGGACCAATGACACAGGGCCTTAACCTTCAATGAAGCTGGCATGATGATTTGTTTAAATCCACTGCAGTGGCCCTGCTGGGAGAGTAGAAATGTAAATGTAAGAATAGATCATACAGAAGGGAACAAAGCCTTTGACAAAGAGCAGAGATACAGACGGCTATAAATATTAACAGATAAGGCTACTGAAGAAAAGTTGTCATGTGGGTCCCACACATAGATCCTGTGTACGAAGATGCAATAGTGCAATTCAGCAGTGGATAGAGAGTCTCTGGCAGAAAGGAATAGGACTAGATGGGAGCCTGGCGTCATTTCCGAAGAATAGCTAAGCCTACCATCTTTCGGACAATGCTATGATTTTGAAGTAAAATAACATTTACAGTATGGAATCAAGGGGAGTAAACAAGAAAACATTTACAGTATAGAATCAAGGAGAGTAAACGACAGATAGTGTAGGACAGAAGTCACAAGATAGGTGACTCCTCCTTTGTATCACATTGCGCATGGGCATCAGCTCCATCCTCAGATTGTTTTTTTCTGCCATTTTGAAGTCTTCGATTCCGGTCCTCAACGAAGGACTTCGGGCCCACCTAGGCCTTATCTTCTGGCTCATGGAAAGGACGCCATTCAAGAAGTGTCCTCAATGTGAGTCGAAGTTTCCCCACACCGATCTCCATGAGGTGTGCAACCATTGCCTCTCACCAGAGCACGAGGCCAGGGACTGTTCAGCTTGTGCCTCCTTCCACTCCAAAAAGACAATTCGGGACCGACGAGCTCGAAGGACAATGGTACGCTCGTCAGCTTCGATCCACGATGACATCTTTGAAGAGGGCGTCAATGTGCCAGAACAGCAGCGGGCTGAAGAAGGCGTCAGCTACTCCAACGCCTCAGACGTCAAGGACATTACTCCGGCACAGTGGGTTGTAAGTTCACACGTCGGCTGGACTTTACCTCGACATCCTCCAAAAAGGCTTCGGTCACACCCTCGCCTTCGGGCCGAGTGCACACCGGGAGATTGCTTCCCATGCACCACCTTCAGGCGCGGTAAAGAAGCCTACTAAGCCTTCAGGTGACTCTGGCTCGAGCCAGCCTATCCCCGGTGCTGACACACACCTACCGGCACCGAAAAAGAAGCCATCTTCTTCCTCATCCACTCCGACCGCTGCTTCGATATCCAAGCACTCGGCGCTGAAGACTGGCACCGGCTCATCAACACCGAAAACACACTCTGGGCCAACCAAAAAACTGCCACCTAAGGGCCCGGCTCCCATGCTTTGGAGACGAAAAAGGCCTCGGAACAGAAAAAACAACATGTTCCACCGGCCAAGGACACTGCAAAAGGTCATGGTTCCAAGCCAAAAGAACCTAGAACAGCTTTGGTACCGAAAAAGCCTTCGGAACCAAAAACTTCGACACCGAAGGATGTGCCTTATACAGAGGAACTTTTTCAACCAGATCCTACTCAAAAGACTCTTGTGAAAGATCCTAACACTGGTCATTTGGCTCTTAGCTCCAAGAAGCGACCACTAGATGCACTTGCACCGGCTCCTCCTCCTAAAAAGAGAGACGTAGCAACCTCTCCGTTAAGGATCTGGTCCCTTCTCCTCCTCCTCCTCCTCCTCCTCCTCCTCCTCCTCCTCCTCCTCCTCCTCCTCCTCCTCCTCCTCCCCCACCTCATCACTCTCCTACACCATCCCCATCTCCAGTAGGACGTGATGATGATGATGTGGATAGCGATTCTGAAGATACAGGGGTGGTGCGGATAATCCATTAGGGAACCCTAGTCCTCCTCATTCCCCTAACCCATGGGATGATTATAACACCCCGGACGTCCCTTATGTTCCTCAGGATGATATATATCCCTCCAGGCCTTCCCCCCCAGAGGACACTATAGGCTTTAACCAACTTGTCCATAGGGCTGCCCAATACCATGGGGTTGACCTACACACAGACACAGTAGAGGAAGATTTTTTAATGGACACTTTCGACACCACACAAAGGCCCACTTCAATTCTACCCATGCTTAAGGGGGTCACTAAGCATGCACCAGAGGTATTTAAAGATCCAGTCAGGGCTCGAGTCCTCAACCCCCGAATCGAGAAAAAAGATAAGGCTGCCCCTACAGATCCAGTCTATATTAGGGGCCCGCACATCTAGACTCCCTTGTAGTCTCCAATGCATGGAAAAGGGCCAATTCCCAAATATCAGGTGAGGCTCCCGCACCAGATAAGGAGTCTAAACTCCTTGACGCCTCTGGCAAACGAACGGCGTCAAAGGCTGCAAACATATGGCGCATCGCCAATACTCAAGCGCTGTTAGCAAGGTACGACAGGGCACATTATGATGAGCTGGAATCCATAATGCAGCATCTCCAAGATAAATATAAAAATAGAGCCAATGAACTCATACAAGAAGGTAAAACTATCACTAATACCTCCATCCGTTGTGCCCTAGATGCGGCAGATACTGCTTCAAGGGCAATTAACACCAGTGTCCTTTTGCGTAGGCATGCCGGCTACGTATTTCAGGTTTCAAACCTAAAGTCCAGAGTTCCATCCTCAAACAACCATTCGATGAGCAACACCTATTTGGCCCTAATGTTGATGTATCCCTTGAAAAGATGAAAAAGGATACCGACACAGCTAAATCTAAGGGAGCCTTGCAGTTGCAAGCTCCCAAACGCTCCTTTCGTCGCTCATCCTACTGAGGCACCAATAGAGGCTACTCCTCGGATAGCCCCTCCACTTCTTACTAAACCCCTAGCCAATCCACCTTCACTAGGGGCTACCAAAGAGGGGGTTACAGGGGTAACAATAACAAAGGCAGAGGCAAAACTAACAACTCCCGCTCTGCTTCCACCCCTACCCAATGACTTTCCTCCACTTCCCCCTCACCATTCCACTCCAGTGGGGGGAAGATTGAAATAATTCCTTCCTGTCTGGACCAACATCACATCAATCAGTTTACTGTCTCGAACTAACATCTACCCCCCCCCCCCAAATATACCACCCAGACAGCGTCCAATGTCACAAGAGCATCTATTATTGCTAAAGCAAGAGGTAATATCCCTCCTACAAAAAAGTGCAATAGAACCAGTTCCTCTGCACCAACAAAACAAGGGAGTTTACTTTCCTGTACTTTCTTATCCCAAAGAAGGACGGCTCTCTAAGGCCTATTCTAGACCTCAGACCCTAAACATATACAAATAGTCAGACCATTTCCACATGATCACACTCCAGCAGGTCCTTCCTCTTCTTTCACAAAGCGACTTCCTTGCTACTCTAGATCTCAAGGACGCCTACTTCCACATTCCCATTCACACCGCTCACAAGAAGTATCTCAGATTTGTAATAGACAGTCAGCACTTTCAATTCAAAGTACTCCCATTCTGAGTCGCAACAGCACCAAGGGTATTCACCAAGTGCCTAGCAGTAGTGGCAGCGTACTAATGAAGACTGCACATTCACGCCTTCCCATATCTAGACTACTGGCTCATAAAAGCCAGCTCTTACAACCAGTGTGTACAACACACTCATGCCACTATCCAACTACTTCACGACTTGGGGTTCACAATAAACCACACCAAGTCCCATCTGCAACCCTCCCACATACAACAATACCTCAGTGCCACAATAAACACCTCAAATACGGTAGCTTATCCCTCTCCTGTCAGAATAGCAAACAAGCAAGCTCTTCTCACAAAATTTCAACCAGAACACTCCCTGCCAGCTCGAGTGTTCATGCAGCTCATAGGGATGATGGCCTCTTGCATATTTATAGTGCCTCATGCAAGACTACAAATGCGTCCCCTTCAAGAGCGCTTAGCACGCCAATTGAACCAGGCTCAAAGTCAGTTGACAGACCTAGTGTTGGTGGACGGTCGTACTCATCGCTCTCTGTGGTAGTGGAACACCAAAAACCTTTCCAAAGGGCGACCGTTCCTCGAGCCAGTTCCTCAGATAGTCTTGACAGTGGACGTATCGCTCTCCGGCTGGGGAGCTCACCTACTGCAACACACCATGCAGGGCAAGTGGACACCACAACAAAGGTTACTCCATATCAACCACCTGGAGGTACAAGCCATATTCCTAGCCTTAAAAGCATTCCAAAAGCAAAAATCAGGCAAGACTGTATTAGTCCGCACGGACAACATGACAGCAATGTATTACATACAAAAACAGGGCGGAACTCACTCCCTGCAACTCTCTCAGCTAGCAAAGAACATATGGCGGTGGGCTATACCTCAAAACATATTCCTGTTAGCCCAACATGTACCAGGGGTACGGAACACCATGGCAGATTTGTGGATCCGTTAGACACAACAGATCCACGAGTGGGAACTTCATCCACAAGTTCTTTCAGATGTGGGGACAACCTCAGATAGACCTCTTTGCCACCCACGAAAACGCCAAATGCCCAAGCTTTGCCGTCAGATATCCACACCCACTGTCCAAAGGCAATGCGATATTGATGAACTGTTCAGGCAGATTTGCGTACGCTTTTCCGCCTCTCCCACTCATGCCATTAGTAGTGCGCAAACTACAGCAGCATTCTCTGACCCTCATTCTAGTTGCTCCAACGTGGGCCAGACAACCGTAGTACACCACACTGCTGGAACTTTCTGTAGTACCGCACCAAACACTATACCTATCTCCACGCCTCTTAACCCAGAACCATGGAGAGATCTGACTCCCGGACCCAGTTCAGCTCAACCTTGCGATCTGGCTCCTGAGGTCCTAGAATTCAGTTACCTTAACCTTTCTCCTGACTGCATGAACGTCATTAAAGAAGCTAGACGCCCAACCACTAGTGCATGCTATGCAGCAAAGTGGAAACGTTTTGTAATATTTTGTCAGAACAACAATATCAATCCTCTAGATGTGTCTATTCAACACATCATAGGCTACTTACTACACCTCCAAAGATGTAACTTAGCCTACACGTCTATTAGACTGCATCTTGCTGCCATTGCAACAAATCTACAAAATAGACAGCATCTATCACTTTTCAGAGTACCTGCTATAAAAGCCTTCATGGAAGGACTTAAAAGAATAATTCCTCTCAGAGCACCACCTTCACCGGTGTGAAATTTAAACATTGTTCTCACACGACTAATGGGACCTTCCTTCGAACCTTTACATAAATGTGAACTACAATTCTTAAAGTGGAAGGTTGCGCTCCTAGTAGCTATTACTTCTCTACGGAGAGTTAGTGAACTACAAGCACTAACCATTCAAGAATCTTTCCTGCAAATGCATTATAATAAGGTTGTTCTCTGTACTAATCCTGAATTCCTCCCTAAAGTCATTTCTCCCTTCCACCTCAATCAATCTGTGGAACTGCCCGTTTTTTTTATCACAGCCACAAACAGTCGCAGAGCTCTTCATACCATAGATGTCAAAAGAGCATTGCTATACTACGTAGAAAGAACACAACCCTTTCGTAAGACCAAACAACTTTTCCTGTCTTTCTCACCACCACACAAAGGCAACCCCATATCCCTAGATGGATTGTCGAATGTATACAAATTTGCTACCAGAAAGCAATATGTTCCTCCTAAAGCGCACTCTACAAGAAAAATAGGGCCTTCAATGGCATTTTTAGGGAACATTCTCGTAGATGACATCTGCAAGGCAGCTACATGGTCTACACAGCACACATTCACAAAACACTATCGTGTAGATGTGCAAACTAAACAACAAGCTACTGTGGGCCAGGCTGTGGGCCATTTCAGACTACTGCAACACATACTGGTGGTCGCCTCTAAGAGGGGGTACTGCTGTATAATCTATGCAACAGTGTGTAATCTGCGGGTCATATGCCTCAAACGGAAAATGTTGCTTACCAGTATGCATTTGTTATTGGCATGCAGAGCCCACCCGCCTCCCCGGCTACCTTTATCTGTTCCAGTATTATCTTAATTAGATACAGCTTACATGGACATCCTTCCTTTTCTTGCAAAGCTCCATCATTTCCCTAGTGGTGAAAAACATTCTGAGGATGGAGCCGATGCCCATGCGCAATGTGATCCAAACAAGGAGTCACCTATCTTGTGACTTCCAAGGAACTTTTCAGGACAAAAACAAGTGCAGACAGCCGGGCCCAACACTAGATGGCGATCTATGCAACACCGGACATAGAGATTATAAGATCTCCTGCTAAAAGCCTCTAAAAGGAATCCACTAAGTATTGCTGCGCCTACCACCGAGGAGCAGGACCTGACGATAAAGCATGACCCTTTGGTGGTTGAGGGTCAGTGCATCCTATTAAAGATGCCCTTATTGACTGTTAGAATACTACTGACCTCAGTGTAGCATTGGTCGACCAGCAGTATTGCACACCTTAGTTGTTTATTGCGATTATATTTGGCTAGAACATGTGCTTGACCCAGTGGCGGCTGGCATGGATCGAGGGTGGCGGGGGAAGGGGGTACAGAAAAAAAAATACTTTCTAGCTGCGTCTCACCTCCGTGTTTCTCCCGTCCGGAACAAGAGGCAAAAGGCTCCCCTAAGCCAATCACAATGCTGCAATGCAGCATTGTGATTGGTCTGAGTGCTGTGGTTTGGCGCTCAGATGGGGACTGGGAGCATGTTCTCCACCCAGTCTGTAATGCAGCTCAAGTGGAAAACATGCAAAGTGTGCATGACTGTTTGGTCGGCCCGAGTCGGCCAGCCAAACATCTGTGCGCACTTACAGAGTGCCCACCACTCCCCCCTCCTCTCTGAGCAGAGTAGACCAACTCCGCCTCGCAAAGCTGCTGCAGCAGGAAAAAGAAAAATGATAATAACAGCAAGTTATTATCATGTTATTGTTCCTTTATTTACACTGCTGCAAAGCAGTGGGGCGACGCTCCTCTGCCGTAGCGGAGGTACCGCTTCTAACTTGCCTCTTCAGTTTCCTCTCTATCCAGTCTTCATGGCTGAGTTTCTTGAGCAAGCACTGCAGCAAATCCCACAAGGATCTGTTGTAGCTGCCTAGCAAGGTAGTATCAATGGCCGCTGTCAGTGCAGCTGCTAAAGGTGCAAAAAGGTTTCTCTTCTCTGCATTTATTTCCTACTATCCTTTTCTGAGGCACAGTGGACATAACACCCGTAGTGCGGTACTTTCTTAACCTGCAGCATGAAGGAGTCTAAAGGTAGATCAGTCTGAAGAGAAAGCGGACATTTTTTTAGTTGTTTGTACTTTTTTCACAGTCTAGCTGGAGCAGACTTGGTTGATACAGGAGTAAGAAAAAGTTCCATCGCTGGCTCCATTAGACCTGGAACAAGAGGGAGTAGAGGTCTTGAGGCAGACAGTGATGATGTAAGGTCTCGAAGATGACTGAAGTAGATACATGTGATGTTGGTATCAGTATGTTGGTGCAGAAAGTAGGGGACCCCTCTAAAAGAACAGATAACGGAGAAGAGGGGAAAAATAACAAGAAAAGACAATAATCTCCCTCACAACATAAATTCTTCTACAATGGAATCAATCCAAAAATTGATTCCATTGTAGAAGAATTTAGGTTGTGAGGGAGATTATTGTCTTTTCTTGGTATCAGTATGTTGAACATCATTACCTGTTGAAGAAAGTCCAGAAGGCGATGCTTCTGTAAGCATTAAAAACTTTCTTTGAACTAATGATAATGAAGAACTTGAATAAGAATCAGATCACCAATGTGAGGATTGACTTCTGGACTACCCTGAATGCCTGAAATGGTACCTTTAGTGTGAAGATCGATGTCGCTCAGAATAGATTGACCTTTGACTTTGTGGCCTTGATCTTACTGGAGTAGCTCTCTGGAGAGGCATGAGCTGAAGCTGTGGAGGAGGTGGCTCTCAATCAATCAAGGCATTTATATAGCACACTACTCACCCGGAGGGTCTCAAGGCGCTAGGGGAGGGGGGTCCGCTACTGCTCGAACAGCCAGGTCTTGAGCTGCTTCCTGAAGGCGAGGTGGTCCTGGGTCAGGCGGAGGTGGGTCGGGAGGGAGTTCCAAGTCTTGGCGGCGAGGTAGGAGAAGGACCTTCCCCCTATGGTGGCTCTTCGGATGCGGGGGACGGCGGCGAGGGCATGGCCGGTCGATCGAAGCTGGCGTTTGGGAGCGTAGAAGTTGAGGCGGCTGTTGAGGTATCCTGGGCCTTGGTTGTGTAGGGCTTTGTGTGCGTGGGTGAGGAGACGGAAGGTGATTCTCTTGTTGACCGGGAGCCAGTGCAGGTCTCTCAGGTGTCCGGAGATGTGGTTGCAACGGGGGATGTCCAGGATGAGTCGTGCTGAGGCGTTCTAGATCCGCTGGAGCCTCTTCTGGAGTTTGGCGGTGGTTCCGGCGTAGAGGGAGTTGCAGTAGTCCAGGCGGCTGGTGAAGAGGGCCTGGGTGACCGTCTGGTAAGATGGGTACCACAGATGATGCTAGAACTGGAGAGATCGCGCTAGACATGATAGGTGGCTTCGAGGATGTTCTCTCGCTCTCTCTGTTGGGGATGAATAAGAATTAGCCATTGAATGAGTTGAAGAATAAGCTCTCAAATATTTAGAATCCGAAATCTCAGACACTCTCCTCCTCTTCAACTTGTTAATTCAGTCTGCTTACAAAATAAAGTATGTGCTAGATGCCATGTCTTTTGACATGAAGTGGCGCTTTAACATGTTTCAATGTTGATCTATTCTTCAATGTTGAGATGGTCTTGGTCTTTGACATCAAACAGTGTCTCAACAGTGAGACTACTCTATAAGGGGAATACGTATACCAGTCCTCGAAAAAAGTCAAAGATTTCAAAATTGACTGGGAGGGTTTAGTACAACCGCACAGAAGACTGGTCAGTGGTATAATCATCATTTTCTCAACGCTCCTCAGATTTTCTGGATACTGATGGAGGCAGCTCCTCAAAGGAGCAGTTTCATTTTTCCAAACTCTAGGCTGCAGCCAATTTAGATAAGTATTGCTTTTCTCAAACTTTTTCTTGTCACTTTTCTTAATGTACTCTGTTTAAAAAAAAAATGGCTTCTTAAATGAAAGAAATGTGGCCAATAAAGCCTGAAATAGGCTTTTATTTTTTTAATTAGTTTTTTTTAATTATAAAAGTTTTATTAATATTTTATAAAAAGAGCTCCGGGAATCTGTGCAGAGGTGGGAGATCTACTGAAGGGGTATTGCTATTTATCAGAGGATGGATACCTTTGGACAGCAACCTCCAAGGTTGGCAACCTGGGAAGGTTCATGCCTACTCCACACAACTCGTTGACTCCCTACTCTTCCATCATTCTAGATCTATATCATCATTTCTCATCTTCTTTTCCCCCTAATAATCTGAAGTTGTTACATCCCCAAAAATCGTTCATAACGCTAATGGCACTTCTCTGAACCCAGGACCTTTCATTTTTGAGACCTAGGCTGTCTGCGCCAACATTACATTTAGGATTAATTTTCTCTGTTTGTACCATGGGCACCTACAAATGAGAGAATTGGGTGCACACAGGGACTGTGCACCTTGTCATAGTTATTGTGCTGCTCTCAGTGCAGTAGTGAACTCATGCCTGCCATGGGGGCAGCACATTAGTGAAAGGCGGACCAGCTGTTTGAAGCTGCCTGTTTGACTTTCAATGTACAGGCAGCAATGCAGTCTGCATTTGAAAGGCAGACGGAAATCTCCCTGAACTGCTTTGTGTGAAAGTGCCATCTTTCTTGCATGGTATGCCCCCCACTTTTTGCTGAATTGCTGATGTACTTTGACTGAGTGTGCCCTGGGTTCCTGCCAATCAGGTACCCAGGGTTTCTGTTCTTTCCCTAAATTGCATTGTAGCCTAAACCCAATTGGCATCTCTAGCCACAGGTCAGCCACTGGTAAATGGTACACTAGGTACCCAGGGCACTGTGACCAGAGAAGACCCCTAAGGGCTGCAGCCCTTATTGTGCCACCCTTAGGGGCCCTGAACCCTGACACCCACACACTGCCATTGCAGGCTGAGTGTCTTGGTGCAGAACCAAACAAAGAGTTGACATGGCACACATCCCTGTGTGCCATGCCCACAAACCCACTGCCCTGGCATACATCAGCCGCCCCTCTAGTTGGGAGCCCTATGCCAGTGGTGTGGGCACAGGTGTATGAGCTCTGTGCCCCTACAGTACCCAGGGCCATTCCTGGGCACTGTAAGTGCAGTGCTGCCATTAAGAGTATATGGTGCTGGGAGGTTGTCATTACGAACTCCACAGCACCATAATGGCTACTCTGAAGACTGAGAGGTTTGGTATCAAACTTCTCAGCACATTAAACCCGCTCTGATGCCAGTGTGGGATTTAATGTAAAATGCACAACAGAGGGCACCTTAGAGGTGCCCCCTGAAACCTAACCTACAATCTGTCTTGTCTGAGAGGCTGCCTTGGCTGCCACCAGCAGACATGTTTCTGGACCCCTGGGTCGAGAGCCTGCCGCTCTCGTGGGCCTGAAACAATGCACATCCTGGGACGAGGTGCCAAGCTCCTCCCCCAGGATAGGCAGGGGAAGCTTCAAAGGCATGTCACCTTTTGTGAGCTTCTTCAGGCCGATTACTGTACTCAGCAACTGGCCCCCACCGGTTCTGACCCCCACTCTGGCGGGAAGACAGGCGGGAAACCCTAAGTGAGGAAAGGGTATGTGCCAGCCTATGCCAACTCCACCCCTCAGGTGGTAGAGGCGAGGTGAAGCACAACTCCGGGCTCCGGCCATCTTGAGGATGGGGAGCCCTGCCCAATCAGAGATAGGCTCCTGCCCCCTCCAACAGGAGAGGAGCAGGATAAGGGGTGTACTCACCCCTGGACAGGGACCCATTGGTCCCTGCCCTCACCCTACCTGTAACACCCCTAAATTTAGTATTTATGGGCACCCTGAACCTTCCTTCCTAAGATCCCGATTTGAAACAAGAACAAGAAACATGAAGACCTTTTGTGCAGCTGCTAACAAGAAGACGACACCAACTGACTTGGCCCCAGAACCCTACAGGCCTGTTGATCCTTGAACCTGCTCCTGCTCAACCCCGGCAACTTTGAAAACCACAGAGGACCTGCCTGCCTTGCTCATCTAAAGACTGGGACTCCCACGAGCAGTGGTTCTGCTCAAACAGCAACATCCCTGGTGCCAGCCAGGAACCGTGAATCCTGCACACTCTGCCCCGCCGAGCCCAGCCTGTGTCTGAGTGGACAAAGACCACGAGGACGTCCCCCCGGCGACTGTGACCCGGAATCCAGTGCCCAAAGACCCTCCTCGACGAACCAGATGACGCCTGCAACCTCAGAACCAGGGACCCTCCAACTGCGACACCAAAAGACACCCCTGTACCCGGCGCCCCACGGCCCCCTGTGCCCAACTCCTGGGTGTCTACCTATCCTCCAAGATCCCAACTTATCACTTAAAGTGGTGGTCGCACCTGAAGAATCTCCGTCCCCGAGTCTGCAGCCTTTGTTCAACTTACAAGTCTCCCTCTGTAAAACATTGAGCCCCCAAAGGCTCAAAAGCACCCTGCACCAAGCCGCCCGAGTGCCGCTGGAAGTGCAGCAACTACCCTACTCTACTTCCCCACTTGCCTGTGTAAGTGACCAAGAGCCCAGTTTGCAAAGCCACGTGGCCTGCCTGCTAGCAGCCACCAACTGGAGGTCCCCTATCCTCCATAGGATAGCATTGGGCCGACTCTCTCTGCATCTGGCTGCCCCTGTGCCGCTGAGGGTGCAAACCTTGTACCTACCTGACCCTGGGAGACCCCTGAGTATATGCCCAGAACGTTAACTCTGCCAGTCAAGTACTTACCCAAAAGCCATTAACTCCTTTTCCTTCCATAGGGTAACATTGACTGGCTTCACTTGGAAATTCTTCCAAGTGTTTGAGTTTTGAAACTTTAAATTATTCATCTAAAATCAGCCGAACAACGAATTCCGATTTACTCATCTGTTATCAGGAGAGAACCCAGTGCCGTACTTTCCAGCCCAGCACTGACCCTGAAAAGTAATTTTAACCGTACTTACCAGTAACTTGAAATTCCTTCCATAGGTTAACATTGTCTGCTTTTTGCTGAAAAAGTTCTGTCAACTTTGAAAATACAATAATATTCCTTAAAAATCACACGCTTTTACTTAATTGTTTACAGGAGATATCCCAGGACTGAATCTAGGATCCAGTCCTGTCGTTAGAAAAGTAATCTTTAAAGTAACTAATTGAATTTAAGTAGAAATTACCATTGAGCTCAATGTACCATTGTGTTTGAAATTGTGTTGCCTATTGCAACCACTGTAACTATTTTATTCAAAAAGTCTATTGCCTATTTGAAAAGTATTTAACTAAAGTAACTCATTCTGAGAAAAGTATATTTTGATACCTTGTTGGTTCTAAAATAAAACCACTATATATTTTGATACAAAACAATTGGCCTACAGTTTAGTTCTTGAGTGTAGGAGACCATTTGCTGACTGAGTGTGTACAACAAATGCTTTACACTGTCATCTGAAACTGCCTTACTGCTCGACCAAGCTACCACTTTAGAAAGTAAGGTTATATCTAACTTTAGCCTCTGGCAAACCTCTGGGGACTGTGGGGACTGAGGACACTGTACCGTACTTTGGTCCAGTATATACAGAGCCACTTTCTTACATGACTGTGCACCAATTCAGGGTGTTGCAGACTCAATGAGTCTCCTGACAACTCCTTTAACTCTGTGTATAAAATGCGGCACAGGTGCAGAGACAGTGTTTTTTCATTTGTATGGGCTTCACATCCCCGTGCAAATGAGGGAACGTCCCCTTAAAATCACACTTCTGCACATTTAGTACTGGCATGTTCTGCACTAAAGTATGGGCCGCGCATAAAACTGCGACCACTTCCTTAATATTAATCTATCTCGTGGGGTGCAGAAAGGAGGCACATTACATAAACAATGATGGGATACCCATATTGGTTTGTAATATGTCAGAAATGAGGATCCACTCATCTTTGTGGGCCCGAAATAGAAATATATTACAAGAACATCAGGGATGCCCATTGGTCCATAAGTGCATAATGCAGTTTTAATACCTGCAGAACGGGATAAAATGTCACTGCTGCACATGTGCTGCTAATACATAAAATATGGGTCTTGTCGAGATCTCTTTTACACTTTCCTCCCTCACAGGATAAATAAATAAATACCATATATGTTGTTATTTTGATGCTGCTCAAGTTGAGGTGACAGGAAGGCTGGACCATTGTTTTTAGACCACATTGTGCATAAACCCATCTTTTAGCTGGCAGAGCTCAGTCAGTGTATGGGCAGTATGAGGCCTCCTCTGAACCCTAGTCTGGACAGAAGCCTTTTTGAAAAGGTTAAGCAGTAATTTAAAAATGCAGCAAAGGGCTAGATCTGGAATATGACTGATTGGTTAGTTTAAGATTTGGAGATTATTCTAGTAGACGGAATTCTCCTGGAAGATGCAGAAGGCATATCTCTAAGAAAGTGGAAATACTGCAAGTTTTCTTTACATTTACACCTGTCATCCACGGCCCAACACCTGTGTAGCTTAGGTCCTTATAACATTACCCAATCACTACACTGAATGGCTCTTTTCTATTGATGAATTTCTGGGTACACAATTATAGGATTGCATTTTTAATATATACATAAACCATTTACCTTACAAGATAATTTACTTTTGTTTTTATTCCTCAGCCCATCAGTCAAGGACCGGAAGTGTAAAACAGCATGGAATCCACAAGAGTGACAGATTATTTGCCTGTACAGAATGTGAGAAAACATTTAACACGAAAGCACTCCTTGTGATGCATCAAAAAATCCATCCAGCACTAAGATCTTTCCCCTGCAGCATGTGTGAAAAGCGCTTCACTCAAAAACAAAGTCTTCAAGTACACCAACGAACACACACGGGAGAGAAGCCTTTTCAGTGCACTGTGTGTGAGAAGAGATTCACTCAAAAGCAAAATCTTATAGACCATCAAAGAACACACACAGGTGAGAAGCCATATCAGTGCACCGAATGTGAGAAAACCTTCACTAAAAAGTCAAATCTTCGAGCACATCAAAAAACCCATCCAGAGCTGAAATCTTTTGTCTGCACAGAGTGTGAAAAGACCTTCATTGAAATGTCAAAGTACTTGAAGCATCAAAGGTTACACACCGGAGAAAGGCCCTTTCAATGCACTGAGTGTAAGAAAACCTTTGCTCAAAGACAGAATCTCCTCGTACATGAAAGAACCCACACTGGGGAGAGACCCTATAGCTGCACTGAATGTGATAAGAGCTTCACTCAAATGTCACATATTTTAGACCATCAAAGGACACATACTGGAGAGAGACCCTTTCAGTGCACAAAGTGTAAGAAAACCTACAGTAAAAAGTCACACCTTCTAAACCACCAAAGAACACACACAGGCGAACGGCCTCATCACTGCACAGAATGTGGGAAAAGCTTCACTCAGAGGCAAAATCTTGTAACGCATCTAAGAACACACACAGGAGTGAAACCATTTCATTGTAGTGAGTGCAAGAAAAGCTTTAGTCATAAGAGAGATCTTCACAGTCACCAAATCATACACACAGGAGTGGCACCCTATCACTGCACTGAGTGTAAGAAGATCTTTACTCAGAAGGCACGTTTTCTGCAACACCAAAGAACACACACTGGAGTGAGACCGTTTCATTGCAATGAGTGTAAGAAACGATTCAATCGCAAGTCAAACCTTGTGCGACATTTGATAACCCATACAAATATGAGACCCTTTCCCTGCACTGAGTGTGAGAAGAAATTTAGTCGTAAATCACATCTTTTACTTCACCTACAAATCCACAAGGGGTGAGGCCCTTTCTACTCATTATCAAAAGAGCTTTACCTTGAAGTCTGATGTACAACATCACCAAATACTGCGAGACATATTCGGTAAGTGTTAGGAAAGCATCACTGTGAAACTATGATTTTAACAGCACCTGCAAGTCCATGAATGATGCCCTCTCCCTTCACCAAGCCTGAAATAAGACATTAAAATGTATGTAAAATTCATACGTCGAGTACCGTAAAAATCTGGCCATAAAGAACAACATCGATATGAGCAACAAGAGAGCTCCTCTGTGAAACAGAACCGGATACCTTTCTGTAAATCCTGCACACCCATACTTCCCATCTAGAAATTGTACTCGGTAATAAAAGCTAAGCTAAAACATAGGTGCACAGGTTTAAAAAAAATCTTTAAAAATGAATCTGACCTAAGATTAATTGGTGATAATGCTTTTGTAGACCATTACAATCCCAATCCAGAGGGAAAGCCTTATTTAGAAATAAGTGGTGACAGGATTTGTCCACATCTGCATCCTCCATTGAGATTGTGGGGATGGTGGCCTTCCTGTAGGTGGAATTGCTGCCTGCTCCATGTTCAGGGTCATTATTGTATACTGTTGATGTCACCGAGCATTTTATCAGCACCACCTCTGCAGAAAAAATGGCAAGTCAACCATATCAGTCATGCAGAGAGCCTGACATGTTGGAAATAACATGTTCAAGGCATGTGAGCTGTAGATCACATGCTTATGCATAGATCGCCATCTAGTATTGGGTCCGGATGTTTACACTTTGTTTTTCTTCGCAGAAGTCCTCCTACTGACAAGGTAGGTGACCTTTCGGTGATAGTGCGCATGGTCATTGACTCCATCTTCAGATTGTTTTTTTCCGCCATCGGGTTCGGATGTGACTCGCTTTACTCCGGTTCGACGCCGATCCTTCAGTTTCTCTCTGTGCGTTTAACACTCAACCTTGACGGTATTGTTTTCGATCGCGTTATCCATTCTTCGTGGATCGTGTTCTTACAAAAAACTCTTTTCGATCGGAGAGCTTGTGGTAAGCCGTTGGGCCTAGCCCCTGGTTCGACTCGCAGTCGATGGAACAGACTCCTTTTAAATTCTGTCCGCAGGGCAACGCAAAATATCTGCGCACCGATTCACACGAGGTGTGCAACGAGTGTCTGTCACCAGAACACAGTGAACAGGACTGCGACGCGTGCCGAGCTTTCCGCTCCAACAAGACTCTTCGCAACCGTCAGGCCTAACGACACGACATGCAGAGTCAACTCACGGGCTCCCTTCCGGAACTCTTCGGACCTGAATCGGATGAAGAGGCCGACAACCCTATCGGAGGCATGGAGGCGCAAGAACAGATCTCCCTCTCCGACGATGTCTCTGACCAGGATGAGGACATCCTGCAAGGACAACATACTGTAAGTACAGGCCCTACTTCGCCCCAACTCAACCAAAAAAGAAGGCTCCGGACCAACCCGTGCCCTCAGGCCCTGGTCAGCACTGTGACCGCGCTTCCGATGCTCTGCCTCCTGGCTCTGCACCGAAGCCTAACAAAAAGCCTTCCGGCTCTGAAAAACCCCATTCCAAATCGGGCACCGAGCCGAAGCCTTTGGGATCGAAGACCAAGTCCAGCCAGAGACGTTTTAAGATCAAGTCTGGCCAGCGACATTTTAAGGCATGGGCAAAGTGGGCTCTGGCCCAGGGCCCCAAACTTTCAGGGTCCCCTGATAGAGCCAGCTCTTTTCTGGAAAGAGTCTTGGACCAATGACCTTAAATTATTTTAAATACCATTTCCCTTGTATTTATTTTCAATGTAAGTGGAATGTGGGACTCTATTCCAGACATTTTGCTGAGAAATGTTGTGTTGATGTTTTGAGTAACATCCATAAAAGGTTTCTTTTAGAAAAAAACCTGGCTTGCTCCTAGGAGAAATGGGAGGGGGTCACTGATATTATTTGCAATAATACTAGTGAGCTGCTGCTGTGTTACATTATTAAAAACACATCACCATCCCTTAAAAATTAGATTTAAACGCGCTTAGAATTTGGAACAATGTGGGGCATGACAGAGGGGAAACTGGACCACAAATCAATGCTGCTCCCAACAGGGGCCCCCAAAATATGTTTGGCCCAGGGCCCCCAAAATCCTTAAGAAGCCCCTGAGTCATGCTCCGATCATCACTACTTGCACCGGAAACCTCCTCGGATCCGTAAATGTTGGCACCAAAACAGACTGATAGACCAAAGTCACCTAAGAAGCATAGTTTTGATGATCCGCTCGAGAAACCGGACCCAAAATAGAAAAATGTAGTCATACATCCAAAAACAGGCCACATTACTACCAAAGTGACTTTAAAAAGAGGGGCTATTACCAAAGAGAAATACCACAAGAGAACTGTTGGGACAAACCCTTCCTCTTCCTTCGCCACCTTTACCTCAGTCCCTGCCTGTGCCAACTTCACCTGAGCATTCACCACCATATATACCTGACGATCAGGGTGATGGGGTTGGGGATGGGGGTGATACTAATGTTTATAATCAGCCTGGACCTACAGATGAGTGGGATGACTAGAACACTGACTCGCCCACAGACAATGACCCTGACCTATATCCTACCAGGCCCTCTCCACCAGCCAACAGCGTAGGATATATTGAATTGCTAGGCAGGGCTGCCAATTCCCATGGGGTCCAGCTACATAAAGAATCCCTGGAAGAGGATTTCCTCTTTGAAACATTAAACCACACACAAAAATCCACACATATGTTGCCCATGCTTAATGGAATGACCAGACATGTAGACAACATATTTAAGGATCCTGTCAGGGCACATATCCTTACCACTAGGGTGGATAAAAAATACAAGCCTGCACCATCTGATCCAGTCTACATAAGAGGACAATTACCCCTAGACTCATTAGTTGTTTCTAATGCATGCAAAAGGGCAAACTCCCAGACTGCTGGAGACGCACCACCCCCAGATAAAGAGGCAAAGCTCCTTGAAGCTTCAGGGAAAAGAATAGCCTCCCCGGCTGCTAACTTCTGTCGCATGTCTAACACACAAGCGCTGCTAGCCAGATATGACTGTGTGCATTGGGATGAAATGGAACAACGTATCCAATTTTTACCCCAAGAATATAAATCTAAAGCGCAAGATCTGGTACGTGAGGGACAACTAATTTCCAACAATCAAATTAGGTGCTGCCTTGATGCAGCTGATACATCTGCCAGAGCAGTGAAGTGTCCTTTTAAGATGGTACGCCTGGCTACGCATTTCAGGGTTCAAACCAGAGGTTCAGACCTCAATATTGAACACACCATTCGATAAAGAACACCTGTTTGGACAGGTGGTAGATTTTTCACTTGAGAAGATGAAGAAAGATACCGAAGTGGCTAAATCAATAGGAGCCCTTCAGTCTCCACAAGGCCATGGCTGCTTTCGGCGCTCCTTTTATCGAGCAACATCCATAACCACTTCCTCGGACACTGCTACCACCTATAAGGGCAATAACAAACCCTCCGGTTCAAAAACCTTCCTAGGTACCTGATGAAACAAAGGCAAGGACAGAGGTAGAGGTTCCAACACACGTACCGCCCCCTCCCATACAAAACAGTGACTTGCCTTTAGTTCCCCCGAACACTTAACACCTGTGGGGGGGGAGACTGTCACAATTTCTACCAAAGTGGCAATCAATAACAACAGACAAGTGGGTGCTCCAAAATATCCATTTTGGTTACTGCCTGGAGTTCAACAACACTCCTCCAAACATTCCTCCAAAGTCGCACAAACCTTTACCGGATCATTTACACTTTCTCAGGCAAGAGGTACAATCCCTGCTTCTAAAACAAGCTACAGAGCCCGTACCACCACAACATCAAGGGTCGGGCGTCTACTCCTTTTACTTCCCAATGACCAAAAAGTACGGTTCTCTCAGACCAATATTAGATCTCAGAGAACGAAATCTTTACATACAGTCGGACCATTTCCACATGGTAGCACTTCAACAGGTTCTACCCCGTTTTCAAAAGGCGACTTTCTTTCTACTCTAGACGCCTACTGAAACCAGAAAAACGGTCACCCATGCACTGGTTACAAGCCGCCTGGACTACGGAAACACCCTATACGCCGGTACCACCGCAAAACTCCAGAAAAAACTCCAACGCATCCAGAATGCATCAGCCAGACTCATACTAGACATCCCGCGTAAAGACCACATCTCCAGCCACCTGAAAAAACTCCACTGGCTCCCCGTCAATAAGAGGATTACTTTCCGCCTCCTAACCCACGCACACAAAGCACTTTACGAACTTGGACCCGAATGCCTCAACACACAACTTTCCTTCTACACCCCCCCCCCCCCCGCCAGCTACGATCCTCCAACCAAGCCCTTGCTACCGTACCTCGCATCAATAAAACCACCATGGGAGGTAGATCCTTCTCCTACCTGGCAGCTAAAACCTGGAACTCACTCCCCACTCACCTTCGTTTCACTCAGAACTTCCTAGCATTCAGAAAGCAACTTAAAACTTGGATATTTGACAAGTAATCCCCCACCCTTCCTCAAGCGCCTTGAGACCCTCTGGGTATGTAGTGCGCTATATAAATCTACTTGGCTTGACTTGACTTGACTACTTTCTTAAGCCAATCCATCTGGCTCACCGCAAATTTCTCAGGTTTGTGGTAGCAGGTCAACATTACCAATTCAAAGTACTCCTATTCTGAGTCACCACTGCCCCCAGAGTCTTCACAAAGTGTCTGCTGGTTGTAGGTGGGCATCTAAGAAGACGAAGCATACATGTCTTCCTCTATCTGGACGACTGGCTCATCAAAGCCAGCACGTACCAACAATGCCGCAACCATACTTCCGTAACCATTCAGTTACTTCACCAGCTAGGGTTTACAGTCAATGTGTTAAAATCGCATCTTCTGCCAAACAAAATTCAGAACTACCTAGGATCCACTCTGGATACTTAAAGGGCTCTAGCATTTCCCAACGCAGCCAGAATTAGAAACATTCAGATGCTAATTCTCAAATTTCAAGCTACTCGATCACTTCCAGCTCGAGTGTTTATGCAACTGGTGGGAAAGATGGCATCTTGCATCATGATTGTTCCCCATGCCAGGCTGCACATCCTTCCACTTAAAAAATGCTTAGCCAGTCAGTGGACCCAATCACACGGTCTATTAACCGATCTAGTGTTGGTAAGCGACCGTACTCGTCGCTCTCTGCAGTGGTGGAACAGCCAAAATCTGTCAAAAGGATGGCTGTTCATAGACCCGGTTCCACAGACAGTATTAACAGCAGATGCATCCCTAACTGGACGGGGAGCTCATATTCAACAACGCAACGTGCAAGGCCTGTGGAGCCAACAACAAAAGGTGCTCCACATCAATCATTTAGAGCTGATGGCAATCTTTCTAGCTCTCAAAGACTTTCAAGATCACCTCTCTGGCAAACCTGTCTTGGTTCGAACTGACAACATGACAGCTATGTATTACAATCAGAAACACGGGGTACACACACTCTCCAACTGTCCCACTTAGCCCAAGACATCTGGAGGTGGGATATTCACCACAATATCTATCTCCTAGCGGAACAACTCCCAGGAGTTCTCAACCAGATTGCGGACCTCCTCATCAGACAGAGGTATCAAATACACGAATGGGAACTTCACCTGCAAGTTCTCCACCCATACTTCCAAGCCTGGGGAGTCCCTCACATAGATCTGTTTGCAACACCCCAAAATGCAAAATGTCCAAGCTTCACCTCCAGGTATCCACACCCGTTGGCCAAAGGCAATGCTCTATGGATGAACTGGTCATGGATATTTGCTTACGCTTTTCCGCCTCTCCCACTCATTCCATCAGTGGTTCGGAAACTCAGACAAACATCCCTCACACTAATACTGGTAGCTCCAACATGGGCACGTCAACCCTGGTTCACAACCCTGTTTGAACTTTCTCTGGTACCGCATCAAAATTACATCTAACACAGAGCCATGGAGAAATCAAACACCCAGGTCCCAAACAATTGAACCTCGCGATCTGACTCCGGAAGTCATAGAGTTTAGTTATCTGAACCTTTCACCAGACTGTATGAACATTATTAAAGGGACTAGAAAGCCTACCGCAAGAGCCTGCTACACAGCCAAATGGAAGTGATTTTTTTTATCTATTGCAATAACAATAACATCAACCCTCTGGATGCTTCCATACAAAACATTATCTGCTACCTCTTACATCTACAGCAGTCCTCATTGGCCTATACATCCATCAGACTGCATCTCGCTGCAATTGCAGCCTATCTTCAAAATAGGCAACATTTATCGCTATTTAGAGTGCCTGTAATCAAAGCATTTATGGAAGGACTAAAAAGAGTTATACCCCCAAGACTTCCACCTGCCCCAGTGTGGAATCTTAACATAGTCCTCACAGGGCTCATGGGCCCACCATTTGAACACATGCACAAATGTGACCTGCAGTTCCTTACTTAGAAAACAGCTTTCCTCATTGTGATCACTTCATTAAGGAGAGTGGGTGAACTTCAGGCACTAACCATAGAATAACCTTTTTTCCAGCTACAAGAAGATAAAGTGGTTCTTCGTACCAACACCAAATTCCTACCTAAGGTAGTATCTGCATTTCACATTAATCAGTTGGTTGAATTACCTGTTTTCTTCCCTCTACCCGACTCTGTTGCAGAAAGAGCTCTACACACCTTAGATGTTAGAAGAGCACTGTCGTATTTCACTAAAAGAACGAAATCTTTTCGTAACGCAAAACAACTTTTTGTTGCGTTTGCACCACCTCACAAGAGCAATCCTATATCTAAATCAGGTATTGCTAGGTGGATCATTAAATGTATTCAGATTTGCTACGCAAAAGCCAGAAGGACTCTAACCGTACCTCCTAGAGCACATTACACTCATAAACTAGGAGCTACTATGGCTTTGTTAGGGAATATCTCTATCACTGACATCTGAAAAGCTGCAACATGGTACACACCACACACATTCACCAAACACTAATGCATGGATGTGTTAGCCAGACAACAAGCTTATGTGAGCCAAGCAGTACTTAAAACATTATTTCAGACAACTTCATCAGTTACAGGATAGCCACTGCATACAGGAGACTGCTGTATAGTAAATGCATAAGCATGTGATCTACAGCTCACATGCCTCAAACTGAAAATGCTACTTACACAGTATGCATCTGTTCTTGGCATGTAAAGCTGTAGAATCTCATGCGCCCATCCGCCTCCCTGGGTACCTGTACCTGCTGTAGTTCTCTTGTTACTTTCAGACATACACGTAGCCATCTCTGTTCTGTACTACTACTCCATTCTCTTACCCTCTGCGGGAAAACAATCTGAAGATGGAGTCGATGACAATGCGCACTATCACCAAAAGGAGGAGTCACCTACCTTGTGACTAGGAAGACTTCTTCGAAGAAAAACAAAGTACAAACATCTGGACCCAACACTAGATGGCGAACCATGCATAAGCATGAGATTCTACAGCTCTACATGCCAAGAACAGATGCATATTTGGTAAGTAGCATTTTCCTTTTTGTGCGGGTACTGGAAACCTAATCGAAATGTACAGTATGAATACTTGCTCATTAGGTTACAGCATTGCAACACAGGCATAATGGCATTTCTGCAAAGGATTTCTTACTTTGGAGGCTTCTTCCGTTTTGATTATGTGAGCCACTTTCATAGGAACAGATTACCACCTTCGTAGCAGCCTTTCAGTTGAGAAGCCTTTGTCCACCTCTGTGAAGAAGTTGGGACTAAAATGAAAGTGACTGTAGAATGGTCTGCCTGCTTATCATTACTGTTATAGAAAAATGAATTAACATTATTCCACATTCAGGGATCTCAAATTTCTAAAATTAATCAAAATTCTAAACATGTTATCTGAACCATTACAATCAGAATGAAGGAATTAAAAATCAAATTCCAACAAAACTTAAAGATAGCAGAGATATTAAAAATAAGTGAGGAAAGTCAGTTGCTGAGACTTAACGTTTGAGTAAATAGCCTACTAACATTTTGTAAACACAAGCTGAAGGACTACATGAAATCTTGCAAGCGTGATACATTTGTTAGGGTAATATAGGCCTTTTGTTGCTCACTTTCCAGAAAAATCAGTCTCCTGCGCGTTTCCTTGTACTGCCTGAGGAAGGGACACATGCTTGAAAGCCTGCAGTCAATTTGTTAGACTAATAAAAGTATCATAATTACATGACTGGATGTCTTTCTTTCTTTCTTTTTAAATGATCGAACCAAAGCTTTCGGATGGTAAACTCAGGAGTGGAGTGATGAGTAGCCTGTGTAGGAAGCTGTCTCTTTGTATACTATACCAAAGTAAGGAATAGTGTGCACAGAGTCCAGTGGATCCCCAAAGGCTTACAGAGATAAAAGTTGATCATATCTTACTCTCTATTTGTAGTATTAAGGGCAAGCAGCAAGACTTTATCAGAGGGTACTGTTAAGCATTCATTGTACACACTCAGGAAAGAAATGATGTTACACACTCAAAAACTAAACAGACCAATTTGTTTGTATAAAAATATTATTTACTTATTTTATATCTCGAACCAAGCCAGGCCTGGTGCATGTAAGTGAAGTAATACTTTGCAGTGGACTACAATTTAAATCCAGTTGTATGCAATTGGTTTGTTTGCAGGTAAGTCAAGTCAAAATTACTTGACAGTTTTGAGATTACTTTGTATGTTACTTTTCAGATTACTTTTTAAGTTACTTTATCTACTCGGTGTGATATGCCTAGATAAAACCTTGGTACCTGTGGTACCTTTTACAAGGGACCTACATGTGGCTAGAGAGTTGCCAATTGGGTTTTGCAACAGTACAGTTTAGGGAAAGAACATAGGCCCTGGGTACCTGGGTGGCAGGAACGTAGGGCACAGTCAGTGAAAGTACATCAACATTAGGCAAAAAGTGGGGGGAAACCATGCAAAAAAGGGACACTTTCCTACAGCCTGCTGACATCTGCAGACCCCAATGCCAAAACCCATGTGGCTCACTTCAGGCAATACATTTCCAATGGATACGCCTTAATGCAAATTTCTCACATTCAGAATTTACTAGGTGCCAGACTGAACCTGGAAAATTCTCCCATCAAAGACTCCTGCTGCCGCGACCTTGCACCACTCCAGAAGCGACGAGCGGAGCCTCTTATAGGTGCCACACAAGCACGCTGACATAAGTACATAAGTTCCTATCTTTCTATGCCCTTCAATGCAGATCGTGAGTGCTGCTTTCAGTGACTCCAAAAGCTTTCCAGGACAGTGGGTTAGCCTCCCCGAAAATGACACGATTACAGCTGTGCCCCAACTGCAAGAATCAGATGTCTTTATAAACCTTCACAATGTATGCCTTTGGTGTTTGGGCTCCGGGCAAGCCTTCAAGTCGTACTATAAGTGTGCCTTGATGCACCCGAAGGCTATCAGAGAGTGGGAAGCAAAGGTGTAGATCGCACAACAAAAGTAGAGGTCGCCTTTGAAAAACTGGCAATGGTCCAGTTCCAAGTCATGGGGCTGTTCCCACTTTTAATTATGAGGCCGATCTAGTGCAAAGACTTTCTTTTGCTTAAAGTCCTCAAGTAAGTTGAAAATATGCCATGAGCAGGATTGACTTCATGCCACTACTCGAAATCAGGTGAGAAGTTGAGAGGGCAGTACGCGAATGGTTCGCTAACAGTGTTTTCTGACCTTGAACTGGTGCCGATACCCCCAAATTTACCTGGCCATTGTTGACCCTGCAGCAATACTGTAGATCTTTGAGCCCCACACAGTTGCTGGGAGGCCTAGCTATGCTCCCTCAGTGCCGACTGCCTACTTGGGTCCCATTTCCCGGCTTGTACCAACACCAGTCCACACGTCCCTACTGGCTCCAAGGTCCAAGCCAGACCCATCCGAGCTTGTGCCACTTATTACTCTGCCATCGCTGTACCACACCTAACCACAACTTCATTCTCAGGCCAAAGTCAATGTCAGCCCTCACTAGGCCTATGCCTCCCTATGAGCTCTCTAAAGCACATCCAGAATAAAAGCCTTCGCTCCGTCTACTGCACCAGTATGATCAGAGGCTGGAGAACCTGTTCTAACATGGTCCCCAGGACACTGGTAGCAGTGAGTAGATGGACAATCTGCCACGCTCCGTACACTGATGAAGGACTCTGCCCTAGGCCTACAAAATGCGGCTTAGACACTTCCCCAGGTACAAAGCTGAACTCTCCACCTTGTTCATCCAAGGAAGAAAGCAATTCATTTGTCGTGGTAGTGCGAAGAGCGGCAGAGGTGCTAGGTTTGCAGAAATGGTTCAAAACATAGGGTGCTACAAGGGACTTATTTCAAAAATGTTTTTTCTTGGTCAACGAGTGGTAACTCAATTTCACACTCTTAAGTATCCACAGGATATCGGATTTGTTTCGAACACAGCATAAATGTATGGAAGGTGAAGATAAAACAGAGCAAGAGAAGGGATGTTTGTTTTGAATTAAATCTTTACTTAGTAAAAATGACACGGGATGTGAAAAACAAATTATGCTGACTGAAGTTCTGCAACCAGGTCCACCTTTGTGCGAGCCTTTGCTGCCATTTAACAAGGTTCTTGCAGACACCCTTGCGCCCACATGGATAAAGTCCTGCTCAGCTCAGCTCCTCCAGTCAGCCAACCTGTGACCAGACAACATAGACCTGATCCAGTTGACCCGGACTTCCTAATAAAACATCCCACACCTGAAATCCTTGTTGACCAAGCATTTACTAGTAAAATCAATCCAGATGAGTTTGCGTCGAACCCCATGGATCGGGAGATATATCCTATTGATGCATTTGTCATGAAAATGTTTCCCTCAGCTAAACTAATCCCATGCTCCTTGAATGAGATGTGTCTTCTTGGAAGGTGCACTCATATCTGATGGGACATGGCCATCGAGATCTTGCCAGCTGTCTTGAAAGACATCATATCTTCACTTCCACAAATGATTCAAGAAGGCAGGATGCAACAAAATAGATCTTACGAGTTGGACATTACTGATTGTATAGGCCGTGCTATCAGCACCAGTGTAGTGCTAAGAAGGAACGCCTGGATAAGAGCAACTGAATTTTCAGAGGATGTCCAGGCACTGTTCAAAGGATTGTGTAAAACAAGGACCCCCTGGAAACTAGAGTAGACTCTACTCCTAGGACAGGGATAATAATGTATGTGAGAAACTCCTAGGCAGTAACGATTAGGAAAACAACCAGAATGAAGTGACAGCAAAAGCAAACTAAAATTAAAATGTCAAGTTTAATAAACACTTTCAAAAATCATACAATTTATAGTACGATATATATACCCTATGGCAATGAAAAATTAAAATCATAATCCATACATAAAAATACAATCAATATTATCAGCTTATACACATTTAAAAGTTTCAAACATAGAAACCAAACAGTAAGTGGCGGATGGGGTCGACGCGCGTTTCGGCGTGGAACACGCCTTCTTCAGGAGCCACAATATTTGTGAATACAATAATATGAAACATGTATAAAAAGAATTCACAGATTAATCAATCACATTACTACATTTACAAGACCATTACAACACTTCCTAAATTTACATATTTTTCATATACTGTTAACATTTTTTAAAGCTTATAACTGTCATCTCATTTCCAAAATAATTTGTAGTGTTTTCCAAGGCCTATTTAGATATGACAAATTGATATTTAAGCAATGAGTACCCACACAATTGGACATAATACAAACTACAAAAGATGAGAGGGGAGGGGGGAGAAAAGAGAGGGAGATAAATACAGGGAAAATGTAATTGATAAAGTAGCACACATAATATATTAAAATAGACTTTCTCAATGTAACAATACAATATTGACGTTTTCACTGATTTTAAAATAGAGTTCATATTTCAACTTTAATCTCACATAACAGTTGATAGCAGATTCATATGTAAACACAAAAAGTAGAAGACTTACTGTTAAGTCAAAGACATACCGCATATAACGATAACCTTAAATTAAAATCTGATAATCAGGCAGGACAAGAAAACGATAGGGTCATAGCTCTGTAACAAATGTAAAATTACAACGAATTATTCCTTATCCATCACAACAATTTATGGTACATCAGTCAATTGAAGGTGTAATTTATTGGATGCCTCGTAAGTGATGTGGTCCATAAAAACAGACAATAGGTGGTGCTCATTTAACGATCAAATTATTGCCTTATAGCTGATTTAACCAAGATATGACATATATGCAATTATATCAGATAATCATTTATTATTGATACATGGGAATTCTGTCTAAGGGTACACTACTAGCTTAACAATGGAATTAGGGATGTCTAATAATGAGAAGTGCAACTATATGGTACATCCACCATAAAGTCCTCTGTAACAAGTGCTCAAAGAAAATACAAAATGAAGGATAGAATGTTACTACACTAGGCGTAATGGTTTATGAAAAACAAGAATGGGACAATAGTGATGATCTGATATCTTCTCAAAGTATCCCATAGTATCCTTCTCTAACAAGACAGCGAGGGAAAAGAACATAAACAAAACGGGGTATCAATGTTCAATTACGACCCACCTTAAAGGGATAGAAATACCGATGTGCAAGATGGTCAATTATATACACCGTCGATGTTGATTCATAAAAGATGCTGTTGAAAATTAATTAATAATTAGCGGCGTAATTCTGATACTGTAGGGCACTATTAAAAAAATTGACAACAACCAATAGTGGGAAGGAGATTATTACCTTAACGCAGTTGGACTGTCTTGCATCAATATAAGGATCAATCCAGTTAATATTGATGTACTTATGAGATTACACTAATTATATGAAACTTCCTGTTGATATTCAGGAGTCTGTAGAGAAAATAGACACAGTCCTATTAGATTTGTACTGCCAGAAAATAGGCTGCCTATTTACAAGAATAAGGACTCTAGATGGGTAATTCGAAGTAACATAGGGTGTTTCGATAAAATTCAAAAAGGGTAATTAGGACTTGTTATCGTAATCGCCGGGTCTACGATTTCAAAGGGGAGCGGGACGGGAGTGGGACAAGGGAAAGTGAGGGAGGGGAGTAAGAAATGCCGGGGGCGGAAGGGGGTAGGCAGCCTATTTTCTGGCAGTACAAATCTAATAGGACTGTGTCTATTTCTCTGTGCGTAGACAATGGAGCCCTGAGTGGTGCAGACTGACAGTACCGGTGACGTTTGGGTGTCTCGCCGTATCAGCCAAGTTAATAGCTTACCTGGCTTATCCCCAGAGTGTGCAGCATAGTTTAAGTTCTTCAGTCTATCCAGAAGTTGAGCATGCTGGTCACGCGCCACCACTAACCTCGTATCGTCACCCCCCGCTGCCGCCTGCTCGCCGGTCAGTAGGGCCGATTCTACTTTCGTCAAATCCCTGTCCACCTGGCGTCTCATTCCCGCCTGCGTGCCCAGACAATGACCCCGCGTGACCACCTTAAACGCATCCCACTCAACCTGTGGGGTGGATGCAGTGTCAGTATTATCCTCAAAATACTGTAAAATGCGAGTCAAGAGCAACTCTCTGTATGGGGCGTCCAATAAGACATCCGGCTGGAGTCGCCACGTGGGGATCGGTGGGTGCGGGTGTTCCCAGGCAAAGTCAAGAGTGTGAGGGTTATGGTCTGAGTGAGTGCGACCCAGATAGCAGGAGTCTGTGACATGGGGCAGTAAGTCGCTCAACAACATGAATCTGTCAAGTCTGACATGTAGTGCATGGGCTCCCGAGTAGTATGAATAAGTTCTCGTATTGGGATTGCGACTGCGCCAGGCATCACGGAGGTCCCACTGTGCCGCTCAGTCCGCGAGCACTTTCGATGCTCCAACCATCTCCGCATTGGCCAGGGGGGGGAGTGATCGGTCCAGTGTAACATCTAGAACACAATTATAGTCGCCTCCAAGCAAAAGTGGCACACCCGGCCATGGTACTATCACTGTCGATAATCGTGAAAGGAAATGCCCTTGATCAGTGTTAGGAGCATAAACAGAGGCTATGACTACCTGTTGTCCATCTATTCTACCCTGAAGTATCACATATCTGCCCTTAGGATCTATTTTACTGTGAGTGAGTGCAAAGGGGACCCCTGGACGAATCCATTCCAAAGTTCCACGCGCATATGCTGAGAAACCTGTGGCGTACAGTTGCCCCCTCCACCGGCGACGCAGTGCAAGTACCTCCGGGTTAAACAATCTGTTTCATGACTGTAATTAATACAATGTCTGTGTCTTCATTATGCAACATGAATCATTTAAATACATTTTAAACATCAACTAGGTACAGAGTATGCAATTGTCATATAAGGTCACAAAGTGCAGTCGCAGTGAAAGAGAAGTGCCTAACGTGATTATGTACAATTTAAAAAAGCAGCTGCAAGTGATAGTCCCTGGCATCTATACAAAAAAGTAAAATTTTGCTCAAAATCACAGTTGCATATTTCAACAGTGTAAAGACTCCGGCCAGGAGGATACGAATGTCGACGTTTCAACCCTAGAGCTACTTGCACGGCCTCATCAAGGAAGTCCACTTGAAAACGTGTTGTCACGTCAATGTATTTGTAACAACTCATCGAACCAACCATGAGAAATTCCACAGAAACCCGGTCATGTCTCAATGTGAAGGACCGAGCTTCCCTATAACAAAGCCGCGATGAATGAAGCGGCTAATGGAAGCGCTAATGGAAGCGCGTTCTGGGTTCATGAATAGAGACGAGCCTTTGCTCCAGGTAACTTCAGTCCCTCACATTACGACAAGCTTCCAACTCTTCCTCCCGTGTTGCAGCAGCCCCCAAGCCACTTTATTTGCGTTTGAAGGCCCTTAACCAGCTACTGTGAGCAGCATATGACATTTCGGCCCTGGCTAAAAATCCAGTAGGTCCTACTGATGGGTTTCACAGATGGTCAAAGGGACTACACCTTGCCTTTCATTTCGTCCCTGCTTTTTTTTAATTTGAACATCATAAAAGGGAGAAATGGACGTCAAGCACATACTGTGATTTCCGACAGAAAAGGACAGCAGGTCAGTTATGGAAAGAGAGTTCTGGCACACTATTTAAGGCACAAGTATAATATAGTAAGATCACCATCTCCCTCAGATATTTCCGTGTTTGGGTGGAAATCCCTGAGCAGTATATATCGGCTCCTCTAGTTTAGCGCACCAGTCTATCGCTGCCCTCCATTCAACCAGGGAGGGGCCTGGGCTGATATCCAGTTCTTGTGATGTCTCTTTTGGCCATTATAACATCAATATCCACAAGTATATTCCCCCCATGCATGCCACACACATCATCTAAAATATCCAGCAAAACTATGCAAGTGAGCTATTATCCTGGAAAGCGTAGCGAAAATCTTCGCTCAATAATGAATAATTTTCAGACATTCCCAAATCATGTGGGTGAAGCTGCAGTCACCGGCACATCTGGGGCATGTAGACCTGGCAAGAGCCCCCATTCTCTCAAGAAGTCGAGAGGTAAGGTAAGCCAAGTGGAGATAATCAGTATAATGAGGCATAGGCAGAAGGAAATAACAAATTCTCTCGGGCCATCTTCATATCTTGCCAGTCGCTCCCATCCAAGGGGTCCCCCATCGCTCTCTAAGGACCATAATTTGGTCTGGGGCATTGGTTATTAGGGATCGTATAAGCTTGAAATGGCTCCCAAGTCCAATGGGCCAAGAGTGACTTTGGGTTTGGGGTCCAGCAAGCTGGTCAATATGGTACGGTCATCAGAGCATAATTGTAGATATTTATAGAATTGAGGCTTGTGAAGTCTGTCTGTAGCTCCATAAAGGATTTAATCTGTGCATCATTCCATACCTCACCCAGCCTGGATATGCCGCTTGGATATGCCAAAGGTGCCACCGGCCAAAACCCACCAGTCAGGCCATTTGTACGTAAGATGTCGTGCCATAAGGGTGGTCTCCTGCGCAAGTCTACAGTCCCACCGGATCTATAGTATGGCTGCTGGTCAACACAGATGGGGCACCCGCTTTATCTCAGGGAACAGTCCTATTTGTTTGTGGCCTAGCAGGGAAACTTAAAGCCAAAAGGCTGGGTCCCCATACCCCCCAAATATCCAGTCATTAATCCCTCGGTGTAGGCTGGCTCTGTATATGATGTTGCCACTAGGTGGTAATACCGTGCACAGAGTCCAGAGGTTCCACAAAAGTATACAGGGCTCAATGCAAAACCCAAAGTGCTCTATTAGTGGTAATGTGGGCGAGCAGCGTTAGGCCTAAGACATTATTGCGCACACATGATCAATAATGGACACACGACTCAAGAGCGATATCCAGGCCAATGGCCAGGGGTCAGGTGTCCGGTAGGTAGGTAACACAACTGCCCCACCAGCGGCACAAGCGGGGGTTCAAGCTCAAGTTCAAGTTTAAAATTTGTATAGCGCACTACTCATCCAGAGGGTCTTATGGCGCTTGAGGGAGGGGGGTACGTTACTTATCGAATATCCAGGTTTTTAGTTGTTTTCTGAAGGAGAGGTGGTTCTGTGTAAGGCGGAGGTGGGTGGGGAGAGAATTCCAGGTCTTGGCCGCTAGGTAGGAGAAGGATCTTCCCCCCATGGTTGATCTTTGGATGCGTGGAATTGCGGCGAGTACTTGGTTGGATGATCGTAGTTGGCGGGTGGGGGTGTAAAAGGTCAGGCGTGTGTTGAAGTATTCGGGTTCTAGGTCGTAGAGGGCTTTGTGTGCGTGGGTGAGGAGACAGAACGTTATTCTCTTGTTGACGGGGAGCCAGTGGAGGTCTTTCAGTTGACCGGAAATGTGAGCTTGGCGGGGGATGTCTAGAATGAGTCTGGCTGAGGCGTTTTCGATGTGTTGGAGTTTTTTCTGTAGTTTGGCTGTGGTTCCGGTGTAAAGGGTGTTTCCGTAGTCCAGTCGGCTTGTGACCAGTGCATGGGTGACCGTCTTTCTTGTTTCGGTGAGGATCCAACGGAAGATTTTTTGAGCATACGTAGGATGTTGAAGCATGATGATGAGACGCGTTGACTTGTCTGGTCATCGAGAGGGAGGAGTCCAGGTTGAAGCCCAGGTTACGTGCGTGGTCCGTTGGTTTGGGTGCGTTTCCCTGGGCCGGTGGCCACCATGAGTCATCCCAGGCAGAGGGGGATTATCCTATGATGAGGACTTCCGTTTTGTCCGAGTTTAGTTTTAAACGGCTGTTCTTCATCCACTCGGCCACTTCTTTCATCCCATCGTGTAGGTTGGTTTTGGTGGTGTTTGGGTCTTTGGTGAGGGAGAGGATCAGCTGGGTGTCGTCTGCATAGGAGATGATGTTGAGGTTGTGTTGGCGCGCGATGGATGCGAGGGGACTCATGTATACGTTGAAGAGGGTGGGACTGAGTGATGATCCTTGTGGAACGCCGCAGATGACTTCAGTGGCTTCCGATTTGAAAGGGGGGAGGCGGACTCTCTGGGTTCTTCCGGCGAGGAACTAGATGATCCAGTTCAATGCTTTTCCTTGTATTCCGACGTTACTGAGGCGTTGTATAAGGGAGCTATGACAGACTGTGTCGAAGGCTGCGGAGAGGTGAAGAAGGATGAGGGCAGCTGTTTTTCCGTTGTCCAGGCGAGTTCGAATGTCGTCTGTTGCTGCGATGAGGGCCGTCTCGGTGCTGTGTTTGGCTCGGAAGCCGGACTGTGACGGGTCGAGTGATTTGTTGGATTCGAGGAAGGCGGCGAGCTGACTATTGACTGTTTTCTCAATGACTTTGGCAGGGAATGGGAGGAGCGAGATGGAGCGGTAGTTCTTAAGTTCAGTGGGGTCTGCTGTGGGTTTCTTCAGGACGGCGCTGAGTTCGGCATGTTTCCAGATTTCCAGGAAGGTAGCAGAGTTGAGGGAGCAATTGATGACGTCTCTGAGATGGGGTGCGATAATGGAGTCTGCTTTGTTGAAAATGTGGTAGGGACATGGGTCGGTTGGCGACCCTGAGTGGATGGAGTTCATCAGGCGGATGGTGTCTTCAGTGGTGATTGGGTTCCAGGCGCAAAGGATGTTGGAGGGGGGTTTTAGATCGGAGGAGGGTGGGGTGGACTGGTCGCCAAAGCTGTTATGTATGTCAGCGATTTTGTTGTGGAAGAACGAGGCTAGAGAGTCACAGAGGTCTTGGGAGGGAGTGATGTCGGTGGTGCCGGCGGTGGGGTTGGTAAACTCTTTGACGATGTTGAATAGTTCCTTGCTGTTGTGGGCTTTGTTGTCGAGTCGATCCTTGAATGCTGATTTCTTGGTGGATCGGATCAGTTGGTGGTGTTTGCGGATGGCGTTCTTGAAGGTGATCAAGTTGTCAGTGGTTGGGTTTTTTCGCCAGGTTTTCTCGAGGGTGCGACAGGTCTTCTTGGATTTCTTAAGGTCATCATTGAACCAGGGGGCTTTTTTGCTACCTTGCTTGATTTGATGGTTTTTCAAGGGTGCTAAATCGTCAGCGCTATGGGTGATCCATTGTGTGAGGTTGGTGGCTCCTTGGTTTGGGTCCGATGATTTGGCAGGAGGGTTTTGGTGAAGCGATGTGAAGAGCTGGTCGGTGGTGATTTTGTTCTAGTTTCTGCGGGGAATTGGTTGTGGGTGGTTGTGGGTCGTAGTCTTTTTGTAGTTGAAGTGAACGCAGCTGTGGTCCGTCCAATGGAGAGCAGTGGTGTGATTGAAGGAGATGTGCTTGCTGGAGGTGAAGATTGGGTCGAGCGTGTGCCCGGCATAGTGGGTGGGGGTGTCAACAAGTTGTTTGAGTCCGAGATTGGCGAGGTTGTCCAGAAGGGTGATGGTGTTGCTGTTGTTGTTCTTTTCCAGGTGGAAGTTGAGGTCTCCCAGTAGAATGTAGTCCTCGGAGGGGAGGGCGTGTGGGCTGATGAAGTCGGTGATGTCTTCACTGAATTGTGTGCGGGGTCCTGGTGGCATGTAGAGGAGGGTGCCTCTGAGTGTAGTCTTGGGGTCGGTGTGGATCTGGAAGGGAAGGTGTTCGGCGGCTGCGAGGTTATCGTCGGAACTGGTCGTGATGCGGATGGTGTTCTTATGGACGATGGCGATGCCTCCTCCCGTTTGGTTGATGCGGTCCTTTCGGATGATCTTGTAGCCGTCCGAGATGGCAATGGCGATGTCGGGTGTTGATGATGCGTTCATCCAGGTTTCTGTAAGAAAGGTGACGTCCGGCGATGTGGTGTCTAGTAAGTTCCAAAGTTCAATGGCGTGTCTGTGGACCGAGCAGGTGTTGAGTAGGATGCACTTCAGGTGGTTAGTGTTGGAGCTCTGTTTGGAGTTTGTGGATTTGGTGTGGGTCCTGATGCAGTCGAACTTGCAGGAGTGGCAGGTGAAGGGTCCATGGGTGTGTCCGGGGCGGCTTGGTGGCAATATGGAAGTCGGCCGGGGTTAAGTGCTAAAAGGTTTGCGGTGTCGTACGTTATGCGGGTGGAGTGGATTATGCGGGGACCAGGGGGTCTGGCGCTGGGCGCGGTCCAGGCGCGGACGGGCGTAGACGGGCTACCTTTGGCACACCTTTGGCGTGCATGGGGCGCGTCCGCTGCTCATAAACGCTGGGCGTTGGTGCGTCAGTCATAAGTGGAAAGTGGAGGGGGGCGGAGCGAGGGAGGAGCAGCTGGGAGGCGGGTGCGGGGTGGAGAGGCTGGCTACGAGGCACAACAACAAAATGGCAGGGAAAGCAAAACCGAAACAGGACGAGATTGGGGCACAAAGTTGAATATCGCTATGGGCAGTGGCACTGGCACAATCGGGCACTAATTATTAATTTAAATCAAGCAATGCGAGCGCTCCGAAAATAAACTGGTACAGATTAAAATGCAAGCAAAGTATAAACTTGCACAGATTAAAATGCGAGCAATGGACAAAATAAATCTAGGCAGCAGTGAGCAGTTGCAGGCACCAATTCTTTCCAAGCAATGCGGGCAAAGCACAAACGATACCCAGGCCAGGGAGCGTGGGGAGCGACCGCTTCTGAGGGAGTCAGGACCCAATGCTTTCCAAAGGAGCTAAGGGGTGCCATTAACCACACTGCTTGCAGGTAGGTAAAGCGATTGCTGGGACCAATCTTTGGGGGGTAGCCCAAGCACAGGAGCAGCCACAAACCAGCACAACATATACACCACCAGCTGCACAGGGGCAGCAGTGTGTAGGGTGCAAATTCGATGTTGGGAGCCCAATGCTTTTCAATGTGGATTTTATTGACGGCAAAGAGGCTGTATATGTGGCACCGAAGGTTGCAGGAGGAAGACCACCAACAGCAGAGGTAAGTTGGGGTGTAGGGGGCCATGGGGGCATCATCGCTTCAGCTCACCAAGGCCCTGAGGCTTGGAGTGCAGGGGGGCCTTTTGACGTCTGAATCTTCTTACCAGAGCAGGCAGCAGTCGGGGGGAGCCTCTGGATTCATCCTGTAGGCGCCGTCATGGAGGGCAGGAGGGTCAGCCAACGCCGGACAAGAGAACCGGATCTCTGGGGAGACTTCACTGCACAGGTGAGCCACTCAGACTTGGGCCATGGGCGTCGGTTGCGGAGTGGACAGGAAACGCAGATCTGCCTGGATCCGTAGTCTTTGGAGCCGGTTTCTTCTGGACAGGTCCGCTCTCCTTGGGTGATTAGAGTCTTTATTGAAGGCAACCGTCCTCTCCAGGGCTTTGGAGATCGTTGTTGCAAAACAGGTTGCAGGGTCATTGAAGTTGGAGATAGGCTGGTAGAGTTTGGGCCAAGGCTGCTGCTGCAGGGTGTCTTTTTTCTTCATAGATCTTCACAGATCTGTGGTCAGGTCTGGGGAAGCTATATAAATACTAAATCAGATGACTTAAGCTATGCGGCCCTTCTCGTGGCAACAGTAGAGCCCATTATCCTGGCCACAGAGTCCGTCTTGTCCATGACACTCTGAATTACCTGGCAGGCCGCTGCCTGAGTATCAGAGATTACTTCATTAAAGTTCTTCCTATCTTCCTCCGGAAGCTTAGTTGACAATTGTTTCACAGAGTCCATCAAAGAATGAACATATCTCCCCAGCAGGCAAGTAGCATTGGTAGATTTAAGAGCCATGCTACCAGAGGGGAAAATCTTTTTTGCAGACTGGTCCAATTTTTAAGAGTCTTTATCTGCTGGCCCCTGTGGAAAAGAACCTGCAGACCTGTTGGAACAAGCGGCCTGCACAACCAGACTTTCCGGTGAAGAAATGCGTTACTTACCTGTAACAGCAGTTATCCAGTATTGGTGTCTTTCATGGATTCACATGCCTGAATCATTCCCCGTCGTCGAGACGGGAGCCTCTGGTAAATAAAAAAGTAATGTCTTATAGACATACATAGAGAAAATAGGCCTAAGGGCCTCCCCTTAGTAGCCTTTCTTAGTCCTTATGTAAAAAGGACCAAACTCTCCTAGTCAGCCAATCAGCTCCGACCTCCCTCTAGAACCTTCCTGGGAGGAGCCTCAGTCCCTCAGATTTTCGTACGCACCCAGCTAGAAAGGCGTAATGTTGTTAGAGAGGGATGTGAGTCCTTCCCGGGGAGGCGGGAGGGTTGCATGTGAATCCATGAAAGACACCAATACTGGATAACTGCTGTTACAGGTAAGTAACGCATTTCTTATCCAGTATTAGGGGTGTCTTTCATGGATTCACATGCCTGAATCAGAATAGTTAGCAATCAGATATGCACATTTGCGATGTAAATCAGCTCTGCAGTCATGTTAGACAATGCATATATTATCACATATAGTATCACAAGAGCAAGGAATGTGCATACCTGGACGGCGGGATGTAGGAAGGCTCACCTCACTGAAAGAGATGGCGAAGCCCCGCTGGACCCGCTGCCGCGTCTTTCTGAAGTTCGAAATCCAGGCAGTACTGTCTGGAGAAAGTGTGCGGTGACTTTCAGGTCGCCGCTCTGCAAATGTCCAATATTGGCACCTCCGCGAAGAGAGCTGCTGACATGGACATTGCCCTGGTGGAATGTGCAGTGACGCGAAGAGTGTTGCTGACGTGGACCACGCCCTGATGGAATGTGCAGTGACCTGATCAGTTAAAGGCCGTCCGGCCTGGTCGTGGTAGAATGCAATCGCTGATGAGATCCATCTTGAGATGCTTAGTTTCGTGAGGGACAGGCCCATTCTTGGCCTGCTGTATGCCACGAACAGTTGTGAAGAGTATCTGAAGTCTTAGAGTTATCTAGGTAGAACCTGAGCCATCTTTGAGATTTAAAGAATGTAGAGCCCATTCTGCTGCGGTGGAAAGGTTCGCAAAGAAAGTTTGAAGGATTACTGGCTCATTGAGATGAAAGTCTGAAGGCACTTTTTGGAACGAATTTTTGGGTTCGGACTCAGCACCACGCCATCATTCCTGAAGTGCATGTGTGGTTCCTGAATGGACAGAGCTTGAAGCTCGCTCACTCTTCTGGATAGAAAACCGTCAGTAGCTCTCTGACCCTTAGTGTGGATTTTCCCCGAGACATACTTTGGGTCAGCTCCGTGTACTGGTTCAAACGGATGTTTCATGAGCATGTTAAGAACCACATTGAGATGCCAGGAGGTGGCAACCTCCTTACTGTCGGGAAAGATCTATATAATCGTTTTAGAACTTGCTTAATCAACCCGCTTGACCAGAGCGATGGGCTCGTTGGAATTCTTATATAACGAGATGACGCTGTTAAGGGTACTGTAATGGAGGAGTGGGTTAGGTCCGACTGTGGTAGATGTAATCGATAAGGCAATATTTGCACCAGTGATGTGGGGAAAAGTATATTTCCGCGGCTACGCCCCAGACACAAAGCGCTTCCCTTTCCGGGAATATGTTTATGTGCTATCCGCACTTGCTCTGGTAAGAATGTCTACAGTTATGTGGATCATTCCGATTGTGGAACTCTGAACTCAGGGGCCAGGCGACCAACCTGAGAGACTTCATACCCTGAGTTGAACTGCCTTATCGTTCATAGTAAGCAGAGATAGATACTGCCGCCGGCTCCAGGGATAGGCGGCGGAGTTCTGTGAACCAATGTCGCCTCGGCCCAATTGGGGCTAGTAAATCCAGAATACAATAGGCGGTGGAGTTCTGTGAACCAATGTCGCCTCGGCCCAATTGGGGCTAGTAAATCCAGAATACAAGGCTCCACCATTCTTGTCTTGAGGACAATGGGAGCATCGGGAATGGTGGAATGCCCACGCAAAAACAGTGCGCCATGCGGTTGGAGATGCATTCCCCAGCCAATTTCCGAAGTGTGGGCATTCGGCGTACATTCACGTCGCAATTAGATCCATGTGCGGCGTGCCTCATCCGGAGAAGATGTGGCCAATGATGTGTTGGTCCAGCTCTCTGTTACAATGGTTTCTGCCTGCTGAACGCATTGGTGAGCCCATTGTTCGTCTTATTCTTGGTAGGCAAGCTTGAAGGGCCAGGAAGGCCGCCAGCAGGTTAGTCCGATTGATATGTAGTGTCTTCTCCATAGGAGACCACCGTCCACCTTATGTGACGACGTGAGGAACCGCCGGAAGTAGGAGTGACCAGCCTTGAGACAGTGTTTGAGAGGGTATTCCCCATTGTAGGATTCCGGCCATGTGCGGAGTATCTTTTATGTGGCAAGATGACCCTGTGGAATGTAACCACTGCTTCGATAGCGCCTCTTGTAGAGGTCTCGTTCGTAGTTGAGAGCGAGGGGGAAACACGATCACTCACCGATGGGAATGCTTGTGGTGACCGTGTGTCCAGGGTATACCTAGGAAACTGAAGTACCTAGGAAACTGATGTAGTGAGAAGGTTCCAGGACCGATTTTTCCTGATTGAGGATGAGATCCAAGCATTGAAAACTGAAAGCAGGCGTTGGGAGACCTGGACCGTCTTGCAAGGATGAAGCCTTGACCAGGCAGTCATTCAGAAACCGAAGGACCTGGTGTCCTAGTAATGTCGCCCCCAGGGAACGGTATTTCGTGAGTATGTGTGGCGCAGACTTTAGCCCGAAAGGCAGAACGCGAAACTGCAAATGTCCGGCCACTACTGCAAATCGTAAGTATTTTTTGCGATTTCTGTGAAGTGGGATATGGAGTTAAACGTCCTGTTTGCAGGACCTCATGGATTGCCATGCGAAACAACTGTCTCTTGTAGGAGTGTGTTGAAGTCTCTGAAGCCCAAGGTTGGTCTCCACCTCTTATCTTTTTCTGGATATAAAAAAGGGAAGCGGGAACAAAAAACCCTTTTTCCTTATGAGGAGGAGGTACTCTCGCTATAGCTCCTTTGAGGAGGAGGAATTCTCGCTATAGCTCCTTTCTACAGTATAACCCAGACGTAGATGCAGCTGTACCTTTTGATATCTCCGCTGTCCGTTCCCTGAGAAGACAAGTTCTCAGAAGAGGGGTGCTTGTTTTGCTATTGTTGGCGACTGAAGGCCTTGCGGTCTACTCTGGCCTGAAGAGCAGGAAGATTGGAATTGATAATGTCCTTTGTGGGAAACCCTTCTTCTTCCTCCCTTTGTACTAAAGGACTGGTTCATATACTGAAGAGTGTTCAAAGTTCTCGCATTGTCTGCCTCGTTAACTAATCGTGCCAATAGTGACTGGCCCTCATATGGCCTGACCACAACCGTCGTTTGCACCTCAGGACGGAAAGGGCCCTCCTTGGATCCGCGAGACTGCTGTTTCAGCCAACTGGCGGAACCCTGTCATAGCGATGTTCTTCGCGCAGTCTATAGTTTAACGCCGATGCTTCACCATGTAGCGGATTCCATTTTACTTCCACTTCGGATGAGCCTGGCAATTCCGACTGGTATGGGGTCAGTGAGGCCACAATTGTCCATGCTAGCGTACCAAGAGCGCTAGAACGGTCACTGAGGAAAACCTGTTCCTAAGGTTGTCCCCTCTTAAATCTTCCGTATCAGGAGGAGGTGACCTCGGGGCCAAAGGATCCCCGGAGTTTTTCTAGGCCGCCCGTGTCACTACGGAGTCCGGCATAGAAAGTTCCTGTTAAACACGCCGGTGTGAGGGATCACTAGTGATACAGAGGAGGGGTACTACCTGACCCGTACCTTTTCCGACTATAGGTAATTTATAACCAGTATTGACCTCACAGCCTTCTTGAAGGTGTCTCTGGAGACGTACAAGAAGCAGGCCTGCTCTTGAGAGGTAATCGAGGTCTGAAAACGTTGAGTAGTTCTCCATACCACCTTAGAAGAGATTCCAGAATTGGTGGATTTCCTCCGTCGATGAATTCGTCGACGAGGTTGCCGTCATAGACTATGCCATCGCAGACGAGCAGTCATAGATGACCATACCCCCTTTAGAAGAGAGTACAGAATTGGCGGATTTCCTCCTTCGTTGCGAGTCCGTCGACGAGATCTCCGTCAGAGACTATGTCGTCGTAGACGAGCAGTCATAGATGAGGCCGTCGTAGACGACTGCATATATGCTTCGTCGTAGATAAGGGCGACGACGCCGTCGAAGACTAGCCTTCGTAGCTGAGGCCGTCGTAAATGCGGTCATCATAGACAAGACCATCCTAGACGAGGCTATCGTAGACGAGTCCCTCGTAGGCTAGGCCATCGTAGACGAGGCCCTCGTAGGCTAGGCCCGTTAGATGAGGCCGTCTTAGACTAGGCCATCTTAGAGAAGGCCCAGGTCGACTAGACAGGTTGTCATAGACGATGTCGTCCATGACTATGCCGCCGTAGATGAGTCCTCGAAGATGAGCCTACGTAGATGAGGCTATCGTCGATACCATAGACAGGCCGTCGTAGGCGAGCAGTCGACTCTTTAGACTAGCCTTTGTAGATGAGGCCGTCAGAGACTAGGCCATCTTAGACTAGGTCGTCGTAGACGAGGCCACCGAGCACTAGGCCTTCGTAGACGACTAGGCCATCGCTCACTAGGCCTTCGTAGAGCAGGCCATTAGACTAGGCCATCGTAGACTATAGAGTAGGCCATCGTAGAGTAGGCCATTGTAAACTAGGCCATCGAACACTAGGGCTTCGTAGACTAGGCCCTCGTAGACTAGGCCCTTGTCGACGCTGTAGACAGGCCGCGACGCGCCCACGAAGATGCGCCTTCGTAGATGAGGCCATCCTTGAAACCGTAGGCAGGTCGTAGACACGCCGTCATAGAGGAACAGCCATGTAGATGAAGCCATAGTCGATATTCCTAGAGGTTGTCGTCGATGGTTGCGTGTCCGACGTCGACGGTCTCGTCGTCGACGGCGACGGTCTCTTCGTCGCCGGCCCCTTCGTCGACGGTCTCGTCGTCGATAGTACCGCCGTCGACGGCCTCGTGGTCGACGGCCTCGTCGTCGACAGCCTTGCCGTCGACGGTCTCGTCGTCGACGGTCTCGTCGTCGACTGTCTCGACGGCCTCGTCGTCGATAGTACCGCCGTCGACGGCCTCGTCGTCGACGGCTCGTCGTCGACGGTCTCGTCGTCGACGGTCTTCCCTCGTCGTCGACGTCATTGTCGACGCTGTCGTCGCCGTCGACACTCTCATCGTCGACGCTTAGACAAGCATTGTAGATGAGCCATATAGACGCAGAGGCTGTGGTAGCAATGATGATGTTTTTGACATCGATGGCTCCTTAGGCTGTACTTTGGGTAGGAGACGCCCTTCTGAATGATCCTATGATCAGAGGAGGCGATTTAGACGGCTCATACGTCGTCATTGTTATCCGACATTTCTCCAAAGGCAAGTCCTTTACTCTCCTTTTTCACAGAGTGGGGAGATTGTTGAAGGACTGCGCCCGGAAGACCATGAGCGGTCTTTTTTAGGGCCTTCTCAGGATGGTACCCTGAGGAATGAGTCTGAGGAAATTCTTTATCAAGGTCTCCTAGACTTTGAGGGCAACACCTCATCCCAGTAACTGGAGAAAATAATAGCCTCCTTTCTGGCCTTAACCATATTAACAGCCTCTCTTCACGACCCTTCAAAAATCACTTGAAAAAGTGCAACATACCTTTTGGTCTGTGAGTGTGAGGAACAGAGCAGAGCTACCTCTTGGAACAAGAAGTGCAGGCTCCAAACAGAATTCTTCCGTTCTTTCCCTTGTTATACCTTCTTTATTTGAGATAAAGAATGTATGTGAAGATAATCCATAGTAGAAAAGCCAAATTAAGTGAAAAATACACAGAATCTGAGCAGAGCTCAGAGGAGACTCCCTAGCACAACGTGCGGTAGAAAATCTGAGGGACTGAGGCTCCTCCCAGGAAGGTTCTAGAGGGAGGTCGGAGCTGATTGGCTGACTAGGAGAGTTTGGTCCTTTTTACATAAGGACTAAGAAAGGCTACTAAGGGGAGGCCCTTAGGCCTATTTTCTCTATGTATGTCTATAAGACATTACTTTTTTATTTACCGGAGGCTCCCGTCTCGACGACGGGGAATGATTCAGGCATGTGAATCCATGAAAGACACCCCTAATACTGGATAAGGATGCGAAGATAGAAACTCAGGGTCACCAGGTGCCACCCTATAACGTCTTGCCACCGACCTGGACACCGCAGGAGCAGACAATGGTCTCTTCCAGACCTCCATTATTGGCTCAGTCAAAGCCTCAGTGAATGGGAGTGTAGGCTCTATAATAGAGGAAGGTGAATGCAAAACCTCCGTGAGGATGTTAAGCACCTCCGCAGCCTTCTTAATAACCACATGGTAGGGTGCCACGTCTTTAGATGGTGCATCAGAAACTGATGGCAAACCCCACTCAGGAGAGAGTTCCAGGCCACTAGCACTATGCAGGTCCTCAAAACAGTCCCCTTGAGCCAGAAGTTCTCCTTCCTCTACTTCAGGATCTTCGTACTCCTTTTCCTCCATGAGGGGTTGAGCTCTGCGCCTCGACCACTTCAGACAAATCGAAGTCGTCGGATCCGGTAACGACTCCGACGGAGCCGGCGTCGAACGAGGAGCCGGGACAGCTGGAGAACAAGAAACTCGAACCGGCGTTGTACCGCGATCCAGTTCTTGAGGTCGCTCCGGAGCCGGCGAAGCCGTGTGCGGAGTCGATGACCTCGGCGGCACCGTACCGAGCCAAGGTGTATAAGGCGTCGGCATAAACAGCATAAAAGGTGCCGGAGCGTAAGCTTGAGGGACACCCAAGTTAAAAGACATCGGACCCATGGGACCAGCCGGTGCACCAGTGGGGTACATTGCCCTCGCATAAACGCCAAACATGGCATTAAGGAAATGCGAGGGGTCCTGTCCAGGACCAGGAAAGGGAGGGTACGAACCCATCGGCTGCTCAGAAGGAGGCTGCTCCGGCATCGGTTCTTCCTGGCCCTCTTGATCCTCTGGGTTTTCCACCGGAGTCGATGTCCGAGGAATCACTGCTGTAGGAAGGTACCTCCTGACTATGGTTGCCCCCAACTTTTTGCCCTGTGTTTTAGCTGGTTTTGGACATAGTCTACCTGGGACCCTGCCAATCAGGACCCCAGGCCTACTGCTCTCTCTTTAAAATGGATTCCATGTACCCTAGGTACATTTCCAATTGGGACTGGGCCACCTTATCAGACCCTGTAACTCAGGGCATAGGTGTACCCAGGGCTACCAGGGGCTGCAGCATGTATTATGCCACCCCTGGATGGCCTCCTAAATTTGACACAACTGGCTGCATGACAGCTGGGGCAAAGTCGTGTAATCACCCTTTGCTGTAGGTGTAGTATACCTATACCTAACCCTAAAATGGACACACAGATTCCTATCAGTCACTCCTATGGCAGGCCTTGACAATCCTGAAGGCAGAGTGCTTGGAATCGTGTGAGATGGTGCTCTGGCATGAGCTGAGCCTGTCTGCAGCTTGCGGAACCAAGTCCTAATAGCTGTTCCATGATATTGCATACCATATACTCTTAAGTGCATTATAATCCTCGCGGTTAAATGCTAACTTTGGTATTGCTTTATCAAAACATGTCGAGTAAGGTGTCATACGAATTGGAATACTAACCCCTCGCCAATTCTGGCGACGGGGTTAGCATTCCACCCTTCTAGAGGGACACGACATGTATGTAACTGTGAACCCCGGTTAAAGTTAACTGAAGCCTCAGCTCCACAAAATGGATGCTGCCACCACAGACACGAGTCTGACCCCCTGCAGCTGGGAGTCCTTCCAGCGAGGGGAGCCTGGACAAAGGGTTTCCTGTCGAGGGCGGTGCTAGCACCGTCCCAGACATGGTTTTGTGTATCCTGGGTAGGCAGGGCTTTTCAGGAAGGTGACTGCTGAGTGGCACCCCGGTGCTCACTACGCATAGGCCGGTCAGAACCAGTTCCAGGGGCACACCAGCCCCTGGCCTGGGGAAAGTCCGGCATGGCAGAGGGGTGTAACCACCCCCCTCCTAGTCCCACCCATAGGCAGGACCTAGTCACCGGGTCAGCCCCTTTTCTTAGTATAAAGATAGGAGCGGTCCCCCTGTTCAAATTAGATCATCTTTGGAATCAAGACCCGACTTTCTACGAAAGGCATCAAGATTTCCTTCTTCAAGATTCTCCCTTGTGGCTAAGGAGTAGTCACCCTGCATCAAGCGGGCACCATCCTAAGAACACTGCGGTCTGCTGCAAGTCCTTCTTCACGAATCCGACGACCCAGCTCGACGAGACCCGGCTTCCCTGGCACCTCTGACCTCTACAGCAAAGCTGAGAACTGTGAGTGCGACGAGACCTCGAGGGACCGACGATCGCCAAGACTGCACGACTTCTTTGCAACAAGCCCGTGTGTTCCACTGGTGAGTGCTTTGGGGTCCGAGAAGCCCCAACCCTGAGCAGCTCCAGCACCGAAGATCAGCCCTCCAGCATCTCCACGATCTGCGTGGGGCCCTTCTGCTTTTGCGTGCTCACCTCGCTGTGTGGCTACTAGCCGGCTGGCTTGTGGCCTTCTACACGACGCCCGACGACATCACTGCTGCTGGTCTGGTTGCTCCAGACTGGCCCTTGCTTCCTTCCTCAAGAGAGGCACCCCGGACCCTCCTGGTCCACTCCAGACGCCATTTTGAGTCCACCGCGTGGGCTTGAATTTGCCAAGGCTTTGTTGCCCAATCCTGGGTCCAGCGACGCCGACAGCTTCAATCTTCGTGGGACAGCTCGCTCCTCCATCCTGGTCGCCGACAACGCCCCCTGGTCCGTGAGATCTGCAGAGCACAGCGTCACCCACTCACCTAGTCGAGGTGACTACCATCCGGTGCCCTCCTGGTGCCACCTGACTACTGGCTAGTAGTCTCGAACTTGGTCCCCTCTGCTTTCAGGTGTCATCTTCCATCGATCCAGGCTTGGATCCATCGAACTTTCTTCACTGGTCGCCTGCCAGCAACTTCTTTCTTCCAGGCTCCTGGTCCGTCTACGAGGATTCCCGACGTCTTTTGAGACCTATGCAGCTGCAGCCCCTGGGCTAGGTAACTTCGGCATTTCGGTGCCCCAGCATAGCCTCACTATCCAAGGGTCAGAATCCACTTTCGTTTTCCTCCCACCAGGTCGGGTTCGCCCGAGAACACTAACTTTGTCATTACTAGCTACCATAGACTTTGTCCCGCATCACGTGTGAGAGTGCACACTCTGCACCCGAGTCCCCTGGGTCTCCTAGAAGTAATCTGAAGATTCTATAGTCAAGATCTAGCGATTCCAAAGCCTATTAGTACTGTACTTACCTGCTAGTAGTTTCGCATTCCACTTTCAGAGTATATGGTTTTCCGTGCCCCTCGGGCATTTGTATATACTGTGCTAACTTAAGTATTTTCGTAAGAGTTTTGTTTTGTGCTTAGTACCCTGTCCTCATAAAGAGTACAGGGCTGTTGTGATTCTTAATAAATATCTTGTTTATTTTCATAACACTTGTGTGGTGTCCTTTCACTGGGTATTCAAGGGGTATATGTGTGGTATAACAGCTGGCTTAACACGCCCTCTCGAGTCTTTAGCCTTAGACTGCTCGTATCCACGCTACTAGGATAGCTGGTCTATAAGGTTGACTTACAACCAATCATCAATAAGGGTTGCTGGACTGATACATAGTGTTCACTAGAATAGTGAGCACTGCATATCAGGCCACCTTCTCACATTGGTGAGCAGCGGTTGGGATTTGAGCTTGCTGTTGTTTTACCACACGTATCCTAAGAATATCTTGTTGAAAGATCACATAAGTACTGTTAGGTACATATAACTTAGCTTAGAGTACTCTGAGTTCTACTGAACCAGCTGTTGTAGCTCCTCAAGGCTTAGCACACCTTGGCTGCAACTCTTAGCAAGGGATCAGTAGGCAAACACATAGTGTAGGTAGGTGCATCACTTACACCACACTAGAAACAGTATGTCAGACAAAGGAGGAAACTCTGAGTCTCCCCTTGTGTCAGTGGACCCTCCGCAGGTCCCCACTTCCAGATATACTGTTCTTAGCTTCAGGGAGTTGAGACAGGTGTGTACCTCCAGGAAGATAAGACAGGGGTCTAACCCCACAACTTCCTTTCTGATTGGTCTCTTAGAGGCTTGTGATGCCAGTAGGGCTGGTAACCCAGACCCTTCTAATCCAGATGGGAGTATGCCCTCCTTACAGGGACCCTTTGATAGCCATGACCATCCCCTCCAGGAAGCAGATGATGCTGAGGATGAGGATCAGTTGTCAGGGGATGAGGCAGATAAGGGACAGGTAGAAGTCAGGAGACTAACCAGGTCCAACTTAAGCAGACATGAGATTGGTACTGGGGGACCCCTGGGGCCACTCTCAGGTCAGCTTAACATTGGGAATGGACGAGTTAGGTCTCTATCAAGAGGCTCTAACAGATCCCTTCGAACCAATGGCTCTCACAACTCTTCTCACAGAGGGATGACTTCCCCTCAGAGGAGAGTGTATGAAGCTGAAGAAAGGGCAGTCAAACTGAGGATTGAAAGGGAAGAACTTGCCCTGGCCAAAGAGAGACTTGCCTTTGCTAGAGATCAAGAATTATGTGGGCTACAGCCCACTGGTGGCAGCAATAAACCTAGCAATAGGGAAAGGAGTTTTGATACAAAGCACCTGAATAAGATAGTGCCCCCCTTTAAACAAGGGGATGACATCCACAAATGGATTACTGCTTTGGAGAGAGCCTGCACTGTGCAGGGTGTTCCCCAAAGTCAGTGGGCAGCTATCTTGTGGCTCTCCTTTGATGGTAAAGGTAGAGATAAGCTCCTCACTACTAGAGTTGAGGATGCTAACAATTACCAAATCTTGAAGAATACACTGGTTGATGGGTTTGGTTTAACCACTGAACAATACAGGATGCTGTTCAGAGACACGCAGAAAACTCAGTCTCAGGATTGGACTGACTTTGTTGATTGTGCCACTAAGGCTTTTGAAGGCTGGCTACTGGGTAGTAAGGTTACTGATTTTAAAGGATTGTACAATCTAATTATGAGGGAGCAAATCTTAAGTAATTGTCAGAACCAGTTATTACACCAGCACCTGGTAGACTCTGATCTGACCTCTCCACAGGAATTGGGTAAGAGGGCAGACAAATGGGTCAGAACCAGGGTCAGGCCTAAAAACCAGGGTGGTGACCAAAAGAAGGAATCAACCAAGCCTCAAGAGAAGGGTGGGGATAAATCCACAGAGAAGACTTCCCAAGGGCCCCAAAACTCCAACAAGGGTGGTGGGTCCCAGAACACTCCTTCAGAACAGAAGAAACCTTATTGCCATACCTGTAAACAGGTGGGCCATTACAAAAGTGATGCCAGTTGCCCTAAAAATGGCAATAAGGGAAATATACCCCCAGGTAATACTCCTAAACCTCCTGTTACCACTAGTGGTAATCCCCCAGGTGGTGGGAGTGCCCCCAAGAATGTGGTGGGCATTACTTTGGGCAATCAGGAGGACTATGGCCTAGCCAGGTCCCCTGACCACACTCTTGTCTGTGAGACTGGCATGGGGTTTGCCAACTTCACTACTGGACCCCACATTTTGGGAAAGTATAGACAAGAGGTCATAGTGAATGGTCAGAAAGTTGAGGCATTCAGAGACACAGGGGCCAGCATCACCATGGTGATTGACCATCTGGTCCCCTCTGCTCAACTGACCCCTGGTTTTACTTATCAGGTGACAGACATTCATGGAGTGAAGAGAAGGCATCCCATGGCAGTGGTCAAGCTCAGCTGGGGTAATGTCACAGGGCCCATGAGAGTGGCAGTGACAGATAACCTACCTGTAGATTGCTTACTGGGGAATGACCTGGAACTCTCAGCATGGGCTGAGGTGGAGCAAGAAACTCACTCCAGAATGATAGGCCTATCCAGACAGGTTAGTGGGGCAGTAATAGCTACAGCCCCAGTCCAAGCACCATTCCTCCCTGAAAAGGTTGGAAGAGCAGTGGTAGCCACTGCCCAGGCTCAGACAAACTTTCCAGAACAGGATAGGAGGGCTGTGACAGTCACAGCCCAAACACAAACTGAGTGCCCTCCTGAAAAGGTTGGCAAGGTCGAAATGGTCTCAACCTCTACTCAAACAGATAGTGAGGTTGTGAAGCCTGAAACAATGGATCACTCCACTCAAACAGAGAGCATTGAGGAGGAAGAAGAGTCTTCCCCCTCCCAGACACTAGGTGAGAGCCAGCCTCCTCAGGGAACTGACTCTACCCCTGTTGAAGGAACTGCCCCAGAGGTAGTCAGGCCTAGCCTGGCAGAGCCCCTGATAGCAGTGGACCCTTCCCAGGTGGGACCCAGTCTGGAGCAGGTAACCTGCACCTCTCTACCCTGCCTCAGTCAGCCCAGGGCTGAAGAGGTCAGGGAGGCCAGTGGTGGACCCCAAAGGGCCCCCTGTCCAAAAGAACTCCTTAATCAGCAGATTAGGATCACTGAAGCTGGTAAACCTAGCCAAGTGAAAATAAATCAGACTCCTGAGGGATCCCCCTTAAAAGTAGTTAGGGACCTCCCACAGCTGGACACTGTTGGGCACAGCCAAACCTGGGGCCTAAAAACCCCAAACCTGACCTCTCCCCCCAGTAAGCCAAACAGAGGAACTCAGCCTCCAGCTTTAGGTAGCCAGAGGCTGACCCTGAGAGCTCAGTGCATCTCAGCTAAAGAAAGAAAGGCACACATGATGGATGGTGATTGGAGGAAGTTGAGCCCAAAGGTAGAGGAGCCTCACTTCAGCACTCCATCCCAGCATCAGCCTTTTACTTTCCCAAGACACACCAGAGACAGAGATTCCCTATGGTGGAGACCCTCAGATACCCTTAGGGTGAGGGGTTGCCTAGTGGACCATGACACAGGGGGGAACCAAGCCAGAGCTGGTCCTTCCTTATATGGCCACTTAGGTAATAGAGGCTTACCTGGACAAGGATAGCCTTATCTCCTTTCGTTTGGGGGGGGGGGGGGTTGTGTAGGAAGGTACCTCCTGACTATGGTTGCCCCCAACTTTTTGCCCTGTGTTTTAGCTGGTTTTGGACATAGTCGACCTGGGACCCTGCCAATCAGGACCCCAGGCCTACTGCTCTCTCTTTAAAATGGATTCCATTTACCCTAGGTACATTTCCAATTGGGACTGGGCCACCTTATCAGACCCTGTAACTCAGGGCATTGGTGTACCCAGGGCTACCAGGGGCTGCAGCATGTATTATGCCACCCCTGGCTGGCCTCCTAAATTTGACACAACTGGCTGCATGACAGCTGGGGCAAAGTCGTGTAATCACCCTTTGCTGTAGGTGTAGTATACCTATACCTAACCCTAAAATGGACACACAGATTCCTATCAGTCACTTCTATGGCAGGCCTTGACAATCCTGAAGGCAGAGTGCTTGGAATCGTGTGAGATGGTGCTCTGGCATGAGCTGAGCCTGTCTGCAGCTTGCGGAACCAAGTCCTAATAGCTGTTCCATGATATCGCATACCATATACTCTTAAGTGCATTATAATCCTCGCGGTTAAATGCTAACTTTGGTATTGCTTTATCAAAACATGTCGAGTAAGGTGTCATATGAATTGGAATACTAACCCCTCGCCAATTCTGGCGACGGGGTTAGCATTCCACCCTTCTAGAGGGACACGACATGTATGTAACTGTGAACCCCGGTTAAAGTTAACTGAAGCCTCAGCTCCACAAAATGGATGCTGCCACCACAGACACGAGTCTGACCCCCTGCAGCTGGGAGTCCTTCCAGCGAGGGGAGCCTGGACAAAGGGTTTCCTGTCGAGGGCGGTGCTAGCACCGTCCCAGACATGGTTTTGTGTATCCTGGGTAGGCAGGGCTTTTCAGGAAGGTGACTGCTGAGTGGCACCCCGGTGCTCACTACGCATAGGCCGGTCAGAACCAGTTCCAGGGGCACACCAGCCCCTGGCCTGGGGAAAGTCCGGCATGGCAGAGGGGTGTAACCACCCCCCTCCTAGTCCCACCCATAGGCAGGACCTAGTCACCGGGTCAGCCCCTTTTCTTAGTATAAAGATAGGAGCGGTCCCCCTGTTCAAATTAGATCATCTTTGGAATCAATACCCGACTTTCTACGAAAGGCATCAAGATTTCCTTCTTCAAGATTCTCCCTTGTGGCTAAGGAGTAGTCACCCTGCATCAAGCGGGCACCATCCTAAGAACACTGCGGTCTGCTGCAAGTCCTTCTTCACGAATCCGACGACCCAGCTCGACGAGACCCGGCTTCCCTGGCACCTCTGACCTCTTCTCACCTCTACAGCAAAGCTGAGAACTGTGAGTGCGACGAGACCTCGAGGGACCGACGATCGCCAAGACTGCACGACTTCTTTGCAACAAGCCCACCGTGTGCTCCACGGGTGAGTGCTTTGGGGTCCGAGAAGCCCCAACCCTGAGCAGCTCCAGCACCGAAGATCAGCCCTCCAGCATCTCCACGATCTGCGTGGGGCCCTTCTGCTTTTGCGTGCTCACCGCGCTGTGTGGCTACTAGCCGGCTGGCTTGTGGCCTTCTACACGACGCCCGACGACATCACTGCTGCTGGTCTGGTTGCTCCAGACTGGCCCTTGCTTCCTTCTTCAAGAGAGGCACCCCGGACCCTCCTGGTCCACTCAAGACGCCATTTTGAGTCCACCGCGTGGGCTTGAATTTGCCAAGGCTTTGTTGCCCAATCCTGGGTCCAGCGACGCCGACAGCTTCAATCTTCGTGGGACAGCTCGCTCCTCCATCCTGGTCGCCGACAACGCCCCCTGGTCCGTGAGATCTGCAGAGCACAGCGTCACCCACTCACCTAGTCGAGGTGACTACCATCCGGTGCCCTCCTGGTGCCACCTGACTACTGGCTAGTAGTCTCGAACTTGGTCCCCTCTGCTTTCAGGTGTCATCTTCCATCGATCCAGGCTTGGATCCATCGAACTTTCTTCACTGGTCGCCTGCCAGCAACTTCTTTCTTCCAGACTCCTGGTCCGTCTACGAGGATTCCCGACGTCTTTTGAGACCTATGCAGCTGCAGCCCCTGGGCTAGGTAACTTTGGCATTTCGGTGCCCCAGCATAGCCTCACTATCCAAGGGTCAGAATCCACTTTCGTTTTCCTCCCACCAGGTCGGGTTCGCCCGAGAACACTAACTTTGTCATTACTAGCTACCATAGACTTTGTCCCGCATCACGCGTGAGAGTGCACACTCTGCATCCGAGTCCCCTGGGTCTCCTAGAAGTAATCTGAAGATTCTATAGTCAAGATCTAGCGATTCCAAAGCCTATTAGTACTGTACTTACCTGCTAGTAATTTCGCATTCCACTTTCAGAGTATATGGTTTTCCGTGCCCCTCGGGCATTTGTATATACTGTGCTAACTTAAGTATTTTCGTAAGAGTTTTGTTTTGTGCTTAGTACCCTGTCCTCATAAAGAGTACAGGGCTGTTGTGATTCTTAATAAATATCTTGTTTATTTTTATAACACTTGTGTGGTGTCCTTTCACTGGGTATTCAAGGGGTATATGTGTGGTATAACAGCTGGCTTAACACGCCCTCTCGAGTCTTTAGCCTTAGACTGCTCGTATCCACGCTACTAGGATAGCTGGTCTATAAGGTTGACTTACAACCAATCATCAATAAGGGTTGCTGGACTGATACATAGTGTTCACTAGAATAGTGAGCACTGCATATCAGGCCACCTTCTCACAACCGCGTCTTCTTCATGCGCCGAAGAATGATGCGAATCCTGATTCGGTTCTTGCTCCGGATCCGGGAAACCCTCACGAGATCGCTCAGGTGAAGGTGACACGAAGTCCTTGTGATGTTTACGAGATGAAGACTTCCTCTTCGAGTCCGAAGACTCTTTGCCAGAGTGATGTCTTGAGCTTCTTCTTTTAGAAGCCCGAAGCAGACTTCGATCTGGACCTCGACCTCGAAGCCGATCTCGACCTCGACTTCGACTTCGATCGTGACTTCTGCTTTGACCTCGAGCGTCTAGATGCTGACCTCGAAGACCTTCCAGCTTCTTTTCCTTTCACCTTGGCCAGCAGAAGTTTCACCTCACGTTCTCGTACAGCCTTTGGGTTCATCTTGAAGCAGGATCGGCAGCTCTTGACATCATGGTCCGAACCAAGACACCACAAACAATCGTCGTGCCGATCGGTAATAGACATCATCCGGGCACACGATCTGCACTGTTTAAACCCCGTCTTCCTCGACGACATCCTCAACGAAGAATAGACACTCGACAGAGAAACAGTAACACAAAATAGCAACAAGTTACTATCTGAATCACAGAAGATCCCAGAAACCGTTAGCGTCGACGACGCGGATAAAGGGGAACTGATGTCATCACTCCGACGTAGGCCTAATAAGGAGTCGGTGATGTCAGACGGAGTCGCGCGCGATGCCGTGCTCCTATGACGTCGTCCACGCCGGCGTGCTACAAAGAATTTTCCGAACGTTGCTGACGCAGGGGGATATTCAGAAGGTGAGGAATCCACAAGGCAGATGTATCTATCAGAAATGATGACGCTACTCCTCCCTATAATCATAAGGGTAACGCTCCTGGAAGGAATCAGGCTGCTCCACAGAAGGATCTCTTTCCGCAAAAGAATATTCCTCTACAAGGTAAGAAGATGTATAATTGTCGTGAATGTCCTCATCATCAGAATCTTGGCACACAAACCTTAACTGTGATGGACTGTGTGCAAGGCCAAACAAATCTTCATCCTCCGACTCTTGGAAGTCCAAAAAGCGAGCAGGGAACAAAGGGGAAATTTTGGAAAAATCCTGAATTAGCTTGGGTTGAAAGAGGCTGATTTTTCCCACCGTCCGCGAGTTCGACGACGGTGCAGTCGCATTCATCTGTGACACCGTTGACGATGGGTAGTCGGCCTTTGTCTGCAGGGCCGTCATCATCAGAGTCGTCGATGAACCGGTGGTCGGCGGTGAAATTCTCATCGACTGAGAAGGCCTCGTCGATGATGACTTTGTTGTTGACCGTCCTGATTCCTCAGAAGCGGTCGCTCCTCCTCACGCTGCTCCCTGACCTACATGCCATACGGGTATCGTTACCACAAGACCACTGCATTGAACACGCATAGAATATTTATTTATTAATGACCCTCGTGCACCAGATCGCTTATACTGATTAGCATATTATCGTAGCGCTATGCAACGCTCTTGTTATTTGTGCTGCCTGCATTGAACTTTGTGCCTGATTGTGTCATTTTCATCGCGTTTTACACTTATTGTTCCCCAACCCGGTATCGCTTTTGGCTGACTGCCATTTTGCTTATATTGTTGTTGTTGTATTGCCTTCCCTCCACGACTCTCCACCCCGCCTCCCGCCTCCCAGCTGCTCCTCCCTCGCCCCTCCCCTCCACTTTCCGCATATGACAGATACATTTGCGCGCAGCGGTCGCGCCCCATGCGCGCCGAAGGTGCGCCAAAGGTAAGCCCGTCTACGCCCGTCCGCGCCTGGACCGCGCCCAGCGCCAGACCCCCTGGTCCTCGCAAAACCCACTCCTCCCGCATAACATATGACGCTGCTATTCTCCTTGCCCTTAACCCCGGACGTACCCCACAATGCTGCGTAGCTACCCCAGGACACACCCACGGACCATTCGCCTGCCACTCCTGCAAGTTCGCCTGCATCACGACCCATGCCAAATCCTCCCCCTCCAAACACAACTCCGACTCCAACCACCTGAAGTGTATCCTGCTGAACACCCGATCGATCCACGAACATGCCACTCAACTCTGGGACCTACTCGACACTACATCACCGGACGTCGCCTTCCTTACAGAAACCTGGATGAACGCCTCATCAGCGCCCGACATCGCCATAGCCATCCCAGAAACCTACAAGATCATCCGAAAAGACCGCATCAACCAAACAGGAGGAGGCATCGCCATCGTCCACAAGAACACCATCCGAATCTCGACCAACTCCGACGATAACCTCGCGACTGCCGAACACCTTCACTTCCAGATCCACACCGACCCCAGGACCACACTTAGAGGCACCCTCATCTACAGACCACCAGGGACCCGCACACAATTCAACGAAGACATCACTGACTTCATCAGCCCACATGCCCTCACCTCCGAGAACTACATTTTACTGGGAGACCTCAACTTCCACCTGGAAAAGAATAACGACAGCAACACCACCACCCTTCTGGACAACCTGGCCAATCTCGGACTCAAACAACTTGTTGACACCCCCACCCACTTAGCCGGACACACGCTCGACCCTATCTTCACATCCAGCAAATGCATCTCCTTTGATCACACCACAGCTCTCCATTGGAAGGACCACAGCTGCGTTCACTTCAACTACAAAAAGACCACGACCCACATCCCACCACAACCTATTCCTCGAAGAAACTGGAACAAAATCACCACCGACCAGCTCTTCACATCGCTTAACCAAAACCCCCCCACCTTATCATCGGACCCAAACCAAGCTGCCACCAAATTCACACAATGGATAACCCACAGCGCTGACGAATTAGCACCCTTGAAAAACCACCAGATCAAACAAGGTAACAAAAAGGCCCCCTGGTTCAACGATGACCTTAAGAAATCCAAGAAGTTATGTCGTACCCTCGAGAAAACCTGGAGAAAAAACCCAACCACTGACAACCTGACCACCTTCAAAGACGCAACCCGCAAACACCACCACTTGATCCGATCCACCAAAAAATCAGCATTCAAGGATCGTCTCGACAACAACGCCCAAAACAGCAAGGAACTATTCAACATCGTCAAAGAATTCACCAACGCCACCGCCGGCACCAACGACATCACTCCCTCCCAAGACCTCTGCGACTCTCTATCCTCTTTCTTCCACAACAAAATCGCCGACATTCATAACAGCTTTAAAAACCTGTCCGAAGAACAACCCACTCCACCCACCTCAGAACCAAAACAGCACTCTCACAAACTTTGCACCTGGAACCCAATCACTACTGAATACACCATCCGTCTGATGAACTCCATCCACTCAGGTTCACCAACTGACCCATGCCCCCACCACATCTTCAACAAAGCAAACTCCATCATCGCACCCCATCTCCGCAATGTCTTCAACTGCTCCCTCAATTCCGCTACCTTCCCAGATAGCTGGAAACATGCCGAACTCAGCGCCCTTCTGCCTACTACCGCCCCATCTCTCTCCTCCCCTTCCCGGCCAAAGTCATCGAGAAAGCCGTCAATAGCCAGCTCGCCGCCTTCCTTGAATCCAACAATTCACTCGACCCCTCACAGTCCGGCTTTCGAGCCAAATACAGCACCGAAACCGCCCTCATCGCTGCTACGGATGACATCCGAATGCTACTGGACAACGGAGAATCAGTTGCCTTCATCCTACTTGACCTCTCCGCCGCCTTCGACACAGTCTGTCATAACACCCTCATACAACGCCTCAGCAACGTCGGAATACAAGGAAAAGCGTTGGACTGGATCATCTCGTTCCTCGCCGGAAGAACTCAGAGAGTCCGCCTCCCCCCATTCAAATCAGAGGCCACCGAAGTCATCTGCGGCGTACCACAAGGATCATCACTCAGTCCCACCCTCTTTAACGTGTACATGAGTCCCCTCGCAACCATCGCGTGACAACACGACCTCAACATCATCTCCTACGCTGACGACACCCAACTAATCCTCTCCCTCACCAAAGACCCCAACACCGCCAAAACCAATCTACACAAAGGAATGAAAGAAGTAGCCGAATGGATGAAGAACAGCCGTTTAAAACTAAACTCTGACAAACGGAAGTCCTCATCTTAGGATCGTCCCCCTCTGCATGGGACGACTCATGGTGGCCACCGGCCCGGGGCACAGCACCTATACCAACGGACCACGCACGTAACCTGGGCTTCATCCTAGACTCCTCCCTCTCGATGACCAGACAAGTCAACGCCGTCTCATCATCATGCTTCAACATCCTACGCATGCTCAAAAAAATCTTCCGCTGGATCCCCACCGAAACAAGAAAAACAGTCACCCACGCACTAGTCACTAGTCGACTAGATTATGGAAACACCCTTTACGCCGGAACCACAGCCAAACTACAGAAAAAACTCCAACGCATCCAAAACGCCTCAGCCAGACTCATACTGGACATCCCCCGTCAAGCCCACATTTCCAGTCACCTAAAAGACCTCCACTGGCTTCCCGTCAACAAGAGAGTAACGTTCCGTCTCCTCACCCACGCACACAAGGCCCTCTATGACCTAGGACCAGAATGCCTCAACAAACGACTGTCCTTCTACACACCCACCCGCCAACTACGCTCATCTAATCAAGCCCTCGCCGCAATTCCGCGCATCAATAGATCCACCATGGGAGGAAGATCTTTCTCCTACTTAGCGGCCAAAACCTGGAATTCCCTCCCCAATCACCTCCGCCTTACACAGAACCACCTCTCCTTTAGAAAGCAGCTAAAAACCTGGCTATTCGATAAGTAATGCACCCACCCTCCCCCAAGCGCCTTGAGACCCTCTGGGTGAGTAGAGCACTATACAAGTTACTGAACTTGAACTTGTTACTGTCTGAAGTGATCCCGCTGACGTTGCTGCTATCGACTTCTTGACCGTCATCGTAGTAGCCGACTCAGACTGGTCAGTAGCCTCAGATTTTCTTGAGGAGGCTGGAATTTTTGACAACGAGGCCGTCGACGGACAAGAAGACTGGTCTCTTACAGGAGTCAGAGAAGCAGAAGCTGGAGCAGAAGAAGACTTTGAAGCCTCTGTTTGAGGTTTTTTTGTGGTGTTTCAACTCAGATTGGTCCTGGGACGTGGATCTCTTAGAGTCCCCATGATGGGAGGAGGAACTATCGTACTTTCTCTTTCTTGAGGAAGAATGGGCCAGGTTTTACAGGGCATAAACAGCCCTTTTAACAATAGAATACTGTAACTGAGCAGAGCTCAGAGAGACTCCCTATCACATGACGTGTGGTAAGAAATGTAAGGTATGGTGGTTCTGCAGGGGAAGGGAGCTCTGAGGTCTCTGCTGTGACTGACTTAACTTTGGATGTTATAGAAAAGGTTGAAAGGTTACTTAAGGGAGTTTTCTGCTCTATGGAGGTCTATAGTGATGTTTTAATACTGCTATTTCTACTGTGTCCGTGGGACTCCCACCATGCCGACGGGGAAGATTCAAGCATGTGAATCTATTAAAGATACAATACTGGAGAACACTAAAATGTCGATGAGGTAGATCGGGGATACTCAAAGTATGGACCGGGGGCCACATGTGGCCTTCCTGACTTTTTGAACAGTAGTACTAGACTGCTGTTCACTTGACAGCATGAACATTCAGAAAGCTTTTAAATGAGCAAGCATGTATGTACATGTTAAATAAAGTAACAGTAAAGAAGCAAAGAAGGTATCCTGCAACACTGACCTTTAGGGGCACTTTAATTTTTAAAGACATCTTGTGCTAGACATATAAGAATATGATTAACTCTTCAAAATTAATTAACATACAGAAGAGTTTTAACTTATTACATCACATTATATCACCGCATTGAGAGGCATATATTATAAGTGATCTTTTCAATACATGAATTTTGAAACATTCATGCCACCCCTGTCCTAACAATGTCGTTGGTGAACAATGAGGACGTCATTTGTCACGTGCACTCTTTGTGATCAAGCTGGTTGTTATAATTGGAACATTACAGTTTTTTTAAAATCAAACACAAGAGACTATTTTGTATAGCACATACCCTGAACTCATGCATTTCAAAGTGCTCTCATATAGGGTAATAAAGAAAAAGAAGGTAAAGTGAAATAAAACAACAGCGTAGGATCACACAACTTGGTCCAGTGGGGAAACTGGAATTGATCCCAGTTTTTCTGATATCACATTGTGCAATGCAGCCCCTTGATGAGTATCTCAAAAGTTAATGTTTTGTCTTTAAGTCTTGGTGCATGAGGTTAGTGTGTGGATGATAGACTAAGGCCAAGTGTAGGCTCAATTGGATGTTCACACTGTTGGCGGGCTTCCCCCTACGACCACTTTACTCCACTTCGATCCTCACCCTGTTGGCATTAATGCAGCCCTCTCGCATGCCACAGACCATAATTTCGAAAGACAGGAAAATGTTTGCAAGTACCTATGAGGTTGATGAAAACGTAGGTGGCAAATAGATCTTGAAAAATGTAATTTACAAAGTGCTGAAATGCACGCAAAGCATAGCACAATCCGAAGGGCATAACTACAGACTCAATATCCAGTGTCGAAGGCAGTTTTCTAGTCATCTCCCTGCAGGATTTGCAATAGATTTCAGATCCTTCTGGGATCAAGCTTGGAAAATATTTTGGATGACTTTCTCTGATCTAATAATGGAGAGAGTAGATACCTGTTATGACTCATGATCACATTGAGTTCTCCATGATTTGTGCAGGGTCCAAACTCCGCCTCAAGGTCATGGGATGAACAAAATAGGAGCTGCGGCAAGTAAGATGGAATGGCATATGAAACCCGTCTGTAACTTTTCCTTTAAGTATTGTTGAAGTGCCATTACTTCATGCAAAGTTACAGGATAGCTTCGACCCAAATGAAATCATCATTCCAACATCAGTAAGGCAATAGTAGGGATGCTAAATGCTTCAAGTCAGTTGGTGGACACAACACAGGGAAGATCATGGTTTAATACTTATCTAGAAAAGGCGGTCTATGTACACCTCTAAGATGAAAAAGTAATGGTCTGTGTACCCAGTCAACTGAAGGAATACTTTTTTGGAGACATGCCATTCCCAAAACAATTACAAATGTGGGCCTCTCAATCAGGTCAAATCTGATAGTTTCAAAATGATCATTATCAAAAGCTTTACCCAACGAAAGGCTTTCCCTACATACTTGCCTGGAAAGGAGGGGATTTTCCTCTATCGCCACAAAGCTTCAGGATTTTCCTTTGGTTACTTTGAAAGACAAATGCTGATGGTGAAATCCTTGGCCCATGAAATATCAAGAAGCACTAGAACCATTTAGGAACAGGATAGTTTTTTTTTTTCTCAAACATATTTCTATTGGCATTTTACCATATGTGACGGTTAGACGAGTAAATCTGTAACAACTTATATATCATAATATTAGCATTTCAACATGTGGTAGGTAAGAGGACCCTTACAGTGATGCACATTCCACAGTTCTTGGCAACACTGAGGCTATTCAACAAGACAATCAGGCTCATGACATTCATTATCCGTCGAGCCCTTCTTGGCAGGTACAATAGGGTATATATACAGGCCCAAGTTATCTGCTGGTTATGCTAGCTCCGCATCACAGAGTCTCAGGCTTGACAAGAAAGGATGTCTGAAGGGAAGCCTATAATCCACTCTTCAACCATATAAACTTCAGTAAACTAATGGAGGAGGTTGAAGGTCTCCAAGGTCACTGCCTCTTTAATATTGTCTGATGCTCTCATCTCTGCATAGCGGGTGGGGGCATACAACATAAAAGGCAAAAAGGGGGGGTGCCCGCCACCATATGCGCACAGCTTCCAAACCGGCACTGCGCACACAGGGGTTACCTTGCCATATCCAGGGAACCTAATCAGGAAACAGCTGGTTCCAGTGTCTCCTCTCGGGCCCGCAACTCCTCCCCCCATTTCTTCCCCATCCTAATTCCCTCCCCAGGTGTTCCCAAACACCAAGAACCTCCTTCCATAGTCCTCCAATGGGGCGTCTTCTCAGACACCAGGACTCTTCCCGAAGAAGTGCCCTCTCCTCCGCTCCAGCCCAATGCATTACTTCCCTCACACAGGTTATTCAAAGGTCCGGTATGGGATGCCCAAAACCTTGCTATCTCTCTTCGCTAGTTTCAATGGCAATCTAGTTCTGACTTTTTTTTGGGTGGGCCTGGGTAGAGCCCCAGCAAGCCACTGTCGGGACAAAAGTGTGCCCCTATGTTCCCTCCAGAGTGGTCATAACCTTATCCCAATATGGATGTAGCACCGCACATTCCCACGTCATATGTATAAAATCGGCATCTGGGTGATGACATCTAGGGCAGCCGCGTGGGTCTTCACAATATGTCTGGTCTAATCTATGGGGTGTCCTGTATAAATAATTACATTGTATATATTTCAGTCTCATATTCCTCAAGACCGTCTTTGGCTACACCAGGACTTTATTCCAATCGGAGTCTGAAATGTCTCTACCCAAGTTACCCCCCTCCCGCCACCTCTGGCGTAGTTTCGTCAATGGCTTCCAGGTCATCCCCAATGGCGATCCATAAAACCACTTTACCAAGTGTCTCGCTCTTCCCAGGGTGAGTAACATGTTCAATACAGTATGCGTTGTGAGTTCTTTTCGGGTGTCTCACCAAAGACCCGAAATGTGTGGATCAATGCCTCATAAGTAAGGAACTGGCTGACTGGAACGCACATGGTGGAAACCAGGACCCTAAAGGGAATTAAGGTGTTTTGCAAGTAACAGCCCCCAAGTCAGTAACCCTACCTCCGTCCAGGCTTTAAATTGACCAGCAGAAAAGATTGTCAAGATGTCTTCATGAGGGAGGCCCACCAATGGCAGCTCTAGGGTGTACAGGGGGGTTTCACTGTCCTGGTTACACTGGGTCCCCAGCAATATAATGCCGTCCTGAGCAGTAATGTCGGATGCGGGATGTCCACCGCCGGGTTAAGTAGTAGTTTATAGGTAGGCAAGTAATGGATTTGTAGATTAGGAGGATCAAGTTCCATTTGAACAATGAGGGGAATCTTGTTAACAGACTAAGTCTGAGAACACCTGATATTGGTTAATTAATTTCACCATGCTTTCGTATATCAATTTCATGGTGCAAAAGAAACTATAGGTCGACTGAGTAAGTCTGATGCTGAAGATGAATCTGATAACTGCACATTTTGAGGAGCCGTAAAGGATTTTTAACAACTTTATTTAGTGACTTTTTCAAATGGCACAAAGTTAGCATGAATACAAAACTTTATTACATTCATTTTTTAGGTGTGAATTTGTTTCATAAACAATGTTTTTTCCATCTTATAAGCATTGATTAAAACAGACTTTAAAGGCTGTTGAATCGGATGCATTTCTTACAACTTTTTAAATAAAAGACCGGGTACCAGTGAAGCACATTGTTCTAGTTGTCTAGCACATTACATACATTAGATGTTCCAAATGCAGACTGCACATAGGGGTAACATTTTAACTTACTCCATGTCATTTTACTGATGTATGAAAGCAAAAGTCAATTCTTTATTTAATTGGTTCACCCTGTCGCAGCCATTACAGTTAGATTTTACATAGTATATATTGGACACATTTTAGTCAATCAAAGGCTAAAAAGAGTTGGTTTGTCTAGTTACTGGAACTGGTTAGATGACAATCTGTCCGCCAGAAAGAAATGCAGGCGTAATTTTCGCAACGAGGAAGTCAATAGGAAGGAGGCACCATATAATGTCTAGCTGAAACAAGTTACCAATGAACCAGGGTCTAGGGAGAGTCCTTTTTTTTTTTTAAACCTTTATTGTTCATTTGAATAACATTACAGGCATGGGCCTACAACCACAGGGGCTGGCCGCTAATCAAAAATAGGAGCAAGTATACTACGGTATGCCACAGCTCTTCAGCCAACATCCCTGAGGTCCAGCAGCGATTCAGGATAAAGTTCGTATTAAACGCAGAATTAAGTCACAGAATGAGATAAAGGTTTTATTTTTTAAATTAACTAAATAAACGTATCGGGTGCCACACAATCGAAAATACTAATATGGTGGCTAGGCAGAGCAACAGGATATGCAGATCAGGAACAGCTATAATTGAGACACTGGCGTTAAAGCATATTATCCAGGATATAAAACCATACAATACACAGTCTACATCAAGCGCCAGTCCTCAGAGCCCGCCCACCCAAGATCAGGATAATGAAAGAAGCAAGAGCACCCAATACGGATACACGATACCAATCAGAACGTTTCGCCAACTATAATAATAAAAGGAAGAAAAGGAAAGGAAGAAAAAAGGCCATAGAAACAAAATAAAGGCAAAACAAACCCCCCTCCTCCAGCCCCCCCACTCTGCACCCCTGCAGTTGGCTACAGCCTAACCCCCCTAGCAGCGTGCCTGTCGCCCCGAATAACTACAACCCTAAAAGTAGGAAGAAGTGGAGGAGGAGGAAGCATTTAAGCACCCGGTCTCCTTCTCCCCAGCCGGACACTAACCACCCCTACGAATAGCACAGATAATACCAGGAGATATGACAGTGAAAATACCGGGGAATCACTAAACCCCTCCCGACCTCACTCTAATACCAGATCGAAGTCCCATGTCCGCCAAGGCCCCAAAGTCAAACCCATCAAAGCAGTCTTATTCTTGGCCCTTCCGATCTTGCACGCAAACACCATCCGGCAGCAGCACCGCAGTCATTGTAGATCCAGGATACGAGAGGAGTACCGAAGAGGATAGTCCACAGAGAGCCCGAAAAACAAAGTCATTACCAGCCTCGACCATCAATAGGCCCTCTATCATCGGTACCCTGTCCAAGTGATGTTCCCTCCGCAGAAGCGGCAAAGCAAACGGGGAAGGCAGAGGTGTTGTGGCAATCCAGTCGGCTCCGACGGGAAACTCCAGGATAAAGAGGCTGTAGGAGAGTAGGGTCTGCTATCCTATGGTCACCCCAATTTTTGCTTTTTGATTCACTGGTTTTCGACTTACTGAGGCTGTGGGCCTGCTAATCAGACCCCCAGCCTGCTGTTCTCTCTCTAAATTTATAATACATGTGCTATAGGTACATACCACAATTGGAAATGGACTCCTTGTCAGCCCCTGTACCATGCACTATAGGTGCTCAGGGCATAGGTGCCACCAAGGCCTACCAGGGGCTGAAGCATGGCTTTTGCCACCCCTGGCTGGTTCTTAAATTGACACAACTGGCTGATCACTCAGCTGGGGCAAGTGGGTGTAAACACCCCTTGCTTAGATATAGTATACCTATATCTAAACCTATATCTGGACACATATATAGCCTGTAAGCCACTCCTATGGAAGGCCTCATCAATCCTGGAGGCAGAGTGCGTGGTTTTATGTGAGATGGAGCTCTGGCATGAGCTGAGCCTGTCTGCAGCTGTCGGGAACAACTCCCTAAGCTGATCCGGGATAATGCCATACCATATACTCTTAAGCGCCTTATAATCCTCGCGGTTATATAGCAACTTTGGTTTGGCTTTATCAAAACATGTCGTGTAAGGTGTCATACGAATTGGAATACTACCCCCTCGCCAGTTCTGGCGACGGGGGTAGCATTCCACCCTTCTAGAGGGAGAAGACATGTTACTTTACTGAAACGCGGTTGATTTAAAATGAGCCTCAGATCCACAAAATGGATGCCCCTGCCACAGACACGGGTCTGGCCTCCTGCTGCTGACCGAAACCCGGCAGAGGGGGCCTGGACAAAGAGTTTCCTGTCACAGGGCGGTGTCAAACCACCCCAGACAGGAGATAGTGGATTGGAGTAGGGAGGTTTCAAAGAAACCAGACACTGCCTGGGGAGCACAAGGCTGCCCCTTGCATAATCCGGCCAAACCGGTTCTGGGGCCTCCCAGCCCCTGTCCCAGCGCAGCCAGGATCAAAGGAGAGGGGTGTAACCACCCCCTTCCTGGGTCCCACCCATAGGAGGGGACCTAGCAGGATGTCCAACCCCCCAGATTCGAATAAGAGGGGGAGCAGTCCCAATGCAACTCAGATCATCCTGAAGAAACATAAGAAACGAATTCTGGACCCTTCGACTTTCTACACGACGTGAGAAGACTGAAGAATCTCCCTTGTGGTCAAGGAGTGACCACCCTGTGCAAACAGGCACCATCCAGCCCTCGACCCTTGCTTTGTTGCAGTTCCCGCCGGAACTCGAGCGACAGAGATCGACGAGATCAAGCTTGCCTGCCTTCTACCTGCCCGATCCACAGTCCCTGCAGAGCTGAGACCCGTGGAGGCGACCGGAAGCGTGGGGCACGCCATCTTGAAAAGGCCACGAGAAGCTGACCGTGCAGCCCACGAGTGATCCTCGAAGCTGTGCACCGGGGTTTGAGAAGCCCCAGCCCCGAGCTCCACTTGCACCAAAGCTCACCCCTCCACACTCGACGAGTGCTGCGTGGGGCCCTTCTGCTTGTGTGGGCTCGACGCGTTGGCCCGGTCACTTGCCAGCTGGCTTGTGGCCCCTGTGCCGACGAAACTTGAAATACGACTCGCTTTTCTGGTTGCTCCAGATCTGCACCAGCTCCTGTGAAAAGGAGCCCCCACTCTGACCCTCCTGGTTCGAGTGATAAGCAATCTCCCGGTTCCGCGTGGATTGCTTTTGCCAAGTGCTGTTTGCTGCAATCTTGAAGCCGACGGTGCTGACGGCGAGAGCCTACGTGGGACAGATCGTGACCTGCTCCTGGACGTCGCAGATGCCCCAGAGCCCACGTGACAGCGGAGAGAAGCCTATCGACAACCGCCTGATTGCGCCCGACATTGCCTGGTTCCGTCCTGGTTCCACCCTGGTCACTGCTGAGTGACCCAGACTCTGTCCCCTCTGCTTTCAGGTACTTTTCTACTTCGATCCACCCTTGGATCGCACCGGACACTTCTGCTTCACATCGCCTGCAGCTGCAACAGCTTCAAGCACCAAGAACCTGCGTGTCAGGACCCGACGCCACTTCGACCCTGTGCACCCACGGCCTGTGGGTGAGGTAACATTGCAACGCCGGTGTTCCCACACTGGTACACACCTCTAGGGTCTGTGTCTAAAGTTTTGTGTTCCTAGGTTCAGCGGAAGTATCTTTTAATTCACTTTAACTAACTTTTACGCACCATTGACTTTGCATTGGTGCGCGCCGCACTTTCCGTGCTGCACCCGTCTCCTGTGGGCTACTCCCGACTTCATCATTGCTAGTCCTGACTGCTCCCAGCGAATCTCTAGGCCCTAGGCCTAACCATTGTTCGAGAAGTGTTACTTATACCACTTTTTTTGTATATGGTCTGAGTGGCCACCCGCCCTCATCCATAATTGTGCAACTTTATATGTTTTACTGTGCTTTTGATTTAACGCTTGTGCCCCTTTCCTCATAAAGAGTACTGGGGAGTAATTTAGAAATAAATACATATATTTTTATAATATATACTTGTGTGGTGTCCTTTCATTTGATTACAGGATTGTATGTGGTAAAACAGCTCGCTTAACACGACCTCTTAAGTTAAGCCTTTAAGGCTGCTTAGTCCATGCTACCACTAGGATAGCTTGTCTAACAAGGTTGACTTACAACCAGACATCTTTGGGGTTTGTTTGGACTGATACCCAGTGGTTCCAGAATTGGAAACACTACATATCAGGCCAACTTCTCACATTGGTGTGCAGCGGTGCGGATTTGAGCTTGCTGTTTGTTTTACCATTGCAATCTTTATCAAATTGAAAGATCACATCAAGTACCTCTAGGTACATATAAATCAAAAGCTTAGCATATTAAGTTCTACTGAACTTAGTAGTTGTAGATTAAAGGGATTAGCACACCCTGACTACAACTCACTAGCAAGGTACAGTAGGAAACCACTTAGTGTAGGTAAGTGCATCACTTACACCTCACTAGCAGTCATGTCTGATACAGATAGAGCCTCAGGCTCTGCTCCTGTAATAGTTGATCCTATAGGGACAACATCCAGATATGACAACCTTAGCCACAAAGACCTGAGTGCCTTGTGCACAGCCAGGGGGCTAAAAAAGGGCAGAGGCCCTACCATTCCTTCCCTAGTAGCTCTCCTAGAAAAGGATGACCTAGATAAGGTGAGTCAGGCTCCCTTAGAAACAGGTGAAGGGATACACTCCCCTGAGAATGAGGATCTTCCTGAAGATGAAGTAGAGGAGGAGGAGGAAGAGGAAGACTCTGATTTAGAAGAGCCTGAAGATCAGGATCAGGGGGGAAACCAGGGACAGGTTGCCAGGCTTAACCAGGCCAACTTGGACCTACATGAGAATGGAGAGGGCCAGCACCACTCCAGATCTCATAACCAAATTCTCCCAGGTAACAGGAGGGTGAGATCTCAATCAAGGGACTCTCATCTTTCTAGTGCCTCAAGAGAATCTCAGAGAGGGATGACTCCCTCCCAGAGGAAAGAGCATAGGGCCAGAATGAGGGCTGTCCAACTCCAGATAGAGAGGGAGGAGGTAGCTCTGGCTCAAGCTAAACTTACCTTGGCTCAAGCTAAACTTACCTTGGCTAGGGAACAGAAATTAAGTGGCTTAGATGCCACTGGTGGCAGCAAAGTTCCTAAAGAAAAAGACAGGGCCTATGACAATAGAAACCTGACAAAAATTGTGCCCCCTTACAAGGAAGGGGATGATATCCACAAATGGATGACTGCTCTTGAGAGGGCCTGCATGGTACAGCAGGTCCCTGAGGATCAGTGGGCAGCAATTTTATGGTACTCCTTTTCTGAGAAAGGGAGGGACAGGCTCCTCACTGTTAGACCTGAGGATGCCAAAAACTACTCTGTTCTGAAGAGTGCTCTTATTGAAGGGTTTGGCCTAACCACTGAGCAATACAGGTTGTTGTTCAGAGACACCCAAAAAGCACAGACTCAGGACTGGACTGATTTTGTAGATTGTGCCACTAAGGCTCTGGAGGGTTGGCTGCAGGGAAGTAAAGTTTCAGACTATACAGGATTGTACAATCTTATGATGAGAGAGCAGATCCTTAATAACTGTCAGAACCAGCTGTTGCATCAATACCTTGTTGACTCTGATTTGACCTCTCCCCAAGAATTGGGAAAGAAGGCAGACAAATGGGTCAGAACAAGGATTAAGCAGAAAAACCAGAACCAAGGTGACCAGAAGAAAACAGACCAGAAGGGTGGGAATCAGAAAGATAAAGAAAAGGACCAGAAGTCTTCAGGCCCCCAAACTAGCAATAAGGAGGGGGGTTCCCAAAATGGAAACAAGAAAAAGAAGAATGATGGCCCAAAGAAACCTTGGTGTAATACCTGCAAATCAGTTTCACACTGGGGCAGTGAATGCACTAAGAAAAATCCAGTCCCCACCACTGCAGCTCCTAAAGCACCTGCACCCCCTAGTACAGTTAACAGTGGTGGTACACAGCCAAAGGGTTTAGTAGGGTTGACCCTGGGTACTGAGGTGGAATCTGGCCTAGTCAGAATCCCCACACAGGCAGTTCTCCTATATGATGTGGACTTATCTTTGCCCACTGCAGTAAGCCCCAGTAACCTGGGCAAATATAGGCAGACTCCCTTAATCAATGAGAAACTGGCTCAGGCCTACAGGGACACTTGTGCCAGTGTCACAATGGTGACACCTGGCTTTGTGGACCCTGGACAGATTGTACTAGGTGAAAGTTACCTAGTGACCAATGCAAGCAACTCCACTACTTCCCATAGTGTGGCTGTTGTGAACTTCTCCTGGGGAGGGGTAGATGGCCTAAAGAAAGTTGTTGTGAGTGCAGACCTCCCAGTAGACTGTCTGTTAGGCAATGATCTTGAAAGCTCAGTTTGGTCAGAAGTGGAGTACAGGACTCATGCAGAAATGCTAGGGATTTCAGCTCATGTCCTTGCAGTGACAAGGTCTCAGGCTAAGAAGTGCCTTCCTGAACCAGTGGTGGATCTTGAAACAATAGACCAACCACAACCCAAGAGAAGGAGCAAGAGGGTTAAGGCTGTGCCTTCCCACTTGCCCCAGGTTGAGGATCAAGTTTCACAGGAAACTGATTCTGCAGTCCAAGAGGAGACTGTCTCAGAGGAGCTTGAACCTGATCAGGTTGAGTTTCTGGGGACAGGGGGACCCTCAAGGGCAGACCTGGGGCAGGCCCAATTAGATTGCCCTTCACTTGAACCCCTCAGACAGCAAGCTGCTGCTGAGGCTGCAGGGAATGCTCAAGGTACCCATAAAGTGTATTGGGATGAAGGGCTCCTTTATTCAGAGGCTAGAGACCCCAAGCCTGGCACAACCAGGAGGTTGGTTATACCTTTGAAGTTTAGGGGCTTCCTTCTTACCTTGGCCCATGATATTCCCCTTGCAGGACACTTAGGCCAGAATAAGACTTGGGACAGGCTTGTTCCACACTTTCACTGGCCTCACATGTCAGAAAATGTCAAGGAGTTTTGTTGCTCCTGTGTCACTTGCCAAGCCAGTGGTAAGTCAGGTGGCACAACAAAGGCCCCCCTGATACCACTACCTGTGGTGGGGGTACCCTTTGAAAGAGTTGGAATAGACATTGTGGGTCCCATGGATCCTCCAACAGCATCTGGGCACAGATTTATACTGGTGGTAGTGGATCATGCCACCAGGTATCCAGAGGCAATTCCCATGAGGACCACCACAGCTCCTGTGGTGGCAAAAGCCCTCATTGCAGTTTTCTCAAGAGTGGGCTTTCCAAAGGAGGTTCTTTCAGACAGAGGTACCAACTTTATGTCTGGATACTTGAAAGCAATGTGGAAAGAGTGTGGAGTAAACTATAAGTTTACCACACCCTACCATCCACAATGCAATGGGCTTGTTGAAAGGTTCAACAAGACCCTAAAGGGAATGATAAAAGGGTTACCAGAGAAGCTTAGGCGGAAATGGGACATCCTTTTACCCTGCTTGCTCTTTGCTTACAGAGAGGTCCCACAGAAGGGGGTTGGCTACAGCCCTTTTGAACTTTTGTTTGGCCACCCTGTAAGGGGTCCACTGAGTTTGGTGAAGGAAGGATGGGAGTTACCTCTCAAAAAGCCTAAACTAGACATTGTGGACTATGTACTTGGTCTCCGCTCCAGGATGGCTGAATACATGGAGAGAGCATCCAAAAACCTTGAGGCAAGTCAAGAATTACAGAAAGCTTGGCATGACCAAAAGGCTGTTCTGGTTGAGTACCAGCCAGGGCAGAAGGTGTGGGTGTTGGACCCAGTGGGGCCAGCAGCTCTCCAGGACCAATGGACTGGACCCTACCCTATCATTGAAAAGAAGGGAGAAGTCACCTACTTGGTTGACTTTGGTACCCCTAGGAGCCCCCACAGGGTGCTCCATGTAAACCGCTTGAAAGCATTTGTTGACAGGGAGGACATGAGTCTCCTCATGGCCACAGATGGGGAACAGGAGGAAGAGAGTGACCCTCTCCCAGACCTGCTTTCCCAGAACCCTGATGATGGTTTGGTTGATGGAGTAGCCTTGGCAGGCAGCCTCACTGAGCAGCAACAGGTGGACTGCAGACAGGTGTTGCAGGCCCACAGACATTTGTTTTCACTCACACCCAGTCAGACTAACTGGTGCACCCATGAGGTGGACACTGGTGACAATCTGCCTGTGAAGAATAAGATCTACAGGCAACCTGACCATGTCAGGGATTGTATAAAGGCTGAGGTGCAAAAGATGTTGGAGCTTGGAGTGATTGAGCCATCAGAGAGCCCATGGGCTAGCCCAGTGGTCCTTGTGCCAAAACCTCATACCAAAGATGGGAAGAGAGAAATGAGGTTTTGTGTGGACTACAGAGGTCTCAATGCTGTCACTAGGACAGATGCTCACCCCATTCCAAGAGCAGATGAGCTCATTGATAAATTGGCTTCTGCCAAGTTTCTGAGCACATTTGATTTGACAGCTGGCTACTGGCAAATCAGACTAGCTGAAGAGTCAAAAGCCAAAACAGCATTCTCTACCCCTAGTGGACATTATCAGTTTGTGGTGATGCCCTTTGGTTTGAAGAATGCACCTGCCACCTTCCAAAGGTTGGTGAATCAAGTCCTTGCTGGGTTGGATGACTTTTGTGCAGCATATCTAGATGATATTGCTGTCTTTAGCTCCACCTGGGAGGATCACCTGATCCACCTGAAGAAGGTTCTGGAGGCCCTGCAAAAGGCAGGCCTGACTATCAAGGCTACTAAGTGCCAGATAGGGCAGAGCAAGGTTGTGTACTTGGGCCACCTAGTAGGTGGGGGTCAAGTTCAACCACTGGAGAGCAAGATCCAGACCATACAGGACTGGGCTCCTCCAACTACCCAGACACAAGTCAGAGCCTTCTTGGGCCTGACTGGGTATTACAGAAAATTTGTAAAGAACTATGGGTCCATTGTGACACCATTGAATGACTTGACATCCAAGAAGATGCCCAAAAAGGTTCAGTGGACAGTTAGCTGTCAAAAGGCATTTGATGACCTGAAGAAGGCCATGTGCTCTGCACCTATCCTGAAGAGTCCTGACTACTCCAAACAGTTCATTGTACAGACAGATGCTTCTGAGTTGGTGGTGGGAGCTGTGCTTTCACAACTTAATCAAGATGGTCAAGACCAGCCCATTGCTTTTATTAGCAGAAGGCTGACCCCCAGGGAGAAACGTTGGTCAGCTATTGAGAGGGAGGCCTTTGCTGTGGTTTGGGCCCTGAAGAAGTTGAGGCCATACTTGTTTGGTACTCACTTCCTAATTCAGACAGACCATAAGCCCCTCTTGTGGCTAAATCAGATGAAGGGTGAAAATCCCAAACTGCTCAGGTGGTCCATTTCCCTACAGGGGATGGACTTTACAGTGGAGCACCGCCCAGGGACTGACCATGGTAATGCAGATGGTCTCTCCAGGTACTTCCACTTAGAACATGAAGACTTATCTGGTCAAGGTTAAGTTTAATGTCCCTGCGTTTGGGGGGGGGGGGGGTTGTGTAGGAGAGTAGGGTCTGCTATCCTATGGTCACCCCAATTTTTGCTTTTTGCTTCACTGGTTTTCGACTTACTGAGGCTGTGGGCCTGCTAATCAGACCCCCAGCCTGCTGTTCTCTCTCTAAATTTATAATACATGTGCTATAGGTACATACCACAATTGGAAATGGACTCCTTGTCAGCCCCTGTACCATGCACTATAGGTGCTCAGGGCATAGGTGCCACCAAGGCCTACCAGGGGCTGCAGCATGGCTTTTGCCACCCCTGGCTGGTTCTTAAATTGACACAACTGGCTGATCACTCAGCTGGGGCAAGTGGGTGTAAACACCCCTTGCTTAGATATAGTATACCTATATCTAAACCTATATCTGGACACATATATAGCCTGTAAGCCACTCCTATGGAAGGCCTCATCAATCCTGGAGGCAGAGTGCGTGGTTTTATGTGAGATGGAGCTCTGGCATGAGCTGAGCCTGTCTGCAGCTGTCGGGAACAACTCCCTAAGCTGATCCGGGATAATGCCATACCATATACTCTTAAGCGCCTTATAATCCTCGCGGTTATATAGCAACTTTGGTTTGGCTTTATCAAAACATGTCGTGTAAGGTGTCATACGAATTGGAATACTACCCCCTCGCCAGTTCTGGCGACGGGGGTAGCATTCCACCCTTCTAGAGGGAGAAGACATGTTACTTTACTGAAACGCGGTTGATTTAAAATGAGCCTCAGATCCACAAAATGGATGCCCCTGCCACAGACACGGGTCTGGCCTCCTGCTGCTGACCGAAACCCGGCAGAGGGGGCCTGGACAAAGAGTTTCCTGTCACAGGGCGGTGTCAAACCACCCCAGACAGGAGATAGTGGATTGGAGTAGGGAGGTTTCAAAGAAACCAGACACTGCCTGGGGAGCACAAGGCTGCCCCTTGCATAATCCGGCCAAACCGGTTCTGGGGCCTCCCAGCCCCTGTCCCAGCGCGGCCAGGATCAAAGGAGAGGGGTGTAACCACCCCCTTCCTGGGTCCCACCCATAGGAGGGGACCTAGCAGGATGTCCAACCCCCCAGATTCGAATAAGAGGGGGAGCAGTCCCAATGCAACTCAGATCATCCTGAAGAAACATAAGAAACGAATTCTGGACCCTTCGACTTTCTACACGACGTGAGAAGACTGAAGAATCTCCCTTGTGGTCAAGGAGTGACCACCCTGTGCAAACAGGCACCATCCAGCCCTCGACCCTTGCTTTGTTGCAGTTCCCGCCGGAACTCGAGCGACAGAGATCAACGAGATCAAGCTTGCCTGCCTTCTACCTGCCCGATCCACAGTCCCTGCAGAGCTGAGACCCGTGGAGGCGACCGGAAGCGTGGGGCACGCCATCTTGAAAAGGCCACGAGAAGCTGACCGTGCAGCCCACGAGTGATCCTCGAAGCTGTGCACCGGGGTTTGAGAAGCCCCAGCCCCGAGCTCCACTTGCACCAAAGCTCACCCCTCCACACTCGACGAGTGCTGCGTGGGGCCCTTCTGCTTGTGTGGGCTCGACGCGTTGGCCCGGTCACTTGCCAGCTGGCTTGTGGCCCCTGTGCCGACGAAACTTGAAATACGACTCGCTTTTCTGGTTGCTCCAGATCTGCACCAGCTCCTGTGAAAAGGAGCCCCCACTCTGACCCTCCTGGTTCGAGTGATAAGCAATCTCCCGGTTCCGCGTGGATTGCTTTTGCCAAGTGCTGTTTGCTGCAATCTTGAAGCCGACGGTGCTGACGGCGAGAGCCTACGTGGGACAGATCGTGACCTGCTCCTGGACGTCGCAGATGCCCCAGAGCCCACGTGACAGCGGAGAGAAGCCTATCGACAACCGCCTGATTGCGCCCGACATTGCCTGGTTCCGTCCTGGTTCCACCCTGGTCACTGCTGAGTGACCCAGACTCTGTCCCCTCTGCTTTCAGGTACTTTTCTACTTCGATCCACCCTTGGATCGCACCGGACACTTCTGCTTCACATCGCCTGCAGCTGCAACAGCTTCAAGCACCAAGAACCTGCGTGTCAGGACCCGACGCCACTTCGACCCTGTGCACCCACGGCCTGTGGGTGAGGTAACATTGCAACGCCGGTGTTCCCACACTGGTACACACCTCTAGGGTCTGTGTCTAAAGTTTTGTGTTCCTAGGTTCAGCGGAAGTATCTTTTAATTCACTTTAACTAACTTTTACGCACCATTGACTTTGCATTGGTGCGCGCCGCACTTTCCGTGCTGCACCCGTCTCCTGTGGGCTACTCCCGACTTCATCATTGCTAGTCCTGACTGCTCCCAGCGAATCTCTAGGCCCTAGGCCTAACCATTGTTCGAGAAGTGTTACTTATACCACTTTTTTTGTATATGGTCTGAGTGGCCACCCGCCCTCATCCATAATTGTGCAACTTTATATGTTTTACTGTGCTTTTGATTTAACGCTTGTGCCCCTTTCCTCATAAAGAGTACTGGGGAGTAATTTAGAAATAAATACATATATTTTTATAATATATACTTGTGTGGTGTCCTTTCATTTGATTACAGGATTGTATGTGGTAAAACAGCTCGCTTAACACGACCTCTTAAGTTAAGCCTTTAAGGCTGCTTAGTCCATGCTACCACTAGGATAGCTTGTCTAACAAGGTTGACTTACAACCAGACATCTTTGGGGTTTGTTTGGACTGATACCCAGTGGTTCCAGAATTGGAAACACTACATATCAGGCCAACTTCTCACAGAGGCCAAACGGAATTACCCCAGGAAATAACAATGGCGGGTGCGACCAACTCTCCGGGGAACCAAGTTCGCTACTCTTTGTCGGTACACAACTCAAGGGCTGCACCTGGGCAGTCATCAAACGCCCTCCCAGACCTCACGGGAAGCGTCAATATTGGTAGACGTAGTGGAAGATCAGAGCCCGGTCCAAATAGGCCACGTCAGGCCCATCGGCAAGCATATTATCGAGTCGAGATTCAATATGCGCTTGTAGCTCCATGACGGCGGCCAGCACAGTCCGCAATGTCGTCTCTTTATTCGTCAGATCCGCCTCCGCTCTTCCGATCACAAGCATAGTGGTAGGCCCCGAGGAGCCCGGTCCTCCTGGGGGGGCCATGACAGAGCGGAGCGGGTCACAACTGAGGGCGCACTGTACACAGAGTGGCCCTGGACAGCAGGCGAGGGCCCCACCCCGGCGGACCCCGGCAATGTCTAACCGGGTCCCCGGGCCAGGAGTCCCAGAATTAAAGTATATACTAAGGTATGTGTCTTAGGATAGGATAGGATAATATTTGTAGAGCATGTTTATACCAGAGGGTGTCAAGGCGCTAGCAGACAGAGCGGGAGAGAGACGCACCTGCAGTTATTTAGGAAGCACATAGCCATGTTTTCAAAATATTTTAAAAAACCAGTAAGGAACCCACATTGGAAATGGAGGTGGGCAAGGAATTACAAAGCTTGGTGTCTGCTAAATAAAAGTAGCGGCTGCCCCATCTGGACCTGCGAAATCTAGGCTACACCAGTTTTTTCCTGTGAGGAGGATCTCAAGGGCCTTCCAGGAGTATACCATTGAAAAAGGGTTTTCATACGTGGCGCACAATTACTGTGCATGGCCTTAAATACCATGCTCAGAACCTTAAAGGAAATACGCTTCCTGATAGGGAGCCAGTGCAAGGAGCAAATCCCCTTCTTGGCTGACTGATGCTTCTGAATATTAAGAATCAGCCTTGTCACTGCGTTCTGTGCTACCTGGAGCTTAATATGGGAGACCACATTGATGTTCAGGTGCAGAGCATTACAGTAATCCAGCCGAGAGGTGACTGGTGCGATGATGATAGACTGACGTTATTCAGGAGGTATATAACGCAACACCTTTCTGAGAGTTCTTAGAATATAAAAGCAAGTGCTAGCTGTGCGGCTAAACTGTGTATCAAAGGTCAGACTCTGGTCAAAAATGACCCCCAGATTTTTTGCTGTCCTGACCGGGACAGTCAGGGGGCCACCAGGCGTTTGACCAAATGGAATTCTGTGAGACAAATACCAGCACCTCGGTTTTATCTGCATTGATCTTCAGCGAGTTGCCCTTCATCCAGGATATAATGCTGGTCATACACTGATTGAACTTTTCTGAGACTGATTGCAAACCATTCGAGATGGAGACAATAATTTGCGTATCGTCCGCATAGGAGAGCACCTGAAATCCGAAAGACCGCACCAACTCGGCCAATAATAGAGGTTAAAAAGAGTGGGGCTCAAAGAGGAACCCTGGGCACCCCACAGGGAAGGCCAAAGGCCTTAATGCTAAAGCATCCATAGCTAACGATGTGGGCCCTGCTCGATATAAGAGTGGAGAAGCTGCAGGGTCTTTCCCATGACTCCCACCTCCCACAGACGCTGCACAATGCACACCAGGGAGACGTGTCGAATGCCACTCAAATGTCGAGCCTAATCTACACCACCGAACCGCCCTGATCAAACTGCAGTCAGTGGCCACAATAAGAGCAGACTCGGTGCTGTGACCTGCGCTGAACCCGTTCTGAGAGAGATCCAAGATCACCTGGGATTCAACATATTTCATCAGTTCAATATTGATGAATTGCTTCAGGATTTTAGCAGGGGAAGGGAGAAGAGAAACCGGTTGAAAATGTTCCAGTTCTAGGGGATCAGCATTGGGTTTTTGAGAAGCGGTGAGACAATGGCTTCCTTCCACATGGCCGTGCAGCCACCAGATTATAGTATGTCGTTGAACACCTTACACAAGAAATGTGCTATTAAGTCAGGATTCAGTTAAAGTATGTAGGGCATACAAGGGTCAGAAGGGGAACCAGATTTTAGGCTCCGCAGCAGTTCCTTTGTTTGCTGAGCCGTGATCTGAGGGGAAGTGGTGAAGAAATTCTTCCCTGAGTCCTGAGTGAGTTCCCAGGCGACCGGTACCTCACCACCAGTGGGGGTGAGCTCATGAACAATCTGAAGGACTTTGTCACAGTCATGGAAACCCTCAGATACCTTGGCTAAGGCAGACTCCCAATTTACGTCTGTGATCTTATTCAGGTCCCTACAGCGTGTATGCCTCGGGGAGAGGCCCTTATCCAACTCGATAGGGCGTGATAGAAAAACATTAAACTCAATCAGCCAGTGGTCAGTCCAACTGAGGGACTGTACTACCTCGACGACCAAATTATTGTGGTTAGTGAAAAAGCCATCCAGCGTGTGACCGGCTGTGTGAGTTGGAGAGCAAACCAGTTGCTTGTACCTCAGAGTTATCACGAGGTCTAAACGGAGGATCAACTCATTATCCTCTTTGTTTTTAAGATGAAAATTAAAATCCCCTAGGATGGTGTGATGAGCAATGGTTAAAAACGGTTCCAGGGTTTTACACCAGGTTTCCGTGAACTTGGCCCTTGGACCTGGCGGGCGGTATATCAGATGGCTTGAGAAGTTACAGTTCTCAAATATCTTAATTCCAAACGAGGCTGCCTCCATTAGGGTGCTAAGGTCACTGTCCACTGTGCTAAGTATACATCTGACGAGTTCCTGAGCCACTAGAGCCAGGCCCCCACCTCTTCAAATTTGGTGGTCACATCTAATAGTGTAGCCAACGTCTATCAAGTCGGGGCCAGAGTCCACCTTAGCCCACATCTCCATGATAAAGAGGCAGTCCAGGTTAAGAGTTTGAATTGTCAGGCTAATTTCAATTTTATGTTTGGGCATGGAACGAGCAATAATTAACGTCCCCCGATAGAGCTAGTCTTGAGCCCAGCCTTGGTCTCAGGCCCTATCCATTTCTCTACCCACATTCCCTGGGGCCTCCTGAGATAGCTAGGGGCGGTGGCCCCACTGTTGACAGGGATGAATTTACAGTGCTGACAGTATTCTGCCTCCGCCTGTGACTAGGTTGATCTTTTCCACGCATGTCTCAAGGTGAGGCTCGGGCTCAGTTCAAGAAGTTGTGCCCTAGAGTAGGTTCTTTGCAGGGCACCTTTATCTTCAGTATAAGAACAGGTAGCATGCTTGGCCCCTTATCACTAAATTGGCTCTTATCTCTAAGTTGATTTCATGTATTTATGTTTATATGCTTGTAAATAATGGAACAGCTTTTGAGAAAACGCTTGTTATACAATTCTTGTCTGAGAATTTCTCAATAATATTTTAATCGCTGTACCCTACTCTGCAGTGGTCTGACTGGGTATAGTGAAGCAAGCGATACAATTTAAAATAGGCAACAAGTTGAACGTCTCTACACAAGTTTCACCGTTCTTGACCTCGCAGCTGTTGAACAAATCTCCCAACAATGACAGGATGCGCTGTCTCACACCCCAGAATCTAGCATCTTTTTCCTGGTGGGAAGGGAGCTGCGAGTAGACCTAAATAAGCCTTCTATAAAGATGCTGTAAAAGTGTTAGGCCCTGGTGCTTTGTTGCCAGATAAATCTATTGTCAGTCATACTGCTGCCAACTCAATAGGCTCCTCTAATTGTGCTAACAATTTGCGGTTACTTGTAGGAAATGCAAAATTTATCAAGATAAATATAAAGAAAGATATCCATGTGGCGATGGAAGATATATAGAGATGAGTTATCATGGGACAGATTAACATTCAACATTCAGTTATGCCATTAGCTCCCATCATCTATGGAGGTTTTTATTCATGCCATAATTTGTTAGGCCAATAATCTATCAGCTTTGTTAGCAGCCCTCATAATATATTGATTAGTGAAAAGTAATATGTTGCTTCTTCAGCACTGGCTTAGCCCTGCCAGCACAGATCTGACACCCCAATGCTGTCTACAAACAGGAAGAATCTTCGTGCAGATCTTCTGCTGAGGAAGGTGGAATGAGGCTTAACTTATGAGAAAACGTTTTTAAGTACAGCTTGAGCAATCATAGTTTCACTGCTGGTATGCAAATAAATGCAGTAATGCATAACAAAAGTAAGTGTTGTTGGGGGGGGCGTGGCTTACGCGCCGGCGAGTGATGGCGCTGCCTCCGTGAGCTCCGTGACGACGCGGGAATCCCAGCTGTTTATTTATTTATTTTTGGCATTTATTAAGCGCAAACAATTGCCCGCAGGCGTCTCGGCGCTGTACTGTTTTGCCCTCCTATATGATCTGTGCAGTTTTTCAGAGGTTAAATAGCCAGGTTTTCAATTTCTTCCTGAAGGACAGTAGATTTGGGCTTGATCTTATATTTTGAGGAAGCGTGTTCCATAATCTTGGGGCGGCAGCTAAAAAACGTCTGTCTCCCCAGTTGACCAGTCTGGTTCGAGGCACTATCAGGTCATTCTGTCCTGCAGACCGTAACATTCGAGTGGGGATGTATGGGACGAGATGGTCGCAGAGGAACTGAGGCGCTTGATAGTGTAGTGCCTTGTAGACGATACATAACGTCTTGAACTTAATTCGGTTCCTAACAGGTAGCCAGTGAAGACTCCTCAAGGATTCGGAAATAGGTTTGAATTTAGGAATGTTGAGGAGAAGTCTGGCTGCTGCATTTTGGATTGTTTGCAGTTTCTTGATTGTCTTAACTTGGGCATTTGCAAACAAGCCATTGCAATAATCCAGCGCTGAAAGGACCATTGCGCTAACCAATGTCTTTCCCACATTGGTAGGGAGAAACGGTAGAATCTTCCTTACCAATCGTAGCTTGTAGAAGGCATTGGAGGCTGTCTGGTTGGCGTGAGCCATGAAATTTAGGTTATCATCAAAGATGACACCCAAGTTTCTCACTTTCGTGACTGGTTCAGGTACAGCTCCGAAAGATGATGGCCACCAAGTAGGGGACCAGCTTGGGCTGAGGTGGCCGAAAGTGACCACCTCAGTTTTGTCGGAATTTAATTTCAAGCAGTTTTCTGACATCCATTTTCCAATGGCCAGCATACCTGTCTTGAAATTTTCCGCCACTGTTTCCCCGTCATTTCTGACAGCCAGTATCAGCTGAGTATCATCCGCATATGAGGTAAGGTTCATCCCGTGCGCTTTGATGGTATTAGCGAGGTCCGACACATAGATGTTAAATAGTGTCGGACTAAGGGATGAACCTTGAGGTACCCCACACGGCAGTGATAGTTCAGCAGATTCATATTGGCCCAGTATGACTGCCTGGGATCTTTCTGCTAGAAAAGACGCTATTAAGTCTTTTGCTAGGCCTTGCACGCCCATCCTTTCGACACGGTTGACTAGGATCTTGTGGTCAACCGTGTCGAATGCAGCTGATAAATCTAAGAGCACCAATAATGCAGTTCCACCTTGGTCTCTGATTAATCGGATGTCGTCTGCTGCCTTTATAAGGGCTGTTTCCGTCCCATGATACTTACGGAAACCGAATTGTGTTTCATCGAGCAGATGGTGTTGCTCGATGAATCCCGCCAGTTGAATGTTCATGGCTTTTTCAATTACCTTGGCGATAAAGGGTAAGTTAGCTATAGGCCTATAATTTTTTAATTCTGCTTTGTCCAAGCCAGGTTTCTTCAAGAGTGGTTTGAGTAATGTTTTTTTCAACTGGTTAGGGAAGATTCCTGTGTGGAACATGAGATTGGTCATTTGAGTAATAGCTGGGATTATGGTGTCTATTAATGACCGAAGAGTGTTTAAAGGGCAGGGGTCCAAAGCTGATCCGGATTTAATTGTTTTCACGATGTCCTGGATATTGACATCTGTTACCTCTGCAAAGCAAGAAAGGGTGTTGCTGGGAGGAGAGGTATTTATTTTCCTGGTCCATTGATCTTCACCTTGGTTAAATGCTGAAAATATGTCATTTACTTTGGTGAAGAAGAATGCTGCTAATGAATCGCAGAACTCTTGTGAGCAAGGAGGACTGAGATCTGGAGCACATCCCGCAAGATGTTTAGTTATTTCGAAAAGCTTTTTGTTTGAATTTTTTGCGCTTTCGATTTGCTCTGTATAAAACTTCTTTTTAGTCTCTATAATTAGAAGTTTATATTGAGTTAAGAGTTCCTTGTACGCTATCTTATCCTTGTTATCATACTTTTTCCTCCAAATTCTTTCTTTATTTCGGCATTGCTGTTTCAATTTTTTAAGCTCTTCAGTGTACCAAGGGGCTGAAGGGGTACTTCTGTTTCTGGACATTCTTTTTTCAGGTACCAGTTTGTTAGCCGCCTGGCCTACCCATGTGTGATATTGTTCAACAGCGGTGTCTGGGTCATCTGCCCATTTGGGAGTGGAGTTCAGTAGCGCCTCCTTAAAGCAGGGGATATTGATATCTTTCCAGACCTTGAACAATTCTCGCGAAGAAGATGTAGAGGGGGTTGTGATTTTGTTTATTTGAATGGTTGCCAAAACCAAATAATGATCGGACCAGGCCATAGGTAAAATATCAGACACTGATATATTTTCCAAGTTGGTAAAAATACCATCTAAGGTATGGCCTGCATTATGAGTAGGTCCTTTCACCAGCTGAGATAGACCAAAGACCTCCATTTCAGATTGCAATAATATGGTGTCCTTGTCTTCGCCACATTCCAAATGGAAATTAAAGTCACCTAGCAGAGTTATCGAGTTGTCAGTGCCTGAAGTTTCTAGGATGGTAAGTATTTCTGTCAGGAAGTCTGATAATTTCCCCGCATACGGAGACCGGCAAACAGCATCCCTGCACGGCGGAACATGGTCCCCAAGTGTTGCGAGATGCAGCGGCTCTCCTAATTGCCGCTTTCATCAACTTTTACCGCTGCACCTTCCTCAGCTACTGCGGGACGCGGGCGGCCGCCATTTTGTGCCGCCGCGCTCGACAACGCATCAGTGACGTCCAGGATGTATCTACGAAAATTCCTATTCTTGAAAAGGAGATACAGCAGTTGAAACTTCACACAGAGGACCTTGAAAATCGTAACAGGAGGAATAACCTCCGTATTTATGGTGTTCCGGAGTCCCTTGGGGAGGCCGACATGGTGTCCTTCATCCGCAATTCCTCTATGAACTTTTGGAACTCCAACCAGAATCTACTCCTCTAAACATACAGCGTGCTCATCGTTTGGGCCGTCCAACGTCCAACCCGACCAAACCTAGAGGTATTATCCTGCTTTTTCTTGAATTCACCGAATTGATGACTGTTCTTAAAGCTGCAAGATCAAAACGTCGCCTCATTTGGTCGGGCCACACCATCTTTATTGCCCAGGACTTATCGAACGCCACGAATGCACGTCGCAAGGAGTTCCTAATCTGCGTCCACGTATGAGGGAATTGAGCATTCAATATGGAATCCTACACCCATGTCTCTGCAAAATAACTCACAATGGTCGTTCCCGTACATTTGATGATCCTCTGAAGCTTCGAGAGTATCTCCAAACTGTCTCTGCTTCCACGATGGACACCAATGACTGAAAATAATTCTTTTCTATTTCCTGCATTCACTTATCTTATGTCTTGACGACTGTTGTGGCCTTGTCCCGGTCTCTTCCTTGTAATTCTTTGCTACGAATTTTCTTCTTTTTGATTATATCCTATCTATATTCCCGCGTTTTCCTCGCTCTGTGGGGTCGGCGCCCGCGCCGGCGTCTCCATGCTCCTACTGTCTCGGTATTCTCTTTTCTCTCAGATCTGGCGTCTTTGCCCTGATCTGTTTGTTATTTATCTCCTTCTTTTTCTTTCTTCTCTTTTTCTTCTTTTCACAGGCCATTCATGTTTTCCCCTTGCTCATTTATGTTCCGTTCTCTTTTTTGTATCTCTTATTTCCTTTCTTATTGTTACCTCCCGTACTCTTCATTGTTCCTCCTCTCTTTTCCTTATGCTTGAAATGCTCACTCGTCTACCGTTTCTCTATTTTTACCCGATTTTCCTTGCCTTTGTTCATATTCTGTATTTGAGTCTTATTTCTAACATGTTTGTCTCCAATGTCTTTCCTCGTAGTTGTTCACCCGCAGTTTATTGGACCCAGATGTTACCCTCCTCCCTTGCCTTCCATCATGTGTAATTTTGTAACGTGGAATGTTCGTGGTCTTGGCAACCCTGTTAAACGTCAAAAGGTACTGTCCCATTTATCCAAGTTAAATGCTCAGATTGCTTTTCTCCAAGAAACTCATTGTACAGATGTTGAATCGTTGAAACTTAAGAGGGCATGGGTGGGTCAAGTTGTATTTTCTCCTGCTGTTGATAAAAAAGGTGGTGTTGCTATACTATTTCGTAAAGGTTTGGATGTTCAAATTCTCTCTTCTCAATCGGATGATGAAGATCGCTGGGTTATGTCAAAAGTGACTATACAAAACAAAACTATGGTGCTCCTAAATATTTATGGACCTGTCCGACCAGACCCTAAATTTTGGACTGACGTCAAAATCCTCATCTCCTCCATTGACTGCCCTAACATTATCATAGCTGGTGACCTTAACCAATGGTTAGATCCCTTTTCAGATAGACTATCTTCCTCCAAATTCCAGCCTGATAAGACACATAAATCCTTCCAATCAGCCATTGCCTCACGTCCCCTTTTCGATGTGTGGAAAACATGCAATCCGAACTCACTCGAATATACATTTTACTCCAATGTTCACCACACCCGGTCCAGAATTGATTATATTCTAGTCAGCAAATCCCTTCTCCCTGCAATTCAGAAGTCCGAAATTGGTTCTATTTTTTTGTCGGACCATGCACCTGTTTATGCCACTTTTGACCTGACCCAAACCTCCTCCTCTTTTAATCGATGGAAATTTAACACTTTCCTTCTCTCCGATTCTGCATTTATGTCTAAAGTTAAAGATTTCATCTCTGAATACTTTTCCCTCAATTTACCTCATGACACGTCAGTTTCGAATAATTGGGATGCCTTTAAAGCTGCTTTATGAGGTTTCACAATTTCTTATGTATCTAGAAAAAAGAAACTCAACCGTGATAAATATACCGCCCAACTCTCCAACATCAAGACCCTAGAACACTCTTACTTTTCGTCCAAGAATCTTGACGCTCTCCTCCAACTTATCAAAGCCAAATCTGATCTCAATCAAATTGCCACAGTTGAAGCTTGTAACACCCTCTTGAAGATTAAATCTAAATTTCATGGGGGTCAGAATAAAGCTGGAAAAATGCTAGCAAATTATCTCAAAATTAAATCTGAGCGAAAATCAATTGGCCCTATTCTCAACGAAGTAACCAACACACTGGTTTCTTCTGATGAGGATATTGCCCAAGTATTTCATAACTACTATAAACTCCTGTATACTGATGATACGCACCCTGATGATGATGACCTCTCCCGTTTTTTCAAAGACCTACCTCCTCCCCCATCTCTCCCTACCGAATTCCATCAACTAGAGACTGAAATCACCCCTCAAGAAATTCTCAAGGCAATTACCTCCCTAAAGAAATCGAAAGGGCCTGGCCCAGATGGTCTCCCAATTGAATTTTACGCCACCATGCATTCTATTTTTGTCCCCCATCTTTTACAACTTTTCAACTCCTTTATTGCAAATGCCAAAGCCTCTGGCTCCTTTTTGGATGCCCTAATAATCATAATCCCTAAACCTGACTAAGACCATTCCCTTTGTAAAAACTTTCGTCCCATCTCCCTGATTAATTACGATTGTAAAATTTTTGCCAAAATTTTAGCGGCCCGCCTCGAATCCCTTATCCCTCTGCTAATCAGCACTGATCAAGTTGGTTTTGTGAAAGGTAAACTTGCTGCTGACAATGCCCGTGTTTTTGCCAATATTATTTCACACAGTAAACAATTTAAAGCCCCCCTAGCTGCCCTATCCCTGGACGCTGAGAAAGCGTTTGACCGTATTAATTGGAATTTCATGTTTAAATCATTACAATGGTTTGGGTTTGGTCCCTCCTTCATTTCCTTAGTTAAACTACTTTATTCTGCTCCTCGTGCAAGTGTTTTTGTTAATAATCAATTCTCAAAATTTTTCCCCTTATGCAGAGGAACGAGACAAGGCTGCCCTCTTTCCCCTTTACTTTTTATTCTTTGCCTTGAACCCTTCCTCATTAAAATTCGCTCTAACCCCCTAATTCATGGGTTCAAATTGTCATCGATTGAGACAAAAATTTCAGCCTATGCCGATGATGTCCTGGTTTACATGGCTAATCCTGTCTCTTCCCTTCCTCCATTTTTAGAAGAAGTCCGCTTATACTCCTCTGTTTCTGGCTATAAGCTTAATCTCTCTAAAACGGAGGTCCTACCCCTAAACTCATCTTGTTACCAATATATGTTTGCATCAACTGATTTTGCCTGGTGTCCCTCCAAGATCAAATACTTGGGTATTTGGTTCTCCTCTACCTTAGGTGAAACACTTAAACTGACCTTTACCTCCCTTAATCAAAAAATTCAATCACTTCTTCAATTATGGTCTCCCCTTTTCCTTTCATGGTGGGGTCGTTTAGACACCATCAAAATGATGATTTCCCCACATATTTTGTACACTGTCTCCATGCTTCCTGTGAAAATCCCTAAATTATATTTCAACCGGCTGAACTCCATCTGCTCCAAATTTCTGTGGAATAATAAAAGACCTCGTATTGCCTTACATAAACTTATACGCCCAAAATCTGAAGGTGGGGTTCGCTTTCCTGACTTTCAATCATACCACTCTGCCTTTTTAATAAAACAAGCTTTCTCATTGGCTTTCGATTTCAATGATACCCCTCTGCCCAGATGGATTGCAGTCGAACGGTCCTTGTTAAAAGATTTTACTTTCCAACAATCTCTTTTCATGTCAAATTGTTCATTCTTGACTACTCACCCGGTACTGAAATACTCACATACTCTGCTGCACACTGTATTCTCGAAAGATTCGTCCCCCTTACAATGTTTTCTTTCTTCTAGTGTATGGTATAACAAATATCTCAAGTACAAGGGTAAATCTTTTTATTTCAAGTATTGAAAAGAAAAGGATATTATGTTTGTATACCAATTTTTCTCTGATTCGTCCATTATTTCATTTGCTGTAATGCAGACTATGTTTGATTTACCTGTACATTTTCGCAAACAATATGACATTATTACTTCTGCCATTTTATCTCATCTATCTACCCTTCCTACTTTTGATCTCCTTCCTTCCCTTACTCCTTCCACTCCTCTATATCCTATGTTTACTCAACAAATCCCCAAAGCTGCTCTAATTTATAAACTGTTATTAGATAATGTTGGCCTTAGACCTAAAACCATTACTGAAACTGTTTGGGAAACTGATTTATCTTTCTCGTTATCTGTTGATGTTTGGGATCGCTTATGGTGTAAATTGTTTAAGACTTCGATTTCAGCTCGTATTACTCAGTCACTTTTTTTTCTTTACCATAGAGCTCTTATTACCCCTGTAAGCATAACAAAATTCTCCCCTTCATCCTCCCCCCTTTGTTGGTCCTGTTCCTCTCACCCTGGCACACTCAAACACCTCTTGTTTGATTGCCCCTCTGTTCTTACTTTTTGGAGCTCAGTTTGGGATTATTGCATGCGTATTTTTCATTTTTCTGAACCATTCTCATCTTTGCACATTTTTTTAGGTTCCCTATCTGATGTTTTGGACTTACATTCATATAATGCTAAATTATTTGATCTTTTCATTGCAACTGCTTTCAAAGTAATTTTGTCTTGCTGGAAGGATAACACTAAATTGTCTGTGCATACATGGTGGAATTTCATGTGATGAGCACAGAATTGCAATTGCTTCTTCTTCTTCTGTCACTTTAAAAATTAAATCTGACCTTACCTGGCTACCTTTCTCTACCTTCTTATCCTCTTATCCCCCCTCCCTAACCCTCCCCTCCTCTTTCTCTCTCCCCCTCTTTTTTCCTTTCTTTTCTTCTCTTTCTTTCTCTCATCCATTTTCTTCCTTTTCATATTTTATCTGAACCATTTTTCCTCTCCATTTATCTCTCATGGTTCTCTCATATTGGTTCTAATTTTTGTCATACTGTTATATTATGCTGTTCTATTTTTCTTAAACAAAATAAAACTTTACTAAACTAAAAACAAAAAAAAAAAAAAAGTAAGTGTTGTTCTCCAAGTTGCTGCTTTGCAAATGTCTCTTAAAGGAATCCCTGCGAGCAGTTGGTGTTGCTATAGCACATGTAGAGAGTGCTTTAACTTACTTTGTTCGATGGTCTGTTCTTTGATACACACGCTGCCATAATACAAGCAGCAATCCAGCTCGCTACAGTCTGCTTATCAACTGATTTTCCTTTATTTCCTGGACCAAAAGCGGTAGGAACTTTAGCAATAAATTGTGGATTCTTTGCCAGTCATTTTATCTTAAGGTCCAAGCAATGGAGTCTCTACTCCTTCTTAGAGGGTTGAAATGGAGCACAGTGCACTGGCATGGTGATGCTTTGACTGATGTGGAATGGCGTCATAGCCTTTGGCACAAAGAATGCCCAAGTTAGCAGAACCAGTTTATCTGGGAAGGTGGTGGTGTATGGAATATTCAATGGCAGTCCAGTCCAGCCCTTTCTGGAGGAGCAAGGCCTCAAGACACATTATCCGTGACCCCCACCACATTCTGCTTGTTGGCAGCACCACATGGCGGTGTTGTTGTTCATGAGCCCTTGTGCCATCCTCCACGTGATGGACAGAAGGAAGGCTTTCAAGACTAAGCGGATGAGCCTCAGCTCCAGTGCGGGGGTGGAAGGGCACAAAACTGAACAGTGTCCAGAATGGCTCAGATGAAAGAGAACATCTAAGAAAGAGTCACGGTGTGACTGTGACATGTTGATATTGGGCCCCAGGAAGAACAGGATGTTCGCTGTAGTCTGGCGTTGGCTGATGACTGCCTGGGGGAGTCCACCTTAAACAGTCAGTTGTCAAGGTAGGGGGAGGTCTGGCATTCCTGACCTCCGAATGTGTGCTGTCACCACCGTCATCACTTTGATGAACACCGGAAGGGCACAGGTGAGAACAAAGGGGAGCACCGCAAACTGAAAATGCTCCTATCCCACCACAAACCGCAGGTAGAGTAGGCGGAGCAGTCAGATGGGTACATGCAAATAGGCATCCTGAAGGTCCAATGACACCAACCAGTCTTAAGGGCAGACAAGACAACGGCTAATATGAGTATTTTTAATTTCTCCTTCTGGAGGAAGGCATCTAGAGCACAGATCTAAAACAGGCTACAGGCCTCCATCTTTCATAGGCACCAGAAAGTAGCAGGATTAACAAGTATGACCTATTTCTGATTCAGGCACCCTGTGGATAATCCTTTAGGCTGAAACAGCTTGCATTTCCTGCTGAAACAAATGGAGATTATGGTCCTCTGTTAGTCACTGGGAGGGGACAGAAGGAAGGAAGGGGAAGGCATAGCGTAGCCCTTACATATAATCTGTAGAACCCACCTGTATGAATTGATTACTTGTCAAACTGGGGTGAAAGCGGTGGATTCTGCCTCACTGCAGTTGGTTATGGTCTTGTAAGGGCACGCTAAAGTAGTTTTTGCAGGTGGGCTTCAGGGCAAGAGGTAGTTGGGGCAACCCATTGACCTTGGCCACAGGGTGTTAGGGGTGTTACCGGTCGCCTTAATTAGATTCTGACCCAGTATAGGTTCAGTGTACTTCTTGATAATTAAAAGGGTTAATTTAGTTTTGTGGTACATTTAGTTTATTATTTTAAATGTTAAATTTTTGTTAGAATCCTTTTAGTAAATGTTAATTTCAATAATTGCCTTGGCAATGCTTGTTTGTTTTTTAACTGATGTGAGCAATTCTCAGACTGTGCGCTCAATTGAGACAGGCTCGCGTCAGCCCTCGCGCTTGGTGTAATGATGTGAGAGACTCGCGCTGGTCTCGTGGCTGAAGCTATAAATACATGCTTCTGCCAACTGCCAAACGCTTTGTCTCTCGTTGTTCTTGGCGAGAGCTTCTGCCCCCGCGTAGGAAATTCCTCTGATCTTGTAAAGTCCTGTTAACCTCTAGGTTCATCTTAGCCCCGTAACTCCTTCCCTGAAAACCTGTTCCGTGAGGTCCCGGAAGCCCTGGCTGTCATCGTCGCTGATTAATCTCTTGAAGACGACGTGACTGGATTCCGGCATAACTCCGAGACAGCCGGGAGGTTTGTTTACCCGCTCTCCTCTGCCGGCTGGCAGTTCGAGTCTCCTGTCAGCACTTCGCTGCATCTCGTGAAAAGGACAGTAAGAGGTTTAATTATTCTTTACTATTGCCACGAACAATTCGGCTCAATGTAGAAGTGGCAAGGGTTAATTACAGAAAGACGCTCTAGACGCTAAAAGAGATTAGCGCGTCGAGGAGAGCAGTTCTAAGAACAAGCCTTGGCCAAGGCAAGTTCACTCAGAAAAGTGAGCTGGAGCTAATTAACTTTTGATTTAGCGCGAGTTTCACGGAGAGTTACAAAACAAGACTTTCAAGAGACTAATGTCTGCAATCGAACTGAGCCAAACATAGAACTGTCTTATGTGCTCAAAAAGCGGATTGAAGATATAAACAAGCCTTGATAAAGGCAAAAGTTTTAAAAAGACAATCAGAATCTATCTGTACTGATTAGTGATAAGTTTATCTTATAACTGAGTTTTGTAAGAAAGGTTTGAGTATTTATAAGTGTTGTCAGGAATAACAACCTTAGATAGTAGAGAGAATTTAGATAGGCTGTTATTTCCTGTCTTCCTACTGCAGAATCTCCTAACAGAAGAATTGTTTTAAGACTCAGGTATGGGCCTGCATGTAGTTTCTGAGTTCAGTTAAAACTAACCTAACTAATCTATTTAATCTGTCTTCTCAGTTAAAGTGTTAAGCTATTCTGACATGTTATGCTTACTTGAAGGTGTCGAGACTCAGAACCAGAGCTAAAACTACATTTAAAGTGCGAACAAGGGTCAGACGGATTAATGGTCAGTAAGCACAATGTTTAGTTAATTTAAGTAGTTAGTCTTAAGGTCGTCAGCTGAGTAATTGCTGTTAATATTGCATCACAGTGTTGCGTGAAGGCAGCGCAGAACTTTCCTAACTGAAGGTCCACGGCCCGGAGCACTTTCAAGAGAGAGAGACAACCGAAGATTTAATCTTGTATAATTTGTTGTGAGTCTCTCTGTCCACTTCCCCTTTCCCTGGGGGAGAAGTCAATCCAGTCAGTGTCAAGTTCCTGATTGGGTTGGTTGATCCTTGAGGGAGCTGGGAGCTTGCAGCTCGAGAGGAAACGTCAGAAGAGTCTCGCTGGATTCCTCAACACAGGGTTGGTGGGCACCTCGGTTTTGCCCACAAAACTGATGGGTTCCTTGTGAAAGCTGGACAGGCTGGCAGCATGGGTCACCTCTGACAAATCTATGAAAGGAATGGTGGAACTGTTCTGGTGCCGAAAATAACCAGAACGCAAGCGGTAACCAAGCTCTCTTTATAATACTCTAGAGCGGAATCAGCCTTGACGCTGATCAGGCAAGTCCTGCTGAATGGCATGTTCATCAGGGAGGACTGCAAATCTCCAGAGAACTCAGTCGATCGCACCGCGCAAGGTAGAGAATGGCAGCACTGATGCATATGGCCTACCTGATGGAATTGGTGGTGTCCAACCGGCAACAAGAGCTTCTTTAATTCCCAAGGAGAGAGCAAGTCCAAGGTCTTCGGGCACACCAAGGAGGACTTGTGCCACTAAATCCCAAAGGGTGATGGAGTAGCGTCCCGCAGCTGGTTTTAACAGAACACAGGGCCAGACTGGTGGAAGAAAATACACATTTGTCAAACGTTTCCACAGCATGGATTCCATCTGAATGTGTTAGGAAATGTGTTGGGATTAGATCTGCTCATGGTAGCTTGTACTGCTATGTATTCGGGTGAAAGTTACTGGAAGACAAAAATAAGGACGCGGACCGCAACTTGGAATGGTTCTAGAGAGGAATCTTCTTGTGCTTGGTGATGTATAGACCTGCCTCATGGTTCCCAAGGCCTTCAGGTTCATCACCACGCAGTCGCTGCAGACCTTGGAGTCACGGCTCAACCCCAGACACCCTACGTGGGGAATCTGTCACAGTCATTTGTTTGTTAAAGTCCTTATAAGACTTAAAACCAGTTGTTTTTGGGGAAGACATCCCTTTCACTCTGGAAAAAAAATATTTAAATAATAGTCTCAGACATACAAAGACAGTTCTGGATTTGCGTCTAATGGCGACAGAAATAAGGGAACTGATAGCAGCACTTAAGGGTGGTATCTTTATGGGCTTCGCAAGTCACTTTCCCATCGGAACAGTGTCAGTGCAGAGCCGCACAGCACTACTTGACGGCGCACCAGCGTATTGCTGAAAAGTTTCTGGATTAAGTCTGACGCCTGGGGACTATTCAGAAGGTAGGGAATTTGCTGCTTGAAGTCTCTATAAGAAATTATGGCTAAAAGAAATGTTGTCTTTAAAGTAAAATGCTGAATGGGTGCTTTAAGAATCTGTTCAAACGCTGACTTCATTAAAGCTGTCACTACAGTGTTTAGTTCACATTCTGTAGACAATTTGGGAGAGGGCATACATTTCCTGAATACACCTTTCATTAATTTTTCCCACAAATGTGGCCAAGTGAACCTTAACTGATATAAACATAATGCAGATTTGGCTAGAAGCAACTAGTAAAATAAGAAATGGTATGGGGCAAGCTCTGATTTTATAGTTTCCTTTTCTGCGCATTCTACAAAATGTTTTCATTTCAGATTATATGGCTTCATAGTTGCAGGAGCTCTGGCTTCTTTTAGGGCTAGTCAACACTATTGAGAAGTTTTTTAGATGGCTAAACTATAGGTCGTGATGAGCCACAGTGTTAAGTAAATAAACTAAAAGGGAACTGATGTCATCACGCCGGCGTGGGCCTATTATAGGCGTCGGTGACGTCAGCGGAGTCGCGTGTGAGGCCGTGTCTCTATGACGTCCAAGTCCACGTCGGCGCGAGGCTACGAAAAGAATTTCCGAATGTTGCTGATGCAAGGGGGATATTCACAAGGTGAGGAATCCACACGGCAGATGTATCTATCAGAACTAAAAGTTTGAGGAGAAGTATTTGTGCTCTATTCTTCAAAAGCGGTTTCACACATGGTTAGAATTGAAATGGTTTCTCCACACACATTACCCTCAAAATTACATATCCATACTGATGCGCCCATGCCTGGGCTAGCAGGATTACCTTGCAACTTTCTCTCCTTGTTTTGCATATCACTCTTTATCACTAGTGTTGGCTGTAATGTGTATACATTTCCATGGCAATCTCTTGAGAAAGTGATTACCTGTCAGCCGGGGCAAACCATCTGCTTGTGAATATTTTGCACTTAGAATTCTGATCTGAGGTCAACATGTCTCACCAAGTCCTAATCCATCTTTGAAATATAATTTTTAAGTGCATGTTGCCTATCTCCCATCTGTGTGTCCCTGAGTATTTGCTGCTCAAGCTGTCCACTGTGCCGCTGTGTATTACCAGTGTGTATCCAGCTGCGGTAAATAGCCAAACTACATAACTTTTGTGCTTAGTAGTGATCTTGTTAACCCTTTTGAATAATGAACATGATAGTAGCGTTGTCGGTTCTCACCAGCAAACAGGAGTCTTGCGCTACAGTAAGAAAGGCTTTTAGCACCAACCTGACTGCTCTCACCTGCAGTATATTTTTGAAAAATTGAGTCTCCTTTTTTGACCATAGTACAGAAGCATTCATATTGTGTAAATGAGCACCCCATCCTGCATGGGATGCACCTGCAGTTCAGAAAAGATTAAGCTTTATCGGCTGAGGTGGCAGTCCTTTAAAAATCATACTATCCACCATCAATTTGTTGCAACTGTTCGCTTAATTGTTCCTGTAGAATTCTCATACATAGACAACAGTTACTTATCCACTGAATGCAAGACAACATTGCTTCGACTAACAGAATGTAGAACTAAAGCCTGGCTACGCAATAAGTTTCTGCTCTTTCAATATGGAAATACTTTTCGCTTGGAGTGGTGTGGCTAGTGGAGTGGTGTGGCTCACTGGTTAGAGGTGGCAGACCTGGAAGCAGAGGACGGCCCGGGACCAGGGTTCAATCCCCGACGCGGCAGGGTCGTGAACCAGGGTCAGCGGACTCGATAATTCTCGCCTCGGTGCCTACTCTAACCAGGGATCACACTCGGCAACTCTGGGCATTAGCTTGCCTCATCTCCACAACGGCCCCCCACAAATGCCGGGATGCCTGGTTTCACCTTAGAGATACCCAGGAGGGAACATCTCACAGGGAAAGCCAGTACGGGTTCCCCAGCGGTCTATAGTGCCAGGACACCTCCGGGTAGCAGTGCGCTTTACAAGACACATACATTTACATTTACATTGGAGGTTATTCTTCCACTTGGAAATATATCAGATTTCTGCAAACCTCAGATACCTATGGATGACCAGGCCTAGTTTTGAAAGGACTTAAATGTGCGCCGGTTCTGGGCTGGCGTCACAAGGAAATCTAAATTGCTTCCATTCTGATTCATTACTTAGTGAACCATGAGGGTTTCCTGCACATGTATCATCATAATCATCATCGGAAAATGGTGATGTCATTTTCCCTCCTGGATTATGATCCTGGACTCTGTCATACTTACAGCTAGCATCACCATTTTTAAGTTACTGTTGTCATCTCCTGACACACTCTGCACTCTTTCAAGAGAATTCTGTGCAGGCACTGGCATGAAGCACTGTGAAGAATGTACCCATTCTTGCCTCTATTTACGTTGCAGAAGTCTTGGTGACTGAAATAATGATCTGTCTGCAGAGAGTGTATGGATTCTGTGTAATCCCATCAGAATCCAGTTGCTGACTATTTAATTCCTCTGGGTGAGCAGCCCTTCTTCACTGTAACTGGAAATAAACTTCAATTTATTCTAAATCTGGGTCTTCTTTCTGTCTTGAACAAGCATATTTTAACACTTTTTTTATGGTGGCTGTATTAGGACAGGAGAGGCCACCAACATCTGATCCATAAGATATCATTGAATCTACAAGGATGACTTGTGGACTGCACAGCATACAGTTTATTTCTGGCTGGAAATTCTATTAATTTTGTTCTGGATGGTATCGTCATTGAGTGATAAGTCACTGCTGGTTGGTCCTAGGTCATAATGTGAGATACCATCTTCCTAATCGACGGAGCGGTTTCTGATGATTGCAGTTCCCTCAATGACGGTGATCCTGTCTATAGCATTAAAAGCAATGGTTTTTTTTTGTAAATGTATTTATTGGCATTTCAGAAAATAAACAGGCACAGTAGACATTGGCATCAAATCGTGACATTGGATAATGCATACATCGTTTGAGTATCAAAGCAAACCTTCAACAGCTAACACCCAGTGCACAAACACAGTAAGAGTGTAGACCATCATAGCATGGCAATGAAAGACCCACAGAAGTCAAAGCATCTCGGTCGTTGGGGCCTACCCTGGACCTGCACAGTCAATCTCCAAGTATGCAGCCTGTCCATCTGTTCTATGGAGCGCTTGGTGTAGTTCCTCCTCCAAAGGAATTATGTGTCCCCAGTCAAAACTCCACCGTGTATATGTGTCTGCACCCTCCTCATCAGCATTAAAAGCAATGTTGATGGTACTTTCGTCACCGAGGTTGTTGACGGTGACAGCAAATAGAGGTTTCTTTGTCTGAGGGCCATGGAAACTAGTTGGTCGAAACTAAAGCCAATTCATTTTTTGGCATACTTAAAACCTTTACAGATATCTTTGTCATTGCCAAACATCTTGCAGGGGAACCATGTCCAGAATCTGAGGTAATCTGTGATTTGTATGAAAGTACCTTGTCTTCACTAGGAACAACGCCCTTCATGTTTTTTTAGCTTTGATGCAACTGCCAGAGGCTGACCAATTGCCGGACCCTTAGAGGCAGGGTGAGAAGGTCCTAGAGTCTGCTTAGAAGTCTTACAGTTAGACTCCGCTGAGGACATAGAAGACGTACCTTGATGTTTTGAAGGAACAGCATCCATCATCCTTTCCAAAATAACAAAACCCAGCCTCCTTTTATGACCCTTAAATGTTTTTGTAGAAAAAATTATATATATGTGTCCATTTGCAGGCTTGTGACTAGGGTGCTATCAATAAAAACACTTTCAGTGTGGGTCAGCTGAACAAGTTACTTACCTTCGGTAATGCCTTTTCTGGTAGACTATCTAGCTACAGATTCTCTACCTCAGAATTATCTCTATCCGTTACACTAACAATGTAACAATGCCTAAGCTGCGAGTACAGTGAAAGTAGCCATTTACAGTGTGTGTAGATTACAACTATAGCACTACAGACCTTTTCAGTTTGCACTTCACAACTATGTCAATATAGTCATATGGGCAGGGCAAGTGGCTACTATAGTGGTACAGCTTGTGTTACAGTGTGTTGGGAAGGCCACTCCTAAAGCGATTCAGGTTCTGTCTGAATGTGCATGTCATTATTGGGATACAACTCCAAACTACCGATGTCACAGTTAGCATGTCACTATTTCCAAACCGGTGTGAAGACAACATTAAGCATGAAGCTCTTGAGACTGGTCTTCTGGTCACTGTAGCCAAATGTGTCCTATTACAATAGGGTTGTTAATCCGAGCATGGTGGTGGTTCGTTCTGTGCTTGCAGGGGTGATCGGATGGCAGCAGACGCCTCTGGTTTAATGGTTGCACAGGTTGAAGGGGTAAAAAGATCACAAGCCCTTACTAACCAGTTTAATGAGCTTCCAATCTGTTTGCGCTTCAGCCCTCAGCAGGGGGACACCCCTCACCCCCTTGTTTAAGTAGAGAATAGAAAAGTTGTGCTGGGGCTTGAAGATTTAAATGTTCCTTCTTTGGAATAATTCCCATAAATTCACATTAGTTTGTGCAAAACGTATTTATTGGCACATCAAGTGAACAGCCAACACGTGTCTCACCCCTAAACGGCCAGCAGGCCTGGGGCTTCTTCAGGGCAGTAATGATACAATCCTATAGTCCCGGCTTGTAGCGTTGTCAGGAAATTTTGCAGTTTACTCTATTCGTCACGGCGTAATGCCGGATTTCTCCAATATCGGCTCTGGTTTAATGGCCAGGTAGAAAAAGTGGATGGTTTCTCCTTCCTCAAATTAGGGCCCACAACAACCTAGCTATGCCACTGTAACTTGAAATCATTCGCAAATCATCTCTTCTGGGTTCCCAACTCGTTCACCTCAGCCCCACCACCTTTTCCACTTAGCAAGTCCAGCAATGGTTCTATAGTCATACTGGGAGCGCCGGCTCTCGAGGAGGGTCTCAGAGTATCACTGCTCAGGCCTTGCCGCGCAGGATTAGCTACGAGGATTTTACAGAGACGTTTTTCTTGTAGTGAAGGAGAAGAGTTTATTTCCTGTCTGAAAACACTGGTAATATCAATCTCCAAAGTATAATTCTGAGGACAGTACACAGAAAAGAGCCTAAGCCCATGTGGCTTCTCAGGTGCTACAGTAGGGGTGGAAAGAGTCTCTTAACAAATGTGCAGCAGTGAAAAGTAATTCCCCCTTGGGAGTATCACTTTCCTACGGATTCATTTGTGATGGAAAGAAATTCTCTTTTGTGTAAACATCTTCTCACGTATACTGCAGTACATGGATGGATATGTGGATTCCTTGGTGCATGCTGACTTTTAAGAAAAAAAGTGTTTGACATTTGGGGCTGTAGAAGAGATGGCTTTAGAGTAAAGCTCTTTTTGCAAACGGTGCAGTGAAAGGGCTTCAAGTTTGTATGAGTCCTTTGATGGCATGGAAGATGTGACATTGAAGCAAATGTTTGTTCACACTCCGTGTAGTGACAGCGCCTCTCTTCTGTGTGCATTCTTTGGTGGACTTAAGAGTTTGCTTGTGAGTTAAGATTGTATCTCATTCCATGCACTGATAAGGTCTTTCTCGTGTGTGTTCTTTAATGCTGTTTAAGACTTGACATTATTATAAAGCTTTTCTCACACTTGGTGCATTGATAGGGCCTCTCTCTTGCGTGTGTTCCTTTATGGTAAAGATGTTACTTTGCTGGGTGTGTTCTTAAATGCCATTTAAGATCTGACATTGTTGTAAAGCTTTGCTTACATTCTGTGCAGTAATAGGGACTCTCGCCTGTGTGTTTTCTTTGATGTTTTTTAAGTTGGAACGTACGTGTAAAGCTTTTTCCACACTCTGTGCACTGATAAGGTCTCTCTCCTGTGTGTGTTCTTTGATGATAACGAAGATGTGACTTTTGAGTAAAGCTTTTCTCACACGTCTTGCAATGATAGGGTCTTTCTCCTGTGTGTATTCGTTTATGTTCTAGAAGGGTTTGCCTAAGAGTAAAGCTTTTATCACACTCGGTGCAGTGATGGGGCCTCTCTCCTGTGTGTGTTCTTTGATGATAATGAAGATTTAACTTTCGAGTAAAGCTTTTATCACAGTTAGTGCATTGATAAGGGCCTCCTACAGTAACCGTTTCATAGTTTCGAATTTGACTCTTCTCAGACTCTGTGCAATGAGGGGGCTTTGCTTGAGTACATAAACTTTGGCCCTTTAGAAGACCTGAGTTTTCAGTAAAGTTACGTTCAAAGTTGGTGCAGAGGTAAGATCTCAGTTCTTGATGAATTCTTTGGTGAGCCACAAGGAGTGACTCCTTGTGAAATCTCTTCGCACACTCAGTGCAAGCAAAGCATCCCTCACTACTGTGCATTCCTTGATGTTTTTTTAATGAGCAGGACTCTTTTTCGCTCATATGTTCGGTCTCTGATTCATGCCCTGAAAAATTAAAAAAAAAGTTAAAAACATTTAAAGAAAAAGACTGTTTAATAAAACATTAAAAAAAAACACAAATGTAATGTTCTGATGCTGAATTCACTCTCCTAATCTCCACCCACCCCTCCTTTACTTCACACCACACACACACACACACACACACACACACACACACACACCCACACACACACACACGCACACACACACACACACACAAAATTCCTCACATTGGCACAGAATACTTAGCCAACCAGCTCATGTTCAACTTTTTCTTTCAGACCAGCTTAGTGATTTCCAATCAATGGACTCTATAATCCATGCATTGTTCCATACTCAGCGATGAGTGCAAGGCCAAATTGGTGTCATCACCCTTGTGGGCAAAATGGAAGTTCATGGCAGCTGAGTTTTAATCTTACTGATCTAGACCTTTACCTATACTCCTGGCGAGAAAATGGCATATTGGACTTTTTCATTGTAGAAATAATTTATGTTTCACTTGTGCATATGCAACCAGGAGACTGTGTGCCATGTAAAATGCATCCAGGGGGGAATGCAGTGTGCGCATGCATTGTAAGAAAGTGCCCTCTGTTTGCATGGTTGCCTCCACTTTTTTGCTAAACTGCTGATGTACTTTGACTGGGCTTCTTCCAAACAGGTACCCAAGGACTATGTTATTTGCCTAAAACTGCATTCAATTGGCCACAGGGCAGTCCCTTGTAAATGGTACCACAGGTACCAAGGGTGCTGTGGCCAGGGAAGGGTATACAACGTTTACCACACATTTTTTACCACGCACTACACTTATAACGCAGGCATTACCACGCATACCATTACAACGCATTGCGCTGGGGGGCGCTCTAGGATAGAGAATAAGTTTAATTTTATATCCAACACCTTCCCTAGTGTCCACGGGGACTGGAGTTGGAATATAAAATTATACTTACCACTATCCAGCACCTCAAAGCGCTATGCGTTGTAACGGTATGCATTGTAAATACCGCGTTGTAATGGTATGCGTGGTAATAGTATGCGTGGTAACGTCATACATCCCAGGGAAGGCCTCTAAGGGCTGCAGCACTAATTGTGCCAACCTTAGAGGCCCTGTACTTTTACAGACACACACTGCCTTTGCAGGCTGCATGTTTTGGTGCAGAACAAAGTGAAGAGTCAATATGGCACACATCACTGCCCTGGCATTGATCAGCCACCCCTCGAGCTGGGTGCACTATACCAGTGGTGAGGGTGCAGGTGCATAAACCCTATACCCCTTCAGTGTCTATGCCAATTCTTAAACATTGTAAGCGCAGTCAATCAATCAATACATTTGTAAAGCGCGCTACATACCCATGAGGGTCTCAAGGCGCGGGGGTGGGGAGGGGTGGGTGGGGGGAGGGGGGCGGGGCTGCTACTGATTGAAAAGCCAGGTCTTGAGAAGTCTTCTGCAGGCCAGCAGGTCCTGGGTCTGTCGTAGGCTGGTAGGAAGAGTGTTCCAGGTCTTGGCGGCGAGGTAGGCAGAGCGGAGGCTGCAGGTGGGGGTGTAGAAGCTGAGTCGGCCGTTGAGGTATGCTGGTCTAGCGTTGTGTAGGGCTGTTGTGTAGGGCTTTGTGTGCGTGGATGAGGAGTTTGAAGGTGATCCTGTTGTTGACGGGGAGCCAATGCAGGCCTCTCAGGTGTGGTGTGATGTGGCTGCGTCAGGGGACGTCGAGGATCAGTCGTGCCGAGGCGTTCTGGATGCGTTGCACCCGTCTCAGGAGCTTGGTTGTTGTTCCTGCGTAGAGGGCGTTCCCGTAGTCCAGCGTGCTGGTGACGAGGGCCTGGGTAACGGGTTTTCTCGTGTCGGAGGGGATCCATTTGAAGATCCTGCGGAGCATTCGGAGGGTGTTGAAGCAGGAAGCGGAGATGGCGTTGACCTGCTCGGTCATGGAGAGGGCGGAGTCGAGGATGACCCCCAGATTGCGTGCGTGGTCGGTGGGTTCTGGGGCTGTTCCTAGCGATGTTGGCCACCAAGAGTCGTCCCAGGCTGAGGGGGGTGGGGCCGAGGATGAGGACCTCCGTTTTGTCTGAAATCAGCTTCAGCATGCTGTCCTTCATCCATTTGGCGACGGCCTTCATTCCTCTGTGGAGGTTGGCTTTGGCGATGTGGGGGTCTTCGGTGAGGGATATGATCAGCTGGGTGTTGTCGGCGTAGGATATGATGTTGAGGTTGTGTTGTCGTGAGACGTGGGCGAGTGGTGCCATGTAGAAATTGAACAGCGTCGGGCTGAGGGATGATCCCTGTGGAACGCCGCAGATGATCTCGGTGGTCTTGGAGCGGAAGAGGGGAGGCGGATGCTCTGGGTTCTGCCGGAGAGGAAGGATGTGGTCCAGGCCAGGGCCTTTCCCTTGAATTCCGGCGTTATAGAGGCGTGCTGTTAGGGTGCCGTGGCAGACCATGTCGAAGGCTGCTGATAGGTCCAGCAGGATGAGGGCGGCCGTTTCTCCTTTGTCCATAAGGATCCTGATGTTGTCGGTGGCGGTGATGAGGGTGGTCTTGGTGCTGTGGTTGCTGCGGAAGCCGGACTGGGATGGGTCTAGGATGTTGTTGTCTGAGGTAGTGGGTCAGCTGTCTGTTGACTATCTTCTCCGTAACTTTCGCCGGGAAAGGGAGCAGGGAATTGGACAGGAAGTGCTTGAGGTCGTTGGGATCCGCTTTGGGTTTCTTCAGTAGGGCGCTGATCTCGGCGTGTTTCCAGCTCTCTGGGAAGGTTGCTGTCTCGAAGGAGATGTTGATTGTTTTCTGGAGATGGGGTGCGATGGCTGTCCTGGCTTTGTTGAAAACGTGGTGAGAGTATGGGTCAGATGGGGATCCGGAGTGGATGGAGTTGATGGTCTTGATGGGGTCTTCGTCGCTAACGTTGGACGAGGCGGTCAGGCGACTGGTGCGGGTGATGGTCTCGGTGGTGAATGTGGGGTTGGCGGTGTTGAAGCTGTCGTGGATGTCGGTGATCTTGCGGTGAAAGAAGGTGGCCAGTGAGTTGCACAGGTCTTCTGATGGTGGAATGTCGTTGGCGATGGAGCTGGGGTTGGAGAGTTCTTTCACGATGTTGAAGAGCTCTTTGCTGTTGTGTGCGTTGTTGTCTAGGCGGTCCTTGAAGGCGGTACTCTTGGTGGTCCTGATGAGTTGGTGGTGGTTGCGGGTGGCGATTTTGTGGGCTGTGTAGCTATCTGGTGTTCGGTTGCGGAGCCAGCTCTTCCGACAGGTGCGCTTGGAGGTCTGGAGGTCTGGAGGTCTTCGGTGAACCATGCTGCTTTCTTGTTGGTGTGATTGGTGGCCGAGGTCTTGAGTGGGGTGAGGGTGTCGGCGCAGCCGTTGATCCACTGTTTGAGGGCGATGGCGGCGGTGTTGGGGTCGGTGGGTGGTCCCAGGGCGAGGGTGGTGGTCAGTTGGTCCTCGGTGACCTTGCCCCAGCAGCGGCGTGGCCTCTGTTGGGTGCGGTGGTGTTTGTGGGTTTCCTGAAGGTGAAGTGGACGCATCTGTGGTCTGTCCAGTGGGGTTCGGTGGTGTGGTTGAAGGAGACGTGGGGACTTGCGGAGAAGATGGGGTCCAGTGTGTGTCCAGCGGCGTGGGTGGGTGTCGTCAAGAGCTGTTTGAGTCCGAGGTTGGCGAGGTTGTCGATCAGGGCGGTGGAGTTGGCACCGTTGTTGTTCTCGAGGTGGAAGTTCAAGTCCCCGAGGAGGATGTAGTCCGTGGAGGGGAGGGCGTGGGTGCTGATGAGGTCGGCTGAACTGCGGTCGGGGTCTGGGTGGTCTGTAGACGAGTGTTCCTGTGAGGGTGGTGTTGGGGTCGGTGTGGATCTGGAAGTGCATGTGCTCGGCGGTGGTGAGGGTGTCGTCGGTGTTGGTCGAGACTCTGAGGGTGTCCTTGTGGATGATGGCGATTCCCCCTCCCACTCCGTTGATGCGGTCCATGCGGGAGATCTTGTAGCCTTCTGGGATGGCTATGGCGATGTCTGGTGCTGAGGTGGCGTTCAGCCAGGTTTCCGTCAGGAAGGCGACGTTGGGGTGGTTGAGTCTAGGAGGTCCCAGAGTTCGATGGCGTGCTTGCGAGCGGAGCGGGTGTTGAGCAGGATGCAGCGGAGGTGGTTGGGTTCTCTGGTTGATGGTTTAGCGGGCTGGATGCTGGTGAAGCTGCAGTTCCGGCAGGTGAAGAGCCCTTGGGTGCGCTTCAGGGTGGCCCGGTAGCAAGAGAGATCTTGTCTGGGGTTGAGTGCGTGGAGGGTGCTGGAGTCGTAGTGGTGTCGTCTGGTGTTGTGGCGGCTACGGGGTCCAGGGGTTCTGGCGCTGGGCGCGGTCCAGGCGCAGACGGGCTTGTGCCAGCTGCGCGGCCACTGTGCGCGGCCTCCATATGAGGGGTTATGGGAGGGAGGAGCAGCTGGGAGGCGGGAGCGGGGTGGCGAATGGGGCACCAGGGGGCGGGCCGTAGGGAGGCAGCGGCGGGAAGCGCAATGGGAGGGGAGCGGGTGGGGGGCAGGGCACAGGCGACAGGAAAGAAGTGCAGTAGTGGGCAGAATCAGTGGCTGTGGCAAAAAGAGAAAAATAGTTGGCACAAAAAAGGAAGGAGAAAGCAGTCAGAGGCCGAGGAGAGAAGGATGGCAGCAATCAGGGGCAGTCAGGCGAGGACACAGCGGCCAGCGGCACAGGAGGACCGTGTGGCGGCTGAGGAGGGCGACCTACCTGGTGACATAAGAGTATATGGTGCTGTGTGTTTGTCATTATGAACTCCACAGTACCATAATGTCTTCACTATAAACTTGGATGTTTGGTATCAAACTTCTCAGCACATTAAACCCACACTGATGCCAGTGTGGGATTTAATGAAAAATGCACACAGAGGGCACTTTAGAGATGCCCCCTGAAAAATGACCTAACGCTAGTGTCCAGGCGGAGTGGCTGCTCGCCAGCTGCCGCCACCACACATGTCACTGGACCCCTGGGTCGAGAGCCTGCTGCTCTCGGGGGTCTAAAACAATGCACATCCTGGGACAAGGTGCCAAGCCTCCTCCCCCAGGATGGGCAGGGTCCACGAAGGAGAAGCTTCAAAGGATTGCCGCCTTTGTGAGCGTTCCCAGGACCTTTGCTGCTTCCAGCAACTGGCCCCCACTGGTTCTGACCCCCACTTTGGGCGGGAGAATATGCGGGAAAACCAAGTGAGGAAGGGAGGTGTGCCCACGTTTCCCAACCCCACCCCTCATGTGGGGGAGGCGAGGTGAAGCACAACTCTCTTGCAGATGGGTGGACCCAGCCAACCAGAGTGAGGCATATGCCACCTCCCACTGGAGGGTGGCATAATAGGGGTGTACCCACCCCAAGGAAGGGACCCATTGGTCCCAACCTTTTACTTACCTGTAGCGCCTCTAAATTTAGTATTTAGGGGCACCCCGAAAATTGCTTCCTCAGACAAGAACCGACCAAGATGAAAAGAAGACGGACCGAAGAGCCATGCCAAGCTAAGAAGAGGTGGACGCCCACTGACTTGGCCACAGCCCTACCGGCCTCTCCCCACCTCGAATCTGCAGAAGCGACATTGCGGTGTGTCCTGCAGCCAGCAACCTCAAGAAACCGAGAACCTGCCCTGCTTTCCACAGAAAAGACTATCGCCCATGAGCACCGGATTTGCTCACCACAGACTCTGACTCCAGCCGAATCCGGGAGTTTGCACCACTCTCCACCCGAAGCCCACGGCCCGAGTTCGAGTGACTGAACACCACGAGGAGGTCTACCGACGTTCCTGACCCGAGATCTGGTGATCTTTGACCTGCCTCAAATCTCCCAGCGAGGCCTGCAGCCTCTTTCTAGAGGGTCCGCCGACCGCGTCCGGAGCTGGTAAGGAAAACCCAATGCCCAAAGAAAACCCTGCACCCGAAGCCCCTCGGCCTTATGTGGCCCAACTAACAATATCCCATCATCCCCAGGCATCCCAGCTTACCTCTCCAACCAGTGGTCACCTCCAGAGAATCCTCGTCCCCAAGCCTGCAGTCTTTGTTGAAACCGGAGAATCCCCATTGAAATCAACAGGACACCGACCCCAAAACAGCACCCTGCACCCAGCCGCACCCAGCCTAACACCAGGAGCTTTGTTCACACAACCTTGTGGCCTGCTCGTGAGCAGCCACCAACCGAATGCCCCTTTTGGATAAAATTGGGCCTCAGCACTTTGCACCCAGCCGCCATAGTGGCGCTGAGGGTGTTTTGAGCGTGCATCCTTGGACCCTGGGGGAACGCTTGTTCTAACCCCAGAACCTCCACCCCAGAGACCGATTACTTACCTCATAACCGATATTTTCATTTCATCATCAACAAAGTTTATTACGATCACACAGATCCTAAAAAGTATACAGCACAGATTGCTTGTCCTTTAAAAAAGATAGATTAACAATACAATTAAAAGGTATATTTAAAAAGAAAATCTATAGAAACATTTATACAAATTCAGAATTAAAAGGGCCCCCAAAACATTTGAAAAAGTGCATGTGCAGAAGCCGCCAAATGTATAATGAAAATTACGGTGCGAAGATCTCATATTTACGCAGCCATTAGTGAACAGTTAAATAAAATTCAAGTCTAGCAACATTTTTCAAGACGAGTTGTCTCCCGTACATATTTTCCTACGCCTAATCCAAAGGGCATGCCAGAATCTAGCAAGACCAAATACAGTAGATTGACGAGTGTCAGTACACAAAAAAAGTAGTACCTCTAGGTAATGCCCCCGTCCCGCTAGAAAACATAGTGGGACAATCCATTTTTATCTCAAGGGCTGGTAGTTTGGGCAAAAAAAGAGTAGATGGAGTATGGATTCTGGACTACCTTGGCATGCAGGACAAAGATCAACCAAGTCATTATTGCTAGACTATTTTGAACAAAACAGTTTAGTGGGAAGAGATTTGTAGCGAAACTGCAGAAAGAGTTTCTGTGCCATCGGCGGGACAATTACGTCGATGGTTGGCTCAAAGAGTGGAGTTGAACGGTATGAAAACCTGCAAAACTACAACTGTACAAAATTGATTTTACTTACCTTTTCTCTAGGAAATACCCCAGGATGATTTCTGGGCATATCACATTGAGTAGAAAAACTTAATAAGTAATCCAAAAAGTTACAAAAAAGTAATCTATACCTTAATTTCGAATGCTTGCCTTGACTGCATTTCAAACAACTGCATTTGAACTTGCATTCAATTGTAAACACTGCATAAGATTTTGCAAAGCATTCCTTTCACTTACTTGTGCCAGACTTGGCGTGGTTCTACAAATAAAATAACTTAACAATATTTTTATACAAACACATTGGTCTGAGTTCAGTCTTTGAGTGTATGACATCATTTGCTGATTGAGTGTGTACAACAAATTCTTAACACTACCTTCTGATAAAGCCTTACTGCTCGCTCACTCTACCACAAATTGAGAGTAAGGTGCTATATACTTTTATCTCTGCCTACCTTTGGGGTTCCACTGGACTCTGTTCACACTATACCTCATTTTGGTATCGTATATACAGAGCCAGCTTACTACATTGGTGGATCAGTGGTGGGATATACAACTTTGCATTTGTGATGTAACTCGGTTACCACCTGATCACATGACAAAACTCTTAAATTGCCTTTAGAATTCTGAGTTTTGAATTGACATTTGTTTTCCCCAAAATTAGTAAAAGTCTTGTTAGGGCCTTGGTGAAGTCCCTTTAGAATTTTAGAAAAATAAATGTTCACTTTAGCTAGGGATAAGAGGGGTTAGAAGTTTTTTTAATAATGTCTCAACAAAAATCCAGCTGTTAGTGAAGATAACCACAATGGCATAGAGGACCAGGTTGAGGAGCTCAACCTCACGCCTTATCTCCACTTAGAATTTATGGACTGAAGGTCTCTATGTAAACTTAAAAATATAATCATGGGGCCCCATCCCTCCAAACAAAATCTCCAGGGGCTGTTGGCTGGGTATGCTGAGGATCACCTGTCTGAGAATGGTGAAGACCTCTCAGATGAAGAAGTAGAGGGAAGAGATGAGGATAACTACTGTCCCCCACTTCATAGGGAGAGAAGGGCCCCGACTCCAAACAAACTACTCAGCACCTAGAGCCCACACAGGTGGATCGGGTGCTGCTGAAGACATCAAGGGCAGCCTCAATGAGGAGGACAACCTTTTAGCAAGGTTGACCAAAACATTGGATCTAGAGACCAGCATCCTGGCTCTAGAGAAAGAGAGAGTAGAGATGGGCTTAGCTCCCATCAATGGTGGTAGCAATTAACTAAATAAGGATAAAGAGCAATCTTATGATCCTAAAATCCCCAAAGGGATTGTCCCTAAATATGAAGAGGGTGATGATATCACAAAATGGCTCACAAAACCCCAAACCAATCCTTGATTGACTTTGTTGACTACTCAATTAAGCCACTAGATGGTTGGTTAACTGGAAATATGTGCATGATTTCCATGGACTTTAAAATGTGTTCTTGAAAGAACATATTTTAAGTAATTGCACTAATGAGTTACATCAGCATTTGGTAGACCGAGGTCTAATTTCTCCCCAAGTATCGGAAAAGAAGGCAGACCGCTGGGTCAAGACAAGGTGATAAAAACAACCACTGGGGGTGAGCAAAGAAAAGGGGTTACAAAACCTCCCCAGGGGAATGGGGGTGAGAACTCTCAAGATACAAAGCTAGAGTCTTCAAAAGGGCTCCAAAAACCTGCACATAGGGGTGGGTCCCAAAACTCTTCGTAGTCCAATAATAGGTACAAGGGAAAGGACTTTGATCCCCCAAAGGCCTGGTGTAACAACTGTAAGAAGTTGGGACACTGAACTGGAGATGCTACTTGTCCTAACAAGAAGCCCTGTAGTCCTCCTACAGCTAATCCTGGTGTAGTCAGTCTCCAGATGGGTTCAACAGTGTGCCAAGAGCAAATCAGGTTACACACCAAAGCAGTTCTAGTCACTGAGGGTGAAGTTGAGTTTGCCACTTTTGCTGTGTGGCCACTCAACTTAAAGAAGTATTAGCAATACCCCTGGATCAATGGGACTAGAATAGAAGCCACGAGGGATACAGGTGCCAGTGTCACTATGCTGAGCGATACACTGGTTTCCCCAGAGCAATACCGGATTAGGAAAACTTACCCAGTCGCCAATCCTGACAGTGTTACCACTAACCATGCCATGGCTATGTTGACATTAGACTGGGGGCAAGGGGGGTTCCTGGCCTGAAACAGGTAGTGGTCTAGACTAGAGCACAGAGCCGAAAGCAGGGTGAACAAGAAGTGTTGGAGCCTGAAAGAATGGCCCAACCGTTCACAAGGAAAGGTAAGAAGACTGGGAAACCAGCTTCTGTACAGCAAAAGGATCCCGAACCCTCTCCTCAGGGAGAGGACTTGGACACTGCAGAAGGAACTGAGCCTATGGAATGTCCAACGCTTGAAAGCCTGAGGCAGCAAGCTGCTGCACAGGAAAGGGGAGCTGTCAGTGGCACCCACACAGTCTATTGGGAGGAGGGACTACTGTACACTGAGGAAAGAGATCCCAACCCTGGAGCCACCAGGAGAGTGGTAGTGCCTCAGAAGTAAAGGGAGTTCTTACTCACCTTTGCTCATAACATCCCTCTAGCCAGACATCTGGCCCAAACCCGAAACCTGGGAAAGGCTAGTTAGCCACTTTTACTGGCCACAGATGTTTCAGAAGGTAAAGGAGTTTATCAGCTCCTGTGTCACCTATTAGGCCAGTGGCAAAACAGGTGCCTAACCCAAAGGCCCCCTTGATTCCACTAATGGTGGTTGGGGTTCCATTTGAAAGGGTAGGTGTGGACATAGTGGGTCCACTTGAACCTCCCACAGCATCAGGAAACATATTTATAATAGTGGTAGTGGATCATGCCACTAGGTATCCTGAGGCAATTCCACTTAGGACTACTACAGCTCCTGCAGTAGCCAAGGCCCTCATTGGTGTCTTCATTAGGGTAGGGTTTCTTAAGGAGTTGGTTTCAGACAGAGGGTCAAACTTCACGTCTGCTTACCTAAAACACAGGGGGAAAGAGTGTGGAGTGCAGTACAAGTTTACTACACCCTATCCCCCAATAACCAATGGTCATGTTGAGAGGTTTAACAAGACATTGAAAATCATGAATATCGGGCTCCCTAATCTTCCAAAAATCTCGAGGCCAGCCAGGAGCACCAGAAGCACTGGTAGGACCAAAAAGCTGCACTAGTAGAATTTCAAGCAGGGCAAAAGGTGTGGGTCTTGAAGCCAGTGGCACCAAGGGCTCACCAGGACAGGTGTATTGGCACTTACCCGATCTTAGAAAAGAAAAGTGAGGTCACCTACTTGGTGGACCTAGGCACAAGCAGGGCACCCAAAAGGGTGATCCATGTGAACCGCCTTAAGCTTTTACATGAGAGAGCTGACATCACCATGTTGATGGTGACTGATTAGGATCAGGAGACAGAGTGAACCTCTCCCTGACCTCCTCTCTTACAGCCCCAAAGATGGGTAAGTGGATGGAGTGGTCTACTCAGACACTGTCTCTACCCAACAGCAGGTTGATTGCAAGAAAGTCTTGCAAAAGTATGCTAAGCACTTTTCCTTGACCCCTGGTCAGACAAACTGGTGTACTCATGATGTGGACACTGGTGACAGTGTACCTGTCAAGAAAAAAATCTATCGACAGTCTGATCAAGTCATAGAAAGCATCAGAGCTGAAGTCGGCAAGATGCTAGAGTTAGGGGTTACAGAACCCTCTGAGAGCCCCGTGGCCAGCCCAGTGGTTCTAGTCCCCAAACCTCCTCCACAGGGTGGAAAGAGAGAAATTAGGTTCTGTGTGGACTATAGAGGGCTCAACTCTGTCACCAAGACAGATATTCACCCTATCCCAAGAGCTGATGAATCAATAGATAAGTTAGGTGCAGCCAATTTTCTAAGTACCTTTGACTTAACTGCAGGGTACTGGCAGATTGGCATGGCACCAGGAGCAAACGAAAAGACAGCATTGTCCAGACCTGATGGGCATTATCAGTTTACTGTTATGCCTTTTGGTTTAATGAATGCCCCTGCCACCTTGCAAAGGTTGGTGAATCAAGTTCTTGCTTGATTGGAGACCTTTAGCGCAGCATAGCTGGATGATATTGCTGTCTTTGGCTCCACCTGGCAGGATCACCTGATCCACCTGGGTAGGTTTTAAAAAGCCCTGAAAACTGCAGGCCTAACTATAAAGGCATCCAAATGCCAGATAGGGCAGGAAACTGTGGTATACTTGGACCACCTTATTGGTGGAGGCCAAGTGCAACACTTAAAGCCCAAGATCCAGGCCATCGTGGACGGGCAGCTCCAACAACCCAGAAGCAAGTCAGGGCATTCCTTGGCTTGACTGGGTACTACAGGAGGTTTGTGAAAGGATATGGGACCATTGTGACTCCACTCACAGAACTTACCTCCAAGAAGATGCCCATAAAGGAAATCTGGACAGTTAGCTGTCAAAAGGCGTTTGACACCCGGAAAGAGGCAATGTGCTCAGCACCAATTCTCAAAGCGCCAGACTATACCAAGCAGTTCATAGTGCAGACTGATGCCTCTGAGCTAGGGATAGGAGCAGTCCTACCCCAGACCTATGATGAAGGCCAAGACCAACCTGTTGCTTTTATAAGTAGGAGGTTACTCCCCAGGGAGCAGCGATGGAGTACCATTGAGAGGGAGGCCTTTGCTATGGTTTGGTCCCTGAAGAAGTTGAGACCATACCTGTTTGGTACTCACTTACTAGTGCAAAGTAACCACAGACCTCTCAAATGGCTAATGCTGATGAAAGATGAAAATCCTAAACTTTTGAGGTGGTCTATCTCCCTGGGGGCGGGTTGTGTAGGAAAGTGCTCTCTTTTTGCATGGTTGCCCCCACTTTTTGCTAAACTGCTGATGTGCTTTGACAGAGTGTGCCCTAGGTTCCTGCCAAACGGGTACCCAGGCCTATGTCCTTTCCCTAAACTGCATTGAAAACAAACCCAATTGGCTCTCTTTGGCCACTGGTCAGTTTCTTGTAAATGGTATCACGGGTACCAAGGGCACTGCGGCCAGGGAAGGCCTCTAAGAGCTGCAGCACTTATCGTGCCACTCTTAGAGGTCCTGTACCTTTACGCACACACACTGCCTCTGCAGGCTGCGAGTTTTGGTGCAGAACAAAGTGAAGAGTCAACATGGCACACATTCCTGTCTGCCATGCCTACAACCCACTGCCCTGCCATAGGTCAGCCACCCCTCTAGCTGGGTGCACTGTACCAGTGGTGAGGGTACAGGTGCATGAGCCCTGTACCCCTACAGTGTCGAGACTAATTCTTAGACATTGTAAGTACAGTAATGCCATTCAGAGTATATGGTGCTGGGAGTATGTCATTACCAACTCCACAGGACCATAATGGCTTTACTGAAAACTGGGAAGTTTGGTATCATACCTCTCAGCAAATTAAACCCACACTGATGCCAGTGTGGGATTTGATGAAAAATGCACACAGAGGGAATCTCAGAGATGCACCCTGAAAAATGACCTAACACTAATGTCCAGGCTGAGTGGCTGCTTGTCAGCTGCCACCACCAGACATGTTTCTGGACCCCTTGGTCGGGAGCCTGCTGCTCTTGGGGTTCTGAAACCAAGCACTTCCTGGGACGAGGTGCCAAACCTCCTCCCCTAGGATGGCCATGGTCCCCGAAGGGGAAGCTTCACAGGCTTGCCGTCTTTGTGAGCTTCCCCAGGTCTTTTGTTGTACCAGGCTTGCTTGGTTCAAGGAAATAAATACAACTAAAGAATGTTTTTATACAAATCAAATTGGTCTGAGTTCAGTCTTTGAGTGTGTGACATCATTTGCTGATTCAGTGTGTACCACAAATGCTTAACACTACCCTCTATTAAAGCCTTACTGCTCACCCCTGCTACCACAAATAGAGAGTAAGGTATTATCTACTTTTACCTCTGCCTACATTTGGGGTTCCACTGGACTCTGTGCACACTATACCTCATTTTGGATAGTATATACATAGCCAGCTTCCTACAGCCGTTTTGAAGCATTTTGGGAAGAAAAAATCCTCGAATGTAGTAAACAAAAAAAAACACAATCACTCTTGTCAGAAGACGTCGAATGGAAGTCAAATAATGCCTAAAAGACTAGATTTTGAAGGACAAAAAAGTGAGTTAAAAAACCTCACATTCTCAAAGATCCATCTTGCAGGAGTTAAAAAAAAAACAGAACTGAGTGGGGAGGCAAACTGCCAATACAATGCATCAAGGGTAGAAGAACCTCGAGGTGTTCTTAAAGGAACAGGAGTCCTTGTAACTCTGATTGCAATAGAAGTATATCAGGTTCCATTTTCCTTCCTCTCTCCACATTTGTACCCTGCCTTTACCACAGAGATGCTCCAATATAGTTTTTATAATGTTGCCAAGATGAATCTGCATCGCTATTGCAGAAAATCCACTGCTGGTAGAATGTTACAGGGTGCCATTAATGGAGTAGTTTTGCACTGTGTGAAATAGTAAATGAACAAAATATCTATGGTACAGTGCTCTGGGACCACACAGACAGCGGCTGATCATCTAAGCATCAATGACTGTCAATGAAGATCTTAAGATGTGGAAGCAAAATCTTTCTTACCATACTCTAAAAACGTGGCTGTTTAATCTATAAACTGGAGGACAGTAGCGAGCGTCAGGACACCCCAGGGTAACCGTTGCGCTGTACAAATTTCTCTAACATAACAGAGCATAGCATGACAAATAAGCATTCGTTTGTAGTGTGTAGTGCTGTTGACCACATGCTTTCCATACTTCTGCCATTTATTGTTGGACTCTTAACAGAATCCCGTCACTCCATAGCGCCTGAGCACCAACTTCCTGTTAGATTGTTTTCAGCACAGCACGAGAGTGATCGTGAAAGGAAGTTAGTTAATAGAAGAAATCTATTATGAGAACCAACCGTGGCAGGGGAGGAGGGTGGTTGCATGTGCATTTACAGTAATGTACACTACAAAAAGATGCATACATGGTAATAAACATTTTCAGTTCGTATTTGTGTTGTTTGTTCTGGGCCAGCAATATTACATATTGCAGCTTGTTGTTTACCACAACAATAAGCTCAATTTTTAACATGAGCCAAGCTGTACGTGGCAAGTCAATCCCCTTTTTTTGGAAATGTATAAAACACAAATTATGGCGATCTGCGAGTTATGGGAAGTGCATCTGGAGCTAATCTGACTGTTGAGGAGCATTATAGGTGGAGGGAAATAACTTCTGTAGGCGTCATCTCTCACTTCTTCATTCATCTTCACACTATTTTTGCCACAAATAACTTGGCCTGGCGTTATCTGGAGTATGTTGCCAAGCAGGGATCTCTTCTGTTATGGCTCTCTGTCTGGAATAATCCCCAGGCTACTTTAAACCACACAATAAATAGAGATTGATTATGTGGTCATTACGGAATAAAAGTACCATGGCTGGCCTATGTTAAAAAGAGCTTTGGGGTATTGGGCAGACCAGTTTTGTCTACACAACCAATGACTACAAAGGATAAAATGGCTGGTAATGGACATTCGGGGAGTGCAGGTGTCAGCTAACGAAAAATGCTGAATTAAGAAACCCATTAGTGGAACAATACATACTCCATTCAAATGCTGGGCTAGTGCCTTTTTTTATTCTAGTACGCAGTAGCTCGGAGAGGGCCCTGCTATTAAGAGTCAGAGCTGGCAACATTATTCATCTTTTCTGTGATGGTTTTTCAGCCCAAACTATTCTGTATCAATTTTCGATAACACTTTTAAGGGAGTATAAATGTATTCAATGCAGAGTAGCTCTTCGATTTCTGCAATTGTTACCTAATGAGGATGCATACTTTAGAGTATGGTGTTTTTTTGTTTAAATAAACTGAATACTGTAAATGTATGAATTTTAAATAATCATCTTTACTATTACTGTTTTACTGATTTACATTAATATACAGTATAATGAGTTAGTGTTTATTTGTATTAACACTTTTATGATTACTGTTTTACTGAAGTACAAACTTATTTATGTGCTTTTATGATTGTCTTGGACTTTCAAATAAGGCGGATGATAACTTTGGTCAAACAAGCCTTCCATGCAGTTCCATCTGTAGAAATCTAATCCCAGTCCCTCTTAGTTTTCCAATCCTATGTCTACAATTTAGCTCGTCCAGATGGTCTCGGTCTGTAACCTGTATACACTGCGTTACCCAGAGCAAATCCTTGCATCTCCAAAGCCAGTGACTACGCCTCCCAGTATGGCTGTGTGAGGATCTTGCGCAGTTCTTCTTAAATAAGATTGAGATTATTTTTAATTCCCTTGAAGGGCATGTCAGGGAAAACCTGCCAGAGGGTAGGTCTGTAACTTTAACAGCCGAACTGATAGTAGATAAGATGCTGCACTTCTCCCCGGTGACCTCTGAGGAGATCAGACTTTTGCTATTAGGAACTAAATTGGGCTCCCCACGGGACCCATGCCCGGCCACTGTGGCCAAATTAGCCTCGGCTCCTATAGCCTCAACTCTAGCCACGCTGTTCAACAACATGTTTATGACAGGGGTTTTCCCGTCCAGCTGGAAATTGGCCCCAATCCTTCCATTGTTGAAAAACCCAAATCTAGACATCACCGATCCAAATAATTATCGTCCTAGTGCCAGACTACCACTACCGGCCAAACTAATAGAACAAGCATTTGCAATGCAATAGGTCTCGCAATTGTGAGAGTTTGAGCTATTGGCATTGTAAATGGCAATGCCTTTTATTTACGTTTTAAAATCCAACACATAAATAAAAGTCAGTGCCATTTACAATGCCAATGGCTCAAACTCTAACAACTGCAAGACCTATTGCATTGCAAATGCTTGTTTAAAGAGTGCCTGCACTTCAGGAGCCTGAAGTAGAAGGACACTGGCAACCGGAAGCAGTACTTGGCCCAGTATCAATGGCAGCACAACAGGACGAAGATTATACTCCCAGGAGGAAGAGAAGTGAGGAGGAGGAGCTGAGGAATAGGCAGCAAAGAAACGTGAATGACGTGGGAGCCAGCCAATGGCAAGTAAAGGTAAGTAATGGGCGAGCACTAGGCCCCTTTCACTTTTTTTTTTTTTTAAAGTACAAGAGATTTTTGAAGCACAGCACAAGCGTGGTGAAGAAGACTGAGGCGAGCAGGAAGTGCAGAGCAAAAATTTAAGAAACAAGAGTATGGGATGGTGAGGGGAAGTAATGGAGTATGCGGTTTTGACATGGGTTCATAGTGCAGTGGTTTTACATAAACCTACTATAAAGTTCTGGCAAGGTCAATAAGAGGCCTTTGGCAAAGAGCTACAAGCAGTCTGTAACGAAACCTAAACAATTTGGGGCTAAATATTCACATCTGCGGAAAGCTAGATCTTTTAGGCAGCTGCAATTATTGCATGACATAATGGTTATCTGATTTCATGATGCAGAGCGCGAACGCAAAACTCACTGCCACTGTACACGTTTATAGAAATGTACAAACTACAGATGTAGAGTAAAAGAAAACAAAATGAAGGGGCATCATTTCCATCACTAAACAGAATGCTGGAAGAAGCAGCACACTGACAACTGATTGCGACTTGGCTGCCTTAGTTGGCACACGCTGGTTAAACATAGGAGTAGAAAGTTTATGACCAAGTGCCATGTCACAGGTTTAATTCTCTGGTGTCCAACTTAGTTCTAGAGGGGCTGGCTCAAAGCCAAATCATCCGGATACAGGGCCAAATTAAACTTTGGAAATCTTTTAAACAGTTGTTGGTTACTCGGAAAGGCTGGAACAGATGCCCCGGATCACACTACTATATGAAATAAACCTTTCGGTAAATACAACTTTCAAGAAAACTGTCCAGAAGTAACCAAAAGCCTTCCATAATCAAGTTAGAAACCAGACTTTACTCTAAGGTAAAAACGACCCAGTCACATCTTCCAGTCATATCAAAGCAGACACGCAGCACAAGTGCTAGCAAACAAAACTGCAGCTTTCTTTAGCTGTGCTATTAATATTTTAATTTTTGCTGCCATAAATGTACAGTCTCAATATTAAAATTAACTATTAGGCTTAAGTAAAGGAAATAACTTATTAGGAATCACAATGAAAAAACATCCCAAGTAAACTTCTAAACCTCAGTTTCCCTTCTGCTAGCAAGGGACCTCACGTACGCAGCTTCCTCTAGGTTTGTTAGTTTAGAGCTGCAACCACTTTAGAAAGCAATTACGCAGCTTCCTCTAGGTTTGTTAGTTTAGAGCTGCAACCACTTTAGAAAGCAATTACCAGGCGCAAGTTTTTTTTGCCCCGTCATGGTTTCACTCTGCTGCGCAGGAAGTTGCTTTGGCGCACTCCGCCGCCTCCTCCTGCCGGGCTCTGGCGCGCCTCGCGCTCCGCCGGTTCGCGGCAGCAGCCGGCTGGTCAGGTGTGGCTCTCTTTAATAAACCGCGAGAGAGAGCGGCCGCGCCTACACGTCTGTCTTCGGACTCGTCCCTAATCAAGGCGCCTGTTTTCACTCAGCTGTCCGTGAGCCCACAGCTCGGCTTAACAACTCGCATGAAAATGAATTACACGCGTCCCCAGACACATGTAAATAAAACAAGCAATCAGTGCATAGATGCTGTCTGCAGGCGCGTGGGACGTCAATGATTGCTATACAAAAATACTAGTGATGTTGGGATGTGCAGCCGGAAGTTAGGGTGCGTTACGACTCTCGTGGGGCGGGACTTCCGTTTTCCATGGGAAGCCCGCGCCTACGGAGGGATTGGCAGAGAAGCAGTACTGACGCGGGGCTCCCATGCCCAAGGGAGAGCCCTGCGATGGCTGCAGAAGTGGTGGCGCTGATGCGGTGAGTGGGAAGTGGGGCGGGAGGGCAATGTACGTGTGTGTGTATGTGTGCGTGCGTGTGAGCCCGTGAGTGGTGGGGGAGAGGGGTGCGTGCCCTGGCGGGGGTGGGGGGGGGGATTTGAGGGGGAGTGTGTGCGCGTGGGAATGTGTGTGCGCATGCGTGACTTTGCCTGTGTGTGATTGCGAGAGCATGTGAATGGCAGGCAGGGGAAGTGCACGGCGCCGTGTGCGCCCTCGAGGAGGAATCTGAGACAGCAGAGGCGCGTCCCCGAACGCTGTCTCAGATTCCTCCGAACACGCCGACAAAAGGTCCTTCGCTACGCTCGACCTAAAAAGCTATGAATAGACAGCTTCGCGTATTCCTGGGAGCCACACAAGCCCTTGACCCGTCCCAACACGATTTTAGAACAGGTCATAGCACCGAATCCGCTTTAATTAAAGCGACGGAGGAAATTAGGAAAGTGATGGATGTCGGGGGGAGAGCGGCTCTGGTCTTGTTGGATCTATCAGCAGCCTTGGATACGGTCCACCACGAGATTCTGGTGGAGCGTTTGGAGGCCTGCGGGATTCAAGGGAAAGCACTAAACATCTTAAAAGCTTTCCTCACGGACAGAGTCCAGGTCGTGGCACTGGGGGAGTTCGAATCTAAACCGTTCGTGTTGCCCTGTGGGGTCCCCCAGGATCCTCCCTGAGTCCTACCCTTTTTAACGTTTACGTCTCCTCATTGGCTCCAATTATTCGATCATTTGGGTTTGAATTGACATCGCATGCGGATGACACGCAAATTGTGGTGTCACTGCTACCGGGCAAAGAGGAAGGTGTTGCCCGTAAATTCCAGGAATGTATGCTGGCGGTTGGCAATTGGATGGCCCAAAACTGTCTTAAATTGAATTAGGCTAAAACCGAAGTTATACTGTTCGGATCTAGAGATAACTTTTGAAACCAGAACTGGTGGCCTAATGGGATGGGCACACCCCCCTCTCCAGTCACGAAGGTCAAGAATCTAGGGGTCCTGATCGACGATCAGCTCACGTTCAGACCCCAGTCAATGCTTTGATTTCATCCATCCATTTCATTTTGAAATCTATCCGGAAGGTCCTTCCATTCTTACCCGATGGCTGTAAGAAGACAGTGGTGACTTCCCTGGTTTTGTCCCGCCTGGACTATTGCAATAGCTTGCTTCTCAACGCTCAACAGGGCTTCTGAATAAATTACAGGCTTTGCAAAATGCATCAGCCCGACTCATCTCAGGTTTACCTAAGTTCGCTTCCGTCTCTCAAGAATTAGTAAAACTGCATTGGCTTCCAGTACGGAGGGAATCTCTTTTAAGGCCTTGTGTATAGTCTTTAAAGCCCTCAGAGGAATCAGCCCGTCTTTTCTAAAGCAGTACTTCCACTGGTATAGGCCTGGAAGGCAGCTTAGGTCATCTAACATGGGCTTGATCGTAGCCCCTCGGAAGGCGCGATGGGGAGGCAGGAGTTTCATCCTGGGGGCAGCCAGGGTCTGGAACGCCCTGCCTTTGGGTCTCAGACAAATGACTGACCTGATGGCCTTTCGCAAAGGCGTGAAAACCTGGCTTTTCGCACATTAAACATTTCAGGCAGGGGCATGGGGAGCTCTCACTTCTGCGCCAGGACACCGTTTGGTAACAGTGCGCTTTATAAATGTTATAAATAAATAAATAAATAAATAAATAAATAAAGAAGACTGCTACCAGTAAGAAAACTGCCTAATCCTGAGATCTATGTGGTATCTGGGTCTCGACAGTCACGGCAGAGGCAAGGCAGTCTTATTGCTTTGAAGAAGAAAACGTGAATACCAATGTGGATGAAGTAGTAGTAATTGAATATGAATGTGGCAATAGGGAGAAATGTCCCCAATTTACAAGTTGCGAACATGTCCCCTGCACTTTGGTCTACCAACATAAAGACGGGATATCAGTTTACTCTTCATCATCCTCCTGCTATCTGTCCCATGGTAAACAGCTCTTAAAAACTACTCACTTGCGTTTCCTCGTTCGTCCTCTGTCACCAGCAGGAAACCTGGTTTGTTATCTTTAAATCTCTGTGATATTTCAAAAGCAGTATCCTCATCACCTGAAAAAAAGACAGAATTATGGGAACAATTCTATTAAATCTAAATAAAACACCATTTAGAAGTGTACAACAAAATAAGAGAGAAGCATTCTTACATTAGCAGAAAAAAACATACAAAAAGGTTCTATTATCCCTCAATAATATCAATATTCAGAGTCACACAACTTGTTACTCAGTACATCAAGATGTCATAGACAAGTGTCATTCTTTGTTTCTAGCTTGAATATGATACCAAGGACATGGAAACAACTGTGTTTAATCCCTAAACAGAGAGACTTCTTCAGGGCATAAATTGTAATTAAAAAATCAACAGAAATGAATTAGGTAGTTTACTGTGATTTATTCATCCCTGCGATTCTCATTCAAGTGTGTCATGGTAAGGTGGTGGCCCATGTGGAGTTGCCTACAGGCATGTCCGCTGAGTCAAACGTAAATTTCAGGCAAGCATTGGCAATTGTCTTGCCATCCTGTAGAGCTGTGTTCGCCTTCTTTTTGTACGCCTCTAGCAGGTTTTCCATGAGCCCCTCCATTTCATTTGCTCTTGTGTGCTCTTGCCACAATGAGGGAGGCAGCTGGCAAGTTCCCCCAATGTAGAAAGGGTCTTTCGAGGTGAAGCAATACTTCTTTTTTGGTGTTATGGTCTTGGATGCAGCTGGTTTTTTAAACATCTTTCTGCGCCGGTACCCCACACAAGGTAGCATTGGGAGGAACAAAACAAAACGAGGCCATACCCAAAAGACCAACCAAAGATAAGGCCAGCCTAATATCTGACAAGGTAGCAAACAACTCCACCAGAGTCATACAAAAAAGCACTAAAGATACACAAAAGGTTGTTACCCCTCCGAACACGGGCAAAATCAACAAACAAACAATTACTGAAACTAACAAACCACCCTTTGGACCCCCACAAACATGTCAAGGAAATAACGCCCAAACTCCCAAAGCGTCCTCTAAGACTAATCCGACCCCAATTGCAACCAAAGAAAATAAATCAGCCACCCGCTTCAGGACTATTAACCTTCCGCCTGAAGCCTTACCCTTTGTAGTTGTCTTAACAGGAGTCCCACCTTTAAGAGAGGGCAAAAGGGAAACACAAGTAGAGCTAAAAAACAAATGTGCGCAGTGGCTACAAACACACAGACCACTACCCCCCAACATTCACGGGGAGATTCTCTCAGTACGAAGGGGGGAGTGGATCGGTAATGGCACAAAGACTATAGCAGGGGACATAATCACGATAAACTTCAGAGACATTGCAGCAGTTAACTTTATCTGCAATGCCCCCCCTAGCTATACCCACTCCCAAATCCACCCGGTACACCTATCCTACTTTTACCCATTTGCACCTCATAGACCCCTGCAGAGCAAGAGACCACCGACGATCTGAGTGCCTCAAATGGTCCCCCAATACAGACTACCCCAGTGGCAAAGGCCATATCATGTGACCCCAAACTACGACCCTTTCCTTATGCAGCACACACACTGGAACAGGTTTAGCGTACTTGAAGAGGTTGACTGACAGGGACGGGAAGTACAACCCCCCAACCACATAAGGCTGAAAGTGATAAGTCCACTCTTAACAGGAAGGAGCACGGGGGCGGAAAACAGATTAGAACCCGCGCCCCGCAAAGGAGGTAGCAATAATAGAAGTAGAGGAAAAGGCGACCCGTTAAAATCCCCAAAACACAGGTCAACTATCACACTGAGCAGACCAGCTATCCTTTGTAGCTCACAACCCAGCCCCGACACATCATATAAAGTGGAAAAACAGGCAGTGCTCCCATTAAGAGACCTAACAGGAACTTTAAAGGAAAACAATTATGAAAACTTACAAGTCGTATCCTGGAATATAGCAGGATTAGCGGCCAAATTTGAATCCCAAGAATGGCTCAGCTACATAAATAAATACCAAATCATATGCCTGCAAGAAACATGGGTCACCGAACTAAACAACTATAGCCTTGAGGGCTACAAAAGTTTCTCAGTTCCGGCTAAAAAGGCATCCTCGGGGAGAGCTAGTGGGGGACTTGTAATATACGTCAACCTAGACATCCAGGGCACCTGGTCAAACATCAACTGGGCTTCACATAACCTCCAAGTACTAAGGTTTGACTCCACAAGACTAAACTTTTTTCTAGTCAACTGGTATAACGCTCCTGGCACGATGGAAAAGGGAACAGCCACAAACGAGCTTGATGCCTGCCTAGAAAATTTGCATTCCTCAAATAAGACACCAAACCGCCAAAGTTTAATACTTACAGGGGATTTTAATTGCCACCTTTGTGATAAACTAAAACCTTTTAACAAAGACTGGTCAAGATGCACATTAATGAAAGGCCCGCATTTTACTCACTCAAAAGAGGGATGGGTCCTGGAGAGACTAACTAAAAGGCATAACCTGATTCAAACACTAGATCTTGTTGTGCTGGGTGAAAAAGGAGAACTAACCCCAACATACAAAGGAAGAGGTTGCCATTCTTACATTGACTTTATTCTAGTCTCCCCTTTATTAAAAAGATATATTAGTAAAACTATAATAGACACAAGCATCTTTAGTGACCATAATCCGGTCATTATCACAATAGAAGGCTTCGATTTTAATCCGGGTTCAAAGAGATCTGACACCATAGAAAAAGCAGTGGACCAAGGAAGAAGAATCAAATGGGCCAGGATTGATGGGGATAGATTCTATAAAAGTCTGATAGCAGAGGGTTCAGAAGCAATAAACATATGCCTTGACCCAAGCGCGGATGGAGCTTTGGTGGTCAGGGCATTTGAAGAAATTGCATCCCATGTAAACAATCTCTTAAAGTCTACTGGGGCTAACAAAGTGCCCTCAAATCCACGTTGGTTTGAGCCGATCTGTACTAAGGCTCTAAAAAAACTGAAAGTCAGCCTCCATGCAAAACCAAGGGACAAGATCATGATCGCACAGAATAGGGCTGAATACAAAAAAGCACTGAAGAAGCGTAAACTAAGCTTACAAAGTCAAGCCTGGGAGGACCTATGGGACGCCGCTGAAAGGAAAGACTCTACAAGTTTCTGGAAAGTTATTAACTCCCTATGTTTCCAGGATCAAGGGGCACCAAAAATAACGAACATCATCGTGCCGGAACAATGGCAGAATCACTTTCAGAGTCTATACAACCACTCAAGCCATTCAACCCAGGGGGATGTACCAAGGAGCTTTCAGCCGGCTAAAATGGACTTCTCCCTGAAAGAAGTTGAAATGGGAATCACAGGGCTCAGTAAAAATAAAGCACCCGGCCCGGATGGAATTCCACCTGACTTATTCTGAAGTAAACCCGAGCTGTGGGCCCCGCTGCTCACCAGGGTCTTGAACGAGGCAGTGGTGGCGGGACTGCCTCGTTCCTGGTCAACAGCGACCATAGTCCCTATTTACAAAAAAGGGAATCGCGACGACCCTCAATGCTACCGACCCATTTCACTAATTGATGTGACCGCAAAAGTATTGGGGCGAGTCATTCTACAGCGGTTACAAGATTGGGCCGAGGAGCACCAGGTCCTATCGGAAATTCAATATGGCTTCAGGGAGGGTAGATCAACCACCGACCAATGCTTGAACTTATATCTTCTGACAGCTAAATATACCATCGCTGGGAAGGGGTCCATTTATATGGGGTTTATGGATCTTTCAGCGGCTTTCGACCGCGTAAACAGAAGAAAGCTTTGGTCCATGCTGTCGGATCTAGGAGTGGACCAACCGCTAGTCGACACCCTGCAAAACCTCCACTGGAATACAACCGCAAGCGTGAGGTACACACAAGAGGGAAAAAAGACCGATCCCTTTGCTTGCACCAGTGGGGTAAGGCAGGGATGTATCCTCGCGCCCTTCCTTTTTTCCATATAAATCAATTCGCTGGAAAAAGATCTCCTCAAACTAAAGGTGGATTCACCCCAAATTGGTCATCGTGCAGTGCCCGTATTACTATACGCCGATGACGTGGCATTGCTTGCGAGAACCCCTTTAGGATTACAAAAGCTGATCGACGGCTTTGTTGGGTTCATGGACAAATTGGACCTATCAACAAACTTGGAAAAATCCTACATTATGTCATCAGGGCAACTGACAAAAGAGAACTTTACCTATCACATCGGGTCACACAAGATAGACCAGGTCAAGACCTTTTCATACCTGGGGGTATTGTTCGACAACCATATTAACTTTATACCTCTGGTAGAGAAACATTCAATGAAATTGGCAGCGTCTGTAGGAGCTATCATGGGGTATGGTCAAAGGCTAGGAAGATGGTCTTCAGAGCAAATACTGAACCTGTACAGGTCAATTTGCTGTGCAAAGGTATCCTATGGGGCAGAAGTGTGGGGCTTCATGGATAACAAAGCACAGCAAATACAGACAGAAGAAAATAAATTCTTGAGAAGAATTCTGAAAGTGCCCCAGAGCATACCGGCCTACATAATCCATGAAGAGGTGGGAGAACCCTTCATAGAAGACCGGAATAAAATTAAACCTCTCATGGCATGGGTCAAAGTATGGACCAACCCTGAGGCAGCCCTAACAAGACAAATTATACTGGATTGCCTCAAACGAGATAAAGGTTACACCATACCCTGGCTGAAGTATGTCAAGAACTCACTAGCGGAGATTGATTGCACAAACTTCTTCACATCCCCAGACTCCCTAACCATTGAGAGCAAAGCTCTGGTGAAAAAACTTTTTCCTGTACGGCTCCAGACATTAAGGGCTGAGAAAGAAAGTCATAAATCCATTATTGTATCTTATAGTGAACTTACAGCGAAGCAAGGAATGGAACCTTATTTGAGGGTCATGTATAATGCTCAGGACCGCTATGTCATGACCCGGTTCAGGCTGAATATGCTCCACCATCTTTTTGCGGTCCCGGCTGGGTTCACTCTCACAGTGGCAGAGAAGGGTACCTGCGGCTGCGACCACAGGTCTCCGCAGGATACCCTTCACTTTGTTTTATTGTGCCCGTTTTACACTGTACCAAGACGTAAGTTCCTGGTGGGGATTTTGAAAGACTTAAAGTTTAAACAAGCAAAATTGGCCCTGAAGTTCCTACAGGAAGCGGAAGACGCTTATACCCTTTTCTGCACTATAAACTTTATCCGTATGGCACTAAGGCTGAGGAACACCAGAGAATCTTGACTCTAACATTACCTGACCCCTTGGATAATTAATTTCTGCTCCCATAGCTTAATGAATTATGGTGTTAGAAAATTTTAACTTTTATAACTTTTTTAAAAGGAAAATCACCTTTTTTAAACATTTTTTGTGCGTGTATATTGTGTATGTGCTTTTATGGTGTCTTTTTAAGAACCGAATAAAGATTACAAATTGAAATTGAATTGGTTCCACTTCTGGTCAGGTAGAAGTGTTTTAATGAGAAAGCATGCCTCTGACTGCTCTTCTTCTAGCTGAACTCCAGTTATCTGAACCCCTCTTGATGACTGCGTTGAATGCAGTGTAGTCTGTTGGACCCGGGGTCACCGGTCCACCAAGGGTAGCCTGGCACAAGTGGAAAGGCCTAACTTCAAGGCATCTTGTCGTACGTGCGCCACACTCAACACAGCACCCCAGTGCACCTCCACCAAAAATGACACCACACCGTCTTATAAAAAATAGAAGTGCTTTATCAAAGTCCTTAAATTGGCTATATATTTCAGCAGTGTGTGTAACTTAACACAGTAAGCACTTTCACATTTGATTATCTGTTCCAATATGAGCATAACATTGCATTCAGTTAAGGTACATCTCTCAGCAAAGGTAATGAGTTTAAAAATTATATTCCATATTTCAAATCACAAAGTCCCTTAGCAGTTTAGAGAAGTTGAGCAGCAAAAATTCATTAAATGAAATATAGGCGAGCAATCATATCATTTTACCAACAACAGTGAATTCTAATAAAAGAAGGTTAAGCAGACAATTGCTCCATCAAAGTAAACATCCCGAAGCATTAAGATTAGGCAGTCGTATTACATCAAATAGCTTTTAACTTTAAGGTTTGACTAAGTCATTAGCTTCCACCTACTGCCAAATTATGTCCCTTCTCTTCCACGCTTGCTGGGCTCTTTGAGGAACAACACCGTTTGTAGGATTTCTTTCCACTTGAATTGGGCTCAGCCAGTCACAATTCCCCCTCCCCACCCTGCACCTTCATTGCTCCTTCCAGCAGGCCCCGACCGCCTCAAGCGTTAATCAAACTTTGGCCCCAGTTATGTAACGAAGTCAGTAGAGGCACTCCTGTCACCTGAGGCCCCACCCAACTCCAGGGATCTTACCGCTAATTGAGTGAGGAGTGGCCGGTGATTCTGCTGTCACCAACCCCGGCCACTCAAGGTTGAAACAGGTTGCAGGAAGTGAACATGGTGTCATGCGCTCTCCCTCCGGCCGACACAGAGCTCCCTTTTTCCTTCCTGGCGGGGTAGCCGGCGGCACTCACTACGCAGCTGACACGGGAAAGGCCGCGGCTGCCTAGCAACCCCACAACAATTCCCTGCCTCCTTTCCTCCACGCCGCCCTGACAGGAACCAGCTGGGTTGAAACTCCGTGGATGCTGAGCCCACCCCTTGACTTCCCCACTGAAGCGCCGAAGGCTGGACTGGAGCCTCACCAGTTCTCTGCGGAAATCACATGGGGCAGCTTCACAGCAGCGGCAGTCTCGGGGGCCCGAACAAAGGCAGGTCTTTCCTTTCTATTTATTCCGCTTTATGACGGGAAAGAGTAGTGCGCATAAAGCGCGAGGGGCACTTAGCCTCCAGTGGAGATTACGTTGTAGGGTTTTCCACTTTAGCAACGGCGAGGACCCAGGGGGGAAGTTTTCGTATTAGGTTTCCACACGTGGGTCTGCCACTAACAGTCCTTTTGTGAAGTGGGGGCAATTACTGCGGAGATCCTAAGAACACATTTAACCCAATTCACTTCTTAGTATGGGGGAAGCAGCAGCGCAGTTATCTTCAGGGGATTCCACTCACCACCTCTAAAACAGGCAATCTGAGGTCCCTCAGCAACCTGGCGATCTCGATGGTCAAACAGGGGCGGAAGAGTTCTGTTACTTCTCCCCACACTGGTTTCAGATGAAGACTTCCCGCAGGGTCAGGTCAACAGGCGGGGGTAGCATCAATAAGAAGGGGCAGCAGCCCCTGGAGGCAATCAAACCCCCTCAGTGCGCCAACCTCCTCACTCCACAGCCTGAACTCCTGCTTGGTCACCACTACACATAATGGCCGTCCAACATTCCGCCTTATATAGCCTGAGCCCAGAGTTACTAGAGTGGACCAGAAGGTTCTGGAACCCCTCATGTTACCCTATGGCCCAAGGCCATGAGGTAAATCTGGACAGGCCACCATTTTGTGTGAGAGCACCCCTATTTCTCCCATTTTAAATAGGAGCACCTGCGCCTCATCATTAATCAGTAATGATGGTGCGCCCGGAGTTTTTAAGCCAACACACAAGAAATACAGTGGACACAAAAAAAATCAGAGGCAGGAAGGGAGAAAAATAAGGAGGGACCACCCAAAGGGCTGACAGGTCTAACAATGTCATCCAGTGGTGAAGGTTTGGATGGATAGGATTCAAACCCTTCATCTGGTGAGTCTGCATAGATGTCCTGCCATGCATCTGTTGGCTCTCCCAATTTGTGAAATTTCTTATTGCTCCTTTTCCTCTTATTCGAAGAAGTCCTCTTTTATTTCTTCCTACCTTTCAAGGGTGATGGGGTTTTCCAACTCCTCCTCACTGCAATTCTGTATCTCTGGAGAGATTTCCTTTTCTTTCGGTCTTACTAGTGTAGGCTGCGCACATGCGCAGTCTCGCTGGCGAGATTTTATGTTTTTTAGGAGCTTTGACTAGCGGGCTTTAAGCCCCGCCCCTCTTTTCCATTGGCCAGCATCTAAAACTTCTAAACTGGCTCCCTTTTAGTTCAAATCTGTTTTATTTTGAACACAGCGTTAAGCCTACAACCTCGTGCCGAGGCCGGCCGCGTATGTGATAACTCTCGTGGGTCAGTGCCAGCTGGGACGGGGAAGGAGCTTTAACACAGCGCCTTGCCTACAACCCTCCAAGGAGGGCCGGCCGCGTGGCTTAGGGGTGCATTGCGCAGAGACTTGTCACATGTGAGAGTATGTCCGCTTTTGCGAGGAAGGCATGGGGCGTGCAACTAGCCCAACTGTCATAAACTGCCCAACAGGGCGCAACTGTCTCATAGAGAGACGAGGGCCAGAGCGGCAAGTAGGAGAAAAGGAGGTAGGAGAAACTAAAGAGCCTGAGGGTAGGCAGAGAAAGGGAGGAAGGGTGGTGGGCACGCACGGCCTGCTGGTGAGGAAGGCGCAGGGGGCGTGTGGTAGCATTAGCATCTGTAATGTGCATGGTGATCAAGGACACAGCCTGGCCGGGTCCGCAAGGACAATTGCATCTTCGAAGAGGTGCAGAGCGCGGAGTCTAGTGGGCATATGTCGCGCATATTCTATAGAGCAGAGGTGTCGCACTAAGGGCTCCCAAACCGCCTTGAAGCGTGTGTCCCGCGCCTGCAACCTTGCCGTGAGTAGCTCCATCGCCAGGACCTGCCAAAGGCGCACAAACCAGGAAGCTATGGGCGGCGCCTCTGTTCGCTTCCAGTATAAGGCGATGAGTTGTTTAGCTGTACCCAGCATTTGGAGTGTAAGGATCCAGTCGCTGCGGGTAAGCGCCTTGAGTGCGGTAGGGCGGATACCGAGGAGGATCGTGCTCACTTCCTAAGGCAGGGGGAACCCCAGCACCCCTTTGATATGGCTAAGCACCTCCTTCCAGAAAACAGCCAGGGTCGGACACGTCCACCATATATGCACAAAGTCACCAGTCGCAGAGCCACATCTCCAGCACGTCGGCGAGGCGGTGGGAAACATCTTGCTAAGACGTAGAGGGGTGTAATACCATTGCGTGAGCAGCTTATAGGCGTTTCCCCTCTGTGGGATACTGCGGTACACCTTAGGTATATCCCGCCACAGTCTGTTCCATTGGGAGAGGTCAATGTCTGTTTCCGACGCCAATTGCCATTGTCTCTGATAGGGGTGTGCATGCGTCCATGTAGGGTGCTGCAGTATGTAGTATATTTGCGAGATTAGCCTCCTCAGCCCCCCAAGGGAGCGTGCCAACTTCTCAAAGGGCGTATACGCCCGGGTGGCCGCTTGATACATGTCGTCACTCGCAGTCCAGTGGCGCAGCTGAGCGTGCTGCAAGCCAGCCGTCTTCGGCACCCTAAATTCCTCCCTGCAGTCCTTCCAAGTCTTGGGCGAGCCCCCAAGGAAAAGGTCTTCAACTACTCTGCAGTCCCCTTGAGTCCATTTGTCAAACGCCCAAGTCTGATGGGCCGGGGGGGGAACTGCGGGTTCCCCGCTATCGGGGTGTGCGGGGATGGGAACGTGGTGAGACCTCGAGACACGGCTACACTATCCCAGATGTCCAGAACCGTTTTTGTGGGGACTGCAAGGTATGCACTTCTGGAGCGTGCCGCCCGAGGGAGCCAGGGCAGATCCCATATGGTACGTCCTGTGACCGCTCGATCCATATGGAACCAATGCTTGTCGCTTTCACGTGAGCCCCACTCCACCCCGAAGCGGAGGTGGGCGGCCCAATAATAGTGCACCAAGTTGGGACATGCCAGGCCGCCTCTATCTCTTGGTTCCATAAGAACCTTCTGCGAGAATCGGGGGCGCTTCCCGCCCCAGATAAAGGCAGTGGAGCGGGATAGGGGTGGGCAGACATTGGAATAGGTATAGAATTCTAGGAAGGATCGACATCTTAACCGCGTTAAGGTGTCCCAGCCATGAGATCATCAGAGGCTTCTACTTCCGAAGGTCCTCTAGCACCGCTTTGCGACACTCTGTCCAGTTTACCGAGGACCAGGAGTCTAGGTGGGGTGTAAGGGTAAGGCCCAAGTACCTGATGTGGTTCTCCGCCCATTGATAGGGCACAGCCTTCTTCAGGGATGGGATGTCCTCTACAGGCACAGTGAGGTTGAGTGCCCAAGATTTAGTATGATTTATTTTAAGGCCCGACGCTTGTTCAAATAGACAAAGCACCTCGTGGACCGCTGGTAGGGATTCACGGGGGCGCATGAGGGTGAGGATCAGGTCGTCCGCGAATAGCGCCACCTTGTTGTTCCTCCCCCATGGGCTATTCCATGTATTCTAGGGTCGCGCCTTATCAGTGCCGCAAGGGGTTCCACTGCAAGGGCGAACAAGAGCGGCGAAAGTGGGCACCCCTGCCTCGTGCCTCTGTGTATCTTCAGCGGTGGCGTTTTAATTGGCCATTTACCCTGATCCTGGCCTGCGGCCCTAGGTATGGGGCCATAATACTCGCTATCATTTTGGGGCCTTGACCCAGTTTCTGGAGGACCTCTTTCAGGAAGGCCCAGTCCACTCTGCCAAAGGCCTTCTCCGCGTCGAGCGAGAGAAGACAAGCCGGGATGTCCCAATGCCGCACCTTGTCCACCAAGTGTGCCAGTCTGCGCACATTATCGGCCCCCTGCCGGTCCCGGATGAACCCCACCTGGTCCGGGTTCACCAGTCCCGGCATGTAAGGGTCGAGTCGCTTAGCCAGCATCTTGGTATATATCTTCAGGTCGGTGTTCAAGAGGGCGATGGGGCGGTAAGAGGGACACAGCGCAGGTCCTTCCCCGGCTTCGGTATCAACGCAATCTCCGCCATTCCCATATCAGGGGACGGACCAGATGTGTCTGAGAAAGAGTGGGACAGCCTCAGCAAATGGGGGCGAAGTTGAGTCTGGAAGATTCGGTAGAAGGTCAGTGGCAAGCCATCTGGCCCCGGAGCTTTCCCCGTGGGGAGATCTTTAAGAGCCGCAGAGACTTCATCCTCCAGTATGGGCTCTTGCAGCTCCATCGCGCATACCGGCGGTAACGGAGTCCCCTCGTATTCAGCGAGGACGGCCGCTCGCGCCTCCACTGATGTGGGTTCCCCCGCGTACAGGGAGGTATAGTAGGCTACAAAAGCATCCTGTTTGGCGCTTTCAGTGACGGCACTAGTACCGTCCTGGCATTGTACATTAGCAATATGGGCTCTGGCTGCTCTCGCCCTCAGCCTTCCTGCCAGCAGGCGTCCCACCTTGTCCCCCCCTCATAGTATTTTTGTTTTAGTGCTAGCAGAGAGTGTTCCGCCTTGTTGGTGCGTAGGAGGCGAAGTTGTCCCCTAAGGTTCGCTAACTTTCTCCTGGACGCCAGGGAAGGCCGGTCCCTGTCCTACGCCTCCGCCTGTTTGATCTCACCCGTTAGGTCAGCCTCCAGTTTATAGGCCGCCCGTCTTCTCGCTATCGCCAGGGAGGTAATGTGACCCCGTATGGTGGCCATTAAAGGCATCCCACACTACCGAGAATGCCGTTTCCGAGATATCGTTGATAGCGAAGTACGAGTCTATGGCCTCCCGGATGCTGTTAACATCCTCCGGGTCCCAAAGGACGCTCGGTGGGAGGGTCCATCTTCGTTCCCGGGGGGTGTGCGCCAGTGGGTCCTGCAGTGTCAGTTCTACATGTGCGTGGTCTGACAACGAGATATCCGATATGGCAACCTTCAGCGTGTCCCGTATCAGGTCTAGAGAGGTAAAAAAGTGGTCGATGCGCGAGTAAGTGCGGTGGGAGTGCGAGTAGAAAGTGTAGTCGTAAATCCCCGGGTTATGGTAGCGCCACGCATCGACGAGTCCTAGGTCCGTAATCTGCTCCCTTAGCGTGGCTGACATCTCGCCCGTGCCGCTAAACGCATTGTCCCCGCGGTCCATGTCTGGGTCCCATACTAGATTGAAGTCCCCGCCTAGTATTGTGCGCGGTTCGCCGGTCTGGAACTGTTCCCGTAGGAGCGACTGGAGATATTTATCTTGCGACTGGTTGGGTGCATATACATTACCTAGAGTGAACTACATCCCTCCCACCTGTACCGTGGCCCGAAGGAAGCGTCCATCTCCACTCTTGTAGTGTTTTGTGGATCCCTGCCTAAAGCCAGCTCTGCACAGAATTGCCACCCCCGCCGTTTTAGTGTCAGCCGATGCCCAGAATTGTGTGGGGTATCTGGGATGCGCCATGCGTCTAGTGTCCCCCCGCAAAAGATGTGTCTCCTGAAGAAAGACAATGTCAGGGGAATGATGGAGAACACAGGCATCTCCGATAATCTCCGAACCACCACTCTACACCAAGGGAGAAGAGGCCTAGTACAGGAAAGGCTCAGATGAGGAGTAGGAAGAATAGTACAAGTAGGAAAAAAGAAAGTACATAGAGGGTATATAACCACAACAGGCCAACATGGCCGTAGTATAATGTCCCAGGTTCCGGGAATCCTCTACCCGAGGGTTTGGATGGTCTCAGGTATGTCACTTCCTAAGGGACAAAGAGGGGGGTGTTCTGCTAGAAAGGTGGGTCTCGGTTGCCCCGAGGCCCATCTGCCCCGCTGCCCAGGGCGGATTCGGGGGTCGTTAACACAAGTTCAGCGCAAAGGTATACGTGTCTCAGCAATCGGCTCAGAGGCGGCAGGCCCCAACGGTGAGGAGACCACTCCTGGACTGTAGGACCGCAGGGACCGACCCTCATGGTCCCCTTTAGGAGAGCAGCTGCACCCCATGTCGCTTCTCCTCAGCCCCTTTTCTCGCTGGTGGCTCATCAGGGCCGTCTCCAATGCCCAGCTGTCCCCACTCATTGGGGTGGCGGGCTCAATTCCAGGGGCGCACTCCGCCTACGATGTCTGTGGATGTAGTCTCATAGGGGCCGCAGAAGTGTAGGGGTCGTCCTATCGCCTTTCCGGGGGCGCCGAGCCGCGAGAGTTGTCCATTACAATATCAGGGATTGGGGCAGTGTTCTCCTCGCTGGCCGTTGACTACCTAAGGTCAGGAGCCGGTCTTCTCGCTGGCCGTTGACTACCTAAGGTCAGGAGCCGGTCTTCTGCATTTCACGGAGTGCGGGGCTTCGTGGATTGCCCCTCGCGGTCGTCTTCAAGGGAGCGATGTGTTCTATGATATCCTGCTTAGCCTGGGACGCAGAGCAGGCATCCATCGGGGGTGTTCAGTGACGTCGAGTCACCGTGGTCCAGTCCGGTCGGGCCGGGAGTCTCTCTTGGCGCTTGGGGCGGGAGGGGCTGCGCTCCGGGGATTCCGAGAGTGCAAGCAGTTGCACCGCCTCGCGGTAGGAGCGGATGGCTCTGCGCTTGTCTTCCCAGCGAAAGATGAGGGCAAAGGGATGTCCCCACTGGTAGGGTATGTCGAGAGCCCGCAGCTTCTCTGTCACCGGGCAGAAGACCTTCCTTCTATGCAGCGTGTTGGGGGCCAAGTCTTGGAAGATTTGGATCTTGTGCCCTCCGTAGCGTAGGTCCTGCTTGTCCCTCGCCGCTTTCAGTATGGCCTCTTTCTCCGTAAAGTAGTGCACTCGGGTTATAATGTCCAGGAGGAGGCCCGTCTTGCCTCCCGCGCCGAAGATCCGATGGGCACGGTCCAAGAGTGGCGGAGGGGCTTCTTCGTTGCCCCACACCTCGTGTAGGAGTAGGGCCACATTGGCCATGGTGTCAGTCCCTTCTCCCTTCTGGCACACCCCGTATACGGAGGTTGTTGCGGTGCCCCCTATTTTCAAGGTCCTCCTGCTTGACCTGGAGCTCGATGTTTTGCTCCTCCAGGGCCGCCACTCTCTGCCACAGCTGCTCCATATCTTCCGTGCGCGTATCAACAGTTTCCCCGAGTCCGTCAACCCTGTCTCCCAGCTCGGTCACTTCCTTGCGCAGCTCTTTGACCCACGAGTGCACCTCCGATCTCAGGGATCCTATCTCCGATTTCAGGTCTGCCATGAAAGATGACATGAAGGCCTGGGTCACCGGAGGGGAGGCAGCAACAGGTGGCGGCACCTCCTCAGTTGGCACTGACGCTCCTGCTTTGCCCCACATGGCAACCACCGATGTGTCCTTGGACGCCGCAGCCAGGTCCGCCCTGCCCCCTCTGCCACGGGTCATTGTCAGTCCGGAGCGCAGTGCCCAGCCACCCGAAGCGTCGCCCGTCTCCGTGGGCGCGAATCCTCGATGGCGCTGCAGTAGCGTGGGGGCAGTTCAGTACACCACCAGCAGTCTTCTCCCCTCTCGAGCACCTACTCGCATGCAGACCCGCTTCGCCCAGGAGATGGGGTGGGGCCCGTGTCCTCAGAAGGCCATAAGGTTGCACCAATGTGTGGATGGACCGCTATGGGGGCCAGCCCCCTCCTCGAGCCAAGGACGCTGCACCACTCACCCCCGCGGCACGCGACGGTCCCCCACGGGGGTAGCCGAGGTGCACTCCGCTCCCCCACCACTGTCGTTCCTCTCGGGGGGCAAAGGAGCAGCGCACAAATCATCCCAGGGCCCTGGTGCAAATGGAGGGGTACTCACGCGGCTGCAGTCGTCTCTCCCCCTCATCCCAGGCCGGCCAGCCAGCCAGGCCGCGGAGGTGCAGGCACCAGTGGGTGAAGCGGCCCGCCCAGCCAGCCGACAGCAAAGTTCTCTCCAGGCAGGGGGTCCGGGCCTCACTCCTCCCGCAGCACCCGTCCAGTAGGTAGGCCCAGTCCGACCCACCGGTGAGGGGAGAAGCACGCGAGCTGTCCCTGCAGCCACCCAGGCAGCGTCGTCTCCTCCGAGGTCCTCTCTGAGGCGGGGGGGTAGAGGATCCGGTCCAGCGTGAGCACCCAGGCAAGGGCAGCGGGCTGAATAGCGGCGCAGGGCCGAGGCCAGCAAGTACCCTTCGAGACAGGGCCCTGTCGTACTCACCGGGAGTCCAGTCGGGCAGCTGGGACAGGTACCCGGGCCAGAGGCGCCGGTAGGAGTAGTCAAGATGGCGGCTGTGACTCAGTCCGAAGGCGCGAGATGGCGGACAGCACTTGTAGTGGGCCTAGTCGTGGCGCAGTAGCCCAGGGCGCCGCCAAGGCCTCAGGCGGTAGGCAGAAGGGGACAGGTCACTAGGGCGCCCCCGCGGCAGCCCGTGGTCCCGTGGCAGGGCCCCCAGACAGTGAGCCAGCCGGCGGCTTTCCCGCGTCCAGCGCGGCCCTGCACCTCCGCCAAAGCCGGGTCCTCTCGTATGGCCGGCAGCCGAGTGACCCCCACACCCTTGTCCGGGGGTCGCCCCGACGCCGGCAGCTCCGTCCCCTCTGTCCGCCGGTCTCGCAACGCTCAGTCCGCATACAGGGATTCACCTCAGAAGGTCTGCTGGTGGCTCCGATCGCCCCCTCAGCGTTGTGCGCCGCCCGCAGGGGAAGCGAGGCCAAGGCTCCGGCCGTCAGACGCGGTGAAGAAATGGCGGCGGTGCACCGGCAGCAGAGCGACAAGGTCTCCAGGTGCCCTCAGCTGGGTCTCTCGCACCAAAGTGGCCGCTCCGAGGGTCGCCTCACTTCCAGGACTCAGACAGGAGACGGGGTCCCCCAAATAACCCCCCGAATGTCGCTTAAGAAGGCTTATTTAGGCAGCGGGGCAGCGGAGCTCACTCGAGGTGCGTCCGTTCACATCGCCGCCTTAGCCACGCCCCCCTGGCTCCCTTTTGAAGCAATGATACAGCTCAAAATAATGTGCATGACACCTAATGCCCTTCACCATAACACTCCTGTCAATCTGGCCAATAAATTGAAACTGTCTGGGGGTAGTCGTTCCTTAAGAAGCGCTAACTCCCTATTGCGGAGACTACAGAAGCTCAACAAAAAGAGAACCTGCAACCACTCCTTCTCCGGCCTAGCCCAAGAACATGGAATGCACTGCCGCCCATGATCAGGTCAAACCCCTCGACGACCCCCTTCAAAAAAAAAAAAAATTAAAAGGCTTCTGATGGACAAATTACTTCAATAATAACCCAGACAAACTCAGCTGGAGTATTTTCACGTAGACACCTCTTGATCCTGATTCTACCTAACGAACAAGTTACTTACCTTCGGTAACGCTTTTTCTGATAGATACTATTTCTGCCTGTGGATTCCTCACCTTGTGAATATCCCCCTTGCGTCAGCAACATTCGGAAATTCTTTTTTCGTAGCCTCGCGCCGACGTGGATAGGACGTCACAGAGACACGGCTCCGCTCGCGACTCCGCTGACGTCACCGACGCCTATAACAGGCCCACGCCGGCGTGATGACATCAGTTCCGCCTTTTTTCCGTGCCATCGAGGCACACGGACGGACCAATGACAGTAGATATATACAAAGCATACACAGTATACAATAGTCAAGGCAAAACACACAGTGTAAAGCAAATGCAGGAAGCAAATGAAACATTTCCTTGACATCAAAACAAATATACATTACAGTACAATAACTCTGGCATAGAAGAGTGGACAACGGGGAGGCGGGTGGGTCAGTGAGGAATCCACAGGCAGATATAGTATCTACCAGAAAAAGCGTTACCGAAGGTAAGTAACTTGTTCTTCTGATAGATACATCTGCCGTGTGGATTCCTCACCTTGTGAATAGAGTCCCACAGCAGTCCCCACTCCCGGAGGAGGGTGTCCACTCTTCTAAACCAGGAAATCCTGAAGGACAGAGCGCGCAAAGTGGCCGTCCCTCCTGACTTCCGTATCCAAGCAGTAATGCTTCGCGAAAGTATGGAGGGAAGACCAGGTTGCCGCCCTACAAATGTCCTCCACAGGAACACCTCTAGCCAAAGCAGAGGTAGATGACTTAGCTCTAGTGGAATGAGCTCTAATACCCTCCGGAGGCTCCTTACCGGCCAAAGAGTAGCAGATCTTTATGCACAGAACGATCCATCTTGATAAAGTCCTTTTATGGACCGCTCTTCCCTTCTTGCAGCCAACAAAGCCAATGAAGAGTTGATCGTCCAAGCGACAGTCTCTAGTTCTGTCCAAATAAAAAGACACCGCCCTCTTAGGGTCCAGACGGTGCAACCTCTCCTCCTCCTTGGAAGGGTGTGGGGGAGGATAAAAGGTAGGGAGGGTAATGGATTGACCAAGGTGGAAAGGAGTCACCACTTTAGGAAGAAAAGCAGCCCTGGTCCTTAGCACCATCCGATCAGCATGTATGGTCAGGAACGGGGGCTTGGAACTAAGAGCTTGAAGCTCACTCACCCTCCTTGCCGAGGTAATCGCAACTAGGAAAACTGCCTTAAAGGTTAAAAGCCTCATAGGACATTTATGAAGAGGCTCAAAAGGAGAGCCCATCAGAAAAGTCAGAACAAGATTCAAGTCCCACTGAGGTACAATAAAAGGGGTAGGAGGAAACTTATTTACAAGACCCTTCAAAAATCTCAAGACAACAGGTGACTTAAAAAGAGAGGGCTGATCAGGCAAACAAATAAAAGCGGACAGTGCCGAAAGATAGCCCTTAACTGTGGCAACTGCCAGCCCCTGTTGAGCCAAAGAGAGAGCAAACCGGAGCACATCTGATAAATGGGCTCTCAACGGGTCAATATCATTCTCACCACACCAAACAACAAACCTAGACCATCTATAAGAATAGACAGTCTTAGTGGAGTCACGTCTAGCAGACAAAATGACATCCACTACATCAGGTGTGAGAGAATAGGAAATCAGGTTGCCCCGTTCAATCTCCAGGCATGAAGGTGCAATGTCTGGAGGTGGGGGTGTAGAACCTGCCCCTCCATCTGAGAGAGGAGGTCTGCCCTGAGAGGGAGACGGAGCGGCGGGTGAGAGGAGAGGTGGAGTAGATCTGTATACCACACCCTTCTTGGCCAATCCGGGGCGACCAATATAACTTGGGCCCGGTCTTGGCGAATTTTCCTCAGAACCCGAGGAATCAAGGGTATGGGAGGAAACGCGTAAAAGAGTTGACTTCCCCAACTCAACTGAAACGCATCCCCCAAGGCTCCTTGCATCGGATACTGGAGACTGCAGAATGACGGGCAGTGAGCATTCTCGCGAGTGGCAAACAGGTCCACCCGAGGGGTCCCCCACGTCCGAAAGACGTGACGAACCACCTCTGGATGAAGCCTCCACTCGTGGTCGGCAGAGAACTGCCGGCTGAGACTGTCCGCACGTACGTTCAGAACTCCGGCCAGATGATTTGCCATCAGGCAAATCTGGTGGTCCTGAACCCAGGACCAGAGACGCAGAGCCTCTCTGCAGAGACACTGCGACCCCACTCCTCCCTGCTTGTTGATGTACCACATCGCGGTCGTGTTGTCCGTCAGGACTTGGATCGACCGACCGCGAAGGGAAGGGAGGAAGGCCTTGAGTGCCAAACGTATCGCCCGCAACTCTAGAAGGTTGATGTGAAGCAACCTTTCCTCTGGAGACCAAAGACCCTTGACCTCCAGATCCCCCAGATGAGCACCCCACCCTAGAGTGGATGCATCCGAAATCACCGTGGCCACCGATGGAGGTAGATGGAAAGGCTTCCCTTGCGACAGGTTGCCTTCCACGCTCCACCAAGACAGATCCGCTGCAGTTTCTCTGGAGATCTTCACCGACTCCCCGAGATCTCCGTTGTGCTGATACCACTGCCTGCGGAGACACCACTGGAGTGCCCTCATGTGCCAGCGTGCATGGTTGACCAGGAGAATGCAAGAAGCCATCAGACCGAGCAGGCGAAGGACCTTCAGGACTGGAACGACAACTCCAGGGTAAAACAAAGGAATCATTTCCTGTATGCCGCGAATCCTTTGAGGAGGAGGGAATGCGCGACAAACAGTAGTGTCCAGTACGGCACCTATGAACAGGTTGCGCTGGGAGGGCACCAGGTGAGACTTGGGTACATTTATCGAAAAACCCAACCTGAACAACAACTGAGTTGTCTCCTGCAGATGATGGAGCACCTTCTCCGACGACTCCGCTTTGATCAGCCAGTCGTCTAGATACGGAAACACAGGTATCCCCGATCTCCTGAGATGTGCTGCCACCACCGCCATCACCTTGGTGAAGACTCGAGGCGCAGTAGTAAGACCAAACGGAAGGACCGCAAACTGGTAGTGCTGCGACCCAACCGTGAAACGGAGATACTTCCTGTGCGACTTCAGGATTGGGATGTGGAAATACGCATCCTGCAAGTCGAGCGACACCATCCAGTCTCTTTCCATCAACGCTTGAAGAACCTGAACAAGGGTGAGCATCTTGAATTTCTCCTGCTTCAGATAGAGATTCAAGATCCTGAGGTCCAGGATAGGACGAAGCCTGCCATCCTTCTTGGGGATCAGGAAATACCGGGTGTAGCATCCCTGACCCCTTTCCTGCTCTGGGACCACCTCTATCGCACCCTTTCGTAACAGAGTTAGAACTTCCTCCTGCAGAAGAGACAGATGTTCCTGGGTGCAAAAACCTTGACAAGGAGGGTAAACAGGGGGGAATTCCCGAAAGGGAAGGGCATACCCATTTTCTACAAGATTGAGAACCCAAAGATCTGACGTAACCGATTCCCAATCCTGTAGAAAATGGGTAAGCCGACCCCCAACCGGACCCACATGATCCTGAATAGCGAATCTAGGGCTGCTTTTCTGCGGCAGGGGGGTTGGAAGAGGTGGAGGAAGAGGAGGGCTGACGTCCACGAGGACGCGCTCTTTGCTTCCCCCTGTACGATCTGTACATAGAATTTTGCTGCTGCTGCTGCTGCTGCTGCTGCTGCTGCTGCTGCTGGCCTTGCCGGAAATTCCGAAAGGAGCGACCAAAGCCCCTGAACCTTCTGCCGGAAGAAGCGCCCCTGATCTGGAGGCCCAAGGACTTCGCTGTTGCCCTGCAATCCTTGAACCGCTCAAGAGCAGTATCCGCCTTTTTCCCAAAGAGACCTGAGCCATCAAAAGGGAGATCAAGCAGAGTCGCCTGAACATCAGCCGAAAAGTCCGATGACTTCAACCAGGCAGATCTCCTTGTCGCAACAGCAGTGCCCATAATTCGAGCCACAGAGTCAGCAGTGTCCAGACCACTTTGAATTACCTGGCGGGCAGCCGCCTGAGTGTCATTAATCACCTCCTCAAAATCCTTTCGGTTTGCGTCAGGAATTTTAGGGGCCAGGATACGTAAGGAGTCCATCAGGGCATGAACATACCTCCCCATTAGGCATGTGGCATTAGTTGACTTTAAGGCCATACTAGCCGATGAAAAGGTCTTTTTTGCCACCTGGTCCTGTTTCTTTGCCTCCTTCTCACAAGGAACCTGCGGAAAGGCACTAAGACTCTTCTTTGAACAGGCAGCCTGAATGACCAGGCTCTCCGGCGAAGGATGTGAAGAGAGAAAAGCCGGGTCCTCAGGGGCAGCCCTGTACCTCCTTGCAACACTCTTTGATACCGCAGGAGCAGACAAAGGTTTCTTCCAAACTTCCATAATAGGATCAGTCAAGGCATCATTGAATGGAAGTAAAGGCTCAACCACCGAATTTGGAGAATGCAAGACTTCTGTGAGGAGGTTAGACTTGAACTCCACTGTAGGCAGAGTCAATTGAAGGAGCTCAGCAGCTTTTCTCATAACCAGATGGTAAGGCTGGATATCCTTAGATGGAGCACCTGAGCCTGAGGGCAACTCCCACTCTGGAGAGAAATCAAGGGTCCCAGAATCCGCCAATTCCTCAAAACAGCTCTCCTCTAGTTCACCTTCTTCAACGTCAGACTGAGAGCCCATATAACTCTGCTCCTCCAGAAGGCGTTGTGCTTCTCTTCTGGATCTCTCCTTAACACGCCTCGCAGCCGGATCCACCAGCGGCTTCGACGAATTCGGGGCCGGCGCCGGTACCGAAACCGACGGCACAGAAGAATGCCCTCGAGGATGATCAGGAGCAGGCGACGCCGGAATCGGCGTCGACGACTTCGGCGGAGCCGGGAAATGCCAATGCGGCGTCGGAGCCGGCATGTAGGGCATAAACGGAGCCGGAGGATAGGAGTGAGGAACTCCCAGGCTGAATGCCAATGGACCCGTGGGACCCGAAGGCGCACCAGAGGGGTACCATGCCCTCGAGAAGACACCATACATTGCGTTAAGAAACGCAGAAGGGTCCTGGCCTGGAGCAGGAAAGGGCGGCTGAAAACCATCAGGCCGGTCCTGAAGAGGGATCGGATTCGGCTCTTCGACAGGCGCGGAATCCACATCGTCCCGGGCCTCTTCCTCTTCACGGGCCGGGGACGGAGCCGGAGACGGGCTCGGAACCGGAGAAGCTTTCGGAGCCGGGGATGAAGATCGCCCACGCGACTCAGAAGGCGAGGCCTCACCTTCATGCTCGGAGACTTCGAGGGTAACCACCTTCGAACGTACCTTCTTCGGTGACCTCGACCTCGAGCCAGACTCCTTACCAGACCGACGCCGGGACTCATGTCTCCTCTTCTTGTGCCTTTTCTTCGACTTCGAAACATGATCCGCCGACTTCGAAGATGACCTCTCTCGAGAAGCAGATCTCGACCTCGCCCTGGACTTCGACCTCGCCCTTCGAGAACGAGACCTCAACGACTTCTCCCTTCCAGCTTTCACCTTCGCAACCAGAAGTTTGGCTTCTCTCTCCCTCAGGGCCTTCGGATTCATCTTCCGACATGAAGAACAATCCTCCACATCATGGTCGGAACTTAAGCACCAGATGCAGTCTTCATGGGGGTCGGTAATGGACATCATTTTACCGCACTCCCTGCAGGGCTTGAAGCCGGTCTTCTTAGATGACATTATCGAAGAAACAGGATACAGAGAAGCAGAAATAACCACCAAAATGGCAACAAAGTACCAGTAGGCTACAGAGATTCCCGATAACCGTTAGCGTCGACGACGCGGAAAAAAGGGAACTGATGTCATCACGCCGGCGTGGGCCTGTTATAGGCGTCGGTGACGTCAGCGGAGTCGCGAGCGGAGCCGTGTCTCTGTGACGTCCTATCCACGTCGGCGCGAGGCTACGAAAAAAGAATTTCCGAATGTTGCTGACGCAAGGGGGATATTCACAAGGTGAGGAATCCACACGGCAGATGTATCTATCAGAACACTGTTACATTGCATTTGTTTTGTTGCTTGATAATTCCTGATTGCTTTTTTTCCTCTATGTGTATGACTTGTCTGTTATTTGTACAGTGCTCTGATACCCTAATGGGACAGTGACTGCAGGCAGAGTTGAGAAGTCCACAGTGGGGAAACCTAAGGTGGGCTCTGAGTAGGATCTTTTTTTTTTTTTTAATATATTTTATTGAATTTTTATAAGGTCATCATACAATAAAAACATGTATCACATCATTTAAATCTGTCAAATATGTCTCCAGATTAATACCCAACTCACCCCCCCCCTAACGCCCTCCCCCTACATACTCGGTGGCGTGGGCACGTTCAGAGTCTCATATCCCGTTATAGTACCAGTTGTACAGAAAGCTTGCACATCATTGTTCTTTGTGTGATGATCACATGCACGAGTATTGCTCTCATCCTCCTCTTCCGGTTGATAGTCCTTCAAAGCCTGAGCCAGGGCCTCCCACGCTCTCGCCATCTCCAAAGCTTTATCATTACCAACACGTGTCGCTTGTCGGAGCCTGACCGTACTCTCACACTTTGCCCACTTACAGAATTCCGCACGCCAGCGCTTCCTCGAAGGCCCCTCCCTTGACTTCCAATGCCAAGTTATTTCTCGTTTGGCCAACAATAGACCCAAATCAATAAACTTGCTGGTTATTTTAGTTTTAGCCGTGTGCGGGAACCAATGCAGCAAGCAGGCAGCCATGTCGTAAGAAATGCGTTACTTACCTGTAACAGCAGTTATCCAGTATTGGTGTCTTTCATAGATTCACATGCCTGAATCATTCCCAGTCGTCGAGACGGGAGCCTCCGGTACATAAAAAAGTAATGTCCTATAGACATACATAGAGAAAATAGGCCTACGGGTCTCCCCTTAGCAGCCTTTCCTTGTCCTTATGCAAAAAGGACCAAACTCTCATAGTCAGTCAATCAGCTCCGACCTCCCTCTAGAACCTTCCTGGGAGGAGCCTCAGTCCCTCAGATTTTCGTACGCACCCAGCTAGGTAGGCGTAATATTGTTAGAGAGGGATGTGAGTCCTTCCAGGGGAGGCGGGAGGGTTGCATGTGAATCTATGAAAGACACCAATACTGGATAACTGCTGTTACAGGTAAGTAACGCATTTCTTATCCAGTATTAGGGGTGTCTTTCATAGATTCACATGCCTGAATCAGAGTAGTTAGCAATAAGATATGCACATTTGTGATGCAAAGTTGCCCTGCAGTCATGTTAGACAATACACATATTATCATATAACATGGGAATGATAGCATAAGCAGAATATCACAAGAACAAAGAATGTGCATACCTGGATGGCGGGATGTAGGAAGGCTCACCTCACTGAAAGAGATGGCGAAGCACCGCCTGGCCCACTGCTGCATCCTTCTGAAGTTCGATATCCAGGCAGTAGTGTCTGGAGAAAGTGTGCGGTGACTTCCAGGTCGCCGCTCTGCATATGTCCAAGATCGGCACTCCAGCGAACAGTGCTGCTGATGTGGACATCGCCCTGGTGGAAAGTGCCGTAACATGATCATTCAAAGGCCGTCCGGCCTTGTCATAGCAGAATGCAATCGCTGAGGAGATCCACCTCGAGATGCTTTGTTTCGTGAGAGGCAGACCCATTCTCGGTCTGCTGTATGCCACAAACAGTTGTGAAGATTTTCTGAAAGTCTTAGTTTTATCTAGGTAGAACTTTAGACATCGCTTGAGATCCAAAGAATGTAGTGCTCTTTCTGCTGCGGTGGAAGGGTTCGCAAAGAAAGACCGAAGGACTATCGGTTCATTGAGATGAAAGTCCGAAGGCACTTTTGGTATGAATTTAGGGTTCGGTCTCAGTACCACTCTGTCCTGTCTGAACTGCATATATGGTTCCTGAATGGACAGAGCTTGTAGCTCGCTTACTCTCCTGGCAGATGTTAAGGCGAGTAAGAGCGCCGTTTTCCATGAGATGTACTTGATGGATGCTCGATGAATGGGCTCAAAAGGATGCCTCATGAGTTGGTTGAGGACTAGATTGAGTTGCCATGTCGGAGGGACCTTCCGAGGCCTCGGGAAGGACCTATAAAGTCCCTTTAGGAATTGTTTGACTAGTCTACTGGACCACAGAGAAGGTCCTGTGAAAGTTCTGGTGAACCTTGAGATAGCCGCCAGGTGAACCTTTATGGATGCATGTGCCAGTCCTGACTGTGCCAAATGCAGGCGGTATGGCAGAATCTGCACAGGTGTGACGTGCAGTGGTTGTAGGCCCTGTTCTGAACACCAAAGGCAGAATCTTTTCCATTTGAGAGAGTAGGTTTTGTTGGTACTGTCTGCCCTCGCTTTTGCCAATACATCTCTGCATTCCTGCGGGATATTCAGGCTACAGAACTCTCTGTGCTCAGGAGCCAGGCCGATAACTTGAGCGATTGCAGGTTCGGGTGTTGTACCTGCCCGTTGGACATCGTCAGGAGGTTCGGGTGTTGTCGCAGACGAATCGGTGTCCTGATGGAGAGTCGAAGCAGATCCGAGAACCAGTGTTGTCTCGGCCAGAACGGGGCAATCAGGATCAGGATACAGGGCTCCGCCTTCATCTTTCTGAAGAGCCTCGGGATCATCGGAAACGGAGGAAAAGCGTACGCAAACACGCTGAACCAACCAATGGAAAAAGCATTTCCCATTGACCCTTGTTGGGGATGCCAGCTTGCGTAGTTTGGGCATTTGGCGTTCCCCTTGGTGGCAAACAGGTCGATTCCTGTGACTCCCCATTGAGAGAAGATGTGAGTCAGTGCGTTGTCGCTCAGTTCCCACTCGTGGGAGAGGGATCTTTGCCTGCTCAGGGCGTCTGCGATGGTATTGTCCTTGCCTGGTACATAGTCCGCTTTGAGCGTGATTCCATGTAGTACAAGCCAGTTCCAGATCTTCTGCGATTCGCGTGATAGAGAAAGCGAACGCGGTCCTCCCTGTTTGTTGAGATAGTGCATCGTCGTGGTGTTGTCCGTTTTGACGAGCACCGGGGAGTTCTGGATGCGTGGTAGAAAGGCCTGTAGTGCCAGATACACCGCTCTCAGCTCCAAAAGGTTTATATGGAGCTGTTTTTCCTGAGTGTCCCACTTGCCGCTGATCCGAAGGTCCTGGAGGACAGCGCCCCATCCTTCCAGTGAGGCGTCCGTGGTGATCACCAGAGGTGTTGCCTGAAGGAGAAATGGCAGCCCTACGGTTAGATTTTTTCGGCGCCTCCACCAGTCCAGACTCCTGGATATTTTCGGTGTTATCCGTACAATGTCTTCGAAAGAGCCAGTACTTTGAGTCCATTGGCACGTGAGCGCCTCCTGCAACGGGCGCATCTTGAGTCTGCAGTGAGGGATGCGGAGTATACAGGAAGACATCATGCCCAGGAGTGATGTGTAGGTCCGGACTTTTAGGTTTTTCTTTGCCGCCACAGCCGTGGCCAGAGATAATATCTTGTCTGTCCTTTCCTTCGAGGGGAAGGCTCTTGCGCACTCCGTGTCCAAGGTTGCCCCGAGGAAGGTAATTTTTGTCGTAGGAATAATGCAGGATTTCTTGAGATTGAGAGTTAATCCCAGCCTCTGAAAAAGATTGGTGCAGGCGCTGGAGGATGCGGCTGCGTCTTTTGCTGAGGGTGCTTTCACCAGCCAGTCGTCTAGGTAGGGGAAGACTTGGTGACCCATTTGACGCAGGAAAGCTGCCACCGGTGCAAGGCACTTCGTGAAAATCTGCGGCGCGGATTTGAGGCCGAACGGCAGGACCTTGAATTGATAATGTTGCCCTGCAACCTCGAACCTCAGGAATTTTCTGTGACATTTGAGGATGGGGATGTGGTAGTAGGCATCCTGGAGATCCAAGGATGTCATGAAATCTCCTTTTTCTAGAATGCCTAGTATTTCTTGAATCGTCACCATCCTGAACGATTGGCTCCGTAGGAAAGCGTTGAGCGCTCGGAGGTCCAGAATGGGCCTCCATTTGTCCTCCTTCTGGCGTACAAGAAAGAAGTGGGAATAAAAGCCTTTCCCCTTTAGGGGTGTTGGAACTCGCTCGATCGCTCCTTTCTTCAGCATTACAGAAATTTCCTGGAGAAGCAGGCGTAGGTGTTTGTGTGTCCGTCTGCGGGGAGGTGTTCTGGGAGGGATGGTGGTGAATTCGAGGGAATGGCCGAATCTTATAATTTGGAGAACCCACCTGTCCGTGGTGATGTGTTGCCAATTGGTGAGGAAATGGGTCAATTTTCCTCCAATTTGTAACGAGGGATAGGGCGGCTGGACTGGCTGGAGTAGTCGGTCACTGGCGGCCGCCAGTGCCCCTTTTTTGATTCTTGCCTCTGAAGTTTGATCTTCCGTAAGAAGATTGACGACCTTGTTGTTTGTGCTGGTATTGATTTCTGTTATTGTAGGAATACGAGGACCTATTCTGATAGGAACCTCGATAGGAGGACTGACCTCTGGATCTGTTGCCTCGAAAGGGCTGGTTCCGCGACTGCAAAGTACCCAGTGCCCTGGCAGTATCGGTGTCCTTCTTTATGGTTTGTAGTGCCTCATCGATCTTGTCCCCAAAAAGGTGCTGGCCATCAAAGGGCATGTCTAGCACTTTTGATTGCACCTCCTGTCGGAACGACGTCGCTTTAAGCCATCCTTGACGGCGCAGGACTGCTGCTCCAGCAAGTTGACGAAAGCCGGTCATGGCAGCATCAATAGCACAGTCAATTATTTCGGCTGCTGAAGTTTGACCCTCTACAAGCAGAGCCTTGACTTCACCTTGGACTGTGTCAGGCAGTTCTGTCAAATATGGGGCTATGTCTTCCCAGAGTTGGCGATTGTAACGTCCCAACAGAGCAATGGAGTTGGCCACCTTGATGGTCATGGCCGATGTTGTCGTGAATTGTTTTCCGATCGTGTCCAGCTTCCTGCCTTCTTTGTCCGGAGGAGCTGACAGAGGGGAGGAAGGGTTGCGGGAGTTCTTTTGGGCCGCCTGTGTAACCACCGAATCTGGTTTGGGGTGTCCATTGAGGCAAGCCGCCGCTGTAAGTTGGCTTTGTATTTTTTGTCCAGGCGTGGAACAACCGCAGGTACAGAAGCGGGCGTCAGCATTAGTTCCTTGCCTTGCTCCCACAGGAATTCTATTATTGGAATAGATTTCGTTGATTTCTGCGTCTGCTCCTTGAAATCGTGCAAGAAGCATTCAGTTTCAGTTGATTCCATAACCATATGGAATCGCTTTGCCGCCCTTTCAACAATTTTATGGAAGCCGCCAATGTCCACAGGTGGCGAATCCGCTTGGCGTGGATGGGGCGAAGCTGGGGAAGATGCCACATACTCATCCTCCTCATCATGGGTAGAGTGGACTTCCTGGACTTCTCCTTCCTCCAATTCATCCTCATCCTCATCTTTGTCTGATGACACTACCACCTGAGGTTGGACTCTCTCACGGTGGGTTTGAGGGAGAGGTTGAGACTGTTTTGGGGCCGACGCTGGTTTATTCACTATAGGCGTCTGATTCCCACTGTCTGCTTCCGGGAAGCGTTGCTTGTAATCCTGTACAAGGAATCTCAGGTCATTGACAAGGGTCACCGGCAGGCATATCATGGGGGTGACCTCCGTGCGGACACTAGTGTGGACGGAGTGTTCTTGGTAAGTGAACTCCTCCTGTTCTTCGTCAGTGCTCTGGCATTTGACATGAAGGTCCGAGATGGAAGTAGCAGGACCCGGGGGGTCATCCTCTTCAGATTCTTCACTTTGGAAGATTTCTGGAGGTGGTTGCATTTCCACTTTGCTCGGAGACGTGGTTTCCGGCGTAATTTGTAGTTTGGTAGTCTTGCCAGACGCAGAACTTGATGTGGGAGGTCCTGTGGTCGTTGTTGGTGTCGTCGACGGCGGTAGCGTGAGTGACGACACTTCTACGAGCTTGGATTTTTTCCATGGCTCAGAAAGTGCCATCGTCGACGACGAGTCTTCCGTCGACGGTGTCTTCGTCGACGGTAAGGCCTTTGTCGACGGTATCTCCGTAGACGGCATCTTGGTCGTCGACGACGACCTCGACGTCGATGTCGTCGTCGGTGCACGCGTCGACGGCGAGCCCGTCGTCGATGTCTTCGTAGTCGACGTCTTTGTCGTCGATGCCCTCGTCGTCGAGGGTGGGTTCTTCGTCGACGACAATGGGCTCGTCAACGACGACGTCGTCGTCGACGGTGTAGTCTTCGTCGTCGACAAGGTCTTCGTCGTCGACGACGATTTCAGCAGTATAACAGATGAAATAGGTCTACCTGTTGACGACGATGATGGAGTTGTCGTCGTCAACGGTGAAGGTGACAACGCTGTCGTCGTCGACACAGTGGTTGTTACTGAGGTAGTCCTCTGGGCATCTCTGCTAGATGACTGAGCAGGCTTTTTAAAAGTCTGATTATCCTTGACAGACACTGAAGATGTCGTAGATCTTGCCTCTGAAGACTTCTTTTGTGCCTTCTTAGGAGGAGTGTCTGAGGGGCCAGGGGAAGCTACCCTTGGCCTCTTCTGAGAGACTTCCGAGGTTTTAGAAACACTACCCTCTGATGATTCCAGAGTGTCTCTATCCTTAAGCCTGTCAAGCCAGATGAGAAGGCGACCTTCCCTGTCCCTCACGGTCTTTTTAGGGAAAGACCTACATATTCTGCAGTCTGCAGGGACGTGGTCCGGATAAAGGCAATATGAGCACAGGGCATGCTTATCTTCCACATGGAGCCTTTTCTTCTCACATGAAGAGCAGGCCCTGAAAAGGGCTTTCTTCTGGGATTCAGACATTGAATAAAGCAGTGGAAAGAAAACACTTACTGCAAACAAAGTGTCTGAAGTAATCCCTGACAAGATTGTAGATTGAAGAAATCACTTCCAAAGAAAGTAGATGATTTTGAAGGAATCCTGAGGAGAGCTCAGGCTGGAGACTCCCTAGCACAACGTGCGGTAGAAAATCTGAGGGACTGAGGCTCCTCCCAGGAAGGTTCTAGAGGGAGGTCGGAGCTGATTGGCTGACTATGAGAGTTTGGTCCTTTTTGCATAAGGACAAGGAAAGGCTGCTAAGGGGAGACCCGTAGGCCTATTTTCTCTATGTATGTCTATAGGACATTACTTTTTTATGTACCGGAGGCTCCCGTCTCGACGACTGGGAATGATTCAGGCATGTGAATCTATGAAAGACACCAATACTGGATAACTGCTGTTACAGGTAAGTAACGCATTTCTTACGACATGGCTGCCTGCTTGCTGCATTGGTTCCCGCACACGGCTAAAACTAAAATAACCAGCAAGTTTATTGATTTGGGTCTATTGTTGGCCAAACGAGAAATAACTTGGCATTGGAAGTCAAGGGAGGGGCCTTCGAGGAAGCGCTGGCGTGCGGAATTCTGTAAGTGGGCAAAGTGTGAGAGTACGGTCAGGCTCCGACAAGCGACACGTGTTGGTAATGATAAAGCTTTGGAGATGGCGAGAGCGTGGGAGGCCCTGGCTCAGGCTTTGAAGGACTATCAACCGGAAGAGGAGGATGAGAGCAATACTCGTGCATGTGATCATCACACAAAGAACAATGATGTGCAAGCTTTCTGTACAACTGGTACTATAACGGGATATGAGACTCTGAACGTGCCCACGCCACCGAGTATGTAGGGGGAGGGCGTTAGGGGGGGGGGGGGGGGGGTGAGTTGGGTATTAATCTGGAGACATATTTGACAGATTTAAATGATGTGATACATGTTTTTATTGTATGATGACCTTATAAAAATTCAATAAAATATATTAAAAAAAAAAAAAAAGATCCTACTCAGAGCCCACCTTAGGTTTCCCCACTGTGGACTTCTCAACTCTGCCTGCAGTCACTGTCCCATTAGGGTATCAGAGCACTGTACAAATAACAGACAAGTCATACACATAGAGGAAAAAAAGCAATCAGGAATTATCAAGCAACAAAACAAATGCAATGTAACAGTGTTCTGATAGATACATCTGCCGTGTGGATTCCTCACCTTGTGAATATCCCTAGCTGGGTGCGTACGAAAATCTGAGGGACTGAGGCTCCTCCCAGGAAGGTTCTAGAGGGAGGTCGGAGCTGATTGGCTGACTATGAGAGTTTGGTCCTTTTTGCATAAGGACAAGGAAAGGCTGCTAAGGGGAGACCCTTAGGCCTATTTTCTCTATGTATGTCTATAGGACATTACTTTTTTATGTACCGGAGGCTCCCGTCTCGACGACGGGGAATGATTCAGGCATGTGAATCTATGAAAGACACCCCTAATACTGGATAATCTAGCTGTCTATCCATGACTGCCTTCAAAAGGTCTCCTACTTCTGCCCAATAACTCCCAATATTCGGGCAAAGCCATAGCATGTGTTCCAATTCGACATCTTCCTCCAAACATCTGGGACACGCCGCATCTTGGACCCGGAAATGTTTCCGGATCTTACCCGGGGTCAGATAAGCCCGACGCAGAATGAAAAACTGTATCTGTTGGAACCGAGCATTTCAGCTCCCTTTCTATGCCCTCTTAAGAATGTGTTCCCATGTTAAGTCCGGGATCGGGCGGCCTATACCCGCTTCCCACTTCGCCTTGAGGTCCGCCAATGGGCGCAATCCCTCATGCATCATCCGAGACTGGAGGCGCGTGACTGCCTTAATGGTCCCCGCGGCCATTACGACATACTGACAGGCCAATGTGGTCACAGGTTCCGTTCGTCCACCTCACCAGTGCTTTTGAATCGCGTTTGTAACCGCTACATGAATCAGAAAGTCGCCCTCGGGGAGGCCATACATGTCTTGTAGCGCTTGAAAGGGCATCAGTTCCCCATTCATGTATAACTCTGAGTAGGATCTTGTTCCCACGTTAGCACCACTGGCCCACTTCAGCTAGGACTGGGCAGCTCTGGTGCAATGGTGCTTCCAGGAGTCCGGTTTTTGCAGTCTTGGAGCCTCACACTTCTTTCTTGGCACCTGCGAGGTGCAGGGGAACAGCTCCACTGATCCACGGGAGTTCCCGAGTCTTTTAAAAAGTGCTGGCAGTCCTCCCAGGATTTGGAGGATGAACAACTTGCAGGGTGAGACAACTTTGGTGCAAATGTCAAGAATAGGCGAACAGGCCAGCAGGACTGGCTCTAATTCAGTTGCTTTGTCTACTATTCTTGCTTTTGTGGCTCTTCGTCTTTCTTCGTGGTTGGTATCCTCTCCTGTGGGGTAAGCCACATTTGAATATCAAAAGCGGCGGGCTATTTGAAGCTCCCTGCCTTGGCATGGTAATTTGTAGGTCATCCTGAGGGAAGGGGTGTAAACACCCTCTGCCCGAGCAGACTTTGTTCTTGACCTCCTGGTAGCAAAGGCCCTCACCCTTTAGGGTCAGAAACATGTCTGGGGATGGCAGGCTGGCTAAGACCAGTCAGTGAACACAACAGTAGTTGGTAGGTTTTCAGGGGGCACCTCTAAGGTGCCCTCTGGGCGCATGCATTAATAAATCCAACACTTGGATCAGTGTGGGCCTATTAATACAAGATGTTTGACACCAAACATTATTGGTTTCAGTGAAGGAATCATGTAGCTGGGGAACTCGTTTTACCCAGTGTCCTGCACACGTACTTAAAATTGCTTCCCTGGTCACTTGTACTGGCATCAATAGAACTGACCAGCACAGGGGCACATGTGCTCATGGAGCTCTATGCACACATGTAGTATAGTGCACCCTGCACATCTCCTTACCAGGGGTACCAGTAAAAAGGGGTCTTTGCTCCTTAACTCTATAATCAGCTACTACTGCCAGTTATAAACTAGCCTAAGAGTGAATTGGGGTCATCCTTGACCAAGGTGGTATATTATACTTTTGGTATACCCCTCAGTCAGAGTCTTCAGTTTTGCAGGTGGCAATCTGAAACACAATCATCACTGAAGGAGAACTCCTATGTAGTGAGGTACATGTGAGACTGGGGGGAGCGGCGGGGAGGGGGGGGCACAGAACAGGCAGGAAGGAGGTGAAACCACACAGGAACAAGATGAACAGGGCATGAAGGCACAGCTGCAATGGACAGGGAAAAACCACTGAAAGTGCAGGCCGATTTACAGATCTACTAAATAAGTAAACAAACAGGAACGGCAAAGTTGCATTCCAATGTACCTTCTTTCTCTGGCTGATACAAGGGATGTGAACTATAGCACCATAAACAGTAATAGCTTTGTGGGATGAAGTTATGGTCAGTCAGTTATATGAGCAACCCAGGCAGACATGTTTCTCAAACAGGCTCCATGAATAAATGATTTTAAAAAATCAGGGAGGAAGGGAAATACAACAAATGAATCACAAAGTAGTAACTAGGCAAAGTAAAGTCAGGATGGGATAAGAAGAAGGCAACAATTAATGAACGTGAAAGTAAACTATCCTAATGCAGGTTTAGGGGAGGTCACTCACATATATTATTTACAAGGATGCCATTTACTTGCTTTTAAGACTATCAATGCTTCCTTTCATCTCAGAGTGCAGTTAACCCCTCCCATGCTCGTGACGGAACCGTTCCGTCACGAGCCTCGGGTGGGCTGTGCTGGTGATGGAACGGTTCAGTCACGGCCCGCTCGCCGCGCCTGCGCGGCGCGTATTCCGCGCCTGTGCTGACGTTCTGAAGAGCGGGCGGGCCGTGACGGAACTGTTCCGCCACAAGCACAGCTCACCCGCGGGCCGTGACGGAGCGGTTTCGTAACGAGCACGGGACCGCCGCGCGGCCCCGCCTCCCCCTTAGTGCTGCGGCGGAATAGCCGCCGCAGCGAAGGGGTTAATCCCCTCTCTCCTCTTTAATGTTTGCTGAACTAAAAGCTATGATATTCAGCCTTCTCTGTAAGATTGTCTAAAAAACTTTGGAAACGTAGTAAGATTGGGAATATAATTGTAATCATGGGGTTTATTCCAGGATCTCATATGACTCACCTGCTTTTCCTTGTTCATAGTCAAACTCCTGCTTGAAAAGTGGTTTGCTTTCATCACTAAAGCTCTGTGAAATCACAGACGTAGTAACGATAGGACCTGCAAGAAGCACAGAATAATAGGAACAATCCTTTGAAACATTGAATGGCGACTATACATAATGTAATGTAATATGAGTGAGTGGGATCCATGTTATTTCCCATGAGTCATTTTATCATTACTTTACACAACTGTGTGCATGGGACATCAAAATACACACCTGCTTCACATAGATACTGGTAGACTCTCTGGTGTTAAAGTAGTAAATCACTGCTTCTGCTTACCAGGGCTCAAAAAATCCACTTGCCCACTGCCCACTTGCTATGGTGAGCCAGATTTATTCAGGGTGAGCTATTTTTAGAATCTACTTGACCGTTCTGGCGAGCGGACAACAGGTGTCCTGCTTGCTCACAAAGAGTGAATAAGAAATAAAGATGCCTTTAAATCTTGTTAACTTGTCAGATTTGCTCGGCTCTCAGAGACAGAGGTTAAAAGTCAGTTTGTTTTCCTACATTTACTTTTGTTATGTTATATATATATATAACAGAGGTTAAAAGTCAGTTTGTTTTCCTACATTTACTTTTGTTATGTTATATATATATATAACAGGGGTTAAAAGTCAGTTTGTTTTCCTACATTTACTTTTGTTATGTTATATATATATTTTTCTGTGACTGAAGTTAAAGGATTTTGTAAAGTGAACTGTCTGACAATTGCACTGTGCAAAGAATGTAAAATGAAAGGCTGTAAGATTTCAAGCTTTTTTTTCTAACTTGACATTAAAATAGCTAATAAATGAACTTTTCAAACATCTCAAATATATTTCACTAGTTACAAAAGACACATTTCTGTAATTCTGTGGTGAAAAAACTGATTCTTATAGGATCAAACCAAATCAGAACACTTTACTTGGTGAAGTGTACATTTGAAATATTTTTGCTGTAAGCCAATTTCCAAACACTGTTTATGCGCTAAATAGCTTTATCAGTAAAACTATATGTTAGTGGGTACGTTTTGTGGACATTTCAATGGAAAATGTGCCATCTGTTCTCAGGACACCCCCGCGCCGCACGGCCACCAGCTGTTGTGTGCGCACCCCTCCTCGCTGCTGCCCGCAGCCCCGTGGAGCCTGCCACGCCGATCCCGCCCCCGCCGTATTAGCGTGTTGTGTTGAATTTAATTTGTTCCATTATTGTTTTTCCTGCACCTTGTAAATACTGTTTTGTTTCCCATTTGCTGTTTTTGCCCTTTTTGTTACTGTCTGCGCTGTTGTTCTGTCTCTCTGCCACCCTGTGCCGCCCGCCCCGCTCCCTGCTTCCCGCCGCCGTGCTAGCGGCCACGCCCCCTTTCCTTCTGTGCCCTCCCCGCTCCCGCCTCCCAGCTGCTCCTCCCTCTCTCCAACTTGGCCATAAATGGCGACCGCGCGGCGCAGGTGAGTGTGACCTGTTCTCAGGACACCCCCGCGCCGCCCGGCCACCAGCTGGTGTGTGCGCACCCCTCCTCGCTGCTGCCCGCAGCCCTGTGGAGCCTGCCACGCCGATCCCGCCCCCCGCCATATTAGCGTGTTGTGTTGAATTTAATTTGTTCCATTATTGTTTTTCCTGCACCTTGTAAATACTGTTTTGTTTCCCATTTGCTGTTTTTGCCCTTTTTGTTACTGTCTGCGCTGTTGTTCTGTCTCTCTGCCACCCTGTGCCGCCCGCCCCGCTCCCCGCTTCCCGCCGCCGTGCTAGCGGCCACGCCCCCCTTTCCTTCTGTGCCCTCCCCGCTCCCGCCTCCCAGCTGCTCCTCCCTCTCTCCAACTTGGCCATAAATGGCGACCGCGCGGCGCAGGTGAGTGTGACCTGTTCTCAGGACACCCCCGCGCCGCCCGGCCACCAGCTGTTGTGTGCGCACCCCTCCTCGCTGCTGCCCGCAGCCCAGTGGAGCCTGCCACGCCGATCCCGCCCCCCGCCATATTAGCGTGTTGTGTTGAATTTAATTTGTTCCATTATTGTTTTTCCTGCACCTTGTAAATACTGTTTTGTTTCCCATTTGCTGTTTTTGCCCTTTTTGTTACTGTCTGCGCTGTTGTTCTGTCTCTCTGCCCCCCTGTGCCGCCCGCCCCGCTCCCCGCTTCCCGCCGCCGTGCTAACGGCCACGCCCCCTTTTCCTTCTGTGCCCTCCCCGCTCCCGCCTCCCAGCTGCTCCCCCCTCCCTCCCACTTCGCCATAAATGGCGACCGCGTGGACGCGCAGCTGTCACGCTGATTGTGCGCCGAAGGCGCGCCAAAGGTAAGCCCGTCTGCTCCTGGACCGCACCCAGCGCCAGGACCCCGGGCCCCCACCGACGCAAGACGACCCGACAGACCTACGACGCCGCCGCCCTCAACGCGCTCAATGCCGGCCGGAACCCCACCTGCTGCCGGGCCGCCCCGAAACGCCTCCACGGACCCTTCACCTGCACAACCTGCAAGTTCACCTGCCTCCGAACATGCACCGCGCCCGCCAAGCCAAACCCCAGCAGCGACCTCAAGTGCATCCTACTCAACACCCGCTCCGTCCACAGACACGCCGTCGAACTCTGGAACCTGCTCGACACAACATCTCCAGACGTCGCCTTCCTCACTGAAACATGGATGAACGCCTCCTCAGCCCCCGACATCGCCATCGCCATCCCGGATGGATACAAGATCATCAGGAGGGACCGCATCAACCAGACCGGAGGAGGCATCGCCATCGTCCACAAGAACACCATCCGCATCACGACCGACGCCGACGACACCTACACCGCCGCCGAACACCTCCACTTCCAGATTCACACCGACCCAAAGACGACCCTCAGAGGCACCCTCATCTACAGACCCCCGGGACCACGCACACAATTCAGCGAAGACATCACAGACTTCATCAGTCCACAGGCCCTCCCCTCCGCCGACTACATCCTACTAGGGGACCTCAACTCCACCTGGAGAACAACAAGGACCGCAACACCGTCACCCTGCTGGACAACCTCGCCAACCTCGGACACAAGCAACTGGTCAACACCCCCACCCACTACGCCGGCCACACGCTTGACCCAGTCTTCTCATCCAGCAAGCACATCGCCTTCAGCCACTCCACCGGACTTCACTGGACCGACCACAGCTGCGTCCACTTCAGCTTCAGACAAGCACTGGCGTTGCCAATAGGTCTCGCAGTAGGAAAGTTGGAGCTATTGGTTTTGTAAATGACATTTTATATTTATGTTTTGTGATTTACAATGCCAATACTTTTAACTTTAGCATATGTGACACTGTTAGTATTTGTAATGTCACATGTTTTGTATTGCCTTTACTTAGATGTATTGATATTACAATTAACATTGGCTTTTAATTTTTTTAAATAATTAATACTTAAATAAAAGTGATTGTAATTTTTAATGGCAATAGCTTAAACTTTTGTAAATAACTGTTGTGAAGATTATGTTCAGTGTCTAAAATCCAAGAACAGAAGTGAAATATTAACATTTTTTGTGACATTTGCAATAAAGCTTCAAACATTGAGAGAACGTATTTGAACCAGTGATGCTGTGGTAGTGCTGAGTGATGCTGTGGTGGTGCTGAGTGATGCTGTGGTGGAGCGATAGATAGATAGAGGGCGATAGATAGATAGATAGACAGAGTGACAGCGAAAGATAGATAGGCAGAGTGAGGGCGATAGATAGATAGACAGTGAGGGCGATAGATAGAGTGAGGGCGATAGATAGAGTGAGGGCGATAGATAGATAGATTGATAGAGAGTGAGGGCGATAGTGAGATAGAGTGAGGGCAATAGATAGATAGAGTGAGGGGAATAGATAGAGTGAGGGTGACAGATGTGTGTGTTTGGGTGTGTGCGGTTGTGTGTGGTTGTTATGTTATACGTTGTTTTATATAGCGCACGGCTACTCAAAAAGAGTGTCCCGGCGCTTTTATTGAGAACCTAAGGCAGAGTGAACACAACACAACAATAATAAACAGATAATAAAGCAGAGAAAACAGGGTAGATAGGCTAAAGGGCAAAAAGCCAAGTTTTAAGGGCCTTCCTGAAAGTAAACAAACTAGTAGCGCCTCGCAACGCCAACGGCAGAGTATTCCACAGCTGTGGCGCCAACAGGCTGAAGGAGCGGCCTCCAATACGAGTTTTTTTTACCCGCGGAACCACCGCAAGAAACAGAGATTCAGATCTTAGAGATCGAGCCGGGTGGTAGAAGACAAGTCTCCTCTGGAGATACTTTGCTCCCACAGCATGAAGAGCCTTGTAGGCCAAGGTCAAGTCCTTGAATGCTATCCGCTTCCGGATGGGCAGCCAATGGAGCGACTGCAGAAGGCCCGCAGACCTGGCTCGCCTATTTAGGCCATAAATGGCCCTCGCAGCCGAGTTCTGGACGACTTGCAGCCGCTGCAATAGATATTCCGGCAGGCCCAAATAAAGGACGTTGGAGTAGTCCAGTCTTGAGCCAATCATGGCCTTCACTGTCAGCTTCCTGTGCTCCTCCGAAAGTAGAGGCAAGAACCTCCGGAGCATCTTAAGAAGGCCAAGCGTGTTGTGTTGAATTTAATTTGTTCCATTATTGTTTTTCCTGCACCTTGTAAATACGGTTTTGTTTCCCATTTGCTGTTTTTGCCCTTTTTGTTACTGTCTGCGCTGTTGTTCTGTCTCTCTGCCCCCCTGTGCCACCCGCCCCGCTCCCCGCTTCCCGCCGCCGTGCTAGCGGCCACGCCCCCCTTTCCTTCTGTGCCCTCCTCGCTCCCGCCTCCCAGCTGCTCCTCCATCTCTCCCACTTGGCCATAAATGGCGACAGCGCGGCGCAGGTGAGTGTGACCTGTTCTCAGGACACCCCCGCGCCGCCCGGCCACCAGCTGTTGTGTGCGCACCCCTCCTCGCTGCTGCCCGCAGCCTCGTGGAGCCTGCCACGCCGATCCCGCCCCCCGCCGTATTAGCGTGTTGTGTTGAATTTAATTTGTTCCATTATTGTTTTTCCTGCACCTTGTAAATACTGTTTTGTTTCCCATTTGCTGTTTTTGCCCTTTTTGTTACTGTCTGCGCTGTTGTTCTGTCTCTCTGCCCCCCTGTGCCGCCCGCCCCGCTCCCCGCCGCCGTGCTAGCGGCCACGCCCCCTTTTCCTTCTGTGCCCTCCCCGCTCCCGCCTCCCAGCTGCTCCCCCCTCCCTCCCACTTCGCCATAAATGGCGACCGCGTGGACGCGCAGCGGTCACGCCGATTGTGCGCCAAAGGTAAGCCCGTCTGCGCCCGTCCGCGCCTGGACCGCACCCAGCGCCAGGCCCCCTGGCCCCCACCGACGCAAGACGACCCGACAGACCTACGACGCCGCCGCCCTCAACGCACTCAATGCCGGCCGGAACCCCGCCTGCTGCCGGGCCGCCCCGAAACGCCTCCACGGACCCTTCACCTGCACAACCTACAAGTTCACCTGCCTCCGAACATGCACCGCGCCCGCCAAGCCAAACCCCAGCAGCGGCCTCAAGTGCATCCTACTCAACACCCGCTCCGTCCACAGACACGCCGTCGAACTCTGGAACCTGCTCGACACAACATCTCCAGACGTCGCCTTCCTCACTGAAACATGGATGAACGCCTCCTCAGCCCCCGACATCGCCATCGCCATCCCGGATGGATACAAGATCATCAGGAGGGACCGCATCAACCAGACCGGAGGAGGCATCGCCATCGTCCACAAGAACACCATCCGCATCACGACCGACGCCGACGACACCTACACCGCCGCCGAACACCTCCACTTCCAGATTCACACCGACCCAAAGACGACCCTCAGAGGCACCCTCATCTACAGACCCCCGGGACCACGCACACAATTCAGCGAAGACATCACGGACTTCATCAGCCCACACGCCCTCCCCTCCGCCGACTACATCCTCCTAGGGGACCTCAACTCCACCTGGAGAACAACAAGGACCGCAACACCGTCACCCTGCTGGACAACCTCGCCAACCTCGGACTCAAGCAACTGGTCAACACCCCCACCCACTACGCCGGCCACACGCTTGACCCAGTCTTCTCATCCAGCAAGCACATCGCCTTCAGCCACTCCACCGGACTTCACTGGACCGACCACAGCTGCGTCCACTTCAGCTTCAGACAAGCACTGGCGTTGCCAATAGGTCTCGCAGTAGGAAAGTTGGAGCTATTGGTTTTGTAAATGACATTTTATATTTATGTTTTGTGATTTACAATGCCAATACTTTTAACTTTAGCATATGTGACACTTTTAGTATTTGTAATGTCACATGTTTTGTATTGCCTTTACTTAGATGTATTGATATTACAATTAACATTGGCTTTTAATTTTTTTAAATAATTAATACTTACATAAAAGTGATTGTAATTTTTAATGGCAATAGCTTAAACTTTTGTAAATAACTGTTGTGAAGATTATGTTCAGTGACTAAAATCCAAGAACAGAAGTGAAATATTAACATTTTTGGTGACATTTGCAATAAAGCTTCAAACATTGAGAGAACATATTTGAACCAGTGATGCTGTGGTAGTGCTGAGTGATGCTGTGGTGGTGCTGAGTGATGCTGTGGTGGAGCGATAGATAGATAGACAGAGTGACAGCGATAGATAGATTAGACAGAGTGAGGGCGATAGATAGATAGACAGTGAGGGAAATAGATAGAGTGAGGGCGATAGATAGATAGATTGATAGAGAGTGAGGGCGATAGAGAGATAGAGTGAGGGCAATAGATAGATAGAGTGAGGGGAATAGATAGAGGGCGACAGATGTGTGTGTTTGTGTGTGTGCGGTTGTGTGTGGTTGTTATGTTATGTTATAACGTTGTTTTATATAGCGCACGGCTACTCAAAAAGAGTGTCCCGGCGCTTTTATTGAGAACCTAAGGCAGAGTGAACACAACACAACAATAATAAACAGATAAAAAAGCAGAGAAAACAGGGTAGATAGGCTAAAGGGCAAAAAGCCAAGTTTTAAGGTCCTTCCTGAAAGTGAACAAACTAGTAGCGCCTCGCAACGCCAATGGCAGAGTATGCCACAGCTGTGGCGCCAACAGGCTGAAGGAGCGGCCTCCAATACGAGCCTTTTTTACCCGCGGAACCATCGCAAGAAACAGAGATTCAGATCTTAGAGATCGAGCCGGGCGGTAGAAGACAAGTCTCCTCTGGAGATACTTTGCTCCCACACTGTCAGCTTCCTGTGCTCCTCCTAAAGTAGAGGCAAGAACTTCCAGAGCATCTTAAGAAGGCCAAAACATGTTCCCGTTAAACCAAGGATCTGAGATCTTAACGTGAGACCCTTGTCCATCCTGATCCCCAAGTTTTTAGCCATCTGGGACGAACAAGACGGAGGGAACATATTAGCAGGACACCATGCTTGCCAGTCCGGATCCGATAGACAAACGAAGAAGAGTACCTCAGATTTGTCCGAGTTGCACTTGAGGCTGTTCAGCTGGAACCATTTAAAAACAGCCCCAAGGCACTCCCGGATACTCTCTCCATTGAAATCCTCTCCTTTCTTACACAAAAAGAGGAGTTGGGTGTCATCGGCATAGGATACGATCTGGGCCCCGAAAGACTCCGCCAATGCCGCCAAAGGGGTCATAAAGATGTTAAAAAGAGTCGGGCTCAACACAGAACCCTGGGGAACTCCGACTCCCAAAGGCGGCATCACGGCCGAGCTGGATGAGGCCCAGACCGTTTGTCGACGGCCAGCCAAAAATGATCTAAACCAGCTGAGCACCGTCCCCCTCAGACCGATCTCATGAAGTCTGGCGAGAAGACCCTCATGGGGGACGGTGTCAAAGGCGCCGACAGGTCCAACATGACAAGCATGGCTTTGCCCCCTGAATCAAGAACCTCTTTTATGGCTTCAGATACCTCCAAGAGCGCCGTCTCGGTACTTAGGTTAGGGCGGAAGCCAGATTGAGTAGGGTGTAGTACATTATGGGATTCCAGATAATTAGAAAGCTCCATGTGTACATGCTTCTCCAGAATCTTCGTGAGCGCAGGGAGGAGAGAAATAGGCCTGTAGTTGGCCAGGACTTCCGGGTCGAGCCCAGGCTTCTTAAGCAAAGGAATGACCATTGCTTGCTTCCAGGCCTGCGGGACCACTCCCTGGCTCAACGAAAGATTCAAAAGTGGGTTCGCCAGCGGATTTATGACTTCTGCCATTTTTGCCAAGAATTTGGCTGGGCATGGGTCAAGGGGCGACCCAGATTTGAGATTTCCCATAAGTGCTACTGAAGCAGGAACTGAGATAGATGGAAAGACGGCCATAACTGAACCCAAAGGGGCCGGTGACACTAATCCATCTACGGGGCTGGATGGAGTTGCAGGCACCCGCAGAGGAAAGGAGTCTTGGATCAGCTTGATCTTATTGGTAAAAAAGTTAGCCAAATCGGAAGCCCAGGACTCCGAAGGATCAACCTGAGTCACATTAGAGCGGGGGCCGTGAATTCCCTCACAATTGTGAAGATCTCCTTACAAGAATTAGAGGCGGCCTCTATCCTCCTCGCGAAGTAGCCTTTTTTCTCCAGGAGAATGTCCCGATGGTAGGCTTTAACTGCTGCTCTATAGGCGAGCCTTGCCACAGAGTCGTACTGCGAGCGCCAGGCTCTTTCCGCTACCTTGCACTGCCGTCGTGAAAGCGACAGCGCTTCAGTAAACCAGGGGGCAGAGACCCGCTTAGATGTTAACCGGGGGGCCATCACAGGGGCTAACTCAATTAATCTATCCAATAGCCACACTTGCAAGGAATCCAAGTCCCTCTCCAACTCTCCCGTCAGGGGGCAGGGATGGTCCCGAGCAGCCTGAGCCAGCATATCTGGGGTCACCCGGTGATATGCCCTAGGGGCACGACCCTGATGCTTAGAAGCAGTATTGGACGATTTCATCGTGCCCCCAATATGGAATTTGGCCAGTCTATGGTCCGACCAAAGCACTGGTACAAGATCCGTCATCTCCAAAGGGGACGTGGAGAAGACCTGATCTAGGGTATGACCCTTATCATGTGTTGGTCCAAAAAGATAAGGGATCAGGCCGAAAGGGGCCGTGACATCAGACAGCTTGATAGTGTCATGGTCCAGTTGCTCATCCAGGTGAAAATTAAAATCCCCGGCAAGAACACAATGTTCCGCTTTCAAGGCCAACACCGAGATTACTGACTGAAGCTCATCAAAGAAGGTACCAGGCGATCCAGGTGGCCTATAGACTAAGAGGCCTTTGAAAGATTGATGAGGCGTCAATGTAATGGAAAATGCAAGGGATTCAGATCCTTGGATATCGTCCATGGGCAGAATGGAGCAAGTGGCGCATTTATTCACCACCACTGCCACTCCACCACCCCTCCCCTTCAGTCTGTCCTGCCTGAAAATGTTGTAGTCAGGGGGGATAGCTATGGTTATATCGGGATTAGAAAATTCCCCAACCAGGTCTCAGTCAGCAGTGGTTGTGTGTGTGTAGTTGTTTGAGTGGTTGTATGTGTGAGTGGTTGTATGTGTGGGTGGTTGTATGTGTGGGTGGTTGTATGTGTGGGTGGTTGTATGTGTGAGTGGTTGTATGTGTGAGTGGTTGTATGTGTGAGTGGTTGTATGTGTGAGTGGTTGTATGTGTGAGTGGTTGTATGTGTGAGTGGTTGTATGCGTGTATGGTGGTGGGGTTGTGTGTGGGGTTGTGTATGTGTGTGGGTGTTTGGGGGTGTGTGTGGGTGTTTGGGGTTGTGTGTGGGGTTGTGTGTGTGGGGTTGCGTGTGTGTAGTTGTGTGTGGTTGTGTGTGTGGTTGGGTGTGTGGTTGTGTGAGATTGTGTGTGTGGTGTGGTTGTGTGTGTGGTTGGGTGTGTGGTTGTGTGGAGGCTAGCCAAAATGACTATGTGAAAGTTTTAGTGATGGAAAAACGACTTTAATAAATGGCCCAAAAATAAGCTATACAAATGACATAATTAGTTGGCCACAAACCAGCAAACCTTCTGAAGTGAGAAACCTCTAAAAAACTGCAAATTGTGTTCTGGCTTAGTTCAACTGCCGATTGCCATCTAATAGTCTTTATTGATATTTGAGTGCCTTCTCGTTGCCCAGCAGCAGGCAGTCCCAAGGACTGATCCCAGCCTCTGCTCCTGCTGTGTGATGAGCACTGACACGAACTTCAAAGGACCTGGATATGCTTGCAACAATCATTTTCTTTGGTGGTTGCTGAGGTTGTGGCTTTCTGTTTGTTTGATGCTTATGGTCGTATTCAGTCAGTGTATTGGCCAACAAGGGAAAGATGCATGTTTAATAGTAACTATGGAAGGTTCACTGCATATCATAATATCCTTGCACATCACGCGCACCTATTAACGCTGTGTCTCATTGTAAGGATCTTCACGCGTTCCTGTTTCCGCGCCTCTCTTGCAGGTCGTCTGCATAGCCGCATGCGCGCGCACCCCTCACTGGGTATTAGCTGTATGAAATGATTACATCGATTCTTCTCAAGCATCTGAAGGGTTTAATGGAGTCGGTCCCAGCCCACTTTTGCTGGCGCTCAGTTAATTGAGGATCGTCTGTGTCTTGAGAGGAGGAAGCCTCTTCGGTCCCTAGCAGATGCTGACACCTCATTACCTCTCGGAGAAGCCCCGCACAACTTGAAGTAGATTAATACATTTCATAAAAAGGATAATGCTAATGGATAAAGTGGTTTGTATTCTGTCTTGGGTTATGCTTTAATAAGCTCGGAAGTGAAAGAGTCAAGCAAATGCAGAAAACAGAAAAGAGAAGCGATGAGGGGTGACAGCCTGGCACATATGATGAAAGAAAACAAAGGGACGAATAAGACAGACAAACAAATGAAACAAACGGGTAGGCAAATAATCTGGAGAGAGACACAGTTGACACATAAAGATATAGAGAAAGAGGGAGCTGAGAGAGAAAACAGTACAAGAGAGGGCACGTGATAGCGTGAGAGAGAATTAGGGAAACAAGAGCGGCCGGGAAACTGAAACTACGGCCGGCCAGCCATGAATAACAAGCAAATGCAGAAAACAGAAAAGAGAGCGATGAGGGGTGACAGCCTGGCACATATGATTAAAGAAAACAAAGGGACGAATAAGACGGACAAACTGAAATGAAACAAACGGGTAGGCAAATAATCTGGAGAGAGACACAGTTGACACATAAAGATATAGAGAAAGAGGGAGCTGAGAGAGAAAACAGTACAAGAGAGGGCACGTGATAGTGTGAGAGAGAATTAGAGAAACAAGAGCGGCCGGGAAACTGAAAGTACGGCCGGCCAGCCATGAATAATTAGGGGAGGAGAAGCTGCAGAGCACACGCTGGGAGAAGCCCTTTGATGTGGTGGCAGCCGTGAAAAAATGCAATTAGGAGGGAGGGAGGGAGGGAGGCTGATGCGCGTGCTTGTTTGGTCACGTGATTCACGTGAACTCGAAGAAAACCGCACAGAAAAAAGCCTTAGTTTGACGAGTATTTTGAGCACTAGAATTCTCTCCATTTTCCATTCCTGCGGAATGGAAAAGGCGAGACCTAAAAAACCACCACCCACCACCACCCGCAACAGGTTCCTCACAGAATCTGGAGCAAGATCACCGCCGACCAGCTCACCGCCTCCCTCAGCCAGAACCCACCTGCCAGCACACTGGACCCCAACGAAGCAGCCCGCAAATTCACGCAGTGGCTGACCGCCTGCGCTGACGACCTCGCACCTCTGAAGAACCCTACCAGCAAACCCAGAAGCAAGAAGGCCCCCTGGTTCACCGACGAACTCAAGGACTCCAAGAAGACCTGCCGCACCCTCGAGAAAGCCTGGCTCCTCGACCGGACCACTGACAACATGACCCCCCTCAAACACGCGACCCGCAAGCACCACCAGCTCATCCGCACCACCAAGAAGAAATCACTGAAGGATCTACTGGACAACAACGCCCACGACAGCAAGGAACTCTTCAGCATCGTCAAGGAGTTCTCCAACCCCAGCACCGGCAACAACGACATCACCCCCTCACAAGATCTCTGCGACTCCCTCGCCTCGTTCTTCCACCCCAAGATTGCCGACATCCACAACAGCTTCGGCACACCATCCTCGCACCCAACCGTCGAACCAACGCACCTCACTGCCACCTTTCCGCACCTGGACCGCAGTGACCACCGAAGACACAGCCCGCATGATGAACACCATCCACTCCGGATCTCCGACTGACCCCTGCCCCCACCACGTCTTCAACAAGGCCGACTCCACCATCGCACCCCAACGCGGAGATGTCATCAACACCTCCTTCGACACCGCCACCTTCCCGGAGAGCTGGAAGCATGCCGAGCTCAGCGCGATACTGAAGAAACCAACAGCGGACCCCACCGACCTCAAGAACTTCCGCCCTATCTCGCTCCTCCCTTTTCCTGCCAAAGTCATCGAGAAGATCGCCAACAGACAGCTTGCCGCCTGCCTCGAGACGAATGGATCCCTCGACCCCTTGCAGTCCGGTTTCAGAGCCAACCACAGCACCGAGACTGCCCTCATCGCAGCCACCGATGACATCCGAGCCCTTCTCGACAACGGGGAAACAGTGGCACTCATCCTCCTGGACCTCTCCGCCGCGTTCGACACTGTCTGCCACCACACCCTAGTCCAACGCCTCAGCAACACTGGCATCCAAGAGAAGGCATTGAAGTGGATCATCTCGTTCCTCGCTGGAAGAACACAGAGGGTCCGCCTCCCCCCGTTTCGTTCCGAGGCCATCGAAGTCATCTGCGGCGTCCCGCAAGGATCATCACTCAGCCCCACCCTCTTCAACGTCTACATGAGACCTCTAGCAGATATCGCACGCCAACACAACCTCAACATCATCTCCTACGCCGACGACACACAGCTGATCCTCTCGCTCACCAGAGACCCCGACACTGCCAGAACCAGCCTCCACGAAGGGATGAAAGACGTCGCCGAGTGGATGAAGGACAGCCGCTTGAAACTGAACTCAGACAAGATGGAAGTCCTCATCCTTGGGCCATCACCCACCGCCTGGGACGACTCCTGGTGGCCCCCAGCCCTGGGCACCGCCCCCAAGCCGACAGACCACGCACGCAACCTGGGCTTCATCCTGGACTCCTCCCTCTCGAAGACCAGACAAGTCAACGCCGTCTCCTCTTCATGCTTTCACACCCTCCGCATGCTCAGCAAGATCTTCCGATGGATCCCGATCGAAACCAGGAAGACGGTCACCCAGGCCCTCGTCACCAGCCGGCTGGACTACGGAAACACCCTCTACGCCGGAACCACAGCCAAGCTACAGAAAAGACTACAACGCATCCAGAACGCCTCCGCCCGACTCATCCTAGACATCCCTCGACGCAGCCACATCTCCGGCCACCTGAGGAACCTGCACTGGCTCCCCGTCAACAAGAGGATCACGTTCAGGCTCCTCACCCACATACACAAGTCTCTCCACAACCTGTGCCCCAAGTACCTCAACAACCGCCTGACCTTCCACACGCCCACCTGCCAGCTACGTTCCGCTAGCCTCGCCCTCGCCGCCGTACCACGCATCCGAAGAGCCACCGCCGGAGGCAGATCCTTCTCCTACCTGGCGGCCAAGACATGGAACTCCCTCCCCATCCACCTTCGGCTGACCCAGGACCACCTCGCCTTCAGGAGACAACTCAAGACCTGGCTGTTCGAGCAGTAGCGGCCCCCCTCCCCCAAGCTCCTTGAGACCCTTCCGGGTGAGTAGCGCGCTATACAAGTGTTATGATTGATTGATTGATTGATCTGAGAATGACAGTGCACTACCACATCATGCGTTAGTAATATATTTATGTAAAGTGAGTTTTTAAGCATGAACTGGGAAATATTCCTGCTCCTGCCCAGATGACAATGCTATTAGTGAACTAAGAGGCAAGCCAGGGATCATGTGTAGCCTGATTGTGGGTTTGATTCTTAATATACATGGAGCAAACGTTTATTCTAGAAAATAAAGTTTTCTTGTACTGCAGAAATAGTGAACTTGCATATCTGAGGGTTCTCTCATGTGATAATGAAGAGAAAGGCGGCTCTAGAAGACAAATTATTTGCCTAGGATCACACAATTTGAGACCAGTTCACGGGTGAAGTACATTACAGTTAGGTCGAGTAGATTATTCAAGTTACTAGACCCGAAGGTCTAGTAACATTTCTAGCATTTTCCCAGCTCTGCTTATGTTAGTTAGCACAAGCGATCCTGATAAAACAAACCGAATTAGAAGTTAACATTTCTGCCTGGCCTTATTTCATTCTATTAGACCAATGGGCCTAAGTCACTAAATACACGATCTCCAACTGAGAGTTGTCACCACAGTGTTCCTGGGTCCACCATAAAGTGGATACGAAAACTGCAGCATACCTGGACTTCTCCAATTGTCTAACATATTGGCATTGAGACCAGAATGTGAAGAGTATGAGAAGCCCATGACTAAAACTAAAACAACTTCTATGATGGCTTGAATGTATAGCCTACCAAGCTTCAATCAGTAGAGAGAGCAAATAAGTGGCAACTGTGACCCCCTCCCCCCAAATAACATCCTTGCTTTGTAAACACAAACACATTAATGTCCGACACTCTTCTTTGGGGCTCTTCTGAGCTGAGGTGATGAGAGTGGGTGTGGCACTGTCCGATTACAGTACAACTGTCTAACAGTCGATTGAGAGGGCCACAAATACTGTTGCACTCTATTTTGATAACCAAGATACCCGCTTTGACCTTTTCAATGTTCAAGGTTTGTGCAATTAAGCAGACAAAGTTTCGTCTAGAAAGCACTCAAGTGTTTGGTGCAACTGTGTTTACGGCACTAGGAAGTAAGAAACAGTACCTATCACGAATACTGCTCAGTAACCACAGACTCACCCAGAATCCACAAAAGGGCCTCACACTAGTAGCAGCAGCAATCACTTTAAACCTTTTTTAGACTGCCTGCCTCACAGCGATAAATGTCACAGGCATTTTGGGATAAGGGTGACACAGTAACTGCAGTTAGATGTTGTACTACCTGGTGCCTCCCTCGTTGAAAACAAATTACAAGAGACCAGATTCACAAAGGTATACTTACACTTTTGTGTAAGCTTACAATTGTTTGCTATTCACAAAGGTATTTTATGAGTAGTATCTTTACGACTGCGAAGTCTCTGCACATAAAAAATAGGACTGTCAGAAGCAGTGGCGTAGGGAACCCCCCACTTAAGCGGGGGCTGCTACGGGACTTATGGGCTGGTGAACTTGATCCCAATAAAACGTTAATCAGCCATGTGTGGCCTCTTCAGTCTGCAGGCTGAATGTTAATAAATAATGGATAGGGAATACCATGACAGAGGGGTGTGGCTTTAGGCCGGCTTTAGGCAAAGGCAAAAGAGAACGGAATATAGTGGAATGATGAAGGAAAGGGACAACACAGAGAGAGGGAGAAACAGAAAAGGTGTTCTGAGAGACAGATAAAGAAAAAGGATATAGAATATTGGTAGAAAGTAAAGAATGCACTGGTGGGAAAAGTAAGGATGAAAAGAAGAACATTAAAAGGAAACTTAAAAAAAGGTGAAAATTAGGATAGACACGTGAAATAATGAACAGACGAAAGAGCAAAAGAATGGAGTGAAAGGGTGAATGGATGGAGTGAAAAGGTCAAACAATGAATAGGTGTACGGGAAAATGGATGTATGTTATCAGTGTTTTTATAGCGTGCTAATCACCATTGAGGGTATTAGTGCGCACAGTGATGAAAGAGTGAAAAGATTGAGAGATAAAAGGGTGAACGAATGGAAAGATGGGCACTGGAAAAATGGTACGTGTGAAAGGATGTCTGAAAGAGTGAAAGGGTGAATGGATGGATTTTGGATGTATGTTGGATCGACAGAAAGGTGAAGGGATTGGTACATGAATAAATGGATAGAAGGATGAAAGGATTGATGGATGAAAGGAGGATGAAAGGGAAAAGGGAACACTTCTATGAAAATCAGCTTTGCTCACTTTGCGTGCTGGTTGTAGAGGTATGCTTCAAGTGTTTTTTTCTCGAATTTTCTAGCTACTCCATTGGTCACAAGGATACCCTTTACTTTCTTTTATCTGAGAGTTCAGCTGGTGCACAAAACAACCCACTCTCCTTTTTCATGTTTGCTAAGAACTAAGATAATCAGCCTTTTCTGTAAGATCTTCTAATAAACCTTGGGAAATATAGGCAGTAGGAAGCTGGCTTAATATATGGTATACCACTTGGTGGCTATACTGTGCACAGAGTCCAGAGATTCCCCCAGAAGTGTACAGGGCTCAATGCAAACCCAGGATGCTCCGTTAGTGACAGTGTGGGCAACAGCCTTATGCCTAGCACAGAGGAGTGTAAGACATATTACACACAGGACCAATAACAGACACGACTAAAAAAGGAGATCCATACTAATTTTATAGAAATAAGCTTTGTTTAGTGCTTAATCTTAAAACAAAGTTCTTCACAAAAAGGCAGGTTCTGAATAAAAATACTTTTCACTTTCAAAAGGCTACAGAGTGCAATTTCTGACCACTTCAATGTTATTGTATTGTATCAACATTTATAATGTGCGCTGTAACCCTACGGGCATCCGTTATCATAAGGAGGAAACCAATGTAATTTATATTTAAACAGGTAAGTACACAACTTACAGTTCCAGTCTTCGGAGCCAAAGGTCAGCAAGGGGCAAGGGTCAGGCGTGTACCAAAACTGCATCACCAGAGGCACAGGGGCGGCCGGGCACAGAGGTCATAATCAGAGTTTGCCCCCAATGCATATCAATTGAGACTGGTGCTTGAAGCCACACTGATTGCGGGTAGGTAAATCGGATGCAGGGGCCAAGCTTTGAGGGCTAGATCAAGCACGGGTGGGGGCACAAAGAAGCACCAAACATACACCACTAGCGGCATAGGGGCAGCTGGGTTCAGGTTGCAATTCAGGGAACCATAGGTTCAGCTCACCAAGGCCTAGGGACTTCGGTGCAGGACTATCTTTGGATTCTTCTAACGGAGCTGGTCGCAGTCAGGGGGAGCCTTCGGATTCAGGCTGCAGGCATCGTTGTGGAGAGGTGAGACAATGCTGGACCTGAGATGAGGATCACTGAGGAGCCTGTTCTGGGTCGGTGGTCCACCTGGACACAGACCAGAGGCATCTGGTGAAGAGTGGGCAGGACTTGCGGATCTGGAAGGCACTGGAATCCTTTGTGTTGGTTTTCTGGGGACAGAATCGCTGTCTTCTGGAGTTCAAGTCTCTGTCAGAATTCAGGGAGTCTTCCTCTGGTTTCTGGAAGTTACTGGCTCCAGAACAAACGCCGTCTTCTCGGAGGGTCTTTGAAGCTAGAGACAGGCAGATAGGGCTGGGGACAAGTCAGTAGTCTACGGACTTCGCTGCACTGCAGCTTTTTCCTCCTTTGTTTTAGGTCGCAAGTAACTAGTTTCAAGGTCTAGGGGAGCCTCCTTAATACTATATTTAGGGGGAGTTTTAAGGGAGCAACAGGTAGGGCCAATGGTCACCGAATCTGAGGTGACTAAACCCTGTATTATGCCACCCTCCAGTGTGAGGGGGCAGAATCCTAGCCCCGATAGGAGGAGTCCCCTGAGGGGACTGAAAATGGGGAATGGGGGGGGGGGAGGGGGGGGAGTCACATTACAAAGGCGGCAGGCCTCTGCCCAGGATGTGAATTGTTTCTGGGCCCAGAAAGCAGAGGCTCTCCACCCAGGGGTCCAGAGCCATGTCTGCTTTGGTAGGCTGCCTAAAGCCAGTCAGCAACCACACCAGGGTTGGTAGGTTTTCAGGGGGCAACTCTGAGGCACCTGAGTATATGGTTTAATAAATATTACACTGGCATGAGTGTGGACTTATTACCAGGAGTAATTTGGTACCAAACACTCCTGGTTTCAGTGAAGCCATCAGGGTGCTGGGGAACTCGATTTGTCACGTTTCCAGCCCATATACTCCTTATGGCTTCCCTGGCACTTATGATACTTAAGAATTGACTTAAGAATAGTAGGAGCCGATCTACTCATGCAGATAGGCCCTCACCTGTGGTATAGTGCATCCTGCCTTAGGGTAGAAAGGCCTGCTAGAGGGGTGACTTATCTATACCTTCAGACAGTGCTTGCTGGCAAAGCACCCGTTCAGGGTGTCTGTCAACGCTGTTGTTTTTCCTTACCACACAGGGGCATGCAACTGCAAAGGCAGTGGCATGGTCCCAATGAGGGGGTCCCAGGGGACCCTTTTCAGCTTCCAGACCCTAGGTACCAAGGTCACCACTTACTAGGAACTTACAAGGGGCAGAAGTACAAATTATGGACATGCTTTTAATGAAGAGCACTGACACAGGGGACCTGGTTGGCAGAGACCCTGTACACTACAATCGAAACCACATCAAATACCAGAGAAAAAGAGGGGGCTAACCATGTCAAAAGAGGCACTTTTCCAAATAGAAATATTGGGAATACATTTCACCCATTTTTTAAGGCGGTATCTCATCTGACTCACCTGCGTTTACTTGTTCATCCTGGGTCTCTTGCTTGAAAAGTCTTTTGTTTTCATCAGTAAAGCTGGGTGAAATCACAATGATATCACCTGCAAGAAGCACAGAAAATAATAAGACTAACAAAATCTCAGCAGAGCACATGCAGAAGTGGATGACGCTAGGGGAAGCGTCGCCCCACTGCTCTCAGAGCAGGAAAAAGAATAGGATAATAACAGTTATCATTATTTTATTTTTCGTAGGTTCGGGCTGGGTTAGGGTGGGGAGGCTGGTGGCACAGGGGGAGGAGTGGTTTGTGCACACTAAGCAGACATGACTGCTTGGCCGGTCGTCTGGGACTGGCCGAAGAGTCATGCACAGTTAGCCTGGTGGGGAACATGCCCAGGCTCCCTGTCCTTGTCCCCGCCTGAGCGCCAAGTCACAGCGCTCAGACCAATCACGTTGCAGCGTTGTGATTGGCTTAGGGGAGCTCGGGTGGCTCCTGCTGCTTCTGGTCGAAGGAACGAGGAGAGACAGCGGCCTGCGGCGGGGAGGTTGGAGGGAAGTGATTTTTATTTTTTCGTTACTCCTTCCCCCCGCCCCACCCCCCTCTGTTCCCTGCCAGCCGCTAGTGGAAGAAACACGGAATGGTGACTGTTCTGAAATGCCACCAGTAAGCAGAATACACATAATGTAATTAGCCTGGGTTTAATTCATGATATATTTCATGTGTCACTTTATCATTTACTTTACACAAGTGTGTGCCTGGGATATCAAAGCACAGATCTGATTCATATGAAACCCGGAAGATTCTCTGGGAGGAAAGAACATCAGCAGATCTCTGCTTTATTTTCTGTCTATGCTTATCTTGGCACAAGTGATCCTGATAAAACAACACAGAGTCTTGTTTAAAAGTATTGCATGATCATGGCTCATTCTATTTAACCAATGTGCCAAAGTCACTAAAACCACAGGCTCCAACTGAGAGTTATGGAAATCCAATACTTGAATTGTTTCAGCTTTACATATATAAGCAATACAATATAAATATAACAGTACAAAAAGTTATTTAAAAATCAGATTCAAGGTTACACATTATGCAACCCCAAGGTTAGTGCCCAAGATATCATTTGAAAGTCTGCAATAATCAATTCCCAGCTGTGCTGGCAAGTTGGATAACAGAAGAAAAGTTGCATCAGGTCAGTAAAACTAGGCAAATGATATCAAAAGGAGCTGTAAAACCAACATTAAAGCAACATGCAGCATTAAAAATGTTACTGCACTTCCTCACACACATGTACAAATGATATTCAGATAGAAAATATGCAAAATCGCAATTATAGAAACCAACTAATCCCACAGCTCAAGCGAGGGCGAATGCATACTGGGTGTTGCATCGTTTTGCTTTCTATGCAGAGTAGATGTATGAGGCTACAAGCCTGAAAAACATTTCACAGTCCGCTCTAAGGGAGATGGACATGACTGGCAGCAAGTTGCTGGTACCTGTTTCAGCTCTCATGCATTTGGAGCAAAAACGATCTATTTCAAGTTTTATGAGAGGAGGCGTCGTACTGGAACTAGCCTTGGTTGGAAAATTGCCAGCAGGGCCTGTTAGTCTCAGCAGTGTGTCAAATTTTTTAAAGACGACCAGCTTAACTGCTTACTTTAAAGATGGTAGATTATTTTGTACTTGTAGCCATTGTTTGCAAGCTGCTGAGCCACAGAGCTTTTTGTGTCGAGTGGGAAGCCAGGAGATGTTTTACCTGTTTGGTTTTACTACCTGGTTTCCAGGGGCTACTGCACATGAGGATCTTCCTGTGGGTCATGTGAAGAAAGAAGGATCTAGATACAACAATTAAGGATCATGGTTGCTTTCAATTCACCTTGACTGTCATATCAACAATTTGATTGCAGAACTCTGGACTTATTAATATATAGTCTATTAAACTGTACCATATGCTTAATCTAAAAGTATGCTGTGCGTGGTGATCCAAGGGACAGTGGCCATTGAGGGGGATTGACAAAGAATGCATTAAAAACTTGTCCTCGTCTGGTGGATCCTAAACGTGGTAACCAAAATTTAGGGGACCTCTCCTTGCCTACACCATGGCTTGGTCGCCCACAGAGACACAACTGGCTGGGTGTTGAAATCTCTGCATACAAGTATGATGTGGGGAGGCGTTTGTCCTTGCCTTTGAAGGATAAGATTGGATTTTGCTTTGTGCGTTACTGATACAGTTGACTAATACATTTAAAAGTGGACTACCACTCATCCTGAATTCCACCTGGAAAATAAATGTTAAATAGATTAAAGAACTATGAGTTGTGACTAATCGGCAGGTGCCAAATGTTATTTGGTATAGGAACGAATATGCTACTTACCAGTATGCATCTGTTCTTGGCATGTAGGGCTGCTGACATTCATATCTGTGCATAGATCGCCGCTTAGTGTTGGGTCCGGATGATCGCACATTGTTGTCCTGGAAGAGTCTTCGAAGTATCACGAGATAGGTGGCTCCTCCCCTGGACTACAGTGCGCATGGGCATCGACTCCATCCTCAGATTGTTTTTAGCCATTGTGGCCAAGATGGAGTGAAACTAAGTGAATGATGACCATGCTAGAAGTATGTGTGAATGCTGCAGCCGCTACAGGCGCCGGGGAGGAGGGCGGGCGATATGAATGTCAGCAGCCCTACATGCCAAGAACAGATGCATACTGGTAAGTAGCATATTCGGTTCGAGGCATGTGGGCTGCTGAATTCATATCTGTGCATAGAATACATAGCAGTTCCTCCATTAACGGCGGCTGCCCGTGCCAGCTGCAGCAGTTTGGAAAAGTGTTTTTAGAACAGCCTGCCCTACAGCTGCCTGCTGTTTGGAGTGCACATCAACACAGTAATGTTTTGTAAGTTTGGAAAAGTGTTTTTAGAACAGCCTGCTCTACAGCTGCCTGCTGTTTGGAGTGCACATCAACACAGTAATGTTTTGTAAATGTGTGTGTGGTAGACCATGTGGCTGCTCTACATATGTCTTCCAAAGGAATATTTCCAAGGAAAGCCATGGAGGCCCCCAACTTGCGGGTGGAGTGGGCCCGTGGTGGAATGGTGACAGTGCGCTTGGCTTTCTGATAGCAGATCTGAATACATTTAACGATCCACCTGGCTATACCAGCCTTGGAAATGGGGTTACCTTTGTGTTGTGGCGCAAAGGCAAAAAAGAGTTGTTTAGTCTTCCTAAAATCTTTGGTCCTATCAATGTAGTACATTAGGGCCCTTTTGACGTCAAGTGTGTGGAGCATTCTCTCCGCAAGTGACTCTGGATTTTGGAAGAACACAGGTAGTTCTATAGTCTGGTTGATATGGAACTGAGACACTACCTTAGGAAGGAATTTAGGGTTAGTGCGAAGCACCACCCTGATAGAATGAATCTGAATAAATGGCTCTTGGATAGTTAGTGCCTGGAGTTCACTAACTCGTCGTAGCGCCGTAATCGCTATAAGGAAAGCCACCTTCCACGTCAAGAACTGAATTTCGCAGGAATGCAGTGGCTCAAAAGAGGGACCCATCAGCCTGGTGAGGACCACATTGAGGTTCCACTCTGGAGCTGGTGGCGTCCGCAGAGGAATGACTCGTTCGAGTCCTTCCAGAAAAGCTTTAATGGCAGGCACCTTGAAAAGTGAGAGGTGCTGTCTGTTTCAGAGATAAGCAGCCATTGCGGATAAATGTATACGAATGGGGGGGGGGCGGAGCTAGCCGGCAAGCGAAATGACTGCCTAGGTCCACAGCTCCGCCGTGCATTGCCCGGAATATCCTGAATTATCCTTTTATAGCAGCGTGATCTAGCAGTAACCAGGTCCCAGCCGACCCCTTCACTAGCGGGGACCCAGCGGTGGTTCCAGAGGCGCCGGGGATCGCGTAGTACGGCCGGGCTGGACGGAGCCCGCAGCACCGAGAGTCCAGGCCACAAGCAGCGGGCCCGAGTGATCGCATCATCCAGCTGGCGTCACCCGACGTGCGGCCGCGGTCCGCGCTAGACACCGGTTCGGAGCCCCGACCCCTCGCGCTCCTGAGGTGAGGAAACCTGACGGACTGCTGCCAGCTACACGGCTCTGACGGCCAGAGCCCACGCGACAGGACCCTGCAGGCGGCCTTCGGACCGCGATTGGACTCGGGAGTACGGAGAGACGCGTGGCCCTCCCCTCCCCCTCTGGACATAACGGGAGACTCCGGTGAGAGCCTGCAGCCCTATGGTGGTCTGACTTTGTGGTTTTGTGGCGTCCCCAAGCAAGGAGGCACATTGGGGAACGCGGCGGAAGGCATCATTGAGGTGGATCCTCGCGGCGTGGAGGTCGCCCCCCCCCTGGACAGCGCGGAGCCATTTCCTGACGTCATAAGCGCTGCACTGTGTGGCTCTGGGTCCCACCTGAAGTCTGCTGAAGCGACGCGCTTGAGTGGTGGGGGAGCCCCCCCCTTGAAATAAAGTGCGCACAGGTCTCTTGGCCAGCGGTCCCAACCCCTCCCCCCCCCAGATCCACTGATTGGACTGTATTGAGGTTTGGGCTTCAGGGATTGAGGGGGACACGGAGAGCGCCGAGAGTGGAGTGAACTTTGCGACCCCCCCCACGAGCCGACCCACCCCCACCCTCCTCCGGGTGGCGACTAGGGATTCTGGGGGTACTCACCAGCGCAGGGGCCCTGCCTTTCCTTACGCTCATTGCTACCTGGCGGTCCATACATTTGGCGCCGCACAGCAATCGATTACTTGAAGACAATGGGCAAGGGGGACAGAACACAGAGTAAGCTGCCCTTCTCCCAAAAAAGGCTGCTCCAACAAAGCCCGGCCACGGAGGACGGCCCCACAACACATACCGAGGCGGCTCGCAGCGAAGACTTGGACATCAAGACTATGTTATTGTCAATGGAACAGGGAATACAGTCCAGTACATCGACCCTGGGGTCCAAGATCGACGCTATGTCGTATAGGATGGACAGAATGGCGGAACGCTTGGACAAGCACGCAGAAAGACACGATATGGCGGAAAGACGTATGACGGAGGTCGAGGAGGCACAAACGGACCTGAACACGGCGCAAAAGAAAATGGAAAGAATGATGCAGGTCCTGAGTGATAAGACAGAAGATTTGGAGGCGCGCTCGCGACGCTGCAATCTACGCATCACGGGCCTTCCGGAGAGCACCTCCACTGGCCCCATGGAACGCTTTGTGGAAGATCTCCTCACGAAACTGCTGGGAGACGGAGTGTTCTCGGCCATGTTCACGGTTGAGAGGGCCCACCGGTCGTTGGCCCCCAAACCGCAGCCTGGCGCGCCTCCGCGCCCAATCATAGCGAAACTCCTCAACTACAGGGATAGGGACACTGCGCTCCGCCTGGCGAGGGCCAAACAACACCTACAATATGAGGGATCCACCATCTCGCTGTATCCGGACTTTACAGCAAAAGTCCAGGAGGAGCGGAAGCAGTTTATCCCCCACAAGAAGCGGCTTCGAGAACTGGGCTTAGACTACGCCTTACTGTACCCAGCCAAACTCCGCGTCAATAAGGGGGGACACTCTCATATCTTCACAGACCCCAAGGCGCTGCAACAGGCGATGAAGAGGTGGGCGAAGGAACAGAAATCGAATTCTGAGAAACCGCCCGGGGACGAGGACGCCGACAGCCGACTGGATGAGCAAGACTGAACAACGTCTGTGACAGCATCTACTCTGTGCCTCTGAGTTGGGGACTCTGGGACAGAGGCGTATTGTTTCATCAGTCTGAAGAGGAGCTGGGGCGATCGTGGACCTAAGAGACCATTGTTGATCGCACAGATAAGTGGAATTGCTGGAGGGTGCGGGGGGACGGGGGGGGGGGGGATACCTTGATGGGGCTTTGTGCTTCTACTGCCCGGGGGCGGGCTGCGGCCTGGTGCGAGAGCCCTGTCACTGGCCTCTTAATGAAAAGGATCCTGATCGTGGGACGTGTGTGCGGGCACTACTGGGACAAAATGAGTATTGAACTATCCTCAGGGTTATGACTGCTGCGACACTGGGGTGCTGTGCACGGCGGGTGCGAGTGGAGGGGCACACGAGCGATATGAGATGAGGGAGGGAACTATGTCACTCGGCTCCCTGCTGCCCTGCGCGTTTAGCACACTGTTTTGGTTGGTGACCCTAGTTGGGATGGGTCTGTTGGGAGGTGGGGAGGGGGTGATACTGTCGGACCAGGTTGGGGTGGGTCTGCTGTGGGTGGTAGGTCGGGGTGTTTTGGGGCGGGTGGTTTCCGGAGATTGGCTGCTTTGGCGGTTACAGTGTTTGGGGGGGATGGGAAGGGAGGGGGTGGGGGGTATGACTGGGGGGGTCTGTCCTTGACACGTTCACTGCACTGCTCAGGGGACTCGAGGTTCGCTGGTGATAACGGGGTACAGTGCTGTTGTACTGTTCTATATCAACCCCGATGGCTGAACGCCAAGTAATGGCCTCGGCCTCCTCTACCGATACCCTGAAGGTGCTAACTTGGAATGTCAGGGGGCTTAACGACCATAGAACATTGAGGAAGGTACTTCACTACCTGCAAAGACACCAAGTAGATGTCGCCCTGATCCAAGAGACACGTTTTCCACTCACGAGTAAGTTGCTACAGCTTAGGGGATTGTTGGGTAACTCCACCGCAGCGGGCTACACCACACATTCCAGAGGGGTGCTGACGTGGGTGAACCCTCGCTCCAAGCTGGCTCTGCGTCTGATTATTGCAGACCCCGAGGGCCGTTACCTCATATCGAGATGTGAAGGGAAGGGACACTCTTTAACTATAGTTAATGTGTATGGTCCGAATTATGACTCCCCAGACTTCTACACCCGGCTAGCTCAGAGTTGCAGACAATTCACCTCCACCTCCATGCTCTGGGGGGGGACTTTAACCTGGTGCTAAACCCTGGGTTGGATAGATCTTCGGGCCCCATGCGAAAGCCTGCTGCGGCTGCAATGGCTCTTAGGGTCGAGCTGCTGACCCTAGATATGGTAGATGTGTGGAGGTCTCGCAATGCGGGCAGGGGTGGGTATACACACTACTCTTCCTTTCACGACATCCACACCAGAATCGACTATTGGCTGGCCTCTCATTCCATCACTAATCAAATTGTTGAGTGCACCGTGCTCGCGCGCACCCTGTCTGACCACTCGCCTATATTATTGACATTAGAGGCTCCGCGGCGCGGGATCCCCCCGTTTATCTGGCGCTTTCCGCCTTATGCCCTGCTAGACGACGCGTTCCGGAGTGAAGTGGCGGAGGAGATTGACCTCTTCTTCGAGAAGAACTTAGGCTCTGTGGAAGACTTCCATACTGTCTGGGAGGCATTCAAGGTGTTCATCCGCGGGGTGGTCATGGCCAAACACTCCAGCGTTCTGAAGGCTATTCGGCAGCGGCTTCATGCCTTGGAGTCTCAACTGGCCATCTTGGAGGCGTGACTCCTTACGGACCCTGATCCCGCGGTAGCCCCGAAATTAGGACTTTGGTCTCGGAATTTAATGAGGAAGCAGACAGGGAGGTCTGTTTTATGGGGAAATACGCCTCGGCGAGGACCTATGGGGAAGCTGAACGCCCCAGCTCCCTCCTGGCCAGAATATTGCGCGAGGAAAAGAGCGCTCCCCGGCTGACTGAACTGAATACCCCGGGAGGGTACACGGTCACGACAGACGTGGACATCATCTCTGTTTTCCGTGACTACTACTCCGACCTATACTCCACCAGGTCCATAGACTTGGAAACCGACATAGACGACTACCTGGAACATATACAATTACCGTTTTTGGCACAGTCGGACAGAGAGTTCCTCATGGCGCCCATTCAGGCGGACGAGGTCTCTGAGGCCTTGGCTTCCATGCGGTCTCACAGCGCTCCCGGAGTTGATGGCCTGACTGTGGGGTTCTATAAAGCTTTCCAGGAAAAACTCATCCCACACTTGCTGTCTTTATTTGACGACATAGGCGAAGAGGGCAGCATGCCGGGAACGATGAGGGAAGCCCAGTTGGTTGCCATCTTGAAGCCGGGTAAACCCCCTAACCTCTGCAGTTCATATAGACCGATATCTCTCCTAAATGTTGATGCGAAACTTTATGCTAAAGTGCTGGCTGCCCGGCTATCCCTCATTGCTCCGGAGATAATAGCCCCAGAGCAGGCCGGCTTCGTCCAGGGGAGAAACCGGTCTTACAACATTCGAACGGTACTAGGCACGATGCAACACGTTCGTCAAGACGCGAAGGCGGTGGCCATCTTCCTGGACATGGAGAAGGCGTTCGACTCCGTCGAATGGCCATTCATGATCCGGCCATATGGGCCTGGGAGAGCAATTTTTACAGATGATCGGTGCTCTGTACTGGAAGCCGACAGCGTGGGTACGACATGGAGATCGGGTCTTGGAACCCTTTCCCATAAGCAGAGGAACAAGACAGGGATGCCCTCTGTCCCCCCTGCTATACGCTCTGGTGGCAGAACCGCTGGCGTGCGCTCTGAGGGAATACCATTGGTATCGGGGGGTTAGCTTCCCGTCCTACAAAATTGTCATTTCTACTTATGCAGACGACACGCTATTATACGTTCGAAACCCAGAGTCGAACCTTGCCCCGGTTCTTAGAGAGGTGGTACGTTTCGGTGCCCTCTCGGGATTGCGAGTGAACTGGGAGAAATCCGCGGTGTTTCCTCTGACTCCGGTGACGGACCGCTTCGACATGGACTACCTGCTCACCTGGACCACGGACCCGGTACGATACCTGGGCGTGATGATCCATACCGACCCGGAAGTGCTCTTCAAGGAAAACTATGGGGTGGCCTTCAGTAAGTGTGAAGACGATGTGGAACGCTGGTGGAAGCTTCCGCTCTCTTTATTCGGCCGGGTGGCCATCATGAAAATGGTGCTTCTACCGCGGTTCTTGTTCTCCACCTTGCCCATAGTGCTTTCGCGAATATTCTTTCGAAATGTGACGAAACTAATGACTAGGCTGGCCTGGGGAGGTAAGCAGGCACGTGTGCGATGGGATACGCTCACACTGCCGTACGAACTGGGAGGACTCGGCGCACCCGACTTGGAACGGTACTATAGGGTAGCTCAGGCTACGCACCTACATACGTGGATTCATGGGGATGAGAACATACCGCACGTTCGGATGGAGCGGCTATTTGCGGAGCCTCTTCCGCTCCCAGCCACGGTCTGCGCCCCTGTGGACCGCCGAGTGGGCATCCTGGATTCTATAACGGCCACAAACCATGCATGGAATGCGTTGTTAAAAGCACGGGCGAAGTGCTGTTGTACTCCCCCGCGATGGCGGTGGAGTGGATGCAATGGCTGGCTCCCATCGGAGACAGGAATGTTATTCGTGCACTTCATGACCTCGGGATTAATACGGCGGGCGCTTTGTTTGCGGACGGCCAGGTCAAAACATGGGACCAGGTTGCCCTAGGGGTGGAGCACCCGACCCTGCTGCAGCGGTTCCAAATTCATAGACTTCGAGGAGCCTTGAGGGAAGTCCTGGGGCCAGATATGACGGAGCTGTCGGACATTCCGGAACTAGCTTACGTCGTAGCTCACCCCTCCCAGCGGCACTTGACGACGCATCTGAACAAGTGCATTACTTCACACAGGGCGCAGGAACCCTCCAAACCCCGGTTAGCCTGGCAGAGAGACTTGGAAATAGATATAGATGACGCAATGTGGATGTACTGCTGTAGTAATACAAAAAAAGTGTCTCTGAATGGAAGACACAGACTAATCCACTTCAAATTTCTGCAGAGAGTGTATTACACTCCGGAACGACTACACCGTTATGGCCTCCGTCAATCTCCAGAATGTGAGCGCTGTCACGCACCGGTGGCAGACTTCCTACATATGGCATCGAATTGCCGCCAGATACAAGAGTTCTGGATTGCGGTCTTCTCGGAACTCAGTGAAATACTAGAGCACGAACTGCGGGTTGATCCAGCTCTGGCGTTGCTGGGCTACTCGAAACCTCTGCCGTTGGCATGTAGACGATTGGCGGATATGGGATGGTTACTGGCGAGACGCAAGGTGGCACAGTGTTGGATGAGAGGTCCGACCCCGACTAAAAAGCGATGGGCCAGAGCCATGGTGTACTGTTGCACGCAAGCGGAGCACTACAGTGAGCTACTTCCCCCCACCAGCAGACCAAAAAACTTCTGGGGTTTGTATAACACCTTTAGATATGCTAGGGAGGAGGTAGCGGACACGCAGGGTGCAGAGGGAGAGGATGCACAAGGATAGCCTTCACTACTTCACTAGGGAGAAAAGGACGACTGAAGGGCAGGGGGGACGGCCGGGTGGAGTAGTGATACCCGGCTGTTACGAGGCAGGTGACGAGTGGTAGACTCCGATTTAAGAAGAAGTGATGGGAGTGAGTCTCCTCCTGACACACCCCAAGGGTATTGCAACCTGGAAGTGGAGAGGGGGCATGGACGTGGCCTAGGCGAACCCTTGCTGACATCGAGTGGGGTTGTGGACAGATAGGACAGGAGGGGGTGGTTTGGGGGGGGTCTGGAGGTTCTTTCGGGGAGTTTGGAGAGTTTAAAAAATACAAAATACACCTGCATTTCTGTCTGTGCAGCACCCGGCCTGCGTGACCTAACCCCTCTTACGTTTCTGGGGTACATTTGCAAGTGGGCGAGGATGGCCCAGCTGCGGACTCACATTTAGCTTAATGGTCGCACTGTGATTTTACGCTGCTGTACCCCTGGGTTAACGGCATCAAGCTGTGTACATTGTCTTACCAACTGCTCGACTGTTTCCAACTTTGTCGCTTCGCCGGCCCAGGTGGGTTGTAGGCGGGAACCTGTGTATGATGTGTACAATTCTAATAAAGGTGTTTAAAAAAAAAATGTATACGAATGGAAGCATAGGCCAGATTACATTTGTACAGATGTAAGAGATAACAAATGATGTTTTGAATAGATGCATCCAGCGGGTTAATGTTGTGGTCTGCACAATAAATGACAAACCGCTTCCATTTCGCCGCATAGCATGCTCTTTTGGTGGGCTTCCTTGCCTCCCGGATGATGTCCATACAGTCAGGAGGTAAGTTGAGGTAGCCAAACTCTAAGACCTCAGGAGCCAGATCGCCAGGTTGAGCTGTTGCGGATCTGGATGCTGAATGTCGCCATGGCTCTGCGTCAAAAGCCTGGGTGTGAGGCGCAGCCGCTGATGCGGCACCACGGACAGTTCCAGAAACGTGGTGTACCATGGTTGGCGAGCCCACATTGGAGCAAGCAGGATGAGAGTCATCGAGTGCTGCTGCAGCTTGCGTGCCACCAGCGGTATTAGAGGTGCTGGGGGAAAAGCGTACGCAAATTTGCCTGACCAGATCATCCATATCGCATTGCCCTGCGACTGTGGGTGTGGAAACCTGGCGGCAAAGCTTCTGCATTTTGCGTTCTCCTTTGTGGCGAACAGGTCTATCTCTGGAAGGACGGGTGGAGTACTGATGGATGTATCTCCCACTCGTGCATTTGGTGGCTGTACCTGCTGAGCAGGTCCGCCATTTGATTTTCCTTGCCTGGAAGGTGTTCTGCCATGAGAAAGATGTTTCTCTGAATGGCCCACTTCCACATGCTCTGAGCCAGATGAGACAACTGTGGAGAGTGTGTTCCTCCCTGTTTCTGAATGTAGTACATTGCCGTCATGTTGTCCGTCCGGATCAACACGACCTTGTTGCACAGATGTACTTTGAAGGCTTTCATTGCCATGAAGATAGCCATCAGTTCTAGAACATTGATGTGCATCTTCCTTTGCTGTGGTGTCCATAGTCCCTGCACAGTGTAGTGGAGTACATGAGCTCCCCATCCCTGGAGAGAAGCGTCCGTTGTCAGAATGATCTGTGGCACAGGCTCTTGGAACGGTCGTCCCTTGCAAAGGTTTTGTGGATTCCACCAATGCAGAGAGTTGTATGCCCGACCGCTCACCAACACTAGGTCTTTCAATTGTCCGTGAGCCTGAGTCCACTGACGTGCTAAGCACTCCTGAAGCGGACGCATATGTAGTCTCGCGTGCGGGACTATGGAGACGCAGGAGGCCATCATGCCTATCAACTGCATGAACACACGTGCTGGAAGCGAGTGTTGAGGTCTGATTTTTTGTATCAGCGATTGAATGCTGCTGACCCTCACTGAATTCGGCTGTGCTGTGGCTGCCAGAGTGTTTATTGTCGCACCCAGATACTGCTGTATGTGGGCGGGTTGCAGGTGGGACTTTGGGTAATTCAGTGAGAATCCCAGATCGTGAAGAAGGTGAATGGTGTGGGACATGTGGGCGGCACACTGCTGGGCCGACTTTGCCTGGATGAGCCAGTCGTCCAGATAAGGATAGACGTGAATGTTCTGTCTCCTCAGGTGTGCTGCCACTGTCGCCAGGCACTTTGTAAACACCCTGGGTGCCGTGGTGACCCCAAAGGGCAGAACCTTGAACTGATAATGTTGGTTGTGGATGGTGAACCGTAGGTATTTTTTGTGTGACGGGTGCAGCGGAATATGAAAATACGCATCCTTCAGATCTAAGGTTGCGAGAAAATCCCCTTGACTGAGCAACGGTAGGACTTGCTGCAGGGTCATGAGGGGTCTGAGGTCCAGTATGGGTCTGAGGGACCCGTCCTTCTTTGGTATTAAGAAGTACAGGGAGTAAACCCCTGTACCTCTTTCTTGCACAGGCACAAGCTCAATTGCCCCTTTTTGCAGCATGACGAGGACCTCCTGCTGCAATAAGTGCAAGTGCTCGGCCGACATAGGACGGTGTCTTGGGGGTATGTTGGGTGGAGTGGATGTCAACTCCAGACAATAACCGTACTGTATAAGCTGTGTGACCCCCCTGTCTGAGGTGATAGACTTCCAGACTGGCAGGAACCATTGGAGTCTCCCCCGACCGGTGTTACGTGGTCGGGGGCAGTGACAAGGCATCACTGTTTGTTAGTGGCGGAGGATCTCGAGTTGTTGTTTCCACGACCTCTGCCTTTGGCGCTGTTTCCACGATATCCACCTCGATTTTGTTTGGTGTATGTGGTCTGCGTGTTGGCTTTATAGTACTGTGTGGTTTGGGAGAGCTGGCCTCTGGAAACACCTCTAGTGCTTGAGCGACGAAAAGAACCACCCCTGAACTGCAGAGCCCCCATGGACTTAGCAGTTTCAGTGTCCTTCTTGATCTTCTCCAAGGTGGTGTCCACCTCTGGGCCAAATAGGTGATCGGGATTAACCGTCTGATTAAGAATGGTGGTCTGTATCTCCGGCTTAAATCCTGAGATTCTGAGCCAGGCATGTCGTCTCAGCATGACACTAGTGTTTATAGCTCTGGCCGCGGTGTCAGCCGCGTCCAGCGCACATTTAATAGAAGCGTTGGATATCAGCTTCCCCTCTTGGATAAGCATCTCAGCTGCCTCTTTGTATTCGTCTGGCAGGTGCTGCAACAGGGTCTCCAGTGTGTCATAGTGTGCCCTGTCATACCTTGCTAGAAGTGCTTGTGTATTTGAAATGCACCAGATATTGGCCGCCTGAGCTGCCACCCTTTTCCCCGATGCCTCAAACACCTTAGATTCTTTATCTGGCTTAGGAGCATCACCAGTTGTTTGTGAGTTAGCCCTCTTCCGGGCATTAGAAACAACAAGAGAGTCCAGAGGCAACTGTCCCTTGATGTAAGTAGGGTCACTAGGTGCCGGTTTATACTTCTTCTCAATTCTAGGGTTTATCACCCTGGCTCTCGTAGGCTCTTTAAAGATCTCCCCAGCATGCTTTAAGACACCCTTCAACATAGGCAGAGTCTTGACAGTCCTCTCTGAGACGGAAAAGGTGTCAAAAAGAAAGTCCACTTCAATGGGGTCAGCATGGAGCTGTACGTCGTGATTTTTAGCTGCCCGTTCAATGAGGGCATTAAACGCTGCAGAATCCTCTGTAGGCGACGTTTTCACAGCATACATTTGAGTGTCTGGGGCAGAGTGTGGATCACCTGGGTCAGCACCAGCTGCCCAGGGTTTATTGGTATCATCTGGGTCAGTGTAGACAGGATAGCTGTACTCATCCTCATCATCACCTTCCCCAGCGTCCACGTCAGAGTAAGTGGGTGAGACATCATGGCCATGTGGAGAAAGTGGTTCCACAAGACAGGAGTTGAAGTGGAATCCTTCTTTTTCTTTAATGGAATTTTATAGGACTCCATTGGCTGTTCCGGGGCAATTTTCCGTTTATGAAGGGAAAGTCTGCCCGTTTCGGCATCGATAAAATGTTCTTGCTGTTCTTCCAATGAAGATTGTCGATGCTTTAAGGCCGGGACCACTGTCGTCGACTTCGGCACCGAGGGCACCTTCTCGGGCACGCTGGCGACCATCCTAGGGGTGAAAGCCTTCGGCGCCACTTTCGGCGGCAACGTGAAGTGAATGGGCGTCGACACTTTTGGAGGTTTATCGACAGGCTTTGAAGGTGGAGGATCTTTTGGGCTGACAGTCGAGGCCTTCTCCTTGATGCGCTTTAGGGAGTCCGCCACCTGCTTGGAGAAAGCGGCGGACGGCCGCGCCGAGTCGACGGGATCCTTCGAGGCACCACTAGACGTGGACTCGTGGGTTGTGCCGCTTTTGGCCTCGTCTTGTTGGCGCGGAGTGTCGAGAACCTTCGGATCGCCGAGTCCTTTGTTGGTGTCAACTACCTTCCGCGCCGATTTACTCGACAACCTTGACCTTAGTCTTCGGTGCGGCAGACTTCGTCTCGACGCCCTTGACCTGTGTCTTCGGATCGACAACACCTTTCTGCTTCGTCGGTGCCGAGAGGTCCAAAGCTTTCGATCCGACCAAAGTAATGCGCACTTTCGGTTTCGAGGGGGGCACCAGTGCTTTCACTTGCGTCGAGACCGTTGTTTTTACTTTCGGTTTCGATTTTGCAGGGTGCGGCTCAATAGCAATGTCCGTAGCCGAGCCCGAAGGCGGGGCCGTAGAATCCATAGGAAGATCTTGGGTAAGGCCTAGTGGCGATCCCTCGACCTGAGCCTTTTGAAACATTTCGGCCCCAATGTCAGTCTGAGTTAGCTCTTCGCTCGAGCTATCTTCCAGGGCCCCAAAGGCCCCATCGTCGTCTCCTACCTCGTCGACGACTTCTTCCGCTTCGAGCATTTCAGCGTCCGCGTCATAGTTATAGTCGACCTCCGACGCGGGATTCGACAGGTTTTCACTAACTTCCCGGTCAGCTCCCTCATCATCCCCGGCATCGAAAATGTCCACAGGCGCCGGTGCAGTCTGCTGGGCCTCCTGGCGCGCAGCGCGTCGATGCTTAAGCGTCTTCTTTGATCGAAAACGGGAACAAGCCATGTAACTGGCTTCATCATGATCCGGCGACAGACACTTGTTGCACACCGGGTGGACGTCGATGTGGGGATACTTGGAGTTGAACACGGGACATCTCTTGAACGGGCTCCGTTCCATGCTGATCAGTCGATAGGGTCTGTGGCGTCGACTGCGCCCTCCGCGTCGAAAGCACGCGGTTCTCTGGAATCCGGCTCGGAACCGAGCTGGAAGAATCAGGCACCGAACGCAAGACTATACCGACGAAGAATCCAAAGGCCTTTTGGCCTTAAGAAAGTTTATATCGATTCCGACTAGAGTGAACCAATATACATCCGAACCCAATGGCGGAAAAAAACAATCTGAGGATTGAGTCGATGCCCATGCGCACTGCAGTCCAGGGGAGGAGCCACCTATCTCGTGATACTTCGAAGACTCTTCCAGGACAACAATGTGCGATCATCCAGACCCAACACTAGGCGGCGATCTATGCACAGATATGAATTCAGCAGCCCACATGCCTCAAACGCTGGGTTTTTGTTGCAGTAACCTCCCCCGCACTTATTCACAGATTTCGGATGCACTTTGACTTGAGGTGCCCTGGGTTATTGCCAATCAGGTTCCCAGGGCATGTGTTCTTTCCCAAAACTGTACATTGGTACCGACAATTGGCACCTCTCTGACCACATATAAGACCCTTATAAAAGGTACCATGGGCAACAAGGGCACTGTGCCCAGGGAGGGCCTCTAAGGGCTGCAGCGCTTATTGTGCCACCCTTAGAGGCCCTGTACCTTTACACACACACACACTGCCAATGCAGGCTGTGTGTTTTGGTGCAGAGAAAAATGAGTCGACATGACACACATACTTGTGTGCCATGCCTGCAACCCACTGCCTATGGTATAGGTAAGACATCCCTCTAGCTGGGTGCACTATACCACTGGTGAGAGTACAGTTGCATGATCACTGTACCCATACAGTGTCTAAGTCTGTTCTTAGACATTGTAAGTGCAGTAAAGCCAAAGAAAGTATATGGTCTGGGAGTTCGTCATTATGAACTCCACAGCACCATAATGGCTTTACTGTATTCTGGTAAGTTTGGTAGCAAACCTCTCAGCATAATAAACCCACACTGATGCCAGCGTGGGCTTTATTATACAATGCACTCAGAGGGCATCTTAGAGATGCCCCAGAAAAACAACCACAGCATTAGATTTGTAAATGCTCAATTATATCGAGCATGCAGTATAGAACTGGTACTCCCAATAGCCATGTATGGCTTTGCTCCACAGATACGTGGCTATTGGGAGTACCCGTTTTTATTGCTTATAACGACTGGCCACTGGTTGGAATAGACTCTCTTTAGAGGAATAGGTGAGTCTGGAGGAATGGCGACCTTTCTCTTCCTTTATTCTATACTGCATGCTCGATATAATTGAGCATTTACAAATCTAATGCTATCACCATCATTAATGTTAACATGTGTGGTAGCTGAAGTATACATCTTACTTTTTACTGTGGTTATCTGAGGGAGTATCATTGCTGTGGCCTGAGGACACCATGCCGACGGGCAGGGTAGAAGCGAGACGCTTGGCAGCAGTCATGCTCATCATTTCTCCACGGCCCCAGGGAGTACTTGGTGGGCGATTTGTGGAGGCTGGGTCCAGACCATTGGGGCAGAACCGGAACCAACAGCGACTGCCTGACTCCAATATGGCGCCAGCCATGAGTTGCCGGGTGATGGGGGAACACAGTGGCGACCGCTGCTTTGCCCGATGGTGTGGTAAGAGAGAGGCAAGCTAAATGCCGTTTTTCTCAGCCTCCAGGCCGGTAAACCATGTGGGACGACCGTGCGTTGTGTGTGCCGAGACTCATCCAGCGGGGGGAGTGGGGCTGGCATGGACCACTAGAGAGCACAACAATTGGCTCCTTCCTCCTGAAGCCTTCTCCAGCTGGCCCGTGGTGAATGGCACTCCTGCTCCATGGGCCCGAGTGACTCTGGCCAGCGGGCCTTTCCCCATGAGACCCCTGTCAGCTTGCTTTGGCATTAGGCACTTCACACAGGATCTCTGCTTTTGCTTCCCACATCTGGTTACAATTTTGGCACCTCTTGATATCCAACAGCCTGCTGGATCACTCGCTTACATGATTTCCTGTACTCAAGGGCCTTTGGTTCCCTGCGCCCGGTGGGAGTGGATGAATGAATCTACAGCCTGGGATGGTCTTTCTAACTGGTGGTGTCTGCGGGGACTGAGGTACCTGTGCCGATTGCCTGGTTGTCAGTAGAGCATCCCGCACGGAGAGTATTGCACTTACTCAAGAGCTTCTCTCTCTTCTTGAAGAGCCATGGCCCCCCTCTGATCTTCTGTGAACCAGATTGGTCACTCTGGCACCCCTTGAAGTCAACAGCCTCTATTTCACCGAAGAAGGCCCAGTCTAATAGCGCAATCAATTACTTCAAAAGACTGCAGGGGAGTGATGACCTTGTCTAAAGAAGACCTCCTGACACCGCTAAGAGAATTTTAAAAAGAGCTCAGAGAAGAACTACAATCAGACTAGACCACATCCTTGGATACTATGAGGAAGGTCATAAATGCTTGGCTGACCTCTCTTCCAGGTAACGTCGATCGGTTGGGGCCAGGGCTCTGGACCTTGAAGCAAAATGCCACAATCAGGATCAGCGAGTAGCCCCATTAGAATAGGACACAGCGTATATTCGGTCCCAACTGCAGTCAGCCCACCTCAAGTGTGAAGACTTCGCTCTAGACGCAACAAAATCTGCATCAGGAGCTGGAGGAGAGGGCATAGGGCCCAGATTTAGAGACTTTTCTGGTGGACATATTTTCTAGACTCATGGGCGACGACCTGAGTGTGACTGGAGAGAGTCCACAGAGTAGGGCCACAGAAGACGGGAGATAGCACTCGTGCCAGAGACATTTTAGACAAGCTACAGTCCTTTAAGACCAAGAAGAAAATCCTCCAGATGGCTCGCAACAGGGTCCAGCCTAGTTCCAGGGAGCTTCCTGGTCTTTGTTACAGGATGCCTCCCCCACCACCCTGGCGAGACAACTGCAACTCAAACCATTCAGATAATCTTTGCAAGGAGGATGTGAAATATAGATGGGCATATCAGTTTGGCATAGCCTTTGAATTTCAAATCAACATTTGCATCACTTCTCTGACCCACAGGGGGGAACTGGAGTGTAGAGAGAACCTCCCTCGGACCAGCCTTGTGCCAAGACAGGTGACAACAGCAGCGCAGAGGACGACGCTCTGACAAATGAAGAGACATTGACCATTCCCCTTTAGAACTTCTCTACAGTTTTTCCAGGTGAGGCGCCTGGAGGCTCGAGACTTGCTTGTGTTATATTCCCAAGTTAGGACCATGTAGCAAAGCAGCTTATTCCTTACATAGTGGCCCTGCAAGAAACCCACCTCAAAGATTATTGTGAAGTGGCACATGCAAAAGCTCACCCAAAAGACTTCTGAAAACAGTATCCTGTTAATGTAAGGAGTAAAGGCACAGACTCGAGAAACAAAAGCAACTGAGGTTAACATAAAAACCTAGAAATGGAGGTTGGGGGGGGCGAAGTTCTGGTACAGATGTGATACAGGATCTACATGTAGATAATTTTAGAACAGTGAGAAGAGGTAATGACAAGTGTCATATTTTTACTGGTTTGTAACTTTTGTAAAATCGTGTAATTTCGCTTCCCTGTTCCTTTTCATGTATGTGTAAAAACCTTAAAACTTTTCCCCCAAAGAAATCTATAAAAAACAAGCAGCCAGAAAGTGGTAAAGTCCACATTAGTGGTTTATTTGGTCTCTGTAATTAACTTCTCCATATCCAATATATATGATTCTGTTACACAGCAAAACCTTACCCGAGTGCTGTTTATGCAAGTGAACATTTTCTACAAGTTGGTGATTACTAATGTGGCTGTTTAAAAAAACGGTCTCCTATTACTGATTAAACACACAAGCGCCCCATTTTCACTCACTTGGACAATGGTCTTCGCTGTGTCCTCTGTCCGAGTCATTGTCTATGAAGCAAAAATCTTCCTTTTCTTTTTCTTTTAGCGAAAAGACAAAGTTTGAAATCACAGGGCCTAAAGAAAATAAGTATACAGTGAAAAAATAAGCATGTGAATGATCTCAATTATTTAAGTCATATTATATGCTATAAACAAACAGAGTTAATATGGAATTTTAGAAAAAGCGGAGTAAGAGAAGTGAAGATCAAGAAGCTTCCTGCTCAATTGCAGCCACTGCAACAAGTGTTCTTTATATGGCAGAGTCAACATGTTTTATACTGATAAATATAGACAGCAGAACAAATAGCAAGCGATGGAAGTAATAAACGGGCAGTCAGTTGTAAGTAACAGCTGGTATATGTTGGTAATTTAATAAGTCTCACTGGTGGTCAATAATTCCAGGAAAGAGGGCACAGTCAAGGTGATAGGTAAAGTGGAAGTGTGAAAAGGATGAATTGGAATAAGTGAGTAGCTTCAAGTCAGGATTACGAAGATCCCTTTTGAGGAATGAGCTGGCCTGTTCAGTAATATCCTGAATGGCTAATGGCCTACGGAGGCTCTGATGTACTGATGACAGGTGTGTAAGAGAAGGTCATTTACTGGAGATACTGGACTACTGAAAATCTGGCCGGATGGCAATAAGAGCTGGGTGGCAGCACATTTACTAAAAGTCTAAGGAAATAAGTTTAGTCATTATGTTTCCATAGCTAAAGTTGAACCCCCAGCAGTGAACAAAACAACTAATTTGGCAAAATCTGCTTGTACTACTAGCTAACCACAAAATATTTAGGTTTCTTATGGGACTCCAATCTAATGCATCTTACGCATAAGCCAATGCAACAGTTGTGGGCTCCATAGTCATATTATATTTAAATACTTGAAGCCTTTTTGTGCTCAAATTCCAACTCCAAATTAACAAATAGAGAAACTTAAAAACCAGCAATCCACAAAGTCAGTGACCTGCAAAATATACCTAGTACACGTATAAGGCAATCAGGACAAACAAGGGCATTTAGTGTGAACATTACACTAATTGTGGAGACCCTTATCACTCGAGTATATGGCCAGAAATGCACGAGATTTCACAAAATATGTAAGGCTAACCCTCTCCCGCCAATCTTAGTGGCATGATACATCACAGTGCTGCCTTATTTATCAGAAATTATTCTAGTGAATTGAATTATTTCTTTATTAAATCACTTGCAAAATGATCATAAAAGAATAGATACACATAAATAATTCATATCTTATACAGTGAATATAACTAATACATTAAAATTAATTAAAAACGAAAATATTTTTTTAATGCGCCACTAAAAAGTTAAAAATGTTTAGTATCTAACCATTGGCACCATACTTCAGCTCCAGGGGCCGAGGCACGTTTGCGAAAACTGCAAATATGGGCATGAATCAAGCAGTAAATGGATGGCAGGGAGCATCCCTGGCAGCTGAACTGCTTTTATGTTATCAACAACCCTGGTATCAACAGCACCAGATCTACTCTACCCTGTTTGAAAAGTTTGCATATGGCTGCATCCTCTTTTAACTTCACATTTGCCGCCGATTAAAGCCCTCTACCCTACACAACCGTGTATTAAACAAGTCTGTCCCCTGGGCAGTATTTTGTGCAGGCGGCTGAATATCCTGTACATCAGAAGTGAACAGGTCTAATTTTTCAAGGTGTTTATTAACTGACTCAAAACGATCATAAATTGGGTGCAATTTAAAGTCCAAGAGATGACTGAACTTAGTGCATAATGACTCTATAAGAAGTATCTGTGTGGAAAAAGCAGCATATGTGGTATCAGAAGAGTTGGTCAAAATTTCAAGCTCATCCTTGAGAGGCCTTATTTTTAGTGTTCTTTGCCTTTGTTCACAGCAGGGCCTGTACCTGGGGATGGTAGGGCAACAGCTATGGGGAAGAATATAGTAACTATAGTTCACTCGAACCGTGGGTGGGTGTATCATCAGGGAAAAGAACCAAAACCTATGTTAAGAGGTCCATGCTGCAAAGGCAGATTGGGGGGTGTCCCAAGAGTGTCTAGGTGGAAGGATAGTCGACGCTCCACCAACTATTACACCACACCTGGAGGAGCTCCACTAGCCCCCCATACACGAACAAGCACAATTCAAGCTCCTCACCCACGATTTCAAGGCCCTACATAACACTGGTATACATATCTCAACAATCGCATCGGCTTTCATAAACCTTCCACACATCTCTGCTCTCCCAGACTCTTTCTTGCACACATCCCATGCATATGGAAAGCCAGATCCAGCGGTCGAGCCTTCTCCTACATCGCTCCTTAGGTGTGGCACGACAAGCCACGACACAAAAGAGCCTCGTTCTCACTTCTTGAATTCTGCAAGAAGCTGAAGACCTGACATTTCGCACAGTCCCACTAGGCCCTAGGCTCTGCTAGGCGTACACCTGCTCAGCGCCAGAATCCCCTACCGGGTGATAGTCCCCCATTAAAATGATGTGGCATACAAACAGATGCACAGCTGTGCGTAAAAGAAGGTCCTCAAACATCAAAGAGATGAAGCAGTTTTGTAAGGAGAATTTTTCTCTTGTGAGTTAACTTCTTATAAGAATTATAATTGCTGCTAAAGGGTGTTCCACATGTTACTGAATCATAGAATGCACTTGAGTTTTCACAGAAGGCTACCAAATGTTTGGCAATTGTTTTTCTGTTTATTAAATAATAACGAAGTGCAATTTGTGCACCTTATTCGTTGCACAAATTTAGATTTATCTACCACTAGGACTTGGTGAAAGAATATATGAAAGAATTAAAGGACTAAGGATACACATGGAATCCTTACTCTCTATGTTGGGAGATGAGGACTAGATGGTGGTCAGAGAAGTCTTAATGCATAAAACCATAGAAACTTAAGATGGTGTACTTTCATTTTCACTATAGGAAAATGAGACCGAGTTCACCGCTTTTACTGATCGATGTCTTTCAGGAAAGCACATAAGATCCACCCCTTTGCAGACAAGTGAGCCACAGGCAGCCTTCTCTTCTGTGAACTCTTGCAGCCAATCGATGGTAGCTGCCAATGCTCAGTAACCATGCAACAGGATAATCACCCAAGACCACCTCAAAAAAGGCACACTACAAGTATCACCTCAAAAACTGCAACTTGAAGCACCTGTAACCAAGATGTAGACTAGTGCAGGAATTGTTCTACTGAAAATTACCCACAATTGATTCAACCAGCAATCGGGCTAAGCAAATGCCCTTTGGGAGCTTATACTTTTAGTATACACTATAAAAGTACATTTAAATAAATGCAAACAAAATTAAACACTGAATAAAACACATCCAGGCAGTTCTAACGATCTGCACATTAAAACCACTTATAGAAGAAAATAAAACACACTTCCACCAAACTACTTTCAGCAAACTGTGTACGATTTCGCACATGTTTTTATAGACTTATCACACTACAAAGCCATCAAAGGAAGTCCTTGTACCCTTTGTCGATCATCACCATCCGAAAAGCCCTTATACCCTTTGTGTAGATCACCAATGTAGCCATCTGGCTTTTAATAATCTTCTGAGGTAGTCCATTTAACATCTTGTTTATATCTAAAAAAAAGTAGCTCAATTATAGAAAAAAGCATTAGCAATACGTAAGCAATGACAACATAAACCACCAAACTGTCTGGAAATTCATGCACGGTGCAAATTTTCATAAAATATAAAGGTGATTTTACCGAGTGATAGGAAGGCTTGATGAATTTCCTTCATCAGATTCCCATAAAGATCCGATTGCCAGTTGTGTAAAAGCTCAAACTCCACTTGTGAGAAACCAGCAACAACATCCTGGAATGTGAGCAGTGCCTGGAAGAGAGATTGTAATCATGAACATTTATGCCACAGTCGGAAAATTAGCATGGTCAGACATAATGATGAACATAAATTGTTCATATAACGCAGGGTTTTTGTAGAAGACTAGTAGTCTTAATAAGATCCCAGAGAAGGATTATATTCCAAAAGAGGTTTATTAGTAGGTTTCCAATCACAGGAGGAGCGCCTCATCAGCCAGGAGTCCAAGCAGTAACTGAACATACACAACGGACGCCTGGCTTCTGAAGGCGCCCTTACATTCAAAAGAATACATGTGTACATTCTGTGCATGCGCTCATACATGCGCTCACGAGATAAGAACAATAAGCACGAGCAGAGAACAACAAAAGAATAACATTACACTACAGTTTTCTTCTCTCATGCGCATCCTTTACACAAGTGCTGTATGACAGCACAATATGGTGCCAGACTAACACAGCTTTGCACCCATCATAGGTGCAGAAAAGTGCTGTCTTCTCACTATCAAAATCTAGCTGCTGAAAAGCCAGAAAGGAATTCTTTTGGCACAACAAATTTACACCAGATGATAGTCCTCACAACGGTGTCTCTTTATTCATTTAATTATTGTGTTTGACAGACATGCCACTGTGATTCAGAGTTCATCCATTGCAGACAGAAGCAACATTTAATATAACAGGCTAAATGTTTTGTGTAAAATGTTATTTTGATTTGATGTGATGTTTTTCCATCATTGTGATTTTAATGACTGCATATTATGTCTTATGCATTTGACATGCCTGAAAAACTTCAGTTTTTTCTGGGAGGAAACGTGTTGGCTGTATTCTTCGTTACATTACAAGAATGAAAACAAGCATTTGCAATGCAATAGGTCTTGCATTTACGCGACTTTGAGCTATCGGCATTGTAAATGACAATGTCTTTATTTATATTTCATTTTTAAAACATAAATAAAAGGCATTGCCATTTACAATGGTAATACCTTAAACTCCTGATGATCACAGGTATTCTATTTTTGAAAGTGACAAGTCAAGGGACTTAGGAAGGAGAGCGTTTGCTCCATTAGTAGCATGGCCTTAATGTGGTAGACATGGAAATTACACTGAGCTCTGACGAAGGCTGCTTTACCCATAGGGGCAATAATAAGGCCGTAACATGTTGCCTAGATAGTAAATAGCTTAAATGAGTGGCTACATTATGCATTAGATTTAGATTACCATCCACACTTCTCTTTTTAATGATATCCAGATCACCCAACTGATAAAGGAACATTTCCGTGGGATGTCCGGAGGCATTTTTAAATGTTGATCCTTGTCTCTATCTATGCAGTACTATTTATAAAAGGAGTCCTAGAATGCAGCTGAGTCCACCACAGTGGTATAATTCCTACCATGATGTGGGAGGTCACCGATCATGGAGCATGCCATGACATGGTGGGTGTGGTGACCTATCCAAATATCTTTGGACATCTGTAGGGGCCTAGGCAGAATTGACCCTCTCCAATTCCCTAGCATTTGCAGTAGTGTGTATATAAGATGAGCATGCCCAGAGGGCTATAATTTGCCAACTAACTGCATGGCACCAAAAGGGACAAGTAAAATTTAACAGGAGGCCATTTGATTCATGAAGCATCGTGCTTTTTGGGCAAGTAGATTTTTAAGAAATAACATTCCACACTTCTGTGATGTAAGCTGAACCACAGGACACCCACCCACAGGGTAAAGTTATAACAGTTTTATGATACCATATTTGATATAATGGGCTTACTGACATCCAACACATATCTTACTTACATTCCTTGGCTCCTGGTGGGACATGGCCTTCCTGCTCTTCACGGCAGCTCCAGGGGTGTTAGGAGTGGAGAGAGGCTGAAGGGGAAGAAGGGGCTGCACCCTGAACTGGAACTGCGCAGGAGAGATCCCTAAACAGCGGGACACAGCACCCCTCGCCTAAAGCACCGACACATTAAAACGCACGTGGATTTACCCTTCGTAAAAAAGAGAAAATACCTCAGTTTAAAATATTCCCCTCAGGAAACAAGAGACAAGGGCACACCGAGCAGTCCCCTCAACAAACTAACTGTACTGGGAGCTCCGCCCTGAACAACCGCCGAAAGAAAACACCACAAGCAACGGCTTCATCAGCATGAAAACAAACAATTGAAAGCGAGCAGAGGGGCATCGGAACTGATGCGCATGCGCACGATAGTATTCCCTTGATTGAGCATGCGCACAATAGTATTCCCACGATTGAGCATGCGCACAAAACCATTCCCATGATTGAGCATGCGCACAATAGTATTCCCTTGATTGAGCATGCGCTGAAGAAACACCTTGATGACGCATGCTCGCTGGTAGGTCACTTGTCTCGTCGAAGAGTGCTGTAGCGACAACGTTCACATTAAGCGAAGTACTTTCTCGGGTTCGTGGGCGGCACCCACGCAGCATCACGTGATAGGACGTAACTTCCTGGCGTTTTCACGCCATCCCACGTGCTTCTGTCTCTGCCTGCACGTGTCGTGTTTTTTGATGCGCTTGTAAATAAGTGCAAGTAAAGCTGGCGTGCAGAGAAGCTACTAACTAGTCTGTAAATGTGATTTTCCCCCAGTTTTTTATATAGCGTGAACCCCACCCAAATGTATTAGAGTGCTTTGCATGAACACTAGTTACATTACACAAGGACACATTGATTTTTGGGAGGCACTGGGAGACTGAGAGATTTTCACAGAATCTTTAGCCAAGGCGTAGACTCGAATTTGGGCCCCCAGTTCAGTTGTAGTCTTAGGGGCGTTCCTCACTAGCTCAGACCAGGCTTGGACATTGCATTACTGGACTTGTAAAATTCTATAGCAGGACCGGAGGCTTTTGATTATGCTGTCTCAATTTCTTTACTGAACTCACAGCAGCCAATGAAAGTAAAACTACATAAGTAAAAAAAACATCAATACCCATGAGGCTTTGAACCACGCCTCCTTTATCACAGCCAATGACTGCATCACAAAGTACACAAAATAGAGAGGCACCATGTTGGCTTCTTTCTTTGCTGCTCCGCAGCCCAGATTTTATTTATTTATTTATTTATGCGATTTTCTATAGCGCAAACTTTACCCAAAGGTGTCAGAGCGCTTTACATGAGCACCAGTTGAAAAACATAAAGACTTAGGATTACATGTGTTACAAAAAGGATACTGTAGTAATAAGGAAACGATATGGGTAGATAGTAACTCAAATTTATTAAGGTAAAAGCCTTAACGATGCCGCCAGCTTGTCAACACGAGACGCGACTGCTATCTCAACATTCGATAGCAGGCGCGAGCTGTCAGAACGGTCTGTACCAAAGTACTGGAGAGGTGAGGGGGGAACGGGGAAAGAGTGAAAGGTACAGTCTAAGTTACAACACATCATCCTCCCTAGGGGAAAGGAAAGAACAGGAAGGGGAAGAGTAGGAGCCGGAAGGACAAGGGGTAGAGGCAGGAAGAAAACACCCCACCCATTCTCCTGGCCCATGGTCTTTCGCAGAAGACCATATGTAACTCTAAAACACATTAGGTTCACATAGCAGATCACGATCTCATTATGGATTGTTTGTGCCAGTGTGGGGAGACCCTTAGTCTATCACTCTTCCTGTCCTGTCTAACACCTCTGTTGATGTCTCCACCCTCCATCCTTCTTGTGTCTTGTGCTTGACCTAGCTTCATCCCCCCCAGCTGGCACCACCCGGTCATGGCTCCATAATTTTCCATCCTAATTGACCACAGAGTTCCTCTTCGGCATTCTGATGGTAATGGGGGCATAAAACTTGTCACCCCCTTTCCTTAGTCTCTCCGGTTTCCTGATGTAGACATTTTGTCCTCGCTGGAATTCTCTTTCCTTGACTCCCCACTTCTTGTCGTACCATTCTTTGTATTTCCCTTGATTGTTTTCGATCCTCCTCTTGATCTCTTCTGGATCTGTCTCCTCTAATTGCTTTCTTCCCATCCAATTGGGGGTCAGCTTCGATCCAGCTTTCCTCCCTCTCAGTAACTCGAATGGAGTGCGTCCAGTAGTGGACTTTGGCGTAGTGTGATATGCCCATAGCATGTCTCTTATTGCTTCCTCAATGTTTTCCCCAGCCTGATTGGCCAATTTCATGCACTCTTTCAACATGCGGTTTACTCTTTCCACCTTGCCGTTTGCCTTGGGGCAATACAGTGGTGTGCGGATATGAGCTATGGAGCAGTCTTTCAGAAATTCCTTCATCTCTTCAGAGACCAGTTGTACCCCATTCTCCGTAACCAGCGTTAATGGGATGCCTTCTCTCGAGAACACCTCTTTTAGAAACTCGATGATTGACTTTGTGTTCACATTGTGGACGATCTTGCAGGTTATCCAGCTTGAGTAGTAGTCCACCAGTACCAGTAAGTACCAATCCTGGGGCCCCTTGCCATGGATGGGCCCGGCTATGTCGAAACCTAACTTGTCCCATGGAACATTAGGAACTTCCACCGGTGACAATGGTGCTCGTTTAGTGACTTTAGACTTGTCACTTAGGCTGCATGCGTAGCAGTCTCGCACTTTGTCCTCCATCTCACTGTCCATTGCTGGAAACCAGTAGTCCATACGTAGTCTAGCTTTGCTCAAACTATGGCCCAGGTGTCCTTCATGCGCTAGTTCCACGATCTGACCCCTTAAAGCTTCCGGAGGGACCAGCTTGCCGGACTTGAGTATAAAGTTCCCTTCAACAGATAGATCTTCCCACACATTCCAGTACGGTTGGATCTCGGTCTCCATATCCTTGCATTTCTTTGGCCATCCAGTAAGAATATGTTTCTTCACTTTCTTCAGTACTTCATCTTGTTCCATCTGGGTTTCCCATTCATTCTTTTCCACCGCAGCTAGGCTCACCTCCAGGATAGAGTCACCATTCAACTCTTCGACCTCCTCCCCACCTGCCGGTGCTCTCGATAGGAAATCTGCAACCCAATTTTGTTGCCCTGGAATGTAGGTCACTCTGAAATTGTAGGCTTGCAGCCCCACAGACCATTTAGCTATGCGGGGCGTCATGCTTTCCATGTCCTTCTTAGTAAAAAGTGAGACCAAGGGTTTATGGTCAGTCTGTACTTCGAAAGGAATTCCCCAGATGAAGAACTTGTAGTGTTGGATGGCCCAGTAGACTGCTAGTGCCTCTTTTTCAATGGTTGAATAGTTTGTTTCTGATGAAGTGAGGGTTCTTGATGCAAAAGCCACTACTTTGACTTTGTTCCCCTCTCTTTGCGCCAAGGTGGCCCCGATTCCTCTGTTGCTGGCATCAGTCGAGATGATGGTGGCTCCATTTGGGTCGAATTTACCAATAAACGGGGCTTCAATGATCGCCTTCTTTATGCTCTTCATGGACATCTCTTGTTCCTTCCCCCATGCAAATACACTGTCTTTCCTGATCAACTCTCTAAGGGGCTGCGACACCATGGCAAAGTCCTTGATAAATTTCGCCATGTACTCAGCAAGTCCTAAGAACGATAGTATGTCCTCTTTGTTATTTGGTGTGGGTGCGTCTCTCACTGCTCTGACCAGGTCGCACTTTGGCTTGATGCCTTCCTCCGATAAGGTGTGTCCAAGGTAGTCCACCGAGCTTACACCTAGCTTGCACTTGCTTGGTTTGGTGGTGAACCCGACCTCTTTCAACTTCTCTAACACCTTCCTTGCCATCTCATTGTGTTCTCCATCACTTCCACCATAGATCAGAATGTCATCTTGAAAACATATCGTGTTCTTGCAGTCTTTCAGCACATGTTGCATGACTCTTTGGAAGGCCGCAGCCGCTGACGCCAAGCCGAATGGCATTCGCTGAAACTTGAAGTTGCCAAATGGGGTGGTGAATGCCGTTAGGATTTGCGAATCAGGATGTAGCTTAATTTGGTAGTATTCAGAGGACAGGTCCAATACACTAAAATACTTGGCCCCCCGGATTGTGCTTAACAATTCACTGATTCGGGGAAGGGGAAACCTGTCCACCAGGATATTGGCATTAAGATCTCTCAGGTCCACACAGAGTCTTATGCTGTTCCCTCCATCCTTTGCCGTGATCACAATCGGGGCCAACCATGCTGAACTCTCAATTTCCGTAATGACTCCCTGACTAACCAACCTGTGGAGTTCCTGCTGGAGAGGTTCTCTCATTCGCAATGGTATGGATCTAGTCTTGTGTACCACGGGTACTGCCCCTTCCTTAAGAATAATCCTGTTCATATAGTTCTTAAATACACCCAACTTTTCGCTAAATACCTCCTTAAACTCTTCGGTGAGGTCCCCCGCTATGCCTGCAGGGTTGATAAGTAACACCTGCTCCTTGTTGTTCGGGTCTAATTTCATTCCCAACTCCTTCTGATGCTTCCAGCCCAATAGAGTCGAGCCGCTAGTGGATACATACACTTTCCCCACTGTGTGCCTGTCCTTAAATGAAATTCTCATCGTCACCATGCCCTCTAATGAGATTCTTCCCTTGTTGTACCCCTTCGGGCTGATATCAGCTTGCATCATTTTAACAGGATGATTAGCAAATTTTTCCTCAAACACACTTTTGTCTACCAACGTGTAGGGTGAGCATGAATCAGCATACATACTGAACTTTACCCCATCAAGTAAAACATCACATTTAGGATAGATATCATCATTATTCTCATTTTCCTCACCCACTTGGAAAATATATGATTTCTCCCCTGCCTCTTCCTGGGAAGACTACTCTATGGTATGTACTGCTTTGCTGGGTGTCTTACACACCTTGGAGTAGTGCCCCCACCTGTTACACTTCCTGCATTGTACATTTCTCGCCGGGCACTTCCAATTGTTGGCCAAGTGATTGGGACTACCACATTTAAAACACACCATGGTGGCTGTCTTACTGCGAACTATCTCCTTACTCTTGTCTCCTACTTTACAAATGGTTTCTTCCTCAGTGTGGGTATTGTTCTCTGCCCTCTCTTTGTTTGTCCCCTCCTGTGGTTTCATTTCCCTCATACACCGCACGGTGTGTTCCAGGCCCTTTGCTATGTTGATAGCTTCCTCTAAGTTTGGGTTCCTGGTGAGCAATTCCTCTTGTGTCTTTATATCGTTGGTGCATCTCACAAGTTGATCTCTAATCAACGAGTCTGTGAGTTGCCCAAATTCACAGGTGGCTGATAAGCCTCTCAACACTGCTATGTAAGCGCCCACCCTCTCCTCTCTCTTCTGCACCCTCTTAAAAAACTTATGTCTTTCCAGCACCACATTAGTTTTTTCCTTGAAGTGTGACTCTAACTCCCTCAAAGTGCTCTCGTAGACATTGATTCCCTCCACTACTTCCTCTTGCTCATCCTCCACCAACCTCCCTGTAATGTCTTCATAAATTTTCCTTCCATGTGTGCCTAAATTGTGAAGTAGTATGTGTTGCTTACGTATGTTTGAATAATTACTTCCTCCTATGGCAATGAGATAAGATTTAAATATGCCTTCCCACCTCTTCCAGGGAATAACCGGTTCTCCTAATTCATTCAGGAAAGGAGGAGGCTGACTCATGCCTGCTCCCGCCATTGCCATTAACTGCCCTTAAGTTCCCTATTCACTAATGAAAGGATAACCAAGTGGAGAGATAATTGCTAGAGTCAGATAAGGAGTACACAGGATAACTTTCACCTATAAACCAGCCTGTAAAACTACAATTTTCCCACAACCGGAGGAGAAATGACAATTTGGTTCTACCACCTGAGAGGGATGGGTTAAAATGTAAATTTCACTGTTTCCTTGGCCTAGGTATTTCTTCTGCTAACACCCAAGTTGGTTCGAAAGTCCCCTTTCTTTTACCACAGATCTTAGTCAGAGGAACCAATCGGAATACAGCCCCCCACCCCTTGTTGGCGGGAACTTCCTGTGGATGAGTCTCTGAGGAGAAAGTTCCTGTCCGAGCGGAGCTGCTGGTGGGGAGATTCTTCCTTGGATCGCTGAGGAGGTAATATCGTTCCGCTTCCTCCTTAATATTACTTTTTTTTTGCAAAGTTCCGCCTAATTTCCTGTAGTGATTTCTGAGGCAGAATCGATAGGGGGAAGGGCGTCGAGGAAAACGCTATGCCAACGGCAGGGAACCTGCTACAGTTCGCGCTGGCCTCATGTAGCTGTTTCTCTAGTAGGGCGAGTCTCCTGAGAGAGCAGAGACTGGGGACCTGAGCACCGTGAGGTGACAATGGCGCAGCACATGAATGGAAAGTTATTCTGACCAACTCCGCCAGCCAGCCCCTTGCCTCGCTGCTCTCCTAACGCTACTGTGCGCCGCCTCAGTCCATTTATTCCTTTCCCTCGACGCTGCACTCAAAACTATCAAATCCCCACCTGTGCCCGACCTGACACACAAGAAGACCTCCTTCCCCGCTAATCCTTACGTACTTTCCATACAGCTTCCTCTCATTGACTCGCACTTTCCCGAGTCATAATATTCACGATCACCTTGTATTACTCCTTCACAAACTTTGTAAAATTAGTCGCGTACTATTCTGTTAGCGTCTCACCACAACAGTTGTTTCACTTTCAGCTCTCAACCGCTGTTTGCCGTGGGCACTCTCCTTCATTTCTTCCTTCGACAAGCAATTAACTCCTTCCAGGGGGACGGCATCCACTGTCCCTGGCACAGTCTCCTCACCTCGTCGCCATTTAAATGTAGTAATAAGGAAACGATATGGGTAGATAGTAACTCAAATTTATTAAGGTAAAAGCCTTAACGATGCCGCCAGCTTGTCAACACGAGACGCGACTGCTATCTCAACATTCGATAGCAGGCGCGAGCTGTCAGAACGGTCTGTACCAAAGTACTGGAGAGGTGAGGGGGGAACGGGGAAAGAGTGAAAGGTAGAGTCTAAGTTACAACAGATACACACGGAAAAAAATTGCAAATGTACAAGATGTAAAGTCACACAAGGAGGAGATACACGTGGATATGCTCTAAGAGTCACATAGGAATGGTAGATAGTATAAAGGTCTACTGCATATACTAGTGATTAGAGTTATCTCTAGATACATAGGGAAGGGATATGACTGGATGTACTCTAAGAGTCACATAGAAACGGTAGATGGTACAAAGGTCTACTGCATAAACTAGTGATTATAGTTATCTCTATATACATAGGGAAGGGATACGAATGGATATACTCTAAGAGTCACATAGAAATGGAAGAGAGCACAACGGTCTACTGCATATACTAGTGATTAGAGTTATCTCTATATACATAGGGAAGGGATATGACTGGATATACTCTAAGAGTCACATAGGAACGGTAGATGGTGCAAAGGTCTACTGCATATACTAGTGATTAGAGTTATCCCTATATACAAATATATACACACATAGTAGAGATCCTCAGGCAGAGTTCCCTTAAGTGGGGTCGTAGGGGGGACGTGGTCACAACACCAAGGGAGGGTGGGAGGGAATCAAGGGTAAGGAGAAAAGGCAATGCAGAAAAGGGAAGAAACATTTGAGGAACATCAAGGGGGAAACAAGGAAAAAGGGTAAAAGACGAAGGAATGGACAAGAAGACAGGCCGGGGACCAGGGAAAAAACGCCAGAGAACAGCAGCAAAATGACAGACAGGACAGAAGGAAAAGTGAGGGAGTCCAAGAGTCTGTGGTCCACAAATGCAGTGCCTCAAGTGTTTCCCGTACCGGGGTCTGTAATTATGGTCATCCGACTCCGATGCGTCTTATAGGAGTGCCCCTGGATTCAGAGGGGGGCGCAGCATAGGACAGGATTACCTGGCGAGGAACGGGCTGTTGAGATGGTCCGGAGTTATCACGAGGCCTCATGTCCTCCGCAGGTGCCATTTTAGAGTCAGGCGGCACCGATTTCAGAGTTTAGGCTCAGTTAGTATAAAACATTGTCCTGCATGTCTCGCCCGTTTCTGTGCCAGCCCTGCTGCGGGAGGCGGGATGTGCTGCAGTGTCACGTCCCCAGCTGGGCACCTCGTCGTCCCGGCAGTACCTATCCTGGTGCTGCTATGACAGCGGGGCTCTCCAGCTCCAGGCTGGGGGTGAGAGGAGAGCTGGAGCCGGGCACTTGGTGTTTTCGCGCTAATTTCTGCAGATTTCCACACATCCCCGAACTCTTTTTCGAAGGCAAATGTCGGCAGATATTCACTGCCGTGGTAAAATGTCGGAGGTGCGGGGTTAACCTCAGGAAAGGCCAGTGGTTTCTTCAGCTCAGCTGCAGCATAGGCAGAGGGGCAGCAGCTCGTGGTAACAGATGCAGTATATGTTGTGGGAGAGGCAGTAAGCGCTGGGCCCAGGTCATCAATTAGAGGCGCCGATCGGCATTTAAGAGTCACCTCCGGGTGCCATTTTAAAGTCAGGCAGGCGCGGGTGAACCGATTGCGGCGGGGCCGTCTCCGGTGTAAAGCTGTTACCGAGGCCCCCGAGGTAGTGTTCCACTAGTGGCAGTTGCTGTGTCCCTCGAAATGCGCACTTTAGACATACCTCCTGCAGAGGGATGCAGCCATCGGCGCTCTCGGCGGGCTCCGGTCACCATTTTGGCCGCCGCCGTCGTCTCTCCGCACTACAAATCTACGCCGCTCCAGTGGCACCAGCAGCGATCGGAGCAGCCCCACACCTTCCGCTTCAGGTATGGAGCATGAGCATCGCGGAGGGCTTCATTCAGACGCTGGGATCCAGGCCGGAGCAGCGCGTGGACCGGGAGCCGAGACGGTCCAAGTCTCGTCCGTCGCGGCCTCTCTATTTTGCATACTCTGCACTTTGGTGTTTTAGTTACTGCATTATTGCATGTTTATGACTATTTACTTATAAGTATTTTGCTATCTGGGGGCGGCGTTTTCTATGTGCCCTTGTGCGCGCTTTGTGATTAGTGGCGCAATTGTTTTCACTTTGCCTCCGGAGCGCTGCTCCGTTCTGCCTTGCCCTGCGCCTTACCGCCGCTTGCTCCCCCCTCTTCCGAGCGATTGTTGCGCTCTAGGCCGTGTCCCCTTGCAGACTGCTTCGCTGCTACCATCGCTGCTGGTGCTGATCGCAGTTCGCGATCAGAGGAGTTGGCCCCCCCTCCCCAGGGAGTGAGATGCACGCAGAGCCCGGCCGCGTCTGTGTGTGCGCGCAGCCCCTGATTACTGACGGACCAACGCCCTGCCCCAGGCTGAATCGGGGGATAACTACGCAGCAGGCCAGGAGTCAGTAGGGCTAGTTTATGCAGCTAAAGCAGCGTTTTTCCCCCATTGAACCTTAAACATTGATCATTGGCATTAACCCTTGAATTCCAGGGTGCCTGGAAAATAGTTTTTGGTGCCCCTAAACTGCATTCAGTTAGGGATAACAATCCTCCATTAGTCCTAGATTGGGACTGGCATTACTAGTTTTGTTGGTATTGATTTTTCCCTGGCTCCTGGGCCTCGGCATTACTCCCATCAGACGTCCTACACTTCTTGGGGCTGATTATTGCCTCCCTCTGGGGACTGTTGATTGGAATCTTTGTATTCTGTGTAAAACTATAGCAGATTGTGACTTCTACCAGGAGGAGGTTGCAGTGTGTGAAGGGCAGGGCAATGATGAGTACTATGAAGAGGAGTCCATTGAGGAGTGAAGTAGTGTGGCTCACTGGTTAGAGGCGGCAGACCCGAGAGCAAAGGACGGCCCGGGACCAGGGTTCGATTCCCGGCGCGGCAGGTTTCTGGACCAGGGTCAGCGGACTCGATAATTCTCTCGCCTCGGTGCCCACTCTGATCAGCGTTCACACTTGGCAACTCTGGGCATTAGCTTGCCTCATCTTCACTAACGGCCCCACCAGACCGCCGGGGATGCCTGGTCTCACCCTGGAGATACCCATTAAGGGACCATCTCTCAGGGAAGCCAGGAAGGGTTTCGCAGCGGTCGAAGCGCCTTTGGGACCCTCCGGGTAAGTAGTGCGCTATATAAATGCCTATACATTACATTACATTACACACATTATTGATAAAAACTTGGGTGCCAAGTTAGACAAGGCCCTTTCCTCCACCCTATTGCCCACAGCTAAGAAGTTGGAACTTCTGATTCCTCCTGGATCTTCCATTTCTCCCTCAGGCTCTCCCTCGGTCCCTGTTCCCCCCACTCCTACCGAACCCTCAGGTTCATCATGGCCTCAGGCACATGCATATTCAAAACTATGTAAGTCCAAAGAGTGTTCCAAGGATGACGTCCCTGACCCCCCCCACAGTCCTGTCCTATCTCTGTTCAAGATACCACTACAGACACTGACACAGACTCATCCCATGACTCTAGGCCTCGCAAGTGCGCCAAAAAGCGTAAGCACACTTCTTGCCCGGTCCAACCTTCGCCCTTCCTGTTTGATCCCTCAGACATTATACATCCTAGGTCCCCTGATTGGATCCACCCCCCTTCTGTTGCAGAATACATGCAAATTCACCTTCGCAAGGGTTTTTTGTAAAGGGGTTAGGGCTCGATTGAAATCAGAATGCCCACGACCAGACTTAGCTCACAAGGCAGCCCTCACTCCGGACATAGACTCTGCTATGACCACCTTCTTAAAAAAGTATAAAAATGATCCTAAGGAGGGGGTTGATTGCGCCCTCAGGGCATGCCAAGATAAGGTTCTTGACCTTTTGAGCCATTTAGCAAAAATTCTGGAGTTGGCCCTCCTGGCACAGGAGACGGGGCCGCTATTCACCCGAGGTCCTGGCTGGATGGGCGCATAGGGCGATTTGCATGTTGGGGAACGATAACTGTGCTCTGGCCTCTGAACGGCGCAAATCCGTATTGCTTAGGATTGATCCACAGTTGGTGGAGTTGGCCTCATCGGAACCAGGCCCCCTGACTGAGGGGCAGCTTTTTGGCGACAAGTTTGTGAAGGACATTGCCAAATTCGTGAGCACGTTCACCTCGCTCGATAAATCACAGGCTTCCCTTAAAAGGGTGCTCCGTCAGGTCTCTGGTAGGGCCGGCAGAGGGCGCTCGACCGGCCGCTACACCAATCCAAGTCCTCAGAGAGGATTCTCCCCGAGACGCAGAGGTTACACCCAAGAGCCCGAACAGGCCGGCTTTCTACACCTCCAGATCTCGTGGATACAGCGGTCGCTTCAACAGGGGTGTCAACCGTGGATACAAAAACTTTGACTCCCATTCGTATGGTAAGTCCTGTATGTCTGTAGATCCCACTAGGGGGCAGGTTGTTGCATTTTGTGGTCATTGGACAAATCTCACCTCGGATGTATGGGTCCTTCAGACCGTTCAGGGCTACCAGATAGAACTGTTGGATCCCCCCTGCTAGGTGTTTCCTCCTCGTCCTCTCCTTTTTTCCCTTCAAGAACAGATTTTTATAGACTCAGAACTAGAAGAGGGTTTGGCCAAACAGGCTATTGCTGTAGGACCCTTCATCCCCAAAGGATTTTGCAGCAACGTCTTTTTGGTTCAAAAGAAGGGCAGAGGTCAACGATTAGTCTTGAACTTAAGAGATTTCAATCCTTATGTAGTCTACAGACACTTCAAGATGGAGGGCATCCATCTTTTGAGAGATCTCCTGCTGGAGAAAGACTGGATGGTCCAGCTGGACCTGAAGGATACCTACCCTACAGTACCGGTTTGCCCCTCACATCAAATGTTCTTCCAATTTCAATGGAAAGGGCAATGGTACCGATATCGCACTCTCCCCTTTGGTTGTCGTCGGCCCCGTGGGTCTTCACTAAACTCCTGAGACCAGTGGTTTCCCGCCTTCGGGAAATGGGGGTGCGCCTCATTGTGTACTTAGACGACATGTTAATTCAGGCGCAAGATCAAACCCTTCTCCTCACTCACTTGGAGTGGTTGATGTTCCTGTTACAAGATCTGGGTTTTGTTATCAACATCAAGAAGTCAGTGATAGTCCCGAGTCAGCAGATAGAATTTTTAAGATTCCTAATAAATTCAATCTCTGCCCAACTCCTTCTCCCCGTGAGCAAGATCAGGTCTATAAAAAGGGAGATCAGATCCACTTTGTCCAACCAAATGATTTCTCTGCGAGTTTTGGCGAGAATTGTGGGTCTGTTGGCATCCTCGATCCAAACCATTTTCCCGTGTCCTTTGCACTACCGGGCCCTTCAAAGGCTCAAGATCTTTTACATTCAGAAGAAATTTCATTAGGACCATCTCATTCCCTTATCCCTGGAAGCTCAGGAGGAGCTTTGTTGGTGGCTGGAACACATGACATGTTGCACATAAACTGCCTCGAGTTTGCGATCAGGTCAATCCCACCTCTGCATAGCAATTGTTGCATCCTTCTCCGGATGGACAATGTCTCAGTGGTGAGATATATCAACCACCTAGGGGGCAAAAGGTCCCGAATGTTGGTCAGCATAGTAAAGGAGCACTTCTGCCTGGACCACAAGATCACTGACGTAGCAGAGTACCTTCCGGGGAAGCTCAATCAGGTGGCTTGTACACAGGGCTGTGCTCCCTGACTAATCTGGTTGTTGTGCGTATTTGAGTTTACAGTTATATCATTGACCATAAATTGCACTCCTTTTAGGACTACTCAATCACCTCTAGACCAAATTGACCCTATCTCGATTGGATAGCTTTGTGTATTATCTTTGGGCCCTGCTAATTCTTGGATTGGAGTGATCTTTTTTTATCCTGGGCTGACTTGTTATGTGCTTTTCTTAACCTTTTCTTCGCCCTTTTTGATAAAACTTCGGGTACTATCTTTACTTCTGTGGCCACACTTACTATTGAGCAACTCTTATTTAACTCCCGATTTATCTTTGATTTGGGAGAATGGGGAGTCACTAGAGATACACTAATGTTACCAGCTTCTGGTCCAGAGTCCATATTTTTGTTATTAGCAATCCGCGGGGGGAAACTTTTAAAGCTAGAGGATTGTTTACAATAGCTCCAGTATTTAATAAGTCATCTCTCCCCTCGGCTTTCCTACCAGATAATAACTTTACTTCGTGGACCATAGAACTAACAATTGATGGCAGGTCAGAAATTTTATCGATCAATTGAGCACAAGTGCAAGATATTAACTGGTTTTCTTTATCAGCTTGAACTCTAGAAATCAATTTAGTTAGTTGAAAAAGCTTTGCATCAATTCCTAAAACATGTGTTGCTAAAGTATTTAAAATGTCCACCTGAATGTCTAACTTATCAGAGTGGAAGTTAAAGGCATTTTTTATAGAATCCATAGTATTAAGCAAACCATCCCATACTCCACGCTCAGGGTTGCTAACATTATTTTCCAAGGCATCTGGTTTTGACTGAAAATTTCCGTCGGATTTTGTTAACAAGGATAAATCTGCAGAGGTAAATGATTTACCTTGCTCATTGATATCGTCCTTAAAGTTATTGCACCGACTAGCCACACCTGGAATCAAAATTGACTTATTAATACAGAAAGATTATACTGATTGATCCAAATTAGAAGGACGAGCGTCCCCGATTGAGGTAGGATGATCAATCGGACTTAATACTAAATCGTCACCACCACCTTTATTGATCAACTTAACAGCATTAGGATCAAACACAACGGCCACATCACTCACATTATGATTCGAACCTGAAGAGATATCAATTACTGAACATACAGCATTAGCACTTTCTATAATTCTTTTGTTCGACTCTTCCATTGCTGAACTTTGTATGTCCTCCTCCCGAATTAGCTCGATCGGCTGATCCACCATATTTTGACGGTGAATTTGTGCTTGCGTCTGCAGCCTACCAGGATGTACCGATAAGTTTTCCGGCGGGTTAAGCGCTGCATCTTGGGAGTCTTTAACTGGCTTTGGAGTCTTCTCCTTGAGGCTGCTCACGTCATACGCCTTAAATTGACCCAGGATAAATTTGGGATCTTTCAATGAAAAAGAGTGGCCAGAAATTAGGTTCCTATCTGGGGAATACTTCTCCACACTGGGCCATGCTACAGCCAAGTCAGATTTAAATTCAGGATTTTCACAAAGCTGAGCACTATTTAGACATGGTGGCGATAATGAAGAAGAAAATGATGATGTTCTGCAATCAGCGTTGGAATTGCCATTCTTAATTTGATTTCTATTTTGCTTTTGAGTATGGCTGTGATGGTACTTAAAAAAGAAACTTTTAATCGACGGTTGAGCGTCGATATTGGAAATCTTTTGAAACTTCCCTGGGGTAATAGGGGATAAAGGTAATGAACTCACCTCAGCCAACTCGGTCATAAAGGTAATGAACTCACCTCAGCCAACTCGGTCAAGCAGTCCCTTGATAAAGCGTCCCCCTCATTTTTTCCATCTGACTTTGACTGTGACCCTGCTTTGGTTAATGCATCAGATCTCTGGCGTTGTTTTAATTTTGGCAGAGCACCGCGTTGACGACGGATCTCATCATCGACTAGCTCCTAAATGGGGCAACAAGTTTGTGGGTAGGTATAGTCTTCGGACCCTATGTGTACCCTCTGTGAGCTTGACGAAGACTGTAGCCTCACTATTCAGCTGGAACAGCCCAGCTTATTGAAGTTCTGAGTAACAACACGCGATCAGATCAGAAACCGCCTAACACAAAATTTGTAAATCCCACCCTTCTGCAATTAATAAGAATGACCAGGTTGAATGTGCTTGTACAACAGGTCAATCAAAGCTAGAGCAGATTAAACGATTAAATCTGTCGGACAATCCCCTGTCGATGATTGCTGGGAATTTGGATTTTTTTGATTCAGGGCTAAGGAGTAACATGGAATCCCCCAAAATGCAGATTGAAAACCGAAAAGTGTTTTTTTGTCCCCAATACTCTACTCTTGGTACACACGATATTTTGAATAGGGGGAACATTTTGAAACTACTAAAAGCAACTCCCGACCTTAAGGGTGTTGTAACTGAAGATCTGGATTCTGTAGAGTTTAAGATAGACGGTGGTAACAGGGAGATAACCATCACGACTTGGCTTAAGGATTATATTGTAAGGAAAATTTTAGTGAATTCTAATAATTTTGAAACCTGGGGGATTAATGTATGGAGACTTCAGGGTCTGCAATATCCGACCCCATTAATACCAATAGTTAAGAAGGAGGCTCCAAAACCAATTGAGGTTAACCAATTCAGAGTATTGAAAGGTGCCTCAGGTCCATCTTCAGCCTTAAAGAGGTTAGGTGGCATTAAAATTAAAAGCTGTGAGCCCGGATCACGTGTGTGTGAGGAATTAAAAGGGGTTCCCGAGGCGGCTGATGATTGGAGTGGGCTTCCGTCTAGTTTATCAAGAAAAAATTCAGTAAAGGCTGATTGATGTTGGGGTACTTCACATAATGTACCAGCAGTGTTTAAATTCTGTTCTTGGAATACAAATGGTCTTAACACCCTTTTAGAGGATGTAAATGTTGTACGTTTTTTAAAATTGTTTGATTTGTTAATTTTGCAAGAAACATGGAACTTGGTTAGTACACCACTGATCGGCTATTACGAATACTTGAATGCAGCATGTAGGGACGCAGCTTATGGTCGACCAAGTGGGGGACTTTCAATATATGTGTATTTATTTATTTATTTATTTAAGTTTTGTATAGCGCTAGCTGGACCCGGGGGTATCAGAGCCCTTCACAGCAAATACAGATATGCAGCAAAGAAAAATAAGCATAGAAAAACAGGAATCAAGAACAACAAGCAGGAAATAGGGTCTGTACAACAGCAACTTGAGCGCAATATAGGACGGAGATCAGGAGCGAATCAACCGGCTCTGGGTTCAGAGAGATAGCGGACTTCCACCGTCAGGTGTGGGGTTCTCGTTAAGCACAGGAGTATTCATGGAAGAGGGCTTTGAGTAGCGATTTGAATTGCGGGAAGGAGGCGGTCATTCTGATATGGGGGGATTGTGTTCCAGATCCTGGGGGCATTCCCCGCAAAGGATTTATTTGAGGTTTTGCGTTTCTGTGATTTCAGAGGGATGAGTAGTAGTGTGTTGGAGCTTCTGAGGTTCCTGGATTGACCCGCCCTTTTGAGTTTGGTGGCCAGGTATTCTGGTTTGCCTGTATGCAGGGCTTTATGTGTGAGGCAAGCTGTGCGGAAGTTGGCTCGTTGGTCAATCGGGAGCCATTTCAGTTCTTTGAGTGCCGAAGAGATGTGGTCAAATTTCTTTGTTCCTGTGACCATTCTTGCTGCTGCTTTGAGGGTGGAGGTGAGAGGTCCCAGGTGCGACTTGGCTGTTCCAGTCAGCACTGCGATGCCATAGTCAATTCTGGAGAACACAAGTGCCTGCGTGGCCTGTTTCAGGTCTTTGGGGGGGAGGAAGGGTTTAATTTTGTATAGAAGTTTCAGGCTCAGGAACGCCCTTTTGGCGGTTTTAGAGATGTGTTTATTCATGACCAGTTTGGGGTCGAGAGTGATTCCTAGGGATTTTGCGGAGATAGACCTTCAAGTCAAATGGATTCAGTGCGTTAAATTAGTAGCTAGTCAATCGTTGATCATCTTAAATGTTTATTTAAGTTCGAAAAAAAGGTTCGATCATCTTAACTTATTCAGCTATGGGAAATGGTGAAAGTGCTATATTATGATCATCGGGACGCACAGATGATTATTTCTGGGGATTTTAACACTCATCTTCTATCATTTAAAAAGCGGGATACCCATTCAGATCTTTTAGCCCAATGGTCCAATTGTGAATTTTTTAAATATAATCTAATGATTTTGCATGATAGAGAGTATTTCCCAACATTTAATAAAACTGACTATCTATCTATAATTGATTATACGATATTGTCAGATAAACTCTAAGAATTAGTTCAAAGATATGAGGTTGTTCCAAGGATTGAGAGTGACCATAATCCACAAGTTATTACGATTAGTTTACCCTTTAAGTATTTATCAAAAACCAGAATACTAAGAACTGCCCCGGCCGCTTTTAACCTAAAAAGGTTAATAAGAAGTGAGAAAACAGAGAAAGATATTATTGATTTTCTCTAGTTTTTAATTCTTGATGCCTGGGTCGCTTACTCTGAAGGAACTTCAATGGTTGCTCTTTGGCCCACCGTGTGTGACTACTTACTGAATAAATTCCCTAATAGGGAACCAACTGGGGGTGTAATCTTGAATCCTAACAACCCAGGCTGCTTTTCCCACCGCTTATTATACTTGAAACGGACTCTTAACAAAACAATAAGATCTTTGTATAGAAAAGCAAATGGGATTTCTCATTTTTCAATGTTACTTAAAATCAGAAACCTAAAGAGGGGTTACAAGAATGAAATTTGGAGGGCTAAACAATTGTATTATGAAGAAACTTGGGCCAAACTCCACTATGCATGTAAATCGAAGGATCTGCGACTGTTTTGGGGCATTATTAATAACTTAGAAAATAGAAATTTTAGAAATACAAGTGCCAATATAGATGAATTTAGCTGGATACATTTTTTTAATATGAAAATAACTTCTCCATGCCAACCAACCGAGGCGTTTGAATGCCTTGACCACCAATGTAAAATGGAGCCAGTAGAAGGGTGTGACCCTTTTGGTATTAGGGATACACCAGGCACCATTGATACTGAGTTATGGTCGGTGGACAAAGTTAAAAAGTTCTACTTAAAATTAGATCAAATGGAGCACCTGGCCCTAATGGAATTCCTAATGCTATTTATAAAGCTAAAATCAGGTACTGGCCAGAGTTATTAACGCTCCTTTTTAATGACATTCTTATCTCAGGCTGTATCCCAGATTCATGGAAGCGAAGTATTATACAGCCATTATACAAAAGTGGGCCCCAGGATAATCCTGCAAATTATCGATTAATAACCCTCACAGACGTGGATGCAAAAATATTTGCAAGTTGTCTGTTGGAGGAGTTGGAAACTTGGGCGGAAAGAGAAGAATTGATCCCAATTTTTCAAACAAGATTTAGGAAGGGAGAATCGACTATTACTACTTTGATATTATTGTCTTTATTAGGAGAAAGAGCAATATGTAGGAAACAAAAATTGTACATCTGTTTTATCGACTTAAAAGCCGCTTTTAATTCTGTACCCAGAAATATTCTTTGGTCTAAGTTAATGAAGTGGGGTATATCAAAAACTCTCTTGAAAATGATTAAATTATTGTACTCCAAAACCTGGGTTCAAGTAAAAATAGGCGGTGGTAAACATACTACCCACCGCCTTGAAACAAATGTCGGTTTAAAGCAAGGTTGTGTGCTCGCCCCTTGTCTTTTTAATTTATTTATGTCTGATCTCCCATCCGTTTTTAATGATGTAAACTCGCATTCTCCTGCTGTAATGGGTAAAGAAATTAAATACCTACAGTATGCTGACGATACCATTTTAATGAGTCAAACCATGATAGGATTAAAAAGATTAATACATTCATTTAATATATATGTAACTCAAAATGGCTTAACAATTAATACAAAAAAACTAAAATAATGTTAATAGGGAAAGGCAAACTAGGGGTAAAGGATTTGAATAGCAATGGTTTGTCTATTGAATGTGTTAAAGCCTACAAATATTTGGGAATTACATTTGATGATGGTTGTGTCATTTAGACGGCATTTTGATAACTTAGAGGCTAAAGGTACCTCACTTGCCTTCGCTTTTCGAAAACTGAGAGATAAGTTATGTCCCAATTATGACCACCTGCTTAAAGTTATGAAAGCAAAACGTATTCCCTCCTGGACTATGGGTCCATAATTTTTAAGGGTAGAGATGTGAAAGTGCTGGAGGGCATAGTGGCAAGGACATATAAATCAGTTTTTAGGATTCCTAGGCAGATCCCACGTGCCAATTTAAGATTGGAATTTGGCTTAATGAATCAGCTCTGGGTTCGTCAAGCTACATTTTAAAAAACATTATTGGAATTATCTCGAGCAGAGGAGGGTACTGACGTGAGATTTTAAAAGGCGAATATTCCAGAAGTTGGCAGGATTACTTAGCTGAGTGTCTCTTAAATTTTGAATGCCCTAAGTTGGAAGATGAAACAAGGAGTAAAATGGTTCTAACAAAATTAATTAATTCAACCGCTGCTTTGTTGTCAGAAGTCAGAAAACATTTTTGATCTATTGCCAATTCTTTTGATAAAATGATTGCCCAACCTTATTTACTCTTTCATCAAAAACCTTCTATTGAAAAGAAATTTATGTTATTAAGGTTTGGAATATATCCAACCAAAGATGGAACCCCTAAATGTGAGTCTAAATAGGCATCAAATATTTGTAGGCTCTGCGGGCAGTATGATGAAACCTTGCTGCATATGATAACATTATGCCCAAAAATGTTGCAGGAACGGAAAACAATTTTAAAACCTATTTTTAAAGAAATGGGAGTTAGAACGTGTAGATCGGCATTATTATTTTGCCTAAGTGGTGTCAATGTTTATATCATACAGCAATTTGTTCAGTTCCTTCTTTGAGTGGAAAAAAAATTATGTAAGGTTGACGCCCTAAGTATATGTTAAACTTGTTCCAGCTGTGAAATGATGATGCTGCAGTTTTTAGGGGGTTGATGGATTATTTCTATGGCACTTTTTTACTGTGTTATATTTGATGTTTTTAGAGTACTTTTTTTAATAATGTCCCGCTAATTATGCTGAATAATTTTATTGATTAGCGTATGTGCTCTTTATCCCCGAAAGTAGCCATACATAATAGATTGTTTTAAAAATAAAATATTAATTCCTAGCCGTTAGCACAAGGCACTTTAGTTCTGATTAGATTCGCCAGTGAAAAATGTAATGCATCTTTCACGTTAGCTGATAGCACAAGTCACTTTAGTTCTGATTCTGTTCTACCAGTGTATTTTAGCTGGTTTTAGTTTTAGACATTTGTGATACTTTCTTTTGCTCTGTTACTTACTGCTATTGAATATTTGCTGCCAGCCTATTGCACTTAATGCACAGCTCACTTTTTGCTATTGAATATTTGCTGCTAGTCTATTGCGCTTAATGCACTGTTCACTTTTTTGATGATAACATAAGTCCTTTTAGCATTGATTTTGCAATACGACAGATATGGAGAATCTGTAAAATGTTCTTTTTGCTGCTAGTACATTGTACTTTAGCTCCGGCTCTGTAAGCCCATTGCACTTTACTTTGGAACTTGTGGACTGTTACCAATCCTGTGAAAATATTGGCAGCACTATAATCCCTAACTGGAAAATGTTAATCAATTATGGGCAATTTTTATCTATGCACTCTATCCCCATATGTTCAATTAGTCGTTGTGTTTGTTTTGTATTTGTTTTTTTCTTTTTTGTAATGGTTTTAATTAATCAACAAATAAAATACTTACTGGTTAGGTGGCGGACTGGAATTCCACATTCCTCAGAGATTACGGCGATTGGAGACTTCACCCCACTCTGTTTGTGTCAGGTTCTCCGTTGCTAATCCCCAGGATTGTATTGATGCTATAAAGGGGCCCTCCTCTAGATCATCCCAAGTCTGGCAATAGTGTTCACAGACTGTTAAGGAGATCAAGCGGGGGAAAAAATAGGTCCGGAGGGGAACAGCTGGGCGGCAGGAACTGGAGACCTGAAAATCTACAAAGCATGAAATAAGTGGTACTGTCACCCTAGTACTATAATACTAATGCTAACGATAAGCTATACAATATCTCACCTGTAATACTAAACAGGAATACAGAAGTAAGAGAGCAATAGAACAGGCTTCTTCTCATTCCCCAGGTATCACTATTTAGAATGAGGAGGACTGGGATGCCCTGAAGACTACTTGTATGGTCTTCTATCACTCTTCTCCATAGACTATACATATGAACTCTAGGAACGTACTGGTTACTTCACCAAAGGTTCTTCATCATCCCCTCCGAGGTGGCTTAATCATAAGATATATCAGGTATCAAAACAGTGCGTGCAGATGAGTTCAAATACCCTTAATGAATCAATCACCACCTACTAATTGTAGTCTGTACTTAACGTTCCTCTGCCAACCCAAAAAAGAAAAGAAAAGCAGCCCAGCTCGAAACAAGATCAGAAAACTTCTTTGCTGCAGATAAGCCTCTGCACAATCAAAGCAGGGACATGAAACCTTCCCTTGTAAATAGCACCAATACTCTTGGTGTCCTGAAGGAACAGAAACCGACCCCAACCTGATGCAGGTCAAATTGGGAGGTAATAAGAGATATTGTACACAGTAATTGGCAGTTATATCCACAAAAGACCCCCCGGAGAAAACCTGATACGAGGGTTCCGTTAACGTGATGCGGCACTTCCGAAGCCCCACCAAGTAATCCAAAAGTCAGGAGGCACAGAGTTCGAAACGCTGCGGGTGTATCCGGGGCCCCACCCGAGTGCTCCGAGGAGGTAAGCACCATGCAGAAACACCGCGGGCGCTTCCGAAGCCCCACCAAGTAATCCGTAAGGAAGGCACCAAGAACAGACGACGTGAACTTATCCTCAGCCCACGCTCACTGTTTAGACAAATCCAAGAACACAGAACAACACGCGCTTGCCAGCTACTTAGAATAATCAGCGGCGCGTCTCTCAGTTAGTTCCGTATTATACTGTTTCCTGTCGCCTAGCGCCATACCGACGCGCCGCGCTAGGAATCATGGGATTAGTAGTTCAGAGCCCGTAAATCACTCGGACTGCAGGCAGTGATTTACCAGCGGCCGGGGAATCCTGACAGGACACCCCCCCTTTGCAAGATTCACTGACTGCCACCAGGTTTGCCAGGATGCGAGAGGTGGAACTTCCGTACAAGTCTGGGGGCATGAACAGCTGCCACAGGCTCCCAGGAGTCCTCCTCCGGCCCATAACCCTTCCATGGCACCAAATATTGGAGCTTTCCACACACTCTATGTGCATCCAAGATACACCTCACTTCATACTCCACATCTTGATGCACTCTCACAGGCCTTGGGGTTTTACTACGGGGACATTTCGCTGGTTTTAGCAGAGACACATGAAACACCGGATGTATCTTGAAATGTGCTGGAAGATGCAATTTTACAGCTACAGGGTTTATGTGTCTGATCACTTTGTAAGGGCCAATAAACCTGGGGTTGAAAACACTATACTTGCGGAAACGGATGTTTCGAGTTGACAACCACACCCAATCCCCTTTGCTGTACTCTGGACATGATCTGCGATGCTTATCAGCCTGAGCCTTATATTTCTGTTTTGCTTTCTCCAGGTTATTTCGTGCTTGTATCATAGTTTTCCGTAGATCTACCAAGCGGGAATGCAACTTAGGGATCTTAACCTCAGTGGAAGGGACACTCAAAGGGGCAAACCTAGGGTGAAACCCATAGGTACAGAAAAATGGGGTGTACAGCGTAGAGGTATGTATAGCATCGTTATACGCTACCTCAGCGGCCCATAACCAGTCAACCCATGCCTCAGTAGTGGTATCCACAAAACATCTTAGATATTGCTTGAGGGTTTGATTTAATCTTTCGGTCTGGCCGTCTGTTTGGGTATGGAAGCTGGTGGAGAGGGCAAAAGCAATGCCTAACTTGTCACACCATGCCTTCCAAAACCGTGCTGTGAACTGCGCCCCCCTGTCTGACACTATGACCCTGGGGAGCCCATGTAACCTGACTACATGAAGGAGCAAGAGATGGGCTAGCTGGCTAGCAGTAGGTACCCCTTTACACGCAATGAAGTGTCCCATCTTGGTTAAGTAGTCCACAACCACGATAATAGCTGTCATTCCTTGATCTTTAGGGAGACCCACCACAAAGTCTACAGAGAAGCTCTCCCACGGACTCACAGGAGTGGGCATACTTTGCAGAAGCCCTTGTGCAGGACGATGATCGCTCTTGGCCTGAGAACAAGTGTTACACCTTTGTACCCACGCAAACACATCAGGGCGAATGGTAGGCCACCAGAATGTTCGAAGCATTTTCTCTAGGGTTTTCTTTCCTCCAGTATGTCCAGCACAGGGAAGATCGTGACACCATTGGAAAGCCTGTTTTCGCAAAGCTAGTGTAGGTAGGAGCACTTGAGGGCCTTTCATAGGCAACTCTCGTCTGATTCTCCACTCTGGATGCAGTCGTATCCAAGTTTTCCAAGCAAAAGTCTGAATACCCCTCTTGATCTTGTGAAGGAAATCCTCGGTGTGTATCACTCCCACCACCTTCTTGGGTTCAATGATGCTTTTCTCTGGAGCAAGTGTCACAATGGGATTATTTTCTTGACGAGTTAGAGCGTCCACCTTCCTGTTTTCACATCCCGGACGAAATGTGACCATAAAATTAAATTCAGCAAAAAACAACATCCAGCGGAGTTGTCTGGGGGTTAGATGTCTATCTGCTCGCATGAACTGTAAGTTTCGATGATCGGTATACACCGTGATTTGATGAGATGCTGCCATTAACCAATGCCTCCATTCGGTGAATGCATCTTTTATTGCTAACAGTTCTTTTTCAGCAATTGTGTAATTTTGCTCTGCAGTGTTCAATTTGCAGGACATGAAAGCAATCGGATAAAGATGACCGGTACTCTTATTTCTTTGTGAGAGGACTGCCCATACTGCCAGTTCTGAGGCATCGGCTTCCACCACAAAGGGGAGCTTTGGATCGGCATGTGTTAGTACTGGTGCGGAAGTAAACGCAGTTTTCAGTCGGTCAAAGGCGGTTTGTTCTGCTGTGCCCCACAGAAACGGGATGTTTTTCCTGGTTAACCTAGTGAGCGGAGTCAACATTTCAGAGAAATGTGAGATGAATCTCCTGTAGAAGTTTGCAAATCCGAGGAGGCTTTGAATGTCTTGGATGCCGTTAGGTTTAGGCCACTCCACAATTGCTCGTACCTTCCGTTCTGCCATCACTTGACCTAATGGAGTGAGCATGACCCCTAAGAACTCTACTGTGGTGACATGGAATTCACATTTTGTCAGTTTGCAATACAGATGATTCCGTTGTAGTGCTTGGAGGACTTGGCATACATGTCCTTGGTGTTCCTGCTCGTCGTTTGAATATATCAGGATATCATCTATGGGGGCGTGGCTAAGCATGCGATGTGAGCGGACGTGCCCGGGCTGAGCTCCGAGTGAAGCTCCCCTCTCACGGGCCATTTCTCCTCCATATCTAGCGGTGGCGAGCCCAAACTCACACCGAGTGCACCCGGGAGCCTGATCCGCCACCAGAGTGATTTTTGGGCAGATCGGAGTGACGGACCCTCCGACCGACAGCAACCCCGGCATCTACCCGCCCAGGGCTCACTTAAGGTCGGCGACCCAACCACCTGAGACCGGGGATCCGGCCCTAAGAGGTAGGCCGCGACGCGCAAATCCTCCCCGGCATGACCCGGTGAGGGGACAGGGATCGCGCCACAGCGCCAGATACACCCGGCGACCCAGCTACTCAGGGGCCCCAGACGCTGTGCGTGGACACACCACCCTGGCTCACGGCGAGCAGTGACACCGGCCCACCCTGCCTGCTGACACTGGAGACGCCCCGCCAAGCCTCGTGGAAACCGAGGGGGGTTCGCGCTCTATTGCTTGGGGGCCCGCACTGACGATCTTACCCCTGGGCCCCTGCGACCACCGACGGAGGCTGAACAGTCCTGTCTCCTGAGCCCCTGTTCCCGCCCGCCGCACTGAAACAGCCACTAACCGGCACCGGGCCTGGCCAACACTCAGGGGCCCGGCCCGCACAGCACGCAGACTGCGGCCACAACGGAGCGGCCCCGCCGGCGACCAGCCCTACATTCAGAGGACTAACCTGTGCCTGCGCGGGTGAGGAACCAGCGTGGCCCCACACTTTTCACCGCAACTAACCTAGCGCTGAGCTGCACGGAGCCCCACGCGGCGCTTGGTGGGGTCCAGAGTCGCCCAACAGAACGTGCCTTTCCAGGCCCAAGGGGAGGACACGACCAGAGAGACCACGCAGCCCCGGCCTAGCAGACCTCCACGTGGCGCAGCCGGGAGGCGGTTCGACTCTGAGACGCTCACAGAGACAACCGGTGCGCATGGGAGCTCCCATATCAGTCAAGACACAGCCATCTCGTCCTCCCCGGACGGCGTCATAGTGCAAGCTCCTGAAGTCCTGGCGGCATAGCGGACCCCCCCCCCCCCCACGGACCACGCGCCGCCCGGCACGAGTGGTACACGGTGCCTAACCAAGTGGCCCTCGTACACAGACCCCAACAGTGTTCATCGTGAGGACCTACCCACCCGGCTGCTTCGCAGCATCGACCAGCCCCATGTCAGGGGGGACCAGAGCAAAGTCCGGCACCGGTGGGGCTCCGAACAAAGGAAAGATGGTGAAGACCTCGGAGGCTGACCAAACCGCCTCCAAGCTGGACACTATGCTGGCGGCCATGGAGCGCCTGGAAGAATCCATGCAGCTGACCCGTACATCGCTGGAGAACAGGATCGATAAGGTAGCAGTGGACCTGACGCATCTCCGAGCGGACCACAAGAAACTGTCCGAACGCACCACGACCCTGGAACAAACGATGGCGGAGACCTCGCCCAAGCTGGCGCAGACAGACAAGCACGTACGTGACCTACTCAACCGGGTAGAGTTCCTCGAGGATAGGGCGGAGGATGCGGAAGGACGGGCCAGAAGAAACAATGTGCGCATAGTAGGCCTGCCGGAACGATGGGAGCGGAGGGGGACGGGGGAACACATGGAAATCTGGCTCAGAGAACTACTACCGGAGGGCACGCTGTCACCACACTTTGTAGTGGAAAGGGCGCACAGAGTCCCGTCCCGTCCACCCCCGGAGGGCTCCAACCCGAGACCAATGCTTATGCGGGTGCTGAACTACCGTGACCGGGACGCCATCCTGCGCGAAACACGGAAACTGTCAGACATAAAGGTAGACAACGCCAAGGTGATGTTCTTCCCTGATTACACTGTACAAGTTCAACGCCAGCATCAATCGTTTTTAGCGGTGAAGCAACGGCTCAGGCGTCTGGCTCTCAAGTACTCATTGCTGTTCCCGGCACGCCTCAGAGTGGTGGCACAGGACAAGACCCACTTCTTCGATACTCCGGAGGCGGCGGCGACCTGGCTGGATCCGGGGGTGGACACGGGCCACGGGTCCGCACCGATGGAACAACGCAAAAATCGAGGTACCCGCAGGCGGAGACAGCGGCGCACCTCGAGGGCCGGATCACCGACCGCGGACACAGAGATCGGCCCCACACCAGAGCAAATCCAGAATGAACAGCAAGAGGCCCTCCGGATAGCAGCTGAGATCAGTGGGTCACAATCGCCCATCCTGATCTCCAACGCCAGCCCACGGTCGCGCGGGAGCGAAGACGACGAATACTTGTACGGATTGCCGGATGATTCGACCACAGAGGGCCTACCGGATGTCACACCCCAAACGGCGGATTTGATAGCATAGCAACACTCCTCACCCTAGCCCTGACTGGGCTACTGCAACTGGCAACGTGGAACGGTTTGTCCACTTCCAAGATTGATCCGATCAGGGGTCCACATCGGCACTCCTAGAGACCCCGGTGGCTGTGACCGGCCCCGTCCACGGGATCTATGCTCTGCTCCCGTCCCCCCATCTACCCGACGGACACGGAGCCGCCGCGGCCACCGGGAGGAGGGCTGGAGCTGTCCCACTAGAGCACCACCGGAAACACTGTGTTGATGGGGTGGACGGACCCCTAAAGGTGAGTGCCCCCCTCGGGGGAAAATCGGATGGGGTCGCCCCCGGAACTCAACCTCCGAGTCCAGTGACATTGGGAACTCTGACCCTGTTTGTGGGCACTGCCACTGTCTTCTGATACCCTTTGGCCCACTGCCCATGGAGGGGAGTCACAATGGCTCTCTTGGCATAGCAAACTAACTTGTTTTACTTAAGTGACGTACTTTGTCGTCCCCCCATTGAACTCACGGATTGATTGAGCTCGATAGAGCGTTTGGGCGGCAACTTGTTTTGTTGTTGCCCTTTTGGTATTATGGTTCTGTTCAAGTTCCTCTTTTTGGACCTAATGTTGGCACTGAAGTGTTACAGCGTGCATTCCTGGGCCTGTGTGGGAAAAATGGTCATTGATAACTGCTGCTGTGCGTGTGTGGGTGGGGCAGGCTGGGGGTTGGGGGGGGGCGGGTGCTTGGGCGCAATGGACACTGCAATGACTACGGTTAAATTTTGTACCTGGAATGTCAGGGGCATGCACACACCCTCGCGTAGGTATCAGGTGTACTCCTATCTTAAAAGGCATCAGATCCAGATTGCACTACTACAGGAGACACACCTAGTCGCCACTGAGGTAGCCACATTTCGCCGTAGGTGGAGGGGGCAGATATTCGCCACGACCTTTTCAGCGTTTGCACGAGGGACCCTGATCTGGGTTCGGCCCGGGGTTCCATTCGCTACTGACACACTGTGATGTTGACACTGAGGGGCGCTATGTCTTTATGCAGGGCAGACTAGACGGGCAGCAGATAGTCATAGCCTCCATCTACGCACCTAATGTCGAGCAGGGGAAATTCTTCACACGATTATCGGCAGCGGTTGCACCTTGGCCGGACGTACCACTACTGTTGGGTGGGGACTACAACTGCGTACTAGATGTCTCCCTTGACCGCTCGTCCCCCCCAGCGACAATCGCCCCAGCGCAGGCAGCCTCCAGGGCCCTACTTGACTGGGCGGCGCAGTGGAACTTGCAAGATGCCTGGCGAGTCAGAAATCCTACCGCCCGGGTGTATTCCTACTACTCAGGTGCCCACTCATTGCATGTCAGACTAGATAGATACATGATGACCCGCGACCTGATTCCATCCGTGACAGACACTGACTATCTGGGGCGGACGCACTCAGATCATAACCCACACACTCTAGTATATGGATGGAGGCGCCCACGCCTGCCTGTACCCACGTGGCGCTTACAACCAGATCTCCTGCTCGACACCCCATTCCGAGAGGAGATATCCAGAAGGATAATACAGTATTTCGAGGACAATAGTGACTCGACCTCCTCCCCGAGAATCGAGTGGGACGCCTTCAAAGCGGTGACCAGAGGAGGCTGCCTCGGTGTGCAGGCGGGCCTACGAGGGCAGGTGGAGAGAGATCTGATACGGGCGGAGGGGACACTACTGGAAAAAGAACGAGAGGCGGCGGAGGGCGATGACTCCCAGCTGAGCTCAGCCAGGGCGTATCACGCTGTTATGATGGAACGCCTAAAGAACATTAATTTCGCAGCACACTCCGCATGCACCCACAACGCAGGTGATAAGCCTGGCAGGCTCCTGTCGTGGCTGGTACGACAAGACACCCAGTCCGCGTCGGTCCTGTCGGTCCGCACAACTCAGGGCGTTGAGGTCTACACCCAGACACAGATACACGAAGCGTTCACGTCGCACTACAGGTCCTTGTACAACTCACGGCTGCGGGCCACAGCGGTGGAGATCACGGACTATCTGGCGACACTGCAACTTCCGGCAGCTACTACTGCCCACCAGACAGAGTTGGGCGCTGCGCTTACTAGTGAGGACCTACGAGAGGTGATCTTCTCCCTCTCCAATGGAAAGGCTCCGGGCCCTGACGGACTCCCGGCTGAGTTCTACAAAGCCTACTCACTGGTGTTAATACCGGAGCTGTTGAAGGTGTATAAGGCAGCATCGGAGGATGCTGAACTCCCGGCGTCCCTGAACGAAGCTAACGTGGTCTCCCTACTAAAACCGGGCAGAGAGGCAAACGAACTCGGCTCGTACAGGCCACTAGCACTCCTCAACACCGATTACAAAATCTTAGCGGCGGCACTGGCTCGGAGGCTTGCACCGCTGGTCCCCACACTTGTACACCCTGATCAGAACGGCTTTGTGCCCACCCGGAGCACCTCCTACAATCTGCGCCGCTTTTTCAGAGTCCAACGGTATGCGACCCCCACCTGGCCTCGCTCAGGATGCATCATACTTGACCTGGAAAAAGCGTTCGACTCGGTGGAGTGGCCATACCTCCTCCGAGTCCTCGAGAAGTACGAGCTAGGCGACGCCTATGTCCAGATGGTGGGGCTCCTCTATCAGGCACCCGAGGTGCGAGTCCGGACTGGGCGATTGTTCTCTGACAGGATCCGTATTGGGAGGGGCACCAGGCAGGGCTGCCCCCTCTCCCCTCTATTATTCGCCCTGGCGATGGAGCCGTTAGCAGAACTGCTTCGCAACTCCGGCGACAACTGGGGCATCCCACTGGCGGATGGCATTCACTCGGTGTCTCTGTACGCCGATGACTTATTGCTATATATCAGAGACCTCGCCCGTATACCCGCGGTAATCGCGGACATCTTTCGAACATTCGGGGACATGTCAGGGCTCCGCTTTAACTGGGCCAAATCGGGAGCCTATGCATTCAGTGACGAGATGCCACAATGTGATGTGCGTATGATGGGGGAGACGCTCCGGTGGCACCCGACAGTATTCAGGTACCTGGGGATCTTAATATACCGAGACCCTGCGGATCTCCTGGAGGGCAACCTAGTGAGAGCCATATCTTCGCTCTCGGCCCAGGTCACGTTCTGGAACTCCCTCCCACTGAATGTGCCGGCCAGAGTGGCACTAACCAATATGACAATGCTCCCCCGGCTCCTCTATTATTATGCTAACCTGCCAGTGTACGTACCGGCACGCATATTCAAAGGGTTGGAAGCCCTCACCAGGCGCCTCATCTGGAATAAGGGGCGACCCCGGGTAGCATTGAAGACCCCCTACGCGGCCTCGGACGCTGGAGGCTTGGCGGTTCCCGATCAGGAGCTATATTACTTAGCAGCCCAGCTACAATGGGTCGCTTACTGGCTGAGCGGCAAGAACCTGATGGACACGGCCACGATTGACGCTACCCTGTCCCCCGTGCAGGTGCTGACACTTTTCCACCCCCTGACGCGGGGCAGGCCCCCCGTTCAGGTCCATGTGGCAGTCGCGAAGCAGTGCTTTATGCGGAGCCTCAGACTTACCAAAAGTACAGTGCCCTATGCCCCGAACCTGCCCCTACTGGGGACTCCCTTGGGCACTGGCGTGTTGTCCTCGACCGAGCTACGCAGCTGGACTGCGGCAGACTTGGACGAACTGGGCGGCCTGTATAGCAACGGAGAGCTGTTGCCCTTCGGGTCCTTGGCCGCAGATACCGGTCTACCAGTGGGCCAATTTCTGGCACACGCCAGACTTCTCCGTGAGCTGACGAAGGCATGGGGTGACATGGGCCACGAGCCGTCCACACATATGCTTATCCAGTATCTGCATGTAATGGGCGATGGTTCCCATATAGTGCATTGGTTAGCACAAGCACTGCACAGTCATACTCAATTCTCCTCTCAAAGACTGAGGGAGAAGTGGACGACCGACCGGGGTAGCGACTGGACAGACAAACAGTGGGCCGCGGTATTAGCGGGCGCCAGAAATATTCCTCGCAACGCACGATTTAAGACCATTCAATATTACATCATACACCGCGCGTATTTGTCTCCAGACAAACTGAATCGCTACTTCGGACTCACGTCGTCGGCGTGTCCCAGATGCGGCCTCCTGAACTCGGACTTCCTGCACGCACTCTGGAGTTGCGCCCATCTCACCTTGTACTGGTCGGCGGTCACTGACACATTGACGGCGGCCACAGGTGACACCCTCCCCAAAACGTGGGAAGCATGCCTGCTGGGACTCTACAAGAGAACCAAACACACCAGGCTACGGGCGCGTTTTTGGGACTTAGGGCTCATCACGGCTAAACGTCTCATCACGAAACGATGGAAGAGTGCCACCCCGCCGCGCCCTGCGGACTAGCGTCGCTCTCTTGGCAACTGGGCTTGCGCGGAGAGTGTGTCTTTACACAGGGTGGAGACTGCGAGCCTACGGAAGTACCCGATCGCCCAAGACTGGGACGCTACCCTGACCGCGTACCATCGGGCGTGCACCCAGGCCGATATAGCGTGACCGCCCCGACACGGAATAGTGAGGGCCCAGATGACTACTGTCCAGACACGGCGCGAGCTCCCCCCCCCTCTCTTCCGCTCCCCCCCCTTCCCTTCCTCCGGCCGCCAGGGTCTTGCCCAGCGGGAGATGTCCCCTGTCGTCCCCCCCGCCTTTTCCCCCCTCCTCCCCCCCTGTCCTGCAGTCGCAGCGACGCTACATCCTCAGCCGTCCCCACTCCCACACGACCCGCATAGGGTGCACCACACACAGCTAGGATCACTGATACACTAATGTACACGCAACTACTAGTCCAACAGTTGTTGAAATGTTTCTCCCTCCCCCCGTTCTTTTAATTCCCAGTTATATCTCTTGGTTGGCAAAGAGATTGTTTACGCTGTACTCATGATGATGCTCGATTTCCCCTCCCCATTTATTTTTCACACAATGCCTGCTGGACACTGCCAAGAACAGGAGACTGAAACCCAGTGACCCATATGACCATGTGGGATATGATCCTGCCTTTAACTGCTACTGTGTCAACCAGGGAACGCGCCCGAGACAATGGTTGTTGGCGTTCCTGTCCACCTTGGTCCTTTTGCAGTGCTGCGGGCCACGAGCACTGCAGCCCGAGACATTTCCTGGCACTGCCGCTTGCGGACTAATGCATCTCCCCTGGCTACTGTTTATTTTCACTCATGTATGCCTGACATGTCAAAATGTGCTACTTGCTGGGTACCGTTTGTAGTGGTTATTCCTCTTTATGACATTGTGTGAATAATTGCCTTCTTATCTGTGAAACTAAATAAAGTTTGGGACCGTTGGTCTTAAAAAAAAAAAAAAAAAAAATAAATCAGGATATCATCTATGTAGACTACTACAAAGATGTCTAAAAAGTCCCGTAAAACCTCGTTCAGGAAAAACTGGAAGGAGGCTGGGGCATTACAGAGCCCAAAGGGCATCACAAGATATTCGAAGAGCCCGTACCGCGTCTTAAAGGCGGTTTTCCACTCGTCGCCTCTTCGCATACGTACTAAATGATATGCTCCTCTGAGGTCCAATTTCGTGTAGATGTTGGCGGCTCGCACTTGTTCCAGTAGCACCGGTATCAAGGGGAACGGGTATTGATTCTTGATTGTTATGGCATTTAATGCCCTGTAGTCGATGCAACAGCGTAACTCCCCGTTCGCTTTAGAAATAAAAAAAAGCGGGGAGGCCGCGGGAGACCGTGAAGGTCGAATGAATCCCAACTTTAGGAGGTTGTCCAAGTATTCCCGGAGATGCTCTGTTTCGGGTTGGGAGAGAGCGTATATCCTACCGCATGGAATCACAGACCCCGGTACCAGCTCGATACGGCAATCATATTCCCGATGCGGCGGTAGCACCTCGTCCTTGCTCTTACTAAATACTTCCCCATACCCCCGGTAACAACTTGGTAGCGACACTTCCTTTTCTGCTGCAGTAGAGACGCAATACGTAGTTGCCAGAACTGTGGAAGGTCGGAGATTTTCACCGATGCATTGCTCTTGACAATAAGTGGAGAGTAAATCCAAGGACTGTTCCGTCCACCGAATGGTTGGTTCATGTTTCTTCAACCAGGGGAGTCCCAGTATCACCCCATAATGAGGAGCATGAATAAGGTTGAATGAAAGGTATTCTTTATGGTAACCCCCATACCACAGCTCATACTCAGGAGTATGTTGGTCGATCGGGCCAGATTCTAATTCGTGTCCGTCCACAGCGAACACCGCTTCAGGGACTTGTTTTGTGACTGGAGTCACCCCCAGTCTACGAGCTTCCTCTATATCCATAAAACAGCCTGTCGCACCTGAGTCCACCATAGCTTTAATGTTCTTTGGGGTTGGGTCTATACACAATTCCATATCCAGAAAGAACAGACGGTTTCCAGCATCGTCCTCTTTTGTTACTGAAGGGATGAATTGCTTGCTTGAGGTACTCCCTTCTAATAGACTCAAGCTTTGGAGTTTTCCGACCCCTTTTCCACCGAGGACACTGCCACTTGTCCGGTACGATAGCGACCTCCCTTAGGCTTTATAGGGCATTCACGCAAGAAGTGTCCTTTTTTCCCACAATAAAGACAAAGCCCAAATTTGCGGCGATGTTCTCTTTCACTAGGAGTCAGAGACGCTCTTACAGCTCCGATTCCATCGGTTCCATCTTTCCCTCTGGTTTTTCCACACCGGCCAGTTTGTCACCCAGGGCTAGAGGTCTATCTCTTCTTCCTTGCTTTCCCTTTCGTTCTCGTAATCGGTGGTCCAATCTCAAGGCCAGATCGATAAGAGCAGCACAAGTTGTAGGTTGGGGTTCGACCTGAGCTATGACGTCTTTTAGATTCTCAGTGAGTCCCTGATAGAACAAGACTGTTTGTTTTGCTTCAGGCCATTCCGTTTCCGCTATCAATCTCCGAAAGTGATTCAAGTGTGTGACTAAATCGGAAGATCCCTGTTTGAGTACGAGCAGTTCCTTATCAGCTGAAAAGGTTTCGGCTCTCCTGTCAAACGTTTTTTCGAATTCTGTTCGAAACAGATCCCAATCATAAAGGATGGGGTCATTACTCTTAACTATAGGGACTGCCCACTGTGCTGCCTCTCCGCCCAGATATGATATCAAAAAGGAAACCCTTGCTTGATTAGTTAGAAAGAATTTGGGTTTACAAGTGAAATGCAACAGTACCTGGGTCATAAATACCTGCACCTTCTTCCTATCACCTAGAAAACGTTCCGGGGGAGCTAACGGAACAGGGGAAGGCATTTCCACCACCACTGAGGCAGGCTGGGGGGCTCCTACATCAAAAGGGTTTCGCTGCAATGCGTCAACCCGAGCTTGAAGTGCAGCCGTTTCTTGACGAGAGGCAGCGAGTTCTGCCTGTACAAGGCCTAAGGCCGCCATCACATCATCAATGGAGGCCATCCCTTAATCAATACAACCGGGAGGATAAGAACTCTAGGGCCGATTATTCTGTCAGGTTCTCCGTTGCTAATCCCCAGGATTGTATTGATGCTATAAAGGGGCCCTCCTCTAGATCATCCCAAGTCTGGCAATAGTGTTCACAGACTGTTAAGGAGATCAAGCGGGGGGAAAAATAGGTCCGGAGGGGAACAGCTGGGCGGCAGGTACTGGAGACCTGAAAATATACAAAGCACGAAATAAGTGGTACTGTCACCCTAGTACTATAATACTAATGCTAACGATAAGCTATACAATATCTCACCTGTAATACTAAACAGGAATACAGACGTAAGAGAGCAATAGAACAGGCTTCTTCTCATTCCCCATGTATCCCTATTTAGAATGAGGAGGACTGGGATGCCCTGAAGACTACTTGTATGGTCTTCTATCACTCTTCTCCATAGACTATACATATGAACTCTAGGAACGTACTGGTTACTTCACCAAAGGTTCTTCATCATCCCCTCCGAGGTGGCTTAATCATAAGATATATCAGGTATCAAAACAGTGGGTGCAGATGAGTTCAAATACCCTTAATGAATCAATCAATCACTACTCTGCTCTTCACTAAGTAACCATCGTGACTGTAGTGTGTATGCCTTTGGTTTCTTGTCTCTCTGGGCCTCTTTGCTAAAGCGCCGGGACACCCTTTTGGGGTAGCCGTGCGCTCAAAAAGTACGGCTTAACATTAACATTAACATTAACAATCACCGCCTACTAATTGTAGTCTGTACTTAACGTTCCTCTGCCAACCCAAAAAAGAAAAGAAAAGCAGCCCAGCTCAAAACAAGATCAGAAAACGTCTTTGCTGCAGATAAGCCTCTGCACAATCAAAGCAGAGACATGAAACCTTCCCTTGTAAATAGCACCAATACTCTCGGTGTCCTGAAGGAACAGAAACCGACCCCAACCTGACGCAGGTCAAATTGGGAGGTAATAAGAGATACTGTACACAGTAATTAGCAGTTATATTCACAAAACAAAAGACCCCCCCGGAGAAAACCTGATACGAGGGTTCCGTTAACGTGATGCGGGCGCTTCCGAAGCCCCACCAAGTAATCCAAAAGTCAGGAGGCACAGAGTTCGAAACGCTGCGGGTGTATCCGGGGCCCCACCCGAGTGCTCCGAGGAGGTAAGCACCATGCAGAAACACCGCGGGCGCTTCCGAAGCCCCACCAAGTAATCCGTAAGGAAGGCACCAAGAACAGACGACGTGAACTTATCCTCAGCCCACGCTCACTGTTTAGACAAATCCAAGAACACAAAACAACACGCGCTTGCCAGCTACTAAGAATAATCGGCAGCGCGTCTCTCAGTTAGTTCCGTATTATACTGTTTCCTGTCGCCAAGCGTCATACCGACGCGCCGCGCTAGGAATCATGGGATTAGTAGTTCAGAGCCCGTAAATCACTCGGACTGCAGGCAGTGATTTACCAGCGGCCGGGGAATCCTGACAGTTTGCTCAGATCATGGATATGCGAGGCCCCTGCAAAATAGACCTTTTTGCCTCTCGCCTCAATGCCCATCTTCCCCTGTTCTTCAGTTGGAGACCGGATCCAATAGCAATGGGAACGGACGCGTTCCTTCACCATTGGGGGCACCAGAGGAACTTTGCCTTTCCTCCGTTCGCCTTGAGTTCCCGAGAGTAGCGGCCTTTGTCCGCCGGCAGACGGCTTCAATAGTATTGGTGACACCTTTGTGGAAGACTCAGTCATGGTTTCCCACACTATTGGAATTTTCTGTGGATCTTCCGTTTCAGCTTCCGGTGTTCCCGCCACTTCTCCACGACCCAGTGGGAGCATGCCATCCACTGGTCCTGAGGAACCAACTAACTCTTATGGTGTGGGCGCTCTCAGGAGACATGAGAGCATTACAGGCCTTTAACAGGCAGCTGCCGTCTTTATACAACAAGCTTTGGCTCAATTCACCCAAAAGAGGTATTCAGCTTCCTGGAAGAGATGAGTGGGTTGGTGCCTTCAACAGCAGGTGGATCCCATGTGGTCAGATGTGACTGAGATTTTAAATTTCCTTTCTGAGTGTGCAGAGTCAGGCTTTGCGTACAGATCAGTTAACAACTTCAGGTTGGCTATCTCAACAGATCACAATCATATTGATGGTAAATCCATGGGGATGCATTCTCTGGTTTGTAAATTGCTTAAAGGTTTTTGGGTGGCTAATACACCTCGTCCCAGGTATTTGACCTTATGAGATGTGTCCAAGGTCCTTTCCCTTCTGGAATCTTGGCCTAATAATGCTGATCTTTCTTTGAAACAGCTATCTGCCAAATTCACTATGTTGTTATGTCTCATCTCCTGTCGCAAAGGGTCTGATGTACGAGCTTTAGATCTTGCTGGCAGAATGTTTTCTCCCCAGGGTGTTTCTTTCGTGATCACAAGACGGACGAAGACTGTGTCAAGTTCAGTGGAGTATCCTTCTTTTCCTCATAATAACAATTCTGATAGATACATCTGCCAGTGGATTCCTCACCTTGTGAATATCCCCTTGCTTCAGCAACATTCGGAAATTCTTTCGTAGCTTCTCGCCGACGTGGGCGACGTCATAGAGGCACGGCATCACGCTTGACTCCGCTGACGTCACCGACACCATATTAGGCTTACGCCAGCGTAATGACATCAGTTCCCTTTTTTCCACGTCGTCGACGCTAACGATTTTCTAGGGATCGTCCGTAGCTTTTGCAGTAACCTTGTTACTTTGTTATAATTGTTCTTCATTGTCTTCTCTCTCGACATGTTTTCGAAGAAGACCGGGTTTAAAGCTTGTGGGGAATGTGGCAAAACCATGTCCATTACGGATCCACATGAATGCTGTTTATGGTGTCTGAGCTCCGACCATGATGTCGAAGACTGCCCGTCTTGTAAGAAGATGACACCTAAGGCCCTTCGGGAGAGAGAAACCAAGCTTCTCGTGGCAAAACTTAAAAGCAGAAAGGAGAAGAAAAGTTCGAGGTCGCAAACTCGGCGTTCGAGGTCGCGCTCGGACTCGTCCTCAGCCCATGCTTCGAGATCTTCAAAAAAGAAGCATAAGAAGAGGTCACATGAGTCCCGGCATCACTCGAGGAAGGACACGGGTTCAAAGCCGAAGTCACAGGTGAAGATGGTTGAGAAGGTGGTGTCTTCGGCTTCGGAAGAGCATGACGCCGAGGGTGAAGTGTCGCAGGTGAATTCGCCAGGTTCGCCGAGGCAGATAACAAATCCATCTCCGGTTCCGTCCCATCCTTCAGGTCGGGAGGATAAAGGTGAGTAGGAGGTGGTTGGTGAGGGAGAGGCTCCGTTGCCTGCGTGTCCATCGACTCCAGTGCACCAGCCCGAAGAGGAGATCGACGTCGTATCAACTCCGCGCACTCAAGAGCAGCCCGGGGCTTCGTACCCTGCCTTCCTGGCTCCAGGTCAGGATCCGATGCAGTTCCTGAATGCTATGTTCGGGATATACTCCAGGGCTATGTACCCCACTAGGGCTCCTGCTGGTCCCACGGGTCCGATGGCGTTTAGTCTTGGTGTTCCCCAGACCTATGCTCTTGCGCCCTTTATGCTTTTTATGCCGGCTCCAGCACCGAATAGGCATTTTCCAACACCGGCGAGGCCTTCATCTCCAAAGCCATCGACGCCGAAGCCATCGACGCCGAATCCATCGATGCCAAATCCATCGACTCCGATGCCGAACCCTGAACGACCTCGTGTGAAACAACCTTCACCGACGTCGGGATCGGCGCCGGTACCGGCTCCGACGGAGTCGACAGTGGATCCGTCGGCATCGTATGTGAGGCATAGCTCGAGGTGTGAAGCCCAGAGGCTTATGGAGGAAGAAAGGTTTTGTGAGGAAAATTTGGAAGAGGGTGAGCTGCAGGAGTCTGGAACTGTCTCCTGAGTGGGATTTAGCCTCAGTGTCAGATGTACCCTCTAAAGATGTGGCTCCTTACCATGTCGTGATAAGGAAGGCGGCAAACTTACTGAACATTACTCTGCCTACTGCTGAGTTTAAGTCGAATATTCTCACAGAGGTCCTTCACTCACCATCTTCAGTGATTGAACCAGTGCTGCCATTTAATGATGCCCTAGCAGAGCCAATTTTAGAAGTTTGGAAGAAACCTTTGTCAGCTCCTGCAGTATCTAGGGCTGTTGCCAGGAGATATAGAGTTGCTCCTGATGACCCAGAATTTTTGTCCACTCACCCTCTGCCTTAGAGTTTGGTGGTGCAGGCCGCCTGTTCCAAGAGATCAACAGAAGCTTTTCCACAGGTTCCTGCAGAAAAGGAGTTGAGGAAACAGGATCAGGCTGCTAAAAAGTTTTTCTCATCTGCCAGCATGGTTGAAGTCCACAAACACGACCTGTCTTATGGGGCGATATATCCACACCCTGATGGATACTGTAAAACAGTTGGTGCCAAAGATACCTGAGGAAGATAGAATAGACTTCCAGGAGGTTATCTCGGACACTCAGGCTGCAGCAAGGCAGGTGATGCAGAGTGGTTTGGACACAGCAGATTCTGTGGCGAGGGTCATGGGCTCTTCGATGGCTACGAGGAGAGCTGCATGGCTAAAATCATCTGAGTTTTCAACAGATGTCCAGTCTGCATTAATGGATCTACCATTCGACGGGTCTGGTTTGTTTGGAAAAAAGGCAGACGCTGCTTTAGAACGTTTTAAGGACAGCAGGGCAACGGCCAAGTCATTGGGCCTTCAGACCAGGGGCACCTTTAGGAATCATTTTAGAGGGTTTGGTAGATCTTCTTTTTGTTCCTACAAGTCAACTCAGCAGCAGCCGCAGCAGCAGCAAAACACACTGTACAAGGCGTACAGGGGCAGACAGAGAGCTCGTCCCAGAGGTCGTCAAGTCGCCTCCTCCTCCTCCTCTTCCCCTTCCCAGCCCCCTGCCAGCACAGCAAAGCAGCCCTAGATCCGTCATTCCGGATCATGTGGGCCCAGTGGGGGTCGGCTTACCCATTTCCTACGAGATTGGGAATTGATTACATCAGATCTTTGGGTTCTCAATCTCGTGGAGAATGGTATGCTCTTCCCTTTCAGGAATTTCCCCCAAATTACCCTCCTTGCCAGGGTTATTGTTCGGAGGACCACCTGCTTCTCCTGCAGGAAGAAGTCCTGGCGCTGTTCAGAAAAGGTGCGATAGAGGGGATTCCGGAGCAGGAGAGGGGTCAGGGATGCTACTCCCGGTATTTTCTGATCCCCAAGAAGGATGGCAGGCTTTGGCCAATCCTGGATCTCAGGATCTTGAACTTGTATCTGAGACAGGAGAAGTTCAAGATGCTCACCCTTGCTCAGGTTCTTCAGGCGCTGCTGGAAGAAGACTGGATGGTGTCGATCGATTTGCAGGATGCGTATTTTCATTTTCCCACCCTGAAGTCGCACAGAAAGTATCTCTGTTTCACGGTTGGGTCGCTACACTACCAGTTTGCGGTCATTCCGTTTGGTCTTACTACTGCGCCTCGAGTCTTCATCAAGGTGATGGCAGTGGTGGCAGCACATCTCAGGAGGTCGGGGATACTGGTATTCCCGTATTTGGACGACTGGCTGATCAAAGCAGAGTCGCCGGAGAAGCAAGGTGTCGGGAATCAAGAACCAGGCGCCCAAGGGTCCACAGGAGTGAAGAGAAATCCCCTTAACTTCTAAAAAACAACCACAGGAATGATGTATAGCATACACTCCTATGGGCTGTTCTCTAAAAGTATGGGGGAAAATTCCAAGGAGTGTCCACCACTCTCCCCATACGTGGGGTGGAATCACAGGAGGGAATCACAGGAGGGAAACAGGTCTGTCTGGTCTCAAGACGCTGCAAGGAAACAATATGAGGATACCAATACGCTTTGCTATACAATTCCGCCAGAAATACATTGACATGTGATTAGCATTGCATTAAACTTACCCCACTTATGTCCCGGAATGTCCTTGAAGAGAGAAGTGGGTAATATACTGGACTCGGGAAGGCAGGAGTCCTGATGCACTGGGAAGGGCTACTCGATATCGCGTTCACACGACATACAACCATTCAGACCAAAAAGAAAATGCCAAAGAAATAATAAGGGGTGTCACACAGGGATTTGAGGAGCAATGGCCGGCTCTTCCGGGGCAACGAAGAGCGGAGCATCTACTCTCTCAAGAGAGGCGAAGCCCGGCCCGGGACCAAGCGCCAGGCGGAGCAACACTCTCTCAATCAGGGACGATGAAATATATGAGAGAATCGACTCCTCGAGTCGGACACAAGAAGTGCGGTAATGCTCAGCACACCAAAGGCGGGGGGAACAAACTTCGACTTCCAACCCGAGCCGTGGACTGCTCAGCACAGCAAATGCGGGGTAAACAACTGCGGCTTCCAAGCCGAGACGTGCACCGAGCGATGCTGAAAGAAAAAAAGGAACCGGCTTTCCTCGTGAGCCGGGGGCGTGCAATAAGGTACGCGGGGAAGTCCGCGCTGGGTAAAGTATCTCCGCACAAATCCCCAAAAGCGTTCTTCGGAGAGCGGAAGATATTCGGGCTAGAACAAGAAAACAAGCGAAACGCTAGGGGTAATGGCGTTCGCATCAAGCAGGAACACTAAAGGGGGCGTGGTCACGGAAGTAAGCCAAGCGTCGGCTTACAGGTAGAGCGTCCCTTTACGTGATTCAGGGACCATCTCTAAAGTACATACTCCGTGTCAGCTATTGGGAATATGGTAAAAGAGGCATGGGGTTTGCTTCTAACCACATGTCAATGTCGAACCCTCGCTGCTATTCTCAAACCCCTAACACAAGGCAGGTGATCCAGAGTGGTTTGGACACAGCAGATTCTGTGGCGAGGGTCATGGGCTCTTCGATGGCCACGAGGAGAGCTGCATGGCTAAAATCGTCTGAGTTTTCAACAGATGTCCAGTCTGCATTAATGGATCTACCATTCGACGGGTCTGGTTTGTTTGGCAAAAAGGCAGACGCTGCTTTAGAACGTTTTAAGGACAGCAGGGCAACGGCCAAGTCATTGGGCTTTCAGACCATGGGCACCTCTGGGAAACGTTTTAGAGGGTTTGGCAGATCTTCTTTTCGTTCCTACAAGTCAACTCAGCAGCAGCCGCAGCAGCAGCAAAACACACTGTACAAGGCGTACAGGGGCAGACAAAGAGCTCATCCCAGAGGTCTTCAAGTCACCTCCTCCTCCTCCTCCTCTTCCCCTTCCCAGCCCCCTGCCAGAGCAGCAAAGCAAACGATTCAGAAAAGGGGGTGGTGATGAACAGAGTGTCTGATTTAAGCAGACCACTCTTACCCAGTCCAAAGATCAGGGCTTGATCCATCACCGTTATTTATCTCACTGCACCATCCCAGCTCAGAACCTGGCTATATGCAAATCAGTCTGTCCCTGGCCCAGTGCATCATGGGAACAGGGCAGACTAAACTACCAAGCCAATTCTTCACCAGAAAGGAGACAAGCTACCGGGGACCGGTTTCTGGCATTTCAGCCGTCTTCGGCCCGGCTTGCTTGAATCCTGATGGTGCAGTGAGAAAGGGACTCATGTCTGAGTATACGCTGCCACACCTATAGTGGCCAAAAACGATTCAGAAAAGGGGGTGGTGATGAACAGAGTGTCTGATTTAAGCAGACCACTCTTACCCAGTCCAAAGATCAGGGCTTGATCCATCACCGTTATTTATCTCACTGCACCATCCCAGCTCAGAACCTGGCTATATGCAAATCAGTCTGTCCCTGGCCCAGTGCATCATGGGAACAGGGCAGACTAAACTACCAAGCCAATTCTTCACCAGAAAGGAGACAAGCTACCGGGGACCGGTTTCTGGCATTTCAGCCGTCTTCGGCCCGGCTTGCTTGAATCCTGATGGTGCAGTGAGAAAGGGACTCATGTCTGAGTATACCCTGCCACACCTATAGTGGCCAAAAACGATTCAGAAAAGGGGGTGGTGATGAACAGAGTGTCTGATTTAAGCAGACCACTCTTACCCAGTCCAAAGATCAGGGCTTGATCCATCACCGTTATTTATCTCACTGCACCATCCCAGCTCAGAACCTGGCTATATGCAAATCAGTCTGTCCCTGGCCCAGTGCATCATGGGAACAGGGCAGACTAAACTACCAAGCCAATTCTTCACCAGAAAGGAGACAAGCTACCGGGGACCGGTTTCTGGCATTTCAGCCGTCTTCGGCCCGGCTTGCTTGAATCCTGATGGTGCAGTGAGAAAGGGACTCATGTCTGAGTATACCCTGCCACACCTACAGTGGCCAAAAACGATTCAGAAAAGGGGGTGGTGATGAACAGAGTGTCTGATTTAAGCAGACCACTCTTACCCAGTCCAAAGATCAGGGCTTGATCCATCACCGTTATTTATCTCACTGCACCATCCCAGCTCAGAACCTGGCTATATGCAAATCAGTCTGTCCCTGGCCCAGTGCATCATGGGGACAGGGCAGACTAAACTACCAAGCCAATTCTTCACCAGAAAGGAGACAAGCTACCGGGGACCGGTTTCTGGCATTTCAGCCGTCTTCGGCCGGCTTGCTTGAATCCTGATGGTGCAGTGAGAAAGGGACTCATGTCTGAGTATACCCTGCCACACCTATAGTGGCCAAAAACGATTCAGAAAAGGGGGTGGTGATGAACAGAGTGTCTGATTTAAGCAGACCACTCTTACCCAGTCCAAAGATCAGGGCTTGATCCATCACCGTTATTTATCTCACTGCACCATCCCAGCTCAGAACCTGGCTATATGCAAATCAGTCTGTCCCTGGCCCAGTGCATCATGGGAATAGGGCAGAATAAACTACCAAGCCAATTCTTCACCAGAAAGGAGACAAGCTACCGGGGACCGGTTTCTGGCATTGCAAAGCAGCCCTATATCCGCCATTCCGGATCATGTGGGCCCAGTGGGGGGTTGGCTTACCCATTTCCTACGAGATTGGGTATTGATTACATCAGATCTTTGGGTTCGCAATCTCGTGGAGAATGGGTATGCTCTTCCCTTTCGGGAATTTCCCCCAAATTACCCTCCTTGCCAGGGTTATTGTTTGGAGGACCACCTGCTTCTCCTGCAGGAAGAAGTCCTGGTGCTGTTCAGAAAAGGTGCGATAGAGGGGGTCAGGGATGCTACTCCCGGTATTTTCTGATCCCCAAGAAGGATGGCAGGCTTCGGCCAATCCTGGATCTCAGGATCTTGAACTTGTATCTGAGAAAGGAGAAGTTCAAGATGCTCACCCTTGCTCAGGTTCTTCAGGCGCTGCTGGAAGAAGACTGGATGGTGTCGATCGATTTGCAGGATGCGTATTTTCATATTCCCATCCTGAAGTCGCACAGAAAGTATCTCCGTTTCACGGTTGGGTCGCAACACTACCAGTTTGCGGTCCTTTTGTTTGGTCTTACTACTGCACCTCAAGTCTTCACCAAGGTGATGGCAGTGGTGGCAGCACATCTCAGGAGGTCGGGGATACCGGTATTACCGTATCTGGACAACTGGCTGATCAAAGCAGAGTCGCCGGAGAAGGTGCTCCATCACCTGCAGGAAACAACTCAGTTGTTGCAGAGGTTTGGTTTTTCGATAAATGTACCCAAATCTCACCTGGTGCCCTCCCAATGCAACCTGTTCATAGGTGCGGTACTGGACACTACTGTATGCCGTGCATTCCCTCCTCCTCAAAGGATTCGCGACATACAGGAAATGATTCCTTTATTCTACAATGGAGCGGTTGTTCCAGTCCTGAAGGTCCTCCGTCAGCTCGGTCTAATGGCTTCTTGCATTCTGTTGGTCAACCATGCACGCTGGCACATGAGGGCACTCCAGTTGTGCCTCCGCAGGCAGTGGTATCAGCACAACGGAGATCTAAGGGAGTCAGTCAGGATCTCCAGAGAAACTGCGGCGGATCTGTCTTGGTGGAGCGTGGAGGGCAATCTGTCACAAGGGAAGCCCGTTCATCTGCCTCCATCAGTGGCCACAGTGATAACGGATGCATCCACTCTAGGGTGGGGTGCTCATCTGGGGGATCTGGAGGTCAAAGGCCTTTGGTCTCTAGAGAAATGATTGTTTCACATCAACTTTCTAGAATTACGGGCCATACGTTTAGCGCTCAAGGCCTTCCTCCCTTTCCTTCGCGGTCAGTCGGTTCAAGTCCTGACGGACAATGCGACTGCGATGTGGTATGTCAACAAGCAGGGAGGAGTAGGGTCGCAGTGTCTCTGCCGAGAGGCTCTGCGTCTCTGGTCCTGGGTTTAGGACCATCAGATTTGTCTGATGGCAAATCATCTGGCCGGAGTTCTGAACGTACGTGCAGACAGTCTCAGACGGCAGTTCTCAGCCGACCACGAGTGGAGGCTTCACCCGGAAGTGGTTCGTCACGTCTTTTGGACGTGGGGTACCGTTTAGGTGGATCTGTTCGCCACTCACGAGAATGCTCACTGCCCGTCTTTCTGCAGTCTCCAGTTTCCGATCCAAGGAGCACTGGGGGACGCGTTTCAGATGAGTTGGGACTCGCAACTCCTTTACGCGTTGCCTCCCATACCTTTGATTCCTAGGGTTCTGAGGAAGGTTCGCCAAGATCGGGCCCAAGTTATATTGATCGCCCGGATTGGCCAAGAAGGGTGTGGTATACAGATCTTCTCCACCTCTCCTAGTGCTCGCCGCTCCGTCTCACTCACAGGGCAGATATCCTCTCCCAGATGGAGGGGCAGGTTCTACACCCCCACCTCCAGACCTTACACCTTCATGCCTGGAGATTGAACGAGGCAACCTGAGGTCCTTTTCTCCCCCACACGATGTGGTGGATGTCATTTTGTCAGCCAGGCGTGACTCCACTAAGTCCATTTATTCCTATAGATGGTCTAAGTTCGTTGCTTGGTGTGGGGAGAAGTCCATTGATCCTTTAAGGGCTCGTTTGTCCAATATTCTTCAATTTGCTCTTTCCTTGGCCCAGCAGGGTTTTGCGGTGGCAACTGTTAAGGGTTATTTGTCAGCCTTATCGGCTTTCCTTTGTTTGCCTGACCAGCCCTCTTTGTTTAAGTCACCTATTGTTTTACGATTCATCAAGGGCCTTACCAATAAATTTCCTCATACTCCTTTTATTGTGCCTCAATGGGACTTGAACCTTGTACTTTCCTGATGGGTCCGCCTTTCGAGCCGTTACACAAGTGTCCCTTGAGGCTCTTGCCTTTCAAGACTGTTTTTCTGGTAGCAATTACCTCGGCAAGGAGCATAAGTGAGCTTCAAGCTCTTAGTTCAAAGCCCCCATTTTTATCCATTAATGCTGATCGAATGGTTCTCAGGCCCAGGGCTGCTTTTCTGCCGAAGGTGGTGACTCCTTTCCACCTGGGCCAGTCCGTTACCCTCCCTACCTTTTATCCTCCCCTAACCCTTCCAAGGAGGAGGATAGACTTCACCGCTTGGACCCTAAGAGGGCAGTGAGCTTTTAACTGGACAGGACGAGAAAGTTCAGGTCGGATGACAAGCTGTTTGTTGGATTTGCTGGCTGCAGGAAGGGGAAGGCTGTGCACAAGCGCACGCTCTCAAGATGGATAATTTTATGCATCAAGATCGGCTACTCCCTGGCGGGTAAGGAACCTCCAGAGGGTATAAGGGCTCATTCCACTAGAGCTAAGCCTGCAACATCTGCTCTTTCTAGAGGTGTGCCTGTAGAAGACATTTGCAGACTTAGGCCTCCCTCCACACTTTCGCGAAGCATTACTGCTTGGATTCCGAAGTGAGGAGGAACGGCCACTTTGCGTGCTCTGTCCTCCAAGATTTCTTGGTATAGCAGAGTGGACACCCTCCTCCGGGAGTGGGAACTGCTGTGGGAATCTATTCACAAGGTGAGGAATCCACTGGCAGATGTATCTATCAGAAGAACAAGTTACTTAACCTTCGGTAATGCTTTTTCTGGTAGATACAGTATCTGTCTGTGGATTCCTCACTGACCCACCTGCCTCCCCGTTGTCTACTCTTCTATACCTGAGTAATTGTAATGTAATGTATATATATATATATATATATATATATATATATATATATATATATATATATATATATATATATATATATATATATGTATATATATTATCAAAGGACATTTTTTAATTTAGATGTTTTCCTGTATTGGCTTCACACTGTGTGTGTTTTATCTTGACATTTGTGTACTGTGTATACTATGTATATATCTACTGTCATCAGTCCGTCCGTGTGCCTCGAAGGCACTGAAAAAAGGCGGAACTGATGTCATCATGCCGGCGTGGGCCTAATATGGTGTCGGTGACGTCAGCGGAGTCGCACGCAATGCTGTGCCTCTATGACGTCACCCACATCGGCGCGAAGCTACGAAAGAATTTCCGAATGTTGCTGACGCAAGGGCATATTCACAAGGTGAGGAATACACAGGCAGATACTGTATCTACCAGAAAAAGCGTTACTGAAGGTAAGTAACTTGTTCGTTATGTGTCTTACAATGTTTCAAATGTTATGAGGAGCATACTCTTGCTCACAGGTCTGACTCGAGGGTCAGTTGTTAATTTCAGTTCAAAAACCTTTCAAACCAGACTCTACTGCCAGGTGGGTTAGATGGGTTATGTCAGAAGCAGGTATTGATATTTCTGTATCCGGTGCCTATTCTGCGAGAGGAGCTATGACCTCCAAGGCATACATGTTGGGATCTCGTTTGGAAGACATCCAGCTGACTGCTCTACAGATTCTATGTTTAAAGTTTTCTATTACAAACCTATTTCTCATGTTTCTGATGTTGTTATTGATGAGCTTTGAACCAGCATAATCAGAAGCCTCCGGTTCTGCTATAGAATACAAACATTTCCGGCTATCGCAACAAGAATTTTAGATTCTATTAAGGACACGGAGGCGAGGATTATCCCACCCGTTGGGACAGTTATTTCAACCGTTAAGTTGATTGATGGTTATGTTCATAACAATGTTAGATGCCCACCCTATGAGAAGTGAAGTTGTGGATTCCCTTTCTCAACCTTGTTTCTGTTTTAGGAAATTATTCCAACAAGAACTGACTGGTTGCTCCGGGAGGAGATGCATCGTCCTCGTGAGGTAAGCGGATGACTTTGCGTGCTGTGGATTATTCTCCGTTGTGAATATTTAAAGGAACTGTTTATCTCTCCGTTGAGAGTTTAAGACTTTGGTGTTGGTTCGTACTTATAGACTGAGTTCGCACAAAGAAAGAGGAATCCAGCATGGTGCCTCTCTATTTTGTATACTTTGTGATGCAGTCATTGGCTGTGATAAAGGAGACGTGGTTCAAAGCCTCATGGGTATTGATGATTTTTACTTATGTAGTTTTACTTTCATTGGCTGCTGTGAGTTCAGTAAAGAATTTTAGATAGCATAATCCTCGCCTCTGTGTCCTTAATAGAATCTAAAATTCTTGTCGCAATAGCTGGAAAATTTTGTATTGTTTTACTCAAGTCTCCTCTAGGTTTAATGCAAAGGTAAACAGCAGGCCTGATGGGTTTTTAATGTAAAGAGAAGTGACAGAAAAGCAGGAGACACTTTCTGCTGATCAAATAAAGAGAAAACAACAGGTCTGCCTAGGGTCGGGTTAAACCCTGCCAAGTTTCCAAGCTCCATGTAAATGTAAAATGTAAATTGATACTTGTATAGCGCACTACTCACCCGCAAGGGTCTCACGGCGCTTTTTTGAATACCGCTGTGGAACCCATCCTGGCTTTCCCTGTGAGGCGTCCACTCCTGGGCACCCCCAAGGTGGAGGCCAGGCATCCTTAGCGTTGTGGGGGCCGTTGTGGAGATTAAGCAAGCTATTACCCAGAGTTGCAGAGTGGGACCCATGATTAGAATAGGCACCGAGGCGAGAATTATCAGGTCCGTGGAATTTTGAGCCCAAGACCCGCCGAGGCTGGGAATTGAACCCTGGTCCCGGGCTAGACCTCTGCATCAGGGTCTGCCGCTCTAATCATTGAGCCACACTCCTCCACTGCGTTATGTGCTGCTCCTCCTGCAAGCGTAAGGAGCTGCATGTTTGCACATAGCAGAGTTAGGCCCTAAAACGTAACCAAGGCCAGAAAGACTCCCTTCTGTGTGCCCATACTCCTGACATAAGTCACCAAATTGCATGGCACTGAAAGTACTGAAAAGAGCAAGCTTGTAGCCACAAAATAAAAGTTCAAAATAAGGCACTTAAACCAACATGCAGAAATGATCCCTATTGGCACAATCTGTAAAGACTATGGGCCTCATTAGGATGGAGGATTTTCCGCATCCTCCGGGCCGGCGGAGGATGCGCAAAATCCTCTGCGGACCCACCAAAGACCCACCGCCACATTAGGATGGCTGGTGGGTCCAGGTTTCCGTCCGCAGCTTTTCCGCCGCGGTTGGCTTACAACCGCGGCAGAAAAGCACTAATATGGTGACGGTGTCTCTCAGACACCGTCAGCCAAATTAGGATGGGATGTGCAACATGCTTTTCCGCGGCGGCTTTTCTGCCATGGAAAAGCATGTGTAACTTCACTGCGGGGGCCCGTTGCAGGCCCCCTAGGTGAAGGGGGGGTGGGGGGTGCACATGGGGGGTACCTATGGTAGCCCCCTGCATTTGTATGCAGAAAGCGGCAGGCACCGCGCAGTGCCTGCCACTTTCTACATACAAATGCAATGTGTGCATTTTTAACCTTGCGGCGGGTGCAGCTTGAAGCCGCACCCGCCGCAATGTTAAAAATAGAGGATGTGACCGCCAGGGTGGCGGTCACATCCTAATTGCACAGGAGGGAACTCCGCAGCCCATGCGGAGGTTCCCTCCTACTCTATGGTGGCGGACGGACTCAGGTCCGTCCGCCATCATAATGTGCCCCTAAGTCCTGATCCGACTGATATATACCTGCCAAGTTTTGCGTTTGTTTATAAGTGACATTTCCTGGTTTTGGTGCACAAATGTGTGACATTTAATGTAATTTGTGTAATTTGAATGACACTTTTTACAAGCATAACAAAGGAATATAAGAGAATCACCCATTTTTAGGTCTTGCATGCATGACCTGTTGTTTCTTTAAAAAGATAAAAACTCCAAAAAGGGACTTTTAGCCTGCCCATTACTTCCCATTGGTGGGTTCCATTGTCACTCTTATTTCTTTGCTTCTCGTTGGTCAGCGCAGTTTGGCGTCACTTTTTTTAATGTCATTTTGTACTTTCAATGGAGCATAGATGAGGTATAGATTAATTACTTTATTAGTATTCCTCTGCTGCTCGCACTAGGATTGGATAACCCGTCTTTCCTTGCTGCTTTGTACCCTGTTGCTGGTTGCTTCCTCTTCCTCACTTCCCCCATAGTTGCTTTTAGTCCCGGCCCATCCTGCGTTTTTGCTTGTTTTCAAGATCATATCACGTTGTTGCTCTTTCAGCAGAACAAAAATACTCGTTATTCATATGGCGTTCATCTCACCCCTCCTTCTGTTTACATACTGGAGCAGCGCTGATAGTTACAAACTGAAATCATTTTATTTGTTTTGAAAAAATATTCCCTACACAAGGGATTTGAATGCTTGACCCTTAGTGAGATTAATTAAACAGTGGAATCTACAGTTGCAAGCTTCTCTTAGTGTGTTACAACACAACGATGTCCATCAAAATGAAGTGGAAACACATATCAATCAATCAGCATTTCTATAGTGCAGCACTGTCGCCCCTTGGGGTATCTGGGCGCTGTGGATGCGATGTCAGAATAAAGTCCAGAAACAAGCAGAAAGTGACAAATTAAAGGTAAGAAAAGTAGCAGAAAGAGGCAGAATAAAGTTCAGAAACTAGCAGAAAGAGGCAGAATAAAGGTCAGGAAATGAGTAGAAAGAGGCAAAGTAAAGGTCAGAAATGAGCGGGAAGAGGCAAAGTAAAGGTTAGAAATGAGTAGAAAGAAGCAAATAAAGATCAGAAACAAGCAGAAAGAGGTACATTAAAGATGAGAAGCTAGCAAAAAGAGGCAAAATAAAGTTAATAAACAAGCAAAAAGGCAGAATAAAGGTCAGAAACTAGCAGAAAGAGACAGAATAGAGGCCAGAAAGAAGCAGAATAAAGATCAGAAACGAGCAGAAAGAGGCCCATTAAAGCTCAGAAACAAGCAAAAAGAGGTAAAATATAAACAGAAACGAGCAGAAAGGCAGAATAAAGGTCAGAAACGATCAGAAAGAAGCAGAATAAAGGTGAGTAATGAGCAGAAAGAGGCAAAATAAAGGTCTGAAACGAGCAGAAAGAGGCAAAATCGAGGGCAAGAGTAAGCAGAGAAGAGGCAAAAAAAACGAGCACAGGAGGCACAAAACCGAAGGCAGCAGAGTGTAGCGGACTGCAGGCAAGCTGTACAGGACGACCGTCACAAGGGGAGCTGGCCCGAGAACAAATACAATTCAGACATTACATATCTCAAATTTCTTCCTGATCTTCCATTATTTTTTTTGGGTGTGGGTGCTGGTGACAGGAAAGCAAGCGTGAGCAGTTAGGAAAGGAGATAAACAGCAAATGAATGATTAACTAGAACTCATTCATTTTTTACAGGAAACCAGCTTTTGTTTTTTTAGAGCTCTGTGTTCCTACTCTGGCTAATGGCTGATATGTTCGTCACTCCACAGAGCTTGAACACTATGGCAGTGTGGGGGCATTAAAAGTGGAAAGAAAATAGAGGGCATTCGTCTTTCGTTTTTCAAGGCCGTCAGCGCAATGTCCTTGTTTTGTACATTATAATTTTCCTGCCTGCAGTTTTTATTTATTTATTTATTTTGATGTGGGGCTTGGAGACTTGGAGACAATAAATGTCAGGGTAACAAAAGGAGATTTTGCGTTTGGATTTAGTTTCTCCCTTTTTTTGCAGTTTTAGATAGCACACACCCAAATCATGGGTATTGGAGAGCTTTACATGAGCACCAGTTTTATTACACAAGGGGGTATTTTTTATGGGGGGAGAGGGGGATGGCACTGCGAGATTAAGTGATTTGCCCAGAATCACAGGCTACTGAGGTGACGCAGAGACTCAAACCCAGTTCTGGCAGTTACATATCCTCATCTCCCAGTTTGCTTTTCTTGGGTGTTCAAAGATGGCTGCCATTACTCCACTACCAAACGGTTTCCTATTGGTGAAAACTTACTGATATTTTCTTTCTGAGGCAATGTGCTCAAAATAAAGAAGGTTGTGTGTTATATTGCTGAGAAGCAACTGCACATGATTGTGTTTGATGAAGTCCAGGGCCACTTCACCTTATTTTGCTACTAACTGGGCATAAACAGGCCAAGTAGCATTAGGAAATCCTGCACTGCAAAGCACAATGTTGTACCCAAGATCAATTCCTTCTACTGATTCAGTGTTTATTGCATTGGGAATGTTCTTTACCCTCTTTTGAGGCCAGCAACAGTGGGAGTAAGTTTCACAAAATCATCTGCATGTATATAATTATTTTTGCATTTATTTCCAGTTCCATAGTTCACACTAGAAACGAGGGGAGTCAGAGCACATCACAAAAAGAAATAAAAAGAATTCAAACCAATAAAGTAGCGCATAGTTAACAGTAAACAATGAACAAAAAAGTCGGTTATGGGGTTATAAATTAAATGGAACTATGGTTTAAATTGCAACCAAAAAAATAGCTCATAAATAATGAACAAATACATAATATATATGGAGACGCACAAAGTTTAATATGCTAGTTGTTAAGTTTGTTCACTGTGGGAGTTCATGAGGAAGAGCCTTGAGTAGGTCATTATGACCCCCTCCCACATATTACATTCAGCGAACTTGCATGTATGGTTTATACCATGTTGTTTTTACGTCGAGCCTACTAGACAGTGAATCCACTCTCTGTGGGAAGACATATTGCGGGCTTACCAAGGACATACAGGGGCGTTAAGCCCACCCATTGCTTTCCATTGATTGGCTTTCCTGTAATCATCATTAGCTTGGTTTTTATTCAATGGCTTGCCATGTTCATTCTGTGTCTACCCGTCAACTGGAGTATTGTCTCTGGACTTGTATCCTTCCACTGCTCGCTTTTAAGGACCTTTCTATTTTAGGGGAACGGGACGCGGGGCACGCACACCAGAACAGTGCATGTGTTTTCCAGCTGTCTTCTTAGTGTACTCCTCTTGAATCCCCCTGCATTATGTTGTGCACTCTCTCTGTATGCTAATACCTGCCTCCCCCCATGATGCACTCACCTTTGTATGCTTCTCTCCAACCCGCATTGCTTTCTTATCCATGTGATCTCTCCTGCTCAGTCCTTGCTTCCTTCTCTGCTCGTTTGCTGCCCCACGCTCCATATTGCTCTGTCTTCCCAATGGTTTCTCCCCCCGTGCAATCTGTGTTGCTTTTGCCCCACTGTGTTGCTTCATCCCCGGCTCTTCTTTTTGCTTCCTCCACCAGGTCCAGCCATCTTATCCATTGCTTCCGACCCCGTATCCACACCTTACCATGTTTCCAATCCTCCCCCCTCCCCAACCCTGCCCCCCCCCCTCCCCTCCTCCTCCCCTCCCCTGGTTACTTGCTCTTCCTTCACCGGAGTGTAAACAAGAAAAAAAGAAAAACACTTGATTTTTTTCTGACGCATGTGTGGTGCAGGCCTACAAAATGGGAGGGACCACAAGTCATAGTGCCTGTTTTGATTTTTAATTTATTGCATTTAGCTATGCAGCCCAGCATAGTGGATGCTGTACAGCATGCCTAAAATCATTAGTAAAGCCAAAGTTCCTAAGGCAAGACCTATTGGCTTTGACAATGCTTCTTTCACCAACCCATCAAACACTGTTCATTCACCTCGTCCAACCCACGTCATGGTGAATGGTAATCAGGCAAGAAATGTGATAAATGTCCCTCCTACACTGATGAAATCATTTCACTCTAAGACAATTTTCCCTACACCATAACTTCAAACTCAACACCTCCTCCCATCAACACGAGACAAATACATTCCTAGAATCAGAGAGGCACCCCCCCCCCCCCCTTGATCAAACACCTCAAAACTACCACCTATCCTACAAGCAAGCATCATCAAAGCCAATTTTCATCAGTTTGGGCATGCTGCAAAATACCCAATCTTAACCCTAATCTCCTAGTCAGTCACAAGTCACTGCCAAACCCCCACATATCTTAGATGATGGGCATCAAATTTGGAAAGGGGGCTCTCATTTTACTCCAGAACTCTGCAGCTTTTGGTACAACCGATTGTGAGACTTGTCCCAACCTCAGCACAGCACTTAGGCACTCAGCATGGTGTCATGGCAAAGTCCTGACCTGGCCCTCCTCTTCTTAAATCTCAAACGGCGAGGACTGGAAACCACTCCTTCGGTAGTCCTGAAATGTCTTGTGATATTCCCCAGAGCTCCAGCTTGTACCTGGAGTTTCTGAGCCCAATGTTCAAGGGATTGAGAGTCTCCATACACAAAATATGCACGCACGCACCCCAGAACAGTTCTAAATAAAAACAATATCTTTCATCAACTATATTCGCGCCTTACATTTTGGTCTCGGTACAGTAAATTGCTATGGGGTGACCCAGTATCCCTCAGAACCTGGGCAATGCTTTTTATACATAAACAATAGTTCCGTCGGGTAAAAAACGAGTCATTCGAGCTTTCAAAGATACATTTGACACAATGATTTGTCGAGTTGCAACATTAATTGCTCTGTATGAACCAAATGCTAATCCAAAACAACAGGAGAGGTATAAACAAATTATTTTATGAATTAATTTGCATTCATAAATGCCCTGTTTCAATATACACATTACAACTTAAGTATATCTTAAGAAACAACGCATCAGAACAAGGTGATCGTGATATTAAGTGCTGTGATCTATTGTGCAGTGGTGATATGAAATCAGTGATTTATATACAAGTGAAGGAAAGGAGGGGGCAGAATGTTGGCCAAAGCGGTATTCAATTGGAGTTATTCCTCTGTGCCACTGTGGTTGGCGGGTTCTATGGAATGCTTATAAATTACATGTTGGTCTCACCAAACTTCTAGCATGGTTAGCTGCCAACATTTAGATGCTCAGAAAAAGGAGGTCCTTCTTATAATATACAAACATGAGAACGGATCTGATGCTGGTGAATTTCAAGTAAAGAACAAGTACTTACGTTCAGTTACGCTCTTCCTAATGGGTACTCTAACTGCAGATTCCTCACCTTAGAATATTTCCCAGGTGCCAGGCTGGATCTACAAGCTTTCAAGCAGTGCTCTAGCGTGCCATCTCAGGTAGCGCAGAGTGGCTCCGCACCTGACCCTACACCCCCCTACAAGTGACAGAGCACAGAGCCATAGCATTTAAGCACCACCCAGTGTGCGGAAGTTAGTTTCTTCTTATTTTCTCTTTCCGTGCTCTCAGATACAGAGCGTGAATAATTATTGGTACCAGTGTGCAGATTACTAACCTCTGACCATTTTCCACAAAACAGCAAGGTAGAAGGGCATCGAGAAATCTGCAGTTTAAGAAGATCCACCACTAAGAGCATTACCAAAGGTAAGTAAATTGTTCTTCTGAAGAATAATTCTAACTGACAAGAGGTACCGCCCCAAGGTGGAGGGTCTATGAAGAGAGCTCATAACAAAATGTCTTGCAGGACCCAGCAGGCAAAATGCTCTTTCTGGTGGACCCGACTGTCGAAGCACTCGTGTTTCGTGACCATGTGCACTTTTGCCCACGTTGCAGCCTGGCAGATGTCAAGGACAGGCACTCTGTGTGCTAACACAGTGGTAGCAGCCTTAAACTCTGGAGCAATGGACTCTCAGACCTTCCAGAGGCTGCCTCTTGACCAGTATGGAGCAGCTCTAATGCACAGGACTATCATCCTCAACAGGGTTCCTTTTCTCTGCACACCCTTCCCTTCCTCCGTACAGGAGAACCCCAAAAAGTTCGACTGTCCACTCAATGGCCCTTGGTACAAACAATGTAAAAGCCTAAAGCCCCTTTGGGGTCCAACCGATGGAGCATCTCCCAATCTTTTGTGGGATGAGGAGAGGCAAAGAACACAGACCGAGTGATGGATTGCTCTGCTTAGTAAGGGAGTCCCTCCTTTTGAGAAGAATGCAACCACCTCAGGATGTAGGTCCCAGTCTTGGTCTGCCAGTTGCCTCCTGCTCAGTTCGACCGATCTGGCATTCAAGGACCCTGAAAGATGGTTCATTACCAGGAAAATGCCCTGGCTCTACAACCACCTCCAGAGACACAGAGCCTCCAGGCACAGGACCCAATGCCCTATTCTGCCCTGCTTGTTGCAGTGCCACATGGCAGTGGTGTTGTCCAGGAGAACCTGAACTAACCTCCCCTTGGTGAACGGGCAGAAAGGCCTTCAACCCTAGGGTAATGACCCGCAATTACAGTGGGTGATGTGGAAGCATTCCTCCACCAGAGACTAATCTCCAGCTTCCTCAGTTGACCTGCCCTTCTATCACCACCCTTGTTCTGGATGGGAAAGGGGAGGGGCCTACCACTAACCCTACTGTGCACAAATAGTCACCATTGCATATCTTGAGCATTCTCCTATGAGATCGCAAAGACATTGGTTAAATTGCCCTGGTGCTAGGAGCACTGGAACTTCTAATTCCAAGCCGTCAAGTGTAAGAGCTGCTCTCACTGTGAGCAAAGATCGAGACTGAAACACCAGGATCATGCCCCAAATGTCCAGGGCTTGTTGAAACAGAGGGAAAAACTTGAAATACATTTTGTCCAGTGCAGAATATGCAGCACTCTTGATCGCCCCTTTGACGTACTGTAATCGAACAGATATTCGCTTCTCTGAAATTTGCACTGCGGTAAGAGGAATAGCAGGCAGGGATTAGCTATTTTGAACAATCTGTAAAACCCAGCTGTCCAAAGTGTTGAATCTCCAACCTGGGAGGGACTAAGGTCAAAGTAAAGTGTCCTGGTGACTGCTGTGACAGGCGAAGAGAAGGCGGAAGACTGATGCCCCGGCTGGCCAGCACACTGCCTGCCAAACCCCTGTTCTCAGCCTTGAAAGGACTGTAGTGCCTGCTGGAGTGCCTGCTGCACTTGTTGGGAAGACTGTCTTGGACAATACTCCTGCCCTCAGGATTTGCTTCTGAACTTTCTGAACTGATTTAGAAATTACCTGATGGCAGTCAACAATTTCACAGAGTGTGCCATAGCTGTACTGTCCTAAAAGTGCTCCTACATCGAGTTTCTATTGTTACCAAAAAATAGGCACATCCATGAGGGAGGCTTGTACATCACCAGAAACTCCTGAGCACCGCATCCATGCATGTTGAAGGAGTGCAAAGGTAGTACCTGCTCCCCTCTCCACTCCACAGTAGTATCCAGGCGTGTGGATATAACATTTATTGCTAAATCCTTTTCATCATGAATCATGTGGCCCAAAGAGACCCCAAGGTCTTTGGGGACCGCCAGCAAGATCTGACTGACCAGGTCCAAGTGTGAGTGTGCGTGCGTGTGCGTGTATGTGTGTGTAAACAAACAGCATTTACTGCTCTCAGTGCCAGACTGGCAGAAGAAAACGTGCTTGCCTAAAGCATAATCCACTTAGATTCCCTATCCGGAGGACTGCTTGGGAATGAGTTAGGGTTACTTACTGGTTGAAGCCTGCACAATTCAATCGTCTGCTGTGAAGCGCTCAGTGAGAAAATCCAAGTCACCAGGTGCTAGTCTGTGACATGCGGCCATCTGCCTATTCACAGGTGGGCAGGAACTAGGCATTGACTACGTTGCCATGAAAGCATCAGTGACGGCCTTGTTGAAAGGGACGAGGGCCTAAAAGTAACTAGAATCCGTCCCAGGCTATAGAATCTCATCTCTGGTGGCACCTTTGATTTAGTCTCAACCAAGGGTAGATGTAATGTTAATGCTTCAGCTGCCGTCTTCACCACCACCGCAAATGTTTCAGTTTACTTTATTTTGCATAGTTACTAAAAACCACTGCAATGCATTAAAACAAGCAATAAAACCAATAATACACACCGTAAAGTGCAGTGCCGCACGCACATGGCTGTGATAGCGCCTGGCAGGTGTCGAGCGAATAACATGTGCTGCATCTTCAAACGTTCTTTCGTTATTGCTGCGGTGGGAACGAGGAAGGAGCCGCGTTGTCAGATTATGAGAGAGTTTCTTCGCGCTCACCTTGATAACCGCAATAAAGTGCAGCGCAGCGAATCCACATCTGAAAACAAAGCCCAACAGGCGCGGGGCAGCCGGGATGTTGTTCATTGTGACACATTTTGTTGTTGCAGCGAAACGGTTTTCAAAGGAGCCACCTTTCCATGAAGAGCGGGGTGAGCCCATTCGGCCTGATGCCAGGTCACTTGCCAGGTACTCACAGTTCAAGAGAGCAAAGAAAAGGAGCAGAGAGAAGAGAGAAAGAAGGAAGGAGAACGATAGAAGATCTCCCCGGTTTGCACCCCTGAAATGATGCACTGTTGAGTCAATCAGGCTTCTGCGGTTTAGATTATTCATCGAAACGCCATGTGCGGGTTGAGGAGCCGTTTGAGATATTTTAGTGTCGTTATGTGCGTGACGATTTTCCTTTGAAAATTTCCTGGAATCCGGTTCTTGCTTTGACGAAGTTGTAGATGCGGGGAATGAGATTTTAATATCTTTTCTGATTACTTAGATATCTATCTCATTCATCTATTTGGATCGATTATTTTCTGTCATTGAGTAAAAGACAAACCCCGCATAGATCAAATCAACCCCATAGACTGACACAACTCTGAAGAACCACTTACAACTGATGAAGTTTTAAGATTTTATATAAGTCAGAGTTAATTGCATATACAATCCTCTCAGGATAACATTCAACAAGTATACAATCAATATCAATTCCAGAATTTACAGATTAAAAGCATAAACACAAAGTGGTTCCGTTGCGTCATCTACAAAAAGAGAATAAACAAGTTAATTCTGTCCCTACTCTATGCTAGGTGACATCCCTACTTCGCAAGTTCCTTACCTAAAAAAGGTGACAGCAGTTTGACTTCCAAAGAAGTTCAAACTCTCTTAGCCTCTAATGGTAATTTATATCGAGAAACAGTACCCTCTCTGCCTACCCATCCGCTCTCTAAGGGTCCTCGGCCTACTGCTCTCTTGCGCTCTGCTCTTCTCTCTCTGATGGCATCTGCTCAAGTCATCTGCGCATCCTTCTCCCCGGGGTGCTGTCCCTAAATACACAATCACAGTATGGATGGAACGCCCCGTGACACCCACCACGTATACATTTACACATACTCTCATTCTTGTGTTTTTCCATTACTTCATCTCTTCGCGTCGTCCGTTAAGTTGACCTTGCTTCTCAGGCACCATCTTCATCTTCGTGTTGGTGACTTCATTGACATTCCAATTGACACTTTCAGAGCAAAGTCTATCACCTCAACAGAACTCCAGTCTTTACGATTATTTTCGTAACCTCATTTGGTCCTGTGAACGGTCATTTCTAAACAAGACCCAAATTCCAAGCGTCTCTTATCTCATTTAGGCCATAAACTTCGTCCAGCATTGTCACCTTAAATCTAGCAAGACCTTTGACTCTTGTCTCGCACGTTCAGATCAAGGCTATCCCCTGTTCCTGTGAGGCCACTAAATTATATGCAGTGGACTACACTCTTGCGAATCCTTGGTCAGTTAAGTTAAAACCAGATATGACCACATTTTCTAAAACTCCTTCGTCTACACAGTATAACCTTTAACACACATTTCTATAATCGTATTAGCAAATCAGTTGATTATAAGTGAATACATTCTACATAAAATACAACGTTTATACTCTCGTTTCTTACACAGTGCTATATAATCTATATGTTTCTCCATCTTACATTGGCACCGCTTTCTCCTTCTAATGATTACATACGTATATTCAGTTTAGCACGTTTAAGCATTTCTTATTAAGCATTTACACATTTCTATATTAGCCCAACTTATGTATATACGGTCTTTCTAATGCATTTCTAAAGTGAATACAAATACATTTCCTATTACTTAAGTTACATCGGCTAACTTTACGCTACATGTTTTAATTCATGTTACAACTTCTACGTTTATGCGATATGCTTGTAAATATGGTTCAGATATACTTTTTATTCAAATTGCGCTCTCTCAGTTCCCCCCTTTGATGACTTCTAGGAGTCATCACTAAATTCAATTTGAATAACCCTTTACACAGAACTAGTTACAAGGTTCCCTCTTTTTATCGTCTCGAGAGCTCTTAAACTCTTATACTGTTGATCTTGCAAAGCAGCTAATCTCCTTTCTTGCTCTCTCATGGACCTTTGTAACCGGTTCGACCTATACCATTTGTACAGTTTCACTAATCCTAACAATGTAATTATGCAAATCAATATTATTAAAACAGGTTTTAATATGTACCACACAACACTTTTACCAAGATTGGCAAACCAATTTCCAACTTTTCCCATTCCATGACCCACTTTTTCCCAAACATTTACTTTTGTTAAATCTTCTATTTCATTGTGTATCTGTGTAATGTTCTGTATGACTTTCTCAAGTGGTTTTGAATTATCTGGAATGTAAGTACAACATTCTTGGACCTTCAAAGCTTTGCAAACTCCGCCCTCTTTCGCTAGCAGAACATCTAAAGCAAGACGGTTCTGAAGAACCATTGCTCTAATTGACTGCATCTCTCCTTCTACTAGCATCAATGACCTTGCAGTACTTGCAGATAATCTATCTACAACTGTAGCTAGTCTCCTGATCTTAACATCGTTAAGTATTAAACCTAACATAGGAAACATTGCTCCAAATATGTCTCCAACTACTTCAGCATCTCCTATTTCCCTTTTCGCTCTTGTCGAAGCCTTTCCTTCTATGATCGCTAAATCCTTTGCATGATATATTTTGGGGAAGACAATTGCCAAGTAACACGAACCATACCAATTGTCAGGCAGTTTTACATAGGCATTTCTTCCACATACAAAATATACATTAGGAATCGCTTGCATCCCTTTCATGAAATCTTTCGTATAATACTCTAATCGAAAAGCATGTTCGCAACTAACTTCACCTACAAATACACTCTCATAATACGTCTTGCTTCGAGTTAAACATAACCTTCCTTTCTGCGTTCTATCCAAAGCTATTGGACCATTGCTACCCTTCTTCTTGTGTGCTTTTTCTTCTTCGGTCCAATCTGTTTTCCATTGTCCTGACATTTTTAGAATCTTCTGCTTTCTGTATCGGTCATCTACCTGTCCTATGAACTTTTTCTCTACCTCTGACACTTTGCAAGTCAGATTATTCCTGCGTGCATATGAAGTATCTAATGTATCCCAAGGAAGAAAGAATTTTGTTAATCTGTCTTCCTTTTTATAATAGTCCCACTTATTCATTTGTTTATAATTCGGGACTTCAGGCAGTACCGAATCATAATTTGAAAAGTAGTACTCGAACCCTTCTCTACCATAAAATATACTGAGCAATAAACTACATGTTATCCCATAAGTCAGTGGGAGATGATGATATCTGATGCCTTCATCTACGGAAGCCGGCAATTGCATGCAAACATAACAATCTTTGGCCTCCATGGCATCAATATACTCGTACAATAACTTGGCATATGCGTTTGATCTAAAATTTCCCTGCGACTCGTCTACGTGTAACCTACGAGCTTCATCTGCCAGTAACACCTTTTCACGGATCACATTGCTCTCCTCCTTCTTCCCAACAAGAGCAGGTTTCAAAGTCGTTACAGGCTTTACATCTGTTGTTTCTTTTTCACTTGCATGTCCTACTATGTATGATATGGTAACTACTGTAATAATGAGAAAAATTACTACTGCTATTAGTGTACCTACAATGCATCTGGCTTTTCGGTTTGGGTTGCCATTCTCCATGTTATCAAAAGCAGCGTCACTCTTTCTTTTTCTTGGAACTCTTTCCTTCTTCAGATCGTTGTTTGCTTTATTTGCTTCTCAGTCTGTAAAGCGCTCTTAAACAACAAAAGTCTCTTTTTCACAACAATGTCTTTTTCTCTTCAGTAATAGACAACCCTAGCCCTTCTCCGTCCTCTAAATGTAATCCCTAATTTTATTCTTCTTTCCACTCGGCGCTAGGTTATCTTCTTCTGTAAAGCTTAAACACAAAAGTCTTTATGCATCTACAATGATTCTCGTACCTGCAGCTCTAATAACATGTTCCAATAATTCCAAACGAATAACTTTTTCTTCTTGTTCTGGTATTTGATGACCAAAAGTCGGAAACTCTAATCGATTTAGCACTAGATCTTTGATCCGACTTAGGTAAGGGGGTATGGGAAGTGTGAAAGTCAGTAACCCCTCAGTCTCGATTCCAGGCGTCAACATCCATATCTCCACTGCCACAAATGGATCGAGATTGATCACCTTCACGTCTCTCACTCTCCCAGATTTCTGTCCCCAAGACATCTGCTAGATAAGTCCACTCTGGGGTGGCGTACCTTCTGCAGGGCACACGTACCCTTCTTGATCTTCTCGGACTCTCAGAGCCTGAATCTGTAGTTTCTTCTTCTTGATCCGAATCTTCGGAGATCGGGACAAGGGTGCTCTCTGGATTTACTTTTAAGCTTGACCTTCTCCTTCTTTCCGGCCAACTAGCTTCTCCATTCCTTGTCCTCCTGCTCCTTGTTCTTGGACTCGTCTCTTGATCACTTGCAGCTTGTTCGGTATCTGATTCGAACTCCCAGCTACTTCCCTCTTCTGAGACGACTTCGGCCTCACTGGTGTCCTGACCGTCGTCAGTCTGCTCCGACACAGGCTCAGCCTCTTCGTTCACCTCTACAGCTTGGCTTTCCCTCTCTATGGCTTCTCCGCTTTCTGCTGGATTCTCATCCGAGAGAGGAGCTGTTTCTTCCAGAGGTGCTGGAACTCTTCGGGTGTGTGAGGCGTGTATCCAGTTGGGCAAGCCTCCACACTTTACTGCAGTGTTCGTAACTAGTATGACTTGAAATGGTCCTCGCCAGCGCACGTCTAGGCAGCTCTTCCTGACATGCTTCTTCACCAGGACCCAGTCCCCCGGACACAAGTCATGGCACAAGTCTTGAGCTGATGGAACCTCTGCAGCCTGGACCTGGAGGGACACAGAATGAATGGCATCAGATAGTCCCTTGCAGTAGTCCAAGATCAAATCGTCTGTGATGTTCAACAACGCTGCAGTCGGAACCGATGGCAGTCTCATAGCTCTCCCCATTAGCACCTCGTGTGGAGAGAGACCTGTTCTTCTATCTGGTGTGCTACGTATGCTCATAAGAACCAATGGAAGTGCATCAGGCCAACTCAGAGATGTCGATGAACAAACTTTGGCGAGTCTGGATTTAATTGTGCTGTTGATTTGCTCTACAATCCCCGAAGCTTCTGGTCGTTAACTACAATGGAGCTTCTGGTCGATACTCAAGGCTGAACATAGCATCTTCACTATTTCGCTGTTGAAATGAGTTCCTCTGTCCGATTCCAAAGAGGATGGCACCCCGAACCTCGGTATCAGCTCTCTAAGCAACAACTTTGCTACTGTAAGTGTATCGCACCTACGTGTCGGGTAAGCTTCAACCCATCTAGAAAATATACAGACTATCACTAAGACGTATCTGAGTCGATTGTACTTGGGCATTTCGATAAAATCCAGCTGCATTCTATTGAAAGGCCCCCCAGACCTTCCTATGTGACTCAATGTGACTGGTGTTCTCTTTCCTACGTTTAGTTGCTGACAGATCGCACAACGCTGACATACTGCTTCTGCCGCTACTCTAAACTTCGGATTAAACCACGCTTGTCTGAATACTCTCACCATGGCATCTCTTCCTATGTGTGCTGATCCATGCAATTTCCTTGCCATTGGACTAACAAGTTCGTTTGGTAAAACTGCTCTCCCATCTGCAGAAATCCAAAAATTCATTTCACTTTTAGTACATCCAGCTGTTACCCAGCCCTTTTTCTCATCATCTGGTGCATTTTCCTGAACACATTTTAATTCGTCCCACGTATCTACAGTGTCTAACAACATAGTCAACTCAGTTCTTTCCTGTATTCCCCCCACTTCTACATTAGTGTGAGAATAACCCTGTTCTGCACAATAACGTGCAACTTCGTCTGCATATCTGTTGCCTTGCGACACAAAGTCAGTATTCTTCGTGTGCGCGGCGCATTTGACAACCGCTATGGCTGTCGGGCCTTGTAATGCCTCTAACAATAATCTCACGAATTCTCCATTCCTAATAGGAGAACCTGAGGAGGTCATGTAACCTCTTTGAGACCATAACTGCCCGTAATCGTGAACTACCCCGAAACCATACTGGCTATCGGTGTATATGGTGACTCGAATTTTGTTACCTGCCAAACAGGCACGCGTAAAAGCAATAATTTCAGCTACCTGAGCGGAATGTACTCCTTCCAGGCAGGCGGCTTCCACAACTCTGGTAATTGTACAAACTGCATATGCTGCTCTCAGCTGACCGATATCGTCTCTTACGCATGAACCATCAACAAAGAACATTTCATCGGGGTCAGTCAATGGTTCATCTACGATATCTGGTCTCGGTTTGGTGCATAGTTCAGTCACATCAAGGCAGTCATGATCTGTACAGATTTCATCATCAATATCATTTGGAAGTGGCATCAAAGTAGCAGGATTCAAGACGGAGCATCTTTTTAGGGTCACATTCTCAGCAGCCAATATGACTTGCTCGTAGCGTGTGAGCCTGCTATTCGTCAGATGCTGAGTCTTAGTCCTGGTCATTAACAATTCCACAGAATGCGGTACGTACACCACTAACTGATGTCCCATTACCACATTTTCACATCTTTCAATGCTGACACCCGTTGCAGCTACGGATTTGAGACATCCGGGCAACGCTGCGGCTACTGGGTCTAATGTAGCCGAAAAGTAAGCAACTGGCCTACGCGCGTTCCCGTGTATCTGGGCCAAAACTGCTAAAGCACAACCTTCTCTTTCGCAGCAGTAAAGCAAGAATGGTTTTGCGTAATCAGGCATTCCCAAAGCCGGGGCACGACACAAGTCCTCCCTCAGCTGCAAAAATGCCATCAAACAATCTTTGTCCCATGGTACCGGATCACTCACTCCTTTGTGCGTCAGTTGTAGTAAAGGTTTTGCCTTCAGTGAAAAGTTGGCTATCCACTGCCGACAATAACCGACCATGCCTAGAAACATCCTGACTTCTCTTTGTGTCTTAGGCGCGTTCATTTTCATTATGGCCTCTATTCTGTCTGGAGACACCTTCCGTTTTCCCTTTTCAATCCTGTGGCCCAAGTATTGCACTTCAGTCAAGTCAAGTCAAGTCAATAAACTTTATTCGGTTGTGCGAATTGACAACCATAAAAGCATTTACACTACATTTAAAAAGAACACGTTAATACATAAAAATCAAATACAGTTGAAAAATGAGCAGGTGAAGACAAATAAGCAACAAACATTCAGAGTATTTTGCGAGGTCCATTATAAAAAAGAGGTAATAGCAATTCATATATTATTTTTATCCTTCCATACTATTTCTAAATTTAACTGCCAATTTTAAAAAACTACATAAATACAAAGAATATTCACAACTTAATAGCTGTAGAAAGTGCAGTGCAGGGCGATATTGTATAAAATTTAGTTTTTTCAGACATGGTTTTAAATATAAATTCCTCGGTACAGTATAAAAGGGACAAAAGAAAAGAAAGTGTGCCAGGTCTTGCGGAGACATATCGTCACAGCCGCAAGCCGGCAACACTTGTCCACGATGTGAACCCCTTGGTACAGCCAACAAAAAATGAAACAGATTAAACCTAAACCTCTCAGTAAAAAACGGTCATAACTGGACAATTGCCAGGATAAGTAGGGTTCCATGAGCAGAGTGCTCTTAACTAATACATGACTACGAACACTTTCTTTTTGTAGCTCACGAGATTCCCTATCTTGAATTCTAAGATCAATAAAAGCTTTCTTGACCGTTATAACATCCTGTTTAGTGATCGATTCAGGAGATAAAAAGAGTTCAGGGCGACCGAGTTCAACAAAGCACTTAAAGAGATACTTTAACCAGGGAACCTTCATCCTGTTGTCCCATGTGAGTGACTCTCTTAAAATAAGCTGAGTGAGTGGAATGTTAACATTTAACCAACAATTCATCCAGCATAACATGGGATTAGCAGCAATCTTGTCGCTAACAAAGGTGACCCCCAGTTCCTCGTGCACGGAAAAGTTGGCCGTGCCCCTGGGAACCCTTAATACGGATTTCAAGAAATTATTCTCAACAGTCTGTAAGGGATCCGGAGGAACGTAACCCCAAATTTCACTTCCATAGCACGCTGTGGGGACACTCTTTGCTTGATAGAGTTGGAGTAGGGCGGCAACTGGACTATTGCCCACTTTCTTAGAGAAGTCCATTATTGCCGCGTTTACCCTAGTGACTTCTCCCTTCTTTTTAACAATCACGGGTCCCCAATTTAATTGACTGTCAAAGAGGACCCCGAGATAGGAGAATGTATGCGTGGTAGGAATACGTACACCGTTTACATTGTGGCAGTTTACTTTTTTATTTCCCTGTCCGACCTTCATTATGTATGATTTGGAGTTATTAATGCTTAACTCTCTAGAGGTCATAAAAGAATGGAAGGAGTCTAATAGGATTTGCAGTCCGTTTGCTGTTCTTGATAGGAGAACTGCGTCGTCCGCATATAAAAGGACTGGCAGCCCCCTACGGCCTATATACGGAAAATCCGTATTGGTGCTTAAAAGATGCTCTTCCAAATCATTTATATATAAGTTAAAATGGAATGGGGCCAGGATGCAGCCTTGTCGGACACCACAATACACCCCGAAGTCTTTGGTCACATTCAGGTCTTGGGTGAATCTGACATTTGCGTTGGTGTCCGAGTGCATATCATCTAACAAATCAACCAGGTTTGGGTCCACACCCATTCTTAGCATGGCGTCCCAGAGTTTCCCCCGGCTCACACAATCGAAAGCCGAGGAGAGATCCATGAACGCCATATGGATCATACCTCTTCGAGCCTTAGTATACTTTGCGATGATGAGGTATAAATTTAAACATTGTGAGATCGTAGAATGACCAGGCCTGAATCCATACTGGATTGAAGATATTATGTTATTTTCTTCTGACCATCTGACCAATCTGTTCAATATTACTCCTCCCACAACTTTAACCACGGAGTTTATTAAAGAAATTGGACGATAGCAGGCAGGACTACTGCGGTCTCCTTTTTTAAAAATAGGTACAATAGTGGATACCCCCCATGATTTTGGGCATCCACAGAGCACGGCAGCATTAAGTACAGCTGTAAGAACCGGTGCCCAGAGTGTTATACAGGATTTAAAAAGGTCAGGGGGGAGACCGTCGGGGCCTGGGGCCTTGTTGTTTGATAGGCCTTCTATGCCCTTTATTACCTCATCAATTGTGAAGAATAGGGATTTTTCACTAATTTCTTTTGGACTACTTTGTACCTGGGAACCGTTACCTTTGAAAATGGAGCTGAAGTGGTTAATCCAAACTTCTTCTGAGATATTGGTGCCTGTACTTGAAGTACTGGGTTGGTCAAATAAGGGCTTGTTAATGATCTCCCAGAACTTAGAACTATTTTTTAGTATCTCAGGATCTAACAAGGACTCCCAAACATTTTTCTTGACAGCACGTTTGCGAACGGCAAGAGACTTTTTATACTCAGCCCGCAACACTCTGATGGTTGAAGGATCTCTCGGATTTATTTTTCATGCTTTCTTAAGCTCACGACTGGCCTTCGAACAGTTGCTGTCAAACCATTTTGGGTTATTGGATGAGTTAGCTAACCTCTTAACAGGTAACGTTAAAAGTGACTCCACCTTTATAGCAATCTCATTAAAAGACAACAAAATTTGTGATGGTGCTGAGGCAGTAGATGTACATATTGACAGATCATGATGGCATACATTGTTAATAGAAGAGTAGAATTGCTTACAGTCCACCATTGACCACTTTAAGCGTCGCTTACCATTAATACATTTAGTAGTGCCACAGTCCTCACGGGGGTTATGTTTTTCGAGTAAATTCACGCCCATAGTTATACATAAAGGATTATGATCGCTAAATATGCTAGAGATAATCGAAAAATCCCCAACAAAATTAACAAATTCTGCCGATAGTAAAATATGGTCTATGTATGACCCTGTTGCGTGACCTTTAAAGGTAGGGGTTGAAAATACAGTTTGTTCCTCAACTATTGACATAGCAGTGAAAAAGTTATATTCATTCATTAAGTCATTTAAGCATGAACCCCTTCGCGAATGATCAAAGTGTATACCTTCCAGATTGTTGCAACCCAAATGACCCACAGGACTCAGGTTAGGATTCCCGCATAAATGAGTGTTGAAATCACCCGCTATTATCTTAAGGCGGGGAAGGGAATCATCTTTGACCCTTAGGAATTCACGCAATGACTCAATATTGCAATCACCAGACTGACTCACTGCGTTATAAAAGTTGATCAGAGCAAAACTTGTACTGCCCTTCTTGAATTCGACAACCTGAATATTATTATTGCCAGTGTGATGAACAGTTTTAAGGCATATTAGTGACAGGTTAACAAAAATTGCCAAACCCCCCTTAGCTCTGCCACTCGGTGAAGGGACTGCCGAAGTTATAAAACTCTCGTAACCATCAATGTGTATATTTTTCCCCACAGCCCAGGTTTCTTGGAGGCATATAACCGGATAATCTTTAACAAAGGATAACCAATCTATATTAGACAATTTATCCTGCAGTCCAGCTATATTCCAGGATAAGAGCCCCTCTTTATATTTAGCTGGTTCATGTTGTATTATACCCACGTTTCCACATGCAATTTGAGTGGTAGAAATTAAGCCTGTACAACTGCGTACCCGGACTGACCCGGGATTAACCGAAGAACAAGCTTGAGGGCAGGCTGGGATTATATCATTGGGTAAACCTGGTATATCTATTTGGTTCCAGCCATCCAAGCCACCATCTTTACTGCCCTGCGGATCTAACCCTTGAAAAATATCTCCGAAGTCTGCATCTTCTGGCAATCGGTCGATGGGGAGGAGATTGGATGGAGTGTCAGGTAGTCATTCCACCCCATCCAATCCCCCCTCATCTGAGAAGATGCCGTACCTATTGGAGATGGGGATGTTAAAATGATTATTAAAATGGGTAGAGTAAAATTGATCTGGAGGGGGTGGTCGTATTGGGCGTTCCCTTCTATCCTGATTATACCCCCAGTTGTTAGTTGGTACCTCAAAACCCCAGCCATTAGGTGTCGCTGGCCATGTAGGCCTGGTGAAATTAAGAATAGGCTTAGGATAGGACATACTCCGCTGTTTTTTGCCAAAAAATTCTAAGGTGAGAGGAATGATGGTACCTCTTCTACGCTGCGGCGGCAAAATATTTGGCAGGATGTTTGGTAAAACTGCGGAATTGACAAAATTTATAATAATGCAATCACCCTTGAATTTTTTAGGGTTTTGGCCTATCCATGGTACCCTTCTGGCTGACTTAATGTCACCAGCTAGCTGTTGTTTCCCCCACGGGGCCAACTGCATGTTGCCTGATAACCAGTGCAGGGCCTTACTTGTTACTGCTGGGGGGGATTCTGATTGGTCTGGGGCTAGTGGGGGGACGTTAGCCAATACCAGTACTAATGGAGCCGCATCTTCCAGAAACTGTACCGTGACTTCTTCTGTGGTAGGTGCAGGTGTTACAGGCGGAATTGGGGGTAATGTATCTCCTGGCAGTAATTGATGTGTCACTGTGGTTGAGGACTGTTCCTGTAAATTTACGTGTATAGTGTTTGAGGTAGTGCCTCCCTCAAACGAAGGAAAGAGAGCCTCTTTTACGGGTAGAGCTAGGCTGGTAACTGTGTCTGATATATTGGACACAGCTTCTACTAACTTTTTTTGATCTGCACCTAGTTTCTTTATATCAGCAGTTAGCTTATCCAATTTGGTCACTCCAGGTTTAATTAAGATTTTAAGTTTGGTGTCAATTAGATCAGCTAGCCTTGATAATAACTCCTCGTCCACGTTATACTTCTCGAGTTCTTCTACTTTCCCCCTGCTTTTATCCCTGCTTCTCACAGGTGACACAACCCTCTTCTTCCCTAGAAGAACTCCACCACGGTATAATTGAGTTTTTCTACATTTTCTGATGGCACGTGGCGCATGATCTAGGACTGGGGGATCAGCTTCATTATTTGGCTGCTCACTCTCCTGCACAATTTGATCTTGGTCTTGATCAGTGTCAACTACCTGACATTCCGAGTCATTAGCCCGAGCTATGTCTTGTCCCTGTGTTGTATGAGTACTCAGGTTTGAAGTGCCATGTTCTAGGGTATCAGGGTCTAAAACTGCACTTCCCTCAGCCTGAGAAGGTATATCAATCCAGGGGGAATCAGGTGAAGGACTTAGGGGGGATAAATTAGGGGACAGGCTAAGGCCTAAAGATTCACGCCTCTCATTGTTAATCTTAGAGACTACTTGTATCATATAGTTTTCTATTGAGTTACCTCCCGCCGCTAAATTCTTTTTAGGCATTCTTCTTGGACTGGTAATAATAACCAAGTAACAACAGTGTATATGATGGATAACAGAATGACCAAGAAGTAGATACAAGTACGAATAGTCTTACTGAAAAACCACACAGAGCGATGACAGTAAGGGCAGAGTAGCGTGTCCAGTCCAGTCTCAGCCTGTCTCGGACTGTCTAAGACTGTCCGCCCTTTGTCCGGGCTTCGTCCGGCGTCCCGCACACGCGTCCCGCTGTGCGTCAGGGGCTCGAATTTATAGGAGGAGCAGGGGGCGGGAAGAGACTCCAGGTGCGCTGCGTTGATCCTGCGCGGAACCCTGGGTCTCGCAGTCCCGGCCCCTGTTGAAAGCGCCTCACACTCTCCTCGGCGATGATGAAATGTCCAAAGCTCCACTCCACCTCTTCAAAGGGCAAACGAACAGGGTGTTAGGCAAAATGACACGATCTCTGCATACAGCTGCGAGCGGCACCCGCGAAGCGGGGGCCGCGAGCTGTTTTAAAGGGGCAAGTCAGGCAAGGCAATCAGGGAGGAGCAGGGGCGGGAAGAGACTCCAGGTGCGCTGCGTTGATCCTGCGCGGAACCCTGGGTCTCGCAGTCCCGGCCCCTGTTGAAAGCGCCTCACACTCTCCTCGGCGATGATGAAATGTCCAAAGCTCCACTCCACCTCTTCAAAGGGCAAACGAACAGGGTGTTAGGCAAAATGACACGATCTCTGCATACAGCTGCGAGCGGCTCCCGCGAAGCGGGGGCCGCGAGCTGTTTTAAAGGGGCAAGTCAGGCAAGGCAATCAGGGAGGAGCAGGGGCGGGAAGAGACTCCAGGTGCGCTGCGTTGATCCTGCGCGGAACCCTGGGTCTCGCAGTCCCGGCCCCTGTTGAAAGCGCCTCACACTCTCCTCGGCGATGATGAAATGTCCAAAGCTCCACTCCACCTCTTCAAAGGGCAAACGAACAGGGTGTTAGGCAAAATGACACGATCTCTGCATACAGCTGCGAGCGGCACCCCCGGCACTTCAGTCAAACAATACTGCAATTTACTTGGAGACACCTTGTGTCCGTTCTCGGCCAAATGATTTAGTAAGGTGATGGTGTCTACCTTGCAAGCTTCCTCAGTTTCTGACGCCACTAGGAGGTCGTCTATGTACTGGACTAGAACTGAGTTCTTGGGCAGTACTAGACTTTCAAGATTTTTCTTCAGCAGCTGGTTAAAAATCGATGGGCTCTCTGTATACCCCTGGGGAATACGACACCATGTTAAAACGCGATTTTCCAGCTTAAAAGCGAACAAATACTGGCTCTCCTCATCTAAAGGAATCGAAAAGAAAGCCTGGCACAAGTCTATCACTGTGAACCATTCAGCTTGGAACGGTATCTGAAACAATATCACTGATGGATTCGGTACCACTGGACAACATGAAACAACGATATTATTAATCTTTCGAAGATCCTGCACTATTCTGTATTTCCCACTAGGCTTCTGCAAACCCATAATCGGGGAGTTACATGGACTTCCCACGATCTCTTTCAGTATTCCCTGTTTAATCATGGATTCGATCACAGGCTTTATTCCTGCAGTTGTCTCCGGTGTCAACTTATATTGTGGTGTTCTTGGATACTCAGCATTGGGTTTTACCATGATCTTTACCGGTTCTACCCCTTTGATCAATCCTATTTCCTCTCCAGAAAAATCCCACACCTCAGCTGACACTGTCTCTTTCAAATCCTGTGGAAGCTCCTCCACTGTTAAGGTAGGATATAGTTCCACGCATTCCTGTGAGTTTACAACCTTAAAATCGGCATCATCATCGTTAGTCTGCACTTCTACTCCTTCAGGTGTGCAATATATGGTGCAATTTAGTTTACACAACAGATCTCTTCCTAGCAGACACACAGGGCTAGAATCACAGATCACAAACTGATGTTCATCACTGTAATTCCCTATCTTCACTGACACTGGTTCAGTCAGAGGATTCGTCATTCTCCTGTTTGCGACTCCTACCACCTGAATCGTCTCTCCCGACATTGGCAAACCTGGGACTACCGCTGATCTCAAAGTGGATCGAGTGGCCCCCGTATCTACCAAAAAGGTCGTAGGACATCCAGCTACCTCAGCTTCTACGTATGGTCCTCTCTGGTCTACTTCCAGGGCTGCTCCTAGAGTACAGTCTTCTTCTCTATTCACTCGTTGCCCTGTAAGAGGATCAACGTAGTAGCATTCTTCTCCCCCTACGAACAGTGGCAGTTGTCTATAGGTTTTCCCTCCATTTGCAATGCGAGGCGATTGAGGGAACGGGGCTCGAGGAGTCTGAGTCCCCCCTTTGACAAACTTTCCCTTCGGGACTGCAGCTCCCTTAACCACGTTGTTCTGAACCTCTTCCTCTTCCTGTTCTAATTCCCCCGTCTCGACATTATAGGGACACTCGCGTCTCCAATGTCCCACCTCGTTACACTGATGGCACCTCGTTGTCTTTTTCAGTGTGGCGATATCTACCCTCGATCTTGGTCTTTCTTCCTCATCTCTGCTTTGGTTGTTCTGTTTCTTTCCCAGTGTTCCTGTTCCCTGTTGCCGCTGTCCACCCTTTCCAGCTGACTGCATCTGTACCAACATCAGCTTTTCCTTAAGTTTCTTTGCCTTTGAATCTATTTCATCGCTACAGTACCTTGCATACCTCAGAATCTCATCTAAAGGTTTGTTTTGCCAACAAATCAAATGCTGTTGTATCATTAAGCTTATGTCTGGCCTCAATCCTAGGACAAACTTCGACACAAACTGTCCTATGTCTTTGGGGTCCATCACATCCAAACCACTGTACTGTTTGAATGCTTTCAGCAATCTCTCATAGAACTCGTGAACGGTCTCTTTAGGCTCCTGAGTTGTTCGATCTATCTTAACCCAGTCTATGTCCTGCACTGGCACCTTCTCTCTTAACCATGCAATTACCCTCTCGTACTTTTCCATGACTCTCTCTGATGGACCATTCGTCCGGGCATCCCTCGCGGGTTCACAAATGGGCCATTCGACACTAAGCTTGCATGCCGTCCACAAATCTCCGGGTACTACGATATCAAACAGAGTGTTCAAATCGATCCACAGTACCTTAGAGATCTTCACAAACCTCTCTACCTGCTTATACCACTCGACGGGATTCTCCCTGAGCTTTGGAAAGGAATTGGTAAATGCCGCTAAATCCCCCTTACTCCAGGGTACATGCACGTAGTTTCCGTTCGCGATTTCTCGCAAAGGGAAAGCTTCCATTCGCATTAGCTCTCCATCCTGGGACCTTGCAAGTGTACTCCTTCTGACAGATCCCCTCTTAGACCATCTTTCCTCCCATTTATCCAAATCCCTCCATATTCTGATACATAGGATCAGTTCCTTTATGTGTACTTTCAGCCCAATCGTCCTACGCTCATCTAGATCTTGATCCGTGCAATTTAGCCTATGGTTACCCTGTAACGCTTTAGTTCGTGATAGGTCTATCATATACCTGTTTGCCAAATTAGACAAACTTTCATGAACTGACCTCGCTTTCCGAGTAACATCCTTAGACATAAACAGTATTTCATCATGATCATACAGCTCTATCCTTTCCATTGGCAATGTGCCGTCTATGATTTCATCCAAGTCTGATTTTAAACTCATTACATCGAGCCGTTTTGCTTTTATCTCAGCTTTCAATACCTCACTTCTAGGTTGTTCGTTTACATCCCTCTCACCCCCACTACGAGTCCTACGTCTCGATACAGGTGAGTTATGAGGCGTCCTTCTTGCTTCTCTTTGTTCCCACCTCTCTAGATCCCAAGCTTTTCCATCTTCCCTTGGGGTATGGTGGAACAATGTTCTATTCCCCATCACTGTATTCTGCCTTTTTAGCTCGGCTTCTTTAGACGCGAGATAGGATCCTCCATTCTGTTCTACATCACTGCAACTCCCTTGCTGTCTGGTGTCACTCAATAAACGGAAAGGTCCTTCACGATCCTCCATGTTCCCGCGATCCCGTCCGTGATCACTGGACGTATGGCGAGACCTTTCGCGACTCTCTATATTCTCGTGACTCCAATGTCGCACGTTTTCTCTCGGGGCATGGTGAGTGCACCTGAAACTGTCTCGGTACTCCTGCGTCTTTCGTTCTCCCTCACTAAGGATGACGCGAGGCACTCCGCCACATCCTGTGCTCTTTTCCTCACACATTTGTCTACTGCTACTGATGGTATGGTAAGTATCTCCCTTGCTTCCTTGACTCCCTCCTTCCCACTCCGGGCTGCTTTCGCCAGCTCCGCAGTGAGAGAGGATCCTGTTATCCTGATCTCTCCATTCTGTTTCTGTTTCTAACTTTTTATTCTGAGTCTCTTCAGCAGCATCCCATTCTTTCAAATACTCCCTTAATTCCTTAAAGGTTTTCGGTTTCGGTCCCCTCAAATCCATCTGTCCTCTTTGACCCCCTTGTTCTATCCAGGGACCCGTTGCTGAATCCAATGGGGTACTCCGACTCCTTGGTCCTAGCAACTGCCTTTGGGAATTGATCGTATTATTCCTACTCTCCATCTCTGCCCTTTCCCTGTCCCATCGTGCCTGTTCCTCCTGCTGGGCTCCCTCTGGGTTGTAGATTGACACTATAGGACCTATGGTAACAGGTACTTGTAGAGCATCTGGCAATTGATACAACCTTACATGCTGCGTTTCTGGTACCTTCTGGACCACAAATCTTCCCACTACTCTCTGTACAGGACTTGCTTGAGGTACTTCCTCACCTTTCTTGGGATCCCACTCTGTTACTGGGAGCGATTTATATCCCCCCCATCTAGCCCCATCCTCTTGCTGTAGTACGGGACTTTTCGGCTTCTCTGTTGTATGGAGGTGGTCTGTCTAATAATAGTTTATCTATCAGATCCTCATCTGACTCGCTATCCTCATCTTCTTCTAGAGGTTTCTTTTCTCCCGTAGTCTCTATCATTGTGAACAGTTTGTCTGCTTCTATCTTCTGCACCCTCCACTTTTTAGCTTCATCATCCCATTTAGCATCCTGCACTGCTTTTACCGATCGTCTCACTCTTTCTTGGCGCCTGTTCAAGCTCTTTTCGTGTGCCGTTCTAAACCATGCACTAAGTGCTTCGAACTGTGTTGGCCTCGGTAGAGGTCTCGTTGCTAACATTACCGCTTTCAGTTGGTTCAATACTTCTAGCTTAAACGTCCCGAATCTCGGGAACGTCAGTTCCTTATTCCCTTCTGTTAGCTTATTCCACTCGGAGATCCATAGTATGGAGTGTAACCCTACATTCACTGCCATATGATAAGCTGGTGTGCCTTCTGGTGGAGCTTCTTCTCCTGCATACAAGTTTCCTCTATCTCTCTTAAAGATCGCCCTTAAACGTTTAAAACACTTCATTTTCAAGAACCTACGATTTTTTAATTCTCTTCCTTATTTACTTCCCGATGACAACCAACCAATCCCTACGCGGCTCTCGCTGATCAGCCTATCCCAGCGCGACTCTATGCTGACCGACCAATCTCAGCGCGGCTCTACACTGACGTCACTCGTCCCCTCTGCAGCAGTTCCCCTTTCTCAACTCGTCTCACGGTCTTGCATGCGTTTTCATTCATACGCCGAAAAATGACTACTTCCGTCCAAGCGATCACTTTTCTTGACTGTACGTCCACAGTCTAACTGTAATTGTCACCTCAACTGACGAGACGTCTTTCCTCTCACGTTCAGACGCTCGCCTTAACTGATAGGTTACTTACACACAGTAAACGTCCGACCAGCGTCCGTTACTCATACACTCACTCTGTCACTCCCCCTATCATCGGTCCTTCGGGCGATCAATGGTACCTCATGACCCCCTTTCAATGGTAGACAATTACTCTGGGTGTTCGATACACCCGAACCACTTAAGCCCTTCCTTGGATCTTAAGATTTTATCCGGTTGCGCGCGCTCACAACCTTCCCTCAATCACACTACAGGCATTCAACTCCGCTTGACATTACAACACAGGTACAACACAAAACACCGCAATCTGGCAATGCATGACCCTTATACTCACTCTCGATCGACTCTGCTGCTTTTCTCTCGCACCGTCAGCACCTTCTTCGGCAGGGATTCTTCTTCTGGTCGTCGATGACTAGGGACCTTGGGGTAATCTAGACCTGACCTAGGTTGTCTTCCTCAAGAAGAAAACCATCTTTCTCTGCTACCAACTGCGGGGAATGAGATTTTAATATCTTTTCTGATTACTTAGATATCTATCTCATTCATCTATTTGGATCGATTATTTTCTGTCATTGAGTAAAAGACAAACCCCGCATAGATCAAATCAACCCCATAGACTGACACAACTCTGAAGAACCACTTACAACTGATGAAGTTTTAAGATTTTATATAAATCAGAGTTAATTGGATATACAATCCTCTCAGGATAACATTCAACAAGTATACAATCAATATCAATTCCAGAATTTACAGATTAAAAGCATAAACACAAAGTGGTTCCGTTGCGTCATCTACAAAAAGAGAATAAACAAGTTCATTCTGTCCCTACTCTATGCTAGGTGACATCCCTACTTCGCAAGTTCTTTACCTAAAAAAGGTGACAGCAGTTTGACTTCCAAAGAAGTTCAAACTCTCTTAGCCTCTAATGTTAATTTATATCGAGAAACAGTACCCTCTCTGCCTACCCATCCGCTCTCTAAGGGTCCTCGGCCTACTGCTCTCTTGCGCTCTGCTCTTCTCTCTCTGATGGCATCTGCTCAAGTCATCTGCGCATCCTTCTCCCCGGGGTGCTGTCCCTAAATACACAATCACAGTATGGATGGAACGCCCCGTGACGCCCACCACGTATACATTTACACATACTCTCATTCTTGTGTTTTTCCATTACTTCAACTCTTCGCGTCGTCCGTTAAGTTGACCTTGCTTCTCAGGCACCATCTTCATCTTCGTGTTGGTGACTTCATTGACATTCCAATTGACACTTTCAGAGCAAAGTCTATCACCTCAACAGAACTCCAGTCTTTACGATTATTTTCGTAACCTCATTTGGTCCTGTGAACGGTCATTTCTAAACAAGACCCAAATTCCAAGCGTCTCTTATCTCATTTAGGCCATAAACTTCGTCCAGCATTGTCACCTTAAATCTAGCAAGACCTTTGACTCTTGTCTCGCACGTTCAGATCAAGGCTATCCCCTGTTCCTGTGAGGCCACTAAATTATATGCAGTGGACTACACTCTTGCGAACCCTTGGTCAGTTAGGTTAAAACCACATATGACCATACTTTCTAAAACTCCTTCGTCTACACAGTATAACCTTTAACACACATTTCTATAATCGTATTAGCAAATCAGTTGATTATAAGTGAATACATTCTACATAAAATACAACGTTTATACTCTCGTTTCTTACACAGTGCTATATAATCTATATGTTTCTCCATCTTACATTGGCACCGCTTTCTCCTTCTAATGATTACATACGTATATTCAGTTTAGCACGTTTAAGCATTTCTTATTAAGCATTTACACATTTCTATATTAGCCCAACTTATGTATATACGGTCTTTCTAATGCATTTCTAAAGTGAATACAAATACATTTCCTATTACTTAAGTTACATCGGCTAACTTTACGCTACATGTTTTAATTCATGTTACAACTTCTACGTTTATGCGATATGCTTGTAAATATGGTTCAGATATACTTTTTATTCAAATTGCGCTCTCTCATAGACGTGGCATCTTCGTTTACAAGTAAGGGTCTCCTCAAGAGGGCCCGGTGCCGAGTTCTTTGCCCATGCGCACCTCTCGGTGAGCTTCCGGTGCGTCTTCAGCTGATCGCCGGACCACCCGTGGAATCGGAATCAAGTGGCACTTTGGGTTCGGCCAGCGGGGGTTATTTTACCCTCTGCAGTTCAATGATGCGGCCCCTGGATCAAGGCATGCCGGCGCCGCTTGCCTTCTGGAGCGAGTTCCTCTGTTTGAAGGGCGCCTTTCACAACTCTTTCTTTTCTTGCAGCTACAGATTAAGTGCAGAATGTCTCCTGTTCCCGAGTCACACAAGCTGCAAGAACTTTGGGTCAGCGCCCCCTGACAGGGTGGGGGGTTCTGGGTACATGAGATACATTTCATTTTTAGTGATTTGGGGTAACCCTGATTGAAATATGTTTGAGGTTCAAGCTTTTTGTAATTGTTTTTTTTTTTAAACTTTATCATTTTCCAAAGAATAGGACAGGGATGATTCTTACGTTGCATAGCACTTAAACAATGTCAGAGAAGGAGATCGAGCACATATAACACCTGGTGTAGAACATTGTGATGGTAGGCGCTAAAAAGTCAAATCAATATATCATTGGAATTACAATTGCAGCTTATAATGCTACATGGAGGGATGACAAAGACCAAGGCATTCGAACAAAGGCCTATACGATCACATTGATAAGATCCCACGCATAAGTCTACCAGACAATTGGTGGGGTCCAGGGAACAGCGGAAAGGACCATCAACAAATGAAATAAAAATATATAATTATAAACATTCCCAACACCTCAGCCCACTCCCTCCGGGACAATGTGGCTCTTCAACTGAGACTGTTGATCAGCAGTGATCCTAGCAATGTATGAGCGGTATGGCCCCCAAATATCAATTGGACGGGACGGACTAGGGACTTGTGTTGAATATTCAACACTATTAACATTGCGACAAGCCATACTCCTGAGCCAGGACCTCAATCTCGGAGGCCGCCTATCACACCAGAGTAACGCAACCTCCCACTTTGCCAGCAGGAGTCCAAGTGCAACCAATTTTCAGACAGATCGTGGGAAGTTGGAAACGCATCCCAGCAGCGCTATTTCTGGGGTGGGGATGAGATCCAAACATATCGCTGAGAGTATGGTGCACCTGAAACCAAAAGTCATGCAAAAGGGAACAGGTCCAAGAGAGGTGGGCGAAGTCAGCATAGGGGCCCTTGCATTTAGGGCATTGGTGGGGACGGCTATACTCTATTTTGTGCGAGAGTGCTGGGGTGTGGTAAAGCCGGCGGAAGAATTTAAAATGGATGAGTTTGCGTCGACTGTTTAGGGACACTTCCTTCGTAGCCCTACAGCACTGTGCCCATTGATCGTCAGACATGGGTTTTCCCAAATCACCCTCCCATGCAGTGCGCACCCTGGTATCCAGAGTGAGAAGTGAGGTATTGCACAATCTATATAATTAAGAAACAATGTGCGTTCCTGTTTGGTGTTGGATGATGAGTGTGAGCGGGGGGGCAGCCTTGGGAGCGAGCAGAAATGTAGGAAACACAGCCCTCATCAAGGAACGTATTTGTTATTTTTAGCCTGTCTTCTTTCTACCTCTGGGGATTTCATGGTCACTCACATGATGTCACCACTAGAACCTTGGGTGACATCATGGAGTGTTTGTGGCTTAGCCTGGTGACAACTGGCAGTTGGAACCAGGCAGGCTGAGTGGCAAGCTAGTCACTCCTGGTGGGTCTTCTTTGTAACTTGATTAACATCTTGAAGACTTGAATAAAGTAACCTACATGATACCAGGCTCCAGCTTCTATTTACAACAGTATTCTAGTCAATACAAAGGAGTCAATGAATGTGCGGTCAGAGAAACGTTGGTCCTCAGTCATAGAAAAAAAGCATGTCCCTCAGGGAAGAGGTCGCCAATGGTGCTAAGGTGGAATCTGGCTAATGTGTGCTGGACTACTGTTTCCCCGGTGATTGGGAGCCAAGAAGCGTTGGGCAAGTGAAGGGCCGGAGAATACAATTGGTCCAGGCCAAGAAGCCTGCGCACTCTATCCCAGGCCCAACAAGTATATCCTGCAGATCCCGTGGGAAACCCCTAGGAAGAACAGTGGAAAGCAGTCCGGTCAGAACCAAATCCGCTTCAGGTTTCAAATACAAGATACGGGAATCAGGGTGAAACCAAGAATATGCATGAGCATTGTGCATCTAAAAAATAAAGATAAAAATCAGGAACACCAAAGCCGCCCCTTTCATATGGGAGGGTTAAAACCCGCCAGGATACACGTGGATTTTTGTCACCCCAAACCAATCGCAATAGCAAGGAGCGCAGTTGGGAAAAAAAATCTTGGTGAGAGGAATCGGAAAGTTATTAAAAAGCGAGGAAGCACCACCACTTTAATTATGGCAATACTCCCGGCCATAGAGAGAGGGAGGCGAATTCACTGTTCAATCCGACTCTCCAACAAATCCAACAAGATCAAGAAATACATTCCTTCTCGCAATCTCCGGTCATCTTGCCAATGTCTTCTGAGCACTACAAGATTCAAACGAATCAAACACGGCGGGCTGCGCTTCATGACGTTGGCTCCCCAACTTTGGAACTCGCTCCAACTCTCTCTTTTCGACTCACTGATAATCATCTCCTATTTAGGAAACCGCTTAAAACATGGCTATTCACGTCCGCCTACCTCAACTAACTCACCCTTTCTGTAGCGCCCTGCCCTCTAGCGCCAAGAAACCTACCCGGTGTACGCTGCGCTTTTATAAATCATTTATAACATAACATACTACCATAATTTAGTCTAATGATGGCCACAGTGTCCAAATGGATATGAACCCCTAGATATTTACCTGAGTCGTGACACCATTCAAGAGGGAAGGAGCAATTCCACACCGCAGTGCTCGGGGTGAGCAGAAAAATGACTGACTTGTGCCAATTAATGCGGAGACCAGAAAATGTACCGAATCGAATTATTTCCAAAATAAGAGGTTCCAAGTATATGTGAGGCATTCTGACATATAAAATTGTGTCATCCGCATACAGAGATATCAAAAGAGGACCAGTATGGAACTGGAGCCCCCGGTGCAGGTGTTTTTCTTGAAAATGGCAGACCAAAGCGTCCATTGCCAAAATGAAGAGGAGCGGGGACAAGGGGCATCCCTGACGTGTGCCGCATGACAAGGAAAACTTCTCAGTTATGGTGCCATTGAGGTGCAATCTGGCCGTAGGTGCAGTGTACAATAAGCCTACTGAAGAGACGAAACAGTCCGACATACCCATGCGTCTCATAATGGATAGAAAAAAGGGCCACTCCAAGGAGTCAAACGCTTTCTCAGCGTCTAGAAGGATTAGGGCGGCCGGTGTGGAGGGGTCTATTTGATGCAAAACAGAGAACAGGGTCCTCAGGTTCAGAGAAGTGGGACAAATCCAGACTGTGCTGGGGAGATGATAGACTCCATCAACAATGAGAGCCAGATGGCGATGACCTTAGCCAAGATCTTGTAGTCGAGATTTAATAATGAAAGTGGTCTGTATGAGCTGCATAGCGTGGCATCCCTGCCTGGCTTGAGAAGGAGAATTATGACCGCCTCTCTAAATGTGGGAGGCATACAACCCATCTCAAGCGCCTCAGCATATACCTCCACTAATCGCGGGACTAAAACCTCTTTATAGGCCTTGTAGAAATCGGAAAAGAAGCCGTCAAGGCCTGGTGCCGATGAACCCCTTAACGCCTCAATGGCTTCAACTATGCTGTCCAGAGTGATGGGAGTAGCTAAAAATTCTTGCATGTATTTGTCTAGATAAACCATGGGGATTTGGTTTAGGTAGTCCCCCCGGTCTCCATGGTCTCCCGTTAGTGTGAATGTATAGAGGTTTTTGTAATAGGCCAAAAAGGTGCTGCAGATTTCAGGCGTGGAACGAAGCACATCATTCTGTGGACCCACAATCTCTGTGATGTAAGACGCATGATAAGGGGGGCGAAGCAGCCGTGCCAATAGTTTACCGGGTCTGTCTCCCTCCCCGTACTGCCGTGCCGCGCACTGCCTGGACAGAAACCTCAAGTCTCTATCCGTCTCCTCCCTGAACTCTGTCAGTAACGACAGGCGTCTGGCTTCTTTGTCACCTGATGGGTTCTGTAAGAACTCCTTATCCAATGCAGCTATGTCTCCCTCAACGCTTGACAGTGGGGAGCGGATTTTTCTCAAAGCCCCAACATGCTTGGCAATACAGACACCATGAATAGTTGCCTTGAACTCTTCCCAAAGAACTACCCAAGACTCCACAGACCCAGTGTTAAGATCAAAATATTCCTCAATGGCTTGCCAAACTTCTTCAGGGAAAACAGGGTTAGTCAGTGCCCTCCCGGGAAATCGCCACTGCCTCTCATATCCACCCAATCTGGGGATCTTCAGTTTAAGGACTATGGGAGAGTGGTCTGATTGCGTGCGTGGGAGAGTGAGAAGGTTCTCGACCCAACCAGCGACCCCAGGGGAAAGGAGCAAATAATCAATTCTGGTCCAGGTGTCGTGAAACCCAGAGTAGTGTGTATAATCAGGAAGCTGTGGGTGGAGCCGTGCCTCAATGTCAATTAGAAAGAGATGTGTGCATATATCGAGGAGGACCTGACGGGATCTGGCCTTAGCATCAGGGGAGGAGGATGTACTGTCTCTAGCTGGATTCAACAATAAATTAAAGTCCCCTCACACAATCAATAGACCAGAATCGATCGTGAGAAGCTGTACCTGTAAATCTTGGAAAAAAGAAGGAGTATCAATATTGGGACCATAGATCCCTACCAATGTGACCGTGTATCCCATAAGTGTACCCGTGACGATCAGGAACTGACCCTCTTTGTCCGCAATACTGGTGGATAAAGCAAATGGTACAAGTTTATGTAGAATTATGGCCACCCCTCTTGAATAACTGCTGTAATGAGAAAACAACCGATGGGCACCCCAGCTTTTGGCGACTGGAGTGGAAGCAGAGGGGGTCAAATGTGTTTCCTGCAAAAAAAATATATAAATCTTGTGTCGAGTAATATAACTGAAAACCTGTTTACGCTTTTTAGTATTGTTCAGTCACCGAACGTTCCGGGACATTAATGAAAGCCCGGAAGGCCCGAGCTGAAGGCCTAACCTGGCCATACGGCAAACATTATCAAAAAAAGTTTGGATTGTGTGCTACTCCATCTCAGCTCGAAGATGTGATAAACGACGCAACAATCTTATATGTGAAGAATCAAAACAAACCCCACCTAACCTCTTAATAACCCCAAAGAGGCAAACCCATTGCAATCTAATAGCAGAACATAAAAATATACATGACAATGACCAATTGAGAAGGCAATAGCCAGTTTCAAAAAATCCCTCTGAAAACAAGAGAATAAAGGCATCCGCCATGAGGGGCAGCAAACCATCGCCGGCCAGGCAAATCCGTATGTAAAGACATGAATAAACCAAAAATGTACATAATCATGAAACACCAAAAATAAAGTGACAAAAGGATATGCAATATTGAGTCTTCAACCAGTCCCAGGGTTCGTGAAGAGATCCACGCTGTGTTGTGAATCACCATGAATCGGAGAAAGTTAACCAGAAGCAGAAGCCACACTCGACCCCTGTTTTTTATAGTTCTGGCAAAACTCTTGTGCCTCTGTAAGGGAGTCAAAGATGCGGAACCTGCGGGCAACCTCAACTTTTAGGCGCGCTGGATATAGCATACCATACTTAAGGCCCAGGTTCCGGAGGGTAGCCTTGACTCCATTGTACTTGCGCCGTGCCTCCTGAACCATAAAGGTGAAGTCAGGAAAAAGAGACAAGGTGCTGCCCTGCCACTTAATCTCACCCGTCTCGCAAGCCGCTCGCAGGGCAGCGTCGCGGTCACGAAAATTCATGAGCCTAGCAATGATGGGGCGAGGAGGCAGGCCAGGACGGGGACCCAAAGATCTATGGACTCGCTCCACTACAAACCCCTGCGTGAACACCTCACTGCCAAACAGGTCAATGAGCAATTTCTCCACGAAAATATCCATTCGTCCAGTCGACGTCGTCTCCGCCACGCCAAGGATGCGGATGTTGATGTGACGGCTACGCGCCTCAAGGTCCTCATTCTTGATGGCTACTTCTTTGAGGATTTTTTTGGCTCGTTCAAAGCCGTTTCAGTGATTTCAATGCAATATCTTCAATGTCCGAGACTCCGGACTCCACTACATCCAATCGTCGGTCATGAGCCTGGACCTTGGATACCATGTCCGCCAGTTTTTGTTCGAGACTGTCAAATCGGCTGTCCAACGATTTGAAGCCCGCCCTCATCTCACTCATCATGGCGGTGACCAGAGAGGTTGCGTCATCTCGTGCAGTAGACTCCGTAGCGGCCGTGGAGGAGCTCGGCGGGGCATCAGTGGTGACGAGGGACCCCTTATCAAAGCTGAGCTTACGCTGGTTGGGATATTTTTTCCCCCTGTTGTAAGTTGAGGTGTGTGTGGAGGGCAGCGGCAAGGCAGCGGCGTAGCAGAAATGGACGACACCAGATCCGAAGGAGGGGTCAAGTACCAGCGTGGGAGCGCTCACTACCACTTTCGGATGAGCGGCATAGGCAGCGGCCATCGTACAATGGGCAGTGTATTATTGTGAGGGTGCCAGTGGAAGGGCAGGTGAGATCAGCATCCATACACCTGGCCCATCTTGTAATCGATCATGAAACGCCCATAACACAAAGTTCCAATGTCGGAGTCCAAGTGGCAGCAGCAAAAAAAAAATAGCAGGTGGCCCTGTGATAAACGGCCCGCAACGCCAGTATGGCTCCGCAGTGAGGGGCAACAGGCTCGCCTCAGCACGACCCCAGGATGTTCCTCGAAGCCCCCCTAGGACTGAGCCGCTCTCAAATGGTGGCTACTGGCTTGGCAAGTGCAGGTAGAACAGAGCCCTGGTGCATGGTCAAGGGATTGCAGGGTCCCGCAGCCCATTCACAGCAGGAGGGCAGCTGTAGACCACTGCGTCTGGGGAAGAGGCAGTGAGAAGCGGGTGGGGCACCAACACCTGCAGCGCCCGAAACTGCCACCACGCACCCCAGCGGCCCACAGAGCGCCCAGTCCCGACCCAACGGGCAGAACCGCTATGCAAGGCCCCGGTCCGGGACCGCGCCGAAGGCCCAATAGCCGCAAGCGTGTCCCCGGAGCCTGGAGCAGCACGGCCCCAACCAGTGAGGGAAAGGGGAGAGAGGGAGGGCCGTGATCGGGCGCAGAACGCAGCAGGGTTGCGACAGAAGCAGGACTCACCGGCCGGGCGCAGTCAGGGATTCCACAGGAGAGGGTGGGGGGGCCCTCACTCCCCTCCACCGTTTTAGTCTTTCACGCTGCCCCAAATCGTCGCGCGGGCGTCAGAAGGTGAAAAACCGGGCCAGCAGTCAGATGGCTGTATGTTGCAGGCGTAATGGTGAGCAATTACATTGCTAATTTGTTTATCTGGAGCCCAGCCGAGGCTCGAGTCAGAGGCAGCCATCTTGGTTGCCTCATGCTTTTTGTAATGGTTCACAGTCATCCAGGCCTGAGATCTGGCTGAGAAGGTAACCTTGTCCTCTACCAGTGAGAGTTGTTTTACGGACTTCCAAACTAGTTTCTTGAAAGTTGAGGGATGGAGCTGTGTATTCAAAAGTTCGGAGAGCCTAAGAGTTCCAGAGATTTCTGCAGGTAGATTCTTGCTAGGGAGGTATCCCTTTGCTGGAGTGCTTGCTATAAGAGTTGGTTTAAGGTATTTGGAGTGGAGGATCTGATCTTGTCCCAGCAGATGATGTAAGCGCCATGCCTGGACAGAGATTGTTTTAGTAGGCCAAACTACAGGCTTTCTTGAGCTGGCGAGGTGTAGTTTGGGAGACTAAACCTAGTTCTGTACGCTTTGACTAGGGTGCTGTCCAGTAGTTTGGTGCCTTTGCCCCGCTGCCGTAGGTTATCGTGGGCAATAGTTTGGCCTGTACTACCTTTAGGAAGGGACTTAGTGTGGACCCCATCAGTTTAAATGCAATATTTTCATTGTTATTGCTATAACCACCACTTTCCTTCGGGTTTCTTCTTTCTGAGAGGCAAAAGACCCTTCCTTATCGATGATGACTCCTAGGTACTTGTAGTCGGTTGTTGGTTCTATTTGTATTCCACCCAGATGCCATCTCCTCTGCCGATTTCTTTTGTTGTTGGTAGTCTTTGTCCTTGTTTTTCTGAAGTTGATTTTTAGGTTGTTCTCCATGGCGTAATTCTGCAGTTCATTGAGAAGGTGGTGCATGTACCTGGATATAACGGAGCAGGACTACATCATCAACATACATGAGATTGGTCAGTATTTTGCTTCCGAGCCTGGGCGCATGTGAGTTGCAGATCTTGAGTGCTTGCGGGAGGCAGCTGTGAATAGGTTGAATAGGGTGGGTGCGAGCAAACAGCCCTGCTTCAAGCTTTTGGTTGTGGGAACTCTTAGAGAGAGGTGAGATCCCCCTTCCTGTTTCACCTTGGCCCAGGTATCTGTCTGGAGAAGTGACAAGATGTTTAGGACAGCTTGTGAAATTCCCCAACATGCCAGCTTTCCCCACAGTCTTTCCCTCTTAACGTTATCAAAGGCAGCACTGAAGTCGATGAAGCATAGGTGTTGTGGAAGTTTGGAAGTCTTGGCTGCGTCCATAAGTAAAGAAATTGCAAGGATATTTGTTGTTGTACCTGATGTTTTGCAGAAATTAGTCTGATTTAAAGGTATTATCTTGTTTGTATCTGCCCAGGCTGTCAGGTCCTCTAGTTCGGTGGCCGCAACGTTTTTTGCCTCATTGTCGATCAGTGCCACTAAGTGGTAATTGCCCGGCAGGGCATTGTCGCCATCTTGTAGATTGGTACAATCGTTGAGTCTTTCCATGACTCTGGTATTCTATTTAATAATCTGACTTCAGAGAAAAGGGGTTGCGCACCCAAACCAAGAGACCACGCCCACAACCTGGGCTTCATCCTGGACTCCTCCCTCTCCATGACCAGACAAGTCAACGCCGTCTCCTCATCGTGCTTCAACATCCTGCGCATGCTACGCAAGATCTTCCGGTGGATCCACACCGAGACCAGGAAGACGGTCACCCAGGCCCTCGTCACCAGCCGACTGGACTACGGCAACTTTCTCTACGCCGGAACCACTGCCAAACTCCAGAAGAGACTCCAGCGGATCCAGAACGCCTCAGCAAGACTCATCCTCGACATCCCCCGACACAGCCACATCTCCGGACACCTGAGAGACCTGCACTGGCTCCCGGTCAACAAGAGAATCACCTTCCGTCTCCTCACCCACACACACAAAGCCCTACACAACCAAGGACCAAGATACCTCAACGACCGCCTCAACTTCTACACTCCCACCCGCCAGCTTCGATCGACCAGCCACGCCCTCGCCACCGTACCCCCGCATCCGAAGAGCCACCACAGGAGGAAGGTCCTTCTCCTACCTGGCCGCCAAGACTTGGAACTCCCTCCGGACCCAACTCCGCCGGACCCAAGACCACCTCGCCTTCAGGAAGCAGCTCAAGACCTGGCTGTTCGAGCAGTAGCGGACCACCCTTCCCCAAGCGCCTTGAGACCCTACGGGTGAGTAGTGCGCTATATAAATGCATTGATTGATTGATTGATTGATTGAGAGCAAAATAAACCAAAAACATAACACCATTACATATAAATTAAAGTATTAAAAGAACGTAGTAGAGGGAGGAGGTGGGGGGTGAGGAGCGGGGGGAGGGGTGCGGTTCCTATCTCCCGAGGCATTGGTGATACTGGGAGGTGGGTGCAGCCTGATGATGCGCGATGGGTTCCGTGGCCGTTAAGGACTCGCAAGTACTGGGGGCATGTCAGTTTGTGGATCTCGTCCGCCAAGTACGCTATGCGCGGTTGCCACAAAAGGTAGCAGCGTGACCAGACTAGCAGGCAAGGCCGCACTCAAGAGGTAATAATCAGTCTTGAAATAGGATACAAAAGGACTTGACCAACAGCATTTCCTCTCTAGGTCAGCTGCCTATTGGAGGCATGATGGAATACTGGCAAGAGTTAACCACATCAGAAGGGTCTTGGATATTGTCAAACATGGTCATAGTCTGGAATATCTGCAGGAACCTCCTTCCCTGCCACCAAAGCTAGAAAGACACAAACACTTAAGAGTTGCAGCAGGAAGTGCTAAAGCTGATAAAAAAGCCACAGAGGAACCACCATTAGAAGAAAGGAACATGAGCTTATACTCACGATTCTTTCTCAAATTAATAATTCCGGAAATTGGTAACTCATAATGGGTTTGAGGAATCTGAACAAATTCATAAGAAAACAAAGTTTTGCATGATTATATTACAGGAAATTCTACCATTCCTCAAGAAAGGCGATCTTTTATTATCCATAGATCTAGAGGACGCCTACTTCAACATCCTAATTCAGGTGAGTCTCAGAAGACACCTTTGATTTATGGTAGCTGGCTGCCCTTATTAATTTAAACCTCTTCAATTCAGACTGCAAATCTTTACTTAATACATTGGCCAATTACTGCATTCATAAGAAGGTATAGTCTATCATACCTGGAAAACTGGCTCATAAGAACGGAGAACCTACAGAAAACATAGTTAATGACCTGCTTGACAATGAAAGCCCTTTCAAAAGCAAGCCTTGCCATCAATAGATATCTGACATGTGAAGAGATATTTCAAGGTGCAAGAATGGCATCCAGGTGGATGCTTTTTCCATCCTGAAAGAGCGGAATCAAATTAAATGGCCAGACTACATTTCTACATTCTGTTAACCTGCAAGAGTGCACCAGGCGATACTGGGAACAATGTTGTTTTACATTCAGTAGATAACCTCTCTGTCTGCGAATGTGAATAATAGAAGAACAATTAAGCGAGCAGTGGCAACAAATTTATGGAGGATAGAACGACACAGTATGAATAATTCTGCCCGGGAAGCAGGCTCTTCAGTGGTGGATAAGGAAAGTAAACATTTTCAAAGGACAACCACTGCAGCCAGTAATGCAGGTGCATCCCAGACACGATGGGAATCTCATTTACAAATATGCACGATAATGGCCTATGGTAAAAAAAAAAAAATAGACTCCATTTTGTCTAAATATACTGGAGTTGAGAGAAGTCAGGTTGGTGCTATACGCCTTTCTTACGGTACACAAGACTCTCGTTTCATGGTGAGAACAGACAATACTAGCACTATGGGCCAGATCTATCAAGAATTGCAAATTTTACCGTTTCGCTATTACAGAATCGCAAAATGCAACGTATGTAGGATTTGCATTTTTTTTTGCGAATCCTTAATATGAACAAATGTTACTTACCTGTAAACAAGTGGTTCTCCAGTATGGGTGTCTTTCATAGATTGACATGCTTGAATAAAGTCCCACGGTAAATAAAATAGCAATTATATTATATATATATATATATATAACAACATAAAACCTGAAATATGTACTAGAAAAAGGCATAAACAGCCTACCCATATTTCTACATAGGAATGCATGGGAAAAGGAAAAAAACGTATGCAGTCTATCCTTGTCATTATGTTGGTCCAAACTGCAGCCAATCAGGCGTCACCAACCCTCTAGAACCTTCTCCTCAGAGCTCAGCACCTCAGATTTCCATAGCACAAGACTAACCAAAGAGTCTATGAGGAGAAGAGAGCCTCTGAGGGGAGGAGGGAGGGTCGCATGTGAATCTATGAAAGACACCAATACTGGAGAACCACCTGTTTACAGGTAAGTAACATTTGTTCTTCTCCAGTATTAGAGTGTCTTTCATAGATTCACATGCTTGAATATAGAATAGATAGCAGTCAGCACCAAGCAAAAGTTTCCATCGTTACAAAGCATATGAGAAGACTAAAAAGCATATGTATGGGATATATATATATATATATATATATATATATATATATATATATATATATATATATATACCAACAGTCAATAAATACTTGGAAACCAATAGGAGGAGGGTAGAACAGAGCTCACCTTATTGAAAAAGATTACGAAGCACAGCTTGTCCTACTGCGGCATCCGCTTCATTCTTTGGCACCCAGGCAATAGTGTTTCGTAAACGTGTGCCTGCTGGTCCACGTGGTTGCTCTGCAAATTTGATGCAACGGGACACCAGCAAATAAGGCCATTGAGGACGCCATCGATCTGGTAGAGTGGGCTCCAAGACTGCAGAGGCTTACCAGCCCTCTGATGGCAGAAAGCAATGGCCGAAGACACCCAACGTGCTATAGTAGGTTTGGTAACTGGACGCCTCTTTTGAAAACGTCCATAAGCCACGAAGAGCTGATCAGATTTGCGAAACGGAGCAGTTCTGTTGATATAGAACTTCAAGCACTGCTTAATGTCTAAGGAGTGCAAGCGCTGTTCCACAGGAGACTGTGGGTTTGCAAAGAAAGTCTTCAGAAGAACAGGTTCATTGATGTGGAAATCTGAAGGTACCTTAGGTAAAAAGGTAGGGTTGGTGCGAAGCACCACACAATCCGGTTGAAACTGCAGAAACGGAGGATTAATCGTGAATGCATGAATGTCACTCACGCGACGTGAAGACGTCAATGCAAGGAGTAGAGCCACTTTCCAGGTGAGATACTTTAAGTCAGCTCTATGTATGGGTTCGAATGGTGACTTCATTAGTTGTGCCAAAACAATATTAAGGCGCCAAGCAGGAGGAGGGCGCCGAATAGGTGGAAATTTACGGAATAGTCCCTTGGAAAACTCACGTATGATTCTAGAAGAGCAGAGGGAGGTGGAGCCATCTTGGCAGAAGCGTGAAATTGCCGCCAGAAAAACCCTTAAAGTGGCTTGAGACAGTCCGGACTGAGCTAATTGCAAGAAGAAAGGGAGGAGCTGTGCAGGCGTTGCACGAATGGGATGAACATCAGCAGCAGCACACTAATGGCAGAACCTTTTCCATTTCAACTTGTAGGTCTTTACAGTTGAAGGAGCTCTGGCCTGAGCAAGGACTTCTCAGCAATCTTGTGGAATGTCTAGATGGGCAAATTCACAGTGTTCAGGTTCCAGGCTGATAAACTCAGAGAAGAGGGGTCCGGATGGTAAATGAGACCCCTGTCCATGGTGAGCAGATCCATCCGAAGATGTAGAAGGATGGGCTCGCATTGGGACAGCAGAAGCAACTCCGAGAACCATGCTTGACAAGGCCACCTGGGAGCTATCAGAAGGATGTGGCAGGGTTCTCTCCGCATCTTCCAGAGCACCCGAGGCACTAGAGGGATCGGAGGAAAGGCGTAAGCAAACAGATTGGACCAGTTCATCAAAAGGGCATTGCCCTGAGACCCTCTGTGGGGAAGCCAACTTGCGTAAGATGGGCATTTTCGGGTCTCTGGTGTTGCGAAGAGATCCAGCGCCGGGTGCTCCCATCGCCACAGTGTTGGTTGGTGCAGCTCCCACTCGTGGGTCGATGACCGGGACCTGCTGAGGGAATCCGCCAGGAGGTTGTATATTCCTGGGAGATGAACTGCGGTGATTGTGATTTGGTGGGTGAGCGCCCAGTCCCAAATTGACTGTTCTAGTCGAGACAGCACTGGAGATTTTGTTCCGCCCTGCTTGTTTATGTAATGCATGCAGGTTGTGTTGTCCGTTTGTATCAGGACTGACTCTCCTCGAAGCACGGGCTGAAACGACTTGAGCGCTAGAAATATAGCCATGAGCTCCAACCTGTTGAAGTACCAGGCTTTCTGTGGCAAAGTCCATCTTCCTTTTACGGAGAGGTCTTGGAGGTGCGCTCCCCATCCCTCCAGAGAGGCATCCGTCGTGAGTGTGAGATCTGGAGTGACGGATAGGAATGATGTCCCTGCTGCAAGGTGCACTGGCTGTGCCCACCATCGGAGCGCCCTTTTCATGCGAGTCGTGACACAAACCAGGTCACTGAAAGAACCGGTGATTTGACGCCACTGTCCGTCTAATTCTTCTTGAATGGAACGTGTCCGTAATCTGCAATGTGGAATGAGTGCGATGCATGATGACGCCATTCCCAGAAATGACTTCAGAAGTCGGACTGAAACGTACTGCCTTGACAGCAGAAGTGATACTAGACGCAGAATCCGTTGTTGACGTTCCAGGGACACAAATGCTTTTGCCTAAGTTGTATCCAATGTGGCTCCTAGAAAATCCTTGGAAGGAGCTGGACACAATTGGGATTTCTCCAGATTGAGAGACAGGCCCAAGGAACGAAACACCCTCTGGCAAAGGGATGTATGCTGAATCAGCTGTGTGCGAGACTGCGACTTCAGGAGGCAATCGTTGAGATACGGAAATATCTGGACACCTCGGAGACGTAAATAGGCCATTACAGGCGCCAACATCTTTGTAAAGACTCGTGGGGCGGAACAAAGGCCGAATGGCAAGACCTTGAACTGGAAATGTTTCTGCCCCACCCGAAAACGTAGAAACTTCTGATGACGCTGGAGTATTGGGACATGGAAGTAAGCATCTCGGAGGTCGATAGTTGCCATGAAATTTCCGACTAAGAGCAAACGCAAGATCTCTGTAAGCGTTAGCATGCAAAATGATCGACTCTTGAGATACTTGTTGAGCGCTCTCAAGTCCAATATTGGGCGCCAATCCCTGTTCTTTACGATAAGGAAAAAACCTTGGCAGCACCTCTACTGCACCCTTCTGAATCAGAAGATGAACTTGATGGAAAAGTTCCTCGATGTGAGGGGGTGGCTGTCCGGAAGGTGGAGTTGGAAGAGGGATGGTGACGAATTCCAACGCATGGCCCTTGTCTACGATGTCTAGAACCCAACGGTCCGAGGTGATGGAGGACCATTGAGAACCAAACAGGGAGATTTGACCTCCAATCTGTTGGGTTAAAGGCAAGTCATTGTCGTTTATTAGAGGATCCCCTATAAGAGGATTTTCCTCTATGGGCTTTGGCCGGCTGTTGGCGAGAAGACTTGTCGGTTATTGGAGTAACGCTAGTTGTTTTGATTATAGGAGCGGTATTGATTGCTTCCTCCTCGAAAATTAGAGTTGGTGCCTCGTCCTCGAGCACCCCGAAAGGGCTGCTTTTTAAATTGCATGGTTTCCAAGGCACCGGCCGTGTCCGTGTCCTTTTTAATGGACTGTAGTGCCTCATCAATGTGTGCCCCAAAGAGTGATTCGCCATCATATGGCATATTCAGAATCTTTGTTTGAACTTCCTGACAGAAGGAGGTGGAGCGCAACCATCCTTGTCTTCGTAAGACAGCTGCTCCCGCAAGCTGTCGGGAACCAGTGCAGGCTACATCTACTGCACAATCAATCAGTTCTTCTGACGTTCTTTCGCCTTCCTGGAGAAGTTGTAACGCCTCATTCTTGGAAGCATCCGGAAGCATAGCCACATAAGCGGTCATGTCTGCCCAAATCTGGCGGTCGTATCGACCCAAAATGCCCATCGCATTAGCCGCCCTCACTGTGGTGGAAGACATCGTGGAGAACTTGTCGCCTATAGCGTCAAGGTGACGGCCCTCACGGTCTGGTGGCGCTGTGATATTGGATGCAGGATTCTGGGATCCCCGCTGGGCTGCCTGTGTAACAACCGAATCTGGCTTCGGCTGGCAAATGAGGCATGCTGGGGTTCCTACAGGCACCTTATACTTCTTTTCCAATCTTGGCAATTGGGCTGGCAAGGAATTTGGTGTTTTCATCAATTTTTCTCCTTCAGCCCAGATGAAATCAATAATTGGAACAGTATGAATCTGTTTGAATGGCTGACTTTTAAAATCGTAGAGGAAACAATCCTCCTCTCTTTGGACTCGTGGCAGCTTAAAACGTTGAGCCGCTCTGTTCATTAGCTGATTGAAACTTGCAATATCTACTGGAGGAGAATCCCCTTGCGGCACTTGAGATGGGGACGGTGTTTGAGCCGGATAGTCATCCCACTCCGCCATATTATCATCAGCATCCACATCCGTAACCTCCCCATCTTCTCGATCAGGTGGGTTCTCCTCATCATCATCCAGATGCACCGTTGCGTGTACTTGAATGGATGTATGTCTCTGAGTAACTGCAGGTGGTTGAGGCACGAAAGGAGCAGCTGACGGCTCCGCTGTAGGTGCTAAGACGGAAGGAACAGTAGACACCTGTGGCGATGGAGGGAAACGTCTGTTATAGTCATCTAACATATTCTGTAGGTTAGAGATGAGCGACAAAGGTAACGTCGCAGTTGGAATTTGAACAGGCATTTCCTCATCTTGGCCATATTGCTATTCCTCATCATTGCTGAACTCTTGACATTTTATAATTAAATCAGATGGACTTTGAGCGTCAGTGAAGGACTCATGCACATCCACTTCAGACTCCTGGTCTGATTCCGTAGCAAACAAAGGTGAGGGAGGCAGTGTATCACCAGGAAGTGCAAGGTGGCCACTTGGTACCTTATGACCCTTGTGAGGAGTGTCATCCTTTGCGGAACCGGTGGAAGACAGAGGCAGCAAAGGCAGAGAGGCAAATGTAGATAGCATCGTAGTTGGAAATGTCTTTTCCACAGTTGGAGACTCCATCGCCGACGGCAACGATCCTGCCGATGGTGCCGCCGTCATCGACGAAGGTTTCTTGGTCTTTGTCGTCGAAAACGTCGTCGACGGTGACATCGTCGACGAGGCAGCCGTCGACGGTGATGTCGTCGACGGCAATGGTGTCGTCGACGGAACCTTCGTCGATGTAGCCGTCGACGGGACCTTCGTCGACGGCAATGGCTTCTTCTTCGTCGACTGGGCCGTGGTCGACGGAACACTCGTCAACGGAATACTCGTCGAAGGTGTCCACGAAGCTAGCACCTTTACACCTTTCGTAGATGATGATCTAACTGTTGACGGAAGTTTCTTCGTCGACGACGACGAAATTGGAATGACTGACGACACTTTGAACTGAGGATCACCTTCATTGTCGACGTAAAAGCTGTAGATGACCCAGTAGCAAGCGTCGTCATGACCATTGTCGTCAATGTACCAGAGACATCCAATCTCGTCGACGGAACTGCAGTCGACACGGTCGTTCACGAAGCAACAGTTTTCCTCACAGAAAAACCTGTGGAAATCGCAGCAGTAGCCTGAGAGCCAGGTCTCGTGGGCCCAGAAGTAGTAGGAAGAGGTGAAGACACCGCCGGGGCCAAAGAAAGAGACATTTTCTTCTTTTTTATAAACGGAGAAGGCAACTCCTGCACACTACTACTTTTTGAGGCTGCTTGGGAATGGCCTGACATGATGCTTTCAGCATCAGAAAGTACATGCTCCTTGTCTTTTAGTCTCGGAAGCCAGAGGAGTAAATGGCCTTCCCTATCGTTTTAAGTCGTTGTGGAGAAAGTTCTACAGAACTTACAATTTCCTACTTCATGGTCCGGGTAAAGACAGTAAATACACTTACTGTGTGGATCCTTTGAATAAAGTCTTAGCTTTCCACATGAAGAACAAGCTCTGAAGAGGGATTTCTTACTTGAAGACATGTTGAAAACCAGGCAAAAAGCAGAAGAGTAGAGAAAACTGAGCAGAGCTCAGGGAGACTCCCTCACTCACGACGTGCGGTAGAAAATCTGAGGTGCTGAGCTCTGAGGAGAAGGTTCTAGAGGGTTGCTGATGCCTGATTGGCTTAAGTTTGGACCAACATAATGTCAAGGATAGACTGCATATGGTTTTTTCCTTTTAGAAATGTGGGTAGGCTGTTTATGCCTTTTTCTAGTACATATTTCAGGTTTTATGTTGTTACATATATATATATATATATATATATATTTTTCTCTCCCCAAATGCCGGTAAACAAGAACGGCTGTCACAGGGCGGTCCCGCCAGGCCACCGGCAGGCACGAAATGTGTATCCCAAGATTTTCTCCACGTTTCAAGAAGAAATGCAGGACACCCAGAGCTTTTGTGAAGGTATTTTATTCACAGCAGACGGACAAGGTCTCACGACGCGTTTCACCACTTAAGGCTTGATCACGCTCAAGCCTTAAGTGGTGAAACGCGTCGTGAGACCTTGTCCGTCTGCTGTGAATAAAATACCTTCACAAAAGCTCTGGGTGTCCTGCATTTCTTCTTGAAACGTGGAGAAAATCTTGGGATACATATATATATATATATATATATATACATATATATATAGTATATAATTGCTATTTTATTTACTGTGGGACTCCCACTCCGACGACGGGGAATATTCAAGCATGAGAATCTATTAAAGACACCCTAATACTGGAGAATCTCTATTAGCGATTCACAAATTGCGATTCGCTATTAGGGAAGGCATTCCCATTCATTCCTACGGTGTAGTGGATGGCTTTGAGGTAATTGAATTTTTATGGTCAAGTATGTCCCCTAACGTGTACCCCAATGTCTCCATGTACGTGCTTAAAGTACATGTAACTTCCCTCCGCGGCCGAATCTGAAGACGCAAATGCATTTGCGTCCAACGTTAACATGTCCTCTACCAGATCCACTATGAATGGATCGATAATTCAGTCTCTAACCATGCCATGCCAACGTCTTTACATGGTGCACTTTTACGTTTTTCCTGGCTCTGCCGAGCTAGGCCCTGATTTCTGCCTTCGAATCGCTTCTGTCTCTGCCTCTGAAAGCTGCAGCTTGGAGATGCATCCCTGACCTCTGCCTTACTTCCTGCCAAGCGAAGCGGTGCCTGGCTCAGCCTGGCCTGCCTGCCAAAACAGTATTTTGCCTTCAAGTTATCAGTTCAGCCTCCTCGAAAACACATTCCAGTCTAGTGATATAGGTAAACATATTCCCGGCTGCAGAGCAAAGGGCCAAGCCTTCCTGTCTCCTTCATGTAATTCATTGCTCCCGTTACCATGGTAGGCCCATGGCCCCGCGCATTGCACTTAGACACGTATGCATTCAGTATAGAATAGCCTCTGCCCGAGAGACCTTTTACTTCAGATTAAACATCCTCCAAACACAACATATCAGACATGTTATAGGGACAGGTCGATCTGACATGCCCGACTTCTGTCTCCTCTACTAGTGCTAAAGTCAAGCCCCCAGCTTTTCCCTAGTTCCACGTCATTCACACGTCATACTAATTGCGCGCGCACCCATGTCAAAGGTTTCAGCTGACTCTGCAGAATCCTCTACGCACCCACCCACTTATGACACTTTCTGTGACGTTTCCAGCATACGCCTCCGTGTACGCCCTTGTACACGCCTTTTTGTTACGCACATGTGTTCTTATCATATTCTTTTCACTTGTCACGCCTACTGTATCCATCACCATTGTACAGTTTTACTATATATGTCATGTACTGTTAATAAATCGTTGACATCTTTTGCCATCATTTTGCCCCTCCTGAACCCTTGTATTGATGGATCTGATTTCCATGGCTCGAGCCATTTCTATTAAAGCCCGTATGACTCAGATACCACGGACTCTGCCTCTCATTTGATTGAGCTATTCTTTTACCTGTCATTAATTATACGGAAAAATTGCATGGTAATTATATTTACCACATAATTTGGCGCCCGAATAGGGACCCCTCCCCCACCCCACGCGCCGGCGATGCGTCGCAGGCCTTGCCCCCTACCACAGCCGTGACGGACTCCTATGCGCATCTGCAGGTTTTCCTGTATCTCCCTCAGGCCCACGGAGGAGACGGAGACTGCGGGACAGCATCCAGACGAGGCGGTGAGGAGTGCGGAGGATCCTGACCAGAGCCCAGCCGAGAGAGCAGTGTCCGAGGTGTCCAGAGGCCCACCTGTCCGAAGCGTCGAGGCGCATGCGTAGTGCGCAGCAGTAACCAGACGTCGTAGCAGTCCAGTCCAGTCGAGTTTCCGAGGCCTTCCGTTCCGTGCTTCCCGGTGAGTACCGTTGCTGGGGACGCATCTAGACGGGTGCATTAATTTGTGTCCGGTCAAGACAGGTTTGGGTACACAGATCCGGTCTGTACTGTTTTAGCAGTGCATCTGTACTGTTTAGCAGTGCATCTAGTAATTCAGTAATTCAGTGATTCAGTATCCTGGTCTTCTAGCATCGTCCCTCGAGGTTTCCAGTATTTTGTCTTAGAATGTACTAGACAGTATGTGTTCGAAAAGTTTTAATGTGTTTAATGTCGTGGTATGCATGATTGTTTGCATTTTATTATTGTGTTCATCGTGTTTGCGTCCAGGTAGAGGTAATCATGCCTCTGTTCTCGAAATTACGTCAGATAGGAACTAGGAAAGGGATACTCGAAGAAGCAGTTCCCGTCCCACCTAGGGACACTCCAGGACATTTCATGTACCATAAACATGGTTTAGATGCCATACTGTACTTAGACTTATGAGTGGATTACACAAAGGATTTGGAAGAGAAACAGAGATGGCCCGTTACAGGGACATGGGATGCCGAGTGCATCATGAGAGTAGAAGAAGCGTTGTGGAAAAAGAAAGCCAGACAATCACATAAAGATGCCATAGAATTGTGGCGTAAAGAATCGCATAGATGGACAGAGAAAGAATTCCGAAAAGCAGAAAAAAGTAGAGAAGAATCCGAAAAAGCTAGAGAAAAAGAATTACTAGAAGAAGGAGAACGAGTTAGAATAGAACAACAAGACAGACAGAGAAATGCCCTTATTACAGGACTGTATCCAGTTCTAGCCGAGGGCCTACCCAAGGCTACCCCGGAAATGCCAAGTGATCTGCCGCCACCATTGGTTCCGACTAAACTCCGTCACAAACAGACCGCAGCAGACATATTCCTTTCTTCCTATTTAGATGGCGTAGCTCCAGCATATACTAATGTACCCGTACCACCCGTTAACAATGCACAGCAGTCTGCTCCGACTGCTCAAGCCACGACCCCTCCACGTCACCAACTACCCGTGCATGTTGTCACTTCCCCTACTGCTGTGGCTACTACTACTGGCCCCCCTGCTACTGTTCCCCCTACTATTGGTCCTACTAATCCTTTTTCGACTACTGCAATCCAGAGCCCAACCCCATTACATATACCCGCTGTAGGAAGGTACATCCTGACTATGGTTGCCCCCAACTTTTTGCCCTGTGTTTTAGCTGGTTTTGGACATAGTCGACCTGGGACCCTGCCAATCAGGACCCCAGGCCTACTGCTCTCTCTTTAAAATGGATTCCATGTACCCTAGGTGCATTTCCAATTGGTACTGGGCCACCCTATCAGACCCTGTAACTGAGGCTGCAGCATGTATTATGCCACCCCTGGCTGGCCTCCTAAATTTGACACAACTGGCTGCATGACAGCTGGGGCAAAGTCGTGTAATCACCCTTTGCTGTAGGTGTAGTATACCTATACCTAACCCTAAAATGGACACACAGATTCCTATCAGTCACTCCTATGGCAGGCCTTGACAATCCTGAAGGCAGAGTGCTTGGAATTGTGTGAGATGGTGCTCTGGCATGAGCTGAGCCTGTCTGCAGCTTGCGGAACCAAGTCCTAATAGCTGTTCCATGATATCGCATACCATATACTCTTAAGTGCATTATAATCCTCGCGGTTAAATGCTAACTTTGGTACTGCTTTATCAAAACATGTCGAGTAAGGTGTCATACGAATTGGAATACTAACCCCTCGCCAATTCTGGCGACGGGGTTAGCATTCCACCCTTCTAGAGGGACACGACATGTATGTAACTGTGAACCCCGGTTAAAGTTAACTAAAGCCTCAGCTCCACAAAATGGATGCTGCCACCACAGACACGAGTCTGACCTCCTGCTGCTGGGAGTCCTTCCAGCGAGGGAGGCTTGGACAAAGGGTTTCCTGTATGGGGCGGTGCTAGCACCATCCCAGACATGGTTTTGTGTATCCTGGGTAGGCAGGGCTTTTCAGGAAGGTGACTGCTGAGTGGCACCCCGGTGCTCACTACGCATAGGCCAGTCAGAACCAGTTCCAGGGGCACACCAGCCCCTGGCCTGGGGAAGTCCGGCAGGGGAGAGGGGTGTAACCACCCCCCTCCTGGTCCCACCCATAGGCAGGACCTAGTCACCGGGTCAGCCCCCTTTTTTAGTATAAAGATAGGAGCGGGCCCCCTGTTCAAATTAGATCATCTTTGGAATCAAGACACGACTTTATTCAAAAGGACTTCAAGATTTCTTCATCAAGATTCTCCCTTGTGGCTAAGGAGTAGTCACCCTGCATCCGCAGGCACCATCCTAAGAACACTGCGGTCTGCTGCAAGTCCTTCATCACGAATCCGACGACCCAGCTCGACGAGACCCGGCTTCCCTGGCACCTCTGACCTCTACTCACCTCTACAGCAAAGCTGAGAACTGTGAGTGCGACAAGACCTCGAGGGACCGACGATCGCCAAGACTGCACGACTTCTTTGCAACAAGCCCACCGTGTGCTCCACTGGTGAGTGCTTTGGGGTCCGAGAAGCCCCAACCCTGAGCAGCTCCAGCACCGAAGATCAGCCCTCCAGCATCTCCACGATCTGCGTGGGGCCCTTCTGCTTTTGCGTGCTCACCGCGCTGTGTGGCTACTAGCCGGCTGGCTTGTGGCCTTCTACACGACGCCCGACGACATCACTGCTGCTGGTCTGGTTGCTCCAGACTGGCCCTTGCTTCCTTCTTCAAGAGAGGCACCCCGGACCCTCCTGGTCCACTCCAGACGCCATTTTAGGTCCACCGCGTGGGCTTGAATTTGCCAAGGCTTTGTTGCCCAATCCTGGGTCCAGCGACGCCGACAGCTTCAATCATCGTGGGACAGCTCGCTCCTCCTTCCTGGTCGCCGACAACGCCTCCTGGTCCGTGAGATCTGCGAGCACAGCGTCACCCACTCACCTAGTCGAGGTGGCTACCATCCGGTGCCCTCCTGGTGCCCACTGACTACTGGCTAGTAGTCTCGAACTTGGTCTCCTCTGCTTTCAGGTGTCATCTTCCATCGATCCAGGCTTGGATCCACCGAACTTTCTTCACTGGTCGCCTGCCAGCAACTTCTTTCTTCCAGGCTCCTGGTCCGTTTACGAGGATTCCCGACGTCCTTTGAGTCCTATGCAGCTGCAGCCCCTGGGCTAGGTAACTTCGGCATTTCGGTGCCCCAGCATAGCCTCACTATCCAAGGGTCAGAATCCACTTTCGTTTTCCTCCTACCAGGTCGGGTTCGCCCGAGAACACTAACTTTGCAAATTCTAGCTACCATAGACTTTGTCCCGCATCCCGCGTGAGAGTGCACACTCTGCACCCGAGTCCCCTGGGTCTCCTAGAAGTAATCTGAAGATTCTATAGTCAAGATCTAGCGATTCCAAAGCCTATTAGTACTGTACTTACCTGCTAGTAATTTCGCATTCCACTTTTCAAGTATATGGTTTTCCGTGCCCCTCGGGCATTTGTATATACTGTGCTAACTTAAGTATTTTTATAAGAGTTTTGTTTTGTGCTTAGTACCCTGTCCTCATAAAGAGTACAGGGCTGTTGTGATCTAAATAAATACACTGTTTATTTTCATAACACTTGTGTGGTGTCCTTTCACTTGGTATTCAAGGGGTATATGTGTGGTAAACAGCTGGCTTAACACGCCCTCTCGAGTCTTTAGCCTTAGACTGCTCGTATCCACGCTACTAGGATAGCTGGTCTATAAGGTTGACTTACAACCAATCATCAATAAGGGTTGCTGGACTGATACATAGTGTTCACTAGAATAGTGAGCACTGCATATCAGGCCACCTTCTCACACCCGCCATGACTTCAACTGCCACAACACAGTCAGGTTATGCCCACGCTTCCGTTTCAGGAGGTGCCGTAGGTGGCCTACCCCACACTCCGCCACAGTTACAACGAATGACAATCAGAGAATTAGCAACGCAGCGTACTCTGAAAGCGAGCACATCTGAAAAGCTTAAACAATTACTTACAGATTGTAGATATGATCCCGTACCTGGCAAGCAAGGGGACATGATGTTAGCATCGTTACGTCTACGACGTGTTACAGATTATTTGATGACATTACCAGAAATGGCAGACCATCTAGACAAAATATATCATTTTATTAGAACTGGGGAGGGACCAGAAAGTATTCGTGAGGCCATGGCATATCAGAAAGCTGAGACACAAGGGTTAATATTGCGATTTTTGATTAATTGTTTGATAAGGGAACAAGATCAGCCAGGTATTACTCAAGAAGAGATGGAGGTATTGACAAAATGGAGTCAGAATATTGCAGATTGTAAACATGACAAACAGAATTGTATAGATGCCATGTCCAGAAAGATCCGTAAAGAAATAGTGGCAATACATACCCGACGGAAAGCTGAAAGGACAGCCGAGTCAGACGAAAAAGATTCCTCAGAGGAGGAAGAACCAGAGAATCCAGTAGAGACTCAAAGTACAATAGCGTACGTAGGTATTGCGAAACTTCCTAAACAGTATTCTTCTGATAGACCTTTTGACAGACCGATACGTCCAGAAAATAAAAGACGTTTTCTTACTCCCATACCAGAAAAATGTTCTCTTGAACATTTATTCCAAGCCACTGATAAAATCCTGAAAGATAGAATAGGTTACAATGCGTGAACAATGCGTGAACAAGAACTAGCACGGTCCGCAGTACAGTGGGCTTATTCCAAGCCACTGATAAAATCCTGAAAGATAGAATAGGTTACAATGAACTTAGTACAATGCGTGAACAAGAACTAGCACGGTCCGCAGTACAGTGGGATGACAGCGTATATAAAGATGATTCAGTAGCGCAAACATTTCTGAGTCTTACTCCAACTGAACAACGTTTAGCTGGTATGTACATGATCCAGCATATCATTATGCTATATGAGAGTCAGCATTCTGATCCAGGTCCCCTATATAATATATTAGACGAATTACTCCTGAATAGATGGAGAGGCCTAGGTACTGATTTGATTAATGTGATTCTTGAACAACGTCATAAATACAGAACATTTTTGACTCCCCATTTTGTTCCTGTTCCACCCCCAGTAAGCCATCCTTTTCACGTAGACAGACAGAATCCTTTACGAGAAGTTCACCCCGTCCAGACCTCTCCAGGGGGTGTGCTTCAACACGTATTCGTATACACGCCCATAAGTAAAATGGAATTATTGGAAATGAAGAAAATAGTGCCTAGTCATGATAAAGATCCAGCAGGGTTTCACCGTGAATTAAAAGACATGTTACTCATGGGAGATTACACATATCCCGATATTATGAAAATGTTAAAAGTATTATTGCCTGCCGGTATTTACGAGAAACTCAAAGAATTAGAACTCTACTGGAAAGATGGACTTTACTGCCCTTAACTTTGATTGGCAGGGTCGAACTTATTAAAATGTCGATCCTTCCTTTGTTGGTTTTTCTTTTTTTAAATGTTCCACTAAAAATCAATTTGCGCTATTTTAGGGAAATTGACTCAATGGTCAGGGATTTTGTTTGGAATAAGAAAGTTGCAAGGGTGAAATTAAGCACACTACAGCTGGGAACTACACAAGGGGGCCTAGCGTTACCGAATATACGATCATACTACACGGCCGCAATTTTGGATCTTGCAGCTCGCTTACTGGCACCTAGTAGACAGCCTGACATGTTTTTTTATGAAAAAATGGTCGAAGAGGCAGGCTCGCAGGTTCCGATATTTTTAAAAACAGCAAAGTTACCAAAGAAGACCAGATATAAGACCATTAGAGATATAATAAAAAGATTACAGTCCGTTCTTAATCAGGAAGTGGGGGGTGGTTTGCGCTATTTGAGAATAGAGGAGTGCAAGAGCCTCGGTCTTCAAATCCACTCAAGTAAAATTCAAAAATGGATGGAGACAGGCTTTGGGGATTTGGGGGCCTTCTTTGTTTCAGGGAGGCTCATTACTTGGCAGGAGGTTCTGGCCAGGTCCGATAATAAACTAAAAACTGGGTTTTTGGAATTTTTTCAAATCATAAATTTTATACATAAATATAATGTGCCGGCAGGGGAAATGCCACTGGCTATTGCCCTATACAAAGTAAAATTAACAGGATTAGGGAATTGGTATAAATTCCTTAGGAAGGGGGAAGCTTCTCCTTTAGTCGACGGAATCCTGGCCAAAATATCCCTGGAAACCAACTGTTCCTTCTCGTGGCAGGAGTGGGAAAGGATCTCAGAAGTGGGTCGTAAGTCTCTCAGAGCGGCCAATTTTAAAAGAATGTCGTTCCTATCCTGTTGGCTGGCGTACCTCACTCCTAAAGCATTAAGCAAACGCTTTTTGGGAGTAGAAAACAAATGCTTTAGATGTCAGCTTCATGAGGGGGGTGATTGGTTGCACATTTTTTACACATGCCCAAAGCTGTTCGATTTTTGGTGTAAGATCTTTTCTTCAATCAGCAGGGCCATAAATAAAGTAATTGAACCCGAAGCCGAAATAGCCTTGTTTGGCATTTCAACAAAGAGAAGGGATTTGCTCAGTGCAGAAGTAACTTTCACTGCAATCTGCACTTTAGTCGCCCGTTCTCTAATCCTTCAAAACTGGAGGTCAGAGGAGGTACCATCTTATTTTAAATGGGTAAATAAAATGCGACGGACGAAAAGATTTGAAGAGGCGTATGCTAAAAGAGTAGGGTCCACGAGAAAATTTATGAATATTTGGAAATATTTTCCTATTTGTGCATCTACCACCACCTCATAGCATTTCACACGAGAATATACTAAGAACACACACGGTCTGAGGTATAGAAACGAATACTATTTACCCAAAAAAAAAAAAAAAAAAAATATATAGCACTTTAATAAAAAATTATACGGCACGATTGCACTTTAAAAAATTTTAGCACTTATGCACTTTAGCACTGGAGCACTTTAGCACTTTAGGTTAAAGGTTCAATTGGAGGAGAGTATTCAGTTTTTTGCACTAGCCGTGTGTCAATTATTGAAGCTGCTAAACTGTTTAAGTGTAACTGAAATTGAATGTTCTTGGTCCTTTGGTTTTAACTGTGTTTCTTCTCATGTGCTTGATTTTATTCTGATTTTATTCTGATGATGTGTATAATAATCCCTGCTGAAGTATGTTTGTTAAATAGGTACTTTTTTGTATTTCTTGCACTGACCTCTGCTCTGCTCAATAAAAAAAAAAAAAAAAAAAAAAAAAAAAAAAAAGAAAAAGAATGGGAGGTGGGAGATCAAAAGATTAATTGGACTGAATTAGAAAACGAAGAAACCGGACGAACCCCAGGTCTAGGTCTTGGGGACAAAACAAAAGCATTACCAGGATTATTAGTACAGGTTTTGCCAAGGTTGTTGACAACTAAAAAGGAAGACTGGGACTCAATCTCAGCCTGTAAACAGAAACAAGACGAAGACACTAGTGATTTTTATTCCAGATTCGAGAAATGTTTTATTATCAATAGTGGCCTGAAAACAAGTAGCGAGTCATACCCACACCTTTTTGTGACCAAATTAGTCGAGAATTCCTTACCCCAGGTTAAGAACCGTGTTTTGAAAGTTGAGAGTACATGGCAAGCAAATACGCCTTCCCAAATGTTACAAATGTTACAGTACCACCAGAACAGAATCAGGGAGGAACATGATCATGAACTGAGACGTATGAAAGACACGAAAATGAAAGTGTTAGTTGCTCAGTCAGTTCCAGCTGATGGTCAGAAAAGGGGTACGACCCAGTCCAATAATCCGACAGCTCCTGTTAAAGGGACATGCAACTATTGTAAACAGCCAGGTCACTATGTGATTGTGCAGTTCTGAAACACAATATAGCTACAGGTAAAACGAAAGAAAGACCGCGTCCACCTAGACAGGATCAGGTCCAACAACATATTCCGCAGAACGTGCAGACTCCACAACAGACCGTAGCGGTACCACAGCCCCAGCCCATTGCCGCAACACAACATGTCACACAGCAGATGTACCAGTATGTACAGTCCGATTACCCCGATTATCAGCAGTATACATGAAACAGCCTAGAGAGGGAGGTTGGCTTGCCTCTTATTGAGGTTCCTGTAGATCAAGAGGGTCCTTATGTACATAGTCAGGTATTAGGAAAGGATAGAAAGTTTTTGATTGATACAGGGGCAAGCAGAACTACCATTAGTCGACGAGGTTCCAGGGGCACCCCTCTCAGGCTCACAGAATGTTTCCCTTGGATTTTCAGGAAAGCCTATTGTAAATGAAGTATCGAAACCAGTTCCCCTTGCAGTTGGTCCATTATCCCGTACTACAGATTTGTTACTCACGAAATCATGTCCAGAGAACTTGCTTGGTATTAAAACGCTGAAAGCTCTAGGAGCTGTAATTTGTTGTTCTCCGGAAGGAGTGAGGCTGTTCATTCGTGATTTTAAGGGTCATTATGTGTTGAGAGATTTTGATCCCAGGTTACAGAATGTTCCTGCACATTTGTGGGCACAAGGCCCAACTGATGTAGGTTGTATGCACATTACACCATACTGTGTTACACTCAAGCCAGGAGTTGTACTACCCCGAATCCGACAATACAAGTTAACACCTGATGCTGTAGTGGCTTTACTGAAAATCATTGACGAGCTCATTGCACAAGGAGTGGTTGTAGAAACCGACTCAAATGTGTGTAATTCCCCTATCATTCCGATTCTTAAACGTACTGATCCAAATGCACCTCCAGTCTATCGGTTGGTGATCGATCTGCGAGAATTAAATAAATGTATTGTACCACAATACCTGGTGGTCCCAGACATTTCGTCATTGACAGCTATTGATTCAGAAGCAACGTTCTTTACTGTAATCGATCTCAAGAACGCCTTCTTTAGTGTCCCCATTGATCCGGAAAGCCAGTACCTTTTCGGATTCTGTTTAAATGGCCGTAGCTTCAAATTTGCACGCGCCCCTCAAGGATTCACAGAAAGCCCTAGCATCTACAGCCAAGCATTGAAACGACAACTTGACAGTATTCACATGCCTGCTAACACTGCCCTACTCCAGTACGTTGATGATCTATTGATCACCGCCCGAAGTGAACCAGAATGTGAACTTGCATCACTGACAGTCTTGTATTTTCTGGCGGACAAGGGACACAAGGTGTCTCCTTCGAAGCTGCAATTCTGTGCCCAGCAAGTGGTGTACCTTGGGCACTTGCTGACCAAGTGGGGTAGACAGCTAACACCTGATCGTATCCAGTTAATTGCACATCTTCCGCAACCCAAGACACAGAAGGAAGTGCGAGCCTTTATTGGACTCACTTCTTATTGCAGACAATGGATTCCCCAGTATGCATATCTAGCTAAGCCACTCATACAGTTGACAACACAAGAGGCAGCGTCTTCGACTGTTCTCCCTTGGACTCAGGAACATACACAAGCTTTTGACGAATTAAAGAAAGCCTTATGTCAAGCACCTGTTTTAGCAACACCATGTTACAGCAAACCTTTTACACTTTTTGTCACAGAACGCGATGGCACAGCGTTATCGGTTCTCACTCAGCTTCATGCAGACAAACACAGACCGTGTGCTTATTTTTCGAGTACATTGGATCCAGTAGCCCAGGCCTTGCCTGCGTGCTTAAAGTCAGTTGCAGCAACAGCTCTAGCAATAAGACAAAGTGATTCCATTGTATTGGGACATCAATTGACAGTACAGGTTCCACACTCTGTGGAAGTCCTCCTGAATAGAACACAGACTCAGCACTTGACTATAGCACGACTGACAGGTTATGAATTGACATTGTTTCAACCACACATAGAGATCAGACGCTGCAATACACTAAATCCTGCTACACTTTTACCGTCAAGCACAACAGATCCTACTCCACATGACTGTGTGGATGTCATTAATACAATCACGAAGCCCAGACAGGACTTGACAGATGTTGCATTACCCGATCCAGACCTGACGCTTTATGTGGATGGTTCATGTATGAGAACAAGTACAGGAGAGTTAGTGGCCGCATATGCAGTGACCACTGAAACTGAAGTCATAGAAACACATCGCATTGACACCCTGTCAGCTCAAGCAGCAGAGCTCATTGCTCTGACCCAAGCTTGTATACGAGCCAAGAACCTCAAAGTAAACATATACACAGATTCACGTTATGCATTTGGAGTCGTACATGACTTCGGTGTCCTTTGGCAAGAGAGAGGTTTCTTGACCTCTCACGGAGCCAAGATCCAGCATGGTCCCCTCATTCAAGCTCTGTTAGAAGCAATACATTTGCCTACAGCCATAGCCATCATGAAGTGCAAAGCACATACTAAAGTCACAGACACTATTTCCCAGGGTAACGACCTGGCAGATCGAACAGCGAAACATACAGCTCAGACTCATACCCATACGACTGATATGACAAAGACTGACGTAACTTCATTGACACATTGCATGACAGTTAGGGATCCCACACAAGATGTAATCGACATACAGACACATGCTACTCCAGACGAAATAAAGAAATGGACTGAACAAGGAGGGGTCCAGACAGAACAGGGATGGATGACGAAGGGAAAGACCACATAGTTTCTCCCCGACTCTATGGTTCAAGTTATCATCAACACAGCACACAGTCCAGCACATTTAGGAGAGAAAGCCATGTTAGACAGTTTACAGAACCTCTGGTTCAACAAGCATTTACGAGCAGCAGCAAAACAGAAAGTGCGTACCTGCATGATCTGTTGTCAGTTCAATCCAGGAAAAGGTATTCCCGTGGAACGAGGTGGATTTCATCCTCCCGACCATCCTTTTGAAGTTCTCCAGATGGATTATATCCAGATGGACAGATGCCGAGGATTCAAGTATGTCCTCGTAGTTGTATGTGCCCTATCCAGATGGACAGAAGCATATCCCGTCCCAGATTACACTGCCGTAACCACTGCCAAGCAGTTGGTTCGTGAATTTTTCCCACGGTACGGTTTGCCTCGTGTCGTATATTCAGATAACGGTCAGCCATTCTCGTCCGAGCTCATGAAGCAGGTTTCACTCCTGTTAGGCTATCAATGGAAATTTCACTGTGTTCGACATCCCGAGGCAGCTGGTCTCGTGGAGAGACACAATCAGACTCTGAAAACCCGTCTTGCTAAAGTCTGTGCAGAGAAAGGTGTAGATTGGATGGTAGCTTTACCAGTTGCCCTCTTTTATATGCGAATGGTAGCCCATTCTTGGACAGGGCTATCCCCGTATGAGGTGGTCTTTGGTAGGCCTCCTAATATGTGGGGGACGCCTATGCCCCGTAAAATTACAGATGTTGACAGTACTATGCTGACAGATTACCTTGCTTCCTTGATGTCTGCACTACTATCATGTCGTTCACAGGTCGCAGCAGCCTTCCCAGACAACACCGAGGTGAAACCGCACGAACTTGTTCCAGGTGATGTCGTCGTGGTCCGCAACTTTGACAGATCAAGCCCTCTGGAGACCCGCTGGAAGGAGCCAAAGATCGTTTTGATGACCACAAGGACTGCAGTGAAAGTCGAAGGAAGAAAAGGGTGGCTGCATTCGAGCCACGTAAAAAAGTTTTATGGACTTCCGCCAAAGACTGTTTCCCAGGACTGCCGCATTCCAGACACTGATACTAAACTCCCCCTGTTAGAGAAAACTCCGCAGCAGGAGTACAGATTAAAATTGAGGTCTAGTAAGTCAGACAGTTTAATTGTTTAAGTCCCCTCCTGGGTGAAGCGGTTAGACAGGTTCCTGACATGTATAAGATAGACTCCAATAGAGAGAGAGAGATAGACCGGAGATCAAGAAACGAAAATATTGTAAAAGTCTCCGAAGTCGTTGCATTCTGACGCTACTTATTATGTTTTTTCTGAGTCTTACGATTATCTGCATAAGTTGGATGTTACATATATACTTTCCTATTGCACATTCTTTTTCTAATGACACTGCAGAGCACACGTTTAGTGCTCTGCCTCCACATGAACTGTCTTATCGACTTGCGCTGCGCAACAATACATTCATCCGCATGTTACACCATTCTCACCAGATCAACAATGCTACTAATTGTTGGATATGTGGCCGACTCCCTCCCTATCAGAACTACAAGGGTGCTCTGCCCCTCTTTCCTTACCCGTTTACACATAATGGTTCCTGTGGTGCATGGTTTAGTTTAATATCCTCTTTAGACACTGAATCCAGAGTTTCCCAAGGCAATTGGATATGGGGAAACCTGAACACAGTTATGAACAAAGCATGTTTCCCAGACGAGGAAGGTCTTCCACAAATGACAGGGACCGATCTAGAAAATGAAGTGTACGGATTAGGTAATTTTATACTTAACCTCATGATTCTAAATGTTCAGTCCAAGACTAGTCCAGACTTGCCATCTATATCAGTTTCACCAGTAAAAGGTGTATTATGCGTCAGAAAGAATGGTTCAGTACATCTAGGACACAGTGACTGTACTACTGTGGTCGAATTCAGTGATGAAGGCAAGTCTACTTTCAAAGCTTCCCGACATTCCTATTTCATTTGTGGTCAGACAGCTTATATACGTTTACCTCTAGACTGGGATGGTACTTGTTTTATTGCATTCATATTGCCACCAGTTTTTTTTAGCCCCATCTGATTATCACAGGAATTCTCGCCTCACTCACGTTAGACAAAAGAGAGATCTCCCAATTGTCGATCAGACTGAAACTACATGGGAACAATATGTAGATTTCAATAAAGGATTCTTTCCTTATTTAGGCACTGTCTCAAACAGTAAACTGATACGCAAATTGACCAGAACCCTTGAAGCAGTAGTGAATGAGACTACTTCCGCTTTTGGGTAACTTAACAGAGGAGCAGTCTGCTATAAGACTTGTTGTTCTGTGGTAAATTTAAATTACCTATACTTAATTTATGCGGTAAAGTTCAATAAGAATAACTCAGTCAAAAAGAAGAGGCAAAATCCGTGATATTTGAGGTTTTAAAAGGGGTTTTATTCCTTAAAAAGGAATTGGTATTGGTTTGAACCAAGGTTGCTTCACCATTCCGTCACCACGAAGGTTCGGGAAGGGACAGACAGACAATACTTTATTGACAGTTAATCATATATATAGTCAATGCATTACAGTAAAGGCAGATGCAGAAGGCCTAACAGCTGAAAGGAGAGATAAGAGTACACATACGTAATGAAAAGGCGTTACAATAGGCCTGCAACGCACCTCCGGCGCGTGGGGTGGGGGAGGGGTACCTATTCGGGCGCCAATTATGTGGTAAATTTAAATTACCTATACTTAATTTATGCGGTAAAGTTCAATAAGAATAACTCAGTCAAAAAGAAGAGGCAAAATCCGTGATATTTGAGGTTTTAAAAGGGGTTTTATTCCTTAAAAAGGAATTGGTATTGGTTCGAACCAAGGTTGCTTCACCATTCCGTCACCACGAAGGTTCGGGAAGGGACAGACAGACAATACTTTATTGACAGTTAATCATATATATAGTCAATGCATTACAGTAAAGGCAGATGCAGAAGGCGTAACAGCTGAAAGGAGAGATAAGAGTACACATACGTTGTACTCTAAGATAGGGGACACAATTGATCATAAAATTCATATTTCCTCATTCCCTACCTTGTCCCCTACGGACCCTTCATGATATATCGATCCTCATGAATCGATCAATCTGTTCACGTAACATCATTTGCTCTTCTTTCTTCTTATGGCGTTTTGAATGAGAACTTGAATGTGGAATACATGATGTGGCACACAGGCCGCAAATCGCTGGCCCACATTGCAGACATAGGCAGCAACTGAATACTATGAGAAGGGCAATGCCTAGGAAGGATAGGACCTTCCATCCCCAGGCGGTCAACGTGGTCCAGAACCAACCGGACCAAGTCCAGGTGCCTGGATTCTGATGTATCAAACTTGCAATCTTATGAAGACGGGTTATAGCTTTGTATACTGATGGCGCGTTTTCTGGAATGAAAACACAGCAGCTCGATCCGATGACTCTACAGGCTCCGCCCCTATCGGCTAGGATGACGTCAAGGACAAGACGATTTTGAAGAACAACAACCCGCATCGCAGACTGTTCCTCTGTTAAGTTGCCTAGGGCAGAAGTAGTCTCATTCACTACTGCTTCGAGGGTTCTAGTTAATTTGCGTATCAGTTTACTATTAAAGACAGCACCTAAGTAGGGAAAGAAACCTTTATTGAAGTCTGTGTATTGCTCCCATGCCGTTTCAGTGTAATCGACAATCGGGAGATCTCTCCGGAGTCTATGGTTTACTAGATTGGTATTTCTATGATAATCAGGAGGGGCTAGGAAAACAGGTGGCAGAAGGAATGCAATGTAACAGGTACCATCCCAATCTAGAGGTAAGCGTATATATGCGGTATGACCACAAATGAAGTAGGAATGACGGGTAGCTCTAAATGTAGACTTGCCTTGATCACTGAATTCGACCACAGTAGTGCATTTACTATGACCTAAATGTATTGAACCATTCTTTCTAACGCATAATTCACCTGTGACTGGTAATACTGACATGGCAGGCAAGACTGGTGCAGCTTCAGATTCAACATTCAGAATCATGATGTTAATTGTAAAGTTACCTAATCCATATACTTCATTTTCTAGATCAGTACCTGTCCTTGTTGGAAGTCCCTCCTTGTTAGGGTAGCAGGCTTTAAGCAAAACTAAGTTCAGGTTTCCCCAAACCCCATTGTTGGTCAGATGGGAGTGATGTAACATACTAATGAATGTGTTGTTGTGCAGTGCAAGTCTGTAAGACAATTCATGCGGAGGTAATGCACTAAAAGAATGTTCGGCAGTGACGTTGAAAGCAGAATGTGCACGCTTGAAATTAGGGTAATAGATATGCAATAATATACTGGCAGCAATAATCAGAAGACTTAGAAAAAACATAATCAATAATGTCACTATACAGTGACTACGAAGTGATTTACAATATGCACGTTTCTTGAGCTGTCTCTGTCTATCTCTCTCTCTATCTCGGTCTAGGGGATACATGTCAGAAACTAATTTAACCGATTCACCTAGGGGAGGACTTAAACAATTAAACTGACTTGCTAGACCGTAGTTTCAGTCTATATTCCTCGGAAGCGGTTTTCTCAACCAGGGGGAGTTTTGAGTCAGTCTGTGGAGGAGGGCAGGGCTGAGAGTTCAGGTCAGAAGGAAGTCCATGAAACTTTTTAACGTGGCTCGAGTGCAGCCATCCTTTCCTGCCCTCAACTTTCACGGCGGTCCTCGTCGTCAGAAGAACCAATTTCGGTGTTTGCCAGCAGGGCTCCAGCGGGCTTCTTCGGTCGAAATTGCGCACAAAAACAAAATCCCCAGGGACCACTTCATGGGGCTTCACCTCGGTGTTGTCGGGAAAGGCTGCAGCTACCTGTGAACGACAAGATTGTAGTGCAGACATCAAGGAAGCAAGGTAATCTGTCAGCATAATACAGTCAACATCCGTTATTTTACGAGGTATAGGCGTCCCCCACATATTTGGTGGCCTACCGAAGACCACCTCATACGGGGATAGCCCTGTTCGAGAATGCGCTATCATCCTCATGTAGAAGAGCGCAACTGGCAAAGCTACTATCCAGTCAACGCCTTTCTCTCTGCAGATTTTTGAAAGTCGGATTTTCAGAGTCTGATTATGGCGCTCCACGAGACCTGCTGCCTCGGGATGCCGGACACAGTGGAATTTCCACTGATAGCCTAACAGGAGTGTAATGTGTTTTACAAGCTCGGATGAGAATGGCTGACCGTTATCTGAGTACACGATACGGGGCAAACCATACCGTGGGAAGAATTCACGAACCAGCTGCTTGGCAGTGGTCGGAGCAGTGTAATCTGGGACTGGATATGCTTCTGTCCATCGGGAAAGTGCACACACAACTACGAGGACATATTTGAATCCCCGACAACGTTCCATCTGGATATAATCCATCTGGAGGACTTCAAAAGGGTGATCGGGAGGCTGAAATCCACCTTGCTCTACAGGAATGCTTTTACCTGGGTTGAACTGACAACAAATCATGCAAGTACGCACTTTCTGTTTGGCTGCTGCTCGTAAGTTTTTATTGAACCATATGTTTTGAATACTGTCTAGCATAGCTTTTTCTCCTAGGTGTGCTGGACTATGTATCGTGTTAATGATGACTTGAACCATAGAGTCGGGGAGAAACCATGTAGATTTTCCCTTCGTCATCCATCCCTGATCTGTTTGGATCCCTCCTAGTTCAGTCCATTTCTTGATTTCATCTGGTGTAGCATGTGTCTGTATGTCAATTACGTCATGGGCGGGATCCCTGACTGTCATGCAGTGTGCCGTTGTCGGAACTATTGTCTTTGTCAAGTCAGTTGCATGATTTCGGTTCTGGGCAGTTTGCTTAGCTGTTCGGTCTGCCAGGTCGTTACCCTGGGAGATGGTGTCGGTGACTTTTGTATGTGCCTTACACTTCATGATAGATATCGCAGTAGGTAGATGTATTGCATCTAACAGAGCTTGAATGAGGGGACCGTGTTGGATGTTGGCACCGTGAGAAGTTAAGTAACCTCTCTCTCGCCAGAGGACTCCGAAGTCGTGAACGACTCCGAATGCATAACGTGAATCTGTGTATATGTTAACTTTCTTATTTTTGGCTTGAATACAGGCTTGTGTCAGAGCAATGAGCTCTGCTGCTTGAGCTGACAACGTGTCGATGCAATTGGTTTCAATAACTTCGGTGTCTGTCGTGACTGCGTAGGCGGCCACTAATTCACCTGTACTTGTTCTCATGCATGAACCATCCACATAAAGTGTCAGGCCTGGATCTGGTAATGGAACGTCTGTCAAGTCTTGTCTGGGTTTCGTCGTGATAGTAATGACTTCAATACAATCATGTGCCAATGGGTCTACTCCACTTAATGGCAACAGTGTAGCAGGATTTAATGTACTACAGCGTCTGATTTCTATGTGTGGCTGAAACAATGTCAATTCATAACCTGTCAGTCTTGCTATAGTCAAGTGTTGGGTCTGTGTACGGTTTAAAAGAACTTCCATAGAGTGTGGAACTTGCACTGTCAATTGATGTCCTAATACTATGGAATCGCTTTGTCTGATTGCTAAAGCTGTCGCTGCAACTGATTTTAAGCACGCAGGCAGAGCCTGGGCTACTGGATCCAATGTGCTAGAAAAGTAAGCACACGGTTTGTGTGAACCTGCTTGTTCCTGAGTGAGTACTGACAAGGCAGTACCTTCACGTTCTGTGACAAAAAGTGTAAAAGGCTTACTGTAACATGGTGTTGCTAAAACAGGTGCTTGACATAAGACTTTCTTTAAGTCTTCAAAAGCTTGTGTATGTTCCTGAGTCCAAGGGAGGACAGTCGATGTCGCTGCCTCCTGGGTTGTCAACTGAATGAGTGGTTTTGCTAGAAATGCATATTGGGGAATCCATTGTCTGCAGTACGAAGTGAGGCTTATAAAGGCCCGCACCTCCTTTTGTGTCTTGGGTGGTGACATGTTTACAATTAACTGGATGCGATCAGGTGTGAGCTGTCTCCCCCCTTTGGACAGCAAGTGACCAAGGTACACAACTTGCTGAACACAGAATTGCAGCTTCGAAGGGGACACCTTGTGCCCCTTGTCGGCCAGAAAATTTAAAACTGTCAGTGATGCTTTTTCACATTCGGGTTCGCTTCGGGCGGTGATCAGCAGATCATCGACATACTGAAGCAGGGCGGTGTTAACAGGCATGTGGATACTGTCGAGTTGTCTTTTCAGTGCTTGGCTATAGATGCTGGGGCTTTCTGTGAATCCTTGAGGTGCGCGTGCAAATTTGAAACTTCGTCCATTTAAACAGAATCCGAACAAGTATTGGCTTTCCGGATCGATTGGGACGCTGAAGAAGGCGTTCTTGAGGTCAATTACAGTAAAGAACGTTGCTTCTGAATCAATAGCTGTCAGTAATGAAGAGATGTCTGGAACCACGGGGTACTGTGGTACAATGCATTTATTCAATTCGCGCAGATCAATAACTAATCAATAAACTGGTGGTGCATTTGGATCAGTACGTTTAAGAACTGGAATGATAGGAGAATTAAATACATTGGAGTCGGTCTCCACGACCACTCCTTGTGCAATGAGCTCGTCAATGATTTGCAGTAAAGCCACTACAGCATCTGGAGGTAACTTGTATTGTCGGATTCGTGGTAATACCACTCCTGCTTTGAGTGTGACTCGATATGGTGTAATGTGCATACAACCTACATCAGTGGGGCCTTGTGCCCACAAATGTGCAGGGACATTCTGTAATCGGTGATCCATATCTCTCAATACATAGTGACCTTTAAAATCTCGCAAGAATAATCGTACTCCTTCCGGAGAACAGCATATTATAGCTCCTAGAGCTTTCAGTGTTTTAATACCTAACAAGTTTTCTGGGCATGATTTTGTAAGCAGTAAATCTGTAGTCCGTGTCAAAGGACCAACTGCAGGAGGAAGAGGTTGCGATACTTCGTTAATAATAGGCTTTCCTGAAAACCCAAGGGAAACATTCTGTGAGCCTGAGAGGGGTGCCCCTGGAACCTCATCGTGACTAATAGTTGTTCTGCTTGCCCCTGTATCAATTAGAAACTTTCTGTCTTTCCCTAATACTTGACTGTGTACATAAGGACCCTCTTGGTCTACAGGAACCTCAATAAGAAGCAAGCCAACCTCCCTCTCTAGGCTGTTTCATGTGTATCGCTGATAATCGGGGTAGTCATTTTGTGCATACTGGTACATCTGTTGTGTCGTGTTTTGTGTTGCGGCAATAGGCTGTGGCTGTGGTACTGCTACGGTCTGTTGTGAAGCTGGCATAGGCGGTATATGCTGTATATTCTGGGGTACTTGTTGTTGGGCCTGATCTTGTCTAGGTGGACGCGGTCTCTCCTTGGTTTTACCCGTGGAGATATTGTGTTTCAGAACTGCACAATCGTTTATATAATGACCTGGCTGTTTGCAATGGTTACATGTCCCTTTAACAGGAGCCGTCGAATTACTGGGCTGGGTCGCACCCTTTTTGTGACCGTCAGCTGGAACTGACTGAGCAACTAACATTTTCATTTTCGTGTCTTTCATACGTCTTTGTTCGTGTTCTTGTTCTTCTCTAATTCTATTCTGGTGGTACTGTAACATTTGCAACATTTGTGAAGGAGTATTAGCTTGCCAAGTGCTCTCGACTTTCAGTACTCTGTTCTTAACTTGGGGCAGGGAATTCTCGACTAATTTTGTTACAAAAAGATGTGGATATGATTCGCTATTTGCTTTCAGACCGCTGTTAATACCAAAACATTTTTCAAATCGGGAATAAAAATCACTAGTGTCTTCATCAGGTTTCTGTTTGCAGGCTGAGATTGCACCCCAGTCTTCCTTTTTCGTAGATAATAAACGTGGCAATACTTGTACTAACAGTCCTGGTAACGCTTTAACTTTGTCTCCAAGCCCTAGGCCTGGAATTCTGGTATTTTCTTCGTTTTCCAATGCAGCCCAATCAATCTTTGCGTTTCCCACTTCCCATTCTTTTTCTTTGAGTTTCTCGTAAATACCAGCAGGCAGTAATACTTTCAATATTTTTTATTTCACGGTGAAAACCTGCTGGATCTTTGTCATGGCTGGGTACTAATTTTTTCATTTCCAATAATTCTATTTTAGTTATGGGCGTGTACACAAACACGCGTCTAAGCGTATTATCATCATTCTTAACTGGGTGCACTTCTCGTAAGGGATTCTGTCTGTCTATGTAATACATTTTTCTTTCCATGGAGTGTGCTGAATCAGGCTGTGGGCACAGGAAGGCACTATATCTGTGCCGATGTTCAAGAATTACTTTAATTAGATCGGTACCTAGACCTCTCCATTTATTCATGAGTAGTTCTACTAATATATCAGGCAGGGGACCTGGATCGGAGTGTTGGCTTCTATACAATATGAGTAAGTGTTGTATCATGTACATACCAGCTAACCGCTGTTCGCTTGGTGACATATTCAAAAATGTGTGTGCCAACGCATCATCACTATATTTCTCAGGATTGTCAGCCCATTGTACTGCTGACCTAGCTAATTCTTGTTCGTCCATAGAATCGAGTACATGGTACCCCATTCGTTCTCGAAGTCTGTTGTCAGTGGCTTGGAATAAGTGTTCAGGCGTTCTCGGATTAGACATGGCTTCCTGAAAAATTCTTTTACTTTCTGGACGTACTGGACGCATTGAATTATTAAAGGATCTTCCTTTACCTACATAAGCTATCATTTCTTTACCTGGTAATTGTTTAGTTTAGTTTAAAGGAGTTTGTAGAGCGCTTGGTAACACCTCCCGGCATGTCCCCGCGCTATGGAGAGAGAATGCAGCAGCAGAGGGAAAAAAAAGAACCAATTCACACAGCAAAGAGGCAAGTTTTCAGCTTCTTCCTGAATACGATTTCATTACTCTCCAACCTGATATCTAGAGGCAGGAGGTTCCATTGCTTGGCAGCTAAGGTGCGGAATGATCTGCCTCCCATTTTAGCTTTTTTGGGGCAGGTAGTTTTGAGCAGACCCATTCCTTTGGATCTAAGAGATCTTTTAGGTTCATACACAGACACCAAATCAGACATATATGCCGGAGCTCTGTGATGAATTATTTTATGGCACCAGAGCATAGCTTTAAAAACAATCCTCTTACTGATCGGTAGCCAGTGGAGGGCTGCTAGAGAGGGACGTGAAGGAGCTCGGCGGGGAAGCCTTAGCACCAGGCGAGCTGCCGAATTTTGTAGAACCTGTAGCTTTTTTATGTTTTTCACTGATGTCCCCATGAGTAGTACATTGCCGTAATCAATACGGGACGTTATTAGTGCCTGCGTCATGTTACGCCTGGAGTTAATGGGTAACAGGTCAAGGGTGCGGTTGAGGGTTTTCATCACCCCAAAACATTTGCCAACAGTCTTCTTTACGTGGCTGTCAAAGGACAGTTTATTGTCCATCCATACACCTAAGTTCTTCGCCTCTCGTGCAGGCGAGGGCAGAGGACCCAGACAGCTGGGCCACCACTCTGTCGTCCATTTGACCTCATTGCCTCCCATAATGAGGACCTCTGTTTTTGTCCCATTAAGTTTCAAACAGTGTTCATTCATCCACATAGCCAGTTTGGACATGCAGGCGTTGAAGTTATCAGCTTCCTTAGAAGGGGCATGGGTCAGAGATATGAGGAGTTGCGTGTCGTCGGCGTAGGAGACAAGCTCTACGCCGAACGACTGCACCACTTCTGCCAGAGGGGCCATGTAGAGATTGAACAGGGTGGGACTCAGGGCAGAGCCCTTAGGAACCCCCTGTTCCAGCATCACCCTGTCAGAGAGGAAAGTCCCTCTTTGAACTTGGAAGGTCCTGTTAATCAAGAAAGATTTCAGCCACCCCAGTGCCTTGTTGGTAACTCCCGCTTTATTTAGACACTGTAGCAAGATGGAGTGTGCTACAGTGTCAAAAGCGGCACTGAGATCAAGCATGATGAGGGCCATTGTCTTTCCCTTATCTGCTCCCTCACGTAAGGTTTCAGTGGCCCTCAGGAGAGCTGTCTCCGTAGAGAAGCCAGTTCTAAAACCCGACTGAGATTTGTGGAAAACATTTTGGGTCTCAAGATGTTCCATAAGTTGACTGTTAGCGATTTTCTCTGCTAACTTGGCCACATAAGGTAGCAGGGATATGGGTCGTAGGTTGTCCATTATGTCCATGCTGATGTTTGATTTTTTCTTAATGGGTAATACTATTGCCTGTTTCCATTCCTCCGGAAGGCAGGAGGTAGTAAAGGAGGTGTGTAATAAGTGCCTGAAATGAGGTTCTAATACAGGAAAGGCTTCAGCTAAAATTTTCGGGGGTGCCGGGTCCCTAGGAGATCCCGATTTGATTTTGTTGCACATTTTGGACAGGATTTCATAAGAAGGAACTACAAAAGAGTTTAAACATACAGGTGTATTTACAAGTTTGTCATTTTCTATGAAGTCCGTGGCCGAATCTGTCTGGTTAGAGAAACTAGTATAGATTTTATGGATTTTGCCTGCAAAATACTGTGCAATATTATTGCACGCTTCCACAGAATCATTGTGAGCGGGGGAAGTCACGTCCACTATGGATATCTCTTTGTATATCAGAAACAGTTCCTTGGAGGAATTGCCTGCTTCCATAATCCGGGTGTGATAATGCTCTGCTTTGGCCAGACGAACTGATTTATAATATTCTCTCTGTGCTGTTTTATATTGTATTTTAATATCTGCACAGAGATTCTGGCGCCAAGCTCTCTCAAGTTTCTTACAAGCCGTTTTCATGGCCTGCAATTCTTGGCTAAACCAAGGAGCAGTTTTCTTAGGCCTCCTGGCATTGGACAGGGTGCGACTTGGGGCTGTGATGTCCAGGGCCTTGGTGACGATATTGTTTAAATTGTCATTAGCTGCCTCACAGTCGACCCCTTTGGGAGGGCCTTCGTCATGAACAATTTGCTTAAATGAATCAAGAGAGAAGTTCTTCCATTTTCTGCGTTTGTATCGCAGGGATTGATGACGAACAATCTCCGTTCTGTCAAGCTGGATTGTGATGGGAATAATATAATGGTCCGACCAAGGTATGGGTATAGGATCAGAGGTATGCACTCCCTGCCAGTTTCCAAAAACGGGGTCTAGTAAGTGTCCTAATTGATGAGAAGGTTCTTTATTTTTTAGATCAAGCTGAACAGATTGCAATTCCATTCGGATATCATCAGCGTTTTTATCTAAATGATCTTCGAAATGAGCATTGAGATCTCCTAGCACTAACAGTCTGGATTTCCTCAGTGCTAGATGAGTGACCGCTTCCATTAGGGTCGATGTGAACTCATATAGTGTACCTGGTGGTCGGTATATCAAAATGCCAGAGATCGAATGATTGGGGCCAGTGTTAATTGTGAAGGTGCCGGCTTCACTGTGATCAACCTGAGTGTGTACTAGGGAACAGACTAGAGGAGCTTTCGTGGCTATGGCGATGCCGCCTCCTCTGCCGTCCTTCCTGTCCAGTCTAGATAGGGAATAGCCGTTGGGCATGGCCTGGATAATATCCGGGTCCGAGTAATCATCTAGCCAGGTTTCAGTTAGGAAAAGGATATTAAGATTTTTGTGCTTGTCCTCCTGCCGCTTCTAATGTTTCCTCCTCCCCTGAGGAGTCAACTTTGTCTGAATCTATTTCTGGTTCTGGCTGTCTTCTTTCATGTATCTTTATTACTGCCTTTCTGATCCTTCGGTACATGTTTTCTATACAAGCCTGTTTATCATGATTCCCGTCTGCTATATTCTGACCCCATCTATGAAGTGCTTTTATTTCTTCCGGGTCTGCACCCGGCCTATCTATTTCTCTTATTAGGCAGTTTATAAAAAACCGTAATATCTTGCCTTGAGTATCAGCTTTTTGGTAAGCCATGGCCTCGCCAATACTTTCAGGGCCTACCCCTGTTTGAACAAAATGATATATTCTATCTAGATGATCGACCATTCCAGGTAGTGTCAATAAAAAGTTTGTAACTCGTCGCAATCGTATTGATGCGAGCATCATTCTGTCGTCATTCTTTTTTCCAGGTACTGGATCATATCTACAGTCTGCTAGACGTTCTTTATATATGTCAAAATCGGCTGATTGAGGTGTACGTTGCTGTGCTAGATCCCTATAAGTCCATCGATGTGCTTGTGGTGGTGTTTGAAAACCTGACGCGCCTCCTGAGGCGCCGGATCCGAAAGGATTCGTTGGGTGTAAAGTAGGTGCCGGAAGAGGTGGAAGAACGGGCGGAAGGGTTGGAACGGGAGGAGGAGTAGCTTGTCGCGGAGGTGGGGGTTGAGTATCTCGGGGTCGAGCGCCGCCAGTAGTATCTCGGGCCTTGCGGTGTGGTATTAACATATTCGGGGGCTACATCGTCTAGATAGGAAGAAAGGAAAATGTCTTTTGCGGTTTTATGATGCATTTTAGTCGGGAGCAATGGAGGTGGCAGATCTTTTGGTACTTCCGGGGTGGCCTTAGGTAAACCCTCGGCCAGTAGAGGATACATACCATTCATAAGGGTATTTCGTTGTCTATCTACTTGTTCTGTTTTTACTCGGATACCTTCCTCAACTAATACGTTTTCTCGGGCCTTGTCTGAATCCTCTCTACTTTTCTCTTCCTTTCTGAGTGCTTTTTCTGTACGTCTATGCGATTCTTTACGCCATAATTCAATGGCATCTTTCTGTGATTGTCTGGCTTTCTTTTTCCATAATGCTTCTTCTACTCTCACGATGCAATCTGCATCCCATGTCCCAGCAGCGGGCCATCTCTGATTCTCTGCTAGATCCTTGGTGTAGTCCACCCATAAATCAAGATATAAAACGGCGTCTAGGCCATGTTTGTGGTACATAAAGTACCCTGGAGTGTCCCTAGGTGGAATGGGAACGGCTTCCTCGAGTATCCCTTTTCTAGTTTTTATCTGTCTTAATTTGGAGAATAACGGCATTTTAAAAATCTGGCTACTTGATCCTTACTTAGATATGAACACAATAATCACAATAATGAAGATCGAACAATCACTCATACCACGACATTTTAAAAACACATTAAAACATTTTAAAAACGAAACAACAATAATTAGAATAAAACTAGCTACCTACATGATACTGGATGTACTGCTAAACAGTACAGATACACCGCTAAAACAGTGCAGACAGGATATACTGCTAAACAGTACAGATACACTGCTAAACAGTGCAGACCAGGTCTGTGTACCCAAACCCGTCTTGACCGGCACAAATTAATGCGCACGTCTAGCTGCGTCCCCAGCAATGGTACTCACCGGGAAGCACGGAACGGAAGGCCTCGGAAACTCTGGACTGGACCGGACTGGATTCGTGACGTAGACACTTCGGAACTTCGGAACCTGGTGGGCCTCTGTATACCTCGGATCTTGCTCTCTCAGCTAGGCTCTGGTCGGGATCCTCCGCACTCCTCACCGCCTCGTCTGGGTGTTGATCGCAGCCTCAGTCACCTCCGTTGGCCCGAGGGAGGTACAGGAAATCCTGCGGGTACGCGTAGTTGTCCATCCGGCTGTGGCAGGGGGCTAGGCCTGCAACGCACCTCCGGCGCGTGGGGTGGGGGAGGGGTACCTATTCGGGCGCCAATTATGTGGTAAATTTAAATTACCTATACTTAATTTATGCGGTAAAGTTCAATAAGAATAACTCAGTCAAAAAGAAGAGGCAAAATCCGTGATATTTGAGGTTTTAAAAGGGGTTTTATTCCTTAAAAAGGAATTGGTATTGGTTCGAACCAAGGTTGCTTCACCATTCCGTCACCACGAAGGTTCGGGAAGGGACAGACAGACAATACTTTATTGACAGTTAATCATATATATAGTCAATGCATTACAGTAAAGGCAGATGCAGAAGGCGTAACAGCTGAAAGGAGAGATAAGAGTACACATACGTAATGAAAAGGCGTTACAATAGGCGTGCATGAAGGCGTGTACTAGAAACGTCATTAAGAAGATGTCACAAGTGGGTGGATCCATAAGAGAATCCTGCAGTGTCAGCAGAAATATATGGCAGAGATGCGCGCGCAGGCAGCATGACGTGTGATTGACGTGTAACTGGAGGGTGAAGGGGACTTGACATTTAGCCCTACATGAGGAGACAGAAGTCTGGGATGTCAGATCAACCTAATCCCAAATCGTATCTAATATCTTATGTTTAAGGAACTGTATTATCTGAAAGGAAAGGTCTCTCGGGCAGAGGCTATTCTATACTGACTGCTAGTGCGTGTATAAGCGTCTACGTGTCTGCATGAGATGCGAGGGGGCATGGGCCTACCATGGTAACAGGAGCTATGAATTACTTGCACGGAGACAGTGAGGCCGGGCCCTTTGCTCTGCAGCTGGAAGGATGTTTACTTAAACTACTAGACAGGAATGTATTTTTCGAGGAGCGGAGCAGATAACTTGAAGGCTGAATACAGTCTTGGCAGGCAACAGGCTGAGCCAAGCACCGTTAGCCGCGCAGGGAGTAAGGCAGAGGTCACGGATACAGATGCAGGCCCAGGCTGAAACATTCAGAGGCAGAAGGCAGGAAAAGGCTCGATGGCAGAATTCAGGGCCTACTTGGCCAGAACTGAAAACGTGTAAAGTACACCACATAAAGACGTTGGCAAGGCATACTTAGGAACGGAATATTCGACCCATTCATGGTGGATCTGAAAGAGGACATGTTAACGTTGGACGCAAATGTATTTGCGTCTTCATAGCGAGAAGTGGAGGGAACATACATGTACTTGTAGCGCGTACACGGAGTCGTTGGGGTCTAAGATAGGGGACACAATTGATCATAAAATTCATATTTCCTCAGTTCTTCAGAACCGCCTTGTCCTTGACGTCATCTTGGCCGATAGGGGCGGAGCTTGTAGAGTCATCGGATCCAGTTGTTGCGTGTTTATTCCTAATAACGCACCATCAGTATACAAAGCTATAACCAGGCTTCACGAAATAGCCCATCAGATACACCAGAATCCAGGCACCTGGACTTGGTCCGGTTGGCTCTGGAGTGTAATAACAGCCTGGGGATGGAAGTTACTGTCATTCCTAGGAATCATACTGCTCATAGTATTCAGTTGTTGTCTATGCCTACAATGTGGGCCAGCGATTTGCGGCTTGTGTGCCACAGCCTGCGTTCCACATCCTAGTTCACGTTCCAGTTCCCGTATGAAAAAGGATGAGCAGATGATGTTATATGAACAGATAGATGGTCTCATGAAAATAGATATATCCTGAAGGGAACGTAGGGGACAAGGAGGGAATGAGGTAATTGAATTTTTATGGTCAAGTATGTCCCCTAACGTGTACCCCAACGTCTCCATGTACGTGCTTAAAGTACATGTAACTTCCCTCCGCGGCCGAATCTGAAGACGCAAATGCATTTGCGTCCAACGTTAACATGTCCTCTACCAGATCCACTATGAATGGATTGATAATTCAGTCTTTAACCATGCCATGCCAACATCTTTACATGGTGCACTTTTACGTTTTTCCTGGCTCTGCCGAGCTAGGCCCTGATTTCTGCCTTCGAATCGCTTCTGTCTCTGCCTCTGAAAGCTGCAGCTTGGAGATGCATCCCTGACCTCTGCCTTACTTCCTGCCAAGCGAAGCGGTGCCTGGCTCAGCCTGGCCTGCCTGCCAAAACAGTATTTTGCCTTCAAGTTATCAGTTCAGCCTCCTCGAAAACACATTCCAGTCTAGTGATATAGGTAAACATATTCCCGGCTGCAGAGCAAAGGGCCAAGCCTTCCTGTCTCCTTCATGTAATTCATTGCTCCCGTTACCATGGTAGGCCCATGGCCCCGCGCATTGCACTTAGACACGTATGCATTCAGTATAGAATAGCCTCTGCCTGAGAGACCTTTTACTTCAGATTAAACATCCTCCAAACACAAGATATCAGACATGTTATAGGGACAGGTCGATCTGACATGCCCGACTTCTGTCTCCTCTACTAGTGCTAAAGTCAAGCCCCCAGCTTTTCCCTAGTTCCACGTCACTCACACGTCATACTAATTGCGCGCGCACCCATGTCAAAGGTTTCAGCTGACTCTGCAGAATCCTCTACGCACCCACCCACTTGTGACACTTTCTGTGACGTTTCCAGCATACGCCTCCGTGTACGCCCTTGTACACGCCTTTTTGTTACGCACATGTGTTCTTATCATATTCTTTTCACTTGTCACGCCTACTGTATCCATCACCATTGTACAGTTTTACTATATATGTCATGTACTGTTAATAAATCGTTGACATCTTTTGCCATCATTTTGCCCCTCCTGAACCCTTGTATTGATGGATCTGATTTCCATGGCTCGAGCCATTTCTTTTAAAGCCCGTATGACTCAGATACCACGGACTCTGCCTCTCATTTGATTGAGCTATTCTTTTACCTGTCATTAATTATACGGAAAAATTGCAAGGTAATTATATTTACCACAGCTTGAGCAGACAATACTCGGACACATACAAGTGGGAGACAGACAACACGCAATTAAAGATAATATTTTAAAGATGGGGTAAGAGTGAGACATGTTTGCCTCAGATCAGAATGACAAATGTGAATTCTTTGCAAGCAGGTTGGTTTGCCCAGGTCCACAAGAAAGCACCTTCTCAATAGATTGGACAGGGAAATGTAAGCTCAATTTCTGCGAGTCCTGGCTTGGGCACGTCAGCACTAATATGTAGCTTTGTAGGAAATGTGTGGGGAAAAACTGTTCTGGTTCAACCAGATGTGAAACTGCTTTCAAAGAATAAAGCACAAATACTTCATCACAGCCATCAGTCCCTTCACTTAACAGCATGGTTCTTCAAGATGTATAGTTTAGCTGTCTGAAAATATTTGAAAGTGTAGACTAGTCTTGAAAGAAGCCAGAGCTCCTTCCACTATAGAGCCATGTATTCTGAAATGGAAACGCTTTGTAGCATGGGCAGAAAAATAAAAATAAAATCTGCTAGAGATTGCACCTCACCAGGTCTTACCTTACTGTTTGCTTTTAGTTCTGTCCAATTGTCTGCACTTGACTGCAATATGTAGGTTCTCTAAATAGTTTAACCATATACTCTGAAAGAGTTTTGAAAGAATTCATGAAGAGTGTATTCAAGCAATTTCTGCCTTCTCCATACTTGGCTCCAAAATGGGAACTAAACACCTTATTGGCAGTTTTTGTTCAGAATAATTTTATTGAGTTTCCAAAGAGTGACATAAAAAGACAATACATAAAAGCAAGAAATATCAATAAAACCCAATCAATTGATCAATACAAACAATAAACGAATGAAGTCGTTATTTAAACCGATTCATAAAGCACCCACTCAGCTGTTAGCCATAATTTCTCATACAAACTTCTATCAGCAGATTCCTCGCTTTTTGATTAGTGCCCATGTGTCAGACTGGATCCAGAAACTTTTCAGCTTGACCTTTGTGCATCATCAGGTGGTGCCATTTGGCTCCGTACTGTCATTGTTCGGCTGTGGCGTGCATAACCAATTTAGGTGCCACTCCTGCACCCTGCCGTCGGTTCCTATCTTTCGGGAGCTCTTCAAATCCCTGTCGTCTACCTCTGGTGCACCTTTTGGCCCTAAGGAGCAGATAGGCATCCCATCTGAAGTACCGCTAGTGGGTTACCACTGAACAGTTGAGTTCCCTCGCAGTCTGCCTTCAGGTCCTGTTTTCAACCTGCTTCTGGCACCCCTACCTATGCTGGCTCAGGGCACCTCAACAACTATGCTGACATCGAAGGAGGAGGTCCCGAAAGGTCTCTCCAACACAGTTGAAGCCTGTTGTCTTCTGTGGTTTGTTTTAAAGCTTCCCCAGAGATCAAGAGTCACCAGGTGGGGCCTCTGTAGATGTATCAGCATCATTATCACATCTGAAACTGGTGATGTCCTTCTCCCTCCTGCATTATCATCCTAATGGCTATCATCACCGCTTGAGTAACTGTCATCATCTCCTGATATATTCTGCACCTTTTTAGGAGAATTCATACTAGAATAGGCACCTACACCGTGAGGTGTGTAGGATGCACCCATTCTTCTTACCTGTATTTCCACTGCGGAGTTCTTGGTGACTGAAACTCATGATCAGTCTGTGGTGAGTATATAGGTTCTGCATTATCCTCATCAGAATTCAATTACTGAATATTTAATTCCTCTGGGTGGGTAGCGCTTCTTCACTCTTCCGATCACCGAAATAAGCTTCAATGTCATCTAAATCTGGGTCTTCTTCCTGTCCCGAACAAGCATATTTTAACAATCACTTTGGTGGCTGTATTGAGACAGGAGACGCCACCAACATCTGATCCAGAAGATACTAGTGAAACAACAGGATAACTTGTGGATTGTGAAGTACTGTCACTGTTTATTTGAAACTGGACATTCTATTTGTTTTGTTGTTGATGGTATTGTCATCAATAGGTGGTCCTCTGTCATAATCTGAGCAACTATCTTCCTAATTGACGGAGTTTCTGACGAGTGCGGTTCCTTCAATGACGGTGGTCTGTCATCCACATTAGAAGCAAGGTTGATGGTATTTTCGCCAGCAAGGTTGTTGTCGATGGTGATGTGAAGGCCAATGAAGGTTTCTTCGTCAAAGGTGCTCTTTGCACCATCCATGGGACCGTATATTTTTAAACTTTTAACAATTTCCTGGCAAGTTTTTCAGATAGCTTTGTCGTCGTCAAACATGTTGCAGAGGAACCATGTCCAGATTCAGAGGTATACTTCGAACTCTGCCAGTAACTTGTTTCACTAGGGACAACACCCTTAGTTTTATGGTTATGTTCTTTATCCCTTTTAAGCTTTGATGCAACTTCCAATGACTGACCAGTTGTCTGATCCGTAGAGGCAGGGAGAGAATCCCCTAGAGCCTGCTTGGAAGTCTTATAGGAAGACTCCTAGAAATATGATGACGTAGGTTTACCCTGATTTTTTTAAGGAACATCTCGCATCATCTTTTCCATAATAGCAAAACCCAGCCTTCATTTATGTTCCTTCAATTACTTTGTAGGAAATGTTTTACAAATATATCACTCTGCAGCCTTGTGACTCGGATGCAAGCAATATAAACACTGGATTTCAAATCATGTACAATGATGTGTACAGTATGTAAAATTCTGTTTGCATTTCCATATTACCAAGTGTATTCGTACCCTGCTGTATTAACATTGTTACCAAAGTTCCCAGTCTGACGATTGGGAATAATTCAATCATGTGAATCTACGAAAGAGCCTATGCTGTATAACAGAGCGATAAGTTCAAAGTAGGAACATACACATAAAAAGACATTTTGAGCCACCAATTAAAGTTGTGTTCTTCAGCCAGGGTGTTGGTGTAGCAACAGCTGCCCATCAAGAAGAGGGTTGCAATTACTGTTGTCCTCATGTAATTGTGTCCTAATGATTAGACTGCTAATGGAGGCAATAAAATCACTAGAGCCAGACTGATTTTTAAGAACAAACTGCATATTATTCATAGCTGCTAAGTGGCTCATCGTTTTCTGTAACACTTTTAGCCGATTCTGACGGGTTCACCAACAATGTGTTTCATTCTGGGACTTGATACCAGTTTTACCTTCAGAACTATGTTTAAAAATCTCAGCACGCAGAGTTGAGTTGCCAAACATGCCTGTCATGTGTGACACCTTCAATCAACTCTTGCTTTTTATATTGAATGTTTGGAATTTTAAGCCCATTCGATCCTAATGCTAAACAAAACTACAAGTCCCACAATGCACCACACTGTTCTGCTGCTGCTCTATGGGCTGGAAGCGTTTCATATGGTAAACTAGTAACCCTAGACTGCGGCCTGAGTGCATTACCCCCTTGTCCTTATCTGCTCCCTGAAAGCCCAGCACTAACCTTCAATAAGTTAGCCGCAGCATCAAGTGATTGACTAGCAGGAAAGTATGCCATATCAATCAAATGACTAATTCGCTTGCTAAGAGATCTCAAGTTGTACCATGCTATGTATAAGCAGCTTTTTCTCACCTTCTGAAACCAGCAGTTTTGCTTGTTTAGTGCCCGTTCAAGGCTACCATTGACATATTGAAAAAACATGACTTTTTAAACCTCTCACACGCGACATGTCACTTACTTACTCAGTTCTCTGAGTACATAGAGGGGGATAGTTGTTGGTAGGATGGGTCATCTCTAATTTTATGAGGGGGAGAGTCTCATCTACCACTCCTGAACATCACAAAGACACTGCCCCAGCACATTCACAAAAGATTTCACACATCTTTTGTGCCCCTAGACAAGTTGGGGCTGGGGCAGCGAGCTAGGATTTTCAAGACACCTCTGTCCTCACCACATCTTCAACAAATCAGACTCCGTCATAGCACCGCACCTCCGAGACGTCATCAACTGCTCATTCAACTCCGCCACCTTCCCGGAAAGCTGGAAACACGCTGAACTCACCGCCCTTCTGAAAAAACCCACAGCGGACCCCACCGAACTCAAAAATTATCGCCCCATATCGCTCCTTCCTTTCCCAGCCAAAGTCATCGAGAAAGCTGTCAACAACCAACTCTCCGCTTTCCTAGAAGCCAACAAATCCCTCGACTCCTCACAATCTGGCTTCCGAGCAAAACACAGCACTGAGACCGCCCTCATCGCAGCAACAGATGACATTCGAACTCTACTGGACAATGGAGACACAGTCGCCCTCATCCTCCTCGACCTCTCTGCAGCCTTCGACACAGTCTGCCACAGCACCCTTTTACAACGCCTCAGAAACATCGGAATACAAGGAAAAGCACTTGAATGGATCACCTCGTTCCTCACCGGAAGAACCCAGAGAGTCCGCCTTCCACCATTCAAGTCCGAGGCCACTGAAGTCATCTGTGGCGTACCACAAGGATCCTCACTCAGTCCCACCCTCTTCAACGTATACATGAGCCCCCTTGCGGCCATCGCTCGCCAACACAACCTCAACATCATCTCCTACACGGATGACACTCAACTGATCCTTTCTCTCACCAATGACCCCAGCACCGCCAAAACCAACCTACACGAAGGAATGAAAGAAGTTGCCGAATGGATGAAACAAAGCCGTGAAACTGAACTCAGATAAAACAGAAGTCCTCATCTTAGGCTCATCCCCCTCTGCATGGGACGACTCTTGGTGGCCGGAAGCCCTTGGAAAAGCACCCATCCCGACAAACCACGCACGGAACCTAGGCGTTATCCTGGATTCTTCACTCTCAATGAACAGACAAGTCAACGCCGTATCCTCATCCTGCTTCAACATTCTTCGCATGCTCAAAAAAACATTTCGCTGGATCCCCACCGAAACCAGAAAAACAGTCACCCATGCTCAGGTCACGAGCCGACTGGACTACGGTAACACCCTCTACGCAGGTACTACCGCTAAACTCCAGAAGAAACTCCAACGAATCCAAAACGCCTCAGCCAGGATCATATTAGACATCCGGCGTAACGAACACATCTCTGGCCACCTGAAAGACCTCCACTGGCTACCGGTCAATAAGAGGATCACTTTCCGACTACTAACCCACGCACACAAATCACTCTACGACATCGGACCAGAATGCCTCAACTCACGACTGTCCTTCTACACCCCCTCCCGCCAACTACGTTCTTCCAGCCAAGCCCTCGCCACTGTACCCCGCATCAACAAGACCACCATGGGAGGCAGATCCTTCTCATACCTGGCAGCTAAAACATGGAACTCACTCCCCACCTACCTTCGCCTTACCCAGAACCACCTAGCATTTAGAAAGCAACTTAAAACGTGGATATTTGACAAATAATCCTCCTCTCCCCCCTAAGCGCCTTGAGACCCTCTGGGTATGTAGTGCGCTATATAAATTATCTGACTTGACTTGACTTGAATGTAGAAGCTTCTCTCAATTCAAGTGGGCACCAGGTAAAATAGAGGACCATCAGATCCAACTATTCAGTACACTTCTGGACCTGTGGAAGATGCAGAAGAAAGACTGCTGTACTGCTCTGCTGCAAGGACTACACCTAGCATTCAGAAAGCAACTTAAAACTTGGATATTCGACAAGTAATTCCCCACCCTTCTTCAAGCGCCTTGAGACCCTCCGGGTATGTAGGGCGCTATATAAATCTTTTGCCTTGACTTGACTGTGCTGCACGAGTGAGAAGGACTGAACCTGCATCTTGTACCCAGGACCACCAGTGACTACAAGGTCTAGTTGGCTGAACTCCTGATCAGAGCCTCGGGAACAAAAAAAGTACCAAGCATCTCAAACCCTGCACCTTGACTCTGCCCTTCCAGTCCTGGACCCTTGGAAGTGGGGCTAAAGGTGCTCTGCCAGCCCAGCTTTAGTCTCTATCAGAACCAATGCAGCGTGACGCAAATCCAACACAGTGGCCTACCGGAACGGATAAAGCGTGCCACAGTATCGATTCAAGCCAGCACTACAGCCCTCACAGTTCATCAGAACCGTGCTGAGTGACGGATTCTGCATGTGGACTTCGCAACTCTTCAGGACTGCTGCTGCGTGGCGCAATACTCCACAACCAGGATTTAAGGTACATTTCTAAACTGGACTACCATGGTCCCTGTATCTGGCCTCCTCTATCAGGGTCGGCCTGAGCTTGTGACTTTGTCCGGGTCCGGTTTGACCAGTTAACCACAGTTGGCGCTTTGTGCTTTTAAGCACTATTTTTAACTATACCTTTAAAATTGCATATCTCTGGCTCTACTAATTGGAGTTTTGTCAATTTGGTATCACACAATTTATTACATTTTACTCTATTTTTCTAAATTGGTGGGGGATTTTTTTGTTGTTGTATTTTCACTTTTGTTCGGTTTGAAGTGCTGCATAAATACTTTACACATTGCCTTTAAAAAGCCTGACTGCTTTTGTGCCAAGCTAACAGAGGGTTTATCACAGGTACATTGGGGTTTGCTTAAGTTTCACTCTGACAATGGATTTTGGTTGCTACTTGAGTAGGGGCCCACCCCCACCCCCAACCCGTAACCCAATTTCCTAATGTTCCATAAAGTACCCACTTGAGATCTGGCATCTATTAGCCTACAACACACTTCATCAACATTTGCATTTTATTAATATTTGCACTTTATTACATCAATCCAAATGTGTCTTTGGAAGGGGATAGTAGGTTCATTTTAATAATAAAACGTATGCATACAGTTGATCTGTTTTACAATAGAATTAATGTGTAAAAATGAAAAAATATTTAAACATGTACTGCATTTCCAATGTTATATTCCCGTGTGCATGTAAAGGTTTTAATTAACTAAAGACTATTTAAATAAATGTACACCTGTGTGTCACTTTCCTGTGAAGTAATTTGTGATGGAGAGAAATTCTCTTTGTGTAAACATCTTCTCATGTGTACTGCAGTTCTAGAATGAATGTGTGGATTCCTTGACGTATTTTAAGAGCTGACTTTTGAGAAAAAGCTTTTGCCTCACAATCTGTGCAGCGATAAGGCCACATGCCTGTTTGTCATTTGGTGCTATAGAAAACATGACTTTGGAGTAAAGTTCTTCTCACGCACAATGCATTTAAAGGGGTTCTACGTCTGTATGAGTTTGTTGATGGTGTTGAAGATTTGACATGGAATCAAATGTCTGATCACACTCAGTGTAGTGACCGGGCCTCTCTCCTGTGTGCATTCTTTGGTGGACTTTAAGAGTTTGCTTGAGATTAAAGCTTTTCTCACATTCCATGCATTTATAGGGTCTCTCTCCTGTGTGTGTTCTTTGATGCCGTTTAAGATTTGACATAGTTACAAAGCTTTTCTCACACTTGGTGCAATGATAGGCCATCTCTCCTGTGTGTTTTCTTTGATGGTCTTTAAGGTCAAACATGCGTATAAAGCTTTTCTCACACTCTGTGCAATGATAAGGTCTCTCTCCTGTATGTGTTCTTTGATGATAACGAAGATGTGACTTTTGAGTAAAGCTTTTCTCACACTCTTTGCAATGATAGGGTTTCTCGCCTGTGTGTATTCGTTGATGTTCTAGAAGATTTTGCCTGAGAGCAAAGCTTTTCTCACATTCAGTGCAGTGATAGGGCCTTTCTCCTGTGTGTATTCTCTGATGATAACGAAGATGTAACTTTCGAGTAAAGCTTTTATCACAGTTAGTGCAGTGATGTGGACCTCCTACACTATGTGTTTCATGGTTTTGATTTTCACTTTTCTCAGAATCCTTACAATGAGAGGGCTTCACTCGAGTATGTAACCTTTGGTCCTTTAGAAGACTTGCGTTTTCAGAAAAGCTACGTTCAGACTTGGTGCAGAGGTAGGATCTCAGTTCTTGATGAATTCTTTGATGAGCCACAAGGAGTGCCTTCTTGTGAAATATTCCTGCACACTCAGTGCAAGCAAAGCATCCCTCAGTACTGTGCATTCCTTGAAGTTTTTTTATTGAGCACGTGAGGGACTCGCTCATATGTCCAGTCTCTGATTCGTGCACTGAAGAATAAAAAGAAAAGTTAAAAATGTTTAAAGAAAAACATTTTTTTTTTTAAACAAGACAGCAGGGTAATGTTACAACAGCAACTGGAGCAAAGGAAGAGGACAATGCTATAGGACAGAGATCTGATGCTGCCCTTTACTCTACTAATCAATACCCCATCACTTCCTTAGTACCCACCATCACAAAAAAGCACCTACAATTCCTCACATTGGCTCAGGAAATTGAACCAACATGCCCATGTTCAACTTTATCAGATCAGCTTAGTGATTTTCCACCAATGGACTCAATAATGTAGGAGGTACTCCAGACTCCGAGACGCTTGGTAGGAGAGCACAGGCTCTGCAGGGCAAAAAGGTGTCCTCACCAATAGTCAAGCATGGTGACTAACCCCATCATGCTAGTCTCTGGCCAGACTGGCACTTCCTGGCAGTAGCTTTTTACTATTTATGATATTACCCTTTACCTATTCTTCTGGAAAGAAAATGCCCAACTAGACCTTTCTTTGTAGAATCAATGTTGGTTTCACTTGTCCATAGGAAACCAGTAGACTGTGTGGCATGTGAATAGCATTGTACAAATTGTGATTCTACTGAGGTTGCCCAAATCCTACTGTGGATGTGACACGTATGAGTAGACTTTCCTATTTTCAGTTTATATTGATAATGAATTATGGTGGGTATTTTACAGTTTTTTCCAATGTTTTCAAAAATGGTAAAAATAATTGGTTATTAATGTTAATTATTTTTTGATCCATACATAATTATTGGCATGGTGCTTTTCTATTGCTAATAAAGACATACGGTCACCGTTACTTCCTTCCCTCATTTATCCATATTATCAATTATTCCTACATACTTTCCTTCTTTGTAGCTTTCATCAAATTTGATCTTTTAAGTAACTTTTAATTATTTCTCTCAGCTCTCTGGTGGTCTACTTTCCACTACCTCTTCCCAGCAGTCCAGTCCCACTCCATGTCGAGGATATGCATTAATGGAGATATGTTTGCACTCCTTCAGATGTGATTGTAGCAGATAAAATGTTAATGGTGGGAATTTCACACTGATGTTCTGCTGTGTACTTGAGACAAATGGAAAACATTTGCTAAATTAGGTCTTTCTACTTGGAGGGAATATATATATATACGAATACAGTGTTGGGGGCGATGTGAACAGTCCCTTTCAACTCACCTGTAACACGCACGGATCTATTTTCCTGAAAGTCCACCCCCACGCCACCGACCTGGTCATTGCCGAGACTGTGCATGCTGGGACATGCAGTTCCGAGGACTGAATATGGAGCTGCACAGGTGAGCCTACAGCTTTAGGGGGAGGAGCAAGTGTGCCGTTTAGTATTTCACGCAGGAGGAGGTTGATTCGAAAAGGACACAGAACTGGGCGCTGAAGAAGGTCTAACGACCGAAATGCATTCGCCGCTGCTGGCATTCTCCTCAATAAAGTCAGCTGTTCCATCAGAACTCCCCTCCGGCCTCTGTCTTCTTTTTTTGGAAAGGAGAAATCTTGTTATGTTTTCTGCACCAGCCAGAGGTGCAGCACGGAAGGCCCCTGCCAAACAAAGAGACTCGACCCTATAACTGGCGACCCGCTGTTCCAGCGTTTTCCAAGTTGAGGGATCAACAAGGGTCGGAGACCGCCAGGAACGTGGTGCAGGAATTCGAGGAAGGGGGTATTTTATCTCCTAAAGCAAAAACGCCTCGCATTTGGCAGCTGACTCGCAGTTTCTGCATTAGGGAAATGGCCATGGCAGGAGTGAGGGGACAAAGAGGAACGACTACAGTGTTGGGGGCGATGTGAACAGTCCCTTTCAACTCACCTGTAACACGCACGGATCTATTTTCCTGAAAGTCCACCCCCACGCCACCGACCTGGTCATTGCCGAGACTGTGCATGCTGGGACATGCAGTTCCGAGGACTGAACATGGAGCTGCACAGGTGAGCCTACAGCTTTAGGGGGAGGAGCAAGTTTGCCGTTTAGTATTTCACGCAGGAGGAGGTTGATTCGAAAAGGACACAGAACTGGGCGCTGAAGAAGGTCTAACGACCGAAATGCATTCGCCGCTGCTGGCATTCTCCTCAATAAAGTCAGCTGTTCCATCAGAACTCCCCTCCGGCCTCTGTCTTCTTTTTTTGGAAAGGAGAAATCTTGTTATGTTTTCTGCGCCAGCCAGAGGTGCAGCACGGAAGGCCCCTGCCAAACAAAGAGACTCGACCCTATAACTGGCGACCCGCTGTTCCAGCGTTTTCCAAGTTGAGGGATCAACAAGGGTCGGAGACCGCCAGGAACGTGGTGCAGGAATTCGAGGAAGGGGGTATTTTATCTCCTAAAGCAAAAACGCCTCGCATTTGGCAGTTGACTCGCAGTTTCTGCATTAGGGAAATGGCCATGGCAGGAGTGAGGGGACAAAGAGGAACGACTACAGTGTTGGGGGCGATGTGAACAGTCCCTTTCAACTTACCTGTAACACGCACGGATCTATTTCCCTGAAAGTCCACCCCCACGCCACCGACCTGGTCATTGCCGAGACTGTGCATGCTGGGACATGCAGTTCCGAGGACTGAATATGGAGCTGCACAGGTGAGCCTACAGCTTTAGGGGGAGGAGCAAGTGTGCCGTTTAGTATTTCACACAGGAGGAGGTTGATTCGAAAGGGACACAGAACTGGGCGCTGAAGAAGGTCTAACGACCGAAATGCATTCGCCGCTGCTGGCATTCTCCTCAATAAAGTCAGCTGTTCCATCAGAACTCCCCTCCGGCCTCTGTCTTCTTTTTTTGGAAAGGAGAAATCTTGTTATATATATATATATATATATATATATATATATATGAAACAGCAATCTCCTTTCAAATGAAAAGAAGCAGAAAACTCAGCGGGGGTGAAAGGCAGCTCCATTTTAATAACAATTCAAAGGCGAAAGGATATATATTAACTGAAAAAACCAAGACCTGAGCCAACTATAACTTGCGCCCCTGCAATGCACGTCTTATGACCGCACATATTACATCACTCATGACATGGTCAGTGACATCACTGATGACAACTCAAATGACATCACGCATGAATGACATCATCCACAGAACAACTCACACACCCACTCATACCCCTATACATACCCCTATACATCCTCCCATACATGCACTCAAATATTCATACAGCTACTCATATAGACAGTCACTCACCCATATCGCCACCTACTCACCCATACATCTACTCACACACCCACTCACTCACCCATACAGCTTCTAACTCACACACCTACACAACCAGTTACATACACATCCATACAAGTACTCACACATCCGCCACTCACTCATGACTCCATCTCCAATACAGTTACTCACACGCCAAATCACTTAACTAAACATCCACTCAAACAGCCACTCTCTCACCAATATGGCCACTTACACATCCAGTCACTCACTCATCCAGACATTCAGACACCTATTCACTCTTAGTCACTCATACAAGACACCCACCACCTTACCAATACAAGCACTCACACAACCAATCAATTAACCAAACACCCACTCAAACAGCCACTCAGTCACCCAGACAGACATTCACACAGCCAGTCAACCATACAGCCACTCAAGACCCATACAGCTACTCATACACACTCCCTCACCAGTACAGACACTCACACCCCAATGCAGCCAGTCACACAGCCACTCACACACCCATACAAATACTGACACACACATTTACCCATACAGGTACTCACACACCCACTTATTCAACCAGCCACTCAGACATCTACTCACACACGGATACATACATCCAATCACATACCATATGTTAGAAATAATATCACTTATTAGTAGTACAGAAAGTGTAGTAATATAACGTTTGTAGTAACTTGGTACATATGTTTAACTCTCAAACATTTAGAAAACACTCACAATCACCAGATGAGGTCATCATTGATTTAATGAGTGATATAATTTATGAGGTCATAAGCAGTGCATTGCGGGGGCATAAGTTATAGTTAGCTCAGATTACTATAAATGCTGAATTTCACTGGTTTTGTGCAGGTGAAATCTAAGCCTAACTATAACGTCCTTGTAACCTTTATTTTTTTTGTGAATTTCTAAGGTTTTTTTCAAATTCTATTTCCCAACTATAACGTCCCTGAACCTTACTTTTTTTCCCAGTGAATTTTGAAAGGTTTTTTTAACGTTAAGAAAGATGCCCAACGTAATGCACAATGGGAGGGGTGGGTTGACAGGCCCAGGTATTGTGCTGACCCTAACTAAGCTTGCTGCTCCTTCCCCCACCTCCTCCTTGCCATCCACTGTCCAAGCCCATGACCCTGCTCCCTCATTACAGCTGCGTGTGGCCAAAGTTCTGTTTCTGCCCTTCCTGCCTGCCCTAAACAGTTAGCTTGCTGCCCCCATCCACCCTTCCGTACCTTCTGTTGTTCGAGTTCATGCCCCAGCCCTCTCCATCCTGCCGTGCATGGTCCGATGTGCTGCTACTGAGCTACATTTAGCTTGATGTCCCTGTCCACTCCTCCTGCCTCCCGTTGCCCCATTCTCTGCCCCATCGTTGCCCACCTGCTTAGCCTCTGCCCTTACCTTGCCACCCTTCTCCTTCCCCCTGCCCTCCGATGTCTGTGAGCATATCCCCGCTCCCTCCTTTTTGCCCCCCATATTTTATGGACCTGCCAGCCTCTTATCTACTCTGTTCTGTTGAGCTGCCTATGCCCCTCCCACCTGCCTAGCATGGTCAGATGGCTGCTGCTTATCTCTGCCCTGCCAGTCTCACTTCCATGCCCCTACTCCCTACCTCCATGGTCCATTTTGCTGTCACTCCCTTCTGCCCTCCATGTTGTGCTGCATCTGCTCCTCCTGCATGCCTTGCTTGGTCTGTTATGAAGCCCCTCCCCCTGCCCTCTTTTGTCTGTGTCCAGCCCCTACACCCTCCTTTCTGTCCTCCTTGGTCCTTTGTACATGCCTCTTGCCCACCATGCCGCGTTCCTGCCACTAACCCTCCTACTTGCCGTGCATGGTCTTCTGTGCTGCCACAGCCCCTCCTACCTGCCCTGTGTGGTCAACTTGCTGCCCGTGAACCCCTTCCGCCTTCCCTCCATTTGCTGTGTTTATGTCAATATAGTCTCACTATAGGCCTCCATGGATTATTGTGCTTCAATTGCCCATCCCAGTGCTCATGCCACCTGCCCTACATGGTCAGTTTGCTGCTTCTGCCCTGCCCTCTTGGCTCCTGCCATCCATTTTCCATGTGCATATCCCTATACCCTCCCTCCTACTTTGTCTGGTCCGTTGTCGTGCCCCTGCCCGTTACCTCCTGCCTTTCATGGTCCGTTATGCTTCAACTGTCCCTGCTGTCTCTCCGGTATGGTCAGCTTGCTGCCCTCATCTCTATCACTTCTGCTCGAGATGGTCCATGTTCATGGCCCTGTCCCCTCCCTATTGCTTTCCATGGTCCATTGTGCTGCACTGCAATCCTACTTGCCCTTTGTGGTGTATTGTGCTGTGGCAATCCATAACGCCTGCCCTGTAAGGTAAGTGTGGTTCCCTAGCGCATCTCCCTCCTACCCTCTGTTACCTGAGTTCATGTCCCTACCCCATTCCTCCTGCCCTCCGTGATCCAATGTACTTTACTTACCAACATTTTATAGGGAGATTTTCTTTGAGGGGGGAGGGGGGGACTGGGGAATTGATTTTCCCCAATGACTTACATTGAAAAAGGGGAGATTTTAGGCAGGAGACAGATATAATAAAGCCCTTTTGGGCTTAAAAACATAAGGAGTCTCCTGCCTGAATCAGCTTTGTTGGCATGTATGCAACTCTCCCTTTTGCCCTCAATGGTCTTTTATACTGCCACAGCCTCTCTTGCATGTACGGCATTGTTGGTTTGCTGCCCCTGCCCCCAATTCCCCTGCTGTGGTTGGTTTACTGCCCGTCTTCTTTCCCCTGCCCTACATTGTCAGTTGTGCTGCCACTGCCCCTCCCGCCTGCCCAGTGTGATCAACTTGTTGCCACCGCACCCTCTCCCATGAGAGGATCTTATTCACATAGAAACAACTAAAATGAGGACATATTTTCTGAGTTCTCAAATAGAGATTAAGCACTTTTAAATAAAGTGTTACCTTTGTTTTTGTATCCAGTTGATCACTTGATTATAAGTTACACTTAAGGGAGAGGATGTGGCGTTATAGCCAGAGCTGCAGACTTTGCAACTGGGGAACCAGGTTCGAGTGTTGGTGTCAGCTCAACATCCTGTGATTCTGGGCAAATGACTTAATCTCCCCATGCCTAAAACCCAAAATGAATGTATCCTTGTGTAATGTAACTGATGGTCATGTAAAGCACTTCAATACCTTCTAGTCAAGTCTGCGCTATATAAAACTGCAAACAAAAAAAAAGTGCTTTGCACACTTCTTTTTTTTTTTTAAAACAATTTTTATTGCAGATGCTCAGACATGAAAAGGGTGACAGCGGTAGCATTATTCAGGCAAGACAAATACATTCAGAATACACTTCTTAGAACCCCCAACGCCATAACACTACATAGTCCATAGATCAGTCCGACCGAGACTTCGGGTCTCTCTCGGTGCATCCCCGCCTCAGTATAATCAGTGGGCATATTAATCAGCTGGGCATCCACTTTTTTATTTTGTTGAACTCCCCCACCCCCCCCCCCCTCCTCCCCAACAAGTTCAGATGGGAGTGCAAAGTTGGTATAACAACCGCTCAGTCAAGGTCTAACATCATAATCACAGTTGGGGCACATATAGTTCTCGCCGTCCCCTTCTCCCCCCCGCCCCCTTCCTGGTAAGCCAATGGCCGGCAAAGTCTTTAAGCATGCATAGCGTCATTGATGAGCAATGTCTATTCCTAGCGTGGCCTTCCCGCTTATCTCCCTCCTCCTCCTGTCCCAGGTCCCCTCACGGGCCCCCCATCCCAAGTCCACCATCCAGCCCATGGTAGTGCCTCCATTTTGACCAAACCCTTTTAAACTTATTCGGGCATCCCCTTGATTTGTACGTCACTCGCTCTGCCACCATGTAGAGGTCTAGTCCCCTTCTCCATTCATCTATAGTGGGTATCGTCTCCGCCCCCCAATATTTGGCAATGTCACGTTTTGCCACCACTAGGGCTAATGTCAGGAACGTCAGTAAAGGGCGGGGAAGGTCAACATCATTGGTCATTCCCAGTAGGGCCAGCTTGGGCTCCTGGTCGAGCGACACGGACAGGACCTCCCGCAGTTCGGTGAAAACAAGTGTCCAGTAGGATTGTATTTTCACGCAAGTCCACAGTACGTGGAAGAAATCTCATCTCTCTTGATGGCATCTCAGGCACCTATCGTCCGGTGTCTTCCCCATTTTGAACAGCCGCACTCGATCAAAGTACGTCCTGTGTAGCACGTTATGTTGGATCAGGCGTAGCCGAGATTTGATGGCCACCTCCCTCGGTGCTTAAGGATTAAGTCCCAGTCAATGTCTTCCAGGGTCCCCACCTCTCGCTCCCAAGTGGCCCTAAGCTTCGCCAGGTCCCCCAGCATGTTGTTTGTGAGGGTTTTGTAGGTGAGTGACACAGTCTTGTGGGGTATCTGTTCCTGCAGCAGTCTGCCTTCCAGGGGCGCATATTCCGGCAGGCTCTCAAGAGTCAGAGCCTGCGCCCTCCATGCGTGGCGCAGTTGAACATATTTAAAAAACTGCGAGCGATGGAGCCCATATTCCGCCCTTAAGGTGGCGTAGGATTTTAGCTCCCCTCTGGCGATGACATCGCCCACCGTGGAAATCCCAATGTCATCCCACTGCTTAAATCCCGTAAGTTTGTGGAGTTCAGAGAGCCACGTGCAGTGCCAGAGTGGGGTCTGCCGGGTGGGTTTCTTATCCCATCCCGTACGCCTCGTCGCCAGTTTCCAAGCCCGGAGAGTAATATGCGTGGCTGGGAGTAAGGACCGGCTCGCCGCACCACCGTATAAGTATGAAAGCATAGGATGTGGGGCCAATTTGGCACGTTCCAACGCATATGTTGGGTGGTCCCCGGGGGCGTGGAGCCAGTCGTTAATGGGGGACAAGTGCTCCGCCCAATAGTACGCTTCAAGGTTTGGCAGCGAGATACCCCCACTGTACTGGTGGCGTTGCAGGGTGGTCAGTGCTATTCTTGGCGGTTTACCCAGCCAAATGAAAGATCTGAGGTCGGCGTGTATTCTATGGAGGAGACTGTCTGGTATCTGATAATATTCGTTCTGCAGGGCATATAAAAATTTGGGCAATACGATCATTTTATACATCGCCGCCCTACCTAGGAGCGTCAGAGGAAGTTGGCGCCACCGGGCCATATCAGCTGCGGAGTTCACAAGTATTCTCTCGACATTTCTGAGAAGTGACAGGTGCCTATCCAGCGTGATGAATACTCCTAGATCTGGAAGCCTTCTGTGGATATCACTAGCCTGTCCGGGAGGTCCCTGCCATAGCCGTCCAGCTCCCGGAACAGTTCAGGCACTGAGGTTTGCGGGTCTGTGATATATAGGAGTACATCGTCCGCATATAGGGACAGTTTCTCCTGCGGGTCGTCCGCATCTGTAAGGCGGAAGCCGGAAATCCTCTGATTTTGCCTGATTTTGGCCGCCAGTATCTCAATGGTCATCGTGAAGAGAAGCGGCGATAGGGGACACCCCTGCCTGGTGCCTCGTTGGATCAAGAATTAGCGAGAGAGCCTCCCGTTCACCCGCACTCTGGCCCGAGGGTTGGTGTATAGCAGTCGAACCCATGAGCGGTACTTAGGGCCGAGACCAAATTTTTCTAAGACAGCCTCGAGGAATGGCCAGTGTACGGAGTCGAAGGCCTTTTCCGCATCTAATGAGAGGAACCAATGGGGCGGGTCCCTATCCCCGACCTCCTGCAGCCAATTGTGCGTGCGCCGGAGATTGAATTTCGTGGCTCTATCCGGTAAGAAGCCGGTCTGGTCTAAGTGTATTAGATCAGGTAGGACCACCCGAAGGCTTCGCGCCAGGATTGTGGCTAGGATTTTCACCTCCGTATTCAATAGGGAGATGGGACGGTAGGACGCGCAGTCGTCCCGCGGTTTGCCCTCTTTGTGGATGGGAACTATGATCGCCAGGGTGAGATCATCAGGTAGGCTGCCGTCGCGGTATGCCTCAAGATAGAGGTTTTTTAGATGTGGGGCCAAGATGTCGGCCGTGCACTTAAAGAATTCCGGGGGAAAACCGTTCGGACCCGGCACCTTACCCGACTTCACTCCAGCAATGGCAGTTTTTACTTCTTCTAGGGAGATGTCGGCCTCCAAGGCGGGTAGGGCTTCAGCTTCCACCACGGGGAGGTCAACCCGTGACATATAGAGAAGTGAGTCCTCACATGAGCTCAGTTGCCTGGCCTCGTAGAAGCGGCCATAGTAAGCTGCAAATGCGTCTGCTATGTGAAGGTCTGAGCCCAACGTCTTCCCCTTCTCGTCTGCGACTGCCTCCACCCATCTCGCCACCCTCTCCTTACGGCTAAGCCAAGCTAGAAGTTTGCCAGATTTGTCCCCCACGTTGTAAAGACGATGTAACGTGGCCAAATGTTGGGTCTTTGCCTCATCCGATACCAAGTCTCGATAGCGTCGCTGGTTATCTAGCAGTGTACGTAAGGTGATTGGGTTCTTTGTACGCAGGTGATCCCTCTCTAACTCCACTATAGTACGTTCCACAGTTACTACCTCTTCCTGTACCCTCCGTCTCTCTTCCCTCAATCTAGTATTTATCCTGTCTCTCAGCACCGGTTTCATTGCTTCCCACAGAGTTACCGCCGAGTCCACCGACCCAATATTGTCAGCCAAGTAGACCCGAGCATCCGCTCGAACACCCTTGAGTGAGTATGGTCTTGTTCGCCAAGTCCCAGGCGGCGAGGCGCCATTGTGTCTCATTCTTGTGTCCAGGTCTCCCCACCAATACCAGCAGTGGCGAGTGGTCTGAGAGACCTCTAGCCAAGTATTCCGCCGTGCCCTCTATAGTCAGCTCCGGCCTAGACATAAAGACGTAGTCCAATCTGGAGAATACTTTGTGTACTGCCGAGTAGAAGGAGTAGGCCATAACATTCGGGCGGAACAGTCGCCATACATCAGTCAGCCCTATCCCCGATATCATTTGAGCCAGAGGAGTCTGAGTACGCGGGTGATTAGCTGTTCCCGATCTATCCATGTCTCTGTCCATTACATCGTTAAAATCGCCACCCACTATCTGTATGGTGTCTGAGGTGTCTAGAAGTATGGTAGCTAACATTTTTAGTGCGGTCGCCTGTAGTTTAGGTGGTGCATACACTGAGACTAGGGTGTAAGTACGTCTGCGCCAAGATCCCTGCACTCCTACACATGTACCTAGACGGTCCCCCCATGTCCGCGTGATCTGAAACAGGAAAGTGTTCTTAACTATAATAGCTACGCCCCTGGAGTCAGTGGTATATCCCGCATGACCCAATACCTTGTATCTACCCCGTGCTATGAACGCGCAGGCCGTGCCCTTCAGGTGTGTCTCTTGCAAAAAAATTATGTAGGGCCTATTCTTTTGAGGAAGTTGTTCACCAGACCCCGTTTAATTTTGTTGCCCAGGCCATTTACGTTCCACGTCAATACACTCAGTTTTTCAGTAGCCATGGGTAGAATAGTGAGGCATGTGTATCTCAGGTCGAGGAATCAGGCAGGCGGGCCATCGTCCATATAGGAAGAACCAAAGGATGTGTTAAACCCCGTGACTGCACTTCACATAACATCACATCCCCCCTCCCCCCCTCAAACAACTGAACTGCATAAACAACCCCCAAGCCCCCCACCCACACCCCACCTGTACCCCCCCGACCGTCCCTCCCGTGCAACCATTGACGGTGTGGGCCACCAGGCAGCAAGGTCTGTCGCCCACCCTGCAAACAACCCCAGCTAAGAAAAGTCTAGCTGTTCAGAGTTTAAGTCTGGTAGTGGCGCGTGTCCACCCAAAAAAACAAAGAAAAGTTACTTGCGCGCCCCATGGCAAGGACTGTTTCGGTGCATCGCCGTCCCTTCAGCTTCTCAGGAGTGGGAGTCCTGCGTGCCAGGGTCTGTAGCCTCCGCGTTGCTTGGCCCTCCCTGCTCCAAGTCTCGGATGGCAACAGCTAACGGGTGTAAGGATTGCTCCGTCTGATCTTCCAGATCTGAAACATTTGTGCCATCCTCCTGATCTGTGGCAGCTTCTGATTCCGCAAGGAGGCACCTGAATCTCGATCCTCGAGCGGTATCTCCCGAGGTGGCAGCGGTGCCGTCTCTCCGGGCTCCTCCGGTCGCCATTTGCTGAGGTGGGAAGGGTGTTCTCTGTGCCTGCCTGTCCGTCCGGTGGTGTCGTGTCCTCTGCGATCCGTTCGGGTTCCTCCTGAAGTTGGCCGCTGCTTGCTCATCTCGAATTCTGCGACCTTCTTCCTCTGCCTCTCTCAACAGCGGCCTCTCCTCCAGCCAGTGCCAGGCCTCCTCAGGGCGAGCGAAGAAGTGTGAATTTTCAGTTTCGCAGGGAAGAGGAGCATATAGGATATGTTTAGCTCCCGCAGTTTGGCTTTCACAGTGTCGTAAGAGCGTCTTTGCTTTTGCACTTCCTGGCTATAATCAGGGAAGACCATGACGACGGTATTTTCAAACTTTAGTTCTCCCAGTTTCCGGGCTTCTCTAAGGATAAGGTCCCTGTCTGCATAGTTGAGAAATCTCGCAATTATTGGGCGAGGTCTCGCTCCCTCCGGTGGTCTTGCGAGGAGCGCCCTGTGCGCTCTCTCAATCACGAAGCAGTTGGAGAATTGAGCCTGGGGAAACATAGTCGTCAGCCAAGAGTGAAAGAAAGCTGCAGTGTCGTTCTTCTCAATTCCTTCCCTCAGGCCCACGAAGCGCAGGTTATTTCTGCGTGCTCTAATCTCCGCGTCGTCCACTCGCCACAGCAATTGTCTATGGGAGGCCTGCAATTCTGCCATATCTTTCTTGAGTGAGGTAACGGAGTCTTCCGTTTCGGATATCCTGGTCTCCGCGGTGCCCACTCTGTCGGATAAGTTCCGGAGGTCTTGACGCAGCAGGAGTACCTCAGATCCTACCTCCCCGATCTTGGTCTCAAGGGCCGTCCTGGAATTCTGGATGTCCGTCCACGAGGCCTGGATCGCCTCTAGGAGCATGGCGGTGTCTGGCTGCGAGTCCCGGGCCCCCCCGGGCGCGTCCCTATGTGCTCTCGTGTTGGTGGTATAGGTTTCAATTGTCTCTTGCCTCGCGGGCCTTGACACCGGATCCCTCTTGCCCATGGTGGCTGCCGGGTGGCCCCCCCCAATGTAGTAGGAGGACTGGGGAGGTAAGGAGCACGGCCCGTCAAGGTGATAACGGCCCAGGGCCGGGACCAGTCCTGTGGGTCTTCTCTCACCTCCGGGGAGTTTCTGCGCCACGTCCCCTCTCGTGGGCCCCAGCTAGGCGGGCAATCCAGGTCTTCAGTATGCGGGGTCCCCGATGGGTCCTCGCACACCCCAGAGGGTTAGGGGGGGTGACGAAGTCCGTTGGTGAGCCCCCCTGCAACTCCAACCAGGCAGCTACAGGCCCAGGGGAGCGTGCACCGGCACACGACTTCCACAGTCCACCAGGCGGGCCAAGGGCAAGAAATCCGGGTCCCGGCTGCACAGGCCCTGCTCAGTCTCCGGGTGGGCAGCCCGATCCAGAACCCCGCAGGGTCCGCACCACAGTCTCTGAGGGGGGGGGGGGGGGGGGTGGGGAAGGGACGGAGTCCGTTTGCGAGCCCCCCCGCAGCTACAGTCAGGCAGCTCCAGGCCCAGGGGAGCGTGCTCTTGCGCACGAGCTCCACCGCTCACCAGGCGGGCCACAGGCAACAAATCTGGGTCCCGGCTTCACAGGCCCCCCACGATCTCCGGGCGGTCAGCCTCCGATCGCCGCTGCACGGCCCTCCGCAGCACCCACGAGGTAGCGCCAGGCCCAGGGTAGCGCGGCCCCGCACAGCACACGCCGGCCGAGCAGCTCACCTAGGGGGCGGCAGGCAGGAAATCATGGCCCCGGCGCCTCAGGCTGCAGATCAGCCTCAGCCGCCGCACCACCCAGGGGGGGGGGGGGGTGGGGGGGGGGGAGGGGAGGAGGCAAGTCTCCGGGCCGGCCGTCGTCGTGTAGGGGTAGGGTGCCCTCCGATGTCCTCACCGCCTCTCCTGTGTCACCGCCTCTCCCCCGTCAGTAGTCGGACCCGATGACTCCGGGTGCCGCCATTTTAGGACGCAGGGTCTCCGGCTCCAGGGAGAAACCAGCGGACAGCTCGCCTCTGTCTGATCAAAAATCGAAGCCGAAAGGCTGTCCAGGCGCCTCTCGCCCTCCGACGCCGTCACAGCCGATTTTCCCGTGAATTGCCCGCTGTTTGGGTCAATGTAATGCCGGATCTCTATCAGTCATGCCAGGAGCTGCGCTGAGGCACGTCTTACTCAGCCATGCAGCTGGCCACGCCCCCCTGCTTTGCACACTTCTGTCACTGGGCTATACTGTGCTATATTTGGGTGACATGTGGGCTCTTTCTTCCCTGGTTGCCATCTTGGAAGACTTATTTGTTATGATGCTACCTAATTTCCTACAGTAACCTCAATAGAAAATGCTTTCAGTTTTCCACTTCGATTCCATCAAGATGGCATTAGATGTGCCACACTTTTGGCATAAAATCAGAATGTTAGAACTGTAGTTGCTCATTAGAACAACGTAGTAATTAAGCTGTTGATCAACTGGGCGTTAACAGGCAGTCTGCTGCTGGTGTTGAAAGTGCATGTTTGAGTCTACATGTCAGAATGTTTTAATGAAATAGGAGAGGAAGATATTTGAGAATTTACTTGAAATGCGTCCTAATTTTTCTTTCTAAGGTACTAACTATAATTTCAATGACAAACTGAGCCCCCTCATTTTGTTCCTTTCTAAATTAAATGTTTTAACTTTTACCAGTTTGATTCAATCACCATTACTTTTGTCATGAGTAACACTGTTAGCACTCTAGTTGTTCTTTGGAACACACTGGGAGGCTGCAGCAGAACACAAGGGAATCAAAGCACAGGCTGCTCCTGTTGGAAGTACATGATTTTACGGAGAATGTGAGACGGCTGAGAAAGAAAGTGTGAATTTACTGAAAATATGCACTCATTTTAACTTCTGGAGTACCTTCTATTAACCTTTATGAAAATCATGAGAAAACAGTTTTCTCTCAAACATGATTCATGAACTCTCACCAAAAGGCTTTTTTTCACAGGGTAAAATCACCTTAGAAAACATCACAATTCATAAAATGTGTAATGTACCATCAACAAATGATTTATATTGTAACTAAAATCTGTTATCCCCTTTTAAACGATCTCCTTTTTGTGACCCTCAAAACCTGCCATTCACTACAATGCATTGGAACGTGGTGCTATCATGTATATTGGTACCAATTTGGTTGACAACATTTCCTGGTTGAAGTATTAGCAGCAAATCAGATCCCACCATGAGATCTGTGCTTAGGCTCCACCCAGATCGACAAATGTGTCTTTCCTTTAATATCTCCAAAACTAATTAACTGATTTACACCAAATAACAAGTATTTGCAATGCAATAGGTCTCGCATTAGGAAAGTTTGAGCTATTGTTCTTGTAAATGACAAATCTTTTATTTATGAGGTGGTTTTGAAAGTAGTGAAATTAAAAGCTTTGTCATTTACAATGCCAATACTTTTAACTTTTGCAAATGTGACACCTATAGCATTTGTAATGCAACATGTTTTGTATTACGTGACTTAGAAGTATTAATATCACAAATAACAATGGCTTTATTTTTTTTTAAATGAATACTTAAATTCAATTTATTGTAATTTATAATGGCAATAGCTTAAACTTTAGTAAATAACTTTTGTGAAGATTATGTTCAGTGTATTTTGTTGTTGCGAAAATCCAAGAACACAATTGAAATATTTTTTTTTTCACATTTGTAATAAAGCTTGAAACATTGAGAGCACATATTTGAACCAGTTGTTGATTAGTTGCACAGGCTGAGTGATGTTGTGGTGGCGACAAGTGATGCTGTGGCGTTCAGTGATGCTGTAGTAGCGCATAGTGATGTTGTGGTGCTCCTGAGTGATGTTGCGGTGCCCCTGAGTGATGTTGTGGTGCCCCTGAGTGATGCTATGGTGCCCCAGAGTGATGTTGTGGTGCCCCAGAGTGATGTTGTGGTGCCCCCGAGTGATGTTGAGGTGCCCCCGAGTGATGTTGAGGTGCCCTCGAGTGATGTTGTGGTGCCCCCGAGTGATGTTGTGGTGCCCCCGAGTGATGTTGTGGTGCCCCCGAGTGATGTTGTGGTGCCCCCGAGTGATGTTGTGGTGCCCCCGAGTGATGTTGTGGTGCCCCCGAGTGATGTTGTGGTGCCCCCGAGTGATGTTGTGGTGCCCCCGAGTGATGTTGTGGTGCCCCCGAGTGATGCTGTGGTGCCCCTGAGCGATGCTGTGGTGGTGCGATAGATAAAGTGAGGGCGATAGATAGATAAATAGATAGATAGATAGAGTGAGGGTGATAGATAGAGAGATATATAGATAGAGAGATAGATATTGAGAGCGATAGATAACTAGAGTGAGGGCAATGAATAGATAGAGTGAGGGAGATAGATAGAGTGAGGGCGATAGATAGAGTGAGGTCGATAGAGTGAGGGCGATAGATAGAGTGAGGGCGATAGATAGAGTGAGGGCGATAGATAGAGTGAGGGCGATAGATAGAGTGAGGGCGATAGATAGATAGAGTGAGGGCGATAGATAGATATAGTGAGGGAAATAGATCGATATACTGATAAATAGATACAGAGTGAGGGTGACAGATAGAGTGAGTGCGATCGATAGATTGAGGGCGATAGATAGATAGATAGATAGATCGATCGATAGATATAGTGAGTGCGACATATAGATAGATAGAGTGAGGGCGACAGATAGTTAGAGTGAGTGTGAAAGATAGATAGAGTGAGGGCGACAGATAGATTGATAGAGTGAGGGCGATAGATAGATGTGTGGTGTGTGTGGTTGTGTTGTGTGTGTGTTGTGTGGTTGTGTGTGTGTGTGTGTGTGGTTGTGTGTGTGTGTGTGGTTGTGGTTGTGTGTGTGCGGTTGTGTGGTTGTATGTGTGGTTGTGTGTGTGGTTGGATGTGGTTTTGTGTGTGGTTGGATGTGATTTTGTGTGTGGTTGTTTTTTTGTGTGGTTGTGTGTGCGATTGTGTGTGTGGAATGGTTGTGTGTGTTCTTGTGGTTATGTGTGTGTGGTTGTGTGTGTGCATGGTTGTATGTATGTGTGTGTGTGTGGTTAGAGAAGGATGCATGTGGAAGAGAGCAGCAGATCTGCGCCGGAGAAGAGAACAGGGAGTTGGAGAAGGGGGCGGGGTGGAAGAGAGCAGCAGATCAGCCCCGGGAGAAAAGAACAGGGAGTTAAAGAAGGATGCGGGTGGAAGAGAACAGCTGATCGGCCCAGGAGAAGCGAACAGGGAGTTAGAGAAAGAGGCGGGTGAAAGAGAACAGCAGATAAGCACAGGAGAAGAGAACTGGGAGTTAAAGAAGGAGGCGGGTGGAAGAGAGCAGCAGATCAGCACAGGAGAAGAGAACAGGGAGTTAAAGAAGGAGGTGGGGTGGAAGAGAGCAGCAGATCAGCACAGAAGAAAAGAACAGGGAGTTAAAGAAGGAGGTGGGGTGGAAGAGAGCAGCAGATCAGCACAGGAGAATAGAACAGGGAGTTAAAGAAGGAGGTGGGTGGAAGAGAACAGCAGATCGCCACAGGAGAAGAGAACAGGGAGCTAAAGAAGGAAGTCGGATGGAAGAGAGCAGCAGATCAGCACTGAGTGGTATTTGGAGTGTATGTTGCATTGAGTGCAGTGTTATTATGTGGTGTGTAATTATATGGCACTGAGTGGTATTTGGAGTGTATGTTGCATTGAGTGCAGTGTAATTATGTGGCGTGTAATTATGTGGCACTGAGTGGTATTTGGAGTGTATGTTGCATTGAGTACTGTGTAATTATGTGGTGTGTAATTATGTGGCACTGAGTGGTATTTGGAGTGTATGTTGCATTGAGTGCAGTGTAATTATGTTGCAAATAATGACCTGCGGCAGAATTAGGCAGAGTGGGTAATGCGGTTACACAGCTGAGCCCATGTACAGAACCTGGGGCACAATAAGGTGGAATGAGGCACCGTAAGGAACAGTGAGGTGGAGTGAGGCGGAATGAGGCAGAGTGGGGGATGCTGTTTCACAGCTGACCTGGGTTCCTGGTCTCTGGGATGTCAGTCTTGCGAGGACGATTGCTCTATATGGACTTGGTCAAAGATGCAACATACCAAAATGTCTCTCTCTGGTTGGATACATATAAAAGCGTATTGTTGATAAAACGTTCTGCAATGATGAACAACACAGTTTCCCTGTGTTCATTTGGGGCATAGGAAGGAGACCGGAAATTGTGAGAAGTTTGCAAACCGTGTATGGACACTTTTTAACAAAATATAATATAGGAAAGTGAAAGGGCGATGTTTATTTTGACTCAGACCGCGGGAGAGGCTTCTCCAGTTACTGATGCTGTTAAAACTCGCAGAGCGGAATGGTTGAGCACGAGAAAGCCCCTCATTCTTTGGCGTCTCACCTCACACGCTGCAACTCAATCCCCGAGAAGAAAAACAACTAAAGTCTTGTTACTCTAGCCTTGGGTTCCCAAGTAGTGCAAAGCAGGCCTTCTAGCGCTTCAAAGTCTAGTTAACACTAGACATACAATTATAAAAAAATAGCAAAATTAATAGCAAATAGTTTTAACTTTTGCAAATGTGACACCTATAGCATTTGTAATGCAATATGTGTTGTATTTACGTGACTTAGATGTATTGATATTACAAATAACAATGGCTTTTTAAAAAATAATACTTAAATAAAAGTTGTGTAGAGAGAGAGAGTGCGAGAGAGAGGTGTGTAGAGAGAGAGTGAGAAAGTAAGAGAGTACGCGAGGTGTGTAGAGAGAGAAAGATATGCGTATAGAGAGAGAGATGCATATAGAGAGAGAGAGAGAGAGAGAGAGAGAGAGGTGTGTTGAGAGAGAGTTAGAGAGAGAGTTGTGTAGAGAGAGAGCTTGTGCTCGCCTGGCTCCCCGGGTCGGTATAGTGTTAACACGTAATTGACAAACCCATCGTCAAGCAGGATGTCTCTGTCTATGTTGTTACCCCCTGGCGCCTGTTGTCGGTTTCAAGCGGAAGAGCTGGAGAAGGCGGATACACGTGCTGCTAAGGGAGAAGGGAGGGAGTACCCCCATAAGAATGGCTCTGTCTGCCTTGTTCCCAGTGGCGCCAGTTGTCGGTTCCAAAGTAACGCTTGCTAACTAATAATTGTAGCAGAGCAAATGAAAAAAAACAACACAGATGTGCACCAACAGAGTGTAGAACCGGTATTTCTGTAACAAAATGCACAACCACTTAGTTGTTTTTCCCTTCAGTAAATACTTAATGTAATAAAAGCGCTTGTTTTTTTAAAATTACCTTGCACCTCGCAAACAGAATTCCTTAATGCACGCGCTCTATATATTGTGAAACAAGCATACTAAGCCCTGTTGAATTTTCAAACCACATGTAATATAATTGGGCATGTATGAAAATGAACTGTGCTTCCCTTGTGTACTTGTACACAAATGTAAAGGAGTAGTGCGAAATAATTCCAAACCGTATAATGAAAAGCAATCTTTACAGATTATAGGCTGAATCCCTTCAATCTTGTACGTTTGTTTTGGTACGTTTGTTTTGGTTCCAAGTAAATGTTGGTGGTTTGCATGTAAGAAGGGATAGATGTTATATTTGTCTCAGAATACGAAGCAAAATAATTAGATTATTTATTGTAAACGTTTAAAGCTTGTAAAGTTTTCCCTGCATTGGGTTCTTCATAATGCGCCGTTAGTTATTGTCACAAATCTCGGTTTTAGTAACTTTCATCCACCCCAGAGACTTTTAATTGCAATTAAATAAAACCTCTAAATTCACTGATGCACAGAGACATACAAACGTGCAAGCACAGATGAAAAAACACCCATGCAAACACAGACCAGGCACACCTTTGGAAACCCATCCACTTGCAGCCGTATACACTGATGTATGCAACTACACAAGCATGCATACACACCCTCATGCACACACACATGCAGCGACCAACACATACAAACCTACACATGCACATAAATATACACACAAGAAAGCATGCACAAACATATAGGGCATTAGCAATTTAAACACACATATAAACAAGCACACATATGCAGGCACTCCTACATACACACATATGTGCACACTCAAACACACATGCATGGAGGCATGCTCCTGCACATATACACGCACATACGCTCTTGTCTGTGAAGCGACTTTAATGAAACATTTATTTTAATCCTTCAAAAAATGCAACATTTTAAAGTGCTAATACGGTGGCAGCATGTGGGAATACGCATACTAAACGTGGTTAGTGGGCGTGTGAAGTGTACGCTGTGTGGGAGGCGGGTTCAAATAAAGGCATGGACACATGCTCCCACACATATACACGAACACTCTCTTGTCTGTCATGCGACTTTAATAACAAATTTATTTTAGCCCTTTAATAAATGCAAACTTTTTCATTGCTAAGACGGTGGCAGTGGGTGGGAATGTCCTCTTTGGGGGAGTACGCAAAGTAAACGGGGCAGTGGGTGGGTGGAAGCGTTAGATGTGTGGGAGGCGGGTGCAACTAAAGGCACTGAGGCACATATACACGCACACGCTCTTGTCTAAAATGCGTCTTTAAATAAATGTTTATTTTAAGATTTTATAATTTTAAGACTTTAAAATATTTAAACTTTTAGAGTGCTAAAACGGTGGCAGCGGGTGTAAATGGCCTCTGTCTGGAAGGACGCAGGGGCAGTGGGCGGGTGGAAGCATCCGCTGTGTATGAGGCGGGTGCAAGTAAAGACAGGGGAGCTGGTGGAAATATAACTGCTAAAGGGAAATGGAAGAAGGGAGTAGGTGCATGCGAGATGGAAGCGTCCGCTGTGTGGGAGGCGGGTGCGAGTAAAGACGAGAGCTGATAAAAGTGAAACTGCTGAGAGGGATTGGGAGAAAGGAGGGATTGCACGCGAAAAAAACAAATGCCAGCTGTGCACGTGAGGCGGGTGCGAGGAAAGACAAGAGCTGATAATAGTATGCTGTGTGGAAGAAGGACCCTTGACCTTCAGATCCCCCAGATGAGCACCCCACCCTAGAGTGGATGCATTCGTTATTACCGTGGCCACCGATGGAGGTAGATGAAAAGGCTTTCCTTGAGACAGATTGCCTTCCACACTCCACCAAGTAAGATCCGCTGCAGTTTCTCTGGAGATCCTCATTGACTCCTTGAGATCTCCGTTATGTTGAAACCACTGGCTGCGGAGGCACCACTGGAGTGCCCTCATGTGCCAGCGTGCATGGTTGACCAGCAGTATGCAAGAAGCCATCAGACCAAGCAAGCAAAGGACCTTCAGAACTGGAACGACTGCTCCACTGTGAAACAAAGGAATCATTTCCTGAATGTCGCGAATCCTTTGAGGTGGTGGGAATGCACGACAAACAGTAGTGTCCAGTACCGCATTTATATACAGGTTGCGCTGGGAGGGCACCAGGTGAGATTTGGGTACATTTATCGAAAAACCCAACCTGTGCAACAACTGAGTTGTCTCCTGCAGGTGATGGAGCACCTTCTCCGGCGACTCGGTCTTGATCAGCCAGTCGTCCAGATACGGAAATTCAGGAATCCCCGAACTCCTGAGATGTGCCGCCGCCACTGCCAACACCTTGGTGAAGACTCGTGGCGCAGTAGTAAGGCCAAACGGAAGGACCGCAAACTGGTAGTGTTGCGACCCAACCGTAAAACGGAAATACTTTCTGTGTGACTTCAAGATGGGAATATGAAAATACGCATCTAGTAAGTCGATTGACACCATCTTCCATCAGCGCCTGAAGAACCTGTGCAAGGGTGAGCATCTTGAACTTCTCCTGCTTCAGGTAAAGGTTCAAGATCCTGAGATCCAGGATTGGCCGAAGCCTGCCATCCTTCTTGGGGATCAGAAAATACCGGGAGTAACACTCTTGACCCCTTTCCTGCTCTGGAACAACCTCTATGGCACCCTTTCTGAACAGCGCCAGGACTTCTTCCTGCAAGCGAAGCAGGTGGTCCTCTGTACAATAACCCTGGCAAGGAGGGTAATTTGGGGGAAACTCCCGAAAAGGGAGAGCATACCCATTCCCCACAAGATTGAGAACCCAAAGATCCGATGTAATCAATTCCCAATCTCGTAGGAAATGGGTAAGCTGGCCCCCCACTGGGCCCGCATGATCCGGAATGGCGGATCTAGGGCTGCTTTGCTGCGTTGGCAGGGGGCTGGGAAGGGGAAGAGGAAGAGGAAGAAGAGGAGGAGGCGACTTGACGACCTCTGGGGTGTGCTCTCTGTCTGCCTCTGTATGCCTTATACAGAGTGTTTTGCTGCTGCTGATTGGACTTGAAGGAACGAAAATAAGTTCTGCCAAAACCTCTAAACCGTTTTCCAAAAGATCCCCTGGTCTGAAGGCCCAACGACTTAGCTGTTGCCCTGCTGTCTTTAAAACGTTCTAAGGCAGCATCTGCCTTTTTGTCAAACAGACCAGATCCGGCAAATGGCAGATCCAATAACGCAGGCTGGACATCCAGGGAAAACTCAGAAGACTTTAGCCATGCAGCTCTCCTCGTAGCCACCTTAGAGCCCTTGACACTAGCCACAGAATCCACTGTGTCTAAGCCACTCTGGATTACCTGCCTTGCCGCAGCCTGAGTGTCCGAAATTACCTCCTGGAAGTCCTTTCTATCCTCTTCCGGTAACTTTGGCACCAACTGTTTCACAGTGGCGTGGATATAACGTCCCATCTGACAGTACGCATTTGTGGACTTTAACGCCATGCTGGCAGAGGAGAAAATCTTTTTAGCAGCCTGATCCTGTTTTCTCGACTCCTTTTCTGCAGGTACCTGTGGGAATGCTCCCGTTGACTTCCTGGAACAGGCAGCCTGCACCACTAAACTCTCAGGCAGAGGGTGAGTGGATAAAAATTCAGGGTCATCTGGAGCAACTCTGTATCTCCTGGCAACAGCCCTAGATACTGCAGGAGCCGACAAAGGTTTCTTCCAAACATCCAAAATTGGCTCTGCCAGTGCATCATTAAACGGCAGAATTGGTTCAACCACTGAGGATGGAGAGTGAAGGACCTCCGTAAGAAGGTTCGATTTAAACTCAGCAGTTGGTAGAGTAATGTTCAACAAACTTGCCGCCTTCCTTATCACCATATGGTAAGGAGCCACATCCTTAGAGGGTGCATCCGGCACTGAAACTAAATCCCACTCAGGAGACAGTTCAAGGCCACTAGCCACTGTTAGGTCATCAAATGGGTCCTCAGACTCCTGTAGCTCACCCTCCTCCAAATTACCTTCTCGAAACCTGTCTTCCTCCAAAAGCCTCTGGGCTTCACGCCTCGCCCTGTGCTTCAAATACGAGGCCGACGGATCCACTGTCGACTCCGACGGCGCCGGCATCGACGTCGGACGAGCGACTTTCGTACGAGGTCGATCAGGGTTCGGCATCGGAGTTGATGGATTTGGCGTCGACGGCTTCGGCGTCAATGGCTTCGGAGTCGAAGGCCTCGCCGGCGTCGGAAAATGCCAATGCGGCGCCGGAGCCGGCATGAAGGGCATAAAGGGCGCTGGTGCATAGGTCTGGGGAACACCCAAACCATACGCCAATGGACCCGTGGGACCAGCAGGAGCCCCAGTGGGATACATAGCCCTGTTATATATCCCAAACATCGCGTTCAGGAACGGAGACGGATCCTGACCTGGAGCCGGGAAAGAAGGGTACACACCCCCGGGCTGCTCATGAGGGCGTGGAGTCGATTCGACATCGACCTCCTCTTCGGGCTCGTGCACCGGAGTCGACGGACCCGCTGGCGATGGAGTCTCTCCCTCACCAACCACCTCCTCCTCACCTTCATCCTCCCGACCTGAAGGATGGGATGGTGCCGGAGAAGGATTCGCTACCTTCCCCGGTGAACCTGGCGAATTCGCAGGCGACACTTCACCCTCGGCGTCCTGCTCTTCTGAAGCCGAAGACACCACGACCTTTTCAACCAGCTTCACCTGCGACTTCGTCTTTGAACCAGAGTCCTTCCTCGAATGATGCCTGGACTCATGGGTTCTCTTCTTGTGTTTCTTCTTTGAAGAATGTGATGCATGGGCCGAAGTCGAGTCCGATCGAGACCTCGAACGCCGAGTTCGCGACCTCGAACTTTTCTTCTCTTTTCTGCCTTTAAGTTTCGCCACGAGAAGCTTGGTTTCTCTCTCTCGGAGGGCCTTGGAAGTCATTTTCCTACAAGACTAGCAAGTCCTCAACATCATGGTCGGAGCTTAAACACCATATACAGCACTCGTGTGGATCTGTAATGGACATAGTCTTTCTCGCCACAAGCCTTAAACCCGGTCTTCTTCGAAGACATGTCGAGTGAGAAGACAAGAAGCACAATTAACACAATGTAACAAAGTTGCAGCAATTGCTACGGACGATCCCTAGAAAACCGTTAGCGTCGACGACGCGGAAAAAAGGGAACTGATGTCATCACGCCGGCGTGGGCCTATTATGGTGTCAGTGACGTCAGCTGAGTCGCACGCGATGCCGTGCCTCTATGACGTCGCCAACGTCGGCGCAAAGCTACAAAAGAATTTCCGAATGTTGCTGACGCAAGGGGGATATTCACAAGGTGAGGAATCCACTGGCAGATGTATCTATCAGAAACATCTTTCTAAAAATGTTACTGCGAATTTGTGATGGATCAGCAGTAGAATAAAAACACAAAATACACCTGTTGTGAGCCTGGGCACAGTGCAATGTATATAACAGGGGAGGGTGGTGTGCGACCCCATTCCCCACCTACCTGGTGGGAGCACAAAAGTTTCTCCCTGAACCCTTCGGGCAGGAAAACATAATTGATCCAGCTCGGTGGGAGCAGCAGAAAAGCTGTTCCCGCCGCACCTGGATAGGTGCTGGCAGGGGGACTGTGGCGTCTCCCTCCACAGCCCCAAACGTAAAAAATGTTCTGGGGTGCCCCAGGTGGTCACTGGGGCATCCAGTCTAAAGCAAATGTAAAAAGATTTTTTAAAAAAGGAGCTTCATGTTCATGTGTATGCACTGGGCCTCCCCTCGTGGCCCCACAAATATGTTGATGTCCTGGGGCTGCACCAGACATCTCAGAAAAAAAAACCCAGAACAAAGCTGCTCATTTATTACTTAGTATGTCAAGCATGGAGCGCCCCATTATGCCCTGCAAGGAGTTGTTATTATTTTTTTGTGCGTCTTGGTGTCCCTCAAAGGTGCAGGGGCACCACCAAGCATTTTTTTGTCAAAGTACGTTTCATCAGCATTTTGGCATATAAATCACAAAATTTCAATACCAGTCACTTATGCTCATATCACAAAACCATGAGAAGGCTTCTAGTCACTATAAGAGTATACAGGGTTTCTCAATTAAAGCTCTTATCCAGATTCGTTATTGCTTATTACTAAAACTCTGAGCCTGTGTAACTCTAATTGTTCCCATTAAACAACCCTCCCTCCCTATTTCTGCCCCCCTAAACGAATCGAAAGAAAAAAGATAACAAAAGTTTGCCAGGTACTTGGGTGAGATGCTCACAAGTTGATATGTATATGGATATTATTTATTATTAAAGGTGATTATTCAGAACTGGAATAGATGTAATGCTCGTATTCTAGTGAGGCAGTCCACGAGTGGGATGCCCCTGGAGAAATAGCCTATAAGCGGGTCCCATGCATATTCAAAGTTCTTATAACCATCTCGAAGTATGGCACTCATTCTTTCCATTGTGACTGCTTGCCACAGCCTAGCGTGCCATTGTATCAAAGTGGGGACCTCCCTCTTCCTCAATGCCGCAGCAATTGTCAGCTTAGCTGTTCCCAAGCAGAGCCATACCACATGATGATCTGACCCGGTCTGATATTTCATAGAAGAGTCTTGCAGGCCCAGCAAGTTATATGTGGGGGAGTCTGGGAGTGAATATCCTAACATATCTTTGATCTGGGCCAAAATCCCAGCCCAAAGGGATCTTATTGTGGGGCAGTCCCACCATATGTGATGAAAATCACCCAACATGCCACAACCTCTCCAGCATAAATCTGATGTATTGGGAAAAAGCTGGTGTAATTTAGCAGGGTAAAGATGCCATTTGTAGAGAAGTTTGTAATGAGCCTGTGGAGCTATTGTGGCAAGCTACATCCCTCCACAACGAACTCCATTTGCCCTCTTGCATTTAATGTCCCAGTGTATGCTCCCAAAAAGCCATGGGTCGTGGTGAGGGCAGCACGTTAAGCAGTAGGGAATATAGGAAAAATATTGTGCTCTTATTTGCTTTAACCCCTTTGGAGAAGTGCTTGATTTGCGTGAGTTCCTGTGTTGCCCCCTCTCTAACGTTCAGCTGTAAGGCCCAATGTCGTATATGCAAGTAGTGGTAATCTTGTTTACAGTTTTGAAAGGTGAGACTGTCCCAATTATGAAAACGGTGGGATAGGACGAGGCACTCCTCCCGCCATGCATAGAAAGGCCGTCGTTGCTGCGCCGATGGAAAGGCTAGGTTGTAATGTATAGGAGTGAACGGGGAGGGAAACATTGTCTAGTCATCTTGTTTTAACCTCATCTTAACAAGACCTGTGGTCAGTACCACAGACCATATAAATAAAAAAAGTCATGCAGGCACAAGAAAATCGAGCCTCAATAGGCAGGGATAAAATCCCAAACCAACATCTAACAGCAGTTTGACAGTATTCTTTAACCCCCAAAGGGGTAAAGAATTCCTGGACCAAAATAGCCAAGGACAAAACGAATGCTATGTACCCACATTCTTCACAACAAGAAACAAATATGAGAAAAGAACTGTCCTAAAAAAAACCCAGAAAGAAGGACTTCAAGATCTCACCCCACTACAACTAAGACTAAAGATTCATCAACACAAGGTCTGGTAATACAATCCATGTGTTAAAAAAGAGATTAACGGTAGTCCATCACCGATACAAGAACCTCATATGGACAAAATCATTATCTAAAGGATATGTAAAGCATTGCAAAAGATGACAAGACAAAGCCAATACTGATTTGAATCCGGTCATAGCCAATGATGCTGCAATCCAGAACTATATAAACGCCTTTATAGATCTCACTCAATAACACATACCCATACACACACCTTGTATGTAAGAATATATACGAAAAGTGCACCCGAGAACAGCATAAAACCTGCCCTTCGCCGAGAGGAACCAGCAGAAGGCGAGAGCAGGATACGGAGGGTGAGAGGCTGCCAGGGCGTGCTGGATTACTGAAATCCTTAGCGCGATCTGGTACTGGCCCTGTCCGAGGACCGAACAGCATTCATGGCAATGGTGTTCTTAAAGGGGCGGGAAGCCTCGGCGGAACAAATCTTTAAAAAGAAAGCATCAAGCGAGAGTGGGGAGAATGGATCTAGGAACACTGCATCCCCAGCCTTAACATCAATAAAACAAAAAGAAAATGCTCTGGAAAGGCTACGGAAAAAGCAACTGAGCCGCTGGTGGGAGGCGACATCCCTCCAGAATTATGTGGAGGTGGATCGTGTCCCCAGAAGACTAAGAATCTTTAGTGTGCCCACGCGGAATAAACCAAAGCCTGAAGTACTCAATGCGTGGCTGGCGAACACAAGGGCTTGCTCAAAGGTGATGATGGAAATATTAATTAAAAATGCGTGGGAGGAGCACAACGATTTAGTGAAAGAGATTCAGAAAATCCTGGATGATTTAGCGATGGAGTCCAACCAAGCTGAAGTCCCAAAAACCCTATCAGCGGTCAATGGTAATATGGAGAAATTTGAAAAAGACATCATTGCAAGGAAACAGCGCAAATTTGATAGAGATGAGAGGGATTATAAATGTGGAAGGATCGTAACTTTCGCTAGCTTGAGCTCGGAAGCAAGCTCTATTGACAGCAGTGCACAATGCCCCACTGAGGTGACGTTTTTTCCGACAAGATGCGCCTCATGTTGGAGGCCAACGAACAATCTATATGCAGAAGAACACGCTATCAAGGCCGAGGAGGCAGGGCAAAACCAAGAGAAGGAGACAACGGAGGATTAAAAGCAGACAATACTGGTGTGGTAAGCAAAAGCCAGACAACGAAGAACAAGTAATGGAGGAAAAATCATCAGAACTTACGGTAATGAATTTATCTAATAGACAATTGTCCCCTACAGAAGAGAGAAGAGAAAGTACTTAAACTTGGACTTACATTTTGCCCTGATACGCAATTTGATTACACCCAGACACATATAGACATGTATATGTTTGTCAGAAAATTGAAACTATATAAAGTGCACCACAATAGAGCGTCAGGAACACTCCCACTGGACACGGGTGAAAGACAATCCCAATCAGACAGTGAACTCCTTAGAACACTAGAAAACGGGGATCCACCAGACATGACCCAACCCTTAAACTCACAGAACACAACACAACCAGTTTTGACTCAAAGGAGGGCCCTTCCTGAAACCATAGCCGAGACCTTAGCACAACCTAATACCGTATCAACACACTTTAGAGCGAAGACCAAGTATAGACCCCAACTACCGAGGGATAATATTGATCTATTCCATGAGTTAGTAAATCATGACATGTTACAATTGTTGAACAAACCCCTGGGGAAAACCTTACCCCAGAGATGAGAGCTGCACTAACTAACCTACGCAATGATGACACTATTGTCTTTAAACCCTCGGACAAGGGTGGGAATATAGTCCTCTGGGATAAGAAAAGGTATATACAAGAGGCGATGAGACAGCTATCAAACACAACTTGCTACAATAGAGTAGATCAGTCATACTTCACCAACCTACAGAGTAGAGTACATCAATACCTTAGGAGCTGGACCAATGATAAACTCTTAAACTGGGATGAGACTAAATTTCTCATCAACAACACCTACCTTTTACCTTTTCCCGAAGGTTCACAAAGACCCAACAAAACCTCCAGGCAGGCCTATAGTGTCTTCTATAAATAGCCTCCTAGAGAATGTGTCTCATTATGTAGATTACTTCCTTAATGACTATGTAAAGGATTTAACCTCACATATTGAAGACACAAAAGATAGAACATGTAAACTGGGAGAAACACTTTTGGCTTGTCTGTCTTGACGTCAAAAGTCTATACGCTAGCATTCGACACACAGACTGGTTGAGAGCCTGTGAACACTTCCTCAAGTCGAGGAGTGTACACCTCGAAGCTCACTCGAAGATGTTACTGCAAATGGCCGAACTCTGCTTGGTGGAAAACGTTTTTCTATTTAATGGGGCACTATATATGCAGACCCAGGGCACGTCGATGGGCATTTGCTTTGCCCCCAGCTATGCCAACCTTTTGGTAGGCTGGTGGGAGGAGCGGGTGATCAGAAGTGATGCCCTGGAGCACTGGACCACCAGGGTTAACATATGGCTCAGATTTAAATAATAATAATAATAAGGGAATTTTATAAAGCGCCTGGTACGCTCAGATGGCGTGTCCCCGCGCTGAAACCGAAGAACTCAAAAAGCAGAAGAGTGGGTAAGCCCAGTTATCATGAAAATAGATATGTTTTTAGCTTCTTCCGGAAGCTGGAGTCAGATGGCTCCAGGCGGAGGTTAAGGGGTAGGGCATTCCAGCTCTTCGCCACCAGGTAGCGGAATAATCTTCCTCCCATGCGAGCCCTCCTTATCCTAGGAACCTTTAATAGGCCTCCATGGGAGGAGCGCAGGGCACGTGTTGGTACATACCTGGTGACTAGATTCTGGAGTGGTGCTGGTGCCTTCCCAGCAAGGATGCGATGACAAGTACAGAGGGCCTTAAATTCGACCCTGCTCCTTACTGGCAGCCAGCGTTGAAGGCGTCCCTGGTGCTGGTGTTAGGATCTTTTTTCCAGGCCTTTTCGAGGGAGCGACAGTGTTTCTTCGATTTCTTAAGATCATCGTTGAACCAGGATGCGTTTTTGCTGCCTAGCTTGATTAGGCGTTTTTTCAACGGTGCTAGGATGTCGGCGCTGTTGGCTAGCCATTGGGTGAGGTTGATGGCTGCTTGGTCGGGGTTTGAGGTGTGGGCGGGGGGGTTTAGTAGAAGCGATGAGGAGATCTGGTCGCTGGTGATTTTGTTCCAGTTTCTTCGCAGGGTGGGTTGAGGATGGTTGTGGATTGCCTCTCATTCAAATAGGCGTCTCTGGTTTCTTTGGAAGGAGCCCCACGCCACTGTCTTTTGACTCGTTTCAGTGCGGCTTTCATGACTCGTAGTTCGTCACTGAACCATGGGGCAGTTTTTTTAATACGGCCTCCCGATTTGGCTCTAGAAAGTGGGGCTGTGCAATCTAGCGCCTCGTTGATGCGCTTACATAGATTGGTGTTAGCCGTATCTGCATCATCCCCCCCAGGGCTTCCCCCTTTAGTCAGCGCCGCGCAGAATTTAGCCTGGGAAAAGGTGGCCCATCTCCGCCTGAGATGGTACTTTGTTGCTGGCTGCGGAGATCTTGCCCCAGAAATTCGTATGGAGAATGGCACTAAATGATGATCCGACCAGGGAATAGGAATGGGGGTCATGGCTTCTACTTCCCCCCAATTAACAAATATAGGATCAAGCAGGTGTCCTAACTGATGAGTGGGGCCACTTACTATTTGATTCAACTGGAGGGATCCTAGTGCTGGGCAAAAATTCTTGCTAACATTGTCCGTAGGGTTGTTCAGGTGTAAATTAAGATCTCCAAGTACATCTTCTTTGTCTGGGAGGGGAATGAGAGAGACCTCCTAATGTTTATTGAAGCATTGAACCAGAATAGTCTCAATCTAAATTCACAATGCAGCATAGCCAGGTGAGTGTCGACTTCCTGGATATCAAACTGTGAATAATTAACAACAAAATAGAAACTGAGATATTCAGGAAAGAGACAGACGGCAACTCCCTACTCCACGCGTTGAGCTGCCACCGCCAAACCCCCCCCCCCCCCAATTTTAGATGGGGAGTTCCCTTTGGTGAGTTTTTACGCGCCAAAAGGAACTGCAGCACCCACAAGACATTTGAGAAACATAAAAAGGAGATGCAAGGAAGATTTAAAGCAAGGGGATACCATCCGAATATGCTCAGAAAAGGAGAAGAAAAAGTTGAACCCATTGAAAGGAACACAGCGCTATACAAAGCACCTAAGACCACTCTCAAAAAGACTGAGACACTTATCAGGCTCATAACAACTTACAATACACAATCTCCCCTATTCAGCCAGATCATAAGAAAGAGATGGGAAATCTTACAACAGGATAAAATCCTTAAGACAAAGCTAGGACCCCACCTAGCGATCTCCTATAGAAAAGGGAAGTCCATTAGATATCTGGTTGTGAATAGCCACCTTGAAACAAAGAAACAGTCCTGGTTGACAGCAAGGGGAGGTTTCCACAAATGTGGAAAATGCAAAGCCTGTAGCTACAGTGTGAATGTGAGGGAGGTGGTACTTAGCAGAATCAACAAAAGATGGAAAATAAACAAAAATATCCAGTGCAGTACAGACCATGTAGTGTATGTGGTGACATGCCCCTGCAATAAATGATACATTGGGTCCACAACCTTTCCTGTAAAGAAAAGGATATTGGAGCACTGGCGTGCCATCACCAACAAGGACTTTGCTTATAGTACAGCAAGACACTTCCATTCACATCATGATGGAGATTGGACACAGGCAAAATATTTTGCCTTGGACTCAATTCCCAAGAACCCCAGAGGAGGTGACAGAAAGGTGGCTCTACAAAGAGCAGAATCTAGATTTATTCTCCAGGCAGGGACCCTGGCACCCATGGGATTGAACATCGATGAAGAGATGTATACACATCCATGATGAAGTAATGAGCTTTCCTAAAACCTTTAACCCCTTTGGTGCTCATGACGGAACGGTTCCGTCATGAGCGTCGGTTGGTCTGTGCTCATGACGGAACCAATCCATCATGAGCCGTTGGCTCAATAGAACCTTCAGCACAGCGCGAGAATTCGTGCCGCGCTGAAGGGATTAAGAACTTGGTTCCGAATAGTTTTTAATGAATCACTATCAATGTTTAATTTTAGAACAATACCGTGCCTGATCCCATTAACTGGATTGTAGAAAATTCGACATTTTCGGTATCAACAAACAAAGGTCGTTGTTATGAAAAATATGTTCAATATATCTATACCTGAGTGAATTATAAAATATGTCTATTCAATATGCAACTAGTAGTGTAACATGAGATGTTGAACATGTACTGAATTGACCAACAAATAACTTCTTATCTATATCTCTCCTTCTTATTTTAGATTATTCCGGTATGGTGGCACCAGACCTGTGTGATGTTTTAAACACAGAGTCTTTCTTTTAATTCCATGAAACCTAAAAGTATATGAGCCACAAACACGGAACCATGGTCATGTGACCAAGAGCCTGTGTGCTCGAAACGCGTTTTGTTTGCCCGAGAAATAAAAACATTTGAACAGTACCTGGTCGGTGTGGCTCGATCTTCTTTGTTGAACTTGGAGAAGCCTGGTAAATATATATATATATATATATATATATATATATATATATATATATATACACACACACATAAAAGAAGGAGAGAACTCTGGGTAGTTCTCAAGTTTAGGTGGAAATCAGCTCCTGTTAGAGCACTCTCAACACCAGCAACACTCTAGATCTGCTCACCTCAAATGTCTGTTTTTCTATCAAAGTCTTTAAGCATAGGATAAGCACAGTGCCATCCACGCCGAGATAGAAACGGACAAAGTCTTTTGCCATTTCTACAGCAAAGTCTTTAAGCATAGGCCGAGCCATTTATCACTCCAGGCACAGTATTACAGCTTTGAATTGGTAAAATACCAACTTAAGCCAATCTGAGATATTAATATATAAAAAATATTTAATTTTTAGAAAGACACACATTCACTGGATGATGTCATCAGTGATGTCATTTGAAATGTCATCAGTGATGTCATGAGTGATGTCACTGACCATGTCATGAGTGATGCAATATGTGACGTCATCAGCAGTGCATTGCGGACGCGCGAGTTATAGTTAGCTGAACTAACTATAACAGGGGAATTTCAATGGTTTTGTATGAGTGAAATGTAATGCTAACTATAACGCCCCTGAAACCTGTTTTTTAAATGCTAATTCCTAACTATAATGTGCCTGAAACCTACGTTTTTTTCAGTGAATTTCAAAGGTTAAAAAAAATGTATATTATTTTTATTGAATATGAACAATAATAAGTCACGTATATTCAATAGATACTTGCCATATTTCCTCATGCATCACAGTACAATTATGCAATACATTTAGCGCAACTAGGGTGTAACTTGCCGTCTCCGGTTTGTCCGGTGCATTTCCAATTCTGTTGTTGGGGATACACACAAATCTCCTTGATATACATTCCATTTGCCCCACTTTCTATCCCAATTTCTGGGGCACCCTCTGATTTTGAACACTTCTTTTTCCGCAATCATACACTTATCCAGTTCCCTGGTCCATAGCCGAAGGGAGGGATTATCTGCCACTCCCCTCCTCCTCGCTATCTACCTCTTGACCAGTGTGTAACCCAGTGTCATAAATTGTTGTTCAGTTTCTGTTAGGTCTGTCGGCTCCCATATATTGAGGAGGCCCAGCTGAGGTGTAAGGGTATTGGTTTTCTCCAGCACTTCAAGCATGCTTTCCGTGGCCCATGAGTGAGAGGTCTCACTCCTCGGCAGTCCCATATCATATGATAGAAATAGGCGTCTTGCTGACACCCTCTAAGACATCTCTGGAGCCTATCCGTGCAAGGGTTGTTCTTGTGAGGTATGACCGATGTAAGACCTTTAGTTGGATAAGTCAGTATCACAATGTTATGGCTGCCTCGCGAGGAGAGACATCAGTGCCGCCTGCCAATCATCGTCTATTTGACCTATGTCTCGTTGCCACCTTTCTCGGAGTTTATGGAAGGTGTCCGGTAGGTTATTACAGAGTTTTCTGTATGTGAGTGATATGGTCTTGGTGAGTAATGGGCCATCAAGAAGCCTATCCTCCAGAGAGGACGAGTCTGGTATATCTGTCATGTCCGGGATGGCATTAGTGAGGGCATGCCTAATCTCCTAGACTCCTAATTCTGTTTCCTGAGGCAAGTAGCCGGGAACACAGACATTTTTCAAATACGCTTTTAAATTGCACTGTTATTTGCACTGTTATAATTTGTAAAATCACCCTCGTGAAACCAGTGTTCAAACTTGGGGGCAGGGCAGACTTACTGCTCTCTGCCGCTTTGGGGAACCTTTTGCACAACTTGCCGGCACTAGCGCGAACAGTGGGCGCCATCTTTGAGGAAGGTGGGGTTAGCAGGCCAGACATTGGTCAGACGCGACACCTGACTCCCGGGATAAAAGCCGAGTTGAGGGCCTCCCGCGTTCACTCCTAGATCTGTTTCCTGAGGCGAGTAGCCGGGAACACAGACGTTTTTAAAATACGCTTTTAAATTGCACTGTTATTTGCACTGTTATAATTTGTAAAATCACCCTCGTGACACCAGTGTTCAAACTTGGGGGCAGGACAGACTTACATGCTCTCTGCCGCTTTGGGGAACATTTTGCACAACTTGCCGGCACTAGCACGAACAGTGGGCACCATCTTTGTGAAAGGTGGGGTTAGCAGGCCAGGCATTGGTCAGACGCGACACCTGACTCCCAGGATAAAAGCAGAGTCGAGGGCTTCCCGCGTTCACTCCTAGTTCTGTTTCCTGAGGCGAGTAGCCAGGAACACAGACGTTTTTAAAATACGCTTTTAAATTGCACTGTTATTTCCACTGTTATAATTTGTAAAATCACCCTCGTGAAACCAGTGTTCAAACTTGGGGGCAGGGCAGACTTACATGCTCTCTGACACTTTGGGGAACATTTTACACAACTTGCCGGCACTAGCGCGAACAGTGGGCGCCATCTTTGTGGAAGGTGGGGTTAGCAGACCAGGCATTGGTCAGACGCGACACCTGACTCCCGGGATAAAAGCCGAGTTGAGGGCTTCCCGCATTCACTCGTAGTTCTGTTTCCTGAGGCGAGTAGCCGGGAACACAGACGTTTTTAAAATACACTTTTAAATTGCACTGTTATTTGCACTGTTATAATTTGTAAAATCACCCTCGTGAAACCAGTGTTCAAACTTGGGGGCAGGGCAGACTTACATGCTCTCTGCCGATTTGGGGAACATTTTGCACAACTTGCCGGCACTAGCGCAAACAGTGGGCGCCATCTTTGTGGAAGGTGGGGTTAGCAGGCCAGGCATTGGTCAGACGCGACACCTGACTCCCGGGATAAAATGGTGCCCTCCCCTTGGACGTGCAGCGCGCGCGCGCAGCGGGCTCGCCGTTGGCGCGCCGAAGGTGCGCCAAAGGTAAGCCCGTCTGCGCCCGTCCTCGCCGGGACACGTAGGGAGACGGGGAGCCTAAGTAGATCAGGGATCACATCCCATAATACCCCCATTTTGAGCTATACGAGTGAAAAGCTTCAGGATATTGGGAAGAGACCACTAATAAAGCATATGGATTGCACCATCTGCCCCACACTAACACCAGGGATGTTGGAAGGGCCAGTAGGCTGCAACACCTGTGAAAAACAATGGGTAATACAAGATACCTTCTTAAAAAAACCACAAACAGGACTGCGCTACCTTCTATGCAACGTTCGCTCTTTGATCAAACATGCTATTCCAGTCTGGGACATGTTATCCTCACTAACTCCTGACATATGCTTCCTGACGGAAACGTGGTTATCTCCATCTAGCCTACCAGCTATTAAAATCGCGATTCCGGAAGGATATAAAATAATCCACTTGGACAGAAGGGGTAAAGTGGGGGTGGGGGGGGGATAGCAATAGTATTCAAAGAAAGCACAAAAGTACAATGGTTAGATACGCTTAGTAATGAGCAGTTAGAGATAGGCCTATTCAGGGTCACTAGCCCAGGGGCGGAAAGCTGGGAGGGCGCACTCTTGTACCGCCCACCAAATTCCAAAGTAAACTTTGTAAGTACGGTAACAGACTTTATCGCTACACAGATTGTGGCCTCCAGGAGTTTCATACTACTGGGGGATTTTAATTATCATGGAGAAACTATTTTAGACCCGGAGGTAGCGTTTTTATTATCATCATTGGCGGATATGGGTCTGACTCAACTGGTCCAAGGCCCCACCCACACAGCTGGCCATACACAGGACATGATCTTCTCAAACAACGAAAACTTGTCATTCAGGGACTCCTGGCCCATGATCTGGACAGATCATCATTTAATCTTATTTTGCTGTCCAGTGGCAGTGAATTCGGAAATTGAACGGCCAGATAGATTAAAACAAAAAGCTCCAAAATCCAGACCATGGAAGAAACTGGACATAGAAGCTTTTGTAGAAAAGTTCCCCAGCCTCGATGAGCAGGCTAAGGAAACAGGGGAGGGCGAAACACAGAGTCCTTATTGGCCAAATTCAATCAAGCTTTAACTCAGACTCTGGATGTAGTGATTCCAGAAAAAAATAATAAACAGGGTCCGAGACGTAACTCGGCTCCCTGGTACTCAGGGACTCAAAAACGGAAAAATCCGCCTGTAAAACTCTTGAAAGAAAATGGAGAAAGACTAAACATGAGAATGACAAAATAAAATACAAAGCGGCGTTAGCAAGTTACCATCACAACATTAAAGTGGCCAGATGCACTTTTATTCAGACACAAATTGAACAGGCAGGGAACTCTGTGAATACTCTGTTCGATATAGTGAAGAGTTTTTCCTCCCCGCAGGCATGTCAACAACGGCCGGTGGAATCACTAGAGCTGTGTGAAGCACTAGCCTCTTTCTTTCAAGAGAAAATTGACCAGATATATGAAAACTTCCCAAAAAATAATGATCCTTGCGCAGCCATACCGGGCACTCCCGACGGCGAGCCAGTAATGGGTCTCAAATACTTTGAGCCCATCTCGCGGCAAGAGGTCATCCAACACCTGCAAATGGCAAAATCAGGGTCCCCAAGTGACATCTGCCCCCCCTTACGTCATGGCAATGATCGCGTCCTGTTGTGCGCCGCACATTCTGGAGATCCTGAACTCCTCGATGGCCAGCGGCTATATCCCCATGATATGGAAGGAGGCCCACGTATGCTCAATTCTTAAAAAACCCTCCGCTGATCCAGCGGTACTAAGCAATTACAGACCTATATCACTGCTCCCCTTGCTAGCAAAAATTTTGGAGGCTCACGTCAACAGCCAACTGAGCCAATACCTGGAGTCCAATAATATTCTGGACATGTCGCAGTCCGGTTTTCGACCATGCTTTAGTACTGAGACAGCAATTCTGGCTGTCACAGATTCCATCAGATGTACATTGGATGAAGGGAAATCGGTGATGCTCATCCTACTGGACCTCTATGCAGCATTTGATACTGTGTCCCATCAACTGCTGGCGGAGAGGCTCCAGAACTGTGGTATCAGGGATCAGGCACTGAAGTGGCTGGTCCACTTTTTGTCTGATAGGAAGCAACAGGTCATCATGGGCTCATTTAAATCATCTAAGTACATATTGAAGAGGGGAGTCCCACAGGGCTCATGCTTAAGTCCGACCCTCTTCAATATATACATGGCCCCTCTAGCTAGAATAGTGCAGCACTATGGTTTTGAGGTCATCTCATACGCAGACGATACTCAACTGATTTTCCCAATTGGGAAAGATCTGGCTGAGGAAAAAACACGCTATGCCCAAGGAATGTTGGCCATCTCTAGCTGGATGACTGAGTCCTGTCTCCAATTAAATCCGGAGAAAACAGAGCTGATGCTTCTTGGAAAAAAACGGGACGTCGAGCTAAACGACTGGTGGCCTGCCGAACTGGGGGCCGCTCCTGTCCCTTCAACTTCTGTGAAAAGCTTAGGGATACAGCTTGACGAGAACCTTTCCATGAAGAAAAATGTGAGTAACATTGTAACCTCTTGTTACTACAGTCTACGACTGCTGCGGAAAATTATTCAGTTTCTGCCCCTTAGCCATCGTAGAACAGTGGTGCAGGCCCTGGTAATTAGTAGGATTGACTATGGGAATGAACTGCTGGATGAAGTAGGATCCACACAGCTAGCAAAGCTCCAAGTGATTCAAAACAAGGCAGCAAGGATGGTCTTGAACCGTCCACCAGGCACCCCATCACTCCCATTACTAAAGGAATTGCACTGGCTACCGGTAAAGAAACGAGCTTTTTTCAAGACTTGCTGCCTGGTTTTTAAAGCTGTGAGGGAGATTGGCCCAAAATATCTTCAAAACAAAATTTGCAGATTGACATCAGAATGCAATCTGAGATCAAACAGTAAAGCCCTACTAGCGATCCCACTGATCTATCGGAATCGCACGGGAGGAAAAGCCTTCTTGTATGTAGGCCCTAAATACTGGAACTCTCTGCCTGAAGAGCTGCGAAAGTCTCCTTTATATCTGACTTTCAGGAAACATCTTAAAGCCTTCCTCTATCGCTAAAACCACTCTGGTTCTACAACTTCCGCTTTTAGAAAAGGACTAGGTAGCGCGGAGATGCCCCCGGGTGATTCAGGCGCTTTACAAAAACCCAATAACAATAACAATAACAATAATCTGTAGATATCTAAATACCTCTCCCTGAGCCATATCATATGTCCTTTGCAGGTCCTCGAATTTGAGAAGATCCCCCTTTTTTTACCAAATCTCCTATCGTTGAGATCCCGATTAAGTCCCACTTGTCGAACCCAGGGTGGCTTCCGAGAAGTCCCAATTTCTGGGTACAGCACAGGGGTGTGGCCTTAGTGAGGGTTTTCGCCCAACCTGCCGGAATTCGTCAGGTGCCATATCATCACAGTGTGAGCAGTGGGGCCAAAGAATCGACCCTACCGAGTCTTCGAGTAGAGTGCCTCTAGGTATCCTGCCCTCCCCATCTGATACCTGCCCAACCTGTATGCTGGGTCAATCGGGGATCTGTAAATCCAGTCGTTCACCACCACCAGTTGTGTTGCCCAATAGTACTTCCCTAAGTTCGTAAATATATTCAACACCCCATGGAGGGATTTATAAGGGGAAGCCATGTAGAGCAATATATCACTGCATATAATGACCGGGTAAGGGCCGCCTTTAAATCCAGGTGTTGGATTTAATTAATTGGTGTGCTCTCTACAGCGCTTCCAGTCGTTCTGCAATACACGCCATTGAAGAAAGGTTTACCCCTGAAACGCGTCTGGCGTACATTCATTGAACTCTGCTAATTCTTGATGGTTCCTGCTGGCAGGCTGTGCATCAATAAATAAGAGCTGAAACTTACCTTCGTGTTGCTTCACTTCAAATGGGTTTCCTGTTGTGTTGGATTTAAAGGCGGCCCATACCAGTTCGCGAAGAGGAGCCCACTGCGGTCTTGCGGGTCAAAGGCAGCATTAAGTTGGTGCTGCTATATTTTGGACGAAGGTGAACTGGCGCCCTTACAGGGAGGGAACCAGCTCAACAGCTTCTGTTGTCAGCCATAAAGTGGGGCAGGACCCGCCTTGGATATTTGAATCATTCACGCATTGCCACGAAGAGACTGTGATAACGCACCCACTGGGGTAACAAATGAGAGGACTACATCACCCATAAGGCCATGGTGGACTGCCACGTCCACAAGGGCAGGTGTTGGATTTAATGAATTGGTGTGCTCCCTACAGCGCTTCCAGTCGTTCTGCAATGCACGCCACTGAAGAAAGGTTTACCCCTGAAACGCGTCTGGCGTACATTCATTGGACTCTGCTAATCCTTGATGGTTCCTGCTGGCAGGCTGTGCATCAATAAATAAGAGCTGAAACTTAACTTCGTGTGGCTTCACTTCAAATGGGTTTCCTGTTGTGTTGGAGATGATATATATATATATATATAAAAATTCTATTTGAAATAACTTTGGTACCGGTTGACGAATCTTCATAAAATTTTCAAAACTGGTGGGGCGCTCCAGTCCGCCCCTATCCTGAAAGTCTCGGGGTGATTCATCAAACGGGCACCGAGAAAAAAGGGGAGTCCCAAAACGTGTTTTCCCAATGCAATTTCCCATAGAAACCTTTAGTCGCAGCTACAGCCCGTACTGCTGAACGGAATTACACCAAATTTGGCAGAAAGGTAGACCTTGGTTCAGAGTCGTGACTTTTGGTTAAATGGTGTAAATCCGTTCAGTAGTTCCTGAGTAAATCCAAATTAAAACCACATATATATATCTATGGCCGTGCAGGATCCGCGCACCCTGCCGAGCACGCGCTGTATGCTAATTCGCTGTCAACACTCCAAACCAGGAAGTGTTGGTAGCCATCTTGTGCCTTGGTAGAGCCGAGTCACAAGAAAGCAGAAAAAAACTGCGAAAAACACAAAAAGGGGGCAGGGTAGAAACACAAGGACAAGGATTTTCAAATCGGCAAAATCCGCGCAGGGTGCGTAGATCCTGCTGATAAAAAAAAAAACGAAGCACGGGCTCCCACACTTCGATGCTAATTAGCCCAGGGGGGAGGGGGGGGGGCCCAATCCACCCTCCACACTGCCCCGGGGACAGCCACCCCCCCCGGAGCAAAGTATGAATAATTGCGGGGGGCACACGGCCCCCCTGTAGCCCCGAGACTGCCACCCCTGGGGCTTAATAGTTTCCCAGCCCTGGGGACCGCCACCCCCCGAGGCTTGACTTAATTGACATTGCGGGGGGCACACTGCCCCCCGCAGCCCCAGGGACCGCCACTCCCGGGGCTTTTTTTTTAAAGAAAAATACCCTGTGTGGGGGGGCTCAAGCCCCCCCCCCAGCACCCGGGGACCACCACCACGCCCCAGGGCTTTGGAAAAATGTGGAAGGGGCGGCCCCCCTGGAGCCAATGGTGGCCCTGAGGACCGCCATCCCCCAGGGCTGGCTCCTGTTGTGTCCCGTGGTGCCCATCCCTGGGACAGGGACACTGTTGTTGGCTATGGCAGGGCGGGAGTTTCGCGGCATCCTCCTGCCATAGCAAACTTGGTTTGAATTTTGAAAGAGTGAGCAGGCTTTCAAAATTCAAACCAAAATTGCTTTTCCACACGGGGAGCTGCATGTTAGCAGCTCCCCATGTGGAAAAGCAATGCCGGCTCCCAAGGGACACAGGGAGCCGGCTGAACCGTGGGGGGATTGGGGACCCCCAAGGTCCCCAACAGAGAGGTCCAGCCCCGGGGCATGGGGTCCCCGGGGCTACAAGTGGTCCGGGAGGGGGGCCACACGGCCCCCTCCACAAAAATTACAAAAATACAGAAAAAATAAAATAGAAAGGCCGGCCCTGGGGGATTGTATTGTATTGTATTGTATTGTAAGGAATGTGCTACTTACCAGTATGCATCTGTTCTTGGCATGTAGGGCTGCTGACATTCATATCTGTGCATAGATCGTCGCCTAGTGTTGGGTCCGGATGATTGCACCTTGTTGTCCTGGAAGAGTCTTCGAAGTATCACGAGATAGGGGACTCCTCCCCTGGACTACAGTGCGCATGGGCATCTTCTCCATCCTCAGATTGTTTTTCGCCATTGTGGCAGAGATGGAGATAGTAAAGTAAGAGATGGCCATGCAAAAGATAATGCTGCAGCTGCTACAGGCACCGGGGAGAAGGGCGGGTGATATGAATGTCAGCAGCCCTACATGCCAAGAACAGATGCATACTGGTAAGTAGCATATTTGGTTCGAGGCATGTGAGCTGCTGAATTCATATCTGTGCATAGACTGAATAGCAGTATCTCTTCTAGCGGTGGTTACCTGTGCCGGCTGCAGCAGTTTGAAAAAGAGTTTTGAGGACAGCCTGGCCTACAGCAGCTTTCTGCTTTGCTTGCACGTGTACACAGTAGTGTTTTGTGAAGGTGTGTATGGTAGTCCATGTGGCTGCCCTACATATTTCTTCAAGATGAATATTCCCTAGGAAAGGCCTGGATGCCCCCAGTGTGCTCTCGGTGGGACAGTTAAAGTGCGTTTAGCCTTTTGATAGCATATTTGAATGCATTTTACGATCCATCTGGCTATTCCTGACTTTGATTTTGGATTTCCTTTATGTTGTGGTGAAAAAGCAACAAATAATTGCTTTGTTTTCGTAAATGATTTCGTTCTGTCCACATAATAAAGCAGAGCATGTGCTTGCATGAAGGGTTCCTGAATGGTTAGTGCGTGTAACTCGCTAACTCGCCTGAGTGACGTAATGGCAATTAAGAATGCCACCTTCCACGTTAAGAATTGCAGTTTGCATGAGTGTAGAGGTTTGAAAGGAGGCCCCATAAGTCTGGTAAGTACTATATTTAGATTCCAGACTGGGGAAGGTGGGTTTCTTGGAGGGATCACTTTTTTTTTTGTTTAAATCTTTTTATTGAGATTCTGACAAAACAAACATAGGACTCAAAGACAGTATGGGCGTGCATGCGGTCGCTCCGCAAGTAACAACCATCTCTCCCCGCCAGTAGGGTCGGGCACCCCGGTGCAGCATATAGTGTGTCCATGACTGCTAGTGATGCCCTGAGGGAGAGGTAATTCGCTGACCTGGTCCCAGAAACACCCAACAATCCCCCCTCCCCCACCTGTATCCCGCCCTCGTTCCCCGTCCCCCGGTGTGGTAAGTGTGCTGATTCCAGACAGCACAAAGCCTGCAAGAGATATGTCGGTTAAGCAGGAGATCAGGGTTCCCCCCGGAAGTCGTCTGGTAGCCGGAGCACCCTGAAGTATTTTGGGCAGGTAATCTCATTGAATTCCTCTGACAAGAGAGAGACCAGGGGCTGCCATGTGTCGAGGAATGTGTCACGTGTTTGGGAAAGGGTGGCCTGTATCTTCTCCATCCCCATGATATACCACAGTCGATGGAGCCACCCCGTGTGGGTGGGTTTTCTCGGGGTGCCCCAAAGAGATAGGATGTGCTGAGTGGCTGCCCCCATCGCTAGCCCCATCTGCCTCCCCCTGATCGATTTGAGAGGAAATGTGATGGCGTTGGGAAGGCCGAGGAGAGTGTACGCCGGAAATCGGGGGATCTCTGTGTCAAAGTGTGTGTCAAAGCTCTTTAGCACCTCTTCCCAGTATCCCTGGACTTCTGTGCATTCCCACAGGATATGAGTGAGTGTCCCCAGTTGACCACACCCCCTCCAGCACCCAGAGTCTCTGCGTGGATTGCTCTGGTGTAGCTGGGCCGGTGTAAGGTGCCAGTAGTATGCTATTTTCACCGCCGCCTCTTTACTGGCCACATTGCGGGCGGTGTGGTGGGCTCTAAAATATATATCCTGCCATTCCTTGTCTGTGAAGGAGCGTCCTATTTCGCGCTCCCAACGGTTCTGACCCGCCGACCGCATAGCAGGGGGAGACGGACCGAGCAACCCATAGAGGTCTGTGATCGCATGTCTGTCCGTTATTTTCGTGTGTAGCCATTTCTCGTAGTCCGTTAGGGGTCTGCTCACATGGGGCAGCACCTCTTTTTGCGTGAGCCAATGTCTGATCTGGAAGTACTGAAAGCGTTGGATCTGCGGAAGTGTGTAGTAGTCCTGCAAGGTGCTCATCTGCATTAGGCTCGCTGGATTGAAAAAGTCACCAGCCGCTCTGCATTCCGACTCCCGCCACTGCGAAAACGACCCAGGGTCCATCCCTGGGGGGAACGCCGGGTTCCCAAACAGAGGGGACATCGGGGACGGAAATGTGGTGAGGCCTTTTGGAACCGCCGTCTTGTCCCACACCTGCATTACCGTTCTCGTGATGGGTGATTTCTTAAGGTATGAGGGTCTGTCTTTCCGACCTATGAACGGGATTTTCCATAGGGACATCTGACCCATAGCTCGGTCTTGAAATAACCACCTCTTCTCCGATTCGGGCCTGTTCCATTCTAAAAGGTAGCGAAGTTGAGTGGAGTGGAAGTAACGGAGCAGGTCGGGGACTCAGAGGCCGCCCTCCGCCGTAGCCCGTGTGTTTAGGTCCCTGGGCAGACGTGGGCGCTTACCGGCCCACACAAAGTGTGTGATGCATGCTTGCAATCTTTTGATCATGCCCAACGGAGGAGTTACCGGAATGGTTTGAAACAGGTACAGGATCTTCGGCAAGAGGGTCATTTTAATTGCCGCCACCCGTCCTAACCAGGAAAGCGGTTGGCGACGCCATCTCGCGAGGTCCCCCAGCAGGGCAGCCAATAGAGCCGTATAGTTCTGTTCAACAGTTTGGGCCGTGTTCGGGGTTAAGGAGATGCCCAAATAGGGTACTAACATCTGGGTCCGAAGACCCCCGTATTGTTGATGGCCACGTCTCGCAGCTTTCACATTCCGTCCTAGGGGCAAGATTAGTGACTTCTCTACATTCATCTTGAACCCCGAGACGCTCCCAAAGCTCTCCACTTCCGAGAGGAAGGCCGGTACCGATGTGGAGGGGTTCTCCAGGGCTGCCAGAACATCGTCTGCATACAGACTTAAAGTCTGCGGTTACCCACCAAATCGAACACCCGTGACGGAATCGTTGTCCCGTACCCGTTGCGCTAATGGTTCGATATACAAAGCGAATAACAGGGGTGATAGAGGGCACCCTTGTCTGGTGCCCCTTCGAATGTCCAGAGGCTTCGAGCGTACCCCGTTGACCGTGATCTTGGCCTGCGGGGCGGCGTAGCAACTGGCGACCCACGTGCGGAACCGGTCCCCGAACCCGAATCACGCCAGGACGGAGTCCATGTACCCCCAATCCACTCTGTCAAACGCCTTTTCGGCATCCACTGACAGAAGGGCCGCGTCAGAGTCATTGTAGTGGGCTTTGTCAATGACATGAAGCAGGCGCTTGGTGTTGTCTGCGCACTGCCTGCTCGGGATGAATCCTGCCTGGTCTGGTTCAATAATTCCCGGTAGATACTGGCCCAGTCTCGCCGCTAACACGCCTGTAAACAGTTTTAGGTCAAGGTTAAGTAAGGAGATGGGTCTGTAGGCTTTGCATTGGGATGGGTCTTTGCCCGGTTTGGGGATAACCACAATGTCGGCCTCCAACATGTCCTGAGGGATGGAGCCCCTTCCCTGGAAGGAATTGAAAAGTCTGGCCAGTACCGGCGCAAGTTGAGGGCAGAAAGCCTTGTAGAAGCTTGCAGAGAAGCCATCCGGGCCCGGAGCTTTTAGGGGTTTAAGTCGCACAATCGCAGAGATGACCTCCTCAATTCTAATGGGGGCTTCGAGGGAGGTCCTTGTAGGTTCATCTAGGGGCGTTATCTCTGTGTCCCGGAGATAGGCTTCTGCCGTGGTCTGATCGGCTATTGGTTCGGCTGTGTACAGCGAGGCATAGAACTCCCGGAAGGCCTCCGCAATTTGGTCGTCCTCATAGACGACCGTCCCGTCCTGGGTGTGTATGGATGGGACCCGCGCTCGCAGGGTCTTCGCCTTGAGGCAGCTTGCCAATAAGCGCCCCGTCTGGTCACCACCCACGTAGTGAGTGTGGCGCAGTCTCAGTGCCGCGTACTCCGCCCTATCCAAATCTAAGCTTGCGAGTTGGGTCCGGACCGCCTTGAGCTGTCGCCAGATCCTGGGAGCCCCCGTCCGGCTATGAGCATACTCTAGTTCAAGCGCTTGAGCGGACAGAGAGTGCCTTTTATCTCTCCGTTCCTTGGCTTCTGCCGCGGCTATAGAGATTAGTTTCCCCCTCACAACCGCCTTAAGCGCTCCCCACACCGCCGTTAAGGAGACCTCCGGGGTGTCGTTAGTCTGTAGATATTCTGTGATGCGGTCCTGGAGACGCTGTGTCACCCCTTTGTGCTGCAGGAGTGCGTCATTAAGGCGCCATCTACCCTTTCGTTGTGTGACCCTAGGGGTTCGCATGTGTATTATGAGTGCACCGTGATCAGAAAGTGCCGCAGGGAGCACCTCCACATCATCTACTAGGGGACTCACATCAGTACTACCGAAGAAGTGGTCAATGCGTGCGTATGTGTGGTGTACGTGAGAGTAAAAAGTGAACCCCGGGGTGGCTGGATGATGTTTACGCCAAAGGTCCACGAACCCCTCCTCTGACAACCACTGGCTCCCCTCCGGCGATATCGCCCCGGCAAACCCCTGTCGGTGTCCTGATCTGTCTATGGTGGGGTCCATTACAAGGTTTGTGTCTCCACCCACCAGCACTGCCTTTGTGTTAGGCTGCAGCGCTTCCGCCAGCGCTCCTTTCAGGAATGGTTCTTGTTTGGAGTTAGGAGCGTAGAGGGAGCCCACTACCATTGTTAGCCCACCTATACACATGTTGTAGGCTAGGAACCTTCCCTTAATGTCTGCCACCTTGTCTCCCACTGACCCCTTAAAATGACGGGCCACCAATAAGGCCACCCCCGCTTTTTTCTCTAGGGTGGAAGAGTAGTGTCGGATGGGAAAGGCCTTTGAACGCATTCTGCGCCAGTCTTTAGAGAGCAAATGTGTTTCTTGGAGCAAGCAAATTTCCGCCCCTGAATGTTCTAAGAAGGACAGGACAGCCCTACGCTTAACAGGGTTGTTAAGCCCTTTCACGTTCAAGGTGAGAATCTTCAACGTAGAGTTCGCCATGCATGAGGGATATGAGGAACGCACAGCAGTTTCAGTTTGTCAGGGGCCAGCCTGTTCCCCGTGTCGGCTCGTTCTAACTCTAGTATACCACACCGAGAGAGACCCAGTCCCTCCCCACCCCCCCACCCCCGATCCCAACTTCCCCAACTTCCTCCCCCGCAACTCCCATCCTCCCCAACAGCCACCCCCTCCCCACCGCACCCCCTTGAAACCCACCCTGGAACTTTTCTCATAGTCTCGGGCCTATCGGGACAGGGTCCAGGTCCGTAGAGTGTTTTTGAAAGTGAGGACATGGTGGCGGCCGACTCTTCGGCCCCCCGACCTCTCCCCCCCCACTGATGAAGGCTAAGGAGGGTAAGCCCCCCTGGCGAGCATCTTACTGTTTAGCTGCAGTGTTGTCTGCCACCTCCTGAACCGCCGCCTCTCGTTCTTGGGCGGTCAGCAGGGGGTCCGGTTTCTGGAAGGATCTGGGCGAGCGTCGTCTCCGCACTGTCTACCAGCTGTCCCTGGAACGCCGGCTCCCGTCGTCTGCAGGTCCGTGCGAAGGGGTCCCGTCCTCGGCCATGTCCTCCGGTGGATCGATGCCCAGCGCTGCACATGTGTCCTGAAGGGATCTTAGCTGGTGTAGAGACCCCTTCCATTTGAAGATAAGTCGGAACGGGTGGCCCCAAGTGTAGGGCACGCCGTTATCTCTCAGGAAGTCCGTAGCCACCTTGAAGGAGCGCCTTTTTTGCAAGGAGATGGCGGAGATATCTTGAAAAAGGGCCACCTGGTCCCCTCGGAAGACGATCGGCTGGGCCTCTCTCAGGATGCGTTCTTTGAGAGGAAAGTCTGGGAGAAAGGCCAGTATGTCCTGAGGGGGGGCTGAAGCTCGGCGCGCCTGGCCGACTCTGTGGGCGCGGTCAATCCGGATGTCAAATTCGCCTGACTCCCCAAGTATGTCCCGGAAAAGGTCCCGCAGGTACGTTGTGACGCTGTTCCCCTCCGATTTCAATGGAACTCCCCGGACCCGGGAACGGTTCTCGAGATCCTCCGAGTGGGCCTGGAGATCCACTTGCTGGTCCTGGAGGCGGAGAATTTCCTGCTGGAGGTGGTCCACTTCCATGCTGCGGGTCTGGTCTGCTTCTTCCACCGCCGCCACCCGCTCCCCCAGGCCATCCAAATCCCTCCGCAGTTCCCGCTGCTCCCCGGCGAGCTCTTGCTTCAAGGTCTGAAAGTCATCTCTCAGGGTGTTGAAGAGGGAGGCCAGGAAGGCTTTCGTGATGGGTGCAGAGTCATCATCTGTGTTTGTAGCGGCAACCGGCGTCTTGGGGGGCGATTGCGTCGAGGCCTTTTCCGCCTTCGTGGCGTTTTTATGTAGCAGATCCGTTATGGTGCGGTTGCCTTTGCGTCCCGCGTTGGCCATGGTGTCGGTAGGCCAAAGGCTGTGCTGGAGCAGGGATTAGTTTTGTCTTCTGTGCAGGGCTCTGAGGTTCTGGGTGCCGGGGTTCGCGCTTTCCAGCTGCGATGAGCTTCGGGGGACCCTCTGTCCCAGCGGTATCCGTCGCGAGCTCTGAACCTTGGAGGTTGTCGCCGTCACAAGCCAGCAGGTCCACAGTCACATCAATGCAGGCTAGATCAAGGCGCCCTCTGGGGGGGAATCCCACCACCGCTCCGACCCAGGAGTCTCCCTGTCGTTCGCCGGGTCCCAGGGCACCCTCGAGCGGTCTGTGCGCAGTCCTGCCGCAGGTCTTAGCACTCCTCCCTGTCTCCCACGTCTTCGCCTTGGGCCAGTGTCCACGGCCCGAGACCTCGCAGCCCCGGACCCAGCCCTCTCGAGTCTCGGAGGGGGGGTCCCCTGGTCAGCCCGAGTGGCGGGGTTTTCTGTCTGGCTCGATCCCCCCCGCACGTCCGCTGTATTTGTTGGGCCGCCGTCCGTTGGGCTCCCAGTGGACGCAGACGTGTGTGTGCTGGGCCCCGCTCCGGGACTAGGCCCAAAGCCGGGGGAGTCAGGTAGTATGGCCTCCCACCGGTTCAGTCCGGCTGCTGCCGCAACCCCGCAGGGCCGCGCGTCCGATGTCCGGCGCCCCCTCACCTCACCACTGTCCAGGGAAGCCGCCGGGGGCAGCGTGTGGAGGCCAGCCGCTGCGTGCTATGCAGTGCGCCCTACGCTTGTGAAGTAGTGTGGCTCACTGGTTAGAGGCGGCAGACCTGAGAGCAGAGGACGGCCCGGGACCAGGGTTCGATTCCCGGCGCGACAGGTTTCTGGATCAGGGTCAGCGGACTCGATAATTCTCTCGCCTCGGTGCCCACTCTGATCAGCGTTCACACTCGGCAACTCTGGGCATTAGCTTGCCTCATCTTCACTAACGGCCCCACCAGACCGCCGGGGATGCCTGGTCTCACCCTGGAGATACCCATTAAGGGACCATCTCTCAGGGAAGCCAGGAAGGGTTTCGCAGCGGTGGAAGCGCCTTGGGACCCTCCGGGTAAGTAGTGCGCTATATAAATGCCTATACATACATACATACATACATACATACATACATGCTTCCAGGGGCTCTCGGGTCCAGTGCGGCCTTCCCGCTTGCTCCCCCACCAACTCGCTATGGTGCCCCCTGTGCCTTACCAGGGGGGTCGCCGGCCGCTGGGTGTCTCCGTCGGTGGCCCTGTCGCCGGGCTGCGTCTCCGGCGCCTGCCCAATCCTCCACCTCGGGTCCGAGACCAGGCCCGAAGCCAGGGCCTCAGGTGCTTCGGTGGCCCGCCGTCTCTCGCGACCCTCCTGTGCGACGTATCTGGGTCGCACCGCAGTCACCTGGCACAGCGCTTGGTCGTCCGCAGGACCGGGGGCCTCCGCCGGACATCCGCTTCTCCCCGCCGCCAGTCTCCGAGCGCGTCGCCGCCGAGTCTGCTGGGCCAGGAGAGCTCCCCGGGCGCCGGGCTCTCGCCGCCGCTCTCCCGCGGGTTCGCGCCAGTGGAGGCCGCAGCCCAGCCGCGATGTTCCCAGTCGGCAGCGCCCACAAATTCAGCACTTCGGCGGTGTCGGGCGTTAGGCTGACACTGCGATGTCGAATGGCAGGTGAAAGTGGGACATTACCCGCTATTGAAAGGGTTTTAGGGGCTTAGGGCCGGGGAGCCTCAGAAACGCGTCCAGTCAGGCCGCCATCATGGCCACGCCCCCCAGGGATCACTCTTTTAAGAACCTCCATAAAAGCTTTTATTGCTGGTACTCCAAACAGTGAAAGGCGTTACCTGTTTTGAAGGTATGCTGCTATAGCCGCTAGGTGTAGTCTTATGGAAGAGTACGCTAGGTTGCATCTTTGAAGATGCAGCAGGTAACATATAATGTTCTGAATGGAAGCGTCTAAAGGGTTGATTTGGTTATTGTTGCAGTAAATAACAAATCTCTTCCATTTAGCTGCATAGCATGCTCTCGTAGTTGGTCGCCTTGCCTTTTTAATGATGTTCATACAGTCTGGAGGCAAGTTAAGGTATCCAAATTCTAAGACTTCAGAAGCCAGATCGCTAGGTTCATCTGATTGGGATCTGGATGTCTGATTTTTCCATGGTTCTAAGTTAGAAGATGGGGTGCGAGGCGCAGCCTTTGATGAGGAACTACTGAAAGTTCCAGGAACGTTATGTACCATGGCTGTTTTGCCCATGTGGGAGCAACTAGGATCAGTGTGAGTGAATGTTGCCGCAATTTGCGTGCCACCAGCGGAATCCGTGGTGCTGGGGGAAAAGCGTACGCAAATCTGCCTGACCAGTTCATCCATATCGCATTGCCTTTTGACAACGGATGTGGGAACCTGGCGTCAAAGTACTGGCATTTTGAGTTTTCGTTTGTGGCAAACAGGTCTATCTCTGGGTGCCCCCACTGCCTGAAGAATGGTTGGAGAACTTGGGGGTGAATCTCCCATTCGTATAGTTGCTGGCTGTGCCTGCTGAGCAGGTCTGCAATCTGATTGTCTTTCCCTGGAAGGTGTTCTGCCAGGAGAAAGATATCTTTTGGAATTGCTTCCATATGCTCTGTGGTAAGTGGGACAGTTGTGGAGAGTGTGTTCCTCCTTGTTTCTGGATATAGTACATTGCTGTCATGTTGTCCGTCCGGATCAACACAGTTTTGCTGTACAAGTATTTTTGGAATGCTTTCAGGGCTAGGAATATCGATGGCAACTCTAGTTGGTTGATTTGCAGTTTCTTTTGTTTGTTTGTTCAGAGCTCTTGTACTGTGTAGTGAAGGAGGTGTGCTCCCCAGCCTGTCAGTGATGCGTCCGCTGTTAGTACTAGTTGTGGAATCGGCTCTTGGAACAGTCGCCCCTTGGAAAGGTTTTGTGGGTTCCACCACTGCAGAGAGTTGTGAGCGCGACTGTCTACCAACACTAGGTCCTTTAATAGTCCCTGAGCTTGGTTCCACTGCCGTGCTAGGCATTCTTGCAATGGACGCATTTGAAGTCTGGCATGGGGGACAATGAATACGCATGAGACCATCATGCCTATGAGTTGCATGAAGACTCGAGCTGGAAGAGAGTGTTGTGGCAGAAATTTGAGAATGAGCATCTGCATGCTGGCTATCAGCGCTGAGTTTGGGTATGCCTTTGCCACTGAGGTATCTATAGTCGCTCCCAGATATTGTTGTATGTGGGATGGTTGTAGATGCGATTTTGGGTAGTTTATGGAAAACCCTAGGCTGTGTAGCAGCTGGAGTGTTTGAGACGTGTATTTTGCACACTGTTGGTACGATTTTGCTTGTATGAGCCAATCGTCTAGGTATGGAAACACGTGGATGTGTTGCCTCCTGAGATGTACAGCTACTGTGGCTAAGCATTTTGTAAACATTCTTGGAGCAGTGGTCACCCCGAAGGGGAGAACCTTGAATTGGTAGTGTTGACCTTCTATTGTGCACCTGAGATATTTCCTGTGAGCTGGATGGATGGGTATGTGAAAATACACGTCCTTGAGGTCCAATGTTGCCAGAAAGTCTCCTTGCTGTAGCAACGGGAGCACTTGCTGTAATGTAAACATATGGAAGTGCTCCCACAGTATGTATTGCTTTAGGGGTCTGAGGTCCAATATTGGTCTGAGGGAACCGTCCTTCATGGGAATAAGGAAGTATAGGGAGTAACCCCTGTCCCTTGGTGTTGGAGAGGTACTGGCTCTATGGCCCCCTTTTCCAGCATGCATTTCACCTCTTGTTGTAGCAGGGTGATGTGTTCTTTGGACATAGGACGGTATTTGGGTGGTATATTTGGTGGGGTAGAAGTGAGTTCTAGGCAATAACCATACTGGATAATTTGTCTCACCCACCTGTCCGTGGTAATTGCTTTCCAGACAGGTAGGAATTGTTGGAGTCTGACTCTGACCGGTGTTAGGTGGTCTGGAGGTAGCGTGATGAAGTCACTGTTTTGTGGCAGTGGAGGCTCTGGTGTTATTGCCTCCACGTCCTCTTCCCTTGTTATTATTGCCCCTATAACCTCCTCTGTTGGGAGTTTTTGTCAAAGGAACCTTGGGGGTTGCCTTTGTATGAAGATGAGGTCTGTGAAGTATTGCCTCGTGTAGCTGCTCTGTATGAGGAGCGTCGAAAGGAACCTCTGTGTTGCTGAAACTGCAATGCACCCATTGATTTTGCAGTTTCTGTGTCTTTCTTCATTTGATCTAAAATGGTGTCGACTGGGGGGCCAAAAAAGGAAGTCTTGATTGACTGGCTGGTTAAGAATAGGGGACTGCACCTCGTTCTTAAAGCCTGAAATACGCAGCCATGCATGTCGTCGTAGTAAAACGCTAGTGTTAATAGACCGGGCTGCAGTGTCGGCTGAGTCAAGCGCACATTTGACGGAGGCGTTTGTAATACATTTTACCTCCTGTATGAGGTCATTAGCTTGGGTTTTAAAAGGCTCAGGCAGGTGTTGCATTAAGCTTTCAAGCTGGTCATAGTGCGCCCTGTCGTAACGAGCTAGCAGAGCTTGTGTATTCGCAATTCTCCATGAATTGGAGGCCTGTGATGCTACCCTTTTACCTGAGGCTTCTAGTATTTTTGACTCCTTATCAGGAGGAGCAGCCTCCCCCTGTTGTCTGTGAGTTGGCCCTTTTGCATGCATTAGCCACTACCAGTGAGTCTAATGGTAACTGACCTCTGATGTACGTAGGGTCTGCTCTATACTTCTTCTCCTGGGATTGATTACGCATGCCGTGGCTGTATCTTTAAATATTCAGGCGCGTGTTTTAACACTCCCTTTAGCATAGGAAGTGTTCAGATGCTTTTCTCTGAAGTAGGGAAGGTGTAGAAGTCTTCTTCTACAGGGTCATTGTGCATGTCTACGTTGTGGTACTGCGCTGCCCTGTCTATTAGTTGGTTGAAGACAATGGTGTCGTCAGTAGGTGATGGCTTAGTTGGGTATGAGGAGACGTCAGGGATGGGATGGGTGTCATATGGGTCAGTTGGCTCCCCCCATGGTTCATCTTGAGGGTTAGGATCCTTTGGATAATCATAATCATGCTGTGGATCCTCCCCTGTGTTTCCCTCATTGTCCCCATAGTGAGAAGGAGAGTAAGGAGCAAAAGGTGTAGTAGGCATAGTGGGATAGAAAGGAATGAAGGGTCTAGAGGGAGAAGTCCCAAAGTCCTTCTTCTTTAGTGGAATGGGGGAATGAGAGTTCGTGCCCAGTGGCCTCTTCTTCCTGTGCAGGATTGTGACTTTACCAGTCTCAGGATTAATATATATTTTTGCCTGGTCGCCTGATGGATCTGGATGGAAGAGTTCTTCCTCAACTGTCTTTGGTTGTGTTTTTGACTTTTTTGGCTTTGGGTCGATAACACCTTCTGTTTCGACGACTTTTGGTGCCTTATTGCTCTTCTTGGGCTCGGGCCCTTTCTATGGGTCGACGAGTGATTTTGGGTCGACCGGGTCTTTCGGTTCGACACATTTCTTGTGCTCGACAGGTTTTTTCGGTTGACCGTCCTTTGCCGAGTCTATGGCTTTTTTGAGATCGACTGGTGTTTTTGGAGCGCGTGTCTTTGGCTCGATAGCCTTCTCCTGCCGGATTACAGGCTTCGATACGGCACTCTTTCTGTCGGCGACCTTCTTTGGCTCGGCGACTTTCGGCACAGCTGGCTTTTTTTGGGTCGACGTCCTTCTTCGGGTCGGCGCCCTGCGGCTCGGTGTCGCCCTTCGGCTCGATGGCCTTCTTCGGGTCGACTGTTTTCTTTGGGTCGACGCCTTTAGGCTGTACGGCCTTCTTCGGGTCGACGGTTTTCTTTGGGTCGACGCTTTTAGGCTGTACGGCCTTCTACGGGTCGACGCCCTTCGGGTCGATTACCTTTTTGGGCTCTGGAACCTTCTTTGGGATCACGTTACTTGGCCCTGGGGTCTCTGAAGGCTTAGGTTTTCGGAGACGAGCCGGACGGTGGGGCTGGCGAATGTTTTCTCGGATCTTGGCTTAGGCCTTTTGGCGATGCCTCGACCAGAGCCTTCGGTAAACGGGTAATCGGTGTCCGGGACAGTGTACTCACGATTTGCCCCGGTGGGATCTCGTCGTCGGAGTCCGAGTAGTCCTCAACGGTGACGATCTCTAGGTCCGAATCTGGAGCTTCTGGAAGTTCTTGGTCATCATCGAAGATGTTGTCTGGTTCCATTGCCTGTCGCTGCATCTCTTGCCTAGCGGCCTGTCGAATCCGGATGGTTTTCTTCGACCGGAATTGGGCACAGGCTGGGCAGGTTTCTTCCTTATGGTCTGGAGAAAGGCATTTTTTGCATACTGAGTGCTTGTCATATGCGGGAACTTGGAGTGGCATTGTGGGCACCTTTTGAACGGGCTCCTTTCCATCGACAGCAGGCCCACGTGGCGTCGAAAATGCCCAATGGCCTGCGCCGACGACGGGTTTGAGATGGAAAGCTTGATCGAGTCAAGAAGTACCGAGCGAGAACAATACCGTCGAAGTCGAAGGCCTTTTGGCCTTTACAAAAGTTTTGTTTCGATTCCGAAGTTGGAGTATAGGAATAACATCCGAATCCAATGGCGGAAAAAAACAATCTGAGGATGGAGAGATGCCCATGCGCACTGTAGTCCAGGGGAGGAGTCACCTATCTCGTGATACTTCGAAGACTCTTCCAGGACAACAAGGTGCAATCATCCGGACCCAACACTATGCACAGATATGAATTCAGCAGCCCACATGCCTCGAACTTGCATTTATATAGCGCTTACTACCCCTGACGAGGCGTGGAATCGCTTTTTCGGCGAGTAGCACGCTACTCCGGGACCCATAGAGGATTAGTGTTGAATTAGTATAGTGAAACATGCAAGTAAATTTTAAGTGATGGATTGGTTAGTCAGTTATTTGGATTTGGAATGATAGCAGAAGGATAGAGGAGGACAAAGGTTTGTATTTATATAGCACTTGTTGACACACACTATTCAGGAAGCCTAAAAATGGTTAGTGGTGAATTAATATGGTGAAATATGAAGTAATTTCAGTAGTGGATATTAGTGTGTTACTTGGAGTGAGAAGGATAGTGGAGGGATAAAAGGGGAAGAAAGATTTGCATTCATATAGCACTAGTTACCCCTGATGGGTGTTGAAGCGCTTTTCTGGCGAGTAGCACGCCACTCTGGAACCCATAAAGGATTACTGTTGAAAATTAGTATAGTAAAAAATATGAAGTAATTTGAGTAGTGGATATGTTATTCAGTTATTTGGGTAGTATATTCGTATAGTTTAATATGGAATTTGAGAAGTGAACATGTTAGTCTGTTAATATCGATTGAAAGGGATAGTAGAGGGATAAAAGAGTAAAGGATTTTTTTTCGTATTTTTCTTAGGTCTTAGCAGTAGGAGGAGGCTTTTGGATGAGTAAAACTGAGTTTTGGAGGGGAACGGTACAGTAAAAGAGGTGTTGCATGATGCAAGGAGGGGTAGAGTAGGAGAGAGTCCAGAAAGGGTTATTTTGGCAATCATAGTAGTGGTATGGGGTTTGGGATAAATGAGAGAGTGGATGTAGAGGATATATTGATAGATGTATAGGATGAAAGATAGGGTAGTGCATTGGAAGGAGTAGTAGAAGAAGTTTGAGATGAGTCCGAAGGTTGGGCTAGAAGATAAGTATCGGCTGAGAAATAGGGGAAAGTGATAAATAAATAGATCCATAATTACATTGAAAGTATATAGATACATAAAGGAGGTAAGTATATGTAGATTAAAGATATTGATAGAGGTACAGGATGAGAAATAGGGTAGTGCATTGGATATGCTTTTTCAGGAGAAAAGTAACAGGCACACAGATCCAAGTACATGGAAGGTACATAGATGCACAATGGAAGTATGTACATATAGACCAAAGATGATTTTTATTTATGTATTATTATTATTTTTTCTTTCAACAACATAATTATTTTACATGTTTATACAAAGTAATACACAAAGATAGGTACATATCTATAGTGAAAACAAATGTTTGTAAACAGAGGCGATATGCTGTATATTTCTGTTTGCGTATGGTGCTTATGTGGGGAAGAGCAAAATCTTGAGTAGTTTTCTGAAGATAAGGGGGTTGTCGGTGGACCTTATGTTGGGGGGTAAATAGTTTGGCTGCTTGAACAGAGAAGGATGTGCCACCCATGTTTTTTTTCTTGTATGGTGGGATTTTGAGGCGAGATGCTCCTTTAGAGCGGAGGTTCCTTTGTTGAATGTGTTTGGTGATTTTATTCCTGATGAAGAGTGGTTCCATTCCATGTATCGCTTTGTGGGTGATACAAAGCAGCTTGAACGTGGATCTTCTAGCAACCGGTAACCAATGCAGTGCTTTCAAGGCAGAGGAGTTTGATATGCAAGAGTAGTCTGGCAGCCGAGTTCTGAATCCGTTGCAGTCTTTTCATGGTTATTAAAGGTGATCTGTGGTAGAGGCTATAGGCGTAATCGAGTTTGGACAGAACAAGAGAGATGGTAGCTTGGACCTTATGTGGAAATCCCAAATGAGGGAAAATTAGTTGCAGCGTTTTTATAGTAGCAAAGCTTGATCTTGCTAGTTTATCCACTTGGGCATTCATCAACAGCTTCGAGTCCATGGTCTTTCCGAGGTTTCTTACATCTTTCAATACTTTAGGCAGTGATCCCAGTTCATCAGGCCATGTGGCAAGCGGGTTGTAATGTTTTCAATTGCGACACATGAGTATTTCCGTTTTTGAAGCATCCACTGATCCACGGCTCTGAGACAGATGAAAATTGGTGATTTTCAATGTCTTTGGGGCATTCTAGTTGAAGGAGTATTTGCGTGTCATCTGCATAGTTAAAGCACGTGAGGTGAAATTTATTGATCAGTAACAGTAATGACTTCATGTAGATGTTGAAAAGCATGGGCGAGATCCTAGAACCTTGAGGGACCCCTGCTTTTGCGGAGTACGGTTTGGACGAGAAAGGTGGGGTATGGATGACATTAGTTCTGTTTCGAAGGTAGGACTCGATCCAGTCTAGAGCAGTTCCCTCTAAGCCGGCTTCATAGAGTCTTTGTTGCAGAGTGTCATGGTTAACCGTGTCAAAGGCAGCTGAGAGGTCCAAGAGGAGTAGCGCAGCAACCCCGTTGCGGTCAACTGTATTCTTTAGGTCATCCCAGATGGCAAGGAGGACAGATTCAGTGGCTCTTCCCGGGCGGAATCCTGTTTGGAAGTCTGAAAGTATGTAATTCTCTTCAATGAATTGTGACATCTGGGCGAATGCTGCTCTTTCTATCAGTTTGCCCAGGAACTGTCAATTTGTAATGGGTCTGTAGTTGTCCGGGTTCAGCGGGTCCAAGTTTGTTTTCTTCAGTAAAGGGCGTATGTATGACTTTTTGAGGTCTTCTGGAAATATTCCGGTAGTTAAGGAATCGTTGATGATTCTTCTTACTGGAGTGGCAGCAGAGGTTGTTAAAAGAATTGTTTTGAAAGTTTGTGGCGGACAGGAGTCAGAAGGGCTGCCGGCAGGCCTGCTTGCTTTGGCCAGGTCCATAAATTCTTTGTGTGAGATGTTTTGGAAGGAACTGAGAGGCTTGATTAGAGCATTCTTGGATTGTTGTTTTGTACAAGGGTTAGTGCTGGTGCTTTGTTTCTGTTTTAAGTACGAGTCTGGTTTATCTGTGTAATGATTTGCTAGTTTGTCTGTGAAATCTTGAGTAACAGGATGAGTTCCTTCTAGGGAATTTGGTTTGCGAAATTCATTGAGTATTTTATTGAATTCTTTATTTGCACATTTAGCGTTTTGAACTCTGTCAGAATAGTACCTTTTCTTAGCTTTTTTGATAGCCGACTTGTATAATCTATTAATTTTCTGTAGGTGAACTTTGGCGTTTGTTTTGAGCCAGGTGCGTTGCAGCTTTCTCATTTGTTGTTTTATTTATTTTATTTCTATGTTTCTCCAAGGCACTTTTTTTCTTTTGTTCTGTTGTGTGGTTTTGAGTGGTATCAGGATGTCAAAAGCTTCCTGTAGCCACTCATATAAATTTTGAACAGAATTTATGGTTTCCAGATTTGTACTGGATGTTAGTTGTGTTTCCAAGTGTTCCAAATTGAGTTTGTTCCACGGCCGATAGGTGGATGGATGTAAGGTAGTTTTAGGTGAGTCGCTTAGCGTTGTTTTATGTTGGAAGGCAAGCAAGTGGTGGTCTGACCATGTGACTGGAGTTATAGTTTGAGAGGTAACTAGTTCAGTATTAGTAACAAGCATTTGCAATGCAATAGGTCTTGCATTATGAAAATAGCTAAATTAATAGCTTTGTCATTTACAATGCCAATAGTTATAACTTTCGCAAATATGACACCTATAGCATTTGTAATGCAACATGTTTTGTATATACGTGACTTAGATGTATTGATATTACAAATAACGATGGCTTTTAATTTTTTTAAATAATTAATACTTAAATAAAAGTGATTGTAATTTATAATGGAAATAGCTTAAACTTTTGTAAATAACTTTTGTGAAAATAATGTTTAGTGTATTTTATTGTGATGAAAATCCAAGAACAGAAGTGAAATATTAACATCTTTTTGTGACATTTGTAATAAAGCTTGAAACATTGAGAGAACATATTTGACCCAGTTGTTGAATTGTTGCACAGATTGATGCTGTGATGGCGCGGAGAGATGTTGTGGTGGCGACGAGTGATGCTGTGGCGTTCAGTGATGCTGCGGTAGCGCATAATGATGTTGTGATGCTCCTGAGTGATGCCGGGGAGGCTCTTAGTTATGCTGTGGAGGCCGTGAGTGATGCTGTGGAGGCCGTGAGTGATGCTGTGGAGGCTGTGAGTGATGCTGTGGAGGCCGTGAGTGATGCTGTGGAGGCCGTGAGTGATGCTGTGGAGGCCGTGAGTGATGCTGTGGAGGCCGTGAGTGATGCTGTGGAGGCCATGAGTGATGCTGTGGTGGTGCTGAGTAGTGCTGTGGTGGTGCTGAGTGGTGCTGTGGTGGTGCTGAGTGGTGCTGTGGTAGTGCTGACTGGTGCTGTGGTAGTGCTGAGTGGTGTTGTGGTAGTGCTGAGTGGTGTTGTGGTAGTGCTGAGTGGTGCTGTGGTGGTGCTGAGTGATGCTGTGATGGTGCTGAGTGATGCTGTGGTGGTGCTGTGGTGGTGCTGAGTGATGCTGTGGTGGTGCTGAGTGATGCTGTGGTGGTGCTGAGTGGTGCTGTGGTGGTGCTGAGTGGTGCTGCTGAGTGATAATGTGGCGGTGCTGAGTGATAATGTGGCGGTGCTGAGTGATAATGTGGCGGTGCTGAGTGATAATGTGGCGATGCTGAGTGATAATGTGGTGGTGCTGAGTGGTGCTGTGGTGATGATGATGATGAGTGGTGCTGTGGTGGTGCTGAATGATGCTGTGGTGGTGCTGAGTGGTGCTGTGGTGGTGCGGAGTGACAATGTGGTGGTGCTGAGTGATAATGTGGTGGTGCCGAGTGGTGCTGTGGTGGTGCTGAGTGGTGCTGAGTGATAATGTGGTGGTGCTGAGTGATAATGTGGTGGTGCTGATAATGTGGTGGTGCTGAGTGATGTGGTGGTGCTGAGTGATGTGGTGGTGCTGAGTGGTGCTGTGGTGGTGCTGAGTGATAATGTGGTGGTGCTGAGTGATGCTGTGGTGGTGCTGAGTGATAATGTGGTGGTGCTGAGTGATAATGTGGTGGTGCTGAGTGATAATGTGGTGGTGCTGAGTGGCGCTGTGGTGGTGCTGAGTGGCGCTGTGGTGGTGCTGAGTGGCGCTGTGGTGGTGCTGAATGGTGCTGTGGTGGTGCTGAGTGATAATGTGGTGGTGCTGAGTGATAATGTGGTGGTGCTGAGTGATAATGTGGTGGTGCTGTGGTGTTGTTGAGTGATAATGTGGTGGTGCTGACTGGTGCTGTGGTGGTGCTGAGTGATGCTGTGGTGGTGCTGAGTGACGCTGTGGTGGTGCCGAGTGATGCTGTGGTGGTGCTGAGTGACGCTGTGGTGGTGCTGAGTGACGCTGTGGTGGTGCTGAGTGACGCTGTGGTGGTGCTGAGTGACGCTGTGGTGGTGCTCAGTGATAATGTGGTGGTGCTGAGTGATGCTGGGGTAGCGCTGAGTGATGATGTGATGATGCAGAGGGCGGAAAGGCACAAAAAACGAGTTAACAGAGGGCAGAAAGGCACGAGAGTTTGAGCTATTGCCACTGTAAATGACAATGCCTTTTATTTATGTGTTTTGAAATGCTGCAAGTGGTGCATAACACGCAAATTTCTTACTTATAGTCCTGTAAGTACAAAGTGCGTGTTTACGCACCACTTGCAGGTTTTTAAAATACGTAAATAAAAGGTATTGGTATTTATAATGCTAATAGCTCAAACGCTTGCAAATGCGAGACCTATTGCATTGCAAACTCTTTTTTTGATCTACAACACATCTAAAATGTGGTCTCTAATGAGTTTTAATGCATCTATGCAAGACCTAAACATGAAGATCGGCCCCTTCCAGATACAGCTGGTGCATGCAATCAATAGTGCATTGATGCTTGGTTGAGAGGCTTAATGGTACATGCTACACGTATGAATTAATGACAGACATTAATGATGTAGGATGGCCTCGTGAGTGACATCACCAGGCTGAGGCTGCCGGAGAGGCTTGTGCAGACAGTGCCGTTTACCCCCAGTGGTTGGCACCGGAAGGGCTGTTAGAGACCGATATTATGTAGAGACCCTCCACGCGTAAACTCAACCCGTAGGTATCAGAGCGCTTTAGGTGAGCACCAGTTACATTACAGACAGACACATTAATTTTTAGGCACGGGGAAAATAAGTGATTTGTCCAGAATCAGAAGATGTTTGAGTCTCCCGCCAGGATCGAACCTGGTTCACCATCTTCAAAGTCGTCCGCTCTAGCTGTTGAGCCACATCCTGATCAAGTGAGCCTCCGACCCTGCATGGATGTCGCAGTCAGCTTGCCGGGATCATCATGTCAGGCGGCCTCTGCAGGCAGATACAGTGGGCTGTCTGATAGAAAGCACGACAGCCAGACATCCATCTATCCTACTTTGTGGCTGTAGGTATGTGTTACACGGTTAATGAGAAGGCCACCCGACGCATTCGCAATAGAGGCGTTCCTGCATTTCAGACCCAGCGGCAAGTTGGACCACGAAGCGAAGAAATAAAAGCCTGTATGTTTGAATGTTTGTATATTTTTGATTTAGATGACCTAATGCACGTCTTCACAATGATGTTCGGACCCTGCATCTATTTATTATTAAAGTGGATGTGTGTATAATCTAAGTTTGGCCTGGTCAGTAGGCCTATCCGACGACATGCAATGTCTGTGTGTACGGATATTGGATTGTTACAGAAAAGTCCTTCATTTCAGTAGTTACAGAGCAGTGGGCCAGGAATACGTTTTATGCTGCCATCGGCTGTGTGTCAATGCCACTGTGTCGACAGAGAGGGGCTGTGAAGGACGGAGAGGCGACAGGCAGATGAAAGGAAGGGTGGGAGGGGAAAAAAACGCATTAGCGAGCGAGAAAAGCCAGAAACACCATGGGGGCGGGGAAGCAGATTGCCTTCAACCTTTCAAGCGAGTGGGAGGGATTCTGTGAGATTAGCTTCTGAGCTCCTGTAACAAATGAATAATAAGCAGCGGCCTGAAAATGGTGCAGACACTTTGGGGACAATGGGTTCTTCCACGTACATGGGCAATGTTATTATCCTTTGTGGCCAAATCCATATAGATGTCAAGATTATTTATATTGATAAACGGAGAAGCTACCCTTGTCTCATGCCACTTGTGTGTTTCAATACATCTATCAATTCATCATTCTTCCCATTTCTAATTAAAGTTGCAGGTCAGTGTGTGCTCTGATACAAATACGCTGTAACAATGGTAACATTCCTATTGGAGTATTTTCAGGCTAGAGCAGCTCACACTTTAACCCGGTTTACTCAATCAAATTCAGACCCGAGGTTCACGAGCCCAAGATGCATTGTCCACTTGCTATTCCGAGTCTGTTTGTTTATTCATTTGAAGCTCTCTAAGCCCAGGACACACCAGGAGGATGACAGCGCCCTTTAAAGGTTGACAGGGTGAACTGAGCTATTGTGTGCTATTAACAATGCTACTGTGCGCACTGCATGTATTCCTATCCTATTATTAACACATGTATGCACCTTCCATGCAATGTGAAATATAGTTGATACCTCTTCCACACTAAGGTAAAATCATTCGCAGTGTTCTATAAATTGCACAACAACGTAGAACATGAGTTAGCTTAATGTGCTTTTTGTTCAAGCACCTTTTGATATATCACTAGTTAAACTGGACGCAACGTAATGAAACAAGCTTGTAGTCAGATAAAATGTGTATGCCGACATGAACACTTGTGCAAGTATACATTGCGAATTTCGAATATATAATAAACAGTCTTTGCTGTCACCTACAAAGGGATAGAAGGGAATGAAAGACCACAATAGTGAATCCATAGATGCAACAGAACCAAAAAAAAAAAAAGCGCCTAAAGAAGCTTTTACTTAAAGCAGGGGGCGGGGAATGGATCCCTTTGAAGCACGGCCTCGCAGCCGTGAAAGAAGTGAAAAAACAGCAGGGATCTAATTAGGGGGAGGAGAAGTGAGGCAGAGCGCGCACTGAGGTGAATGCCTGAGGCCGAGCGCCTGTGGGAGGGAGGCTGATGGCTTTGAGGTGGACGCGCGTTCCGCACCATTGCACCGCACAACTGTCCGAAATCCACGATGGTTTCAGGCCTTGGTTTGCCCTCAATACTCTCGTCTATTAACCCTTGCGGGATTAATAGGCGAGACCTAAAAATTACATCTAGATATGCCCAGCGGTGTGTGTCGGATTGTGGACAATCTGATGCAGGTTCAATGCGTCTAGGCCGGTGACTATAGTTTTTGGATGGGTCATGTTGGGTTTATCAAACCAAATGTTAAGGTCACCCAAAACGCATAGGTTGGAGTGTATTGTTATCAGGTTTGAAACTGTGTCTAGAAGTGCGTCTGGGAATGTTGCCTTGCTAGGTGGAGATCTGTAAAGGAGCAGGAAGTTACATGACAATGACAGTGTAGGATTGCATCTTGTTAGAAGAGCCTCACACTTCTTTATAGTGATGTTGTCAATTTAAGTGATATGTATTGTTTGCTTGAATACAACAGCTAGATCACCTTCTTTTTTGGCTATACGATTTTGGGTGATTATATGATAGCCTAGAGGAATGGCTTCATGCAGTACTGGAGCCATATCCTGTCCCAACCATGATTCGGTTATGAATAGTATGTCTGGTTTTGCATCAGTGAGAAGGTCGTAGATGTGATGCTTGTTTTTAGAGAGGGATCGAGCATTTATTAGTAGACAGTTTAGTGAATGGCCTTTGGTAACAGTGGACTTTGTTTGGTAGAAGAGTGATCAGAATTGTGTGGAGGAGGGGAGCAATGCAGCCCCCATCCAAAAAAAAAAACATTAAAAAAAGGCCATGCCCCGGTGGATGGGGTCCCCGGGGCTGATTAAGGCCCCGGGAGGGGGGCCACACGGCCCCCTTCCTAATTTGTTTTTAAACAAATTACAGGGCAGGGGGTACCCAGGGCCAAAAAAATTGAAAACGAAGGGGGGCTACGCTGTCCCCTTCTTAAAAATAATTAAATAAAAAATACCGGCATCGCACCGGAGGCCACGCGGCCACCTTTCAGCACTCTGCAAACGCGCCCACCTGGCCTGATTTTGGAGCTCATCTGCTACCCTACTCATGGCAATGCGATTTTTGGCCAGTAAAAGGACGACAACTAGTAATCAGCGGATGGATGGCCTCTGGGGTTTCACCAGACCCGGTAGACAGATCTGTGGGGTGTCTGGATCAGGTCTGATAGCATTGTTCCCAGTGTTCGTCACTTCCCCCCAGTAACGCCATACCAGAGGACATGCCCACGCTACATCCAAAAAGTCCGCCTAGAGGGCTCCACAGAGTATACATTTGGCATCTCCCCGCAACCCATATTTATGTAGTTGTGTCGGTGTATATTTGTTGTAGGAATTTAAAATGAATGCATGAATTACAGTTTGGCGTGAGCATCTTCGTAAGTGTACAACAGAAACCCCAGTCATCTGTGAGCAGATGTGTGTCAAGCACAGCATTCCATCTAAGGCATGTTCAGAATTTCCATATTGCTCATGTTGAGCTTCATTGTAGAGTTTAGTTATGAGATGTATGCGCAAGGGTGCTGTCAGCAGCATCTGTAGTGAATGAAGTGTTGGGGGTTCCTGAGGTAAGGATGGATAAAGGTTTTTGATTGCTAGTCATACACGCAAGTATGTAAAGAGCAGTAGTGGGTTATGAGTGGTGTCGGGAAGGATGTCTGAGGAGTTAACAAATGATCCCTCTCAGAACATGTCACCCATGGTGTGAAGGCCAACTGTGGCCAGCATCTCTCGTGCCTTCTGATCTAGTGTCACAGATATATGTGTGGTGTGACAGTGGGAGAGCAGGAGCGAAGAGTGGGAGTTTGTGAGCATGTTGCCCCATTTTGAGACATGCTATAATGGTACTCTCGGTCGGGTTTATCACAGAGCTGGGGATGCCTGGTCTCTTCTGTGGTATGGGGGAAGACAGTGTGATCAACAGATTCTATAGCGACGTGAGGAAGATGGTTGTGTGGGTGTAGCCAGTAAGCACAAAGGTAATAGATATGAGATCTGGGGCTCCAAAGCCTCCTTGGCATACTGACGTGAGAGCTCCCTCCAGGCGACTCTTGGCTGTCGGCCCACCTAAATTAGTGTACTCAAATGAGAGCGCAATTTCAGGAAAAAGTGCTGCGTCACGGTAATAGGTATGTTGAGGAATAGATACAAGAAGCGTGGCAGTACTATCATTTTCTGAATCGCTATGCGGTCTGCCAAAGAGAGCGGCAACCTGATCCAACGGGCCACCTGATCTTCCAGTTTAGACAGTGCTCTCCCATAGTTTGTGCGAATCACCAGTTCCGGATCACAGTGCACCCAGATCCCCAGGGATTTAACAGGGTTTGTACGCCAGAGCAGGGGAAAGTCCAAGGAGAATTGTTTTGTGCATGTTGTTAGCGGGATCACTCCTGATTTTGACCAGTTTGTACTCAAACTGGAGTAATGTTCAAAACTAATATATTCCCTTATCAGTGGTAGATTATATGCTGGGTTGTGAACATAAAGGACCATGGGCCATATGTAACAAAATAGAGTTTTGCGATTCTCAAATTGCGATTTTCTGCTAATCGCAATTTAAGAATCACAAAATGCAATGTATGTGGTATTTGCAAATAATTTTGCGAATCCCACATATTCCTTATTTGCGAATCGCAAATTGAGATTTGCAAATAAGGAATACCTTCCCATTCTTTCCTATGGGCTAAGAGGCCCAAAGGAATGAATGGGAAGACATCCTCAATTTGCGATTCTCAATTAGAGAATCGCAAATTGAGAATGCAATTTCAAGCATGCCAGGGTGTCAAAACAACACCCTGTTGCACCCCTGAAATGTGCATGTGTGCAAATGTGGCACACATACATGCCCTAAGGGCATGTATGTGCTCCACATGGCACTTTCAAAAATGCAAAAATATGCATTTTTAAGTGAAATCGCAATTTACCACCAACTTGAAGTTGGTGGTAAATTGCAATTCCTTAAGGCCAAATCGCACTTCCTATTGTGCTTCTAACATGGCATTTAAGGAATCGCAATTTGCGATTCCTTAAATGCAATCGCAAAATAGGGAATCGCAAAATTTGCAATTCCTTATTTTGAGAGGGGGTTTTTGTTTGCTACGTTGCACACTGCTAATTTGCGATCGCAAATGCTGAAATTCTGCGAATTTCGGTGATTGCATATTGGCTTTATACATATGATCCCATATCATCTGCGTATAGGGAGATTCTTATAGGCCGCAATCAGAAACGCAGTGCTGTATTCGTGTGGTGTTGGCATATTTCGCATGCCGGTAGCTCGAGGCCCAAAATGAACAGCAGTGGAGATAAGAGGCAGCCCTGCTGTGTCCCTCTATAAATGCACAATGGGTCCACTGTTTTATCCATACAGATCTAAACCTGCTACAGTTTAGCTCCATCCTATTGAGGACACTCCTATTTAGAGGAAAGCTTTTTACATTAAGTGATGGATCTTGGGAACCTGGGACTTTTATGGGCTCTGTGACTTATTCCACCCTTAGGATTTTTTGTGGCTCTGTGAAGCTTGACTGTTATAGGGGCTACATTATGTATTGGAGGGAGAGATAGAGTAGTACTGTCCACCCTTCCGTTCATTACCCCTTCCTTGCCTTCACAGAGCGGGCCTCCTTTTTCCTTAGCTGGGTTCCAGGAGAGGTGAGGTACACTCCCTGTACTATTCAGGTGAGTAACATTAATAAAATAAAATTGGCTTACTTAGTAGAAGCCAGTGCCAGTTCTTTCCTGTGTTGATAGGACTTACTACAATTTATTTCTTGTTTCTTGTTAACAGATGTAAGAGACACCGTTTGGTACAGAGGAACACGATTTTGGACTATTTATGTATATCCTTTACAGATTGTCGTTACGTTCAAGTTATGTATGCAGTAGCTAATGCTTAGAACTCTGGCCCTGAAGAAAGCCATGGGATCTTGTCCCTACCGGCTGAAACATGTTGGCCTTGTAAATGCAGTTATATGTTTAGACTGCTTCCTCTGCATTGTTCTTGTTTGTTTGAGGGAAAGGACAAATTACATTAGAGTTTTTCGCCTATTGATCCTTTCACCCCTTGTTTTTAACTCACACATCTTTTGATTTTCGCACTGCACTCGATCCCATCTTTATCATTTGTTCATGGGTACCTTAGCGATTGATGGTGCGACCCAATTGAGTAAGGGAGATGGATGGGTCTCATTGATCAAGAGACATACCACCCCATTTTTGGATGACCAAATGAGAACACTTGATCTACATACCTATTTGATGGGAATCCAACACATCTCTGTACGGGTCTTACCAACAATCTCAGTAGGTCCTTCGACAGGTTTGTCCTGGCACACATTCTGATATAGAGACTTATATAGCTCTATTAGCGCCTAACTCACTTATGTAGGAGTTTTGCAGCAGCTCGGAGTACTTGAAGCTCCGTTATAGACCCCCGGTTCTTTTTGTTGTTAGGATTACAGTTAGGGGGATACGAACTGGGCAGGTCTTTAAATTTCCCTCAGACCCTTCTTCAATTGTTTGTGTTTTACTTTTATACATATGACCCCATATCATCTGCGTATAGGGAGATTCTTATAGGCCGCAATCAGAAACGCAGTGCTGTATTCGTGTGCTGTTGGCATATTTCGCATGCCGGTAGCTCGAGGGCCAAAATGAACAGCAGTGGAGATAAGAGGCAGCCCTGCTGTGTCCCTCTATAAATGCACAATGGGTCCACTGTTTTATCCTTTACGTGAATTATGGCATCCGGGTCCGTATATAATAGTTGGATCCAGCAAAGGAAGTTGTGTGGGAACCCCAATTTACGCAGGACAGCAAACATGAATCCCCACACTACAGAATTGAATGCTTTGGTCGAAACTACAAATACAGCCGCTGCAGGCGGGAAATAGCGCTCACACAGCTTTCTCTACAATGCGGTACCATTACAACACGGTAGTTACAACGACCAAATTGTTACCGAGCATACAAATACATCACAAGTCATTATTACGACTTGCTGTAGGGGGGTGCACTGGTGTTGGATTTAGAATCCAACACCTTCCCTGCTGTTGCACACACTGGAGCAGGAATAGTAAGGAAAATGCTACTTACCAGTACACATCTGTTCTTGGCAAGTAGAGCTGCAGAGTCTCACACTGAGCATTAGATCGCCACCTGGTGTTGGGCTCGAATGATTGCATGTTGTTGTCGTCTTGGAAGAAGTCTTTGTAGTCACGAGATAGGTGACTCCTCCCTTGGACGATAGTGCACATGGGCATCGACTCCTTCCTTAGATTGTTTTTCACCATGATGGGAAATGATGGAGTTGGTAAAAAGAAAAAAAGTGATGTCCATGCCTGTATATCTAAGTAAGATGAATATGGAACAGATACAGGTCCCGGGGAGGCGGGTGGGCGAGTGAGACTCTGCAGCTCTACATGCCAAGAACATATGCATACTGGTAGGTAGCATTTTCTGTTCGAGGCATATGAGCTGCAGATCCTACACTTAGCAATGATTGGGCAGCAGTGTCTCCCCTAGCGGTGGTTGCTTGTATCCGTTGCAGCATACTGAAATAGTGTTTTAAGGGCAGCTTGGCCCACTGCAGCTTGCTGCTTGGCTTGCACATCAACACAATAGTGTTTAGTGAAGGTATGTGTTGTAGACCATGTTGCTGCCTTACATATGTCTTCTAGGGGAATGTTCCCTAAGAAAGCCATAGAGGCTACTAGTTTGCGTGTGGAGTGTGCTCTAGGAGGAATTGTTAATGTACGTTTTGCTTATTGATAGCATATTTGAATGCATTTTACAATCCACCCTGCAATTACAGCTTTAGAGATGGGGTTGCCTTTATGTGGTGGAGAGAAAGCCACAAACAATTCTTTTGATTTGCGAAAGGATTTGCTCCTATCAATGTAATAGAGCAGGGATCTTTTCACGTCGAGGGTGTGTAGAGCTCTTTCTGCTACGGAGTCTGGGTTTTGAAAAAACACTGGCAACTCTTCTGATTGGTTTAGATATAAAGGAGTAATGACTTTAGGAAGGAATTTGGGATTTGTTCTTAGGACCACTTTGTTACGGTGTAATTGTAAAAATGGTTCTTGTATAGTGAAAGCTTGAATCTCACTCACTCTCCTGAGAGAGGTAACAGTAATAAGGAAAGCTGTTTTCCCTGTGAGGAATTGCAGTTCACATTAGTGTAAAGGTTTAAAAGGGGGTCCCATGAGCCTGGTAAGAACAATGTTTAGGTTCCACACAGGAGAGGGTGGTAACCTAGGAGGAATGATTCTTTTTAATCCTTCCATAAATGCTTTGCAGGCATTCTAAATAATGACAAATGTCTATTTTGTAGTTACGCAGCAATAGCTGCAAGATGTAGATGTATAGATGAATGCTAGATTACATCTTTGTAACAGTAGAAGATAGCAAATGATATTCTGGATAAAAGCATCCAGGGGATCAATTTGGTTATTGGTGCAGTAAATGGCAAATCTTTTCCATTTTGCAGCATAGCAAGCTCTAGTTGTAGGTCTTCCGGCTTTTTTCATGATATTCATACAGTCTGGTGGTAGGTTAAGGTAACCAAACTCTAAGACTTGGATCTGGATGTCTGATGTTTCCATGGTTCTGCATTAGCATGGATGGTGTCAGAGACAGTCTTTGGTTTGGTACTAGAGAGAGTTCTAGCAGCGTGGTGAACCATGGTTGGCGTGCCCATGTGGGAGGTACTAAGATCATTTTGAGAGACTGTTGTCTGCCTGACCAGTTCATCCATATTGCATTGCCTTTGGACAGCGGGTGTGGAAACCTGGCGGCAAAGGTTGGGCATTTTGCGTTTTCCTGTGCGGCGAACAGATCTATGTCTGGATGACCCCACTTGCGAAAGAATGGTAGAAGAAATTGCAGATGTAGTTCCCATTCGTGAATTTGTTACGTCTGTTGACTTAACAGATCTGCAATCTGATTGTGAAGTCCTGGAAGGTGTTCTGCTAGCATTTTTGTGGAATGGCCCACCTCCAAATGTTCTGTGCAAGCTGGGACAGCTGCAGAGAATGTGTGCCTCCTTGTTTTTGAATGTAGTACATGGCTGTCATGTTGTCCGTCCGGATCAAGACAGCTTTGTTCTGTACATGTACTTGGAAGGATTTCAGTGATAGGAATATTGCTAGCAGCTCTAGGTGATTGATGTGGAGCGCTTTTTGTTGAGTGGTCCATCTTCCCTGAGTTGTATAGTGTAGGAGATGGACTCCCCATCCTGTTAGGGATGCATCTGTTGTAAGGACTATCTGTGGAACAGGTTCAAGGAACGGCCGCCCTCTGGACAGGTTTTTGGTGTTCCACCACTGCAGAGAGCGATGTGTGCGGCTGTCCACCAACACCAGGTCTGTCAGTTGTCCTTGTGCCTGATTCCACTGACGTGCTAGACATTCCTGCAATGGACGCATTTGCAGTCTTGCATTTGGTACAATAAAAATGCAAGATGCCATCATGCCTATTAGTTGCATAAACACTCTGGCTGGGAGAGAGTGTTGGTTTTGAAACCTTGTGAGTAAGGCGTGAATGCTCTGTATCCTGGCTGGACTGGGATAAGCCAGAGCAGTAGAGGTGTTTATTGTAGCCCCCAGGTATTGATGTACATGAGAGGGCTGGAGATGAGACTTGGTGTAGTTGATTGTAAACCCCAATTTGTGCAATGTTTGAATTGTCTGAGATGTGTGTTGAACACACTGATTGAATGACTTGGCTTTTATGAGCCAATCGTCTAGATATGGGAAGACATGGATATGTTGTTGTAATAGAGTGCCACTGCCAGTACAGGACTTTGTTTCCCCTTCAACTCCTCTCTTCTACCCTTCACAGAACGCTGAGACCACAGACAGCACGCCAGAGACCGAGGAGAGACACTGGCCCTTTAACGAGGAAACAGCAGAGGAATGGGCGGGGCTGTATGGTGAGGCGGAGACGTCTTATACGAAGGAACGCCAACACCAGGTGTGCTTGTTCACCCGGAGGGAGGAAGAGGTGTGGAGAGAAGCGGAAGAGGAGCGGAGGACTACGGAGACGGAGGCAGAAAGGAGGGACGACTCGGAGCCTGAAGAAGCTGGAAGTTCGAGAACGGACGAGAAGCCAGGAGGCCAATGATTTCATGAGTCGCCCGCCACACACCCAGTGGAGGTGTGTGGCTATCCCAGGTACGCAATACTATCCGGAACTGGGTGGGACGTAAGGGCGCTTCGCCTTGTTAAACCTGACCCCTCCTTGACCCGGTGTACCTTTCTCCGAGCACTACCCTGCACTGCCATTTGTACGACGCCAAGAGAATTAGACGGGTTAATGTGTCCTCACTCCTTTTCCCTTGCACATGTATATATGTAAAGCACCCCACTCACGAAAGACTGTTTGTCTGTTTAAACCGAGAGCCAAGACGGAACCAGACGTAAAGCCTCGACGGAGTCCGGAGGTGTTTCGTCGACTCGACCCATCCGAGCGCCATCACAGGAGGCCGAGTAGAAGTAGATCCCCACGACGAAATACGTCTTTAAGAAAGAAGTGTACTGACCACTTGTTCAACACAATAAAACCTGTTAAAACTAAGACCCGTCTGTTGCCTATTCCTCTTGACCCTGTCACAGTTGTCTTCTGAGATGTGCAGCTACTGCTGCTAGGCACTTTGTAAACACTCTTGGTGCAGTTGTGACTCTAAATGGAAATACTTTGAACTGATAGAGTTGTCCTTCTAGTACAAACCTTAGATACTCATGTGAGAAGGATATATAGGAATGTGGAAGTAGGCGTCCTTGAGGTCTAGTGTAGTAAGGAAATCACCTTGTTGCGACAATGGGAGCACTTGTTGTAAAGTGATCATATGAAAATGATCTGAGTGTATATACAGATTGAGGGGCCTGAGGTTGAGAATTGGCCTTAGAGTCCCGTCCTTCTTGGGTATTAGGAAATACAGCGAGTAAACCCCTGTCCCTTGATGTTGTAATGGAACTATCTCTATTGCGTCCTTTTGGAGCAGTGAGAGAACTTCTTGTTTGAGCAGCGTAAGATGTTCTGTGGACAGTGGACGGTGTTTGAGTGGTATATGTGGAGGGGTAGCTGTAAGTTCTAGGCAGTAGCCATACTGGATAATCTGTCTTACCCACTTGTTTGCTGTGATGGAATTCCAGACAGGTAGGAACTGTGTTAGTCTCCCCCAACAGGAGTGGAATGTTGTTGGGGGAGCGGAAGGAAGTCACTGTTTTGTGGTGGGAGGGGTTCGATTGTTGTTATTTCCTCGACCTCTTCCCTTGTTGTTGCCTCTATAGCCTCCTCTAAAATATCCCTTATTGGAGGATGTTTGCATATTGTTTTTAAAGGAAGCTGAATTGTCTGCTCCAGCTTGTTTGGGGCCTCCTGTATAGAAGGAGCAACGAAAGGAGCCTCATGTTTGTGGGGACTGCAAAGCTCCCATAGATTTGGCAGTGTCAGTGTCCTTTTTCATCTTTTCAAGTGCTGTGTCTGCAGCTGGCCCAAAAAGCTGCTGTTGGTTAAATGGCAGATTTAAGACGGTAGTCTGCACCTCTTGCTTAAATCCTGAGATGTGTAGCCATGCATGGCGTCTAAGGAGGACACTAGTGTTTATTGCTTTAGATGCAGTGTCTGCTGCATCAAGTGCGCACTTGATGGAAGCATTAGAAATTAGCTTACCCTCTTGGATAAGGTTGTTTGCTTGTGCTTTATATTGGTCAGGTGGATGCTGTAAGAGTGTTTCTAACTAATCATAATGAGCCCTGTCGTATCTTGCAAGGACGGCTTGTGTGTTATCTATGCTCCATGTGTTGCTTGCCTGAGCAGCTATTCTCTAGCCTGAAGCGTCTATCATTTTTGACTCCTTATAAGGAGGTGGCGCTTCCCCTGAGGTTTGTGAGTTTTCTCGTTTTCTAGCGTTGGAAACGACTAGGGAATCTAAAGGTAGCTGTCCCTTAATGCATGCAGGATCCTCAGGAGCAGGTCTATATTTCTTTTCTATTCTGGGGTTTATGATCCTAGCACGTACAGGATCTTTAAACACTTCTGGTGCATGCTTAATGACCCCTTTGATCATACGTAATATTTGAATTGACTTTTGGGATTGTTTAAAAGTGTCTAGTAAAAATTCCTCTTCTGCCTCATCCAAGTGCATTTTGACCCCATGATGGATGGCAGCTCTATTGAGTAAGTGTCCAAACCCAATATTATCTTCTGGAGGAGATTGTTTGGATGGATATGGATGTGGGTCAGGAATATCTGGTACATCCTGTGGGATTGGGTACTCCCAGTCAGTCGAACCATCTCTACCTGCTGGGGCATTATCCATATCCTGAGAAGGATTAGGCATTAGCTTTCCTTTCAGGCAAGGAAACAGCTGGCTGTTGCCCTTATCGGCTCCAGAATGGACTACTGTAATGCGCTGTATGCGGGCTTGAAAAAGAGCCTACTGCAGCGCTTGCAGGTAGTCCAGAATGCCGCTGCAAGGTTTGTCCTGGATCTTCCCAGGCGCACCTCCGCCACAGCGGCTAGAAAGCTGCTACATTGGCTCCCTGTTGAGGCGCGGATCCACTTTATTTATTTATTTTATTTATTTATTTTAAGGTTTTGTAGAGCGCGTAGTAACCCTAGAGCATCCCAGCGTTAGAACCTGAACTCAAGAGGGGTCAGCAACGGAAGGGGTTAAGGATCAGGGAAAAGAAGGGTCTTCAGTGCCTTCCTGAACTGTAGGAGATTGGGTTCAGTTCTCAGTCTCCGGGGGAGGTTGTTCCAGTGTTTGGCCGTATGCTTGACATATAGGGCTTTGGCCAGAAACAGCCCCACTGGTCTAGGATCTATCCTGTCTCGCTATTCTCCCACTAGGAATCTACGGTCCTCCGGCAGACTCCTGCTATCGGCCCCCGTTTCAGGAGAGTGAAATGGGGTGGCAGGGCCTTCTCCACCTTGGCGCCCAAGTGGTGGAATGCTCTTCCTCTGGAAATAAGATCATTACCCACCTTTCAGTCATTCAAAAGGGCCTTAAAAACTCACCTTTTTGTGCAAGCGTACCTGTAGCGATTTCACTTTTGATCTGTTTTGTTAGGCGCCTTGATGCCTTCGGGTTACTGTTTGCGCGTTATAAATTTTATTAATTCATTCATCTGTTGGGTAGTTAAAAGGGTCATTTGGGTCGTCCCCTCCCCCATAGTATCATCATCATCATTATGAGGCAGTGTATTTTGTGGTGAAAAATGAGGAGAATTTTGAGGAGGTGAACGCAGAGGATGTGGAATAGAGGGAGATATAGGAGAAGAAGGGTGCATGGGTGAAGTGGCAGAGTCCTTCTTCTTTACAGGCACTGGGGGTGGAGGTGCTGTATCTAATTTCCTCATTCTGTGTGGCACAGTAGAAACATGTCCTATCTCTGGGTCAATATATAACTTTTTCTGTGTAGTTTCAGGGTGAAAAAGCTCCTCTTCGTCAGGAACTGCTTTCGGTGCCGATTTTTTTCAGTTCTGAGCGTTGTTGTTGCTTTGCCTAGTCTTTAGCCTTAGGAGTTGTGGTAGAGTCCTTTGGCGTAGGTTTTGGATCCGAAGGTCTTGGACTTGGAACCAAAGTTGGTTTCGTCGGCTTAGAAGTGTCGGAAGCAGGCTTTATTATTTTCTCAGCCATTTTGTCTTTCGGAGTCAACGGTTTCGGAGTGGATTTCGGAACCGGGACTTCTTTCGGTTTCGGTGCCGAGGGAGCTGGTGGTATCGGCACATGCGGTTTGCTTGGTCCCGAGCTACCGAAAGGCTTTTGAATTTTCTTCGGAGCCGGGCTTGAAGGCGGGGCTTCTGAAGTAGTCTTTCGGTCTCGACTGGGCCCCGGAGGTGGAGTGTTGACCTTTGCCTTCGATTTGGGTGTTGGGATACGGGTAGGGGCAGTAGTACTCATGCGTTGACCCGAAGTTATGGAGTCATCAGAGTCGTCTGCCCCAGATACGATTTCGAGATCTTCGGAATCTTCCTCTGGGACATCTGGACCCTCGTCAAAGATGTCCATTGGTTCCGGAGCTGATCTCTGCATGATGTGCCGACGGGCCCTCTGATCCCGAATTGTCTTCTTGGATCAAAGGATGCGCAGGCTGGACAGCTGGACTCGTCGTGGTGTGGTGATAAGCACAGGTTACAGACCTTGTGATGGTCACTGTGCGGGGACTTTGCTCCACACTGGGGGCATTTCTTGAACGGCGTCCTTTCCATGAGCAGTAGGCCTCACGGCGTGGATAGGCCCAACAGCCCGCATCGATGACCGGAATCGAGCTGATGAGATCGAATCGATAGTTATTGATCTTGAAAGTTGTTTAGAATAGTTTAAGTACGTTTTTTACACGTATAACTACTTAGAAAGTAGTTTTCGATCTGGAGCGGAGAAGTTACATCCGAACCCATGGGCGGAAAGAAACAATGTAAGGATGGAGTTGATGCCCATGCACACTGTCGTCCAAAGGAGGAGACACCTATCTCGTGACTACAAAGACTTTTCAAGACGACAACAACATGCAATCATCCAGGCCCAACGCCAGGTGGCGATCTAATGCTCAGTGTGAGATCTGCAGCTCATATGCCTCGAACATAATACTATTCCTATGTCCAGCGCAGCCCCTACAGCAAGTGGTAGTAATGACTTGCAATGTAATTGTATGCGAGGTAACAACGCGGTCGCTGTAACAAAAGCATTGTAATGGCATGCGATGTTTTCGCATGTGTAGTAACAGTATATATTCCTGCAGGCAGATAAGGGTCCAGCCGATGAAACAGAGCAAACATTGTGCGCAACTTTATCCTGATTAATCAGGTAAAACCATGTATTGCATTAGGGATGTAATCTGGTGGCTAGTGTTTTTTTCTAAGATTTTGGTGCCAGTGTTGATAAGTAAAAGTGGTTTGTAAGATTCACGATGATCCTCTCAGGGGTCCAATATGTCCTCTTTATTAACATAAGCTTGGTTTGCGATAATATTCGGGAGATTTTATTCGAGAATGGTATGTTGCTAGAGTTAGTTTCGGATTTCCATTTTATTTCACATTTCCTGTGAGATTTGCAAGGCTTACGGGATAGGAGTTTGTAAACTTTAGAAACGTGTGACCTGACTTTAGTAGCTGAAGCATCTTTGGGAGAATCGAAGGATCAGAAGGCTTAATAGAGCGCAACGTGAGGAATGATGATAGCTTCACTGCGACTCCTATGTTAAGGCACTTGAGTAATCTGTGGTTTGTTTATTTCTATTTACTTTGCATTTCTTATTGTTCATTGTGTTTTCCTATTGTTTATATCATTATCATGGTGTTTATTTACTTATTTGTTCATTTTTTTGAAAATTCAATAAAAATAACTTGAATTTAAAAAAAAATGATTTGTGATGATCTGGATTCTTATCTAGTCTGAGTAATGTTACTAACAGAGCCTTCCAGGGAGTTGGAGAAGCACACCTCACTCATGGGCGTCCACATATATTGCAGGCAGATGTGGGACTAACAAATCGCTGAACTCCTTGTAAAATTCGCCGGCAAGCCATCCTCCGTGATGGGCTGCATAAAATATTCCATATGCCCGTCAGACAGCCAAGCCAGGCCAATGTCTTTTCAATAGCCTGTGATCTCATCGCCACAAGCAGTCAGGCGTGTGTAGGAGAATTTTGAATAGTAGTCTATGAACACCCTTAATATATACAGTGTGTTGTACCGAATATGCTACTTACCAGTATGCATCTGCTCTTGGCATGTAGGGCTGCTGACATTCATATCTGTGCATAGATCGCAGCCTAGTGTTGGGTCCGGATGATTGCCATTGTTGTCCTGGAAGAGTCTTCGAAGTATCACAAGATAGGTGGCTCCTCCCCTGGACTACAGTGCGCATGGGCATCGACTCCATCCTCAGATTGTTTTTAGCCATTGCGACCAAGATGGAGTGAAACTAAGTGAAAGATGACCATGCAAGAAATATGTGTGAATGCTGCAGCTGCTACAGGCGCCGGGGAGGAGGGCGGGCGATATGAATGTCAGCAGCCCCACATGCCAAGAACAGATGCATACTGGTAAGAAGCATATTCGGTTCGAGGCATGTGGGCTGCTGAATTCATATCTGTGCATAGAATACATAGCAGTCCCTCCATTAGCGGCGGCCGCCCGTGCCAGCTGCAGCAATTTGGAAAAGTGTTTTTAGAACAGCCTGCCCTACAGCTGCCTGCTGTTTGGAGTGCACATCAACACAATAATGCTTTGTAAATGTGTGTGCGGTAGACCATGTGGCTGCCCTACATATGTCTTCCAAAGGGATATTTCCAAGGAAAGCCATAGAGGCCCCCAACTTTCTGGTGGAGTGGGCCCGCGGTGGAATGGTGAGAGTACGTTTGGCTTTAAGATAGCATAACTGAATAACATATCTACTACTCAAATTAATTCATATTCATACTATACTAATTTTCAACACTAATCCTTTATGGGTTCCGGAGTGGCGTGCTACTCGCCAAAAAAGCGCTTCAACACCCATCAGGGGTAACAAGTGCTATATGAATGCAAATCTTTCTTCCCTTTTATCCATCCTCTATCCTTCTCACGCCAAGTAACACACTAATATCCACCACTATAATTACCTCATATTTCCCCATATTAATTAACCACTAATCCTTTATAGGCTCCCTGAATAGCATGCATCAACAAGCGAGCGATAAATAAATACTAACCTTTGTCCTACTCTATCCTTCTGCTATCATTCCAAATCCAAATAACTGACTAACATATCCACCACTTAAAATGTACTTGCATGTTTCACTATACTAATTCAAAACTAATCCTCTGTGGGTCCCGGAGTAGCGTGCTACCCGCCGAAAAAGCGCTTCGACGCCTCGTCAGGGGTAGTAAGCGCTATATAAATGCAATTACAATACAATACAATACAATCTGAATACATTTAACTATCCACCTAGCTATACCAGCTTTGGAAATGGGGTTACCTTTGTGTTGTGGCGCAAAGGCAACAAAAAAAAGTTGTCTAGTTTTTCTGAAATCCTTGGTCCTATCAATGTAATACATCAAGGCCCTTTTGACGTCAAGGGTGTGGAGCATTCTCTCCGCCAATGACTCAGGATTTTGGAAGAACACAGGTAATTCAATAGTTTGGTTAATATGGAATTGAGATACTACTTTAGTAAGAAATTTAGGGTTAGTGCGGAGCACCACCCTGTTGGAATGAATTTGAATAAATGGCTCTTATATAGTTAGTGCCTGGAGCTCACTAACTCGTCGCAGCGATGTAATCGCAATAAGGAAAGCCACTTTCCATGTCAAGAACTGAATCTCGCAGGAATGCAATGGTTCAAAGGGGGGACCCATCAGCCTGGTGAGGACCACATTGAGGTTCCACTCTGGAGCTGGCGGAGTCCGCAGAGGAATAACACGCTTGAGCCCTTCTAGGAAGGCTTTAATAGCAGGCACCCTGAAAAGTGAGAGGTGCTGCCTATTTTGGAGATAAGCAGCCATCGCAGATAGATGTATGCGAATGGAAGCATAGGCCAAATTACATTTGTACAGATGGAAAAGATAACAAATGATGTTTTGAATAGATGCATCTAACAGGTTAATGTTGTGGTCTGCACAGTAAATGACAAACCGCTTCCACTTCGCCGCGTAGCATGCTCTAGTAGTGGGCTTCCTTGCCTCTCGGATGATGTCCATGCAGTCTGGAGGCAAGTTTACGTTGACAAACTCTAAGACCTCAGGAGCCAGATCGCCAGGTTGAGCTGTTGCGGATCTGGATGCTGAATGTCGCCATGGCTCTGCGTCAGAAGGCTGGGTGTGAGGCGTAGCCTCTGATGCGGTACCACGGACAGTTCCAGAAACGTGGTGTACCATGGTTGGTGAGCCCACGTTGGAGCAACCAGGATGAGAGTCATCGAGTGCCGCCTGAGTTTGCGTGCCACCAGCGGTATCAGAGGTGCTGGGGGAAAAGCGTACGCAAATCTGCCTGACCAGTTCATCCGTATCGCATTGCCCTGCGACTGTGGGTGTGGAAGCCTGGCGGCGAAGCTTTGGCATTTTGCGTTCTCCCTTGTGGCGAACAGGTCTATCTCTGGATGACCCCACTTTTGGAAGTACGGTTGGAGTACTGATGGATGCAACTCCCACTCGTGCATTTGGTGGCTGTACCTGCTGAGCAGGTCCGCCATCTGATTGTCCTTGCCCGGGAGGTGTTCTGCCATGAGGAAGATGTTCCTCTGAATGGCCCACTTCCACATGCTCTGAGCCAGATGAGACAGCTGCGGAGAGTGGGTACCTCCCTGTTTCTGAATGTAGTACATGGCCGTCATGTTGTCCGTCCGGATCAACACAACCTTGTTGCACAGATGTACTTTGAAAGCTTTTAGTGCCATGAAGATTGCCATCAGTTCCAGAACTTTGATGTGCATCTGCCGTTGCTGTTGCGTCCATAGGCCCTGCACAGTGTAATGGAGTACATGAGCTCCCCATCCCTGGAGAGAAGCGTCCGTTGTCAGGATGATCTGTGGCACAGGCTCTTGGAACGGTCGTCCCTTGCAAAGGTTTCGTGGATTCCACCAATGCAGAGAGTTGTATGCCCGACCGCTCACCAACACTAGGTCTTTCAACTGTCCGTGAGCCTAAGTCCACTGACGTGCTAAGCACTCCTGAAGCGGACGCATATGTAGTCTCGCATGCGGGACTATGGAGATGCAGGAGGCCATCATGCCTATCAACTGCATAAACACTCGTGCTGGAAGCGAGTGTTGAGGTCTGAATTTTTGTATCAGCGATTGAATGCTGCTGACCCTCACTGAATTTGGCTGTGCTGTGGCTGCCAGAGTGTTTATCGTCGCACCCAGATACTGCCGTATGTGAGCGGGCTGTAGGTGGGATTTTGGGTAATTCAGTGAGAATCCCAGATCGTGAAGGAGGTGAATGGTGTGGGACACGTGAGCGGCACACTGCTGGGCTGACTTCGCCTGGATGAGCCAGTCGTCCAGATAAGGGTAGACGTGGATGTTCTGTCTCCTTAGGTGCGCCGCCACTGTCGCCAGGCACTTTGTGAACACCCTGGGTGCCGTGGTGACTCCGAAAGGCAAAACCTTGAACTGGTAGTGTTGGTTTTGGCTGGTGAACCGGAGGTACTTTCTGTGTGACGGGTGCAGTGGAATGTGAAAATACGCATCCTTTAGGTCTAAAGTTGCGAGAAAATCCCCCTGACTGAGCAACGGGAGCACTTGCTGCAGGGTCAGCATATGGAAGTGCTCCGACAGGATGTACTGGTTGAGGGGCCTGAGGTCCAGGATGGGCCTGAGGGACCCGTCCATCTTTGGTATTAAGAAGTACAGGGAGTAGACCCCTGTGCCTCTTTCCTGCACAGGCACGAGCTCTATTGCTCCTTTTTGCAGCATGACTATGACCTCCTGCTGCAATAAGTGCAAATGCTCGGCAGACATAGGACGGTGTCTTGGGGGTATGTTGGGTGGAGTGGATGTTATCTCCAGACAATAACCGTATTGTATAAGTGTTCTGACCCACCTGTCTGTGGTGATGGTTCTCCAGACCGGCAGGAACTGCTGAAGTCTCCCCCCGCCCGGTGTTGCGTGGTCGGGGGGCAGTGACAAGGCGTCACTGTTTGTTGGTGGCAGAGGATCTGGAGTTGTTGTTTCCACGACCTCTGCCTTGGCGCTGTTACCACGATATCCACCTCGACTCTTGTTGGTGTATGTGGACTGAGTGTTGCCTTTGTAGTACTGCGTGGTTTGGGAAAGCTGGCCTCTGGAAACGCCTCTCGTGCTTGAGCGACGAAAAGACCCACCTTGAAACTGCTGGGACTGTAAGGCACCCATGGATTTAGCAGTTTCAGTGTCCTTCTTAATCTTTTCTAAGGTGGTGTCAACCTCCAGGCCAAACAGGTGATCTGGATTCACTGTTTGATTAAGGATGGTGGTTTGTATCTCTGGCTTAAATCCAGAGATTCTCAGCCAGGCATGTCGTCTCAGCATAACACTAGTGTTGACAGCCCTGGCTGCAGTGTCAGCCGCGTCCAGAGCGCACTTAATGGAAGCATTAGAGATCAGCTTCCCTTCCTGAATAAGCATCTCAGCTGCCTCCTTGTATTGATCAGGCAGGTGCTGCAACAGGGTCTCCAGCGTGTCATAGTGTGCCCTGTCATACCTCGCCAGAAGCGCTTGTGTATTGGAAATGCGCCAGATGTTGGCCGCTTGTGCTGCCACCCTTTTCCCTGATGCCTCAAAGACCTTAGATTCTTTGTCTGGGGGAGGAGCATTACCCGTAGTCTAAGAATTAGCCCTCTTCCGGGCATTCGAGATGACAAGAGAGTCCAAAGGCAACTGTCCTTTGATGTAGGTAGGATCAGTAGGCGCCGACTTATACTTCTTTTCGATCCTAGGGTTTATCACCCTCGCCCTGGTAGGCTTTTTAAAGATCTCTCCAGCATGTTTTAAGACACCCTTCAACATAGGCAGAGTTTTGACAGTCCTCTCCGAGACTGAGAAGGTATCAAAAAGGAAATCGACATCAATAGGGTCAGCATGGAGCTGGATGTTGTGATTTTTAGCTGCCCGTTCAATGAGGGCATTGAATGCTGCAGAGTCTTCAGTAGGAGAGGTCTTCACAGAATATAGTTGAGAGTCTTGTCCTGAATGAGGATCGCCCGGGTCAGCACCAGCGGCCCAGGGTTCATTGGTATCCTCAGGGTCTGTATAGATGGGATAGCTGTACTCATCCTCATCATCGCCCTCCCCAGCGTCCACATCAGAGTAAGTGGGCGAAACATTATGAGTCTGTGGATAAAGTGGTTCCACCAAGACAGGAGTGGAAGCAGAGTCCTTCTTTTTCTTCAGAGGAATCTTGTAGGACTCCATTGGTTGTTCTGGGGCAATTTTCCGCTTGTGGAGGGAAAGCCTGCCCGTTTGGGCATCAATAAAGTGTTCTTGTTGCTCGTCCACTGAAGGTCGTCGAGGCTTCGGGGTGGGCACCACCGTCGACGACTTCGGCGCCAAGGAAACCTTCTCGGGGACGCTGGCGACCGCCTTAGGAGTGAAAGCCTTGGAGTTGGACTATTACGTCAACTCAGGAAAATCGCACCACTATTGTCATTCTCAACCTTGAGACAAGCGGTTTCAGCAATGATACTCTCAAGGTTGGACTATGGCAACTCACTCTATATAGGATTGCCCCAAAAACTCCTCAACAAATTCCAAGTGGTGATGAACGATGCCGCTCGGCTCATTTTTAAGAAACCTAGGAACTCGCACGCGTCTCCACTCTTGCGCCAGTTACACTGGCTGCCGGTGCGACAGAGGGTGCTCTTAAAAGGGCTATGCATTGCTCACAAGTCACTTTATGGTAAGGCCCCAGGATACATTAAGACCCGTCTAACTCCATATATACCGGGCAGGGCATTAAGATCTACTGATGCCTCTCGCCTCACCCAACCGCGCGCTAGATTAGCTACGGTGGGTGGTCGTGCGATTTCAAATACTCTCCCTGTAATATGGAACAACCTGCCAATCGATTTGTGTAGGGAGTCCAATTTGCTGGCCTTCCGCAAGAAGTTGAAAACTGTCCTATGGCAGGAAGCTTGGGTAGGGTTATAAGGCTGGCTGTACCAATCTAGAAATCTGTTTGTTTGTGCTCACTTAGGAATTTAGCGGTGCTACCTGGACAAGCGCTTAGAGACCCCAGGGTATAACGCGCTATATAAATCGAATAAAATAAATAAATAAATAAATAAATAAAGCCTTCGCCGCCACCTTTGGCGGCAACGTAAAATTAATGGGCGTCGACGCCTTGTGAGGTTTCTCGACCGGCTTCGGAGGCGGAGGATCCTTTGGTCCGACCGATGAAGCCTTCTCCCTGATGCGCTGTAGGGAGTCCGTCACCTTCTTGGTGAAAGCGGCGGACGGGCGCGCCGGTTCGACAGGATCCCTCGAAGCCTCACCAGGAGTGGACTCTCGGGGTGCGCCGCTCTTGGCCCTGTCCTGTTGACGCAGAGTCTCGAGAACCTTCGGGTCACTGAGTCCTTTCTTCGGGTCACCGAGAGCTTTCTTCGGGTCACCGAGTCCTTTGCTGGTGTCGACCGCCTTCGGCGCCGACGTACTCGGCTCGACCACCTTGACTTTAGTCTTCGGCGCGGCAGACTTCGTCTCGACGCCCTTGACTTGAGCCTTCGGCTCGACGACACCCTTCTGCTTCTTCGGCGCCGAGGGCTCCGAGGCCTTGGATCTGACCAAAGTGACACGTACTTTCGGTTTCGAGGACGGCACCAGCGCAGTTTCCTGTGTTGAGACCATAGGTTTCACTTTCGGTTTGCCAGGGTGCGGCTCAACAGTAATGTCCGTGGCCGAGCCCGAAGGCGGGGCCGTAGAACCCATCGGAAGATCTTGGGTAAGGCCTAGTGGCGATCCCTCGACCTGAGCCTTAAGATTAGGTACGGCCCCAGTGTCAGTTTGAAGTAGCTCTTCTTCCGAGCTATCTTCCATGGCCCGAGGGCACCGTCGTCGTCTCCTACCTCGTCGACGACTTCTTCAGCTTCGAACATTTCGGCATCCGCGTCGTAGTCTTAGTCGACGTCCGACACGGGGTTCGACTCACTGATGTCACTGGTAGATTCTTCCTCGACGTCCCCCGCATCGAAAATGTCCACAGGCGCCGGTGCAGCTTGCTGGGCCTCCTGGCGCGCAGCTCGTCGAAGCTTAAGTGTCTTCTTGGACCTGAAGCGGGAACAAGCCATGCACTTGGCTTCATCATGGTCCTGCGACAGACACTTGTTGCACACCGGGTGGACGTCGATGTGGGGGTACTTCGAGTTGCAGACAGGACATCTCTTAAATGGACTACGGTCCATGATGAACAGTCGATAGGGTCTGAAGCGTCGACTGGGCCTTCCGCGTCGAGAGCGCGCGGGAGTATGGAATCCGGCTCGGAACCGAGCTGGAAGAACTAAGACCGAACGCAAGACTATACCGACGAAGAACTAAAGACCTTTTGGTCTTAAGAAAGTTTTTTATCGATTCCGACAAGAGGGAACCCAAAGACATCCGAACCCAATGGCGGAAAAAAAATCTGAGGATGGAGTCGATGCCCATGAGCACTGTAGTCCAGGGCAGGAGCCACCTATCTCGTGATACTTCGAAGACTCTTCCAGGACAACAATGTGCAATCATCTGGACCCAACACTAGGCGGCGATCTATGCACAGATATGAATTCAGCAGCCCACATGCCTCGAACCATTCCCTACTTTGAGTGTCTTTTATCTGCATGATTTGTGTGGGGGTCCGTGTTGCTTGCAGCCTGGTTGTGAGCGTGCGCCCAGGGCGGCCGCCTCGCCCTCGCCATACATCCATGCTGTGTGTTTATGCGATGGAAAACGAACTTCACATTCTGGCATCTCCTGATATGATGACATAATTTCTCTGATTGTGGCTAGTAGTGTGGCATCTAGTGTTTGTTCATGTTTCCTCTCTAATGCTTGGATACTGTTTTCAAGCTGCTGGCGAATGCCATGTTAAACACCTGTTTGATTGCCGATACAAACCCCTAGCAGTGTTACTTTAAAGGCCTCCCACAGTGTTTGTGTATGCGCCACAGTACCCGCATTATACTGAAAATACTCAACAATGGCACATCGTATTTCAGCCCTGAAGACCTGGTCCAGCATTGCTGCTGTCGGGAAGCGCCATGTGAATTATCGGGGCCTGTGAGTGGGCAGCACCAACCCCAGACAGATGAGGCATGATCGGATAGAGTCTTCAGCATGTCTTCTATCGTCTCCGTCCAGGCACTAACCTCACAGGTAGCTAACCAGTAATCTATCCTAGACCAGGAGTTATGTGTGGATGAGGAATAAGTGCCCTCTTGTCTGTCCGGGTGCTGCAGTCTCCAAAGATCAATCACATTTTGCTCCTCCATACTATTCCTGAGTATCCTGGCTGCTTGTTTGTCGTAGTGGTCACTGTGGGTCGATCTGTCCACTGCTGGATCAATGCAGGTATTAAAGTCTCTGCCCCACACCACCAGTGCCGGTGGTATTTCATGTAGTCATGCCCAGATCTGTGCATAGATTGTAGGGTCATCAGTGTTTGGTCCATAAATGTTAACTAATGTCAGGATGGTACCACTAAAGTTCCCCTGCACAATGAAATAACGGCCAGGTGTGTCAACAGTTGTGTGCAATACTGTAAATAGGGTCCCTTTTTTAACCAGTAAAAGCACCCCGCGGGCATATTTGTACGAAAAAGCAGCAGCGGACCTTAAAATGCCGCACCTAAACTCCAGTTCCAAAGTAAGTCAATATTTATATATATTTTTCTGTGCTGCCAACCCCGACACCAGCTGCTGTTTAGCGTCGCTGTGCTCTCCAGATCAGTTAAACAATTTTTTCAATGCTCATGGGGGCGCACCAAAATAGAAGTCCAAGAGAAAGTAAGTAGAAAAATGTTCTTTATTTATCTTTGTCCGTTTAAAATACACAGTGTGAGCAAGGAACATATAAAACATTTTCAAAAGAATTGATCCAAAGCAATTGTTGGGATCCACAAAGTTTTATTCACTATGGGATCAGGTGTAATTAATACATATAGCATAGCAAATCGTCAACTGTATTAGAAGTCATACAGTGCCCCAGGAGGGAAAGGAGGGGTGATAGTGTGAAGGTAGGGGAGTGATGGGATTATGTGACAGTAAAATCAGCAATTTGAAACATTGTTCATGCCATAACTAGTATAGCGACCACTACCATAATTAAATGGCAACATTATTTTCATGAGGGCATACAACACAAAGTACAATATATATACAAATATCTAATTGTGTGGTTGCCGAAGAAAGAAAGACCGTCGACGTTTCGACCCTCTGAGATTGCAGGAAGATTTAACCTTGCTGCGGGGTCTTCATCAGGACCGGGCAAGGGGCAGAGGACCACACGGTCAGGGAATGTGTGGTCCTCTGCCCCTTCCCCGGTCCTGATGAAGACCCCGCAGCAAGGTTAAATCTTCCTGCAATCTCAGAGGGTCGAAACGTCGACGGTCTTTCTTTCTTCGGCAACCACACAATTAGATATTTGTATATATATTGTACTTTGTGTTGTATGCCCTCATGAAAATAATGTTGCCATTTAATTATGGTAGTGGTCGCTATACTAGTTATGGCATGAACAATGTTTCAAATTGCTGATTTTACTGTCACATAATCCCATCACTCCCCTACCTTCACACTATCACCCCTCCTTTCCCTCCTGGGGCACTGTATGACTTCTAATACAGTTGACGATTTGCTATGCTATATGTATTAATTACACCTGATCCCATAGTGAATAAAACTTTGTGGATCCCAACAATTGCTTTGGATCAATTCTTTTGAAAATGTTTTATATGTTCCTTGCTCACACTGGGACCCCTTCCTCTTAGTACTTGTTAAACCCAGGTCCCAGTGACTCTTTTGGGTAACCCCCTTGTATACCGTTTAAAATACACATCATCAGTAAAATATGCAACGTGTTCAGCCAACGCGTTTCACTCCCTACCAAGGAGTTTCTTCAGGGCACTGCAATTCTTTCTGGTGTGTTACGTTCAGGTACTTCCCCTGTTTTCAAGCTAGTTTTTTTAGGCCAGTCGTTTGTTCATTCCTGTATCATTCTTTAGTTCATGCAGTTTCTGTCTTCCCTTATTTTTTCACGTTTTCAAAACTTGATAGTTCTTGCCCATAAGTCGATTCAGGTGGTCCACTGTTTTCCCATCCCTGTCCGTATTAGTGCAAGGTCGTTGCGATACTGTATTATTCGGCGTTCGGTGTCAGCGTATCGGCATGGCTGGTTCCCCGCGGGCATATGTCGAATAGGAGGAGGCTATGCGTATGGATGCCCATCTAGCGCCCACATTTAGTTCTATGTGTTGAGTGAGGTGTGTTTCCAGTAGGAACGCGACTGGCACACACTGTAGCGGTCCAAATATGCCAAAACCGGTCTGATCTTACGCAGGTTGGTCAGTCCTCCTAATTTTCCATATAAGTAGGGTCAAAGGTGTAAATGCCTGCACCATAGTGTATCCTGGTACAGCATCTTAGGAAGTAGGATAGGATAAAATATGCATTATGTGCGTAACTGTGGTGTAAGATTGATTGATGCCATTGAAAACAAGTTTCAACCCAAACATGTACCCTCCCCCTCCCACTCCAACACCCCAATTGTGTAGGAGACATTACCTTTCCATAGACAAGCTCTGCCAGAAATACCCCCCTTTTCAAACAACTCAAGTTTATAGAAAACGTGTGGAGCACACATGGCAGCGGAAACGGCCCGCTGGATACCCCCACAGTTTAAAACATGCGGAAGGGGGCCGCCCAGCAGTTATAATCAGTGCACCAATAACATAAGGTCCATGTGAAAACCATAAGACACTTCCCTTTTGCAATAAGGAATCTCTAGTAATGTTCCTGGCCCATACCCACAAGGGAGGCACTGTGCAGAAATATCAGATACTGCCAGCCACTTCACTGTAGCGCCGCAGCAAACTGTGGACAGTCTATGGGTTGTAGGCAGAGTCCGAGTATATTATGGGACCTTGCTAAACAAAGTAATGTTAGTTTGGGTCATATAGGCTGGAGGAAGGCAACTGCTCGCCAGCGTCCCCCCTGGTAGATTTCTGTCTATTGCCTGCACGCTCTTGCTGCTGTAAAAACTGTTGTAGACTTTTTGGATCTCTGAAGATATTTGGCCTGGCGTCTATTGTTATCTTGAGGCAATCCTGGTATAGCATGACATAGGCGATATTCATTTCCTGGAGCTTCCTCTTTACTAGGAGAAATTACTTTCATGACTTTTGGTTCCGTGTCCTGAAGTCCGGGTAGATGGAGATCTCTGCACCCTCATATCGGAGGGTCCATAATTCCCTGAAGCGGCGCAATGCAGTATCACGATCTCTGTTCGGGATCCTCGCTATAATGGGGCGACGCCTCGCCTCAGACGGCTGCTGGGGTGCAAGCAATCGGTGAGCCCTCTCTACCACAAATATGTCTGAAAAGGCATCCCGCTCTAATAGGTCTTCTAATAGCTTTTCTATGAATCGCTGCATATTGCCTGTATTTGTGGACTTGGCAATTCCAGTAATTCTGCGTTTTTTGCGCCTGGAGCGTGAGTCCAGGTCCTCAGCCGTGGTGTGGAGTGATTCCAGCACTCTCTCCGGGGTCTCCGCTGCTGTGATGTATTGGACACCCGGCGCTCCACTGTGTCTAGACGATCTGCGTGTTTGTCTATTCTGTCCAACAGTCTATCCACACGATATGCAAGAGTGTCCAGTTTCCCCATCAATGGCCGTCAGAGTGACCTGCATTGCGGAGAGGATCTTGCACAGATTCCATTCTCTCCTGGACTCCTGGGACTCTGCGCCATCGTCGTCTGATCCTCACTTCACTGCCCCTGGTACTTGAGCAGCTAAAGTGTAGCCTTGACTGCTTTTCCCATGACTCTATTTGTATGGTACTGGGAGGGGGTGTGAGAGAAGTGAAGATACCCGCTCCCAGTGGCCCTCAGAGACACGACAGACCAGTCAGCAGTGCCTCCACTAAAGACCCGATGGGAGGCTCAAAGTGCTTATTATGACTTTATGACTGGCCGTGCCAGAACCCAGATAGGATCTGTCCACAATGTTCCCACACCTATTTCAGGTTGTATAGTCTCAAATGATGATATGTAATGTAATCAGCAGGTTTTCAGTTGCAGGCCTACTGCAGCTACCCAATCGTAAGGTGGGCCCGGAGCCTCTTCAATTGTTATTGGGAGGATGACAGTGGTTTCATTCCAGGCACTCAGCGATGGTTCTGGTAGGTGCAACGCAACCCACCCGGTTGTTAGTGCAGAGCAAGGCGGGCACTGGGCAGAGCGGAAGGCATCGCTGGGCGCGATCAGGCCTCCAAGCCCTCCCTGCAGTTATAAACAATGCACAGGCTCTTCAGTGACGAAGGAGATCCGAGCCCGAGTGGGAGGCAAGTCAGAAGGGGGAGGGGCGTCACCACCACCCCAGTTGCACTGGCCCCCAAAGTGGAGACAGTGCCAGTCAAAACCACAGTCTCAGCACAGCACCGAGCTCCACAGCGAGTCGCGCCTGCACTCACTGACTCAGGGCAGCGGATCCACTCTTTTGTGGTCCTGCATGTCGAACTCAAACGCAGGGCTCCATGGGTTCTGTGGGGGTTCCGTCCACCGGGGCACAGGATCACACTACCGCAAGCAATGATCTGGGGGAGTACGCCACGCACCAGCAACCATCACCTCCTTCTCTGCACCTGCTGATGCAGGCTCTTCCCAACCTGCCTGGTTACGGCCTCCGATGTCGTACAGTCTCCGGTGCTCCAGCATAGATTTTTGCCCTCCAGTCGTGCCGGATCCACTCAGGCGCTCCAGGACGGGTGATATAGCCAGTGGCGATTCTTGTATGGCGCAGGATGTTTCAGGGTAGATTTCGCGGCCGAAGAAGCTCGCTTAGGAAGCAGCAATCTTACAGCCAGGCATGCAGAGCCCCCTTTCCCCCGCGAAGTAGGAACTTGACTCTGTGGCAAGACTAGGGGAGAAAGCAACCCCGAAGCTGGTGAAGAATCCAGTCCACTGGCCTCACCAAGAGCTGTCAACCAGCTCTCCTCCACCTGAAACACATTGGTGTTGTAAATGGGCTGAAGAAGCCCTGCCCCAATCGACAGAGGTGGATCTCTAAATTCTCTTCCTGAAAAGGGAACACAAACTGTAAATTCCTCTAAGGTTGCATAGTCGATTCCACATCTGAAGCCATACGATGACGAAACTGCCCCATCACACCCTCAACTGGGGGGGGAGGAGAGACGCATTCGACCGGCACCGCCTACGTCAATGTCATAGTTGGTTGGTCAAAGACCAGCGTCATAGTTCAAGTTCAAGTTCGGGCATTTGTATAGCGCACTACTCACCGAGGGTCTCAAGGTGCTAGGGGGAGGGGTACATTATTTGTCGAATAGCCAGGTTTTGAGCTCTTTTCTGAAGGAGATGTGGTTCTGAGTAAGGCGGAGGTGGGTGGGGAGTGAGTTCCAGGTCTTGGCAGCTAGGAAGGAGAAGGATCTGCCGCCCATGGTGGATTTCCGGAATGCGCGGGACTGCGGCGAGGGCTTGATTGGACGATCTTAGTTGACGGGTGGGTTTGTAGAAGGACAGTCGAGTGTTGAGGCATTCAGGTCCTAGATTGTAGAGGTCCTTGTGTGCGTGGGTGAGAAGGCGGAATGTAATTCTTTTGCTGACGGGAAGCCAGTGGAGGTCTTTTAGATGTCCGGTGATGTGATCTTGGCGCGGGATGTCTAGTATGAGTCTAGCTGACGCGTTTTAGATGCGCTGGAGTTTTTTCTGTAATTTTGTTGTGATTCCGGCGTAAAGTGTGTTACCATAATCCAGTCGACTTGTGACCAGAGCGTGGGTGACAGTCTTTCTTATTTCGAGGGGGATCCAGCGGAAGATCTTTTTGAGAATGCGAAGTACGTTAAAGCAGGAGGATGAGACAGCGTTGACTTGTCTGGACATCGAGAGAGAGGAGTCTAGGATGAAGCCAAGGTTATGTGCGTGGTCTGTGGGTGCTGTGCCCAGAGCGGAAGGCCACCAAGAGTCGTCCCAAGCTGAGGGGGAGGATCCTAGGATGGGCACCTCCGTTTTGTCTGAGTTGAGTTTTAGGCGGCTCTGTTTCATCCATTCGGCTACTTCTTTCATGCCTTCGTGAAGATTGGTTTTGGCGGTGTTGGGGTCTTTGGTGAGGGAAAGGATTAGCTGGGTGTCATCGGCGTAAGAGATGATGTTAAGGTTGTGATGACGCGCGATGGAGGCGAGAGGACTCATGTAGACGTTGAAGAGGGTGGGGCTGAGTGAGGATCCTTGAGGTACGCCACAGATGACTTCAGTGGCCTCTGAGTTAAATGGGGTGTCGGACTCTTTGAGTTCTCCCAGCGAGAAAGGAGATGATCCAGTCCAAGGCTTTTCCTTGTATGCCGATGTTGCTGAGGCGTTGTATAAGGGTGCTGTGGCAGACTGTGTCGAAGGCGGCGGAAAGGTCGAGTAGGATGAGGGCCACTGTTTCTCCGTTGTCCAGGAGTGATCGGATGTCGTCAGTCGCTGCAATGAGGGCGGTTTCGGTGATGTGTTTGGCTCGAAACCCGGATTGAGATGGATCAAGGGAGTTGTTGGATTCAAGGAAGGCGGCGAGCTGGCTGTTGACGGCTTTCTCTATGACTTTGGCCGGGAATGGGAGGAGGGATATGGGCCGGTAGTTTTTAAGTTCAGAAGGGTCAGCTGTGGGTTTCTTCAGAAGGGCCCTGAGTTTGGCGTGTTTCCAGCTTTCTGGGAAGGTGGCGGAGTTGAAAGAGCAATTGATGACATCGCGGAGATGGGGTGCAATGATGGAGTCAGCTTTGTTGAAGATGTGGTGGGGGCAGGGGTCAGAAGGCGAGCCAGAGTGGATTGAGTTCATGAGGCGAATGGTGTCTTCAGTGGTGATTGGGTTCCAGGCGTTGAGTTTGTTAGTTGGTGGAGTAGGATCTGAAGGGGGTGGAGAGGGTTGATCGCTGGGAGAATTCTCGAAGCTGTTGTGGATGTCTGCGATCTTGTTGTAGAAAAAGGAGGATAACGCGTCGCAGAGGTCTTGGGAGGGGGTGATGTCGTTAGATGCTGCGGTGGGGTTGGTGAATTCTTTGACGATGTTGAAGAGTTCCTTGCTGTTATGAGTGTTGTTGTCGAGACGATCCTTGAATGCTGATTTCTTGGCGGATCGAATCAGTTGGTGGTGTTTGCGGGTGGCTGTCTTGAGGGAGGCCATGTTGTCTGAAGTTGGGTTTTTTCTCCATATCTTCTCCAGGGTGCGGCATAGTTTCTTGGATTTTTTAAGTTCATCATTGAACCAGGGGGCCTTTTTGCTGGCTGATTTCATCTGGTGCATTTTCAGGGGTGCTAATTCGTCAGCACTGTGGGTAATCCATTGCTTGAGGTTGGTGGCCGCTTGGTCTGGGTCCATTGAGATGGTGGGAGGGTTTTGGTTGAGTGAAGTGAGGAGTTGGTCGGTGGTGATTTTGTTCCAGTTTCTCCGAGGAATAGGTTGTGGACGGTTGTGGGTCAGGGAGCTTTTGTAGCTGAAGTGAACGCAGTTGTGGTCCGTCCAATGGAGAGCTGTGGTGCGATCGAAGGAGATGTGTTTGCTGGAGGTGAAGATTGGGTCGAGCGTATGTCCGGCTATATGGGTGGGGGGGTCAACAAGTTGTTTGAGTCCGAGATTGGCCAGGTTGTTCAGAAGGGTGGTGGTGTTGCGGTCGTGTTTGTTTTCAAGGTGGTAATTGAGGTCTCCTAGTAGAATATAGTTTTCGGAGGCGAGGGCGTGTGGGCTGACGAAGTCAGTGATGTCATCGCTGAATAGAGTGCGTGTGCCTGGAGGCCTGTAGATGAGGGTGCCTCTAAGTGTGGTCCTGGGGTCGGTGTGGATCTGAAAGTGGAGATGTTCGGCGGTTGCAAGATTGTCGTCGGAGCTGGTTGTGATTTTGATGGTGTTTCTGTGGATGATGGTGATGCCTCCTCCTGTTTGATTGATGCGGTCTTTTCGGATAATCTTGTACGCGTCCGGTATGGCTATGGCGATGTCGGTTGCTGATGATGTGTTCATCCATGTTTCTGTGAGGAAGGCGATGTCGGGTGACGTTGTGTCGATTAGGTCCCAGAGTTCTGTTGCGTGTCTGTGGACCGAGCGGGTATTGAGCAGGATGCACTTTAGGCGGTTGGAGTCGGAGGTATGTGTGGGGGGGTGGGGTTGGTGAGAGTCCTGGAGCAGTTGAACTTGCAGGAGAGGCAGGCGAATGGGCCGTGGGTACGTCCTGGGGTAGCTACGCAGCACTCTAGTGTGCGTCCGGGGTTGAGGGAGCGGAGAGTTGTGGTATCATATGTGATTCTAGTGGGTATGGTGTGGCGAGGACCAGGGGGTCTGGCGCTGGGCGCGGTCCAGGCGCGGACGGGCGTAGACGGGCTTACCTTTGGCGCACCTTCGGCGCAGCCGCAGCGCGTGGTCGCTGCGCGTTGGGACATCTGCCTTAAATGGATAGAGGAAAGATTAAAAAAGACTGTGAACCTGCATCAATGCGGAGCCAGCTGACGTCATCCAGCACCGACTCGACGACCCTGATGGCCCAACCGTCACCGAGGACAAACCCTCCGACAGTGCTCCACTCACCTCCTTGAGGCCTAAAGGCTCCCCAGTGGGAGATGGGGTCCCAAATATGAAGGGCAAAGAATCATAATATTTTCTCATCTGGGCCATCAACGCCCTGGCTCCCGGAAACATGAGGCGGATGCGGAGCAGAGTCGTGTACTGTCTCCTCAGCAGTTAAGTGAGAGGCGCCATGGGAGACGGAGCCTCCACGCAGTGATGTCAGAGAAGTGTGGGAGAGGTGTGGCGCCGCGGCTAGAGCGATGACTCCGGAATCTGGGGATCATGGCTCGATCCCCGGCACCGGCGGCAGATTAGCCCAGCACCATGTGACTCTGGGCAATAGCTTGCTTAATCTTCCCGACGGCCCCCAGCGCCTAGAGACCCTTGCGGGTGATTGTGCGCTCTACAAATGTGGATTTATTATTATTTATTAGAATGCTGCAACTTCATCAGCCCCTCTCCTTTAGGTTTCATGGAGAACGATGTCCCCTAGACTGGCTCCGGCTCCTAGATTGACCACGCAAATACTCTTTCTGAGACGACGAAGACCGAGGCCAGAAAAGCCTCTGAGGACTGTGACACCCACACCGCCATCAAATTCAAACGGCGCTCTAAGTGCCTTCGACTTCAGTTTTTGGGAGGAGCCGCAATCTTCGGCGTTCTGTTGCTCGCCCCAAAAACCACATACACATTGTATGCGGGTACGTCAAAGACATCTGTTGGCTACAAGACCCACAAGGTTTGAAAAGTGAACAGATAGACGGAGAGCACACTGTTCCACTCACAACAAAGTGTTGAAGCAGGTCAACAAACTGACCAGAGGAACCGCTTCTCCGGATCCTCGTTACAGCACGGAAAAGAAGAAACTGAAGTTTACGTGCCGGAGGGGTCTTATATGGTTCCACTGACGTCATGTCCGGAGACGACATCATCGCGGAGCCGTACGATGCTGTCCCCTGGCGAGCAGCGGTACTGTTGAAAAAAATTGCGGGTCAAATCTGGCACCTGGGAAGAATTCAAAGTTAAGGAATCTGCGGCTAGATGTCTCTATCAGATAGCCAGCACACTAGATAGTAGAAGGTTTTTCAGGGAGCCCCTCTAAGGTGCCCTCTAGGTGCATGTCATAATAAACATTGAACTGGCATCAGTACACATTTATTAAGACAAGGTGTTAGATAACAAACACCATAGGTGTCAATGGAGCCATCATGTAGCTGGGGATCACGCAATGACCAGTGTTCAGTACATGTACTTAAGATGGCTTCCCTGTTAACTTGTACCATCTAATAATTCAACTAGACACCATAGGAGCCTATCTACTCATGCAGATATGCCTTCACATGTAATATAAATGCAGCCTGCCTTAGGGGTAAGGGTTACTTACATATATTACCTGCAGTGACTTTGGCATGGTACGCAGGGAGTGTGCCATGTTGTGTTTTCACTCATGGATTGAACCATGACACACAGTCTGCAAATCCGGACTGCATTCAATTTGTATGGGGGAGGGGGTCCCTTGGAGTAGCATATTTCATGCTGCAGTCCTTAGGGACCCTCTTTGGTATCCATGCCCTAGGTACCAGTGGCACCACTTTCTAGAGAGTTACAGAGGTGCCAACGTTTGTGCCAATTAGATCATTTTACCTTGTTTTAGGGAAAGAGCACTGGCAATGGAGCCTGGTTAGCAGTCTTCAGTGCACTATCAGGGTAGAAAACCAGCACCAAGAAGTTCTAATGGGGAAAAAAGGGGAGTCATCAACTGCACAAAAATTCCAGTTTCCTTTGCATATCTACTAAATAAGTAAATAAAGACCAGGAAATGCAAAGCCACATTTCCCTCCATCTCTGGTTGGTGGCTACAAGGGACAAACTGTGAAATATAACATGAAGAGTAATAGGTATTGAGGCATGAAGCTAAAGTCAATCAGGTATATGAGCAACACAGGCAGACATGTTTCTCAAACAGGCTTCCAAGAATAACTGACAAAAAATAGAATTCTGAGATAAGGGAAAATAAAACAAACAAAAGAATCCCAAAATAGTAACTAGGTGAAGGAAAGAAATACAGCCCGAGTGGGAAGACTTACCTGGTGCCGATCTCCCCGGCGTTGCAGCAGAGTGCTGGCGTGGGAGGAACAGGGAAAGCATCCAAAGGCTTAATCCTTTGACCTGCCCTGTACAGGTTGACTTCCAGTCTGCTCCTCTGGAGAACCAATCAGACGCCCCGGACCGCCTAGAAGAGGGAGGCCCTGGGGAAGAGTGGCGTCATCACCAGGAAGAAGGCGGGGGTTGCAGCGGAAGGATGAAGTCCGGCAGAACACTAAGGAGCAATGCCAAGACGAGAACAAGACTCCGGGAGCCGTGGAAGAAACAGAAGTCCTACAGTACGTCGAGGAGGGAAAAGACACCGAAGACGACACGACGGAGCGCTGGTCGGAGGAGTTGTGGACCCCTCAGGAGAGCCAGTACAGTGCTGCCGCAACTCAGGAGAGTTGCGGCTAACGTGGTGAGTTACCGGTTGAGGGAGGAGGGTGGGCAGGGTCGGATTGGGATCACAATTCGGCCCGGGCACTGACGAAAAAAGTGGCCCACATTCAAGAGGCGTGGCCCATATTTAAGGGGCGTGGCCCACATTCAAGGGGCGTGCTCTTTCATTTAAAACCATTTGCACAGACAAGGAATGAAAGTGGTAGGATACTGTTCTTGCACAGGACACAGGGCCAAGGTGACAATGGCCTACATGCTGAGCAACTAAAAAAAATAGCAAGGCCCCTTTTTGTCACAAAATCATTACAGTCCTCCAGCACAGGAGCACCTGAAAAGCAGCAAAGCCCCTGCTGTTACTAACCTACTTAGCCCTCCCCAGACCTTCAGCTCAGGAGCACATGAACAGAGGTAAAGCCCCTGCAATTAGTAAATTAATCAACCCTCCAGGCCTTGGGAAAATGTCCTGGCAGGGGAACACAAAACACAGCTTTGTGGGTCATCCAAGGTAGCCAGGTAGCCAGGGGGAGGCTGAGGTGAAGCTGGTGCATGGGAAGTGCCTTCCCAGTGTGTTCTGGCAGTTTGAGTATTTACCATTTACTGTAGTATTACCCTTGTACCTGTGTATGGTACCCTTTTGTAACTTGCACACGTCACTTTTCTCTTGTAACACACTGTATGCTACCTCTCACTTTTGTTTGCTTTAGATACTTGCACAAGTGCCACCATTGCCTACGTAACGTTTGTTCTTGTGCTGGAGTGTCTGCCATTTATTGCAGTATTATACCTCTACTTGTATTTTGTACGCTTTTGTAACCTGCACACATATCACTTTTTCCTCCTGTAATGTATCGTTTGCTCCTCTTGTATTTTGGTTGCTCACTATTGTCACTTTTGATTCATGTAACTTACCGTTTGCTTTTGTAATTTGTCCACTTATAATTTTCTCCTCATGTATTATTGCTGTTCCTAGTGTGAAGCGCTCTGACACCTTCGGGTAAAGTCCGCGCTGTATAAAATCGCATAAATAAATAAAACAAACATTACCAGGCCCCCACAGCAAGACCCATTCTTCCTCGCCCACTATGCCCTAAATGTGAAGGGCTGTGGGCGAGGTGCTAAGACTAACACCGTTTCTGGGCTGCATGGGCGCCAGGGGGCCGAGGTGCAAATGGCTCAAAGGCCTGAGAAACACCTGGCCCCCAGGGAGGCCGATTATTGCAAACAATCACCCCTCCCCAGCCCAGCCTCGGCTTGATTGCTTGGCAGGGTAGGGGTGAAGGAGAGGCCACAGCTGACAATCGCTGTCTGGCCGCACAGCGAGGCTGCTTTCATTTTCTCAGTCTGTCTCCGTGCCCTCTGTGGGCCGGTTTTTTTTTTCTCCCCTTTCCTAGTCCACTCTCTGTGGACTGGGACAGGGGAGAAAAAAACGGCCCACAGAGGGCACTGAGGCACCGGCCCTTCGGCCCATGCCCGAATGCCCGCCTTGCCAATCCGCCCCTGAGTGGGTAACTGTTTGACATTACTCTACTTCGAACGCCCAACAAGACACCGGCTAAAATAAACACGCAGCAGACAACTCGAAAGGAGAGTTGTTGGTACCTTTCGTTATTTGTTCATTCTTTTGTTTGCTTTTGTTTATGGCCCTAGAATGACACCAGAAAGGGGGAGGGAGGTGAAGGAGATCCTTTACAATCGTATACCTGGGTTTAGCATTAGTTCTACCTTTATATTGTTTTATTGGGGGGAAAACCATTACCAATTCAAATCCTACATAGAAGACAGCGATCATTTATGAGAGAAAGACCAAAAGAGAGAGGAGCATTCAAAAGAGAGCCCTCAATGTGCACAATGTTCATTTATTTTTTCTTTCTTTCACTTTGCCACTTCCATAACCCCTTTTCCCTCCATTCCCAATAAAGAGGTTTATTTTTCAGGCATGTATTCGATGTGGTGGAGGCCTATCCTAAAAGGGGGTCAAAATTACCTCTGGTTACTCACCGTCTTCTTTCCTTTCTTCCGAGCCTCCCGGGGTATGTCCATCCTCTGCAAGAGAACCTGGAAAAGAAAAGAAAGAGAGATGAGAAAAATCAACGCATGAACAACAGGGCCAACTTTTCGACAAGACACAAAAGGAATCAGAACAATTCATAAACGCCATAGGAACCATGAAGAAACCGAGAGAAACCGGAGAAGAAAAAGAAAAGAGCATGCAGAGAAATACACTTTCACTCTGCCATAAAATTAATAATCAGTCAAAATTGAGCACCTCAATTGGCCTCCTAGATTTTGTTTCCGCCCATCCCCCCAACACTAGGTAAAGTGAATTCATGATGGGGTGAGAAGAAAGCAAGAACCATAGACATGGAAGTAAACTATCCTAGCGCAGGTTTAAAGGTTACTCGCGTATCCTTTTCACAAGGATGCAGTTATTGCTTTTACGATTATAAATGCTTCCTTTCATCTTAGAGTTCAATTTATCTACAAACAGTCCTCTCTCCTCTTTTAGGTTTGTTGAATAAAGAGCTGTGCTAAATGTCTTTTCTGAAAGACACTCTAATACAGTTTTTGAAATACAGGAAGCTTGAGAATACTTTTTAACTATTGGTTTCATGCTAGGATCTCATTTGACTCACCTGTGTTTCCTTGTTCATCCTCGGACTCTTGCTTGAAAAGTGTTTTGTTGTCCTCGGTAAAGCTCGGAGAAATCACAGACGTAGCAACGATATCACCTGCAAGAAACACAGAATAATAAGAAAACTCTTACGACATCTCTGCAGAGAATATGCAGAAGTGGACGACATAATGAATGGTGACTGTTCTGCAATTCCATCTATAAGCAGAGTACACATAATGTAATTAATTAACCGGGGTGTGATCTATAATAAATTTCATGTGTCACTTTATCATTTACTTTACATAATAGTGTGCATAGGACATCAAAGCACACATTTGATTTATAGTGAACCTGGAAGCCTCTCTGGTGGTAAAGAGTGTCAGCAGATCACTGCTTTAATTCCTCTTTACACTTCGTTTGGCACAAGTAATCCAGATAAGATGACCACGTTTAGAGTCTTGTTTACATTACTGTCTGGCCTTGGCTCATTCTTTTAGGCCAGTGTGCCCAAGTTGCTAAACCCACAATCTCCAACTCAAAGCTGTTAGTACACCATTAAATGGGCATGAAAACGGTTGCATTCGGGCACTTCGCCCAGTTGTCTAACACATTGGCATTGAATCCTGAATGTAAAGAGCAGGAGGGGCCCTGGACTAATGAAAGTCGGATGACCTGAATTTACAGTCTACCAAATAGCAATCAGTAGAGGGAGCAAATAGGTGGCAACTGTGACGCAACCTGCCCTCCCCCCAATGACACTCCTGCTCTGTAGACACAAATTACTGTCCAACACTCTTCTTTGGGGCTTTTGTAACAGTAGATTGAAAGGAAAACAAATACTGCTGCACTCTGTTTTAATAACGAAGATATTCACTTTCAGTCTCCAAGGGGGGAACAAATGAGCAGCCGAAGTTTAGTCTAGAAGGCACACAAGTGTTTGGTTGAACAGTGTTCACAGCACTGGGACACAATCAGTGACAGTGCCCAGCACTGATACTGTCCAGTAACCACAGATTCCCACAGATTTCACAACAAGCATTTGCAATGCAATAGGTCTGAGCTATTGGTATTGTAAATGACAATTTTTTTATTTTTGTGTTAGTTTTGAAAATAGCGAAATTAATAGCTTTGTCATTTACATAATCCATACTAATATAATAAAGAGAGAACCCAAACCTTTGAGGCGGGTAATCTCAGGAACCACAGCACCAATCACAACACCCAATACAGCGTTAGAAAGGGCAGTTGCAGCAGAAGGACATAGGCTATGCAGACGCCCACCATATACATTTAAAAGGTAAAAGAACCGTGGGCGTGTCTGCGTTGTGCTGTGGGCGTGTGCTGGGGGCGTGACAAACGCTGGGGGCGTGTGGTACGTTCCGCCCTTCATGCCATGTCTCGTATCGTGTGCTAATCCCACTCTGCTCCCTTTAAATACCCCTGCACCCCATAATCATAACCCACCCGTACTCCTTAAAATACCCCAACACCCTTAAACACTAACCCATCAAACCCTATAAATATACCCTGTACCCCAAAACCCAAACCTACCCCTGAACCCTAAAATACCCCTGTACCCCAAAACCTAAACCTAGCCCTGAACCCTAAAACTACCCCTGTACCACAACACCCAAACCTAGCCCTGAAACCTTAAAATACCCCTGTACCCCAAAAACCCAAACCTATCCCTAAAGCCTAAAACTACCCCTGTACCCCAAAACCCAAACCTATCCCTAAACGCTAAAACTACCCCTGTACCCCATAACCCAAAACTATATCTGAACCCTTAAAATACACCAAAACATATACCTCTGTACCCCAAAACATATACCCCTATACCCATACTTACCTTATCCAAACATTAAAAAAAACATGCTTTTACCATTCATGCATTTACAACGAATTTCGTTGTAAATGTATGAATGGTAAAAGCATATAAAATGTAATGCAATGCGTTGTAATGGCATTGCGGAGTCATGGTACTTTCGTAATGAAAGTATGCGGAGTGATGGTATGCGGAAAGAAAGTTGCGGAATAATGGGCGTTTACCCTCCCCCGGTAAGTACATTGGTGGCACGGCAGCCCACATCTCCAGCAACATACTCATATTTTTTCACCACCCATTTGTAAAATGCACAGGTCTTTCTCATTGATGGCCAGCACCGACATACACTTTTAGACACACCTCCTGCCACAAGTTCTAGAATTGCGAACTTTAGAGCTGGGGAGCTACATTCGAATCTCGGCATCAGCTCAACATCCTGTGATTCCAGGGAAATCGCTTTGTCTTCCTGTGCCTACCACAAATGAATCTGTTCTTCTGTAATGTAAATTGTGCTCATGCCATGTTGTCGAGTTCGCGCTATATAATATTGCAAGGAAAAATAAAGTAGGGAAACTCGAGTTCACACACTACTGAACGCGTACTCTTAAGTGCATCAGCAGTGCACTGTGAATCTGAGCGTTTCACAGGCCTGTCACAGATAAGAAATGCTATCAAAACAAAATCCTACAAAACAATATACTTCTGGCCGGCAGCAATTCATACCCGGACAACGTCGGGACGGGCTGCTAGTACTTAAATAAAAGTAATTGGAATTTATAATGGCAATAGCTTAAACTTTTGTAAATACATTTTGCAAAGATTATGTTCAGTGTATTTTAATGTGACGAAAATCCAAGAACAGAAGTGAAATATTAACATCTTTTTGTGACATTTGTAATGAAGCTTGACATTGAAGGAACATATTTGAACCAGTTGTTGTTGAATGGTTGCACAGATTGATGATGTGGTGGCGCTGAGTGATGTTGTGGTGGGGACGAGTGATGCTGTGGCGTTCAGTGATGCTGTGGTAGCGCATAGTGATGTTGTGGTGCCCCTGAGTGATGCTGTGGTGGTGCTGAATGATGCTGTGGTGATGTGATAGACAGACAGAGGGAGGGCGATAGATAGACAGAGGGAGGGCGATAGATAGACAGAGGGAGGGCGATAGATAGACAGAGGGAGGGCGATAGATAGACAGAGGGAGGGCGATAGATAGATAGAGGGAGGGCGATAGATAGACAGATAGAGTGAGGGCGATAGATAGATAGAGTGAGGGCGATAGATAGACAGAGTGAGGGCAATAGATAGATAGACAGATAGAGTGAGGGCGATAGATAGAGTGAGGGCGATAGAGGGAGGGCGATAGATAGACAGATATATAGATAGATAGAGTGAGGGCGATAGATAGAGTGAGGGCGATAGATAGAGTGAGGGCGATAGATAAGAGAGATAGAGGGCGATAGATAGAGTTTAAGTTTGAAAATTTGTATAGCGCACTACTCACCCAGATTGTCTCAAGGCGCTTGAGGGAGGGGGTGCTTATTGAATATCCAAGTTTTTAGTTGTTTTCTGAAGGAGAGGTGGTTCTGTGTAAGGCGGAGGTGGGTGGGGAGAGAGTTCCAGGTCTTGGCCGCTAAGTAGGAGAAGGATCTTCCCCCCATGGTGGATCTTTGGATGCGTGGAATTGCAGCGAGGGCTTGATTGGACGATCGTAGTTGGCGGGTGGGGGTGTAAAAGGACAGGCGCGTGTTGAGGAATTCAGGTCCTAGGTCGTAAAGGGCTTTGTGTGCGTGGGTGAGGAGGCGGAACGTTATTCTCTTGTTGACGGGGAGCCAGTGGAGGTCTTTCAGGTGACCGGAAATGTGAGCTTGGCGGGGTATGTCTAGGATGAGTCTGGCCGAGGCGTTTTGGATGCGTTGGAGTTTTTTCTGTAGTTTGGCTGTGGTTCCGGCGTAAAGGGTGTTTCCGTAGTCCAGTCGCCTTGTGACCAGTGCATGGGTGACCGTCTTTCTTGTTTCGATGGGGATCCAACGGAAGATTTTTTTGAGCATACGTAAGATGTTGAAGCAAGATGATGAGACGGCGTCGACTTGTCTGGTCATCGAGAGGGAGGAATCCAGGATGAAGCCCAGGTTACGTGCGTGGTCCGTCGGTATGGGTGCGGTTCCCAGGGCCGGTGGCCACCATGGGTCGTCCCAGGCGGAGGGGGATGATCCTAGGATGAGGACTTCCGTTTTGTCCGAGTTCAGTTGTAAACGGCTGTTCTTCATCCATTCGGCTACTTCTTTCATCCCTTCGTCTAGGTTGGTTTTGGCGGTGTTTGGGTCTTTGGTGAGGGAGAGGATCAACTGGGTGTCGTCTGCGTAGGAGATGATGTTGAGGTTGTGTTGGCGCGCGATGGATGCGAGGGGACTCATGTATAAGTTGAAGAGGGTGGGACTCAGTGATGATCCTTGTGGTACGCCGTAGATGACTTCTGTGGCCTCTGATCTAAAAGGGGGGAGGCGGACTCTCTGCGTTCTTCGGGTGAGGAACGAGATGATCCAGTCCAGTGCTTTTCCTTGAATTCCGACGTTGCTGAGGCGTTGTATAAGGGTGTTATGACAGACTGTGTGGAAGGCTGCGGAGAGGTCAAGTAGGATGAGGGCAGCTGTTTCTCCGTTGTCCAGTAGAGTTCGAATGTCGTCAGTTGCTGCGATGAGGGCGGTCTCGGCGCTGTGTTTGGCTCTGAAGCCGGACTGTGAAGGGTCGAGGGCTTTGTTGGATTCGAGGAAGGTGGCGAGCTGATTGTTGACAGCTTTTTCGATGACTTTTGCAGGGAATGGGACGGTAGTTCTTAAGTTCAGTAGGGTCTGCTGTGGGTTTCTTCAGGAGGGCGCTGAGTTCGGCATGTTTCCAGCTTTCCGGGAAGGTAGCGGAGTTGAGGGAGCAGTTGATGACGTCTCGGAGATGGGGTGCGATAATGGAGTCTGCTTTGTTGAAAATGTGGTGGGGGCAAGGGTCGGTTGGCGCTCCTGAGTGGATGGTGTTCATCAGGCGGATGGTGTCTTCAGTGGTGATTGGGTTCCAGGCGCAAAGGTTGTTGGAGGGGGGTTTTAGTTTGGAGGTGGGTGGGGTGGACTGGTCTCCAAAGCTGTTATGTATGTCCGCGATTTTGCTATGGAAGAACGAGGCTAGAGAGTCGCAGAGGTCTTGGGAGGGAGTGATGTCGTTGGTGCCGGCGGTGGGGTTGGTAAACTCTTTGACGATGTTGAATAGTTCCTTGCCGTGAGTGAGGGCGATAGATTGAGGGCGATAGATAGATAGAGTGAGGGCGATAGATAGATAGAGTGAGGGCAATAGATAGAGTGAGGGCGATAGATAGACAGATAGAGTGAGGGCGATAGAGAGTGAGGATAGATAGAAAGATAGATAGATCGATAGAGGGCGATAGATAGATAGATAGACAAAGTGAGGGCAATAGATAGATAGATAGATAGATAGATAGATAGATAGATAGAGTGAAGGCGATCGATAGATAGAGTGAGCGCGATAGATAGATGGATAGTTAGATAGAGTGAGGGCGATAGATAGAGTGAGGGCGATAGATAGATAGTTAGACAGACAGACAGTGGCGGCTGGTGACATTTGAAAGTGGTAGGGCGTACCGGTTCAGGATGAGTGCCCTTTGGCGAGGGAGCGTAGCAAACGAGGCTGACCGTCGTAAGAAAAACACATGGAGCTTCAGCCTCAGGTAGCTCCATGTCCTTCTCCACCCTCAAAGCTCCTGGTGATGGAAGGCTATTCTAAAGGTAGGCTTAGTTTTAACAAGAAAAGCTAGCAGATTTTTCAAATGGACTCAATACCTTTGTCAAAATGTAAAAGCCATCTGACAAAGGCAGGAATGATGGATGGTTTTATATGCAGGGCCACTGAAATTACGCAGCAACTGAGCATCAATTTATAAGATAAATTATGAGGCTAAGCACAGCAAGTTATGTGTATGATGTAGCAGTCTCTTATTGACATTTCAGCAACTGTTAGAAGTGTCTGGGCAAAGCTGTGCACATTATTACCATCTGAGTATCTGAATACAGCAATATCCAATTAAAAGGTGATGGGTTAAACTTTACAAAAGAAAGAGTTGCCACTGCCTAAGTTTTACATGTAGCTCGTATTTGTAAACTTCTGAAATTAAAAATAAAACTTATGTTCTTTACTTTTTGCCTTTATGCTTGTGGGCAACCAAGGGTTGAACAGGCCGATTGCTGAGAGAGGCAAAGAGAGCCTTTCAAATGGGGATGCCAGCGTCCCACTAGTAATGAGCTGACATCAATACTCCTGAGATGGGCACAGTGGGGGGGGGGATAAAAATATGTTGGCCAGAACGTCAAGAGCGTGAAGTCCACCAGGGATTAGGTACATATTTAGCACATTAAAGCAGTCTAAAGATCCCCCCTCCCCCTTTGTAACGTCCACCACCCCAAACTCCCGCCAAATCCCTCAGTGGTGCCAAATAAGAAATACTCGACCTTAAGACTCGCAAGATGTAAAACCTCTAAGCCACGTGCTCTACTCACACCAGATGAGATACATATAATGAAACAGAGCCTGTCCTCTGCTTCTGAAGCATAACCATCACCACCTAGGGCAGTGATAGCTTCATCATGAACTTGGCAATCGAGGGCCTCTCATTCAAATTTGAAGATGAACTTACTTTCCCTCAAACAGAACCAGGTTACAGGAATTTGCAGCTGCCGCGTTTTCTGCATAAGTATGGATTTGCTGCATTTGCCACTGCTGGTAAGAGGGAGTAGTGAATGGGACGCCGACATCGGACATCGGATCTTTTATATCTGGAGGTGCAAGAAGGATCCGATCTCTGACCACAACGCAGGCCCAGGAGAGCCGGACCCGGGTCAGATGCCCATGCAGGACAACCGCGCTGTCGGCGCGGACATTCAGTGAAAGGCTGCGCCTGGCCTGCAATATCTCAGCAGGATGGCTATATGTGCGTGCACAGTGCAGATATTGTCGGGTGAAAATGAGGGGGGTGGGGGGGAGGTGCCGGGGGCCCTGGTGCCCCCCTTCGAGGCCTAGCTAGCAGCTAACTGTGCTAGCTCAGTGCGCATAAAATCAATCTGTCAAGTGCCAGCCTGAGGGGCGCCTCCTCCGAGGCCTAGCTAACTGGCTTCAGTGCGCCGCGCGTAAAATAAAATCTGTGTCAAGTTGTCAACTTAGTGCCACTGCCAGCCAGGTCATCAGTCTAGTATCATCATGATCGGCACACCGCACACCACACGCACTTCTTGTACACAGTCACAGACAAGAAGATGAAGACACTCACTATACTGACTGACTGCAGCAGGTACGAGTCACGGCTCACGACAAGCAGTGGTCAGGTCACGGAGTCACGAGGTCTACTACAGAGTCTATATACACACTCTCCTCGTGACTCTGCCTCGTCGTATTGTTGTGGCACACCAGGCGCAGTGACGTCACGTGCGAAACCACATGATTGGCCATACTTGGCCCAGCCACCACCCACGCGCGGCATCAGTACTGAACTCTCTGCGCAGTGTATACTCAGCCAATCCTGGCGCAGCTTAACTGCGCCACTGCTGGATAAAGAGCAGGGTTAAAACTGCCCATATGAGACCCGGGGGACCCTGGTCCCTGCCTGTTTGCGAGCTACAGGAGAGGAGGAGGAGGAGGAGGGAAGGGACTACTGCGTGTGCGCATGTGTGGGCCAGTCGTAAAAAATGACTAGTCCAAAATGCGCACACACAGTGCTGCCTGCTGCGCTATTTCTGCTCAGCTAGCAGCCCCACCCCCACCCTTCCGCGATGTCTGATTCTGTCGGGCACTCGTTGATGCAGACTGTGAGTGCGCTTAGGATAATTTATTTTTGAATCACATATCTAATTGAATGCGTGATGTGACGATGGTGGCTAGTGGGGCAACGCCCCAACGCCCCCAATGGACCCACCGCCACTTTAGACAGATAATGCAAATGCTACTTACCAGTATGCATCTGTTCTTGGCATGTAGGGCGGCTGACATTCATATCTGTGCATAGATCGCCGCCTAGTGTTGGGTCCGGATGATTGCACATTGTTGTCCTGGAAGAGTCTTCGAAGTATCACGAGATAGGTGGCTCCTCCCCTGGACTACAGTGCGCATGGGCATCGACTCCATCCCCAGATTGTTTTTAGCCATTGTGGCCGAGATGGAGTGAATTTTGTGAATGATGACCATGCTATGAAATGATATGTAAACACTGCAGCTGCTACAGGCGCCGGGGAGGTGGGCGGGCGATATGAATCAAGCAAAAGAACGACACTATAAGAAGCGATCTCATAAAGGATGTAAGTCGATTCGCCGGCTCCATATGTATAACTAACACTCATCCTAAAAACAACGCTTCATGGACGTCCTTCGACACCTATTCCGAAGAATCAATCCACAAGCTGCTGGTCACCTTGAAACCCGCCAATCATCACACAGATCCCCTACCTGCCAATGTTGTTAAAGTCCTCACCCCCCTGTTCCTCCCACTCTGGACTAAAATCATCAACTGTTCCCTGCAACAAGGGCTCATCCCAGATTCCCTCAAGATTGGGCAAGTCACGCCTATACTCAAGAAACCCACAGCTGACCCGGCCGACCTAAACAACTATCGTCCTATCACCAATATCACCACTCTAGCAAAACTGTTAGAAAAATGCGTACAACTCCAACTGACAAAACACATTGAGCAGTTTGACCTCCTCAACTCTCACCAATCCGGATTCAGAGCAAAGCATAGCACGGAAACGGCCATGAAACACATAATAGATGATGCCCTCCAAATCCTTGATCACAATGAGTCTTGCCTCCTCATCCTCCTTGACCTCTCTTCAGCATTTGATACGGTCAAACACGAGAATCTACTGGAGCTCCTAAATACCAGAATGGGCATTTCCGGGACGGTTCTCAAATGGTTCACGTCCTTTCTGCACAACCGTTCTCAGAGGTTCAAGATCAACAACGCACTGTCCTCGCCTGTGCCAGTAACACTGGGCGTTCCGCAAGGTTCCTCCCTATCCCCCACATTGTTCAACCTCGTCATGGAACCACTCACCACCTTGCTTCAATCCTCTAAGGTACATTTCCATATGTACGCCGATGACACTCAGCTCTACCTCAAGTTTCAATCCCCGGAAGACATCAAACTGTTGAATGCCACACTAAGAAACACCCAAGCTTGGTTGGCCGACAATCACCTCAAACTAAATGCTCTGAAAACTGAGTTCTTTCTGATCTCTCCTCCTGCGAAAAAGGCCATCACCCAAACCTGGTCTAATCATCTAACCGCACTCAATGTCCAACCCACCATCGTGGACTCAGCGAAATCCCTTGGCATCACACTGGACTGCAATCTCGACATGCAGCAGCATATTAGCATAGCAACTAAAGGAGCCAACTTCCAAATCAACACGCTGAGAAAACTCAAACCCTTCCTACCACCCAAGGACTTCCAAACTGTGGTACAAGCCTTAGTCATTCCTCGCATAGACTACGGAATTGTGGCTCTCAGCGGGCTCCCCCTGACAACAACGGCTCCCCTAAGAGCCTCCCTGAACGCGGCCGCAAGACTCATCACCGGCTCAAGAAAACACTTGCATATATCCCCTGACTTAAAAGCCCTGAACTGGCTGCCTATTGAAGCCAGAATTCAGTTGAAAATTGCCTGTATGACACACTCGGCCGTACACCCGTACACCACAAGGCACCCAACTACCTCTCTCATAAGCTGACCATATCAGGAGGCTCAAGATCCAACAGAAGCACAAACACTCTCCTCCTGAAACCACGGAGATTCCGGAAGGAAAAAACATACAAACGCTCCTTCTCTGGAATGGCACCTAGGATCTGGAATGCACTCCCGCCAGAAACCAGGCTTATTCCGTCCACTATACTCTTCAAGAAAGAGGTGAAGGCCATCCTTATGGCTAAATACACCTGAACACTATTGATACTGGAACAATGACAGAATTTGGCTCCCTCATTATCGGCTGTCTGAATACTTACCTTTGTACACTAGGACTTGAGTGCCTCAATAACCTGCAATGCACCCACTACTGACTACTGCTCTGCCTTCAACATTGTGTTTATTCACCCTCTGGGGTGCTATAATCTTATCCGTTTAGACATTGTACTGTTGCCATATTATTGTTTCTTGATTGTTATTACTCTGTATACTCTTGTATGATTGATACCCTTTTTTGCAACTCACTGTCTACGGAATCTCATATTGATTTAAGAGTCTTGTTTATCCTACCTACTGTTTCTGTAAAGCGCTCTGATATCTGCAAAGATCCTGTTCGCGCTATATAAAACTTTAAATAAATAAATAAATGGATGTCAGCAGCCCTACATGCCAAGAACAGATGCATACTGGTAAGTAGCATTTGCAGTTCGAGGCATGTGGGCTGCTGAATTCATATCTGTGCATAGAATACATAGCAGTCCCTCCATTAACGGCGGCCGCCTGTGCCAGCTGCAGCAGTTTGGAAAAGTGTCTTGAGAACAGCCTGACCTACAGCTGCCTGCTGTTTAGAGTGCACGTCTACACAGTAATGTTTAGTAAATGTATGTGTGGTAGACCATGTGGCTGCTCTACATATGTCCTCTAAGGGAATGTTTCCAAGGAAGGCCATAGAGGCCCCCAACTTTCTGGTGGAGTGGGCTCTTGGTGGAATTGTAAGAGTGCGTTTAGCTTTTGCATAACAGATCTGAATGCATTTCACGATCCACCTAGCAATACCAGCCTTGGAAATAGCGTTACCTTTGTGGTGTGATGCAAAGGCAATGAAAAGCTGCTTAGTCTTTCGAAAATCCTTGGTCCTGTCAATGTAATACATTAGGGCCCTCTTAACGTCAAGGGTGTGGAGCATCCTCTCCGCCAGTGACTCAGGATTTTGAAAAAACACCGGCAACTCAATTGTTTGGTTTATGTGGAACTGAGACACAACCTTGGGTAGAAATTTAGGGTTAGTGCGGAGCACTACCCTGTTAGCATGAACCTGAAAGAATGGCTCTTGGATTGTGAGGGCCTGCAGCTCACTAACCCTCCGTAGCGATGTAATTGCTACTAAGAAAGCCACTTTCCAAGTCAAGAACTGAAGTTCGCAAGAATGTAGTGGCTCAAAGGGAGGACCCATCAGTCTTGTAAGAACCACATTGAGGTTCCATTCTGGAGCTGGTGGTGTCCGTGGTGGAATGACCCTTTTGAGTCCTTCCAGAAAGGCTTTGATAGCAGGCACTTTGAAAAGTGAAAGGTGTTGTCTATTCTGGAGGTATGCGGCCATCGCAGACAGGTGAATGCGGATGGAAGTATATGCCAAATTACACTGGTACAGATGGAAAAGATAACAGATGATGTTCTGAATGGAAGCATCCAGTGGGTTAATGTTGTGGTTTGCGCAATAAATGACAAACCGCTTCCATTTGGCCGCATAACAAGCTCTAGTAGTGGGCTTTCTTGCCTCCCGAATGATGTCCATGCAATTGGGAGGAAGATTAAGGTAGCCAAACTCTAGGACCTCAGGAGCCAGATCGCCAGGTTGAGCTGTTGCGGATCTGGGTGCTGAATGTCGCCATGGCTCTGCGTCAGAAGGCTGGGTGTGAGATGAAGCCTTTGATGCGGTACCACGGACAGTTCCAGAAACGTGGTGTACCATGGTTGGTGAGCCCACGTTGGAGCAACCAGGATGAGAGTCATCGAGTGTTGCCTGAGTTTGCGTGCCACCAGCAGAATCAGGGGCGCTGGGGGAAAAGCGTACGCAAATTTGCCTGACCAGTTCATCCATATCGCATTGCCCTGCGATTGTGGGTGTGGGAACCTGGCGGCGAAGCTTTGGCATTTTGCGTTCTCCCTTGTGGCGGTCTATCTCTGGATGACCCCATCTTTGGAAGTACGGCTGGAGTACTGATGGATGTATCTCCCACTCGTGCATTTGGTGGCTGTGCCTGCTGAGCAGGTCCGCCATCTGATTGTCTTTGCCTGGGAGGTGTTCCGCCATGAGGAAGATGTTCCTCTGAATGGCCCACTTCCACATGCTCTGAGCCAGATGAGACAGCTGCGGAGAGTGTGTTCCTCCCTGTTTCTGAATGTAGTACATGGCCATCATGTTGTCCGTCCGGATCAACACGACCTTGTTGCACAGATGTACTTTGAACGCCTTTAAGGCCATGAAGATCGCCATCAGTTCTAACACATTGATGTGCATCTTCTTCTGTTGTAGTGTCCATAGTCCCTGCACTGTGTAATGGAGTACATGCGCTCCCCAGCCCTGGAGAGAAGCGCCCGTCGTCAGGACAATCTGTGGCACAGGCTCCTGGAACGGTCGGCCCTTGCAAAGGTTTTGTGGATTCCACCAATGCAGAGAGTTGTATGCCCGACCGCTCACCAACACTAGGTCTTTCAGTTGCCCGTGAGCCTGAGTCCACTGACGTGCTAAGCACTCTTGAAGCGGACGCATATGTAGTCTCGCGTGCGGGACAATGGAGATGCAGGAGGCCATCATGCCTATCAACTGCATGAACACTCTCGCTGGAAGCGAGTGTTGAGGTCTGAATCTTTGGATCAGCGATTGAATGCTGTTGATCCTCACTGAATTCGGCTGTGCTGTAGCCGTTAGAGTGTTTATGGTCGCACCCAGATACTGCCGTATGTGAGCGGGCTGGAGATGGGACTTTGGGTAATTCAGTGAGAACCCCAGATCGTGCAGAAGGTGAATGGTTTGGGACACGTGGTCGGCGCACTGCTTGTCCGACTTTGCTTGAATGAGCCAGTCGTCCAGATAGGGGTAGACGTGGATGTTCCGACGTCTTAGATGCGCCGCCACTGTCGCCAGGCACTTCGTGAAGACCCTGGGCGCCGTGGTAACCCCAAAAGGCAGAACCTTGAATTGGTAGTGCTGGTTTTGAATGGTGAACCTTAGATATTTTCTGTGTGAAGGATGCAGGGGAATGTGAAAGTATGCATCCTTGAGATCCAGAGTTACCAGGAAGTCCCCTTGCTGAAGCAGTGGGAGAACCTGCTGCAGTGTAAGCATATGGAAATGTTCTGACAGAATGTACGAGTTGAGAGGTCTGAGGTCTAGGATGGGCCTGAGGGATCCGTCCTTCTTTGGGATTAGAAAGTACAGAGAGTAAACCCCTGTTCCCCTTTCTTGCAGTGGAACAAGCTCTATTGCCCCTTTTTGCAGCAGGACTTGGACTTCCTGCTGCAACAAGTGCAAGTGCTCGCCGGACATAGGACGGTTCTTTGGAGGTATGTTTGGTGGAGTGGAAGTGAGTTCCAGACAATAACCGTATTGGATAAGAGATTTGACCCACCTGTCCGTGGTGATGGACCTCCACACGGGCAGGAACTGCTGGAGTCTCCCCCCGACCGGTGTCGTGTGGTCGGGGGGCAGTGACAAGGCGTCACTGTTTGCTGGCGGTGGAGGACCTGGAGCTGTTATTTCCACGTCCTCTGCCCTTGACGTTGTTGCCACGGTAACCACCTCTACCCTTGTTGGTATATGAGGACTGGGTGTTACTTTTATAGAATTGCGTGGATTGTGACGCTTGACCCCTTGAGGTGCCCCTGTTATTGGAGCGGCGAAAGGAACCACCCCGAAACTGCTGGGACTGTAGGGCACCCAAAGATTTAGCAGTGTCAGTGTCTTTTTTCATTTTTTCAAGGGTGGCATCCACTTCTGGCCCAAACAGGTGGTCTGGATTTACTGTTTGGTTTAGGATGGTAGTCTGAATGTCTGGTTTAAAGCCTGATATTCTGAGCCATGCATGCCGGCGCAGCCGAACGCTAGTGTTTATTGCTCGTGAGGCGGTATCAGCCACATCTAGAGCACACTTAATTGAAGCATTGGTGATAAGCTTCCCCTCCTGAATCAACATTTCAGCAGCCTCCTTATACTGATCTGGTAAGTGCTGTAGAAGGGTTTCTAGGGTGTCATAGTGTGCCCTATCGTAGCGTGCAAGTAGCGCCTGCGTGTTGGATATGCGCCACATATTGGCTGCCTGCGCAGCAATACGTTTCCCTGAAGCCTCAAACCCCTTTGATTCCTTGTCTGGGGGAGGAGCATCACCCGTGGTCTGTGAGTTGGCGCGTTTACGTGCGTTGGAGACAACCAAAGAGTCTAGTGGCAACTGTCCCTTGATGTACGTTGGATCAGTGGGGGCTGCCTTGTATTTCTTGTCAATACGAGGATTGATGACTCTTGCCCGGGTGGGCTCCTTGAAAACCTCTGGCGCATGTTTTAGCACTCCTTTGAGCATTGGCAATGTCTTGACAGTCTTTTCAGCCACAGAGAAAGTGTCAAAAAGAAAATCGACATCCACTGGGTCCACATGGAGGTCGACGTCATGATTGGCTGCAGCTCTTTCAATTAGAGCGTTGAAGGATGCAGAGTCTTCTGTTGGGGAAGTTTTTGCAGCAAAAAGCTGCGGCTCGTGTCCCGAATGAGGGTCCTCAGGGTCGCCCCCGGCAGACCATGGCTCATAGACATCTTCTGGGTCTGAGTAAATTGGATAAGCATACTCATCCTCTTCGTCTCCGTCACCCTCCCCAGCGTTAGAATGAGTGGGTGAGAGCTCCAGACCTTGTGGAGATGCAGGCTCCATAGGGGCAGATGCACCCGCAGAGTCCAACTTTTTTTTAAGGGGGATGTGGAAATGCTCCAACACTGGTTCCGGGGTGATCTTCCGTTTAAGGAGAGAGAGCTTGCCTGTGTTGGCGTCGATGATGACCTCTCGACGCTCCTCCTCTGCTAGTGGTTGGTGCCGTGGGTTTAGAACTCCCAACGATGCCTTCGGCGTAGAAACCAGCTTCAAGGGCACTCCGGTCCCAGGTTTTGCAGTGAAAGCCTTCGGCGCCGTCCTTGGCGGCAGCGTGAAGTGAATCGGCGTCTGCGCCTTCGCCGGTTTCTGTGGAGGCTTGGGCGGCACAGTGTCCTTCGGCTCGAGCGCTGCGGCCCCCTCCCGAATACGCTGAAGGGACTCCGTGACCTTCTTGGTGAGTGAGGCGGAGGGACGGACCGGCTCGAGCGAGTCCTCCGAGGCCGGATTCGGGTCGGCAACCAAAGCCGCAGTCTTCGGAGTCGACACAGCACCCCCTTTGCCTTGTCGACTGGGATCGGTGCAGCCAGAGACTTGGGGTCGTCCTGACGCCTCTTTGGGGCCTTCTTATGGTCATCCACCTTCTTGGCGTCGACGCGACTCTTCAGAGCGCCGACCAGCTTCGGCGCCGACGCAGCCGCGTCGGGCGTCTTCGCCTTTGGCTTCGACACCAGATTCTTCGGATCGGCCATTTTGGCGTGGCTCTTGAGCTCGACGGCCATCTTGGATTTCTTCGGCGCCGAGGCCTCCGAAGCCTTCGATCCAACCAGTGCGACTTGCACTTTCGGTTTCGATACGGATGGCGTCGACCCCGATGGTTTCACTTTCGGTTTCTGGACCGGGAGTGGTGCCGCACCAATGTCCGTGGCCGGGCCAGAAGGCGGAGCCGTGGGACGAGTATTGAGGTCTTGGGTAAGGCCCGAAGGCGATCCCTCGACCTGGGCCTTATAATGTTGGCTGGCCCCGGGGTCAGTGTGAGGAAGCTCCTCTTCTGAGCTATCCTCTACGGTGGCAATGGCCCCGTCGTCGTCCCTTACCTCCTCGACGACTTCCTCGAACTCTTCGTCTTCCGCGTCGTAGTCTTCTTCGCCCTCCGACGCCGGGTTAGAGTCCGAGACATTCTGGATGGTGTCGTCTTCAACATCCTCTTCAAAGATGTTCGCCGGTGGGGGTGCCGAACTCTGGGCCTGCAGTCTTGCGGCCCGACGTAGCTTGAGAGTTTTCTTCGACCGGAACTTGGAGCAGGCCATACACTTGGCCTCGTCGTGGTCCGGCGACAAGCACTTGTTGCACACTGGGTGCACATCGATGTGCGGGTATTTTGAGGCACACACTGGGCACCTCTTAAATGGACTTCGTTCCATGTTGAAGTAGTCTGGAGCGTCGGGTAGGCCCGTCCGCGCCGACAGCACGCGGAAGGGCAGCAGTTGATCGGAGCCGATGAATAAACCAACCCGACCGATAAACAATACCGTCGCGAGTCCTAAAGACCTTTTGGTCTCAAGTAAAGAAAGTTAAACAACTATCGATTCCGACAGAGGGAACCGAAACACATCAGAACCCAATGGCGGAAAAAAACAATCTGGGGATGGAGTCGATGCCCATGCGCACTGTAGTCCAGGGGAGGAGCCACCTATCTCGTGATACTTCGAAGACTCTTCCAGGACAACAATATGCAATCATCCGGACCCAACACTAGGCGGCGATCTATGCACAGATATGAATTCAGCAGCCTCGAACATAGAAAAATACACGCTAAAACTTAAGAGACATTTTTGTAGATATGGGTCCTTTCATTACACACGGTAGGCCCACAAATTGCCGGCCTTGAAAGCCTGCGTGGGCCCAGACAAAACGGAGTCATCCTCACAGGAGACACTACATTTGTACCCTTTTGTGCACACATGCACTGTACCTCATCCGCCTGCAGCCTTTGGGAGCACTTTTGAAAGCCCCTTACCAAACTCTCGCAGAGCAACGCATGCGCGTTGGCTGAGCGAGACCTAAAAAGACCTCACACTGGTAGCAGCAGCAATCACTTTCAAATGTTGTTAAGCTGTCTGCCTCACAGCTATAAATGCCTTAGGTTAAAAGGAGCTCCCTGTGGGACGGGGTGTCAAAGTGCCTGCAGCGGTTGTGGTTATACTCCCCGGTGCCTACTGTAATGAAGTGCAGACACTGGATAAGACGGGTGAGACTTTATTATTAAACCCCATCCATCGGAGACTTGAGTCAACTGTCTTTGTAAGAACCCCACATGCTCAAAGCGCCATGCTGGAACATAGAACCAGGCCACATCACACTCACGTCTTTACAGTCAAAGTATTATGAGTTTTAGCATTTACTATTGAAAGAAGCAACAGAATGGCAGAGCTACCATCGCAACAATGATCATTAAAGCATTCTGAATTGATAAAAGCGAAATATTTTTTGAAACTCCAGCATGTATATACTCTGACACTCTGTGGGCGGTGGCATAGATCTGTTATTCTCCAAGAGTGAGCTAGGATGTTTGTAAAAGTTTGCTCACGTGGACTAAACTTTGATAGTAGGAATGTGTGTCCAAGATGGCGTCGGAGTAAGAGCTCCTTCTCCCTGTGCCCAAGCAATAACCCCCCCATCCCATCCCATCCCCTCCCCTCCCCTCCCCTCCTCTCCCCTGTTTTCACTCTCTGTGCTCCAAACTCAGCCTGGGAGAAGGGTCCCCAGATCTGGAGCAGAAGGAGACTGGGAGCTGTGGCGGGGCCCAGCCTCGCCGGGTTCAGGAATACGCTGAGAATGGCGAGACCCGCGCTGCTCGACCTGTGGTGCTGGGAAGAGCACTAGCGGCGGTCATCGGTGGCTGCAGGTGCAGCGCTCCCAGAGGCCGGAGGGCCGGACTAGGACATACAAGGAAGGGCGTGAAGCAGCTGGGATAATCGCCTAGGCCGGGCACTGGAAGCATCGGCTCCGGTCCAGAGCTGCGCTGAGACACTCACTCCGCATAGCTGAAGGCGGCTGGCTGCACCTGGGACCGAGGTGCTATCCAGGGGACTGTTTCGTAGTCCCTTATGATCAAGACTTTAGGCTAGGGTGACAGGGAGAGTGGGTAAAGCCCCAAACCCCAATGTAGTCTAAGTCCAAGGAAGTGGTAGCCACACTCACTCCATTTTTAAAAGAAAATAAACTGTGGAAGACAGTGGCATGCATACGCTGAGTGCTGTACAAGAAGGCAGGGGCTCTGTCTGCCTATATTTCACTAAATGGGAATAGGCTGCACTCAACCCAGGTGACCAAAATAGGGATAGACAGAAACTTCTAATAGCATTGCCAGTAACCTCCACAGAAGGACTGCATTTAACCTACTGGCTTCAAGAACAGAGTTAGGTCCAAGGGGAACAACTCATTTTAACCAGTTTCTGTCATCAACAGAAGTGGTTCCCACGTGACGGCTTCCAGGCTAATAACAGTACGATCACTGGTAGCCGAAGTTACCAGACAGAAGCCTTTGTACAACCAGATAAAGACAGCACAGCCAGGGAGAAATACAACTCTCTCGAACTGTGGGTAGAATAGGGGTGTGCAGCAAACATTACCTGAGGGCTTCGTAGAGAACAGTGCATTAAAGGATAATGAAGCCATTAATACACGCATTAGAATGCAGATAACTGCAGCCCACTGTACAGACGCATCTTTGGCAACTCCTGCACACAGCAAATGCAGAACAGAACCAATATTATGTCTAAAGTCCATGAAGAATAGAAAATAAGCAAGGATGTGTTTACCACCACATCAACCTATCAGTAAACATGTAAACAAAATTGCGCTTTGTACCATTTGTGCTGAATAATACATTGTCAAAGGTGTTTTGGTATTGCTGTGATGAACTTTGCACTTCCCGATACAACACCATGATGGCTCTAATTTTACATCATTGTTATAGAGCTTCCATATGTACACTGTTCGATAAGGAAGGATGAGACACGGCCTGACTCTGGTCATAAATACCACAGCAGAGATCATCCTTGGTACCCAACGGGATGATGCTTTTTCATACTAATGCAGGAACTATAGGGATCTATATTTAGCAATAAGGTTGCAAATGCTACTTACCAGTATGCATCTGTTCTTGGCATGTAGGGTTGCTGACATTCATATCTGTGCATAGACCGCCACCTAGTGTTGGGTCCGGATGATTGCACATTGTTGTCCTGGAAGAGTCTTCGAAGTATCACGAGATAGGTGGCTCCTCCCCTGGACTACAGTGCGCATGGGCATCGCCTCCATCCCCAGATTGTTTTTAGCCATTGGCAGAGATGGAGTGAAGAATGTGAGTGATGACCATGCTATGAGCATATGTGTATATATGAAGAAATACTGCAGCTGCTACAGGCGCCGGGGAGGAGGGTGGGCGATATGAATGTCAGCAGCCCTACATGCCAAGAACAGATGCATACTGGTAAGTAGCATTTGCAGTTCGAGGCATGTGGGCTGCTGAATTCATATCTGTGCATAGAATACATAGCAGTCCCTCCATTATCTGCGGCCGCCCGTGCCAGCTGCAGCAGTCTGAAAAAGCGTTTTTAGAACAGCCTGACCAACAGCTGCCTGCTGTTTGGAATGCACGTCTACACAGTAGTGCTTAGTGAAAGTGTGTGTGGTAGACCATGTGGCTGCTCTACAGATATCTTCTAAGGGAATGTTACCTAGGAAAGCCATAGAGGCCCCCAACTTCCTGGTGGAGTGGGCCCTCGGTGGGATAGTGAGAGTGTGCTTAGCTTTAGCGTAACAGATCTGGATGCACTTTACTATCCACCTAGCAATCCCCGCTTTGGAGATAGCGTTTCCCTTGTGGCAAAAGCAACAAAAAGTTGTTTGGTTTTGCGGAAATCTTTTGTCCTGTCTACATAGTACATCAAGGCCCTTTTCACATCAAGGGTGTGGAGCATACGCTCCGCCAGCGTCTCTGGGTTTTGGAAAAACACCGGCAATTCAATTGTCTGGTTTATGTGGAATTGCAAAACCACTTTGGGTAAGAATTTAGGGTTAGTGCGGAGCACCACCCTGTTAGCATGTACCTGGAAGAAAGGTTCTTGGATGGTGAGCGTCTGCAGTTCGCTAACCCTCCGTAGCGATGTAATAGCTACTAAGAACGCAACCTTCCAAGTTAGAAACTGGAGCTCACAGGAGTGCAGCGGCTCAAAGGGAGGACCCATCAGCCTTGTAAGAACCACATTGAGGTTCCATTCTGGAGCTGGTGGGGTCCTTGGTGGAATGACCCTTTTGAGTCCTTCCAGAAAGGCCTTGATAGCAGGGACCTTAAAGAGTGACAGGTGCTGCCTATTCTGGAGGTATGCTGCCATAGCAGACAGGTGAATGCGGATGGAAGAGTACGCTAGATTACATCGATACAGGTGAAAAAGGTAACAGATGATGTTTTGAATGGAAGCATCTAGCGGGTCAATGTTGTGGTTAGCACAGTAGATGACAAACCTCTTCCATTTAGCCGCATAACAAGCTCTAGTAGTGGGCTTCCTTGCCTCCCGAATGATGTCCATGCAGTCAGGAGGAAGATTGAGGTAGCCAAACTCTAGGACTTCAGGAGCCAGATCGCCAGGTTGAGCTGTTGCGGATCTGGGTGCTGAATGTCGCCATGGCTCTGCGTCAGAAGGCTGGGAGTGAGATGAAGCCTTTGATGCGGTACCACGGAGAGTTCCAGAAACGTGGTGTACCATGGTTGGCGAGCCCACGTTGGAGCAACCAGGATGAGCGTCATCGAGTGCTGCCTGAGCTTGCGTGCCACCAGCGGTATCAGAGGTGCTGGGGGAAAAGCGTACGCAAATCTGCCTGACCAGTTCATCCACATCGCATTGCCCTGTGATTGGGGGTGTGGGAACCTGGCGGCGAAGCTTTGGCATTTTGCGTTCTCCTTTGTGGCGAACAGGTCTATCTCTGGATGACCCCACTTTTGGAAGTACGGTTGGAGTACTGATGGATGTATCTCCCACTCGTGCATCTGATGGCTGTGCCTGCTGAGCAGATCTGCCATTTGATTGTCCTTGCCCGGGAGATGCTCTGCCATGAGGAAGATGTTCCTCTGAATGGCCCACTTCCACATGCTCTGAGCCAGATGAGACAGCTGCGGAGAGTGTGTGCCTCCCTGCTTCTGAATGTAGTACATGGCCGTCATGTTGTCCGTCCGGATCAACACGACCTTGTTGCACAGATGTACTTTGAACGCCTTTAAGGCCATGAAGATTGCCATCAGTTCCAACACATTGATGTGCATCTTCCTTTGCTGTAGTGTCCATTGCCCCTGCACAGTGTAATGGAGTACATGCGCTCCCCATCCCTGGAGAGAGGCGTCCGTCGTCAGGATAATCTGTGGAACAGGCTCTTGGAATGGTCGGCCCTTGCAAAGGTTTTGTGGATTCCACCAATGCAGAGAGTTGTATGCCCGACCGCTCACCAACACTAGGTCTGTCAGTTGCCCATGAGCCTGAGTCCACTGTCGTGCTAGGCACTCCTGAAGCGGACGCATATGTAGTCTTGCGTGCGGGACAATGGAGATGCAGGAGGCCATCATGCCTATCAACTGCATGAACACCTTCGCGGGAAGCGAGTGTTGGGGTCTGAATCGTTGGATCAGCGCCTGGATACTGGCGATTCTCGCTGAATTCGGCTGCGCAGTGGCTGCCAGAGTGTCGATTGTCGCGCCCAGATACTGTCGCACGTGGGCGGGCTGGAGATGGGACTTTGGGTAGTTCAGAGAGAATCCCAGATCGTGCAGGAGATGAATGGTGCGTGACACGTGGTCGACGCACTGCTGCTCTGTTTTTGCTTGGATGAGCCAGTCGTCCAGGTATGGAAAGACGTGGACGTGCTGGCGACGGAGATGCGCTGCCACAGTCGCCAGGCATTTTGTAAATACCCTTGGTGCCGTGGTGACCCCGAACGGCAGGACCTTGAACTGGTAATGCTGGTCTAAGATTGTGAATCTGAGATACTTCCTGTGGGAAGGATGCAGGGGAATATGAAAATAAGCATCCTTCAGATCCAGCGTAGCCAGAAAATCCCCCTGTTGAAGCAGGGGAAGCACCTGCTGCAACGTGAGCATATGGAAGTGCTCCGAGAGGATGTACCAGTTCAGGGGCCTGAGGTCCAGGATCGGTCTTAGTGATCCGTCCTTTTTGGGGATCAAAAAATACAGGGAGTAAACCCCTGTTCCCCGCTCTTGCAATGGAACGAGCTCTATCGCCCCTTTTTGCAGCATAACGAGAACTTCTTGCTGCAACAAGGTCAAGTGCTCGCCGGACATAGGACGGCTTCTTGGCGGTATGTCCGGTGGAATGGACGTAAGCTCTAGACAGTACCCGTACTGGATAAGAGACCTCACCCACCTGTCCGTGGTGATGGTCTTCCACGCTGGCAGGAACTGCTGGAGTCTCCCCCCGACCGGTGTTGTGTGATCGGGGGGCAGTGACAAGACGTCACTGCTTGTTGGAGGTGGTGGACCTGGAGCCATTGTTTTCACGTCCTCTGCCTTTGATATTATTGCCTCTGTAACCCCCTCTACCCTTGTTGTTATACGAGGGCTGGGTGTTACCCTTGTAGTATTGTGTGGACTGGGATGCCTGTCCCCTTGTGGTGCCTTTTGAATTTGAGCGGCGAAAGGAACCACCCCGAAACCGCTGACTTTGTAAAGCCCCCATTGACTTGGCAGTTTCGGTATCCTTTTTCATTTTTTCTAAGGAGGCATCCACCTCAGGGCCAAACAAATGGTCAGGATTCACTGCTTGACTCAATATCGTGGTTTGGATGTCGGGCTTGAACCCCGAAATTCTGAGCCAGGCATGGCGTCTAAGTAACACACTTGTATTGATAGCTCTGGAGGCTGTGTCTGCCACATCCAGGGCACATTTGATGGATGCATTTGTAATGAGTCTACCCTCCTGAATGAGCATCTCTCCTGCCTCCTTGTATTGGTCAGGCAAGTGTTGCAGAATGGCCTCTAATGTGTCATAATGGGCCCTATCATAACGTGCAAGCAGGGCTTGGGTGTTAGATATTCTCCAGATGTTAGCTGCCTGTGCAGCAATGCGTTTGCCTGAGGCCTCAAAGATTTTGGACTCTTTGTCTGGGGGAGGAGCGTCACCAGCAGTCTGAGAATTCGCCCTCTTCCGAGCGTTGGAAACAACCAAGGAGTCCAATGGCAAGTGTCCCTTGATATAAGTGGGATCCGTGGGCGCTGCCTTATATTTCCTGTCGATGCGAGGGTTGACCACCCGCGCCCGGGTGGGCTCTTTGAAAACCTCCGGTGCATGTTTCAGCACCCCTTTAAGCATCGGTAGCGTTTTGACTTGCTTTTCGGCTACCGAGAAGGTGTCGAATAAGAAGTCCGCATCCACGGGGTCCGAGTGCAGCTCGACGTCATGGTTCGCCGCAGCTCTCTCTATTAAAGCATTGAAGGCCGCCGAGTCCTCTGTCGGGGACGTCTTGGCGGCGAAAAGTTGAGTGTCCTGACCCGACTGCGGGTCTTCTGTGTCGCCTCCTGCGGCCCAAGGCACATGCTCCTCTTCCGGATCAGAGTACGCAGGATAGTTGTACTCGGCATCTTCCTCGTCTGCATCAGCCGCGGGGGAATGCGTCGGCGATTGTTCCAATGCCTGTGGGGACACAGGTTCCACCAGAGCCGAAGAGTCCGCAGAGTACTTCTTGTTTTTGAGCGGGATCTTAAAAGGTTCCAACGCCGGCTCCGACGTAATCTTACGTTTGAGGAGCGACAGTTTCCCAGTGCTGGTGTCGATGATTACCTCACGACGTTCCTCCACCGCAAGCGGCTGGAGCCGAAGCTTCGACACCACCAAGGCAGCTTTCGGCGTCAATACCTCCTTTGAGTGTCCGCCCTGTTTAGGCGCGAAGGCCTTCGGCGCCGACTTGGGTGGAAGGGTAAAACGAATGGGCGTTTGTTCTCTAGTAGGCTTAGGCGTGAGCTTAGGCACTACAGTGTCCTGATCGGGAACCACAGTGGACTTTCGGATCCGCTGTAAGGATTCCCCCACCTTCTTCGTAAAGGCTGCCGAGGGCTGAACCGGCTCGAGCGAACCCTCATCTTCGAGAGCCTGATCGCCGGTAGGCTTCTTCTTCGGGGCCGACGCCCCATGCCTATGTGCGTCGTCGGCCCGACGCTTCTTCGGAGCCGTCTTCGGGTCCACGACCCCTTTCGGCGCTGACGCAGCCGCGTCGGAGGCCTTCGCCTTCGGCGCCGACCCAGAGGGCTTCGGGTCGGCCATTTTGGCGTGGCTCTTCAAGTCGGCCATTTTGGTTTTCGTGGAAGTTGACGCCTCCAGAACCTTCTTCACCAACGCCACTTTCAGTTTCGGTTTCGCATCCGAGGTTGCGAGACCAGTTGGCTTCACTTTCGTTTTCAACATAAGTGATGGTTTCGAAATGTCCGTGACCGGGCCCGGAGGCGGGGACGTAGGACTCATAGTTAGATCTTGGGTAAGGCCCGAAGGCGATCCCTCGACCTGGGCCGTATGACGGGGAATAACCCCTGAGTCTGGTTGGGGATGCTCCTCCTCCGAGCTATCACCCATCGTGGCACAAGCCTGATCGTCGTCCCCTACCTCGTCGGAGACTTCGTCATAGGCCTCCTCACCCGCGTCGTAGGTCTCCTCCTCGGACGCGGGGCCAGAGTCAGACCCTCGCACGTCGTCTTCTCCCTCGACAGATTCCTGGAAAATGTCATCTGGTGGGGGTGCCGAAGCCGATAATTGAGCCTGGAGCCGATTTGCCCGGCGAATCTTTAAAGTCTTCTTGCTTCGGAATTTCGAACACGCCATGCAGGTGTCTTCGCGGTGATCCGGTGACAAGCAGGTATTGCACACAGGGTGCACGTTGACGTAAATAATTAATTTACTCTCTTAATTTCTATGCAGGTAAGTACTTAATCAATAATAACTCAATCAGAAGGAAAGAAAACAGAGTCCGTGGTGTTAGAGTTTCTAAGGGTTTCTAAGGGTTTTATTCCTCATAAAGGAATCAGGATATCATGTTCTGACCACCACAGGGGTGTCAGAAGGGATAGATGAGCGCGCTGTCGTTTATTGACAATACATAGCTTATATACTTGATTTACATCATAAGGTTCAATGTAAGAGGCGTAACAGCTGAGAGAAGACAAGATAACAGTATACACGTGGTACCAATACATCATCAAGAGGCGTAAACTAGGCGTGAACTAGAGGTGTGTGCTAGAAACGTCACTGATAGGTGACGCAAGTGGGTGGCACCAAGGGGTGTTGTTAACAGAATGTTGCAATGTCAGCAGAAAATCGGAAGCTTGGATGCGCGCGCAGCTGCATGACGTGTGATTGACGGGGTGCAGGGGACTTGACATTTACACTGACGGAAAGAGACAGAAGTCTGGCATGTCAGATCAACTTGTACTTCTATTATATCTGATGTTTAGGAACTATACTATCTGGGAGGAAAGGGTCTCTAGGGCAGAAGCTACTCTATGCTAACTGTAGATGCGTGTGTGAGCGCCTAAGTGTCTACATGTGAAGCGTGGGGCACGGGGCCTTCCATGGAAGCATGACAACGGAGGCTATGAATTACTTGCATTGAGACAGGTCGGCCCTTTGGCTCTGCAGCTGGAGAGGATGTTTACAGGATCTAGTAGGCAGGAATGTATTCTCGGGGAGCGGAACAGATAACTCGAAGGTTATAGTCAGTCTTGGCAGAAAGCAGGCTTGAGCTGAGCGCGAGGGGCCGCGCTGAAAGTAGGACAGAGTTCACGAGTACAGAAGTAGCCTGGGCAGAGCCAGGAGCCACAAAAGAGGTTCAGATGGCAGGAATTCAGGGCCTGCTCTGGCTAGAGCAGGAAAAAGTGAAAAGTGTACTACAAAAAGACGGTGGCATAGCATACTTAGGAACGGACTATATAATCCATTCAATGTATTTGCGTCTTCATAGCTGGCACAGGAGGGAAGTTACATGCACTTTAAGCTGGTACATGGAGTCGGTGGGGTACGCGCTAGGGAACACATCATGACCAAAATTTAATTTTCCTCATTCCCTCCTTGTTCCCTACGGACCCTTCATGAAATATCGATCCTCATGAATCGATCAGTCTGTTCTTGTAACATCATTTGTTCTTCTTTCTTTCGGTTACGTTTTGAATGAAAACTGGAATGTTCAATGCAAGAAGTGGCACACAGTCCACAAATCGCTGGCCCACACTGCAGGCACAGGCAGCAACTGAATACTAGGACTAGGCCAATGCCTAGGAAGGATAGGATCTTCCATCCCCAAGCTGTTAACGTTGTCCAGAACCAACCGGACCAAGTCCAGGTGCCTGGATTCTGATGTATCTGATTTGCAATCTTATGGAGACGGGTGATAGCTTGATATACAGATGGAGCATTTTGTGGAATTAAAACACAGCAGCTTGACCCGATGACCTTACAGGCTCCACCTCTATCTGCCAAGATGACGTCAATTACAAGACGATTCTGAAGGACAACAACCCGCATAGCGGACTGCTCTTCTGTTAAGTTACCTAGGGCGGAGGTAGTTTCATTTACTACGGCTTCAAGTGTTCTAGTTAATCTGCGTATTAATTTACTATTCTGGACAGGTCCTAAAAAGAAAAAGAATCCTTTATTAAAATCAGTGTACTGTTCCCATGCCGTTTCTGTGTAGTCGACAAGGGGGGCATCTCTTCTGGGTCTATTCTTTACTAGATTGCTATTTCTATGGTAATCAGAAGGAGCTAGAAAAACAGGTGGTAGGAGGAATGCAATATAACAGGTACCATCCCAATCTGGAGGTAGACGGATGTATGCGGTATGACCACACACAAAGTAAGAATGACTGATAGCTTTGAAAGATGATTTTCCATCATCACTGAATTCGACCACAGTAGTGCATTTACTATGACCTAAGTGTACTGAACCTTTCTTCTTGATACATAATTCGCCAGTGACTGGCAGCACTGACATAATGGGTAGAACTGGTGTGGCTTCGAATTCGACTGTAAGAATCATAAGGCTAATTGTATAATTACCTAATCCATATACTTCATTTTCTAGATCAGTTCCTATTCTAGTGGGGAGTCCCTCCTTATCCGGGTAACAGACGTCTAGTAGGACCAAGTTCAGGTTTCCCCAAACCCAACCCCCATCGAAAACAGCAATGTCGGGATCTAAGGAATTAATTATCTTAAACCATGCTCCGCAGGAGCCATTGTGAGTGAACGGATACGGAAAGAGAGGCAGGGCTCCCTTGTAATTCTGGTAGGGAGGGAGTCGGCCACATATCCAGCAATTTGTAGCATTGTTAGTTTGATGAGAATGATGTAACATACTAATGAATGTATTGTTGCGCAGCGCAAGTCTGTAGGAAAGCTCATGAGGAGGTAACTCACTAAAAGTGTGTTCAGCAGAGACATTGTAAGCAGATTGTTCACGCTTGAAAATAGGATAGTATACAGGTAACAAGATGCTAGCGACAATTATTAATATACTTAGAATAAACATAATTATTAGTGTCACTATGCAGTGACTACGAAGTGATTTGCAATATGTTCTTTTCTTTTCTTCTCTCTCTCTAACTCGATCTAGGGGATACATGTCAGAAACTATTTAACCGATTCACCTAGGGGAGGACTTAAACAATTAAACTGTCTGACTTGCTAGATCGTAATTTCATACGGTATTGTTCTTGAGGAGTTTTTTCTCGTTTGGGTTCGGAAAAGTCTTTGGGATCACAGTCTTTGGTGGGGGTGGGTGTGTCTTGTTCCGGTTTCAGTCCTGGGAATGTTTTGATATGGCTTAGGTGGACCCACCCCTTTCTGCCTTCCAACTTGACTGCGGTCTTTGTAGTAAGAAGAACGGTCTTCGGAGACTTCCAGCGGGGCTCCAAAGGACTTTTCCTGTCGAAGTTACGGACGAGGACAACGTCCCCGGGGCGGACGTCATGCGGCTTCACATCGGTGTTGTCAGGGAAGGCTGCGGCAACCTGTGAACGACATGATTGGAGTGCAGACATCAAGGAGGCAAGGTAATCTGTCAACATATTAGAATCAACATCGGTTATCTTTTTAGGAATGGGCGTCCCCCACATATTCGGTGGTCTGCCAAAGACCACTTCGTACGGAGATAGCCCTGATCTCGAATGGGCGACCATTCTCATATAGAATAGTGCCACTGGCAGGGCGACTATCCAGTCGACCCCTTTTTCCTGGCATATTTTGGCAAGGCGGATCTTTAATGTCTGATTATGCCTTTCTACAAGGCCTGCTGCTTCTGGATGTCGGACACAATGGAACTTCCACTGGTATCCCAATAACAAGGAAACTTCTTTCATTAGGGCAGACGAGAATGGCTGACCGTTATCTGAGTACACGACACGAGGCAAGCCGTACCGTGGGAAAAATTCACGAACCAACTGTTTGGCCGTGGTCGGAGCAGTGTAATCTGGGACTGGGTATGCTTCGGTCCAGCGGGACAGAGCACAGACAATTACGAGAACATATTTAAATCCTCGACAACGGTCCATCTGGATATAATCCATCTGGAGGACCTCAAAAGGGTGTTCGGGAGGATGGAATCCACCTTGCTCTACAGGGACGCTTTTACCTGGATTGAACTGACAACAGATCATGCAAGTACGCACTTTCTGTTTTGCTGCTGCTCGTAAGTGTTTATTGTACCAGAGATTTTGCAAACTGTCTAGCATTGCTTTCTCTCCTAGGTGGGCAGGACTATGTGCTGTATTTATCATGACTTGAACCATAGAGTCAGGGAGAAACCATATAGATTTTCCCTTCGTCATCCAACCTTGATCTGTCTGGATCCCTCCTAGTTCAATCCATTTCTTTATTTCTTCTGGAGTAGCATGTGTCTGAATGTCAATAACATCTAGTGTGGGATCTCTGACTGTCATGCAGTTTGTCGGATCTGTTGTCTTTATCGTATCAGTTGTCTGAGTGTGAGTCAGTGCTGTATGTTTTGCTGTCTGATCTGCCAGGTCGTTACCCTGGGAAACAGAATCTGTGACTTTAGTATGTGCTTTACACTTCATGACGGATATGCCTGAAGGCAGATGTATTGCTTCTAACAGTGCTTGAATGAGTGGACCATGTTGTATCTTTGTACCATGAGAGGTCAGAAAACCTCGTTCCTGCCAGAGCATACCAAAGTCGTGTACGACTCCGAACGCATAACGGGAATCTGTGTATATGTTAACATTTCTGTTCTTCGCTAGAATACAGGCTCGGGTCAGAGTGATGAGCTCTGCCGCTTGAGCAGACAGTGTATCAATACGATGTGTTTCTTTAACTTCAGTTTCAGTGGTCACGGCATACGCGGCCACTAACTCTCCTGTACTTGTTCTCATGCATGAACCATCCACATAAAGTGTCAGGTCTGGATTTGTCAAGGGAACATCTGTTAAATCTCGTCTGGGCTTTGTTACTGCATTAATGATCTCTATACAATCATGTGGAGCTGGATCTGTCATAACTGTAGGTAACAATGTCGCTGGGTTCAAGATACTGCAGCGTCTGATTTCTATGTGTGGCTGGAATAATGTCAATTCGTAACCTGTAAGTCGTGCTATAGTCAGGTGTTGAGTCTGGGTTCTGTTTAACAGAACCTCTACAGAATGTGGAACTTGTACTGTTAACTGATGACCTAGAACAATTGAATCGCTTTGTCTGATTGCTAACGCTGTTGCTGCTACTGACTTTAAGCATGCAGGGAGTGCCTGGGCTACTGAATCCAATGTACTTGAAAAATAAGCACAAGGCTTATGTGAACCTGCTTGATCTTGAGTGAGGACAGACAACGCTGTACCGTCACGTTCTGTAACAAAAAGTGTAAACGGTTTGCTGTAACATGGTGTCGCTAAAACTGGTGCTTGGCATAAAGCTTTCTTTAATTCCTCAAAGGCTTGTGTGTGTTCCTGAGCCCAAGGGAGGACAGTCGAAGTCGCTGCCTCCTGTGTCGTTAACTGAATGAGTGGTTTAGCTAGAAAGGCATATTGAGGAATCCATTGTCTGCAGTACGAGGTGAGGCCTATGAAGGCCCGCACTTCCTTTTGTGTCTGGGGTTGTGGCATGTTTACAATTAATTGAATGCGATCGGGAGTGAGCTGTCTCCCCACTCTGGACAGCAAGTGACCCAGGTACACAACTTGCTGAACACAGAATTGGAGCTTTGAAGGGGACACCTTGTGTCCCTTGTCGGCCAGGAAATGCAAAACTGTTAGTGATGCTTGTTCACATTCGGGCTCACTTCGTGCGGTGATCAGTAGATCATCGACGTACTGTAGTAAGGCGGTACTAACTGGCATTTGAATACAATCTAGTTGTCTTTTCAGTGCTTGACTATAGATGCTGGGGCTTTCTGTAAATCCTTGAGGTGCGCGGGAAAATTTGAAACTTCGTCCATTTAAACTGAATCCGAAGAGATATTGGCTCTCCGGGTCAATAGGTACACTGAAGAAAGCGTTCTTGAGATCGATTACAGTAAAGAACGTTGCTTCTGAATCAATGGCCGTCAATAGGGAAGAGATATCAGGAACCACAGGGTACTGTGGTACAATACATTTGTTCAGTTCTCGAAGGTCAATCACCAGCCGATATACTGGCGGTGCATTGCGGTCTGTACGTTTAAGAATTGGAATGATGGGTGAATTACAGATATTGGAGTCGGTCTCTACGACCACTCCTTGGGCAATAAGCTCTTCAATGATTTTCAGTAAAGCCACTACAGCATCGGATGGTAACTTGTATTGTCTGATTCTGGGTAGAACAACTCCTGTCTTGAGTGTAACACGGTATGGTGTGATATGCATACAACCTACATCAGCTGGGCCTTTTGCCCATAAGTGATCTGGTACATTTTTCAGTCTGACATCAAAGTCACGTAGAACATAATGACCCTTGAAATCCCGTAGAAAGAGTCTGACTCCCTCCGGGGAACAGCAAATTATAGCTCCTAGAGCCTTCAGTGTTTTAATTCCTAACAGATTTTCGGGACATGATTTCGTAAGTAACAAATCTGTAACTCGAGATAATGGACCCACAACTAGTGGTACTGGTTCCGATACTTCATTTACAATAGGCTGTCCTGAAAAACCAAGGGAAACATTCTGTGAGCCTGAGAGGGGTGCCCCTGGAACTTCATTATGACTTATAGTAGTGCGACTTGCCCCTGTGTCAATTAAAAACTTTCTGTCTTTTCCTAATACGTGACTATGTACATAAGGACCTTCTTGATCTACAGGAATTTCAATAAGAGGCAAATCACTTTCCCTCCCTAGGCTGTTTCATGTATAACGCTGATAATCTGGGTATGCCGACTGGGCATACTGGTACATCTGTTGTGAAACTTGCCGGGTTGCGGCAGCGGGCTGTGTCTGAGCATGCTGTGGCTGTGGTACTGCTACGGTCTGTACTGTATGGGACTGATCATGCATAGGCTGTGTATTCTGCATTGGCTGTTCGTTCTGTGAGGTCTGTTGATGACCCTGTTCATGTCTAGGCGGACGCGGTCTTTCTTTAGTTTTACCTGTCTCGATGTTATGTTTCAGGACTGGACATTCATGTACGTAGTGACCTGGCTGCTTGCAATAATTACATGTCCCTTTAACGGGAGCGGCAGAATGATTGGTCTGGGCCCCACCTTTTCTATGACCTTCGGCTGGAATTGTCTGAGCTACTAACATTTTCATTTTCGTGTCTTTCATACGTTTCTGTTCCTGATCTTGTTCTTCCCTAATTCTGTTCTGGTGATATTGTAACATTTGTAACATCTGTGATGGCGTATTTGCCTGCCAAGTACTTTCAACCTTGTACACTCTATTTTTAACTAGTGGTAGGGCGTTCTCTACTAATTTTGTTACAAAAAGGTGTGGATATGATTCGCTACTAGTTTTTAGACCACTATTTATGATGAAACATTTCTCGAATCGTGAATAAAAGTCACTAGTATCTTCATCTTGTTTCTGTTTACAGGACGAGATTGCGTCCCAATCTTCCTTTCTAGTTGTCAATAATCTTGGCAAAACCTGTACTATTAAACCTGGTAATGCTTTAGTCAGATCCCCAAGGCCTAACCCTGGGACTCGTTTGCTTTCTTCGTCTTCTATTTCCGCCCATGCTATCTTTGACTCTCCCACCTCCCAATCCTTCTCCTTTAATTTCTCGTAAATGCCCGTGGGCAACAGTACTTTCAACATTTTTGTAATATCATCATACGTGTAATCTCCCATCAGTAACATGTCTTTGAGCTCTCTGTGAAAACCTGCAGGGTCTTTATCATGGCACGGAACTAATTTCTTCATTTCTAACAGTTCTAACTTAGTCAATGGTGTGTGGACATACACACGCTTCAAGCGTTGGTCCGTACCCATAACTGGGTGTACTTCTCGTAAGGGATTCTGACTTTCAATGCCACCACCGCATTGCATGTGGTACGTTTTTCTTTCTGGAGGCGGGGCGGGAACATATTCAGAGCTTAGGAAGTTGTAATACTTATGTCGTTGCTCTAGAATTATCTGTATTAATTTGGTACTAAAACCTCTCCATCTATCCATGAGTAGTGCTTCTAATGTCTCGTGTAAGGGACCTGGATCAGAATGATGATTTCTGAACTTGATGAGGAGGTGCTGAATCATATATACACCTGCTATTTTCTGCTCTTCCGGGGAAAGGTTCAAGAATGTCTGTACTAACGTGTCATCATTATATATGTCTGGGTTTTCGGCCCATAATACAGCCGACCGAGCTAATTCCTGTTCGTCCATTGAGTTCAGTACATGGTACCCCATTCGGTCTCGAAGCCTTTTATCAGTTTCTTGGAACTGATGTTCAGAAGAATTCGGATTTGTTAACTCAGAAAAAAGAACTCTCTTGCTCTCTGGACGGACACCCTTCCTAAGGTAGGCTCCCCTACCTACATACGCTATAGTATCTGTGAATTTTCCTGATGCCTTTCCTGATGTTTCATGTTCCTCTTCCTCCTCTGAGGAAGTTTTATCATTCTCTTCCTGGTGTGCTGTCAATACTGCCTTTCTTATTTTCTGGGACATACTGGCTATGCAAGTCCCTTTATCATGCCTTGCGTCTGCTATATTTTGACCCCACTTGTTCAATGCGTCTAATTCACTTTGATCTGTCCCAGGCCTGTCTCGTTCTCTTATCACACAATTTATGAAAAATCGTAATATCTGTGCTTGAATGTCGACTTTCTGTTTATGCATGGCAGCTTTAACACTTTCGGGGTCCTTCCCTGTCAGTATGAACTTATATAGTCTGTCGAGAATTTCCTGCATTCCTACATAGCATAGCAAGTTATCGGTGGCAGATCTCAATCGGAGTGATGCTAATACCATCAAATCGTCTTTTCCGGGTACTGGATCATATCTACAAACTGACATCCTATCTTTGAATGCGTCAAGCCGGGATGAGTAGGGAGACTGGAAAGGATTCTGCGTGTCCCTTAAATGCAATCTGTGTGTCGGTGGCGGGGTCTGTAGACCCGCTGTTGCACCTCCTGAGGCGGATGCTTGTCGTTTAGTAAGATCAGGTAGTACTGGTTTCGGTAGGTCCGTTTTGAGTGGGGGAAGTGGCGGAGCTGGCGGAACAGGGGAGGTCTGTTGCGGTACCGGCGGAACATTATCTGGGGGCGCAGTGCCACCCCCATCCCTGTCAGTAGGCAGGGCACGAACAGGCAGATTGGTATAAGCTGGTACTACATCCTCTAGATATGAATTTAGGAATATGTCTTTAGTAGTTTTATGCATTACTTTAGTTGGGACTAATGGTGTCGGTAAATAATATGGCATCTATGCCGTGTTTTTGATACATAAAATTGCCTGGAGTGTCCCTAGGGGGGATAGGAATTTCTTCCTCCAGTAACCCTTTCCTAGTTCCGATCTGTTTTAACTTGCTGAGGAACGGCATCCTGCTTACTTATTACTTGAACGCTAAGTCTTTTATTCCTTGATACGAGTTGCTAGTTGATACAAGAAATACAATAATACACGTTTAAACAGTCGCATTCATACCACAACATTAATCACAAAAAAAAAAACATTAAAGACATAGCTAACTAAATGTACTGCTCAACAGTACGGATACACTGCTGTAACAGTGCAGAAATTCGGAAGACTCGATATACTGCTAAACAGTACAGATACACTGCCTAAAAACAGTGCAGACCGGACTTGCGTACCCAAACCCGTCTAGATACGACCCAGCAATGGTACTCACCGGGAAGCACGGAAACAGAAGGCCTCGGAAAACTCGACTGGACTCGACTCGGAACTTCGGAAAACCTCGGAGAACTTTCGGAAAACTTCGGAAAACTTCGGAAAACTGGTGGGCCTCTTCACACCTCGGACCTTGCTTCTTTCGGCTGGGCTCTGGTCGGGATCCTCCGCACTCCTCACCGCCTCGTCTGGGCACTGATCGCAGTCTTCGTCACCTCCGTGGGTCAGAGGGGGATGCAGGAAATCCTGCCAGTACACGTGTAGTCCGTCTAACTGATGGCAGGGGACACGGATTGCAACGCACCTTCCGGCGCGTGAGGTGGGGGAGGGGTCCCTATTCGGGCGCCAAAATGACGTAAATAATTAATTTACTCTCTTAATTTCTATGCAGGTAAGTACTTAATCAATAATAACTCAATCAGAAGGAAAGAAAACAGAGTCCGTGGTGTTAGAGTTTCTAAGGGTTTTATTCCTCATAAAGGAATCAGGATATCATGTTCTGACCACCACAGGGGTGTCAGAAGGGATAGATGAGCGCGCTGTCGTTTATTGACAATACATAGCTTATATACTTGATTTACATCATAAGGTTCAATGTAAGAGGCGTAACAGCTGAGAGAAGACAAGATAACAGTATACACGTGGTACCAATACATCATCAAGAGGCGTAAACTAGGCGTGAACTAGAGGTGTGTGCTAGAAACGTCACTGATAGGTGACGCAAGTGGGTGGCACCAAGGGGTGTTGTTAACAGAATGTTGCAATGTCAGCAGAAAATCGGAAGCTTGGATGCGCGCGCAGCTGCATGACGTGTGATTGACGGGGTGCAGGGGACTTGACATTTACACTGACGGAAAGAGACAGAAGTCTGGCATGTCAGATCAACTTGTACTTCTATTATATCTGATGTTTAGGAACTATACTATCTGGGAGGAAAGGGTCTCTAGGGCAGAAGCTACTCTATGCTAACTGTAGATGCGTGTGTGAGCGCCTAAGTGTCTACATGTGAAGCGTGGGGCACGGGGCCTTCCATGGAAGCATGACAACGGAGGCTATGAATTACTTGCATTGAGACAGGTCGGCCCTTTGGCTCTGCAGCTGGAGAGGATGTTTACAGGATCTAGTAGGCAGGAATGTATTCTCGGGGAGCGGAACAGATAACTCGAAGGTTATAGTCAGTCTTGGCAGAAAGCAGGCTTGAGCTGAGCGCGAGGGGCCGCGCTGAAAGTAGGACAGAGTTCACGAGTACAGAAGTAGCCTGGGCAGAGCCAGGAGCCACAAAAGAGGTTCAGATGGCAGGAATTCAGGGCCTGCTCTGGCTAGAGCAGGAAAAAGTGAAAAGTGTACTACAAAAAGACGGTGGCATAGCATACTTAGGAACGGACTATATAATCCATTCATGGTGGATCTGAAAGAGGACAAGTTGACGGTGGACGCAAATGTATTTGCGTCTTCATAGCTGGCACAGGAGGGAAGTTACATGCACTTTAAGCTGGTACATGGAGTCGGTGGGGTACGCGCTAGGGAACACATCATGACCAAAATTTAATTTTCCTCAACGTCGAGGTGTGAATATTTAGAGTGACACAGCGGACACTTCTCTAATGGAGTCCGCTCCATAGCAAAGGGTGTAGTGTAGGCCCGTCCGCGCCAAAAGCACGTGGAAGGGCAGTAAGAGATCGGAGCTGAGAGTCAGAAAGAAACCCATACGCAACTATACCGACGCCCAGCCTAAAGACCTTTTGGTCTCGAGTATAAGTTGAACAACTATCGGTTCCGACAGAGGGAACCGAAACACATCCGAACCCAATGGCGGAAAAAAACAATCTGGGGATGGAGGCGATGCCCATGCGCACTGTAGTCCAGGGGAGGAGCCACCTATCTCGTGATACTTCGAAGACTCTTCCAGGACAACAATGTGCAATCATCCGGACCCAACACTAGGTGGCGGTCTATGCACAGATATGAATTCAGCAGCCCACATGCCTCGAACATCTAACCTCACGCTTATAGGTTCACATATGTGGATTTTACTCAGCATTTCATGCTTTAAGTTTGATCAAATGAGCACACATGCTAATACAGAGTTCCATGAAGTGCAAACATGACCTAAGGGTCTCAGAGCACTGCAGACCAGCTCAGATATTCTGAGATGGCCCCTGCAGCTGGTTTACACTTCGAGGCTTACAGCACTGTGTAATAATTCATACATTCTTAGAGGAACTCTACTCCGCTTGATACATGTACCCCTTCATTAGTCCATATGGATGAGACTATAGAAAGTCGCTCAGCTGTATAATGTAAAAATTTGGGAAGTGTCTACCAAGGTCTTGCATACTTCCTGTGTAGTCTGACTAGGGGATATTTAAAGTATTACTTCCCTTTTAGCCCACTCTCAGGCAAAAAGTTATTTACTTTTTCTAGTACATCTTGTAGCACATCCCAAATATGTTTCTGTTTCAGGTGAGTCCGTTTATTGGGGGCCGCAGACTCATTACCAGACTTTGACTCAGAGAAAGACCGATACGGGAAGAAGTTGCTTTGTCCCCCTTCCAGCCAGGGCCAGACAATCTGGCAATAACCTGCTATGCTGACTGCTCCTCCCCTGTTGCATCGAGCTCGTGCCTGCCCACTTTTCGCTTCACCTTAGCAGCATCAGAGGCGGTGTGTGGTGCCCTTTCATTTGTGTGGACCCAGGATCGCCCCCAGGAGGGATAAAGATACAAAAAAACTCCCTGCCCTCGCTTGCTGACTATCCAAGACCATGGGTTCAGGCCTCCGTTGTGTCCCCTGTGGCTCCTAGCCAACCATGTGTAAGGAAGTGCCCTCTTCTTGAATGGTTGCCTCCACGTTTTGCCAAACTGTTGGTGTGCTTTAACTGAGTGTGCCCTATGTTCCTGCTAACCAGGTACCCAGGGACTATATTCTTTCCCTAAACTGCATTGATACAAAACACAAGTGGCACTCTTTGATCACATTTAAGTCCCTTTGTAAGTGGTACCGTAGGTACCAAGGAACCAAGGGCACTGTGGCCAGGGAGGCCACTTATTGTGCCACCCATAGGAGGCCCTGTATCTTTACAAACACACACACTGCCCTGGCAGGCTGCATGTTTTTGGTGCAGAACAAAAGGGCAGAGTCGACATGGCACACATCCCTGTGAGCCATGCCCACAAGCCACTGCCCTGGCATAGGTAAGCCACCCCTCTAGCTGTGTGCACTCTACCAGTGATGAGGTTACAGGTGCATGAGCCCTGTACCCCTACAGTGTATAAGCCAATTCTTAGACATTGTAAGTACAATAATGCCATTAAGAGTATATGGTGCTGGGAGTTTGTCATTACAAACTCCACAGCAAGTCAAGTCAAGTCAAGTCAATAAATTTATATAGCGCGCTACATACCCAGAGGGTCTCAAGGCGCTTGAAGAAGGGTGGGGGGTTACTTGTCAAAAATCCATGTTTTGAGTTGCTTTCTGAATGCTAGGTGGTTCTGAGTAAGGCGAAGGTGAGTGGGAAGTGAGTTCCAAGTTTTAGCTGCTAGGTAGGAGAAGGATCTACCTCCCATGGTGGTTTTGTTGATGCGAGGTACAGTGGCAAGGGCTTGGTTGGAGGATCGTAGCTGGCGGGAGGGGGTGTAGAAGGATAGTCGTGTGTTGAGGCATTCGGGTCCTATTTCGTAGAGTGCTTTGTGTGAGTGGGTTAGGAGCCGGAAGGTAATCCTCTTATTGACGGGGAGCCAGTGAAGGTTTTTCAGGTGATCAGAGATGTGTTCTTTACGCGGGATGTCTAATATGAGCCTGGCTGAGGCGTTCTGGATGCGTTGTAGTTTTTTCTGGAGTTTTGCGGTGATGCCGGCGTAGAGGGTGTTTCCGTAGTCCAGTCGGCTCGTGACCAGAGCGTGGGTGACTGTTTTTCTAGTTTCGGTAGGGATCCAGCAAAATGTTTTTTTGAGCATGCGAAGAATGTTGAAGCAAGATGAAGAAACGGCGTTGACTTGTCTGTTCATCGAGAGTGAGGCATCCAGGATGACGCCCAGGTTCCGTGCGTGGTCCGTCGGGATGGGTGCTTTTCCAAGGGCCTCTGGCCACCAAGAGTCGTCCCAGGTGGAGGGGGAGGTACCTAAGATGAGGACTTCTGTTTTGTCTGAGTTCAGTTTCAGACGGCTGTGCTTCATCCATTCGGCTACTTCTTTCATTCCTTCGTGTAGGTTGGTTTTGGCCGTGTTAGGGTCTCTGGTGAGTGATATGATCAGTTGAGTGTCGTCGGCGTAGGGAATGATGTTGAGGTTATGTTGGCGTGCGATGGCCGCGAGGGGGCTCATGTAAACGTTGAAGAGGGTGGGACTGAGTGAGGACCCTTGGGGTACGCCGCAGATGACTTCAGTGGCCTCTGATTTGAATGGTGGAAGGCGGACTCTCTGCGTTCTTCCGGAGAGGAACGAGGTGATCCATTCCAGTGCTTTTCCTTGGATACCGATGTTTTTGAGGCGCTGTAGAAGGGTGCTATGGCAGACCGTGTCGAAGGCTGCGGAGAGGTCGAGGAGGATGAGGGCGTCTGTGTCTCCATTGTCCAGTAGAATTCGAATGTCGTCTGTTGCTGCGATGAGGGCCGTTTCAGTGCTGTGTTTGGCTCGGAAGCCGGATTGTGAAGAGTCGAGGGATTTGTTGGTTTCGAGGAATGCGGCGAGCTGGTTGTTGATAGCTTTCTCGATGACTTTGGCTGGGAATGGAAGGAGTGAGATAGGGCGATAGTTTTTGAGTTCGGTGGGGTCAGCTGTGGGTTTCTTCAGGAGGGCGCTGAGTTCGGCATGTTTCCAGCTTTCCGGGAAGGTTGCGGAGTTGAGGGAGCAGTTGATGACATCTCGGAGGTGCGGTGCAATAATGGAGTCTGCTTTGTTAAAGATGTGGTGAGGGCAAGGGTCTGTGGGGGATCCTGAATGGATAGAGTTCATCAGACGGATGGTGTCCTCAGTGGAGATTGGCTTCCAGTCGTTGAGGATGTTCAGGGGGGGTGGGGGTCCTGCAGTGGATTGGGTGGGTTGGTCTCCGGGTTGGTTGTTGAAGCTGTTGTGGATGTCTGCAATTTTGTTGTGGAAGAATGAGGCTAGGGAGTCGCAGAGGGCTTGAGAGGGGGTGATGTCGTTGGAGTTGGCTGAGGGGTTGGTAAATTCCTTGACGATGTTGAATAATTCCTTGCTGTTATGGGCGTTGTTATCTAGACGGTCCTTGAAGGCTGTTTTCTTGGAGTTTCGGATTAGTTGGTGGTGTATGCGGGTGGCGTTTTTGAAGGCGTCTTTGGTGCTGGTGGTTGGGTCTTTTTTCCAGGCCTTCTCGAGGGAGCGACAGAGTTTCTTGGATTTCTTAAGGTCATCGTTGAACCAGGAGGCCTTCTTGCTGCCTAGTTTGATTTGTCGTTTTTTCAGTGGTGCTAGGATGTCGGCGCTGTAGGATAGCCATTGGGTGAGGTTGGTGGCTGCTTGGTCTGGGTTTGAGGAGTGGGCGGGGGGGTTTTGAAGAAGCAATGAGGAGATCTGGTCGATGGTGATTTTGTTCCAGTTTCTTTGCAGAGTGGGATGGTGGTGGTTGTTGGATGTGGGCTTGTTGTAGGTGAAGTGAACGCAGCTGTGGTCAGTCCAAAGGAGAGCTGTGGTGTCGCTGAAGGAAACATGCTTGCTGGAGGTGAAGATAGGGTCGAGTGTGTGACCTGCGATGTGGGTGGGGGTAGTGACAAGTTGTTTAAGTCCGAGGTTTGCGAGGTTATCCAAAAGGGTGGTGGTGTTGCGGTCGTTGTTCTTTTCAAGGTGAAAGTTGAGGTCTCCCAAAAGGATGTAGTCCTCAGAGGGGAGTGCGTGTGGAGTGATGAAGTCCGTGATGTCTTCACTAAATTGTGCGCGGGGTCCTGGTGGCTTGTAGAGGAGGGTACCTCTGAGTGTGGTTTTGGGGTCGATGTGGATCTGGAAGTGAAGGTGTTCAGAGTTGGCGAGATTGACGTCAGAGCTGGTTGAGATGCGGATGGATTTCTTATGGACGATAGCGATGCCTCCTCCTGTGTGTCCGGTACGGTCCTTGCGAATGATCTTATAGCCTTCCGGGATGGCGATGGTGATGTCTGGAGCTGATGAGGCATTCATCCATGTTTCCGTCAGGAAGGCGACGTCTGGGGAGATGGTGTCGAGTAGATTCCAGAGGTCGATGGCGTGTCTGTGGACCGAGCGGGTGTTGAGCAGGATGCATTGTAGGTGGTTGGGATCGGATATCTGTTGTGTGTTCGTAGATGAGGAGTTGTTATTGGTGCCGTCGAACTTGCAGGAGTAGCAGGAAAAGGGTCCATGGGTGTGACCAGGAGCGGCTTGGACGCAGATGGGGGAGCGGCCAGGGTTAAGGGCTAGGAGGGTGGAGGCATCGTACGTAATGCGGGAGGGCTGGGCAATGCGAGGGCCAGGGGGTCTGGCGCTGGGCGCGGTGCAGGCGCGGACGGGCGTAGACGGGCTTACCTTTGGCGCACCTTCGGCGCGACTGGGGCGCGATCGCTGCGCGTGAACGCTGCGCGCATGGGTTACTGTCATATATGGATGGTGGGAAGGGGGAGGGGCGAGGGCGGCTCAGCTGGGAGGCGGGGCGGGCTCACGAGGACGCAGAGCGAGGAGGACAACACCAAAATAAACAAAATGGCAGCGGGGGGGAGGGCAGAGCACAGCGCCGGGGGTAAACGCGCACTAAAGCTCAATTGATCACAGCGGAAGCAAGGCTAAGCAGCAGTACAAACAAGCTATGCAAAACAATACACTTGAAACAGAAGCGAGGCGAAGCAGCGGTCAATGCGCTACAGTGCAAATAAACTATCACAATCCAATCCAATTTAAACAGATCAGAAGCGAGGCGAAGCAGCGCTTAGTGCAAAGTCAGAATGTAGCTGGAATGCAGCAGAGATGTAGCACAACGATACCAGGTCGCCAGGGAGGCTGGGGAGCGACCTCTCAGCAAGCAGCGCTGAGGGGATCACAGCGCTTCCAGGTACGGGAGCGCTGTAAGTACAAAGTGGGAGGGCGGCTCAGCTGGGAGGCGGGGCGGGCTCACGAGGACGCAGAGCGAGGAGGACAACACCAAAATAAACAAAATGGCAGCGGGGGGGAGGGAAGAGCACAGCGCCGGGGGTAAACGCGCACTAAAGCTCAATTGATCACAGCGGAAGCAAGGCTAAGCAGCAGTACAAACAAGCTATGCAAAACAATACACTTGAAACAGAAGCGAGGCGAAGCAGCGGTCAATGCGCTACAGTGCAAATAAACTATCACAATCCAATCCAATTTAAACAGATCAGAAGCGAGGCGAAGCAGCGCTTAGTGCAAAGTCAGAATGTAGCTGGAATGCAGCAGAGATGTAGCACAACGATACCAGGTCGCCACCATAATGGCTTTAATGAAAACTGGGACGTTTGGTATCATACTTCTCAGCACATAAAACCTACACTGATGCGAGTGTGGGATTTAATAAAAAATGCACTTAGAGGGCATCTTAGAGATGCCCCCTGAAAAACGACCTAACTCGCCAGCTGCCACCAACATGTTTCTGGACCCCTGGGTTGAGAGCCTCCTGCTCTCGGGGGCCTGAAACAATGCACATCCTGAGGCGAGGTGCCAAGCCTCCTCCCCCAGGATGGGCGGGATCCACGAAGGGGGAGCGTCAAAGGCTTGCCGCCTTTGTGAGCTACCCCAGGCATTTGCTGCTTCCAGCAACTGCCCCCAACATTTCTGACTCCCACCAGGGGTGGGAGAATCGGTGAAAAAACCAAGGGAGGTGTGCCCACCTTCGCCAACCCCACCCCTCAGGTGGGGGAGGCGAGGTGAAGCACAACTCTCAGTCCCCGCCATCTTGCAGATGGGGGGGCCCAGCCAAACAGAAAAATAGAGGGATATGCCCCCGTCGCGCTGGAGGGTGGCAAAATAGGGGATGTACCTACCCCAAGGAAGGAACCCATTGGTCCCAACCTTTACCTACCTGTAACGTCCATAAATCTAGTATTTAAGGGCAACCCCAAACCCTGCCTCATCAGACAAGAACCAACCAGAAGAAGAGAAGATGCTGTGCTGAACTAAGAAGAGGAGGACGCCCACTGACTTGGCCCCAGCCCTACCGGCCTGTCCCCTTCTCGAACATGCTCCAGAGAAATCCTGGTGTGTCCTCAAACCAGCAGCACCAAAGAACCGGGAGGACCTGCCTTCCCAAACCAAGACTTTGTCTCCTGTGAGCACCAGATTCGCTCACCCACAAACTCTGGCTCTAGCCTAATCCGTGAGTATGCACCACTCTGCACCCAACACCCACGGCCCGAGTTTGAGTGGCCCAACACTAAAAGGAGGGCTCCCCTGCGATCCTCACCTGAGATTTGGTGATCTCTGACCTGCCTTGAATCTCCAAACGACGCCTGCAGCCTCTTTCTGGAGGATCACCGCAACAGGAGCTGGTAAGAAAACCCGACGCCTAAAACATCCCTTCACTGGACGTCCCACAGCTTTGGGTGGCCCAACTGATGGTGTCCCAGTATCCCTAGGCACCCCATCTTACCTCTCCAACCGGTGGTCACCTCCAGAAGATCTTTGTCCCCCAGCCTGCAGTGTTTGCTGCAACCAGAGAATCCCCATTGAAACCAAGAGGGGAGCCGACGCCCTTAGCCTAACACCAGGAGCTTTTCTCCCACAACCTTGTGCCCTGCCCGTGAGCAGCCACCAACCAGTGCCCCAATTCCCCATTGTATAACACTGATCCTCAGCACTCTGCACACAGCTGCCCAAGTGCTGCTGAGGTTGCTTGAAGAGTGAATCCTTGACCCAGAGGGAACCCTGGTGCTACCCCAGAATACCAACTCCCACAAAAAGTACTTACCTGTAAACCGATAACTTAATTTCCTCTCATAGGATTGCATTGACTGCTTTTGCTTTGAAAAATCTGTGTGGTGTTGGCTTGTATGAAAACCTGAAGCACTGCAAATATACAAAAACTATATTACTTACCTTTTGTCTATGAGATGTCCCAGTGTGATATCTAGGCATAGCACACTGGTTAGCAAAAGTAACTTGAAAAGTAATCTAAGAAGTAACGTGCACAGTAATCTGCTAAGTAATTGAAAAGTAATTTAGAACTGTCGACTTACCTGTAAATCAACCAAATGCATTTGAAGTTGCCTTCAAATGTAATTTACTGCATAAATATTGCAAAGACCCCAAAAAAACTGACTCAGCTACACCAGGCCTGGCTTGGTTCTAGAAATAAAATAACTAAATAATATTTTTGATATAAACAAAATTGGTCTGAGTTCAGTCTTTGAGTGTGTGACATCATTTCTTACCCGAGTGTGTACAACAAATGCTTAACTCTACCTTCTGATAAAACTTTATTGCTCGCCCACACTATCACAAATAAAGAGTAAGGTATTATCTACTTTTACCTCTGCCTAACTTTGGGGATCCATTGAACTCTGTGCACACTATACTTTACGTTGGTCTACTATATACAGAGCCAGTTTCCTACACCATGCCACATATTCTTTTCCTTCAAGGGACCTAAAGGGGGTTTGGGCATGTGGCAGGGTAGGTTAGCTGTGAAACACAGCAAGGGCGCTTGGCTGGCACAGTCTTAAGCTCGGCTGGTGGCAGTGGTAGACAAACCCTGAATAAACCTGCCTGGTTCGGCTTACAGGAGCTGGAGGCTCAGGAGGCTGCAGATTGCACAAGGGATGCTGGTTACTGGATGCAGACCCTGACCACTGGGTACCTGCTATTAGTTCCCAACGGATCTCGTTATTCGGCTTTTCAGAATACTATGGGTGGTGGTGGTGGTGGGATGGCAGGAAGGAGAGGAGGTAAGTCTTACTCGCCACAACATTACTATCTCTAATTTGCCAACTTAGGAAGTCAGTTAGCGCTACGGCTGTTGCAACTACTGTCTCATGATAATACATCACTAATTCCCACAGCTAGTGACTTGTCTGTAAGTAGTTTACATCTTACAATGATAACAAGTGCACAATCGACGATATTAGATGCTAGCACCTTTGCTATATCAATCAAGTAGAGACACAACAGAGAACAAAAAGTAACAGGACATCGAAATTAAGGAGACAAACTACAAGCTTTAAACTAAAAGGGATGAAACTTAGGCAACAATCAACGAAGGCCAGTTTCGAACCAGCAAACACGTCCACTTCTCAGATAGTCATGCCAGACACTCACATCCCCACACTTAACAAGGATCTATGTTTTTTACAAAATCACCAAAACATTAGAAAGCTCAAATTAATGCCCCAACGAGTCTGTACTGTTACCTGGATTCTGATTTTTACTTATGGAAGATGAGAGCATTCAGCTGAGCACGTGAATTAAACCCGAGTAACATAAATGACTAACATTTTCTTTATACGACCCAGAACTCATATTGAATACCCCAATTAGAAAAAGTGAAGAAGTTTCGACAGAGATCAAACAGCAGTCAGATTTGCCTTTCGAAGGCACACTTCTATCAGTGGGAACTGTGGGAAGCGACAAGACTTTAAAAACTGCAGTATAAGAGGGGGACCAGGATAAAGACACCCCACCCAACTTTTCCAGTTTTGTTAGCAATGAACACTATAAGTAACACCTTAACTAAGATCTCAGAAACACTAGTTGATCCTTCTACTGTCATTGCAAAGCAGAAGATACTATTATCAGAGATAGCCAATCATACGAATACGGCAAAAGAGAAGTTCGGAAGCAGATCAGAGGGGGGAAATCTTGAGGAACCAATTCGGACTCCACTTCAACAAAGAAGCTGTGTTGAAGATAATGGCGATTTATTGCAAATTTTGTCAACAAAATTCTAAAGCTTATCTGAACTAGGTATCCAAGCTGCCACCAGCGCTCACCTGGACAAAATATCTACTATTCTGCCCTCAAGCAGGACTTGCGAGAGCCACCTGCTATTGAGCAAACAAAGCCAGGACATCACAGGCTCAAACATCCTAGCACCAAATATGGATCTCTCAATAAATGAACAGGATCACGAAAACGATTAGTCGGGGTGAAAAAAAATGACCAAGTAGACCGTTTTCAAATGTATCTTAGTAAGAAACATCTGAAAAAATGATGTAAATTAAATAATAAATCACTTGTGCTTATCAATCAAGCTAGGACTTTACTGAATAGCTTTTTAATATACAGGAACAACGTTTGGCAAAGAAACAAAGCTCTGACGTACAGGCAATGGAATCTAATGTAATTATTGACTCGGTGGAAAACAGTAAAATCATGGAGTTTAACTGCCAAAACAACTCTGTGATTAAAACCAACATTTCAAATGATATACAACTTAGCTCAAGTGACAGCCTGAGGACGTCAGCACTGATGAAACAGCACCCCAAACATAATTGGCAAAGGGACCAAACACCATTCAGGAAGTTGTAAGTATAGTTAATAAAAATGACATGTCGCCAAACAAATTTAACAAACTTCCAGCAAGCAATAGTGCTCTACGCAATAATGAGGACACCAATGTTGTGAACAAGGCTCTAGCGCCAGATGAGCGGACAACTTTAATAAAAATCTCAGATGGGATAGAAGAGATTATAAACACCCTATGTCACCCCAAGGCAGCCTCTGAGGATGGGCCCTACTACAAAGGACCTCAGGGCACTTTAGGCATAGTAATGAACAATCTTGCCTATAAAACACACAAACGATGATGGGAGGTTGCTTGCAATTTGTCTAACCCCTGGCAATCGCTCGGGGAAGTATCCCAACCTGTCATACTTTTGCTCACCATTTAAGCTCAGTTTGGACCCAGCCATACACAAATCAATCTTGCCTCTGCTCTTCATGGGAACAGTCCAACCCGAACTGCAAGGCCAGGTCCTTCCTGAACCGGAACACAAGCAGCCCAGGACGAGTTTCGCCCTAGTTATGGGCTCATCAGTTGTGTGCAGTTTGGTTCAGTAACACAGTGGGCATGGGACTCACATCTGGGCATACCAATGCCACTTGGGAGGGGCAGATACGTGAAACACACAAACAAGATAACTAAAGGGTGCCAGGACCAAATGGTCTTCCAATGGCCCTTATAAAGGTGTGCCCATCCAACTGGGGTGCTATACTTTCAGTAATAATGAACTCAGTAATAAATACATGTAGTGTACTTCCTTCTAGGAGGTGCTCTATAATGCAGCCTATTTTAAAAAAAAGGTCCAAGAGACTCTCTAAAGAGTTACAGGTTAATAGCTATGTTAAGTTCAGATGGGAAATTATTTGCATCTGTTACATCATTTGAATTTGCGGGTGACAGCAGAAATTAAATGTATTCCACCAAACAGGTTTCCACAAGAACTACTTAACACTGGACAATATCATGTCTTTGATAACAGTGGCTCCGGAAACTCTAGCAATAACAGATAGTGAACTTTTTGCTTGCTCTATAGATTACTCGATGACATTTGGAAAATAGATCTAAATTATGGAACACGTTGACAGCATGGGGGATAGGCCTTTTGAAACTAATAGTCAAATTATACCTTAATACATTTATAAGAGTGAAACTCTCAGTTGGTAGGGGAATGACGCCATTTTTCTTTTTTTACCTGCAGCAGCCTTAAGCAAGGATGAATTTGGGTATTCTCATTATTTAACTTGTACATCTCAGATCTAACAGAGTTCCAAAATCAACCTATAGGAGACGCCCTTAAATTAGCTGGTATAAAGGTGGCATATGCAGACGATCTGGTAATTTTATCAACCTCTCAAGGGTTTACAACAACAGCTAACCAAACAGCATGAATTTAATATGGTTCACAATCTGGGGATTAACATCAACAAGACTAAGGTCATGTCCCCCAGATGCCATAATCCGAAATAATTTGTAATATTGAGAAGGATAAGATTGAACAGGTCAAATAGTATGCCACAAACCAGAATAGGATTAGTTTGGTGCATTGTGTGAAGCTTTGGTCAGCATCAACTAAATGAATTATTTTAATCAACTGCCATAGAGTGGAAGAAAACACATTAAAATATTAGGTTTTACAGCAATTCTCAAGTTTGGAGGCTACATTTCATAGAAACAGGAGGAGCTTCTTTAAATATCTTCAGGTACGGAGTTTCTTAAGTAATAAGAAAGGTAGGGCCATAGGGTTTGCTAAAAATAACATCTTGGAAGCCATAGAAAAGGGGGGAGTGGTGGGGGGGGTTGCAATTTGCAGTTTTTATGCAGCCCTGGCAGTATTTAAATCAGATGATCTGGAAAAGCATGGAGCTAAGTGGGCAAATAAATTGGATATCGATGCGGGTTATTTTCTAGACTCTTTAGAGTTAGGGCGCTCAGTACTGTTCTGCTTCTTTCCAAGCTCAACATTACAAAACATTACTCTTGCTCTATTTTACCCCGGCACGAATAGCACAGTGGGGAAGAACCTACAGGACAACCTGCCCACGATGTAATGTACTAGAGGCAGATAGTATACATATATTCGCCACATGCCCTCAGCTCCACACACTTATTAAGGACATCTAAGGTTTTTTGACCCGCTCGCTTGGGATTAACACTACCCTTACACCACCTCTGATATTACTTGGCGTTAGTATAGAGCCGGATAGTTTGCATGGGGAATTTTTGTTTGTGGCCATGGCGGTTCTTAGACTTGCGATAGCTAGTGCGTGGTTGGATAAAACGACTCCGGCAATGCAACAGTGGCTGGCTACTCTCCTGGCTGTCTACAACCTAGAAAAAGGCATATATGCTAGAAGGGGTAGAAGGGCAAGGGGGTTCGGGAAGAAACTCTGGGAGCCAATACTGACCTGGAAGGAGGGATTGTCTGGAAGCTGATTTATCAGACTAGCAGTTTGGTTTCCGTTAGTTGTCTTTCCTCGCTGGGTGTGTAATCATAAGATCCCGCAATATGTAGTTCGATGTGTAAGATGTGTTTTGGTTATTTTGTGTTCATTGATACATATTGGTGTCTAATGTAATATTGTGCTGTGAATGTTCGTTTTCCTTTATGTTTCTTCTGTATTGTGCTGTGCGTACGTGTACTAGTGTGTTAAGATGTTCTAACTCCCTGGGGCCTCAGAGTCAAACTCCCAGAAACTGCAGCAGGTTATCAAAAACAACTTGAAGGAGAACCACAATCATCAGGCTTTCCGCAGGAAATCAGTCATCTTTTAAATGGACTCCGCAACCAAATGACATTCATATGACTACAACTCAGTGCACATGCGTGCACACATGCTAACACACAAAGTAATGACTTCAGTTAAGCAGGAGGGAGCATATTTTACCAGGGAATCACTGTCGGTCATCTCTTGACCAACCAAGGGTACAGGTAAAGAGAGGTCGTGTTCCTGAACTCTAGAATCAGCAACTACGGACAGCGATATTGTAGACGGACAATGAATTGGAGACATCCTTGACCGAGGTGCCTTTCCTGCTTTGACCTTAGACAGCCTTGCCCATATTCAGGACAAAATGAAATCTGGCTCACCTAGTATTATTTTCAGAGCTTCAGAGGTGATTCTTCCCACCATTGCTTGAACTACTGCATCCCTCGTTCAGCACAAGAATTGTTCTAGTGGTATAAAAACATGCCGTGGACAAAGCCATCTTGAAAAAGCACACCACTGACCCTAGCGATCTCTGACATTTTCGCCCAATTTCCCTTCTGCCTGGAATTAGTAAAATACTCAAAAGGCACATCAACCCCAGGCTCTCATAATTTTTAGAGAAAATGATCTGTTGCATCCCACGTAGACTGGGTTCCGTCCTGGTAATGGTACTGCTCTTCAGGCAGGTGAAGAAGAAACTAAACAACTCCTAGACCTGGGTGGTTCTATAATCCTTCTAGATCTTAGCTCAGCTTTCAATACTGTCGTTCACAATATTTTGGTGGTTAGACTGTAGAAATCTAGTATTGGAACCACCCTTGCTTGGCTTAGGTCCATCCTGGAAGATAGGACTTTCTAGACCTTCCTGGGTGAATGCACTTCGACCAATTCCTTTCTCATACGTGGAGTACCTCAGGGCTCATCCTTGACATGAGACCTCTGGCTGATATCGTCCTCCCTTTTGGGCTCTCGAAAATATCTTACGTGGACGATAATACACAATTGATCTTTTATCTTTCTCAAAGCAATGGTTCCGCCACCCAGTCCCCTGGCCCTTGTTTAGAGTTGGTGGCTAATTGGATAAAGAGCTCCTGTCTTTAAAATTAATGGAGACAAAATGGAGCTGATAGTTCTGGGCAATAACTAATGAACATAGAAGTAAACTATTCTAATGCAGGTTTAGAGGAGGTCTGTAAAGCTAGTATAAGAGTCCAGGGCTTCCCTTATGAGTGGACTGGAATTGCATAGGGAAAGGGCTTGCTATGCAATCTCAACGTGCTCTATTAGGAAGTAGTGTGGTCGAGCAGCCTTAGGCTTAACACAGAGGACTGCAAGACACACAATGATCAATAAATCACACAACTCAAGAAGGATTTCCACACCAATTTAGAAAAATAGCAAGCATCTTTATATATGTTTAGGCATCAGAGAAAAATTGTTCAAATAAGTACGTATTTAAATATAGATTATTTTCACTTTAGAAAGTGGGCACAGTGCAACTTTTCAGTTCTGCAAGGAAGGAAGAACAAGTTCTGCAAACAGGTATAGTAAAGCGACTTGCAAAACCAATCTCCAGGAGTTAAGGTGAGTGGTAGGCAAGGTCCAAGGTAGAATCAACAGTACACCACCAGCTGCACTAGGGCGGCCGTGTGCAGGGTGCAAAAACAGCGCCCTATGGAGATCAGTCACTCCAGAAAGAGGTTGCAAGCTCTGGCTAGAAAGGCAGTTGGGGAGAACAACAGACCGGGAGTCGGAGGGGGGGGGGTCTAGGCTTGCGATGATAGGGGACATAGGGACACCTGGGTCCTTTTCTCTACTGCCCGAGGGTGACAGATGCAGTGGTGTCTTTAGGCGTCTGGTTTTCTTATCGGAGCAGTCGAGAGGCCTGCTTCCAGAGGCTGCAGGTGACATCAGGGAGTCCACGAGGGTTGAAACCATGATGGACTCTAGCTCTGGAGGACCTTGTTGACACCAGTGGCCCACTTAAACTCGAGCCAGAGGCGAGGGGCAGTGCGGACTTCCAGTGTCGGATTTTGGTGTTTTCGGAGGTCTCAGAGTCTTTTCTTTTGGAGTTTCTGCAGGATGCAGGGACCTGTTCGGCTGTTCTTCTGGAGGTCTTGGTCTTTTTGAAGGCAGGCAGTCCTCCCAGGTTTTGGAGGCACAACAGCTGCAGGACGAGACATCTTTGGCGAGGTACAGCAGACAGGCCAGAAGGGCTAGGCCCAAGTCGGTTGATGGCCACAGAGTTCTGCTTTTACAGCTCTTCAGTGTCCTTCTTCGTAGGTCGTCAGGATCTGCTTCTCTGGTGCCAGGGGCTTTCCTACATACTGAATTTAGAGGTGTTAGGGGAGTGTAGGGTGGTAGCCAATGGGCTACTGAACCTTAGGGTCACTGCACCCCCTATATGACCACTTCCTGGGGGAAGTAGGCATAACCTTGCACCAGAAGTCCGAAGTATGCCATCACAAAGATGGCTAATTCTGAAAAATCGTGTCCACCTCACAGTAGCCCACCTTAGGGGTGGTACTAGCTTGGGGGTGGCACGCCTACCTGACTAATTAAAGTTTCTGCCTGTCCAGGTGTCAAGGGGGCCCTGGACAAGGGGGTCCGCATCCTCTCCTGAGAGGGGGAACCAGACTTCGCATTTCAGGTAGCAGCCCTTTGAGGCTTGCCATCCAAGGAAAGCTAATCAGCATGTCATCCTGTGGGAGGGGGTGTTACACCCTTTTCCCCAAACAGGCTTTTGTTCTGGGTCTCCTGAGAGCAGAGGCTCTCACCCTAGGAGATCAGAACAGTGTCTAGGGTGGCAGGCTGGCGGAAACCAGTCAGCAAGGACACCAGAGGCGGGTAGGTTTTCAGATGGCACCTCTAAGGTGCTCTCTGGGTGCATGTATTGGTAAATCCAACACTGGCATCAGTGTGGGATTACCAATTCAAGATGTTTGATACCAAACATCCCTATTTTTACTAAAGCCATAATGCACCTGGGGAACTCGTTTCCCTCAGTGTCCATTACATATTTTATAATGGCTTTCCTAGTCACTTGTACTGGGAATAATAGGACTGACCAGCACAGGGACATATCTGCTTATGCAGGTATGTCCTCACATGTAATATTTAGCACCCTGCCTTAGGTCAGTTAGGCCTGATGTAGGAATGACTTACAAATATTACATGCCGGGATCGGGGAAATGGGATACTGGGACGTGTGACATGTCGTGTTTTCATTTTTGTCTGCACCAAGACACAATCTGCAATGGCACATATAATATTCAGCAGACTGACTTAGAGCTTTCAGGCCTGCTGGAGAGGAGACTTACAAATATTACATGCAGTGTTAGGGGATGTGTGGCATGTTGTGTTTTCACTTTTGTCTGCACAAGACATGTAGCCTGTGATAGCAGCCCTGCATGTGCTTGGTGAGCGGTGGCACAATTCGTTCTGCTGCCCTTATGGACACTCCTTAGTACCTCAGGCCCTAGGTACCAGGGGCAGCCTTTTCTAGAAACTGACAGAGGGTGCTAAAATGTATTGCCAATTGAGGGAAACAAGTAAACATTTCTAGGGAAAGAATACTGGTAATGGGGGCCTGCTTAGCGGGAACCCAGCACACTTTAGTCAAAGTTGCAACAGATACCAGGCAAAAGGTGGGGGGGAAGGGAGGGGGGGGGGGCGGTGTTAGTGCAACAAAAATCCCAGTTTCCTACAAGGTCACTCGCATATCTGTTTCACCAGGATGCCATTTACTTGTTTTTAAGATGATCAATGCTTCTTTTTATCTCAGTCGTACAGTTCCTCCACAAAATACTCCTCACTCTCTCCGCTTTCATGATTGCTAAATAAAGAACTGTGAGATCTGCCTTTTCCGTAAGACAGTGCTTCCCAAACTGTGGGTAGGCGTGAGCCAATAATTGGTGGGATGTGAAAGTCCGAACAATAAAAGAAGCTTGGTAATCAGTAAAACTGTATGTCTGTGCATATTTAGTGACCATTTCAATAGAACATGTGCTGTCTGTATATGGCAGTGTGCTACAACTGAATGCTTTAGTTACACCCCAAAAATGTTTTTTTTAATTACCTGCCTCATGTCCATTAAAGCTAGGTGGGTTGCACAAGTTTGTTGTTCTAAAAATTGGGCTGTGGACCTAAAGAATTTGGGAATATCTGCTGTAAGACATTTGAATAAATCTTTGGAAATATTAGAACATTTGGAACACTATTAAACACTCGTTTTATACTACAATCTCATATGACTCACCTGCGTTTCCTTGTTCATCCTCCGTCTCTTGCTGGAAAAGTGTTTTGTTGTCAGTTGTAAATCTCTGTGAAATCACAGTCGTAGCAACTATATCACCTGCAAGAAGCACAGGATAATAGGAACAATCTTATGGAACAATAAATTGGTGATCGTTCTGCAATGCCTTTTTTAAGAAAACTATGCACAATTTAATAGGAGTGGATGGTATCCATGTTGTTTTTCATGTGTCACTTTATCATTTACTTTACATAATAGTGTGCATGGGACATCAAACAACACACCCGATTCATATGGGAACTGGAAGACTCTCTAATAGCAAAGAGTATCAGTAGATCACTGCTTTATTTAGTCTTTATGCTTATGTTGGCACAAGTAATCCAGATAAGGCAACAACAATTAGAGTCTTGTTTAGAATAACTGCCTCATTCTATTACACCAATGTGCCCAAGTCACTAAATCTACAATCTCCAACTGAGACCTGTCACCAGACAGTGCTTGTCGGCCCGCCATTAAGCTACACGAAAATTGCAGCATAACTGGACTTCTCCAGTTGTCTAACACATTAGGATAAAGGCCTAAATATGAAGGGTATGAGAAGCCCTGGACTATTAAAAGTCTGTGATGTCTAGAATGTATAGCCAACCAACCAGTAATCAGTAGAGAGAGCTAATACATGGCAACTGCCCCTCCCCTCTCTAACCCCCCAACCATTGACAACCTTGCTTTGTAAACACAAACAAATTACTGTCCACGAGTCTTCTTTGGGGCTCTTCTGAGATCAGTGGGTGTAAGTGGGTATAGGACAATATTCATTATGGTAAAACAGACTAACAGTAGTTTGAAAGGGACAAAGATACTGCTGCACTCTACGTTGATAACCAAGATACTTCCTTTGACCTTTGCAATGAGCAAATGTGGTGCAATTAAGCAGTCAAAGTTTAGTGTAGAAGGTCCTCGAGTGTTGGCAGCAACAGTGTTCATACACTAGGAAACCATTAACAAGTCAGAGTGCCCACCACAGATACTGACCAGTAACCACCGACTCTGCCAGAAACCACAAAAAATGACAGAAGCAGCACTGACTTTAAAACTTCATTAGGTTGTCTGCCTCACAGCTATAAATACCTCAGGTATAAAGAAGTTCTCTGTGGAACAGGTGTCACAAAAAATGCAGGGGTTGGGGTTATACTCACTGATGCCTACCTCTTTAAAACCAAAGCAATCTGAATTTTAACAGAGGCAACTGTGAAGCACCCATCTCAATACTAATCATCAAATCATCCTGAACTGATAAAAAAACATCGCTTTTTGCAATTCCAGCACGCAAGTACTCTGAACCTTTGGGGCGTTGACATACGTCTGTTATACTCCAAGAGTGACTGAGAGGGCCATCTTCAGTAGATGGATTGATTATTGCCACAATAACAGAAAATGTCAGGACAATTGCCCAAGATGGATCTCAAGAGATTGGTTCCTGCTCAAATAAAAATTACTTTGGTGGCTCGATCACACCAGAGGTGGACTCAATAACAGAAGGCTGTCTAATGTCAGTAAAATGGCAAAGATGACCTCAATGATTAATTCCTGCTCAAATAAAAAAGACTTTAGAGACGCAATAACATCTAAAGTGGCTACAAAGGAACTGTTTCAAGCCAGGCATTGCTCTTTTCTCTTGCTCGACAATGTAGGAAGCTGGCTCTTTAGGGGATGTATCAATAAGTTGATATACCGTGTAAGGAGTCCAGGGGTTCCCTTATGAGTGGACAGGGGCTTGCTATACAATCCCAAAGTGCTCTACTAGGGGTAGTGTGGTTGAGCAGCCTTAGGCTTAACACAGGAGGAGAGCAAGACATTTATAAGTACACACAATGATTAATAAATGACAACACAACTGAAGAAGAAGATCCACACTCATTTATAACAAAGCAAGCATCTTTATATATGTTTAGGCATTGGAGAAAAATCATTCAGGTAAGTACGTTCATAAATATAATTTTTTCTCACTTTAAAAAAAGTTCTGCAATGTCACCCTGTGAAAGGAGTGTGGCTCAATGGTTAGAGCGGCAGACCCTGATGCAGAGTTCTGGCCCGGGACCAGGGTTCAATTCCCGCCTCGGCGGGTCTTGGGCTCAATTTCCTCGGACCTGATAATTCTCTCCTCGGTGCCTATTCTAATCATGGGTCCCACGCTGCAACTCTGGGTAATAGCTTGCTTAACCTCCACTCCGGCCCCACCAGCGCTAGGATGCCTGGCTTCACCCTGGGGGTGCCCAGGAGTGGACTCTTCACAGGGAAAGCCAGAAGGGTTCCACAGCGGTATGAGTAATAGCGCCAGGAAACCGCTTGGTGACAGTGCGCTCTACAAATACCTTGACATTTACATTTACATTTACATTTGTGAGAAGTTGGCCTGATATGCAGTGCTCACTATTCTAGTGAACACTATGTATCAGTCCAGACAACCCTTATTGATGATTGGTTGTAAGTCAACCTTATAGACCAGCTATCCTAGTAGCGTGGATACTAGCAGTCTAAGGCTAAAGACTCAAGAGGGCGTGTTAAGCCAGCTGTTATACCATCACATACACCCCTTGAACACCAAGTGAAAGGACACCACACAAGTGTTATGAAAATAAACAGTGTATTTATTAGAATCACAACAACCCTGTACTCTTTGTGAGGACAGGGTACTAAGCACAAAACAAAACTCTTACGAAAATACTTTAGCGCCAAGACGCCTACGGGTAAACGATGCGCTTTACAAATATCAAAAATAAATAAATAAGTTAGCACAGTATATACAAATGCCCGAGGGGCACGGAAAACCATATACTCTGAAAGTTGAATGCGAAATTACTAGCAGGTAAGTACAGTACTAATAGGCTTTGGAATCGCTAGGACTTGACTATAGAATCTTTAGATTACTTCTAGGAGGCCCAGGGGACTTGGGTGCAGAGTGTGCACTCTCACGCGGGATGCGGGACAAAGTCTATGGTAGCTAGATTTCACAAAGTTAGTGTTCTCGGGCGAACCCGACCTGGTAGGAGGAAAACAAAAGTGGATTCTGACCCTTGGATAGTGAGGATATGCTGGGGCACCGAAATGCCGAAGTTACCTAGCCCAGGGGCTGCAGCTGCATAGGTCTCAAAAGACGTCGGGAATCCTCGTAGACGGACCAGGAGCCTGGAAGAAAGATGCTGGCAGGCGACCAGTGAAGAGAGTTCGAAGTGATCCAAGCCTGGATCTTGAAGATGGACGATACCTGAAAGCAGAGGGGACCGAGTTCGTGACTACTAGCCAGTAGTCAGGTGGCACCAGGAGGGCACCGGATGGTAGTCACCTCGACTAGGTGAGTGGGCGACGCTGGGCTCTGCAGATCTCACGGACCAGGAGGCGTTGTCGGCGACCAGGATGGAGGAGTGAGCTGTCCCACGATGGATGAAGCTGTCGGCGTCGCTGGACCCAGGATTGGGCAACAAAGCCTTGGCTAATTCAAGCCCACGCGGTGGACCTAAAATGGCGTCTTGAGTGGACCAGGAGGGTCCGGGGTGCTCCTCTTTTGGAAGGGAGCAAGGGCCAGTCTGGAGCAACCAGACCAGCAGCAGTGATGTCGTCGGGCGTCGTGAAGAAGGCCACAAGCCAGCGGGCTAGTAGCCAAACAACGCGGTGAGCAGCAAAAAGCAGAAGGGCCCCACGCAGATCGTGGAGATGCTGGGAGGCTGAACTTCGGTGCTGGAGCTGCTCAGGGTCGGGGCTTCTCGGACCCCAAAGCACTCACCAGAGGATCCCTCGGCGGTCGTGCTGGAAAGAAGTCGTGCAGTCTTGAAGATAGCCGGTCCCTCGAGGTCTCGTCGCACTCACGGTTCTCAGCTTTGCTGTAGAGGTGAGTAGAGGTCAGAGGTGCCAGGGAAGCCGGTTCTCGTCGAGCTGGGCAGTCGGATTCCGGAGGAAGGACTTGCAGCAGACCGCAGTGTTCTTAAGATGGTGCCTGCGGATGCAGGGTGACTACTCCTTAGTCACAAGGGAGAATCTTGAAGAAGAAATCTTGAAGTCCTTTCGCAGAAAGTCGTGTCTTGATTCCAAAGATGATCTAATTTGGAAGGGGGCCCGCTCCTAACTTTATACTAGGAAAAGGGGCTGACCCGGTGACTAGGTCCTGCCTATGGGTGGGACTAGGAGGGGGGTGGTTACACCCCTCTCCCATGCCGGACTTTCCCCAGGCCAGGGGCTGGTGTGCCCCTGGAACTGGTTCTAGCCGGCAGATGCGTAGTGAGCACCGGGGTGCCACTCAGCAGTCACCTTCCTGTAAAGCCCTGCCTACCCAGGATTGCAAATGCTACTTACCAGTATGCATCTGTTCTTGGCATGTAGGGCTGCTGACATTCATATCTGTGCATAGATCGCCGCCTAGTGTTGGGTCCGGATGATTGCACATTGTTGTCCTGGAAGAGTCTTCGAAGTATCACGAGATAGGTGGCTCCTCCCCTGGACTACAATGCGCATGGGCATCGCCTCCATCCCCAGATTGTTTTTAGCCATTGGCAGAGATGGAGTGAAGTATGTGAGTGATGACCATGCTATGAGCATAAATATGAATACTGCAGCTGCTACAGGCGCCGGGGAGGAGGGTGGGCGATATGAATGTCAGCAGCCCTACATGCCAAGAACAGATGCATACTGGTAAGTAGCATTTGCAGTTCGAGGCATGTGGGCTGCTGAATTCATATCTGTGCATAGAATACACAGCAGTCCTCCTATTATTTGCGGCCGCCCGTGCCAGCTGCAGCAGTTTGAAAAAGTGTTTTGAGAACAGCCTGACCAACAGCTGCCTGCTGTTTAGAGTGCATGTCTACACAGTAATGTTTAGTAAAAGTATGTGTGGTAGACCATGTGGCTGCTCTACAAATATCCTCTAAGGGGATGTTACCCAGGAAAGCCATAGAGGCCCCCAACTTTCTGGTGGAGTGGGCTCTTGGTGGGATTGTGAGAGTGCGTTTAGCCTTTTCGTAACAGATCTGAATGCATTTCACGATCCACCTAGCGATACCAGCTTTGGAGATAGCGTTTCCTTTGTGGTGTGTGGCAAATGCAACGAAAAGTTGCTTGGTCTTTCGAAAATCCTTTGTCCTGTCAATGTAGTACATTAAGGCTCTTTTAACATCAAGGGTGTGGAGCATCCACTCCGCCAGCGACTCTGGGTTTTGAAAAAACACTGGCAACTCAATTGTCTGGTTCATGTGGAATTGAGATACAACCTTGGGTAAAAATTTAGGGTTAGTGCGGAGCACCACCCTGTTAGCGTGTACTTGGAAGAAAGGTTCTTGGATGGTGAGCGCCTGCAACTCACTAACCCTCCGTAGCGATGTAATTGCTACTAAGAAAGCCACCTTCCAAGTCAGAAACTGAAGCTCACAAGAGTGCAGTGGCTCAAAGGGAGGACCCATCAGCCTTGTAAGAACCACATTGAGGTTCCATTCCGGAGCTGGTGGTGTCCGTGGTGGAATGACCCTTTTGAGTCCTTCCAGAAATGCCTTGATAGCAGGAACTTTGAAAAGTGATAGGTGCTGCCTATTCTGGAGGTATGCAGCCATTGCAGACAGGTGAATGCGGATGGAAGAATACGCCAAATTGCATTGGTACAGATGGAACAGGTAACAAATGATGTTCTGAATGGAAGCATCCAGCGGGTCAATATCGTGGTTGACACAGTAAATGACAAACCGCTTCCATTTAGCCGCATAACATGCTCTAGTAGTGGGCTTCCTTGCCTCCCAAATGATATCCATGCAATCGGGGGGAAGATTGAGGTAGCCAAACTCTAGGACTTCAGGAGCCAGATCGCCAGGTTGAGCTGTTGCGGATCTGGGTGCTGAATGTCGCCATGGCTCTGCGTCAGAAGGCTGGGTGTGAGATGAAGCCTTTGATGCGGTACCACGGACAGTTCCAGAAACGTGGTGTACCATGGTTGGCGAGCCCACGTTGGAGCAACCAGGATGAGAGTCATCGAGTGCTGCCTGAGTTTGCGTGCCACCAGCGGTATCAGAGGTGCTGGGGGAAAAGCGTACGCAAATCTGCCTGACCAGTTCATCCACATCGCATTGCCCTGCGATTGCGGGTGTGGGAACCTGGCGGCGAAGCTTTGGCATTTTGCGTTCTCCTTTGTGGCGAACAGGTCTATCTCTGGATGACCCCACCTTTGGAAGTACGGTTGGAGTACTGATGGATGTATCTCCCACTCGTGCATTTGGTGGCTGTGCCTGCTGAGCAGGTCCGCCATCTGGTTGTCTTTGCCCGGGAGATGCTCTGCCATGAGGAAGATGTTCCTCTGAATGGCCCACTTCCACATGCTCTGAGCCAGATGAGACAGCTGCGGAGAGTGTGTGCCCCCCTGCTTCTGAATGTAGTACATGGCCGTCATGTTGTCCGTCCGGATCAACACGACCTTGTTGCACAGATGTACTTTGAATGCCTTCAAGGCCATGAAGATTGCCATCAGTTCCAATACATTGATATGCATCTTCCTCTGCTGTAGTGTCCATAGTCCCTAAACTGTGTAGTGGAGTACATGCGCTCCCCATCCTTGGAGAGAAGCGTCCGTTGTCAGGATAATCTGTGGCACAGGCTCCTGGAACGGTCGGCCCTTGCAAAGGTTTTGTGGATTCCACCAATGCAGAGAGTTGTATGCCCGACCGCTCACCAACACTAGGTCTGTCAGTTGTCCATGAGCCTGAGTCCACTGATGTGCTAAGCACTCCTGAAGCGGACGCATATGTAGTCTCGCGTGCGGGACGATGGAGATGCAGGAGGCCATCATGCCTATCAACTGCATGAACACCTTCGCTGGAAGCGAGTGCTGAGGTCTGAATCGTTGGATCAGCGTTTGGATACTGGCGATTCTCACTGAATTTGGCTGCGCAGTGGCTGCCAGAGTATCTATTGTCGCGACCAGATACTGCCGTATATGGGCGGGTTGGAGATGGGATTTTGGATAGTTCAGCGAGAATCCCAGATCGTGCAGGAGATGAATGGTGCGGGACACGTGGTCGGCGCACTGCTGTTCTGACTTTGCCTGAATGAGCCAGTCGTCCAGATAGGGATAGACGTGGATGTTCTGGCGTCGTAGATGCGCCGCCACAGTCGCCAGGCACTTTGTAAAGACTCTTGGCGCTGTGGTGACCCCGAAAGGTAGAACCCTGAACTGGTAGTGCTGGTTTTGGATCGTGAACCTGAGGTACTTCCTGTGTGAAGGGTGCAGGGGAATATGAAAGTATGCATCCTTGAGATCCAGCGTAGCCAGGAAGTCCCCCTGCCGAAGCAGAGGGAGGACCTGCTGCAACGTGAGCATATGGAAGTGCTCCGACAGAATGTACCAGTTGAGGGGCCTGAGGTCCAGGATGGGCCTGAGGGATCCGTCCTTTTTGGGGATTAGAAAGTACAGAGAGTAAACTCCTGTTCCCCTTTCTTGCAGTGGAACGAGCTCTATTGCCCCTTTTTGCAGCATGACTTGAACTTCCTGCTGCAACAAGTGCAAGTGCTCGCCGGACATAGGACGGTTTCTTGGAGGTATGTTCGGTGGAGTGGAAGTGAGTTCCAGACAGTAACCGTACTGGATAAGAGATTTGACCCACCTGTCCGTGGTGATGGATTTCCACGCGGGCAGGAACTGCTGGAGTCTCCCCCCGACCGGTGTTGTGTGGTCGGGGGGCAGTGACAAGGCGTCACTGTTTGTTGGTGGAGGAGGACCTGGAGCTGTTGTTTACACGTCCCCTGCCTTTGACGTTGTTGCCCCTGTAACCACCTCTACCCTTGTTGGTGTATGAGGTTTGGGTGTTGCTTTTATAGTACTGGGTGGATTGTGATGCCTGACCCCTTGAGGTGCCTCTGTTATTGGAGCGGCGAAAGGAACCACCCCGAAACTGCTGGGACTGGAGGGCCCCCATGGACTTAGCAGTGTCCGTGTCCTTTTTCATTTTTTCAAGGGTCGCATCCACCTCAGGGCCAAACAGGTGGTCTGGATTAACTGTTTGGTTCAAGATTGTTGTCTGTATATCTGGTTTGAAGCCTGATATCCTAAGCCATGCATGCCTCCGCAGCAACACACTAGTGTTTATCGCCCTGGAAGCGGTATCAGCCACGTCCAGTGCACATTTGATGGAAGCGTTGGTGATCAGCTTCCCCTCCTGAATTAACATTTCAGCTGCCTCTTTGTACTGATCAGGTAAGTGCTGCAGAAGTGTCTCTAGGGTGTCGTAATGCGCCCTATCGTAGCGTGCAAGTAGGGCCTGCGTGTTTGAAATGCGCCAAATATTAGCTGCCTGCGCAGCAATTCGTTTCCCTGAGGCTTCAAATATTTTTGACTCCTTGTCTGGGGGAGGAGAGTCACCCGTGGTCTGCGAATTCGCCCGCTTACGAGCGTTCGATACAACCAAAGAATCCAGTGGCAAGTGTCCCTTGATGTAGGTTGGATCCGAGGGCGCTGCCTTGTATTTTTTGTCAATACGAGGATTGATGACTCGCGCCCGAGTGGGCTCCTTGAAAACCTCTGGCGCGTGCTTTAGCACTCCCTTGAGCATAGGCAATGTCTTGACCGACTTTTCAGCCACTGAGAAAGTGTCAAACAGAAAATCGACATCCACAGGATCTGTATGTAGGTCGACATCATGATTAGCTGCAGCTCTCTCAATCAGAGCGTTGAAGGCTGCAGAGTCCTCTGTTGGAGAAGTTTTTGCGGCAAAAAGCTGCGGTTCCTGACCCGACTGAGGGTCCTCAGGGTCGCCTCCGGCAGACCAAGGTTCATGTTCCTCCTCTGGATCCGAGTATGCTGGATAATTGTACTTGTCCTCCTCATCTCCATCACCTTCCCCAGCGTTGGAATGCGTCGGTGAAAGTTCTAAATTTTTTGGAGATGCAGGCTCTATAGGGGCAGAAGTACCCGCAGAGTCCTTCTTGTTCTTGAGTGGAATACGAAAGGGTTCCAACACCGGCTGTGTGGTGATCTTCCTTTTAAGGAGAGAGAGCTTCCCGGTATTGGCGTCGATGATAACCTCTCGACGCTCCTCGTCCGCGAGTGGCTGGAGCCGAGGCTTCGGCACCACCAATGATGCCTTGGGCGCGGACACCACCTTCAAGGGCACCCCGGCCCCATGCCTCGGAGCGAAAGCCTTCGGCGTTGCCTTCGGCAGCAGCGTGAAGCGGATAGGCGTCTGCTCCTTTGCCGGCTTTGGTGTAGGCTTCGGCCCCACATCCTTCGGTTCGGGAGCCACAGCGTCCTTTCGAATCCGTTGCAGGGACTCCGCGACCTTTTTTGTTAAGGCCGGGGAGGGCGGGACCGGCTCGAGCGATTTCCCCGAGTCCGGAGTCGGGTCGGCGAAAGGCACGGTCTTCGGAGCCGACACATCACCGTCCTTGGCCTTGACGGCCGGAGTCGGCGAAGCCAGAGCTTTGGAGTCGTCTTGACGCTTCTTCGAAGCCCTCTTCGGTTCATCGACCTCGACCATCTTCGGCGCCGACGCGGCCGCGTCGGTCGCCTTCGCCTTCGACACCGGGGTCTTCGGGTCGGCCATCTTGGCGTGGCTCTTGATGTCGGCCATTTTGAATTTTTTAGCACTTGAGGCCTCTGTAGCCTTCTGTCCCACCAGTGCGACTTTCACTTTCGGTTTCGAAACCGTTGGTGTGGACCCCGATGGCTTCACTTTCGTTTTCTTCAACGGGAGTGGCGCATCAGAAATGTCCGTGGCCGGGCCCGGAGGCGGGGCCGTGGGACGATCAATGAGGTCTTGGGTAAGGCCCGAAGGCGATCCCTCGACCTGGGCCGTATAGTGGGGGTTGACCCCTGAGTCAGTCTGAGGATGCTCTTCCTCTGAGCTATCCTCCACGGTGGCAATGGCCCCATCGTCGTCCCCTACCTCGTCGACGACTTCATCAAACTCCTCGTCTCCCGCGTCGTAGTTTTCCCCCTCCGACGCAGGGCTAGAGTCCGAAACTTGAAAGACATTGTCGTCTCCAACGTCTTCCTCGAAGATGTTGTCTGGCGGGGGCGCTGATAACTGGGCCTGGAGTCTTGCGGCCTGACGAAGCTTGAGCGTCTTCTTACACCGGAACTTTGAGCAGGCCATACACCTGGCCTCATCATGGTCCGGCGACAAACATTTGTTGCACACTGGGTGCACGTCGAGGTGTGAATACTTTGAGGTGCACACCGGGCACCTCTTAAACGGAGTTCGTTCCATTGCGAAGTAGTCTGGAGCGTCGTGTAGGCCCGTCCGCGCCGACAGCACGCGGAAGGGCAGCAAGAGTTCGGAGCCGAGGAACAGACAAACCCGAACGAAAACAATACCGACGCTATAGCCTAAAGACCTTTTGGTCTCAAGTTAGGAAAGTTAAACAACTATCGATTCCGACAGAGGGAACCGAAACACATCCGAACCCAATGGCGGAAAAAAACAATCTGGGGATGGAGGCGATGCCCATGCGCACTGTAGTCCAGGCGAGGAGCCACCTATCTCGTGATACTTCGAAGACTCTTCCAGGACAACAATGTGCAATCATCCGGACCCAACACTAGGCGGCGATCTATGCACAGATATGAATTCAGCAGCCCACATGCCTCGAACACACAAAACCCTGTCTGGGATGGTGCTAGCACCGCCCCTGACAGGAAACCCTTTGTCCAAGCTCTCCTCGCTGGAAGGACTCCCAGCAGCAGGAGGTCAGACTCGTGTCTGTGGTGGCAGCATCCATTTTGTGGAGCTGAGGCTTCGTTTAACTTTAACCGGGGTTCACAGTTACATACATGTCGTGTCCCTCTAGAAGGGTGGAATGCTAACCCCGTCGCCAGAATTGGCGAGGGGTTAGTATTCCAATTCGTATGACACCTTACTCGACATGTTTTGATAAAGCAATACCAAAGATAGCATTTAACCGCGAGGATTATAATGCACTTAAGAGTATATGGTATGCGTTATCATGGAACAGCTATTAGGACTTGGTTCCGCAAGCTGCAAACGGGCTCAGCTCATGCCAGAGCACCATCTCACACGATTCCAAGCACTCTGCCTTCAGGATTGTCAAGGCCTGCCATAGGAGTGACTGATAGGAATCTGTGTGTCCATTTTTAGGGTTAGATATAGGTATACTATATCTACAGCAAAGGGTGATTACACGACTTTGCCCCAGCTGTCATGCAGCCAGTTGTGTCAGATTTAGGAGGCCAGCCAGGGGTGGCATAATACATGCTTCAGCCCCTGGTAGGCCCTGGGTACACCTATGCCCTGAGTTACAGGGTCTGATAAGGTGGCCCAGTACCAATTGGTAAATGCACCTAGGGTACATGTTGTAATTTAGAGAGAGAACAGCCAGGCTGTGGGTCTGATTGGCAGGCCCACAGCCAGAGAAAGTCGTAAACCAGTGAGACAAAAGCAAAAAATCTGGGTGATTATAGGATTGCAGACCCTACTCTCCTACATGACCCCCACCCCCCCCAAACTTTGGGACAATAAGCTAACCTTGACCAGGTGAGTCTTTTTGTTCTAAGTGGAAATATCTGGAGAGCCCATCGGCATTGCCATGATCAGTACCAGGTCTATGTTCCACTGTAAAGTCCATCCCCTGTAGGGAAATGGACCACCTAAGCAGTTTGGGGTTTTCACCCTTCATCTGATTTAGCCACAAGAGGGGCTTATGGTCGGTCTGAATCTTGAAGTGAGTGCCAAACAAGTATGGCCTCAGCTTCTTCAGGGCCCAAACCATAGCAAAGGCCTCCCTCTCAATAGCTGACCAATTCTTCTCTCTGGGGGTCAGCCTTCTGCTTATAAAAGCAATGGGCTAGTCTTGACCATCAAAATTCAGTTGAGATAGAACAGCTCCCACACCCAACTCAGAAGCATCTGTTTGGACAATGAATGGTTTGGAGTAGTCTGGACTCTTGAGGATAGGTGCTGTGCACATGGCCTGCTTTAGGTGATCGAATGCTTTTTGACAGCCTGCTGTCCACTGAACCTTTTTTGGCATTTTCTTACTTGTCAGTTCATTTAATGGAGTCACAATTGATCCATAGTTCCTGACAAACTTTCTGCAGTAACCAGTCAGGCCCAAGAAAGCTCGAACCTGAGTCTGGGTGGTTGGAGGAGCCCAGTCCCTGATTGACTGTATTTTGCTCTCCAGTGGTTGAACTTGGCCTCCACCTACAAGGTGGCCCAAGTACACAACCTGTGTCTGCCCTATCTGGCACTTGGTGGCCTTGATAGTGAGACCTGCTGCTTGCAGAGCCTCTAACACTTTCCTCAGGTGGACCAGGTGATCCTCCCAGGTGGAGCTAAAGACAGCAATATCATCAAGATATGCTGCACAGAAGTCATCCAGCCCAGTGAGAACATGATTCACCAACCTTTGGAAGGTGGCAGGTGCATTTTTCAGACCAAAGGGCATTACCACAAGCTGATAATGCCCACCAGGGGTTGAAAATAGTGTCATGGGCTTGGCATCCTCAGCTAACCTGATTTGCCAATACCCAGCTGTCAGGTCAAATGTACTTCAGTAGTTGGCAGAAGCCAATCTATCTATAAGTTCATCTGCCCTTGGTATTGGGTGGGCATCAGTCTTAGTGACTGCATTGAGACCCCTGTAGTCTACGCAGAACCTCATCTCCTTCTTACCACCCTGGGTGTGAGGTTTTGGCACTAGAACTACTGGACTAGCCCAAGGGCTATCTGAGGGTTCAATGACTCCCAACTCCAACATTTTCTGCACTTCAGTTTTGATGCAGTCTCTAACATGATCAGGCTGCCTGTAGATTTTACTCTAGACTGGCAAGCTGTCACCAGTGTCAACCTCATGGGTACACCAATTGGTCTGACTGGGTGTCAGAGAGAACATATGTCTGAAAGACTGAAGAACCTGTTTACAGTCTTTCTGTTGATGCTCAGAGAGGCTGCCACAAAAGACAACACCATCTACTGACCCATCATCAGGATTCTGAGTGAGCAGGTCTGGGAGAGGGTCACTCTCTTCCTCCTGTCCCTCATCTATGGCCATGAGCAAACTCATGTCCTTCCTGTCGACATATGCTTTGAGCCTGTTGACATGGAGCACCCTGTGGGGGCTCCTGGGAGTTCCTAGGTCCACCAGGTAGGTGATCTCTCCCTTTTGCTCAAGAATTGTGTAGGACCCAGACCATTTGTCTGTGAGTGCTGCTGGGGCCACTGGCTCCAACACCCACACCTTCTGTCCAGGCTGATAAACAGTCAGGACAGCCTTTTGGTCATGCCAAGCTTTTTGAAGTTCTTGACTGGCCTTAAGGTTTTCAGATGCCTTCTCCATATACTCAGCCATCCTGGAGCAGAGACCAAGTACATAGTCCACTATGCTGGTTGCAGGCTTTTTGAGAGGTCTCTCCCATCCTTCCTTCACCAAACACAGGGGGCCTCTCACAGGATGCCCATACAAAAGTTCAAAAGGGCTGTAGCCAACCCCCTTTTGTGGGACCTCTCTGTAAGCAAACAGAAGGCAGGGAATCAGGACATCCCATCTACGCCTGAGCTTTTCAGGTAGTCCATGAATCATCCCTTTTAGGGTCCTGTTGAACCTTTCAACAAGCCCATTGCATTGTGGATGATAGGGTGTAGTGAACTTGTAGTTGACACCACATTCCTTCCACATAGCAGTTAAGTAGCTTGACATGGAGTTTGCACCTCTGTCAGAGACAACCTCCTTAGGGAAGCCCACTCTGGAGAACACTCCAACTAGGGCTCTAGCCACAACAGGTGCTGTAGTGGTCCTAAGGGGAATAGCTTCAGGATACCTGGTGGCATGATCCACTACCACCAGTATAAATTTGTGCCCTGATGCTGTCTGGGGTTCCATTGGACCAACAATGTCAATCTCCACTCTTTCAAAGGGCACCCCCACCACAGGCATTGGTATAAGGGGGGCCTTTGTAGTGCCACCTGACTTACCACTGGCTTGGCAAGTGACACAGGAGCGACAAAACTCCTTGGTATCCTCATTCATGTGAGGCCAGTGAAAGTGTGAGACAAGCCTGTCCCAAGTCTTTGTCTGGCCTAAGTGACCTGCTAAGGGAATCTCATGGGCCAAGGTAAGAAGGAAACCTCTCTGAGTCAAGGGGATAACCAGCCTCCTGGTCATGCCAGGCTTGGGGTCTCTTGCCTCAGTGTACAGGAATCCATCCTCCCAGTATACCTTGTGGGTACCTGTGGCGTTCCCAGCAGCCTCAGCAGCAGCCTGCTGTCTGAGGGGTTCAAGGGAAGGGCAGTCTAACTGTTCCTTCCCCAGGTCTTCTCTTGAGGGTCCCCCTGAGCCCAGAAATTCAACTTGATCAAGTTCAAACTCTTTAGGCTCAGTTTCCCTCAATTCCTGTAGGTCAGCCTCCTCAGAGACTTGATCCTCAACCTGAGGCAAGGGGGAAGGCACAGCCTTAACCCTACTGCTCTTCTTCTTGGAAGGTGTCTGGTCCATTGTTCCAGGATCCAGCACCTGTTCAGTGGGGCATCTTCTGACCTGTGACCTAGTCACAGCAAGCACATGTGCTGGCAAGCCTAACATCTCCATGTGAGTCCTATGCTCCACTTCTGACCATTGTGATGACTCCAAATCATTGCCCAACAAACAATCCACTGGGAGGTCTGAACTAACTACAACCTTCTTTTGGCCAGTTACCCCTCCCCAGGAGAAAGCTACAATTGCCATACTATGACTGGTAGTGACATTGCTTGCATTGGTCACCAGGAAATCTGTACCTGGCATGATCTGTCCAGGGTCCACAAAGTTAGGTGTCACCATGGTGACACTGGCACAAGTGTCCCTATAGGCCTGAGCCATTTTTCCATTAATAAAAGGTGTCTGTCTGTATTTGCCCAAAGTATTGGGACTGACATCAGGGGATATATCCACATCCTCTGTAAAGACAAGGACAGCCTGAGTGAGTGTGCCAACTAAGTTGTCATACCCCTCAGGACCCAAGGTTAACCCAACTAAACCCTCGGGAGGTGCACTACCACTGCTGACTGTACTAGGGGGCACAGGTGCCTTAGGGGCTGCAGTGGCAGGAGTCTGCCCTCCTCCTTTCTTGGTGCACTCACTAAACCAGTGAGTTTTATTTTACAGTATTGGCACCACCTTTTTGATTGGCCTTCTTGATTCTTCTTTTTCTGGGGAGCCTGACCCCCACCCTCTTTGGGTTGTTGGGGACCTGACGAAGACTTCTGGTCATTTTGTTCACCCTTAGAATCTTTACCCTTCTGGTCTGCTTTCTTCTGACCACCCTGGTTCTGGCCCTGGTTCTGCTTAACTCTTGTTCTGACCCATCTGTCTGCCTTCTTTCCCAATTCTTGGGGAGAGGTCAGATCTGAGTCAACAAGATGCTGATGCAACAACTGGTTCTGACAATTGTTTAAAATTTGTTCTCTCATGATCAAATTATACAATCCTGTGTAATCAGTAACCTTACTGCCCAGCAACCAGCCCTCCAAAGCCTTAGAGGCACAATCTACAAAATCAGACCAATCCTGAGACTGAGGTTTCTGGGTATCCCTGAACAGCACCCTGTACTGCTCAGTGGTTAGGCCAAACCCATCAATCAGTGTGTTCTTCAGGACTTGGTAATTGTTCGCATCCTCAGCCCTTGTGGTGAGGAGCTTATCTCTACCTTTACCTTCAAAGGAGAGCCACAAGATAGCTGCCCACTGACTTTGGGGAACACCCTGCACAGTGCAGGCCCTCTCCAAAGCAGTTATCCATTTGTGGATGTCATCCCTTTGCTTAAAGGGGGGAACTATCTTACTCAGGTGTCTTGTATCAAAACTCCTGTCCCTATTGCTAGGTATAATGCTGCCACCAGTGGGTTTTGACCCACTCAACTCTTGCTCTCTAGCAAAGGCAAGTCTTTCTTTGGCCAGGGCAAGTTCTTCCCTTTCAATCCTCAGATTGACTTCCCTTTCCTTGGCTTCATATACTCTTCTCTGAGGGGAGGTCATCCTCCTCAGAGCAGAGGCCTGAGAGCCATTGGTTTGAATGGATCTGTTAGAGCCTCTTGATAGAGATCTAACTCGTCCACTCCCAATGTTAAGCTGGCCTGAGAGGGGTTCCAGGGGTCTCCTAGTACCATTCTCATGCCTGCTTAAGTTGTCCCTAGTTAGCTGACTAACTACTTCTGGACCTTTGTCTGCCTCATCCTCAGATGGCTCTAGATCCTCATCCTCCTCTTCACCTTCTGCAGAGAGATGGATGAGGTCAGGGTCACCTAAGGTTCCCTCTAGGGGAGGCATGTTCCCATCTGGATTAGAAGGGTCTGGGTTACCAGCCCTCCTGGCATCATAAGTCTCTAAGAGACCAATCAGAAATGGGATTGTGGGGTTAGACCCCTGTTTTAACTTCCTGGAGGTACACACTTGTCTCATCTCCTGGAAGCTAAGAGCAGCATATCTGGAAGTGACCTGTGGAAGGTCTACTGACACAAGGGGAGACTCAGTGTTTCCTCCTTTGTCTGACATGCTGATTCTAGTGTGGTGTAAGTGATGCACCTACCTACACTATATGTTTGCCTACTGATCCCTTGCTAAGAGTTGTAGCCAAGGTGTGCTAAGCCTTGAGGAGCTACAACAGCTGGTTCAGTAGAACTCAGAGTATTCTAAGCTAAGTTATATGTACCTGGAGTACTTATGTGATCTTTCACAAGATATTCTTAGGATACGTGTGGTAAAACAACAGCAAGCTCAAATCCCAACCGCTGCTCACCAATGTGAGAAGTTGGCCTGATATGCAGTGCTCACTATTCTAGTGAACACTATGTATCAGTCCAGACAATCCTTATTGATGATTGGTTGTAAGTCAACCTTATAGACCAGCTATCCTAGTAGCGTGGATACGAGCAGTCTAAGGCTAAAGACTCGAGAGGGCGTGTTAAGCCAGCTGTTATACCATCACATATACCCCTTGAACACCAAGTGAAAGGACACCACACAAGTGTTATGAAAATAAACAGTGTATTTATTAGAATCACAACAACCCTGTACTCTTTGTGAGGACAGGGTACTAAGCACAAAACAAAACTCTTACGAAAATACTTAAGTTAGCACAGTATATACAAATGCCCGAGGGGCACGGAAAACCATATACTCTGAAAGTGGAATGCGAAATTACTAGCAGGTAAGTACAGTACTAATAGGCTTTGGAATCGCTAGGACTTGACTATAGAATCTTTAGATTACTTCTAGGAGGCCCAGGGGACTCGGGTGCAGAGTGTGCACTCTCACGCGTGATGCGGGACAAAGTCTATGGTAGCTAGATTTCACAAAGTTAGTGTTCTCGGGCGAACCCGACCTGGTAGGAGGAAAACGAAAGTGGATTCTGACCCTTGGATAGTGAGGCTATGCTGGGGCACCGAAATGCCGAAGTTACCTAGCCCAGGGGCTGCAGCTGCATAGGTCTCAAAAGACGTCGGGAATCCTCGTAGACGGACCAGGAGCCTGGAAGAAAGATGCTGGCAGGCGACCAGTGAAGAGAGTTCGAAGTGATCCAAGCCTGGATCTTGAAGATGGACGATACCTGAAAGCAGAGGGGACCAAGTTCGTGACTACTAGCCAGTAGTCAGGTGGCACCAGGAGGGCACCGGATGGTAGTCACCTCGACTAGGTGAGTGGGCGACGCTGGGCTCTGCAGATCTCACGGACCAGGAGGCGTTGTCGGCGACCAGGATGGAGGAGCGAGCTGTCCCACGATGGATGAAGCTGTCGGCGTCGCTGGACCCAGGATTGGGCAACAAAGCCTTGGCTAATTCAAGCCCACGCGGTGGACCTAAAATGGCGTCTTGAGTGGACCAGGAGGGTCCGGGGTGCTCCTCTTTTGGAAGGGAGCAAGGGCCAGTCTGGAGCAACCAGACCAGCAGCAGTGATGTCGTCGGGCGTCGTGAAGAAGGCCACAAGCCAGCGGGCTAGTAGCCAAACAACGCGGTGAGCAGCAAAAAGCAGAAGGGCCCCACGCAGATCGTGGAGATGCTGGGAGGCTGAACTTCGGTGCTGGAGCTGCTCAGGGTCGGGGCTTCTCGGACCCCAAAGCACTCACCAGAGGATCCCTCGGCGGTCGTGCTGGAAAGAAGTCGTGCAGTCTTGAAGATGGCCGGTCCCTCGAGGTCTCGTCGCACTCACGGTTCTCAGCTTTGCTGTAGAGGTGAGTAGAGGTCAGAGGTGCCAGGGAAGCCGGTTCTCGTCGAGCTGGGCAGTCGGATTCCGGAGGAAGGACTTGCAGCAGACCGCAGCGTTCTTAAGATGGTGCCTGCGGATGCAGGGTGACTACTCCTTAGTCACAAGGGAGAATCTTGAAGAAGAAATCTTGAAGTCCTTTCGCAGAAAGTCGTGTCTTGATTCCAAAGATGATCTAATTTGGAAGGGGGCCCGCTCCTAACTTTATACTTTATACTGTCCCCAGACGCACCTCAGCCACTGCCGCTTTGCGTGACCTCCATTGGTTGAGCATCCCAGAACGCGTTAAATTCAAGGCACTCTGCTATATGTTCAAGGCTAAGCAGGGTAGCGCCCCAGTATATGTTCAGGGGCTGGTAAAACCCTATAGACCCCTGCGCTCATTAAGGTCATCGGACATTGGCAATTTCACAGTACCAAGATGGAAGCTGGCAAAAATGGGAGGCCGCTCCTTTTCCACTCTTGGTCCTAAATACTGGAACTCCCTCCCATTGGCATTAAAATCTGAGACCAACTTACTCCGCTTCCGTAAGGCTTTGAAGACCCTGCTCTTTACTAAGCGTGACCAATAGTCGGCAGAGGCCTTAAGTCAAGGTGACATTCTCTTTTCTTCTACAGTCTATCCCTGGCGCCGGGAAACCCATTGTGGGTAGCTGTGCGCGGTACAAGCTTAAATAAATAAATAAATAAATAAAAGGGGCTGACCCGGTGACTAGGTCCTGCCTATGGGTGGGACTAGGAGGGGGGTGGTTACACCCCTCTCCAATGCCGGACTTTCCCCAGGCCAGGGGCTGGTGTGCCCCTGGAACTGGTTCTAGCCGGCAGATGTGTAGTGAGCACCGGGGTGCCACTCAGCAGTCACCTTCCTGTAAAGCCCTGCCTACCCAGGATACACAAAACCCTGTCTGGGATGGTGCTAGCACCGCCCCTGACAGGAAACCCTTTGTCCAAGCTCTCCTCGCTGGAAGGACTCCCAGCAGCAGGAGGTCAGACTCGTGTCTGTGGTGGCAGCATCCATTTTGTGGAGCTGAGGCTTCGTTTAACTTTAACCGGGGTTCACAGTTACATACATGTCGTGTCCCTCTAGAAGGGTGGAATGCTAACCCCGTCGCCAGAATTGGCGAGGGATTAGTATTCCAATTCGTATGACACCTTACTCGACATGTTTTGATAAAGCAATACCAAAGATAGCATTTAACCGCGAGGATTATAATGCACTTAAGAGTATATGGTATGCGTTATCATGGAACAGCTATTAGGACTTGGTTCCGCAAGCTGCAAACGGGCTCAGCTCATGCCAGAGCACCATCTCACACGATTCCAAGCACTCTGCCTTCAGGATTGTCAAGGCCTGCCATAGGAGTGACTGATAGGAATCTGTGTGTCCATTTTTAGGGTTAGATATAGGTATACTATATCTACAGCAAAGGGTGATTACACGACTTTGCCCCAGCTGTCATGCAGCCAGTTGTGTCAGATTTAGGAGGCCAGCCAGGGGTGGCATAATACATGCTTCAGCCCCTGGTAGGCCCTGGGTACACCTATGCCCTGAGTTACAGGGTCTGATAAGGTGGCCCAGTACCAATTGGTAAATGCACCTAGGGTACATGTTGTAATTTAGAGAGAGAACAGCCAGGCTGTGGGTCTGATTGGCAGGCCCACAGCCAGAGAAAGTCGTAAACCAGTGAAACATAAGCAAAAAATCTGGGTGATCATAGGATTGCAGACCCTACTCTCCTACACACCCTATAAAGGAAGAACAGGTTCTGCAAACAGGCACAGCACATTGACTTACAGGACCTATCTCCAGGAGTTAGGGTGAGTGGTGGGCAAGGACCAGGGGAGCACCAGCAGTACACCACCAGCGGCACGAGGGTGCAGGGTGCAAATCAGTGCCGGGAGCCCAATGTGTTTCAATGGGGATCCGTCACTGTAAAAAGAGACTGCAGGCTCTAGCTAGGAAGCTAGACGGGCTGAATCAGCAAGTGGGCTCAGGCCTTGAGATACCCGGAGGTGGCGGGGGACACCTTTGGTCTTCTTCTCCAAGGACAAGGGGCGACAGGAGCAGGGTTGTCCTTAGGCGTCACGTTTTTCCTTACCAGAGCAGTCGCGGGTGAGGGGGCCTTTGCGCAGAGGCTGTAGGCGTCGGAGAGTCCAGAAGGGGTGAAACCACAATGGACTCAAGCTCCTGAGAGCTGGGGAGCCCTGTTGGCACCATTGGCCCTCTTCAACTCAGGGTGGAGGCAACTGGTGCTGTGGCAGATTCGGGTGTCTGGTTTTGGCAGTTCCAGAGGCCTCAGAGTCTTCTCTATTGGAATTTCTTCAGAACAGGTCCATGGTCACGGGAGGTCTTGAGTCTTTTTCGAAGGCAAGAAGTCCTACCGGGTTTCTGGAGTTAACCTCTGAAGGACGAGTCGACTTTGGCACAGTTATCGACGAGTGATACGAACAGGCCTGCAGGGTTAGTGCCAGTTCAGTTGCTTATTCTCTCCTTTCTGCTTTTGTAGCTCTTCAATCAATCAATCAATCAATCACTGCATTTGTAAAGTGCGCTACATAGCTGTGAGGGTCGCAAGGCGCTGGGGGGTGATGGGGGGGGGGTGCTACTGATCGAAGAGCCAGGTCTTGAGAAGTTTTCTGATGGCCAGTTGGTCCTGAGTCTGTCGTAGGCTGGTGAGGGGAGCGTTTCAGGTCTTGGCGGCGAGGTAGGAGAAGGATCTGCCGCCGGCAGTGGTTTTCCGGATACGAGGAACTGTGGCGAGGGCGAGGTTGGCTGAGCGGAGGCTTCAGGTGGGGGTGTGGAAGCGGAGTCGGTTGTTGAGGTATGTAGGTCCGGTTTTGGGTAGGGCTTTGTGTGCGTGGATGAGGAGTTTGAAGGTGATCCTCTTGTTGACGGGGAGCCAGTGCAGGCCTCTCAGGTGGGGTGTGATGTGGCTGCGTCGGGGGACGTTGAGGATCAGTCGTGCCGAGGCGTTCTGGATTCGTTGTAGTCGTTTCAGGAGGTTGGTTGTTGTTTCTGAGTAGAGGGTGTTCCCGTAGTCGAGTCTGCTGGTGATGAGGGCCTGGGTGACTGTTTTTCTTGTGTCGGTGGGATCCATTTGAAGATACTGCGGAGCATGCGGAGGGTGTTGAAGCAGGACGCTGAGACGGCGTTGACTTGCCTGGTCATGGAGAGGGTGGAGTCGAGGATGACCCCCAGGTTGCGTGCGTGGTCTGTGGGTTTCGGGGCTGTGCCTAGCGATGTGGGCCACCAAGAGTCGTCCCAGGCTCATGGGGTGGGTCCGAGAATGAGGACCTCAGTCTTGTCTGAGTTCAGCTTCCTACTGCTGTCCTTCATCCAGTCGGCTACAGCCTTCATTCCTCTGTGGAGGTTGGCTTTGGCGGTGTGGGGGGTCTTCTGTGAGGGATATGATCAGCTGGGTGTCGTTAGCGTAGGAGATGATGTTGAGGTTATGTTGTCGTGCGACGTGGGCGAGCGGTGCCATGTAGATATTGAACAGCGTCGGGGTGAGGGAGGATCCCTGTGGGACGCCTCAGATGATCTTGGTGGATTTCGAGCGGAAGGGTGGGAGGCGGACGCTCTGGGTTCTGCCGGAGAGGAAGGATGTGGTCCAGGCCAGGGCCTTCTCTTGAATTCCGGCGTCATGGAGGTGTGCTGATAGGGTGCGGTGGCAGACTGCGTCGAAGTCTGCCGATAGGTCCAGGAGGATGAGGGCGGCCGTTTCTCCTTTGTCCATCAGGATCCTGATGTCGTCAGTGGCGGCGATGAGGGCGGTCTCGGTGCTGTGGTTGCTGCGAAAACCGGATTGGGAAGGGTCCAGGATGATGATGTCTTCGAGGTAGCGGGTTAGCTGTTTGTTGACAATCTTCTCTGTTACTTTTGCCAGGAACGGGAGCAGGGAGATGAGCCGGAAGTTCTTTAGGTCCGCCTTGGGCTTCTTCAGAAGGGCGTTGATCTCGGTGTGCTTCCAGCTTTCCGGGAAGGTTGCGGTCTCGAAGGAACTGTTGATTGTTTTTCGGAGGTGGGGCGCGATGGTTGTGCTGGCATTGTTGAAGACGAGGTGAGGGCAGGGGTCATATGGGGATCCGGAGTGGATGGAGTTCATGGTTTTGATGGTGTCTTAGTCGCTGACGTTGGACCAGGCGGTCAGGCGGCTGGTGAGGGTGGTGGTCGCAGGGGTGGTGGACTCGGTGGTGGGTGCGGGGTGTCGGAGTTGAAGCTGTCGTGGATATCGGTGATCTTGCAGTGAAAGAAGGTGGGCAGGGAGTCGCATAGGTCTTGTGATGGTGGGATGTCGTTGGTGTTGGAGCTGGGGTTGGAGAATTCTTTCACGATGTTGAAGAGTTCTTTGGTGTTGTGTGCGTTGTTGTCTAAGCGGTCCTTGAAGGCGGTCATCTTGACGGCCCTGATGAGTTGGTGGTGTCTGCGGGTGGCGCTCTTGTGGGCTGTGTGGCTGTCAGGTGTTGGGTCGTGGAGCCATTTCTTCTTCAGCTTCCGACAGGTGTGCTTGGAGATCCGGAGGTCTTCGGTGAACCAGGCGGCTTTCTTGTTGGTGTGGTTGGTTGTGGAGGTCTTAAGAGGGGCGAGGGTGTTGGCGCAGTCGTTGATACACTGTTTGAGGTTGGTTGCGGCGGTGTCTGGGTCGGTAGGGTCGGCGGGTGGTCTCAGGGTGAGGTTGGTAGTCAGTTGGTCCTTGATGACCTTGCCCCAGCAGCGGCGTGGCAGCTGTTGGGTGCGGTGGTGTGTTTCCTGAAGGTGAAGTGGACGCATCTGTGGTCGGTCCAGTGGGGTTCGGTGGTGTGGTTGAAGGAGACGTTAGGGCTTGTGGAGAAGATGGGGTCCAGCTTGTGTCCAGCGGCGTGGGTGGGTGTCGTCACAAGCTGTTTGAGTCTGAGGTTGGCGAGGTTGTCGATCAGGGCAGTGGAGTTGGCGTCATTGTTGTTCTCGAGGTGGAAGTTCAGGTCCCCGAGGAGAATGTAGTCCATGGAGGCGAGGACGTGGGTGCTGACAAGGTCGGCGATGGTGTCGCTGAACTGTGGTCGTGGTCCTGGAGGTCTGTAGACGAGTGGTTCTCTGAGGGTGGTGTTGGGGTCGGTGTGGATCTGGAAGTGCATGTGCTCGGCGGTGGTGAGGGTGTTGGCCGAGATTCTGATGGAGTCTTTGTGGATGATGGCGATTCCCCCTCCCACTCCGTTGGTGCGGTCTCTGCTGGAGATCTTGTCGTCCTGTAGGATGGCTATGGCGATGTCTGGCGCTGAGGTGACGTTCAGCTAGGTCTCCGTCAGGAAGGCGGCGTCGGGGGCGCTGGCGTCTAGGAGGTCCCAGAGTTTGAGGCGTGCTTGTGAGGGAGCGATGCAGCGGAGGTGGTTGGGTTCTCTGGTTGGTTGTTTGGTGGGCTGGATGCTGGTGAATCTGCAGTTCCGGCAGGCGAAGGGCCCTTGGGTGTGCTTCGGGGTGGCCCGGTAGCAGGGGTGGTCTCGTTTGGTGTTGAGTGCGTGGGGGGTTCTGGAGTCGTAGTGCAGTCTGCGTTGCGGGGGGCGCGGGGTCCAGGGGTTCTGGACCCCGCGCCCTCTCATTGGTCTCACTCATCTTAGGTCATCAGGATCTGCTGCTCAGGTGCTAAGGCCTCCACAAATACTGAATTTAGGGGTTTTAGGGGAGTGTAGGGTACTAGCCAATTGGCTACTAAACCCTTGGGAGTTACTACGCCCTTATATAACCACTTCCTGTGGGAAGTGGGCAAAACCCTATCCCAGAATTCCGAAGTGTGTCATCACAAAGCTGGCTACTTCTGAAAAATCGTACACATCTTGCAGTAACCCACCTTATGGGTGGTACTAGCCTGGAGGTGGCATACCTTTCTGACTAGCTAATTTTACTGCCTATCCAGGGGCCAAGGGGGCTCTGAACAGGGGGACAGCTTCCTTTCCTTTGAGGGGAGCCAGATTTGCATTCCAAAGGCAGCAGCTTCTTTGAAGCTCACTGGACCAAAGTGGATAATCAGCAGGTCATCCTGTGGGAGGGGGTGTTGCACCTTCTTCCCAGACAAACTTTTGTTCTGGGCCTCCTGAGAGCAAAGGCTCAGCAACCAGGCAATCCGCTGGGGCTTGCAAATGTTTACATCAACCTAAAGAGGAAAGCTGTAACAGTGGATAGGTTTGTTGCAACTAAGCTAGAGCTAAAAAAAAGCACGGCAGCCATCATATTTGCTAGTCACTGGGGACTTTAATTTCAATTTGTTTCATCAACCAAGTGAGTAGCATGTTGAGGCAATTGGGTCCCTCACAGACAATAGTTTGCCACGTCATATGCGATGAGACAAGATCAAGGAAAAAACTAGAGCATGTGAGCTAGCTGGCCTCATCGTTTTCAATGGCCGTCTACCAGGGTATATACCGTCAACATGGACTAGATCATCTAACAGGAATGTTCCCTATCTAGATTACATAATGGTAAACTGCCCATTATACAATTGGTGGATTTCAGAATCACCCACTGACAGGAGTGAACACCACCCGCAACTAAAATCCATTGTGATTAGCAAGCACAAACATGAACTAGCAAGGGCGCTGATGGAAGACTTTAGATCTGAAAACCTAAAGCGTCTGAAGTGGAGTTCAAGCACAGTGAAATAAATGGCAGAAGATGCTGTGAAAACCCACAAACATTTTGTTTGTGGAGAATCTAATCCAATAACAGCTTGTCAAATCTTCACGGACTATCTGATATCCAAATATTCAGCCAAATGTGCAAATAAGGGTGTGTGTAAAAGCCCGGTCATACTGAGCCCCATCCGCCTGATGAAAGCCAAAATAGGCACACTGCTTAGGTAGTTATGACACTCTACAGAGGACCTAGAGCTACTACAATCCCTGTGAAAGGAGAGAAGGACATTTAAAAGAGAGGTATTGACCTCTAAAAGAAATAAGCAAGAAACCTTATGGGCCAAACTCCTGCATGCCTCCAAGCTAAAATACCCAAAGAAACTTTGGAAGACGATCAATGACATCGATAAAGGTCCACGGGTAGCTTATAATGCAAATATACACGAGGAAGGCTGGGTAAAGTCATATCTTACAGAAGTATGCACAATGTGGCTAACCCAGTATGGCCTCAGGAGATTTCCAAGGCAAATACTACGACTGAGCTGCTGGAGTATACGGCTACAGCAATAAATCATTGTTTAGAGCGGCAGACCCTGATGCAGAGGACTAGCCCGGTACCAGGGTTCAATTCCCCGCCTCGGCGGGTCTTCTGCTCAAAATTCCACGGACCTGATAATTCTCGCCTCGGTGCCTATTCCAATCATGGAGTCCCACTCTGCAACTCTGGGCAATAGCTTGCTTAATCTCCACAACGCCCCCCACAACGCTAAGGATGCCTGGCCTCCACCTTGGGGGTGCCCAGGAGTGGACGCCTCACAGGGAAAGCCAGGATGGGTTCCACAGCGGTATTCGTACAAGCGCCTTGAGACCCTTGCGGGTGAGTAGTGCGCTATACAAGTATCAATTTACATTTTTTAATTTACATCTGATTCAGACCCTGGTCCAAATCATATCCCTCAAGCTGCCCTTAAAAAGAACACCTTGCAGAGGCCCAATTGTTTTCGACTGGCATGTTTAACACCCTTTTGGCAGTTGGGTCGATCCCAGGAAGCTGGAAAGGTTGAATTATCCATCCAATTTTAAAGGAGGAACCACCTCATCACCAAGCAATTATCGTATAATTGCACTACTGGATGTAGATCTCAAGTATTTTTCAACATTACTGCTTCAGGATCTAGAGGTAGGGGCGTTAGACACAGACAGGTACAAGGAAGCAAGGTACGTTAACTAACCTTATGGCAGTAGGATTAATCCTCAGAAGAGCGACGGCCATTGGCACGCCACTGTAAATGTGTTTTGTTGATCTCAAGGCAGCTTTCGACCGTGTCCCACGTGAAAAATGATGTGTAAAGCTCGAGCAGTGGAGAATCCCACACAATCTATTAAAGGCTAATAGTCTACTTTACACTGACACTTGGGCTCGTATCAAGGTCGGGGGTGGCACCCATATGTAAAGAGAAGTGAGGACATCGATTGGTCAAATGTAGGGGTGCGTCCTTGAACTCCTCCTATTTAATCTATACATTTCGAACCTTTCCCTCGCATTGGATGAGTTGATATCCCACTCCCTGATCCTTGGTGACATGCTGCTGTCGAACATCTTGTTTGCAGACGATCTGCTTCTGTTTAGCAACACCAGAGTAAGCCTGCAGGGATCAATCAATCGCTCAGCAATATATGCAGTTGACAATGGGTTTGACATTTAATCTTAAGCAAACTAAATTAACGACGTTACATCACCACTTCTTAAATCAACACAAACGGTACCTTAACGGAGCCACAATAGATGAAACATCGGATTATGGATATCTAGGAGTCAAGACAAACTCAAGGGCCTTTTTTGCTCCACAAAAAGAGGCGATCAGAGAAAAAGCCTTAGCCTTAAATTTTGCATTTTCCTACCATATACTAGGGACGTATAAATAAGTCAGCTTATGTCAATTGGGGGTAGCCAATTCAACCTACATTTTGTAAGGGATTGGAACACTAGCAACGAGGAGTGGTCAGCAGGCCTCAGGTACTCTTGAGTCAAAAAACCAGCAGCATCAGTCCAAAACTTTGGAGGTGACCATGCAAAAAGAGGCATTTTCTTACAGTGGCCTTACTACTGGCCAAGATGCAAGTGGCCAGGTGTTGGATGGCCCCAAAAGTCCCCACCGTCACGCTATGGCTGAGTGACATACTGTCTTATAACACCAGGATGGAGGACTATTGCGAACTGGCACATCTGAAAGTTTGCACAAAAGACTTCTGGGAACCGTATCATGATGATGGGAGGAGTAAGGGAACGGACCTCAGTGATGAAAGCAACTGATATCAATGCAAGCCTGGAAATGCGGGTGGGGGGAGTTCAGATACAGAGCAGGCCCGAGGACTAGCTCTCCCGTGCTACTGCACTGCCCTGCTTCCATGTTTTTCTGAGTGCTTTATCCTGTTTTTGCGTCATTTTCTTAAACACACCTTTTTCCATCTTAACACGCTGGATAGCTTCGCATCGGCCTGACGGACTCCTTGATAAGCGCTGGGATGCCCAAGGGTAACCATGCGCTAAATAAGACTCAAATAAATAAAAATAAATAAATACACTTCTTTCTCTATCCTTTCCCCGTTCTTATGAGTGTTTTCTCCTGCTTTTGCCTCATTCTTTACTGATTTGTCCTTCGCTTACACCCTTTTTCTGAGTGCTTTCTCCTTCTTTTGCCTCGTTATTACTGCTCTCCTTCTTTTCACCCCGTTTTTCTGAGTACTTTCTCCTGCTTTTGCTTTGTTTTTCACTGCTTTCTCCGCAAAGCAGCTTGCAACTCCAGCACCTTGAGACTCTCACAGGTTATTTGCCATGCTTTCTTAATCCTGATTGATTGATCCATGATATATGTATAGGTAATATTAGACCAGCGGAAAGAGATAGATTTGCTAAGAATATATCTGTGAGATGACGAGTGTCATATGATTTTATTCATTTGTAACTTTTGTATAGAATCATTTTTGTTCCCTATTCCTTTTGAGGTGCCGCTCACCTGCTCTCAGTTCCCGGATTTTAACGCGAGGAAAGTCACTGTTCGCCCACGGAGGGATTTACAGTCTACAGGGGCTCTTCTCCCAGGTCGCGCTGCTGGTGGGAGCAGTTCCGCATTCGGCGGTAACTCTGCATGCTCCCAGCGTGCGCTGGACCAAGGAGAAAGAAAACTACTGCTGACCACACCGGGGGACTGCGAGGACCAGCAGCCTCTAGCTCTCACAGCTGGTGCCTCTTCCCCCGGTGGCCACGCCCCTTCATCACCGCACAACATAAGAACAAGTTCAGTCCCTCCCGCAGCGCGGGACGCAGCGCGGGGCGAAGCCCGGGCAAAGGGCGGGCCCGTTTAAGCCCGTTCAAGCCTGTGCAAGACTGGACTGGGCCACTTTATTTCTGGTTGGCTTTTTCTACTTTACCATCTTTTATTGTTACTGTTAGAGCATATTAACTTTTATCCCTGAACTTGCGTCTTTTAGCTCCACCAGCACTAGCGAGCCATTAATTGAAGTACAGCATGTCTCCTCGAAATACTAGAAATACTGTTAAAAAGCAGGCTTTGGCCGCGGCCGAAGTCATCGGTCCGATTGACCAATTTATAACTAAGGCCAACGATGCCATCGAGCAGGGTATTATTTTATTAAATCGCCGAGTCTCTCAAGACCTGGCCATAGCGAGGCGTTCTTCTATGGGCCTACTGGCCTCTGCGGTAACTCCGCTACGCCCAGCAGAACTACCCCTGCCAGTGTTAGTCCATGCAGAGGTAAACACGGTGCCTAACACAGTGGATCTCTCTGCAACTTTGGATTTGTCAGATTCTCACCTGTCCCTTGAAAAATCCCCACTCATATTTGCCACCCACAGTGCCCCCGATCTCTCTCCAGCCACAGTTAGGGGTATACGAGAAGGGGCCATTCCCAAAAAAAAGTCAAAAAGAAGGAAAACCGCCCATTTACAGCACATTACTACCTGTCCATCCATGACCATCCCCAAAACCCCCTCTACCTCACATCTCTCCCAACCCAACAACCCTGTCCCAACCCCCGATCAACCACCTTCCCCCATGCCAGCACCTCCAACGATTCTTACTGTTGATAACATAAATCTTAGCAGCTCCAGTAGCTACGGCAGTGACAGTAGCCTGGATGACAACGGGAACATAACTAACATTACCTGTAGTAACGATACCCTGTTGCTTAATAAAATAGGTGAACTATTTAAGTCGTACCTAACCCCAATTGAAAAGGTATTACACCAGGTGCAAACTCAACTAGTTCAACTAACTCATCTGTCCTCCGCTCTCGATCAAGTTAAGACCAGTACAAAAAATTCTAATCCTGCTCCAGGGAAATCCCTACCAAATAACAGCAAGACCAGTAAGCCCAGTTTGGCAAAAACGATTGCTCCAAATAACAACACTAACCAAAAGGCCTTGCTGAAACCCATTCAAAAACAACCACCACCTGCTCAGCCTAAGCCTCAACCCCCACCTAAGGCACCGAAGCCTTTACCACCACAACCCCCGATCAATTCCAACAATCCAAATGTCCAACAGTCTATTCAACAAAAAACCCCTCCTCAGCCTACCCTTCCCACCCCAGTACCCTCCCACCCGAAGCAACAATCGGTTGGCTTTAACAATGTCCCCAGAAACCGCAAGAGAGGGCCCCGTCCTGTACATCTTCCACCTGAGGCATCCCCTTATGTGGTAATAATGACGGGTGTCCCGGAACTCCCCCCCAGTCAAGATGAGCCAATTTGGTCACTAAAAAACAAAGTTATCTATTGGTTGTCCAACAACAGATCCTTACCAATTTTTTTGGACAACAGAGTTACCACCGTCCGCAGAGTGCCATGGCTCGGCACTGTGCCCAAAAACATCCAGGGCGACTGCATCATAGTGAACTTTGATGACCCCAACACGGTAGAGCACATTTGCTCCTGGGGTGACCGCACCTCTGATGAAGGGATAGCCACCCATAACCTGTCATACTTTTACCCCCCGGCTCCGCGTCATAATGCAGCCCCCCCTTGGAGCTGGACGAGAGTAGGTAGTTGGGACGGGAACAGAGACCATGGTCACTGGGCAGGTTATGGTTTTTCCAACTCCGCCTTCGGACATCCTCCCAATTGGAGAGGTCCATCATTATCTAATAGATACGAATGTTTGGACATGGTTGACTGACCATCAGTCCCCTCCGATAACATCCAAGGTACCACAGATATCCAGATCCCCACAACCCTCTCTCTAAGTAAAAATTGGGTGGTAACGCCCAACCATCCTTCCCTGCCAGGTGCTGTCATTGAGTCCTCCTCATCACTGTCAAAATCCCCATTACACTTGCCATCTTCACAGGTTCGTGCTCTCAGCTCTGCTCCTCCTATTACTTCGGAGGAGATACTTAAAAGCCAACAAACTAGTTTATCCATACCAACTAGTCTATCTAATAACACTGCCCCTTCCACTAATCCGTCCCTTCACATCTGTGACCCAATACCGCCTGACCACCTGTTGACCTCATATTCCCCTTTACCCTCTACTAGGGATCTCGCAATCATGTACTGGAATGTAGCGGGCCTGAGGTCAAAAGCACACCTACAGCCCTGGATCGACCTGGTTACCAGCCATGACATAGTCTGTCTCCAGGAAACCTGGGCCATAGAGCCGATTCATATCCATGGCTTTAAAACCTTTCATATGCCCGCTACTCCATCAGTTCAAGGTAGACACAAGGGTGGTCTGGCTATTTACGCCTCAAACCAAATTCCGTTTACCATGTCTGAAACATCCCAGGTGTCTGCAATTTCCCAAATCCTTAAGTTTACTGTTAAAAGCTCTGTTTATTATGTTATAAACATGTATAACAATGAGCCATCAGTTGACAGTGTAAAATCATTGGCGAAAATCACTTCATTCCTGCATGAACAGAAAGTTAAAAATGTACAGTCACAATGTTATTTTGTATGGGGTGGGGATTTTAATATTTATTTATGTAGTAATTATAACAAAGGTATATGTGGCCTTCAAGACGAGCATGACTCTCCCATTACCCACTTTGTCCATTCTAGCTTAGGGTCAGTTTTTAATGCATCTTTATTCTCACTGGAACTCGAATTTGCGAACAAACTTGTAACACCTGTTGTCGACTTTAAGCCAACATTCCATGGTAGAGGATTGTTGTCCACGATCGACTTTATATTGTGTTCACAGATCCTAGGACCCAGACTAAAAAAATTTTCTACCGGTACAGACCCTTCTAGCGACCACTTCCCCAACAGTATTACTATAACTCTTACCTTGGCTCCTGTATCTAGCACTAAGCCCAGTATTTTAATACAGCAATCACTGGAGATGGGTCGAACTAATGGCTACACAGTAAAGTGGTCTAAGATCAACCCCAAAGAGGTCACTGAAAAGGTCATTCAACAAACTCTTCCCCATATATACACTTGTTTAGATGAGACTTCACCTCCCCAGTTAATTCTGTGTAGTTTTGCAAAGATTCTAGAAACCATGCGGCAGGAACTTACCCGCCATCATAGCAAGAAGAAAGATAAAGATAGTCGGGGTGGTTTGACTCCGATTGTCGTAGGGCCCATAACGCACTCAAGCGAGCCCTCCATAGCCAAGACAGGGACACAGTTTTAATTTCTTTTTTAAGAAGGCAATATAAATTGGCCATAAAAGTCCGCAAACGTGAAATAAAAAATAACCTTTGGGCCCAACTCCATGAGAGTATAAAATCAAAGGACAGTACTCTATTTTGGCGAACAGTCAAGTCCCCATTTCTTGCAGATGACACCGCCTCTTCCCATGTAGATGTGGCGGTACCTGCTGAAAAATGGGTTACCCATTTTTCCCAGATATTTGGGAACCCATCATCAACTACCGATGATACCATACCTGGGGAGGCCCGTTCCAGCAGTAATACCATCTACCCAATAGACATCCATTTTGACCTTGGAGACGTGAACACAGCGCTAACGTCCTCCAAGACCGGCAAAGCCCCCGGCCCTGATGGGGTTCCCTTAGATATCTTTGTGAACAACCTTGAACTATGGTCCCCAATAGTAACTCAAGTTATGTCCGCAGTCTCTCAGGTTGGTTTAATCGATTCGTGGTCCACCTCTGTCCTTCTCCCTATCTTTAAGAAGGGAGATAGAGACAATCCAGCTTGCTACCGACCGATTTCCCTCTTGGACTCGCTGGGTAAGGTTGCTGGGAGACTCCTCCTGGAACGTCTCCAGGACTGGGCGAAGGAGAATAAGATCATCACAGACCTCCAGTTTGGGTTCCAAGAGGGATTAGGTACGGTGGAACAGGCACTTAACCTCACCCTACTTATGGGGAAATATGCTTGGGCTAAAGGTGGTAATCTTTATTTGGTCTATGTGGATCTAAGCTCCGCATTCGATTGCGTGATTCACTCCAAGCTATGGGAGATCTTAAGCAAACTGGGAGTAGACCCTCCAATCCTGAAGTTTCTCCGAGAGCTTTATTCGGATGCCAAAGCCTGTGTGAGGTTTGGTATTAACGGAGAGCTAACGGATACATTTGGAATCACAAAAGGAGTTAGACAGGGGTGTGTCCTTGCCCCATTCCTATTCAACATCTATACCAACGGCTTAGAACAAGCAATGCTGATAGGGAACAAGGACCTCCCCTGTATAAAAGCTCGCCCGATTCCAGCACTTCTTTACGCCGATGATTCGGTAATATTAGCAAGGACACCCAACCAGCTTCAACTGCAACTCAATAAGTACTGCCAGTATATGCTTTCCCTCGGTCTTAAAGTTAACAAATCCAAGACCTTTGTAATGCATATTGGCAAGAAAGCCCAGAAATGTAAGTCCATCTATATTGAGAACACTAGACTAGATAGCGCTAGGTACTATCCGTACTTAGGAATCCTCATTGACCATCAAATGTCGTGGAAACCTGCTATATCTAGTAGAAAATTGCAGCTCCAGCGTACAACATCAGCACTAACCTCATTCTCAAGGAAACTGGGCAAGCCCGCTCCTGCAGCAATATTGCAAATCTATCAAGCCAAATGCATGAGTGTGGCTACTTATGGAGCTGGTGTATGGGGCTACGCCCCTGTCCAAGAGCTCCAGGTAGTGGAAAACGACTTCCTGAAGTACATATTAGCTCTCCCTAGAAGTGCTTCCAACTACGGTAGCCATATGGAACTCGGCTGGGATTACCTATCTGACATCATAAGGTACCAACCAATTCTCCTATGGCACCGTATATGGACCAAGGAGCAATGTCTCCTAACCCGGTCGCTAATAACAGACTGCCTCACCCTGACCCATTGGAAAAAGATTCCTTGGCTGTCGTACGTATTCAAATTTCTGAACGACTTGAACTGCCTAGAGTTTTTTATAAACCCTATTTCACTTTTGACCATATCTAGAAAGTCTTTAAAGAACCTATGTGTCTCGCATCTGAGGGATTTACGCTTGTGCTCCGAAATTAGCAAGCAGTCGACGATCCATCTAATGTCGATTCAATCCTCATATGGCCTGCAACCCTACTTGTCTGTCTATTTGTCCAATTACGATAGATATGTTTTAACCCGTTTCAGATTTAACTCTTTCCATCGCCTTGTCTCATTTCCCACGCCCTCAGACTGGTCACGTGAATTGGTCAAATGTCCCTGCGATGACTGTATCCCTCAGTCTATGTTACATGCAATTTTATTCTGTACTTTCTATGAAATTCCCCGCAAACGTTGGTTGGTCCCATTGCTTAGAACACTAGGACTGAGAAGATGCAGACCTGCTCTCCTGGCACTACAATGCCTAGACTCTCCTCATGTTGCAAAAACAGTTGCTCATTATTTAAAAGCTTGTATCAAAATTCGGTCTAACCTTGCGGCGTCTGCACAGTAAATATTATTTTTATACTGTTGTTACTTTTAATACTAACAAGAAGAAAATTGATTTTATGCTAAAACTGACATCTTATTGTACATAGCAGCCAACTACTATATGAAAACCAAAACGTTGTAAATAACTGTCTATGTATTGTATGATTTACTTTTATGATTGTAAATTCAATCGAATAAAGTTACCTTTGATTTGATTTGATGTACAGTAGAAACCTCAAATGTATAATTATTACAATATTTTTCTTTTCGTAAAGCGGTCACAAAGTGGTAAAGTCCACACTGGTGGCCTATTCAGTCTCTGTAATGTACTTCTCCATATCAAACATATAAGGTAATTTTGCACAGTGAAACCCTACCCGAATGCTGTTCTATGCATGTGTACAATTGTGTCCGTTAGTGATTATTAATGTGGCTGTAAGAAAAACCTCGTCCGTTTAAACATGCCCCTCTTTTCACTCACTTGGACAATGGTCATCACTGGGACCTCTGTCAGAGTCATCATCCATGAAGCAAAAGCCTTCCTTTTCTCTTTCTTTTAACGAAAAGACAAAGTTTGATATCACAGGGCCTAGGGTAAAGAAAATAAGAATACATTGAAAAAATAAGCATGCGAATGATCTTAGATAATTAAGTCCTAATACGCTACAGACAGAGTTAATGTGGGGGTTGAGAAAACATGGAGGAAGAGAAATGAAGGGGAAAGAAGCTTCTTGTGCAATGGCAACCACTGCACCAAATGTGCTATGTGTGGCAAACTGTCAACAAGTCTTATATTGGTAAATACACACAGAAGAACAAATATCAAGACGTATCAGTAATAGAATTCTGAGAAGGGAAGAGTGATGGCTAAAAGCGAGTGGAGATGCCTAGAAGGAGGATTCCCGTTGCATCTCCTTGGTCACCGTTGGGGTCCCTGTGAAGGACTGGGTTTTTCTAAAACCCAGCGGTGCCAGGGATAACACCTAAAACCTTTGTGGGTAACCTGTTCCGGCGTACAAATGACAGAGACACGGGACACTTCCTTCGGCGTCAAAGATTCGAGGTTTATTACTGCAGGGAACACAGAAGTCACAGGAAGTACAACATGTGTAGGTTCGAGGAGACTGCTTCAAATTGTATCTGTGGATCGCTCTTCTTATACAGTTTTTTGAGCATAGGATAACATGGTGCACAAAGGATTACAACTTGGTTCCCATCGTAAAGATCATAGGGGGTCGCTTTCATGTATTCAGAGCCCGGAACATAATTACAGTAACATTTGGCAGTTCCCAACTGTAAAAGTACATCTTCCCACCATTAGTACATTCCATTCAACAGTAAACGAATCGAGGAAAGGACAGAAACAGGTGCAGAGGAAGACGAGGACAGTGAACAGATCGAAAAGGGTGTAAAAGGGGTGGTACCAGGAAACACGAGTTGCAGGCATCAAAGGGGACGCGCCTAACGAATGCACAACTGAGACAATAGACCGGCACGGCAAGATGAGCCTCGAGCGGGGCCATCTGCCTTACAGTGTCATCCCCCTCATCATAAAGACACCTTCAAAGGAAACGTGTATTCCGCAAGAGTTTGGGAATCCCAGGGTCGCGAAGCGGACAGCGTCCGTTCGCTGGCTACTTGAGGGCAAGAAACAAAATGGATGCCGTATCTAAGATGGAACCCGTGGGTTCAGATGAAGAAACCCACGAAATAAACGAACGGTTTAGGCTAGCACAGCGAAAACGCGTACACTCACTAAACTTGTCATTTGCGGTTCATAGATACCAGACTCGACCATATTCGTGTGAGTCGAAAACACCGCTTACAATCGTCACAGAACCTCACCTGGCTCTCATCTGGACCTGGATCATTGTAATTCCCAATGAATGACTCATTCAGCAAGCTGCATTCACACAGATCATTCAAGCGATGCGTGCTGCACTACTCGTGGTTCCTGGTCGAATTCTTAGCGGGGATAGCCCTCCCAGTAGATACACATAGTGAGGCACAAATAATCAAGACAACATAAAGAGATGCAGGATGCTCCAAGTCATGTCACTCCATGCACGCTTAGTGCCACAGCAAAATGAGTGCAAACATACACTACAAATCACATGCACTCGCGGCCATCGTACGCAAACACAACCTCAGCATAATCTCCTACGCCGACGACACCCAGCTGATCCTCTCCCTGACCAACGACCCCGCCGCCGCCAGAGCCAACCTGCACGAAGGGATGAAAGAGGTAGCCGAGTGGATGACGACCAGCCGCCTGAAACTGAACTCGGACAAGACGGAGGTCCTCATCCTGGGCTCCTCTCCCTCCGCCTGGGACGACTCCTGGTGGCCTCCCGCCCTGGGCACCGCACCCAAACCGACAGACCATGCACGCAACCTGGGCTTCATCCTGGACTCCTCCCTCTCCATGACCAGGCAAGTCAACAACGTCTCCTCGGCATGCTTCAACATCCTACGCATGCTACGGAAGATCTTCTGGTGGATCCCCACCGAGACCAGGAAGACCGTCACCCAGGCCCTCGTCACCAGCCGACTGGACTACGGCAACGCCCTCTACGCCGGGACCACCGCCAAGCTCCAGAAGAGACTCCAGCGGATCCAGAACGCCTCAGCCAGACTCATCCTCGACATCCCACGAACCAGCCACATCTCCGGACATCTGCGAGACCTTCACTGGCTCCCCGTCAACAAAAGAATCACCTTCCGCCTCCTCACCCACGCACACAAAGCCCTACACGACCAAGGCCCGAGCTACCTCAACAGCCGAGTCAACTTCTACGCTCCCAAACGCCACCTCCGATCAGCCAACCACGCCCTCGCCGCCGTCCCCCGCATCCGAAGAGCGACTACAGGAGGAAGGTCCTTCTCCCACCTGGCCGCCAAGACCTGGAACTCCCTCCCTCCCGACCTGCGCCTGACCCAAGACCACCTCTCCTTCAGGAAGAAGCTGAAGACCTGGCTGTTCGAGCAGTAGCGGCTCCCCCCCCCCCCAGCGCCTTGAGACCCCACGGGTATGTAGCGCGCTTTATAAGTGTGACTGATTGATTGATTGATGCAAACAAATGTTGCAAAAGCATGTGAGCTGTGTGGAGTAATAATCCACCCGTAACACTGTGTAATAGTGTCCTTCAACCAAACACTCTTACCATAGGAAAGCGGGGGGAATGGGAGCCCCATGGAGGGTTTATCCGAAGGAACCCTTCTAACCACACACGGCAATCGAAAGAGAAATCAAATACAGTCAATCGCTTAGCAATAGTGTCATTGTGAGAGCCATCTGGAGTCAGGCTCAGTATACTAGAGACTTCAGATTTGATCCTATTATGCAGTGTGTTGCCTGCAAATGTTAAGGATGAGGGGATGTGTGGATGTTTATAAGAGGGGAAGGCACGTTGGGCATGTGTACAATTTTGTCTATTTGTGATATTTATGTGGCTGTCAGAAAAACCACATCAGTTTACCCATTAAACACACATGCCCTCCTTTTCACTCACTTGGACAATGATCCTCACTGGGTCCTCTGTCAGAGTCATCATTCACAAAGCATAAACCTTCCTTTTCTTTTTCTTTTAACGAAAAGACAAAGTTTGATATCACAGGTCCTAAGGTAAAGAAAATAAGTATAAATTGAACAAATAAGCATGCGAATGATCTCAGATACTTAAGTCATCATACACTATAGACATTAACTTAATATGGGGGTTCAGAAAAAGTGGAGTCAGAAATGAAGGGGAAACACGTGCTTTTTGTGGCAAACAGGCAACATGGTTTATACTGGTAAATACAGATAGCAGAACCAATATCAAACCATAACAGTAATAAACAGGCAGTCGACAGCTGTTAATACTAGCTGGTATATGTAATTGTGTACGCAGGCTCAATGGTGATCCATAATTCAGAGGAAAGATGACAAGGTCATGTGTTAAATTAAGAGGCGGCCATGGAGTTGTTGGAAGTGTCAAAAGGAACAGACAAATAGGAAAGTGTTGGGAGGGGCATTGGATGGAGTGAGAAGTTTGAAGACAGGATTACAAAGATCACTTTTGAGAGAAGAGCTGGCTGTTTAGTAATGTCCTGAATGGCAGCAAGCCTACATGGGCTTTGATGTACTGATGACAGGTGTGGTAAAGGCGGCCATTTACTGGAGAGACTGGACTCCTGAACATCTGGTCAGAGGGCATTAATAGCTGGGTGGTAGCACAGCTCCTAAAATCCAACCGACATAAAAGTTTCTAGTTACTTATGTTTCCATGTTTAGAACTGAATCCCAAGCAGTGAACAAAATAACTAGTTTGACAAAATCTGCCTGTACTACTAATGAGAAAATGTTTAGGCTCCTGATGAGACTCCATCTAATCCCTCTCACACACCAACCCAATCCTCGATGCAGCAGTAACGGGCTCTAGTCAGATCATACTTTAATACATAAAGCCTTTTGCACTGCAATTTTAGCTCCAAATTAACTTATTACAAAAACTTTAAAACACAGCCATTCACAGCCAGGGACCTGTAAAATGTATCTAGTTTACAAACAAAGAAATTAGGACGAAAAAGGGTCATGCATGTGACTGTTACAGTGATTGTGGAGGCCCTGATCACTTTTAAGTATGCCCAAAAATACACAAGATTTCACAAAAAATATAATGTGAACCCTCACCCAGGAATATTGATGGCATGCTTCATCCCTGGGCTGCCTCACTCGCCAGAAATTATTATAGTGATAATAGGCTCCATGATTGCAGGGACTACTTTTTATGCGCGTGAAGTGCATGTGAGAGAGTGTAAAAATACCTTAAACTCTGCCATCATTCTTGTAAGGGAAGAGTGATAGATAACAGCAAGTAGAGACGCATAGAAGAATTAGTTAGTACTCCTGCATCTCCTTGGTCAACATTTTTCAGCAGTATGGGCCATTTGGGACTCAGGTTTTCATGAGGATCTGGAGCCCTAGAATTGCTGATCAATCTCTCATACAGCATGCTGGATTCATACTAATCCTTCATGCAATGCGTGCTGGAATTTTCACGGTTCTCCGTTGAGTTGTTGGTGGAGATGATCCTCTAAGTATATAGACATAATGAGGCACGAATAAACAAGATAACATTAAAGTGAAGCAGGACGCTGCAAGTCATGTCACTCCATGCAAGCTTTGGGCCACAGCAAACTTTTTGTGCAAAAATACAATGCAAATTACACACAAACAAACGTGGCACACATATTTGGGAAGTGTGGAATAATACGCCACCAGCAGCACTGCAAAATTGTGACTTTCACTCAAAAGCTGACCCTACAAAATGCAGGAACTAGAGCACTATGGGTAGTCACACACTGCAATCGAAAGATAAATCAAATACTGTCAATCGTTTAGCAATAGTGTCAATTGTGAGAGCCATCTGGAGTCAGGCTCACTATACTCGAGTCCCCAAAGGGATCAATCAGATTTCATTGTATTATGCCATGGGTCACCTGCGAATGTTGATGAATAGGGGTTGTGTAGATGTTTATATGTCGAACCAATTAAGCCATACACCACGCCATAATTCGGTCTGGGAGACCGCAACGTACTTTTGACTCCTACCTGCGGGCTTTGCTGCTTTTGTTCCCGTTCTCGTTCCCGCTCCTATTATCGCCGCAACCGGGGAACAAGGACTCCAAGTCCCAGCACTCCCCCTGCGGCGCTCACCACCGACGCCAGCAGGAAGCGCCAGGAGGAGCTTGCAAAGCGGAGAGCAGCTGGAGCCTGGCGGGTTGCTCGAACCAAGAAAGCCATACACCACGCCATAATTCGGTCTGGGAGACCGCAACGTACTTTTGACTCCTACCTGGGAGCTTTGCTGCTTTTGTTCCCATTCTCGTTCCCGCTCCTATTATCGCCGCAAACAGGGGACCAGGACTCCAAGTCCCAACACTCCCCCTGCGGCGCTCACCACCGACGCCAACAGGAAGCGCCAGGAGGCGCTTGAAAAGCGGAGAGCAACTTCCGCCCCACGGAACACGCGCGCCAGGCAAAGCCCGGGCCAAGGGCGGGGCCGTCCTAGGCCGAAGGAGGCTGGGCTGGGCCACCCCTCTTGGCTTTTTGCATTAACAAAATTAGGCTATAAGCGGGTAAGCCTTTCGCTATCAAACTCCCAAATCATACTGCTGTAATTATACTTTTGACTGGTCCCTCCTGTGACTCTTAACTTTGGTGGTATCTGTTAAAATCTAGCCGTGATCTGGCAAAGAAGTTATGACCACTGTGGATTTTATGTCATAGCGGAACCAATTCTCGTACTAAATAGACCTTGTGCGCACTCACTAAGGTGGAAGTATTATACAGGCGGCGGAAATTAGATCTTAGATACGTATTATTGAAAACTCGAAAAAAAGTCAAACTGGGTTATCATTGTTATAATAAGCTGCTGGTTTTGTTTTTTCCATATCCATGCTTGAAAAGGAATGGATGGGTGAGGAATAAGTATCCCTGCACTGTATTTGTAAAATTTGTTATCGCCGGTTTGGGCTATTTGGGAAGATTCATATAGTACAATAGGAGGAATAATTAATTATGAGTAAACGGAAGGGTGCTGCTGGTTCACTCAATGATTTTATAATAAGAGCGGAGTCGCTATTAAGCCATGAAATAGAACTAGCAGAAAGAAGGCTATCACTTGATCCCTCAAAACTTCCGACTTATAGGCAAGCTGGTTTACATTCACCACTTAATGTATCGCTTCCAAATGCGACCAGCTGTACTGCAACCTCCCACCCTGTTTTGAATAACCCTGTCATAGACCCAATACCAATTGTAGAGGGGTCCTCTAATGTAAATGAGCTGGCGACCCCCATAAATATCAACAAGACTTCGAGCTCCTAAACAAATGGGAGTGACAAAATAAAGAGCTAAGAATGTGCAGAGGGGAAAAAGAACTGGCGAAAAGAAAGAAATCTGGGGGAACAGGGAGAACAAACAAAGGGGATACAAATGAGCTGGAATACGAGAAGATCTTATGTAGAACCATAGGAACACAAACTGACGTTGACAATTCTTTTAGTCTAGGTTGGTCCCGCTAAAGAAGCTACCTTCTCAAAGTCTGATGCAAAGAGGCCAATTTGCAGTGGGGGAGGCAGCAAGAAGCAGGGAGAGCATTGCAGATGAGTGTCGAAGTAGCATGAAGGCTAGGCCTGGTGTCGCAGCCAGTTGTCGTCATAGCACGAAGATTCAGTGGGCATCACGGATAGTTGTTGACAGAGCCTTGCGTTGGCGGTCACTGTGGGCTGTCATAGCATTGGGGCGCGGGGCAGAATTTGCATTGCTGTCTCTGTAGCTCTAAGAGTCTGCTTCCCTGGAGCTTCGCATTGCCTGTTATCATGGGCAGCAGAAGCAGAGTCTTTGCGCGAAACGGGCCCATATGTGGTCACAAACAGTCCAAAATGTCTGGATTTTCTTTTTCTCAGGAGGTGCTCCACTGATCCCAGGCACGTTTCAGGTACTCCGTGAGGCACCTCTTGGGGTTCAGGAACTAGTCAACAGAGGCCAACAGGGCTCAGGTAGGTCCAGCTACAGCAGATCAACTGGACAGTTGCATGGAGGCATCTGGAGTTTGTTGTGAACCCTGTAGCTCAGAACTGGTGGTTGGACAACTGACCTTTGGAGTCACTCAGGTTAGCCTGTGATGAAGGGAGTAGGTCCACTCTTCCTTCTCAGACAGAAGGGCAATCCTCAACCAGCAGGGAACAAGACAATCCTCAAGCAGCAGGGCAGTTCTCTGGTTTCACCAGGGCAGTCCTCTGGGAAACAAGTCAAGCCTCAAGCAGCAGGGCTAGTCCTCTGGGGAGCAAGGTACTCCTATTTCTGTAGTCCACAGGATCAGGTGTGTGCTAAGAGTTGTTCTGAGGGTCCGATAATTATACCTGGAGCCAGCCTTTGAAGTAGGGGAATCTTCTAGGCCAGAGGTTCTGAACCTGTGGTCTGGGGTGGCCCTGGGGGACCGGGACCGCTTAGAAAATTCAATAATATTAACAAATGAATAAAGTGCACACAAATAATGAAGCAAAATATACATTTGAACATTTTCTATAAATATGAAGGAATTAGGAATTTGAGGCCAGAAATCAATTTGGCATCATCAGATTGATTCGTGGAACCATGCAAGTGCATCAAACAGCACATATTATAGACAATGGGTGGCCTTTATTAAATTTAGAAAAACTCCAACCGTCCTATTGAAATTGTGTTTTTTAAAATATTTGTTTGTGAATTAAACCAACTGTGTTATCATTTGTGTATTATTTTGTGGTTCAAATTATCGAATTTGTTTAGGCCGGGTTCTCCGGCTTCCATTAATATATCAACGGGGGCCCCTGGATTCCAATAATTATTGAGTGGAGGCCCCTGGATTCCAGTAATGATTAAGTGGGGTGCATAGAAGTCATGGTTAAGAACCACTGTTCTAGGATACCCCACAGCTGGTTCTGAAAAGATCATTCCAGTCCCTGACAAGGCTCTAAGACGTCTGGGATGACAAAAGACTAGTGCTAGTTTTTTTTGTGTGTGATGGAGGTAAGCCCCTTTGAAGTGCAAGTGGGTCAGGTAACAGCTCTGGCCCTATCCATTCTGTCCGGATGGCCCATCCTGCCCACACCTAAACCCTATTGTCTAACTGTGTGGGAGAAATACACAACGTCTAATAGCAGGGACATCTAACCCACGACACCGGCCGGCACCAAATTGTTAGGACAGGAAAATGTAATCTTTCTAAAAGTGGCATTTACAGAACTGAGATTTAAAATCCAACTTTACCATTAAAAGAGTATTTCAAATTTCAATTTATTTAAGTCCAAACTTAACATCCCTCTCTGCTCCAAAGGATAGCAGTTATTAAATGTAATAGTGTTATACTATGGGAGCGATAGACCTTACAGTACTATTTTTGGAGCTTTCACTACCAGGACATGTAAAACATAAAAAGGCATGTCCTACTTTTTTAATGCAATCTGCTTTTTTGGGCCTACCCTACCGGTGACTTATATGTATGAGCAAGCATCGGCAAAGCCAATAGGTCTCATGCTGTATTGGAGTGGGGTGGATTGGATTGGTGTGGGGTGGATTGAATTGGAGTGGAGTGGATTTGATTAGGGTGGTTTGGACTGGAGGGGTCGGACTGGCTTGGAGGAGTGATTGTGCTGTATTGAAGTGGGGTGGATTGGTGTGGGGTGGATGATTGGAGTGGGGTGGATTGGAGAAGGTGGGTGGACTGGAGAAGGTGGGTGGATTGGATTGGAGTAAAGTGGATTGGATTGAAAGGGGGTGGATTGGATGGAAGGGTGTGGATTAGATTGGAGGGGGTGGATTGAATTGGGGTGGATTGGAGGGATGTGGATTGGATTGGAGGGAGGTGGATTGGTTTGGAGGGAGTTGGATTGGTTTGGAGGGAGGTGGATTGGTTTGGAGGGGGTGGATTGGTTTAGAGGGGGTGGATTGAATGGGGGGTGGATTGAATTGGAGGGGGTGAATTGAAGTGGAGGGGGGATTGTGCTGAATTGGATTGGACTGTGTGGATTGGGCTGGAGTGGGGTGGGCTGGATTTGGGTGGGGTGCTTTGGAGCTGGTGGGTGGATTGGAATGGAGTAGGGTGGATTGGAATCAGTGGGGTGGATTGGAATCAGTGGCGGGATTGGAATGGAGTGGGGTGTATTTGAGTGGGGTGTGGTGGATTGGAATGGGGTGTGCTGGATTGAAGTGGTGTGGACAGGAATGGAGTGAAGTGGACTGGAGTGGGGTGGATTGGAATGGAGTGGGGTGGGGTGGATATGATTAGAGTGGGGTGTATTTGAGTGGGGTGTGGTGGATTGAGTGGGGTGGGCTGGATTGGAGTGGTGTGGACTGGATTGGAGTGGTGTGGACTGGATTGGAGTGGTGTGGTGTGGACAGGATTGGAGTGGTGCAGACTGGAATGGAGTGGAATGGGGTGGACTGGAATCGCGTGTATGTGAGTGGGATTGATTGGGGTGAGATGGGATGGGTGGGATGGATTGGCGTGGGGTGGGATGGGATGATTGGAGGGGTGGATTGGATTGGAGGGATGTGGATTGGAGAGGGTGGATTGGATTGGAGGGGAGATTGTGCTGAATTGATTTGGAGTGGGTGGGTTGGGCTGGAGTGTGGTGGACGGGACTGGGTTGGTGTGAAGTGGATTGGTGTGAAGTGGATTGGAGAGGGTGGGTGGATTGGAATGGGGCGGTGTGGATTGGAGTGGGGTGGATTGGAGCGGGGTTGGGTTGGGTGGATTGGAGTGGGGTGAACTGGAATGAGGTGGGATGGATTGGAGGGTGTGGTGTATACTGGACTGGAGTGGGGTAGATTGGAATGGGGTGAGTTGGATTGGAGTGGGGTGGTATGGGATGGATTGGCGTGGGGTGGGATGGGATGGATTGGCGTGGGGTGGATTGAAGTGGGGTAAATTGGAGTATGGTGCATAGGACTGTAGTGGGGTGAATTGGCCTGAGTGGCGTGGAGTGGTGTAGGGTAGATTGGATTGGTATGGGGTGGATTGGAGTGGATTATATAGAAGCATGGTGGATTAGGGTAGGTTGGACTGGAGTAGGGTGAATTGAATTGGAGAATGGTGGAGTGGTGTGGGCCGGATTACATTGGAGTGAGGTGGATTGGAGGGGAGGGGACTGGTGTGGATGGATTGGAGTGTGGTGGGCTGGATTCGAGTGGGGTGAATTGGAGTGGATGGGTGTGGGGTGGGGTGGATTTGAGTAGGGAGGATTGGAGTGCGGCAGATTAGATTGAGGTGGATAGGCTGAGGTAGATTGGAACATACTGTACTACTGTGTGTTAAGGCATCATTTTGTAAATTACACATAAGCAATATTTAGATCAAGATAATAATCATCTTTTGAGAACAGCGCCCACAAGTAAAAAAAAAAAAAATACAAGTCTGCAAAGTGAGAAAAGAAAACTTTGCAAAATGAAAGAAAGTTAACTATAGAAAACTTTGCAATTTTGTTTGTCCTGCTGGGCACATTTTAGCCAGCCACACTGATCTTCAAAACTAATTTGCGAACTGACCTTAAAAATGCGGATTCAGCTCTGTGAATTGCCAACAATGCTGGCATGCAGCTAAAAGAGATTTCACTTTTCCTGAACCCTGGGTTAAGTACAGTTCTGTTCCCATTAGCTGCTTTATACATGAGCTCACACTCCTGAGGCTTAGACCTTTGATTGCAGGACACTCCAAGGTAAAAAGAACAAAATAGTACCTCAAGAAAATTGGGAGCAGCGGAGTGGCGCTGATTAAGTTGATTCAATCAGTGCTTGGTCCCAGCTCCCCAGAAAGGAAAGGAAATGTTGCTTGGCCTGCAGTGACCAATAACGAGGCTGTAAAGAAGAATGCTACACAAGCCAACAAATGGTAAGCAACGGGCTGGCTCCAAGTCCTATTTATACACAATATTGACATGGAGTAGTTTGTATACTACACGAATTTCGAAGGAGTCTTGGTGAGGAGATACTGTACTGGGGCAGAAATAAACGCAGTATAGCTAAATTTGCCGAATGAGGCTTACAGTCTGTCCTAAAAGACCGGATGGTCGTTGTAGGAAGCTGGCTCTCTACATATTGAGCCAAAATGAAGTACACTGTGCCGTGAGTCCAGGCAGACCCCAAAGGAATTACAAAGACACAAATGAAACCCCAAATGCTCAATTTTGTGGTAGTGTGGGCGAGCAGTTAGGCTTATCAGAGGGTAGTGCAACAAATTTATAACACAAACAAAAGGCAGTAAATGAGACATACACTCAAAAAAGAAATCCTACACAAATTTATAAAAATAACACATACTTTTATATAAATGAAGATACCAAGATCATCCGAATCGGGTAAGTACTTTTCAAGTTATGAATCTTTACAGTTTTCAGAAATGGGCATAGTGCATTCTGGACTGGCAATGTTATCCTATGGAGGAAAGCCATGTATTGCAATCGGGCACTTATCAGCGACTTACAGGACTGTTCTTCTGGACTTGAGGTGAGTATAGGGCAAGGTCCAAGGCCACACTAACAGGTCACCTCGGGAGGCTCTGAGGCGTCAGGTGATCGAGGTCTGTTATGGCGTTGGGTGTCCCACTCACTTTAATGGGAGAACGGTCCAGTTACAAAGAGGCTGCAAGCTGGGACTGGGAGGGGGGGCGGCCGGGAGTCAAGTCTGGAGGAACCCACAGGGGGGCTCGACCCTTGACCTCCACAGGGACACATGCAAATCCTTGGTCCACTTCTCCTCAAGCTGTGTGGCTCGGGTGCAGTGGGGTCTGATCCGGTGTAGGACTTTCTTGCGTATGGAGGGGGCCTGCAAAAAGAAGCTGCAGGCAGCGACTGGAAGTCCAGTCGGGGTAAACCAAAGCGTGGGCTTGGCTTTTGTGGGTCTGGGGACCCTGTTGGCACAGTCACCTCTTTGGACTGGCTCGGGCTCTGGAGCGCGGGTGCATAGGTGCTCTGAGGTGTCGGATGGCAGTGGTCACGGACTCAATCTGGGTCTCTGTTTCTACTGCAGAGGGTCAAACAGGACAGTTGGACTACTCTCAATGTGGGTGTCACTGTCCCTGGTGTTCAGGCGATTTATTAGTTTCGCTACTCTTTCCTCTGAGTAGCTGAAAGCTACGGAAAGTGTTTTTGACCAGAGATTCTGAGATGAAGACTGAGGGCCTATTAATGGTGCTTAATTTGGTGTGGATTTCCTTGGAGTTCTTTGCTGAATAAATCTTTTTGAGAAATATTTAGTTTTCTCTGAAACAACTTCTTATAGTCTTGAATATATCCATTATATCTAATCTTTTCTTCCCTCAAATAATTTTTCCTCCATAGTTTCTCCTGTCTTCTACATTTTTGTTTTAGTTCCTTCAGCTGAGGTGAGAACCAGGGGGGTAGGTGGTCTCTTTCTATGTTTTTTAATAGTTTTGACCAGAGCTGGCTTAGTAACAGTAGTTCTTAGCCAAATAGAATAAGTCTCAGATGCTAGAATAGAGTCTTTTATCAATAGAGGGCTAGTTCTGTCTAACAGGTCAGCCAAGTGTGTTATTTTGATTTTATTCCAGGCCTGAACTTTTTTTTAGATTTCACACCGTTAGTCATGCCATTAGTAGTCAAAACAGATTGAAGGCTGAAATCGACCCCTTTGTGGTCAGACCATGTTATAGGTAAAATCTCATCAACTTTTAGGTCCAATCTACTTGAAAAAATACTGTTCAAAGTACGACCTGCTCTATGAATAATAAAATGTACCAGCTGAAAAAGAATAAAACCATTTAAAATATCTAGGAGTTGCTCTGATTCCTTGTTACTGCTATTCATTAGATAAAAATTAAAATCACATAAAATAGTAAAATTAGAATATTGCATGCAAGATTACAGAATTTCTCCTAAAGCTTCTAAAAAGCATGCTTTGGGCCCAGGTGGCCTGTAGATCAGCAATCCATTCAATAAGTATTTGTTAGATAATTTGCAGCTAGATAACATAGCTTCACAATCATTTGCACAGTAGAGTCTCGCAAGCAAGACACGTGCATGCTCTCGCAGAATTGACTTAAACAGGAATGTCGATATGTCAATATGTTATTGCGATTTATATAGTGCACTACCACCCGTGAGGGTATCCAGTCACTTGAGCAGGTGTATAGACGTGTGATCCCCATAGAGTTTGTTGAAGAGACACGTCTTTAGCTTCTTGTGAAGTCAAGAAGTGAGGTGGAGGTTGTTCGATGTTTTCGAGCGACCACCTGCTCCGCCTTTGTCAGTGTGGTCGGTGTGCTCGAGTGAGAGTGAGAACCGGCATAGGAATCTGGCAGTCTGGTGAAAGTGTATGTGCATGTTCAAGTATGCTGGCCCAGTGTTGTTTCAAGGATGTGTATGTGAATGAGTAATTTGTATTGGCTGCGTTTGTGGATGGGGCTCTCATGAGGGATGAGATATGGATGCAGCGTTGGAGGTTGAGTAAAAGTCGTGTGGCGGCGTCTGGATGGTCTGAAGTCTGACTAGAAGCAGCTTAGATACACTGGCATAGCGTGTGTTACAGTAGTAGACACTACTGGTTAGGGGGGCTTGCATGGCGATGCGTCTGGTGTTCTGTGGTGGGCTCTTGAAGATCTTTTGTAGCATACGTAGGATGTGGAAGCCGGCAACACTCACTGGGTTGACTGGTGTCATCATTTTGCCCTTGTAGTTCTAGGATGATCCCCAGATTTCTGGAGTGGTCAGTGGGTGTTGGTCCAACCTTTGTCACCCACCAGGTGGTGTCTCACAGGGAGATCCTGTTTCCGAAGACCAGTACTTCTGTCTTAACAGATTTGAGATTCAAACAGTTGGTTCTCATCCATTCCTCTACCACGGTTACGCAACTGGTGAAGCTGGCTCTGGTTGTGGTTGTCTTACCCATCAAGAAGAGGATGAGTTGGATGTCATGGACGTAGAGGATGACGGTGATGCCTTGCGATCGCATAATGTTGGAGAGTGAGTCATGTATATGTTGAACAGGGTAGGGTTAAGAGATGATCCCAGGAGGACTACACAGATAAGGCTCATGGTCTACAATGTGAAGATTGGAAGTCTGACCTTTTGGATTCTTCCAGTCATCCATCAGGAAGGAGCAGATCCAGTTGAGTGCAGGTCCCTGGGTGCCAAGATCGTAGAGTCTTCTAATGAGTGTGTCATGGGAGACAGTGTCGAATGCAGCGGAGAAGTGGATCAGAATTAGGCCGGCTGTTTCTCCTTGGTTCAGGTGTCATCGGTGGCTGCGGTTTAGTTTGCCAGGTCTAACTAGCAGTTTAAAACTGCACTACAGGCTACAATTGCAGGCATGCGATATGTTTTAACCCCTTCGCCGCAGGGGTAATTCCCCCGCTGTGCTGGGGGGGAGTGGGCGCACAGCACCCCGGTGCTCGTGACGAGCTCAGCTCGTCAAGAGCCACGGTGGCAGTGTGCTCATGACGATCTCAGCTCGTCACGCCCGCACACGGTTTCATCGAACGCTCAGCACAGCGGGGAAATTATCCCCGCGTGCGAGCGTTGGAGCCGTTATGACGAGCTCAGCTCGTCATGAGCACACGGCCACCGTGGCTCATGACGAGCTGATGAGCTGGGCGAGTGGGTGACATAATGAGAGCTGCAGGCCCTCTAGTAGCATTTAATTTAAAGGCCCTGTGTACATGTAGTCCTACTTTACTAGGTGCTTATAAACAAATTAAATATTGCAATTGGGTGCAAGCCAATTTTACAATGTTTAAAGAAAATAGCACAAGCACCTTAGCACTGGTTAGCAGTGATAAAGTGTACAGAGTCCTAATGTCAACAAAAACTAATTTCAGAAAACAGGAAGGGTGAAGGCAAAAAGGTTGGGGGTGGGGGGGGAGGAGACCGCGCCAAGAATGTCCGGTCTAACAGACCCTGTCTGACTCTTTCCATAGATAGAAATGTACTTCTCTGTTACAACTGTTACCATCCCTCACCTTGTGGGATAATTTCCCTTTTGAAAAGTTTCTATGTACTAGACATAACAGTTTTAACCTAAGTAAATACAGTGAACAGGCTACTGAGCTATACAATAAACTGACCAACCATCAGTACTCCAACAGGGTTATCAGAAAAGCTAGAGCCTAGAATAACAACAGAGATGCACTATTGGAATCACTTCCCAAACCTACTAATGAAAAAAGAACTTGTGAAACCAGATCTCTCTTCAAATAAGCTAAACAGATAATAATGAAACACTGGAGAGTAACAAACAGCAACGGGAAGCATTGGCAACCTCTAATCCTTTAAGATCAGAACGTCAGAGACATGGTAGTACATAACAAACAGACGATATACCCCACCTCAGCAGCGAAGGACACTCAATGGGGCATTCTGCAGGTCACTGGACACTACTCGTGTGGGAGAATCTCAGTTTGTCCTTTCAGTTGTGCTACTAAAAGATTAGATTTTGAGACTAGCAGACAACAGAAATTATAAATTGAAACAGCAACAATCCAACCTAGATGATTACCTGTCCTTGCAACCCACCCATAGGTCTGAACTCCAGGACGATAATACCATCTATATAGCGGAACACCAAAGTAATAGAAGAGGCAAACAGGATTCCACTAAAAGGAGTACCCACTACTTGGAAAAACAATACACTGAGGATGACATAAAATACAGCATCCTTGAAAAAGTCAGTGTTCAAAGCCTGATAGCCAGCATACCGTTCTCAACAAGGAACAAAGATGGGTATATCCCTTCAAGACACAGGTACACACACGTACCTCGTAATGATGACATTATGGTTGCTAATTATCACAGCAAAATATTATGCTATTAGGCATAGAGCTGGGTATATTGCCTCAAACCGCACAGAGGGACTCAGAAATAGCATACCATGCTACATCAGACACAAGTCATGACATCCATACACTGTATAGTACATGCAGCAGATCAACCATTGGTGCCTCCGCCCTGTTTCAGCTGAGGTCATTTGCACAGTTTAAGGATTATGCATCACTACACCCACAATTTGGTTGTCATTGTTGTAGTCCATTTATAGGAGCTTTGATCGCTGGTGAATTAGGTATACACATTCTTTGTTGAGAACGCCTTTATATCATTTGCGTTTGTTGGTGGCCAGCGGTGCATGGACAGCAGATTGAACTTCCATTCCAATGCCCCTTGCAGCGGGTCTCATGATCTGTGCCAGGGCACGAGTCGCCCTGTGACAATGAGGCGGGTTTTACTTTTCTATGATGCAACGTCTTCTTTTCAACATTAGAAAGTGACACATGGCATAATAGAATCAGAGAAAAGTGATTGCTTTGATGATAGGCGTATACTGAGCCCAACTCCAGGTGGCTCTCATAATGCCATAACTATTAAACGATTGACGTTATTTGATTTCCCTTTCAACTAAAGTGTGCGACTACAAGGTTCCCCAGTGGTGTTCCCTCCATGGGGCTTTAATTCACGCAGTGTTTCAGTGATGGACACAATTATGCACTAAGCGTGATATGTGGCTTCTTGCTTAACAAAGCCCACATGTGTTTGGTGAACGGGTTTGTGAGGAATTTGCAGGGTCCTTTTGCACTAATCTTGCTGTAGCACAGACCACATGCATGGAGTGACATGACTTGCAGCATCTCGCTTCCCTTTAATGTGGTCTTGTATACATGTGCTTAATTACGTCAAAATCCTTACAAGACTATCCTCACCAAACACTCAATGGAAAACCGTGAGTATTCCAGCATGGACTGCATGAATGGTCAGTGTGAATCCAGCATGCTGTATGACTGGTTAATCAGCAATTATAGGGATTCCGGTCATGATGAAAGCCAGGAAACCCCCTAGGTGACCAAAAGGCAAAGGACATGTTGGCCAAGGATGTGCAGGAGCAATAATTCTCCTAGGCATGTCTACTCGCTTGTCACCATCCCTCTACCCTTCAAAGAATAACACTTCTTCGTGGCAGGGTTACAGGGTTTTTATTATCCACCCCCCCCCCCCCCCCCCCCCCCCACGTATCCCTGGATCCCACACACATAAAAAGTATTCCAGTAATCAAGGAGCCCATTTGCCTCGATAATACTTTTTGACATATGAGGCAGCCCAGTGATGAAGCATGCCACCAAGGTTGGTGGTTAGCAATACATTTTTTGTGAAATCTACTATATTTCTGGCCATATATGAAAGAGTAACATTCGCACATAAGTCCCTCTTTTGACCTGATCGTCTAATATGTATACTAGCTGCTAGAGACTGTCCATTCCCCTCTCTGCCCCCTCCCAATTAGTGGGGATATTAGTGATTTAACCTGTAAAATGGAGCCAAATCTCCCACATCCAGGAAATACTCCACTAGCTTCTCGATGTAAGCTGGAATCAAGTTTATAATATTCTTCTGGAGCTAAAGATGTATGGTGGGAACTTCCCTTGCCTAAGTTCAGAAGAAATAATTCAAGGTCCTCAGAGACACCACCTAATGATCTATTATTTAGTGAAAACTAAGCAGTGCATTTCACCATAACAATGTCTTAAAAACCATCAAGCATTGTTAAGGGGGGGTGAGAACTGAGGCCTGGATGCCCCCAAATCCAGGAGTTCCCCGTAAATGACTATCATTAACAGTACTTTCTAGAAGAAAATGTCAGTCTATATGTTCAAGAGCAGCAGTTTAACCAAAAGTGGATCATGCAGCAGGGTGGGGATCCAAAAACTACCAGTAAATGTGCTACTGAATGGTTGAAAAGGGATAAATTAGGAATTTCAAAAGATCAAATCAAATAATACAATTCTGTGGTGTACTTACAGGCACACAGCTGTGCATAAAAGAAGGCCCTCAGCATCAAAGGAATGAAGCAGTTTTGTAAGGAGGAGTGGGCCAGAATTCCTCTCAGGTGATGTGAAAAGTCGGTTAACCTCTTATAGGAAACATTTTTGATGCTAGAGAGGGTTCGACACATTACTAAATCATAGCATGCACTTGTTTTTTCACATAGGGCTAACAAATGTTGGTCAATTTTATATGTTTATTACATGTTAACAAAATAAAATGTAAGTAGGGGAGTCTTCACATGAAGTTAGATTTATCTACCATGAAGATTCCGTAAAGGAATATATGACTGAATGAAGTAACTTCTAGTAAGCATGGATAAACATGGAGCCCGACACTAACTGTTGGAAAATGAGGATTAGCTAGTGGTCAGCTAGGTCTTGAAAACAATATAATCTTAAGAGGGTCTACATTCTTTTTCAATTCAATGTAGGAAAATGAGTCTGACTCCACAGCCTTCTCTGACTGATTTCTTTCAAGAAAGACCAAAGGATACCCCTTTTGCAGATCAAGAGATCCATAGGCCGCCCTCTTCTCTGTCACCACTTGCTGTCTATTAAAGGTACCGGCCAGTAATCAGTAACCCTGCAACAGAATAACCAATCAGGATCCCCTCAAAAACTGCACCCTCAAAGGATCACCTCGGGAACTATATCCCCCTGCTCCTGTAACCAAGATGCAGATGAGTGCAATATTTGTTGTACAGGAAATGTTTGAGGATCGATTCAACCAGGAATCAGGATGTGCAAATGCCCCTTTCGAAGCTAATAAGTTTAGTATACATGATAAAAGTAAATTTAAATAAATGTATACATAATTAAACAGTGAAAATGCACATCCGACAGTTCTAAAGATCTTCACATTGTAACAAGTCGTTGAAGAAAATAAAACAAGCATTTCCAACATCCTACTTTCAGCAAACTGTACAAGACTCGGCACCATCATACATGCCATATACATTCACCACAGTACAAAGTCTTCAACAATTTGTGTAGATCTTCAATGCAGCCACTTAACTTTTAATAGTCTTCTGAGACAGATTGAAGGTTGTATCCATTGCAGTTTATTGACAGTACCCTCTCAGATGACACCTGTCTAACTTATACCACTGTTACGGTTCCACCACACATGTTTGATTTGATTTGATTTTTCAATTTGTATAGCGCGCGAATGCCCGAAGGCGTCTTGGCATTCTTCGCCCCAGCTGTGCAGCCCTTGAAGCATTGACCATAAAAGCAATCCAGAAGTCACTGCACAGAATAAAGTGTGACTTCGCAGCTACCTACTATGTGATTAGAGTAGGACACGTATTCATGCTCTACTCTGAAAGTGATAAGGTAGCCAGTCCACTTGAAATCTTGTATAGGTTTAAATAATGAACTCAATTATAGAAAAAAAGCATTTGCAATTCGTACACAGTGACCTATAAACCAGCAAAATGTCTGGTAAATCATAATGCTCAAATTACAAGGTAAATTTACCGAGTGACAGGAACACTTGGTGAATTTCGTTCATCAGATTTGCATAAAGATCTGACTGCCAGCTCTGTAAAAGCTCAAACTCCACTTGTGAGAAACCAGCAACAACATCCTGGAATGTGAGCAGTGCCTGGAAGAAAAATAGTAATCATAAACATTAATGCTAGAGTTAGATAATGAACATGGTTAATCATGCCTTGAAAAAATAATGTGTTCAAATAACGCAGGGTTTTCTTCTCTGCAGCTAGTGCTTCACACAAGTACTGCATGATGATTCAATGCGGTGCCAGATTAACACAACTCAAGATCCATCAAAAATGCAGAACAGTAATGTATTTGTAGCTGCTAAGATGCCACAAAGGAACTCTTTTTGGCATAGCAAAGTCACACCAGATGTTAATCCTCACAACTAGGGCACTATTTATTTATGGTCTTTGTCAGACATGCCACTGTGATATATCATTCATCAATTGGAGATAGAAGCAAAAAGCATAGGCTTAGCCAATAGGTCTCCTTGCAACAAAAGTCTATAAATCATAGTCTAAATAAATGTGTATTTATTTTTGTAGCAATGGTGCCATGCTGCGCTTTAGATGAATATCTTTAAAAGTAAAGTGTACCATACTGCAATTGCTATAATAGTTAATTGTGGCTGCGTTAACAATTGATGTGTACACTGATGGCTGGTGGCGAGTGTGCATGTAGCAATTGTGCAATGATGGCTAGTGGTGTGTGTGCCTGGTGGAAGTATGCACTGCTGGCTGGTGGTGTGTGGGCCTGCTGGAAGTGTGCACTGACGGCTGGTGGTGTTTGTGCCAAGTGAAAGCGTGCACTGGCGGCTGATGGTGTTTACGCCCGGTGAAAGCGTGCACTGATGGTGTCTGTGTCTGGTGTAAGTGTGCACTGATGGTGTGGTTGTGTGTGTGTGTGGTTGTATGTGTGGTTGTATGTGTGTGGTTGTGTGTGTGGTTGTATGAGTGGTGGTGTGTGTGGTTGTGGGTGTGTGGTTATGTGTGTTGTGTTTGTAGTTGTGTGTGTGTGTTTGTGTGCTTGTGTGCATGTGTGTGTGGATCTCAAGTGCATCCTGCTCAACACCCGCTCCGTCCACAGACACGCCGTCGAACTCTGGAACCTCCTCAACACAACCTCACCAGACGTCACCTTCCTCACAGAAACAGGGATGAACGCCTCCTCAGCCCCCAACATCACCATAGCCATCCCGGATGGCTACAAAATCACCCGGAGGGACCGCATCAACCAAACCGGAGGAGGCATCGCCATCATCCACAGAAACACCATCCGCATCAAAACCAACTCCGACGACACCATCATCGCCGCCGAGCACCTTCACTTCCAGATACACACCGACCCCAAGACCACCCTCAGGGGGTTCTCTCATCTACAGACCCCCGGGACCACGCACCCAATTCAGCGAAGCCATCACAGACTTCATCAGCCAGCACACCCTAACCTCCTCAGACTACATCCTCCTATGGGACCTCAACTTCCACCTGGAGAACAACAACGACAGCAACACCGCAGCCCTACTGGACAACCACGGACTCAAGCAACTGGTGAACACCCCCACCCACTAGGCCGGCCAAACGCTAGACCCCATCTTCTCCTCCAGCAAGCACATCTCCCTCCGCCACGCCACCGGACTACACTGGACAGACCACAGCTGCGTCCACTTCAACTTCGAGATAACCATGACCCACCACCACCCGCAACAGGTTCCCCGCAGAAGCTGGAGCAAGATCACCACCGACCAGCTCACCAACTCCCTCAGTCAGAACCCTCCCACCAACACGAAGGACCCCAACGAAGCAGCCCGCAACCACACTCAGAGGCTCACCAACTGCGCCGATGACCTCGCACCGATGACCTCGCACCGCTGAAGAACCCTCCAAGCAGACCCGGCAGCAAGAGGGCCTCATGGTTCACCAACGACCTCATAAACTCCAAGAAAACCTGCCGCACCCTCGAGAAAGTATGGCGCCACAACCACATACTAACAGTAAGGCGGTCAGATAACGGCAGGGGGGGCTGTAGCTAAACAATAAACAATATGGCAGCCGTACAACGGCGGGGGGATATAGGTAGAATGAAAACAAAAACATCGCCTCACAAGAAAAGCAAAGTCGTTATTGCAGAGGCACGGAGTAATAATACTGCGGTCTGATAAGCGCGAGGAAGCTAAAACGAAAACAAAAACATCGCATCACATTTGTAATAGGAAACACAGCGCAAAATAAAGCTACTGCTGACAAGCAAACAACAATGCAAACGGTGGGGGAGCTGTAACTGAAAGAAAAACATTGCCTCGAGCGAAACGCAAAAGTAAAACAAGCTTCTCTTAGAATCCCCATTAAAAAAGGTATCCACGCACAGACACGCAGGAAGTGGTATAAGGGAGGGGTGGCAAATGGTGTGCATTTTCGCGGCCGCTTTGATGTTCTAAGTGGCTGCGCGGCTCACTGAGAACATTAAAGCGGCCGTGAAAGTCCTCCTGCAGACTTTGGGAGCATTTCTGAGCGCCCTTACTTAACTCTCGCAGAGCAACACATGCGCGTTGGCTCAGGCGAGACTTAAAAAGGAATGAGGGAAAAGTGCTTGCAGATTTTTAAGGTGGGGGGGCAAAAAGATGCACTCTGTAGAGTTACGCTGTGCCTACCTGCTGTAGATGTTTGATTTTTCTCCACAACAGTTAGGGTAAAATGCGGATTGGTAATGCTCTTCTGTTTTGTTTAACCAGAAGCATGATCATCCGGACAACAAATGGCTAAGCATCACAATGTAGCTATTTACTGAAACCCCACGAGGATCGTTCCCTTCCTCCACAAGACATGAGTGGCCTTTAAGGAGCTTTAACTACTGTAGCAGCTGCTTGTTCCTTCTAAGGTAGGCATGTTGGCAAAGGCCCACTCATTAGACGGTGCTGACGATTTCGCTGAAAAGTAAGATGTCACCGTAATTGATTTAGTTTCTGTTCCTTTGTGTTTTAGAGAAAATGAAAGCACACTCTTGTGGAGGGAGGGTGGAGGGGACGCGCCTTCTAATGAAAGCGGCAAGGTCTGATATGAAACCTGACCCAAAACAGATGGCAGCCTGTGCGCCACCGCTGCTGGCTCCTATTATATAATGTAGGTATCAAATCAGTACCAAATCAGAAAGCGAGCACAGTATAGAAAATCAGCAGCCGAACTGAAAGGAGGCGAAAGTGAGTTATCTCAGGGTGCAAGTGAAGGCAGGGCTAGACGATGCTGCATCTTGGTGCCGAATAACAGATGTTTACTGCCAACCAAATGAATGTTAATTTGTTCGTCAGCCTCTAAAAGGATGATAGGCTGAGCAGACTCGCTGGGGTTCGAACCTGCAGTTGTGAGGTCAAACATAAGATTAATAGGGTGCTTGCCTTAAAGTTTGGATTGCATTATATAATGCCAGTATCAAATCAGAAGGCGAGCACAGTGGAGAAAATCAGGAGCCGAATTGAAAGGAGGCGAAAGTGAGTTATCCCAGTGTGCAAGTGAAGGCGGGGCTGGAATATGCTGCATCTTGGTGCCGAATTACAGATTTATTGCCAACCAAATGAATGTTAATTAGTTTGTCGGCCTCTAGTAGGATGAAAGGCTGAGCAGACATGCTGGGGTTCGAACCTGCGGTTGTGAGGTCAAACATAAGATTAATAGGGTACTTGCCTTAAAGTTAAGATTACCTTCCTCCTTCTACAAGTCAACAGCAATGGGCCTAGCATGACAGCGAATGCACAAGTTTCTCATTGAAAACAGAGCATTGGAATGGCTGCATGTGGCATGTGAAAGGAGGGTTGGTTAAAAAGAATGGCGCGAGAGAGAAGCGGGCAAGTGAGCACGGCAGAGCAGCGAACACGCTAATTAAAAACAGATGGTTACATGACTCCAAACAGATGGCACCCCTGCTCGTAACCGCAAGCAGTAGGCCGTGGGCGGATACATTTACTGGGAAAGGTGGGACATGCAGCCGCCATTGCTCAATTACCTGCTGTCTTTTTAGAAAGACAAACGCAAAGACCAATGGAAATAATGCAGAAAAAAAAACGTAAGTACGATCGTGTGGAAAGTCCACAGTAATTCCAAGAGGTCGTTTTCCTAGAGCAGCAAATGCGCGCTGCGCTAGGCTTGACCTAAAAATGAAAGAAAGAAGATGGCTGAACCATTTTATGGGGGCATCACAAATGGCTGGCCGGAGTCACACCCTCAGTGCATGAAAGAGAGGCGTTCACGGTACACAGAAAAAAACAGGGCCCCAATTGGTCTCAACCTTCCAGGAAGATTTAGTTATTCAGCATCCGAGAAGCGATCCCAATAGTTCTGCAGGTAATAGCTCCCCGGTACAGCTAACGGCTATCAGTATAGGACCCCCCCCCCACCCCCTTTAGCGCAGTTGAACAAGCACCATGACATGATCTTAAGTGCGACCGGGAGGACAGTTCTCAGCAAGTTCTACTATTTATTTCTCAATACATTCCGAAGGGCTCTAAGAATACCCTCAACAGAGGGAATTTGTTGCAGTTGTTTGTTTAGATCCCTGCACTTAAGAACATAACTACAAAAGACTTGGATTGGGTCAAATTTGAACCAAGACAATTCGGAAAAAGAATGTCCTAGCCGAAGGCCGTATGGACCGAAAGGGCTGCTTTTAAAGAATGGGGCATTGAACTTCATATTCCTGCCCCAGTGACATACCCGTACGTTCTCTTGAAACCACACCCAGCTCAATACCGGCTTGTATGTTGAAGGGTGCAATCGGGGGAATTCATAGCGGGCCCTAACTTCAGAGGACCCAAGGCCCATGACTATACACTGAAGGCACAACCAGAGGGAGGTTCTCTACGATACTCTAAGGAACGCTTATAGCACGCAGGGGAGGTAGCTGCTGATTGAGTGCAACACATAGGGTTCTCACAGAAATGCTCCATACACATACGAATAATCGGACGAGGATTTCTTGGAACATTGCGGGCGTGGTAGCTAGCTTTTTCAAGAGGAAATAGAAACAGCTGACTTTATCATGTTTCAATAAATTTGGGAATACCTCCTTCATATAATCCTTTCATGTATGTAAGTCTAAATCAGGTAGACCCTCTGGTGGGCTGATACTTTGGGTTAAGATTTTGTTGGGGTACCATGCTAGCCAATTAATTATCAATTGTCCAGATCTGCTTGGCATCGAGATATCCACCTCTGATAAAACAGAAGTTCTTCTTTTTAATGTATATAGCAGGAGTGTTCACAAATCAGCTGATTCCCCCGTCCTCCATCTTTTGATTGATTACATTTCCACCTTATCACAGAAAGAAGCAGTTGTGATTCTGGCTGGGGATTTCAATGTATGCTTTGAACCATTGGCACTCTATAATAAAGTAGCAGGGAAGGAAGATCAATACTGGGGTATTGCCCAAATTTCAAGTGCATTGTTAACCTCGCTTAGCCTTGCAAATGCTGGATCCTTGTAAGAGTTTCCGTTTGATGGCTTGTAACAGTAGAACTAAATCAGATTGCATCCCATCTTTAAAAGGAATATGCACCTGAGCTGTACGGTTACATTTTACTAGATGTCCAACTCTGGGGCAATCTTGTTGATATGGAAGTCATGTCTAGATATGAGAGTGCCACTTGCCTCTTTGCCTCTCCCTTTGTGGAAGTTGCAAAGGGGAGAGTAGGACTACTCACCTGCCTCGGGATGTCCTTTCAGCCAGTAATAATCTGAGGAGAATTAAGTGGAAGAGCATGAAGGACAATGAGTCCAAGTATGCCTCACTATATCAAGATCTAGTTCTCCTTTTGTCCTACATGGCCAACTCAGAGGTAGCACCCGACTTGATTATGGATGTCCACTTCAAATGGTTTGAGAAATTCAGAAGGAGTTTCTTTTCTTAACCACCCCAAGAAGGCAGACCCTACATTGTACGAGAGGGCTTGTAGGCCAGCCAAGAGCAATCCCGATAGTGCTCTCAAAAGAGTGCACTGTTGAAATATAAAATCCGACCCTTCTTGTTTTTGAATTGAGCTATGCGTCATCCATTTTACCTATGCCCTCCTTTCCAAACCCGGTTCTATCCTTGACACCTCACCCGCACAAACACTTGTAAAGAATCTAGATTGGGGTATTGCAGGCTGTGTATACATGCAGAGTCAGCACAAAAGGAACAGCTGGCGTCTGCCCAGAGTCTCCAGACAATGGGTAAGTCCTGAATAACGTTTATACAGATAGCATAACTTGTTATGCAGCTCTAAGACTCAAAAGTTGCTCAACCACCAAGGCTGTTGGTTTTTGAATTTCCTCATTTTGTGTGCCTTTCCCAAGCTCTATTTACACCATGGGGTGTCCCCGGTTTACCAGAACCACTACACCGTATGCCCCGGCGCTCCCGCTCCTAGGCACCCCCAAGGCCGCGACCGTGGTTACAGAAACGGCCCTGGAACAGTGGACACGCTTGGGTATAGAAACCATGGCAGACCTATACGCTGACGGCGCCCTGCTCCCCTTCGAGACACTTGCCGCCAACACGGGGTTACCAGCAGGACAGTTCTTGCAACACGTTTCCATAATCAGAGCGCTCACGCAGAAGTGGGGAAACATCACTGAAGAACCTCCCATACACCAACTGATACAGTGCATGCACGTCATGGGAAATTGCACACACGTGGTACACTGGCTAACCCAAGCGCTGCTCTCACACACACAATGCACCCTACAACCACTGCGGGATAAGTGGGCGGTGGACAGAGGGAAGGCCTGGACGGACAAGGAGTGGGCGGTGATACTGGCAAGCCCCAAGAACATCCCCGGCAACGCCCGCTTTAAACAGATCCAGTTTTATATCTTACAAAGAGCATACCTCTCCCCAGACAGGGTAAATCTATACTTTCCAGGCGCAACGGCAGGGTGCCCGAGATGCGATACAGAAGGGGCGGATCTCTTACACGTGCTGTGGCAGTGTCCACAGATCCAAACGTACTGGCGGTCGGTGTTGCCGCTACTGGAGCGGAGCACGGCGATGCCGATCCCTCACACGTGGGAGGCGTGCCTACTGGGCCTCTACCACAGAACCAAACACAACAGGGTGCCTTCCCGCTTCTGGGATCTTGGCCTTATTACGGCTAAGAGGCTAATTACTAAACACTGGAAGCGCGCAGAACCACCCAGGGCAGAGCACTGGCGCACCTCACTGGATAACTGGGCAAAGGCGGAAAGCATATCCCTTCATAATGAGGAGACAGCAGGGCTGCGTAAATTCCCCATTGCGGCGCTTTGGGACGAAATGCTGCACTCCTTCCACGGCGAATTCCAGACACTAGAAGAACCCACAGGACACACCTTCCCAAGCGGAGAACACAGAGACAGGTGCACAACACCATGCACTGCTGATGTTGGCCATGTTGCCGGCACTCCCATCACATAGTCAGGACGAGCACTGCCCCCCAACCCCCCCCCCCGCCCCACTCGCGCAACACACCCACCGCTGATCCCGCATCGTCCTCTCTGTCCTACTGAGGCGGGCACGAACCGACCACGACACCACCCTCGGACCCCCCCCCCCACTACGTGATCAGATGTCCATCACACCACACGCCATACACCTCCAAGTTCGATAACCCAACATCTCCGCCTTTTTATTATCCTAACCTTTCCTTTACAACATGATAACGAGGAAGGCATGATTGAGCGATGAATCTGCCATTGTATTTCATTGTGAAGTAACAGTGTACCTTATGTTTCGCTCCGTGCTCCATGTATGCAATTTTTTTGAATTTTCGCATAGCGAATTACTGTACAATTCCTGTTTTCTTTATCATGTGAACCAAATAAAGGATATATTTAAAAAAAAATTGGGGTGTCCCCGGTTTGTGATCTTTTCCTTTAAAAACCCATGTAATCATTGCTCGGTGCGCTTCCTCCTTGAGTATCTCTAGGTGCTTGTTGGACGAGGCCCCCGCTCAGGAGTGTTAATAAATGATCTGATTAGAACTCCAGTGTTGATTCGCCCTACTTGTTTGAACCCTTGGACCAAGGGTGACCCTGCACCAGTGTGTCTGGTAGAATGCACACTTCCACATCACAGGCTACTATGTCATCTACAAAGTCAGCCAGAGAAGAATAAAAACTAGGTTTAAAACAAGCAAAATCCAGAGGGGATAGAGCAATTTAGAGTGACATTTTGTCTACAACACACTCAGGGGACAAGGTAGCTTTCTCGCATATAATAGCACATGGCACCAAGACAAAAAAGATGTAGTCAAAATGACACATTCTTCCACACGACTGGGTGAATCATTTTAAATCTTTATATAGTAGCTTTCCTCTGACCATTGCGAACTCTGATTTCTCTGGTGTCATGCACACCCCCATTTCCTGCAAGTCTACTTTTGAACCAGATACACTTAAAGATGGATGGGTCTTCACAGTGGCAGAAGTGACTGTGGAAATTAGGTCTCAGAAAGCAGCAAAGGCTCCCTTATTAGATGGAATACGGGTGGACCTCTTTAAGACCGAACCAGTAATTTGGGCACCCTACCTTACAGGCGTCTTCAATGCCATCTTAGCAGGAGGTGAGATTCCAACCTCATGGAAAGGGGTGGAGCTCATACCTATACATAAGTTAGGACCAAAGTCTGAACCAGCCAACAATGCCAAAATAATCTTATTGATTCAAGGCAATACATCCTTTGTAAGCTTTTATTTGATCAGCTCCTTACCTAGGTCGAAGAAAATAAAATCTTAACAGTTTCAGGCTGGATTTCATCCCAAAATTAGGACAGTCAACAAAGTGTTTAGGTTCCAATTAATAAGGTAGACAGAAGTAGACATAAAAGGGGTAGCCTCTGTCGCTTTTGTTGACCTCAAGTCAGCATTTGACATGGTCCCTAGGCGCACACTAGGTGACCTAGGGCATCCCCTCTCACACCTCGAACTACCTGCTAGGCTCCACCATGATAGTTTTGCACAAGTTAGATGGAGTATAAATGGGGAAATTACAGATCCCTTAAAGGTTGCAGAAGGATGCAAGGATGCGTCCTCGCCCACATGTTATTCCTGCTGATTATAAATGGCTGCATGGATTACCTTTTGAGTTTCGATAACGACTCCCGGTTCTAGAGGGAACCAAAATACCAACAATAATATTTGCGGACAATACTTCATTAGTATCAAAAAACCTCAAGGGTCTAGAGAACCTCTTGAGTAAGTGTCACATATTCTGCATAGATCACAGATTGGCAATTACCGCAAGTACGACAAAATGTATGGCCATCCATCCCCATAGAGGCTTCAGAGGATCTTTAATATTGGAAGGGGATGAGTTTAAGAAAGATTTAGATTTTGATCACTTTGGTATTCGTCTCTCTAGTGCTAATATTTTAGGATAACCAGGTTACCAAAAGTACTCTTATATTAAAGCAAAGGGCAGTAGCCATCTTAAAATTTACAAACATTGTATTGTATTTGCATTTATATAGCGCTTACTACCCCTGACGAGGAGTCGTTATTTGAGTGGTGGATATGTTATTCAGTTATTTGGATAGAGAAGGGTAATTTGCGGGATAGAAGAGGGAAAGAGGTTTGTACTTATATAGCGCTTGCTACCCCTTGATGGGCTTTTGAGGCACTTCATTGGCGAGTAGTACGCTACTCTGAAACGGATAAAGGATTAGTAGTGAAATAGTATAGTGGAATATGGGAATTGAGAAGGGAACATGTTAATCTGTTATTTTGATTGAAAAGGATAGTGGAGGGACAGAAGAGTGAGATTTCTTTTTTCCTTCTTTTTTTTAGGTTATAGCAGTAGGAGGAGGCTTTTGGATTTGTAAAGGGGGTTTTTGAGGGGAAGAGTCAGAGGAAAGAGTTTATAAAAGGTTTATTTTGGGGGATAGGTATAGTAAAAATAGGTCTCATATGATGCAAGGAGGGGTAGAGTAGGAGAGAGTCTAGAAAGGGTGTTTTTGGGGATCATAGTAGTGGTATGCGGTTTGGATAAATGAGAGAGTGGATGTAGAGGATACATTGATATATGTATAGGGTGAGAGATAGGGTAGTGCGATGGAAATAGTAGTAGAAAGAAGTTTGAGATGAGTCAGAAGAAGGTTGGGCTAGAAGATATATTGAGAGAAGTATAGGCTGAGAAATAGGGTAGTGCATTGGAAATGCTAAATTAAAAGAAAGGGATATATAGATCCATAAGTGCATTGAAAGTATATACATGCATAGAGGAGGTAAGTATATATAGATTAAAGATATTGATAGAGGTACAGGATGAGAAATAGGGTAGTGCATTGGATATGCTTTTTCAGGAGAAAGGTAACAGACACACAGATCCAAGTACATGGAAGGTACATAGATGCACAATGGAAATAAGTACATGTAGACCAAAGATGATTTTTTTATTTTAGATATGTTTTTATTTACTCACAACAACATAATTATTCTACATGTTTATCGAAAGCAATGCACAAAGATAGGTACATACCTATAGTGAAAATAAATGCTTATATACAGAGGAATATGCTGTAAATTTCTGTTTGCTTATGGTGCTTATGTGGGGAAGAGCCAATTCTTGAGTAGTTTTCGGAAGATATGGTGGTTGTCGTTGGATCTTATGTTGGGGGTAAAGAGTTCCATAGTTTGGCTGCCTGAACAGAGAAGGATATGCCACCCATGGTTTTTTCTTGCATCTTGGGATTTTGAGGCGAGATGCCCCTTTAGAGCGTAGGTTCCTTTGTTGAATGTGTTTGGTGATTTTATTCCTGCTGAAGAGTGGTTCCATTCCATGTATTGCTTTGTGGGTGATACAAAGTAATTTGAACGTGGATCTTCTGGCAACCGGTAACCAATGCAGGGCTTTCAAGGCAGGTGAGATGTGGTCTCGCGCTTTGATATGCAAGAGTAGTCTGGCAGCCGAGTTCTGAATCCTTTGTAGTCTTTTCATGGTCGTTAAAGGTGATCTGTGGAAGAGGCTATAGGCGTAATCGAGTTTGGACAGAACAAGGGAGATGGTAGCTTGGACCTTGTGTGGAAATACAAAATGAGGTGGTGGTGGGGGTGGACGTGGTGTTGAGGGTGGACGTGGTGGTGGGGGTGGACGTGGGGGTGGACATGGTGGTGGTGTTTGCGGTGGATGTGGTGGTGATGGATGTGGTGGTTTTGGACATGGTGGTGGAGGACGTGGTGGTGGTGGAGGACATGGTGGTGCTGGAGGACGTGGTGGTGGTGGAGGACGTGGTGGTGGTGGATGAAATGGATGTGGTGGTGGACGTGGTGGTGGTGGTGGACGTGGTGGTGCTGGTGGTGAATGTGGTAGTGGGGGTGGATGTGGTAGTGGGGGTGGATGTGGTGGTGGACGTGGTGGAAGTGCTGGTGGTGGACATGGTGGTGGACGTGGGGGTGGTGGACGTGGTGGTGGTGGTGGTGGTGGTGGACTTGGTGGTTCATCAGGTGACGACATTGCAGGGGTTCCATCAATGGGATCGGATAGCTATCTCCACACTTAATAAATCAATCAGTAAATAATCAAGAAATCAGTCTGTCTGTAGAGCGCACTACTTACCTGTGAGGGTCTCAAGGCGCTTTGGGGGGGGCGGAGGTGCTGCTACTGCTTGAACAGCCAGGTCTTGAGGAGTCTCCTGAAGGCCAGCATGTCCTGGGTCTGTGGTAGGCGGATGGGGAGAGTGTTCCAGGTTTTTGTGGCGAGGTGAGAGAACGATCTGCCGCCGGGGGTCGCTCGGCGAATGCGGGGGATGGTGGCGAGGGCGAGGTCAGCGGAGCGAAGATGGTGGTTTGGGGTGTAGAAGGTGAGTCGTTCATTGAGGTACGCTGGTCCGGTGTTGGTGAAGAGCTTTGTGAGCATGGGTGAGGAGCTTGAAGGTGTTCCTCTTGTTGACGGGGAGCCAGTGCAGGTCTTTCAGGTGGGCTGTGATGTGGCTGTGGCCGGTGATGTCGAGGAGGAGGTGTGCCGAGGTGTTCTGTATGCGTTGTAGTCGTTTCTGGAGTTTGGCTGAGGTTCCTCCATAGAGAGCGTTGCCGTTGTTCATTCTGCTGCTGACGAGGGCCTGGGTGACTATCTTTCTGGTACGGTGGGGATCCATTTGTAGATTGTAGAGCATGCGGAGAGTGTTGAAGCAGGAGGAGGAGACGGCGTTCACTTGCTGGGTCATTGACAATGCGGAGTCCAGGATGACTCCAGTTTGCGTGCGTGTTTAGTTGGCGTCTGTGCAGCTCCCAGTGCGGCCGGCCACCATGAGTCGTTCCAGGCAAAGGGGGTGGATCCGATGATGAGGACCTCCGTCTTGTCAGAGTTCAGTTTCAGGCGGCTGTACATCATCCATTTGGCAATGGCCTTCATTCCTTCGTGTTGGTTGGTTTCGGCGGCAGCTGAGGCCTTGGTGAGGGGGAGAATCACCTGGGTGTCGTCGGCGTATGAGGCGATGTTGAGGTTGTGCGATCTGGCGATGTTGGCGAGAGGTGCCATGTAGATGTTGAAGAGTGTTGGGCTGAGGGATGATCCTTGGGTACACCGCAGATGACCTTGGTGTCTTTAGATCGGAATGGGGGAGGCAGACACTCTGGGTTCTGCCGGTGAGGAAGGGGGTGGTCCAGTCCGGTGCTTTGTCACGGATCGCTGCGTTGTGGAGGCGTGTGCGGAGGGTGTGGTGGCACACAGTGTCGAAGGCGGCCGAGAGGTCCAGGAGGATGAGGACCGCAGTTTCTCCGTTGTCCATCATGGCCCCGAGGTAGTCGGTGGCGGCGATGAGCACTGTTTCGGTGCGGTGGTTACTGCGGAATACGGATTGGGAGGGGTCCAGGATGTTGTTCTTTTCGAGGAAGGCGGTCAATTGCCTGTTGACGATCTTCTCGATGACTTTTGCCAGGAACAGGAGGAGGGAGATGGGCCAGAAGTTCTTGAGATCTTTGGGGTCAGCTTTGGGTTTCTTGAGTAGGGCATTGATCTCTGCGTGCTTCCAGCTCTCCGGGAAGGTGGCGGTCTCGAAGGAGCTGTTGATGATTTTGCGGAGATGGGGTGCGATGGTGGAGCTTGCTTTGTTGCCCCTGGGAGACGGTATGCGGTGCACGACCCTTAAATTCTTTTTACATCTACAGAAAGATTTTCAGCTCCATATAACCCAGTTCTACAAGTATCTTCAACGGCGCCATGCTCTTACCCCCTTGCTTCAGCACTTAGAATACCTCCCCAAATTTCATCCCTTGAAAGGCCACCTTCTTATGGGGGATCTAGGTGCGCACAAGATACAGCAGATATATCAGACACTGACAGGGAGCGCTCTACCGGTGCCAGGAGCTGCTATGCGGTGGCCTGAATCACCTCGTATCGCGACGTTGCAGTGATTGTTTCAGATCGAGCCTGATTCCAAGATGGCGGCGGTGCGGTGTACGTGGTCATCGGAATACCTTGAACGCTGGTAAGAGGCAGGAAATTTATTTATATGGCCATACTTCGTGGAGGCAGCGCGAGTGTTTTACAGTTAGCGCTGTATGCAGGGGCCTGGGGAATTATCAAATCAAGTGCCTGACTCTAAAATGGAGATTGTGACAAAGGGATCTATATGTAAACCCCGGTGGTGCCGAACGATTCAGTTTTGAAGTGGCTGCAGCAGCAACCATTGGAGTAGTGCCCTTTACCAGCAAGAAGAGATCCAATGTAGGATCAATGTGAGCTGTCTATATAGTTATATTTGTCTCAAGCAATAATACCTACCTGATGCCCTGGACAATATAAAGTTGTGGAACACTTCCTATCGATTACAAGGCGATGCAGAGGTATTCTGAAACAAAGTGGTGTTCATTAACATTTGTTCGGTCCTTGTTCTTTGAATTGTGGCGTTTCTGTGATTGTATACCCGGAGCAGACACTAGCGCCCCCAGACCAACCAACAGAAACAAAGGGGCCCCATAAAGTCAGTCTCCAACTCCAGTGAGACTGTTTGATTTCTGCCAATACACCTTACCGGTCCTCGCAAAATGGCGGCCACCAAGAGGCTTCGGCAGCAACTGTCCGATGTGGGCGCCGTTCAGTGTGGGGACTGATGCCTTCCCCCCACCCCCTCCACAAACCTGAGGGGGCCAGACGCCTTCTGCCCTACAAAGCGGTGATTGAGCCCGTTAATTGTTGAACGCCACAGTCGGGCGGGAAGGCTCACGCTCTCCTCAGCGCAGCAAGAGGGGCCAGCTGCACTGTTCAGGCCATTAACAGCTGTGTAGCAGGTAGTGTCAGCTGCATCGTTTAGGCCTTTTACAGCTGCGCAGCAAGTAGTGCCAGCTGCATCATTTAGGCCCTTTACAGCTGCGCAGCAAGTAGTGCCAGCTGCACCGTTTAGGCCTTTTACAGCTGCGCAGCAAGAAGTGCCAGCTGCATCGTTTTGGCCTTTTACAGCTGCGCAGCAAGTAGTGCCAGCTGCACCATTTTGGCCTTTTAAAGCTGCGTAGCAAGTAGTACCAGCTGCACCGTTTAGGCCTTTTACAGCTGCGCAGCAAGTAGTGCCAGCTGCTCCATTTAGGCCTTTTACAGCTGTGTTGCAAGTAGTGCCAGCTGCACCGTTTAGGACACATTATCCGTGGGGACATTTCTGATTGAGTTAGGACTCTCGCTGCATTGGCAGCAACCTTGACATTATGGTTTCAGGGCATTTGAGTCCCCCTCTGAGATGGCCAGTTGGCCAGGGAGACTGCAAGGTTTGTACAGATCCAGGTCCTTTTTAAGTATATGTGGTGCTAGGAAATGCTTTTCATGTTGTATGATTTACACACCCTGTTCTGAGCACCTCTAAAGGTGGTCTTATAATGACGAGGCTGTCGTGCATATTTTGATTTTGCTAGTCAGATTTTGTTCCACCCTATGCTCTTTGCCCCTAATGTTAGTGATTCTCAGGAGATTAGGGTCCAATAGTAGTCTGTTGAGATTATGGCCGTACAATGCGGTTGGTGCCAAATGTGCTTCTGCTACAGGCTGATGTTAAGTACAGTGATCACCAGTGGTTACTGGATGTTCGTTTGTGATCTGTTCTACTTTGACTAATTGTGCTTTGTGATGGTTTTGACAGTGGTCCAGTTGGTCCTATCATATGTAAACATTTCCCTTGTAAATATTATCTTGTGCCAGTTGGCTTCGTGTATACCTAGATGAAGGGCCCAACAAATACCCACCTCTCTTCCCGGACGGCACATTAGTTCAGATTTCCTCACCCGACGTCTGGAATATGTGCCCACTTTTAGTCCTTATACTTCTCCTCACCACCGCTTTCCGAGTAACACCCTTCTCATATCCCCCCGCACTCCTCCTCATTTTCCCAACATGGCCACCACTCGAGTTAAGGCTGGAATTAACTGCTACAAAATCATTTATCCTCCCGGCCAGACTAAAGCTTCAGTAAAACGATTGAAGCATAACACTATTGAACGTTTCCCTGATTCCCTTTTTGTTGATCAATTTTACAATGGTCATTTTGGGAGTTGCAAAAACGATTTCATTTTCTTCACTCACGACAACCCCTCTTGGTCCACCAGCTTACATAATTGCCTTAACTTCACCTCCTCCCCCTCTATCCCCCATGGGAAACAAATAAAGATTTCCCCCTCTGCGTATTTCAACGGCTCCCTCACCATCTCAATCTATAACAACGGTACTGTCAGGATCCAAGGCAAAGACACCTGTCTCTCTCTCTTTGACCACCTCTTCCCCTCCCTACTCCCCTCCTCTGCAACCGTTTTTTTCTTACTCTCCGTCTAGCTCCACCCATTACTCCCTTTCTCCTCCCCTGACCCCCCTACACTCCAATAGGCTGTACCCTCGGGAGGCACAGGTCGGCACTCTTCCCTCCCCCTCCCTTGTGCCCTCCTCTCCCTTTCCTCCCACTTCACAGTATGCCCCCCCTTCATCATGTCAGCCTTACCACTAGCTAATACGCTCCTCGTCCAATCTGCACCGTCCCGGTACTCCAATCTCATCTCCTCCCCCCAGTTCCTACCTGCTACTCCTTTTTTTTTAATCCACCCCTCCTCCAACCTCCTCCCCCAGCTAACTTTCCTTATGCTCCCCTCATTCCTCCCTCTCCCCCTCTTCTCTACCCCCTCCTCCCCTCGCTTCTTACTCCGATTTCTCCACAATCCCATTGCATCTCTCTCCTTCCCCCCACTCCGCCAACAATGCTGAGCTACCCCCTCTTCGCCCCCTTGGTAACCCTTTCCATCTCCTTCCATCGGGCCCAGCAGAACCATTTCCTTTCTTCAACTTCCCCTTCTCCCAACCCCCCTCACTCTGCCAGATGCCCTTTCCCTCACAGCCACCTGTCCTAGCCAACAGGACCTCTCCAACCACCTCCCCTCTTTTCCTCTCAAACCTCCTACACTCCTTTGACACCTCACAGTCCTCCCCTCTCCCTCTACCCCACCGCCTTGATCCGCACCCATCTCCCCCCAAATATGTCCTCAATTCCTTTCCTTAGTGCAACGCCAACAAAGACAACTCTCCCTTCACCTCTGATACACCAACCCCCCCGTCAGTGATACAAACTTTAGGAAGAAGTCTTCTTTCACACCACCATCATACTTAGTACCTGCTGACATTATTACCTTTGAGCAAGCGGTATCACTCGAGGTAGATTCATTAACAGAACCTGTACCTTTCAAAAATCTAACAGCTGGTGAATACAAAGCCATACAGTCATTACAACAAAACTGAGATATCGTCACCAAGAGTGCTGATAAAGGGGGTGGCATCGTTATCCAGGATGCCACCGCCTATGACCAAGAGTGTAGGCGCCTTCTTGGCGATGCAACAAATTACTCTGTTCTCCATCAGGATCCTTCACCTTTTCTGAAAGATGAAAGATGAAAGATGAAATAACGGAACTGGTCATGACAGCAGAGAGGGGCGGTTACATAAACAAACATGAAGCAGACTTTCTAACCAACTCTGAGGGTAAAATCCCGTACTTTTATACGTTACCGAAAACCCACAAAAACCGTCTTCCCCCTCCGGGAAGACCGATAGTTTCCGGTATTGGCTCTTTATTGGAACCACTTTCCAAGTACTGTGATTTTTTCTTTAAACCTCTTGTACAACCCACCAGTACATATGTAAAAGATACCAAAAGTCTGCTATCATTGCTTTTAAACGTCCAGCTACCAGACGAGCCTTGCTTTCTAGTATCTCTTGATATTGAAAGCTTATATACCTGCATTCCGCAGGATGAAACCCTAAAAGTACTGGCAGATGTCCTACAACAGAGCACTTGGGACTACACAACTTCCGGTACTTTTGTAATTGAGTGTGCTACATTAGCCCTCAAACGTAATTTCTTTCAATACGAAAATACCATCTATTTGCAAAAGACGGGTACTTCTATGGGCAGTACTTTTGCCCCCAGTATTGCGGGTCTGTATGTGCATAATTTCGAGCGGACACATATCTTGTCCGATGCAATCCTTACACTCTCAATGTTATCCTATGGCAGAGGCACATTGATGATGTGCTTGTTATTTGGAAGGGCTCGGAAGAAAGCCTATTGGCATTTTTCGACTGGGTTAATACCTGTGATCCTCACCTTAAATTCACCCATCAGTACCATCCTAACTCAATCGTCTTTCTAGACGTTGTAATAACTAGGAAGGATAATCACTTAACCACCAAAACCTATTACAAGCCTACCAACAAGAATAACCTTCTTCACTTTTCAAGCTTTCACCCGCGTTCTTTGCGGGAGAATTTACCCTTCGGCCAGTATCTACGCATCCGTAGAAACTGCAGTAATTTGACTGACTTTAATACACAGACTGAGGATCTCACAAACAGACTTCTCATCAGAGGTTACCCGAAAAGCATCCTAAAGAAAAGTCGCAAAAGGGCGAGAAATCAAAACAGAGAAGCCCTTTTAGAGGACCACCAGAAGGACGATGTAGCGGATACGCCTTTGACATGTGTCACTACTTACAACAATATATCTAATACTGTGAGTCGTTGCATAAACAAAAACTGGCGTATTCTAACTAGTAATGGGCGAAATTGGCAAAAGCCGCTATTCTCGTATAAACGCGAGAGGAGTTTACACCGACACTGTAATTGACTCTAGGGCTCATTGTTGTTGCTTGCTGTGCTCTCCGTTTTTCCACTCGCGGCCGGCTTGGCTCTGCCCCCTCAGCATCACGAACGACCGGGCTTTGCTCCGCCGGTCCAGCGACTGGCTACAACCCCCAGGATCCCTCGGGGCAAACACCCACGCCACCACTGATCGCGCCAGGAGGCGCATAAAGCTGCGTCAGGTCCCTCCTCCCGCAAGGACGCGCGCGGGACGCGCCGGACGAAGCCCGGACAAAGGGCGGACAGTCTGAGACAGTCCGAGACTGACCGTGACTGGGCTGGGCCAGGATTCCTGTCAGTTGCTGCCGTGGTCTATCGCTGGTATCCCTCAAGTAAGACTTATCGTTGTCAACATATCCTTGGAACCCTTGTGTTTCTATCCAATTGGCAAACTCTATTTTATTGCCTGGCTTTGGGTTGCCAGTGCTAGCTCGCTACTATCTCACTGTGTCCAACATGTCCAAGCAAAGATGTTCTTCTGTACCTAATACTATGGACAATTACCTGGTGCAGGATGTGAGTAAAATCAATAGCACAAGAAGGATATCGCTGGGCTTGAGCTCACCACCTATTATCCCTACACAGAGCTCTCTGTTAGAACCTACTGTGTTAGAAGTCCTGATACAGGTGCATTGCAGTGATACTTCAGAAATTGAGTTTTCCCCTGATGTCAATCTTGATTTAAACATATCTACTGCTGTTAATCTAGCCAATGATCCAGCTGACCAGTCAAACACGATAGAAGATAATTCCCCCTCCCCTGTGCCTGCAACTAGAGCTATTAGAGCATGCAGAAAGGGTCAGAGCAAACGTGGTGGGTTACGCTCTAGCAGGAAAAGACCAGCGTCTCCACCTAAAAATACTGCTACAATAGAGGCTAATGGGGAGCAAGGTGGGAAGGAGATATTAGACGATGAACTGATTAAAAAGCTAGTGAGTATGATCGACTCCAAGATGAAATCTATAATTAAACCATTGGTAGCCAAAATTGATCAGCTAACAGCTGAGGTAAATAGGCTAGGGGGACTGATAAACAAGACAGTGGAGGAGGTGGGTAACATACCAACTTTAGTCGTAAATAGAGTTGAATCATCTGTGAATATCCTTAGGGGTGGGACAGGGGGTAGGGATGAAGTGATATCAGATCCGCCCCCTATTCAGCACCCAGTAGCCATAGATGCTCAGGTAACAGTCAATGAAGACTTACCATCAAAATCCACAGGGATGGGTATAGATAAAGGCCCGGTTCAACTTATTGTAGAGGCCTCTCCTCTTGTTCTGGTCCTGGCCAATGTACCTCCCCTAAAAACAGGTCAAGTGGAACCTACTTCTTCCTTGATTAGCAAAGCATTCCACTGGCTAAGTAATAACATGATGAGATCACCAAGGGGTAAACAGCAGCTAGCTGGGGAAATTACCATGGCAAGAAGGGTGGACTGGATAGGGAACAGTGTGAAAAAACTTAAAGGAGATTGCGTAGTTCTGCATTTTTTAAGTCCAGAAGTACTCCCTGAGATTCTAAGAAACATATTTCCCGCACAACGTAGGAGCACTGAGATTATTCCGCTAACTTTGGATTTTTTCTATCGGAGAGGTAGTACAGTGAATCCAAGCATATTAAGGACAAAGTGGAACTCGGTGACATATAAGTGGGGTAGGGGTGTACAACCTAGCGAATGGGGAATCAGCCTTGAAAACAGATTTGCGGCACTGTCAGACCTGAATGAATGCGATTGACTTGAGAGGGCAGGCAGTGTTGTGCTTAATGATCTGGCTGAGCTAAACATAACATATATTTCCACTGTCGAGGAATTTGGCTCCACAAATTTTACTTCCATGTTCCAAGGAAGATTAGCAGATAGCACAACTTCTCTAGCAAACAGTAAGGAGTATAAATACACTGAGCTACCGTCCAATTCCACTGCAATGACTGAGTCTGAAGTGTGTGTTGTTGCTTCTATAGTAAGTCCTAACTTTGAGAATGCCTTTGAGAGGGTAGATGACACTGATGTTATTTGTCACGAAGGCATGCTAATTGGAACTGAACAAGAACTGACAGAGGATAATTTTGTCAACCCTTTATTGATGGACCTGGATGGTATCGTGGACAATGTGGGGAAACTGTTTTCATGGAACATTGCAGGCCTGGGCTCTAAACTGGACTCTGGAGAGTGGCTTCGATTTGTTAATTCTTTTGATCTATGTATATTCCAGGAGACTTGGTCATGTGAACCATCTTTTGCTCAGGGATACTTGAACTACTCTGTGCCTGCATTAAAAGGCCCAAAAGGGAGACCAATGGGTGGTCTAACCATTTGGGTTCGACAGTCTCTAAAAGTAGATGTTAAGGTAACGGAGACTAGCCACAGAGACATTCAACTAATTACAATGAATTCAGACATTCTGGGACCATTAGACATCTACAATGTCTATGTGAGGAGTACCAGGGGTGGGAGGTCAGAGGTTCTAGCGGCCTTGGGCTCCCTCCTTGATACTTACTCTCAAGATAATAATATTGTCATTGCAGGTGAGTTTAATCGAACATTTGAACCCTTAGACACAGACGACGATTTCCTTGGGGATGAAGAGGATTGGCATTGGAGTGTCCCAAAACTAGAGTTGAAACCAGTTGCACGCTGGACCGAGGATGTGATTAGTATAAATGCCTTATGTTTTGAGAAAGGTTTAAGAGCACTAAACGGAAGGACGTTACGTAACAAAAATGGGTCTATGACATTTGACAATGGGCGGCACAAGAGCAGAATAGATTATGTACTTTGTAGTTTGAAACTATGGCCGTTGGTATGTGACATGGAGGTTGTGTGGAGGAGCGAGAGTGACCACAACCCTCTGTGTACACAGCATAAATGGTGGTCACCTCCCAACAGGACCAGCAGCCTCACTGCCCTTGTTCCACCCTTAACTGTCCCCACCATTGATATGCGTAGGTTGAGATGGATAAATGTAGCGACTAACCAACAGGCCATTGATAACATCAATATTAAAGCCGATAAAGCGATATCAGTCATGGAACATATTAATTCTTCTAGTTCTGGGTTGAGTAGCCTGGTTGAAATTCATGATACCCTCTTTTGCGTAATCAAAAACCATTTCTTGAAGCCTGTGAAGGGCAAGGGTGAGAGAGTTCCTAAGAATGCAAAATGGTATAATGCCCATTGTAGGGATGCACAAAACGCCCTAGGTACTGCTCTAAAGGGTAGGGAGACCATGGCTATTCAATCTGCTAGAAAGGAATATAAAGCCAGTATAGCGAACGCAAAGAAAGCCTGGGATGAGCATCACTGGTCCGAACTAAAAAGAGCTAGTGATAAGAAAGATTCTAGACTGTTTTGAAGCATTGTCAAGTGGGGTGGTGAGGGGATACCTGAACCCCCAAATAACAATGTTCCGGAAGAAGAGTGGGTAAAATTTTTCAGAACGCAGTATGCCGAGGCAAAACAGGTTACATCTCCAGCGGACATACGTCATACCCACTTCAAAGATAATTCCTTCAGTCTACAAGAAATTCTGGTGGCTTTGAGTTCTGTGAATAGCGGGCGCGCCCCTGGCATAGACGGGTTCCTGCCGACGCCTTTATTAATGACAAAGAACGTTGGTGTAAGTACATTTACCTTCTTATTAACAATATTGCTTAGGGTGCAGAGGTACCGACATCCTGGCAGGGAGCAGTAATTATACCAGTGTTCAAGAAAGGTGACCGATCCCAGCCCAGCAATTACAGGCCGATAAGCCTTATTGACACCATCCAAAAGATAATAGGGCGTGTGATTGTGAACAGGCTCCTTGACTGGGCTGAGGATAATGATGCTTTGTCACCGTTCCAAGTGGGGTTCCGTAGGTCCACATGTACTGTGGATCAGGTTTTCCGCTTTAACTTACTGCAATGGAGGACCGTGGTGCTGGGCGGGGGTAGCCTATACGCGGCTTTTGTCGACTTACGGGCTGCCTTCGATCTAGTACCGCGCTTGAAGCTGTGATCTGTTCTTAAGAACCTGGGTGGACCAGATGATCTATTGACACTGATAATGCAGCTCCATGAAGTAACCTTTGCTAGAATCCAGTGGGGGGGGGGCAGGGCATGGTGACAGCGGACTTCCCGGTTGAGCGGGGCGTCCGGCAAGGCTGCTCAATGGCCCCCACTCTTTTTACACTGTTCATTAACGGTGTCGTATCCCGCATGTTATCTGCAAAGTTGGACGCTCCTTTATTAGCTGGTACAAAAATACCTATTTTAATGTTCGCAGACGACACGCTTATCCTATCAAAGACCCCAAGTGGCTTACAGCGTGCACTGTCTATCTTTGATCTATTTTGCAGTGAGCATGGCCTGGAGGTCAATGTGACCAAATCAAAACTTATGATTTTTAATCGCCATCGCAGTTTTAAATCTAAAATTATTATGAATGGTCGTCCTTTAGAAGTGATGAACACTTTTACGTATCTGGGTATCCACATCTCAAATAAGAGTGGATGGTGCCAACATATAGATATTGCTACATTGAGGCACAGGCAACAATCAGGTGCTATTAGTTCCGAGCATAGAAAGTCCCTGACGAAACCTGTAAAGCCTGCTCTGCAGGTATATGAAGCAAAGGTTCTTGGCTCCGCACTATATGGTGCTGAGCTATGGGGTTTCGAGAAGGTGGCTGCCCTACAAATATCGGAAAATAAGTTCTTCCGGGCAATAACTGGTGTCCCGAAAAGTACTCCCTTGCTGCCCCTTAGGTAGGATCTGGGCAGAAAAGCGGTTACAGACTTGGTCAGGCTTCGACCAATTCTGTACTGGAGAAGGCTCTGAACCACGTCTGAGCTTTCCCATTATGCTGAGGGGTTTTTAGATATCATCAAAGCGGATATATTCCATAAAAACGGGTGTCTTAAATCGTTGAAAGCAATCTTGAACGAGCTTGGAATGGGTTCGCTTTGGTCAGACCCAGCTGGAGCAATATTCCCTACTAAAAGTGCTCTAAAAGAAATTTATTGGGAAAAGGTAGCCTCCCGGGGTTGGAGTAGTACTAGTTCAGGATCTATGACTGAAGGATTCTTAGAGGCTAAGTTGTATCCTTCTCTGGAACCCTACTGGGATAACTAGACCTGGTGATAGAAAACTTCTTTTCCAATTGAGAGCAGGCTCACTCCCCCTTAGATTTTTGACAGCTAAATGGGAAGGTGGGTTGAGTGTTAGTTGCCCTGTTTGTGGTTCCACCAAAGAAACTACGGGCCATTTTTTATTTTCTTGCACAGCCTATTCGGACCCAAGACGTGTATGGTTAAAACCGATGTGCAAGAATTTAGGGACTACCAGTAGTACAGTTGCCTTGCGTATTATATGCACTAGCAGTGAGATATGGATATCAATAGCAACTGCCAAATATCTTGGATGGGCATGGTCGATCAGACAGAGACTGTTAGTCATTTGACTATTCTCTGTCTGGGTAAATTGTCTGTTTATCATTTATCTATGTTTTTATTACAAATTTGTTATACTTGGGTGTTTAACTTTTTTATTATTTTTAAAAATGGTTAACTTCCGTTGCATGAAATTGTTCAAAATTGGAACTGTATATCGAGTCATAAACTGTAAATATTATGCTTTCGTTTTTTTAAATATAATTGTTTGAAAATCAAATTGTATTTTTAAATTTAGACTGTTCTTGCTTTTATGAGTGAAATCTCGAATAAAGCATATTTTGACGACTTTTTTACAAGATGCTCTTGTTCACACTCGGCCTAGATTGACCCCTGTAACTCAGGAGAACAATGTACTTACAACATGGGGGCTTCCTCCTGTCCAAGGCCACTACCCTTGCGGAGGGTGTAGCGTCTGCCACCTCACCACTGCTACTAAGACACTAAACCTAGAGGGGGGCAAACTCTGGTACCTTAGAGGACACATGAACTGCAACTCAAGCAACATCATTTACCTTGTCAGTTGTCCCTGCAATCTCAGATATGTAGGGATGACGACGAGGAAAATAAAAACACGCATTGGGGAACACAGCAGTAACGTGAGATGTCGTAAAAACACTACGAAATTAACCGCCCACTTTCTGGAATTTGGCCACTGTCCTAATGACATCAGGTGGACAGTGATAGAGCAACTCAGCCAGAGCAGTGAGAATAGTATCTTTGAGAAGGAACAAAGATGGATTTACCGTCTTTCAACACACACACAGGGACTGAATGATGCTATCCCCTGGGCCTCAGTAATGCGACGGTAATTCTTCACCATTTTCCTACATACATCGACCCTGGTCTTTAAAGTGTTCCTGGGGGGGTTTCTGTTCCCCCTCCTATGATTTGTCTATATTGATCAGACGAGACGGGATTAAGAATAGCTTTGCCTTTCGCCCAAATTTCTAGTGAATGACAGCTTCTTATACTGTAACCTACAAAACTTGCCGTTTAGTGGTTTTGAATGCTAACTTCGTTTTTCAAAATAATCGGTAAAACACGGGCTATTGGTGAATATATATCATGCCACTAAGTTTCTCGTAATATATTTAATAAGCACACTTTATGCGCATCAGCAAATCATTTCAGATAATGTTGCCTCTTGTTTATACTTTCTTTTTGGCAATAAACACTGTGTTGAATTGATAAAGTTTTTCTTTCAAAAGAAAGAGGCACCATTTGGTTACACAAGCGTAAAATAGCCAGGCTCCTTTAAGACTGCAAGACGGAACGGCAGTCACGTGACCGCGACCAACGTCGGTCACGTTTTTATTTAAGCAACATCTTTCCCGCGGCCTCCCGATATCCAGGCCGTGGATGTGGACCCATCAGGTTCATATGAGGGCAGTCGCCGGGAAACAAGTAAGTTAGAAAACAATGCGGAAATAATGTATCTTCGCAGCGTATGCTGCTTGCTCCGTCCTTGGATGGCTGCCACTGTGATATCTATTTTTACTCTGAAAATGACCCGAAGCAGACGATTTATACGTTTGCCTGATCTGGACTTTCATTGTCATTCAGATGCTCCTGGAGTGAAGAATTCCCCCTGCCACAAGCCTATGAGGCTTTTCCCATTTCTCGCACAAGTGAGTGTGTCTCTTTAAAGGTTCCTTTTCTTCCCTCTTTTTTTACGTACTTATTTATTTACCAAATCCTAACGAGCACTTATTCAACCATGGTATTTGATATTCCCCTTGGCTTACAAATCAGATTAGATAGTTTACGCCAAAGGGTGTTAATATCGTGCATAGCATATTATGGCTAATAATGCTGCGAAGTTGATGTGGAGTACTTCGAGGACATTTTTAATGCATATAAATGTCACGCTGATTAAGTGAATTCAACCACTACACAAGATTTTCTGGAGCACAATTTACTTGAAGTGGATGTTTTGCACTGGGCAAGAGTGGGTTTACATTATGGGCACCCATATAGTAATCATCAGTGTAGTTAATGTGTAACTAAAGAAAAGATTTCACGTTTTTTTCTTTTTGTTTTATGTGTTGTAGATTCTGCATCGTTCATAAAACCCAGGGAATACATGAAGAAATCCCTGTGCATCGATTACATACAAGTTTGTAATTATTTGTCCCGCCTTATCTGTCAGTGACGCCTTAGCGTGCGCCACCTATGAGGTGAGGTCTGTCTTGGTCCTGATGAATGCTGAGCTGAATTTTGGCTCTATATAGCAGAAACATGTCGACCTTTTTTTGTATGTTTATCTGTATAGGACATTTTGGTTCAAATTAATTTAACCTTTTCGATGTCCGTCTTTCACCATTGTTTTTAATGAAGTCAGAGCTACCCCTTCCTTAAAAGGGTTTGGGGAGTAGCCCGTGCTCCTTTTAACTCACTACCTTATCACTGTTGGAGATAATCTTTCCAAATAGGAACCCAATGAAGACAACTGGCAACCGACTTTCAGTTGGTGCCTGAGGGTTCCCCTTGTTTCTACACTGTGCATGTATAACCCACTACAGTACTGTCCTTTTGGGTCTGTGACTTGGGCCTACTTTGTAGTAATCTCTGCAATTCTTGATTTTACTACCTGTCTCTGTTCCCTCCTCTTTTGGACTTTTTTAGTCACTCTTCTGTTGATTTGTACGTCTATACTTGCATCCACATTGTTCAAGCTCTATTTGGAACCTCTGGGAAATCTCCTAAGTGAATCCGGGGTCCACTATCATCTCTACGCAGACAACACTCAAATCTACCTCAAGGTTGCCTCCACTCACGATCTCTCCGTCCTAAGCTCTACTCTGGACTCCATTCAAAACTGGATGTCAACACATCAGCTGATTCTGAATCCCTCCAAAACTGAATTCCTTCTCCTCTTCTCCTCACTTTCTCCTCCCCCGGTTCAATCATGGATGGACCTGATGAATCTACTGAACAATAAACCCATCATTGTCGACAGCGCAAAATCCCTTGGTGTCATACTCGACACAAAACTCAATCTACTCTCCCACATTAATTTAATTGCAAAGTCTGCTCGATACCAACTGCGCCTTACTTTGGGGATTTGTTGCTTCTTCCCGGAGCAGGACCTTAAAACCCTGGTCCAATCGCTGGACCTTTCCAGACTGGACTACTGCAATTCTCTTTTTACTGGCCTCCCTAAATCCCACCTGTCCCCCCTTAAGTCTGTCCTCCATTCAGCAGCTCGTTTCATTTATGGGGCCAAAAGAAGCGACCACATCACACCCATGTTATCCACCCTCCGCTGGCTTCCCATCGAGGCAAGATCTATCTACAAGACCGCTTGTATCACCCACAAAGCCTTGCACTCCTCCTCTCCTCGCTACCTGGCGACTAAACTGAAACTCTCTGGAGGCTCTAGACCTTCATGAAATGTGGAAAATCTACTGCTTGAACCTCACACTTTCAAGAAGGAAAGATTGATGGCCCAATCCTTTTCAGGCAACGCAGTGAGAATCTGGAACTCACTTTCGCCTCAGCTCCGGACCACCACCTCCTCCCAGGCCTTCAAAACTGACCTCAAAGTTCTCCTCCTTCAAAGACACTTCCAAAGTTAATTCATGCCCTCTCTATTATCTGAAGGAAGACCTTTTAGTATAGAAAATTTCTATTTTCCATGACTATAAAAGTGCCTTCATAGTGTGTTCTTGTGGTTTGAGAGTCTGCCATTTATTGCAGTATTACCCTTTTACCTGTGTTTGGTACTCCTTTGTAATATGCACACGTCACTTTCTCTTGTAACACACCGTTTGCTACCTCTTACATTTTGTTTGCTTTCGATACTTGCACAAGTGCCACCATTGCCTACGTAATGTTTGTTCTTGTGTTTGAGTGTCCTCCATTTATTGTAGTATTATACCTCTGTATCCTGCACACGTCACTTTTTCCTCCTGTAATGCACCGTTTGCTACCTCTTGTATTTTGTTTGCTCACGATTGTCACTTTTGCCTCATGTAATATATCGTTTGCTTTTGTAATTTGTTCACTTGTAATGTTCTCATGTATCAGTTCTGTTTCTATTGTGAAGCGCTCTGACACCTTCGAGTAAAGTACGCGCTATAAAAAAACCGCATAAATAAATAAACCACAACTCTTCATAAGACAAGGCAGGCATGGCAAGCGAATATCCCAGAATTAACGGATGACGATTGGACGGAGGCTATAGATAGTCCCAAAGGTGCAGCGGTGTCCTCTAGATACTGACTCATTCAATTTAAATATGTTCACCGCGTCTATTATACACGCCTACGCCTCTGGAAGATGGGAGTTATTACATCCCCCCACTGTTTACGTTGCAACAGGGAAAAGGGTTCTTTCTTTCACACTGTATGGAGTTGTGTTGCACTCTAATCCTTCTGGTGTAGAGTTCTGACTTGCCTTAAGGAGGTGTTGGCCTGGGACATCCCACTCAACCCTAGACTGTTCCTCCTTCATAGCACCAATGAAATAGGAGGAAATCGCTACAATAAGCACCTACTCTTCCTTGCTCTCACAATCGCCAAACGTGATATCGCTTAATCATGGAAGGGAACTTCCCCACCGACCATAGGGAAATGGAGAAAAGGGTTAAATGTTTGTATGGGTGCCGAAATTGCTGTCTTCCAAGTGAGGGGTTGTCCTCAAAAGCATATAAAAATGTGGTCTCGATGGACTACGTACAGGGGGATAGATTCCCCCCCCCTTCCTTCACAAACCCCCTAAACATTAGCTTTCCAGTGCGGCTAGCGTCCACGTTATATGCCATATTATACTCTGTTTCAGGCCATGTGTCCATCTTTAAATATGCTTGCCGGGGTGAGTGGGGTGGTAATGCCTGCGTAAAGTTTTGGTTTAGACTTTTGTTATATATGCCAAATGTATCTATTGATTTGTCTCTCCTAGGTAAATTGTCATTATCCTGTTTCAAAACGGTACGTATTGGGCAATTGCCCATATGGTATGATGAAAATTCAATAAAGCATGTTTTACAAAAAAGTAAAATGATATTTTTTCTAGAGCCCCAAAACATGGTTCCGGTCACATGAATTTCTTGAACGAGAACTATTATCTCAGGAACGTTTTTGTAGTAACACCCATCAGAATCACTATCATGCTCTTCACTAACATCAGCTGTGATCTGTAGGCCACACGTTCTTCCATTATTGGTAAACTGAGTAGAACTAAATTAGATATTAGTAGATCATAAATGCAGGGAATTCATGTAATGGTATGGCTTACTGGGTATGGGTTCTGTTATAACCCATTACTGGTGTCTCACACCAGCTAAAATGGTAGTTTGGAACCCGAACAGGAGCGATTGCTGCTGGTGGGGCTGTGGACAGCAGAGCACACTCACCTACCTACTCTGGTACTGCCCCAAGCTTCAGCTCTTCTGGGAGGGAGTACTAGAAGCCATAAACGCCATTTACACGATGGATATTCTGAGGTTCCCTAGCTATGTACTACTATGCCTCCCAAATCCTCTCCCCTACCTGTTACAGTCACGCAGAGAAATGTCAAAAAAGAATTTCCCCTTCGGGTAAATTTACTACAGCATCCACATTTATATAAACAACATTCAGTTCAAAGAGGAGCAAAGAGGAAAATATAAAAATGAAGTAGCTTCATGAAAGATGTACAATTTATTCAGATACAAATTAAAAATTAAAAACAATACACAATATAATTTGATAAAAACTGATGCAATAAAAAATATACACTATACACAGGTGGGAAACAAAAAGAAGGAAAGTATGATTCCTATTAAACTGAGACAGATACAATAGTCCAACACAAAATCCAACTCTAATACATGAAACTGTCTTGATTAGAGTCGTTGCTTCACAGACTTAGCGTATCTTTACTCATGGATTGCATCGACACGTTTCTGAAACTAGCAGACTGCTGGTGGTCTTGCGTTTATGGTGAACGGGATTACGAAGTAAGTCGCTACACATTTTTATTATTTCTTTAAAAGCACGGATATTGGCGCCAGGGATATACTGCTCGTGCCTTAAGGCCATATTAGCCAGATTGAATACTGATGAGTATCGCAGCGTAATATTTGGAAATTTCTGACTCCCTGAGGCTATCTGTGGGATATACCACTGTCTAAAAAAAAGATCATTAGATAACCACACTAACGGTATCGCGGAAACATTTTTGGGACATCTGGAGGTTCGGTGTGACCCCTTTTTTTGAGCATTTTAATGTATTTGTGGGATTCATATAATCCATCCTGAAGAAGGTGTTGGCTCTATAGAATATATGCCCACCGAAACGCGTCGATGCAATCCATGAGTAAAGATACGCTAAGTCTGTGAAACAACGACTCTAATCAAAACAGTTTCATGTATTAGAGTTGGATTTTGTGTTGGACTTTTGTATCTGTCTCAGTTTAATAGGAATCATACTTTCCTTCTTTTTGTTTCCCACCTGTGTATAGTGTATATTTTTTATTGCATCAATTTTTATAAAATTACTAGCAGCCCGTCCCGACGTTGTCCGGGTATGAATTGCTGCCGGCCAGTAGTATATTGTTTTGTAGGATTTCGTTTTGATAGCATTTCTTATCTGTGACAGGCCTGTGAAACGCTCCGATTCACAGTGCACTGCTGATGCACTTAAGAGTGCGCGTTCAGTAGTGTGTGAACTCGAGTTTCCCTACTTTATTTTTCCTTGCAATATTATATAGCGCGAACTCGACAACATGACATAAGCACAATTTACATTACAGAAGAACACATTCATTTGTGGTAGGCAAGGGGAGACAAAGCGATTTGCCTGGAATCACAGGATGTTGAGATGAACACGATATTTTAACGTAGCTCCCCAGCTCTAAAGTTCGCAATTCTAGAACTTGTGGCGGGAGGTGTGTCTAAAAGTGTATGTCGGTGCTGGCCATCAATGAGAGAGACCTGTGCATTTTTCAAATCGGTGGTGAAAAAATATGAGTATGTTGCTGGAGATGTGGGCCGCCGTGCCACCAATGTACTTACCGGGGGAGGGTAAACACCCATTATTCCGCAACTTTCTTTCCGCATACCATCACTCCACATACTTTTATTAAGAAAATAACATGACTCCGCAATGCCATTATAACGCATGGCATTACATTTTATATGCTTTTACCACGCATACATTTACAACGATATTCGTTGTAAATGCATGAATGGTAAAAGCATGTTTTTTTAATGTTTGGATAAGGTAAGTATGGGTATAGGGGTATATGTTTTGGGGTACTGAGGTATATGTTTTGGGGTGTTTGGGTATTTTAAGGGTTCAGATATAGTTTTAGGTTATGGGGTACAGGGGTAGTTTTAGGGTTTAGGGATAGGTATGGGTTTTGGGGTGCAGGGGTATTTTTAGGGTTCAGGGCTAGGTTTGGGTTTTGGGGTCTAGGGGTATTTTTAGGGTTCAGGGGTAGGTTTGAGTTCGGGGTACAGGGGTGTTTTAAGGGTTCAGGGCTAGGTTTGGGTTTTGGGGTACAGGGGTATTTTTAGGGTTCAGGGCTAGGTTTGGGTTTTGGGGTACAGGGGTATTTTAGGGTTATGGGGTAGGTTTGGGTTTTGGGGTACATTGTTATTTTTATGGTTCAGGGCCAGCTTTGGGTTTTGGGGTACAGGGGTATTTTTAGGGTTCAGGGTTAGGGTTAGGTTTGGGTTTTGGGGTACAGGGGTATGTTAAGGGTTCAGGGCTAGGTTTGGGTTTTGGGGTACAGGGGTATTTTAGGGTTCAGGGGTAGGTTTTGGGGTACAGGGGTATTTTTACGGTTCAGGGCTAGGTTTGGGTTTGTGGTATAGGGGTATTTTTAGGGTTTAGGGATAGGTTTGGGTTTTGGGGTACAGGGTATATTTATAGGGTTAAGATGGGTTAGTGTTTAAGGGTGTTGGGGTATTTAAAGCAGTAAGGGTGGGTTAGGATTATGGGGTGCAGGGGTATTTAAAGAGAGCAGGGTGGACAGCCAGAGCTGGAATGTACAGAACCTGGGAAGAAAAAAACAATGAAATATTGGGCACAACGCTCGCTTTTTTTCCCCCATAATCCCACCACCTGCAAACGCCCACGCCCACAGCAAACACCCGCAGCACACGATATGAGACATGGCATGAAGGGCGGAACGTACCACACGCCCCAGCGTTTGTCACGCCCCCAGCACACGCCCACAGCACAACGCAGACACGCCCACAAGGGACTACTTTGCTGGCACGGTTCTTTTACCTTTTAAATGTATATGGTGGGTGTCTGCATAGCCTATGTCCTTCTGCTGCAACTGCCCTTTCCAACGCTGTATTGGGTGTTGTGATTGGTGCTGTGGTTCCTAGGATTACCCGCCTCAAAGGTTTGGGCTCTCTCTTTATTATATTAGTATGGATATTGTGTTTTTAATTTGTATCTGAATAAAGTGTACATCTTTCATGAAGCTACTTTATTTTTATATTTTCCTCTTTGCTCCTCTTTGAACTGAATGTTGTTAATATAAATGTGGATGCTGTAGAAAATTTACCCAAAGGGGAAATTCTTTTTTGACATTTGTCTTTTGGTACCCTACCCCTTTGAGTCGTCCCTCTCTTTTACTAGAGACAGTCACGCAGAGGCAGGGCCATTACCCTTGCGCTTGGAGCAGCTATACAGCTCCTTCTTAGTAAATTGAACACCACTACCATCCCGTCACACCTGAATTGGTTACACAAATTGCGGGACATAATAGGCATGGAGAAATTAACTGCAGCAGCAATGCAACGCCTTCCCCTCTTTAACAAAATGTAGCTGCCCGCCTTGACATACCTCTCTACTGAATTCCAGGAATTGTCCTGTCCCCGCTATCTCCGTGTCCTGCGTTTAATACCAGCCGAGGCGCCTGCAGAACACCAGACCACCTAAAGACACCCCTGCGGACTTCTCTACTACCAGTTCCCTGTTCCTCCTTTTTACTCCTCTTGTTCAATGTTCACTACACTGTACCCCCTGGGCATCCAAGTCCTGCCATCCCCAATATCTGATCACCACTGGCCAAGCGGATGTAGGTGGGTAGTGTTGTATTGAACTTTAAGGTTAAAAATAAAAACAGTTTTAAACCTTAAATGTTATTGGAGCTATGCCTTAACATTCTATAAGAAAAAAAACTATGTCTTCCCATTCATGATCTAGATTTAATCCATCATCATTCTTTAGCGCACTTCGCCACCCCTGTTCAGACCCAGCCATATGCAAATCAGTGTTAACACTGTTCCTCATGGGAACAGTTGAGAGCAAACTGCCAAGCCAGGTCCTCCCTGGACTGGAAACAAGCATCCTAGGACCGGTTTGGGGTACAATCCCTCATCAGCCGGGCTAGCTTGAATCCAGTGGCAAAGTGCGCAAGGGACTCACGTCTGGGCATATCTGGCGCACTTAGGGCGAACAAAGCAAACACAAGGAGATGATGAACGGAGCGCTGACACTTTTCAGACACTCACCCCCAGTCACAGATCTGGGTTGAATCCATCATCCTGCCAACAGGCCAGCCCCGCATCCGAGCGGACACATGGCAGACATGCCAACCCTCCCGATTCAGGCGTTGGACTACCGATTTGAAGGCTAGTCTCCCGCCTCCCGATTCCAACAAGCAAAAACCCGATTCCTCGGGGTTTCAGCTGACAGGGCTTGGTATTGTGTAAAGTGCTAATTCTTCCAGCAAAGAGTGGCGATCCAGGGGCTCTCGAGGGGGTGAAAAACCAACCAAGCGTCATTAACAAGGGAATTTTAAAGACCTGCAAAGTACTGGGGGTGGGCTGTGCAGCCCGGGCTGCCACAGGGGGGTGGGAGGGTCCATGCACTGCCAACAACCTGCCAGGCCAGTGCCCAACACTTGCATCACCCTCTTTGCCTGCTTAATGCTTCTGAAAGGTAAGAAAAAAACGTGCATTTGCGTTTCAAATGTCCGATCCTGCTGCAGCCACTTCCAAAGCCCATACATGCCAGTAACCCGATTCAAAGCCCCATTCTCCCGATTTTTTTTAAAATCTCCCACTTTCCTCTCCTGAAATGTTGGCATGTATGACATGGGCACGGGGCATAGACACAAACGTTTTATGATACCATCTTTGATATAATGAGCGTACTGACATCAAACACATATCTTACTTACATTGCTTGGCTCGTGGTGGGACATGGCCTCCCTGCTCTTGACTGCAGCTCCAGGGGTGAAGACGTGAAGTCCGGGTTAGGGCTGGGCAGAGGCTGAAGAGCACAGACCCCACCGGATCAAGCTTGGAGCAGAGGCCTGGACCGAGCTCCCCTCTCGATAGCACCCTGACCTGCCCCCAGGAACTGCCGAGAAGGAGGCCCCGCACTGACGAGGAGATCTGGACCCGACAGATGTCCCTAAAGAGAGGAATAACTGCACAGCACTCCTCGCAAACCCCAACGATACATTAAAACGCACGTGGATTTACGAGCTCGTAAACAACGAGAAAAGGCCTCAGATACAAATATACCCCTCAGTAAACAAGAGATAAGGGTGGCACACCGAGCAGTGCTCTCAACAAACTGTACTCGGAGCTCCTCCCTGAACAGCCGCCAAAACACCAACGAGCAACGGTCCCACCGCAAGAGCACAAAAAAATCGAAAGGGGGCGATAGAGGCTTTGGGTCGATGCGCATTAATAGTGAACTCAATACTGGGCATGCGCTACAATAATCACCTCGCGGACGCACGCTCCCAGGTAGTTATGTCTCTTGTTGACATGCGCAGTAGCAGTAACACTACCTTTGGAGGGAGGTTTTTTTTTCTCGCGTCCAGGCATCGTCACTGGATTAAACGTCACATCCTGAGCGCATGCGGTGTGCTCTTCCGACAGTGACGAGCGGCCGGAGCGGGCGTCTTGTTGTTTCACGCGCAGCTCGGTCAGACGAAGTGTGGAGGGCAGAGAAGTACACCCGGGATGAGCTGCGCCCTCCACCAACAGCTGGAGGCCCTGCTGGAGCCCCACTGCTACGTCCATCTGCACCTCCAGCTGGGCTACCAGGTCAGGCTGAGCACAGCCGCCGCCGCCCCGGAAGACCACCAGACGTAGCACGTGGACCTGACCTACAGCATGGGCTGCTACCTCACCATGTGCCGCAACCCGGAGGACATGCGTGCCCTGCAGGCCGGGCAGGCTCCGCTGCATACCATTCTGGTGGGCGAGGGGGCCAGCGCGCCCGGAGAGGTCATCGCGGGGCCGCGCCTGCCAGATGGTGGTGTTTTATAGCGCCAGGAGCTGGGCCAGGGGGCGGACCACCACCGGGAGGCCATCGTGACAGGGATGGCAAACCACAGCACCTGGGAGCAGGTGGACAATCTGTGTGAGGCGGCCTGGGGGCTGCCCCCGGGAGGTGGGGACCTCCATCTTGCGTATCTGGCCAGGCATGCAGGAATCCTCAGGCTCCTCCCGTGGGAGAAATAAATAGTCGTCAATGAGCCGCCTTTATTGCCGCCCGCCCGCCGAGGGGCTGCAGCTTTACAGCCAAGAGGCCTTGTCCTCGCATGGATGGATGGCAGAGAGGGCTTCCATGATGCAGGCGAGCCAGCGACCCGCCACGGAGAGCCCAGCGCTCCTACACCTCTCCAGGCTCCGTGCTCCTCCACCACCAACAGCTCAGCACCCGGGCGGGTGCCATTTTCTGCAGGGAAACTCCGGAGCTCACCAGGTCAGTTCGGGGGCAGACTAAGTGACTATCGGACCACCAAGAGCCTGCTTTTAGCTGCACTGTTCCCCCAACGCACAACGCCACCACCCACATCGTGTTTAGCTGGGCTCTGGTGAGAGGCCCCCTCCTCCTTCCCTTTTAACTCTGTTCTAGACTTTGCTGCCTCCCGTTCTGCGATCAGCTGCCTTGGCGTCTGGGGTCTTTCTTCCCTGACCCCTGGTCTCCGGATTGAACTCCTCTGCCCCAGCTCCTCATGGACGATGAGGCTGTGACTTTGCTGCGGACTGCCTTTCTCCCCCTGGACTTGCTGGCTATGGCAGCCCTCTTCCTGGACTTTCGGACTTGGACCTTAATGCTCCCCGCCATTTTCTTTTTATGACTCGCTTCTTCTTCTACCTTTCTCCTCCGCCATTTTAACGACCTCTGACCTTCTCCTCTGTCCTAGAGACCTTTCTATTGTCTCTCCTGTTGCCTCTGACACACTCCGCACTGTTTACTCCCTCTCTCGTTTGTCTCACTTTCCTGCCCTTCTCTGCCCCTCCCTTGGTGCTGTGACTGCATCCCCATCCAACCCCACTAAATGTAAGTCTGATTTTCTGTATATAGAGATAACTCTAATCACTAGTATATGCAGTAGACCTTTGTACTCTCTACCATTCCTACGTGACTCTTAGAGTATATCCATTCATATCCCTTCCCTATGTTTATTGAGATCACTATAATAACCAGTCTCTTCTTTGTGTGACTTTACATCTTGTACATTTGCAATTCTTTTCGATGTGTATCTTTTATGTAACGCATGTAATCCTAAGTCCTTATGTTTTGCAACTGGTTCTTATGTAAAGCGCTCTGACACCTTCGGGTAAAGTTCGCGCTATATAAAATCGCATTAAATAAAAAAAAATGAATTCTCGCAATTTCAAGACCTATTGCATTGCAAATATTATTTGTTTACAAGTGCTCAATGCTGCGCTTTCACTTTACTGGAGGCCACGCCCCTTTCTTCAGACTAGCCGTGTCTAAAGAAAGGTCTGCGGCTACTATTAAACTGAAAGCGCAGTATGAGGACAAACAAATGTATTTTTTTTGGTAAAAGCACCCCATGCTGCGGTTTTACTGTAATAGCGGCCAGTGTGGGGCGCTTGAAAACAACCAAAAAGTGAGACAGTAAAAAAAAAACATGCGGGCATCTGCAGCGGTGGGCAAGGAACAGAGCATATTTTAAACTTATAGCGCTGAGTTAGTAAAAAACAGTTTGGCGAATTAATAGCTCCCGCTTCACACGGCATCAGTGCAAGAAGTTGGAGGCATATTGATCTGCATTAAGCGAAAGTTTGCATAGCGTGCTGCAAATGCTCCCAAAAAAAGTTGGCCGCCTAATGTTGTGCCTTCCGTGCTCTTTCATTAATTACTATTTAAGAAAATAGTGCTCACCGACTAGATGAAGCATACTGTGTAAGACCAAAAGTAAAAAGTCCAGTCGTAATGGTAGTTACAAATGCAGACAAGGGGGTAGCAAGGAGGGACTAGTAAGCCCATTCACGAATGAAAAGTAATGATTTTGAAATGAGTGTAACAGGAGCCAATTGAAAAGATGGGAAACGGTGGAGCTTTTATTTCATTCCTCAATACAGCATGCCTCCCAGAGCAGGGCATGCGCTGCTGAGGCTTGACCTAAAAAGCATGTCTTGCAGTCAGTTAAATGCAGTAAGAAACAGCAGCTCTGTGGGGGATTTAGTCCAGCGGTCCAAGTGCACAGCAAACAAGTATTTTTTTCTTGCAGTTTTATATAGCGCGAACTCGACCGAAAGTATCAGAGCACTTTTAGACGAGCACCAGTTGCATTAATGTCAGACACATCCATGTTTAGGCACGGGGAGAGTAAGTGATTTGCACCGGATGCCTGAGCCTCCCGCCAGACTCAAACCTGGTTCTCCAGCTTCAAAGTCGACTGCTAGCGCTTAATCCACACCCTCTAATAGATGTTTACCTTTTGACCTACTATATTTGGCAATGCTATTTACAACATGTACACATAACCTAGAGCTACACAAGAACAACCTATTCTGTAATTATTTTGTTGACATTTTACCTTCTGGTAACTCCATTGCTGCCAGGTTTTCACTGTGACATTACATTGCCATATCTGTGACATCCTTTTTTATTTTTATTTTTTATAAATCAGTTTTTATTTTCGTTAATAAGTTTAAACCGTTATATTTCAAAGACCAATTGTACAATTGTAATTGCAATGCAGGTATACAATATGCTCCCACAGAACAGGCATTATCATGACTAAATGTAAACTTTCTATTTCATAGCCGCAATGAATACACAAGCAGTGGCATGTTAGGGGGCAGGTGTGTTATATGCAGCCGCTGCCTGTGCAGGTAAAAGCGGTGGGGTGGGGGATTTCGACAGACAAGAGAAAATTCATTATTTATTTAATTTTCCCTCATCTTCGTCTGTCGAAATCCCCCCTACCTGGCCCCACCGTTCTTACCTGCACGGGCCGTGGCTGAGTATATGTACCATGTCCGACTGTGTGGCGAGCCATGGTAGTTGATATGTTTGGAGCCAACCCTATATGGCACTAGCAGAGCATTAGTCCACTTAAACTTGTTAGCAACAGGAGGTGGAAGGGAAAGGAACAGGACAAATCAATACTAACTTGGGAACTTGGCCCAACTTATGCAATATTGTCCCCCATATGTAATAAGTGTGAGTGCAGTTTGCATCTTCTAGACGGTAAACTTAAAGTGTTACATCAATTGTGTGTGGTAAACACCTCAATTATGCATGGGGTTGGTGGGGCTCTTCTGTTCTCAACTCTACAGGAGTTATGGTGTCCGGGAGGTCTGGGTCTGGCAGCAGCTCATTCTACATCTCCTACAGGAAAGTTGTTTTTTGGGTGTGGGAGGAATGTAATCACGAAAGGGGTAATCTTTCAATCTAGCCACATCCTCCACCACTCCAACTCTAGGAACACTTGCCTGCTCAACTACACCAAGGCTGCCTATCACAGACTGCTGAAACTGAACACAAGTTATCTTTGAATCTGGAGAACAATCCTTGAATACAACAGAAGCAATGAAGGTTGCCAAATGAAACAAATAGAGAGCCAACTTCTTACACCAAATGTATGACTTACGAAGAGCACTGTAAGGCTCCAACCTCTGAGTTACTCTATCTACACTGCTCATGTGCGCTTTGAAGTCTAAAACCACACAGGTTTGTGCACTTCAGCAACCTGACCCCAAACAATCACAGGTGAAGTACTTTCATCATGAATGGTTGTCAGCATGAGGGACATCTCGCCTATGAAAATCTCACCGCTAGAAGTCCATCACTACGCAAGGCACTACACTGTCCCCTCTAAAGTTATTTACAAACAAGCTCTTTATGATAACCTTTATGGTTAGAGCAGACTGTGCCACATGCAACAGTTGCCACTTTAAACAATTCCCTAAACAATTGCACACCACTGTAAAAGTTATATATGTAAAAATGGTGCCCTTTGTTAAAATGTCCTCTACCAAGTTCCCACACAATTTTCTCACTGACTCAAAGTGGACGGAGAACCAGGGGGGTCAATAGTGGAATCCCTACCGGTGTACACCCTAAAATTAAACCATATCCAGTACTGCTCTCTCAGACAGCATATACATCCTCAGACAGCATATACATCCTAACTTCATGACATGCCCTCTTGCTTGGAATGTACTGCCCAAAAACCAAACGGCCCTTGAAAAGGATCAACGACTCATCCACAGCTATTTCTTTCCCTAGATCATAGATTTCTGAAAATCGATCTACAAAATGATCAAAGATAGGCCAAATCTTGAAGAGATGGTCACAATCAGGATGACCCTGTGGCAATGCTGAAGCATTATCAACAAAATGCAGCATGCAAAGCAGAAGCGAATACCGATCCCAAATTATGGTCGCAGGAAATATAGCTGTTGCCATCAAGGGACTAGTAGACCAATATGAAGCAAGCAATGGCTTTCTTATCAATCCATCAAAAAAGTTAAACCCCAGAACTTCTTCAGTTAAACCAGATTTGTGGGAGTCCACTGGGTAGCTCTCGAGTGGGGCTTAAGTCTGACACTGTTGTCCCTCAAAGAATGATCCGCATACAAATTTGTCTGATCAGCAATCTTATCCAAAAACACATTGTCCATAAACAACTGAAATAAACTTATAGGCAAAAAGTTTTCAGTGTTGACTACACCCTGTAGCATCGCTAAAGACATGCAACACCGGCTGCACCATGTTTGGGGAACCCAGAGTTCAGCACACCCAAAGCAAGACTTTTAGCCCCAGGCTGCATTCCAGAGGCCTTTTGATGCACTATGGGCACATCAGTGTCTAAAGGAGGCACTTCCTCTGCACTGAAAGTGGCTTCATCATCAGATGATTCCTCTCTGACAGAAAATTCACTACCAGAAACTTGGACTTCCTCCTCTGCCTCGGATGCAAAGTCTGTCTCAGAACCATGGTCAGAGGAAGATTCTAAGAGAAAGCTAACAACCTGCTGATCGGTAATCTTGCTGCTATCCAGAATCTTTACTCTTTACTAATAAAATGAATACAACAACTAAGTCAACAATAACCAACACTGTTTAAATGAAGTAATAAAGTGGCTTTATCAAACAGAAAGGAAAACTACTGGTATATAGTAATCAGGAAGGAAACTTCAATCAATACAAAGCACACAAATACCTATATACTTAAAAGCGAGACCACTCACTTGCCAGAGACAGCAAGACTGAGGATCAACTGCACATACTCTGAACAGACACAGCAAGCACCAAAGAAATCGCACTGGAAAGAAGAAAAAAAGAGATTACACATATCACAGGACAGTTAAGAACATGCTCAAATCAATACGTTACTTCAAAAGACAATCACAAAAATCTAAAGATTCAAACATTAGTACAGCGCTCTAAGAAAATTGTACAAACAGGCCAAGGATGCACATTAGCTGAAAAGATTACAAAATGAGTTGGTTACCAACCACAGCTCTACAAACTACATATCTGCCAAAGCTGCACCCGCAAACAGGATTCCCCAAAAAAACAAGTGAAACAACTGGCTCTACAATAAAAAAGAAAAGAAAATTACAACACAAATAAAAATTATTACAAAATATCAATAAAAGACACAACCAGATGGAAGTAAACCTTACCCCAGTAGCTGATCCCATTACCTTATTCCTAGGTGACTCAACTTCTACCACCCACTGCGGGCCAATTACTAAAAGAAGACCAAAAACCAAAACAATATGGCCCTCAAGGAGCAAACATAATCTGTGGTGTATAGTGGGCTTCAGGGGCGGAATAATAAAAAAATGCCCACCAGAAGGGATCGCTCCCCTTTGAAATAAAATTCCACCACTCCCACACCCCAGAGTGCAGATCAGCCTAAAAACAACCAAGCTGCCCTCAGGGGGTGGGGAATATTAAAAAAACATACCCCAAAGAGATAGATCCTTGCTAGAGGGGTCCCTCTCTCTAATTTCATTACATAAAATCCCTGGCGTATATTGGGTTTTGACCCCACTGGGGCACAGGTTAGCTAAAAAAAGGGGCCAAACTAGCTCCCAGGGGGCCAAAGTACAGATACAAAATATTGCTCCTTCAGGGGAGCGGCCTTTGCCTCTCCACAATTTCATTAAATAAATTCCCTGCCACCTGCTTGGTTTAGACTCACACTCCTCCAGGGGAAGATTACCCAAAAAAGGGCCAAATTAGCCCCTCAGGTGAGGCCGAAACACAGAAAAAATATTTTGCTCCTGTTACAATTGGAGCGGGTTGCGGCGCAGAAGATATGGGCAAAAGGCGTGCTCGTGGCAACTGAGGTTTTATTGCAGCGAACAGTTGATCTGTACAGCTTTTACGATTAGGGTGTTTCTGAGGTGACCGGCTTCTGCTCCGTCGGCGGTGGACGACCTTTTCCTTCTTCCGGGTCACGTCCGGTCTTCGGGGTGGGGTCTCGTCTTCCTCGGAGTCCGTCCCGGCTGTCGGAGTAGCTCTCCAGCAATCACCCAGGGAGAAAGGAAAAGAAAAGAGTCAGGGGTAGGTTCCAAACAACGATCGGTGCAGGGGAGGGGAAGTGAGGGGACCACCGGTGCTCCAGTTAACGTGTGATCGGCGGGTTTAAGTGTGCCTGAAGGACACCGGGGTAGTTAAACGTCCCGTGGGGTTGTACCTAGTGTACGCTGACCTCCTACCCAGCCCCTTAATCGGTCACGTACCTGGAGAAGCCACGCACCTCCCCTGGGTGAGTGGCTGGGCGGCTCGTGGGAACGGTGGCCTCCTGGCTTTCCTCCGTCCGTGGCAGGCGCCGACTCTGCTCGCGTTTCCACTCCTGTCGTCCGGTTTCCTTCTTTCAATCTCGCTGACCGGCTTTCGACGTTTCCACTGGCGTCTCCCGCTCTCTCCTCCTGGAGTCCAATCCTCCGGTCTGCAACTTCTTCCTCTCGAATCTCCGTCCTCCGCACGCTCTCTCCTTCCGTCCTCCAGGTGAACAAGCACACCTGAGACTCGTCTGGTTCTCCTTTTGAGGGGCAGGGCGGATAGGTCGGCTCCTCCCACTCGGCGTTTTCTCCAGAATTAAAGGGCCATTCCATGGTGTTCGATTCTGTCCAGCTTGCACCCGGGTCCTGTGATTGAGACAGAGAGAGGGGAGGGGAGGGAACACGAGTTAGGTCGGACTTCCCCTCGGTCGTCCTCTTTGCGCGAGGGAGACCAGCACCGGGAGGCTCTGAGTCCTGTATGCCCCCAGAGACCTTTTTGTACACCCCGTTACACACCTCCCCCCCTAGGACGCTCCCGATCGGGGAGGGGATGGCGAGACAGGTAGTCCGCATTGATGTTCTCAGTTCCCTTCTTATGGTGCACAGTAAATGAATAAGGCTGGAGCGCCAGGAACCAGCGCATGACCCTGGCGTTGTTGGACTTATTTCTTGACATCCACAAGAGGGGAGCGTGGTCAGTGTACAGGTGGAACGGTCGACCCTCGAGATAGTAGGCCAGTTTTTCAATAGCCCACCGTACTGCCAAACACTCCTTTTCGAGGGTGGCATATTTTAACTCCCTGGGAAAGAGTTTGCGGCTGACGTATACAACCGGGTGTTCCAGCCCGTCTTTGCCTATCTGTGACAATACGGCGCCTATGCCGTACTCTGAGGCATCTGTATGAAGAAGAAACGGGACTGAGAAATCTGGTGAGGTGAGCACAGGGGTAGTGGTTATGATGCGCTTTAAATGGTTGAAGGCATCGGCCATGCATTCTGTGGGCTTGATGGGGGCGTTGGATCTCCCTGGCTGGCGTAGGGCATCCGTAAGGGGGGCTGCAATGTCCGCAAAGAGTGGGATGAACCTCCTATAATACCCCACCAACCCTAGGAAGGCCCTCATTTCTTTTCGGGTGGAGGGGAAAGGGGTGTCCACTATAGCCCTGACTTTCTCTATCTGCGGTTCTATCATGCCATGTCCCAAGACATAACCGAGGTACTTCACCTTCTGGTAGGCTAGACGGGATTTCTTGGCGTTTACTCGTAGACCCGCTTTCTCCAGTTCTTGAAACACCTGATGGATATGCTGTAGATGTTCCTCCCAGGTTTTGCTGTGTATGACGATGTCGTCTAAATAGGCCGATGCCATGGAAGATACGGGGGCAAGAACGGTGTTCATGAGTCTTTGGAAGGTGGCTGGGGCCCCGTGGAGCCCGAACGGGAGGACGGTGAACTCGTAATGCCCTTCGTGTGTGCTGAAGGCGGTCTTCTTCTTGTCCTCCTCCCGTAAGGGCACCTGCCAATATCCTTTGGTAAGGTCGAGTGTCGTGATGTACCGGGCTTCCCCAAGGCGTTCTATGAGTTCATCCACGCAAGGGATCGGGTACGCATCGAATTCCGAAATCTCATTGAGGGCTCGGAAGTCCATACAAAAGCGCCGACTACCGTCCGGCTTGGGAATCATGACGATAGGACTGGACCATTGGCTGGTTGACGGCCTTATTACCCCTAGCTCCAACATGTCTTGTACTTCTTTCTTTATGGCGGTTCGCCTGGCTTCAGGAACTCGGTAAGGTTTGATATTAATGACCTTTTCAGGCGGGGTATTTATTCGATGTTCGGCCAGGTTGGTTAGACCGGGCTGGTCGGAGAACAATCCCTTATGTTGTTGGAGTATTGTCTGTATATCCTTCTTTTGATCTTGAGTCAGCTCTTCATTGATATTCAGCTGGTCTTGAGTGGAAGTAGACGGATCCATACTAGTCAGGATTTGCACATCGGCGGGAGGGGCTCCTAACCATTTCTTTAGAGAGTTTATATGGTAGGTTTGTGTTTTTCTGGGTCCGATCTGTAGGCTATATGTGGTGTTACCAATGGTTTTGACCACTCGGAAGGGTCCAGTCCAACTGGCACGAAACTTCTGAGTGGAGGAGGGTAACAATACGAGGGCCCATTCACCTACCCTCAACTGTCTCCACTTCTTGCCTTTATCGTAGATTTGTTTCTGTTTTTGCTGACTGTTCCCCATGTTGGCATAGGCCAGGTCTCGGAGCTTTCCCAGTTTGGATTTGAGGTTCTGGGCATAATCCAGAGTGGCTGAGGTTTCTTCGGGAACCTCGTTCTCCCAGGCTTCTTTTGTCATCTCCATCAGAGAGCGGGGTTGTCGACAGTATAAGAGCTCAAACGATGAAACGCCGAACCTGCTTTGGCGTTGCCCTCTTATGACATATAGGGCCAAGGGAAGGATTTGGTCCCATTCAGTCCCATTGACCTCCATCATTTTCCTCAATGTCGTCTTTAAGGTGCGGTTATAGCGCTCCACTAGGCCATCCGTCTGCGGATGGTATACTGAAGTCCTGATTTGGTGCACGTCTAGACACTTGCATACTTCCTTCATCAGACGGGAGACGAATGGGGTCCCCTGATCTGTCAGTAGCTCTTTTGGGAACCCCACACGGCTAAATAGCTCGATCATTCTGTCCGCGACTTGCTTCGTGGTAGTAGCCGTGAGGGGGAAGGCCTCCGGGAACCTTGTGGCGTAATCCACCAACACCAGCACATACTGGTGTCCTTTTCGGGTTTTTGGTAACGGGCCGATGATGTCCATCCCGACTCTTTCAAACGGTTTTCCGATAATGGGGAGGGGCTGGAGAGGCACAGCCGGAGGTCTTGTCATGTTCTTGGTCTGGCATATACTGCATTCCTGGCAATAACGCTGGGCGTCCTTATATATACCGGGCCAGTAAAAAAACCGTAATATTAGTTGGGTGGTCTTTTCACTCCCGGTGTGCCCAGCCACTAGATGGGTGTGGGCGAAGAATAGAATTTGTTCTCGGTATGAGACAGGCACCAGTAGCTGTTCTGGTTCGCCTTCCTTAGCCTGTCGGTACAGTAGCTCCTTGGAAATGAGAAATCGGGGGTATCTGGGATGAGGGTCATCCCTCTCCCTGTGGGCCTGCTCCCAGGCGTTCAAGAGGGTTGTCGTTTATCTGGGCAAATTTGAAGCTCCGGTCCATGACCCAGGGTTCCGGAGTTAGAAGGGCCGGTTTCGGGTTTTGAGAGCTGTTTTCTCCTGTTCCTAGACTCTGCCTGAACCAGTGAAGGAATCGGGGATTGTCAGTGCCTATTATCAAAGGCTCCGGGAGGGTATTGAGGACCCCTACCCTTACTAGCTGCTGGGGGCCTCCTTTGGGGGCTATGGGTATTTGAGCAAGCGGGTAGGTCCGAACATCCCCATGTACACATCGTATGGCCACGGTTTGAGGACCGAGGTATTGTGACCTGAGAACATGATGGGCCTGAATAACAGACTGTCGGCACCCTGAGTCTAATAGAGCCTGAATGGCCGCTCCGTTCACCTGTACACTCACCCGATAGGTGCTCCCCATCTCGGCGGAGTATAGTACTGTCCGTGGCAGGTACCCCACCTCCATCGGTTCTTCTTGAGACTTCTTGGTGGGGCAAAACCTGGCGATGTGCCCCCAGTTCCCACAATCAAAGCATTGTGGTCCAGAGCTGGACGGAATCTCTGGCTTCCAGCTACGGGGTTTCGGAGGTTCGATGGGCCGTGGGACGGGGCGTCTCTCTTGTTTCATTGGCGGCTTCGGGTGGCGCTCATGTTCCCACCCCGAGGAGCGGGGTTGTGCTCTAGAAAACGTGGTGGCCATCTCCACGGCTTCAACAGTGGTCAGGTTGTGATGTTGGCGGAGCCAACGTTGCGTAGCATAGGGAAGGGCTTCCAGGAATTGTTCGAGATATATACGGTCCATAATCTCAGTCTTAGTGCTGGTGGTAGGGGTCAGCCATTTATCGGCGGCCATCTTCAGTCTCACGAATAGGGTTTTAGGGGTCTCTCTGGGGGTGCCCCTTTCTTTCCGAAACCTTATTCTATAGGCCTCGGTGTCCAGCCCTAGGTGATCGAGAATGATTTTCTTTATATCTTGGTAGGATGTGTCCCCGTTGGGGTTAGCGACCTGGTAGGCGGCTTGCGCCTCACCAGATAAGAGGGGCGCCAAGAAGAAGGGCCACTTGCTGATGGGCCACCCACAGGCCCTTGCGGCCCTTTCAAAATTCAGCAAGAATGCATCAGGGTCGTCACCTGCATGGTATTTCTGCAGGGCCACTGCAGAGGAGCCGTGGGGGATAGTTCCTTCTCCTCTAGAACCCCCTGTGGCGACGGGGTCCACCCAGGGTTGTTGTGTTTCCTCTCTGGCTGCGAGGGCTTTCTTTAGGATCTCACGATCAGCCTGGGCCGAGGTCAATTGCTGTTCCGCCACCCAGCCAAGCTTCTCCTGTCCTTTAACGAGCTCTTGCAAAATGGTCTCCATCTCAGTATCGAGATTCAGGTTGCCCGCATTCTCCACCACTGTTACAATTGGAGCGGGTTGCGGCGCAGAAGATATGGGCAAAAGGCGTGCTCGTGGCAACTGAGGTTTTATTGCAGCGAACAGTTGATCTGTACAGCTTTTACGATTAGGGTGTTTCCGAGGTGACCGGCTTCTGCTCCGTCGGCGGTGGACGACCTTTTCCTTCTTCCGGGTTACGTCCGGTCTTCGGGGTGGGGTCTCGTCTTCCTCGGAGTCCGTCCCGGCTGTCGGAGTAGCTCTCCAGCAATCACCCAGGGAGAAAGGAAAAGAAAAGAGTCAGGGGTAGGTTCCAAACAACGATCAGTGCAGGGGAGGGGAAGTGAGGGGACCACCGGTGCTCCAGTTAACGTGTGATCGGCGGGTTTAAGTGTGCCTGAAGGACACCGGGGTAGTTAAACGTCCCGTGGGGTTGTACCTAGTGTACGCTGACCTCCTACCCAGCCCCTTAATCGGTCACGTACCTGGAGAAGCCACGCACCTCCCCTGGGTGAGTGGCTGGGCGGCTCGTGGGAACGGTGGCCTCCTGGCTTTCCTCCGTCCGTGGCAGGCGCCGACTCTGCTCGCGTTTCCACTCCTGTCGTCCGGTTTCCTTCTTTCAATCTCGCTGACCGGCTTTCGACATTTCCACTGGCGTCTCCCGCTCTCTCCTCCTGGGGTCCAATCCTCCGGTCTGCAACTTCTTCCTCTCGAATCTCCGTCCTCCGCACGCTCTCTCCTTCCGTCCTCCAGGTGAACAAGCACACCTGAGACTCGTCTGGTTCTCCTTTTGAGGGGCAGGGCGGATAGGTCGGCTCCTCCCACTCGGCGTTTTCTCCAGAATTAAAGGGCCATTCCATGGTGTTCGATTCTGTCCAGCTTGCACCCGGGTCCTGTGATTGAGACAGAGAGAGGGGAGGGGAGGGAACAAGAGTTAGGTCGGACCTCCCCTCGGTCGTCCTCTTTGCGCGAGGGAGACCAGCACCGGGAGGCTCTGAGTCCTGTATGCCCTCAGAGACCCTTTTGTACACCCCGTTACAGCTCCCTAGGGTAGCGATCCTTACTCAAGGGGTCGCGCCCCACAATTTCGTAAAGTAAAATACCTGGCACCTAGTGGGTTTTGACTTCCCTAGGGGGCAGATATCCCGAAAAAACAGCTGAACGAGCCTCCAGGGGGGCCAAAACACAGAAAAAACATTTTGCCCCCATGGGGAGCGACCCTTGCACAAGGAGTTGCTCCCTGCAAATTGATCATATCAAATCTCTGGCGGCAGTACGGCCAGAAAAAAAAGGCGAACTAGCCCCCAGGGGGGCCGAAACATGGATAGTATATGCCCCAGGTGAGCGACCCTTGCCTAAGGGTCGCATCCCCAAAAAGAAGAAACACATCCCTGGTGGTCAAGTGAATGGGATTGCTGCTAAAACAAACCCACCTGGGAGACACACTTAGGGCCCTATTACGAGTCTGGACGTGTGAGGACCGCCAGACTCGTGGTGGTGTGGCACCAGGGCTCCAACTGCCTGATTACGACCTGGCCAGTCAGGCTGTCGGCTCTGCCAAGGTACTGCCATTCCCTGGCGTTTGAGCGGTGGTTCGAGGCGCAAAATGCTTGGTAGGACCGTGGCAGACTCGTGGTGGTGTGGCACCAGCAGTCCAACCGTCCTATTCGACCTGGTTAGTCGGACTGCTGACTCTGCCAAGGAACCACAGTTCCCTGGAGTTAGAGTGGCGGTCAGATGCGCAATATGCTTGGCAGGACCGCCACGGTCCCGCCAAGCATGATACAAGAATGCCCCCCTCTGCCAGGGTACTCATGGCGGTTTCATGAAACCTCAGTAGAGAGGAAACAAAGGGTTCCTACAGGGCCCTGTGTGCCTCCACGGCATGTGGATGAACACACGGAGGCATACTGTGCCCCCTGGTTTGCATCCACATGGTTTCCTGTACTGCATTGATTTTCGAGTCCATGCCGTGCACGAACCTTTGTGAGGTATTCCCATTACGGTGCCTTTTTCAAAGGCAGCGCCGTATTTGAAAGGGCCCCGCAGGGGGAACCGCTACGCCCCCCCCCCCCCCCCCCCCTCCAGATTGCTGAAAAGTAGTAATCTGGTCGGCAGGTGGCAGTGACCTTTGGCTGAGCGGCAGCGTGGACATTTGTACCGCTGCGCCACCGCTCCGCCAAAAGTTGTAATCGGGGCCCTTACTGTTCTTCCGATGCACTGGCACACCAGGAAGCAAATGATTTGCAGTGCTTCCCGGTCTGCTCTGCTGACGTATGAGGGGCATGCTCGCCAACTTCATCATATCACAGAGTAGGACTTAAGGGTTGCTGCCGAAGTGCTTCCACTGCCATCCCTGGTGGAGGCACATAGTGGGGCAGCACACGGTGGAGCACCAGTGCTTCCCCTATAGTTGGTGCTAGAACACTTGGAGCTGTCCCCAGCTCACGCCCACCATGGCTGAAGAAGGCTCCAAGCCGTCCTCGGTGTACAAGGAGTATAAGAGAGAAAGAGTATGTGGTCTGATGGCTAGATTACCGACTTTGGAGTTGGTAAACCAAGGTTCGAGCGTCGGGGTCGCGTCTACATCCTGTGATTCTGGGCAAATCACTTAATCTCCCCGTGCCTACCAAAAAAATTAATGTGTCCTTGTGTAACGTAACTGGTGCTCATGTAAAGCGCTCCAATACCTTTGGGTCGAGTTTGCACTATATAAATAAAATAAAAAAAAACAGTATAAAAATTTCAACAAATGACCATTTTCTTTTCTTTTTTTGTTAAGGAAGACGGCAACTATATTCAACAAGGCATGCCAAGTGGAGGGAGCCCTCTTCAATCAAGCCTCACAGCCATGATCCAGCATTGCTATATCATGGGAAGGGTGCCTCTTGGTTAGTCCTTGTAGCGCTACACTGTGGCTCAATGCCCCAGGGCCACACAGAACTGGAGAGTTGCCTAATTTCTCACAAAAATACTGGTAATTTGTTTACATTTTACTACTTTGGTGGGACAAAAAATACTGCTAGTTGGAAAAGAATATGTGTAAAAACATTGTTATTTCTTTGCATCATAGCAATTAACCAGTGTGCTTGTTTTTATAATCATGTGCATATAAATAAAGGTAACTTTCAAATATGTGTTTTCTTCCATTGTTGCTGTTAATATTGCAAAATGGAAACAATTCCAGATTTTTCTTCTTTTCATGTTCTTTTCGAGAATGAACATAAAAATACAGGCCATGCTAGTAAAATAGTGTTCAGGTGGCAATCCTAGCATTGGATCACTAGGCCTCGCAATCATGGTCCATTGCTCATGGGGAGTGAGCCCTTTTCTGGCCTTGTAGCGCTACACCATTGCTCAAAAGCCCAAGGAAGAGGGCCCCCTCTTCTGGGCCACACAGATTTGGATAATGACTTCTGTGCTTAGAATGGCATCCAGATTTCAAACTGCAAATATGTTACACTTCCAAGATTGTAGAAGGTTTATGGATATTATCTTTATAGCATAGGAGTGACATTACAAGTGACAGTATTGTGATCTGTGCTACCAATTTGATTTTGGTATTATTGCAAGTTCCAAAGTGTGAGAGTCTGGCTTAGTATATTGTGCTCACTTATGTAAGTGTAGCACCCTGCACTAATCCAGATTTTGGTGGTCTTAAACAACCTTAGAAAGCTCTCTAAGTGGTAGCTGTGGAGAGCAGCCTTCAGGCTTAGTCCAGAAGGAATGTAAAGCAGCTTCTTTTACCAGTACATAATCGTATGGTATAGGTTAAGTGAAAATGAACCAAACAGTGTAGTTATAAAAATGTGTATTTATTATTAACACTCACTAACAGAATGTATTATCTCTAACCTTGAAATAAAACACAAAGCACACAATACTTTGTCAATAGAATACGTAAATAGCACAGAATACACCGGTATAGCCTCAACTTCTTCAAGGTCCATACCACATCAAATGCCTCCCTCCCTATAGCTGACCAACGTTTTTTCCTGGGGGGGTCAAACTTCTGCTTATAAAAGCTACTGGTTGGTCCTGGCCCTCTGCATTTAGTTGTGAGAAATCAGCTCCTACCCATGTCTCAGATGCATCTGTCTGGACAATGAAGGTTTTGGAATAGTCAGGACTTTGCCGAATGGGAGCAGTGCACATGGCCTGCTTCAGTTCATCAAATGCCTTCTGACCGCTTACTGTCCACTGAACTTTCTTTGGCATTTTCTTGGAGGCGAGATCATTAAGGGGAGTCACAATGGACCCATATCCCTTAACACACCTCCTTTAGTACCTGGCCAGGCCCAGGAAAGCTCTGACCCGAGTCTGGGTAGTGGGGTCAACCCAGTTCATGATGGTCTACATTCTACTCCCCAATGGCTGAACTTGGCCTCCACCAACCAAGTGTCCCAACTATACAAACTTGCCACGTCCTATCTGGCACTTGATAGTGAGGCCTGCCTTTTGCAGGGCCTCTAGAACATTCCTGAGGTGGACCAGGTGATCCTCCAAGGTTGAGCTAAAGACAGTAATATCATCTAGATATGCTGCACTATACGTTTCCAGACCTGTGAGAACTTTGTACACTAGGCTCTGAAATGTGGCAGGTGCATTTTTCAGACCAAAGGGCATCACAATAAATTGATAATGCACACTGGGTGTTAAATGCTGTTTTTGCCTTCGCATCCTCAGCTAGTCTAATTTGCCTGTAGCCAGCAGTCAGGTCAAAGATATTCAGAAATGTGGCTGAGGCCAAAATATCTATGAGCTCATCTGCAGTTGGAATAGGATGGGCGTCAGTCCCAGTGACTGCATTGAGGCCTCTGTAGTCCACACAAAACCTCATCTCTCTTTTTCCACCCTTTGTGTCCAGGACTACTTGACTTGCCCAGGGGCTCCCCAATTCCAGCATCTTTTGAACGTCTGCCCTGATGCAATCTCTGACATGGTCAGGCTGTGTGTACATTTTGTTTTTTCCTGGCAGACTGTCACCTGTGTCCACTTACGGGTACACCAGGTGGTTTGACTGGGCGCCAGTTAGAACATATGCTTGTACTGATTGATGACCTTCCTGCAATCAGCTTGCTGCTGGTCAGTGAGGCTGCCTGCCAAGGCTATTCTATCAACTGACCCATCAAAAGGGTTCTGAGAGAGGAGATCAGGGAGAGGGTCACTCTCTTCTCTTAGGAGCATTCTGGTTTATTGTTTCAGGATCCAGTGCTCCCTCAGTGCTAAGCTGTTTGGCTGATCCCTGGTTACAGCAAATACACTGGCAGTGATGCCCATCATCTCTGCATGAGTTCTGAATTCTACTTCGGGCCAGGCTGAAGTCTCTAAATCATTGCCCAACAGACATTCTACAGGTAGATCTGCAGATACCACAACTCTCTTAGGTCCAGTTACCCCTCCCTAACTTAAATTCACAACTGCCATGGAATGATCAGTCCTGACATTGCGAGCGTTGGTTACTTTGTATATCTGTCCAAGTATGATTTGTTCATGGGACACCCATTTCTCTGTAACAATGGTGACACTGGTCCCTGTGTCCCTGAAAGCTATTGCTTCTTTGCCATTGATTAAAGGCTGTGGCTTGTACTTACCCAAGTTAGTGGTACTCACTAGTAAGATGGCAAGAGCAATGCCACCATCACAGACTAGAACAACATGAGCTGGAGTTCTGACTAAGTCAGAACCCAAGGTTAACCCAACTCATCCCTTGGTTACTGTACTATCATTTGTACTGGTGCTAGGGGGGCACTGTTGCCTTAGGGGTAGTGGTAGTAGGTTCCTTGGCCTTGGGACAGCATCTCTTGTCCAATGGGTTCTCAATTTGCATAAGTAATATAAAGGTTTCGTTTTGCCTTTCTTGGAGTTTTGGGACTCACCCCAAGATGCTGGTTTTGGGGGCCCTTAAGATGACACATTTTTGTCTTTGCTCCTCTCCCCACCCTTCACCTGGGGTTTAGAAGAATCTTGCTTCTTCTGGTCACCTCCACCACCATGATTTTTCTGCTTGACCCTGGTGCGGATCCATTTGTCTGCCTTCTTTCCCAATTCTTGGTGAGAGGACATATCAGAGTCCACCAGGTAGTGGTGCAAAAGGTTGTTCTGACAGTTATTAAGGATGCGCTCCCTCATCAGCAAATTGTATAATCCTTCATAGTCCTGTACCTTGCTTCCATGGAGCCAGCCTTCCAGAGCCTTAATAGCACTATCCATGAAATCTACACAGTCCTGGGGGTGTGCCTTCTGGGTGTCTATGAACTTAATCCTGTATTGCTGAATTGTTAAATTAAAAACATCTATGAGGGCATTCTTCAGCACTAAATAATTGTCAGCATCCTCACAGAATAGCTGCCCACAGCCCTTGAGGGACCCTCTGAACTTTACAGGACCTCTCCAGAGCAGTGATCCTTTTATGGATATCATCCCCCTCCTGGTAAGGAGGGACTATTCTGCTCTGGTTCCTAGTGTCAAAGGATGTTTCCCTGACCCAAGGGACACTATTGCTGCTACTATGGGACTCTAGTCCCAATCTCTTCCTGGCTTTCTGCACTTCCAGGGTCTCCTTGTCAAGGGCCAACTGATCTCGCCTGAGCATAAGTGTGACTTTCTCAAGTTTGATCATTTGGTACTCCCTTTCCAAGAAGTTCTCCCTCTTAATAGATACGGAGGTTCCTATAGAAGTGTCTTGAAGCACTGAACTCGACAGAAGGAGATCTAGACCTCGCCTGCCAACTCTAAACACTCACAGGTGGAATAAAGGAAACACCCTCTGTGCCATGTGCACCATTCCCTCGGTGATCTTAGTTTGCCAATGTGGAGTCATTAGACTCCTCTTGGCTATACTCTTCAGGAGCATTCCCACCCACATTGTCCTGTTCTTCTCCCCTCCAGGCACGATTCCTATCATTCTGATTGAGCAACTTTAAGAGCAGCTTAGTAGTGGGGTTGTTACCTGCCTTTATTCTTCTAAGGCTACACAGGTCCCGAGTTCCTGACACTTCACTCCACTGAACTTAGTAGACTGGGGTACACTAGTATCCCCAACTAAAGACTTGGTCACTAAGTGTAGTAAGGTGTTGCACCTACCTAGTGTAAACTAAACTTCCTAGGATTGGAGAAAGGGTAGTTCTAGACCCTTAACAACCAATCCAAAAGTTCAGTAGTTCTATAGTATTATATGTACCTAATGCTAGTGATGGTTTTTCAATTAATACACATCTACGTGAGCTGGTAAAACAATGCAGGCTTGAATCCCAACTGCTGAACACTAATGTGAGAGGCTGGCTTAGTATATGGTGCTCACATTTGTAAGTGTAAGTATAGCACCCTACACTAATCCAGACAACCCTTATGGTGATTTTAGTGGTCATAGACAACCTTAGAATGCTCCCCAGGTGGTAGCTGTGGAGAGCAGCCCTCAGGCTTAGTACAGAAGGAGTGTAGAGCTGCTTTCTTTATCAGTACTTCATCTTATGGTATGGGTCAAGGGAACAAGAACCACACAGTGTAGTTATAAAAGTCAGTATTTATTATTAACACTCACTAACACAATGTATTATCTCCTACCCAGAGATATAAACACAAAACACACAATATTTTGCCAATAGAATACGTAAATATCACAGAATACACAGTGGTCCCTTGGGGGAGACCAAACCATATACTAAAATATTAGAATGCGAGTCACGACCTAAGTCAAGAATGGACCCAGAAGATGTAGAAGAGTTGAGGACCCAATAAACCACCCAGGCTGAGTATCTAGGAACCCCATGGAGGTCGTGTGCAGAGTGGGAACATGACTGTGTGCTCAATGTTAGTCAATAAGTAAATAGAGGTTGCAATTTTAAAGAAGAAAGACTCTTCCCAGTGGACCCTGGGACCCTGAAGAAACTCCGTGGAAGATATAAGGTTGGAGAGTCACCCCACCCATGGATACCCCATCAACCAGGATACCTACACCAGGTAAGCCAGGTGCATAGTTATGTTATGTTATGTTATGTTAAAAGTTTTCTAAAGCGCACAGCTACCCCAGCGAAGGGGCGTCCGGCGCTGTCAGACCTGAAACAAACACTCCAGACAAATTACAACACAGGCGATTCAGTCCATGTCCTATAATTAGGAGAAAAGAAAAGTTTTAATGGCTTTTCGAAACGCAAGCAGGTCCTCCATGGCCCGGATATATAGCGGCAGAGAATTCCACAACTTGGCGGCTAGGTACCGAAACGAAGACCCTCCAGCCCGGCAGTGTGTGAACCGTGGGACAATCGCCATATGCTGTCCACAGGAACGCAACTGTCGGTGAGGGACATACGGGCTCAGAAGACCGCACAGGAGCCTTGGGCTATTCAACTTTAGGATCTTAAACAATAAGCAAAGGGCTTTAGTTGTGAAGTAACCTCGGAAACCGCAGTAGACCACAATGGAGGACTTCAGTAAACATGCTGCTGACGAAGAAGGTGAAAATTTCTAGTGGAACCTAACGGTGGATTCAAGATGAGAAGTACTTGCAAGCAGAGGGGACAGAATCTCTGCCACTCAGGACTGACAAGGAGGCACGGAAGACGAATGCCCACTGATGTCGGAGATGCAGGAAAGTTGATGGTGCCATTGAAGTTGCAGCTCTAAGGACCGGGCAATGCAGAGGAGGACCAGGAGCCATGCACAATCTATCCCACGCTGGATGTCATGAGCCAAAGTGTCTGTGCCCGGCAGGGGCACCAACAAGCCTTGGCAACGGCAAGTAACATAGTTGAAGAAAAGGGTGCAGTGTTGTGACTCATCACGAGTAGGTAAGACAAAGCAGGCCTGAGCAAGCAAGGGAGCCCACTGGAGCCAAAGAAGACCCTCAAGAGGACCCAAGGGCCAAAGGCACAGGAGTCTCAAGAGGACCTCGAGCAGCTCACCAAAGGATGAAGGCCCGCAGTGCAAATGATGTGATGCAGAAGATGCTTGAGGTTGGAGCCCAAAGGTCTCCGGAGGAGAGATTCAACAAGCCTTGGTATCGGCAAGTCAACTTGGTACACAGGGGTGCTGTTCCAGCAGTTCCAACGAGGAATACTGGTGTCAAACTCGGTAAGAAGACAGTGTAGGCCTCGAGGGAGTTGCAGAACCACCACCTGTGTTGCTGAGCCTTTCATAGTCCATGGGAGCCCAGGATCAGCAGACCGGTCAGCTGTGTTCAGGTGCCTGCAGATGCAGGGAAGTGACTCCTTCACTCCAAGAGAGATTCCTTCAGGTGTCTTGGATATCTGCAGGCACTGTGAAGAACCTGTATGGAGCGCAGGCACAGACGTTGCAGCAGAATTGCAGGACAATGAGACCAGGAGCAGCAGGAGTCTTCCCAGTTGCAGTCTTGGTTCCCAACACGAAGTCCAGTGGGGTCTAGAGTGCCCAGATGGGTATAGTTGAAGTGGTAGTTGATCTGAATCTTGTCCGATGGCAAATCTAGGGACCCCCCCCCACATGTAAGCCCTTAAGTACCCTAAGGAAAGGTTTGGAACGATTCAGGGGTCCTTCCCAGAGGAGGGGTTGGACAATGGGGAGGATACTCCCATGTCCTTTGTCAGCTTTGTGCCAGAGTGGGAGCCAATGGCTCCTTGAACTGGTTTGGACTGGAGTATGCAAGGAGGCCGCCAAATGTGTGTTCACCCCTCTTCAGCCAAGATAGCCTGAATTCCAGTGGCACGGAGAGCACGGGACTTACGTCTGAGCATACCCGTCCCACTCGGGGTGACAATTGCAAAAAGAACTATTGATGGACAGAATGCAGAACAATGTCATACATTCACCCAAGTACAGAGATCTGGGCCAAAGTCCATCGTTTTTTTGCTCACCATGCCATTCCAGTTTGAACCCAGCCATATGCAAATCAGTCTTGACTCTGTGCCTCATGGGAACAGTCCAGCCCAAACTGCCAAGGCAGGTTCTCCCTGGACTGGAAACAAGCATCCTAGGACTGGTTTCGGGGTTTCACCCCTCTTCTGCCAGGATAGTTTGATTCCAGTGGCATGGAGAGCACGGGACCCATGTCTGGGCATACCCGTCCCACTCGGGGTGACAATTGCAAAAACAATAGTTAATGGGCAGAACGCAGAACCACGTCATGCATTCACCCCAGTACAACAGGCACCCGAAGGCAATGTGTAAAGCAGTGGTGCAGCACACACTCACACTGGCTCAGTACTACACGCGCAATGAAGAGACACCGCACCAGGCTGGTTTGTAAAACAAGACTCTTTATCTAATTCAAGTCAGAGCAGTCGTTAGGGCAGATAATCTCAGAGCAACAGTATATTCGCTTCCCTTCAAAACATGAGTAAATTCCTTCATGTATATCAGAACAGCAGAACTTCCTGCAGGTAACATTTCTTATATCCCTGGTCAACACTTCTCATACAGGCCTAGATTCAGTACAGGTAACCGTCACTATATTCTTGGTCAACATAGGCAACATCTTCTAGGGACACATTCATGTAAGGCAACACAGTGTAGGCATGTATTCCAGACCAGGGACCTTTTATATGCAGGTGGATAATAAAGGCAACCTTCCTTATGTAACATCAATAAAGCAACATCACTTTTGCGCATCTTCAATAAGGGCAACACTTTCTATGCGCAGATTCAATGCAAGTGAACATTCCCTAGCATCGGGGAAACACAGGTAACCACTTTATGACTGGTCTCAACTCTATGCAGGGTAAAATCAACTGGACAACACTTCTAACGCACTAGGCATTGTAAATACCCATTCTCAGGGCTCTTACTGAGCTTGCAGTCTCCTTTAGGCCCAGTTTGTCATGTCATTCACAGGGAGCCCAATGTCACTGCTCCTCTGGGCTCCTCTGGGCTCTCTCCCGGTAGGGGGGCGGTGAGACGTCCCCGGGGCTCCCTTACTCCGAGGAGGGAGCAAAGGGGCTCCCACAGGCAGCGGAGTTCCCGCGATGCAGGTTGAGATCGGCCCCGGCCTTCTAGCTACCACGAGGCCCTGGAGCCAATCCCAGCGCGGCTCGCGAGGGGCGCGGCCGCAGAAACCAATGGCAGAGTGGGCTAAAGAATGGTGATGGATTAAACCCAGATCTTTTGACTGGGTGCGAGTGTTTGATTGATTCTGATGCTCCGTCCATCACCACCCCCTTTTGTACCGCTTTTGGCCGCCATAAGTGTGGCAGGGTATGCTCAGACGTGAGTCCCTTGCTCACTTTGCCACTGGATTCAAGCAAGACGGGCTGAAGACTGCTGGAATGCCAGAAACCGGTCCTCGGAAGCTTGTTTCCGGTCCAGGGAAGACATGGCTTGGCAGTTCGGGCTGGACTGTTCCCATGAAGCACAGGGTCAGACTGATTTGCATATATCCATGTGTGAACTGGGGTGGCAGAGTGGGCTAAAGAACAGTGATGGATTAAACCCAGATCTTTTGACTGGGTGTGAGTGTTTGATTGATTCTGATGCTCCGTCCATCACCACCCCCTTTTGTACCGCTTTTGGCCGCCATAAGTGTGGCAGGGTATGCTCAGACGTGAGTCCCTTGCTCACTTTGCCACTGGATTCAAGCAAGCCGGGCTGAAGACGGCTGGAATGCCAGAAACCGGTCCTCGGAAGCTTGTTTCCGGTCCAGTGAAGACATGGCTTGGCAGTTCGGGCTGGACTGTTCCCATGAGGCACAGGGTCAGACTGATTTGCATATAGCCATGTGTGAACTGGGGTGGCAGAGTGGGCTAAAGAACGGTGATGGATTAAACCCAGATCTTTTGACTGGGTGTGAGTGTTTGATTGATTCTGATGCTCCGTCCATCACCACCCCCTTTTGTACCGCAGAAACCAATGGAGGTGCGACCCAGAGGGGGGCTTGGCCGATGACGCGGCCGGCGCCCTGGTCGCCTAGCAACCGGTGCGCACAAGGCCCAGGCCCAGTGCGGCCTTCCCCAATACCACGGCGGCCCTCCCCAGGCATCGGGGGACGCAGCGGAGCTCCTCGCCGGCGCTTCTTCCCCCTGCTCGGCTCAGGCCCAGCGCGGCCTCGGGTACTACAGCGGTGGCCCTCCCCTCACTCTTGGGGCCGTGACAGCAAGGGCAAATGTCGGAGTCTTGTGGCGCGGAGACGCCGGTGGGGCGGTTGCAACTCTGGGCCCTGCAGCGCTTCCTCTCTCCTCTGTGCTCGAGCAGACAGCACGCAACAGACTCGGCATGAGCTTCCAGGTACCCAGGCTGTGGCGGTGATCGGGGGCCTGCAGCGCTTAGAGGTCACAGCGCCGTGGCAGGGCACAGTCCGAGTACACAAGGTGGATGACAGATGTGAGCAATATGGCGCAGGTTGGCTACAGCGCTTTAGGAAAGGGGCAACTTCAGCAGTATAGCGCTCCTAGACACAGCGCTTGGTGATAAGGCCACAGCAGGTCCTGAGTTCACCCCACAGCAGTGCCAGCAGGCGGCAGCAGCTTCTTCAATATAGCGCTTAGTTGACACAGCGCTTAACTTGGGGGGTTCTCAGCGCTTCCCAGTCTCAGCACTGGTAGTGGATGGCAGGTCTTCAGTTGCACTTTCTTGGGGGGTAGGGTAGGGGGTTGAGTTGGCAGGCACAAGAGGCAGGATGGTTCCCTGCAGCACACTGGAGTTGGTCTCATGGGTTTCCCCCTCGCTGGGCAAGGTCAGCAGGCTGGCAGGGCCCCTCAGCTATCTTGGGTACAGCAGGGCCTAAGCTTAGTCAGCCTCAGTAGTGTAGGTTCCCCCTAGGCCCAACAGCCTATACTCCAGCAGAGGTTCCCCCAGGTCCAGTGGTGCCCCAACTGACTAGTCAGGTTTCCCTCCTTTCCTCTTATACCCCTAGGTCAGGTGACCCTCCTGAAAGGCGGCAAAGTATAACTCCTCCCTGGGCTGGATGGTTCCAGGGGCTTCTACCATGAGGCAGGACGACAAGGATACAGTAACAGTATGTCCCAGCCTGCTCCTAACTACTGGTGTGTGCATGTACAATGGCCACTCTGCAGTAGCAGGGGCCTGTGGCAGCCATATTATTAGGAGAGAGCACCTGCACCTCAGCACTGCTTAGCAGTGGTAAGGCGCCCTTAGGCCTAGGTCCAACAAAAAGATGGTGGCAAAAATGAGGCGAAAAAAGGACAAAAACAGGGTAAGACCACCCTAGGGCTGACAGGTCTAATGATAATACATTTACATTTAAAATGTACATTTATTTATACAATTATTCTAGGCAAATTATACCACATAGGCTACAAGAGGCAACTACGAGAGGCTTGCATGAGTGAGAGCCTTAATACCCATACCAGCAGCATAGTCAGATCTGGAGGGCAAGAAGATGACAATGCTTGTACCTTTTCAGGGTCAGGAGTCATTTCTATTTTAGAGAAAATATGCCCAAATAATTTAAGTCTGTCTTTCTGAAATTCACACTTCTCAGCATTTAGCGTAAGGCCTGCTTCAGCAAGCAGACAACATACTTGTGTGAGTGCTTTGTCATGTTTTTTTCATGTAGCCCCAAACACCAATATATCATCTGTGTAGTTAAAAGTATCTGTAACAGGCTGAATCACCCAAAAAATGACATCTTGAAAGATTTCAGTGGCTAACGACACACCAAACAGTCTTTTATACATGAACAAACCAATAAGCATTAAAAAATGAGTAATGTACCTACAGTTTTCTTCCAGTTCAAGTTGATGGTAACCATTGTTCAGATCAAGGCTGGAGAAGACTTTGGCGCCATTCAGCTGTGTGATCATGCCCGCAATGTGTGGACCTGGATGTCTTTCTCTTTCAGTTGCTTTTATGGGCCTATTGCATATCAACACAAATGCGCACTGAACCTCCATGGTACTTTTTGGCACCACCACAATAGATTAAACCAGTGGTTCCCAAACGTTTTTGACCCGTGGCTCCCTTGACCTAATTGGCAGCGGGCCGTGGCTCCCCACCATTTTTTTAACGGCGCACTGGGGTGCCGCGGCGCACACTTTGGGAACCACCGCAGTAGACCTTTGTACTCTCTACCATTCCTATGTGACTCTTAGAGTTTATCCATTTGTTTCTCTTCCTTGAGTGACTTTACAACCTGTACATTTGCAATTTTTTATATTTGTCTCTTCCCTGTGTGACTTTACTACTTGTACATTTGCAATTTATTTCTGTTTATATCTCTTCCCTGTGTGACTTTATAACTTGTACATTTGCAATTTTTTTCTGCTTGTATCTTTTATGTAACGCATGTAATCCTAAGTCCTTATGTATATATTTTCAAATATCCGTTTCTTTGAACACTTGCTATCACACTTATTCGAGGCTGTCCACCTCTATTCGATACATCCAAACCGGAAGTGTACTGGCCCCACTGTAAAAAGCCAACTCTACAACAGTAATTATTAACACAACCTTTGCTGTTTTGACAGCTTTCTCCCACTCTGTTTCTGCCATGCTGTCAGCCGCAAGAAGGTGTTCGAAGCTAAATTCCGATTTATGACACAAGACGCACCCAGCTGGAACTCCGAAGATAAGCATATACAGACGCCACCACACTCCACGAATGGGGAAGTAAAATGGAAAGCACCAGAGCGTTGTGTAACTTGTATTTACCATCAACAAAAAAACACAATGCACAGGGTAAGACGTTCATTCAGAAACAAAGACCAGTGCTTAAACTCTGAAACAAACCATACAGCAATGTCCACAGCACTCTCCGTAACCGCACCAAGCTCTTAATTGAGCCATTTAAATGCAGAGGGCGAGTGCTGAGATCACGTTCAGCACAAAGGAGCCACATCCTGGGTGGCGCCGCAGCGCCCCTGGCTTCTCATCACGGCGCACCGGGCGCCGCGGCGCACACTTTGGGAACCACCGGATTAAACCCACGGTGTTGGACCAATAGGACTTTTAATGATATCATGCTTTGACAGTGTTTCTAGTTCTTTCCTCAATGGCTATCTGTAAGTGAAAAGTATTTGACAGTGTTGTTGTGCATCAGGGCGAATATCTTAATTAATGTGAAGCTGTACCTTCATTGTCTTACGTTTCCTAAGTCCATGAAACAATGTTGGGAACTAACTAATTATTTCAGAATGGACATTCAGGTTATAGTTAATAGAAATCACTCCCATGTCAGCAGCAGTTTTAAACCTAATAAGCATGCACTCTGCAAAGTACCTGGGAATATTTGAATCAGCCCTTGTACTGTTGTGTTCTTCTGCCACATGGTCGTCACAAAGGATCCCTTACTCCACAAGGATGCAGAAGCTGCCCAGGTTTCCACCTTGGTTCTTGACGGTGTGAGACGTGTATTGGACACAGTTCGTTGAACTTTTCCACCGGCATGATTTTTATCGACATACCACTGTCTATAATAAAAGTTATAGGGCACCCATTCACCTTAAGCGTGATTTTTGGAAAATGCCCAAAGGAACTTTGTTGCTTCATGTGGTAATTTTTTTCAGACTTGTGTTTTTTCTTGCAATCGACCAATCCTACATGCACAACTTGATCTGTGACAGACATCACCATTGCACATCCATTTTCCTCATTGTCACTGGATGATGACATCAATGGACAGTAAGAGGATGAGTTTGATAATAATCAACTTCAATTTGTTTCCACTTGCCTTAGTCGGAGTTCCCATGTAGCCTTGTGGGACTGGCTTGAATGCTTCTGGAACTTTCGGATCTCCATCTTCTTGACACTTCGTGACGCAGTTAGTTTCTCTTTTGCTTTGCAAACCATTACAAAATGGTTTTCCTTTGAGCATCCTTTCCATATTTGTCCGATAGCAGGACTTTTACCTTCATGTGGAAAGGAGAATCCATAGTGGAAACTGTGAGAAGGTGGCCTGATATTCAGTGTTCACTATTCTAGTGATCACTATGTATCAGTCCAAACAAACCTTATGGTGATTGGTTGTAAGTCAACCTTATAGACCAGCTATCCTAGTAGCGTGGATACGAGCAGTCTTCGGGCTAAACTCTAGAGGGCGTGTTAAGCCAGCTGTTATACCATCACATATACCCCTTGAACACTAAGTGAAAGGACACCACACAAGTGTTATGAAAATAAACAGTGTATTTATTTAAATCACAACAGCCCTGTACTCTTTATGAGGACAGGGTACTAAACACACAACAAAACTCTTACGAAAATACTTTAAGTTGCACAATTTACACAAATGCCCGAGGGGCACGGGAAACCATATACTATGGAAGTGGAATGCGAAGTTACTAGCAGGTAAGTACTGGACTAATAGGCTTTGGAATCGCTAGGACTACGTTACTGAACCTTCAGATTACTAGTAGGAGGCCTAGGGGACTCGGGTGCAGAGTGTGCACTCTCACGCGGGATGCGGGACAAAGTCTATGGGAGCTAGTAAAAGCAAAGTTAGTATTCTCGGGCGAACCCGATAAGGTAGGCTGAAAACGAAAGTGGATCTGGACCCTTGGATAGTGAGGCTATGCTGGGGCACCGAAATGCCGTGGTTACCTAGCCCAGGGGCTGCGGCTGCATAGGTCTGCAAAGACGTCGGGAATCCTCGTTGACGAACCAGGAGCCTGAAGAAAGAGTTGCTGGCAGGTGACCAGTGAAGATTGTTCGAAGTGATCCAAGCCTGGATCGAAGATGGATGACACCTGAAAGCAGAGGGGACCAAGTTCTTAATCACTAGCCAGTGATTGTGTGGGCACCAGGATGGCACCGGGCGAAGTCATCTCGACCAGGTGAGTGGGCGACGCTGGGCTCTGCAGTCTCACGGACCAGGAGGCGTTGTCGGCGACCAGGATGGAGGTGCGAGCTGTCCCACGATGGTTGATGCTGTCGACGTCGCTGGACCCAGGATTGGGGCAACAAGTCTTGGCAGATTCAAGCCCACGCGGTGAACTCAAAATGGCGTCTGGAGTGGACCAGGAGGGTCCGGGGTGCTCCTCTTTTGGAAGGGAGCAAGGGCCAGTCTGGAGCAACCAGACCAGCAGCGGTGATGTCGTCGGGTGTCGTCGGGAAGGCCACAAGCCAGCGGGCTAGTAGCCAGACAGCGCGGTGAGCAGCAAAAAGCAGAAGGGCCCCACGCAGATCTCGTGGATGCTGGGAGGCTGGACTTCGGTGCTGGAGCTGCTCAGGGTCGGGGCTTCTCGGACCCCAAAGCACTCACCAGAGGATCCCTCGGCGGTCGTGCTGGATAGAAGTCGTGCAGTTCTGATGATGGCCGGTCCCTCGGTCTCGTCGCACCTACGGTTCTCAGCTTAGCTGTAGAGGTAGGTAGAGGTCAGAGGGGCCAGGGAAGCCGTGTCTCGTCGAGCTGGTCAGTCGAATTCCGGGGGAAGAATGTGCAGCAAACCGCAGAGTTCTTAGATGGTGCCTGCGGATGCAGGGTGACTACTCCTTAGTCACAAGGGAGAAATCTTGAGAAGAGTCGAGAGTTCCTTTCGTGGAAAGTAGTTTCTTGATTCAAAGATGATCTAATTTGGAAGGGTCCCCGCTCCTGCCTTAATCCTAAAGAAAGGGGTGGGTACGCGACTAGGTCCTGCCCTAGGGGTGGGACCAGGAAGGGGGGTGGTTACACCCCTCTCCCATGCTGGACTTTCCCCAGGCCAGGGGCTGGTGTGCCCCTGGAACTGGTTCTAGCCGGCAGATGCGTAGTGAGCACCGGGTGCCACTTGCAGTCACCTTCCTGTAAAGCCCTGCCTACCCAGGATACACAAAACCCTGTCTGGGATGGTGCTAGCACCGCCCCTGACAGGAAACCCTTTGTCCAAGATCCCCTCGCTGGAAGGACTCCCAGCTGCAGGGGGTCAGACTCGTGTCTGTGGTGGCAGCATCCATTTTGTGATGCTGAGGCTTGAGTTAACTTTAACCGGGGTTCACAGTTACATACATGTCGTGTCCCTCTAGAAGGGTGGAATGCTAACCCCGTCGCCAGAATTGGCGAGGGGTTAGTATTCCAATTCGTATGACACCTTACTCGACATGTTTTGATAAAGCGATACCAAAGATAGCATTTAACCGCGAGGATTATAATGCACTTAAGAGTATATGGTATGCGTTATCATGGAACAGCTATTAGGACTTGGTTCCGCAAGCTGCAAACGGGCTCAGCTCATGCCAGAGCACCATCTCACACGATTCCAAGCACTCTGCTTTCAGGATTGTCAAGGCCTGCCATAGGAGTGACTGATAGGAATCGGTGTGTCCATTTTTAGGGTTAGATATAGGTATACTATATCTAAAGCAAAGGGTGATTACACCACCTTGCCCCAGCTGTCGTGCAGCCAGTTGTGTCAGATTTAGGTGGCCATCCAGGGGTGGCATAATACATGCTGCAGCCCCTGGTAGGCCCTGGGTACACCTATGCCCTGAGTTACAGGGTCTGATAACGTGGCCCAGTACCAATTGGAAATGTACCTAAGGTGCATGGAATCCATTTTAGAGAGAGAGCAGTAGGCCTGGGGTCCTGATTGGCAGGGCCCCAGGTCAACTAAGTCGGAAAACCAGCAAAACACCAGGCAAAAAGTTGGGGGCAACCATAGTCAGGTATCCACCTTCCTACAGAAACACAATTTCTTTTTCTTCAGAGACATAACTCTGTGAGGCTCTGTCTTGTGTTTCTGGTTATTTTTAATGCTCAATGCTAATTTGTTTTGGGTTGTTCCAGCTTCCATATCAGCAGCTTGTCGATCAGCACACTCCTCTGCTCTTGCAGCCATGAGCACTTTCTCCGAACTGAGCGTTTCTCTCTGCATGCATCGTTGGAATGAGTCGGAGAGGCAACCATCAATAACTCGAAGACGCATGGCTTCTTTGTCAAATAATTCATAAAATTTGCAGTGATTTCTAAATTTATCAAGTCTCTCAATAAACTCATCCTTAGTCTCACCAGGTTGCTGTTTTGCTTGGTTGAAAATGTACCTTTCCTAGTCGACATTCGGCATTGGATTGCACTTGTCCTCCACCAACTGTTAGGAATACGAGGCTCGGGTCCGCTCGTAAACAGTTCCCCGTATGTCCTTTGTACACACTCCCTAAGGCGAGACACACATTCCCATTATAGCATTGCAGATGCTCCTTGGCGCACGTAAAGAGGCGCGACGGAACGTAGCCATTGCTTGGTTTACTGTTCCGGTATCGAGCAAACTATTTTCTGCGGTCTGCCCGCTCCACCTTTCCAGTTGTGCTCTTCTGACCTGCCTGAGATCGAGCCTTTCTCCGTACTTTTCAAAATCCTACCTTCGGAGAGCTTCACGTTTGGGCCGACCGGATTCCTTTGCCCGCCCTGTGATTCCTCGCGCATTTGGAGGGCGTAATTCCCCGTGTCTGAGATTGGAGCCCTTTATCTCCTCTCTTCGTTCCTAGAGGGACGTCCTTCCAGGCAGGGTCTGCTGAATCCTCCTTTCTCCATTTTTAATCCTGCTCTCTATCCTCAGTCTGGGCTCTTTCTGTCATTTTTTTCCTGTTGAGAGAGAGCGCTCCGCTCTGCTTAACCCCTTCCAGGCTGATGACGAGCTGGGCTCGTCATGGCGTAGCCTCCTCGCACGCTGATGACGAGCCCAGCTCGTCACGTAAAGTGCGTTTTCGCAAATCTCAGCGTGCGAGCGGAATAACGCTAGCGCGCATGAGGTTAATTACCCGGGCTGGGTGTCTCTCCTCTTGAGAGTGTAGCTGCTCCGCTCTTAATCTCAGAGAGAGCCGGCCAGTGCACCTCAAGTCCTTTCCCTTTTTCTTTATCTTAGTTCCTTTGTGTCTGGTGTGTGTGTTCCTTCTCGAGTTCTGCTCCTTTAGGCTTGGTACCTTTCCTCAAACCATTTTGCTTCAGCAAGAACTCTTTAAACCCACCTGTGGACTTTCCTGGGGTAAGTGACCTTGTGGTATAATAACGCATGTCAATGTTATACAGTCGCTCTCTAGAATAGTTGTCTTAATGTATTAGTGCATGTCCTGTTTTCTTACAGCCTGGACCACACCGACCAGAACTGCACCTGTCCTGTTACCCCACCCCTCGTATGGGGAGAGTGGTGGACACTCCTTGGGTTATTCCCCCATACTTTTAGGGAACAGTAGTCAGGAGTGTGTTCACTGTCACATTCTTGTTTCTGTTTTCTGGAGGTGTTGGGATTCTTCTTCGTTCCCGTGGGTACTGGCTTGAATCCCCACACCAATGTCTTCTTGATTTGCTGGTACAATATTTCACCAGCTTGGAATATTTTTTTATCACTGCTTTTTACTCCATCACTTGCAAGGTTCTTTAAGTATTTGATGATCTTTGTCCTAAGGGGAATAGCTTCAGGATACCTGGTGGCATGATCTATGGAGTAATTGAGTGTTTCAATCCAGGCAGTCCATCTGGTGCCAATATTTTGCTTTTTGGTGGTATTGAACAGGAGTGGTGGCTTCAGGAATGCAGCTGCGCCATAGCTGGCACTCGTCTCAGAAGCCATTAAAAAATGTCACTATTCTGAAGGCTTTTCGGTGTGTCGCATGGCATGGGCCAATTTTAATGCATGGGCGGCTCACCAAGCTGGGTCGTCTCACTCAATTCAAGGTCATGTGGCACTTCCCTCTCTCATGCTGGTGAGTAGGTTTGTGCTTTCTATACCCGGTTGCCACTGCCTTTAGCGCTTTCTCGTACCTGGTTGTCGTTACCTTTAGCATTTCTTTGCACCTAGTCATCTCTGCCTTTAGGTTTTTCTTGCACCAGGCTATCACTGCCCTTAGTGCTTTTTGGTACCTGGTTGTAAATGTCTTTAGCAATCCTGCTTTCTATGTGTGCTGGCTTTGTGTTATGCTGTGGCACACTATATCTTCTTTCGGCCTTACCTGGAGATTTTTTGTCAGGCTCACTGACTATGCTCCACTGTAGGGCCTTCACCTTCTTTGAGGGCCTCTCAAAAGCTGGAGTTGCCCTTTGACTCCACATAGGCCAACTGTAGACCACTTCTTGAGACACGTGTGGCACGCACAAGCAGTTTTCTGCACCCTGGCATACTCTCAGGGTGTTGTATCATTGGGAGGCATGTATCCCATCCTCCTCCTCGTCAGTTGTAGTATCCTCCCCAGCCAGGTAGCATGTAACAGACCATGCTGTAGTGTTTTGTGAGTTAGAGATGACGGGACACTTTTGGTTCCTGGCGGACTATGTAGAACAGTGACGTAAGTGCATAGGTGAGAGACTTATTAACTTAGAATGTTCAGTTAATGGTTACACGCTGATGAATAAACATGTGTAATTTCAAGCTCATTGTGTGGCGTGATCCTTTGCAAGTACCCAGGCTGGGATAGAACGCTACAACTGGTGACGAGATAGGGGATTACTTGAACCCCGCGTCTCGAAGAATCAAGAGTGCACTCCCAGGGAGTTTGCCATGACCCAGCAAACTGCTTGCACGTCCATGTGTGCCGCATTCAAAGTGAAAATCAACAGTTGGTGTATGTGTAGTTAAAGTGCCACTCCATCCAGTGCAAGGCCTGTAAAGAAAGTGAATGCCTTATGGAAAGTTTGTATGTCGTCGGCTAGAAATTTGCGAATAAAGTCAAGACAAGAGGTACTGTGCCACAAGGAGACACAGAGCAGTCATTCCTACAGTACGACAAACCTAAAGGCAATGAAGTACAGAGAAGCGCTAAAGGCTCTGATAGCCAAGTGCAAGGAAGAGCTACAAGCCAAAACATTTCTGGCACCAAGAAATGCTAAACGCGGTTGATACCTGGTGCGATGCTAAGAGTTGTGAAGGAGGAAGAATCCGCACAGGAAACAAAGACGCTACTTACTGCCAAACAAGAATCCGCACAGGAATCAAAGCCGCTACTCACTCAAAGAAGAAGACAGTGCCTCACGACAGGAAAGTGGGCGCAACAACCCAAATGTAAGCACACGGTTAGTGCATGATGAAGGTGTCAGTACAAGCGGGTAGCAGACACCCCCGAAGCAAGCTCCACTCTCGGTAGTAGGAAATTCCACAGGTCATGATACTGCCGCTTTCCTAAAACCACCCTGGAGGAGAGTAGGGTCTGCAGTCCTATGGTCACCCCAGATTTTTGCTTTTTGCTTCACTGGTTTTCGACTTAATGTGGCTGTTCTCTCTCTAAATTAACATCCATGCACTTTAGGTGCATTTACCAATTGGTATTGGGTCACTCTTGTAAGTCCTTGTACAGTGTACCAAAGGTACCCAGGGCATAAGTGCCCCCAAGGCCTAGCAGGGGCTGCAGCATGTATTGTGCCACCCCTGGCTGGCCATCTAAACAGACACAACTGGCTGGTAACACAGCTGGGGCAAGGTGGTGTCACCCCTTGCTGTAGATATAGTATACCTATATCTAAACCTAAAATGGACACATATACTCCTATAAGTCACTCCTATGGCAGGCCTTAACAATCCTGGGAACAGAGTGCTTGGAATTATGTGAGATAGTGCTCTAGCATGAGCTGAGCCTGTCTGCAGCTTTCGTAACCAAGTCCCTTAGCTGTGTCCATGATAACGCTATACCATATACTCTTAAGTGCATTATAATCCTCGCGGTTATTGCTAACTTTGGCATAGCATTATCAAAACATGTCGAGTAAGGTGTCATACGAATTGGAATACTACCCCCTCGCCAGTTCTGGCGACGGGGGTAGCATTCCACCCTTTTAGAGGGACATGACATGTATGTAACTGAGAACCCGTGTTAAAGTTAACTTGAGCCTCAGCATCACAAAATGGATGCTGCCACCACTGACACGAGTCTGACCTCCTGCTGCTGGGAGTCCTTCCAGCAAGGGAGGCCTGGACAAAGGGTTTCCTGCTTTGGGAGGTGCTAGCACCACCCCAGACAGGATTTTGTGTATTGAGGTAGGACAGGCTGAAAGGAATGAGACATGCCTAGGGTACACAAGGTGTCCCTGTGCATACCCCGGTTCAAACCAGTTGCTGGGGCACTCCAGCCCCAGCTCTGGCGCGAAACCGGACAAAGGATAGGGGGTATAACCACCCCCCTTCCTGGTCCCACCCATAGGAGGGGCCTAGTCATAGTACAGCCCCCTTTAGGAGAATAAAGGTAGGAGCTGGTCCCATTCCAAATGAGATTATCCTGATTTGAAACTCTACAAAGAAGAAACTCTGGACTTCGACGTTCTGCTCCACAGAAGACTGAAGAAAATCTCCCTTGTGGCCAAGGAGTGACCACCCTGCACAAGCAGGCACCATCAAGCGTACTAGCGGTTCACTTTGTCGTCCTTCCCGGTGGAACCAGACTTCAGAGCCCGACGAGACCTGGACTTCCAGACATCTCCGACTACTACCTGTGAGAAGTTGGCCCGATATGCAGCGTTCGCTATTCTAGCGACCACTATGTATCGTTCCAAACGACCCTTATGGTGATTGGTTGTAAGTCAACCTTAGACTAGCTATCCTAGTAGCGTGGATACGAGCAGTCTTCGGGCTAAACTCTAGAGGGCGTGTTAAGCCAGCTGTAATACCATCACATACCCCTTGAACACCGAGTGAAAGGACATCACACAAGTGTTATGAAAATAAACAGTATATTTATTAGAATCACAACAGCCCTGTACTCTTTATGAGGACAGGGTACTAAGCACAGAACAAAAGCTCTTAGAAAATACTTCAAGTGCACAATTTAAAACAAGTGCCCGAGGGCACGGAAAGTTTAGTGGTCTCGGGCGGACCCGATAAGGCAAGTCGGAAGCGAGGGACTCGGGACCCTAGAGTAAGGAGGCTATGCAGGCACCGAAATGCCGAAGTTACCTAGCCACGAGGGCTGCGGCTGCACAAGTCTTACAGGCGTCGGGGGTCTTCGCTGACGAGCCAGGAGCCGGAAGAAAAGGAGTTGCTGGCCGGCGACCAGTGATGAATAGTTCGTAGAGATCCAAGCCTGGATCAGTCGTTGATACCTGAAAGCAGAGGGGACCAAGTTCGTACTACTAGTCAGTAGTCAGAGGGTACCAGGAAGGCACCGGTTGGCCGTCACCTCGACTAGGTGAGTGGGCGACGCTAGGCTTTGCAGTCTCACGGACCAGGAGGCGTTGTCGGCGACCAGGATGGAGGTGCGAGCTGTCCCACGAAGGTTGATGCTGTCGGCGTCGCTGGGCCCAGGATTGGGGCAACAAGCCTTGGCAGATCTCAGGGCCACGTGGTGGGCCTAAGATGGCGTCTTGAGTGGACCAGGAGGGTCCGGGGTGCTCCTCTCGAAAAAGGGAGCAAGGGCCGATCTGGAGCAACCAGACCAGCAGCGTTGGTTGTCGGATGTCGTCGAAGAAGGGCACAAGCCAGCGGCTAGTGACCAGACAACGTGCTGAGCAGCGAGCAGAAGGGCCCCACGCAGATCGTGGAGATGCTGGGAGACTGCACTTCGGTACTGGAGCTACTCAGGGTCGGGGCTTCTCGGACCCCAGAGCACTCACCAGAGAATTGCTTCGATGGTCGTGCTGATTAAGAAAGCGTGCAGGTGTTGATGATGGCCGGTCCCTCGAGGTCTCGTCGCACCCACAGATCTCAGCTGAGCTGACGACGTGGGTAGAGGTCAGAGGTGCCAGGGAAGCCGGTTCTCGTCGAGCTGGGCCGTCGGATCCTTGAGGAAGGACTTGCAGCAAACCGCAGAGTTCTTAGATGGTGCCCGCTGATGCAGGGTGACTACTCCTTAGCCACAAGGGAGAAATCTTGAGAAGAGTCTCGAATGTCCTTTCGTAGAAAGTAGTTCTTGATTCAAAGATGATCTAATTTGGAAGGGTCCCCGCTCCGGCCTTTATCCTAAAGAAAGGGGTGGGTACATGACTATGTCCTGCCCTAAGGGTGGGACCAGGAGGGGGGTAGTTACACCCCTCTCCCCCTGCTGGACTTTCCCCAGGTCAGGGGCTGCGCGCCCCTGGAACTGGTTCTAGCCGGTAGATGCGTAGTGAGCACCGGGGTGCCACTCCGCAGTCACCTTCTCGCAAAGCCCTACCTACCCAGAATACACAAACCCTGTCTGGGACGGTGCGAACACCGCCCTTGACAGGAAACCCTTTATCCAAGCTCTCCTCGCTGGAAGGACTCCCAGCAGCAGGAGGTCAGACTCGTGTCTGTGGTGGCAGCGTCCATTTTGTGGAGCTGAGGCTTCAGTTAACTTTAACCGGGGTTCACAGTTACGTTCATGTCGTGTCCCTCTAGAAGGGCGGAATGCTAACCTCGTCGCCAGAGTTGGTGAGGGGGCAGCATCCCGATTCGTATGACACCTTACTCGACATGTCTTGATAACGCGATACCGAAGTTACCGATATGATACGCGTTATCATGGAACAGCCCTTGGGTCTTGGTTCCGCAAGCTGCAACCGGGCTCGGCTCGTGCCAGAGCCCAATTCACACGGTTCCATGCACTCTGCCTTCAGGATTGTCAAGGCCTGCCATAGGAGTGACTGATAGGAACTCGGGTGTCCATTTTAAGGTTAGGTATAGGGATACTATACCTACAGCAACGGGCGAGTACGCCACGTGGCCCCAGCTGTCGTACAGCCAGTTGTGTCAGATTTAGATGGCCATCCAGGGGTGGCATAATACATGCTTCAGCCCCTGGTAGGCCCTGGGTACACCGATGCCCTGAGTTACAGGGTCTGACAGGGTGGCCCAGTTCCAATTGGGTAATGCACCTAAGGTACACATCAATTTAGCGAGAGAACAGCTAGGCTGTGGGTCTTATTGGCAGGCCCACAGCCCAAGAAAGTCGTAAACCAGTGAAACAAAAGCAAAAAGTCAGGGTGATCATAGGATTGCAGACCCTACTCTCCTACACTACCCACATCTGCAGCACAGCTGAGATCTGTGGGTGCGACGAGACACGTGGGACCGGCCATCTTGGAGAAACTGCACTTTGCTTCCAGCACGGCTTCGGAGGCATCCTCGAGAAAGTGCTTTGGGGATTGAGAAGCCCCAGCCCCGAGCAGCTCCTGCACAAAAGATGAGCCCTCCAGCATCCACGAGATCTGCGTGGGGCCCTTTTGCTTGATTGCTGCTCGACGCGGTGTCTGGTCACTTGCCGGCTGGCTAGTGGCCTCCTAGACGACGATCCACAAAATCTACACCGCTGGTCTGGTTGCTCCAGACTGGCCCTTACTTCCTTCCAAAAGAGAAGCACCCCGGACCCGCCATCTCCACTCACCGGGTGGGTTGCCTTTGCCAAGGCCTGTTGACTCTCAATCGGATCCGACACCACCGACAGCGCGAGCCTGCGTGGGACAGCTCGTGCCTCCATCCTGGTCGTCGAAGACACCTCCTGGTCCACGTGGCTGCAGAGTCAAGCGTCCACTCTTCACCTGATCGCGACAACAGCATCTGGTTCCTTCCTGGTTCCACTCCGGTCACTGGCTAGTGACTATGAACATTGTCCCCTCTGCTTTCAGGTCTCCATCTTCATCGATCCACCCTTGGATTGCTCCGGACATCTTCCTCCTGGTCGCCTGCAGCATCTTTCTTCAAGGCTCCATAGACTTCGACGCGGAAACCTGACACACTTTTACACCAATGTACCCGCAGCCCATGGGTGAGGTAATGAGAGCATTTTGGTGCTCAATCGTAGATTGACTCTCCTAGTGTTCATGTATCCTGTCGTTTTAGTCTTAACCAGTCGGAACTGTCTTTTACTTACCTTTTCGTAATTTGTAGTGTCCATTGACTTTGTCCCGCATCTCGCGTGTGAGTTCACACTCTGCACACGCGTCCTGTGGGCCTCCTGCCCCTTACCTAAGGTTAGGGTAGTGTAGTCCCAGCGATCCTACAGCTTCTGGACAGCTCCATTCCTTCTATCGATTTCCTTATACCATTTACTTAGTATATGGTTTGTCGTGCCCCTAGGGCACCATTGTAATTTGCGCAACTTATCGTATTTTTCTTAAGAGTCTTGTCATGTGCTTAGCCCTCTGATCTTATAAAGAGTTCAGAGGTGTTTTGTTAGTAATAAATATATTGTTTATTTTCATAACATTCTGTGTGGTGTCCTTTCATTTGGTATTCAAGGGGTTATATGTAGTAAAACAGCTGGCTTCACATGCCAAAAGAGTTTAGCCTAAGACTGCTTTGTCCGTTCTACAATTAGGATAGCTGGTCTATAAGGTTGACTTACAACCAATCACCATAAGAGTTGTTTGGACTAGTGAGCACCATATATCAGGCCAACTTCTCACACACCCCTTCCCTTTGATACCGCAAAAAAAAGGAAAATATTGGTGACGGATGGACTGCCTGGATTGTAACCTTTGTTGATTTCATTGATGCGCTAGAAGAAAATGATAAAAAGATCATGAAATATCTAAAGAATTTAGCAGGTGAAGGAGTAAAAGAAGTGATAAAGAAAATACCAAAAGCTGATGAAGTGACGTACCATCAAATCAAAGAAGCCTTAAACACCAAGTTCAAGCCTGTGCCGAAAGTTGACTATGAAAGGTTCATTTTCAGTCAGGAAAGGCAGAGAGTGGGTGTAACCATGGATGAGTTTGTACCTGGGCTGAGATTGAACGCTACACACGCCACACACAAAGCTCTGGTTTGAACGTCTTTATTTGTCAGCACGTAACCGTTAACTTAACACACTGTGTCACAAATTTTATTAATCACACCCATCAGATTACGTAGCACTTGTAAGGAGTCTGCTGTGAGCAACTCGTCTACATGTGCATAAACACAGGACACAACAGTAATTCGTTAACATTCAACAATGAACACTGGAGTAAAGATTCCCATTTTCATGAGTGCTGCACCAAGCGTTTCCATCCAGTAGTCCATTAACAGAGCTTTAAAATATATATACTATATATGGACTTGATTTTTTGGGGGTATTTGTGTTCTTTTCCATTACACTGATATCTACTGTAGTGTCATGCTGGATATGTTCTAGTGTCTCAGCAGACACTGAGTTGGTCAGCCACTCCCTTGTGGAAGTGGACACACATGCACCCTTCAACCATCCATCACAGGCGTCACGAGTGACGTGACCCCGCTAATAAAAGGGTCCAGGTGCACGTGCTCGAGGCCAGTTACCAGTACCCTACTACTGTGTCCGAGTGTCATATTGATCAGCATGTGGGCCTAGAGCCCACGACATCACAGTGGTGACGAGCGGTTCGATTCCTGCGCCAGTGCAACATCTACTGAGAGCTATGAAAGGGGAACAAGTGTCGCAGCACACACCGCGTTCGAAGAACAACCACGCTGCCGACCTGTGCTGCAAAGGACAAGGATACCCATCCTCTACGCTCAAGTGCCCACACGGACGAAGAGCCTCCACTAACAGTGCAACGGCTGCAGTGCCTGCAGGTGAGCAGAGCATGGACCAGCACGGCTGCAAGCCGTATCAGATTTACCCTCTGCAGCCATTGTTTTATTCGATATAGGTACCCTACTATAGGTCCAGGGAACATCGTACACTTTCCCTACATCAGCTCCCATCATTTAATATAAACGAGCCTTATAAGGACATAACTCCAAATAAGGAAAGACTGCCTTATATGGATATAATGCCTAGTAAAGTCTGCAGCCTTTTATGGACTAAACCTTTCACCTAGTTCATGACGAGGGTGGGTTCTGCCCGATCGATACTACTAAGACGTCACCCTTAGCACATATGAATAATTAATAAGTACACTCTCCAGGAGGTACACTTCACCTCTCCCATTGATGCACAAGGTTTAGTCCCCAAACGTCATCCTCATACTGAACCATGGGTAACATACGTACATAGACTGTATAAATACAGCACCTCTTGCTATCAGTAAGTAGGAGGGACCCGAGACTTCAAGGCCGAAATACTGACCAGAGACACTGCGGCTTCAGCATGACATCGCTCCAGCTGACAGTGGTCTATCCATTCCTTGCGGGGTGTCCAACTCGACACCAGGACGGAGTCTCACACTCTCACTGTTCAGGTATGGGGGTTGGATTAAATCCTAGCAGGATTCTTGGGTCTTAGATTCTAGGCTATGAGGCTCTTATGCTCATTAGCTCACTCGCACCTACTCACATGCTAGGTACACTTAGATACGTCTTGACAGGCATCTTAGGAGTACGCACTTTATTTTATAAATGCATTTCATATTCATGTATATGTTTGTGCAAAATGGTAGAACAATACTATTCTTATTCACTGTACTGCTGGCTCTATATCTCTGTTACTGTGTTACAGTCGGAACAGTGCACTTATTCTACGTGAGAAGAACTACTGTACAATAAATTCTTATTGTAAACACGGTCGACTGTTACTTCTCTGAGAGCAAAAACAAGCAATCACGAGTGACTGGGTGAAAAGTAATATATTGTTCCACGAGTCTGAGGTTATTGTCTTCTAAAGTTGCACAAACTAATCTCTCTGATAACAGGAGATTCTAGTGGCACTGCGAGCTAGCTAATGCGAACCATAGGTTAATATATGCGGCGGGGTGTACACAGATTCAGTCTGCCACCAGACCCACAGTATCAGTAATCGTCGTAGGTCCTGCATGACAGGGTACTTTTTGGGACTACACTACACCACATACATAGAATCTGCAAAGCTAAGCACAGCCCGCAGCGCTAGGGAGGCTCCCGTGGCCTGCATGTGAAGCGGCAGCCCTGATTCTGTGAACCCTGACCTCACTGCTCCTGCTATTGTTTGCCTGCTGAGAGATTGTGTGAGGCAAGCAGCGTGGAGAAATAAGTGGTGAGAATCAACGCCATCCACAGGAAGAACAGGCCTCGCCTCTCCAGGAAAGATCGTGCCCTCACTAGCCCTGCCCCATCTGAGGAGGTATCTGTAAGAGGTACCTGCCTTGCTTCATCTGAACCGGCATAAGGAGCGCACCCAACAACGCACAGGCAAGACCACAGCAAGGCCGTAAGATTCAGAGGCATAGCCACCCATACCGTCTGCTTACCGTAAATGAATGCAGCACCACGCCAGCATGGGAGAAAGACGACAGTGGGTGTCCATCCCACGCCGCACTGGCACAGTGTCCCGAAGTGGCTACAGCGCCACCCAGGGTTTTCTCAACGCATGGCACCTGGCCCTGGCGAATGCGTGACTCGAACGAGGTGGCCGCAGATGTGAAAACACATGTACGAAGTACGAGCCTCCAGGCATGATCAGTCTCATTTGTCCCGCGACCTTGCCTCAAATAGAGACACAGGTGTTCTTCCCATGAAGTGCACCTACCTACAGAGCACTGGTGGTCCAAGCAAGAAACAGCGACCAGGCCAGCAGTGTTGTACATTGCATTTGCCGGCAGGCGTCTGCAGCGTCACGGAGTGCTGAAACTTTTCAGACACTCACCCCCAGTTACAGATCTGGGTTGAATCCATCATCGTTCTTTAGCTCACTTCGCTACCCCAGTTTCTACCCAGCCATATGCAAATCAGTCTTGACCCTGTACCTTATGGGAACAGTTCAGCCCGAATTGCCAGGCCAGGTTCTCCCTGGACTGGAACAAGCATCCTGGGACTGGCTTCGGGGTAACAGCCCTCATCAGCCAGTCTAGCTTGAATCCTGTGGCAAGGTGAGCAAGGGACCCCCAGGAGAGAGAGACCTCTCCGCGGTGAAGAAGCAATGCTGAGGCGGCAGGGAGAGCCTCTACATCTCCACTGCACCAGCTAAGCCCCACAGTAGGCCAAAGGCAGCACAGGGTGTCATCCCTCACACTGCCTGAGACAGAGTTGCCAGTGGCCCAAGACAGGCAAGAGGAGAGTCGCACACTCCATGTGGCAAGCTGCCACCACAACATGTGCTCCAAAGACATGTGGTCGGATGCCACATCGCACAGCAAGCAAGGAGCATGTCTCATGAAGTGAACGACCTCACCAAGCATGCCTGATCGGAGGCAGCAGCAGGCGCCACAACGGCACAGGCTCGACGTGCAAGCATGACCCCCTTGAGTTAAGAAGGGGACTCACCATCCTAGTAGAGGGGCACCGCGAAGACCCTTGAGGAAGGAATAGGACTGGCAAGAGATCCACGCAAAGAAGAGTGACAATGCTGTCACCACGAAGAACCGGACGACCATATGTGCGCTGGAGAGACAGAGGAGAGAAGAATGAGGACTCGCACTGCCACAAGACAAGAGCACTCCTGGAGACACCAGACAGCCACCATGGCGGACCGAAGTCACTTGAGACCGCTCAATGGGAGAACCAAATGTAAGCCGCATCTAGCGCAAACCGCGTCTCTCTCCAACACTTTCCAGTGAGACAGTCCATTCCCGAGCATATGCAGTCAAAGTCTGACGTCATCCCTGCTCCCGACTGCAGATGCCACAGGTGAAGAACAGCCTCAGCAAGACGAAGATACGTGGCTGCGAAGTCCCTCCAGACATTCTCTCTCCCATCAAGTCACCACCACCTGTCGACCAGGTTCAATGGCAATCACAACATCACTGCCACGTGCATCACCCCATCCAACCAAGGAGCGATATCGTCACTGGGGTGGAGCCTTGTACCTGCAATAGAACCAAGAGACTGAGGCACCCCCATCGAAAACAGAGCCCAAGTGTCCAGGGGCTATCTGACAGTCCATGTGCCCCTATGTCCTGTTTGCAAACCCACCAACCATTAAGTCACACACCCGGGTGGTTGCCAACGTCGTCAGATCCTGTCTGAGTTCCTGTAGCGGACCGCAGGCGGCCACAATCAGCTCTGCACAGTGCATACAGTATCGTGGCAGCCCTGCACAAGGGCATCAAGAACATTCCTGCACCCAAGGATCCTCGCATGAGAGATGGTTGAGAAGCGGGTCTACTGACAAGGTACTGGGACGCAGCGCGGCCTCAGAGACTAATGTCCTGATATCTTCAATGCCATTCCATCCCTGGCAGATTGGTCATCTTACTGCCCAGATACCTCAAGCGAAGACTCTGCAGCAGGACTCCACCTACGATCCTAATGTACCATTGTTTAGTGGTAGGCACCACCAGCATCACCACCAGATCACACAAGGTCATCCAGCAGCGTGTGAGAAGACATTGATCTGACGGACAGGCTGCCAAGGAATCCGGACTCCATTGACGAATCGTTCGTGTCAAGTAGACTCTGGTTAAATTATGGACGTGTGCCAAGATGCTCGGGTGCTAACAGCTGCATCTGTCCTCTATTGTCCTCCAGACTGCCTCTCCGGACCAAGAGGAAACTGTGTGGTATGCTATGTGAATAATTGTTCTAGAGGTTGGGCTTTGTTTTATTTTGATTACATTTTGTGAGGAATGTAGTGTTGTGCTGGACACGTTCTAGTCTCAGCAGACACTAAGTTGGTCAGCCATTCCCTTGTGGGAGTGGACACACATGCACCCAACACCCATCCATCACAGGCATCATAAGTGATGTGACCCTGCTAATAAAAGGGCCCTGGTTGTGATGAATGAATCGGAAGACTTTTAAAGATTAATAATATGACGTTTATTCCATAGAGAAACTCTTTTGTTCCCCAATCGTCGCCAAAATGTGATGAATGAATCGGAAGACTTTTAAAGATGAATAATATGAACTTTATTCCATAGAGAAACTCCACCCGAACGCGGTGCGTCCGACCAGCGGCAAGCCACCGGTGACAATGGGCAACCGCGGATCAGATAACCATGCGCGGGTAACATAACATTTAAAACACAACATGTTTATCCACGAGCAACAGCACGGTCCTACACCGCGTGAAACATCACGCGGTGTATGACACACAGTACATTACATTACACTGGTGCACGTTTTCGAGGCCAGTTACCAGTACCATCAATCAATCAATCAAAGCATTTATATAGCGCACTACTCACCCGGAGGGTCTCAAGGCGCTAGGGGAGGGGGTTCCGCTACTGCTCGAACAGCCAGGTCTTGAGTTGCTTCCTGAAGGCAAGGTGGTCCTGGGTCAGGCGGAGGTGGGTCGGGAGGGAGTTCCAGGTCTTGGCGGCCAGGTAGGAGAAGGACCTTCCTCCTGTGGTGGCTCTTCGGATGCGGGGGACGGCGGCGAGGGCGTGGCCGGTCGATCGAAGTTGGCGTGTGGGAGCGTAGAAGTTGAGGCGGCTGTTGAGGTATCCTGGGCCTTGGTTGTGTAGGGCTTTGTGTGCGTGGGTGAGGAGACGGAAGGTGATTCTCTTGTTGACCGGGAGCCAGTGCAGATCTCTTAGGTGTCCGGAGATGTGGCTGCGACGGGGGATGTCCAGGATGAGTCGTGCTGAGGCGTTCTGAATCCGCTGGAGTCTCTTCTGGAGTTTGGCGGTGGTTCCGGCGTAGAGGGAGCTGCCGTAGTCCAGACGGCTGGTGACGAGGGCCTGGGTGACCGTATTCCTGGTCTCGGTGGGGATCCACCGGAAGATCTTACGTAGCATGCGCAGGATGTTGAAGCACGACGAGTCAAGTCAAATAATTTATATAGCGCACTACATACCCAGAGGGTCTCAAGGCGCTTGATGGGGTGGGGAATTACTTGTCGAATATCCAGGTTTTCAGTTGCTTTCTGAATGCTAGATGGTTCTGAGTGAGGCGAAGGTGAGTGGGAAGTGAGTTCCAGGTTTTAGCTGCCAGGTAGGAGAAGGATCTTCCTCCCATATTAGTCTTGTTGATGCGAGGTACAGTGGCAAGGGCTTGGTTGGAGGAGCGTAGCTGGCGGGGGGGGGGGGGGGGGGTGTAGAAGGAAAGACGAGTGTTGAGGCATTCGGGTCCAAGTTCGTAAAGTGCTTTGTGTGCGTGGGTTAGGAGGCGGAATGTTATCCTCTTATTGACGGGGAGCCAGTGGAGGTCTTTCAGGTGACCAGATATGTGGTCGTTACGTGGGATGTCTAGTATGAGTCTGGCTGATGCGTTCTGGATGCGTTGGAGTTTTTTCTGAAGCTATGTGGTGGTGCCGGCGTATAGGGTGTTTCCGTAGTCTAGGCGACTCGTGACCAGTGCGTGGGTGACCGTTTTTCTGGTTTCGGGTGGGGATCCAGCGAAATGTTTTTTTGAGCATGCGAAGAATGTTGAAGCAAGATGATGAAACGGCGTTGACTTGTCTGTTCATCGAGAGAGAGGAGTCCAGGATGACGCCTAGGTTCCGTGCGTGGTCCGTCGGGATGGGTGCTTTTCCAAGGGCCTCTGGCCACCAAGAGTCGTCCCAGGCGGAGGGGGAGGTACCTAGGATAAGGACTTCTGTTTTGTCTGAGTTCAGTTTCAGACGGCTGTGCTTCATCCACTCGGCAACTTCTTTCATTCCTTCATGTAGGTTGGTTTTGGCGGTGGTCGGGTCTTTGGTGAGTGAGAGGATCAGTTGAGTGTCATCAGCGTGGGAGATGATGTTGAGGTTGTGTTGGCGGGCGATGGTTGCGAGGGGGCTCATGTATACGTTGAAGAGGGTGGGGCTGAGTGAGGATCCTTGTGGAACTCCGCAAGTGACTTCAGTGGCCTCTGACTTGAATGGTGGGAGGCGGACTCTTTGAGTTCTTCCGGCAAGGAACGAGGAGATCCATTCCAGTGCTTTTCCTTGGATTCCGGTGTTTCTGAGGCGTTGTAGGAGGGTGCTATGACAGACTGTGTCGAAGGCTGCGGAGAGGTCAAGGAGGATGAGGGCGACTGTGTCTCCATTGTCCAGTAGAGTACGAATGTCGTCTGTTGCTGCGATGAGGGCGGTCTCAGTGCTGTGTTTGGCTCGGAAGCCGGACTGTGAGGAGTCAAGGGATTTGTTGGTTTCGAGGAAGGCGGCGAGCTGGTTGTTGACAGCTTTCTCGATGACTTTGGCCGGGAAAGGTAGGAGCGAGATGGGGCGGTAGTTTTTGAGTTCGGTGGGGTCGGCTGTGGGTTTTTTCAGGAGGGCGCTGAGTTCGGCGTGTTTCCAGCTTTCCGGGAAGGTGGCGGAGTTGAAGGAGCAGTTGATGACGTCCCGGAGGTGAGGTGCTATGATGGAGTCTGCTTTGTTGAAGATGTGGTGAGGGCATGGGTCTGTAGGGGAGCCAGAGTGAATGGTGTTCATCAGGCGGATGGTGTCCTCGGTGGAGATAGGGTTCCAGTCGTTGAGGATGTTCGAGGGGGGTGAGGGTACGGCAGAAGGTTGTGAGGGTTGGTCTCTGGGTTGGTTGTCAAAGCTGTTGTGGATGTCTGCGATTTTGTCGTGGAAGAACGAGGCTAGGGAGTCGCAAAGGGTTTGAGAGGGAGTGATGTCGTTGGAGTTGATAGAGGGGTTGGTAAATTCTTTGATGATGTTGAATAATTCCTTGCTGTTGTGGGCGTTGTTGTCTAGTCGGTCTTTAAGTGCAGCTTTCTTGGCAGTCCGGATCAGTTGGTGGTGTGTGCGGGTGGCGTTTTTGAAGGCGTCCTTGGTGCTGGTGTTCGGGTCTTTTTTCCAGGCCTTTTCGAGGGAGCGACAGAGTTTCTTGGATTTCTTAAGATCATCGTTGAACCAGGGAGCGTTTTTGCGGTCTAGTTTGTTTTGACGTTTTTTCAGAGGTGCTAAGTTGTCGGCGCTGTTGGTTAGCCATTGAGTGAAGTTCATGGCTGCTTGGTTGGGGTTCGAAGAGTGGGCAGGAGGGTTTTGAAGAAGCGAGGAGGAGATCTGGTTGATGGTGATTTTGTTCCAGTTTCTTCGTAGAGTGGGTTGAGGATGGTTGTGGGTTGTGGTCTTTTTGTAGACAAAGTGAACGCAGCTGTGGTCCGTCCATTGGAGAACTGTGGTGTGACTGAAGGAGATATGTTTACTGGAGGTGAAGATGGGGTCGAGTGTGTGGCCTGCGTGATGAGTGGGGGTGTTAACAAGTTGTTTGAGTCCAAGGTTGGCGAGGTTGTCCAGTAAGGTGGTGGCGTTGCTGTCGTTGCTCTTTTCCAGATGAAAATTGAGGTCTCCCAGTAGAATGTAGTCCTCGGAGGGGAGGGCGTGGGGAGTGATAAAGTCAGTGATGTTTTCACTGAATTGTGCACGGGGTCCTGGTGGCCTGTAGAGGAGGGTACCTCTGAGAGTGGTCTTGGGGTCAGTGTGGATCTGGAAGTGAAGGTGTTCGGCGCTAGTGAGGTTGACGTCTGAGCTGGTTGAGATGCGGATGGAATTCTTATGGACGATGGCGATGCCTCCTCCTGTTTGCTTGGTGCGGTCTTTACGAATAATCTTGTATCCTTCCGGGATGGCAATGGTGATGTCTGGGGCTGAGGAGGCGTTCATCCATGTTTCTGTTAGGAAGGCGACGTCCGGAGAGATGGTGTCTAGTAAATTCCAAAGGTCGATGGCGTGTATGTGGACCGAGCGGGTGTTGAGCAGGATGCATTTTAGGTGGTGTGTGTCAGATCTCTGTTTGGTGTTCGTGGATGTGGAGTTGGTCTTGGTGCCGTCAAATTTGCAGGAGTTACATGTGAAGGGTCCATGGGTGTGTCCAGGGGCGGCTTGGACGCAGGTGGGGAGACGGCCGGGATTAAGGGCTAAGAGGGTGGAGGCGTCATATGTAATGCGGGTGGGGTGGGTGGTACGGGGGCCAGGGGGTCTGGCGCTGGGCGTGGGCTTGGCGCGGACGGGCGTAGACGGGCTTACCTTTGGCGCACCTTCGGCGCGCATGGGGCGCACAGCAAAAGCACAAAATGGCAGTGATACAAACAGCGCAGGACGAGCTGGGGCACGGCGCTACAATAAATAAATAATTAAGCAGTGAAACCAAGTCTGTGGCAAGCTGGGGCACGGCGCTACAATAAATAAATAATTAAGCAGTGAAACCAAGTCTGTGGCAAGCTGGGGCACGGCGCTACAATAAATAAATAATTAAGCAGTGAAACCAAGTCTGTAAAGAGGCGCTGCAGATAGCGGAGCGTGCACAGCAAGGTGAAAACAATACCACCAGAAGCAGGCTGATGTGTAGGGGGTAGCGAGGAGACAGCGTTGACTTGTCTGGTCATGGAGAGGGAGGAGTCCAGGATGAAGCCCAGGTTGCGTGCGTGGTCTGTTAGTTTGGGTGCGCTGCCCAGGGCGTGGGGCCACCAGGAGTCGTCCCAGGCGGAGGGTGAAGATCCCAGGATGAGGACTTCCGTCTTGTCCGAGTTCAGTTTCAGGCGGCTGTTCATCATCCACTTGGCTACGTCTGTCATCCCTTCGTGTAGGTTGGCTCTGGCGGTGGCGGGGTCGTTGGTGAGGGAGAGGATCAGCTGGGTGTCGTCGGCGTAGGAGATGATGTTGAGGTTGTGTTGGCGTGCGATGGCTGCGAGGGGGCTCATGTAGACGTTGAAGAGGGTTGGGCTGAGCGAGGAGCCTTGAGGAACGCAGCAGATGACTTCGGTGGCTTCTGATCTGAACGGGGGGAGGCGGACTCTCTGTGTCCTTCCGGCGAGGAACAAGATGATCCATTCCAGTGCCTTCTCCTGGATTCCGACGTTGCTGAGGCGCTGCACTAGGGTACGGTGGCAGACAGTGTCGAAGGCCGCGGAGAGGTCTAGGAGGATGAGGGCAGCTGTTTCTCCGTTGTCGTGCTGGGCTCGGATGTCATTGGTGGCTGCGATCAGGGCGGTCTCGGTGCTGTGGTTGGCCCGGAAGCCAGACTGCGAGAGGTCGAGGGATCCGTTCTTCTCGAGGAAGGCGGCCAGCTGCTTGTTGACGGTCTTCTCGATGACTTTTGCAGGAAACGGGAGCAGCGAGATGGGGCGGTAGTTCTTGAGGTCGGTGGGGTCGGCTGATGGCTTCTTTAGTAGAGCGCTGAGTTCGGCGTGCTTCCAGCCCTCCGGGAAGGTAGCGGTGTCGAAGGAGGTGTTGATGATGTCCCGCAGGTGGGGTGCTATGACAGCATCGGCATTGTTGAAGACGTGGTGAGGGCAGGCGTCGGCCGGAGATCCTGAGTGGATGGAGTTCATCGTGCGGATGGTGTCTTCGGTGCTGATCGGGGTCCAGGCGCGGAGGGTGGTGGTGTGGGGCGGTGGTTCAGTCGTGGTGTGGCGCCCTACTACTGTGTCCGAGTGTCTTATTGATCAGCATTAAAATTGAAAAACAAAAGTGCAGGTGCTCTGTAGCAGAGTACCAGCTTGTTTCTGAGAAGTGCTGGTACTCTCCAATTAAAGGTATTGCATGTCCCTTGAGAAGTACCGGTACTTTGGACAGTACCGGCACATTTAAAGCACGTGGGCCTAGTGCCCACGAGATCACATCTACTACCAAGAAGTTGCATTTTGCAAGTCACATCAATAATGCAGAAGATTAATTGCCCGATGATGTCACTTCCTTTGATGACATATTACATGAAAATTAGAAAGGGCCTCGTGTCTTTTTATTTTTGCCCAGGGCACCAAAAATTCTACGTCCGGCCATGCGGTCATCAATAGGCTCAAGTGTTGAAAGAGTGAGACCTGCTTGTCTCTGAAAGGGTTAAAATTATGAAGGAACTAAAAGAAGGGGCAATGCATAACCTAAAAATAAATAGCGTTCTTCTTCCGAGTACGCGCTCATTTGTTTATGCAGTCTGCGCATGCGCGGGCTTGTAGTGTTTCTGCATGTGAGCTCTCTTTGGCAGTCTAGACATGCGCAGTTTGATAACGAGGGCTGTAGTATATTTTCTATGCGCATGCTCAGCCAGGGGTCACGGGCGTGCGCATGCGCTCCTCAGAGCTCGGTTTACGCATGACGGTTATTGATGCAGTTGGTGCGGGAGCGGGCGCTGTGATCCTGTTATTCAGGGAGAAAGAGGCCTCGGCGTCCTCTTACCTGTCTCTTTCCCGAGGGAAGGCCCCGGTGTGCGCTTGTCTCATTATTACTGAGAGGGTGGGCTGTTTCTGCTCACTAATAGCAGAGTATTTGTGGCGAGGGGCTCCGGGCCTCTCTCCGGCCTGTCACAGTTCAGAAACTACATTTGCACCTGACGTTATGGCGTTCCCGAAATCGGACAAGGTGCGTAATGTTTTGTACATACGCTGTGTCTTTGTATGCAAACATTACGATGTGCGTGGTAATCCGTGCTGCAACGAGACTGGGCTGTGGTAATGGGAAACGGTTCTACGTTTTTTTCTTATATTTATTTCATTTTATATAGCGCTAACTCGATCCGAAGGTATCTGAGCTTTACTTGAGCAGAAGTTGTGGTACAGACAGACAGACAGACAGACACACAGTGACAGCGAGTGATTTGCCGAGAATCACAGGAAGTTTACTGTTCCTGCCGAGACTCGAGCCTTATTCCCTAACTTTAAGGTTCGCCGCTCTAGCCGCTACGCCACCTCCTCTATTTTGTACTCTGTCATGTGTTGTGTTACATTTAACAGTAGCTATTTTACATTTGGCACAAATCACCCCAAGTCTGATAGATGGGATATCGAAAGTGGCAGAGGTTATTCACCAGAGAGATAAATAATAATAATAAAACCATTTTTAAAGCGCCTGGCTACACTAAAAATAGTGTGTCCCCGCGCTAAAATGCTACTATAGCTCAAGAAACAGGAGTGAAGGAGAGTGAAAGCGGGGGGTCAGAGGTAGGAGGGACGGTGGATGCCTGGATACAGATAAGTTTTTGAGTTTGGCGCGGAATCTGGTTTCTGAAGGTTCCATGCGAAGTTCCAGTGGGAGTTCATTCCAGTGCTTAGGGGCCAGGTGTCTGAAAGAGCGGCCACCCATCTTGGCTCTACGGGTGCCAGGGAGTTTGAACAGCATCGCTTCGGCTGATCTCAGGTTTTTGATGGGACGATGGATTGTAAGGAGCTTTTGCAAATATTCTGGGCCTTTTCCCTGGGCAATGCGATGCGTAAAGCACAAGGCTTTACATTTTATGCTATCTTTGACCGGGAGCCAATGAAGTTTTGCTAGAGCATTCTTCCCAGATGCTCTGCGAGGTAGGTTGAGTACCAAGCGGGCAGCAGCGTTTTGTACGCATTGCAGTTGGTGTAAGCATTTTTTACTTGGACCCAGAGCAGGACATTGCCGTAGTCGAGATGGGGTGTGACTAGGACATGTGCTAGTGTCTTTCTGGCATTGATGGGGAGTAGGTCAAGGACTTTGCGGAGGGTTTTTAATGTGCTGAAGCACCTTCCCGTGACTTTATTGACCTGAGATCTGAAAGAGAGGTCGGAGTCCAGCATTACACCCAGATTTCTGACGGAGTCCGCGGGGGAAGGGAAATTGCCTAGTTCTGTTGGCCACCACATGTGCGACCAAGCAGAGGGTGATCTTTCTGTTCAGCCAACAGCTCACTAAATAACAGGGACTCTTTATTAGGGCGCATCGGGCATAAAACTGAGAGAGTGCATTCATTTATGCAATAAGCGGATAAAAAGCCATTACTGGACCATTTTCAAGATGCTCTTAAAAAACAAGAAAGTTAATGTTCTCTTGCGAAATATTTGTGAATCTGTTTAGCGTTACTTTTATTACTTGGAGGTGAAACGTCTCTCAGGAGGCCTGGTTCTAGCGGGTGGGCCAGGCCCACCCAAACATGAGCCTCAGCTCTGGCAGTGACAGCACAAAGGCCAGTAGTAACTGGCCACTTTCATTTAAAATGTACCTCCAAACGTTGTTTTTGTTCCTGTTCAGGGAGTTCCGCGACGGGGCCCGGGCTCTTTCTCATAGGCACCCCAATCACGCAGCATCTCCTTTTAGAAAGGTGGGCTATGTCCCCTCCCACTTGTGCTGGTAAAATAGGGGCATGGCGAAGGGGTCAAATCCTCTCTTTCGCGCCGGGTAACCTTAACCGTTCTGCTATGCGGATAATTCCTTTTCTATTTCACACTGGAGAAAAAAAGTTCATTCTTGGATTTATCTTTCCTGACCCTGCAGCTACTTATCTGATCGGGCTGCAATGTTAAACTGAGTAGGTGAGGGAATGTCAGGCTTTTGTTCATTTTAAAATCATCAGGGAAGGCCCAGCAAGACACATGCTTCATGTATGCTTTATTTAAACAGTTTTTATCATTATCAAGGCGGCCTCTGCCACGGACGTAAGATAACGATAAAAATGTCCAGATAACTGGTAATTAATGATCCTGCCAATCCTTGTTTGTTGGTAGTTTTGAAATGCAAATAAACTGTATTTTAGGTGGATAACTTCGTGGGTTACTGCCTTTGTCACAGAGATTCTTGTGTTACTTGCAGTTAGTTCAAAAGTTACAATCCTATCATAGGACAGTGGACCTATGAACTATCATCAAAGAGCTACATGCAAACCGGAATTATATAGTTAGAACTTAGCTTTTTTGTGTGTTTGTAATATAGTTAGAACTTCCCCAGTCTTTCATTATTCTAATGTTGCTAAAAAGAGTTTGTTTGGGCATTTTTATCATTAAAGCCAACCCCTAATCCGGAGTTTGTGCTTATCCAGACCAAGCCCTCTTAAAATATACTGCCCACCAGTATGAATGACATGTGATTCCTACACCTTGTAATCCTCTTTGGCTTATGTGACATTCGCTGTAGACTGATTTACATACTTGCATGATTGATTGTCTCTGTATAACGAGTGCTTGATGTAAAGTATTGTGACACCCTACATTGATATGAATAGCGCTATACAACAAATAAAAAGGCATATGAGATAGTGGCTACAGAGAGAGGGAGGTTTTTTCAGGTACACAGTTTTAGCTCAACATTCCGGCCTACCTGCACTATATTGCTATATAACTATAAGTTATATGAGGTAGATCATGTTTTGTTTTGCCCTAGAAGTGGGTCAGTATTCGAGCAACTGTTGTTATGACATCTTTCGACGCAAGGAATTGCTTTGTATTTTAACTCGGGCAATTCTAAGGTAGTATCCAGCAGTAAGTGGTTCACTCCCCTGGCGGGACGACATTTAGAGGTGGCTTTTTTGAGTAGGAGACTTAGTAGTAGAATTCACTGCAGCCAGGGAATGGATCAGTATACCCCTTTTCTATTTCTGATTAGATCTGAGCACTCAGTGGCTGGATGCACTTAGATTTCTGGATTTTTTTTAACCTATCCTTTTCTATATATGATTGAATTGGTACACAGTTTTAGCGCAACATTTAGGCCTATCTGCACTATATTGCTATAAGTTATATGATGTAGAGCGTGTTTTGTTTTGCCTTAGAAGTGGGGCAGTATTCAAGCAACTGTTGTTATGACATCTTTCGACGCAAGGAATTGCTTTGTATTTTAGTTCCAGCAATTCTACGGCAGTATCCAGCAGTAAGTGTTTCACTCCCCAGGCGGGACGACATTTAGGGGTGGCTTTTTTGAGTGGGAGACTTAGTAGTAGAATACACAGCAGGTTTGGAATGGATCAATATACCCCTTTTTTTTATTTCCGATTAGATCTGAGCACTCGGTGGCTGGATGCACTTAGATTTCTGGATTTTTTTTTACCTTTCCTTTTCTACATATGGTTGAGTTGGTATGTACATGTGTGGTGTCTACTTTTCTTCTTTTGATCCTGTCACCAGACTCACTTGTTTTTAAGCACTTGTTGGGGCTTTTCAGAGCAGCCTTGTACTTTATCCGTAGGTATTTCGAAATACAGTAAGATCATTTACATATTTTGAAATTGTACTTTAGGTTGTTCCTTGCACCCCTGTCCGGATGAGGCCCAACTAATGGGGCTGAAACGTGTCGACAATTGGAGAAGGAGGAATCTGTTGAATATTGAATAAAACTTAAGAACGGACATGCACGCAGAGAAAGTTTTTAGAGCTGGATAGGGTACCTCTAATGTGCAAAGGATTACTTCACAGTTGATCGCATTATTCTTGAGGAACGGACACTTTCTTTGTAAATTTGGGGGTTAGGAAGCAACTATTTCTTTTTTGTGTAATTTTATTGTGCTTATGTGTTCGGTTGGATTTTGTTGTTTAAGATGACATATAAAATAATTATTGGTCCTAACCAGATAAAAAGTAAAATAAATAAATTGTGGTTATGACCTGGAATGAGCATGAGATATGACCTTATTCAAATATATGTGAATTTGATGGGACATTGAACCAGTGTATAGGAATAATTGAATGTACTCTACTCTATTATGAATCTTTAGGATATTTGTGCCTCCGCTTCACTTTTGTTTGTGTGCATACAGAGAAATGAGGGGCACTGGTGGAGAGTGGTAGTGAGGGTGTCCGAGAAGGAGGTCAATAGGGGGAGGAGCTACAGAGAGATGAGGGGCACTGGAGTAGGGTGGCAGGGAGGGAATCCGAGAAGGAGGTCGATAGGTGGGGGCTACAGAGAGATGATGGACGCTGGTGGAGGGGTGGCAGTGAGGGAATCCGAAGAGACCAATAGGGGGAGGGCTACAGAGAGATGAGGGGCGCTGGTGGAGTGTGGCAGTGAGGGAGTTAGAGAAGGAGGAGGTCAATAGAGGGAGGGGCCACGGAGAGATCAGGGGCACTCGAGGAGGTTGGTAGTGAGAAAGTCCAAGAAGGAGGTCAATAGGGGGGGGCTACGGGGAGATGAGGGGCGCTGGTAGAGGGTGGCAGTGAGGGAATCTAAGGAGGCGGTCATGGGGAGGGGCTACGGAGAGAGGAGGGGCGCTGGTGGAGGGTGGCAGTGAGGGAACCCGAGGTGGAGGTCATGAAGGAGAGCCCGAGAAGTGTCACTTGCCTGATACTCCCACCTCAGAAACCTACTCTTCCCATCAAAAGGACATTCCATGGAAAAAAACACTTTTTTGAGAGTGATAACATTTAGTAAGAGATTCGGAAAGAGAATAATGCGTTTTACTGGGCCTTTGTAAGACTAAGAAGAGTAAAGGAGGGCCCTGAAGCAGGCCTGGCTAGCGCCAGGACACCCCAGGGTAACCGTAAGCTATATAAGCTCCATTAACATAACATAACATATAAGTGACAAATCGGGCCCACAGTGGCCCACCCGAATGCATTCTTGGCCTACCCCAATAAAAATTCCTGGAGCCAGGCCTGTCTCCCAGTCTAATGCATCATAAATATTCCAAGTAATGTTGTCAAAAAAGGTCTGGCATTTGCATTTTGTAGTAACAAGCATGAGGAGAAGACAAACTGGTGAGAAGATGTTTATTTAGGCAATAAACGCCAACTACTAACTCATAACTGCCGTGGGAGGCTTAGAAGTTTCACAGTATGAGGGGCTCATGCACACAACAAGAAGTAGGGAATGCAATTATAAGGGACAATGTACAAGATTCTATATACATCTCAATAAAGATAATACACACTTTTACAAGGTATTGTTTTTCTTTCTCACTGCTATCTTAATATGCACAGCTTAAAGACAGTATACACACTTTTACAAGGTATTGTTTTTCTTTCTCACTATCTTAATATGCCCAGCTTAAAGACAGTATATGGTGCGCCCGTCAACCTTCCTTCTTTACCAGCCTGGCCTGCATTGCAGCTGAATACTACAGCCTGCCACTTCTGTTTTCGCTTTCTGACCCTCAAGAACACACTGTGGTCTGACTGCATATTGACAGTTTTACAGCCAGATGTAATAACGACAAGTAGAGGTGGAGAGACGATGCAACAAAGTGTCCTCTATATATTTTATTTGCATCAAAGTCCTGTACAGAGAGACAGGTTTACGAGGAGCGTCCATTTGAACTGATCACAATTTGAAATATACATTTTTGTATACAATCTGGAATCCCTTTAACAGAACATTCCTGAAGCATCCTTTGGAAACGTCCCCAAGCAAGACCCAACACAACCTCTCCCTTTTGCATCTTAACACAAAAAATGGGAAATAAGAACTTTAAAATCAAAACACAAATTAAAGCTATTTTACTTACTGTGTTTTAGAAGCACGTTGACAACAAGATTTAACAGCACCTCCACAAACTCACTTTGCAGACCATTCACCACATCTTGTGCCCATTAAAAAAAAAAAAAAACCCTTCCTCTATATATTTTACTGGCATCAAAATTATATGCTATACGGCCGGTCCACCAGGAGCCTTCACACTAGCTGATCACAATTTGAAATATAACATTTTATACACAATCTAGAACCCCTTACACCGGACATTCATTAAGCATCCATTGGATATTTCCTCAAGCAGTACCCACCAATAGTCCTTCTATCAAACCACTGCTTTTGAAAAATGCATACACTTGTTAATTTATTGTTTATCCAGTGCTGAAAATGAGCACAAAAAAATAAATGTAACCAGCAATAACTAAAAATATTTTTAAAAATCCCAATTTGCTTTAAGCAGGCTTAATTTTTGCTTAGATTTTTAAAAATGTTTTAGTTTAAAATAATCGTGAGTCTCCCTTTACAGTCAGTGGTGGCATGCCTGAAACCACCATGTGAAAAATCAAATACCACAGTGTTGCAAAAAGTTGAGTGGTATGTGTGACGTACTGGTGTTAGTGCATGGAATGGAATGATGTTGTATAATATGGTGATTGGGTGGGAGGGATGGAAGACATTTGATGAAGATGGAGGGGAACTGTTGTTGACTAAAATGCTGTTAAGAATAAACCTTGTTGTAGAAGAATTCAGCTTGTGTATAATTTGAATTCAACATGTGGTGACAAAGATGGGACAAGGTTCCGTGTCTCAACACACAAGAATTCATTAAGAAAGAAAATCCCTGACCTGTGACAGGTACACTGGGACAAGATTGAAAAGCCACAGAGGATCCAGCTACAGTGAAGGGCAGCGGTTACGTAATAATTTCCCCAAAAAGCATTCCAGTTTGAGAAACAGAAAGAATGAAAGATCCAAAGAAACCAGTACAATACACAAATGGAAAAAGAAGACCAGGCAAACCAGTATTAATCCTGATTTAGCAAGAAGCTGGACTATATTATACATTCAAAAACTCCATATAGAAACTTTTGTTTTTTCTATGCCTTTTTAAACATGTTTATCTCTTTCGGTTATAAGTGAAGAATTGGTGGGTGTCATTGAAAAATATAATTTTCCTGTACATTTTCATTTAATTAATGTTCATGATTTTGAGATGACACGTTCAGTATTCGATATTGAGCTATGCTCCTGTCATGGACATTTCAACAGCTGCAAGGAATTTAGTAATAGTAAACGGTAAAGGATTCAGACAGTTACCCCAGCTACTTCTTATCTTCCCAAATGTTCTTCCTGTATGGTCAAATCCATGGGACCAGTTTAAGTGAGGAAAGATGCACATCACCTTTGATGCACTGACTTAAAACCAAGAACTATACATTTTGGAAAATGTACCTTAAAGAGTAGAGTATACCTTAGTGCTTTTAAAACAAAAGAAATAACACGTTTGGCAATGCGTAACTAATGAACAGCAAGAAGAACAATAATTCTGAATGGATGGAGAAGCAAGAGAGTGTAATGGAAAGTGGCCATTGTACATTGCCATACTTTTCAGACTGTTTTTTGATTCAATTTATTTTATTTCAAAATAAATTAAATACCGACACCAATCCAAACACAATTGTTAAAAAACAAAATGAACCCATAAGTGGCACAAATGTAAGCTCTTTAGGGTCAGGATGCAGATGTTAAGATCAATAGTTAAGACCTATTTAGTGACATGCAACAGTGTAACCAGCTGAGAGATGTTTGGCAGTAAGTATCTGCCCATTACAGCACATTTGTATACTTCCCTTAGATCTATGCATAGACACACACTACCTCTTGGTTTCTTTGCTATAACCACAGGAGCTAGCTATTGTGTGGCCTCTACAGATTGAGTAACATTAGCTTCAAACATTAGTTCTTCCTCAACAGCATCTTAAATGCTAATCAAAATTCTCCTCACCTTTTTAGTTAGTACAGGTTTAGAACCCTTTTTCAACTTGTAACTGGAGAACATCATTTGTCAGGCAGCATAACTTGTTTTTGAAAATTGACTCAGAAGTTTTCCACTAACGAAACTTCAAATATTTCCTTTATTTCATTACCGGCATGCGAAAACTGGAGTTGAGGGCTAGTATTATTTCTACTATTTTCTGATATGACTATCCCTAAATGTTATCTCCTTTAGTAGCTACATAATTCTTTCAATGTGCTAACCGGTCTTTATACTTTATGCTCTCTAGAAAATATAATTTAATTGGTACTCCTCTATAACCACCACAATTCACATTTAGCGTGTGTAAATCCACTTTCTCTCCTACATTTTTAACATATGTGGTCAAGGAAACGAATATAAATTTGGAACAGGTTAGCACTACCTCCAGACATGGGGAGAACCTGGAATGGGACAGCTAAGAAACTGGAACTGTCAGATAATAATCCAAAGTGCCTCAAGCCCAGTATGTTCTTGGTTTTTGGATAGTCATTTTGACCAGTCATTATTTTTTGTTGCTCTTTGATCTACTGTGTGGTGCCAAACTGCTCAGAAACTAAATAAAACACAACAAAGTTATTCACCTTGTGGAAAATTCACTTCTTCTGCTTTGAGAGAGTCTTGTTTCTTGTTAATTAAATCTGAAGACAGTTACACCCCTTGCCCCAATAAGAGTAACCTTCCTGAGACATTAAGTTCTTTACAAGCCAGCTCGTTGTTGTTTGTTGGCACAGGAGGGTATTGTTCCTGCACAGCATCCTGGCTTTCTTGCGTATGTGCAGTAGACAATTCACCTATTGACCAATATACTTGCTCTATTAAACTTTCAGTGAGATGATGTTTGTTACCCTTCTATCTGTATACAATTTAAACTATGTACATCCTGGTGCTGGATTGTGAAGAACCAGATCAGCAAAAAACAGAGTTTTGCAAAAAGTAGTAAGTGGTGGCGTCAGTGCACTGACCTCCTAATACAAATGTGACCCACAAAGAAGCAAGAACGTATGACCCTAATAACAGAAAGAAACGTTAGTAGCCACCTCAGAGACCAATGTACATCCAATGACTTGAAATGGATTTCACTTACATGATTATTCTCTAAAACGTGCATGATTTATAGTGGACAATGCTGCCATAAAAAACGTTTATTGAGGATAGGCTAGTGTTTTGTGAGTTCTAGACCTCCTCATCCCCAGAAGTACAGATTTAAAGCATGGTGAGGCATCACAAAGGTATTCCATTGTATTACCTTCTGTTTGAGTTATATCTACTCCTCTGTAGTTTGAGCAACTTCTATGTAAACGTTTTGTAGGGCAGTGTATCCATCATTTAATGTCAAAAGCTTTCCCGGATTCTTCCAATTGGTTATAATTATTCTACCAGCTGTTAACTATTGAATTTCCTGAGGGTTTGTTGTCTTTTTGTAGGTCCTCTTTTACCAGTAGTATCATCGGGGGCTAGTGGATTCAAGAATTCAAAGCAGTTATGATACAGGTGCTCTTTTTGCCTGTCCTTATTTGAGGGCACTCGCAGCTGCCCTGCTGGTCCTCGTGAATACAGCCCAAGGTGGGACTCCTGCTGGCTCCTTCGACCGCCATCACAGCACCGGGAAGTGGACGGGGACTACACCCCCCAGAATCCTCCAATGGCGCGGACTCTTGCGTCAGAAAACCGCGCCAAGGGGCGCTCAAAAACACTTGAGGCCTCCCGCAGCACGGGACGCTCTGCTCTTTTTGCCTGCCCTTATTTGAGGTCACTTGAGGCCTCCCGCAGCGCGGGAGGCGCGCGGGACACTCGCAGGTGCTGCCCGGGCCAAGGGTGGACCCGTCCGAGCCCAGAGGAGGCCGGGCTGGGCCACATTATTGACTTTTTTTGCAGAGAACTGTAAGCATTATATTCTCTTTTTGGGGTTTTATTTCTGTAAGTTAGTCTGGTTCTTGGTAATCGTGTGGCATTGAGGTCCTTTAAATATGAGTAAAAGAAAGGTCAGGGATAGGGTGGTGGGCACATTAGACGCTTTTTAGGTCTCGCCCTGGCGAAAGCGCACTCTCGCCGAGAGACTATAGCTGTCGGCTCCGCCGACAACTAGTGGAGACAAGAACTGGCCAAGCGCCTAGCATTGTCAATGGAAGAGACAAGAGCTGTTCACGCGCGCAGGATTGTAAACTGATTTGGTCGCGCGCGTGAGTCAATCTGCAATTCAGACTCTGAGCAGCCGATGTGCACGCTCACGGCGACGGCGTCTCGTGTGCTTTCAGTTTCGCCGTCGCCATGAAGATCCTCAGCCCCCAGACCAGCACCAGCGGTAAGCGGGCTTCGGGGTATTATTCGCTTGATTGTCACGGAGCTACACCATTAGTGTGGCGCTGGCTTGTGGGCCCGTTTTGTTACTGCGACAATAAATGTATTTCTCCTCTCAACGTGTCTAGGCCGTAAATTCCTCGGACACAACAGCGTTCCATATAAAAACGCTGCATAAGGGGGGCGTGGCTAGCAACCAAGCATGGCGGCTTCGTAGCAAAGGAGCTCTCCGGACATCACGGCTCCTTTCATTAACCTGAACACACCATTCGATTAAAACCCACCTGAAGAGGCGGATCCCGAGGTCGGGGGACAGCTGTCATCTTTTCAGCTGACTCCTGTGAAAATCCGACGTCGAGAACCAGCCTGACAGCGCACAGAGGAAGTGGGGCCTGCTGGCTTGTACCAATTCTTCTCGATAGAAAGAGCACACAGAGTGCCCGGCGGAGCGCCAAAACCAGGTGCTGCGCCGCGACCAGTCCTTTCTCGACTCTTTATCTTTAGAGACAGGGATGTAATATTGCAAGCGGCGAGGGTCTCGCCGCCCATCAAACTCCAGAACTCAACGCTGGCCTTCTTCCCGGACTACACGGCAGAGGTGGCGAGGCGTCGTAAAACCTTTTTAGAGATTAAAAGGCCCTGAAGGCGAAAGAATTGCCCTACTCAATGTTGTACCCAGCGAAATTGCGAGTTGTCACCAACGGAAAAACTTGGTTCTTTGACACGCCGGAGATTGCGCAGGACTGGCTCGACGGATGGAGACGGGTGGATGCACCTCGCCGATCCAACAGAGGACATAGATGCCAACAGACTGGGGCGCGCACGGACACTCAAGCGGGAGGTCCGGAGTCTCAGGACAGGACATCCGAGGCTGGGTCGGATGGCGGTACGCTTTCACCGGACTCATGACCATCTGGCATCTTGCATCGTCAACAATGAACACTGCCGAGGCCAGGCGGAACGCCGGTGGTCTCAAGACTGGCTGAAGCTGAGTAAGGTGGGCTGAGCTGAAGCTGTTCCGAGACTCTTTACCCCCACGAGCAAGTAAGATCGGTTGGGAAGGGGTTAAGCACTCTGCGAAGTTGGGGGAGTGGGCGGTGTTATGTCCGTGGAGCAGGGAGGGGGGAAGGGTGGGGAAGTTTGTTAGTTTTGGTTTTGGTTCAAGATCCACACACTATGTCACGAACCACGCACACAGGTCCAATAGTAGCGGCGAGGACGTTAAGACACCATCCGTGAGAAGACGAAAATCATCCCTATTCTCTCAAAATGTCTCAACAATCCCAAACCACGGCCTCTGAGGGCACAGCACGCCACATGGCGGTCCCCCCACTTCGGCTACTTTCCTGGAATGTTAGAGGGCTGGGAGACAAAATAAAAAGGGGGTTGGTCCTTCAGGCAATCAAACGTCAGAGAGCTACACTGATGCTACTACAGGAGACACACCTCACGGGGGCAGCATGTAGGGCGCTAGATAGGCGAGGCTACAAAATGGCGGCGCAGTTAGAGTTCGCCTCGGGGTAACGTGGGACGGGTATCTTAGTAAAAAAAAACTCCTCCTTCATCATTTTACAGCATAAAGTAGACGACCAAGGCCGTTTTGCGGCGGTCCATGGACAATGGGAGGGTAGACTCCTCAATGTGGTCTCTGTTTATATCCCACCAGCACTCCAATCCATAGCATTGCCAGCACTAGGGGAGTTTCTCCTGAGTCTCCCGACGGGAGACACGATCATAGGGGGGGGACTTCAATGCTATTGTAGATCCGGAACTAGACACGTTTCCTGTAAGGGCGCGCACAACGGGCCCCTCGACTTTCCAAGGCTTCTTGGAAGCGATGGGACCGGCGGATGTCTGGCGACAAAAGCACTCTACAACATCTCAATACACCTATCACTCGTCAGTACACAACAGTCTTTCGCACATAGATTACTTTCTGTTACTGGGTGACGGAATGATTGAAGTAGATTCCATAGAAACGCTACCCATGGGAATATCGGACCACTCTCCACTAGTACTGACTCTCTCCACTTGGGAGAGGACACGCGTGAGGATGTATCCCATATACCCCAATTACTTGACGGTCCCCGGTATTAAAAAAGACCTCAAAACGGCTACCAAATATTATTTTGCCGAGAACGCGGCGTCAGTATCCTCTCCCTCGATCCTGTGGGAGGCCTACAAAGCGGTCCTACGGGGAAGATCGATCGCGTCCATCTCAGGACACAAACAAACTTACCAGCAGGAACTCTCGGAGTTGGAACTGGCGCTTCAGGCGGCAAACACGGCGCACATGTCTGACCCCACGGTGGACTCTGCACACACGTTGAAGCTGCGACAGCAGCAGTACCAGGACCACCTTAAGTCGCAAGTAAGAGACAGTATCTCAAACACAGCTCATAGAATCTACGATACTGGGGACAAGGCAGGGAAAATGCTGGCATGGCTAGACAAAAAAGGGGGGTGTAATAGAGGAATAGAACACCTCTACACCCGTGAGAGACAGTTACAATCTCATCCGGAGGAAGTGGTACATACCCTAGCGGACCACTTTCAGGCAGTATATACACCAGAACGGGAAGTCACGGCGCAAGCAGCATTAGCCTCCCTACATCACATACAAGTTCTGACGCTTCCGCCGGAAGCCGTCCAGGAACTTGAGGCAGATCTGACAGTGGACGAAGTACAACGAGCGATCCACGCGATTCAGTCCGGAAAGGCAATAGGCCCTAACGGAATTCCCATAGAATGGTATAAGCTCATGTCCGAAACACTTAGTAGGCCCCTATTGGCGATGTACGTGGAGAGCTTGTCAGCGACAGAACTCCCACTAGACCAACGCACCGCAACACTTGTGGCGATACCGAAACCCGACAAGCCACCGGCAGAATGCTCCTCTTATCGTCCCATTTCCCTTCTCAACGCAGAAGCAAAAATTCTAGCAAAACTGCTGGCTACGCGACTGATGAATCACCTTCAGCTGTTGATCCACCCGGATCAATCGGGCTTCATGCCCCACAGGAACACGGCCCTTAATCTTAGACGGGTGCATGGGATACTGGCGCGGGCCCCCTCCTTATCAGAAGCAGCGGTAATCCTTTCCTTAGATGCCAAGATGGCATTTGATCTAGTAGAGTGGGAATACTTGTTTGCAGTCTTAGAACGTATGGGCCGAAATATAATGCCTTGATTCGACTCCTTTACACTAACCCAGTCGCTCAGGTCACCGCCAACGGTCACATTTCGCATGCTTTCCCACTGGCAAGGGGAACCCGTCAGTGCTGCCCCCTGTCCCACTTGCTCTTTGCCCTAGGGCTGGAGCCGCTGGCAACATTGATTAGGGAGACGCCTTTGCTAAAGGAAATCAGTTGGAAGGAGGGATGGGAGGACCGGGTGTCACTTTATGCTGACGATATGCTGATTTATTTAACGGACCCCGAAAGGGGCATCCCGGTGCTTCTTACCCTCTGTGACACATATGGGAAAGTATCGGGCTACACGTTAAACTGGTCAAAATCAGTGATCTATATCTTGAAAAGGCCGAACCCCGTACTCGCAGGGGACTGTCCGCTTACGCTGACGTCGGACTCCTTTAAGTATCTCGGTATCCATATCACCGATAACGCTTTGGACTTCTTCCGGAAAAATCTTGGGCCTCCCCTGGAACGTCTCCGTGCGGACGTGAAACACTGGGCGGCCCTGCCACTGACCCTCCTCGGACGAGCGGCCCTCTACAAAATGATGGCGCTTCCGAGATTCCTATACGTCCTGGAAAATACGCCATATCCAGTCGCTCCACGCGATTTCTAACAGGTCACGGCATTAGTTTGGTACGAGGGGGGCATTGCCCTACCGAGTTTACAAATGTACTATTGGGCTGCGCAACTCAAGATCGTGAACCAGTGGATACATGTATCGAGAGACGACCCAGCATACAGAGCCGACTGGGCACAGCTGGGAACAGATTGCATGCTAGCGGCGCTCTACAATCGACCCCAGGTAAACAAATTGATAGGACCCACAAGACCTACAGCCATCCTATGGCACACGGCTCAGGCGAAATTGGGATGGAAGGGAAAGATCACTAAATTCACCCCTCTCTGGGACACGAAAGCACTCTGGCACCTGCGAAGCAATAAAGGATTTGCACAATGGGATAGCATTGGTATCTCCACTGTGGGAGATTTGTGGGAGAAGGACACTGTGATTCCGTTCGCCCAGCTCCAACAACAATATGGTTTGGGCCCGAACGAAACTTACAGATACGTACAGATCAGGCACGCTTTGTTGCACGCGATACCAGCTGACACCGAAGTCCCAGATTCCACACCTCTAGAAGACAGGTTACTTACTGATTATATGCAGCAGGGTGCAACCTCCCTCACATATAGGAAATTAATTAACAATCTAACGGACCCCACACTGGCACTGCGGGAGAAATGGGTGGGAGACATTGGCGAGGTCGATGACAGAATGGAATGAGGCATTGGCATCCCCGAAGAAAGTGGGCATCTCAGTGAAGTTTAGATTAATACAACTGAAAATCCTACACCGCATTTACTACACCAGACACCTGCTCCATAAGTTACACAGAGCACCACACCCATTCTGTCTTCGTGGCTGCGGGGAAGAAGGTACACTATTCCACACGCTTTGGGACTGCGCACACATAATAGAATATTGGCGACAAGTAATGCGCACTATCTCACAAACACTTCAAGTCTCCCTACTCCCAGAACCGCGTAAGTGTCTACTAAATATCTGGGAACTGAATGATTTATCTAGATATGGCCGCATATGGGCCACTTTGGCATTCATGGTGGCCAAAAGAGACATCGCACAGAGGTGGGGCGCGCCAGAATTGCCCACGGTGTCGATGTGGAGCAAGAATATGGACTTATTAATGTTCACAGAGAGGGTAGTCTATGTGCTTAGGTCCTGTCCTCGTAAATGGAATAAAGTATGGTCAGCGTGGAATGTTTACAGGGGAGATTTATGTGATCCATTGTCGGAAGAGGACAGCGTGGGCTCAGACGAGGAAGAAGAAGGAGACTAGGGAGAGATGGGATGGGTGTATAGGCTAATGGGGAGAAGCGGGGAAACACCAGAATTAAGGCATACCACATAGCTACATCACGGTGTAAATATGGATCTAATCAGTGGGTAGACGCAGGCATGGTGCTTATCGATGTGTGTGATTGTTCATCTTGACCGCAGTTAAAGTTCTGGTTTATGAAACAAAAATCTAAAAAAGGATCAACCTTACAATTGTTTGACACAACACAGATTGCAACGGATGTTATAATGCTAGGATACGCCGCCGGACCCCGGGGTTGTCGGCCTTATGGCTGTGTACTATCAAATAATGCTGAAGGAAACATACTATTGATGCGGCTGGCCCTAGAGGTTGTAGGCCCTGTACTGTGTTCTTGATTTTAAATAAAGGTCTTTAAAAAAAAACAAAAAACGCTCCATAAGGAGCCTCGCAGGCATCACCCTAAAACGGATCGGGACCATCTGGCCAGAGTTTCCGCCATACTTTTGTCTAGAGAAATCACTTTAAACTCCACGTGCCCCCCCCCCCCCAAAAAAAACAAGTATGATGTTAAATAATAAGCGCTCCAATGCCCCTGGGTCGAGTTTGCTCGGTTTAAAACTGCAAAAGCGTACTAAGAGAGCCTGGGGCCGCTCTCCTCAACATGGGGCTAGAAAGCGTAGGAGTGTTTTCTGGAACGTTCCTGTTGCCGGAGAAACAGCCACCTCAATCGCACGCTACCACCTGGGTACCACACCTCGTCTCCCGGCTGGCTGACACATTAGCCTATAGTCACGCACGTAACAGGCACGCTGGTTCCCAAATGGTCGGTGATGTCTCTTGGCTGACAGAGCCATAAGTTGTCCAGCTGCAGTGTGAACATCAGGCCGCATCAAGTACCTTTCACAGAGGCAGGAAAGTGAAGATACCGGACACCGATCTAGAACACCGGGGACTCGGCGTTGTGAGAGTGTTCTAGGGAGTGGACCTAGCTCGACCAGAGCAAAAATGACCGACACCGAGGAGAGGTTTGACCGGATGCTGATGGCTATGGCGCAGCAACATTAAGGGGGAGTCCAGCAGGTGAGATGTTATGTACAGGGATTGGTGGCGCCAGGGCTAGAGATTGGGGGGTCGATTGGTTGTGTTGTTGGGAAAAGTAAATGTTGAAGTGCTGGATTAATTTCGGGTAAAAGCCATGTTATGTTGATGTGGCACAAGCACTGATGGATGGTTGTATGCAATGCTGTATTTTACTACTCGCCTAACAGACGACGAACGTTTGTTTACAAAAATAAACTTGCGAATTTACAGTGGACGTACAACCCGCAAACTGCTTCCTAGTGGTTCACTTTATTGTCACACTCATTTGCTTGTATCTTATTCGAAGGCTTGCCTTCTTCTTTCTCTCCCCCCCCCCGAAACATAGTTTCTTTTGCTGACTTGTTTCCTTCCTCTAATTACAATTAGGGAAATGCTATTTTCTAGAAGTGGGAGGACTAAATAGGCTAGGCAGTATGCAATTGCTATCATGACGCGTGACATTGTATGGGACATCACAGGAAGTGAAGAACTTAAGAAGTCCCAAAAAATTCAACTATTAAGAAGCCCTTTGGTGTATTGCCCTCATAACTCACAATGCCGACTTAATAGAAAAGTATACAATATTACTCAGTTTTGAACATATAGTGAAAACATCAGAATACCAAAAATCTAAAAAAACTTGTGTATTGTATTAAAAAAGCACTTATTACAAATCAATAAAATCAATGTTTTATAACATCAGTACAGTGCCATACATACAAATTTAAGTACAGTCTTTGTTAAAAAAAATGTTGCCGGTACAAATACAAAGATAAAAATATCATAAAAATCACAGTTGTTAGGGTTGTCGACGCAGCGTTTCGGTGTATAACGATACCACCTTCATCAGGACAAACAATTCTATACAGAAAAAACATATAATTAGATACATTCAATGGTTTATTAAAAAAACATTCTTTCAACAGTTTCCGCGGCACAGTTTTGTTTTCACACGGTATTCTATTTGCTTTTCTACAGCAAAGATATATTACCATTGATGAGTCATTCTGGCATTTGAGTTATACTGGGCTATACAAGTGGGTTCTTAATTTTAGTGACACGACGTCACCCTGAGGTAGCTCTAAGAAAAAATCATAATGCATACCTGTGAAAAATTATTGTCCCTCTCGGGTTAATTGGAGGTCATTTGATCGTTGTCCCTCAACTGATAGAGGATCTGGTCTATTATTTCCAGTGTAACATTCCTTTCTGTAAGAAGCATAAAATTGCATAACTTGTCTATACTTTCTATGGCTGATCTACATTTTATCAGGAAAGGCCCATTGTATTTGGATGGCATGTGTTGTTACCTTTAAATTTTTAGGAACTCCGTGATGAAGAGGATATAGCTGGAGGGGGGCCACCGTATTATTAAGAGAATATCACTAAAATGAAACAGATTAATGTATTAAGATATAACTAGATATACCAGAGGTTGTGTTTTACTCAATATATATACACAGGTGGTTGTTGAACCTATTACTGGTCTATGTTCAATAGGAAGGTTTTCTAAGTATAGAACATGATGGGATCTACTCTACCAGTGATCTTTTATACAAGCAGAAGAAATTAATCTTAGGGGAACTAATATTAGGGGTCTGTTTTCTTGAGAAATTGATGTGTAAAACAACATACTCACCCTCAAAGCAGGGTTATATGGCCCTCGATGCAGCGTCACTGGATTCTTTTAAATCTGCTACCAGCGCTGGGTATCCTTTCACAGTGTCTATTTTCAATTTGACCTGTGGAGGATTACATTGCAATCATTGTTTTTTATATCCAACATGACTAGATGTTCTAATTCGATATCTATTTTATTGTGTTCGTAGTATCACTAGCTTACTTCAGTTAATTCTTGAGGCTATTGTAGAAAATGAAGGTATTTTTATAACCCGACTGGATGTGATAATCCGATATCTTATTTCATGCGCTCGTCATATCACTGGTCTACTGCACTTAGTTGTTGAAGCAACTTTAGGTATTAATGATATTTTTGTAACCTAACTTATATTATTTATTCATAGATGACTAGCTCTCGGGTAATGGTATTAGTGTATATCACCACTAAGGGGGCGGAAGAGCAGTTTCCTCTTCAGTTGTTGCATTGGTAACTGTCGCCACCCTACAAACGAAGGCACATTTTCCTCCCTATTCCTCATATTCAGTATTATTGCGGCATAGTCGGGGTATTGTTTTAATCAATTACCGTATGGGATTAGACCATCTTCATACGACTATTGGGTCAGTAATACGAACATCAGTAATTGAAATCAAGCCGAAGACAAGCCTTTTACCTCCAACCAATGGGACAGTATTGTTAACATCATTTATTGGAGTCACGTAGGGGCAGACATTTTGCCTCCAACATTACCTCTATCTACTTTTTTAGAAAGAACGGACTATAGTCTGTACATGGTTCTCGTAATAGTATTGTGTATAGGTTCTATATGCTTGTAGATAGCTAGCATTTACCTGATTATGCTCTATCGGTTTTAAGGTAACCCGGAGTTATACTAGAGAGTTATTTAGTACATTTTTGCACAGCGGGCTCGAAGCTTACCTTGTTTTTAAAAATCGGCCTCCCTGGTCCCCTCGCACTTCCTCTCGTACTCGATCCGAAAGTTGTTTTGAGCTCGCATCAGCTAGCTTGTTATTTAAGCAAGTTATCGCGGTAGTATTCGAATTAAACTCTCGCGGGATGTCGGCGACCGCATTGCATCAGTTATGTGCGACGCTCGAACTCAGGACTACACTTGTAGTTTAAAGTGCTATCATAACGTCCTTCACAAGTAAACTATCGCGGGATGTGGGCGATCGCATTGTATCAATTATGTGCGACGCTCAAATCGGGAACTACACTTGTAGTTTAATGTGGTATCTTTCACGACATGTCCCTAATACTTGTTATTGTTGTTTTGTTAATATGCTCTAATTGGGGTTCTCGGATTTTTCATTCAGTACAATACAATATCCATTTTCTGCATAGTTGCCCTCTCATTATGAGTAAAACAAAAATTTCTAATATTTTGAAGAAAAACACTATGGGCAATCGTATTGATGTAATGGTCTGCCACGTATAATTAATGTTTGCACTAGTGTTGTGCGCAATAACATCATCCCGATCGGATGGGTCTCTTCAAGCTACAATTGTAGTTTCTTGTTTGTTTGGTGAGCACCTCTTGTTGGTTTTTAGATTTAATATTGCATTAAGAAGAAGTATTCCAAAATTGAGCCCTGGTTATATGTGCAACATTATTTGTGATGGAATAAAACACCATAATTCATGCCAAGTTTAATTTGTATAAGATAACGATGACTTATGCTGGTTCATATTTTAATTATCTACACATCACGGACTCGCGATTTCAGCCTTTTATTAAGAACAATCTTTCTTATGGACTATTCTGGTACAGGGTCTTATGTATGTGTTATGTCTGACTTTTTGTTATGGGACCTATGATATTACGTTGGCTTATCTATAGGATCCTTTCCCAGTTTTCTCTTGTGTTAAGCCCTTCTTTTACTGAATTGAATCTTGACATGAAAAATTGTTCACGTTTCTTACGTTTTGTGTTAATATCACCTCCTCTCATGTTTTGGGTTATTATTTCTAAGCCACACCATCGTAAATCATCAATGTTGTGACCCGCTGTTGTCCAGTGGTCCGTCAAGGGAGCACCTGTTTTCTTACAGCGAATGGCCGATTTATGCTTATTGAGTCTTAGCCTGATTTCGCGGGATGTTTCACCAATGTATATGTAGTCACATGGACATTTAATTAAATATACCATGTTTTTGGATCTACAATTGATAAATGATTTAATATTGTGTTTTTGTTTTTTTATGTTCCACGCAGTGACCCTTAATTATATTTCCACAGTTTGAATAGTTACTGCATGGAAACGTCCCTACGGGGAGTGGGTTCTTATCAACAGTCATTTGGGTTTTTTGGTTGTCTTCCCTATAGGTGTGGACTAAACTATTCCTAATAGTCCGATTCCATCGGAAGGCAAACATTGGTTTTGGAACTTGATCTTTATTCTTTTTTTGTCACCAAATTCCAATTACGGTTGATTATGTTTTTGATCTTATTACTCACTCCGCTGTAGTTACTCACAAATACTAACCTTTTTTCTGTTTGTGTATCTTTTACTTTTTCTTTGAAGAGATTCTCTCTGTTGAAATATCTAGCTCTCTTTAATGCTTGTTTGACCATCCTTCTTGGATAACCTCTATCTATTAATTTTGTGGATAGTGCCTCTGCATGTTTTAAAAAATCTTTATTTTGTGAGCAGTTACGTTTTAATCTTAAAAACTGTCCGAATGGAATATTTTTTTTCTGACAGGGTGGGTGGTGGCTTTGATAATGGAGCATGGTATTTCTGTCTGTTTTTTTAGTGAACAGTTCAACTTGTAAGATACCTGGAACTCACTCACCTTCGTCTCACTCAGAACCACCTAGCATTCAGAAAGCAACTTAAAACTTGGATATTTGACAAGTAATTCCCCACCCTTCTTCAAGCGCCTTGAGACCCTCCGGGTATGTAGCGCGCTATACAAATCTCCTGACTCGACTTGACTTGACACATGTTTGATTATTATGTATAGAAATTCAAATTTTTGTTGGTCATAGTGGCTTGTAAATCTAAGGTTTTTATCACCTAAATTTAACCAGGAGATAAAGTCTTCTAAAATCTCTACGGGTCCTGTCCAGATAAAAAAAATATCGTCTATATATCGGGACCATACTGTAATATTTTCAAAGAAAGGGGCAACAGAATTAAAAATGTGGGTTTCTTCAAATTGTGCCACGTACAGGGATGCCAGGCTGGGAGCACAGGTGGCTCTCATACTGGTACCCTTTGTTTGTTTGAAGAATTCTTTATCAAAAAAAATATTATTTTTCAGAACCATGGTTATGCAATCGATAATAAATGATTCATGGGGTGTTGGATCACAGTCTCCCTGACAAAGTGAACTTCTAATCATATCAATAGTACTGTCTTGAGGTATGTTGGTGTATAATGCCTCTATATCTATTGTCACTAGATGTTGTGTGTCAGGGTTGAAGGGTAAGTTCTCTACTTTTTTAATGATAGCAGCGGTGTCCTTAATGTATGCCTTCTGTTTAATTACATATGATTGTAGAAAGGTATCAGCGTATTTGCTCAATGGTTCTGTGAGGGAACCAATACTTGACACTATGGGTCTCATAGGAGGATCGGTTGGGTTTTTATGGATTTTTGGGAGTCCATATAGTGCGGGTACTGTAGGGTTGGTGTTAAGTAAAAATCTATACTCCTCATCACATATAATGTCATCATCTTTTGCAAAATCTAACATTCTTTTGACACTTTTTTCAAGCGCCGACCAGTCCTTTCTACTTGACTTTTGATAATGGTCTCTATTGTTGGGAAGTAGTGTCATTTTATCGTTGTATTGTGTGGTAGACATAACCACAATACTGCCGCCTTTATCAGCCGGTTTAATTGTAAGCATCTGGCTATTCTCTAATTTGGTAAGGGCTTCCTTTTCTATTTTACTAAGATTAAAATCTATCCAATTTCTTTGATCTAAGACGTCAGAGACACTTTTGGTGACTGCTATTTCGAAGCCTTCAATCTGCTTATCAATTTGACCTAGCTGTGGGGTCCAGGTAGATTTGGGTTTAAGGCCCGCTTTATTGAGTGATGCAGGTCTTTCTTTGTCATCAAAAAATGACGTAAGTCTCACTTTTCTAAAAAAGTTTTGAAGATCCCTTTCTAAGCTAAATTTGTCAACAGGGGATGTGATTGCGTATCCTATGCCTTTCCCAAGTAATTTTAATTCTACAGGGGACAGTTCTATATCGGACAGGTTGATAACAGGGGCTTTGTTTAGATGTCCCAGGTCTTCTGACTCCTGGTATATGGTCTCTGCTGATATTGAGGTTGAGGCAAGTATTTGCCCCTCCCTCTGCCTCTCCCTCTCTGTTGGACAAAGTTCTGCCGTTGTTCTAAAAAGGGAGGGAGGTCTTATTTGGGCCTTTTGGGGTGTCATGTTCTTTACCATTATTTCTGTTGTCACTCTGTATTTCTGTCTCGCTATCAGAGCTGGTATAAGAAGTGTCAAAGAATCTGACCTTTTTTTGATAGTAATTTTCTTGATGTTGTTGCCACGGTTTGCGATATTGAGGCATTTCTCTAGGTCGATCGTAGTAGTCTTTTTGCAAGTACGGGTAAGTAAATTCAGGATTATACTTGGACACATCGTTTCTTAGCTTATTGCTCTTCTTGTTGAATAGATAGTCCCTGTAACCATCGACATCTTTTTGGATGTCCTCTAATTTTTTAATGGCGTCGTCTAGGGCTGTGCTTTCAGTTAGTTTCTTTTCTAAATCTTTAAGTTCTTGTCTCTCAACTATTAGTATGTCTGAGGCTGTTTCTATGATTAAAAGCATCCAGTCACGGCTGCATCTGTTGGCAACTAGGGTCCATTTTTCTATAAACTTATGGTTTCCAATGAAAATCCCGGGTTTGTTCGTTACCTGAAGTCCCTTTGGGATTATCCCATTCTTGCAATAATCAATTAAAAAATCGGAGTGTAGCTCTGTACGTATTATTTTTTTCTTGGTGTTCCATAATTTACGCCACTCTTCCTCCTCTGTGTTGTTAATTTGGGCGGATGATATGTTTTTGGTGGTACCATTAATTATCTTATTAAATTGATCTTCATTGTAACTTAAGATCTTTATGCCCTCCATGTTGGCTGCTTATAGAGCAAAGGTGTGGAAGTCATCTCCCATTGTATACTTTTCTATTAAGTCGGCATTGTGAGTTATGAGGGCAATACACCAAAGGGCTTCTTAATAGTTGAATTTTTTGGGACTTCTTAAGTTCTTCACTTACAAAGGAGACCTCCCTTGCCTTTTACTTACATCACAGGAAGTGACATCAGATATTAAGACTTAACACATGAACATCGGGTATATCATGAGTACGTTTAAGCGCATTATGAGATTTAATGAATTAATTTGTTGTCGGGTGCAACTGCGGCCAATCTGTCAGTCAGGCCCTGATTCAAGTTTGACAACGTCTGACACTTACCTCTCTCTAGAGGTAGTCTGTGAAATATACTAAGAATTATAAGCACATATTTTGCATCCCACCCTCTCAAACCCAGACACACAGGCCCGGGATTCGGGAAAACACCTGAAATATCATTTTAATGTGCTTTTTAAATGTATTAATATCCCCTAGATGCTACTCAAGGATACATAGAAATTAAGAACATTTTGGGGGCAGGTATGCAATGTATTTGCATCCCTCTAACCCGCGGGTATCAGAGCGCTTTAAATCAGCACGCTTATAACAAGCAAGACTAGCACTCTATATTACTGGCAACTTTGCTTAGCATAAGCAACAGCTAACCATTCACAAACAATGTTTATATACCAATTGCAAATTAAAGAAAAAAAATTCATGCAAAGCATTGTCATTTACAATGCCAGTAGCTCAAACTTTAATGCTGCGAGACCTATTGCATTGCAAATGCTTGTTTAAATAGAGCTGAATTTCTATTAATGCATGAGATCCAGGCAACTGAGCGAAGGCTCTCACTGGAACCTGTATCACCTTGGGGAGGCTCTTTGCCCTGTGCCCAGATACCCCAACCATTGTCAAGTAACGAATCAGAACGAGTTTGTGACAACACCTCCTAGCCTGACATGCAAGGTGACTTTGACCCCCACAATGGGTACCCCGCAAGTTCAGTGTAGCACACAGAGCCCTGCTATGGTAATGACTAGGGGGGAGAAAGCTATGGGGGGACCAGGGGCTGAACCACCTACTAAAAAAAGGAAAGGTCGAAGCATAGTAAAACAAAATTCATTGCCCGCCATTAATGAATCCAGTAGAGTACATGTTTTTGGGAAGTCGGGCGCTACTACTACGGATGCTAGTCATTGCCCGCCATTAATGAATCCAGTAGAGTACATGTTTTTGGGAAGTCGGGCGCTACTACTACGGATGCTAGTCCCGTCGCCAACCCAACATCAATTTTAATAGCTTCCCAAGCCAAGCAGGCAACTTGTACCAACATTCAGTTCAATTCAGAGGAATTGTGCTCATTAATAAGAGAACAAATAGCAGCCCTCATTGATCCAATATTTTAGAGACTAGACTCAGTGGATGAAAGGCTTAATAAGATCGAACAATGCCTATCATGTAGCAATCAAAGGAACACCGCCCAACCTACCATCTATGCCAATGGGGGGTCCAATGTAACACCTTAGGGGCTGTACCTAGCATGCAGCTTGGAAATTTGGTAAATGCTCAAACCAGTCTTAGTTTGGTACAACCAATGCTAAGTCCAGCCTGCCTCCCCACCTCTAGTGTTAACAATGGTACCCATGTAAGGCTGGTACAGCAAAGTGGGGACGAAGGTAATAGAAGGACACGCGTTGATCAGGGTACAGAAGGGGATTCTAACATGCTACCCAGTCTCCAGCACGCCCCTGAAGCCACGACCTGCACGGTTGTCTTAGCCAACGTGCCCCCACTTCCTATGGGAACCTGAGAGCACTGGTCAATACTTAAAAATAAAGCTTTCCACTTAGTGAGCAAAAAGACAGGCATTAGACACCAATTATTTGACGAATTCAAAATAGTGCGACGAATCCATTGGGTAGGCCACTCACACGAATCCATGGCTGGCGACTGTGTGGTACTAAGCTTTAGGTCACTGTTAGACCTGGCACCTTGGCGTGAGTCTCCCTTCCACTTTTTGCTGATGTGCCTCCGATGTTTTGCTGGTTTTCCGATACTCAGGGCACTGCGCCACGGCTGATCCGTGCCGCAGTGCAAGTGCTCCCTACTGTGAATTGTACATGCGATTGGTATCCATGATTGGTTCTTTGGATTTACTGTTAGTCCCTAGTAAAGTGCACGAGAGAGTGCCGGGGCTTGTAGATGCCAATACTGCTGGTGGGCCTGCAGCGCTGGTTGCGCCACCCACCGAAGCAGCCGTAAAGATGTGTCTGGGAACTGCGACCGCAGAACCCGCGTGCGGTCTCGTACTGTCACGCTAGCTGGGCAAGTGCCCCCACTTGCCAGCACCGACCCTTCCCTTGACTACATATTAGTCACCCCTATGGTAGGCCTGCGGGCAGGGTGCGTTGTAGGTGCAAGGTAGGACAAGCCCTGATGTGCGTGGCATGTCCTAGTAGTGACTTACAACGAAGACCGTAGTTCACTATTGAAGGCTACCTGCTCCATTAGGCCAGACTGAGCTGCGAGGATTATTACACCCTATAATCCCCGCAGGCTCAAGGAGCATGGTAGCGAGTCATGTTTAGTATGCCTGAACTCAGGAGGATAAAATAATTCTTGTAGTCAAGTTTATTTTAATATCCTGGGTTTGCAAATGCTACTTTTAGAAAGTTAGCCTTTGCTTGCTTAGCCATTTCAGCCGCCTCTGCTGGTATGTGTATCCGACTGTCTGGGATGTGTGAGTGACAGGGCTGGAGGGATGACAGGTGGTGAATGCGCAGATTACACCTTAGTGGGAGGTAGGAGTGCCTCTTGACTCGAACTGTCACTGTGCTCGGCCACCACAATGCTGGCTCCACCCTCCTGGGGAGCGGCGGATGACTCTGCCGGCACCTGGCCCAGGAAGGGCGAAGCCCCCATCAACAAGGTACTCTGGCCACCCCTATCCGGACAATGCTGGCTCCACCTCCTGTGGGGCGTCTGATGCGCCTGCCCCTCACACTGAAAGCAGAAGCCGGAGTACACTCGCCGGGGTACTCCAGAACTGAGAGTGGCTATGCAAAGGCCCCCCTGGCCTGCGAGAACAAAAGATTTGGCCTATAAAAGAAGGAGCCCTGCTCCTTGAAAATTAGATCCGGTTTGGGCCACAGAAGGACTCTGCCCTACGAGAAGGACCGTGAGAGACAAGGAAGGGTGCTGACTCTTGCCTGTGTCTGGTGCCTTGCTGCTGAAGGAGAGGAAGAAGAAAAGACTACGAAAAGACTTTTGCTCTACTTGTGCCAAACTCTGCTAAAGAGATCTCCAAGGGCTTGCAACTGAACTTGCCCCCTGACCAGCGCCCCAGGACCAGTGGACGCTACCCCCTTGGAAGAAAGCGACTGCGGGTGCTGGCCAGCGCCGCAGTATCGACAGAGGAATCTCCTCTAAGGCATCAACGTCATCCCGACCACCGTGACCGGGGCCCAAAGCAACAGCGAGAGCAAAGTAAGGACCAGCCGCCGCTGGCCCGAACACCGTAACCGCAACTGCACCGGGAGCCCGAGAGCAAAGGGAAGGAGGACCCGTCCGGTCCGAGCTCACGAGGTGACTGCCTAGCGAGCAGTCACTCACCTGCAAAGACGGACAGTTGCCCTACGAGAATCCGTGAAGTCGGTAGCCTGCCCGACAGCCCAGCTGTGAGCTCACAGCTGCACCGACATTTGGCTGGGTACGTCCTGCACTTGGGGACCGTACTGCCACTTGTCACCGCCGCATAACCGCCGCCCCCAGGGTTGGAGCGGACGACGAGAAGAGGACCTTGCCGCCACAGAACACCGCTGCCCCGGATGACAAGTGACCTGCTCGGCTGAAGAGCCGCAACGATCAGCGACCCCGGGAAGGCAACGCGACGTGGGACAGATCCCCTGGAAGCCGCCGGCTCCACAAGAACTTTAAGTAACACCGGCCTACGGGCCTCAAGAGAACTGCGTAAGAACTGTGGTAACCCGAATTAAGTAATCTGCAACCGTTTTCATAAAGTATATTGACTGTATTCACAAGCCTGCTTAAAATCTATATAAATATATATATTTTCACAGAATACAGTCTGGTCTCGTTGTGTGGTGGGTTGGTTGTAAAGGTGTACTGTTGCAAGTGTTTAACCCTATGTGCCCCAAAGATTAGCCTACGACTGCTTAAGCCATACTACCTAGAGGGTAAGCAGAGGTTGTCTGGAAGGTAATCCTCAGCCCTGACGAGGAAGTGAGAGTCCCTGCTTGTCGCTAGTGTTGCACTGCGCCAACTAGAGCCTCCCCCTTCCTACAGTCACCCTCCCTGGTTCAATATATTTTAGAGATGGCTGGACACTGCCCCCCTGCAGCAGATGAAATTAGACTACTTCCCCTAGTATTTTTTTTATAATCCACGGAAGATGCGGGATACAAGGAAGCTAGGGCCCCTAATGGTGGTTACAATCAGCTCAATTACCCGGTACAAACTAATAATCGGTTCGAGTTACTATCGAGTTACTATCAACCCTAGAAGATATTGACTGACTGAGAGGGAGGGACACCATACCGTGGTTTGTAGGCAGTGGGGTTAAAAAGGTGGTTGATGGGAACCACGCAAATTGTCTTGGTAACATGCTGGGAAGTGAGTGTCCCTCCATGTGTCACGCCGATAGTTGGCACAAGGAGTGCCTGCATGGGTAGTGAACTGCGGGATATACCCATTAAACTTGTCGCCCAGCCCCCTTCAAAACGGCTAGCACAGGCCAGCCTCTATCAGTTGATGGAATTGTAGAGGAGGGTATGACAAGTTTTGTGATCAAAAGCCCTAGTGCTTCGAAGCCATGTGTGACACTATCCTCTTGGAACATAGCGGGATTAGAAACAAAAACAATGTCCACAGATTGGTCATCATATATAGAGTCTATTGATGTGTGGGCTTTCCAGGAGACATGGTCTGTAGAAGGAGTTTTTCATTTAGGCTATTTACATTTTTTCAAAGCAGCGACCAGGGGTCTGAGGGGTTGACCAGTTGGTGGGTGACTTGTTGGGTGAGACAAATTGAGGGGATAAGGGTGGATGAGCTAATTATTGATAGCCCTGACATAATAGGTTAGATCATCAAAAAGGCTAGACATAACAATATATAATGTTTATTCGCTGGGTCAACCAGGCGGCAGGAGTTCAAACGTCATTACTATTCTTGAAAGTTATTTGACTCCTGATGTAAACACTAGCAACCTGATCATTGCTGGGGATTTCAATACTTGTTTTGAACCCCTGGATTTCGAAGATGGAAGGCTGAGTGAAGATGTGGATGCACTTTGGGGCATCCCTCATTTGGACCTCCAACCAATAAGGAAATTATAGACCTATCAGTCTAATCGACTTAGTTCAAAAGATAGTAGCGAGATTAGTACTAGGGAGGATACAGGGATGGATGACCGAAGTTGACATTTTAACACCCTTAAAGGCAGGGTTCCGGTCTTATACAGGAACCCTTGATCAGGCCTTTAGATTTGTGTTAATTTATTGGAAGGAGGTGACTTTAGGTGGGGGCTTGCTTTTTGCGGCATTTGTGGATCTAAAATCCGCATTTGATCTCGTTCCAAGGGAGAAACTGTGGAGAGCATTACTAAAAATGGGGATGCCTCAATGTTTGGTTGCTAGTCTGGTCAAATTACACGAACACACGTATGTGCAGGTTCGTTGGGGTAAACCAGGTGAGACAATAGAAAGGTTTAAGGTCAGCAAAGGGGTCCGCCAGGGGTGTGTGCTGGCTCCCACCCTGTTGTCTTTATAAATGGGGTGGTCCAGTACTTTGCAAACCACCCAACTGATGCGCCAATGTTAGCTGACATGAAAGTCCACTGCTCATGTTCCCGGACGCCCAGATTTACATAATCAAGGGATAGAACTTACTCCATAGATGTAAAAATTCAAGCGTGTCCTGGAGTAGTGTCTTGATACTCGGGTTCCCTGATATGTACATAAATGACAAATAGGATTGTCTGTTGTGTTCTCTCCTTTTTCCCCTTCTTTTATGATTTTTTATGTATTAATCAATTATTCAAGTAAAGGATCGTTTTTAGGTCTCGCGACCTATCAATGCGCGCAAGCGCATTGAGCCGAGCGAGAATTCAAGTGCTCAAAATCCTCGTCAAACCAAAGGCTTTTTGCTGCGGTTTTGTTTGAGTTCACGTGAATCACGTGACCAAACAAGCACGCGCATCAGCCTCCCCCCCTCCCTCCTAATTGCATTTTTTTCACGGCCGCCACCACATCAAAGGGCTTCTCCCTTTGATGTGGTGGCGGCTTCTCCTCCCCTAATTATTCAGGGCCCTGCCGTACTTTCAGTTTCCCGGCCGCTCTTTTTCACGGCGGCACAGCACATCAAAGGGCTTCTCCCAGCGTGTGCTGTGCGGCTTCTCCTCCCCTAATTATTCGGCCGTACTTTCAGTTTCCCGCCCGCTCTGGGAGACATGTTGCGAAGCTATTCGTCTAATCTAGTTAAACCCGTTTTTTTCATTACATGAGTTTTGTACCGAAAACTATTCAGTTCCAGTCACATTTTGTTCGAGATTTCCGAGTTTAAGTCTCTTTGTGTTACACACTAACTTGCAACTACTTTACCCAGTTTGAAAAAGACGTACTCCTGCATTTAGAAAAAGAACGACCGATGAAGTCCCCAGTTGAGGGCCATGTGCATCACAAATCCAAAGTGGACAAAGCAAAAAAAAAAGCATAGCCTCGTTTGCCCAGTGTGCTGCTGAAAGGGCTTTGCCAGAAGCCAGGAACCCCTCCCAGTTTCCTGTTGCATCACAAAAGTAACATGGGTGGTAAAGCCAGCTTTTGTCGCGCGAGGCTGACTGGGCGGTTTCAAATGACTGTATCCTGATGACATGGCATTCCCCTTTCCACCATAGGCGTGGGCTTTCTAGCTCCCTCGCAAAGACAAGCAAGACAGGCTACACCAGCAGTTTGAGAAGTAAAAACTTTAGGCCCATAAATATCCATCAAGTAAACACCAAGCGAGATGCACGAGGGTGCTGCTCACAGTCTAAATTTGACTAGCCTACGACGAGTGCAGCGGAAAACAAACATAATGGGGCTCGACGCGCCTGGCTCGTTTAAAGTGGAGAGCTACCCACAACAGTATCCCTCTGTCGGGTGTCCATCTCAGGGAAATCTCCAGCACAACAGTGAGATCAAAATAGGGTCTGCACGATTCTGTCAGCCTGACTGCACTGGAGTAATGCGAGCCAGCAGAGGAGGCCGCCGCATCAATGGAGATGCTGACGGCAGTTCAGCCAGCGCACATCTTAATTTGGTGGGTAGGATACCGTGAGCTTGGCGGAGTACTTGAATACTTTGCCGTGGAGAGACGATGGTAATACCGTAAAGATCTAAATCAGGCCGCAAAACTAAATAAGATCACAGACTGGCTGGGGACAACTGAAATTTAAAAGCAGACAAGGTAGAAGTCATTTAATTTATGGGTAGGACAAAAAAGAAATCTTTTATGGCCAGTCGCACATCATGGAACAAACCCCTCATCTGCGCATACCACAGTAGGAAACAAGCACTGGCGTTGCCAATAGGTCTCTCAGTAGGAAAGTTGGAGCTATTGGTTTTGTAAATGACAAAGCCCTTTATGTTTTTAAAATGAAAACAAAAATAAAAGGCATTGTTATTTGCAATTGTAATAGCTCCAACTTTCCTACTGCGAGACCTATTGGCAACGCCAGTGCTTGTTTAATGTTAAAACTTTTATGTAATGTGATGTTTATGTATATTTTCTCGAATGCATTTGTAATGTACTGTTTTTAACCTTGTGGAAATATTCACAAAACCCTTTTTTTAACAAAAAAATAAAGAGGAGGGGGGCGTGGCCAAGATGGCGTCGGAGTAAGACGTGCTTTCGAGTCGCTCCGGCGCCCGACCTGCTAAGCATTGTACAGCATCGCCTTCAGGGTGCCAATTGGCTCTGAGACGGTCGCAGAGGCCAGCGGCATCGAGCGGAGTGGTCCGGTGTCCCCGGAGAGTCCCTGGGTGACCGTGCAACGCCACTGAGGGCACTTCGTCATCTGGCCTGTTACGCACCGGCCTTGCGTGAGGGAGAGGCCGCCTTTGAGTGTGGCGAGTCGGCGCCGACTGGGCGTGGCATCGTGGAGTGGCGGTTACCCTCGGCCTCCTCTCGCCACCAGGGTTCCTCCATACCATCGGGACACTGGCTTGATTGCGAGCACTTTGCTGTAACGGACCGTGGAGCTCGACGGACGGCCAACCACGTGGAGGGTGGGCCCTGGAACCTTAGCGGGGCCGTGCGGCCTAGCCACGGCTGCTTCTGGATAGCAAGGCAACGACCCTCTGCGTCACTGCTGAGACGTAGTGTCCTCCTCGTCCCTGCGTGAGACTTGCCACCTGGAGTGGACCCGTGGCCCGCACCGGTTGCGGGTCGGAGACATTGGCCCTGCGCAGTGGACCCGGGTCTGGCCTTTGAGTGGATTTGAAGGCCTGCTCTGCCCTACGGACTAACTGACCGGCCCGCATTGTCCGGTGGTTGTGGACTAAGTTGTGATCTGGCGGTGTCGAGTGGCTGCTTTGGTGATCCGGCTGTGAGCGGCGGAGAATCCGGGCTTGCTGGCCGGTTGGCGCTGCCCCTACATTGCTCTTGAACTCTGGCGGGAACCTCCTGAGCCGCCATCTTACTCCAGCCGCAGGTACTTCTACGCGGCCTTCGTCCCCGGCGGGGGTGCAATAGCCTTGGCTCCACGGCACGGCCACACCACCGTGATGTCGAATTTGCCACGCAAGGGGAGGACGGTGAAGGACGGAGCACCTAAATCATCGCAGCCGCCATCTCCCCCGGGGGCTAGCGGCTCGACTAGGCAGTCGGACGAGGAGGCGCCCGCCACCAAGGCATTCATGACGGAGCTGTTTGCCTCTATCAAGGAGGATATCTCCGAGCTTCGCGCCCAGCTGGCGTCGGATCTACGGGAGGTCCGAAGGGATGTGGACGGCATTGGTGAGCGGGTGGCCACCTTGGAAGATCATGACTTAAGTATGGCGAATGATGTGCACCAATTGCAACAAGATGTTATTCGCCTTACCGACCAGAACTTGAACCTACAGGCATATGCGGAGGACCTGGAGAACCGCTCCAGGAGAAACAACATCCGCGTCAGAGCGGTCCCTTGGGAAGGTGAGGCTGGAGAATTACGAGAATATGTACAGGCCCTATTCCTGCAAGTATTGGATGAGGAGGACGTCCAGGAGATCAAGATGGATGCATAGAGTTGGCCTGCCTAGGCGAGGTGGTGGCCCCCCCTCCCCCACCCTGCCCCCCCGGACATCCTCGTGTGTGTACATGACTTTCAGACGAAGGAGCGCATCCTCCGGAAAGCTAGGGCCATCGCCTCCTTGCAATTTCGAGGCCATCGGCCGCAACTGTTTCTGGACCTGGCGGCGTCCACGCTTCAGAAAAGGAGAGACTTCCGCCCGGTGACTGCTTTTTTGAAGGAGCGTAACGTCTCGTACTCCTGGGGGTACCCCTTCCGTATCATATTTCGGTGGCAGAACAGGCTGGAGCAGATCCGCTCCCTGCAGGCCGCGAAGGAGCTGTTGGGGCTGGAGGACGCTCCTTCCTCTCAGGCGGCGCACTCATCACCATCGAGACGACGGCGCCGATCTCCTTCATGGCACCGGGTTGGCTCTTCCCCGGACCGGATACGCCGGGACCACACTACTAGCCTGCAGGAGAGAGATTCGGCGGTTGCATCGGTGGCCTCGGCCACACTTGCAGATTCTCAGCTCTGGAGCGGCATGATCCCTGACTTCCTCGATGGTCGGGCGCCGGAGAGTCTCTGTCCCTACGGCCCTGGGGTACTATGGTACTTTTGGAGAAGACACCCCTGGCCATGGCCCTGGGGGCCCCGAACTGGTGCCCCCACCCCGATTCCAGTCTGATGTGGACCTTGTGACCTGTGGCCCATTGGAACTGCTGAGTGCTTGGTTCAGGTTACGGGCCTTGTGCCCTGTTTTCTTGTTTCTTGGGTTGTTGAAGAGGGGTGGGACAGTGGGTACTTTGGACGTTGGTGTTGTGGTGGGGTTGTTAGGGGTGGGGTTGGGGGGGCGGGGTGGTGTGGGGCGATCGTGAGTGGTGTCTGTGTGCTGTTTTTGACCTTGATGCTGTTGTTCTCTGCACTCTCTCTTGGGCACTATGATGGTACTTCTTCACTCCTTGTGCTTTATGGAGGGGAGGCTTTCCTGGGGTGCTGGGGGGGGAGTGGGTGTGGTCCCTCATGTACGGAAGTTGCTGGGGACCTTTCCTTGGCTGTCTCTGCGTGGTTGCCCTCGGTGTGAATGGGGTTTGGTATGCGACGGGGATCCGGGGTTGGAATATGGATGCCTTGGCACACACATGGCGTGGAGTCTTAAGTCCCCGTTATGCCTGTTAGCATAGGCACCTGGAACGTGAAGGGCCTCAATTCCCCGCAGAAGCGGCAGAAACTCTGGAAGTACCTTTCGGACCACCACCTGGATGTAGTTGCCCTTCAGGAAACCCACCTGGCTAGGAGGGACGAACTGAGACTTCGCCATAGACACTTCCCCCTTATTTACAGGGCGTCCGCGCCCACGAAGCATAGGGGGGTGGCCCTCCTCTTTCGGGCCTCCCTCCACTTTCAACCCTTGGGGGTGAGCGGTGATAAGGAGGGTCGTTGGCTAATGGTGAAGGGGACGCTTGTGTACCTTTGTGGTGGTGTATGCTCCGAATGCGGGTCAAAATGGCTTTCTGCAGTGTTTGATGGATAAGATGGGGGACTTTGTAGATGGGCACTTGATACTGTTGGGGGATTTCAACATGGTGTGGGACAGGGACTTGGATAGCTCAGGGGCGCGCAGGGCGGATACTGGTGTCTTCTCGGAGGAAACACTACGTCAGGTGGGTGACCTGGGGCTGGTAGATAGCTGACGCTTTGTCCACACTCAGGCCAAGGACTATACTTTCTTCTCTCACGTCCATCGCTCGTACTCCCGCATAGACTACATTTTGGTTAGCCAAGCTCTCAGGGGGGATATCCGGATGGCTGATATCTTCCCGCTTTCGCTGTCGGACCATAGCTTGGTGGTACTGGGGTTGCACTGGGCCGCGGGGGGGGCGGCTGGCGGAAGTGGTACTTCCCGGCCGCCCTGATGAGAGATGAGGTGTCCTGTAAGGCACTGCGGAAGGCTATTGGAGAGTTTTTTGTCCTCAACCCGCCCTCTGACACGTCGGTGTATAATACGTGGGACTCATGTAAGGCCTCCCTGCGGGGTACGTGCCTCGCCCTTAACGCGAACCTTAATAAACTTCGGCGGGAAGAGAGGGAGGCTCTGGAATCGGAGCTCGCTGCCTTGGAGCAGGCGCACAAGGCGAACCCCTCCAGGGTGACCCTGCGCCCTCTGACGGCGGCGCGAGGGAAGCTAAAGGCCCATTATAACAGGGCGGAATTCACGCTTCTGCGCCTTCGACGTGTCTCCTATTCCCAGGGCAATAAGGTTGGGCGCCACCTTGCTCGGCAACTTCGCGACAAGCGCGAGAGGGATTACATCGGGGGTATTCGAGACCAGACGGGCTCTATTCAACATAAAGACGCAGATAAGGCGGCCATATTTGGTCGCTTCTACGAAGATCTCTACTCGAGTGAAGCTCTCAATCCGGAAGCTCAATCTGAGTTTTTGGGTGGTCTGCCTTTACCGAAAGTTTCCAGAGAATGGAATGATTTGTTGTCTTCCCCCATCTCTAGGGAAGAGGTGTTAGACTCCATCAAAGCCTTGAAACTGCATAAGGCCCCCGGGCCTGACGGCTATACGGCCCTGTTTTACAAGACATTTGCGTCTGACATCTGCGACTACCTAGTATCCCTCTTCAACGCGATGGCCACTGAGGGTAGGACCTCGGATACCATGGCCGAGGCCATGATTACTATTATCCCCAAGCCAGGTAAGGACCCTACCCACTGTGCATCTTACCGTCCGATAGCGCTCCTTAACCTGGACGCTAAACTGTACTCCTCCATCCTGGCGAGTAGGCTGCAAGACCTGATGCCCGCTCTGATCCAACCTGATCAGTCTGGATTCATTAAAGGCAGACAAACTCATGACAATCTGCGGCGCGTCATCCATTTAATCGAAAAAGCAGAGCGGTTCCGCATACCTGCAGTGTTGGTAGGGCTTGACGCGGAAAAGGCCTTCGACCGTGTCGACTGGGGGTTCTTGCACCGGACGCTGGTGGCTTTCGGGTTCTCGGCCCAGTTTATAAGGATGCTTGAGGCAAATTAAAACCAGCCCACCTCCCGGGTGTTGGTTAACGGTCACAGATGCGGGAGTTTCCGTCACTCCCGAGGAACGCGCCAGGGCTGTCCACTCTCGCCCCTTCTCTTTGCGCTTAGCATAGAGCCATTGGCGCTGGCGATCCGGGAGAACGAGCGGATCTTGGGGCTCCCCTTCACGGGTGAGCAGCATAAGATCTCACTCTTCGCTGATGACGTATTGTTGTCCCTGCGGGACCCGGCGCTGTCGCTACCCCATGTCCATTCGGTGCTCTCCGAATATGAAACGGTGGCGGGCTTCAAAGTTAACTTTGATAAGTCATACATCTTGAATTTGACCCTACCGCCGGGGGAGGTGCACCAGGTCCGGTTGCTCACCCCGCTCTCGTGGTCAGCTTCCTCCCTGCTTTACTTGGGCGTGCGGCTGACCTCTACCGTGGGCGCCTTATTCCAGGCTAACTTCCCCCCGATGCTGACGTCGATTCGTACAGAACTAGAGCGGTGGAAGCCCAAATTTATCTCGTGGATGGGTAGGATTCATGCACTTAAAATGGTTCTCCTGCCTAAACTCCTGTACCTCTTCCAAGCCCTGCCTATCCCGATAGGAATGGATTACTTCCGTCGACTTAAGACTCTGATGCTGAAGTATGTCTGGCAAGGCGGTCGGGCGCGACTTCCGTTTACGGTTCTCCGACGCCCGTGGCTGGAGGGGGGAGTGGGATTTCCGGACATGCATTTGTATTACAAGGCTGCCCAATTGAGGGTCCTAGTGGAGTGGTCCCAACAGCTTTCGGGGAAGCACTGGCTCCATATGGATCGGAGCGTTGCGGGTCGCTCCATCTGGGACCTAGCTTGGAAACCTAAGGTGGACCGGCCCAGAAACGCGTACATTAGCACTCCTACCAGCACGGTGTTGAAGGTCTGGGACACGGTTAGTGGCGATGACCGATGGACCACATTCCCGTCCCCGTTAACCCCGATCCATTTCAATCCAGCCTTTCCTCCGGCGTTGACAGAGGGTCCCTTTAAGGCCTGGAGGGAGGGTGCCTGTAGGGCCCTCACCCACCTATTCCATGGTGCCGAACCCCTCACTTTCCATAATTGTATGAGGGACTATGGCGTTCTGCCGACAGAGCGATTTCGACACCTTCAGCTCCTGCACTGGGCGACGTCGCCTGGAGTGGTGGATGCTGCTACCAGACCCTTGACGAAATTCGAATCTTTTCTTCTTCGCACATCCACCATGAAGGGAGCGATCTCTTTTATATCTGAGCTGCTGTTAGACACTACGATGTCCCCCAGGCCTCGGTATATGGATCATTGGGAGAATACACTGGGGAGGGACGTCTCCGACAGCGAGTGGAGGAGCTTGTGGCGGGATGTGACAGCCATAACCATTCTACCGACCTCAGGGAGGCCCATATGAAGCTTCTGTTCGACTGGTACTTGTATCCGTCCAAACTACACCGAATATTCCCAACTACCTCAGACAGGTGCTGGCTGGGCTGTGGGATGTTGGGAGACTTCAGCCATATATGATGGGACTGCCCCAACATCCGACCGTTTTGGACCGAGATTCTCTCTCACATTAAAGAAGTGCTGGGTTACCCGCTCCCAAACTCCATGGACTTTGTTTTACTGGGCCTCAGAGACCCACTGCTTGAGCACCAGACTAGGGCTGATAAGCGCATTATGTGGCTATGCTTGGGGGCGGCCAAGCTGACTTTGGCAGCTGCTTGGAAAAGCCCGTCTGCCCCTGCCATCTCCTTGTGGCATGCACGGCTATGGCGCCTTCTAAGTATGGAGCGGCTCTCAGACATCTTCCTGGGGAATTTTAAAAACTTTATGTTCAATTGGGGCCCCCTGGTGAGATTTCTGTCCCGTGGTCTGCCTTCGGCAGCTTGCCCTTCAGCACTACGGGCACTTCATCTCTTTCAAATCTGACCACCGGTATGACTGTTGCTGCTTGTGTGAATGCTGGTCGCCACCACTGGGTGGGGGGTGGGTAGTAGGGAGGGAAGGGGGGAGGGGGGGTGGTAGTTGGGGGTGTTGTTTTTCTCATGTTGCGACTTGCTGTGCTCCTGAGAAAGGACGCTATGATTATGGCAGGGCTTGGGTTGTTCTTCCACGGCTGGGGACATCGCACTACCGGTTGGGACTTCAAGGCACACTTTGGACAATGTGATGAGCAAGCCCATATCGTTCGAACGTCTGTTGCCTTAACTGGTTGCCGTCCCCTTTGATACATAACCTGGACTCCCTATTGCCCTCCTCTTTGCGATGATATTATTAGCACCCCCTGTGTGGGGTTCTGTGGCGGAATGTCGCCTGTTCTCTCTCTCCTTTTAACTTTTCTAGCTCCTCTTGCTCTATTCCCTCCCCCCTTTTGTTTCTGTTTTTCACTTTGCAAACCATAAATAAACAATTTTACAAAAAAAATAAAAATAAAGAGGAATTATAGAACTCATTGTTTGGTTTTCAAACATCTATTTCTAATATATGGGCTATGTTGATGTAAAGTATACACTATTGTGTATTGTTAGATTGTGTCCCCAAGGGATTTTCTTTTTCACTATGATTAGTACTTCAATCCCCTGGGTCTCTAATTATTACCTATCTATCCAAAACGAGACAGGGACTGCAGTTGGCACTGTCTCGTTTCGAGGTGTTCTGCCGTGAACATGAGTTTGTGGTCAAAAGACAAAGTTTATGGTGCCCCATAGGTCTAAGCCAGTCAAGGGGGGGGTGGGGGGGTGGGTTATATGGATGGTGCCTTACTGGAGCAAACAGATGTCTTCACCTACTTGGGTGTCACATTTAATGATAAATTAAGCTGGAAGCCCCCAAGTTGAAATGCTAGCGCTAAAGCACGCCCAGCTGGCCGGTGCCCTGGTTAAGGAGCACAGGTTGTCTCTAACTAAACCTTTAGCCCCTATTCTCAAGATATATACAACCAAAATTTGCCCAGCCATACTATATGGTGCTGAAATCTGGGGGTTTTGTAATTTATCTCCACTTTCTCTTGCTTAAAATATGTTTATGAGATCGTTCGTAGATGTAGCACGCTATAGACCACCGGCATTTTGGAGGCGTCTTTGGATCACCCCGGAACTTTCCCTGTATGCTAGGGCCCTACGGAAGTGAGGGGGTTGAGTCGATCACATAAGATCCCATGGTTGGCTGCAAATAGGTCCTTGCTGACTGATATGGAGATGAGGAACCTATGGGAACACCCAGAGGCTGCGAATTTCCTTCGAAAAATTCCTATAGAGAAGCATACTGGGAGTTGGTTAAAATGAAGAGATTCTCCTCCCATATCTGCCAGTCACTGTCAAGGGATTTCCTTGAGATAAAGGATAAATCGCACTTGGAAGGATACTGGGATCTCATTACGAAGCCCCATGACCGTAAACTATACCAACAGTTTAGGATAGGGACATTACCCCTACGATGGTTTACAAGCAAGTGAATCCCGTTAGTAGTGATAAGTGTGTATTTTGCCATAATAGTAGCGGAAATATTGATCATTTTTTATTTGTATGTCCTGCATACCATCAGCCGAGGAGTATCTGGCTGAAACCAGCATGCTTGTCTATGAACACAAGATCGGCGATGGTTGCAAGGAGAATATTGAAATCGGACACTTCCAACCTTGTTGTAATTGGTGTAACAAAGTTTTGGAGCTGGGCGTGGGCCATACGCAATAAAATGGGGGGGGGTCAAAGTAGCTGTGTAATGATCATAGATGGGCTGTGTAAATAATTGATGAAGATTAAGTCTCTTTGCTGTGTTACATATTTAATCCTTTTTAAGATACTCTTTTAAAATGTATATAGACATATATTTAATTATTAATTAATGTCGATGTGGTGTAGTATTAAGTTTTAGATTTTTGAGTATGATGGTGCATTTTAAAGTGAATGGAATCTGTATTAATTTTGGATACTTTTGTCTTTTATGATGAAAAATCGCAATAAAGACTTAATGAACTGAACTGATACAGGTTTTGCACCTGGCGGTCGCACAAACTTTTCTGTCCTAGTATTTTTCAACAAAGCACGCGTCTCAGTAAATATGGCCATTGTCTATGAGGAGCTAAGTATAGTCAGTGGCTAGTACATATTCCAGGGCTTTTCACTCTGAGTGCCTGATGGACTCTGGCCTTTTAAAGCAGTAGTGTATCCTCAGGGTTCAATTTATCTCCCCTACTATTTACTTGTAAATACGTTCACTGTAGACGATATCAATCTCTACATTTTGTAATTACAGATGTACCGCTATGTGTACTTCTGCATCTAGTCTGTACAGTTGGGTACATTTATGGATATCTCTACATTTTAAAATTCCAGCTGTATGTAGGTTAGACCCATGTGTACAGTTGAGTCTAGTCCTTATCAGTTATGTAGGTCTGTTGGGGGGGGGGGGGGGGGGGTCACCTTAACTAAAGATTGATCATGGGTGCCTTTGTCAAGTTAGCATTTGTATAAGATCAACAGATCAATTCCCTAAATATCATATTTACTGTAACTCAGTTCTGTAATCCTAGTTTCCATGTTTAATCATACCTGCTAATACTCTGTCCTGTAACATGAAATTAGTTAGTTTTTAGCAACTTAAACTTGGGGCTACTGCATTGATAACACCAGCCCTCAGGACCAACTTGGTGAGAGGATTAGTATTCTTCATTCTACAGAATCTCTGTAGGTTCTTAGAATATAAAAATAACTACAAATGACATAGAACATGGTGTTCAAACTTAAAAGGGCACACAATGTCTAATTGGGAGTCCAATCACCTTCATTTTACCATGTGATAAACTTAACATTTAATGTAATTTGCCTAATTCCAAAGGCCTGGGCTGCTTTTTCATGCTCTTTTCACAATGTGCCTTTAGACAAGATCAAAGACCATCAGCAGATGAAAAATAAACAGGGAAATGAATACAGGAGTTCTCATCAGGAGAGTTGACTCCTCCAAGTGATGGGTCTCAAAAACTTGTATTCCATCAGCCTAGAATTAAGATTGCAATACAGCCACCTGGAATTCAGAAAAGTGATCAAACTTCGTATGCCTCCAAGTGTTTGCTTAACTCTGTCTCACAAAACATCCTGTGGCCCAGACACATTAAATGTTCTTTTGTACCCTTTTCTGAATAATTTTGTCCACCATAAGCGTGGAAGGGTATACTCAGATGTGAGTCCCTTGCTCATTGCACCATCAGGATTCAAGCAAGCCGGGCCGAAGACGGCTGAAATGCCAGAAAACCGGTCCCCGGAAGCTTGTTTCCTTCCCAGTATAAGAATTGGCTTGGTAGTTTGGTTTGCCCTGTTCCCATCATGCACTGGGACAGGAACAGACTAATTTGCATGTAGCCAGGTTCTGAGCTGGGATGGTGCAGTGAGCTAAAAAACGGTGATGGATCAAGCCCTGATCTTTGGACTGGGTAAGAGTGGTCTGCTTAATTCTGATAGATACATCTGCCGTGTGGATTCCTCACCTTGTGAATATCCCCCTTGCGTCAACATTCGGAAATTCTTTTTGTAGCCTCGCGTCGACGTGGATAGGACGTCACAGAGACACGGCTCCGCTCGCGACTCCGCTGACGTCACCGACGCCTATAATAGGCCCACGCCGGCGTGATGACACCAGTTCCCTTTTTTCCGCGTCGTCGACACTATCGGTTATCGGGAATCTCTGTAGCCTACTGGTACATTGTTGCCATTTTGTTGCATATTTCTGCTTCTCTGTATCCTGTCTCTTCGACGATGTCATCCAAGAAGACCGGCTTCAAGCCCTGCAGGGAGTGCGGTAAAATGATGTCCATTACCGACCCCCATGAAGACTGCATCTGGTGTTTAAGTTCCGACCATGATGTGGAGGATTGTTCTTCTTGTCGGAAGATGAATCCGAAGGCCCTGAGGGAGAGAGAAGCCAAACTTCTGGTTGCTAAGGTGAAAGCTGGAAAGGAGAAGTCGTCGAGGTCTCGTTCTCGAAGGGCGAGGTCGAAGTCCAGGGCGAGGTCGAGATCTGCTTCTCGAGAGAGGTCGTCTTCGAAGTCGGCGTCGGATCATGTTTCGAAGTCGAAGAAGAAGCACAAGAAGAGGAGACATGAGTCCCGACGTCGGTCTGGTAAGGAGTCGGGCTCGAGGTCGAGGTCACCGAAGAAGGTATGTTCGAAGGTGGTTACTCTTGAAGTCTCTGAGCATGAAGGTGAGGCCTCACCTTCCGAGTCGCATGGGCGGTCTCCCACTCCGGCTCCGAATCCTTCTCGGGTTCCGAATCCGTCTCCGGCGCCGTCCCCGGCCCGTGAAGAGGAAGAGGCTCGGGAGGTTGTGGATTCTGCGCCTGTTGATGAGCCGAATCCGATCCCTCCACAGGACCGGCCTGATGGTTTTCAGCCGCCCTTTCCTGCTCCAGGCCAGGACCCTTCAGCGTTCCTTAACGCTATGTATGGCGTCTTCTCAAGGGCGTGGTACCCCTCTGGTGCACCTTCGGGTCCCATGGGTCCTTTGGCATACAGCCTGGAAGTTCCTCACTCCTATCCTCCGGCTCCGTTTATGCCTTACATGCCGGCTCCGACGCCGCATTGGCAGTTCCCGGCTCCGCCGAAGTCGTCGACGCCGATTCCAGCGTCGCCTGCTCCTGATCGTCCTCGAGGGCATTCTTCTGTGCCGTCAGATTCGATACCGGCGCCGGCCCCGAATCCGTCGGTGCCGCAAGTGGATCCGGCTGCGAGGCGTGTAAAGGAGAGATCCAGAAGGGAAGCTCAACGCCTTTTGGAAGAGCAGAGATACATGGATTCACAGTCTGATGTTGAAGAAGGTGAATTAGAAGAGAGCTGTTTTGAGGAGTTGGCGGATTCAGGAACTCTTGATTTCTCTCCAGAGTGGGAGTTGCCCTCAGGCTCGGGTGCTCCTTCTAAGGATATCCAGCCTTACCATCTGGTTATGAGGAAGGCTGCTGAGCTTCTTCAATTGACTCTGCCTACAGTGGAGTTCAAGTCTAATATCCTCACTGAGGTCTTGCATTCACCGAATTCTGTGGTTGAGCCTTTACTTCCATTCAATGATGCCTTGACAGATCCTATAATGGAGGTGTGGAAGAAACCTTTGTCGGCTCCTGCGGTTTCTAAGAGTGTTGCGAGGAGGTACAGGGCTGCACCTGAGGACCCGGCTTTTCTGTCTTCTCATCCGTCGCCAGAGAGCCTGGTCATTCAGTCTGCCTGTTCAAAGAAGGGTCTTAGTGCCTTTCCTCAGGTTCCTTGTGAGAAGGAAGCAAAGAAGCAGGACCAGGTTGCAAAAAAGACCTTTTCATCGGCGAGTATGGCGTTGAAGTCAACTAATGCCACATGTCTTATGGGAAGGTATGTGCATGCCCTGATGAACTCTTTGCCTATCCTGGCTCCAAAAATTCCTGACGCCAACCGGAAGGATTTTGAGGAGGTGATTTCTGACACTCAGGCGACAGCCCGCCAGGTTATTCAAAGTGGTCTGGACACTGCCGACTCTGTGGCTCGAATTATGGGCACTGCTGTCGCCACTAGGTCAGCCAGGTTGAAGTTTCGGACTTTTCGGCTGATGTTCAGGCGACCTTGCTGGATCTTCCTTTTGATGGATCAGGACTCTTTGGGAAGAAGGCGGATGCGGCTCTTGTGAGATTCAAGGATTGCAGAGCAACTGCTAAGTCTTTGGGTCTCCAGATCAGAGGCACTTCTTCCAGCAGAAGGTTCAGGGGTTTTGGTCGCTCCTTTCGGAATTTCCGGCAAGGCCAACAGCAGCAGCAGCAACAGCAAAATTCAGTGTACAGATCGTACAGGGGAAAGCAAAGAGCGCGTCCTCGTGGACGTCAGCCCTCCTCTTCCTCCACCTCTTCCAACTGAGGAAAATTAAATTTTGGCCATGTTGTGTTCCCTAGCACGTACCCCACCGACTCCATGTACCAGCTTCAAGTGCATGTAACTTCCCTCCTGTGTCAGCTATGAAGACGCAAATACATTTGCGTCCAACGTTAACATGTCCTCTTTCAGATCCACCATGAATGGATTATATAGTCCGTTCCTAAGTATGCTATGCCACCGTCTTTTTGTAGTGCACTTTTCGTATTTTTCCTGCTCTAGCAAGAGTAGGCCCTGAATTCCTGCCATCTGAACCTCTTTTGTGGCTCCTGACTCTGCCCAGGCTACCTCTGTACTCGTGAACTCTGTCCTACTTTCAGCGCGGCCCCTCGCGCTCAGCTCAGCCTGCTTTCTGCCAAGACTGACTATAACCTTCGAGTTATCTGTTCCGCTCCCCGAGAATACATTCCTGCCTACTAGATCCTGTAAACATCCTCTCCAGCTGCAGAGCCAAAGGGCCGACCTGTCTTAACGCAAGTAAATCACAGCCTCTGTTGCCATGCTTCCATGGAAGGCCCCGAGCCCCACGCTTCACATGTAGACACTCAGGCGCTTATACACGCATCCACAGTTAGTGTAGAATAGCTTCTGCCCTAGAGACCTTTCCGCCCAGATAGTATAGTTCCTAAACATCAGATATCAGATATGATAGAAGTACAAGTTGATCTGACATGCCAGACTTCTGTCTCTTTCCGTCAGTGTAAATGTCAAGTCCCCTGCACCCCGTCAATCACACGTCATGCAGCTGCGCGCGCATCCAAGCTTCCGATTTCTGCTGACATTGCAACATTCTGTTAGCACCACCCCTTGGTGCCACCCACTTGCGTCACCTATCAGTGACGTTTCTAGCACACACCTCTGGTTCACGCCTAGTTTACGCCTCTTGATGATGTACTAGTACCACGTGTATACTGTTATCTTGTCTTCTCTCAGCTGTTACGCCTCTTACATTGATTCCTATGGTGTAAATCAAGTATATAAGCTATGTATTATCAATAAAGTTCAGCGCTCTATCCCTTCTGACACCCCTGTGGTGGTCAGAACATGATATCCTGATTCCTTTATGAGGAATAAAACCCTTAGAAACTCTAACACCACGGACTCTGTTTTCTTTCATTCCGATTGAGTTATTAATGATTAAGTACTTACCTGCATAGAAATTAAGAGAGTAAATTAATTATTTACGTCACAACCCCCCTGCCTCAGAAAAGCAGCCCTAGATCCGCTATTCAGGATCATGTGGGTCCGGTTGGGGGTCGGCTTACCCATTTTCTACAGGATTGGGAATCGGTTACGACAGATCTTTGGGTTCTCAATCTTGTAGAAAATGGGTATGCCCTTCGCTTTCGGGATTTCCCCCCTGTTTACCCTCCTTGTCAAGGTTTTTGCACCGAGGAACATCTGTCTCTTCTGCAGCAGGAGGTTCTAACTCTGTTACGAAAGGGTGCGATAGAGGTGGTCCCAGAGCAGGAGAGGGGTCAGGTATGCTACTCCCGGTATTTCCTGATCCCCAAAAAGGATGGCAGGCTTCGTCCAATCCTGGATCTCAGGATCTTGAATCTCTATCTGAAGCAGGAGAAATTCAAGATGCTCACCCTTGTTCAGGTTCTTCAAGCGTTGATGGAAGGAGACTGGATGGTGTCGCTCGACTTGCAGGACGCGTATTTCCACATACCCATCCTGAAGTCGCACAGGAAGTATCTCCGTTTCACGGTTGGGTCGCAGCACTACCAGTTTGCGGTCCTTCCGTTTGGTCTTACTACTGCGCCTCGAGTCTTCACCAAGGTGATGGCAGTGGTGGCAGCTCATCTCAGGAGGTCGGGGATACCTGTGTTCCCTTATTTGGACGACTGGCTGATCAAAGCGGAGTCGTCAGAGAAGGTGCTCCATCATCTGCAAGAGACAACTCAGTTGTTGTTCAGGTTGGGTTTTTCGATAAATGTACCCAAGTCTCACCTGGTGCCCTCCCAGCGCAACCTGTTCATAGGTGCCGTACTGGACACTACTGTTTGTCGTGCATTCCCTCCTCCTCAAAGGATTCGCGACATTCAGGAAATGATTCCTTTATTTTACAATGGAGCGGTCGTTCCAGTCCTGAAGGTCCTTCGCCTGCTCGGTCTGATGGCTTCTTGCATTCTGTTGGTCAACCATGCACGCTGGCACATGAGGGCACTCCAGTGGTGTCTCCGCAGGCAGTGGTATCAGCACAACAGAGATCTCGGGGAGTCGGTGAAGATCTCCAGAGAAACTGCAGCGGATCTGTCTTGGTGGAGCGTGGAAGGCAACCTGTCGCAAGGAAAGCCTTTCCAACTACCTCCATCGGTGGCCACGGTGATAGCGGATGCATCCACTCTAGGGTGGGGTGCTCATCTGGGGGATCTGGAGGTCAAGGGTCTTTGGTCTCCAGAGGAAAGGTTGCTTCACATCAACGTTCTAGAGTTGCGGGCGATACGTTTGGCGCTCAAGGCCTTCCTTCCTTCCCTTCGCGGTCGGTCGATCCAGGTCCTGACGGACAACACGACCGCGATGTGGTACATCAACAAGCAGGGAGGAGTGGGGTCGCAGTGTCTCTGCAGGGAGGCTCTGCGTCTCTGGTCCTGGGTTCAGGACCACCAGATTTGTCTGATGGCGAATCATCTGGCCGGAGTTCTGAACGTGCGTGCAGACAGTCTCAGCTGGCAGTTCTCTGCCGACCACGAGTGGAGGCTTCACCCGGAGGTGGTTCGTCACGTCTTTCGGACGTGGGGAACTCCTCGGGTGGACCTGTTTGCCACTCGCGAGAATGCTCACTGCCTGTCATTCTGCAGTCTCCAGTATCCGATGCAAGGAGCCTTGGGGGACGCGTTTCAGTTGAGTTGGGGAAGTCAACTCTTTTACGCGTATCCTCCCATACCTTTGATTCCTCGGGTTCTGAGGAAGATTCGCCAAGACCGGGCCCAAGTTATATTGGTCGCCCCGGATTGGCCAAGAAGGGTGTGGTATACAGATCTTCTCCACCTCTCCTCTCACCCGCCGCTCCGTCTCCCTCTCAGGGCAGACCTCCTCTCTCAGATGGAGGGGCAGGTTCTACACCCCCACCTCCAGACATTGCACCTTCATGCCTGGAGATTGAACGGGGCAACCTGATTTCATATTCTCTCACGCCTGACGTGGTGGATGTCATTTTGTCAGCCAGGCGTGACTCCACTAAGACTGTCTATTCATATAGATGGTCTAGATTTGTCATTTGGTGTGGTGAGAATGATGTTGACCCTTTGAGAGTCCATTTATCAGATGTGCTCCGGTTTGCTCTTTCTTTGGCGCAACAGGGGCTTGCAGTTGCCACGTTTAAGGGCTATCTTTCGGCGCTGTCAGCTTTTATTTGTTTGCCTGATCAGCCCTCTCTTTTTAAGTCTCCTGTAGTTTTAAGGTTTTTGAAGGGTCTTTTAAACAGGTTCCCTCCTACTCCTTTTATTGTTCCTCAGTGGGACTTGAATTTTGTCTTGACTTTTCTGATGGGCTCTCCCTTTGAGCCTCTTCATAAATGTCCTATGAGGCTTTTAACCTTTAAGGCAGTTTTCCTCGTTGCAATAACCTCGGCTAGGAGGGTGAGTGAGCTTCAAGCTCTTAGTTCCAAGCCCCCGTTCCTGACCATTCATGCTGATCGAATGGTTCTAAGGACCAGGGCTGCTTTTCTTCCTAAGGTGGTGACTCCTTTCCACCTTGGTCAATCCATTACCCTCCCTACCTTTTATCCTCCCCCGCACCCTTCCAAGGAGGAGGAGAGGTTGCACCGTCTGGACCCTAAGAGGGCGGTGTCATTTTATTTGGACAGAACTAAAGACTGTCGCTTGGATGATCAACTCTTCATTGGCTTTGCTGGCTGCAAGAAGGGAAGAGCGGTCCATAAAAGGACTTTATCAAGATGGATCGTTCTGTGTATTAAGATCTGCTACTCTTTGGCCGGTAAGGAACCTCCTGAGGGTATTAGGGCTCATTCAATTAGAGCGAAGTCTTCGACCTCTGCATTGGCTAGAGGTGTTCCTGTGGAGGACATTTGTAGGGCGGCAACCTGGTCTTCCCTCCACACTTTCGCGAAGCATTACTGCTTGGATTCCGAAGTGAGGAGGGACGGTCACTTTGCGCGCTCTGTCCTTCAGGATTTTCTGGTTTAGAAGAGTGGACACCCTCCTCCGGGAGTGGGGACTGCTGTGGGACTCTATTCACAAGGTGAGGAATCCACACGGCAGATGTATCTATCAGAAGAACAAGTTACTTACCTTCGGTAACGCTTTTTCTGGTAGATACTATATCTGCCTGTGGATTCCTCACTGACCCACCCGCCTCCCCGTTGTCCACTCTTCTTTACCAGAGTTATTGTATTATATTGTTTTATATTGGATTGTTAAGGAGTTGCTTTATTTGCTTTCTTGCTTTTGCTCAACACTATGTGTTTTCTCCTTGGCGGAACTGATGTCATCACGCCGGCGTGGGCCTATTATAGGCGTCGGTGACGTCAGCGGAGTCGCGAGCGGAGCCGTTACTCTGTGACGTCCTATCCAAGTCGGCGCGAGGCTACGAAAAGAATTTCCGAATGTTGCTGATGCAAGGGGGATATTCACAAGGTGAGGAATCCACAGGCAGATATAGTATCTACCAGAAAAAGTGTTACCGAAGGTAAGTAACTTGATCTTCAGACACTCTGTTCATCACCACCCCCTTTTCTGAATACTTTTGTACCTGCAACACACATTTCTAATGCATATGCAGTTATTGAACAGTGAATTGGTATTATGGTGTCTTGTGACCAGTGGCAACTTTGTTTCTAAACAATAAAACAGAACGAAAGGTGTGAGGAGTTTCTAGCATTGATATTTTGTTCATTTAAAGTACTGGCTGTACCTTGATAGACTGGAGGAAGATAGGGTGTTGTGCTTCATCTGTGATAATGTGGCTCGTCTGCCACCATCGCTACTGTATTCTCAAGTAGAGTTTGAGTGATCCAAATGCCATAGGAAAGAATACCCTGCATTATCTTCTAGACATTGATTCTGTATTGTGGCTGACTGTCTAGTTCGGAGTATGACATAAATGTATGTAATTCACAATCCTTACAGGCGCTGCTTACATTCCAGGATGTTGTTGCCAGTTTCTCACGGGAGGAGTGGGAGCTTTTACAAAAATGGCAGAAGGATCTTTATGCAAATCTGATGAAAGAAATTCACCAAGTCTTGCTGTCACTAGGTAAAGTTGCACCGAATACATTTTTTAAGGTTTGCACATTCTGTAATTACTGGCCAGTTTACTTCTTTAGAGTCCTCCTAGTAGGTGTTTAAATACTTCCTTGTTTTTATCTTCGCTATTTTACGCTCATTGTGCTTTTTTTTCTCTGTTTGTTTTTGATATATTATGTGTAATGAACAACTTCATGTTTGGTGTATTAGGGTATGACATCAAACTACCTTAATGTATTTAGTGTGACTTCAGACCTTCATTTGTGCAGTAACTTGAATCCGGAAGATCAGTGCATCAATATCAGTAACACCAGAGGCAAGGAATATAGGCGATGTGTGTGGGGAGTAGTCCGAATGTTATAGGCTGGGGTGGGAAATTGTATTCCCCGATGCCCAGAACATATTGTTGGGGTCAAAGACAACAAATATTCATGGTTATTTTGTCTTTTGGTAAGCATATCCAACCCTCGCAGCACTAGCACTAGCCCTAGCCCTAGCCCTTTGGCTTCCAGTTTACAGTTCTGCAGCGTAGTTGTGGGAATGAGGATTTTCCGGTATTGCTAAGGCAAAATATGTATCCCAATGCATTCGATTTTCAATCTTGAATATTGGATTCGTAGACTCAACATCTTTCATGTCAGGACAAATGCTCTTTAGAACTACTACAGTGAGCTGTAAGTTCAGCGTGGTTTAATGACAGTGGTTCCAGTGTAAAACACTTACAAAAGCATATAAAATATAGCTACTTGTGGTGGTTTATATTGTTTCTAGAATGCTCCTTGATAGTATGCAAATGCATGTAAAAAAATTGAAGAATCATTGGTGAATGCTTACATTCAAATTAAAATGTTCCCCTTAGACAATTGCAATTTGAAAAGGAATGTGTGCTGGTTACAAATTTACCAAACTATCATGCAAAATGTTTCCAAAATATTTTTGCAACTTAATAAAATAGATGAAGGTTACAGGCAGCTTTGCTAAACTATGGTGCCAGTTTAAGGAGAACGTTGTATGCCATTTCTGTAGGACACCAAGTTTGATGTATGATCATTTAAAAAATAATAAAGGCGAAGCAACTTAAATCTATAATGGGCAACTTCTAACAAAATAATTGTAGCCCCATATTTAAAGAAAGTCACAATTCCATTAATTTATTTTAAAAGGTGGAAAAAAATACATACTCCCTTACTAAGTTACAATATAGGAAGCAATGTGACAATTTAAAAACATCCTACCCATACCTTTTTAAAAACATTTTTTTAGTTCATAATAGGGAAGCAAAGGGCCATGTAACCATATAGGCTATAGCAATGTAAGAGAGACAATAGGACACCATGCCATGCCTTCAAGGGCATCTTGAACTCCTGTATCCTATTGTGCCTTGTAGGTAGCAGTTGATTCAGCTCTTTTCCGGATCTTGCTGACAGGATTCGTTAAATGTTCTTAGGGAGGAGAGTATTTTCCGTAATTTCCTGACTGGAAATATATATGTTTTTGTGTGCAAAATACCATCTCAAAGTTTCAAAGTTTATTTATTATGATAAGGAACTCTTTATGAGGTCCACATAAAACAGCATATGCATACAAAACAACAAATGTTTAAAAAATATTTCCATCACAATCACATGAGATAACTTAATACAAGTCCAAAAAACATTTTAAAAAGTTGTACAGTTTAAAAGCAAACATTTAATTAGGTGGGTTAATCAAGGCTGCCTTAAACAAAGATGCTGATAATATGTTAAGTTGTAAGCAAATTGGTCTTAACCATCTACGCCTGCAGGGCATCAGTGTAGGGCAAACGAACATGACGTGATCTAGATCCTGATCATACAATTGGCAAAGATCACAGCGTGCCGAACAACCAAACCAGCTGGCATGTAGAACTTTTAGCGGAAGCAAATTGTGTCTTAATAAGTACACCAGGCGTCTCACGCCATGGGAGATGTTCCAGTACATATACGGTTGAGCTTTCCGCAGGGTATAAGATTCAATAACAGGCGTACAACCTTTTTTCGCTAGACAAAAGTCTCTATCAAGACAAAACCCCAATTCCCAAGAGGCTGACTTCAAAACAGTTTTTAATTGATATGGGGACAATAGAAATAGAGTCTCCTCATCTAATTTCAATTGTAACACAGCAAATCTGAAGTTTTTTACAATCGATGAGAAGTCATTAAAAGATCCTAATAATTCATTTTTTATGAGGTTTCTTAAGGTATTGGGTTCACCTTTAGATAACGCTACTACCCAGCGTATGATACTAGCCAGACCTTGTACCCTGCTGCTACGTAAACCCAATTCCTGTCTCAAGGAAGCAGTCGAATTTGCTGTGCCTACAGACATTAAACTCCGTAGAGTTTTTCCTTCCGCAGAGTTTAAAAAACTCCATTTTTTTGGATCAACTAACTCAATTCCATATAACAGGGAGGCTGGAACTTTCGCTCTGAAAACATCTAAAAGAATAGAAAAATGCCTTCTACCTGTGGCTTTATACAGGGAAACTAAACTCTTTCCCTGAGAAATAGCCTTCCGAGAGTTATTGTCTATGTGTGGTTTGTCACTTAAATTATGAGTGACAATTTTACCTAAAAAGGTATAAGATTTCACACATTCTAGTTTTTCCCCCCCCACAACCCATGGAAAGTTAAAACATTTAGGCTTCTTTCTACCAGAGAAACAAATCACCTTGCTTTTTGCCGTATTTATAGATAAAAAATGACTTTCAGCATATTCAAAAAGTGCATGCAACCGAATATTTAGGCCCTTTGGGGTGAGATCCAAAATTAGGATGTCGTCTGCATACATAAGGCATGCAATTGGAACACCCCCCCAGGACGGGGCAATACCGGCGCAAGCCGAAAGAGCGATGGGTAAATCAACAGTATATAAAGAAAATAGCAACGGAGCCAAAAGGCAACCTTGCTTCAACCCATTAGATGTTGGAATTAATCTCGATACGCCGCGATCACCTCCAAGTAAAACTCTGCACCAAGTGTCAGAATACAGGGCGCGAATTAACTTAATAAGTGATGCAGGCATACCTAGGTTAAATAACTTTCTCCACAGCAAATTTCTATCTACTTTATCAAAAGCGGTGGAGAAGTCAATAAAAGCGCCATATACCTGACCACCCCGAACTTTCACATATTTTTCATTGATAACTTGTAATGCAGTCAGGTTATCTAAAGTTCCATGATTTTGTCTGAAACCAGTTTGCTCCAAGGGAAGGATTTTATGTTCAGATACCCAATCGTTAATTAAAGAAAGCACACATTTTGCAAACACCTTACCAATGGCGTCAAGCAAGGCAATTTGACGATAATTTTGTGGTAGATCTCTTGCCCCTTTTTTGTATAAAGGGACAATGATGCTTCCTTTCCAGGAGGGGGGGACTGTTCCGCTAGAAAAGCAGAATTTAAACACTGGAAATAGTATTTTACTCCAAAGTTCACTCTGGTTTTTTAATACTGAAATTGGGATTTTATCAGGACCCATCGCACCAGAGGAACGCATATTCTTAATGGCACATTCAATTTCCTTTACTGTTGGACAGTCCAGTGTAACTGAGACATTATCAAATTCAACATTAAACCCATAAGAATTATTATTACTGTACAACTTCTCGATATAGTGAACCCACACCTGTTCCTCAATGGCAATGGGCGTAGGACTGGCTCTAGTACCACAGCCTTTGCCAATTAAGGCCCAAAAGGTCTTAGTTTGGCGATTATAAGAAGCTTCCCTCAGTTGAATCCAGAGGGCGTCTTCCTTAGAACGTTTTAAACGGGCCTTAAGCCTAACTCTCCTTCTTTTTAAAATAGACAACTTAGATTTAGCTTCTTGGGTAAAACATAAAAATTGTCCCCTTACAACTTTATTTATTTCTCTGTTTATAGCCCGTAGAGGGTGAGGGGCTACAAGGGACTGTTTCACACCTGATTTCTTTTTTGCACAAGCAGTTACAGAATCTAAAAAATTAATAAAACATAACAGCTCTCTCCCTTCCCAGAGAGGTAGATTCTCAACGGTAAAATACAAAAGAGGCGCTAGGTTTTCAACAATACAAGGGTTCCAAAAACATTTCCCTGAGCTGGAATCAAAATTCACAGAGTCTATATCCAGACTCCACGGAACCACTTTCTGAAAACTAATGGAGACAGAAAGCGTCAATGCATTATGGTCACTAAGATTCGATTCAATGACCTTCATATCCTTCAATAGGTGAAAACCGGCATAATCTATCATGATAAAATCAATAATAGATTTTCCCTTATTAGATTTACGAGTAAAAGCTGCCGGGATATCAGATGGAAGCCTCCCATTTACAATTAAGCAATCCGCTTTAAGTAAACCATCTAAAATAAGTTTACCTCTTTTGTTAGTTTTAATTTTGGGGGGGAACTGGGCTGAAGGTATATTCAGAGATTCTTCCAATGGGATATTTCTAAACAACTCCAACCCGCAGTTAGATATATTACAATTTAGGTCCCCAAACATTAACACATGCGGAGTTGGTGAGATCTCCAAGACTTTAGTTAAAAAAGTAAATAAAGTTTTTAAACCAGCATTAAAACAACAATTGGGGGGAATATAAATGTTTACCACAATCAGCAATCTATTAGGGCAATCCTCAAATACATCTTTTAGAGTTATTGCTTGAAACAGTTTTCCTGGATCCAGATAGTGTGAATAGTTCCATTGCAGTCTATTAGATAATAAGCATGCTAACCCTCCCTTAGCATGGCCTCTTCTAGTGCTGGTTGCGTTGAAATCCAAAACAAAATAGTCTTTATCCAAAACGAAACTTCCATCCACCCAGGTTTCTTGCAAACAGATTATATCTGCCTTTTGAGAATGAAGGAAACCCAATTTCTCTTTATAATCTTTGAATCCGGCAGTGTTCCATGAGATAAATTTCAGCTCCCTGTTAAAAATTAGAATCCTGAATGGAACGGGGAGCAGATTTACTCGCAAGGACTCCAGGTAGCCAACTCCATTTAGATTGATCATCCTTCACTGTCTGCTTAAGAGGAGGGTTTTTGTAGGAAACTAGCCTTTCATTCCTAGCCACACAAACTTTTAGGTTCTCTGATCTAAGATTAGACCAATCCGACATTCGCACACCCGAATTGGAGGAAAGTGATAATGAAGCATTAGCGGTAGTATTTAAAATACATTTTCCCCCAAAGTGTGGCATCACATCTATCCCTCTAATTTGTAGATCCTCAGCCCATTGTAGAACAAGATTCAACACAACTTTAGAATAAAATTTCACCCTTGTTGATCTTAAAGGTTTCCCCACGTAAGAATTGGGGAGAAGTACAAGATCTAAATCGGAGGTTTGGATTAATTTCAAGCTTTCGATCTCTTTAAAACAGATCAATAGGGCAGATCTATTCAAAATTAAATCTGGTTCAAAAAGGGGAGAAAAATCAAGATATAACGTATCCACATATATTTTTTCTTTTGGGAGGACAACTGTCGTTAAGGATGGAGCCTGAAAGGGTGTTGCTGTAGGATTTAAAGAAGACGGGGGCGGAATAACAAATGGAGAGGTAACCTTAGAGATAACTTGGCAAGAACCTGGATTAACCTTACAATAAGAAAAAGGATTAGCGGGAGGGAGGAAAACCTTGGGAAGAAAAGGGTTAGTTAAGTTTATAGGACCTAGACCAGAGGGGGGGGCGTCTTCTTTGGGCGATACAACCCTAATTTCTTCCTTAGGGGTGAGAGACTGCTCCACCTGCGGAGAATCATCTACACTTAAATCCACATTTTTATCAAAAAGAAGTTTCCTCTGTCTTTTTTTGGCAAACCTACGGATAGGTTTCCTCTTCTTCATTCTAATCTTTTTATGTTTCTGGGGACTCGTATTTCCCATCAATCCCGTTTTTACTTTAGGGATCTCCTCTTCCTTATTTGATGGCAAGGAAAATATCGGAAAGAGGGAAGGCAATTCGGATTTAGAAATGAGAGGGGAAGTTGCTATTATCTCTATCTTATCACTAAGTGGGTCTATACAATTAGCTCCAGCCGAAACCACTTTGGAGGGTTTAGGGATAGCTGAAAGTACTATGGGCTGACTTTCCTTTTGACCTTCTATCGAGGGAGAAGAAAGCGCTAAATCCAAAACTGCAGAAGTGAAAGGAGCGCTTATTTTCTGGGGCATCAATAGAGAAGCCACTGGAATAGGAGGATCTGACACTGACTCGTTTTTGCTTAACAAGAGAACTTGCAAAATCTGCGTTACAGTATCAAAAATACATTCTGAACCTCCCACAAACTTTTCAAGTAATCTTAGAATCGAAGACAAAATTGATTCCAAAGAGGACAAAGAGTTAGAGATTAGCCTCCCGTTAATATTTGGAGAGCCCTCAGCTAAATTATTCAACACTGGACCTGAACAGGATGTAAGATTTAATTGTGGAAGGGAGAAATCTAATTTATTAGAGGGTGTGCTACTTAGGGGACCAGTACTTGAAATCGTTATTACTTCCTCTAAAGGCACACCTTTAGAGTTCCCCTGCAACGATCCCATCCGCGCCCTATGAGCTGTTAAATCAATATCCGGCAGAGTGAATTCATTCCCTAATACAGGGGATGTAACTAACGTAGCTGGTAAAAAATCTGTATTCATTGAAACTTTAGGGACATCCCTTAATGTAACTTGGGAAGGAGCAATTTCATCAGATTTTGAGGGCATATTGCCTGAAGAATTAAGGTGAGTATTCTGATTCAGATGTACATTATTTAATGTCGAAGGTGAGCCCCTTATTTCTTCATGACTGACTAGAATTGGCAGAGAATGACTGACCGCCAAGCTTAAACTAGAGGAGACATCAATAACCCCGTTAACAGGCACCGCGTCATTGGAACCTGGAATTTCATTCATAGACTGTAGCTCAGTGGGTTTGTCTTTCCCTTTGTCCCATAGATTAAAAAGCTGGCATTGACCCTTCAATTGCATAGTAGACGCTATTTTGTTTCGTAGGGGGTTTGATTTAGTTTTAGACCCAGATCTCCCCACAATCACTCGTCCAGAGCGTAATTTTTTAGCCGTCATGAGGCTATATTAAAAAGGGAGAAAAGTTAAAATAATAACGATTATAAGGTATAAAGCCAAATAAACAAAACCATTAAAATACAATGCAAGCCTATGAATGATACAAACAGCTTAAAATGATGCTAGAGAACCAAGGGAGGGGGCCCAGCCCAGCCTCCTTCGGCCTCTGACGGCCACAGACGGTCCCGCCCTTGTCCCGGGCTTCTCCCGGCGCGCTCCCGCGCGCTCCCGCGTTGCGGTGTTACTAAGGAGGATTATAGCCGCGCTGAGGCGGGGGAGGAGCCAGCAGGGAGAGCGGGTCAGCTGCTGGTGATGCCGAGTGTCAGGCGCTCCTGGGACTTGAAGTCCACGCCTGACCACGCTCGCAGCCCTGCACACACCACACCACAGAGGCTCAGTTGTAGGAAGTCCACACAGTCACAGCGCACTTCCAGCAGCGCTGGCAAAGCACCAAAGGCGAAGCGGGACCCGCGGAGCGGGTACCGCGAGTAGTTGACAAAGGAGATTACGGGAAGAGCAGCTCCGGCGTGCTCATAGTCCGAAGCTCCCACTGCTGACCAAACGAAACACAGGTGAGGAAACAGCCAGAGAAACTGACGAGCTGGATTTAGCCGCGCTGAGGCGGGGGAGGAGCCAGCAGGGAGAGCGGGTCAGCTGCTGGTGATGCCGAGTGTCAGGCGCTCCTGGGACTTGAAGTCCACGCCTGACCACGCTCGCAGCCCTGCACACACCACACCACAGAGGCTCAGTTGTAGGAAGTCCACACAGTCACAGCGCACTTCCAGCAGCGCTGGCAAAGCACCAAAGGCGAAGCGGGACCCGCGGAGCGGGTACCGCGAGTAGTTGACAAAGGAGATTACGGGAAGAGCAGCTCCGGCGTGCTCACAGTCCGAAGCTCCCACTGCTGACCAAACGAAACACAGGTGAGGAAACAGCCAGAGAAACTGACGAGCTGGATTTAGCCGCGCTGAGGCGGGGGAGGAGCCAGCAGGGAGAGCGGGTCAGCTGCTGGTGATGCCGAGTGTCAGGCGCTCCTGGGACTTGAAGTCCACGCCTGACCACGCTCGCAGCCCTGCACACACCACACCACAGAGGCTCAGTTGTAGGAAGTCCACACAGTCACAGCGCACTTCCAGCAGCGCTGGCAAAGCACCAAAGGCGAAGCGGGACCCGCGGAGCGGGTACCGCGAGTAGTTGACAAAGGAGATTACGGGAAGAGCAGCTCCGGCGTGCTCACAGTCCGAAGCTCCCACTGCTGACCAAACGAAACACAGGTGAGGAAACAGCCAGAGAAACTGACGAGCTGGATTTAGCCGCGCTGAGGCGGGGGAGGAGCCAGCAGGGAGAGCGGGTCAGCTGCTGGTGATGCCGAGTGTCAGGCGCTCCTGGGACTTGAAGTCCACGCCTGACCACGCTCGCAGCCCTGCACACACCACACCACAGAGGCTCAGTTGTAGGAAGTCCACACAGTCACAGCGCACTTCCAGCAGCGCTGGCAAAGCACCAAAGGCGAAGCGGGACCCGCGGAGCGGGTACCGCGAGTAGTTGACAATGGAGATTACGGGAAGAGCAGCTCCGGCGTGCTCACAGTCCGAAGCTCCCACTGCTGCAGGTAGCAAGCAGGGGATACAAGGGTGGTGGACAGCCTCACACAGTGTGGAATTTCTGAATTTGAGAACGGGTGTGGTACAGGTTGGAGATTAGAACGCCCGGTAGTTAATCCGGAGATCCGAGTTGGACACTGGCTTCGTTAATTTGAAATCGTTCGATAAGTGAACTGCATTCATTCCTTAACCTCCGGCGTCTGGCGTCGTACCATCTCCTTTTGTGAACTGCCCGTATTGCGGCACAAAAATGACTATAACAGACCCTCGCCTGATCTGTATCCTATGTTTGCTAGATTTTCATGACCCCAGCCAGGGTTTCGCTGTAGCTTCCTCTCCAGGGGCGTATTGAGAGAGCTTGTGAAGATTGCCTGTATAACTAAGAAGAAAGGCGAAAAAGGCACGCTAACTGCAAGGACATCCGAGGAACGAGAAGAGGCTGCTCCCTTTACCAATGCCTCTTTCTCACTCTCTGTCCAGTAAAGGACATTTGCAGTGGGAGGAATCCTACACTGACCGTAGCTTTTTGACATTATTTTCATTGCTTTTTTACAGAGCACAGGCATCTGCATCGGCACACAACAAGGGGTTTATTGCAGCTGGGTGGCCTGCTGGTTTTGTTGATATTAAAATGTGTTCACTGAGGACTTTCTTGGAGGCCTCTGATGTGGAGTCTGTCTCCTCTTCCTTTGTGTTTGGAATAAGGAACAGAGAATGAATTGGCTTTTGATTGGAGGGCCAAACTACATGATTTCCTCTCAAAATTGTGACAAGGAAGTGTCCACCAAACCCCTGTATGTCAGCAAGAGTAGATTGAATTTAGTTTCTGCTTATTAGTAAAGGTTCCTCCATATTTATAATAATCACATTTTTGACGGCTTATGACTTTTTTAGCTTTCAATTACAGACCCAGAGGGTTGTTAGGAGAGCAGGTAGAAAGGAGTTCACAGTCAGGCTTATTGCAGACTAAGGGAGACAATTACCACAGCTCTGAATTTATGCATGATGCATGAGAGGCATACGGTTACTACAATGAGCAGGTTTTGTCAGATTATTTCTTCGGCCAGTTGACCGATTAGTGGAAACTTTGTCTTGCTTGTTAACATTTCTGCTCCTTCTTTCAGACTGTCCCCTTCTTTGCCTAGTTCTGTTGCCCTCTTCTGCATATTCCTCCTAATGCTCTTCTGCACAAACAAAATGACTATTGTCCCTGCAATCACCATCGCATGCTGACAGTGGAAGAGTTCACCATAGAAACCTGTTGAACAATTGTCATCGCATTCCAGATGTCAATTCTGATTGTCTATTTGTTTTTGATATGATCTAATATTTGTCTTATATATATTTTGTTAATATTAAGAAATGTTTACATAAGTCTTATTTTAGACGTTCTCCACTCTGCACACAGTTGTGGCAATGGCTGACATTGCACAGGAATCTCTAGTCCTCTTCACTTCTCTAACCTCACTTTTAAAACCTCCATATTTACACTCTGTTATTGGGTCATGACTCTAGGAGCTGTACATCACTTACCCATTGCTTTTCATTTTTAACCAGGCCCTGTTATTGCAACCTGTGTCTTTTCATTACGAGCCAAAGTAAAGGAAGGGCTCGAGCCAACGGATGGGGAGGACTCTAACAGACGACACAGTGAGTGAGAGAGTACAATTGGTTCCACCGTAAATAGACTGGGAAGTGAGAAGTGCAAAAAGACAAATAACAAGGAGCAATCCTTCTCTGTGTATGCACCGATAATCCGCAGCGATATCGATGAACTTCAAGACGCACCTCATTAAGGGACACTATTTTATGGCCCAGTAACAGTCCACAAATAAGCTAACATTTCTCTCACACGTTGACTTTTATTTGCCTCTGACTATAAACAGTGCTCCATTGTCTTTTGGGTAGATTTGCGCCATGTTACTGTCAAATTCATATAGGTCTTTTCCCGCAGCACCAAACCTGCACATTGATTCTCGTTTGCTGACAAAAGCATACTCATATATAGACATGCACAAGAATAACCCTCCTACGAGTTGATACTACTCACACAAACCCATCCATATGTGAAATGTGGATGGAATTATTTACCCAACTTTTCACCTCGTGATCTTGGAGCTTAACGTTTTGTTTTCCCAATCCAAACCAAGGGCCTGATTTGGTGGACAGGTTTTTTCCGTCAAAACATCAGTTATAACCTGTCCTCCTTATTACAAGTGCCTTAGGATGTAAGTTTGGCTGATGGGTTAATCCGATGCATAAGTGCCATCTTTCCACTAGCCAGTCTACAGGAAAAGGAGCAGCTTCCATTGTACCCCTCGCATTGTGTTGGCAAAGATAGTTTCTTTATTTCCAGAGGGAATTCCTCATGTATTCCATACTACAGAAATAACCCTTAACCCCTTCACTGACACCAGCAGGAAGCTATTGCAGGCTCAGAAAACTGGAGCAGGGATAAATCCGATACAAGAGTTTAGCAACAGTTAACGCTACATTCACTGCCAAGCGTGTGAGGGATTTCTTTGTCCAAAGGTCTTGAAGCAGCTGTGCTCTGCTTTTTGGCTAGTATGGGGCAGAAGGAAAAAAGTAAAATGCTATACGTGTAGAATTGCAATTCTAGGTTTACAAAAGGTCCGAAGTGTGCACTTTGATATGAGTCTGTTAGTTACACTAAACATATAAAAGCTCTTAAAACACAGACTCTTTTTTAAGTGGGGATGGAAGAGTTGCAGTCTCTCTACAAACTAATTTTAATTGAAGTTGTCTGATAATCTTGGTCTAATTAAGATTTTAATGTTTTTTTTTTATAGGCATATCAACTTCTGAAAAGGATGCATTCACCATAAGCAGAAAGGATGCCCGGTGTGGGCAAAATCCACTTTACACAGACAGTAGGGAGAACCTTCATCTGATTGGCACAAACGGAAGGGACAGCCTGGAGCTATTTGGCACATACACAAGGGAGAGCCATCATCTGCTGGGCACAGGCATAGGGGAGAGCTCTGATGTGCTCAGAACAGACAGAAGGGAAAGGTCTCCTCTGCACAGCACAGACACAATGGAAAGCACCGATCTGCTCAGCACAGGTGGGAAGAACTACTTTAAAGATTCACAGTCACATACTACACTATTAATACCTACTACTGTACACTGTGAACTTTTCACAAACAACCCTTTCTTAACCTTTTGTGGAGTTTGATCTCTCAAACAGTCTCGCTAGCATAATAGTGACCGTGACCTATTTTAACATTGCCTTGTAATTTCCTCCTAGACCAGAAGTTCTATGTATCAATGAAACCCAAACACAGTTTAATTTTTTTAACTAATTTACTCATCCTCAATATAAGACGTTATTGAAGGTCATCGAATGCTGTCCTGTACCATAGACCCATAGCATGTCACCATAGCTACTTCTCTCTAGCAGACCATTAGTTCTAAAGTGATAGCATACTGACTGTACCATTAGGGCTCATTACATTTTGCATTTTATATGAGTAGAGACCTAGGATCACTATTCCTACAGAACTCAACCTAACAAATCAACCAATCTTTAAATGGGTATATCACTCACAGGTTCTATTTCATATTTTTAGAATTGTAATCATACATATGTCTCTCATACCTTTTACATTTCTCCAGTGACCTGGAACAGACCCATGATGCCTCAACTACATTATTCATTGCCGCAGATTCAAGAGGTGGCAAAGCCACAGTAAAGTCTATAGTTTTACCTTGCACTTAGTGCAGCCAGAAATGTTTCCTAAACTTTTTTATTGTAGCAATATTCCTTCAAAATCGCCCTCATATTATCCTATAGTCTTCAGCCTTATACAAATGGTGAAACTACCTGGTCTCCTTCTGATCTTGTAATGGGCGCATAAGTAACTTGCCACTTGCTGGGGAATATTTCTAACACTGCTTGCACATCTTTGACCAGCCTCGGTCATTTTTTAAAGCCTTGTCTACATATATGCCAGATCGTCACTCACTTGTGGCATCACCTCTTAGGGACTTTAAAATGCATTCAATACTCGTGTAGCTGCCAAATGAAAATAATTTGATCTAAGATGGCCTCGGGAAGCATGGACTAGCTTGAATCATTCCCTGCTATCAAGCTGTGAATCCAGTAGTAAACAGTGTTAAAATGACCAACTGCCTCAATAACAGTGTTTTATTTGTAGTGCATCCTCCTCATTTGAAGCAACCCGACCTTCACCAATGAGGTGGCGGTGCCAGCTCCCCTACTCACCCCCAGAAGCCACCTTAGCTCATGTTTGTACTACACGTTCTATGTCGGGGAGTCCCCAGGTAAAGCTCTGCTCTAACTCTTCAGTGACCTTATCCTGACACTTTCTGGGCTGCCATAGGTGTGAACCAGCCTTGCCTTCAGAGCACTATAAATCATGCTGTTTTAGGAAAATATCTTCCATATCAGTCATTTTTCCACATATTCAACTGATGGTAAACCTCCCAACGCCTATCATTTATTTTGAATTGGAAGGTGAAATGCAGCAACCATGATGCTTCACAGACTACCTAGAGCCCTACACAGTTGGATGTCCTCTATTTGGATGAGGAAGATCATTTTAAGACTATGACGATCAACTACAGACGTATGATGAGGTTCTTTTTTATGAACACTACCAAATGATGGGCACCTTTAAAATATGTCTTTCTCGGCAGCCAGCTGGGAAGTTGACGCCTATTCCTCCCCGATCTCTGTTTTCCCTCCAACTGCCACCACCTCCTGCCATGCCACCTCAAACACTGTTGTTGAGACCTGTGGTCATTTTAACACTGTTAACTGCTATTTTTAGATTACTGGGGATTACCAGAGTGACGACAAGAAATGATTCCAGCATGTGAATATATGAAAAATACCAACGCTGAAAAACTGGAGTTACAGCTAAGTAGCTAATTTCTTCCTGTTCTGTGTGAGAAATGATTTGGTGTGCTTGTGATTGACTGTGGAATCAATGGCTGTGTTGAGCAATATGTGTGAGAGGTAAGGGATCACAGATTTTTTTACCTGACTTAATTAAATCTGTGGATGTAATGCGCGAGCTGGAAGGTAAGAGAGGTACAGGCAGCTCCATCTTCAGCTCTTGTCACTGACTGTGGAATACTTCTTTGATGTTTTTGTTACTACAGATGAAGAGTTCACCACAGTGATAATCTCTGATAGCATCAAAGAAGAGGGTGTGGCCTTTCCCATAGTTGATCAGGACCCAGAGGAAGCTAAAAATATTGACTGCTGTTTAGGTAAGTTATCTTTTTATGCATAGGACCATTCATATTAAATTTATTAATTTGGAAAACACTACAAAATTGTTTCTGGGTGTCTTTGGATCTTTGTCTAATAAAAAAAAAATCTGTGTAGGTTCATGTCACAGTGCGTCTTCATCTGTGCATCTTCATGACTCCTGCTCAATATCTTGGAACCAATCATAATTAATCTGCCACCACCCTTCCAATCGAACTTGGGGTCAGATGTACTAATATCAGGAATACCGATTTCCTAATTGCGATTCTCACCGAATCACAATTAGGAAATCTGTATTCCTAATGTATGAAACTCTTCTGAGTTTCATTAGCGATTCCTAGTGGATCACACATGGCTCTACCTCATGCATATTCATGAGGTAGGTCGCAATTTTCGACCCACTGTGAATTGATGGCATCATAGGGATGGTAGCCTGCTGACCTGTCCGCATTTACGAATGGGTTACCACTCTTTCAAGGAGTTGGTAAAATATGAATGTTTTACAACCGTAATTCGGTCATCTGAGTTGATCATGGTAAGCGTTCAATACGAGGAGAGGTCCTTGGGTTCCCCCCTGGCTTCATCATGAGGCAGCTAATGCCGTCATGCGACCCTTGACCTTGCTAGTAGGTCGCTCCCCCACCACACAGCTCCGCCTGTGTGTCCTGACCCTGCCCCAGCTGCCGCTGCTGTAGAAGTTGAGGCTCTCCTCCTCCCGCAGGCTACCACCTGCGCCTCATCCCTGGTGGCCAGTGGTAGGCCTTAGGTTTGTATCACTGTCGCTGTCTGTCTGTCTTCCCTGTACTGCCCATACTGTCTTCTGGTGTCTGTGACCACTGTTGCCTGTCTACCCCCTGTGCCTGCATTCTTATCTGTGCCTTCTGTTCCCTAATTGTGCTTGTTCTCTTGCCTTCTGCTCCCCTGATTGCACTCGTTTTTCTTGCGTTCTGCTCCCCTGATTGTACTCGTTTTTCTTGCCTTCTGCTCCCCTAATTGCACTCGTTTTTCTTGCCTTCTGCTCCCCTGATTTGCGCTCGTTTTTCTTGCCTTCTGCTTCCCTGATGGCACTCGTTTTTCTTGCCTCTACTCCCCTTTGTGCCCTCTGTACCACTCGTTTCCCCGCGTTTTTTGTGACCTTTCTGCCCTTTCTTGGGACCTTTGTGCCTCTGTGCCACTCGATTCCTCCTGTTGTTTGTGACCTTTCTGCCCTTTCTTGTGACCTTTCTGCCTCTGTGCCACTCGTTTCCCCTGTTTTTTGGGACCTTTCTGCGCTTTTTTGTGACCTTTGATCCTGCTTGCAGGCAGGTCGCCCCCCACGACGCTGCTCGTCACCTGACTGCCTGGTTCCTGCCTCCTTGCTGCCTCCTTGTTTCCTGGGTTTTTCCCTCCTCTCTGCCCTGTGCACCAGTTCTCCCCGCCGCTCCCGATCTGACCCTTTCCCGCCGCTGCATCCCTGCGGCCCCGCCCACTCTGCACACCCATTCGCCTCCCCGCTCCCGCCTTCCAGCTGCTTCTCCCTCCCAAGCCACCTTATATGTAGGCGGAGAAGCAGCCGGGAAGTGGACGCGAGGAGCTGGCGCGCCGCGCCCTGCGCCAGAACCCCTGGACCCCGCGAACGCCAAAACACTAGAATGCACTACGACGCCAGCACCCTCCACGCACTCAACGCCGGCCGAAACCACACCGGCTTCCAGGCCGCCCCGAAATGGACCCACGGACCCTTCTCCTGCCACACCTGCAGCTTCACCTGCAACAGAACCACCAAACCTCCAAGGACTGGACCCAACCACCTCCGTTGCATATTCCTCAACACCGGTTCCGCACGCAAACACGCCGTCGAGCTCTGGGATCTTCTCGACACCTCCGCCCCGGACGTGGCCTTAAATGACCGAGACCTGGTGGAACGACTCTTCGGCGCCCGACCTCGCCATAGCCATCCTGGACGGCTACAAGATCACCCGCAGGGATCGTGCCAACGAAATCGGAGGAGGAATAGCCATCGTCCACAAGTCCACCCTCAAGGTCGCCAACCATGCAGATGACACCCTCAACACCGCCGAACACCTGCACTTCCGGATCCACACCGACCCCAACACCACCCTAAGAGAAACACTCGTCTACAGACCACCTGAACCCCGGGCTCAGTTCAGCGACTCCATCCCAGAGCTCGCCAGCACCCACGCACTCGCCTCCACGGACTACATCCTCCTCGGGGACCTGAAATTCCACCTCGAAAACAACAACGACGCCAACTCTGCCACCCTGATCGACAACGTCGCCAACCTGGGCCTCAGACAACTCGTCACCGCACCCACCCACCCACGCCGCCGGCCACACGCTGGATCCTGTCTTTTCCACAGGCTCTTGCGTCTCCTTTGACCACACCACCGAACTCCACTGGACCAACCAATGCTGCATCCATTTCACCTTCAAGAAACCAACCACGCACCACCGCACCCAACAGCTGCCTCGACGCTGCTGGAGCAAAGTCACCGAAGGCCAGCTGATCACCTCCCTCGCCAAGGACCCACCTACCGACCCCACCAACCCAGACGCCGCAGCCCGAAACCTCAGAGTCAAGTCAAGTTTGAATTTATATAGCGCACTACTTACCCAGAGGGTATCAAGGCGCTTGAGGGAGGGGGGAGCTTTACTTGTCAAATATCCAAGTTTTAAGTTGTTTCCTGAAGGAGAGGTGGTTCTGTGTGAGGCGGAGGTGGGTGGGGAGGGAATTCCAGGTCTTGGCCGCTAAGTAGCAGAAGGATCTTCCTCCCATGGTGGATCTTTGGATGCGTGGAATTGCGGCGAGGGCTTGATTGGATGATCGAAGTTGGCGGGTGGGGGTGTAGAAGGACAGGCGCGTGTTGAGGTATTTGGGTCCTAGGTCGTAGAGGGCTTTGTGTGCGTGGGTGAGGAGGCGAAAAGTAATTCTCTTGTTGACGGGGAGCCAGTGGAGGTCTCTCTGGTGACCGGAAATGTGAGCTTGGCGGGGGATGTCTAGGATAAGTCTGGCTGAGGCGTTTTGGATGCGTTGGAGTTTTTTCTGTAGTTTGGCTGTGGTTCTGGCGTAAAGGGTGTTTCCGTAGTCTAGTTGGCTTGTAACCAGTGCATGGGTGACTGTCTTTCTTGTTTCGGTGGGGATCCAACGGAAGAGTTTGTTGAGCATTCGAAGGATTTCGAAGCATGATGATGAGACGGCGTTGACTTGTCTGGTCATCGAGAGGGAGGAGTCTAGGATGAAGCCCAGGTTACGTGCGTGGTATGTTGGTATTGGTGCGGTTCCCAGGGCCGGTGGCCACCATGAGTCGTCCCAGGCGGAGGGGGATGATCCTAAGATGAGGACTTCCGTTTTGTCTGAGTTAAGTTTTAGACGGCTGTTCTTCATCCACTCGGCTACTTCTTTCATCCCTTAGTGTAAGTTGGTTTTGGCGGTGTTTGGGTCTTTGGTGAGGGATAGGATCAGCTGAGTGTCATCTTCGTAGGAGATAATGTTGAGGTTATGTTGGCGCGCGATGGATGCGAGGGGACTCATGTATACGTTGAAAAGGGTGGGACTGAGTGAGGATCCTTGGGGTACACCGCGGATGACTTCGGTGGCCTCTGATCTGAAAGGGGGGAGGCGGACTCTCTGGGTTCTTCCGGCGAGGAACGAGATTATCCAGTCTAATGCTTTTCCTTGTATTCCGACGTTGCTGAGGCGCTGTATGAGGGTGCTATGACAGACCGTGTCGAAGGCTGCGGAGAGGTCGAGTAGGATGAGGGCAGCAGTTTCTCCGTTGTCCAGTAGAGTTTGAATGTCGTCTGTTGCTGCGATGAGGGCAGTCTCGGTACTGTTTGGCTCGGAAGCCGGACTGTGAAGGGTCGAGGGATTTGTTGGATTCGAGGAAGGCGGCGAGTTGACTGTTGACGGCTTTTTCAATGACTTTGGCAGGGAAAGGGAGGAGCGAAATGGGGCGGTAGTTTTTAAGTTCGGTGGGGTCCGCTGTAGGTTTCTTCAAGAGGGCGCTGAGTTCGGCGTGTTTCCAGCTTTCCAGGAAGGTGGCGGAGTTAAGGGAGCAGTTGATGACGTCTCGGAGATGGGGTGCGATAATGGAGTCTGCTTTGTTGAAAATGTGGTGGGGACATGGGTCGGTTGGCGATCCTGAGTGAATGGTGTTCATCAGGCGGATGGTGTCATCAGTGGTGATTGGGTTCCAGGCGTAAAGGTTGTTGGAGGGGGGTTTTGGTTCGGAGATAGGTGGGGTGGGCTGGTCTCCAAAGCTGTTATGTATGTCGGCGATTTTGTTGTGGAAGAACGAGGCAAGAGAGTCGCAGAGATCTTGGGATGGAGTGATGTCGTTGGTGCCGGCTGAGGGGTTTGTGAACTCTTTGACGATGTTGAATAGTTCTTTGCTGTTGTAGGCGTTGTTGTCGAGTCGATTCTTGAATGCTGATTTCTTGGTGGATCGGATCAGTTGGTGGTGTTTGCGGGTGGCGTTCTTGAAGGTGGCCAGGTTGTCGGTGGTTGGGTTTTTACGCCAGGCTTTCTCGAGGGTGCGACAGATCTTCTTGGATTTCTTAAGGGCATCATTAAACCAGAGGGCTTTTTTGCTGCCTTGTTTGATTTGATGGTCTTTCAGGGGTGCTAATTCGTCAGCGCTGTGGGTGATCCATTGTGTGAGGTTGGTGGCTGCTTGGTTTGGGTTCGCTGATTTTGTAGGAGGGTTTTGGTGAAGCGATGTGAAGAGCTGTTCGGTGGTAATTTTATTCCAGTTTCTCCGGGGAATAGGTTGTGGGTGGTTGTGGGCCGTGGTCTTTTTGTAGTTAAAGTGAACGCAGCTGTGGTCTGTCCAATGGAGGGCTGTGGTGTGATTAAAGGAGATGTGCTTGCTGGAGGTGAAGATTGGGTCGAGCGTGTGCCCGGCAAGGTGGGTGGGAAGGTCGACAAGTTGTTTGAGACCGAGATTGGCGAGGTTGTCTAGAAGTGTGGTGGTGTTGCTGTCGTTGTTCTTTTCCAGGTGGAAGTTGAGGTCTTCCAGTAAGATGTAGTCCTCGGAGGGAAGGGCGTGAGGGGTGATGAAGTCAGTGATGTCTTCGCTGAATTGTGTGCGGGGTCCGGGTGGTCTATAGATGAGGGTGCCTCTGAGTGTGGTCTTAGGGTCGGTGTGAATCTGGAAGTGAAGGTGTTCGGCGGTTGTGAGGTTGTCATCGGAATTGGTCGTGATGCGGATGGTGTTCTTATGGACGATGGCGATGCCTCCTCCTGTATGGTTGATGCGGTCCTTTTGGATGATCTTTTAACCGACCGGGATGGCTATGGCGATGTCGGGCGCTGAAGAGGCGTTCATCCAGGTTTCTGTAAGAAAAGCGACGTCCAGAGTTCAATGGCGTGTCTGTGGACCGAGCGGGTGTTGAGTAGTATGCACTTCATCTGGTTAGTGCCGGAGCTCTGTTTGGAGTCTTTGGGTTTGGTGTGGGTCCTGATGCAGTCGAACTTGCAGGAGTGGCAGATGAAGGGTAACAACTCCCGTGCTTTGGAACTCACTTCCTTTGCACATTAAAACTGCTCCCACCCTTATTAATTTCCGCAAATCACTGAAGACTTGGCTTTTTAATCAATGAGAACGTGCTCTGATTGGTGCTGTAATCCTGAGTATTTGCTGCGCCTAGACACCTTAGGGTATTAGTTGCGCACTAAAAATTCCATAAATAAATAAATAAGGGTCCATGGGTGTGTCCTGGGGCGGCTTGGTAGCAGTTTGGGAGTCGGCCGGGGTTAAGTGCTGAGAGGGTAGCGGAGTCGTAAGTAATGCGGGTGGAGAGGAGTTTGCAGGGGCCAGGGGGTCTGGCGCTGGGCGCGGTCCAGGCGCGGACGGGCGTAGACGGGCTTACCTTTGGCACACCTTCGGCGCGCATTGGGCGCGACCGCTGCGCGCAGAAGCATCTGTCATATGTAGATGGTGGAGGGGACGGGGCCGAGGGAGGAGCAGCTGGGAGGCGGGAGCGAGGTGGAGAAAGGCACAACAACAAACAACAAAATGGCAGCAAGCCAAGAGCCAAACAGGACAAGACTGGGACCCCAACAATCGGTCTAAAAAGGGAAGCGTCACCGGCACAATCAGGCACAATTAACTCAATCAGCTAAAGGCAGCAATGCACAATCGATTAATTAATTAATGCGCAGCTCAGCAGGCAATATAGCGCTACGATGCAGTTACAATCAAGCACAAATAAGGCACAAATAGATGCAATGGGCAGCTGATTTTTAAGGCAAAGAGCAATTTGGCAGTATGGCGCTACGATACCAGGTTGAGAGCGGGGAGCAGCGTGAGGAGCGACCGCTTCTGAGGGGCTCAGGACGGTCACAGCGCTAGTTCAGGAGAGTAGAGCCTAACCTTTCTGTGGGAGGGAGGAACAGCTGGGAGGCGGGAGCGGGGTGGAGAGCCGGGCTGGGAAGGCACAACAACAAACAACAAAATGGCAGCAAGCCAAGAGCCAAACAGGACGAGACTGGGACCCCAACAATCAGTCTAAAAAGGGAAGCATCACCGGCACAATCAGGCACAATTAACTCAATCATCTAAAGGCAGCAATGCACAATCGATTAATTAATTAATGCGCAGCTCAGCAGGCAATATAGCGCTATGATGCAGTTACAATCAAGCACAAATAAGGCACAAATAGATGCAATGGGCAGCTGATTTTTAAGGCAAAGAGCAATTTGGCAGTATGGCGCTACGATACCAGGTTGAGAGCGGGGAGCAGCGTGAGGAGCGACCGCTTCTGAGGGGCTCAGGACAGTGGATCGACGACTGCGCCAACACCCTCGCCCCGCTCAAGAAACCCTCCAACAGCCACGCCTACAAGAGATCCACCTGGTTCACCGACTAGCTCCAGACCTCTAAATGCGCATGCCGAAAACTGGAGAAGACATGGCTCCACAAATGCACACCGGACAAACACGCAGCCCACAAGGACGCCACCCGCAGACACCATCACCACCTCATCAGATTAGCCAAGAGATCCTCCTTCAAAGAGCGCTTGGATAACAACGCACACAACAGCAAAGAGCTCTTCTGCATCGTAAAGGAACTCTCCAACCCCAGCTCCAACGCCAACGGCATCCCGCCCTCACAAGAACTGTGCGACTCACTAGCCATCTTCTTCCACTGCAAGATCGCTGACATCCACAACAGCTTCAACACCACGACTGCCCCGACTACGCCAGACAACACCTCCCCTGTGAACACCACCAGCGCCAACCACCTAACTTCCTGGTCCAATGTCAGCGACGATGAGCCGCGCAAGGTCATGAACTCCATCCACTCAGGATCTCCGTCTGAACCGTGCCCACACCACGTATTCAACAAAACAGGCTCAGCCATAGCACCCCAACTACGGAAGGTCATCAACACCTCCTTCGAAACAGCGACATTCCCAGAAAGCTGGAAGCATGCTGAAATCCATACCCTCCTCAAGAAGCCCAAAGCGGACCTCAAGAACTTCCGGCCCATCTCCCTGCTCCCGTTCCCGGCAAAGGTCATCGAAAATCGTCAACATGCAACTGGCCCGCCACCTCGAAGACAACCACTTCTTGGACCCATCCCAGTTTGGATTCAGATGAAACCACAGCACCGATACAGCCCTCATCGCCGCCACGGATGACATCAGGCGCCAACTAGACAACAGCGAAACATCAGCCCTCATCCTCCAGGACCTGTCAGCCGCCTTCGACACAGTTTGCCATCACACTCTAAAGACACGCCTCCTAGAAGCCGGAATCCAAAAGTAGGCTCTTGACTGGACCACATCCTTCCTCTCTGGCAGAACCCAGAGCGTCCGCCTCCCACCCTTCCGATCCGAAGCCACCGACATCATCTGCGGCGTCCCCCAGGGCTCATCCCTCAGCCCAACGCTGTTAAACGTCTACATGGCCCCCCTCGCACAAGTGGCCCGCCATCACGACCTCAACATCATCTCCTACGCTGACGACACCCAGCTCATCCTCTCCCTCACCAAGGACCCACACACCGCCAAAACCAACCTCCACGAGGGAATGAAGGCCGTCAACCCCTCAGCCTGGGACGACTCCTGGTGGCCAACCACACTGGGAACAGCACCAACACCCACTGACCATGCACGCAATCTAGGATTCATCCTCGACTCCACCCTCTCCATGTCTAAGCAGGTCAACGCAGCCTGAAGTACTTTCCCCTCCTGAGGCGACTAGCCGGGAGGCTCTCCTTGCACTCTTGCCTTTTTTATTTGTTTTAAATTGCTCATTTTACTTGCCTAGCTTGACTTGGAAAGCGTATTTAGGCTCAGTGTAGGCACGATCCGGAAAGCCTCTAAAAATTTATTGTATTGCCGCGGAGCTTGTGTTACCTATTGTAACCACTCGCATTGCTGCCCCAGGACCTTCCCTGACCAGTCGCTGCCCGGGCCGCTCTCAGCCGAGCATTGACGCTGAGAGCACGGCCCCGGGGAGGCGATCGTGGTTTTGGCGGCCATATTGGGGGAATTGAAGCGCGCGGACGCGCTCTAGTCGCCCTTAAAAGGGGACGTCCCTCTTCTCCGCGCAGCGGACGCGCATAGCGGGCGGGCCGGACTCTAGCCGGAGTCATGCCAGAGTCCTGCCCGTCTGCGCCCGTCAGCGCCAAGGTGGCGCCAGGAGCCGGGCAGGCTGTTCAACTCCCCAGTATATCTTCAGATGCCTTTGGGGATCTGTTGGGCGCTCTTACATCTCTTAGGCCCCCTAGACAACCATGCCATCACACTCGTTCCCCTGAGCAACTGCTCCCTGGCTTTTCTTGTAGTTGCTCGATCACCCCCTGCACGCTTAACCATGCTTACGTTTCTAAGCCCTCTAGGGCCCGTGTGAGACATGAACCCCTTCCTCCTCCTAAAGAAGTGGGATTTCTTATCAACGCTCGTTCTCTGGTTAGTAACAACGTTGCATTTAGAGAATTCGTCTCAGAAAGAAAACCCCCCTGGGTCTTTGTTACCGAAACGTGGGGCTCGGATTCCTCCGGCCCCGATTTAATCAATGCCCTCCCTAATGGTTATGCTATGGTTAGACAGGATAGAGAAGACCGCAGAGGGGGTGGAATAGGCATTATTTACAAGAATTCTATCACCTGTCACATAGAGCCCCTCCCTTCCCCCCAGAAACTCTTTCAGGCTCTCTTCTTCTCTCTTAAAACTTCCCCTACTCAAAATTTTGCAGGCATTCTTATCTATAGACCCCCGGGCTCCAGGTCACCATTTGTAGCAGACCTACTTGAAACAATTGAACCATTCATTAACAGGCCTTCTCTGACTATTCTTGGAGATTTTAATTTTCATTTAGAAAATTCCAATTCTCATGACACTATATTACTTTTGGACGCTCTTGCCTCTCTTGATCTTCCCCAAAAAGTGTTATCCCCTACACATTCTGCTGGTCATATCTTGGATGGGGTCTTCACTAATGACCCCAGACTAGAGATTGGGTCCCCCCTGCCCCTTTCCTGGTCAGATCACTTAGCAGTTCCCCTGGAATTTCTCCCAGGTTCCCTCTCTATTTCCCACTCGGACAGTAAATGCTGGGTTTTAAAGAGGAACTTCAGGGGTTTGACCAACGAATCTCTTGGCCCTTTTCTTGCTAGCTTCAACCCTCCTCCCTCTCAGGATATTGATTCCACCGCCAGTGAGCTTGCAAGTACCATCTCTCTGGCTATTGATACCTTAGCCCCTCTCAAATCTCATTACTGTGCCAGGAAAAGCCCGTCAGCACCCTGGTACTCTGAAGCTCTTCGACTTCAGAGACAGGAGTGTAGGAGACTTGAAAGGCTGTGGAGAGCACAACTCGATGCCGATCTTCGGATCAAGCATAAAAACCTCCTTAAGAGCTATAAAACAGCAGTGTTGGCCGAAAAACAAATGTACTTCTCTAAGTTAACATCATCTCTTTCCTGCCCTGGAGATCTCTTTAAGGTGGTAGAAAACTTATCTCAAGTCCAACACCCTGATCCCATCATACCTTCTCAAGAACTTTGCGATCAGATTGCCACTTTTTTCCACACAAAAATTTCGGACATTTATACTGCTCTCCAGAGTCATAATCTTACCCATGTCTCCTATCCCACTTTAGATCAGCCCTTAGCCTCCGAAGATATTCTGACCAACTTCCCTCCTCTCTCGACGGAGACACTGGATAAATTACTAGACTCAACCAAGTCTGGCTCCCCTCTGGATCCCTGTCCCCTTAAAATCCTTAAAAATTGCAGGGATACTCTACTTCCCCCTTTGATGGAAGTTATGAATAGAGCCATCTCTAGCGGGGAATTCCCAGCCCCTTGGAAGACTGCCATCGTTAAGCCCCTTTTAAAAAAGGCCTCCCTGGATCCTGGGATTCTGAAGAATTTTCGTCCCATTTCTCTTCTTCCTGCTCCAGCTAAGATGTTGGAGGCTTATCTTAACCACCATCTTAGTGCCTTTCTAGATAAGACCTGCCTGCTTGATCCTTCTCAGCATGGCTTTCGAAAGGCACACAGTACAGAGTCAGCCCTTACAGTGGTGGTCAATAATATCCGCGCCAAGGTTGATAGTGGTCAGACCACTCTTCTGATCCTACTCGACCTCACGGCAGCATTTGACACCCTGTCCCCCACCATTCTGGCCGCCCGTCTCAGTGAGACGGGGGTGAAGGGGCCTGCTCTTAGCCTCCTCACTTCTTTTCTCAACCATCGGGAGCAAAGGGTCAAACTGGGTGACTTCCTTTCCAATGCCATGCCTTTGCAATGTGGGGTCCCACAGGGCTCCGCTTTGAGCCCCACATTGTTTAACATCTACGTGGCCCCACTTGCTAGACTGGTAAGATCTTTTGGATTGGAAGTGCTCTCATATGCCGACGACACCCAGATCATGGTCTCCTTGTCCCACTCTGTTGAGACCACGGCCCTCAATTTCCGAAACTGTATGGAAGCTGTGGCAGGCTGGATGGCCTCGAACTATCTTAAATTGAATGGGGAGAAAACGGAGATCTTGATCTTCGGGGGAAAAAAGGAGATCTGGTCAGATGATTGGTGGCCCCAGACCCTTGGATCCTGTCCCCAGCCTTCCCTTTCTGCCCGTAACCTGGGAGTCATTTTTGACACCTCACTTGCTTTTGATAAGCAAGTAAGTAGAACTGTTGCAACCTGCTGTGGGGTCCTGAGAATTCTAAGAAAACTTACTCTTTACCTCTCTCCTGATGCCCGGAAACAGGTTGCAGTTGCCCTTCTATCCTCGCGACTGGACTACTGCAATGCTCTTTACCTTGGCATGAGCGCTAAACTTCTCCATCGCCTGCAGGTTATCCAGAACGCGGTAGCAAGATTTGTTGTCAACGCCCCCAGACGCTCCTCCGGGACCAGGATCAGGAGAAACCTTCACTGGCTTCCGGTGCATGCCAGAATCAAATTCAAAATCCTGACCATCACCCACAAGGCCCTTCACGGCGCTGGTGCTGAGGGCATCAGAACTTTAGTGTCGTCCTATACCCCAGGCAGGACACTACGCTCCTCCGGTCAGTATCTGTTGTCCATTCCTCGAGTTGCCAAGGCTAGATGGGGTGGTAAGGCATTCTCCACACTTGCCCCCAGACTCTGGAATGAGCTCCCCCTGGAACTCAGGGGCCAGGACTCCCTGCTGCTCTTCAGAAAGGGCCTCAAAACCCTGCTCTTCACTGAAGCCTACTCTTAGACTTTTCTTTTCCCCTTTCCATTTTAGTACCTGGCTATTATATTCCATCTTCTGCGCCTTGACGCCTTTGGGCAAAGTTGCGCTTATATAAATCGCCAATCAATCAATCAACGCCATCTCCTCCTCCTGCTACAACACCCTCCGCATGCTCCGCAGGATCTACAAGTGGATCCCGACCAAAACAAGTAGAACGGTGACACAGGCCCTCGTCAGCAGCGGACTGGACTACGGCAACGCACTCTATGCAGGAATTCCAGCCAAACACCTACGACGACTACAACGCATCCAAAACGCCTCCGCCCGACTGATCGTCAACGTTCCCCGCCGCAGCCACATCACCCCCCACCTAAGAGACCTACACTGGCCCCCGTCTACAAGAGGATCACCTTCAAGCTCCTCACCCACGCACACAAAGCGCTCCACAACGCCGGACCAGCCTACCTGAACAGCAGACTCAGCTCCCACACCCCCACCCGCTCAGCTCTGCCAGCCTCGCCCTCGCCGCTGGCCCCCGCATCCAACGAACGACCTCCGGCGGCAGATCCTTCACCTACCTCGCCGCCAAAACCTGGAACACCCACCCTACCCACATACGGCAGACCCAAGACTTACTCGCCTTCAGAAGACTCCTCAAGACCTGGCTCTTCGAGCAGGGTCAGCACCCCCCATCCCCTCAGCACCTTGGGACCCTCACGGGTAAGTAGCGCGCTTTACAAGTACTCTGATTGATTGATTGATTGAGAGGAAGGATCTTGTCCATCTGTGCCTCTAAAAAGACCTCCAAGAATTTCTTTGTAAGCAACGCGGAATAGACCTGAAAGAATCCGTCCCCTCTGGTGACCTTAGATTTGTTAAACCCTCGTAGTGCCAACCTCAATTCCTCCAGTGTAAGGAGGTCCCTTTCTAAAACGCACCTAGACGAGGTAAGTCTACATCCACAAGGAACGCCTCTACCGCACCTTTTTGGCTGACCTCCCCGGTCTCGATAGATGTCGCGAAAGTGCGCCCCAACGGTATTTAGGATGTCCTGACGGCTTGTCACCAACTGCCCGCGCTACCCCCCCACCGCCCCCAAACCATCCCTTGGTGTTCGTAGATGGAGTATCGGCAGAACCTCCTGTTTGCGTTTAAATATCCAGGCTAAGAGCCTGCCCGACTTATCACTCTCTCCATGTTGGCACTGTTGTTAAGCCTTAAGGCTAGGTTTTCCCACAACGCCGTACATAAACTCACATGGGAGGGAGAGGAGTGCAGGTAGAGAAGGCCAAACAGCAGAAGGCAGATCAGAGGGTGACGAATAGGCAGCCCCTGGTCCTCCAGTGTACACCTTACAGTGTCACTCTGTAACCCCCTAACCATTCAGTGTGCACTTGCACTGGCTGTGGGAGTCCGTGGACCTCTTTTGTACAACAAACAGGCCCATGCCTCCCTGATACTTCTACAGAATTCACAATGAGCCCCATGTAAGCACCTTAACATTCAATACTTAGTCTATTGACATCATTTATAACCTTTTTAAATGTCAGGATGTAACCTCTGTCCTTCTCTGTTCACACTGCTGTACTATATAAATCCCAAGCCATCTATAATCTCTGGGCTTCCTTTGTACACTGTCACTTGCAAACACTGATCCTCTTGTAGTGTAACAGTTACACTGTGACTGGCCTCCTCAGTAAGTGGTAGCTGGGTCTCCGTGGTCCCATAATGCCCTTCCATTTCTGGTGATTGCAGAAGTTTTAAGATCTTCTTAGAGTTTCTAAATTGTTGTAATTTATGATATTTAGGCTTTCCTTATCTTCATTGCTTGATTCTGGTCCTGAGAAAGTGTCACTCAGAGTCGCTGAATGTCACTCATAATTTCACTGCCAGCCGCCGGGCTCCTCCAGGTTGTGGAAGTATCCCGTGGGGTTAAATTTTTCGATGTCTGTGTACACCGCTTGTTCAAAGGTTGCAATTTCAGGAGGTATGGTAGAGGGTGGGGGGATAAAGGTGGACTTGGGTCTTAGACCGGTGATGTTAGGGTTTTCGTTGGTGTTCTCATCAGTGGTGTTTTTTTCAAAGAACGCCTTCATAAGGCGCTATCTAAAGCACAATGTATGCCTCAGTGTTGACAACATACGACCATCAGTATGTTCATACCCATCCTAATATTCAATGCTCTATGCCCCTCAAACTGCACATGACTATCCACCACCTAAACGCTCCATTGAATCCTTTTTTTCTATCTCATGCGCTCTGTAATCTCGTGCACCTAACCCTCTCAGGCTCTAACTCCACACGCGAGCATCCACCGCAGGACACACCTGCGCAGTGATGCTTGGAACCCCCATACCCTCCGCGCATGCGCCGCTATAGACATCATTGGGCATGCGCCACTCAGCAACACCTCTTCGCTGACACGCGCATGCTCACAGTACACGGCGCTGGCAGTCTGTTCTCCATTGCTTCCACAGACAGGTGCCGGCAATCTAATCTAAAGAACGGTGATGGATTAAACCCAGATCTGTTGACTCGTTGAGAGTGTTTGATTGGTTCAAATGCTCCGTCCATCACCACCCCCTTTTGTACCGCTTTGTTCGCCGTAAGTTGGCAGGGCATGCTCAGAGGTGAGTCCCTTGCTCACTTTGCCACTGAATTCAAGCAAGCCGGGCTGAAGACGGCTGAAATGCCAGAAACCGGTCCTCAGAAGCTTGTTTCCAGTCCAGGGAAGGCATGGCTTGGCAGTTCTGGCTGGACTGTTTCCATGTGGCACAGGGTCAGACTGATTTGCTTATGGCCATGTCTGAACTGGGGTGGCAGAGTGGGCTAAAGAACGGTGATGGATTAAACCCAGATCTGTTGACTGGGTGTGAGTGTTTGATTGGTTCAGATGCTCTGTCTATCACCACCCCCTTTTGTACCGGCAATCTAATGGCAGCATTTAAGAACCGCCACAACCCCCATTCTGGTTCCGGAGGTTGATCACGGCAATACAGGTACCCCGCAGGCCTTGACCAACAATACAGTGAGTACGATGGAATCCCCACGCACTTTCCGGGTAAGCGCTTTTCTCCCTACAGGTTGTCTCACTAGTAGTGGCTCTTTCTCCTTAGGGTCATACCCCCTTGCCGAATCACTCCAGGGAGCGTTCGCGGCAAAACGCTGGCGTGAGAATACTTTTCTACCTTACGCTCCTATCACATAGTGTGTGTGATGCTCGCTCTCTAGCCTCACCACACTAACGGTATTTATCGATAATCATCACACGAACAGTACCACCAGTGCTGTCACACTTTTGCCGTTTTTTAGTCTCTTCACGCAGCACTTCAAAACCGGCAATTTCTTGATCACTGTGTACCTAAGCAATATGCTAAAATGCTCCTTTTCTGTATGTTATGTTTTGTCATACATGTTGTATGTCCAGGTATGTTTTTTTTCATAACAAGTTTATTGATAAAGATGAGCACATGTGATAGAGTGGCCCCCTACAATCAGGATGGCACCACCAAACATACCGAGACAATCATGAAGATAGGACTAAGCGTCCAGTCAAGAAATCAATGTAATACAAGGATACAGGAAACATTAACCCCGTCTTTATCTTTTCATCTACCCATCAACCCAACTCCCAGAACCCTCCCCTGGATCCCACCCTAACCCCAGGCATGTGCGCATATACAGTATCGACGTAAGTTCCTAGTGCGGCAAGTGTAGGTGTGGGGGAGCGGGGTCACCAGGCCACATGGGGCTAAAGATCTTCCTCCGGTTCAGCAGGGGGGTCCAGTTGCAAGCCCCTGTGGTCTGCCCATCTTTTCCATATTTAAAGTGTTTACGGGGGCATCCCCGAGCCTCGAAGATCGGGCGTTCCAAACCCATACAGAAGTCAATGCCAGCCTTCCACGCACTCAGGGGGGGGGGGCTCACATCCTTCCATGCTCGGGCCAGATCCCTCTTGGCCACCACCAGCCCCAGGAGGAGCAGGTGCCTCTTGTAGATATTTCCACCCACCCCCTCTAGGATGTGCAGCAGGCCCAAACGGTGGGTACGGGGGAGGGTCCAGCCCAATACCTCTGACAAACAGCCCCACACACCTCTCCAGAAGCCAATCAGTCTGGGGCACGACCATACTGTGTGGAGTAGTGTACCTATCTCCGACCCACACCGCAGGCAGTCCGGGGTCCCAATCAGTCCCGCCTTCCACAGACGCTCGCGCGTATAGTAGGCCCTATGGAGAATTTTGAATTGTATGAGTCAAACGCATCGCAATAGCCGCACCCCTCGGGGACTCCAGGGCCTCTCGCCAATCATCCTCATCCAACTGACCGACGTCGGCCTCCCAGGCCGCCTTCAGCGGGAGGAGGGTGGAGGAGCAATGGATGACCATAGTCTGGTAGATGCGCGAAAGTTTTCTATCTCCAAGGTCGCCCATGAAGACTTTCGCTTCGATCGGGCTGAAATCAGGGAGTGAGTCAAGGTTGGTAAGACTGGGCAGCAGCGCATGCCGGAGTTGTAGATATCGAAAGAATTGAGTTTGGGGCATATCAAATTCGGTACGAAGGGCCTGGAAAGATTTGAGCGTCGTGCCGGACAGCACATGGCCTAATTGCGAGATACCAATCGCGTCCCAGCCGTCGAAGCCCGATAGCTTAAACAGTTCCGGCAGCATACCGTTATGCCACAGGGGCGTCTCCGCGGTCAGTCTGCCCCACCAGCCCATGCGACGCAAGGCCTGTCGCCACACCGCAAAAACAAGTCGCGTAACCCTCGGCAACGAGCGACGCAGTCTGGGTGAATAGAGGATGGTGTGAAGCGAGTTGTCACCCATCAAGGCACGCTCCAGGGCATAAGCTGGGTCTCCACAATCGCCATACCACCAGTCATTCAGGATGAGAAGATGTGCGGCTTGATAGTATGACAGTAAATCTGAAGTGGCCAAACCCCCACAGTAGGTGGACAAAAAACAAGTACGCAATGCAACTCTGGCAGCACCTCCAGCCCACAGAAAGCGGCCCAGCACCGAGTTGACCTGCCTAAACCACTGAGGCGGGATGGGATACGGATGGTTCTGTAATTGGTATAATAGGCGCGGTAGCGCCACCATTTTAAATATAGCGGAGCGGCCAAAGATTGATAGGGGCATCCGAGACCAGGTTTTAACATCTGATTGTACCCGCTCCCAGACTGGTATGAGATTACGGTCCCATGCAATGTCCGCCGAGCCTGAGAGAAACACGCCCAGGTATTTCAGCCCGGTCGTGGCCACTCGCAGCCCCGAAGCCCAGGGGTCCGTCACCTCGCCCCCTTCCAACACCCACAGCGTGGATTTATGGAGGTTCAGAAACAGGCCTGAAGCCTCCCCAAACAGTTGCATAACCTCTAGGACACGCGGGCCTGAGCGCCGCAGGTCGGTAAGGAAGAAGAGGACGTCATCGGCGTACAGTGCGATTTTGTCGGACAGGGTGGCAGTCCACTGGAAGCCCCGTATCAGCGCGTCCTGGCGCACCCTGGCAACCAAAGGCTCCATGGCGAGTGCAAATAAATAAGGGGAAAGAGGGCACCCCTGTCTGGTCCCGCGGCCGATACGGAACATCCCCGAAACTGCCCCGGCGACCCGCACCGAGGCCGTGATATCTGTATAGAGGAGCCGGACATACGACAGAAAGACCGGGCCCAGGTTGAGACAGCGCAGCAAGGCAAATAGGAACGACCAGCTGACGGAGTCAAACGCCTTATCAATGTCGGCCAGTAACATTGCCGCCTGGTCCCCTAAGGTCCCAATGGCGTCGATCGCCGCCTGTGCGCGACGGATATTATGCCGCGTCGCCCTGCGAGGCATGAAGCCTGCCTGGTCGGGATGGACCAAGTCCGTGATATGCGGAGCGAGCCTGTTCGCCAGGGCCTTGGCCAAGACCTTGGCCTCAACATTAATCAACGAGATGGGCCTATAAGAGTCATGGCGATCTGGGGGTCTGCCCGGTTTCAAGAAGACCACTATTTCGGCGTGGCGCCAGTCCGGGGGCAACACCCCTCGCTCACGCGCCACCTCAAGCGCCCGACGATACGGAGAACCAAGCTGTACATGAAATTTCTTGAAAAATTCACTCGGGTAGCTGTTAGGGCCAGGGGCCTTGCCAGTGCTGAGTTGCCCCAGTGCATCACCCAACTCCTCTGCTGTGAGAGGCGCCTCTAGGGCCGTCTTGGTCTCATCCGATAACGGCACCGGTGGCAGCTCCGCGAGAAAGCGAGCCAGCTCACTGTCAGACAGGTGGTCGCGCGGGGCGTACTGGGTTGAATAGTACGTAGCAAAGCTCGTCGCCAGTTCGTGCGGGTTGGTCAAGACCTCTCCCTCACCATTTGTAAGGCCTGGCAGCAGGAGGGGTTGGAAAGTTTGGTGGCACAGTCGATGGAGCATGGAACACGACTTGTCCCCCCATTGATACACCCTACTTCTGGTGGCTAGCCATGCCTGTTTGGCTTCATCCATCAGGAGGGACCCGTATGTTTGCTGTGCCTGTAACAGCAGACGTATCCCGACTTCATCGTCACCCTCGCGGCTTTCCTGTTCCAGGGTCGCCACTCGTGCGGCCGCTTCGGTAGTTTGCTCCTGACGCTTCCGCCGAGCTGCCGAGCACCATGCAATATCTATTCCCCGTATGGTAGGCTTCATGGCTTCCCATACCGTTCCTACATCGGCATCCCCAACTAGGTTTTCCCGCCAGTAGTGGTCAATGGATTCGCGCAGGTGATTAGTATACTCCGGTTGCAGGAGATGCCAAGAGGACATCCTCCAACGGAACGGCTGCCTCTTCCGGGTGAGTTCCACATCAACAGAGACAGGGGAGTGGTCGGACAGGCCCCTAGGCAGGATGTCAGCGCCCTTTACTCTACACAAACATTCCCCAGGCACAAACACACAGTCAAGCCTCGAGAACGAGCCGTGCACAGCTGAGACATAAGTATATTCCCGGGCCGCGGGGTGCATATGTCGCCAAGCATCTACCCAGCCCAAACCCTCACTCATTGCACGCAGTCTGGTGGGTGAAGGGGAAGGGGACTGAACCTCGATCCCCTCTCGGCGCCTATGGCGATCCACGCATATATTCATCACATCGTTCCAATCTCCCCCAATCACAGCCAACGACCCGGCAATGTCCTCCCACACTGCAAACAACCTCTCAGCCAGGGCCCATTGGAGGGGGGGAGGGGTGTAAACGCTGCCAAACACCACTGAGTCCGTGCCCACCATGCCTTTAACAAACAAGTAGCGACCCTGGGGATCAGCCCACTGCTTCTCATGGGTGTACGCCACTCTACGGTGGATCAAAATGGCCACACCCCTGGATCCTCTGGAGAAACCCGCATGGAAAACTTGTTGATAACCAAATCTCTGTAGGCCCAGAGCCTTTGTGCCCATCATGTGGGTTTCTTGTAGCAATAGAACATCTGCAACCTCTTTTTTCCCCCAGCGTAGCACAGCCCCGCGTTTAATTTTGTCTAATAAGCCCCTGACATTCCACGTAATCACCCGCATAGAGTCTTCAGGGAGTCTATGAGTCAGTTCAGCCATGGTCCATGAAGATCCACCACACAAGCCCTCCACACCCGCGCCACCCACCACACGCCATAAGGAACATTTCTGCGACACACACATGCACACTACCGCCCACCCCAAGGAAAACAAACCCCAACTCTACAGTCCCACAGCCCCAAACAGTCCCAATCCCCAACTCAGCGGTCCCAACCCCGACCGCCCACATCCCACCTCCCCCCACCCTATACCTCAATGAACTATGAAGTACCTGTCGCGGCATGGGTGGTCCCGAGACCAAAACGCAGGGCCCGGGCCCACCCATACCAATGGATCCCAACATCCCCAAAGAAAACAGCAAGCTCACCCCACACTCCCCAACTAACAGTACCTCCCCTTAGGGCCCCCTTCGAACATGAGAGGAGTAGGCCGCCCATGGGTCAGCACCCCGAACCCCATTAAGCACATGTGACCCACCGCTTAAGCGCAGCGGGACAGAACTACAACAGACATTACGCCCTTCCTGTGTCCAGCTATGGCCTAGACCACACCACACCATGCACCCGCCCATCAATCAGTAGTGTTACCCCAATGGCCATCTGCCAAGGCCAGAAACGAAATGTCGCTTAGGAGACAAGAGGGGGGCTCCACGGCTCTCGGGTCCCAGTCCCAGACTGAGCAGTGTCTGACTGTGCACCATCCAGCTGGCCACCCCCGGATTGGGAGCGTCGCCGTGACCTAGACTTGCTGTGTCTCCTGCTCCTGTTGGATGATTCGCCCCTCTCTTGCGACGACCCACACGATGCTCCGGAGTTCAGGCCCGGCTGGGCATTCGGTCAGATCCTGACTGTCTCATCTGTCCAGCTAAACACCGCCTCCGGGGTGTCGAAAAAGTGGGTCTTGGAATGAAACACAACCCGCAGACGAGCAGGGTACAACAGTGAATATTGAATTTTCAATCCACGTAACTTGGCTTTCGCATCTTGGAAGGATCGGCGCTGCTGCTGCACCAGCCTGGTATAATCCGGGAAAATCATAATCCTGTGACCCTCGAACGACAAGTCCTCCTTTGCTCTTGCTTCTCGGAGAATAACGTCCCTGTCATGAAAGTTAAGGATCTTGGCGATGACTGGACGTGGTCGCTCTCCGGCCGGCGGTTTCTGCGCCAAGGCCCTATGGGCGCGCTCCACCACAAAGCAGCGTGACAAGACGTTCGGGGGAAGCCAGCTCTCCAACCAGCGTGTCAAGAATACATCCATGGACCCCTTTTCACAATCCTCTGGAAAGCCCACAAAGCGCAGATTATTCCTTCGCGCCCTCCCTTCCGCATCCTCGACACGGAGCGCTAGCCCCTTTTGGATCCTGGCCATGTCCTCCACTTTCTTTTTCAGAGCCACCACATCGTCCTCCACCCCTGTAATCCGAGTTTCGGTTTCGGTGATGCGGGCCACAGCATTGCGGAGATCTTGACGCAGCAGCATGACATCGGCGCCAACCGCCCCAATTTTGGCATCCAGCATGTCTCTGGACTGCGTAATGGCGGCCATCAGGGCCGCATTATCAGGGCCTGTGGTCTGGCCACCGCCGGAGGCCCCGGAGCCTCCACTGGGCCCTGTGAATTTATCAATCGTCCCTTGCTTGGTGGACCCAGTGCCGCCCCCACCTCTCGTCATGGTTAGTGGCAAGGAAAAGGGCCTCACTGCCCCAGCGGTGGGCCCCTCGTCAACAGCAATTCAACAGTATCGTCCACTCGGGGGCCAGTGGGCACCCCCAGAACACAGACACCGCAGCTCAGCTCCGGGCAGCAAGCCCCAGCGGGAACGTTCAACAGGATAGTTTCTTCACCAGGTTAGGGCTTCCTGGATCTCAGTCCGGACCTCACCCAGGATCTGCGAGCCAGGACGCGCAGAGGAAGGTCTCAAGAACCGGGGACGTCCAGCCCCGTCGTCTGCCTGGCCACCCCACACCCAACTCGTGTCCCAAAGCAGCAGATGATGCAGGGCAGACACTCGGGTCTTCAGACTGACTAGCCCCGAACACCTCCCGGGTCACAAGTCACAAGTCCCGTCACAGCGCCCCAGCGCCGGTCCACCAGAGGGGAGGAGGAGGGGGGGGGCCACTCACAGTTTGTCTCGGGCTATCCGTGGGAGACCTCCACGCACCATCCGGGCAGTAGGCTCGTCCCTCCAGGCACCACCAGCTCCAACCATCCAAGTCCGACGTGGCGTGCAAATCTCTAGCTCTCCAGCCGCTCCGAGCCCACCTCCCGGTCCAGGAGCCAGGGAGAATACCATCCGGCCGAGGCCCACCAAACTCGAGGCCCCGGCGTCCCCAGGGCCAGGCAAGCTTCAAGGACACTCCAGAGCACCAGTATCCGAGGCAGGACCCAGCGGGGGGCTCCCTCCGTCGTCTCACCGGCCCAGAGCAGTCCCGGGAACAGGCCCGGAGAGGCGCGCCTCAGAGCGCACGGTATGAGCAAAATGCAAGGCCACCGGGCAGTCGGGTGTGGGCCGCGTCCCAGCCCCCAGGGTCCTCCTGGACGTGGTCAGTGGTCACTGCGCACAGTAGGTGCCACACCGACCCTAGGAGCCAACCTCTGCGACCCCCAGTCTCTCAGACTCGGTCCGGCCCGGGGTCGCAAAACTCGAGGCCCCGGTCTCCCGGGGTCCGCACAGGCCGCGGTGCCCCCACGCTGTCCCAGGAACACCCCAGGTGTAGCCTCCGACGTTCCAGGTACCCGCAGCGGTCCTCGTGAGCTCCGGCGCCGATGCTGCTGGGTGGGGAATCCCCCGACCGGCCCGACCACTGGCCGTCGGCCCCGGGTCCCGAAAATCGAGGCCCCGGCTCCACTCGTGGACAGTAGGCCGCACCGCGTCGCCGACAATCGCGGGTCACTGGAGCAGCTGATGAAGCGGGGCGGCACACCGGATAGGTCTCGGTGCCACCCGGAACACTCCCAGTACAGGTAGGGCAGTTTGCAGGGCTCGGGGGCCAGGATAATGATCGGATAACGCGTGGGCCGGCGGGAGCTCCTCTAAGCTGCGACCGCCATCTAAGCCCTCCAAGCCACGCCCATGTCCAGGTATGTTTGGTGAGGGAATCCCCCTCGCACACTTGTAGCACCTTAGTGAGTGCGACACATAGTCCCAACACACTCACTTAATTATTTTTAACTTGCAACCACACTAATTGACAGTCCTGAGGAAAGCCAGCATAACCCAAGAGACTGGCTGAAACATGTAGACCACCGGATGTAGGAGGTCTTAATTTTACCACCACAACATCCACCCGCCTTGTTTTTAACCGCTAAGAGGCCCAGGCGTCGAAGCACACCCGGGGCACATTCGGTGTCACTGGGTGGGCCCGTTTATGAAGCTTCTCTTCCAAGTGATCCTCATCAATAGTCACAAGCATTAGAATATTCCCGCCCAAGTGCGGGACCCCGGAAACACTATATTATATGTGCTATATATATATATATATATCAGCCAAATAACATCAGAGCTGAAATATGCTGTGAAGAATTTCCACCATACATGAATAATAAGCATTAGAAACATGAGAAACAACACTAAAAATTATTTAGAGACTGTTTTAATGCTCATAAAGCAGTAGAAATTCTCATAACTCACCGGAAGCATAGGAAGCTCCCAGGCTGCATTGCAAACACGCAGTCTAAAAAGACTGAAAAGCTAACCTGTAGCTGAATAGCAATAAACTGACACCATGCCTTTAAGGCACTCATGACCCCCTGTTGGTGGGTGAGGACTTCATGATAAAACCTAATGGGTTTCTGTTGACAATACAGTTCTGAGTCCTGTAATATGGTCACATATAGTTAGTCCTTGTTGATTACATATAAATCCCTGGGGATATGGACTAGCTTTCTAGTCCTCTCTCTCTTACTTGATACGCAAACAATTGTACATAAGCAGCTCACAATAGTAGTTGGAGCGAAATGACAGGGAATGGAGTGAGAAGGGCATGAAGGGTCGCTCTGAGGAAGTCAACTGCTGGTGAGAGAGGCCGCAGGGAGTCAGGGGGTGGCCGCACCCTACAAGCCAACACCAGCAACCGCCGTGGGCAGAGTGCCGGCTGGGGGCGCGGGAAAGGCTGCAGAGGCCAGAGCGTTCTGGCATAAGAGGTAAGAGACGAGGGGACCCCAGATGTCAAGCGGGTGGGAAACTGCCGGCATTAAATCCCAGAATAAGGACAGAAGCGTCTGACCACGCGCAGCATCCTCAAACCAAGCGCTAACTTTGGGCTCGGGTCTCCGTCCCCAGTGCATGGAGATCCTGCGCCATGCGAGAACAAGCAGCATAGCAGTGAGCCGGCGGAAGGTACCAGACAATATTTCACAAAACCTAAAAAACATAGCAGCGGGTCAGGCGTGACAGGTGTAGAGGTGATCTTAGTGATTGTGGCGCACACAGCACACCAATATGCAGAGACCTTTGGGCACAGCCAGGCTAGATGGGAAAATTCAGTAGCGGGGGCAGAGCATGGGAGACATCTATCACTGGTAGTGAGGCCCATTTTGTGCAGCTGGGCAGGGGAACGGTACATTCTTTGCAGATATTTAAAATGAATGAGGCACAGGCGGTAGTTAGGGGACAGACGTTTGGTCTGCTTGCAACAGTACAGCCAGACCTCCTGCGAGAGATCTGTGCCTAAGTGCCTAAGTCCTCGCTCCACGCAGCGTGGGTGCGGTCAGTGGAAATCTGGGACACCCCTGCCTCGTGCCCCTAGCGACAGGGATAGGCTTTGTGATCTGACCGTTGATCCGAAGGCGAGCTGTAGGGAGAGAATAAAGAAGATGGATCTTGCGTAGAAACACCGGGCTGAAGCCTAAGTGAGGAAAAAGATAGAAGAGGAAGGGCCACTCATGTTATAAACGGGCATACTTTGGACCACCATATTCCTTTAGGGGGGTGGGGCACATTTTTCCAAAACTGGACTAATGTCCTTCTTTTTGCGTACAGAAGGTGTGATAATTGTTTGCCTGGAAGAGGTTGTAAAGGTTATTTGCTGCCCCACAAGAATGGCCTTTCTTGGGGCCTGGAGCAATGTAATACCTGTGATGTCTTTTATAAGAATAATTAGAGCTGCCCGATAGGGTCTAAATTTTGGGTATGACCACCTTATATGAATCATTGTGCCTTTTGTTTGGCACTGTCTCCAACACAGGTCAGAGCCACCAAAAAAAGCACCTAGTCTTGCTGGGGTCAAACACCAGTGTGTCTTAGTTTGTTGGCGCAGTCTTTTTACTTTGTGCATATGAATGTTTTTTTCCGTTTTTCTCTCATATAATGTACCAGTCTTCCTGGTAAATGGTTTCTCCGGTTCATCTGCAGTGTATCATATATTTGTATCTAGCGGTGGTGAGATCTGACCCCAATGCTAAATACAAGTGTGTTATACCTTTGTATGTAGGAACATTGTTTGTATCGGTTACAATGCTCTGCCTTTCTCCGAGCTTGACCACTCTAGTGCTTGTAGTAAATCGAATCTATCAACGCTGCATAGATAGATTCACCATCCTTGGGTTTAGGGGTCCCCTATCTATTGAAATGATGAATTGACATTGGGGTTTACATGTGTGACACATTTGCCACACTATATCTAATTTCCAAACCTACTACCACTCTCTGGGACTAAACCTTGACTGCCCGGCCTAGAGCTTACGTGCACAAGTGGTAGTGCTCTTCGAAGTGTTCTCAAGTTCTAAGTGCTTGGTCTATAAATACATCTTTCAGTCGTTCTGGGCCTTGACCATCCTGATTGGTAAAGTATGGGTCTTCTTGGCCCCAGATAAAAGCTGGGTTATAATTCAGTCTTGTCATGCATAATGGGTACAATGTTGTCTTTTTGCTTCTAGTTCTACTTCTCCCCAAACATAAGTAGCAACCCCGTAGCAGGAAATATATCCCCTGTTTTTCATCTCTGGCAATGTGGGAGCCATAATTGAAGTTGAATTAAAGAGCCACGGTTTCAGCCACTATTCATTCATCTATTTCCGTGCAGTTCGAATTTGCTCTGCGGCTATGAATCGTTTGATGTCTGGGAGTCCTTAGCATCCCTTGGAGTGTTTTTTGTATAGGGTCAATTTCGAGTTTGGCAGGCGGGTTATGCGTTACACGTGTGATGGATGTCACACCCCTCTTATTTTAGGTGCCAAAAGATATCATTGAATTTGTAATAAGGTGGACCGGATATGCATGATGTTTCTGAGTGAGTAACACATCCGCTAATTCTGAATCAGGCCCATAGAACAGTTTTTTGGTATCTCTTTGATTGGTTTGAAAAATGAAATGGAAGAAGAATTTGAATTGTATATAGCAGTCTAGGGAGAACGTACATTTTAATGCTGTTGATTCTGGTAAAGCAAGATAGTTGGTCTTTTACTATAGATCCTTGAAATTGATTTAAACCAGGGAAGAGACATTTAGGAGTTTTGGGTGTTACTTTCTTTTGGTATGTCTAGCCCCTACTAAGGAAAAGGCCTTCAGTAAATTCTGGGCCCCGTTTTAGAAGATTTGGTTAGGACACCTAATTTGGGTCCACCACACCCATTCCCTGGGTCATGGAGTAATTTATTTGAAACCTTACGCATTGGAGAATTTCTCTAGTTCTTGTATTAGTGCTGGGATGGAAGGGTCAGCTGTAAGCAAAGAATTCAATCCGTGATAAGGGCAATGTTGTACCTCCCGCTTTTGGGTGTCAGCCCTTTTATTGCTGGAAATACAAGGAGCGTACAGTTCCTAAGGGTAGGGGAAGAAAGGTCCTTTCTAAAAAGTGCCCTCCCACACCCTGAAGGATGCATTGCTACATCATTGGGCCTTGCTCCTCTTCGGGCCGACGCTGCAATGCCCAACGGGGCACCCGCGAAGGGGCTCTTTAGCGGAGATCTTTTTGGATGAAGCCGTAGGGTGTGTGGGCTTGGTAGTGCGGAGAGTGAGTGGGTTGAAATGGGTCTAGGGCTGTCTTAAGTAAATGTATTTATTCCCAGGGGAAACTAGCCTAGTTAAAAGTAATCTGCCCCAACTGTATATAATGTACCTATAGGGCTATTGTGGTGCATGGGGTTGACATGTTTCATGCCAGGTTAGACCCTATCGGGTCTGGTGGCACTTCATCAGGATCAAAGGAAGGAAAATTGGGTATTTTAGCACTAGCGCAAGTCTGGTTCAGTGATTTCTAAACTGATAACTAGAAGCAGTTGAATGCCCCGGGTTGCGTGATCCCGAGGAGACAGACCCAGTTCGCTGCTCTCAGATCATGGCGTTACGGATGTTTTTGTGCTTTGTTGTAGGGGAATAGAGATCAGTATTTGTATGGTATTATGTAGTAATCTCAGACCTTTAATTTATGCTTAGCTAGTCCTAAATCTCATTGGAACAGCTTTGGTCTCAAGCCAGCTGTTGTCTTTTATTTGTTAGTTTGTGTGAGAGGGGAAAACTTGGACCAGGTGAGGGCCCAAGAGAGGTGAGTCTTTATGTCCGGGTTGAGTCACTTTATTAATTTTTGCAGATTTCTCACCTATCTGCCTGACCTGCTTCACTGTATACGGGCCACAGGAATTAGCAGAATGGGCTGGCCATATGTTCAGATGTCTTCTTTCATAGCTTCTACACTTCACCTAGTCTTCTCACTGCAAGGACATGCTGCTCTCAATTCCCTTGTTGGGTGTAGGATGGGACAGGTGTCGACTCTGCTGATCTGTACCAGGTCCCCCCTTCTGTGCAGTTTCTGGTGGCCAACTTTTAGAGCCCTGCAGATGGTGTACGGGTCGTAAGTTAGGACGCAGGCAAGTTTGTGCGTCACAGGGCACCATCTTAGATTACTGATGCTGCACCCAAGACCGTCTTCTACGAGCAGATAACTGCTTTAAACATTTCTACCCTGTAGGCAGTTATGTTATAACTCTGACCTGCTAATTCACAGATTGCTGTTTGAAGGCCTCACTTACTTAGTATTGCAGAAAGCATTACCCTTTTTAATACAAATAAAGCACTGTCTATCCCAGATAGCTGTTTACACAGCAGCGGCGCGATTTCAGCATGCATGCATGCATGCATGCATGCTAAGCTCTAGCCGTTCCCAAAAGAGAAGATGCTTGGATCAGGCTCTGGGAGAATAGCATGTAAGGCTAGCTGTAACTTGAGATCCCATCAGCCAGCTGGAACAGATTCCTGGTTATACAGTTCTCCGCAGACGCTAGAGGAACATACTTTGAGAAGTCATGCAGTTCAGCCAAATAATCATACTTTGAGAAGTCATGCAGTTCAGCCAAATAATCATACTTTGAGAAGTCATGCAGTTCAGCCAACTACTTAATTTTTCATGCATTAGGCTTGATGGGCTTTCAGTAGCACAGCTAAAAACTGCCCATTTTTTTACAGGAATGTTCGATATCTCATCTCTTAAGTCATCAAACATTAAAGAGGAGGCAGAGCCTTCAGGCAATCGTCAAGACTCTGAGATAAAACAAATCATCTGTAATTTTCCAGGTGAGTAAATTGCACCATCCTGAAAATTATGTGCAAGTGACCGTCTGTAACCTTATGTTAGGATAGGATTTCAAATGTATTTGAGCGATTACAGTCCACACATACATCATGAGCTCCTTTGGCCTAGCCACTAGTTTATGATATTCTTCGTTGTATTAATCCTCTCAGCTCAATAGTCTTCTCTTTTTGAGTTGAGTATTCCTTGGAACTAGTTTGAGAAATGTGTCTGTCTTTCTTCATCATATCTCATGCCCTCTATTCCTCATGCCTTAATACTTACTGTGCTTCATGTTGCTTTATTTAATAATATGCTCAGAATTGGAGTCTACAATAAATGCATCTTAATGTTTCATATTTATTATCATATTTTTACAGAACCTGCAAGGCACGTTGTAGAGTTAAACATCCATGAACTACCTACGGTGGTTGTGGCAGTTTGCCTCAACTTTAATTTTTCTTGCACTCCCCTCCACTCCTGTATACTTGACAATCTGTGGCTGAACGGGAAATGGTTATTATCTTTTAACAAACAACAAGCAAAGTACAAAGCGTTGTTACCCAAGGCGAAAAACACAAAAGTGCATGCCACCATTAACCACAATATGCCCTCTTCTCATCCAGCGCATGACTGATGGTTTAAGTTTGTGTGTGTATGTGTGTCTCTCTCTCTCTCTCTCTCTCTCTCTCTCTCTCACTTTTAGATGTCTCAGCCTGCCTCTTGCAGTCTCTTGGGTCCGGTCTCTGAGTTCCCTTACATTTCTATATGGGCTCGGGAATATACATTCATCTTCTAAATCAATCAAAAAGACCTTGAGTTTATTGTTGGTTTCTCTTGTTTAGGAATTTGGATTGTTGCTGATAGTATGTGATGTCTTCCATAGCTGCCATCTAGTCACAACCCATCCGTAGATATTATGTTTATAATTATATGTATAAATAAACTGTATTTAAACTGTAGAAAAATTGTTGGTGTTTCTGAAAGACCCCCACAGAGTAGGCATTAATGGTTCGCATTCTGTAAAAGTATGTCCTTGGCTAGGGAAGCATCTCGATAGGTCTGTAAAAAACCCTTACCAATACATCCAAACTGCACCCTGCCTTGTTCTCTTTATGAGCCGGTGTCCTCTGTTTAAGAATGGCCTCATCCCCACTGAATAGATGGCTCAGCAGAGCATCTGCTTGCTTCTCAAACTAATTTATACACACCACAAGCTAACTGTAAATTCAATAGCCAAGCGGCTAGCGCCATGATATGGTTCCCCACAATCTCTTAGGAGACACCAGGGTAAGAAACTGTTTGAGGCATATGAGCTGCTGAATTCATACTTGTGCATAGATTGCCATCTGGTGTTGGGCTCGGATGGTTGCACCTTGTTATTGTCTTGGAAGAAGTCTTTTATAGTCACAAGATAGGAGACTCCTCCCTTGGACGATAGTGAGTATGGGCATCGACTCCATCCTTCGATTGTTTTTTTCTGCCAACGGGTTCGTATGTGACTTGCTCCGTTCCGGTTCGGCACCGTGTTCCAAACCTCTTTCGACGCGCAACTTATCACACTCAATGGTATTGTTTTGTTCACGTGACTTTCGACGCACACACTCCCAAATCCTTGATTCCAGTCGTCGCCTCGGGCTGCTGGGCCTATCGGGCCATTCAGGCCTACAGCTAATGGAAAGTACTCCATTTAAAAAATGGCCCCAGTGTGGAGCTACATTTCCACACAGTGACCATCACAAGATCTGCAACCTTTGTCTATCACCAGAGCACAAAGAAAAGGATTGCCAAGCCTGCGCCTCTTTTCTATCTAAGAAAACCATCCGTGATCGCCGGGCTTGATGACCCGTTATGGCGCAAAAGGCTGCACCGGTGCCAGAAGACATTTTCGATGAAGACCTGACATACCAGAGGCAGAGGATTTGGAAGAGTTTGAGATAGTCTCTGAAGCGGACGACGTCGACTCTGATGACCACATCACTCCAGGGCAACGAGTGAATACAAATATCCCTGCCCCTCCCGAAAAACGGAAGGCTCCGATCAAAACTACGCCTCAAGCCCCTAGTCGAGACGAAAAGAAAGTTTCAGAAGCCCTGCCTCCGAGCCTGGCACTGAAAACAAAAGAAAAGCCTTCCGGCAGCTCGGGACTAAGCAAGCTGCATATCAGCACCCAAAAAACACCTTCAGTACCGAAATCGGGGATAGATATCTCCATTAAGTCCAAAAAGGACTCGACCCCGAACCCTTCAGCACCGAAACACCATAAGACCTCGAAACCGGAAAAGCACCAAAAATCTTCGGATCCGAAGAAAAGTTCAGACTCTGCTCCAACTTTCAAGCCAAAGGAGCACAAAGTTCCTCCTACAGCTATAAAGACCAGATTAAAGCCACACTCTGAACCGAAAAAATCGGCACCAAAAGAAGACAAGCAGGAAGAACGGTTTCGGCCAGATGCTATTGATCCGAAACAAAAAACATTACATGTGGACCCTAAAGCAGGCCATATTGTCAGTCTTCCAGCAAAAAAGAGGAAATCTGATACCTCACCCACACCTGAGGTACCTATAAAGAATAGAGACTTTGCAACCTCATCCATAAGACCCTCTTCTCCTATCCTTCCTACTAAACCTTTATCTCCGATAAAGTCTCCTATACCCTCTCCTAGTTTTTCTCCATGCTCACCCTTACCACCACAGTATGAGGATGATTTACGTGATGGGATGGACACAATAAGAATTCCTTAATGACCCTGATGACAACACTACCTCACCACAGGACACATGGGACGATTACGATGATCCCACAGATCCTCCAGACCTTCCTGATCCAGACCCATACCCATCTAAGCCATCACTTCATATGATAGTATAGGTTTTAGTCAGCTCAATAATAGAGCTGCACAATATCATGGCGTGGAACTACATTCCGACCCCATGGAAGAAGACTTACTACTAGACGCTTTTGCCCAGTCACAAAAATAAATATACACATTGCCAATGCTCAAATGTTTTATTAAACATGCACCAGTCCTATTTAAAGACCATGTCAGGACCAGGATTCTCAATCCCCGGATTGATAAAAAATATAAGTCTGCCTCTAACGATCCAGTATACATCAAAGGACAACTCTCTTTAGATTCTTTAGTAGTGTCCAATGCAAGAAAACGTGCAAATTCCCAAACCTCTGGTGATGTACCACTCCCAGATAAGGAGTCAAAACTGCTGGATGCATCAGGTAAACGAGTTGCCTCCCAAGCAGCCAATCACTGAAGGATTGCTAACGCGCAAGCACTACTTGCCAGATATGACAGGGCTCACTATGACGAGCTTGAAGATCTTATCCAACAGTTACCTGACCAGTACAAGGCCAAAGACAACGATCTGGTCCAGGAGGACAAGTTAATTACAAAGGCATCCATCAAATGTGCTCTAGATGCAGCCGATACTGCATCTAGATCTATTAACACCAGTGTCTTACTCCGCAGACATGCATGGTTAAGCATTTCCGGGTTTAAACAGGAAGTGCAAACAACTATTTTAAATCAACCGTTCGATCAAGAACACTTGTTTGGTCCGGCGGTGGACACCACTCTAGAAAAAATGAAAACAGACACTGCAAAATCTGTGGGAGTATTACAGTTTCTACCTACACGAGGTTCCTTTCGGCGCTCCTATAGGGGCGGAGCCAAAAACATTGGCACAGCCACTACTTCCTCCTCCTACAAAAGTCCTACACAAACATTCCCCAACAGGGGATATTTTAGGGGAGTACAGAGGAAATAATAAGAAAGGGAGAGGTCGCGGCAACAACTACCGAACCGCCCCTTCTACCAAGCAATGACTTCCCTCCGCTCCCTCCAGACCATTCCACTCCGGTTGAAGGTAGATTATGACACTTCCTACCTGCCTGGAACTCCATCACTACAGACAAGTGGGTAAGACAAATTATCCAGTATGGTTACTGCCTGGAGATTACTGCATCTCCCCCCCCCAATCCCCAACTTACCACCCAGACAGCGTCCAATATCCCCAGAACATCTGACACTCCTCAAACGGGAGGTTCTCTCACTGCTTCTAAAGCATGCAATTGAGCCAGTCCCTGTAGAGCATCAAAGACAGGGGTCTACTCCCTGTATTTCCTAATCCCCAAAAAAGGATGGGACCCTCAGACTAATACTGGACCTCAGACCTCTCCATCTCTACATAGTCGGATCATTTTCACATGATCACTCTTCAACAAGTCCTTCCAATGCTTCAACAAGGCGACTTCCTTGTAGGGTGACCAACTGGCATAGTTGCAAATTCAGGACAGCGAGTTTAAAAATTCAGGACAAAGGGTCAAAATTCAGGACAAAAATTCAGGACAGAAGGTCAAAATTCAGGACAGAAATTTCAGACAAAAGATACGTTTTCAGACACATCAGAGGAGGTCGCACAATAGTGTAAAAGTAAGTAAATAGACAACCAACATAAGTACAGGTCAAAATAAGTTTATATTAAGTTGAGACAATCGTGCACCTCACCATTTTGATATGTGCACAGCAATGAGCAACTGTGCATGTCTTTTTGTTGTATTTCATATGATCTTTGGTTTACAGTCTGGGGTTCCTTTAAAGTGTTGTTCCACCTGCACTGCAGGGGATGCAGAGGCCTTCAACCTTCATTACACCCCTTCACCAAAGACCTCCCTCTGCACAGATTCAGTCACTAAATACCTCCCATGGTGCCCCTCATCTCTATATAGACCTGGGCTTATGTGTGTGTCATTTATTTTACAGTGTAGCTCAGCCCAATCTAGGGGCATATTTACAAGGACGGCGTTAAAATTATCGACACTTTTGCGGCAGTAAACTGCAGCTAAAGCGGCGATAATAGGCTTGAATAGTAGGCCCTTGAGAATTCCAGAGAATTCCAATAGAAGCCCATGTTTTGGTGTAAACCTGGGCTTCTATTGGAATTCTCATGGGCCTATTATCAAGCCCATTATCGCCGCTTTAGCGGCAGTTTCCTGCCGCTAAAGCGGCGATAATTTTAAAGCCATCCTTGTAAATATGCCCCATAGAGTGTTGTGCGCTTTAGCTCACACAATTATTGTTCAGAGACAATGACTCGTATACGTATGCAAAACAATATATAGGAAATTATTACTTAAGACAAGGAGGGCTACAAAGTGTATGAGCCATATGGCATCCATGCTGGGAAGTACTATATGCAGGTCCACTGAAATTATGTGGCAGGGAGGGCCAAATTATTCTGCAGGGTTGACTAATTTATTTGGCAAGAAAGTGGAATTTATGCAGCATAATGCTGCACATTTTGTCTTACTATTGCCATATTATTTTCTCATTTTTGCACATTTTAACACTTTCTAGTCATAGATTGCACCTCATTAGTACTCATATAACCCCCAAATTTAGTAATATGCCAAGGAAGGTGACCAGTCAACCTTTACATAGGGCCTTTGCAACACATCACTGCCTTTTTAGTTATTTTTTAACCATTTGAGGAAGAAACTTTTTAAATTAGAATCTTCAGCTATATTCAGCTAATGATGGATTATGTGGTACATGTGGCAAATCCATAATCATGCGGAAACTGTTGAAGCCGCACAATCACATAATTCCAGTGACCCCGAAATACAAACTGTGGGTATAACTCATAACATAGTGGTTGGGGTTGTCTTTACAATTATTATACAAATAAATACTTTGCTCTGTATGTTACACTTTGTGCTTTACAAGAGGTGCATTATGCCTCTATGCCTCTATGCCTCTATGCCTCTATGCCTCTATGCCTCTATGCTTCTTTATGATGAGTCAAACCGGGATTAGTGAAACCTCAGATCTCTCCAAGAGATACATTAATCACCAGAGTTAAATAGACATTTTAGTTATAGTCCAAAAAGTGTAGGCGCGCAAAGCACTCAGAAGGCTTTGCCTTTCATCCTGACGGATATTTCAAACTGTAGCTAGGTCCTCCAGCACGGCTCCTCCACAAAAACAGCATGCTGTGCCCTAGACCTATGCAGAGGATGGCACGCCACATGCTGTGACTACGCAAGGGCCCATTGGAAGGGAGAGGCCAAAAAACTAAAATACCCCCCGCTTTATATGGCACTAAATAAAGTAGCAAAGTGAGCTATCCCGGTCTCTCCTTTTGAAGTCTGTAAAAATTGTTGCCCTGATGAAAATTTGCAGAAATAATGCAAAAGTATGCTTTTTACAGCAGGAAAGAAATTTGGCCAAAACTGCATTTACCTATATTGATCTTTGTCTTTTATTCCTTCAGTCTTTTAATTTTCTTTCTTTCCTTATGTCCTTTCTATCTCCCTTTGTTCTCTACTTTCATCTTTACACCCTCCGTTTATTTTTCTTTCCATCTTTGTCTGTGCATCCTTTCACTTCGTATCACTCTCTATTTTTTTTAATTCATATTTCATTTTCTTTTCATATTTCCATAGTCCACATTAACATTCATTTTGTGTTCCTTTTTTTCCATTTGATCATCCTTTTGTCCTTCCCTCCATTGTTAAATCTAAATCTTTCACTACCTTTCCATCTTTCTTTTATTATTTGCTTTCTATTCTTCCTTCGCTTTCTCACTCCATCTGCCTTGTGCTTCTTTTTGATTTACTAAAAAACCAGATACCACACTTTATCATTATTTCTCTTTCTGTCTCTGCTTTTGGATACTTCGGCACCCTCTGCCCCCCCCCCTCCCCACCGCCCCTCCCCCACACACACAAAGCTGCATCACAGTGATCATTCCTGCTTTTTTTTATTTACTTGTTATTCCGCCCTGTGCTGATCTGCGAGTCACAGATCAAAGTTAGGAAGGGCCATGGAACACTGGTCTCCCCATCTCCCCATCCCCCCTTACCCCCCCCTTCTCCACACCTTTGGACAATTGTCATTCTTTAGGTGATAATCAGCCACTTCAGAATGACAATGGGCCTGATCAAAGACTGAGCGAGGTAGGGGAGGGGCTGCTGCAGCCTCAGAGAAGTGCGAGCTTCCCAGGGGAACAGCAGTGCTGGCAGCCATCCCCAAAATTACGGACAAATGGCGTCCGTGATAGAAATGGCCACGGACAACGGACAAAGTTCCTAAATAACGGGCAGTCCGTGAAATTTACGGACGGTTGGTCACCCTACTTCCTTGCCTAATTAGACCTCAAGGATGCCTACTTCCATACACCCTGCCCACAGGAACTATCTAAGATTTACAGTGGACGACCAACACTATCAGTTCAAGGTTCTCCCATTTGGAGTGCATATGGCCATGTCTGAACTGGGGTGGTGTGGAGTGCAAAAAAACGATGGATTTGGGCCCAGATCTCTGTACTGGGGTGAATGTATGACATTGTTCTGCATTCTGTCCATCAACTGTGGTTTTTGCATTTGTCACCCCGAGTGGGATGGGTATGCTCAGACGTGAGTCCCATGCTCTCCACACCACTGGATTCAAGCAAGCCGGGCTGAAGATGGCTGGAATGCCAGAAACCGGTCCTCGAAAGCTTGTTTCCGGTCCAGGGAAGGCATGGCTTGGCAGTTCGGGCTGGACTGTTCCCATGAGGCACATGGTCAGACTGATTTGCATATGGCCATTTCTGATAGATACATCTGCCGTGTGGATTCCTCACCTTGTGAATATCCCCCTTGCGTCAGCAACGTTCGGAAATTTTCTTCGTAGCACGCCGACGTGGGCGACGTCCCAGGAGCACGGCATCGCGCGCGACTCCGTCTGACGTCACCGACCCCATATCAGGCCCACGCCGGCGTGATGACGTCAGTTCCCTTTTTTCCGCGTCTCCGACGCTAACGGTTTTCGGGATCTTCAGCGATACCTAGTATCTTTTTGTTTAATAATTGTCACTGTTTCTTTCTTACGACTTGGTTCTTCTCCGGAGATGTCGTCGAGGAAAACAGGTTTTGAGCCATGTAGGTCTTGTGCCCGCATGATGTCCATCACTGACCCACATAAGGATTGTTTGTGGTGTCTTGGTTCGAGTCACGACGTCAAGAACTGCGATTCCTGTTTTAAAATGAATCCAAAGGCGCTTCGAGAGCGTGAAGCAAAATTGCTTTTGGCGAAAGTGAAACAGGACTCTGGACGACATTCGAGATCGACGTCACGAAGATCGAAGTCGAAGCAAAGGTCTCGGTCGAAGTCGGGATCGGCGTCGAGATCCAGAGCGGGTTCGAGGTCTGGAGAGGAGTCGAGGTCTAAAGCGAAGTCAAAGTCCAGAGAAAGATCTAGGTCTAGATCTAAGTCGGCTTCCGGACATGCTTCGAGCTCCTCGAGGAGAAAGCATAAGAGGAGGAAGCACAGTTCGAAGCATCATTCGGAGAAGGAATCCTCTGACTCGAAGAGAAGGTCTCACAAACATCGTAAAGACTTTGTCTCTCCTTCGCCTGCTTTGTCAGGAGAAGGTTCTCCGGAGCCGGACCCGGAGCCGTTTTCCTCGGAGCATGAAGAAGAAGAAGAGGTGACTCCTCAAGAACCGGCTTCAGCGGAGACTCCTGTGAACCCAGAAGGTCAGGGTGAGGATGTGTCGGGGCGGCCTCCATTGCAACATCCGGTAGGTCCGTACCCTTTCCTTTCCTGGTCCTGGACAGGATCCCTCGCATTTTCTCAATGCGATGTTTGGAGTTTATTCTAGGGCAATGTACCCCACTGGAGCGCCTGGTGGGCCCATGGGTCCATTATCGTACAATCTGGGTATTCCTCAGTCGTACGCCCCTGCTCCATTTATGCCTTTCTTGCCGGCGCCTCTTTCACCATGGCTCGGTACGGCTCCACCGAGGTCTTCGACTCCGCATGCGGCTTCGCCGACTCCGGATCGACCTCGCAGTCGAGATCGAGGTACCACACCTGTTCATGACTCTCGTCCTCCTGCTCCGGCTCCTCGATCGACGTCGGAACCGGCTCCGTCGGAGTCGTTACCGGATCAGTCGACTTCGATTCGTTTGGAGTGGTCGAGGCGAAGAGCTCAGCGTCTTCTCGAACAAAAGGATGATGCAAGTTCTGCTGTGGAAGAAGGCGAGCTTCCTGATCATGATGATGATTTCGATGAGCTTCGGGATGCTAGTGGTCTGGAACTCTCTCCCGAGTGGGGTCTGCCTTCGACTTCTGATGCACCATCAAGGGACGTGGCACCCTATCACGTGGTTATTAGGAAGGCTGCTGACCTTCTTAGCTTAAAGCTGCCCACAGTGGAGTACAAGCCCAACATCCTCACAGAAGTCTTGCATTCTCCTTCTTCGATTGTGGAGCCTACACTGCCATTTACTGATGCCTTGACGGATCCAATTAAGGAGATTTGGAAGAGGCCATTGTCTGCTCCTGCAGTTTCAAGGGTTATTGCAAGGCGCTATAGGGTGGCTCCTGATGACCCTGCATTTCTTTCTACGCATCCATCTCCGGAAAGTCTTGTGGTTCAGGCGGCTTGCTCTAATAGGGCTGCAGGCTCTTTCCCTCAAGTGCCAGCTGACAAAGAGTCTAAGAAGTTAGATCAGTCTGCGAAGAAGACTTTCTCTTCTGGGAGCATGGCTCTTAAGTCATCAAATGCTACTTGCCTTTTAGGTAGATATGTGCACGCGCTGATGGACTCAGTGAAGCAATTGTCATCAAAACTTCCTGAGGAGGATAAGAAAAACTTTAGTGAAGTGATCTCTGACACTCAGGCTGCGGCCCGCATGGTCATTCAAAGCGGCATGGACACTGTGGATTCTGTTGCTAGAATTATGGGCTCATCCATTGCGACCAGGAGAGCCGCATGGTTAAAGTCATCTGATTTCTCAGCGGATGTGCAGTCTACATTGCTGGACTTACCCTTTGAAGGAACTGGCCTTTTTGGTAAGAAGGCTGATGTGGCCTTGGAGAGGTTTAAGGACAGCCGTGCCACTGCAAGATCTTTGGGTCTGCAGATGAAAGGGTCGACGACTAGAAAATTCAAGGGATTTGGTAAATATTCTTTTCGTCCCTTCAAGCAGGGCCAACAACAACAACAACAGCAGCAGCAGCAGAACCCTCTATATAGGTCCTATAGAGGTAGACAGAGGGGTTGTGGACGTCAAGTCTCCTCTTCCTCCACTTCCTCCAATAATGCCCAACCCCCACCCGCATCAGCAAAGCAGCCCTAGATCCACCATTCTGGATCATGTAGGGCCAGTAGGGGGTCGGCTTACTCACTTTCTACGAGATTGGGAATCGGTTACATCAGATCTTTGGGTTCTCAATCTCGTAGAGAATGGGTATGCACTTCCTTTTCAGGAGTTCCCTCCCAATTGCCCTCCTTGCCAAGGTTATTGTTCGGAGGACCACCTGCTTCTCCTGCAGGAGGAAGTCCTGGCACTGTTTCGAAAGGGTGCAATAGAGGTAGTTCCAGAGCAGGAGAGGGGTCAAGGGTGCTACTCCCGGTATTTCTTGATTCCCAAGAAGGATGGCAGGCTTCGGCCGATCCTGGATCTCAGGATTTTGAACCTCTATCTCAAACAGGAGAAGTTCAAAATGCTCACCCTTGCTCAGGTTCTTCTAGCGCTGATGGAAGAAGACTGGATGGTGTCGATCGACTTGCAGGATGCGTATTTTCACATCCCAATCCTGAAGTCGCACAGGAAGTATCTCCGTTTTACGGTGGGATCGCAGCACTACCAGTTTGCGATCCTCCCGTTTGGTCTTACTACTGCGCCTCGAGTTTTCACCAAGGTGATGGCAGTGGTGGCTGCGCATCTCAGAAGGTCAGGGATTCCTGTATTCCCTTATCTAGACGACTGGCTGATCAAAGCGGAGTCGCCGGAGATGGTGCTCCATCATCTGCAGGAGACAACTCAGTTGTTACACAGGTTGGGTTTTTCGATAAACGTACCCAAATCTCACCTGGTGCCCTCCCAGCGCAACCTGTTCATAGGTGCGGTACTGGACACTTCTGTATGTCGTGCATTCCCTCCACCTCAAAGGATTCACGACATTCAGGAAATGATTCCTTTATTCTACAATGGAGCGGTTGTTCCAGTCCTGAAGGTCCTTCGCCTGCTCGGTCTGATGGCTTCTTGCATTCTGTTGGTCAGTCATGCACGCTGGCACATGAGGGCGCTCCAGTGGTGCCTCCGCAGGCAGTGGTATCAGCACAACGGAGATCTCAGGGAGTCAGTGAAGATCTCCAGGGAAGCTGCAGCGGATCTGTCTTGGTGGGGCGTGGAAGGCAATCTGTCGCAAGGAAAGTCTTTTCAACTGCCTCCATCAGTGGCCACAGTGATAACGGATGCATCCACTCTCGGGTGGGGTGCTCATCTGGGAGACCTGGAGGTCAAAGGTCTCCGGAAGAAAGGTTGTTTCACATCAACCTTCTGGAATTGAGGGCGATACGTTTGGCGCTCAAGGCCTTCCTCCCTTCCCTTCGCGGTCGTTCGGTTCAGGTCCTAACGGACAACACGACTGCGATGTGGTACATCAACAAGCAGGGAGGAGTAGGGTTGCAGTGTCTCTGCAGAGAGGCTCTGCGTCTCTGGTCCTGGGTTCAGGACCATCAGATTTGTCTGGTGGCAAATCATCTGGCCGGAGTTCTGAACGTGCGTGCAGACAGTCTCAGTCGGCAGTTCTCTGCCGACCACGAGTGGAGGCTTCACCCGGAGGTGGTTTGTCACGTCTTTCGGACGTGGGGGACTCCTCGGGTGGATCTATTTGCCACTCGCGAGAATGCTCACTGCCCTTCATTCTGCAGTCTCCAGTATCCGATGCAAGGAGCATTGGGGGACGCGTTTCAGTTGAGTTGGGGAGATCGACTCCTTTACGCGTTTCCTCCCATACCTTTGATTCCTCGGGTTCTGAGGAAGATTCGTCAAGACCGGGCCCAAGTCATATTGGTTGCTCCGGATTGGCCAAGAAGGGTGTGGTATTCGGACCTACTCCGCCTATCCTCTCACCCGCCGCTCCGTCCCCCTCACAGGGCAGACCTCCTCTCTCAGATGGAGGGGCAGGTTCTACACCCCCACCTCCAGACATTACACCTTCATGCCTGGAGATTGAACGGGGCAACTTGAGTTCTTTTTCTCTCCCTCACGAGGTGGTGGATGTCATTCTCTCTGCCAGGCGTGACACCACTAAGTCCATTTTCTCCTATAGGTGGACAAAATTTGTTTCTTGGTGCAGGGAGAGGGATATTGACCCTTTGAAGGCTCATTTGTCTAATATTTTACAATTTGCCCTTTATCTGGCACAGCAAGGTTTGGCTGTGGCCACGGTCAAGGGTTATCTTTCGGCCTTATCGGCGTTTCTATGTTTGCCGGATCAGCCTTCTCTCTTTAAATCTCCGGTGGTTTTGAGATTCTTGAGGGGTCTCACGAATATGTTTCCTCCTACTCCTTTTATTGTTCCTCATTGGGATTTGAATCTTGTGCTGACCTTTTTAATGGGTTCTCCCTTCGAACCCTTGCACAAGTGTCCATTGAGGCTTCTCTCTTTTAAAACTATCTTCCTCGTTGCAATCACCTCGGCAAGGAGGGTAAGTGAGCTTCAAGCTCTAAGTTCCAAACCCCCATTCCTGACCATTCATGCTGAAAGGATGGTTCTTAGGACCAGGGCTGCTTTTCTGCCTAAGGTGGTGACTCCTTTCCATCTTGGGCAGTCCATTACCCTTCCTACCTTCTATCCTCCCCCTCACCCATCTAAGGAGGAAGAGAGGCTGCATCGCCTGGACCCTAAGAGGGCGGTGTCTTTCTATCTGGACAGGACTAAGGACTTCCGGATGGACGACCAGCTGTTTGTTGGTTTTGCTGGCTGCAAGAAGGGCAGAGCCGTGCACAAGCGCACTCTTTCCAGGTGGATAATCCTGTGCATCAAGATCTGCTACTCCCTTGCGGGTAAGGACCCTCCTGAGGGTATTAGAGCTCATTCAACTAGAGCAAAGTCTGCAACATCTGCTTTGTCTAGGGGTGTACCTGTTGAGGATATTTGCAGGGCCGCGACTTGGGCCTCCCTCCACACTTTCGCGAAGCATTACTGCTTGGATACCGAGGTGAGGAGGGATGGCCACTTCGCGCGCTCTGTCCTCCAAGACTTCCTGGTGTAGCAGAGTGGACACCCTCCTCCGGGAGTGGGGACTGCTGTGGGAATCTATTCACAAGGTGAGGAATCCACACGGCAGATGTATCTATCAGAAGAACAAGTTACTTACCTTCGGTAACGCTTTTTCTGGTAGATACTATATCTGCCTGTGGATTCCTCACTGACCCACCCGCCTCCCCGTTGTCCACTCTGCTATACCTGGTCTTTCTGTATATATGGTTATAATACTATTGTATTGATTTAGTTCTATATGTACTGTGTACATTGTATATTTGCATGTTTGCTATCATTGGTCCGTCCGTGTGCCTCGAAGGCACGGAAAAAAGGGCGGAACTGACGTCATCACGCCGGCGTGGGCCTGATATGGGGTCGGTGACGTCAGACGGAGTCGATCGCAATGCTGTGCTCCTGTGACGTCGCCCACGTCGGCGTGCTACGAAGAAAATTTCCGAACGTTGCTGACGCAAGGGGGATATTCACAAGGTGAGGAATCCACAGGCAGATATAGTATCTACCAGAAAAAGCGTTACCGAAGGTAAGTAACTTGTTCGTCTGAACTGGGGTGGTGTGGAGTGCAAAAAACGATGGATTTGGGCCCAGATCTCTGTACTGGGGTGATTGTATGACATTGTTCTGCATTCTGTCCATCAACTGTGGTTTTTGCATCTCCCATTTGGAGTCACCACTGCACCCAGGGTATTCACAAAGTGTCTTGCAGTTGTAGCAGCACACCTCCGAAGGCAGCACATCCATGTGTTTCCAAACCTGGACGACGGGCTAATAAAAGCCAAGAGGGTTCACCACACTCGCCAAACAATTCAGCTACTATACAACTTGAGGTTCACAGTAAACTACACCAAGTCGCACCATCAGCCCTCCTACCTTCATCAGTATCTAGGAGCCACAAGAGACACTACCAAAGCTCTAGCATACCCCAATCCAGCCAGGATAGTCAGTATGCAAACCCTCATCACCAAAATTCAACCTCAACCTTCCCTTCCAGCTCGAGTGTTTGGGCAAAACTTCAGACGCGCCTTTTACAGGAAGGCCTAGCACGTCAGTGGAATCAGGCTCACAGTCCACGTACAAATTTGGTGTTGGTGGACAGCCGCACACATCGCTCTCTGCAGTGGTGGAACACACAAAACCTTTCCAAAGAGCGGTCGTTCCTAGAGCCAGTTCCACAGCAGACGCATCCCTCACCTGCTGGGGAGCCCATCTCCTAAACCACACAATTCAGGGCAGGTGGACCACTCAACAAAAAGTGTTCCACATCAATCACCTAGAGTTACTAGCAATCTTTCTAGTGTTAAAATCATTCCAAGCACATCTCCTCAAAGAGACTGTCCTGGTCCGCACAGAAAATGTGACAGCAATGTATTACATACCGAAACAAGGAGGAACACATTCTTTGCAGCTGTCTCATCTAGCGCAAAGCACATGTAGATGGGCCTTTCCATGGAACATATATCTTCAAGCAAAACATCTGCCAGGAGTCAGCAAACAAATTGCTGATCTTTTAAGTCGTCCGTCTCCGCAGATACACAAATGGGAACTCCATCCACAAGTTCTTCAACCCTTTTTCCAGACGTGGGGCCACCCAGACATAGATCTGTTTGCCACACACGCAAATGCCCAGCCTTCGCCGCCAGGTTCCCACACCCGTTGTCCAAGGGCAATGCGATATGGATGAACTGGTCAGGCTGATTTGCGTACACTTTTCCGCCACGCCCACTCATTCTGCTAGTAGTACGCTAGCTCAAAAAAACTCTCTCAAGATGATCCTAGTTGCTCCCACGTGGGCACGGCAACCATGGTTTACAACACTCCTCGAACTCTCAGTAGGTCCACACCAAAAACTACCTCTCTCTCCAAATCTACTAACGCAGAACTATGGATAGATAAGGCACCCAGATCCAGCATAGCTAAATCTAGCGATCTGGCTCCTGAAGTCCTAGAGTTCTGTTACCTTAACCTCCCCCCTGACTGTATGAACATTATTAAAGAGGCCAGACGTCCTACTACTAAAGCTTTCTATGCAGCCAAATGGAAGCGATTCATCATTTACTGCTCTAACAACAAAATTGACCTGCTAGATGCTTCCATTCAAAACATCATCTGCTATTTACTATATTTACAAAGATGTAATCTTGCATATTCATCTATAAGATTACATCTAGCTGCTCTTGCAGCTTACCTACAAAACAGACAATATGTGTCATTGTTTAGAGTACCCGCTATTAAATCCTTTATGGAAGGCCTTAAAAGAATAATTCCACCTTGATTGCCACCCTCTCCAGTGTGGAACCTAAAATTTGTTCTAACTAGACTCATGGGTCCCCCATTTGAACCCCTACACAAATGTGAGTTACAGTTTCTTACATGCAAGTAGCTTTCCTTGTCGCAATCACCTCCACCAGGAGAGTAAGTGAGATCCAGGCTTTAACCATACAAGAACCATTCTTAAAAATACATCCGAATAAAGTGGTTCTTAGAAGTAATCCAAAGTTCCTTCCAAAAGTAATCTCTGCCTTTCATCTTAATCAATCGGTAGTTACCAGTGTTCAAAAACCCTGATTCTGTAGCGGAGAGAGCCCTTCACACGCTTGACTTCAATTACATTATTACATCGACAGGACTAAAGCCTTTAGAAAAACAAAACAACTGTTTGTAGCTTTCTCCCCACCTCATAAAGGCAACCTCATCTCTAAAGCTGGAATTGCCAGGTGGGTAGTCAAATGCATTAAAATATGCTACCATAAAGCAAAACGCACATTAACAATTCCCCCAATGGTGCATACAATACGCACACTAGGGGCTTCCATGGCATTCTTATGGAACATTGCCCTAGAAGATATCTGTAAGGCCGCAACATGGTCTACTACACACACCCTCACCAAACACTATTGTGTAGATGTGCAGGCCAAGCAAGAAGCTTCTGTAGGCCAGGCTGTTCTTAAAACACTTTTTCAAACCACTGCAACCGATACAGCCAACCACCGCTAGGGGAGACACTGCTATACAGTCTATGCACAAGTATGAATTCTGAAGCTCATATGCCTCGAACGGAAAATGCTACTTACCAGTATGCATCTGTTCTTGGCAAGTAGAGCTGCAGAGATTCATACGCCCACCCGCCTCCCCGAAACCTGTATCTGTTCCAGTGTTATCTTACTTAGATACATTCACATGGATATCTTTTGTTTTCTTAAAAACTCCATCATTTCCCATCATGGCGAAAAACAATCTGAGGATGGAGTCTATGCCCATGCGCACTATCGTCCAAGGGAGGAGTCACCTATCTCGTGACTACAAAAGACTTCTTCCAAGACAATAACAAGGTGCAACCATCCGAGCCCAACACCAGATGGTGATCTATGCACAAGTATGAATCTCTGCAGCTCTACAGGCAAGAACTGATGCATATTGGTAAGTGGCATTTTCCCTACCGTTCTCCGGGCCTGAAGCACCATAGCATATCAAATGGATTTGCCCGCGCCATGATATGGTTCCCCACAATCTCTTAGGGGACACCTGGGTTAGAAGCTTTACCCTTCTCCGGGTCTGAAGAGCCATAACATGTATTTGCCTATGCCATGATATGGTTCTCCAAAATCTCTTTTGAGACACCAGCATAAGAAGCTATACTGTTCTCCGGGTCTGAAGCAACATCACATATGACATGTATTTGTAATGCACACATATACCCAGAAGGTTATATAGGCTGTGAATAACCAATGTTTGAATTTTCCTCAGGCATCAGACTGGATTTGGAACATTAGCAGCAGTCCCTCTGAGCACCTTGGGCAGCGCCTTACGACTCTGTGATGATGTCGACTCCGGTTATGATGTCAGTGGAGTCATATAAGTCCCCTCTGGCGCAGACGTCAGTTTCTTCCTCTTTTCCGCACTGCAACGCGGATCCAGGGAAGGGATACCTCAGCCCATTTTTTCTAGCCTACTTCAACAGTTTTTTGCTGGGAACAGTTTGCCTTTTATCCCATGTCGGCAGGCTTTAAGCCTTGTGAATCTTGTTACTCACGGCTGCTCCCGCTAGCTGGTTGAGGAGGCCGTACACGACTCCGCACCGCTTCTCCCCTACTTGCCGTGAGCCGGGGCATCGATTGTCCAGATGAGGGCATACTATAACTCTCTACATCTCATCAATGGGGGCCGCCCTCTTCTAGAGCGCCCTCGTGTCCCAAGGAGTTGAGAAGAGCTACTTTCTCCTAGTTTCGCTACTCAGGCAAGTTCCTCCTTTGCTGATATGTTGAGGAGAGTGGCTGCAGTTTTTGAGTTGGCTCTGCCTACCGTGTAGAAGTCTACCGACCCTCTGATTGATGTCCTTTATCAAGGCCAGATGGGGAAAAACCTTGTCTTCCACACAGTGAGGCCCTCGGGTGTTGAGTTTTTAAAATAATCTTCTTGGCCAAGGGACAAAATGCCACTGAGATCTACATGTCCTGTAAAATCTACTCGTCCCACCTACTCCCGTCCCTACATCATTTGTAAGGGCTGACAGAGAAACATTTAATATATTTTTGATTTATTAATCAATAAACAATAATACGCTTTGCAATAATGCTAAAGTAAAACTTGGCAAGTGATATTATCCCTTTTATCCAAACATATAGAAATTGTATAGAAATACAACAATAAATGATCTTGCATGGCAGGCTGCTCTAAAATTCACATTGACAATAATTCAATAGTTATGATAGATGTGGCCTTTTATGTCCGCACACATGCTTTGGACATCCTGTTGTAAGCCAGTGATCAATAGCTCTGCTGTGGTCATAATCCTCAAAGTTGGGTCATTCTACTTTAAGAAGCATTAGGTCTTGGAGAACATCTTGATTGAACACTGTTCTTAGTGGGTTATTAATGATATTCATTGCAGAAAACACATGTTCAGCTTCTGCTGTATATACACTGAATTTGAACATCATCTCCACAAGCTTTAATATATTAGTCCACGTGGAAGGGTTTGATGCTAGCAGGGTGGAATATGCAGGCAATACCTCCTAGGACTATACCAATAACATTTAAAAATCCATTTCAAAGTTTGCTCAAACTGACAAATAGAGGGTTTGGATTTTACGGCACCTAGAATACCAAGCTGAAGCTTGTGAGCTACACAGTGGAATGGCCGAAGAAAAGGAATGTCTTTCTTTATAAGCGCTGCCACCCCATTGAAATTGACAGCTATTAATGATGGGCCTGGATGTTCTGTAGACCTCATATCTGCTAAATCCAAAGATAACCTTTTGATTCCTTTAACTATGCCATCCAGAACACCTTGAGTATGTGCATGTTCAAGTGGAACAAGATCAGCAAATAGGGTGTAGGGTTTCCCACCATTGACTACTCTCACCAGCACAGTTTCCTGTTCAATGATGGCACTATCTGTGCTTCCGTCAGCAATAATGCAGATGAAGCGAGAATTTGAAACTATTTTTTTGATGTCCTGCCGAAGTATATGTGCCTCACATCTTATGAACTCTGAGGCTCTTTCACGGTTTCCATAATTTTCTCCTATATCCACACCTGCTTTCTTCATAGCCCTACATAAGGTGTCCATGCCTGAGAGTGGTTTACCTTGTTTTGCAATTAGGTAAGCATTGTTAAATAAGATGGTCAGTTTCTTTCTTTCTCTCTCCTTCAGTTTTTGCAGTGCTTGCATGATGAGGGGCTGCTCTATAGGGTCACTGGAATTTGAGGTACTCGCTGTAGGAGTCTGAGACTGCAAGGCGGTTTCTTTCATTTCCTGGCGGTGCCATGAAACACATGTCATGTACTTTACTAGTTTCATGAGCTCTGATTGGTTCAATGCATAACTTGTCACATCCATTTAAGAATGCATTTCTACCCGAATCCGAATAGCTGACTGCTATAGTAGGATATTTTTGGCAAATCGTGCAGTACATTTTTGGTCCTTCTCCCTCTGGACTTTCCTTCAGGGCTAGCCATGGCCAGGATTCCACCCAGTGTGACCGAAAACTCGTTTTCTTTTTTCAGCATCATACTTTTTTTTCTTAGTTCTGTTAGGATTCTGTACAGTGGTACTAGGCTCAACCTCAGTTGTTTCTTTTTGGTTTCCTTCTCCTGCGTTTTCTTTATCAGAGTCTTTGTTTTTTTTAATCCAAAGCTGAATAGACTTTGTTGGGACATTTTTGCCTTTCAGCTGGAGAAAGTGATCAAGTCTGAGGCTATACTTCATGCAGTTTAAACTCACTGTCCAGAAATGTTGAGCTATTTATGGCAACAGACGTTTCACAAAGGAGACTGCATTAAATCTTGAATTATACAGGTTTCCTCTTACACTTTTCCAAACTCTTTGAGAACCAAGGGTTGAGGCTGCCTGCTGCAATGAACTTCTATGCTGCTACTACAGCTCGTAGTGATTCTGTTTCATGCCAAGTTGTGAGCACACTGAACTGTCTGATGCTACACTGGCTGCATTCTAGACCTAGAAGCCAAGAAAAGATTTACACCAATAACAAGTATTTGAGCTTTGGAAAAGTACAAGCTTACATAGGCTATTCAAATCTACCATCTCATCATTAAAAAACAATAGAAGTTAAGTGTCATTGCCCTTGTTATAAAGGTGGATAACATAAATAAAGGAAATAATAAACAGAAAGAAAATAGCAAAAAGAAGGAACGAAAAATGATAATGAATGAAAGAAGGTAATTAAGAAAGAAGGAAGCAAAAAAGGGAAACTGCAAAAAAGAAGGAAGGCAAAAATCAATGAAAGAAGATGGAAGGAAAAAGGGTGTTTAGCTTTAGAATAAAAAAAAATTGTTAGTAAAAACCAATTCATATGGATACCTGACCTATAGTTCAATAAAATTGCTGATAATGAAACACCACAAAATGTGTTTTTTTTCCCTGGGCTAAGTTTTGAAAGAACATGAAATAGCAGCAATACACTACAAACGGAATTTACAACTACTTTAGAAGAGGCTTAAGTAATGAATAAATGAATGAATGGGTGTCTTATTGTCAGGCACCCCACAAGACTCACCTGGGCTTGCGAAGCGATTCTGCAGAGACGACAGGGACCCCCGCCCCTGCTCCCAAACAACCCCGCCGGGGAATAACACCCGTCACGGATTGGATGGATCCAGGGATGGGGGCCAATTAAGCTAGGGGAGTGGCCTTGGTGGATGGGTCGTAGGGTAGGGTCTTGGCACAGCTGAGGAAAGGAGAGAAGACCAGGTTAGGACGTGGTACTATTCCTGCGCTAGAACACCCCACAACACACATGCAGGAAGGAGCCCCTGGTCCCTGTACTCAACAAGACACACTCGTGCCGAACCAAGGATGAGGTCAGCAACGTAGCGTCCAGGTGCCTTGGAATAGAAATGAAGGAAAGCACTCCTGCGCAAGAACCACCAAGCAGAAACAAACAAAAGAAGGCGCTCCTGCTCGTAAGTGTCCAATACTAGGAGTCCAGGGTAAGCGATATAGCGCGGCCCTGTGCATGTTTCAGCAACGCTCCTGCGGCACATGCAATAGTTCAGCAGTGTTCCTACGCTTCTTGCGTCAGGTCACTAGTGCGCTCCTGCGCATATGCCAGAAGTAAGGAAAATAAAACAAGCAATGACTGTCACAGCGCTCCTGCGCTTACTGACAGTGAATTCAGCAGCGCTCCTGCGCCACTGCCAAATACAGGGCAACTCAGGGGAAGAGAAACAGCAGCGCTCCTGCGCGGCTGCCAGGGAAAGGGTTAATCCAGGTGGAACACGGCGTACTAGTACTCAGCAACCGGTGCAAGCGACAATGAAAGCCCCGCAATGTAGTCTGTGCTCTAGGGGCTCGGGGAAGCACAGGCCAGCGCAACACACGCTGTAGAAACAAGCGGCCAGCAAAAGTCACATAACGCATGCAAGTTCGGGAAGGCGTTACCGTGACTCGTGGTGCCGTGGTACTTCCAGGAAACAAAGGACAGAACAATCCGCCGCCGTCTGCTGGGCTCCATGCACAAATCCGGAATCAGAAGCACCGATCCGGAGGTGCTTCTCTCCTTTATGCGTAGTCCCCCGGAAGCGAAAGGATTGGCCAGAGGACTAGACCGGGACACCACTTCCGGCCGGAAGTGAGTATTCCCGTATGTGTGTTGTGGTGCCCGGAACGGCGGAAAACCGCCACATGACACTTATAATGCGCATAACTTAACCCCAAGGGGCATCAAGGCGCAGATAACAGACAGATAAACACAACAAAGCAGATAAATATAGTAATCGTTAATAAGCCAGGGAAAAGAGCCATGTCTTCAAAAGTTTACGAAAAATCACCAATGAGGGTTGGCTGGACAGTCCAGGCGGGAGCGCGTTCCACAGTTTGGGAGCCGAGAGGGAAAATGCTCTTCCTCCCCATCTCACCTTATTGAATCTAGGGACGGTGAGCAGATTTTTGGTGGATGAGCGAAGGGATCTGCTGGGGATATAGGGGATAACTAGAGATTTAATCCCTTTGGAACCTGATCCAAATACCGCCCTGTGGGCCTGACAGAGGAGTTTAAAAGAAATCCTGGCCTGGATTGGCAGCCAGTGGAGATCTTTTCTCGCCATGGTAGCTGATGAACACCTAGGCAGGTTGAGAACCAGCCTAGTGGCAGCATTCTGAACCACCTGGAGGCGCTGAATCGATTTCTTGTTAATACTACCATACAGCGCATTACAGTAGTCGAGCCTAGAAGATACCAGGGCGACCATTGACTGTATGCGTGCCTCAGGGGACAGATAAGGGGCGATCTTTTTTAGTGTCCGAATGATAGTACAGCAAGTGGCCACTGTTTTGTTGACCTGAAGGTCAAATGAGAGGGCCGGATCAATTATTACGCCCAAATTCCTGGCTGCTTGTGCCGGTTGGGGACAATCCCCTAGTGGGACAGGCCACCAATCTACCTTCCACAATTCATGACTCCCTCCAAATACCAAGACTTCAGTCTTCTCTCCGTTAAGCTTAAGATGGTTACGTATCATCCATAATAATACCTCTTCCATGCACGCTCTAAATTTAGGGGCAGAGTCTTGTGTCGGTCGGGAAGTGGAGACGATGATCTGAGTATCATCGGCATAAGAGAGTACCTGATACCCAAAGGGTCTTGCAATTTTAGCGAGAGGGGTCACATAGATGTTGAATAGTACAGGGCTCAGAGCCGAGCCCTGTGGGACCCAACATTGCACCGCCTGGGAGGGAGACAGAAATTTGCCCAATTTAACTCTCTGCTGTCTCTAATGCAGAAAAGAGGAAAGGAGATTCAAAGCGGAAAGGAGAGTCAAAGCGCTGCCCTCGACCCCTATCGCCCTCAACCTGTCGACCATGATTGAAGGGGACAGGGTGTCGAAAGCTGCCGTTAGATCCAACAACACCAACAGCACGGTTTGACCTCTGTCAACCTCTGATCTGATGTTGTTAACAACAACCTTGAGGGCCGTTTCTGTACTATGGGCCGCACGGAACCCATGTTGGGAGACATCCACCAGATTCTCACTCTCCAGATATGACGTCAGGTGACGATTGAGATGGGCTTCGAGTATTTTGGCCGGGGCCGAAAATTTTTCTAGACTTCGGGATTCAAGGAAGCCTTTTAAGGGCAAGGGTCTAAGGGGGGACAGGACTTAGTAGCGTCAAGGAGATTGTTAAGCTCTACCAGTGACATCATAGGAAAGTATGTCAAACGGGAGCAAGGACTTGTTTCGAGACCACAGACATGACCGGGGAATGAGGCAAAGATGAGGTGGATGTTGGCCAGGTGTTCAGCTCCAAATTTAGAGTTTCTAGGGCAGTGTGTATGTCAGCTATTTTTGTGTGAAAGAAGTTCGCAATGTTATCACATAGCGCCTGTGTCTCAACCACTGAATTAGCGGTTTTGGGTGAGGATAAGGAGTTGATGATTTTGAAGAGCTCTCTTGAAGATTTCAACGCGGCAGTGGTGTTATTGAAGTAGCTCTTTTTTTCCTCTATTATCGCCCTTTTGTATTCTTTTAAGGCCTGTTTATGCTGGCTCTTCTCGGGAGCGTTGGGTTGGGCGAGCCAGGCTCTTTCTTGTTGTCTGCACTTCTGCCAAAGCAATCTCAATAGTTCAGAGTACCAGGGGGCAGAGGGGCTCTTTCTAGCAGAATAATATTTTTTAGGAGGTGCTAGAGTGTACCTAATGCAATGGACAGCGGCATTGGAGTCTGGCAAGAGGGAGAAATTGACTTTTGCCAGAAAGGGGCTATGGAACTATTGTTGACCTCTCTATAATTTCTTCTGGTTTCCCATGAATTGCTATTTTTGGAGTCGGGGCAGAGGAAGGTATGATTAGACGGATTAGCTGACTCATTGCCCCATGCTGTAATGGGAGGAAGCAACATGGGAATGACAGATCAATGTGTGAAAAGAGGTGTCTGAAAGCCCCTTCAAGTATATTTTCTACATATCATTATTTTAGGAAAATAAAAATGTCTTGGCTAAAGCCAGACCTCAAAAGCAGTGATGACGCAACCATATCATACGACTTAGACATGCATGCATGATGAGTATGTCTATTTGTGCTACTTAAAACAAAGTCACAGTGAAGTTAACCAATGCTGCATTGTTGCAGAAGAAACATTTTATTACCGACCCAACAAACCTTAAATGGAAAGGGCTGGCTGAAAACTCCTATGAGAATATGTGTAATTTTAGTCAAATTCTCCTACCTCGAAAAAAATTATTTTATTTCCTACCATTACTTTGTAAAACTATAATGTAGTCATACAAGGATTGAGAAAGATCGAATGACTGTGGGGGCTGTGGGTGGCATAAACTGTGCAAATTAATGTACAGCTAACTAAAGGAAAGCGTGTGCACAATTAACTATCCTGCAAAAATGCACAATTCCAAACACCAACAATAACAAGTTATCAATCTTTGACCGGGATACAAATCTGCCAATGGCACACCAGCCAGCTCATGAAGTCCTTAAACCCTAACCTACCGTCTTGGCAAGAAAGTCTGCTTTGCATATACACTGGCAGGGCAGGCTTTAGGGCGGTGTGACCGGAGCATCGCACCGGGCACCAAGCTCAGGGGGAGCTAGTTGCGCTGTGACTAAAACTAGTGCTATTGTCCACCTTTCATTCCACAACATCAGTTATCCATCAAATAAATTATGTACAACAGGACTTGCCTGCACAGACGGCGTATGGATTGGAAGTTCCTACAAGAGACCTGAAGAGGACAGTGACTTATCAAGCCAGGACGCAAGCCCTGTTCTGCATTCTGTCCATCAACTGTTGTTTTTGCATCTGTCACCCCGAGTGGGACGGGTATTCTCCGACGTGAGTCTGTGCTCTCCATGCCACTAGAATCAAGCTATCCTGGCTGATGAGGGCTGAAAGCCCGAAACCGGTCCTAGGATGCTTGTTTCCAGTCTAAGGAGGACCTGGCTTGGCAGTTCGGGCTGGACTGTTCCCATGGGGCACAGGGTCAAGACTGATTTGCATATTGATAGGATCAAACTGGAATGGCATGGTGAGCAAAAAAAACGATGGATATAGGCCCTGATCTCTGTACTGGGGTGAATGTATGACTTTGTTCTGCATTCTGTCCATCAACTGTTGTTTTTGCACCTAGACACTGAGGCACTTTCCCTGCAATCCATCTCTTCACTGTTGGCGGTAGGGCAGGTCAGAGTCCAAGATGCATGAGCATGATTCTTACCTTTCATCCTTAAACTGGGAGTCTGCTTCATCCCTGAAAGGAAAGCACCAAGCTTGTAATGTGAGCCTGGTGTGGTCGCTTATGTTTTTCAGGATTTTAAATTGGTGCAAACATGACCCGAAGGCAATCGCTTCTAATGAACACCAGTTACATTTACACAAGGTTATCTTCATTTTATTTATGCACAGGCAGATTAAGGGAACTGACCAGAATCACAGGATGTTTAGCAACGCTGAGAATCGAACCTGGTCCCCAAGGTTTGAAATCGGCAGCTCTGGCTGTAACGGGGTGTGGGGGAGGGGGTGATCAGGAGCTGGTTTGGTGTGTGTGTGTGTGTGAATGGCATATGGATGGTGGTTGGTAATATGGTGAAGCAGCCCCACTCGATTTTCACAGTAGGTGACTATTTGTTCCTTTTGCCCAGTCATGAATCTGTGACAGGAGGCCCTGACCCTACCCCTTCTCATGCCCTGTTCTGAATACTGTATGTAGAGGGCAGTGTTAGCGCTGCGGTGGTAGCAGGTGCAGTGTGAGCGCAGTAGTTGTAGCAGGCACAGTATGTGAGGCTGGAGAAGGAGGTGCTATAGGCTCAGAGGTCAATGAAGTGCATTATAAAAGAATGGGAACTGTTATGCTTCACAAAAAGGATGCAGGGTGAATGAGACTGGGGGTGTGGTCAAAGTAGTAGCGGAAAAAAATAAAATATTGTTTAACCTTTTTTGGTCTTTCACCTTCATGTAGTACTATAATGGACAACTTTAATGAACATTAAATTCAGGTTATGAAAGCATCTGCCAGTTTCTGCTCTTATCCTCCAGTTTTACCACATTCCTGTAGCATGTATTGCTGCTAAAAGAGCAGAAGTGTGAAAGGTGTCACTTCCACTGATGTTGGTTGGGCAGAGCACACTACACTGAAGTCTGTGGCCAGCCTTCTGACTGACTATGAATCGACCTAGAGGTGGGAGACGCAGGAATGCTGGGACATAATTCTAAGGATCTTGACATGCAAAAAGTGAACACAGTTTGTGCAAATTTCAAAGTCTTTGTATCCATGATAACGACTTCTGCTCAGGGAGATAACATGACACAAGGTCACTTTTTTTGGTAGTTCAGTTATTGATCCTAGCGCTACCATAACTCATCTAGACCTTCCACTCCCTAGATTCTGCAGGTCATTTAAAACAAGGCTGGCTGGGAGTTCTATAATCTGAGGGCTCTGGCTTTGTTCTGGTATGTGGGTGCTTCTACCTGCTCTTTCTTCAAATTAATCCATCCAGCTGGAAACCCTCTTTCTTACTAGGAATTTCTTCATGGAAAAAGTCAGAGGATGTGGCTCAGAACATGAATAGCAACACCGCTGCATCTCCACGGTGGCACAACAATTCCATTTATTGAGCCATGCACACCAAACTGACCTGTTTACTGGAGGGCCTCGACTACTGGGGAAGGGGAATCCTTAAAAAGACACCAGAAAGTAAAGAATGATATAGCCACAAATCCACATATTTTCACATTTGAAGTGGGAGACCCTTTTAGCAAACTGGCTGCTGAAGTCTGTGCTTTTTTGTGAGAGGAAGGATGAATAGATAAGCCAGAATATCTACACGCCCCGGTAGAGACTTGCGTGACTCCACTGACGTCATAACCGGAGTCGGTGTCATCACGGACCCGTAAGACTCCATCTCCTGGCACACAGAGGGACTGCCAAAAGATTTCCTGATCCAGTCTGACTCCTGGGCAGAATTCAAAAGTTAAGGAATCTGCGGCTAGACTTTGTATCTACCAGATAAAATGTTACCGAAGGTAAGTAACTTGTTTGTTACACATCTCAATGGTACTCATTTCTGTTGGCCCTTAGAAAGATTTAAGGACCTGGAGGCATTTGAATATCTGACCATGAGTCTCAGGCTCACACAGATCCCTGCATCGGATACATTGGTCCACTGAGCCATCAGACACATCTGGGATTGATGGCTCCACAGGCCCATCTCTAGCATTCTCTCAGCTTCCAAGCATTGGGTAGCTTTTACTGTTACATCAGCCCATAATTTTTCCTCTTCACCTGGGCCTTGCAGAGCCTTTCTTCTCTCATGCTCTTTAGTTGCTAAAACGCCTAATGCATCTCAGCTTTCTTATCCTTATGGCATTGAGGCAAACTGGAGAGCTGGGCTGTCTTGGCCGGTAATGAGAGCGGTCATCATTTGGGAGTTCCACTGCTGGAGTGGGGGCCTTAACTGTACATACGCATGCCTTGGTCTAATAGCTTCCTGAGCTTATCCACTGAAAGGGGTGCAAGGTCTGACTGTTCAGCTTGCCTTCCACCTTTGATCTTGCCTCCCCCTGTGTTGCTCTTTTCTAATACCCTTCCCCTGGCTGAAACGATTATTACGCCAAAAATATACAACTGTCTGGAAATGGCGTAAACTTGAACTGAATGTGAAGTATACATTTTGTTCACCTACCCTTAACCAAGCCAGTTCCAGCCGGACAGTCTGCGTTATGATGTTATGATTATTTGTATAGCACACTAATCAACCATGAGGGTATCCAGGCGCTCTGCCGATGGATGGGTGAGTCTCTGCTTGATTTTTTTTTTGTAAGATTGGTCTAAAGCTTCTTGCAGAGCTCAAGAAGCAGTGATGAATCTTCCAAGTCTCTGAGCTTGACAGCTTGACACCTGACCACCATTTGTGGTCATTTATATCTGCCACAGGACTGTAGGAATAATTTAGCACAAGCTTGATCACCATTGACAACTAAGACATACAACGCCAAATAGAAGCATTTCTGTTTGTGGTGAAGGATTAAAGGCCATCATATACTAAGTATAAAATCTTATCAAATCCTTGCGTATTTAATGAGTCTGGCAAACAATGTGCTTATATACTCTTCAGTCAGGGTTCATCTGGATATAATCTCAAGATTTAGGAGAACTGAACGCTTAACCTCAACTCTGTTCTCCCAAAGAATTATGAAACAATTCATGAAAGGAGCATTTCCACTGTTTCAACATCCATCAGTTCCATGGGAGCTTAATTCTGTGCTGAGCCAATTAATGTTGCCTCCGTTTGAACCTATACATAAGGCCCATTTAACATTTGTGTCATGAAAATCAGCTCTTTTTTTTGGCTTTGACCTCTGCACAGAGATTAGGAGAACTTCAAGCATTCACCATCATGGAACCTTTCCTTAAGTTTTCAAAGAAAAAAGTAATATTTAAAATCAACCCCAAGTTTATACCCAAGGTTCCTTCTGATATACATTTAAATGAGCCTGTCATTCTTCGATCGTGCTTTCCAACTTCATCTATGTCAGCAGAAAGATTGTTCCATTCATTGCGCTTGCGTAGTTGCCTCCGGTTCTACAAAGACAAAACAAAGGGCATCCGCTCTTCAAGCCAGCTGTTTGTCTCTTTTGGACAGCCCAGACCAGTCCATCTCCTATCCAAGCAGGGGATAGCTTGTTGACTCTCTGCCTGTTTTTCCTTCTGTCACGCCAAGGCCAAGCACCCACAACAAGGAAAAGTGGGGGTGCATTCCACGAGGAGCATGGCATCGGCGGCGCTCTTTGCGGGGGTGTCCTAAAAAGATATCTGCCGTGCAGACACCTGTAAGAGACAGCACACATTCATGAAGCACTACTGCCTATACATGGACGCAGAAGCTGACCCAGCAGTGGGACAGGCAGTTTTAGAAACCTGTTTTGGTTAAGGTGAGCCTGCTTTTGCAATGTATTATAATGTGTACTGCTTGTAATTTGTTTCAAGCTTGTGAATACATAAAAGAACCAATGTTGGAGAAGAAATGAGTTACCTGTCACTCCAGTTCTCAAACATTGGTATGTTTTATATATTCACGTACCATCCTACCTCCTCCCGGTTCAGAGGCTCATCATATTATATGCTCACACTTGTGCTTTGAAATCTGACCTATGGTGGCCTTTAGTGAGAGTAGGATTGTTTGAGCTTTAACCTCTTTGGCTGATGTTTGGGTTCTTTCTAATCGGATGGATGTGCTACTAAATATAAAATGTTGTTTCAGGCCTATGTCCTTTTCACACTGTATTCTTTGTTATGTATATTGTAAACTGTATACTGCTGTTTTAATGTACTAGGAATTCCCAGCCTGACGACTGGGAGTGATTCAAGCATGTGAATACATAAATTATACCAATTTTGGAGAACTGGAGTTAGACATACAGTTTTACTGATTCATTCATATAGCATAATACACTCAAAGTATAATGTGTGGAAATGGGATTTCTGTTAATATTTATCATTTATGTATCACTAATTAAAGTGGAATTATTTGTTTTGATCCTATTAAAATCTCTTTTTCTAGCACACGTCAGAATTACAAAAAACACACTACTACATTTTTGCTTTCCTAACTGTTGATCACATAAAGTTAATTTACTGGTATTTATATTTTGTCTGCTACAAAAAAAGACATCCAAATATTGGCACATAATTCACTTCAAAAACTCTTCTCACATTTCAGTCAGAGAAAGAAAAGTAAACACTGATCCCATGTTAAAGAAGAAGCAGGAACTTGTCAGAAGATATAGCCTGACATTCAATCTCTGCTGTTGAAGAAATGCAAATGTGAAAAGATAAACACAGAATTTACAGGCATCTTTACTTGTTGCTTGGACTTTCCTGACCCACCAAGAAATGGCTTGCAATCCACCAGTGGGTCACAAACAACAGTTTAGGAAATACTGATCTAAGCCTTTCATAGTCCCTTCTGTCACGGCAGATTAGTAAAAGCTGCAACTTCTGGTTGTTTCTCCAGCTACTGAACCAACCAAAAAAGTGGCTTTGTGATTGATTTTTCAATAAAACAACACTGTTTTACCATATGTATTTGTCCCAATTTTACCAAGAAGCGTAACTGAGTCACCTGAAAGAGCCAGGGTAGAGCTAGGCCTTCTGGAGCTTTGGTTCATGAGAGATATTTACTTCCAACTTTTAGCTTTTGAACCCCACAAATGAAGTGATAGTGAGCTGGGAGTGACACATCACCCTATCAAGCCAGTTAAGATCTAGCAATTTAGGGAGTTTTGCCCTTTTGTCAGTCGTGGCTGTGTTTTCTGCTGGCTGGTCTTTGGACAAAGAGTCTCAGCTTTTCTGTTATTGTCATAGTCACTTGTCACACCATTCAATGCACTGATCAGCAGAATATGTCTCTTGGGTCCCCTGCAGATGAGGACCAGGCGCTGATAGTTCACAGCTGCGCTTGGGATATCTTGGCACTCTCTGACTTAGTTCTTCCTTGACTATGCCTAATCACTTTCAGCCTTGAGGGGGGCCACAGTGTCTTCCGTGCACTTCAGAGGCCCAGTGGGGCTGAAACAGCTTCACCACTGCTGGTTCAGGGTTAGTTGCTGGGAGTCCTCTAGGAGCATAGCGCAGCACCATTGAATCTCTGGCAGCTATCTGCAGTGCTCCTTTGAGATCGTCTGGTGGTGCCTGTCTGTGCCCAAGGGTTTGTTGCCACAACTCCAGGTGTGGTTGCCATAGACTCCAGAAATGAACGAGAATGGTGTAGCTTAGCTGTTTCACATATGTGGCATTCTCACTCAAGCCACATCCTGGTTTTGATGATTTCTTAATTTAGCACATATTCTAGTTAAACATGAGGGGTAACATTATTCAGTTTTATTTTAGGCAGTAAAAAGCAACAGGAATAGAAGACAGTGCTGCTTGAGTCGCTACGATTTACAGAAGATGGAACGGATTATCTGTGCTTATTCTACAGTTCATTGCAAAGATGTGGGCTTTCAAGATGGTGGGAGGGTGTGATACAAATGCAATGTTTGTTGATTGAGTTCCTTGTACTATCTCACTTGTAATTTGTACCTTTAGCCTCATGCGTATTGAAGTTTCTGTTACTGTCTCTTTGACAGTAGAATGCTTAATTCTTACCTCCGTACCCATCATAGAATTGCATTTAATATTCTTAATTGTGATAGCTGGAAAGTTTTCAATTCCTAATTGCTTTGTGTCAGTTTTTGATCCCACTTTGGTGCCTGCATGTAAATCATATTAATATTTTGTCTGTACAATGACGTCCTTTCCTCTAAACTTCTGACTAAATATATGTTTTTGTTTCTTGCATATCAAATCACCTGAGTCCGTGTTCAATCCTTAAGCTTGGCCTGGCTACCAACCTGTATGCCAAGAGTTTCTAGTGAGCTATGGCTAACTCCTGTCTATAACATAGCTGTGTAAAGTATAGGGGAAGTCAGATAAAGGGTTCATGAGACTGTTCTTCTCCTCCTGTCTCTCTAAAGTACTATACAAGGCTTAGATGCCTGTAATTGTATAGTCCTGTGTCTGGGAATCATATTGGTGGTAATGATGATCATTGAACTCATGCCACTGAAATCATTGCCTGTAGCTGGAGCATCTCATGCTAACTAATGCTAACTAATCACAACACACTTTGGCGCTTCCCATCTATACAGTTCATGGACTGAGCCTTATGCTTGTCTGACCAATTATCACATGTACATCTATTGGCTGCCCTGACTTTATGTATCACTGGTCTATATCCATATAATTATTTAATGCTGCATTTATTGTTTTAAAATAATTGTCTTCTAATATGTTTTCTTTTCGTTCTACAGACCAATCAAAGAAAGTAATAGCAAGTGAGAACGTTTGTAAGAAGGACTCTACTGTGATATCCATGCTAGAGCTGCACCAAAGAATGCAAACAGGAAGGCAATTCTATAATTGCACTGAGTGTGACAAGAGCTTTATAAGGAAACAATCTCTTCAACTTCATATGAGAACTCATACAGATGTAAAGCTCTTTCGCTGCACAAAGTGTGATAAGAGCTATCATCGCAAAGCATCTCTTCAACTTCATTTAAGAATTCATACAGGTGTAAAGCTATTTCAGTGCACTGAGTGTGAGAAAAGCTTTACTGTGGAGGCAAATCTTCGGCGTCACATGATAATCCACACAGGAGTGAAACCGTTTTCTTGCAATATATGTGAGAAGAGATTTACTCAAAAGGCACAGCTTCAGGGTCACCAAAAAGTCCATGAAGGACTGAAGCCTTTTTCCTGCACTGCCTGCGAGAAGACTTTTAGCCGAAACAATGCTCTTAAACAACACCAAATAATCCACACACGAGTGAAGCCCTTTCCATGTACTATATGTGAGAAGAGCTTTACTCAAAAAGCACATCTTCAGTGTCACCTAAGAATACATGCAGGATTGAAGCCATTTTTCTGCACTGAATGTGGGAAGAGTTTTAGTCAACGCAATGTGCTCCAGCAGCATGAGAGAATCCACACAGGGGTGAAGCCTTTTCAGTGCACAGAGTGTGAGGTGAGATTTACTCAAAAGATACAGCTTCTACGACACCTGAAAGTTCACACAGGAAAAAAGGAGTTAAGTGGGGATGTAACTGTACCGCCAAGTCAGAACTCCATACCGCTGTGATGTGGGTCTAATTGCATTAATTTAATAATAAAGCCCTGCATTCCAGAATCTACAATTATAATGAATATTAAAGAAAAGCATCACATGGAATAAATGGTTTGCCATTTTAATCCTCAATGCAAAGCTCTGGGCGGGTGGTAGGAGTAAAGTTTATTTTTTGAAAACATAAGTAATATTTACAAGGTTTATGTTGTAATTCTGTTGATGGTCTCATAACAGCAGCACTAAACAAAGGCCATGTAAAAAGGACCCAAAGTGATTTATTTGTGAACAGAGCCTCCAGTATGTATTGGTTTTCTGACATTAGTATGCCACACCTCACAACAACGTCCATGTCAAAAATAAGTCAGTCCAGAAAACCAGAGTAATTTATTGACAAAACTCTCTAATTGTGTTGGTGACGGAAAATCTGTAAATTGCAGTGTCTTAAATGAACAGTTTATTAAACTAGATAACATGTTCAAATTAGTGTAATTTCTCAAATTGTGATTACATGTGCATATTTGTATAGCACTTACTACCATTTGTATGCTTTCAAAATCTTGTCTAGGTTTAAGATTTGGTGAGTAACCAGAGTCAGACCAGTCTGCTTGCATTGTTTTTAGTCATGTTTTGAATTGTGTATCTAGATAGTATTTGGCAAGGTTAGAACAAACGTGTATTGATTAGTGAAGGATGCTATTTGATTGTGTTTTGCTATACCTGAGTGGAACCTCATGTTTCTCTATTACAGGATATCCATTATAATCATTGGCTCTGAATAGTCCCTCCCACATACGGGAACCCTGGAGTACTTTAATATATCTTCTTAAGTGTTGAGGTTTGCTACAAAGACACTTAAGAAAAAGACAGATTATGGAGCCTATATACCTAGGCTAGAATGGCCAAAATTATTCATTATGATGACAAAAATGGGCCAGAATAAGGTAAGTGGGGACAATTTGAGATGATTGGTAAACAGCATAAATTTCCCTCACAAGCCCTTTCTTATGATAACGATGAATGAGAACAGGGCAGAGAAGCCTCATAGGCTGTAATTATCTGGCTAAAAAAGAAACTGTGTCTTCAACAAACCAGAGACCTCGAGTATTCCATTATGCACAGCAGATGGTAGTTACTTCAGTTCTTTTTTCCGGCTCCTGCTGACAGGACCTAGGACTACTGAACTCTGCCTTTCTAAGGCTTTTCTCTTCAAAATTCATTTCTGACAGGAATTTGGGTTTTTTTCTATTTAAAAATGCCAACTTTATTTAATAAATACCCTTCCTTTGGGAGAAAGAAATTCAAGTTAGGCCCCGTGATGTCTGTATTATTTGTCTTCCAGCAAGTCATCTTTCAGAATATTATCATCACTGCAGGAAGTTTTCCAGGCGAACCCTACTAGATAAGGAGAAGATTCACCTTCAGGGCGCAGAAGAACAGCGCAGTATATACAGTCTGCAGCTGAGCCTTCAGAGCAAGGAGAGGGCTTCTACCAGGGCTCTGTCATCAACCTCTGGTGGACTTGGAACAGCAAAAAGAGGTGTTCGAAGCATGTGTGCTGTAGATGCACATGCTTTGCATACTCCTGCCATCTAGTGTTGGGTCCGGATGTCTGCAAATGGTTTTTTCTTCAAATTGTTTTCCAATCTCGAGGTAACATGACTCCTCCTTTCAGTGAAACTGCGCATGGGCATAGACTACTTTGTTAGATTGTTTTCTTTTTTGCCATCGGGTTTGAACGTGTATTGAAGCGCTCTGATTCAAAACTGTTAATCGGGATCCCTTTGGTACGTAGTTTAATCTACCCTCATACCGATGGTTCGATCGCGTTTTCCCCCTTCTGAGTGTTGAAAATTTGGAAAACTTTAATTATCCAGTCAGGAATTTGTAACCACGACTTTCGGGCCTAGATCATTTTCCTCTATCTACTTCCACTCGAAAATCCATCATCAAGTCTTCTGCCAATGGAACGGATGCCAATTCAATTCTGTCCTCAGTGCCATTCCAAATACTTGTGCACCAACCTTCATAAGGTCTGTAACCTCTGTCTCTCCCCAGAGCATAAAGAAGACTGCGACACTTGTCGATCATTCCGATCCAAAAAGTCTCTGCAGGACCGTTGAGCTTGACAAAGAGAAATGCAGCGGCAGTGTATCGAGGACACCCCTGATATGTTCAAAGAAGATATCGAACTAGAGGAAATAGAAGCATCGGCAACGGAAGAGGCCTTCTCTCTCCAGGACTCCGATTCGGAGTTGGAGATCGAAATAGAGTCCCATAACGTTCCAGCTGGACAGGGTGCTGTGAGTACCGAAGCCCACCAAACTCGCTACCACCGAACAAAAGGCTTTTGGGCCTCCACTGCCAACAGGCGATAGTAGGCACTCAGATTGATTCCAACTCCCCGTCTTACGACTCTGCATCAAAACAGCAAGTCAAGCCTTCCGGTTCGAGCCAAGACAACACACCTTCGATTCCCAAACATTCAGGCTCATAAGATAAAAGGGACAAATCCAGCTCAGCACCAAACATTTCACCACTGAAACATAGACGCTCCTCTAAAACCACCAGAGCCTATTCTAGAAACATTGAAGCAAAAGCTGGATCCAAAACAAAAGTAAATTCATATCAAACCTTACACTGAGCACATTGCAACTAAGCCAGTAATACCTTCTTTCAAAAAGAAAATAGACACTGAATGCAAGAGCCCTCTCAAAAAGAAAAAGGACATGGCTACTAGTCCTTTCAACATTTCTCAAACCCCTCCACCTTCTTCACTAGTACCTATTATACCAGCTTCAGAACATCTACACACCACACCGACAGGCTCTCGAAATGCAAATTCTGATATAGGAGATGATGATAATGATACTTATGATCAACCACAACCAGATCTTTGGGATGACTACAATATAGATCCACTTGTAGACACAGACCCGGATCTGTATCCGGCTCAACCTTCCCCTCCTCATGATAATACTGCATATATGGAGTTTAATTGCTACGGCAGCCACTTGCCATGGAGTGACTTTACATAAAGAAACCCTAGAAGTGGATTTCCTGTTTGAATTTCTAATGTCTTTAAAGGGCAAATTCATAAACTTCAGGGGGGGCACCACCTCCAGATAAAGAATTAAAACTAATAGATGCCTCTGGGAAGAGAGTAGCTGCTCAATCAGCCAACCATTGGCGTACAGCCAATACACAAGGTCTATTTGCTAGGTATGATGGGGCACACAGGGAAGAGATAGAAGAATTATTGCGATATCTCCCAGAATAACACCGGAAAAGAGGGCAGGAAATAGTGCGGTAAGGAAAACTTATTTCCAATTCTTCGATCAGATGTACGTTAGATACTGCAGCTGGTGGAGTCAACACAAGTATTCTACTTAGGAGACATGCATAGCTCAGAATTCCTGGTTTCAAACCAGAAGTTCAACAAACTTTTCTTAATGCGCCTTTTGATAAGGAACACCTCTTTGAGCCTCACCTGAAAAGATGAAAAGGACACAGAAGTGGCAAGATCTATGGGAGCACTTTAGTTTCCTTCTACTAGAGGTTCCTTTTGTCACTCTTTTTACAGAGGAGGCTCCAAAACATAATACCACAGATGCGGGTGCATCTTCGTACAAAACACAGACATCATCCTCCCCCTCTAAAGGATTCTGTAGGATTGGATATAGGGGAAATTATTTTAAAGGGAGAGATAGAGGTACACCAACACGCACCTCCATCCACTAACAAGCAGTGACTTGCTATCACTTCCCCAATCATTTATTTATTTATTTATTTTTGAGATTTGTGAAGCGCGAACGAATGCCCGTGGGCGTCTCGGCGCTGAAAACTCGAATTGTGGCTCTTCTAATATAATTCGTGAGGGTTACTGGGTGAACAGCCAAGTCTTTAACCCTTTGCGGAAGGAATAAAGAGAGTGACTTAATCTAATTGGGAGCGGAAGTGAATTCCAGAGTCTGGCTGCCGTGACTGGGAAATGTCTGTCACCCCAGGAAACTGTTGGGAGGAGATTACAACAGTCTCTTCCCGTTTATTGATGTTTCAATAACAGACAAATGAGTGTTGGACGTTGTTCAATATGGTTATTGCCTGGAGCTTACAAGCAACCCTCCCAATATAGCACTTCTATTTCACAAACAGTTTTTAAAACACCAGCATCTGCTCAAACAAGAAGTACAAGCTCTTATAACAAAAGAAGGTATAGAACCTGTTCCGGTACAACAGCAAGGATCAGGGGTATATTTGCAGTACTTCAAAATTCCCAAAAAGAACGAGTCATTAGGGTCAATCTGGATCTCAGGCCGTTAAATCTATACATATTATCGGAACACTTCCATATGGTCACACTGCAACAAGTACTTCCGCATTTACAGCGAGTCGACTTTATGTCAGCACCAGACTTAAAGGAAGCGTACTTTCATATTACTATTCACCCTGCATATCGCAAATACCTCAGATTTGTGATAGGAAAAAAACATTGTCAGTTCAAAGTACTTCCATTTGGAGTAACAACTGCACCAAATGCCTTGCAGTAGTAGCGGCACATCTACGAAAACAGCAAATCTATGTCTTCTCATACGTAGACGATCGGCTCATAAAAGCCAACACACACAAGCTACCATAAAACTTCTGCATCAGTTGGGATTTACAGTCAATGCACAGAAATCCCATATTCAACCCACTCAAATAAGACCATATCTAGGAGCCATTCTAACACTCAAAGGGCTCTAGCATATTCCAATGCAGCCAGGATTCATCATTTTCAAACTCTGTTACTCCAGAGTAAAAACAACCAGTATCTACCAGTCAGAACTTTCATGCAGTTACTGGAGATGATAGCATCATGCATTGCCATAGTGCCTCATGCAAGACTAAATATGCGTCCTCTACAAGAATGCTTAGCACGTCAGTAGAATTAGTCACAGGGTCAGCTCTAGTGTTGGTAGACAGCTGCACTCACCACTCTCTGCAGTGGTGCTTCACACAAAATATATCAAAATGGCGGCCCTTTATAGACCCTATTCCACAAGTTTATTTATTTATTTTTGGAGTTTTCTATAGCGCTGGCCAGACCCAGGGGTATCGGAGCGCTTTACAGTCGGTCTGGGTGAAATAAGTGCGGAGCAGTACAGCAAACAATAAACAAGATACATCCAAGTTCGGTTCTTAACAAAGTTGTTTGCCGCCTAAGGGGCAGTTTTGAGGTAGTGTTTTTGAGGTAGTCATAGTTCCATGGTGGGCTATTGAGGTAGAGTTCGGGAATGCACGGTTGAGGTAGAGGGTTTTTAGACTGCTCTCGAATTCGGGGAAGGAAGGGGTAGTTCTGATGTCCACTGGGATGCAGTTCCAAATTTTTGGTGCGTTGCCGGCGAAAGAGCGGCTGGCGGTTTTTTGTTTCCGGGTTTTCAGGGGGATGAGTAATAGGGAGTTTGAACTTCTGAGATTTCTGGATTGGCCCGCCTTCTTGAGTTTGGAGGCTACATATTCCGGTTTCCCTGTGTGCAGGGCTTTGTGTGTGAGACAGGCCGTTCTGAAGTTTGCGCGCATTTCCACTGGGAGCCATTTTAGATCTTTGAGTGCGGGGGATATGTGGTAGAATTTCCTTGCGCCCGAGACCATTCTGGCTGCTGCATTGAGGGTTGTTTTTAGTGGTGCCAGGTGGGAGAGGGCTGTGCCGGATAGGGTTGCGATTCCATAGTCCAGTCTGGACAGGACCAGTGCTTGGGTGGCTTGTTGAAGATCCCTCTGCGGGATGTGTGGCTTGATTTTGTTGAGGAGCTTTAGATTGAGGAAGGCGCTTTTTGCGAAGTTCTTGATGTGGTTTGTCATTGTAACTTTGCAATATTATAAACAATAAACTTAGGGGTCTGAATCAGAATCCAATTGTAATTCACTAATGTTGTACCTATGCCAGCTCGTGTGCGTAGGAACCAAAAGTTATAGATAAGGATAACAAACCAAATCGCCAAAATGTGAGACACCTGTAACCGTGAGTCACCCCTGTTTGAGGATTCCCATCAAAGTCTTGTATGGATCAATATTATCATCTGGTAATCCTTACCGGGTATTGTGTCTCTTGATCATTGAGACCACATACATACCCTGATAGATGGTTCGGGGTAGCGACCACAATCACTCAGATATGCCACATGATGTTGACATGATGGGGATGTGCAGTGCAAAAATAATATAAGTGGTGATTAAAAAAGGATAGGGAACCAACAAAAATCTATTTTAATGAGCGTTGGCCCCTTCCTGTTTCAAAACAAGAACAGTTTAGCAAAATCGTCGCAGTACACACAAATGGCTGCGGAGAGACCAACATGTTTCAGCCTCAGAGGGAGATTCCTCAGGCTTTCGTCAGGGTCTCTGTTCTTTAGTAATGCTACTGCTTATGAGTGTTAAATAAAGTGTGAAAAACCTATACGAAAAAACACACAAGTGAAGTATAACAGTAAAGGATATGATGTTCCTTCATCTGTACGAACTCCTCTTCGGCACCTGGTGTCTTGTTACTGTATGAGGGGGACAAACGTACAAGTGAAACACATCCAGCTACTCTGGTCTGTGCAGAGAAATACACCATTTCAAGAGTATTTATAACATTCAATACTCACCCAGTGTGTCCGGGGAGTGGACCTCACCTCTTCCTGGACCTGGCTCAGGATATGTGAGACCCCGCTCTACAAGGACAGAAACCGACTTCGTGATTACGATGAACGGAGGGATCAAGTGTTGATCTACTCTGATACTACATCATCACCGAAGTCATAAGGTATTCTGAACGTGGAGTAAACTGACATATACCAATAAGTTCCTACTTCTAAATTACTTTCCGTTATGTCATTAGCTTTATGTTACAAAATGTATTTCGACTAGTCTAGAGTAGGATGACGAGAAACACTCTGAAGAACAGAATAGTTCTAAACATTATGGATAGACTTAGAAGCTAACATCCTACCTGTCCGTCGTTGTCTCGAACTGTGACTGAGTCAGGGGGAGGCAACGGGCTGCCTGCGTCACTCATACTTCAATGGTTTGGTATGAAAACTCACAGCCAATCAGGACCTCCTGGGGAGGAGTTGTGCCGAAAGGCTACGATGAATGATATTATCATTTGTATTGTCACTCCTTTAAACGTTGATGTCAGGAATTATTTACATGGATAAAGAAGTCAAGCTGTGTCCCCGTGTGTACCTAATGTTAGCGAAGGCCTGGCTCCAGCTCGTCGTCTCACGGGACAATCCTGTAGGGAACTACAAAGTGATGCAGTGCATGGGGTATGAGTAGTTCATTGGGTCGACCTCAGTTAGAAGTGACGATGTTATTTGCTCACGTGTGTCTAGAACTACAAAATGATGCGATGCATGGAGCTTATGTAGTTTCTGGACCTCCGCTCGGAGTTACGATATTATTCGCTCGAGTGTTGGGAGATGCCTAATCTCAAAACCCGCTCAGTGGTTGTAATTCAGATGACGCCTAACCTCTATGGGGCGTTTTTGCGGGAAAATGAGAAAGACTACCGAATGACGTGATGGTAATTAACTCGGTAGTTCATGTAGAGTGCAATCACCCCGTAAGATCTTGGCTTGCAATAAAGGACACATTTCTCATGTGTTCAAGATAGACTGAACCAAGGTATGTCATCATTCAGTCCTTGTCTATCTGTGCCCAATTTGAATACCCACTTCTGTTCTTTACGGAACAAAAAGTTGGACACATCGCTCACGTGTGGCGGGATGAAAGGCTTTTCCAGAACATGCCATTTGAAATCTGTTTCTCCATGGTTGTGTGTTATGAAGTGTTTGGTGAGTTTGGAAATGTCCTTCTTGCACCGAAACGTACTTTTGTGCTCTTGCATCCTCACGCGTACCTTTCTCGTGGTCATACCCACATAACGTTCATTATAAGTGCAGGTGAGGAGGTAGATCAGGTTGGTGCTATTACAGTTAGAAAACTGTCGCAATTCCCAGGGTCGATCGGTACCAATGTCCATGCTAGTAATTTTTGATTTCAGTGGGCAAACAAAACAGCCTCCGCAGGGATGGTGACCCTGCACAGGGGGTAGGTCCCAAAGAGTGCCTACCTCTCTCCTGGGTGTAGCTTTGGGACGAGTGTGTATTGGGCGGTCCCTGAGATTTCTGGAACGTTTGAAGGCAAAGAGTGGGAACTCAATTCTATCTTTGCCACTGTTAAGGATACGCCAGTGTTTTTTGATGATTTTTTGAACTGTTGGACTTAGTATTATAAGTACTCACTAGTGTAAGTCGGTTCGAAGGTGGTTTCTCAGGTTTGGGTTCAAGTAATGCAGCCCAATGGTTGTTCGCTGCTCGTTTGCATGAACGCTGAACAAGTTTTCTGGGGTAATGTCTGGAGATAAGCTGTTTGGACAGGTCGCCAGCATGGCGTTCAAATGTTTCTGGAGTGGAGCAGTTTCGACGGACTCGAAGAAACTGCCCAAAGGGCAAATTATCCCTCAGAGACTTGGGGTGCTGGCTTTCATATAATAGAAGAGAATTTCTTGCCATGGGCTTGCGGTAGAGTTCACTCTGTAAGCCAGTTCCAGTACTATAGATCAAAAGGTCCAAAAAAGGTACCCTGTCTTTACTTAGTTCGATGGTGAAGCGGAGGTAGTTATTCTGGTTGTTGAGCCATTGGTGGAATTGTAGGACAGATTCCTTGGTCCCTCTCCACACTAAGAGGATATCGTCTATGTACCTTTTCCACCAAATTATTGATGGAAAGAAGGGATTGTTTGGATGTAGTACCATAGTCTGTTCGAACTTGTGGACATAAAGATTCGCTAGGGACGGGGCAAAAATACTGCCCATACTAGTCCCAGAGATTTGATGGTATATCTGGTCCTCATACATGAAGAAATTCTCTTTCATAGCTATAGTTGCCAGAGCCATGATGAAGGGCACAGGGGTGATGGAGTCAAGTTCCGATTCTTCCAGGATGGCTCTGATGGTATCTAGAGTCGCATCCTGGGGAATGGAGGTATATAATGACTCTACATCGAGGGAGACTAGGTAGTCTGTCTCCTGATGAAAGTCAATATCAGGAATCACTCTCAAGACATCATTGGTGTCCTTGAGATAGGTGGGCATGGTGTGTACCAGGGGTTTGAGGAAGTGATCCGCAAACGCAGAGAGAGGTTCTAAAATAGAGCCCTGCCCTGATATTATAGGTCTGCCCGGTGGAGGTCTCTGGGGCTTATGCACCTTAGGGAGGGTGTAAAAGTAGGGAATGGTGGGGTGCTTGGCCTGCAGAAATTGTGCCTCTAGTGTGGTTATCCAACCCTCTGCTAAGGCTTCCTCCACTAAGACTTTGATTTGATTCATCAGTCTAGGAGTGGGGTCTGTGGTCAAGGGACGATAAGCATTGTTATTGTTCAACTGACGGAGACATTCAGTCCTATATGTTTCCACGTCTTGGACCACGATGGAGCCCCCTTTGTCAGCGGGCTTCACAATTATGGTTCCATCCTGACTAAGTGTATTTAGAGCCTTTCTTTCAGCTACTGTCAAGTTATTGTAGCTCGACCTGGAGGAATACTGTATTTATTCAATGTCATTTTTTACAGCCAGTTCAAAAGTAAGTAATTGAGGTGGTAAGGCATGTGTGGGCGGTAGAAAAGTGGATTTATTCCTTAGGCCAGTATTGATATCTGTTTCATGTTCTGATTCCTCAATACTTTTGTGTTTGAAGAAGTAGTGTAGCCTTAATTTCCGGAAGAACTGGGCTAGTTCAATTTGAAGTACAAATGGGTCACCCTCATCTGTCGTCACAAACCCTAGTCCTTTATTCAGGACCGCTTCCTCAATGTTGGTTAAAGTTCTTTGACTCAGGTTGATTACCAAACTCTCCCCAGGTGTGTTCGCTACTCCTGGGCACTCCTTCTCGTATGGCTCCGGGTTCCAGCATGTGGACCTGCAGTATCCTCCCATTGGACCTGAGCTTGTCCTTGTGTCGGTCTTCTTTCGCCCCGTGACCGTCTGGGGCCACGCGCTAAAAAAGGCTGGTTGTTAAAATCAGGGAAACCGGGAAATGGAGCCATTGGTGGTTGAAAGTTGCCTGGATACCCCCAAGGTCCTGGTGGCCACCACGGTTGACCTGGCATGTTATATTGACCTCTATAGTTTTGGTATCTACCTCCTCCTCTGCCTCGGTTGGGTCCGGCATTATGTGACTGGTTATTAGTGTCAGAGTCACTGCCGGTATCTGAACTGGATCCCGAATAGTTGGATCCGTACCTTCTCCCTTGTTTATTGAAGTCTGGAGCTTTGTAGTTATCACTAGTGTAGGGATAGACAATTTTTAGTTTGAATTTGGCTAGATCTTTCTTGAATTTCTCTAGCTTAGTCTGCAGTATGGAGTCAGCAAACTCTTTATTAGTTTTGTCTGATTCATCTTTGTGTTTTTTGAAATTGGTGGTAACCGCTGCCTTTATCTGTCCCTCCAGGACCTGTATTTCGACCAACATTGCGTCAGCTACCCGTTTGGCTGTGCTGATGATGAGGATTAGCCAATCGCGGGTGCAGCGCCAGGCAATCATTGACCAGTCATTGAGAAATTGTTTGTCATTGAGAAAGAGTCGTGGAGCGTTGGTAACTATAAGCCCAGGGGGTGCACAGCTTGCTCTCATGTATTCCGCCATGATAATCCCATGAGTCTCCGTTCGGGAGTGTGATTTTTTCAATGCTAGGACTTTGGTCCAGTCATCGGTCTTATTGACTGTAGGTGTAGGATTGAGTCTAGAATGCTCGGCATGTTATCCAGGATCGAGTGGTACATTGAGTCATCATAGGCTAAACCGTGGCGTTCAGCCATTGTAGCTGACCAAATAAGCAGGACAGGGAAGTAAACGAAAAGGAACCGTAGGTATATGTCAGTATTCAAACCTATTCTTATCAATAGAATAGAGATGCTTACAAAATGTGAGCAAATTAATAAGCCCGCAGCTGCACGCTGCTCTAAGACATGAAAAACCAAACGTTATAGTAGGGCTAGAGGGCCGTTTAAAGACCAAAGCCTAAGTAATGTCCCCCGCTAGGACTAAACTATAAACAATAAACTTAGGGGTCTGAATCAGAATCCAATTGTGATTCACTAATGTTGTACCTATGCCAGCTCGTGTGCGTAGGAACCAAAAGTTATAGGTAAGGATAACAAACCAAATCGCCAAAATGTGAGACACCTGTAACCGTGAGTCACCCCTGTTTGAGGATTCCCATCAAAGTCTTGTATGGATCAATATTATCATCTGGTAATCCTTACCGGGTATTGTGTCTCTTGATCATTGAGACCACATACATACCCTGATAGATGGTTCGGGGTAGCGACCACAATCACTCAGATATGCCACATGATGTTGACATGATGGGGATGTGCAGTGCAAAAATAATATAAGTGGTGATTAAAAAAGGATAGGGAACCAACAAAAATCTATTTTAATGAGCGTTGGCCCCTTCCTGTTTCAAAACAAGAACAGTTTAGCAAAATCGTCGCAGTACACACAAATAGCTGCGGAGAGACCAACATGTTTCAGCCTCAGAGGGAGATTCCTCAGGCTTTCGTCAGGGTCTCTGTTCTTTAGTAATGCTAATGCTTATGAGTGTTGAATAAAGTGTGAAAAAACTATACGAAAAAACACACAAGTGAAGTATAACAGTAAAGGATATGATGTTCCTTCATCTGTACGAACTCCTCTTCGGCACCTGGTGTCTTGTTACTGTATGAGGGGGACAAACGTACAAGTGAAACACATCCAGCTACTCTGGTCTGTGCAGAGAAATACACCATTTCAAGAGTATTTACAACATTCAATACTTACCCAGTGTGTCCGGGGAGTGGACCTCACCTCTTCCTGGACCTGGCTCAGGATATGTGAGACCCCGCTCTACAAGGACAGAAACCGACTTCGTGATTACGATGAACGGAGGGATCAAGTGTTGATCTACTCTGATACTACATCATCACCGAAGTCATAAGGTATTCTGAACGTGGAGTAAACTGACATATACCAATAAGTTCCTACTTCTAAATTACTTTCCGTTATGTCATTAGCTTTGTTACAAAATGTATTTCGACTAGTCTAGAGTAGGATGACGAGAAAAACTCTGAAGAACAGAATAGTTCTAAACATTATGGATAGACTTAGAAGCTAACATCCTACCTGTCCGTCGTTGTCTCGAACTGTGACTGAGTCAGGGGGAGGCAACGGGCTGCCTGCGTCACTCATACTTCAATGGTTTGGTATGAAAACTCACAGCCAATCAGGACCTCCTGGGGAGGATTTGTGCCGAAAGGCTACGATGAATGACGTTATCATTTGTATTGTCACTCCTTTAAACGTTGATGTCCGGAATTATTTACATGGATAAAGAAGTCAAGCTGTGTCCCCGTGTGTACCTAATGTTAGCGAGGGCCTGGCTCCAGCTCGTCGTCTCACGGGACAATCATGTAGGGAACTACAAAGTGATGCAGTGCATGGGGTATGAGTAGTTCATTGGGTCGACCTCAGTTAGAAGTGACGATGTTATTTGCTCACGTGTGTCTAGAACTACAAAATGATGCGGTGCATGGAGCTTATGTAGTTTCTGGACCTCCGCTCGGAGTTACGATATTATTCGCTCGAGTGTTGGGAGATGCCTAGTCTCAAAACCCGCTCAGTGGTTGTAATTCAGATGACGCCTAACCTCTATGGGGTGTTTTCGCGGGAAAATGAGAAAGACTACTGAATGACGTGATGGTAATTAACTCGGTAGTTCATGTAGAGTGCAATCACCCCGTAAGATCTTGGCTTGCAATAAAGGACACATTTCTCATGTGTTCAAGATAGACTGAACCAAGGTATGTCATCATTCAGTCCTTGTCTATCTGTGCCCAATTTGAATACCCACTTCTGTTCTTTGCGGAACAAAAAGTTGCGATCAAGGTTGATTCCAAGTGATTTTACTGAGTTGGTCAGGGTGAGATTTCCTTTGAGAGCATCAATGGTTTGACTCTTCTCTCACTGGGTGGGGGGGAGGCACATTTACAACATTTAACAGTTCAGGGTCTTTGGGATACCAAGCAACAGAACCATCACAACAACTACCTAGAACTGCAAGCCGTTCCGCTAGCGTTGAAAGCATTTCTTTCTCATCTGACAGGGTAAGTCGCTCTGATCCCGACTGACACTTTCTACAACTGTCACGTTTCTCTCACACCATTTGGTGTTGGGCAATTCATCACAAAATTCAACTCCTGGCAGAACACTTTCCAGGCACAGACAAAATCTTCGCTGATCTCCTCAGCAGAATGAGGCAACAAGTACACAAATGGGAACTTCACCCACAAGTTCTCTTTCTGCACTTCCAAAAATTGGGATTTCCACAAATAGATCTCTTTGCCCCAGCAGAGAACCCAAAATGCACAGACTTCGCCTCCAGGTTCCCACACCCTCTATCCAAAGCCAATGCCCTGTGAATTAACTGATCAGCGATATTTACTTGCGCTTTTCCGTCTCTCATTCTTCCATTTCTGGTTCAGAATCTCAGGCAGATATCTCTCACACTGATACTGGTGGCTCCCACATTGGCCCGCCAACCATTGTTCACCACATTATTAGAACTCTCTGTAGTTCCACACCAGAAGTTTCACATAACTTCAAACTTTCTCTCAGAACCATGGAGAAATCAGACATCCAAACCCCAAGATGCTCAACCTAGCAATGTGGCTCATGAAATCATAGAGTTTGGATATCTAAAACTAACACCAGATTCTATGAAAATTCTTAAGGAAGCAAAAGACCTTCCGCTGTGGCATGCTACTTTTGTGATATATTGTAATAATAATGCAATTGATCCGCTAGATACATCTATGCAAAATATTATTTGTTATCTTTTGCATCTACAGCGAGTTGGCTTAGCCTACACATCCAATCGCCTATACTTTGCAGCAGTAGCTGCATATTTTCAAAATAGACAACATTTATCCTTATTCAAAGTTCGAGAAATTAAAGTCTTTATGGAAGGCCTTAAAAGAATAATACCACCTGCACCTCTCTGGAACCTTAACACTGTTCTCACAAGGCTTATAGGTCTACCTTTTGAACGATTACACAATTGTTAATTACAATTTCTTTCATGGAAGGTTGCTTTTCTAATTGCTTTCACTTTACTAAAACGTGTTGGTGAGCTACCTACAGGCATTAACCTTAGAAGAACCCTTCTTTCAACTTCATTTAGAGTGGTTCTTCGTACAAATCCAAAATTCCTTCTAAAAGTGGTCTCTGCTTTTCATATTAACCAATCAGTAGAGTTACCTGAGTTCTTCCCTAAACCTGATTCAATAGCAGAAAGAGGTCTACATACACTTGATGTCAAAAGAGCACTCATACTATATTGATAGGACAAAAAGTTTTTGCAAAACAAGTTTTTGTTGCCTTTGCTTCACCTCATAAAGGGAATACTATCTCTAAATCCAGTATGTCTAGATGGATTGTTAAATGTATTCAGACTTGATATGTTAAAGCTAAAATAAGTTTAACTATATCTCCTAGAGTTCATTATACTCGCAAAATAGGAGCATGTTTGGCCTTTTGAGGTAACATTTCCATTGCTGACATGTAAGGCGGCTTTAGGGTCTACACCACACACATTTGTCAAACGTTGTATGGCTGTATTAGCAAGTCAGCATGGTAATGTAGGGCAAGCAGTGCTAAAAACACTTTTTCAAACAACTGCAAAACTCACTGGTTAGCCATCACTTTATGAGAATACTGCTATACAGTCTATGCAAAGCATGTGTATCTCCAGCACACATGCCTTGAACGGATTATGTTACCCTGTAAGCATCTGTTCTTGGCATGTAGAGCTGTAGATTTACATGTGCCCTCACTCCTCCTCGGACACCAGTGGTTGTTGCAGTTATTATTACGTATCTTACAAATACTCACATTACAAATGCATGGCCAAATCTATACTACATTTACTCCATTATCACCCTCTTATGGGAAAACAATCTAACAATGGAGTTGATGCCCATGCGCAGTATCACCAAAAGGAGGAGTCTTCTGACCTCGTTACTGGAAAAGCCTTCTTCGAAGAAAAACAACTTGCAAACATCTGGACCCATCACTAGATGGCAGGAGTCTGCAAAGCCTGTGAATCTACAGCTCTACATTGCAAGAAAAGATGCTTGCAAGGTAAGTAACAATCCTTCCTGCTCAAAAATGGTGTCACTCCCCATTGAGGGCATCCACTCCGAGACAAGGTATGGCACCAACCTGTTTGCCGCCAAAACAAGGATCGACTCAAAGAAAGAGAAGATCGATATCGAAACGGGGTAGGTCAATGCCAAAGACTCACCGCCATTGACTCATAGCAGCAGATCGCCGTCGAGGAGCAGGTCCATATCGACACACAGTCCTATCGACTTCGAGGGGGTGCTGATGATCGACGTCCAGGCGCTCGGTGTTGAGGAGCATGTCGACGTCCAGAATACGCCAAAGGAAAAGGAGACCCATTTCCCTGTCACCAGGGTCTGATTATTCCAGGAAGTCCTCTCCATCTACACCAGGGTTCTTCAAACTGTGGGGCGCGCCCCCCTAGGGGGGGCGCGGCACCATCCCAGGGGGGGCGCGTGCTCCACTCCGATCTTCCCTTTGTGCAGCGCGATGTAGAGACTCTCTGTGAGGGCGGACGATTTCCGTCAGAGTGGGGCTGCAGGGGCCTAAGAGCTGAACAAAGCTCATTAGCATGCGAAAGGTCTCTTAAAGAGGTGTGAAGTGCTCGGGTGCGGGTGCGGCTGCCTGGCTGAGTGTGTGTGTGTGCCCAGAAGCTGTGCCAGCCCGGGCACACACAGGCATGGTGAGATGAAGAGGGAGAGGGAGGGAGGGAGGAAGGAGACAGAGACAGACAGACAGAGGGAGAGCGAGGGAGGGAGACAGGCAGACAGAGGGGGAGCGAGGGAGGGAGACAGAGGCTGACAGAGCGAAAGCGAGGGAGGCAGCGCGAGGGAGACTGAGGCAGACAGGGAGAGTGAGGGAGAGAGAGGGAGACAGAGTGAGAGAGAGCGAGGGAGACAGAGGGAGAGCGAGGGAGGCATAGCGAGGGAGACATAAGGAGAGCGAAGGAGACAGAGGCAGCTAGAGGGAGAGAGAGGGATGTCGGGTGGAGCCGGCCACCAGACGTCCGTTATGTTGCCATGTGGGTGAATAGATCTATGGGTGGAGTGGTGAATGTATGGGTGGAGTGATGGGTGGAATGGTGGATGTGTGGGTGACATGGTGGATGTATGGGTGGGGGGGTGGATGGAGGAGTGAGGGGATGGATGGATGGATAGGTGAAGGGGTGGATGGATGGTGGGAGAGAGGATGGATGCATGAGTGGAGGGATGGATGGGAGTGGATGGATGTGTGTATGGTTGGAAGGGTAGATGGATGGGTGGAGGGATGGATGGATCAGTGAAATGGTGGATGGATCAGTGAAATGGTGGATGGATCGATGGGGGGGGTGGATGGTGGACGAGTCGGTGGGTGGATGAATGAGAGAGGTGATGGATGGATGTATTGATGGGTGAAGGGGTGAATGGATGGATGGATGGATGAGTGAAGGGGTGGATGTGGGGATGGATGGATGGGTGATTGAGGAGGGTGAATGGACGGGGGGTGGATGGAGGACTGAAGGGGTGGGTGAGAGGTCAATAGATGGATTCATGAGTGGATGAGTGGATGGATGAGTGGGTGGATGGGTGAAGGGTGGATGGAGGGATGGGTGCCTGGGTGAGGGGGGAATGGAGAGAGAGGGGGAGGATGGATGGATGGATGACTGAGGACATGGATGAATGATTGGCAGAGTGGATGGGCAGGTGTGTGCATAGATGGGTGAGGAGAGGAGCATGGAGATGGATGGGTCAGAGAGTGCATGTATGAGTGGGGGGAGGGTGGAGAGCGGGAGGGATGGATGGGTGGGTGGATGGATGAGTGGGGGGTTGAGTGGGTGGACGGATGAGTGACTGGGTGGATGGATGAGTGGGTGGGGGGGATGGCTGGATGGGTGAGAGGGTGGGTGGTTGGATGGTGAGTGAGTGAGTGGATGGGTGGAAGAGTGGATGGATGAATGGAGGAGTGGATGGATGGATGAATGGAGGAGTGGATGGATGAGTGGGAGGATAGCTTGGGTGAAGGGGTGAGTGGTTGGATGGATGGGTGGAAGAGTGGATGGATTAGTGAGGGGATGGATTGGGTGAAGGGATGGATGGATGATGGATGGATGGGTGAGGGGGTGGATGGAGGGATGGATGGGTAAGATGATGGATGGAGGGATGGATGGTGGATGGGTTTGCAAGTGGTTGAAGGGGTTTGGTTGTGGATGGGGCACAGATGGAGGGAAGGAATGAATGGTGGGGGGGTTGGTGGATGACAAGGTGTACATGATGGATGGGGAGGGTTGTGATGACTTCCTTTGCCTTGGAGGATTGTGTTTTGAGCTATGTGGTACGCCTCTGTCGTTTCGCCACACCCACTCACAGGCCTGCAGTTTGCTAGGCACTCTTGTTGTGTTGAGCATTGTTTGCCGGATATGGCCCGTGGTGTGCGCGTTGCAGTCGATCATGTGGTGTGCCGGATTCCCGAGGTTTCGGTCGGGTGGTGGGGGGGCCCAACATCTGGGGGAATTCAGCTGGGGGGGCTCAACCTGGAAAAGTTTGAATACCTCTGATCTACACATATAGTCTTGCCAGCCTCATCTCCTCCTCCACCGCCGCTGCCTTCCGCGCCAATTCTAACTGCGCTAACACCTCCAAGATCAGGTTCACGTTCAAGAATGCGCCATTGTTCTCACATATGTCGCAGCGTTCTTCATCAAGACAACTTAATCATCACCGTCGGTCACATAGATCCAGATCACGATCATGTTCTCACCATCACTCCAGATATTTGTCCTCCACATCTACAGGACGCTGCTCGCCTACCCTTACTGACTCTCCTCCACGTAGAGTCTCCCCCGTAGAATATATTACCACCTTTCATGAGGTCTTGGTGAGAGAAGCAGCAGAATTAAATCTCCAAATGACGGTGCCTACATCTTCGAAATCAATGATATTCAAGACGCTTCACCAGCGCACAGCATCCAGACCTCTCCTTCCTCTAGTATCAGGTCTCTTGGAACTGGCCATGGACCTCTTTTTGACGCCAACCTCAGCCAAGTCTGCTCCATCCAGGCTCCAAAAGAAGTACAGACCTTTCTGAGCAGGATCCACTCTTCCTGCGTTTGGTCCCTTCTCCGGGCTCTGTAGTAATACTAGCAGCATAGAAACCACACGCTACTACTTCTGCCTCCTCAGTTCCACAAGATAAGGAGAGCAAGAAGTTCGATTCTGTGGGCTGCAAAGCATGTGCACTGCTGCCATGTCCATGAAAGCAGCAAATGCAGCAGCGCTATTCAACGATACTACAGGGCATTGTGGGAATCTGTCTAGAGGTTTGATGAATATCTGCCTAGAGGCAAACAGGAGGATTTCTTAGAAATAATAGACGAGAGTTTGATGGTCTCGAACCAAATAATAAGTGCGGCTGCTGATTCTTCAATCCTAGCCACTTACGAATATTGCCATGGTGTGGCCCTCTGCAGATATGCTGAGCTCCGTCTCACATCTTTGAAACTGAAGTCGCAACAATAGATCTTAAACCTGCCATTTTCTGGTTCCACACAGACGATAACGTGACTAGGATGAAGGCCTAAATGGACACCATTAAGGCGGTCGGCCTAGAGAGCCAAAGAGGGCCTAGGCAAAAGCAAATCGTTTAGGCCTTATCATGGAGGGGCTCAAACCCCTCCATGGTATCAAGGATCACAGCAACGACCCTATAACCATAGCAAAAACAGCCTATGGGAAGAGCTTTGCAGCAGCCATCACAAGGTGGAAAGCATACCACAGGCACAAAACCTTGAATTGGTCCTTCCTGCTCTTCCGTTACCCACGCAGGTATTATTTAGCATTTTCTGGCAGAGTGGCAAGAAATAACAAAAAGATACCTGGGTACTGAATATTATACGCAATTGATACTGTCTCAAGTTCAAGTCATCCTCCGACCATACCACCAAAGCCATACAATCACCATCTGAGGATGCTGAGATCAGAAGTCAACATCTTGCTTCAAAAACAGGCGGTGGAGGCTGTTCCTCACCATCAGTAGGGAGCAAGTATATATTCCAGATATTTTCTGGTACAGAAAAAAGGCAAGAACTAATTCATACCCATTCTCAACCTGAAATTTGCCAATAGATTGATGTGTCCGGATAAGTTCTGGATTCTGGCCTTACATCAAATCTGTCCTCCTCTCCGCCAAGGCTATCCTCCATTGACCCCCAAGATGCCTATTTTCACATTCCAGTTGCAAAGAAACATCGGAAATTCTTGAGGTTTGTGATGGGGCAAGACCACTATCAATATCAAGTACTGCAGTTCGGCCTCACGTCAGCACCCAGAACATTCTTGAAATGCATGGCATGGTCTTCGTCTATCTATATCTAGAAGATTGGCTTGTAAAGGTGTCAACCTTTCAAGAGGCACAGCTTAATTTCAACTGGACATGCAATCTCCTCCTTCGTGTGGGGCTTCATATCAATCACAGCAATTAACAACCAATCCCTGTCCAGACATTGCAATATTTGGGAGCCTCCATCGACACCATTCGAACAAAAGTGTGTCTTTCGGCGGAGAGATGCTCATCAATCCTTCAGAAATGTCTCTTTATGACAGCCTATCATCCCAAGGTAAGTATGATCTCATCACTCCTTGGTTCAATGGCCTCTTGCATCTTCCTCATTCCGAATGCCCGACTCCACATGCAACCTCTCCAAGAATGCCTCGAGGACCTGTGGGATCAGCTAACGGGCTATTGGAACGTCAGGATCGAACTGTCCCTCCATGCAAAACATTCCCTCAAGTGGAGGTGTTCCTCTGCCAATTTGCTTCAAGGAATACCTTTTCACCAACAGGTTCCTTCTTAGACAACAGTGACAAATGCATCACTACAGGGATAGGGAGCCCACATGGATCGTCTACAAATTCAAGGCATGTGGTCACCAGAGGAGATGTCTTATCACATCAACCTCTTTGAGCGGTCCATTTAGTGCTCAATGCCTTCCATCGTTCATTCAAGTCACAGACCATGCTTATTCATACACACACTGTACTACCTCAACAAGAATGGGGGACGAAGTCCAGGCCATTGTCACTAGAGGCCCAAACAATATAGAAATGGTAGATTGTCCGAAACCTGCAAATCACGGCAATTCACCCTTTAGGTGTGCAGAATGCACAGACGAATGCCCTTTGCAGAGTTCTGCAAGAAAACCACAAATAGGTCCTACACGACAACATCTTTTAGCGCATCTTTGAACTGTGGAGTACACCCGCCATTGATTTGTTTGGCATCACACAAAACAAAAAATGCAGCTGCTTCGAACCCAGGTAGTAACAACAAGGGGCACTAGGGAATACCCTATGGATTGAGTGGTCTGGCAAATTTCTTTACGCTTTTCCACCGATTTCCCCTGATCCCGGGTGGTCCTAATCAAGCTGTCCCACTCCAAAGCCAAGATGATCCTCATAGCTCCAGAGTGGCCACACCACTGGTTGTTCCCGTACCTGCTTCACCAGTCACAGCATCCATTCAGAGGCCAGATTGTACGCCCCAATCTCTCCTCGAGTTTGGCTGTATGGCTCCTGAGCTAGTGCAGTTTGGACATTTGAATCTGCCACAAGACTTTATGGAGATCCTGAAGGAGGACAAGCGACCGTCCACCCAGTCAGCATATGCCTTGAAGTGGAAGAGGTTTTGCATCTGGTGATCCTCCAAAAGTTTATACCCTATAACTTGCCAGGATGTCATTCTTCCATATGGCTTCTTGCAAAATCTGGCCTGCAATTCTCTTCCATAAAAGTGTACTTGGCAGCTCTTAGTGCGTACAGGAATTATCCTTCAGAAACTTTTTTTTTTAGAATTCGCGCCATCAAGTATTTCCTAAAGGGTACCCTTCCCCCTGCATGGGAGCTTAATGTAGTCCTTTCACGCCTTATGCAGGCTCCCTTTAAGTCCATGCACAAGGCATCTCTCCAACACTTGTCTTGGAAAACCGCTTTATTTGGGGCTATAACATCTGCCTGCAGAGTTAGCGAGATTCTAGCAAAGTGGCCATGAGAACTCGCACAAAGTTCATCCATAAGGTAGTTTCGGACATCCATGTCAACCTGACAATCTCATTGCCAACATTCTTTAAAAATCTCTCTACTCCAGCGGAAAGAACTCTCCACTCCCTGGATCTTAGGAGAGTTCTGAAATTCTATCTAGACATGAGACATCCACAAATCGGACCAATTGTTTTTAAACTATGGTCTGGTCCGTACAGGCTTAGCCACCTCTAAGCAATCCATTTCACAATCAATCAATCAATCAGTGACACTTATAAAGCGCGCTACATACCCGTGGGGTCTCAAGGCGCTGGGGGGGGGGGGGGGGGGGAGCCGCTACTGCTCGAACAGCCAGGTCTTCAGCTTCTTCCTGAAGGAGAGGTGGTCTTGGGTCAGGCGCAGGTCGGTCGGGAGGGAGTTCCAGGTCTTGGCGGCCAGGTGGGAGAAGGACCTTCCTCCTGTAGTCGCTCTTCGGATGCGGGGGACGGCGGCGAGGGCGTGGTTGGCTGATCGGAGGTGGCGTTTGGGAGCGTAGAAGTTGACTCGGCTGTTGAGGTAGCTCGGGCCTTGGTCGTGTAGGGCTTTGTGTGCGTGGGTGAGGAGGCGGAAGGTGATTCTTTTGTTGACGGGGAGCCAGTGAAGGTCTCGCAGATGTCCGGAGATGTGGCTGGTTCGTGGGATGTCGAGGATGAGTCTGGCTGAGGCGTTCTGGATCCGCTGGAGTCTCTTCTGGAGCTTGGCGGTGGTCCCGGCGTAGAGGGCGTTGCCGTAGTCCAGTCGGCTGGTGACGAGGGCCTGGGTGACGGTCTTCCTGGTCTCGGTGGGGATCCACCAGAAGATCTTCCGTAGCATGCGTAGGATGTTGAAGCATGCCGAGGAGACGTTGTTGACTTGCCTGGTCATGGAGAGGGAGGAGTCCAGGATGAAGCCCACACAATGGATAGTGTCTTGCATTTTATTGTGTTATCAAAAGGCTAACAAAAGACTCCCAGCTAAGCCTAAAGCACAGTCCAATAGGGGGAAAGCAGCTACGGCTGCTTTACTATGCAATATCCCTATTCCACAGATTTGCAAAGCAGCTACCTGGAAATCGGTACATGCATTCTTCAAGCACTGCTGCCTAGATTTTGACGCCATTTCAGAAGCTCGAGTAGGGCAGGCTACCCTCAAACATCTATTTGCTTAAGCTTCCCATTGGATCCTCTGTCTTTCCCACTGTGCTATATGAGGATGGGCTTGCTACTCCAGTCAGTATTTATGACTATAAATAGAATCCCCTACTAGCGAAGGACCAGTTTCTTACCTGCGACTCCTGTTCTCTCGTAGGGGAATTTCCTTTATAGTCGTAAGCAACTCTCCCTCCTCCCTCGTGGTGTGAACAGAGGTATTCATGGGATCTACAAATGTTCACACATCACCTTCAAAAAGATCTGAAGTAACTGCCACCAGCTGTGCATGATGGTCTGGGGTCTTAAAGGCACAGTTTCCTTTTAAGCCATATAATGACAGCCTGTATGGCTACTCTGTTCTGCTCTCCTTCATCCCTATCATAAAAAAGAGTTTGTGAGGGAGATTTATGCTGTTTACAAATCAACTCAAATTGCCTGCGTTTACCTTATTCTGGTCCTTTTTGTCTTCATGATGAAGAATTTGGCCATTGTAGCCTAGGTATATAGGCTTCATAGTCTGTTGTTTTCTGAAGTGTCTTTGCTGGTTTTTCTGAAGAAAGGCGAAGCTCCACACTTGGGATATATTAAAGAACTGCTTCAAGGTCCCCACACGTGGGCAGGAATACTTGGTGCTTATGATTGTAATGGAAATTCCCCTACGAGAGAATAGGAGTTACAAGTAAGAAAGTATTTCATATGGATGTATGTGAGGAAAATCAGCCCAGAGTACAACCGATGCCCAGGCTGCTGGAGCAAGACGCCTCTTAGTTCCCATCTTGAACAGTTACCAAATAAAGAGACAGGCGCTGGAAGCAGGGACGCAAGAACAGAGTTTTATTTCTCATGAGGAGAGCCTGTCATTTCGGACACGCACACAGTGTCTTCCAGAGGTGCTCTAACAAGTTTCTCTGAGGCTTCGTCTTTTATACACAGGTTTATGATGCACAAACATTCCTTATTGCAATAAAGACACTTTGAAGTACGCAAAGGCATGTTTGGAATCCCAGCTTCAGGCCTATTCCCATACCAGTGCTCGGATGTCGTTCCCCCTCCCGAATGTAACAAGTGATTGTGATCTCGCAGCCGGACAGTCCAACAGGACACGAGGGCAAGAGGGGGTGATCAGATCAAAGGTTGGGCGGGCGATAAGATCGGGCACTTCGGTTGGTCACGTTTTGTTATGCTGGGCAATAAAAAAGGGGGGGGGTGTACATCCACGAGGCTTGGTCTTATGACTTGGGACCGGGTCGAGAGGTCAGGTGTAGCTGGGGGGGGGGGGGGGGGGGGTCGTCAGAAGAGGGGAAAGGTGTTCCTGAGGGGAAACATAGGGGGTGTGGGCCAGGCGGGGGTGTCACTTCCAGAGTAGGGTCGCGCAGAGGAAGAGGGTTTTATGGTCTATGCATGAGAGAGCGGGGGTGTTCAATGCGCGGGGTGCTGGGGATTTAACAAACAGACAGAGAGGCCATGGTGCCTAAAAATGGCTGTCGCGTACGTGCGTGCATGGACCTACGCTGGCGGGATGATGCAGTCAATGCTCCGCGGTATTCGTTCTGCTTACAGAGAGGGGTATGGTGAACACAAATGAACGCCGCTTATGTACATATACATGGTCATTTTCCACAGTCGCCACTTTTTAACATAAGTTAGTTCATTTCCGTGTTTATCCTAACTGACGGGGTGTACATATAGACATGTGTGGTCAATGAAATAGCGTTTGTCAATACTGGCGGATTGCGTATAACCATGCGCAGTCGATGCAATAGACGAGATGCAGTACATATGAGGTTACATTTGTTGGGTTATACATATGCTACTCAGTCGGGGTCAAGCAAGGAAAAGCTCCGACACATTATAGAACCATATTCTGACTTTCTCTCCGGTGGTATCAACGTACAGTAAAAAGTGACCGACAAAACATTTTGAAAGCGATACAAAGTGGTTGAGGGAGGAATTCAGTTCAATACAAGCAATTAGTCAAGGGGGGGGTAGAATGCTCAAAAAAAAGGGGGGTGGGGGTCTTCGCCACAGTGTCTTTTTAGCAGCGAGCCATCATTGGTAGGCTCTAGTAGTCCGTCTTCTTCCGTTGGCGCTGTTGAGCACCGGCGGTGGAGCTATAGGTCCAGCTCGGATCCAACCTTACGTGTTGCAGGGTGCGATCTGTCCTCTGCTGTTAGACCACAGTCCTGTTTCCTAACTAATCTTCTTAGGAGTGCCTCATGCTGGGCACCTGCATTTCTTTCCCCTTCCGTGGCAAAACCCTATTCTACCTAAATGCTGTTCTTCTTTTCTGAGTCAAAATTCATGCGGAAAAGGGTGGTGTTGTTGGGTGATCAAGGGAAGAGAGGGCGGAGTGGGATCAGATCTTTGAAACAAACCAAGGGAGCAAGGGATAACGAGCAGGCAGGCCCATTGATCGGGCTCACAGGGGCGGGGACTTTCGGCACGAGTGGGTCAGCAAACAGAGGGCTTCAAGGCGGCCCTTCATCCTTTCAATTTCCGTGCTTGAGAGTGGTGCCTCGTCCCGCGTCTCGTTGCTCTGCGGCTCCACCTTTGGTCAAAGTCACAGGTGTTTCATGATCTGCGGCCAGGCTGAGCGTCACGTCCGGCCCCTCTCCTCCGGTGATTGTGTATCTTTGAATGGGTACAAAACAAGCTTTAGAGAACTGGCAGGAGAAGACATTTATACATTTCAATTCCGTCCCAAATCCTAAGTAGTTGGGGATATGTTCATCGGTCACAGTTTTGGTGTTCATTCATGACGTATATGGAGAGAAGTCAGACTCCTATCGACTGTGTGTTCTATCAAACTCGAAATCGGACCCTTCAGTAGAGACTCGTCTTTCTAACCCGAGTCCTGACAGTCTTACATTTTCTTTCAGGGTCAGCTAACTCTTGCAAGCAGGGGGGAGTGCTATCATCATGAGAGAGGGACAGGGGCTAAACATTCTTTTCTCGGGGAGTAACGGTCAATCAGGGTCCTCAGCTATACTTCGGGGACAGCTGAGATGGAGCTGGGGTCAATCGGGAGAAGCGGGGACGCTTTGGACATCCGTACTTGGGTGCAGAGAGGTGGGACAATCTGGGCATTAGGGGTTGTGTTTTCTAACGAACTGAAAAACAGAAGGCCACTGACATATAGTCCCCCCTATAAAAAAAGGCCAGATCAGGGGACATCAGTCGTCTTACCTGTCCTTTCCTTCTTAGCGAATTCAAGTTCCTTCATTTTGCAGAAAGGAGAGGTAGTAACATGGCAATTTACAATCGTTTTAGGTTCTGTCAATTTTTCCCGAACATCTTTGTGTTCACAAACCAATTAGGCTTGTGTCGGCGGGGCACAACGTAACCACACAAAGGGAAAGGGAACAGGGGGGGGGGGGGGGGGGGGGGGAAAGACCCTCAGAGAGAGAGAGAGAGTCGTCCGCATTCTAAACGAACTATTCGGTACACGTACGACATGGAGAGAGAGAGAGAGAGAGAGAGACGTGTACATTAATAGGCCGTTTAGTGCGCACACAACACAGGACAGTGGGGGTCAAGTTATATAGAAGCACAGGCTGAGGGACGACGTAGATCCATACATTACGTACACACGAATTCAGGCGGGGGAGATTGTACATGTATTACATACAAAAACCCAAGACAAAACATAGAACAGTTTCTGGCCACATAGATTTCTGCCTGCATGCTGCGCATCCTTAGTATCCTACTTAATTCATCTGGGGGCTGAGCTTTTTACCTTTTTCTTCTTTCTTATCGTCGGCTGCCTTGTCTGGTGGCGTTTTGGTTGCAAATACTTACACCTTCGACAATTGGTCGGGAATTAACCTGGTCGAGCTAATACTCACGGTGGGATTTTCGAATCATTTTTTAGCGAAAAGGTTTCCAGGCTGGGGCAACGGAGGGTGTCAGTCGGGGGAACAATGGGACAGCTTCGAGTTTCATGTCTATGAGGGTGCAAGAAGGAGGTGGTAAATCTTAAACAATGGCAACCTTCCTAGTCTTCCAGGCGGAGGGTACTTGGGTAGACCTCACCCCGGAATATTCCTTAACCTTTCCTTACTTAGTTAAAGTTTGAATTTACTCATTGGTGCACGTCATTCTTGGTTGCATTATTTGGGGTGCCGGTTGGGGTCATATTTCGTCATACTGTAATAACCCGTCAAGTTTCTGCTTCAGGCCGCCCTCCCAATCGCTGTGTTCAGAGAGAGAAATAGTCATATCTAAGTAAGGGAGTGCTATATATTTGTTTGCTCGTCGTGTATAGGCACCATGTTCAAATCCCCTTTTCCCATTCCCTCGGCCGTTCGATCATCATTTAAGTGTATACATAAAACAATTCTTTTATCAATCCAAACGTGTGCAACGTATATTCGGGCGAGCTATACACATCAGGGCATGCACGCGCGCAGTCATATCACTCAAATTCGTCACGTTCTCAGGGACAGCCCCCATAGACAATATACAATTTTTCGTAGTGCCAGCCTGACTTCCACGCGGGACCATGACGTGTTGCTTAGGTCTTTTCCGTACTTCAGTCGACGTTCCGATGTGACCTGCAAAAAGAAGGAAAGAAGAAGGGGGGTGGGGGCAGCGTTTTAAAACACATCGGCGCGCATAAACCCGAAAATGCTTTTACTTACCACATACTCAACCTATTCTCCGTGGGATGCAGTCCCTACCATCTCGGCGTTCAAGCCCAGAGGGACCGGCAGTGCGGGAGAGATAATTATTGATGGACTGCGTATTGTATAGATCGCCCAAGTGTGGCATTACGGAACGTGTGCAGGGAAGGGTCAAGACAGAGGGCAGTCGGTGCAAAGTGGGGGGGGTGAGCTCGTGTTCTCCTCCAAGGAAGAGGGATGGTCTACAGTGGAACAGGGTCGTTTTGTGCACCAGGCACGGAAACTAGAGGGGCTAGGTGGCATTCCTTCGGAGTGGCTTAGGGGCGTCTAAAAACGACTTCCCTGATACATGTGGCCTATAAAGTAAAGGCTGAATACCGGGATCTTTATCGATTGCTTTACGTCGTACGAAAATGAAAAACACACACAACAAACCTGGACCAGTCACGTTTGCAATATTTCTGTGTACTATACTTTTTAACCTTTAACTAATCGAGCTGCTTCATTTCACCTGTATTGTACTTATATCGGAAACAGTGTTCATTTATTCGAAACTTACCAATCTAAGTGCTACAACTATGTTTGCTTTTCAAAAACCTTTAATTAAAAATGTTGGCGCACAAATACGGGCCTACAACCACGTGGGCCGGCCACGGAGCAGACTGGAACTGTACATGAGGGGATATTTTATTAGCGGAAAACGTAACGGAGTCGGTGGTCATTGATTTCATAATAAAGGTGCGACAAGTGCAATAAAATCATATTGAAAATTCATTGTGGGCAGATACCATAAGTGTCAAAAATTCGAACTTTCAACAATACAGTAACCAACGATGCGTTAGAACTTAATATCAATTCATTGTCTGAACATTTAATCAGTACTCATCCCACATCAATTCATTGTCCAAACGTAGAATCAAAATGTCTCCACCAACTCGTGGTTGGACCAGAACCTCTTTCGGTAGTCCAAATAGTTTTCGTAAAAGGGCAACAGAAGGGACCGGTGATATGAACTATCAGTCAAAGGGGGGAGGAAAGCAACAATCTTTCCTACCGGGTCATACTGGTGTCCCACCGGAACTGATCGAATTGGCAGTCTGCAGGATTTTGGTCATTCAAACTGAGGCTGGCGCCGGCATGAGTGCGTCGACGTCTCGTGGCTACGTCGTGGACGTTCCGTGGGCGATCATGGCAGTCATTCCCCATTGGGGGGCGGGGGCGCCCGCGGGGGGTCGGGGGCCCCCCGCGGCTCTCATAGAATCTTCAAAGTCGAGGAGAACACTTCTGGTCGTGGGACTCATTTTCTAGCTGACAAGCGACCGGGCCATCCTTTCGCGCCGGGCCCGCTCCTGCAGGGCCGACCGCCCATTTCATGAACTTGGCTGGTTTGGGCGAAGCGTCGCTGTATCGCAACAGTGGACGAGGCCCCGCTGGGTGAGTGGAGCGCCGCTGCACCGCAAGAGTGGACGAGCCCTTGTCGGGTGAGTGGAGCACCGCTGCATCGCAAGAGTGGAAGATTCCTTGTCGGGTGAGTGGAGCGCTGGGGGTGCAGCTGGGGGCCTCCACCTGGGGAGTTGGGAGAGGCTCGTTCGCGCCGCCTCTCCCTCCCAGTGCACCCCACGCCATTTCCCGGCTCCGACATTCGTGATGGCCGGACCAGGCGATAAGAGAAGGGGCGGGGGGGTCGGAGGCAGAAGCAAGACATCCCCCCCCCGTGGCCTGCAGGGCACCAGAAGAGGATGGGAGGACCAGTACATTCCGGGCCGACCATCCCACGACCTCTCCGGCTGATGGCGGTTAGCCGGGCCCCGCCCTGCACGTGTCGAGGCCTCATCTTCCGGATGGGCGTGACCGTGGGCCTGTTGCACTTCGGGAGCTTCCGGAATGGGGGTAGGTATCTGCTGACTTGTATCTATCTCATGTTACCGTTATTGGGCGTGGCGGGCGGTGGGGCAGACATGTTTGGAGCAGTGAGGGGCGGTGGAGCCTAGCTACCTCGTGGCTGCTGTGATGTCAAGCTTGGTTTCTATCACCACTTTCATGTTTCTTATTGCGGGCTGTTTCTAACGTTTCTCATTTCTAGCGAAGTCACAAACTCATCAGTGGCCTACTGATTTTGCTTGATTTCTTTTTCCTTCCTTTTCTAGTGTGTTTCATGCTAAAGTTTCTGTTAACAGGATACGACGATTACTTCGTATTTTACGTATGTCCTTTTTATTAGGGGTGTCCTCCGGTTGAGCCAGATGATCCACCTCTAATAAATGGTCCGGGTGGAACTAGTTTACCAATCAGATAGGTATGACAGATTACAACGGGGGACAAAGGTCCGCATTACCTACCCTTCACTACTTGCAAAGACCAGACAGAATATTTCTATTCCACGTTATTTGCAAACAGAGAATACCTCAAAAGAACTATTCCTTTAACAATAAATGTCCAGACAATCAATCAATCAGTGGGGAGAAAAACAGGCATGACGGATTACAATGGGGGACAAAAGTCCGCATTACCTATCCTTCGCTATCTGCAAAGGGAGACAGAATATTCCTATTCTTCTCTGTTTGTAGACAGGGAATATCTCAAAAGAGCGATAATCGATAAAAATCGATAACAAACAATCAGTGGGGAGAAAGATAGGCATGACGGATTACAATGGGGGACAAAAGTCTGCATTACCTATCCTTCCCTATTTGCAAAGAGGGAGAAACGTTCCTATTTGTCGCTGTTTGCAAACAGAGAATATCTCAAAGAGAACCAATACTTCAAGTAGCAACCAAGGGTAAATGAACCAATCAATGAACAATACCAGTATTTAAATACCGATTCCAATACGAACAATCAATCAATCAATCAATCAGATGGATAAAGCCATCCTACCAATCAGACGTAAAAGACGTCCTACTTAACCTTACCCGGACCGGACCGTGCGGACTGTTCTTCGCCTTCCCTTTCCAGCGCCCGATCGTTCTCTTACTCCATGTTTTTACCGCAGCATTCCTGTGGGATTCCAGTCAGGACAGTAGGTCGCTTGAGAGAGGTCCATTCGGAAGCGGTGAAGTTCATTCAATCGGCAGCCGGACGAGGGTCCTCTCAAGGCAGGTATACTCCAATCGTTTAGATGTTCACCCCATCGTCTGGACCTCTCTTACCGGACCTTATGTCGCTGATGGACCCCGCGTTGGGACGCCAATTGAGGAAAATCAGCCCAGATTACAACCGATGCCCAGGCTGCTGGCGCAAGACGCCTCTAGTTCCCATCTTGAACAGTTACCAAATAAAGAGACAGGCGCTGGAAGCAGGGACGCAAGAACAGAGTTTTATTTCTCATGAGGAGAGCCTGTCATTTCGGACACGCACACAGTGTCTTCAAGAGGTGCTCTAACAAGTTTCTCTGAGGCTTCGTCTTTTATACACAGGTTTATGATGCACAAACATTCCTTATTGCAATAAAGACACTTTGAAGTACGCAAAGGCATGTTTGGAATCCCAACTTCAGGCCTATTCCCATACCAGTGCTCGGATGTCGTTCCCCCTCCCGAATAGAACAAGTGATTGTGATCTCGCAGCCGGACATTCCAACAGGACACGAGGGCAAGAGGGGGTGATCAGATCAAAGGTTGGGCGGGCGATAAGTTCGGGCACTTCGGTTGGTGTATCACGTTTTGTTATGCTGGGCAATAAAAAAGGGGGGGGGTGTACATCCACGAGGCTTGGTCTTATGACTTGGGACCGGGTCGAGAGGTCAGGTGTAGCTGGGGGGGGGGGTCGTCAGAAGAGGGGAAGGGTGTTCCTGAGGGGAAACACAGGGGGTGTGGGCCAGGCGGGGGTGTCACTTCCAGAGTAGGGTCGCGCAGAGGAAGAGGGTTTTATGGTCTATGCATGAGAGAGCGGGGGTGTTCAATGCGCGGGGGTGCTGGGGATTTAACAAACAGACAGAGAGGCCATGGTGCCTAAAAATGGCTGTCGCGTACGTGCGTGCATGGACCTACGCTGGGTGGGATGATGCAGTCAATGCGCCGCGGTATTCGTTCTGCTTACAGAGAGGGGTATGGTGAACACAAATGAACGCCGCTTATGTACATATACATGGTCATTTTCCACATATGTGCTAAAGAACATTGCTGTTTATTTTGCTCTGTGACTGCTATAATAAGATGCCTATGTGCTCATTATGTGATTCAGTTATATGTACACCTGAATGATGCCAATTTAAGGTAATGTCTTCTGGAGGGTTAATCTGTACATTGATAAGAGGCTCTACATCTGTATATTTATGAGAAGCTCTACATAGTCATGATCCATATGTACATGTCTGTTAAGGCCTGTAGATTGGATTACATGAGAAGATTTCAGGCAACTCAGAAGCTGTGGTTCAGTCATGAAGACTGGAAGGCTTGAAACACGTCTAGGGAGGCTGGGGCTGAGGAGTAGGAGAAGGCCTTACAGAGCAGGCTCAGAGTCAGACCAATCAGATTGTCAGTATTATGTGAACCCTGTTCTTTAGGAATAGCATACAAAGCATCTGTAGTAGGCCCACGTTACCTTGTTGCTTTCTTGGTTGTATGGTTTCTGCTGGTGTTCAGTTCATTCACTGTCCCGGTTCATGCATCTTTGTTGTTTTTCCTCTCCTTTTGTGCATATTGTTTCTTCCTTAGTGCTCAATTTATTACACCCTCTCTGTGTCCCCCACTGTGTTTCTTTGAAGAACTGTACCACCGTACAGTTTTAAAATATTCTGCTGCTGCATACTTTCTTGCTGTTCCTACTCTGGCATCTGATTGCTCACAAGCTTGGGGATGTCTACCGGTCATTAAGCGATTTGATCATTGAAGTATCGGGGATACTGTGTCAGAACAAATAGAGCCACCTTGATCTCTGCACAATCTGTTTCGGGGTTGTAGTATGCATGAGTTGAGAAGGCCTACAGTTATCTAGCTATATGGCTTGGAACCTTAGAAGGTGCTTGATGGTGCCAGGGGTTGTCCTTAATTTGTATTGCTGGTGTAACAAGAGGTCAGTATTTACATGATATGGATTTTCAGTTGAGGATACACATCTATACGTAATTGCAAAGGTTGGAGCAGTTGTGCATATGATTATACCAGGAGTTGTGAATGACGGGTTAGGTGTCTGGAACAAGTAGTCCCTGAGACTGAGGAGGAAAGACTAATTGCACCAATAGATAACACAATTGTAAGTTTAAAAAGTGCCATTTATGTAGGAGCAAAGAATGATACCATACCTATAGCTGAGGAATCGTAGGCATATTTTGATGTAGGATAGTTCCATTTACCAATAACATTTATTTTTCCTGAGCTTCTCCATCCAACAGCAAAAGTCTTGCCTCATCGCACCTGGGAGTTTGAGCTTCGATTAAGCTTTGACACAACCTGCATGACAAACTATCTTTCACCTCAAAGGATCTCAAACAATCAGAATACGGTTCCATTATTTCTAGAAACCAATCTGATCCAGGTCCTACGAGCTCTCCCCCTATTTGGCTCGATGGCCTTCTGCATCTTGAGGTTCTTTGCGTGGTCCCTCAGGAAGCGAATGCTTCAGCATCAGGAGAGCCTCATTGCTCATGCAGCTATCTTCCTCTCTGCCTTTCCAGACCTCCATTGGTGGATATGTGCTTTCACCCTCATAGTAGTGGTCCTCCACAACCTCAGCCCACCATGTTACAGATGCTTGCTCAATAGGCTGTGGCGCTAATCTGTGGGTGTTGACGGAGTCCTGTGGACCCCGTCAGAACAATGTACAAGCCTCAATGTGCTAGGTTTGAGAGCAATTATCCTAACTTTGAATATATTTCTTTCTTCCATCTGAGGAAGCGTTGTGCAGATTCTTGTGGAGAACATTATCACCATCCATTACCTCTAATGACAGAGGAATGAGTTATAGAGCCCTGTACTAGCCTACTTGAGGCAATAGGCTGTACAGTGGGGCATTTTCTGGTGGCATCTCATCTATTGGACGCTCTTAATATGAATATAGTAGTGTACAGTAGCCGGTCTCTGTAGGATCATGAATGGGAGCTCCACCCTGATGTAACTGCATCATCTTCTTCCAACTGGGCTTTCCATGGATAAACTTTTTTTGCCTCGGCTGTAACAAGAAGTGCACTTTGGTCTCTGTCCTGCACGTTCCACTATATATTGTGGGATTCAGGCTGAGTTGGTCTCAGGGATTGCTTTGTGTGTTTTTACCAGTTCTGCTACTCCCAAAGACTCATAAAGCGAGTAGGAGAGCATTTGCTTTCGTAGCAGGACTGCTGATCCTCCTTTCTAATACTCGGATGCTTTAGCTGCATGCTGGACATAGAACTATTCCATTAAGAAGCATTCTATGTACCTGCAGAAGTTCCAGGTGTCATCTGGGAGCCAGCCACCAACTCATTCTATGTAGATCACTGGGATAAATGTGTTTCTTGGTGCAAGACCTCAGATTTAAATTCTACCCCACCTGTCTGACATCATTGCCCTTGCACAACAAGGCTTAGTCTTTTCCAGTTTCAAAGTTTTCTTGGCTTTTTTATGTCTTCCTGATCAACCTTCTTCGTTCAGATCGCTTGTAGTAGTGTGCCTTCCAAACGATTTATCGCTATTATTTTTGCTCATGCCCTTTATTGTTCTGCAATTAGATTAAAGTTCGTACTTGCATTTCTCATGGCATCGCTGTCCAAATTGATGCAGATTTGATCTGTTCATCTCCTGATTTTAACATGGTTTTTCTTACCTATTCATATCGGCTATGCTACCGGTGTCCCATCTTTCATAATCCTTCTACATCCATCTAGGAAAGAGGGCCATCTAGACAATCTAGAACATAGGTGAGCTGTTTCTTGTTCATACAAGATCCAGCTTTTTGTAGGGTTCGCTGAAGCACAGAAACTATGCTGGATGGGCCTTGGGAACTGCAACATTACTGTGCTCATATTACAAAGTTTTCTTCGACAACAGCAAGAATGTCAATTGAAATAAACAAACATGACATGACTCTGCTTGACTGTGTACTACTCTTAAAATATGCTGTCCCTTGACAAAAGCAGCCTATGACTGGCATATGAGCCCTCTTGAAGAAGGCAATGGTGGCTTCTATTGTTCATATCCTCAACATCCTGGTGGCTGATATTTGACAGTGTGTAAGTGCCCCTCTTTACACTCCTTTGTCAAACATTACTATGTGGTGTATCGGACTGAAGTGGTGGACTGTGCTGCATGATTTCTGTAGTTAAGCACCACTGCTTAGTTCCATCTTGTGGTTTGAACTGATGTGGAACTCATTCATAAGGTGAGGATTCTGTGGTATGAAGTGTCCAGTAGAAGAAGATACTTACGTTTGGTAACTATACTCTTTGCATCGTAGATCTTCAGTGATAGTCATACACATTAACAATAGTCTGAGCTGCCTGTGTAGACCCTGGGTCTTTGCAGGCTGCGCAGAATTATTCAGTGTTTATAACTTCAATGCAGATTCCTACGATGCAGAACCAGGACTACAAGTAAGTAACCTTTCCTTCCAGCAGATTCCTCATTCCTTCCTGTATGAGTTGATGGTGTTAATTATAAGATTCCAAAGTACTAATATGTTTTTGTTCTCTTTTTTTTATGCCTGTTGTCATTAAGGTTTCTTAGGTTATTGCCACACACCTTGGTTGTGAATGGAAAAAATATAAGGAATGGACACCAGCAGGACAGACATGCCGTAGTCAAACCCTAAGTGATCAGAGCTGCTATTGAAGTCACACAATGTTAACTGGCAGCACTGGGGAATTATTGCTGGGAAAAAAATCAGATCTAGTCTGAAGCCTTGCGACAATCCTAAGGTGTGAGGAATCTCTAGGAAGGAATAGTATGTACCAGAAATATTGTTCTCTTCTAGAGGATCCTCATCATTAGTCATAAGCACTAAATATTCTCTCCTACGTGCGGGGACTCCAGAGCACATATATGTGTGTGTGTGTATATATATATATATATCTGTTAGCAGTATCCTCGATCCACTGCACCTAGACCGGCGCACTCACGGACGGGTGCTTAAAATGCAGAGATGCGTCCGTGTTAATATTCGTGCTCTCTTCCCTTCCTTTTTCGGTTCAGAAAAAAGCACTCACAGGGGTCTTTGCCTTTCAAGTTTCTTTAATTCGTACAGCCAACATATTGATCACAACATCTTGCAAGTCTGCTACTTAGTCTTGGGAAAGTTAACTATCAAAGAAGGAATTGACTACAGTAGAATGTTGTCCCAGAAGGAAGTCTTTTGGATCAAAAAAGTCCACACCATGATGCCTTGGGGCCTCAATGATGAATTGGATCTAAGTTGTTTTCTATAAAATCCTAGTATCAATACTGTAGATAGTGACCTTGATACAACCTATATCTTCCATCACCATGTCACTTATACCTACATTCACCAGTTCTTTACTACAGCACACAGAGGCCCATTTCAACTTTGTACCTCATTTTCTTCGCTACACACTTTCCTAATCACACTTTTCTTGAGTTAGTTCATGCTGATTTAACCTTTGCTCGATTTATGTTGGTCATATTGAATTGTTCTCATAACAATTATGTTATTGTCGCTTTTCACTGCCATGACATACAGGTTTACACATTGTAAGTAAGTAAACATTTATTGTTTTTGATTAACCTCATAGATGCGGCGCAAATATCCCTCCCCAGTGCTGCGTTGTCCATTGGAACTAGTGCTGAATGTACGTCCAATGGTCGTGCGCAGCACTGGGGAGGTAGTGCTGCCGTCGGCCAACGCCCCGACGCAGCACTTAAGGGGTTAATTACCCCTTCGATGCTGATGATGGAGCGGTTCCGTCATCCGCATCGGTTGGTGCTGATGATGGAACCGCTCCGTCATCAGCACAGCCCCTGGGGGAGCGCTGGCGCTCCCCTCCTGGGGCATCGATTTTGCCCACACAAACAGGGATGGCAGCGGAAGAGTTTCCGCTGCCACCACCAAGCCCCCCCATGCACAGCGCGCGGCGACATCATCAGGAAGCGCTGGACGCGCTGGAAACCATTTGTTTCCAGAGCGTCCAGGAACAGGAGGTGAGTTTGGGGGGAGGAAACAGTGTTTCCTCTCCCCTGATGTCCCAATGCAGGGCATTCCTGGTGCACAGCGTTGCGATAGTGCACCAGGAATGCCTCCACTAGACACCAGGGATGTTTTATTTAGTGAAAAGGAAGCGACCCCTTAAGGCAAGGGTTGCTTCCTGGGGGCCAATCATTGATTCAGACCCTTTGGGCAAGGGTAGCTTCCAGGGGACCCAATTTATTTTAAAATTATATTGTGCCCCCCCTGGGGACAGATAGCCTGATTTTTTTGGTGTTTCTGGCCCCAGGGGGAGGGGGGGGGCAGAAAAGCCCACTAGAGCCAGGGAATTGTTTATTTTTAAAAAAAATTGGAAGTGACCAGTCGCTTCCAGTGGCCATTTTTTAAAAAAAAAGTATATTCTGCCCCCCATTCCCCTCCCCCAGGGGCAGATCGGTTTGTTTATTTGGCCTTTCTGCCCCAGGGGAGGGCAGAAAACCCCACTAGACACCAGGAATTGTTTTAAATTTGAAATGGAAGCGACCCCATGGGCAAGGGTCGCTTCCTTATGGGCCTAATTAATTTGTAAGACTTTTCTGCCCCCCCTCCCCCTCCCCCCCCCCCTCCCGGGGAAAGATTACCTATATTTTTATGATATTTCTGGACGGGGGGGGGGGGGGTTACAGAAAAGCCCACTAGTGCCAGGGATGTAAAAATAAATAAATTGGTTGCTTCCAGGGGACATATATTTTTTTATGTGTATTCAGCCTGTTTATTTGGCCTTTCTGCCCCCATTTGGGTAGTGACATAGCCTGTTATAATGTGTATTGTTTTTATTTCTTGTGAATTGTAATGTTTTATTTCCCCCTTTTTTGTTCTAGTTCAAGGCTTTTGCTCTTTAGACTGTTGCAGGTTGCGGTTTCGTTACTGGTGGTTCTGCTGTTTGTGTAGTTGCATGTGTTTGGTAAGAGACCTTTTTTGTACAATTTCAATGTAAATGTGTTTTTGCAAAGTGTGTAATAATACCAGTATGTTTGGTTTCTGTTTTTTGAGTGTCTAAAAAATGTTTTGCATTTCTGCTTGATGTGTATTATGTTTTCTGTAGATTAATTGTTTTTTCTTCTTTCTAGTGGGATATTGTTGATTATTTGCTGTGTCTTTGCAGAGTAGTTGCTGGTGAGTTTAGCTGTCCCTTGTAAGTGAATTGTATAGTTTTTGAGTATATAGATCTTTGTTATAAAGTCACACATTGTTTTATTTACTTTGCACAGTGTTGGTTGTTGACTTGTTTGTGCAGTCTCCTTTCTTAGTAAGGATAATGGTTAGCCGCCGGATTACAGCTCAGCAAGTTGTTGGTATGCTTTTTGATTCTTCCTCTGACCATGGTCCAGAGATTGACTGTGATTCTGAGGCAAAGGTGGGAGGGGAAGATTCAGGCAGTGAGTTTTCTCTCCACATGGCATCATCTGATGATGAAGATACTCTCAGTGCAGATGAAGCTACTCTTGGTGCGGATGAAGTGCCTGTGTTAGAGGAGGACATTGATGTGCCGATAGTGCGGCAAGAGGCATCTGGGCTGCAGCCTGGGGCTGCAAGACTTCCCGTTGGTATAGTGAGTCAAGAGGCAGTTGGGCGGCAGCCTGGGGCTACAAGGCTTCCCGATGAAAGTGCTGACCTCTGGGTTGCCCCAGGCATGGTGCAGCCGGCATTGCCAGACTTTACTGGTGTTCCAGGTTGTAGGGTGAACACTGAAAACTTTTTGCCGATTGATTTTTTTCTGTTGTTTATGAATAACGTGTTTTTGGCAGAGATTGTTGAGCAGACTAATTTGTATGCCAAACAGTTTTTGAGGGACTACAGTGCCAGCCTTAAGCCCCACTCTAAAGCTACCCGGTGGACTCCCACGAATCTAGAAGAGATGAATAACTTCTTGGGTTTAACTTTTTTGATGGACTTGCTAAGGAAGCCATCAATGGCTTCATCTTGGTCTACTAGTCCCTTGATGGCAACTGCTATATTTCCTGCAGTCATGAGTCATGATAGGTATTTGCTTCTGCACTTTGTCGATAATGGTTTAGCTTTGCCACAAGATCACCCTGATTGTGACCATCTTTTCAAGATTCGGCCTGTCATTGATCACTTTGTTGATCGATTTTCTGAAATCTATGCTCCAGGGAAAGAAATTGCAGTGCATGAGTCTTTGGTGTTGTTCAAGGGCCGCTTGGTTTTTAGACAATACATTCCTAGTAAGAGGGCATGCTATGGAATTAAGCTGTATATGCTGTGTGACAGTCGGACTGGATATGTCTCTAATTTCAGGGTGTCTAACGGTAAGGAATCCAGGATTAACCCCCCTGGTTGTCCGTCCACTTTTGGAGTGACTGAGAAAATTGTGTGGGAACTTGGTAGAGGATTCTTTAACAAAGGCCATCATTTATCCAGTATTATGGGTATCTTTCATAGATTCACATGCCTGAATCATTCCCCGTCGTCGGGGTGGGAGTCCCCGGTATATAAAATAGTCATGTCCTAAAGACATATATATATATATATACTAATAGGCCAGAGGCCTCACATTAGTAACCTATCTGAGTCATTTTGCAAAAAGGACCAAACTTTGGCCAGGAGCCAATCAGCTACTACCACCCTCTAGAACCTTCCTGGAAGGAGCCCTAGTCCCTCAGATTTTCTACCGCACTTCGTGCTAAGGGAGTCTCCACTGAGCTCTGCTCATGTTTCTGGTATTTCTGGATTTTATCCATATTTTTCTCTTGATATTTACTCTTGTGAAGGAGGGCTACAGTCTACTATGTCTACCACTCCTAAAAAAGGGCTCTTTAGACCTTGCGCCTCGTGTCAGAAGCTGAGACTGCATGTAGATGACAAACATGAAGACTGCCTCTACTGTCTCTACCCTGACCATTCTGCCAAGGACTGTAAGGTCTTTCGCACTTTCTCTGTCAAGACTCTTAAAGACGGAGAGGGACGCCTGCTTCTGTGGCTTCAGAGTCTGAAGGACAAGGATCAAGCAGTCTCCTCAGGTGAGAGCGAGTGTTCCTTTAGGAGCTCACACTCCTCTTCTAAAAGGCCGAGACAGACTTCTCCTGGTCCGTCTAATATGCCTCCTCAAAAGAAGATGCCTAAGTCTTCAGAGGGCCGCCCGAAGACCATGGCAGTGAAGACTTCTCTTCAGAAAACTACATTCAAAAAGCCTGTGCTAGTGTCTTCTGCCATGCCCGTGACAGCGTCAACAGTCACCATCTCTACGTCGACAGCGTCTGCCTTCACCGCCTTGACGACGTCTACTTCAACTTCGTCATCGTCTGGTAGGTCTATACCATCTGTTATTCCTGTCAAAATCCGCAGCAATCTTCAGACGAAGAGGAAGCAGTGGAAGAGGAAGAGGAGGGTCAACAAGAAGAGGGAGAAATACAAGAGGATGAGTGGGACGAATAAGTCATCTCACATCCAGCTTCCCCAGACCAGGCACAAGCGGACTTCCCTCCAGAGGACAACGCGGGGTTTCACAATATATTACAGAACGTGCAGCAGCGAGGTTCAAATTTAGAAATGGCCACACAACCTCAGGACTGCTTCTTATACGACTTTAAGGAGCGATTCAAAAAGATGGTCCGGTCAATACCGATTATTGAACACATCTGGGACCAGGGATTAAAGATAATGCAAAACCCCTCATCTCTACTTCCAGTGCCGGCCAGACTTGATAAGAAATACAAGGCCCCGGACAAGGCACCGGCATGTCTTACAGGCCATACTAAACCGGACTCTGTGATCACACAGGCCGCGCAGCAGAAATCCAACAATCCGGCTGCCGCACTGACTGCGCCTCCGGACAAGGAAGGCCGTAAACTCGATAACATCGGGAAGAGGTTCTCCTCGATGTCGGCCATTAACGTCAGAGCAGCAAACTTGCTTGCGCTCCTGGGACGCTTCAATCGCCAGATGTGGGCAGATGTAGCACCATACCTAGGCTCTCTGCCAGAGGAGTAGAAAGAAGAAGTCAAGAAAATCCTCCTTGAAGGAGAGCGGTCCGCCTCAGAGATTATTGATGTGGCGATGGATATCGCCTCAACAGGATTTCGCCAGCTGGCGGGGGCGGCTGTCCTTAGGCGCCAGGCTGGCTGAAAGCTACATCTTATCGACCGGAAGTCCAAGCCAAGGTACTGGATATGCCGTTCGATGGCGAGCTTCTCTTCGGGAAGCATATCGACGAGATGCGCCAGGGTATCAAGAAAGATACAGAGACCGCAAGATCCCTGGGAACACTTCAGTACAAGAATACTTTCTTTCGAGGCTCCAGAGGAAGAGGCCAGCAAACAAGAAGTGGATACCAGGGGTACAAATCCACCTACGGCTCGTCCCAGCAATACAAGCCTCAATACCAACAGAGGCAACAACAAGGCCAGTCCTCGTACAATAAGTCCTCCTTTCGAGGGAGAGGAGGAAAGAAAGATCCCCCCAGAAGACAGTGACTTCTTTCTCAAACAGGCCTCCGCTTCTTCTCCATGTTACGTAGTTGGAGGAAAAATTTCCAACTTCCTCCACAATTGGCAAAAAATAACTACGGATCGTTGGGTTCTCCAACTGGTTCGGTTCGGGCGTACTCAGGAGTTTGTGGACACTCCTCCTTCAAACCCTCCATGTCCCATGCCACACAAGAATCTTCATCTTCTTCAAGCGGAACTCTCACTAATGCTTCAAAAAGGAGCTGTAGAGAGAGTTCCCAGAGGTCAGAGGGGGAAAGGATTCTACTCACGGTTCTTCGTGATACGGAAAAGGAGAAGAAATGGAGACCTATACTGGATCTAAGGAACCTCAACACATACCTCAAAAAACAATCCTCCCGGATGGTATCCATTTCATGGTGTCCTTAGACCTCCAGGATGCCTATTTCCACATACTCATCCACAAAAGTCACCGCCAATTCTTAAGGTTCACTGTGGCGGGCAGACATTACCAGTTCAGAGTGTTGCCTTTCGGCCTAAAGTCGGCGCCACGCATTTTTACAAAATGCCTATCTCCAGTGGCAGCCTACCTTCGCCATCAGCATCACCAGGTATTTCCCTACCTGGACGACTGTCTCATCAAGTCTCCTACTCTAGAAGGTGTGAACAGGTCTTCCAACGCCTGTCTTCAGCTCTTCGAGATTCTAGGACTTACACTCAATCAGGAAAAGTCAGTACTACAACCCTCTCAACGCCTCACTTTCCTGGGAGCAATTCTGGACACACATCAAGAGAAGGCCTTTCCATCTCAGGAACGTCAGGCCAAACTGAGGTCGCTGGCAGCACACATTCAGCTCAAAAAGACCATCAAGGTGCGACTTTTCAAGTCACTGCTAGGAATGATGTCCTCCAACATCCTCCTGATTCCACACTGCCGCCTTCGTATGCGTCCCTTACAGGAGGCACTATCAGCCCAGTGGATTCAAAGTACGGGATCCTTCGACGATCGACTCAGAATCGCCCCGTTCATGGTGAACGCCCTACACTGGTGGCTTCAAATAAAAAACCTGAACCAAGGCCTTCCATTCCTGCTTCCGGTCTCCCCACACATGATAACAACAGATGCATCGTTGGAAGGATGGGGTGCGTTCCTGCAGGAACTTCAGATACATGGTCAGTTGTTGCCAGCAGAGAAACTGCTCCACATCAATCTGTTAGAACTGAGGGCAGTATACCTGGCTCTTCGAGCTTTCCTGCCCAGAATCAGGAACTCCCAGTGCTTGTGAGGATGGACAACACCACCACAATGCACTACTTAAACAAGCAAGGGGGAACTCGATCCATGACGTTGTCTCAAGAATCACAGCGAATATGGAAGTGGCTACTCCAACACAACATCTCGCTGAGGGCGGAGTACGTCCCAGGAGTAGACAACACCCTGGCGGACTCTCTAAGCAGGCAACGCTCCATCTGCCATGAGTGGGAGCTCGACCAACATGCCCTCAACGCAGTGTTCTCCAGATGGGGCAGACCTCACCTGGATCTGTTTGCGACAAAGATCAACGCAAAATGCCAACATTACGCAAGCTGGCTTCCCCAGAAACGGTCTCTCGGGGATGCATTTTCGATGACATGGTGCAACGTCTTTGCCTACGCTTTTCCACCATTTCCCCTGATCCCCAGGGTCCTTCGGAAACTGAAAGCGGAGCATTGCACGTTGATCCTGGTAGCCCCAGCGTGGAAACGCCAACACTGGTTTACAGAACTCCACCTTCTATCGCTGGAGCCTCCGATTCCTTTCAGACCTTACCCGCATCTCCTCACCATGAACCAGGGGCAAGTCCAGCATCCAGATCTGACATCTCTCAGATTATCGGCTTGGCTCCTGAGTTCAGAGAGTTCCAGGACTTAGATATCCCTCAGGACTGCAGGGTTGCCCTAGCCCGGGCCCGGGCTGACAGTACCAATAAGACATATTCCCTTAAGTGGAAGAGATTCTGTTTTTGGTGTAAAGCTAACAAACTGCACCCGTTCTCGTCATCTCCGGCACAACTGCTGCCCTACCTGCTTCACCTAGCCAACTCGGGACTGGCACACGCCTCAATCAAAGTCCACCTGGCAGCCATATCTCGATTCAGACGCTCTTCGTCTGGTGCTTCTCTATGGTCCAATAGACTGATCAAGCAGTTTCTAAAAGGCTTATTCAGGACGTATCCTCCAGTGAGACCTTTACCACCTACATGGCAGCTCAATCTTGTCCTGGCGCAGTTGATGAAGCACCCCTTTGAGCCGATACATAAAGCGGATCTCAAATACTTGTCATGGAAAACAGCTCTCTTGCTGGCTCTCACGCCAGTAAGGAGGGTGAGCGAGCTACAGGCTTTCTGTATTCAGGACCCGTTCCTTCAGTTCAAACAGGACAGAGTCATTCTACGGACTAACCCCAAATTCATACCAAAGGTTCCGTCTGCTTTTCATCTGAACGAACCTATTGTCCTGAGATCTTTCTTCCCTAATCCATCCTCTACAACAGAAAGATCTCTACATTCCTTAGATCTGAAGAGATGTCTAAAATTCTACCTTCATAGAACAGAACAATTTCGCAAAACCAACCAACTATTTATTGCTTTCAGCAGGCCCAGGAAGGGCCTACCATTGACAAAGCAGAGCATTTCAAGATGGATCTCTGCAGCTATCGCCTTCTGCCACCAACAAGCGGGTCACCCTCTGCCAGCCAAGGTTCGGGCTCATTCTGTCACGGTCCAACGGCTCCTCCGGATCGAAAGATGCTATATGGGTTCCACCTCCAGCTTTCTCCGTGCTCCGGGAACAAATATCACAGAGCACGATAGTAAGCAGGCGAGGGATAAAAGGTCCGGGACTGGAAACGAGGGTAGACGAGGTTTCTGCAAAGACACAAAGAACACACAGTAAGAAGAGAATCCTATTCTTCCTATTCCTTATGAATTCTCTCCCTTCTGACCTCTTTCCTACCTGATGCTTCTCAGGACCTCTCCCTTCTAAATACGAGATACTTTCTCTCAACACCCGATTTTTCTGGAAAACACAAGAATACACACACAGGGTTACATACACTCCCCCCCCCGTAAAGCTGACTATAAATCTTGGCGTGGTGTTCCTATACCTACCCGTTATTTTCCAGTCCCTTACTTTAAAAGGTTCTACTTTGGCGTAAAGGTTATGGATACCAATGCCACAAAGTTCATTCGGAAACAAGGATTATAAAACGTTCGACTGTTCTGGTTTGATACCAAGTACCCTCTTCACCAGCTAATACGGAAGGTATTTCTTGAAACACACCCCATCAGTTATGCGACTCTTACCAGTCACTGGATCTGAAGAAGAAAAGAAATGTTCCTCCGAAACATACCATGACACCCCGACCATGAGAGGGAGCAATCCTGCGTCTCTCACGTCGGACGAATTCGATCGGTTTCCAGAAATCTGCCGCTTGTCACTCGAGAGGGTGCAAATCCAGCGTCTCTCACGAGAACCCAAAATCCCACCACCAGTGAATAAACAATATTCAAAAACAGTGCCGCACTCGGGAGGGGGAAATCCGGCGTCTCTCCGAATGCAAAAAGAAACGCGTTCAAACAAAGTTCCCGAAAATCACGAGAGGGTGCAATCCTGCGTCTCTCGGTTCGGGTAGATTCGATTTCCCAGGATAAGTAACCCCGCAGCCGCGGGTTACGGTAACACACTATAGAGCACTAGTAATCCAGAAGACAGTCCCAGAAGCTTCCGACTCTGATCTCCGAAAAGACAAAATTACGTGCACCGCACTCCTGTTCTCACGGAGTTTTATGATCTCATTCTGACTCGATGCTCGCTGAGCTTTCTGGGAGTTGTAGTCTGACTATCACTGGGTAGGCACAGTTCGGATCCTGACAGTATGCCCCCCTCCACCGTGCCTCCTAGCGCCCGGCTTCCCGGGGTGTCTGCGATAGAATTCTCGAACGGCCCGAGGAGCATGAACCGCTGTACACGGTTCCCATGAATCATCCTCAGGCTGGTATCCCTTCCATGAAATGAGAAACCACAGCGTGCCCTGGCGGAATCTCGAGTCCTGAATCCTCCGGACCTCGTACTCCAACTGATCATCCCGCAGAATAGGAGGAGCCGCTGACATTTTTGCCCTCCCTGCTGGCTTCAACAAGCTACAATGGAATACTGGATGTATTCTCAAGTGCACCGGAAGTTTGAGTTTGTATGCCACCCGGTTGACCTTCCGAAGTATAGTATAGGGCCTAATAAAACAAGGATGAAACACGCTGTGATAGCGGAACCGGATATTCTTAGTCGAGAGCCATACTCTGTCACCGACCTTGTACTCTGGCCCATCCTGTCGATGTTTGTCCGCCCATGCCTTATAAGTTGTTTTCGATTGATTCAAGGTTTTCTGAATGACCTTGTGGATTTTGACCAACTCCTCCACATGTGCCGCCACAGAGGGATGATTCTGCACTTCACCCGGTATCACTATGGGCAAGGTCTTTGCATGAAACCCGTTGTTAGCCCTGAATGGTGTTTCCTGGATGGAGCTGTGCCAGGAGTTATTATAAGACAGTTCCGCCAGCCACAACATCGAGACCCATGATTTTTCCGCCTCTTTTGCATAACACCTCAGATATTTCTTGAGCGTTTGATTCATCCTCTCAGTTTGTCCATCCGATTGAGGATGGAAGCTGGTGGACAAGGCATCCTCCACATGTAGGGCTTTGCACCACATGTGCCAAGGCTCGATTGGTATTCTGAGTCGCCCAAGTGGACCACTGTAATGGACTTTTCTGCTTCACCACTTGAGACACAAACTGCTCTATTGCATTCGCACACAACACTTTCTCAGAGGGTATGATGGCCTGTGCTTTTTGTATCGATGTTTCCGTTTCTGTCTGTCTTGACAGTGAGTCAGCCTTCTTATTGTCCGCCCCGGGACGGAACGTGACCACAAAGTCAAAACCCGCAAAAAACAACATCCACCTCATCTGTCTCTGAGATAAATGGCGAGCTGTTTTCATGTAGACCAAATTCCGGTGATCCGAATACACCGTGATGGAATGTCTCGCACCCCACAAATAATGCCTCCACTCCATGAAGGCCTTCTTTATGGCGAACAATTCCTTCTCCGCCACGGTATAATTGGCCTCAGCGGAGGACAGCTTTTTCGATAAAAAAGCCACCGGTGCAATTGTCCAGTGTTCTTGTCCCTTTGCGAGAGGATAGCTCCGACCGCGGCATCCGAGGCATCCGCCTCGACCACAAACGGAACATCCATTTGAGGATGTTTCAAAATGGGAGCCGTACAGAACGCTTTTTTCAACTTGTTGAAGGCCACGTCCGCCTCGGTCGTCCATTCAAAGGAAGTTCCTTTTCTTAACAATTGAGTAATCGGAGCAGCCACCGCTGAGAATTGTGCAATGAATCTTCGGTAATAGTTTGAGAAACCTAAGAAACATTGCACCTCCTTCACACTCTTGGGAGTTGGCCACTGCTGAACTGCCTCCACCTTGCGATCTGCCATGCGGAAACCCAAGGGGCTCAATATGACTCCCAAAAACTCCACCTCATCCACTCCGAACTCGCACTTGCTAAGTTTGCAATACAAGCTGTTGTCCAGTAGTCTCTTCAGCACCAAAATGACGTGACTAGCATGTTGAGGAATAGACCTGGAATACACCAAGATGTCGTCGATGTATACGATGACAAACTGGTCTATATAATCCTTCAACACGTCATTTAAAAAGTATTGGAACGCCGCAGGGGCATTGCAAAGCCCGAACGGCATTACTAGGTACTCGAATAACCCGTATCGAGTCTTGAAGGCCGTTTTCCACTCATCCCCACTGCGGATCCTCACCAGATGGTACGCACCCCGGAGGTCCAACCGAGTGTAAATGTTGGCCTCCCTTACTTGGTCCAACAGTACAGGGATGAGTGGCAACGGATAACGATTCTTAATTGTCTGTCTATTCAACAGGCGGTAATCAATACAGGTACGCAGTTCCCCGTTGGCTTTGGCTATGAAAAACAGAGGTGAGGCCGCCGGGGACCGTGATGGACGAATAAACCTCATGGCACAAAACTCTCTCAAATACTCCTGCAGGTGTTTGGTTTCAGGCTCTGAAAGGGCGTATACTCTACATGAGGGTATTGCTGCTCCTTCCACCAGATCAATACGACAATCGTATTCCCTGTGAGGTGGTAAGGACGCAGCCTTGATTTAACTGAACACCTCACTATACTCTTCGTACTCTGAGGGGAGGCTAACATCTTTTTCAACAGCTGTCGCTACTTGGTACCCCTGTGATAGAGCAAGTAGATGATGGACCTTTTCCTTCATGCAGGTGGTTTGGCATTCTGCCGACTGAAAGCTGATGGTTTTCCGTTTCCAATCCATAGTAGGATTGTGCAGACCTAACCAAGGCATGCCTAGGATAACCTCATATTGAGGTGCTTCGATAATATTCAGCACTATAGTTTCTACATGTTCCATAGGATCTCCCGGGAGATGCAGCTCCACTTCCTCAGTGTGTTCTATTATAGGGCCGGACTTCAGCGGCGTGCCATCTACTGCCAGCACTCTCTCTGGTTTATGCATCGCCACCCTCACCAACCCCAAACGTGCTACCAACCCTTCATCTATGAAGTTTCCCGTGGCTCCAGAGTCCACCATGCTATGTACTGGGTATAACTTCACTCGCACTCGTAACAACATAGACAGGACGATGTGTGCTTCCGTTGTCGTGGCAGAACCCCCCGCTAGCGACGGCAACCGCCACCCTTGTTCCTCAGGATTTTCCTCCAGCACCAAGGATGCACTCTCTGAGTCCCCCCTTACAGCTGGAACAGCCTGGGTCCTTCCCATCGAATACGGACGGCCTTTCTTGGGTTTTACCGTACAATCCTTAACATAATGGCCCTTTTTTCCGCAATACATGCAGAGACCCAAGGTACGGCGGCTTTCTCTTTCTGCTCTCGATAAAGGAGCCCTAACAGCCCCCAGTTCCATAGGCTCGGCTCCACCCCCCTTCTCCTGGGGTATCCCACCTTCAACTTTCTTCTGACCCCCAAGGGGTTGATACCCTCGTCTCCGTTCACCCGCACGATCCGCTCGACGATGGTCAAGTCTCAGTGTCAGATTGATAAGATCGGTACAATTAGCAGGCTGAGGATCGATTTGCGCCAGAACATCCTTCAACTCGTCTGAAAGACCATGATAATATAAGGCCATTCTCTTCTCCTCTGGCCAAGCTGTTTCTGCTATCAGACGGTTGAAGGCGGTCATGTATGTAATTAAGTCATTCCGACCTTGTTTCAAATCTAGAATATCCGTGTCTGCACTTAGTGTTGTGGCTCTTCTATCAAAAACCCTTTCGAATTTTCTCCGAAATGCACCCCAATCTGATAGGAGAGGATCATCATTTTTCACTAAAGGCCCTGCCCAATTCGCCGCATCCCCTGTTAGATACGAAATAGCAAAGGCTACTCTAGACATATTAGTGGGGAAAGACGCAGGGCGACATGAGAAATGCAACGTTATTTGCGTCAAAAAATTTTGGACAGATGTAGGACTACCAGAATATCTTTCCGGACTGGCCAATGGAATAGGCTGAGGGACTGTGACCTGAACCTGCTGCACACCTGCAGAAGCATTAAAGGGATTCCTGCCCTGTCTCTCTACCTGTTCCTTCAGAGCAGCAGCTTCTGCTCGTGAAGTAACTAATTCTTGTTGAACCAGCAACAAGGCGGCCATTACATCCTCCAATGTAGCCATCACTACTCGATCAAGAGGAGACTATTTCGTGGGCACGTAATTCTGTCACGGTCCAACGGCTCCTCCGGATCGAAAGATGCTATATGGGTTCCACCTCCAGCTTTCTCCGTGCTCCGAGAACAAATATCACAGAGCACTATAGTAAGCAGGCGAGGGATAAAAGGTCCGGGACTGGAAACGAGGGTAGACGAGGTTTCTGCAAAGACACAAAGAACACACAGTAAGAAGAGAATCCTATTCTTCCTATTCCTTATGAATTCTCTCCCTTCTGACCTCTTTCCTACCTGATGCTTCTCAGGACCTCTCCCTTCTAAATACGAGATACTTTCTCTCAACACCCGATTTTTCTGGAAAACACAAGAATACACACACAGGGTTACATACACTTCCCTTCCGTAAAGCTGACTATAAATCTTGGCGTGGTGTTCCTATACCTACCCGTTATTTTCCAGTCCCTTACTTTAAAAGGTTCTACTTTGGCGTAAAGGTTATTGATACCAATGCCACAAAGTTCATTCGGAAACAAGGATTATAAAACGTTCGACTGTTCTGGTTTGATACCAAGTACCCTCTTCACCAGCTAATACGGAAGGTATTTCTTGAAACACACCCCATCAGTTATGCGACTCTTACCAGTCACTGGATCTGAAGAAGAAAAGAAATGTTCCTCCGAAACATACCATGACACCCCGACCATGAGAGGGAGCAATCCTGCGTCTCTCACGTCGGACGAATTCGATCGGTTTCCAGAAATCTGCCGCTTGTCACTCGAGAGGGTGCAAATCCAGCGTCTCTCACGAGAACCCAAAATCCCACCACCAGTGAACAAACAATATTCAAAAACAGTGCCGCACTCGGGAGGGGGAAATCCGGCGTCTCTCCGAATGCAAAAAGAAACGCGTTCAAACAAAGTTCCCGAAAATCACGAGAGGGTGCAATCCTGCGTCTCTCGGTTCGGGTAGATTCGATTTCCCAGGATAAGTAACCCCGCAGCCGCGGGTTACGGTAACACACTATAGAGCACTAGTAATCCAGAAGACAGTCCCAGAAGCTTCCGACTCTGATCTCCGAAAAGACAAAATTACGTGCACCGCACTCCTGTTCTCACGGAGTTTTATGATCTCATTCTGACTCGATGCTCGCTGAGCTTTCTGGGAGTTGTAGTCTGACTATCACTGGGTAGGCACAGGTCGGATCCTGACACATTCCACTAGAGCGGTTTCCACCTCCATGGCGCTCTTTTCTGGGGTGCCCATTGTCGACATTTGCAGAGCGGCGACATGGAAAACACCACATACGTTCACCAAGCACTACTGCTTGGATTCTGAACTTATGAAGGATGCAGCAGTGGGACAGGCGGTGCTCCGTCATCTATTCCATTAGAGGTAAGCCTTCTTCCTCTCATCCCACCTTTCCAATTTCACTGATTGCACATTTCTTATCTTGCTACTGTTTGCAGTTTCTTTTGTTGCACTATTGATAAGTTATTATCAGGTGTCTTACATACTATATTATGCGAAATGTGCTGCCTACTACTCGCTACTCTGATTCAGGCATGTGAATCTATGAAAGATACCCATAATACTGGATAAGAAATGCGTTACTTACCTGTAACTGCAGTTATCCAGTATTGGTATCTTTCATAGATTCACATGCAACCCACCCGCCTCCCCTGGAAGGGCTCACCTTGGTTCTCTCAGTAGGTACTACTTAGCACGGTGCTTACGAAAATCTGAGGGACTAGGGCTCCTTCCAGGAATGTTCTAGAGGGTGGTAGTAGCTGATTGGCTCCTAGCCAAAGTTTGGTCCTTTTTACAAAAGGACTCAGGTAGGTTACTAATGTGAGGCCTCTGGCCTATTAGTATATATATATGTCTTTAGGACATTACTATTTTATATACCGGGGACTCCCACCCCGACAACGGGGAATGATTCAGGCATGTGAATCTATGAAAGATACCAATACTGGATAACTGAAGTTACAGGTAAGTAACACATTTCTTATATGTAAATAACTTCTACACTGGTGTGTGGTTGTTCAGGGAATTGGCCAAAGTGGACACGTCAAGTCAAGTCAAGTCATAGAATTTATATAGCGCGCTACATACCCAGAGGGTCTCAAGGCGCTTGAAGAAGGGTGGGGAGTTACTGGTCAAATAACCACGTTTTAAGTTGCTTTCTGAATGCTGGGTGGTTCTGGGTAAGGCGAAGGTGAGTGGGAAGTGAGTTCCAGGTTTTAGCTGCCAGGTAGGAAAAGGATCTACCTCCCATGGTGGTTTTGTTGATGCGAGGTACAGTGGCCAGGGCTTGGTTGGATGATCGTAGCTGGCGTGAGGGGGTGTAGAAGGACAGTCTTGTGTTGAGGCATTCTGGTCCGATTTCGTAGAGTGCTTTGTGTGCGTGGGTTAGGAGCCGAAAAGTGATCCTCTTGTTGACGGGGAGCCAGTGGAGGTTTTTCAGGTGACTAGAGATATGTTCTTTGCGCAGGATGTCTAATATGAGCCTGGCTGAGGCGTTCTGGATTCGTTGGAGTTTTTTCTGGAGTTTAGCGGTAGTACCGGCGTAGAGGGTGTTTCCGTAGTCCAGTCGGCTCGTGACCAGAGCGTGGGTGACCGTTTTCCTAGTTTCGGTGGGGATCCAACGAAATGTTTTTTTGAGCATGCGAAGAATGTTGAAGCAGGATGAATCCAGGATGACGCCCAGGTTCCGTGCGTGGTCCGTCGGTATGGGTGCTTTTCCAAGGGCTTCTGGCCACCAAGAGTCGTCCCAGGCGGAGGGGGAGGTGCCTAAGATAAGGACTTCTGTTTTATCTGAGTTCAGTTTCAGACGGCTGTGTTTCATCCATTCGGCTACTTCTTTCATTCCTTCGTGTAGGTTAGTTTTGGCGGTGCTAGGGTCATTGGTGAGTGAAAGGATCAGTTGAGTGTCATCCGCGTAGGAGATGATGTTGAGGTTGTGTTGGCGTGCGATGGCAGCGAGGGGGCTCGTGTATACGTTGAAGAGGGTGGGACTGAGTGAGGATCCTTGGGGTACGCCGCAGATGACTTCAGTGGCCTCTGAGATGAATGGTGGGAGGCGGACTCTCTGGGTTCTTCCGGTGAGGAACGAGGTGATCCATTCCAGTGCTTTTCCTTGAATTCCGATGTTTTTGAGGCGCTGTAGAAGGGTGCTATGGCAGACTGTGTCGAAGGCTGCGGAGAGGTCAAGGAGGATGAGGGCGACTGTGTCTCCGTTGTCCAGGAGAGTTCGAATGTCGTCTGTTGCTGCGATGAGGGCGGTTTCAGTGCTGTGTTTGGCTCGGAAGCCGAATTGTGATGAGTCGAGGGATTTGTTTGTTTCGAGGAAGGCGGCGAGCTGGTTGTTGACTGCTTTCTCGATGACTTTGGCCGGGAATGGAAGGAGCGAGATGGGGCGGTAGTTTTTGAGTTCGGTGGGGTCAGCTGTGGGTTTCTTCAGGAGGGCGCTGAGTTCGGCATGTTTCCAGCTTTCCGGGAAGGTGGCGGAGTTGAAGGAGCAGTTGATGACATCTCGGAGGTGTGGTGCTATGATGGAGTCTGCTTTGTTGAAGATGTGGTGAGGGCATGGGTCAGTTGGGGATCCTGAGTGGATGGAGTTCATCAGGCGGATGGTGTCCTCAGTGGAGATTGGGTTCCAGTCGTTGAGGGTGTTCAAGGGAGGTGGGGGTCCTGCAGGGGGTTGGGTGGGTTGGTCTTCGGGTTGGTTGTCGCACAATCCGCTGTAATCGTAAACGTTTCCCAAAAGAACTTGTTTGTCAAAAGTTTGTCCGGGGACAGTGCAGTGCATTGCATTGCGAGGAGCTTCTAGTTGTGAAGTTTTCAGACAGGAGAGATGTCTACATGTTGACTACCATCCATGATGAAAGCACTGAACTGGTGACTGTTTGGGGTGAGGTTGCTGAAGCACGCAAACCTGTGTGCATTTTTGACTATAATAGGCACGTGGGTGGTGTTGACAGAGTAGATCAGAGGTTGGAACCGTATGCTGCTCTGCGTAAGGCTTACATTTGGTACAAGATGTTGGCTATCCATCTTTTCCACTTGGCAACCTTTAATGCTTTTGTTGTGTTCCAAGAATCTTGTCCTGAGTCAAAGATGGCTTTTGTAAAGTTTTAGGAGTCTGTAATAGGCTGCCTTGTTTTAGTGTAACTGGCAAGTGTTCCTAGAGTTGAATTGGTGGAGGATGTTGCTAGATTGAAAGATCGCCACTTTCCTGTTCACATTCCTCCTACATCCTCAAAAGACTTTCCCAGTAGGAGATGTAAAGTCTGTTGGCGAAGAGGTATGCGGAAAGAGGTTCGTATGTACTGCCCCGAGTGTCCTTCTAACCCTGGGCTGTGCGTGCCTGCTTGTTTTAGAATGTACCAGACGCAAAATCATTTTTGGGAGCATCCATGAGTGGTAAAGTGAACTGGCTGGCCTCTATTGTTTAATAATTTTGTTCAGTTTCAAGGTTGGCATTTGTGTAGTGTATTTAGTTTTAGTTGTTGTGTTAGTAGATTTGTATCAATTTGCAATTTGTTTGTGTTTTCTTATTTATATTAAAAAAAAATCCTAAATGTGATGTCGGTTTGCGTGGAGTGGCGATTGTCTGGCAGTGTGCGTGGTCTGGCGCTTGTCTGGCGGTGTGTTTGGATTGGTCCTTGGTTGGCGGTGTGCCTGGACTGGTGCTTGGCTGGCAGTGTGCGTGGACTGGCGCTTGGCTGGCGGTGTTTGTACTGATTCTTGGATGGCAGTGTGTTTGTACTGGCGCTTGGCTGACAGTGTGCGTGGATTGGCGCTTGGCTGGCGGTGTACGTGGACTGGCGTTTGGTTGGCGGTGTGCGTGGACTGGCGTTTGGCTGGCGGTGTGTGTGGACTGGTGCTTGACTGGCGGTGTGCATGGTCTGGCGCTTGCCTGGAGGTGTGTTTGGATTGTTGCTTGGCTGGCGGTGTGCCTGGACTGGTGCTTGGCTGGCGGTGTGGACTGGTGCTTGGCTAGAGGGATGTTTGTACTGACTCTTGACTGGCAGTGTGTTTGTACTGGTGCTTGGCTGGCAGTGTGTTTGTACTGGCGCTTGGCTGGCAGTGTGGATGGATTGGCGCTTGGCTGGTGCGTGGATTGGCGTTTGGCTGGCAGTGTGCGTGGACTGGTGCTTGGCTGGTGTTGAGGGTGGACTGGCACTCGGCTGGCGGTGTGTGAGTAGTGACTTGATGCTGGTCACTACACACACTGCTAGCTGAGCGCCACTCCATGCAATCCATCAGTTTGTGTAGTTACTGTGTTAGGAATGTGGGCGTGTGAAAGTGATGGGCCCTTGAATGGCGATGTCTGCTGGTAGAAGTGTTGTAATGTGATGGGCCCGCGTCTGGCAGTGTGAATGTTTTGTATGTGCCACACGTATGAAAGGTGTAAAAATGGCCTGTAAAGAGGTTGGTGCCTTGTCATGGCTTTACAGCTCCTGAGCTGTGAGTCAATGGTTCAGTTTCTATTATTAACAGTGCATTTCATTTTTGTGAAATCACTTGCTAATACAATTGTATATACTGAACCACCACTCACCCACGTGCCAAATTCAGCCAGTATGTGTGTGTGTTTGAGGAATAGATGGCTGTGCAGTAATATTTGTCTTTTTTGTATTTTTGAAGCAGGGTGCCCCTTGTCCCTTTTTGTGAATGTTGTGATGTGTTGCTTTCGTGCCTGGTGGTGTGAATGGTCTTCTGTGTATCAAGTATGAAAGGTATGTGAATGGCCTGTAAAGCGGTTGGTGCCTTGCAGTGGCTTAACAGCTCACGAGCTGCGAGTCATTGGTTCGGGTTTTTTGTCCATTTAATTGACAGTGCATTTCATTTTTGTGAAATCTCTTGTTAATAAAATTTTGTATACTGAACCATCACTCGCCCTCGTGCCAAATCTAACCAGTATGTGTGTGTGTTTGAGGAATAGATGGCTGTGCAGGAATCTTTGTCTTTTTAGTCTCTCTGCCCAGGTGTACATTCCACCTAAGAATAACCTACCAACTATAAATATTGTTGAAAACCCATGGGAGTACATGGTGATGGCTCTCTGGTGAGTTATTTTATCCACAATATCCTGCACAACTCCCAATGTCTGTTACATTTTCCTTGCCATATTGTGCCAAAATTGTCACGCTGCAGAACTAAACAACTAATTTTGTGAAAAAGATCTGGTTTTGCTAGGGGGGTCCCCTGGGTTTTTGGCCCCGTGCTCGGCGACCATCTAGGGAAACCTACCAAACCCACACATTTCTGAAAACTAGACACCCGGGGGCTTCCAGTGAGGTATGGCTTGCATGGCTCCCCCAGGGTTTCCCTACCCAGAATCCCTTGCAAACCTCGATGTTAGCTGAAAAAATCAGTTTTTCACACATTTTTGTGTGAGAAAGTGTGGCATCACTGGGCTCACACAAATTTCTTACCATCCAGCGTTCCCCTAGGTCTCCCGATAAAAATGGTGCCTCACACGTGTGGGAGGCGCAAGTACCCGTGACAGGCAAGGGCCCAAAACGTAGTAAAGCGACATCAAAATTGCCTATCTCAAAACCACCTGCTTTTGCAAGGGGGTCACCTGGGTTTTTGGCCCCGTGCTTGACGGCCATCTAGGGAAACCATACCCACACATTTCTGAAAAGTAGACACCAGGGGGCTTCCACAGAGGTATGGCTTGCGTGGATCCCCCAACGTCCCGTTACACTGAATCCCTTGCAAACCTCAATTTTAGCTGAAAAAAATCTGTATTTTTTCACACATTTTTGTGGGAAAGTGTGGCATCACCGGGCTCACACAAATTTCCTACCACCCAGCGTTCCCCCAGGTCTCCCGATGAAAATGATGCCTCACTTGTGTGGAAGGTGTAAGTCCTATATATCCCCACAACCAGGAAGGTCCAGCAGATGTAACAGTATATTGCTTTCAAAGAGCTGTCATAATTACAAGAAGTTACAGGTGAAAACGTTGACACAAAAGGCTGGTTTTTTCCAACTAATTTTCAATTTTTCCAATATTTAACTGTTAGTTTCTATAAAGAAACCTTCATGGATTTAGACAAATGACCCCTTTCAGAATGTTGTCTACTTCTCTAAAATGTATAGCTTTCCAGGATCCATTACTGCTTTCATACTCATTTTTACCATTAACTGGAAGGAGGTTGAAAGCACTCAAAATAGCAAAAATAGGCTATGTCCCAGAAAAATGCCAAAACTGTGTGAAAAATATTGGTTCTCTGACAAAAGACTGCCATTCCCTAAAAGCTGGGAAAATGGTGATTTCAGCCCCACAAACCCTTTTTTGATAACATTTGCAGGGAAAAACCCAGAGGCTTTCATTTGCAGCCCGTTTTTCCCATTTTTCTGAAAAAAACTAAAATGTTACTGTATTTTGCTTAATTTCTGGAACCCCTCCAAGGGAATCCACAAACCCTGGGTACCTTTAGAATCCCCGTGATGTTGGAAGAAAAGGACGCAAAATTGGTGTGGGTACCTAATGTGGTCAAAACGTTACAGGGGCCTAAGCGCGCACTATCCCAAATAAACAAAAAAAGGCTTAGCACAGGAGGGTAAAAGGACTAGCAGTGTAGGGGTTAAAACCATTACAAAAATACATTTAAGTAAAACGTTTTGATAAAATGACTTTTCGATCAAAGCTCTGTTAAACGGTTTTTAAGTATTGGTGCCCACTTGCGTAAGTTAAAAGTACAGAGTGTTCAGAGTCTTTTTGCTGGAAGCCTGTGAAGAATTATACGCTAGTTGTAGTAACAAGCATCTTTTGCTTGGATGCTACTAAAAATAAGAACTTGACAAGCTTCTCATTCAGTTGTGGATCCAGTGGGTTGACGCATGCGAGTACTGCTTGTCTCCGTGTGCGAATGCCTCGTTCATTAAAATAAGTTTTTAACAGGCCAAACCTTTCCTTATTAAGCTTTATGCAGGAGCATATTATGTGTTCGATATCCTCCTTTTCAACTCCACATGAGTACCCGTAGTTCTTTCTCAGCCATGTTGGAAGATGAGGTGTGGCTGGCAAGATACCTAGCATGTGCTTTAAGATGGCTTCTTTAGACTTCCTTGAGTACCCTAGTTCAAGGTATGCCTGTGATCCAAATGATTTATAATTGGATAGAGTCATCCATGCGTGGCTCCTGTGTACAAATACAGATTTGTCTTCTATAAAGGAGAGTTCATTGACAACCTTATTAGTAATGCGTTTAAAGAGCAAATGCGTTGTTGGGATTTCCCATAGGTCGGCTAATCTCGTTATGGCGAGCGATTCCTCCAAGTAGGCTTTGGCCGACGAGGTAGGTATGCTGCACAGTTCCTGCCAGAGCTGGTGATTCAGTGTGTTTGTGGCGGAGTTCTTAATTTTATGCCAGCACTTGATGTACGAGCCCCGCCTTGCGAGGATTTGCTTTGTTAGACCAAAGCTCGAGCTGAATCTGTGCTCGCGACGTATAAAGCGGTAGGTTTAACATTACTCTGTATGCTTTTGTCATAGTAGTGTCCAGTAGTCTAGCATCCCTGCCTCTCAAAATCTCGCTGCCATATGTAATTGAAGATGGAATTTTTGCTTCCGCAACGCGGAGAAGTAGAGCGAATGTTGGTCCTGTCAGTACTGTTTTAAGTTGTCTTAGCGTAGTCTCAATCGCTGTTTTAAGTTGTCTTAGCGTAGTCTCAATCGCCATTCCTGCCTCTTAAGGGCTTTGAGCTGATTCATGAAATTACCCCCTTGTCGATCATAACACCTAGGTATTTATACACATCACAGTTGGTAATTGGAGTTTTACCTACTGACCAAGAGTGGGACGTTTCCCATTTATTGTCGGTGTTTTCGTTTTGTTGATGTTTACTTCCAGATAATTCTCATCCCGGTACCTATCCAGTGTGTTGAGTAGCTGTTGTAGACCAACTTGAGTATGGCTGGGTTAGAAAGACATCGTCGGCATACGACATGCTGGAAGTGTTTTTTCCTCCTATTCGGGGGCGTGTGCATTGCAAGCAGTAAGTGCTGTTGTCAGATCTGCTGTGTAAAGGTTAAAGAGAAAGGGTTCAAGAACGCACCCCTGTTTAAGGACCACACTGTTTTCACACACACAGATTTGTTCTTGTATAGGCGTTGGTTTTATGCAGATTACGTTTTCTCTGCTAATGCTTGTAAACAGCGAATATAGGCATGACCTGTCTTTATGAATGTGTATTGCTTGTTGTACATGTGTTTTTTTACCATGGAGGTTACACCTCTGCTACTTATGCATGTAAATCCCAGTTTTAGATTGTCACAGCACCTGACACTCTTTCCACTATCTGTAACTCTTTACCTCTCTTGCACTTGCCAAGCATGTTTTATCTAGCACAACGTCATGTAAGAACTAAATTATGGTTCAAGTAGCCAATGCATTTTGCTTTTTAAATGTATAATGGGTTCCGTGTGGACCGTTCATTGCGCTCTTTCCATTAACCTAGTTCAGCACATACCGTTAATTTTTTGTGCAAACCTAGTCTGTGTCCATTTCTTTTTTTATTACCATTAGGTTCTTATATCTTTTATTCAGTTGTTGTTTACCCACACATTCTTATTTTTCATTTCCGATTCTTTAGTGTTTTCCGCTACCAGGTACTCCGTTTTTCCAACAACATTCGGATCTGATGTAGCATTTTTCTTATATTTATTGGATTGCACACTGTCTGTCTTCGTGGTACTTGTGCCCACCTCATATATATTTTTTTACCCATTCTTTATTTTTAATCCCCGCAGTGGTTCTGTTCCTCAGTTATCACTATTACCCATGGCAACACTTTAAGATGGCCGTCCTAGAAACATCTCTTTTAGTTGGTGTCACTGCTATGACGTCACATGGTTTTAAGTTCACACAGGACTTCCGCGATTTAAACCTACGCGGTTGTTCGCTGCGTTGTTTACCTTTTTCGAAACCTGGTCGATCAGACACGGCGCTTCATCATGTGTTTTCTGGTGAGTTTTTTTATTCCAGTGCCGCCGTTTCTTCGTAGAATATTAGCATTCTTTACTCACCCAGTTGTATCACTCCCGATTGACCTCAGTCTTTACATTTTACTTCACAGGACACCAGTTTTGTGCGATGCTGGTGAGTGATCACTCTGCATGCTATTTGGGTACAGTTTCTTAACGATTGTACATAGAATTGTTTATTTACGTCTGCGCATTCATTTGCGCACTGTCCCTTTTTTCATTTTATGCAGTTTCAGATTCCGCTCTACCATGGAGGTATTTCTCACAATTATAGTGTTTTGACGGACATCTTCTTATGTTTCCCAATACATTCCGGGCGTTTATTTTTGCTCTCCGATTCTTCTCAGGTATTTTCCTGTTCCTGTAGTGTTGTACACAAGTGTATTTACAGTTTAAATAAGAAACTTTATTAACATTCCTATTCGCACTCTCGCATCAAGAGCAAAGCGCACTTTTTGCACACAGCACCTGTACTTATCGTTCCTGAGGTGTCTTTTTGGGTACTTTCATCCTCTTTCTTCACAGTTGCATTAGTCGGCATGCAGTGATTGTATCTGGTTAAGTTGGTCAATTCACATGTTTCACGTATTCTGAATTGTGTGCATTTTCCTATCTTTTACACGTCATGTCACTTTCTCCACCTTAAGGTCATTGTACGCAGACGTTGGTGTTGTCTGGTTTTATTAGCTTTGTGATATTTAATGAAACCTGAATCGCAACAACAGGATGTTTTCTTATTGTTTCATTCGCTGTTTAATTTAGTGGCCCCCGAAGAAGGGACATCTTGTCCCAAAATGCATTGGGCTGCACGTCTTTGACCTGCATTTCTACAACACGTTATTTGTATTTGTAAAATAGGGAACATGGATTCATTGCTATAATATGTATAATGTGTGATTACATTAATCATTGTAATATGCGTTGATAATCGCATGGAATTTTTCTCAACAAAGATGTCAATTGTTTGAAATCAATTATGGTATGAGTATTTGGAGTGGAGAAGTGTGGCTCAGGGGTTAGAGGCGGCAGACCCGGAAGCTGAGATCGGCCCTGGACCAGGGTTCAATTCCCCGCCCCGACGGGGGTTGGGCTCAATAATTCCACGGACTCGATAATTCTTGCTCCGGTGCCTACTCAACTCATGGGTTCACACTCTGCGACTCTGGGCAATAGCTTGCTTAATCTCCACAACGGCCCCTTTCGGCGGGGTGCCTGGCTTTCACCTTGTGGATACCCTGCCGGGGGTATCTCACAGGGGAATACCAGGACGGGTTCCCTAAGCAAGTGCATAGATGCCTGCGATGTGGGCGATTTGCGCTATATAAATACATGTACATTTACATTTACATTTTTTTGATTAAAATTGTTGGTTTTAGTTTGAAAACAATTGCAAAGAAGTGAATATAATTTTCGCATATATCTAATTCGTAGTGCACTCAGTGTTTCAAGCAAATGCTTGAGTTTCCTTTCACTCATTCCTGGGTGCCATGCCCACAGCCACTGCCTGTGGCAAACGTAAGTCACCCCTCTAGCAGGCCTCGCATCCTTAAGGCAGGGTGCACTATACCACGGGTGATAGCATAGCTGCCTAAGCAATATGCCCCTACAGTGTCTAAGTCCATTCTTAGACATTGTAAGTGCAGTGAAGCCATATTGAGTACATGGGCTGGTGGTTTGACATCGCAAACTCCACACCTCCATGATGGCTTTACTGAATACTCAGACTTCTTTGGCTGACAGTCCCTGTAAAGCTCCGAATTTCAGAATTTAGGGACAACCCTGAACCTTGATCCTCAGATTCCTGCAACCTACACAGAAGAAGGACGAAGAAGGCGAGTGCAGCAAAGCTTGACGAAGACTGACTTGGCCCCAACCCTACCGGCCTGTTTCCAGCTTGAAGAGTCTCTGATAAAGATGATACCTGTTGTTTGGCCAGCGACTTCCAAGGACTCTCAATAAGACTGCCACCCTTTAACAAAGACCAGATCTTCAGAGGACAGCGGCCCTATCCAGAAAACACCAACTTAAAGGACTCCGGATCCAGAAGGATCCGCAACCCCTGCCCACTCTGCACCAGACGCCCAAGGCCCGATTGGCTCACCTGTCCACCGATGTTTCCTCAGCTATCCAGACCTCGACTCCATCGGTGGCTGACCTCTCCTGGATCCCACGAAGTCGCTGCAGCCTCTACATGAAGAGCCCCCCTGACCGCGACCGGATCAATATGGCTCCAAAAGGCACCGCTGCATCCTTAGCCCCCTGACCTTGGCGAGCCCAGCTGACGGTGCCCAGACCTTCACCTGCATCCCAATTTACCTGTGCAGCCGGTGGTCACCTTCCTGGTCTGAGCCTGCAGCTGCTTTGTGCAACCGTGATTCCCCATTGGAAAGCATTGGGCACCCAACGCTGATTTGCATCCTGCACCCGGCCGCCCCTGTGCTGCTGGTGGTGTAGTTTTGGTGCTGCCTTGTGTCCCCCGTGCCTGCTTGCTTTAACCCTGGGGCCTGTGCCTTAAAACTGTGGGTACCTACCTGCAACCAGCACCTCTGGTGGGCGTCCCCAGAGTCTTCATTGACTAACATTGGGCCCAGAGACCTCTGCACCCGGTCACCCCAGTGCCACTGCTGGTGCAGTACCTACCTTAAACTGACTCTTGGCAAGTGTTGCTCTAAACCCCTGAAGACTGAAAGAGTAAGTTGTGTACTTGTATGTTAATGCATATACATCTTTTCATTCCATAGGATTGCATTGCATTTATCCTACTACATTCAGATGTTTAATGTCTACAACTGCTAACATTTTACAATTGCTGATTGACAATACAAAAAGAATTCTCATACTGTAAACTATACCTATTGCATTTTTTACTACTCTTGGTTCTAACAATAAAATAACTGAGTAATAACTTTTTATACAAACCAATTGGTCTTGGATTCAGTCTTTGAGTGTGTGTAATCATTTCCTGCTTGAGTATGTACTACAAATGCTTAACACAGCCCTCTGATAAGCCTAATTGCACGACCACACTACCAAAAACAGAGCTTGTATTATTATCTACTTAAACCTCTGGGGATCCACTGGACTGTGCACACTATACCTTACTTTGGTATAGTATATACAGAGCCAGCTTCATACACTGTGCGCATTTTGGAAAGTTGTTTTCGAGACCTTCAAGAAACAACATCAATGCAAATAAACAAACATGACTGCATGTGCTGCAGGAATAATGAACCGTGATCATGCAGGAGGAAACATGCATCTTGAAAAAGACTGTGGTGAGGCCTAACTGAGACCTAGTTAGCATAAGCCAGAAAAAGGCACTTTAACAAGTCATAACAAATTTGTTTCAGATGCATTAGCACCATATCAGCACACACTTGAACATTTGAGAGTAAATCCACGTTCTGCAGTCTTGATTATACACAATTTTTATAAATGCATAAAAACTCTAACATAAGTCCAGACATTTTCAGCCACTTTTAGAATACAGTAAACAAGCCTTTTCAACTGATATGAAGAGCAGCATATTAGGTGAATTATTCTCTGCTGAGTTAAAATTTAGACTTATTTTTGGTATGTATTATAAATACCTCCGTCATATAGTTTCTGGAATCTTTCACTCCATTGTGTTGTACATAAAGGAAGTCCAGAAGTCAGGAATATGATAAGTTGCTTTATTCAGGATGGTTACAGGTTCAGGTATTAAGATGGCAAATAGAGACCCCACCAGGAGTGACCACCTTGTCACTCAGCCTGCCTCCAACTGCCAGTAGGCTCAGGCAAAACACCCAACATTCTATGATGTCACCAGGTAATCACAGTGACATCAAGAGAGCAACAAGGTTCAGGCACAACACATTGCTCATTAAAAAGGTTTTTTCCTAAGGAAATTTTTCTGTATATAACTGTGAACAAAAGTATTGTATCTAATGAATTTTTAATTTTGAAATGTAACTAAGATTTGATAACTTGTATAGAAAATATAATATATAAGATATAAGAAAAAAGAAAAAAACATTTTAAATAAAATAAAATTTAATCAGAAGTAATTAGTGTCAGTTGAATTATATTAAACATATATAGGCGTCTATAGGATGTGTAAAAGTATGCACAAAACCCAGTGCTAATTTTGCTCTTTTTCAAAAAACTGTTTTTCCTTGCCAGGGTTTATCCTTTAAGGCAGGGGCCCCCAACTTTTTCTAAAATATTTTTCCTAAGATGAACCAGAGCTTTATATTTTGAATTCGGATTTGGAAATATTCTTTTGGGTCTGTACTTGCTTTGCTAACATTCTTTTAGAAGAGCCCAGGTACATGAACTCTCTACATCATCATCTGCTGTTAGCTACTCAAGCCCATCCTGTGTCTACTGACATTCCGTATGTCTTTAAATCTGATACTATGTCCTGACAGTGCCTATTATTGATATTAGCAAGGATTCTGTTCTTATCTCACTTAAAAATATGCAGCATCAAACATTTCAAGTTAGTGGGCAGCAATGTACTCTTTAAAGATAATACTTTATTGTGTGATTAGTTAAAACCATTACAATTTTTCTGTTTGAAAGTAAAAAAATCATACAATTCTTATGTACAGGAAACAAAGCATTAAAAGACTCAGATTAACACTAGGACTATCTAAAATAGGGAGGTGTAATTAAAATATCCTAGCGTTAATTAATTGCCAGACAATCAGATACTGGAGTGTCAGTTGGTCGAAGCGTCGCCCTTATATAGCGCCTGAATCACCCCATAAGGGGTATCTCTGCGCTGAAACTGCTTGTGGTCCTACCGAGGAAGATTAGAACAGTTCCGTTTTCAGAAGTTTTCTGAAGACCAAGAAGTTTGTGCACTGGCGCATCTGTTTGGGGAGTTGATTCCAGTAACGGGGGGACAGTTAGGAAAAGGCTTATAAAAAATAGCCAAACTAGCATTTTCAAAAAGCCAACTGAAGACCTGTAAACAATTAATATTAAGCAAAAGGCAATGTTCTACTCAACACTACTGAGTAATCAAGAGTTCATGATTTGAACCTGAAGCGGCATTGCCGCACAGCCAAATTGAGGGAGATTTACAACACTATAATCTCCCAACAATTTTGCCGCTCTGTTAACAAATTTGTTCAGCTTCGTATTGTCTGAAATCAAGGCAGCGATTATAGCATGTCAACATGTTCGTACTCCGAGGTTATACCATTCGTCCTGCAGTAAAGACCGTCTGTCAATGAGCATGGCGGGACATGCGCAACCTATGTGCTCCATAGCTTCGGAGTGATAGCCACACTTCCTGCAATTGATACCAGTACTGGAGCACCGCTATTCCAAAAAAGTGCAAACGTGCTTGATAAATAAGATGATTCGACCCCCAGTTTAAAATCAGAAATTACTGCCCATGCATGTGTCCTTCTTGAAAGTTTCAAAGACTGAGTGGAGGTTGGAATCAGATCACCATGTGAAAGTACAGCTGTGCTTGAGAAGGACAAAGGTCACACACTTGGTAGTGAAAGCAGCAGAACTCATTTTGAAAGAGTCCAACCAGCCATGGATGGTGGGGCGTTGCAGGTGCCTGTAGGAAAATCTGCCTTTCCTGGGTGGTCACCCCAATTTTCTTTTGTTGGACCCTTTTTTATTACTGTTTTTCAGACTCGGCACACTGGGACAGTGCTGTCCAATCCCCAGTGCATGTGCTCTGACCATTAGAACATGGTTAATCTCTGATTGGCATGTTTACATTTTCTATACGGCCATAGTATATGGTTAGAAAATAAAACCATGGCATGAAAAGTTAACTGTCACATGTGGACTGCAGCACCCGTTACGTCATCCACTGGTGTGATGAAAGACACCATGTTCCAGGCATACCATTGTAGCCTGGCTGTTGCAGTGTAAATCCTGCAGCCTGACCTGTGTAAATGGTCCTTTTTGGCAGGTAAAGATCTCCCTTTTAAATATTGAGTCACCCTTATATACGCCTTGTAGTCAATAAGGTTGGGTGCATGGTATTCAAAAGTGGAACTTGAAGTCTTTAGGGTTAGTCAATTCCCTGATGCCACAATTAAAGGGCCGGGAGGAATCATCCTGTAGCAAGATGGCTGAAGAGAGGGATACGCTATCCAAGAAACTTCACTGACGGAATCAAAGACCCTCAACTATGCATAGCAGACCAGTGCCCATCATAAACCTACTATGCATAGCAGACCAGTGCCCATCATAAACCAACTATGCATAGCAGACCAGTGCCCATCATAAACCAACTATGCATAGCAGACCAGTGCCCATCATAATCCAACTATGCATAGCAGACCAGTGCCCATCATAATCCAACTATGCATAGCAGACCAGTGCCCATCATAATCCAACTATGCATAGCAGACCAGTGCCCATCATAATCAACTATGCATAGCAGACCAGTGCCCATCATAATCCAACTATGCATAGCAGACCAGTGCCCATCATAAACCAACTATGCATAGCAGACCAGTGCCCATCATAATCCCCTATGCATAGCAGACCAGTGCCCATCATAATCCAACTATGCATAGCAGACCAGTGCCCATCATAATCAACTATGCATAGCAGAGCAGTGCCCATCATAAACCAACTATGCATAGCAGACCAGTGCCCATCATAATCAACTATGCATAGCAGACCAGTGCCCATCATAATCAACTATGCATAGCAGACCAGTGACCATCATAATCCAACTATGCATAGCAGACCAGTGCCCATCATAATCAACTATGCATAGCAGACCAGTGACCATCATAATCCAACTATGCATAGCAGACCAGTGCCCATCATAATCCAACTATGCATAGCAAACCAGTGCCCATCATAATCCAACTATGCATAGCAGACCAGTGCCCATCATAATCCAACTATGCATAGCAGACCAGTGCCCATCATAATCAACTATGCATAGCAGACCAGTGACCATCATAATCCAACTATGCATAGCAGACCAGTGCCCATCATAATCAACTTTGCATAGCAGACCAGTGACCATCATAATCCAACTATGCATAGCAGACCAGTGCCCATCATAATCCAACTATGCATAGCAGACCAGTGCCCATCATAATCAACTATGCATAGCAGACCAGTGCCCATCATAAACCAGCGCTACCATAACTCATCTAGACCTTCCACTCCCTAGATTCTGCAGGTCATTTAAAACAAGGCTGGCTGGGAGTTCTATTATCTGAGGGCTCTGGCTTTGTTCTGGTATGTGGGTGCTTCTACCTGCTCTTTCTTCAAATTAATCCATCCGGCTGGAAACCCTCTTTCTTACTAGGAATTTCTTCATAGAAAAAGTCAGAGGATGTGGCTCAGAACATGAATAGCATATAGCATCTCCACGGTGGCACAACAATTCCATTTATTGAGCCATGCACACCAAACTGACCTGTTTACTGGAGGGCCTCGACTACTGGGGAAGGGGAATCCTTAAAAAGACACCAGAAAGTAAAGAATGATATAGCCACAAATCCACATATTTTCACATTTGAAGTGGGAGACCCTTTTAGCAAACTGGCTGCTGAAGTCTGTGCTTTTTTGTGAGAGGAAGGATGAATAGATAAGCCAGAATATCTACACGCCCCGGTAGAGACTTGCGTGACTCCACTGACGTCATAACCGGAGTCGGTGTCATCACGGACCCGTAAGACTCCATCTCCTGGCACACAGAGGGACTGCCAAAAGATTTCCTGATCCAGTCTGACTCCTGGGCAGAATTCAAAACTTAAGGAATCTGCGGCTAGACTGTGTATCTACCAGATAAAATGTTACCGAAGGTAAGTAACTTATTTGTTACACATCTCAATGGTACTCGTTTCTGTTGGCCCTTAGAAAGATTTAAGGACCTGGAGGCATTTGATTTTCTGACCATGAGTCTCAGACTCACACAGATCCCTGCATCGGATACATTAGTCCACTGAGCCATCAGACACATCTGGGATTGATGGCTCCACAGGCCCATCTCTAGCACTCTCTCAGCCTCCAAGCACTGGGTAGCTTTTACTGTTACATCAGCCCATAATTTTTCCTCTTCACCTGGGCCTTGCAGAGCCTTTCTTCTCTCATGCTCTTTAGTTGCTGAAACGCCTAATGCATCTCAGCTTTCTTATCCTTATGGCATTGAGGCAAACTGGAGTAGCTGAGGCCGTGAGAGCTGGGCTGTCTTGGCCGGTAATGAGAGCGGTTATCATTTGGGAGTTCCACGGCTGGAGTGGGGGCCTTAACTGTACATAAGCATGCCTTGGTCTAATAGCTTCCTGAGCTTATCCACTGAAAGGGGTGTAAGGTCTGACTGTTCAGCTTGCCTTCCACCTTTGATCTTGCCTCCCCCTGTGTTGCTCTTTTCTAATACCCTTCCCCTGGCTAAAACGATTATTACGCCAAAAATATACAACTGTCTGGAAATGGCGTAAACTTGAACTGAATGTGAAGTATACATTTTGTTCACCTACCCTTAACCAAGCCAGTTCCAGCCGGACAGTCTGCGTTATGATGTTATGATTATTTGTATAGCACACTAATCAACCATGAGGGTATCCAGGCGCTCTGCCGATGGATGGGTGAGTCTCTGCTTGATTTTTTTCTTTTAAGATTGGTCTAAAGCTTCTTGCAGAGCTCAAGAAGCAGTGATGAATCTTCCAAGTCTCTGAGCTTGACAGCTTGACACCTGACCACCATTTGTGGTCATTTATATCTGCCACAGGACTGTAGGAATAATTTAGCACAAGCTTGACCACCATTGACAACTAAGACATACAACGCCAAATGGAAGCATTTCTGTTTGTGGTGAAGGATTAAAGGCCATCATATACTAAGTATAAAATCTTATCAAATCCTTGCGTATTTAATGAGTCTGGCAAACAATGTGCTTATATACTCTTCAGTCAGGGTTCATCTGGATATAATCTCAAGATTTAGGAGAACTGAACGCTTAACCTCAACTCTGTTCTCCCAAAGAATTATGAAACAATTCATGAAAGGAGCATTTCCACTGTTTCAACATCCATCAGTTCCATGGGAGCTTAATTCTGTGCTGAGCCAATTAATGTTGCCTCCGTTTGAACCTATACATAAGGCACATTTAACATTTGTGTCATGAAAATCAGCTCCTTTTTTTTGGCTTTGACCTCTGCACAGAGATTAGGAGAACTTCAAGCATTCACCATCATGGAACCTTTCCTTAAGTTTTCAAAGAAAAAAGTAATATTGAAAATCAACCCCAAGTTTATACCCAACGTTCCTTCTGATATACATTTAAATGAGCCTGTCATTCTTCGATCGTGCTTTCCAACTTCATCTATGTCAGCAGAAAGATTGTTCCATTCATTGCGCTTGCGTAGTTGCCTCCGGTTCTACAAAGACAAAACAAAGGGCATCCGCTCTTCAAGCCAGCTGTTTGTCTCTTTTGGACAGCCCAGACCAGTCCATCTCCTATCCAAGCAGGGGATAGCTTGTTGACTCTCTGCCTGTTTTTCCTTCTGTCACGCCAAGGCCAAGCACCCACAACAAGGAAAAGTGGGGGTGCATTCCACGAGGAGCATGGCATCGGCGGCGCTCTTTGCGGGGGTGTCCTAAAAAGATATCTGCCGTGCAGACACCTGTAAGAGACAGCACACATTCATGAAGCACTACTGCCTATACATGGACGCAGAAGCTGACCCAGCAGTGGGACAGGCAGTTTTAGAAACCTGTTTTGGTTAAGGTGAGCCTGCTTTTGCAATGTATTATAATGTGTACTGCTTGTAATTTGATTCAAGCTTGTGAATATATAAAAGAACCAATGTTGGAGAAGAAATTAGTTACCTGTCACTCCAGTTCTCAAACATTGGTATGTTTTATATATTCACGTACCATCCTACCTCCTCCCGGTTCAGAGGCTCATCATATTATATGCTCACACTTGTGCTTTGAAATCTGACCTATGGTGCCCTTTAGTGAGAGTAGGATTGTTTGAGCTTTAACCTCTTTGGCTGATGTTTGGGTTCTTTCTAATCGGATGGATGTGCTACTAAATATAAAATGTTGTTTCAGGCCTATGTCCTTTTCACACTGTATTCTTTGTTATGTATATTGTAAACTGTATACTGCTGTTTTAATGTACTAGGAATTCCCAGCCTGACGACTGGGAGTGATTCAAGCATGTGAATACATAAATTATACCAATTTTGGAGAACTGGAGTTAGACATACAGTTTTACTGATTCATTCATATAGCATAATACACTCAAAGTATAAGTGTGGAAATGGGATTTCTGTTAATATTTATCATTTATGCATCACTAATTAAAGTGGAATTATTTGTTTTGATCCTATTAAAATCTCTTTTTCTAGCACACGCCAGAATTACAAAAAACACGTACTACATTTTTGCTTTCCTAACTGTTGATCACATAAAGTTAATTTACTGGTATTTATATTTTGTCTGCTACAAAAATAACATAGGTATGTGTACAATGGTCAGGGTCTATTGATCATAATCAAGAATTTATCATAGAACTTTACACATTAGTAATTTTTTAAGAGATTACTTCCGTGCAGTACAAAAACATTTATTTCAACATTTTGAGGAAATTGTAATTCGCATTGTTCAAAATAAGTACCACAAGCAATATAACAGGCAAGAAACCAATTACTTCATTGGATCAAGGTAAAAACTGAAGGACATACGTCTCAATTAAATTCATGTGAGACAACGCTCTTGTGGATACGATTCTCAAGTGTTCACTACATAGTATACATTACAAATGTGCTCAAAAGTGACAAGGAAAAGAGACAGTTAAAGGGGATGGGTGTGGTTGGATACAGGTGGGGACTGGGTAAAGGGTGTTGTGACCTTATTACAATCACAGTGATTTGTGATGCAACCTTTACAGACTAATTTTGTTCATTAGTTCCATTTCCTTCTTTAACATACGATCCGTATTAATCAATTGGTTGCTTCCTATGTTAGGAGGGTGAAATACAATCCGGTCTACGTTTCGACCCCCGGAATAAGGGTTGATTGAAGCCTCATGCTGGGGTCTTCTTCAGGACTTAAGGGTACAGGAACGCCTAAAGATGATACAATTATAGAGAGGACTGTATCAAAAACTAGAGTTTAAGAAGCACTGGTACTGCAACTAACTCGATTAAAAAGTGGGCTTCTTACTTAGTGTTGGGCCGTCCAGTGGCCTATTGACGTTGGACCATCATCGGTTCCTTAGTGGTAAATGGTGACCTAAAGGTGTTTAAAATTGGAAGCATAGGTTTGAGTGCTGGGTTAATTAAGTAATCCTATGAGCATTTGCTCGCAGAAATGACAAAGGGGACACTTACTGGGACATCCGCGGCTTTCCAATCAATCAATTCATTGGATCATTTTCATTTCTTGGCTCGTCGAGATGCTTTTATTTCTAAAGATTAAAAGAAAAGGTTTCGTATAATGTAAACGAGTCCTAATCCAGTATAAGGGGATAATTTTTATCGGTATGAATGACACTGATATGTAGTCTAGTTCATACTTTAGTCAGGGGACATCTGTAAGACAGGACTGGTAATTAGTAAGGTTATCCTGCGTCTCAAAATTAGTCTAGGATTAAGCGTTTAAAACAAGTCTAGCTTGTCTATCAAGTCAAGCAGATATTTGTCATCAAGGTTAAAGATACTCGGGAAGTATGGAATTCCTTATTAGATGAAATATTTGCCGCTTACCGTCAGGACTTCATATGAGCGAGTGCTTTCAACAGCGCTGCCAGGCCGCGAGTGAGCAAGCCGCGAGGTGCAGGCGCTGGATACTGCCTGGAGGCTCGTCGTGATCCTCCAATCAGGTTGCGGCAATCTCATCCTGTGCAGGGGGTGTCTACAAAGTTTGAAAGAAAGCTAAGGCAATCCCTAAGCCCTAAGTTAAGGGATCTTCTTCCTGATTTCTGAACACTACAGGTCCCTGCTGATAGGGAATCTTACTATCCTGAGGTAATTACACCCTGGAGTGGAACTTGAAAAGGGCACAGAGCAAAGTTAAACATGATAATAACCGTTTAGGTCTTACATTGGTAAATTTGAAAGCAGTGAAACATATTGTCATACACATAGGGATAGTATTCCGTAATCACTGAATGGCTCTTTGTCCGACTCGCCAAAATAGTGGTGTGTTTGGCGTTCAAACATAGCTAGGATGTAAGGAGCATGAAAGAAACATTATAAACGTGTCAACAGATTTTAGTCACAGTTGATCAAAGCCATTTGGAAAAAGGTTAAATCTGTCTCATTTAGTCCACTTTGTACTGAGTCAAATCGCTGCATCCATTTGCATTCTCGTGTGTTCAAAATGGAATCTAAATCCCCACCCCTGGGTCCCAGTGTGATTTTCTCAATAACCACCCATTTAAGGGATTCGGGTGTATGGTTCTTGGCTTGAAAGTGGTCCACTAAGGGCGCCCCCATAGTTAGGCATCTTATTCTACTGCAATGCTGCAATATCCTGTTTTTGATCTTCTGCTTAGTTTGGCCTATGTAGATCAGGCCGCATGGACAAAAAATGGCATATATTACTCCATTACTGTTGCAGTTAGTGAGTGCTTTCAGATCAATAGTAATGTTATTGTGTGTAATAGTCTTTGTTTCAATACAAAGCGCACAAGCCTTGCAGTTGCTGCATTTGTAATTTAAAATTGGAAGCATAGGTTTGAGTGCTGGGTTAATTAAGTAATCCTATGAGCATTTGCTCGCAGAAATGACAAAGGGGACACTTACTGGGACATCCGCGGCTTTCCAATCAATCAATTCATTGGATCATTTTCATTTCTTGGCTCGTCGAGATGCTTTTATTTCTAAAGATTAAAAGAAAAGGTTTCGTATAATGTAAACGAGTCCTAATCCAGTATGATATGATGCTCCAATGGTTGTTGACTATTCTGCGGATCTCGTTGCTCTTGCTGCAAAAAGTCGTGACACAGATGGTCCTGTTTTCCGGGAGTTGACGGTTCCTTGGTACGAGTAGGGTTTCCCTGTTACTGAACCATGCCCTTTTGCGTGCTCTTTTGACCAGTCTTTTGGGGTATCCTCTTTCTAGTAGTCTACAAATAAGCTCATCTGATTCAGCAAAGTAATCATCTTTCATGGTGCAGTTCCTCCGAATACGGAGGAACTGCCCAAGGAACCGTCAACTCCCGGAAAACAGGATGATCTGTGTCACGACTTTTTTCAGCAAGAGCAACGAGATCCGCAGAATAGTCAACAACCATTGGAGCATCATATCAGATGTGATTGATGTCCCAGACCCCCCATGCATGCCTTCAAAAAGGCGAAAAGTATCGGAGATCTTGTGGTCCGCTCCATGCTGGATACCCCACCAGCCCCAACCATACAAACAATGTGGAATCTCCCCAATATAATTGGGAATTACAAATGCAGCAACTGCAAGGCTGGGACCCAGGGGTGGGGATTTAGATTCCACTTTGAACACACGAGAATGCAAATGGATGCAGCGATTTGACTCAGTACAAAGTGGACTAAATGAGACAGATGTAACCTTTTCCCAAATGGCTTTGATCAACTGTGACTAAAATCTGTTGACACGTTTATAATGTTTCTTTCATGCTCCTTACATCCTAGCTATGTTTGAACGCCAAACACACCACTATTTTGGCGAGTCGGACAAAGAGCCATTCAGTGATTACGGAATACTATCCCTATGTGTATGACAATATGTTTCACTGCTTTCAAATTTACCAATGTAAGACCTAAACGGTTATTATCATGTTTAACTTTGCTCTGTGCCCTTTTTAAGTTCCACTCCAGGGTGTAATTACCTCAGGATAGTAAGATTCCCTATCAGCAGGAACCTGTAGTGTTCAGAAATCAGGAAGAAGATCCCTTAACTTAGGGCTTAGGGATTGCCTTAGCTTTCTTTCAAACTTTGTAGACACCCCCTGCACAGGATGCGATTGCCGCAACCTGATTGGAGGATCACGACGAGCCTCCAGGCAGTATCCAGCGCCTGCACATCGCGGCTTGCTCACTCGCGGCCTGGCAGCGCTGTTGAAAGCACTCGCTCATATGAAGTCCTGACGGTAAGCGGCAGATATTTCCTCTAATAAGGAATTCCATACTTCCCGAGTATCTTTAACCTTGATGACAAATATCTGCTTGACTTGATAGACAAGCTAGACTTGTTTTAACCGCTTAATCCTAGACTAATTTTGAGACGCAGGATAACCTTACTAATTACCAGTCCTGTCTTACAGCTGTCCCCTGACTAAAGTATGAACTAGACTACATATCAGTGTCATTCATACCGATAAAAATTATCCCCTTATACTGGATTAGGACTCGTTTACATTATACGAAACCTTTTCTTTTAATCTTTAGAAATAAAAGCATCTCGACGAGCCAAGAAATGAAAATGATCCAATGAATTGATTGATTGGAAAGCCGCGGATGTCCCAGTAAGTGTCCCCTTTGTCATTTCTGCGAGCAAATGCTCATAGGATTACTTAATTAACCCAGCACTCAAACCTATGCTTCCAATTTTAAACACCTTTAGGTCACCATTTACCAATAAGGAACCGATGATGGTCCAACGTCAATAGGCCACTGGACGGCCCAACACTAAGTAAGAAGCCCACTTTTTAATCGAGTTAGTTGCAGTACCAGTGCTTCTTAAACTCTAGTTTTTGATACAGTCCTCTCTATAATTGTATCATCTTTAGGCGCTCCTGTACCCTTAAGTCCTGAAGAAGACCCCAGCATGAGGCTTCAATCAACCCTTATTCCGGGGGTCGAAACGTAGACCGGATTGTATTTCACCCTCCTAACATAGGAAGCAACCAATTGATTAATACGGATCCTATGTTAAAGAAGGAAATGGAACTAATGAACAAAATTAGTCTGTAAATGTTGCATCACAAATCACTGTGATTGTAATAAGGTCACAACACCCTTTACCCAGTCCCCACCTGTATCCAACCACGCCCATCCCCTTTAACTGTCTCTTTTCCTTGTCACTTTTGAGCGCATTTGTAATGTATACTATGTAGTGAACACTTGAGAATCGTATCCACAAGAGCGTTGTCTCACATGAATTTAATTGAGACGTATGTCCTTCAGTTTTTACCTTAATCCAATGAAGTAATTGGTTTCTTGCCTGTTATATTGCTTGTGGTACTTATTTTGAACAATGCGAATTACAATTTCCTCAAAATGTTGAAATAAATGTTTTTGTACTGCACGGAAGTAATCTCTTAATAATTTACTAATGTGAAAAGTTCTATGATAAATTCTTGATTATGATCAATAGACCCTGACCATTGTACACATACCTATGTTAACTGACCCAGGTCAGAGAGTTCTTAGGGTATACCCCATTGTAAACTCACTATGCTACAAAAATAAGACATCCAAATATTGGCACATAATTCACTTCAAAAACTCTTCTCACATTTCAGTCAGAGAAAGAAAAGTAAACACTGATAACATGTTAAAGAAGAAGCAGGAACTTGTCAGAAGATATAGCCTGACATTCAATCTCTGCTGTTGAAGAAATGCAAATGTGAAAAGATAAACACAGAATTTACAGGCATCTTTACTTGTTGCTTGGACTTTCCTGACCCACCAAGAAATGGCTTGCAATCCACCGGTGGGTCACAAACAACAGTTTAGGAAATACTGATCTAAGCCTTTCATAGTCCCTTCTGTCACGGCAGATTAGTAAAAGCTGCAACTTCTGTTGGTTTCTCCAGCTACTGAACCAACCAAAGAAGTGGCTTTATGATTGATTTTTCAATAAAACAACACTGTTTTACCATATGTATTTGTCCCAATTTTACCAAGAAGCGTAACTGAGTCACCTGAAAGAGCCAGGGTAGAGCTAGGCCTTCTGGAGCTTTGGTTCATGGGAGATATTTACTGCCATCTTTTAGCTTTTGAACCCCACAAATGAAGCGATAGTGAGCTGGGAGTGACACATCACCCTGTCAAGCCAGTTAAGATCTAGCAATTTAGGGAGTTTTGCCCTTTTGTCAGTCGTGGCTGTGTTTTCTGCTGGCTGGTCTTTGGACAAAGAGTCTCAGCTTTTCTGTTATTGTCATAGTCACTTGTCACACCATTCAACGCACTGATCAGCAGAATATGTCTCTTGGGTCCCCTGCAGATGAGGACCAGGCGCTGATAGTTCACAGCTGCGCTTGGGATATCTTGGCACTCTCTGACTTAGTTCTTCCTTGACTATGCCTAATCACTTTCAGCCTTGAGGGGGGCCACAGTGTCTTCCGTGCACTTCAGAGGCCCAGTGGGGCTGAAACAGCTTCACCACTGCTGGTTCAGGGTTAGTTGCTGGGAGTCCTCTAGGAGCATAGCGCAGCACCATTGAATCTGTGGCAGCTATCTGCAGTGCTCCTTTGAGATCGTCTGGTGGTGCCTGTCTGTGCCCAAGGGTTTGTTGCCACAACTCCAGGTGTGGTTGCCATAGACTCCAGAAATGAACGAGAATGGTGTAGCTTAGCTGTTTCACATATGTGGCATTCTCACTCAAGCCACATCCTGGTTTTGATGATTTCTTAATTTAGCACATATTCTAGTTAAACATGAGGGGTAACATTATTCAGTTTTATTTTAGGCAGTAAAAAGCAACAGGAATAGAAGACAGTGCTGCTTGAGTCGCTACGATTTACAGAAGATGGAAAGGATTATCTGTGCTTATTCTACAGTTCATTGCAAAGATGTGGGCTTTCAAGATGGTGGGAGGGTGTGATACAAATGCAATGTTGGTTGATTGAGTTCCTTGTACTATCTCAATTGTAATTTGTACCTTTAGCCTCATGCGTATTGAAGTTTCTGTTACTGTCTCTTTGACAGTAGAATGCTTAATTCTTACCTCCGTACCCATCATAGAATTGAATTTAATATTCTTAATTGTGATAGCTGGAAAGTTTTCAATTCCTAATTGCTTTGTGTCAGTTTTTGATCCCACTTTGGTGCCTGCATGTAAATCATATTAATATTTTGTCTGTACAATGAGGTCCTTTCCTCTAAATTGTGACTAAATATATGTGTTTGTTTCTTGCATATCAAATCAACTGAGTCCATGTTCAATCCTTGAGCTTGGCCTGGCTACCAACCTGTATGCCAAGAGTTTCTAGTGAGCTATGGCTAACTCCTGTCTATAACATAGCTGTGTAAAGTATAGGGGAAGTCCGATAAAGGGTTCATAAGACTGTTCTTCTCCTCCTGTCTCTCTAAAGTACTATACAAGGCTTAGATGCCTGTAATTGTATAGTCCTGTGTCTGGGAATCATATTGGTGGTAATGATGATCATCGTACTCATGCCACTGAAATCACAACTATTGCCTGTAGCTAGATCATCTCATGCTAACTAATGCTAACTAATCACAACACCCTTTGGCGCTTCCCATCTATACAGTTCATGGACTGAGCCTTATGCTTGTCTGACCAATTATCACATGTACATCTATCGGCTGCCCTGACTTTATGTATCATTGGTCTATATCCATATAATTATTTAATGCTGCATTTATTGTTTTAAAATAATTGTCTTCTAATATGTTTTCTTTACGTTCTACAGACCAATCAAAGAAAGTAATAGCAAGTGAGAACGTTTGTAAGAAGGACTCTACTGTGATATCCATGCTAGAGCTGCACCAAAGAATGCAAACAGGAAGGCAATTCTATAATTGCACTGAGTGTGACAAGAGCTTTATAAGGAAACAATCTCTTCAACTTCATATGAGAACTCATACAGATGTAAAGCTCTTTCGCTGCACAAAGTGTGATAAGAGCTATCATCGCAAAGCATCTCTTCAACTTCATTTAAGAATTCATACAGGTGTAAAGCTATTTCAGTGCACTGAGTGTGAGAAAAGCTTTACTGTGGAGGCAAATCTTCGGCGTCACATGATAATCCACACAGGAGTGAAACCGTTTTCTTGCAATATATGTGAGAAGAGATTTACTCAAAAGGCACAGCTTCAGGGTCACCAAAAAGTCCATGAAGGACTGAAGCCTTTTTCCTGCACTGCCTGCGAGAAGACTTTTAGCCGAAACAATGCTCTTAAACAACACCAAATAATCCACACACGAGTGAAGCCCTTTCCATGTACTATATGTGAGAAGAGCTTTACTCAAAAAGCACATCTTCAGTGTCACCTAAGAATACATGCAGGATTGAAGCCATTTTTCTGCACTGAATGTGGGAAGAGTTTTAGTCAACGCAATGTGCTCCAGCAGCATGAGAGAATCCACACAGGGGTGAAGCCTTTTCAGTGCACAGAGTGTGAGGTGAGATTTACTCAAAAGATACAGCTTCTACGACACCTGAAAGTTCACACTGGAAAAAAGGAGTTAAGTGGGGATGTAACTGTACCGCCAAGTCAGAACTCCATACCGCTGTGATGTGGGTCTAATTGCATTAATTTAATAATAAAGCCCTGCATTCCAGAATCTACAATTATAATGAATATTAAAGAAAAGCATCACATGGAATAAATGGTTTGCCATTTTAATCCTCAATGCAAAGCTCTGGGCGGGTGGTAGGAGTAAAGTTTATTTTTTGAAAACATAAGTAATATTTACAAGGTTTATGTTGTAATTCTGTTGATGGTCTCATAACAGCAGCACTAAACAAAGGCCATGTAAAAAGGACCCAAAGTGATTTATTTGTGAACAGAGCCTCCAGTATGTATTGGTTTTCTGACATTAGTATGCCACACCTCACAACAACGTCCATGTCAAAAATAAGTCAGTCCAGAAAACCAGAGTAATTTATTGACAAAACTCTCTAATTGTGTTGGTGACGGAAAATCTGTAAATTGCAGTGTCTTAAATGAACAGTTTATTAAACTAGATAACATGTTCAAATTAGTGTAATTTCTCAAATTGTGATTACATGTGCATATTTGTATAGCACTTACTACCATTTGTATGCTTTCAAAATCTTGTCTAGGTTTAAGATTTGGTGAGTAACCAGAGTCAGACCAGTCTGCTTGCATTGTTTTTAGTCATGTTTTGAATTGTGTATCTAGATAGTATTTGGCAAGGTTAGAACAAACGTGTATTGATTAGTGAAGGATGCTATTTGATTGTGTTTTGCTATACCTGAGTGGAACCTCATGTTTCTCTATTACAGGATATCCATTATAATCATTGGCTCTGAATAGTCCCTCCCACATACGGGAACCCTGGAGTACTTTAATATATCTTCTTAAGTGTTGAGGTTCGCTACAAAGACACTTAAGAAAAAGACAGATTATGGAGCCTATATACCTAGGCTAGAATGGCCAAAATTATTCATTATGATGACAAAAATGGGCCAGAATAAGGTAAGTGGGGACAATTTGAGATGATTGGTAAACAGCATAAATTTCCCTCACAAGCCCTTTCTTATGATAACGATGAATGAGAACAGGGCAGAGAAGCCTCATAGGCTGTAATTATCTGGCTAAAAAAGAAACTGTGTCTTCAACAAACCAGAGACCTCGAGTATTCCATTATGCACAGCAGATGGTAGTTACTTCAGTTCTTTTTTCCGGCTCCTGCTGACAGGACCTAGGACTACTGAACTCTGCCTTTCTAAGGCTTTTCTCTTCAAAATTCATTTCTGACAGGAATTTGGGTTTTTTTCTATTTAAAAATGCCAACTTTATTTAATAAATACCCTTCCTTTGGGAGAAAGAAATTCAAGTTAGGCCCCGTGATGTCTGTATTATTTGTCTTCCAGCAAGTCATCTTTCAGAATATTATCATCACTGCAGGAAGTTTTCCAGGCGAACCCTACTAGATAAGGAGAAGATTCACCTTCAGGGCGCAGAAGAACAGCGCAGTATATACAGTCTGCAGCTGAGCCTTCAGAGCAAGGAGAGGGCTTCTACCAGGGCTCTGTCATCAACCTCTGGTGGACTTGGAACAGCAAAAAGAGGTGTTCGAAGGTGTGTGCTGTAGATGCACATGCTTTGCATACTCCTGCCATCTAGTGTTGGGTCCGGATGTCTGCAAATGGTTTTTTCTTCAAATTGTTTTCCAATCTCGAGGTAACATGACTCCTCCTTTCAGTGAAACTGCGCATGGGCATAGACTACTTTGTTAGATTGTTTTCTTTTTTGCCATCGGGTTTGAACGTGTATTGAAGCGCTCTGATTCAAAACTGTTAATCGGGATCCCTTTGGTACGTAGTTTAATCTACCCTCATACCGATGGTTCGATCGCGTTTTCCCCCTTCTGAGTGTTGAAAATTTGGAAAACTTTAATTATCCAGTCAGGAATTTGTAACCACGACTTTCGGGCCTAGATCATTTTCCTCTATCTACTTCCACTCGAAAATCCATCATCAAGTCTTCTGCCAATGGAACGGATGCCAATTCAATTCTGTCCTCAGTGCCATTCCAAATACTTGTGCACCAACCTTCATAAGGTCTGTAACCTCTGTCTCTCCCCAGAGCATAAAGAAGACTGCGACACTTGTCGATCATTCCGATCCAAAAAGTCTCTGCAGGACCGTTGAGCTTGACAAAGAGAAATGCAGCGGCAGTGTATCGAGGACACCCCTGATATGTTCAAAGAAGATATCGAACTAGAGGAAATAGAAGCATCGGCAACGGAAGAGGCCTTCTCTCTCCAGGACTCCGATTCGGAGTTGGAGATCGAAATAGAGTCCCATAACGTTCCAGCTGGACAGGGTGCTGTGAGTACCGAAGCCCACCAAACTCGCTACCACCGAACAAAAGGCTTTTGGGCCTCCACTGCCAACAGGCGATAGTAGGCACTCCGATTGATTCCAACTCCCCGTCTTACGACTCTGCATCAAAACAGCAAGTCAAGCCTTCCGGTTCGAGCCAAGACAACACCCCTTCGATTCCGAAACATTCAGGCTCATAAGATAAAAGGGACAAATCCAGCTCAGCACCAAACATTTCACCACTGAAACATAGACGCTCCTCTAAAACCACCAGAGCCTATTCTAGAAACATTGAAGCAAAAGCTGGATCCAAAACAAAAGTAAATTCATATCAAACCTTACACTGGGCACATTGCAACTAAGCCAGTAATACCTTCTTTCAAAAAGAAAATGGACATTGAATGCAAGAGCCCTCTCAAAAAGAAAAAGGACATGGCTACTAGTCCTTTCAACATTTCTCAAACCCCTCCACCTTCTTCACCAGTACCTATTATACCAGCTTCAGAACATCTACACACCACACCGCCAGGCTCTCGAAATACAAATTCTGATATAGGAGATGATGATGATGATGATACTTATGATCAACCACCACCAGATCTTTGGGATGACTACAATATAGATCCACTTGTAGACACAGACCCGGAGCTGTATCCGGCTCAACCTTCCCCTCCTCATGATAATACTGCATATATGGAGTTTAATTGCTACGGCAGCCACTTGCCATGGAGTGACTTTACATAAAGAAGCCCTAGAAGTGGATTTCCTGTTTGAATTTCTAATGTCTTTAAAAGGGCAAATTCATAAACTTCAGGGGGGGCACCACCTCCAGATAAAGAATTAAAACTAATAGATGCCTCTGGGAAGAGAGTAGCTGCCCAATCAGCCAACCATTGGCGTACAGCCAATGCACAAGGTCTATTTGCTAGGTATGATGGGGCACACAGGGAAGAGATAGAAGAATTATTGCGATATCTCCCAGAATAACACCGGAAAAGAGGGCAGGAAATAGTGCGGTAAGGAAAACTTATTTCCAATTCTTCGATCAGATGTACGTTAGATACTGCAGCTGGTGGAGTCAACACAAGTATTCTACTTAGGAGACATGCATAGCTCAGAATTCCTGGTTTCAAACCAGAAGTTCAACAAACTTTTCTTAATGCGCCTTTTGATAAGGAACACCTCTCTGGGCCTCACTTGAAAAGATGAAAAGGACACAGAAGTGGTAAGATCTATGGGAGCACTTTAGTTTCCTTCTACTAGAGGTTCCTTTTGTCGCTCTTTTTACAGAGGAGGCTCCAAAACATAATACCACAGATGCGGGTGCATCTTCCTACAAAACACAGACATCATCCTCCCCCTCTAAAGGATTCTGTAGGATTGGATATATGGGAAATTATTTTAAAGGGAGAGATAGAGGTACACCAACACGCACCTCCATCCACTAACAAGCAGTGACTTGCTATCACTTCCCCAATCATTTATTTATTTATTTATTTTTGAGATTTGTAAAGCGCGAACGAATGCCCGTGGGCGTCTCGGCGCTGAAAACTCGACTTGTGGCTCTTCTAATATAATTCCTGAGGGTTACTGGGTGAACAGCCAAGTCTTTAACCCTTTGCGGAAGGAATAAAGAGAGTGACTTAATCTAATTGGGAGCGGAAGTGAATTCCAGAGTCTGGCTGCCGTGACTGGGAAATGTCTGTCACCCCAGGAAACTGTTGGGAGGAGATTACAACAGTCTCTTCCCGTTTATTGATGTTTCAATAACAGACAAATGAGTGTTGGACGTTGTTCAATATGGTTATTGCCTGGAGCTTACAAGCAACCCTCCCAATATTGCACTTCTATTTCACAAACAGTTTTTTAAAACACCAGCATCTGCTCAAACAAGAAGTACAAGCTCTTATAACAAAAAAAGGTATAGAACCTGTTCCGGTACAACAGCAAGGATCAGGGGTATATTTGCAGTACTTCAAAATTCCCAAAAAGAACGAGTCATTAGGGTCAATCTGGATCTCAGGCCGTTAAATCTATACATATTATCGGAACACTTCCATATGGTCACACTGCAACAAGTACTTCCGCATTTACAGCGAGTCGACTTTATGTCAGCACCAGACTTAAAGGAAGCGTACTTTCATATTACTATTCACCCTGCACATCGCAAATACTTCAGATTTGTGATAGGAAAAAAACATTGTCAGTTCAAAGTACTTCCATTTGGAGTAACAACTGCACCAAATGCCTTGCAGTAGTAGCGGCACATCTACGAAAACAGCAAATCTATGTCTTCTCATACGTAGGCGATCGGCTCATAAAAGCCAACACACACAAGCTACCATAAAACTTCTGCATCAGTTGGGATTTACAGTCAATGCACAGAAATCCCATATTCAACCCACTCAAATAAGACCATATCTAGGAGCCATTCTAACACTCAAAGGGCTCTAGCATATTCCAATGCAGCCAGGATTCATCATTTTCAAACTCTGTTACTCCAGAGTCAAAACAACCAGTATCTACCAGTCAGAACTTTCATGCAGTTACTGGAGATGATGGCATCATGCATTGCCATAGTGCCTCATGCAAGACTAAATATGCGTCCTCTACAAGAATGCTTAGCACGTCAGTAGAATTAGTCACAGGGTCAGCTCTAGTGTTGGTAGACAGCTGCACTCACCACTCTCTGCAGTGGTGCTTCACACAAAATATATCACAATGGCGGCCCTTTATCGACCCTATTCCACAAGTTTATTTATTTTATTTATTTATTTTTGGAGTTTTCTATAGCGCTGGCCAGACCCAGGGGTATCGGAGCGCTTTACAGTCGGTCTGGGTGAAATAAGTGCGGAGCAGTACAGCAAACAATAAACAAGATACATCCAAGTTCGGTTCTTAACAACGTTGTTAGCCGCCTAAGGGGCAGTTTTGAGGTAGTGTTTTTGAGGTAGTCATAGTTCCATGGTGGGCTATTGAGGTAGAGTTCGGGAATGCACGGTTGAGGTAGAGGGTTTTTAGACTGCTCTTGAATTCGGGGAAGGAAGGGGTAGTTCTGATGTCCACTGGGATGCAGTTCCAAATTTTTGGTGCGTTGCCGGCGAAAGAGCGGCTGGCGGTTTTTTGTTTCCGGGTTTTCAGGGGAATGAGTAATAGGGAGTTTGAACTTCTGAGATTTCTGGATTGGCCCGCCTTCTTGAGTTTGGAGGCTAGATATTCCGGTTTCCCTGTGTGCAGGGCTTTGTGTGTGAGACAGGCCGTTCTGAAGTTTGCGCGCATTTCCACTGGGAGCCATTTTAGATCTTTGAGTGCGGGGGATATGTGGTCGAATTTCCTTGCGCCCGAGACCATTCTGGCTGCTGCATTGAGGGTTGTTTTTAGTGGTGCCAGGTGGGAGAGGGCTGTGCCGGATAGGGTTGCGATTCCATAGTCCAGTCTGGACAGGACCAGTGCTTGGGTGGCTTGTTGAAGATCCCTCTGCGGGATGTGTGGCTTGATTTTGTTGAGGAGCTTTAGATTGAGGAAGGCGCTTTTTGCGGAGTTCTTGATGTGGTTTGTCATTGTAACTTTGCGATCAAGGGTGATTCCAAGTGATTTTACTGAGTTGGTCAGGGTGAGATTTCCTTTGAGAGCGTCAATGGTTTGACTCTTCTCTCACTGGGTGGGGGGGAGGCACATTTACAACATTTAACAGTTCAGGGTCTTTGGGATAACAAGCAACAGAACCATCACAACAACTACCTAGAAATGCAAGCCGTTCCGCTAGCGTTGAAAGCATTTCTTCCTCATCTGACAGGGTAAGTCGCCCTGATCCCGACTGACACTTTCTACAACTGTCACGTTTCTCTCACACCATTTGGTGTTGGGCAATTCATCACAAAATTCAACTCCTGGCAGAACACTTTCCAGGCGCAGACAAAATCTTCGCTCATCTCCTCAGCAGAATGAGGCAACAAGTACACAAATGGGAACTTCACCCACAAGTTCTCTTTCTGCACTTTCAAAAATTGGGATTTCCACAAATAGATCTCTTTGCCACAGCAGAGAACCCAAAATGCACAGACTTCGCCTCCAGGTTCCCACAACCTCTATCCAAAGCCAATGCCCTGTGAATCAACTGATCAGCGATATTTACTTGCGCTTTTTCGTCTCTCCTTCTTCCATTTCTGGTTCAGAATCTCAGGCAGATCTCTCTCACACTGATACTGGTGGCTCCCACATGGGCCCGCCAACCATTGTTCACCACATTATTAGAACTCTCAGTAGTTCCACACCAGAAGCGTCACATAACTTCAAACTTTCTCTCAGAACCATGGAGAAATCAGACATCCAAACCCCAAGATGCTCAACCTAGCAATGTGGCTCATGAAATCATAGAGTTTGGATATCTAAAACTAACACCAGATTCTATGAAAATTCTTAAGGAAGCAAAAGACCTTCCGCTGTGGCATGCTACGTTTGTGATATATTGTAATAATAATGCAATTGATCCGCTAGATCCATCTATGCAAAATATTATTTGTTATCTTTTGCATCTACAGCGAGTTGGCTTAGCCTACACATCCAATCGCCTATACTTTGCAGCAGTAGCTGCATATTTTCAAAATAGACAACATTTATCCTTATTCAAAGTTCGAGAAATTAAAGTCTTTATGGAAGGCCTTAAAAGAATAATACCACCTGCACCTCTCTGGAACCTTAACAGTGTTCTCACAAGGCTTATAGGTCTACCTTTTGAACGATTACACAATTGTTAATTACAATTTCTTTCATGGAAGGTTGCTTTTCTAATTGCTTTCACTTTACTAAAACGTGTTGGTGAGCTACCTACAGGCATTAACCTTAGAAGAACCCTTCTTTCAACTTCATTTAGAGTGGTTCTTCGTACAAATCCAAAATTCCTTCTAAAAGTGGTCTCTGCTTTTCATATTAACCAATCAGTAGAGTTACCTGAGTTCTTCCCTAAACCTGATTCAATAGCAGAAAGAGGTCTACATACACTTGATGTCAAAAGAGCACTCATACTATATTGATAGGACAAAAAGTTTTTGCAAAACAAGTTTTTGTTGCCTTTGCTTCACCTCATAAAGGGAATACTATCTCTAAATCCAGTATGTCTAGATGGATTGTTAAATGTATTCAGACTTGATATGTTAAAGCTAAAATAAGTTTAACTATATCTCCTAGAGTTCATTATACTTGCAAAATAGGAGCATGTATGGCCTTTTTAGGTAACATTTCCATTGCTGACATGTAAGGTGGCTTTATGGTCTACACCACACACATTTGTCAAACGTTGTATGGCTGTATTGGCAAGTCAGCATGCTAATGTAGGGCAAGCAGTGCTAAAAACACTTTTTCAAACAACTGCAACACCCACTGGTTAGCCATCACTTTATGAGAATACTGCTATACAGTCTATGCAAAGCCTGTGTATCTCCAGCACACATGCCTTGAACGGATTATGTTACCCTGTAAGCATCTGTTCTTGGCATGTAGAGCTGTAGATTTACATGTGCCCTCACTCCTCCCCGGACACCAGTGGTTGTTGCAGTTCTTATTACGTATCTTACAAATACTCACATTACAAATGCATGGCCAAATCTATACTACATTTACTCCATTATCACCCTCTTATGGGAAAACAATCTAACAATGGAGTTGATGCCCATGCGCAATATCACCAAAAGGAGGAGTCTTCTGACCTCGTTACTGGAAAAGCCTTCTTCGAAGAAAAACAACTTGCAAACATCTGGACCCATCACTCGATGGCAGGAGTCTGCAAAGCCTGTGAATCTACAGCTCTACATTGCAAGAAAAGATGCTTGCAAGGTAAGTAACAATCCTTCCTGCTCAAAAATGGTGTCACTCCCCATTGAGGGCATCCACTCCGAGACAAGGTATGGCACCAACCTGTTTGCCGCCAAAACAAGGATCGACTCAAAGAAAGAGAAGATCGATATCGAAACGGGGTAGGTCAATGCCAAAGACTCACCGCCATTGACTCATAGCAGCAGATCGCCGTCGAGGAGCAGGTCGATATCGACACACAGTCCTATCGACTTCGAGGTGGTGCTGATGATCGACGTCCAGGAGCAGATCAATGTTGAGGCTTCACAGGCGCTCGGTGTTGAGGAGCATGTCGACGTCCAGAATACGCCAAAGGAAAAGGAGACCCATTTCCCTGTCACCAGGGTCTGATTATTCCAGGACGTCCTCTCCATCTACACATATAGTCTTGCCAGCCTCATCTCCTCCTCCACCGCCGCTGCCTTCCGCGCCAATTCTAACTGCGCTAACACCTCCAAGATCAGGTTCACGTTCAAGAATGCGCCATTGTTCTCACATATGTTGCAGCGTTCTTCATCAAGACAACTTAATCATCACCGTCGGTCACATAGATCCAGATCACGATCATGTTCTCACCATCACTCCAGATATTTGTCCTCCACATCTACAGGACGCTGCTCGCCTACCCTTACTGACTCTCCTCCACGTAGAGTCTCCCCCATAGAATATATTACCACCTTTCATGAGGTCTTGGTGAGAGAAGCAGCAGAATTAAATCTCCAAATGACGGTGCCTACATCTTCGAAATCAATGATATTCAAGACGCTTCACCAGCGCACAGCATCCAGACCTCTCCTTCCTCTAGTATCAGGTCTCTTGGAACTGGCCATGGACCTCTTTTTGACGCCAACCTCAGCCAAGTCTGCTCCATCCAGGATCCAAAAGAAGTACAGACCTTTCTGAGCAGGATCCACTCTTCCTGCGTTTGGTCCCTTCTCCGGGCTCTGTAGTAATACTAGCAGCATAGAAACAACACGCTACTACTTCTGCCTCCTCAGTTCCACAAGATAAGGAGAGCAAGAAGTTCGATTCTGTGGGCTGCAAAGCATGTGCACTGCTGCCATGTCCATGAAAGCAGCAAATGCAGCAGCGTTATTCAACGATACTACAGGGCATTGTGGGAATCTGTCTAGAGGTTTGATGAAGATCTGCGAGAGACAAACAGGAGGATTTCTTATAAATAATAGAGGAGGGTTTGATGGTCTCGAACCAAATAATAAGTGCGGCTGCTGATTCTTCAATCCTAGCCACTTACGAATATTGCCATGGTGTGGCCCTCTGCAGATATGCTGAGCTCCGTCTCACATCTTTGAAACTGAAGTCGCAACAATAGATCTTAAACCTGTCATTTTCTGGTTCCACACAGACGATAACGTGACTAGGATGAAGGCCTAAATGGACACCATTAAGGCGGTCGGCCTAGAGAGCCAAAGAGGCCCAAGGAACAAAGCAAATCGTTTAGGCCTTATCATGGAGGGGCTCAAACCCCTCCATGGTATCAAGGATCACAGCAACGACCCTATAACCATAGCAAAAACAGCTTATGGGAATAGCTTTGCAGCAGCCATCACAAGGTGGAAAGCATACCACAGGCACAAAACCTTGAATTGGTCCTTCCTGCTCTTCCGTTACCCACGCAGGTATTATTTAGCATTTTCTGGCAGAGTGGCAAGAAATAACAAAAAGATACCTGGGTACTGAATATTATTCGCAATTGATACTGTCTCGTTCAAGTCCTCCTCCGACCATACCACCAAAGCCATACAATCACCATCTGAGGATGCTGAGATCAGAAGTCAACATTTTGCTTCAAAAACAGGCGGTGGAGGCTGTTCCTCACCATCATTAGGGAGCAAGTATATATTCCAGATATTTTCTGGTACAGAAAAAAGGCAAGAACTAATTCATACCCATTCTCGACCTGAAATTTGCCAACAGATTGATGTGTCCTTGCATCAAATCTGTCCTCCTCTCCACCAAGGCTCTGCTCCATTGACCCCCAAGATGCTTATTTTCACATTCCAGTTGCAAAGAAACATCGGAAATTCTTGAGGTTTGTGATGGGGCAAGACCACTATAAATACCAAGTACTGCAGTTCGGCCTCAAGTCAGCACCCAGAACATTCTTGAAATGCATGGCATGGTCTTCGTCTATCTATATCTAGAAGATTGGCTTGTAAAGGTGTCAACCTTTCAAGAGGCACAGCTTAATTTCAACTGGACATGCAATCTCCTCCTTCGTGTGGGGCTTCATGTCAATCACAGCAATTAACAACCAATCCCTGTCCAGACATTGCATTATTTGGGAGCCTCCATCGACACCATTCGCACAAAAGTGTGTCTTTCGGCGGAGAGATGCTCATCAATCCTTCAGAAATGTCTCTTTATGACAGCCTATCATCCCAAGATAAGTATGATCTCATCACTCCTTGGTTCAATGGCCTCTTGTGTCTTCCTCATTCCGAATGCCCGACTCCACATGCAACCTCTCCAAGAATGCCTCGAGGACCAGTGGGATCAGCTAACGGGCTATTGGAACGTCAGGATCGAACTGTCCCTCCATGCAAAACATTCCCTCAAGTGGAGGTGTTCCTCTGCCAATCTGCTTCAAGGAATGCCTTTTCACCAACAGGTTCCTTCTTAGACAACATTGACGAATGCATCACTACAGGGATAGGGAGCCCACATGGATCGTCTACAAATTCAAGGCATGTGGTCACCAGAGGAGATGTCTTACCACATCAACCTCTTTGAGCGGTCCATTTAGTGCTCAATGCCTTCCATCGTTCATTCAAGTCACAGACCATGCTTATTCATACACACACTGTACTACCTCAACAAGAATGGGGGACGAAGTCCAGGCCATTGTCACTAGAAGCCCAAACAATATAGAAATGGTAGATTGTCCGAAACCTGCAAATCACGGCAATTCACCCTTTAGGTGTGCAGAATGCACAGACGAATGCCCTTTGCAGAGTTCTGCAAGAAAACCACAAATAGGTCCTACACGACAACATCTTTTAGCACATCTTTGAACTGTGGGGTACACCCGCCATTGATTTGTTTGGCATCACACAAAACAAAAAATGCAGCTGCTTCGAACCCAGGTAGTAACAACAAGGGGCACTAGGGAATACCCTATGGATTGAGTGGTCTGGCAAATTTCTTTACGCTTTTCCACAGATTTCCCCTGATCCCGGCGGTCCTAATCAAGCTGTCCCACTCCAAAGCCAAGATGATCCTCATAGCTCCAAAGTGGCCACACCACTGGTTGTTCCCGTACCTTCTTCACCGGTTACAGCATCCATTCAGAGGCCAGATTGTACACCCCAATCTCTCTTCGAGTTTGGCTGTATGGCTCCTGAGCTAGTGCAGTTTGGGCATTTGAATCTGCCACAAGACTTTATGGAGATCCTGAAGGAGGCCAAGCGACCGTCCACCCAGTCAGCATATGCCTTGAAGTGGAAGAGGTTTTGCATCTGGTGATCCTCCAAAAGTTTATACCCTACAACTTGCCAGGATGTCATTCTTCCATATGGCTTCTTGCAAAATCTGGCCTGCAATTCTCTTCCATAAAAGTGTACTTGGCAGCTCTTGGTGCGTAAAGGAATTATCCTTCAGAAACTTTTTTTTAGAATTCGTGCCATCAAGGATTTCCTAAAGGGTACCCTTCCCCCTGCATGGGAGCTTAATGTAGTCCTTTCACGCCTTATGCAGGCTCCCTTTAAGTCCATGCACAAGGCATCTCTCCAACACTTGTCTTGGAAAACCGCTTTCTTTGGGGCTATAACATCTGCCTGCAGAGTTAGCGAGATTCAAGCACTCTGCTCTCATGAACTATACATTGTTCTTCACTCTAGCAAAGTGGCCATGAGAACTCGCACAAAGTTCATCCTTAAGCTAGTTTCGGACTTCCATGTCAACCTGACAATCTCATTGCCAACATTCTTTCAGAATCTCTCTACTCCAGCGGAAAGAACTCTCCACTCCCTGGATCTTAGGAGAGTTCTGAAATTCTATCTAGACATGAGACCTCCACAAATCGGACCAATTGTTTTTAAACTATGGTCTGGTCCGTACAGGCTTAGCCACCTCAATGCAATCCATTTCACAATGGATAGTGTCTTGCATTTTATTGTGTTATCAAAAGGCTAACAAAAGACTCTCAGCTAAGCCTAAAGCACAGTCCAATAGGGGGAAAGCAGCTACGGCTGCTTTACTATGCAATATCCCTATTCCACAGATTTGCAAAGCAGCTACCTGGAAATCGGTACATGCATTCTTCAAGCACTGCTGCCTAGATTTTGACGCCATTTCAGAAGCTCGAGTAAGGCAGGCTACCCTCAAACATCTATTTGCTTAAGCTTCCCATTGGATCCTCTGTCTTTCCCACTGTGCTATATGAGGATGGGCTTGCTACTCCAGTCAGTATTTATGACTATAAATAGAATCCCCTACTAGCGAAGGACCAGTTTCTTACCTGCGACTCCTGTTCTCTCGTAGGGGAATTTCCATTATAGTCGTAAGCAACTCTCCCTCCTCCCTCGTGGTATGAACGGAGGTATTCATGGGATCTACAAATGTTCACACATCGCCTTCAAAATGATCTGAAGTAACTGCCACCAGCTGTGCATGATGGTCTGGCGTCTTAAAGGCACAGTTTCTTTTTTAGCCATATAATGACAGCCTGTATGGCTACTCCGTTCTGCTCTCCTTCATCCCTATCATAAAAAAGAGGTTGTGAGGGAGATTTATGCTGTTTACAAATCAACTCAAATTGCCTTCGTTTACCTTATTCTGGTCCTTTTTGTCTTCATGATGAAGAATTTGGCCATTGTAGCTTAGGTATATAGGCTTCATAGTCTGTTGTTTTCTGAAGTGTCTTTGCTGGCTTTTCTGAAGAAAGGCGAAGCTCCACACTTAGGATATATTAAAGAACTGCTTCAAGGTCCCCACACGTGGGCAGGACTAGTTGGTGCTTATGATTGTAATGGAAATTCCCCTACGAGAGAACAGGAGTTACAAGTAAGAAAGTATTTCATATGGATGTTTGTGCTAAAGAACATTGCTGTTTATTTTGCTCTGTGACTGTTATGATAAGATGCCTATGTGCTCATTATTTGATTCAGTTGTATGTACACCTGAATGATGCCAATTTAAGGTAACGTCTTCTGGAGGGTTAATCTGTACATTGATAAGAGGCTCTACATCTGTATATTGATGAGAAGCTCTACATAGTCATGATCCATATGTACATGTGTGTTAAGGCCTGGAGATTGGATTACATGAGAAGATTTCAGGCAACTCTGAAGCTGTGGTTCAGTCATGAAGACTGGAAGGCTTGAAACACGTCTAGGGAGGCTGGGGCTGAGTAGTAGGAGAAAGCCTTACAGAGCAGGCTCAGAGTCAGACCAATCAGATTGTCAGTATTATGTGAACCCTGTTCTTTAGGAATAGCATACAAAGCATCTGTAGTAGGCCCACGTTACCTTGTTGATTTCTTGGTTGTATGGTTTCTGCTGGTGTTCAGTTCATTCACTGTCCCGGTTCATGCATCTTTGTTGTTTTTCCCCTCCTTTTGTGCATATTGTTTCTTCCTTAGTGCTCAATTTATTACACCCTTTCTGTGTCCCCCACTGTGTTTCTTTGAAGAACTGTACTACAGTACAGTTTTAAAATATTCTGCTGCTGCATACTTTCTTGCTGTTCCTACTCTGGCATCTGATTGCTCACAAGCTTGGGGATGTCTACCGGTCATTAAGCGATTTGATCATTGAAGTATCGGGGATACTGTTTCGGAACAAATAGAGCCACCTTGATCTCTGCACAATCTGTTTCGGGGTTGTAGTATGCAGGAGTTGAGAAGGCCTACAGTTATCTAGCTATATGGCTTGGAACCTTAGTAGGTGCTTGATGGTGCCAGGGGTTGTCCTTAATTTGTATTGCTGGTGTAACAAGAGGTCAGTATTTACATGATATGGATTTTCAGTTGAGGATACACATCTATACGTAATTGCGAAGGTTGGAGCAGTTGTGCATATGATTGTACCAGGAGTTGTGAATGACGGGTTAGGTGTCTTGAGCAAGTAGTCCCTGAGACTGAGGAGGAAAGACTAATTGTACCAATAGATAACACAATTGTAAATGTAAAAAGTGCCATTTATGTAGGAGCAAAGAATGATACCATAACTATAGCTGAAGAATCGTAGGCATATTTTGATGTAGAATAGTTCCATTTACCAATAACATTTATTTTTCCTGGGCTTCTCCATCCAACAGCAAAAGTCTTGCCTCGTTGCACCTTACAGTGTGAGCTTCGATTAAGCTTTGACACAACCTGCATGACAAACTATCTTTCACCTCAAAGGATCTCAAACAATCAGAATAAGGTTCCATTATTTCTAGAAACCAATCTGATCCAGGTCCTACGAGCTCTTCCCCTATTTGGCTCGATGGCCTCCTTCTGCATCTTGAGGTTCTTTGCGTGGTCCCTCGGGAAGCGAATGCTTCAGCATCAGGAGAGCCTCATTGCTCATGCAGCTATCTTCCTCTTTGCCTTTCAAAACCTCCATTGGTGTATATGTGCTTTCACCCTCATAGTGGTGGTCCTCCACAACCTCAGCCCACCATGTTACAGATGCTTGCTCAATAGGCTGTGGCGCTAATCTGTGGGTGTTGACAGAGTCCTGTGGTCCCCGTCAGAACAATGTACAAGCCTCAATGTGCTAGGTTTGAGAGCAATTATCCTAACTTTGAATGTATTTCTTTCTTCCATCTGAGGAAGCGTTGTGCAGATTCTTGTGGAGAACATTATCACCATCCATTACCTCTAATGACAGAGGAATGAGTTATAGAGCCCTGTACTAGCCTACTTGAGGCAATAGGCTGTACAGTGGGGCATTTTCTGGTGGCAGCTCATCTAGTGGACGCTCTTAATATGAATGTAGTAGTGTACAGTAGCCGGTCTCTGTCGGATCATGAATGGGAGCTCCACCCTGACGTAACCGCATCGTCATCTTCCAACTGGGCTTTCCATGGATAAACTTTTTTTTGCCTCGGCTGTAACAAGAAGTGCACTTTGGTCTGTGTCCTGCATGTTCCACTATATACTGTTGGTCTCAGGGATTGCTTTGTGTGTTTTTACCAGTTCTGCTACTCCCAAAGACTCATAAAGCGAGTAGGAGAGCATTTGCTTTCGTAGCAGGACTGCTGATCCTCCTTTCTAATACTCGGATGCTTTAGCTGCATGCTGGACATAGAACTATTCCATTAAGAAGCATTCTATGTACCTGCAGAAGTTCCAGGTGTCATCTGGGAGCCAGCTACCAACCCATTCTATCTATGTGTTTCTTGGTGCAAGACCTCAGATTTAAATTCTACCCCACCTGTCTGACATCATTGCCCTTGCTCAACAAGGCTTAGTCTTTTCCAGTTTCAAAGTTTACTTGGCTTTTTTTATGTCTTCCTGATCAACCTTCTTCGTTCAGATCGCTTGTAGTAGTGGGCTTTCCAAACGATTTATCGCTATTATTTTTGCTCATGCCCTTCATTGTTCTGCAATTAGATTAAAGTTCGTACTTACATTTCTCATGGCATCGCTGTTCAAATTGATGCAGATTTGGTCTGTTCATCTCCTGGTTTTTTTTTTCATAACCAATTTTATTATGAGTTCAGGCAAAGTTCAGCACAGCCCTCCACAGTCAGGAGGAGACTGCCAACAACGGATAGAAAGAGATACATCATCAATATAGCATCGAACTCAGCGTTATATAGAAAATGACATCAAACTACCCCCCCCCCCCCCAACCCCACAACTACCCACCCTTTATCCCACCCTAACCCAGTGCACGTGATCACAGTCTAGCAACATGAAAAAGCCTACCAAGGTGGAGCCAGCCATTGGCCTAGGGTGCGGGATCCCCATCCAGCCGTAATGCATCATCAATGTCTATAGGGGGGTCAAGGAGCAGGCCCCGGTAATCCGCCCACCGTTTCCAGATTTTGTAGTGTTTGCGGGGACATCCCCGGGCTTCAAAAACAGGTTGCTCTAGACCCATGAGGAAATCCAGGCCCGCCCTCCAAGCCCCGAGTGGGGGGGCGCGCTCGCTCTTCCAGGCCTGTGCCAGGTCCCTCTTCGCCACCACTAGCCCCAACAACAGCAAATGGCGTTTGTAAATATTGCCCCCAACGTTCTCGAGAACATGGAGAAGGCCCAGCTTGGGGGTGCGGGGCAGGTCCCAGCCCAACACTTCTGACAGGCAGTCCCAAACCCCAGCCCAGAATCGAGTCAGTCTCTCACAGGACCATATCGTGTGAAACAGGGTACCCTCTTCAGAACCACACCTCAGGCATTCCGGGGACGCAATAAGGCCTGCCCGCCATAGGCGGCGTCTAGTATAATACGCCCGGTGGAGGTATTTGAACTGGATGAAGCGAAGGCGGACAGCGATAGCAGCACCTCGGGGAGATTCCAACGCCTCACGCCAGTCATCATCATCCAATGGACCAATATCACCCTCCCAGGAGGCCCTCAGCGCTGCGAGTGAAGGGGAACAGTGTGTGACCAGAGTGCGATATATCTGCGAGACCTTCTTGTCACCCAGGTCTCCCATAAACAGTTTAGCCTCGATAGGACTAAATTCAGGGAGCTGTTCCAGGCCCACCAGACTAGGGGTAAGGGCGTGGCGAAGCTGAAGATAGCGGAAAAATTGTGTCTTGGGCATGCTAAATTCGGAGCTAAGTTCCTGAAAGGACTTTAGGGTAACACCAGAGAGGACATGGCCTAGGGACGAGATCCCAATCGCATCCCAACCGTCAAATCCGGATAGAGATGCCAGCGCCGGTAACAAGCCATTGCGCCACAGCGGGGTCTCAGCTGTAAGCCGACCCCACCAGCCCACCCGATGCAGAGCCCGCCGCCAGACAGCGAAAACCACCTGGGTGACCTGCGGAAGCAGTCGTCTCCGCCTAGCCGAATACAGCAGGGTGTGAAGGGAGGCGCCACCCATCAGTGAATGCTCAAGAGCATAAGCCGGATCACTACGGTCTCCATACCACCACTCGTTGAGCACAAGGAGATGAGAGGCCTGATAGTAGGATAAAATATCCGCGGCCGCCAAACCGCCGCAGTAGGTTGAGAGGAAGCACGTGCGCAGCGCTACCCTGGCGGCACCGCCAGCCCACAGAAACCGGCCCAGCACAGAATTAACCGTACGGAACCACTGCGGGTCAATCTGGAAGGGATGGTTCTGCAGTTGATATAGCAGACGGGGCAAAGCCACCATCTTGAAGATGGCCGATCGGCCGTAGATATTAAGTGGCATGCGTGTCCAAGTCTTAACGTCCAGCTGGACCCGGTCCCACACCGGCAGGATGTTCCGGTCCCAAGCCACTACAGACGAGGTGGAGAGGTAGACACCCAGGTACCTCACACCCTCTACAGCCATCCGAAGGGATGCAGCCCAAGGGCAGTCCACCGTGGCACTCCCCAGCACCCACAGGGTCGATTTGCGCGGGTTGAGGAAGAGTCCCGACGCCCGGCCAAACTCGTGCATCAACTCCAGGACACGAGGACCCGTACGCTGCAGGTCAGTCATGAAAAACAGCACATCATCCGCGTATAATGCTATGCGGTCGGAGTGATCCGCACCCCAGACGAAGCCACGGTAGAGCTCATCGCGGCGCACCCTGGCGGCCAGCGGCTCCATGGCCAGCGCAAAAAGGTAGGGGGAAAGTGGACACCCCTGACGCGTGCCCCTGGACACCGGAAAGCGAGCAGATGCCGTTCCCGAAATACGTACCGAGGCCGTGATCTCAGTGTAGAGCAGCCTGACATAGGATAGGAATACCGGGCCAAGATTCAGCAGCGGCAACAGAGCAAAAAGAAAGGTCCAGCTGACCGAATCGAAGGCACTATCAATATCAGCCAGCAGGAGCGCCGCCGGGTCCTCCGAAGACTCGATCGCTTGTATCGCAGCCTGCGCCCGTCGTATATTGTGTCTCGTTGCCCTGCGCGGCATAAAACCGGCCTGATCCGGGTGGACAAGGGCCGAAATGTGCGGAAGTAAGCGGTTCGCTAGCGCCTTTGCCAGGAGCTTGGCCTCGAAGTTGATGAGGGATATGGGGCGATAAGAGTCATGGCGATCGGGGGGCCTACCCGGTTTCGAAAACACTACTATTTCGGCATGACGCCAGTCCGGTGGAAGGTGACCACACTCTCGTGCCTGTTCCAGAGCCCGCAAGTAATGCGGTCCGAGCTGTAGAAAGTACTTCTTATAAAATTCGTTGGGGAAACCACTTGGCCCCGGCGCCTTGCCTACATTCAACTGACCCAGTGCATCCCCTAACTCCTCAACCGACATGGGGAGGTCCAGGGCCTCGCGCACCTCATCGGACACAGCCGATGGGGGAACCGATGCAATATAATCTGTGATAGTGGCAGGGGAGAGAGTCTCCCGTGAGGCATACTGGCGCTCATAATAGCGCGCAAAACTCGTTGCGAGAGTTGCCGGGTCTGTAATCGCCACTCCGGCACCATCAACAAGGCCCGGCAGAGTAAGAGGCTGTAGGCTCTGTTGACACAGCCTATGGAGCATGGCGCAGGACTTATCGCCCCACTGGTAGACCCGACTACGAGTGGCCAGCCACGCCTGACGAGCCTCATCCAGCAGGACCGAGGAATAAGATTGTTGCGCCTGCAGGAGTAGGCGCAGTGCCACATCATCGGGTGCCTCGCTGTGCCGAGCCTCGAGCTCCTCCACCCGCTCCGCGGCCGCAGCAATGCCTCCCAGCCTAGTCCGGCGAGCAGACGCACACCAAGCAATATCTATGCCCCGCAGAGTGGGTTTCATAGCCTCCCAGACTGTCACTACATCCATCCCCCCGGCAAGGTTGTCCTGCCAATAATGGGCGATCGCACTACGCAGATGCTGGGAATAGTCAGGGCGCTGCAGATGCCACGCTGACATTCGCCATCGGAAGGGGGATCGTGCCCTGCACAGGTCTATTTGTACCGCCACTGGGGAATGATCAGAAAGCCCGCGAGGCCGAATCGCGGCCCCCGTCACCCTGGCCAGGAAGGCCCTCGGGACAAACACATAATCCAAACGGGACAGGGAGCCATGGACCGCTGAGACAAAGGTGTACTCTCGCCGTTCCGCATGCATATGTCTCCACACATCCACCCAGTCCAGCCCATCAGCCATAGCCCCCAACCGTGTAGGGGAGGATACAAGTGCCACTCCCGGCCTCCTCTGCCGGTCCAAAGCCACATCCATCACATCATTCCAGTCTCCGCCAATCACAGCCATGGAGCGGGGGAACTCAGCCCATAGGGCAAACAAACGTTCAGCTAAGGCCCACTGCAAGGGGGGGGGGGCATACACACAGCCAAACACAACCGGCTCCACCCCGACCTTCCCTTGCACAAAAACAAAACGTCCCTGGGGGTCAAGCCACTGACGCTCATGTACATATGCCAGCCGTCTATGAATAAGAATGGCCACACCCCTGGAACCCCTGGTAAAACCGGCATGGAACACTTGATGGAAGCCAAAGCGCTGCAAGCTCAGGGCTTTCGTACCTAGCATGTGTGTCTCTTGAAGGAGGAGCACATCTGCCAAGTCCCTCTTAGCCCAGCGAAGCACTGCCCCCCGTTTAATCTTGTCCAATAGTCCTCGTACATTCCAGCTAAGGACACGTATGGAAGCGCCATTAGGCGCCAAGTGAGGAACATCAACCATGATCATAATTCTCCCAGTCCCACTCACCCCGGCCCCCGGCCCATGTCTCAGACCCCACAGTTGCAAAAAACCCCCAGACCACGTGCACCCCCAAAACCAGAACCCCAGACCCCACAAACCCAATGACCCCAACCCCTACTACCCCTCCGACCCCTACCCAACCCTCAAGCAACCAAACACCCAGGTCCCCCCCTCCCCCACCCCTATACCTCAAGGAACAATGAAGTATCTGTCGCGGCATACGGTACTTCAGGCCCAAAACACAGCGCCTAAAGCCAGCCATACCAATGGATCCCAACTAGTCCCCCCCCGAACTAATCAGACACACTACCAGAACCACCCCCCGGTCCCAACAGAAGGAGACAGCCCAAAGTACGTGTCCTGAACCCCAACAAACATACAGTAGAGTTATAGGCAGAGTACCACAAGAAGGTTATAGCCCATAAAGGCCACGGCAGTTGCCAAAAAGGAAGGAGTCAATACTGCACCAGCCAAAGTACATCCCACCAACCACGGTTCAGCTTCTGCCAGGTGTAGTCCCATATAGAAGGCAACCAGCAGGCAGCTCCCACGATAGGCGATCAGGAGCCTCCATCAGATCCATCCGCCTCAGGCTGTGTGTCCCCCAAGAGGGGGTCCCGGGACAGGGACCTCCTCCGGGAGCGGGATTTGCGATGACGTTTCCCCTTGCCAGACGAGCTGCTCCTGTCCTGGGACGAGCTGCGCGATGATTCAGAGTGCAGCCCCGGTTGGACGTGAGGTCGGATCCTGACTGTTTCATCGGTCCAGGCGAAGACGGCCTCCGGTGTATCAAAGAAGAGGGTCTTGGAGTTGAAGATCACTCGGAGGCGGGCCGGATAGAGCAGCGAGTACTGAATTTTCAGACCACGTAGCTTGGCCTTGGCATCCAGGAAGGAGTGTCTCTGTTGGTGGACCAGCTTGGTATAGTCCGGGAAGATCATTATTTTATGATTGTCATACAACAGAGTGTCCTTCATCCGCGCCTCTCGGAGAATGACGTCCCTGTCGTGGAAATTAAGGAGCCTGGCGATGATCGGACGGGGCCGCTCCCCGACTGGCGGCTTCTGAGTTAGGGCGCGATGGGCACGCTCCACTATGAAGCATCGCGACAGGGAGTCCGGTGGCAGCCAGCTCTCCAGCCACTGGGACAGAAAGGCCTCCATAGGCCCCTTCTCGCAGTCCTCCGGAAAGCCAACGAAGCGCAGGTTGTTCCGCCTCGCCCGCCCCTCGGCATCCTCCACACGTAGCGCCAGGCCCCGTTGTACCTGCTCCATATCGGCAATCTTCTTCTTGAGGGTGCCAACATCTCCCTCCACCGTCGTGACCCTGGTCTCAGTCTCAGCAATGCGGGCGACTGCATTGCGAAGATCTTGACGCAGCAGCATCACATCGGCCCCCACCGCGCCAATTTTCGCATCCAGCATGTCGCGGGACTGTGTAATGGCCGCCATCAAAGCCGCATTGTCAGGGCCAGCAGGATGACTACCCCCAGCCCCACCGGCTCCTCCACCGTGGCCCGTGTACTTGTCAATGGGTCCTGTCTTAGCGGCGGCCGAGCCCCTCGTCATGGCGGCCGCCCAGAGGGTAGAACAATGACACGCACCTGCAGTTGGGCCGCTTCTTGCAATAGTCCCCCAGCTAGGCCCCGATCGAGGCGTCCCGAACACACCAGGTCGCGTGAGAGTCCCTCGCCACCGGTCCACAGATCAGGTACACCCCAGGCAAAGCCGCTCCGCAAATGTTGAGGATACGTCGACGTGCCCACCGGTACTCCTGGCACGGCGCGGTTATGGGCCAACCCAGCGCAAACCACAAGTTCTCCAGCCGCCGCCCCAGGCACCACAGGAGCAGGATAGGGCAATTCTCCGGGTCAGGCGCCCGCCTGACCCCTCAGTACCCGGGGGGCTCCCTGCCGTGTCCACTCACCGGGGCAATGGATCTGGGCCGGGATCGCCAACTCAGAGGTCCGACTGCACCAGGGCCCGGTAGGCCGTAGATCTTCCAATATCCCTTTCAGTCGCGGGCCCCGCCGCTCACACGGTGAGGAAGGCAGGGAATCCCACCGCAGAGTGTCAGGAGCAGGCAGCCCCGGACCGTGGCCAGCCCCGGCCGTAAGGATCAATGTCCCGGCTGCGCTCGGACACACCAGGCCGCCCCGGCCGCTCCGGCCCCTTCGCCGCCTCCACACCACCTGCAGGTCCAGCCAGGCCCTGGGGGGGACAATCGGTATTCAGATGTCCAATGTCCGCAGCGACCCCCTCCAGCACATCACTCCACAGCGCCGGTCAACAAGAGCGGAGGATGCAGCCCTCACCAGCAATGGAGCCGCCGCCAGTCCCAGCAGAGGGCACCGCGTCCGCCGGCGGCGAGGGGCGCCGCGCCCCCGGAAGGCGGAGGTCGGCGCAGACAGCCACAGCAGAGCGAATGCCCTCGGGCGGGGGCCGCCAAACTCGAGGCCCCGGCTCCGGCAAGTCCAGGTAGGCCGCAGCCCCCCAAGGGCCTCCCTACCGGCCCAGGCCCCCACCGCCGGCAACGCAAGGACAGACAGGGCACCCCGCTGTGAGTCGCCGACAGCAGGGAGCCCCAGAGCACGGCCAGGGAGCGGCAGCGCCGGCTCCGGGTCAGGTCCCCGGTCGGGGACGTCAAAATCGAGGCCCCTGCTCGGCCGGCGGGCACCAGGCCGCTCGCTGCACCAACTCGTCTCACAGCCTCCGATGGTCTCGGCGCGGCAGCTCCAGCACCGGACGGCTCCCGGTGTCCTCCGCCAACACTCCCGTAAGTGTGGTGCACTTTGCAGGGTTCAGGGCCAGGATAAACGCAGGATAATCGGCGGGCCGGCGGGAGCTCTTAGGCAGCCACGTCCGCCATGCTCGCCCGCTAAGCCACCCATCTCCTGGTTTTAACATGGTTTTTCTTACCTATTCATATCGGCTATGCTACCGGTGTCCCATCTTTCATAATCCCTCTACATCCATCTAGGAAAGAGGGCCATCTAGACAATCTAGAACATAGGTGAGCTGTTTCTTGTTCATACAAGATCCAGCTTTTTGTAGGGTTCGCTGAAGCAAAGAAACTATGCTGGATGGGTCTTGGGAACTGCAACAGTACTGTGCCCATATTACAACGTTTTCTTCGACAACAGCAAGAATGTCAATTGAAATAAACAAACATGTCATGACTCTGCTTGACTGTGTACTACTCTTAAAATATGCTGTCCCTTGACAAAAGCAGCCTATGACTGGCATATGAGCCCTCTTGAAGAAGGCAATGGTGGCTTCTATTGTTCATATCCTCAACATCCTGGTGGCTGATATTTGACAGTGTGTAAGTGCCCCTCTTTACACTCCTTTGTCAAACATTACTATGTGGTGTATCGGACTGAAGTGGTGGACTGTGCTGCATGATTTCTGTAGCTAAGCACCACTGCTTAGTTCCATCTTGTGGTTTGAACTGCTGTGGAACTCATTCATAAGGTGAGGATTCTGTGGTATGAAGTGTCCACTAGAAGAAGATACTTACGTTTGGTAACTATACTCTTTGCATCGTAGATCTTCAGTGATAGTCATACACATTACAAATAGTCTGAGCTGCCTGTGTAGACCCTGGGTCTTTGCAGGCTGTGCAGAATTATTCAGTGTTTATAACTTCAATGCAGATTCCTACGATGCAGAACCAGGACTACGAGTAAGTAACCTTTCCTTCCAGCAGATTCCTCATTCCTTCCTGTATGAGTTGATGGTATTAATTATAAGATTCCAAAGTACCAATATGTTTTTTGTTCTCTTTTTTTATGTCTGCTGTCATTAAGGTTTCTTAGGTCATTGCCACACACCTTGGTTGTGAGTGGAAAAAATATAAGGAATGGACACCAGCAGGACAGACATGCCGTAGTCAAAACCTAAGTGATCAGAGCTGCTATTGAAGTCACACAATGTTAACTGGCAGCACTAGGGAATTATTGCTGGGAAAAAAATCAGATCTAGTCAGAAGCCTTGGGACAATCCTAAGGTGTGAGGAATCTCTAGGAAGGAATAGTTTGTACCAGAAATATTGTTCTCTTCTAGAGGATCCTCATCATTAGTCATAAGCACTAAATATTCTCGCCTACGTGCGGGGACTCCAGAGCACACACATATATATATATATATATATATATATATATATATATATATATATTCTGTTAGCAGTATCCTCGCTCCACTGCACCTAGACCGGCGCACTCACAGACGGGTGCTTAAAACGCAGAGATGCGTCCGTGTTAATATTCGTGCTCTCTTCCCTTCCCTTTTCGGTTCAGAAAAAAGCACTCACAGGGGTCTTTGCCTTTCAAGTTTCTTTAATTCGTACAGCCAACATGTTGATCACAACATCTTGCAAGTCCGCTACTTAGTCTTGGGAAAGTTAACTATCAAAGAAGGAATTGACTACAGTAGAATGTTGTCACAGAAGGAAGTCTTTTGGATCAAAAAAGTACACACCATGATGCCTTGGGGCCTCAATGATAAATTGGATCTAAGGTGTTTTCTATAAAATCCCAGTACCAATACTGTAGATAGTGACCTTGATACAACCTATATCTTCCATCACCATGTCACTTATACGTACATTCACCAGTTCTTTACTACAGCACACAGAGGCCCATTTCAACTTTGTACCTCATTTTCTTCGCTACGCACTTTCCTAATCACACTTTTCTTGAGTTAGTTCATGCAGATTTAACCTTTGCTCGATTTATGTTGGTCATATTGAATAGTTCTCATAACAATTATGTTATTGTCGCTTTTCACTGCCATGACATACAGGTTTACACATTGTAAGGTAACATTTATTGTTTTTGATTAATTAACCCCTTCGATGCTGATGATGGAGCGGTTCCGTCATCCGCATCGGTTGGGCTGTGCTGATGATGGAACTGCTCCGTCATCAGCACAGCCCCTGGGGGGAGCGCTGGCGCTCCCCTCCTGGGACTTCGACTTTGCCCACACAAACAGGGATGGCAGCGGAAGAGTTTCCGCTGCCACCACCAAGCCCCCCCATGCACAGCGCGCGGCGACGTCATCAGGAAGCGCTGGACGTGCTGGAAACCATTTGTTTCCGGAGCGTCCAGGAACAGGAGGTGAGTTTGGGCCTCCGGTGGGGCGGGGGTGGCATTTCTTTGTGCCTTGAGGCATCGGGGGGAGGAAACAGTGTTTCCTCTCCCCTGATGTCCCAATGCAGGGCATTCCTGGTGCACAGCGTCACAATCGTGCACCAGGAATGCCTCCACTAGACACAAGGGATGTTTTATTTAGTGAAAAGGAAGCGACCCCTTGGGCAAGGGTTGCTTCCTGGGGGCCAATCATTGATTCAGACACCTTGGGCAAGGGTAGCTTCCAGGGAACCCAATTTATTTTAAAAATATATTCTGCCCCCCCCTGACAGATTTTGGCATTTCTGGCCCCAGGGTGGCGGGGGGGGGGGCAGAAAAGCCTACTAGAGCCAGGGAATTGGTTTTTTTAAAAAAAAAATTGGAAGTGACCAGTTGCTTCCAGGGGCCATATATTCTTGGGCAAGGGTCACTTCCTTATGGGCCTAATTAATTTGTAAGATTTTTCTGCCCCTCCCCCGGGGACAGATTACCTATATTTTTGGTATTTCTGGACAGGGGGGGGGCAGAAAAGCCCACGAGTGCCAGGGATGTAAAAATAAATAAATTGATTGCTTCCAGGGGACATATATTTTTTTATGTGTATTCAGCCCGTTTATTTGGCCTTTCTGCCCCCATTTGGGTAGTACGAAAAGGAGAACAGGGGAGACCCTACTCACAAAGGAACCAGGGTAATGCTTTTATCCAGAAAACAATGGTTATCCAGTATTAGGGATGTCTTTCATAGATTCACATGCCTGAATCATTCCCCGTCGTCGAGACGGGAGCCTCCGGTACATAGAAAAGTAATGTCCTATAGACATACATAGAGAAAATAAGCCTAAGGGCCTCACCTTAGTAGCCTATCCTTGTCCTTATGTAAAAAGGACCAAACTCTCAGAGCCAGCCAATCAGCTATGACCTCCCTCTAGAACCTTCCTGGCAGGAGCCTCAGTCCCTCAAATTTTCTACCGCACGTTGTGCTAGGGAGTCTCCAGCCTGAGTTCTCCTCAGGATCTCTTCAACACCAACTTCTTCACTTTTAAAAGTGGTTTCTTCATTCTACATCTCGTCAAGGATTACTTCAGTCCACTTATCTCTGCAGTAAGTGCTTTATTTCTACTGCATTCTGCAATGTCTGAGTCCCAGAAGAAAGCCCTTTTCACGGCCTGCTCTTCATGTGGGAAGAAAAGGCTACATGTGGAGGATAAGCATGCCCTGTGCTTATATTGCCTTTATCCAGACCACGTCCCTAAAGACTGTAAAATATGTAGGTCTTTTCCCAACAAGACCTTGAGGGACAGAGAAGGTCGCCTGCTCATCTGGCTTGACAGGCTCAAGGAGAGAGACAATGTGGAATCTTCAGAGGGTAGCATTTCAAGGACCTCAGAAGTCTCTCTAAAGAGGCCACGGGTAACTTCCCCTGGCCCCTCAGACACTCCTCCTAGGAAGGCACAAAAGAAGTCTTCAGAGGCAAGATCTACGACATCTTCAGTGTCTGCCAAGGATACCCAGACTTTTAAGAAGCCTGCACAGTCATCCAGCAGGCATGCGACGGCTTCCTCGCAAAGAGTTACCACAGCGACAACGACTGTGTCAACGACGACAGCGTCGTCGGTTCTCCCATCGACGACGACAACTCCTTCATCGTTGTCAGCAGGTAGACCTATTTCATCTATTATCCTGCTGAAATCATCGTCTACGTCGAAAACCTCGTCGACGACGAAGATCACTCCGTCGACGACGGCGTCGTCGATGAAGAGCCCACCGTCGACGATCACGTTGACGACGAAGGCGTCGACGAGGGCATCGACGCGTCGGCGACGAAGACTCCGACGACGAAAACTTCGACGACGAGCTCGCTGTCGACGAGACATGACACGCCGACGAGCGCATCGTCGACGAGCGCTACGTCGTCGAGGACATCGTCGACGATCAAAATACCGTCTACGGAGGCACCGTCGACGAAGACCTTACCGTCGACGAGGATATCGTCGACGGGTGTTTCGTCGTCGACGTTAGCCATTTCTGAGCCGTGGAAGAAATCCAAGCTGGTAGAAATGTCGTCGCTAACACTACCACCGTCGACGACACCAGCAACGACGGTAGGGGCTCCTGCAACAAGTTCTGTGTCTGGCAAGATAGCCAAGCAGCAAATTACACCGGAAACAACATCTCCGAGTAAAGTGCAAACTCATTTGCCTTCAGAAATTTTCCAGAGTGAAGACTCTGAAGAGGAGGAACTCCTGGATCCAGCTACTTCCATTTCGGACCTTCATGTCAAATGTCAGAGCACTGACGAAGAACAGGAGGACATGACTTACCATGAACACTCTGTCCAAACTCATGTTCGCACGGAGGTCACCCCGATGGTATGCCTTCCTGTTTCTATTGTTAATGACCTTAAATACCTTATCCAGGATTACAAGCAACGTTTCCCGGAAACACCGGCAACGGAAACTGGGGGCCAGCCGCCTGCTATAAATAATCCAGTGGCAGCCCCAAAACAGACTCGGCCACTCCCTCACGTCCGCCATGAGAGAGTCCAACCTCAAGTGGTAGTGTCTTCGGATGAGGAAGATGATGAGGAACTGGAAGAGGGAGAAGTCCAGGAAATCCAGTCGGACCATGAAGAGGAGGAAGAATACGTAGCGTCTTCCCCAGCTTCACCCAAACCACGCCAGGCAGATTCACCACCTGTGGATATTGGCGGTTTCCATAAAATAGTGGAAAGGGCGGCAAAGCGATTCCATATGGTTATGGAATCGACTGAAACTGAGTGCTTCTTACACGATTTCAAGGAGCAGACACAGAAAACAACGAAGTCTATTCCAATAATATAATTTCTCTGGGACCAGGGCAAGAAACTAATGCTGACGCCAGCTTCTGTACCTGCCGTTGTTCCGCGCCTGGACAAAAAATACAAGGCCCCACTTACAGCGGCAGCTTGCCTGAATGGGCACCCGAAACCAGATTCGGTTGTTACCCAGGCGGCCCAAAAGAACTCCCGCAACCCTTTCTCTCCTCTGTCGGCCCCTCCGGACAAGGAAGGCAGGAAGTTGGACACAATCGGTAAACGATTTACGACAACATCGGCCATGACCATCAAGGTGGCCAACTCCATAGCTCTGTTGGGGCGTTATAATCGCCAACTCTGGGAAGACATAGTCCCATATTTAGCGGAACTACCGGACACAGTTCAGGGGGAAGTCAAGGCACTGCTTACGGAGGGCCAAACCTCGGCAGCTGAAATAATTGACTGTGCCATAGATGCAGCCATGACAGGCTTTCGTCAACTAGCTGGAGCAGCAGTCCTGCGCCGTCAAGGATGGCTTAAAGCAACGTCATTCAGACAAGAGGTGCAGACAAAAGTGCTGGACATGCCCTTCGACGGGCAGCACCTTTTTGGTGACAAGATTGATGAGGCTCTCCAAACGATAAAAAAGGACACTGATACGGCCAGGGCACTGGGTACCTTGCAGGCACGAAACCAGTCCTTTCGAGGCAACAGATCTAGGGGACAGTCCTCTTACAGAGGATCCTATCAAAATAGGTCCTCGTATTCCTACCAGAATAAATCTTAATACCAACAGAAGCAGCAACAGAGTCGTCAATCTTCTTACGGAAGGTCAAGCTTCAGGGGCAAAAATCAGAAGAGGGGCACTGGTGGCCGCCAGTGACCAATTACTCCAGCCAGTCCAGCAACTATATCCCTCATAAAAAAATTGGAGGAAAATTGACCCATTTCCTAAACAATTGGCATCTCATCACCACAGATCGGTGGGTCCTTCAATTAATAAGATTCGTCCATTCCCTAAAATTCACCACTATCCCTCCTACAACTCCTGCCACACAAACATCTGCGCCTGCTTCTCCAGGAAATATCTGTGATGCTGAAGAAAGGAGCAATCGAACGAGTCCCATCATCTCTAAGAGGGAAAGGCTTCTATTCCCGCTTCTTTCTTGTACGCAAGAAGGAGAAAAAATGGAGGCCCATTCTGGACCTCCGGGCGCTCAACTCTTTCCTACAGAGCCAATCGTTCAGGATAGTGACGATCCAAGAAATACTAGGCATGCTGGAAAAAGGAGATTTCATGACATCTTTGGATCTCCAAGATGCCTACTACCACATCCCAATCCTCAAGGGTCACAGAAAATTCCTGAGATTCGAAGTCGCAGGACAACATTACCAATTCAAGGTCCTGCCGTTTGGCCTCAAGTCCGCTCCACGGATTTTCACAAAGTGCCTTGCACCGGTGGCAGCTTTCCTGCGTCAAATGGGTCACCAAATCTTCCCCTACCTCGACGACTGGCTGGTAAAGGCACCCTCGGCTGCAGGCGTGACCGAATCCTCCAACGCCTGCACCAATCTTTTTCAACGGCTGGGATTAACTCTCAATCTCGAGAAATCCTGCATGATCCCTACAAGAAACATCACCTTCCTCGGGGCAACCTTGAACATGGAGTGCGCAAGGGCATTCCCTTCGATGGAACGGACAAACAAGATTATATCTCTGGCCACGGCTGTGGCGTCAAGGAAGTCCCTAAAAGTTCGGACCTACAAGTCACTCCTAGGCATGATGTCTTCTTGTATACTCCTCATCCCTCACTGCAGACTCAGGATGCGCCCATTGCAAGAAGCCCTCACGAACCAATCGACACAGAGTACAGGTTCTTTCGAGGACATTGTGAAGATAACACCAAAAATATCCAAGAGTCTGGACTGGTGGAGGAGTCGCAAGAATCTATCTATAGGACTGCCATTTCTACTTCCAGCAACACCTCTGGTGATCACCACGGATGCCTCCCTGGAAGGCTGGGGAGCTATCCTCCAGGACCTTCGTATAAGCGGCAAATGGACCACTCAGGAGAAGCAACTCCATATAAATCTTTTGGAACTGAGGGCTGTGTATCTGGCACTACAAGCCTTTTTACCACGCATCCAGAACTCCCAGGTGCTCATCAGAACGGACAACACCACGACGATGCACTATCTCAACAAACAGGGAGGAACGCGTTCGCTCACTCTATCACGCGAATCGCAAAAGGTCTGGAACTGGCTTGTACTCCATGGAATCACACTCAGGGCGGACTATGTCCCGGCCAAGGACAACACCATTGCGGATGCCCTAAGCAGACAAAGGTCCCTCTCCCACGAGTGGGAACTCGACAAAAGTACACTGGATCACATATTCTCAGAATGGGGAGTCCCAGGAATCGACCTGTTTGCCACCAGGGGGAACGCCAAATGCCCAAACTACGCAAGCTGGCATCCCCAACCAGGGTCACTCAGAAATGTTTTTTCCATCGGTTGGTTCAGCGTATTTGCGTACGCTTTTCCTCCATTTCCGATGATCCCAAGAGTCCTCAGGAAGATGAAGGCGGAACCTTGTACCCTGATCCTAATTGCCCCGTTCTGGCCGAGGCAGCACTGGTTCTCGGATCTTCATCGCCTCTCCATCAGGACACCGATTCGTCTACAGCAGCGCCCAAACCTACTGACAATGTCCAACGGGCAGGTACAACACCCGAACCTGCCATCGCTCAGGTTATCGGCCTGGCTCCTGAGCACAGAGAGTTCTGTAGCCTGAACATCCCACAGGAATGCAGGGACGTACTGGCAAAAGCGAGAGCAGACAGTACCAACAAAACATACTCTCTCAAATGGAAAAGATTCTGCATTTGGTGTTCAGAGCAAGGCCTACGACCACTCCATATCACACCCGAACAGATATTGCCATATCTGCTACATTTGGCACAGTCAGGACTGGCGCATGCATCCATAAAGGTTCATCTGGCGGCTATCTCACGATTCACCAGAACTTTCACAGGACCATCTCTGTGGTCCAATAGGCTTGTCAAGCAGTTCCGAAAGGGACTTTATAGATCCTTCCCGAGACCTAGGAGGGTCCCTCCGACATGGCATCTCAACTTAGTCCTCAACCAACTCATGAAGCATCCTTTTGAGCCCATTCATCGAGCATCCATCAAGTACATCTCATGGAAGACAGCTCTGCTACTCGCTCTAACATCTGCCAGGAGAGTAAGCGAGCTACAGGCTCTATCCATTCAGGAACCCTTCATGCAGTTCAATCAGGACAGGGTGGTGCTGAGGACAAGTCCTAAGTTCATACCGAAAGTGCCTTCAGACTTTCATCTCAATGAACCGATGGTGCTACGTTCTTTCTTTGCAAACCCTTCCACCGCAGCAGAAAGGACGCTACATTCTTTGGACCTCAAACAGTGCCTAAAGTTCTACATAGACAAAACTAAGACTTTCAGAAAATCATCACAACTATTTGTGGCCTACAGTAGACCAAGAATGGGTATGCCTCTCACGAAACAAAGCATCTCAAGGTGGATCTCCTCAGCGATAGCATTCTGCCATGACAAGGCCGGACGGCCTTTGAGTGCTCATGTTACAGCGCATTCCACCAGAGCGATGTCCACATCAGCAGCACTGTTCGCTGGAGTGCCGCTCTTGGACATATGCAGAGCGGCGACCTGGAAGTCACTGCAAACTTTCTCCAGGCACTACTGCCTGGATGTTGAACTTCAGAAGGATGCAGCAGTGGGCCAGGCGGTGCTTCGCCATCTATTCCAGTGAGGTGAGCCTTCCAATATCCCGCCATCCTGGTATACACATTTTTTGTCTTTATTATATTTTGATTTCTGCTATCGTTTCAATGTCGTATGATAATATGGGTATTATCTAAAATGACTGTATAGCAAAATTGCATCAGAAATGTGCATAATGTATTGCTGACTACTCTGATTCAGGCTTGTGAATCTATGAAAGACACCCCTAATACTGGATAAGAAACGCGTTACTTACCTGTAACAGCAGTTATCCAGTATTGGTGTCTTTCATAGATTCACATGCAACCCTCCCGCCTCCCCTGGAAGGACTCACATCCCTCTCCAACTGTTTTACGCCTACCTAGCTGGGTGTGTACGAAAATCTGAGGGACTGAGGCTCCTGCCAGGAAGGTTCTAGAGGGAGGTCATAGCTGATTGCCTGGCTCTGAGAGTTTGGTCCTTTTTACATAAGGACAAGGATAGGCTACTAAGGTGAGGCCCTTAGGCCTATTTTCTCTATGTATGTCTATAGGACATTACTTTTTTATGTACCGGAGGCTCCCGTCTCGACGACGGGGAATGATTCAGGCATGTGAATCGAAATTTGCCTAGCTTACGTAACGGTAAGTTTCAATTCTAATAAGGACACGGAGGCGAGGATTATGCTATATCTTCCTTCGCTTTATTAACATAAAGAAACCACAGCAGCTCAGGAAAAGATATAATAAGAACAAAAAATGCTTTAAACATAAAGCATTGACGTAATGTTCAACAAAAAATCAACAACTCCCAAGAGTCTCTTTGCTTATAATAATAGTCCATAGTCCTTTGTCTCTGTCCATCATCACTATATAACCGGACTTCCCATCATCTTCCTCCTCTTTCTTCGCGCAGATCACGCTTAAGCCTCATTGGTCCTGTTTAGCACCGTCGTTGCCTGCCAAAAAAGGAACAGCATCAGCGAGGTGGCCCAGGAAATGCGACAAAAAGGCGAGGAGCATTCAGTGAACAACACAGTACTGACAACGTAAAGGAAAACGCTTTACTTACTGCCATACGGGTGGGTAGAGACACCACTGTAGTCCGGGTGGGATAATCCTCGCCTCCGTGTCCTTAATAGAATTGAAACTTACCGTTACGTAAGCTAGGCAAATTTCGATTCTATGTCAGGACCGGAGGCTTCAGATTATGCTAGTTTAAAGCTTACTTACCACCAACTGAGCCAAATCCACCACCGGCTTAAAATAGAACCTCTTGAAGGTGGACTCCGAGGACCAGTCCGCAGCTCGCATAAGGTCCTCCAGACGAGCACCCACCGAGAATGCCTTAGAGGCCATGGCCCCCCTGGCGGAGTGTGCTCCAAAGAGAGAAGTATCGATGCCCGCTTCCTGCATGACCCAACGCACCCACCGAGCAATAGTGGGGGAGGAGACAGCTTTGTGTGGCTTCCGCAGGGCAATCAACAACTGACGCTCGCCCGGAGGGCGCTGATCCAAAGTCAGGTCCTCATATGCTTTGAGGCATTGCACGACACACAACTTAGGAGTGTCAGTAAAGGCTGGATAAGAAATGGAACGCAACGACGTCTTAGTGCGTCGGCCCACCGTAAAAGTAACCCCATCCGGGGAAAAAATGCGTGCAGAAACATCCAGCGCGCGCACGTCCGAGACGCGCCTACAAGAGACCAGACATAACAACATGGCTAATTTCGCCGAGAGCTCCTTAAGAGACAGATAAGAATTCGCTGGCCACGACAGGAACAGATTCAGAACCAAATTGACGTCCCAAAGGACGGAGTACCTGGGTTCCGGCGGCAGTGCGAGGCGAACCGCTCGCAGAAGCCGGCACACAAAAGGGTGTTCCCCTACCGGATGGCCATCGATGTTATCATGGCCCGCAGATATCGCCGACCGGATAGCATTGATCGTCCTATACGCTAAACCCTTGTCGGCCAAATGAGCCAGGAAATTCAGCACGGGAACAAGGCCGGCGACCATGGGATCCAAATCCCTTCGTAAACACCAACGCATCCACTTAAGCCAAGCGGATCTGTAACGCTTCGTCGTACTATCGGCCCATGCTTTGGAGAGCAAGTGCGCAGCTGACCCCGAAAGGCCCGGGAGCGTCCAGCGTCTCCTGAGAGCCTCCACGCCACGAGGCGGAGAGTGTTCTGCATGACGAGAGGGTGAGGTTCCTGATCCGGGCTCGTCAGGAGCAGAGGAAACAGGGGGAGTAGGATTGGAAAATCCCAAGAAAGTTCCAGAAGAACCGGAAACCATACTTGAGACCTCCACAGCGGTGTAACCAACACCAGTTCCGCACCCTGGCGGCGTATTTGAGCCGCCGTTCGCATGATCATGGAGAACGGGGGAAACGCAAACGGCTGTTCCCGACTCCAATCCTGCAAGAACGCGTCCGTGGCCTCCGCCAGAGGGTCCGGCCTCCAGCTGTAGAACCGCGGCAGCTGGTGGTCGAGACGGGACGCGAAGAGGTCCACCGAGAAGGGGCCCCAAAGGGAGTGTAGCCACCGGAAGACTCCCGGATCCAGTTTCCACTGGCTGGCATCCCTGAGATGTCGAGAGTGCCAATCCGCTACCTGATTGCGCTGGCCTGGCAGATACTCCGCCGTCACCGCAATGTGACGAGACAGGCAATAATCCCAGAAGTCCTTCGCTAAGTCCGCCAAGGCGCGGGACCGAGGACCTCCTAGGTGGTTCACATACCGGACCGCCGAAATATTGTCCATCCGCAGCAGGACACAGGCCTTGACCGAATCCTTGGTCCAACAGCGAACAGCGAAGGAGCCCGCTAGGAGCTCCAAACAATTGATATGCAATTGTTGTTCTTCTGACGACCAGGCGCCGCCGGTGGAAAAATCCCCGCACCGGGCGCCCCAGCCCGACCTGCTGGCGTCGGACTCTATGATCAAGTCCGGAGCCGACCCGAAGATCGCTCGCCCATTCCATGCCTCCATGTGAGACAGCCACCATGACATCTCCTCCTTCACTTCGTCCGTGAGGGGGACCCACTGATCGTAACACATCCCACGGCGCAAATGCTGCGCCTTCAGGCGCTGAAGAGCCCTGTAGTGCAGCGGGCCCGGGAAAATCGCCTGGATGGAGGACGATAGAAGACCCACCACCTTGGCGACATGGCGCAGTGACGTACGGTCCCTCGCGATCGTCTGCCGAAGCAGGTGACGTATCTTTGCGACCTTCCGACCCGGAAGGCTCAAGACCGCCTGTACCGAGTCCACCACGAAACCTAAAAAGGTGATCTGCTGAGTGGGAACCAAAACCGACTTGGAGCCGTTGATGACGAACCCCAGTCTCTGAAGCAGGCCGACAGCTTGGCGCAGCTGTCCTGCCAGCACCTCTGGGCACTGCCCCATGAGGAGGATGTCGTCTAAGTATACCAGCATACGGACCCCCTGACTTCTGAGAAACTCCACTACCGGGTGGAGGACCTTCGTGAAGCACCACGGGGCCGAAGAAAGACCGAACGGCAGGGCGGTGAATTCGAACACCTTGCCGTCCCACAGGAATTGTAGGAAATGACGATGAGGGGGGTGGATGGGAACGACCAAGTAGGCATCCTTGAGATCCAGTCGCACCATCCAATCCCGAGGGAGGAGCACGTCCCGAAGGAGGTGGATCCCCTCCATCTTGAAGTGACGGTAGACCAACCACCCATTGAACTCCTTGAGATTGATCACAGGCCTCTTGCCCCCATCTGTCTTGTCTACCAAGAAGACGTTGCTGAGGAACCCTTGTGGGTGGCGCGTTGATAGACGGATGGCTCCCTTGCGCAGCAAGTCTGAGACCTCCTCGTCTATCAATCGCGCGTCGGAGTCTGAAAAAACCATCGGGCGCGGGGGCCTCGCCTGAGTTGGTTGGTCGTAAAACTCTATATGGAAACCTCTCACAGTTTGCAAAACCCAAGCATCGGCAGTGAGCAATTCCCACTCCCCGTAAAAGCTTGCCAGCCGCCCCCCAATCGGAACATGATCCAAGCAAAGTACACTTACCGGGGGCATTTCCTTGTCCGGAGTTCTTCTTGAACCCTCTGCCACCATAGCGCTGTCCCCTCGTGGGGTAGAAGTTGGTGTAGTTGGCCGAGGTCTGGTACTGACCTCTTCCGGAGCCTTGTCCACGGTTGTTGGTCTGCTGACCACGGCCGACCGCGCGGCCCCTGCCGCGACCGGCCCCTCCAGAAAAACGCTGGTGGAACACCCTCTTGATGCTGGACTGGGCCTTGTCCAGCGACGTGAACGTATTCACAAACTTTCCCAGCTCGCGGATGAAAGGCTCACCGAAAAGGCCACCCTGGGCCACGGCACCTGCCTCCGACGAGGCCAGGTCCCCCAGCTTCGGATCCAGCTTGATAAGGAGCGAACGCCGCCTCTCCGTGGATAGGGCACAGTTGGCGTTGCCCAAAAATACGATCACCCTCTGGGCCCAGTTGGAGAGCACCTCCGGTGAAATGGCGGTGCCATTCGCTCGGGCCTCCTCCGCCATATCAAGGATCTTCGTGGCGGGCCCGACCGCATCCAACAGCTTGTCCTGGCAGGCCCGCCAGGACCGGTCGATCCCCTTCCTGGGGTCCTTCATGAATTTCGCCAGGAAGGTGGCCATCTTGGGGTCCAATTCTGGTGTCATGGCCACTTTCCCTTCCAGAGTAGGCCGAGGGCATTCCCCGCGCAGGCAACCCCTCGCCTCCTTCTCCAGGGGCTTGCGCAGCCTGCCCGCGACAAACTTCGCCACCGTCTCCCCCGGGGCCCAGGCCGCGGATCGGGGGTGGACGATCTCGTCCGGGTCCAGCATGCCCGACTCGTCTCGGGGCATCTCCTTCGCTGAAGGTGTCGGGAGCCAAGAGCGGGTCGACTCCCCGTCGTCATCCGTGTCCGGGGAGTCGTAGATCGGGGAGGCGGGCGCCGTAGACACGTCGCCCGAAGTGCCAGGGTCCACCAAGGGCGCCGGAGGCACCGCCGTCGCCTTGGCCAGGAAGGCGTCACGAAGTCGCTCGAAAGCGCCCTTGTCCACGCCTTGGGCCTCCGATGAAGGTCCCTCACCATGGGGTCTCTTCGGAGCGGGTGGCAACCCGCCGGACGTCCCCGGGAGTTCGGGGGACGGAGGCACCTGCGCCGCTGCCAGCTTCGCACACTCCTCCACGATGCGGGCAGAAAGGTGGTCCTCCATGGGCCCTACCACCTCCGTCACGCAACGATAGACGGAGTTGTCCACCGCCTGATAAAACTCATCATCCTGCAGATAGGGGCAGGCCTCCTCATCGTACTCCCCTTCCATCTCGGAACCAAGGGGCAAATGCGGGGCACCCAAGAGGGCGGCAACCGAGAAAGTTCTCGAATGTGGGCAGGCCCAGCGGCTGCGATCACGTTTTTGGGCCAGCTGACGTGGCAGGTGGGCTGCACCAACCCCCAAGCGCGCAGACCCTCCTCGCCGGGACCGGGTCTACGTACCCCTCAAGCGCGCTAGGCCACACACGGAAAAGAGGTGCACAGATCTCGCCCGAGGGCGATTCACGCGGTCAGAACCGCTATACAGACCCCAGAGGGCGTCAAAATTGGTAAAGTACAGACCCGGATCACCAGGTGTCAGAGGGGTACGCGAGGGTCGGCCCCTGCGCAAGCAGACCCCATGGCGTGGCTCCTCGCACTGCGGAGGCGCGCCGGAGGGTCGGCGAGACGACAGGCCGCCCCCTTGCGGTCTATGTACACACCGCACACAAGTGGGAATAAAGTCGCGTAGGAACGATAGAACGTTCCCGCAACCGGGGACTCTGAAAGGGAATAAACCATGCAAGGAGTCCCCAAAGACCGCACACAAGACAATCAATCACAATAAAAAGAAGTCGAAACAGAAAAGCACTTATCTGGCTGCGGGAGCAGCGAAGAAAGAGGCGGAAGATGATGGGAAGTCCGGTTATATAGTGATGATGGACAGAGACAAAGGACTATGGACTATTATTATAAGCAAAGAGACTCTTGGGAGTTGTTGATTTTTTGTTGAACATTACGTCAATGCTTTATGTTTAAAGCATTTTTTGTTCTTATTATATCTTTTCCTGAGCTGCTGTGGTTTCTTTATGTTAATAAAGCGAAGGAAGATATAGCATAATCTGAAGCCTCCGGTCCTGACATAGAATCTATGAAAGACACCAATACTGGATAACTGCTGTTACAGGTAAGTAACGCGTTTCTTCCTGTGGCATATTACTTGTACAATACTCAATTAGTACAAAGCTCAATAGCAATTCAATTATTAGAGGGAGGATGACAAAGAGAGAAACACATTTGTACCAGTTTGTAACAATTTCTTTGTATTTCAAAAAACAGGTAATACTACAATTATATCTGCAACATACACACAGTATAAAAAAGGGGTGCAATGTGTCCCAAGTGATATTGTGAGCGAAACAAAGAAAACGTATAACAGTAAGTGGTATATACAAGTTTCAGCTGTGAATATTTACAAAAAAAAGGAAATTGACCATGAACAATGATAGAAACAGTCATTAATCAGTGGCTATCTACAATCATCGGCACTGTGTTATATAGTTCATTTCCTATGGCGTCTACGGCGTTTCGCCCCGTGAGATAGGAGTCTCGTCAGGACTGGACAGTGGGGGACATCTAAAAAGAGGAGACAGTCAGTGAGGGTATATAACTATGTGTGCAGTCGCATTGAATAATAATTATTCACGGACTTGTATTAGAAGAATATACCTTGCAGTGTGTTTCATTCCATAACGCAACCCATGCGTGACAAAAAGTAAACTTAATTTACTTACAGTGAACCCAGCCGGGCACTGTCGAAAAGCAAAAAGAACAATAAATGGTAAAGCAGACGTCCGGATATTAAAGATGCACAGTCAAACCGGAATGAGACTTAGCCAGATAACGTAACTTACCACCGTACATGGTAGGAATTAGTGGTAGTCCTAAATTGAATGTGGCGGTCGATGCCGTCAGTGCGAGGAATGACCAGGAAAATGCCTGTCAAGGAAAGTGCCCCTTAATTAATTACCGGTACTTGTCTTGGTATCTATCACTAATTTAAGGTATAGAATATATCATACCCGCTCGCCAATTATCTGAGCTCAATCGCATCTATCCGAACGTCTGTATCGTCAGGAAATTTGTTTGCGTGGCGTGGCGTGGCAAGACGTCATCACGGTTATAACGTGAAGCGTGTAATGCGTACGCAGCTATCACAAGGAGAGCCGACAGCTCCGTCCTCGTGTAATGCCACTCTGGTGTAATGTTTACAATTTTGGTCTGCAGAGATTATCCGATGTGGATATTTAGATGTGATCAGCATAATACTCAACATACTGTGAAATCCCAGAATAGAGGCAATATGTAGACCCTCTTGCTGTTCAATTAAAACATACGATAGATACAAGCAAAAATAAAAAAATACATTTTCAAAGGCAGTATCATAACACAAGGTTAGATATCGTGAATTAGATCTCAAAATACAGAAACAACATAGTTCATACAAACATTTTCATTATAGTGCGCCACTCCTGCAATTGAAGAGTTAAAACAACCACAAATGATGTATACAGAAGCATAGGTTTACCACTTAAATTTAGAGTTTACAACATGTGATATATAATGTATCTATTTAGGTCGTGAGAGTAGATACAAATCCTCTCCATTCATCAGCGGAATTCAACCCCTCATTGATTTAATTGATTTTATCAATCCAATGACATTTGCGGCGTTGTAATATTTGTGCAATATCACCGCCTCTCTCAGGCACTGTTGCAATATCTAGGACTTGCTGTAGGAAGGTGGATATCTGACTATGGTTGCCCCCAACTTTTTGCCTGGTGTTTTGCTGATTTTTCGACTTAGTTGACCTGGGGCCCTGCAATTCAGGACCCCAGGCCCACTGCTCTCTCTGTAAAATGGATTCCATGTACTCTAGGTACATATCTAATTGGATACTGAGTCACCTTATCAGCCCCTGTACAGTGTACCTTAGGTACCCAGGGCATAGGTGCACCCAGGGCCTACCAGGGGCTGCAGCATGTATTATGCCACCACTGGCTGGCCATCCAAATCTGACACAACTGGCTGATCAATCAGATGGGGCAAGGTGGTGTAATCACCCTTTGCTTTAGATATAGTATCCCTATATCTAACCCTAAAATGGACACATATCCTCCTATCAGTCACTCCTTTGGCAGGCCTTATCAATCCTGAAGGCAGAGTGCTTGGAATTATGTGAGATGGTGCTCTAGCATGAGCTGAGCCTGTCTGCAGCTTTTGGAACCAAGTCCTTTAGCTGTTTCCATGATAACGCTATACCATATACTCTTAAGTGCATTATAATCCTCGCGGTTATTGCTAACTTTGGTATAGCATTATCAAAACATGTCGAGTAAGGTTTCATACGAATTGGAATACTACCCCCTCGCCAATTCTGGCGACGGGGGTAGCATTCCATCCTTCTAGAGGGACACGACATGTATGTAACTGTGAACCCCGGTTAAAGTTAACTCGAGCCTCAGCATCACAAAATGGATGCTGCCACCACAGACACAAGTCTGACCCCCTGCTGCTGGGAGTCCTTCCAGCGATGGAGGCTTGGACAAAGGGTTTCCTGCCTTGGGAGGTGCTCTCACCACCCCCAGACAGGATTTTGTGTATTAGGTAGGACAGGGCTGAAAGGAATGAGACATGCCTGGGGCACACAAGGTGTCCCTGTGCATACACCAGTCTAAACCAGTTCCTGGGGCACTCCAGCCCCAGAGCTGGCGCAAGACCGGACAAAGGATAGGGGGTGTAACCACCCCCCTTCCTGGTCCCACCCAGATGAGGAACCTAGTCGTAGTGCAGCCCCCTTTAGCCGGATAAAGGTAGGAGCTGGTCCCATTCCAAATTAGATTATCCTGAACAACTTTACAAGAAGAAACTCTGGACTTCGAGTTCTGCTCCACAGAAGACTGAAGAAATCTCCCTTGTGGGCAAAGAGTGTCCACCCTGCACAAGCAGGCACCATCAGCGCCCAGCGGCTTCACTTTGTCGTCTTCCTTCCCGGATCCAGACTTCAGAGCCCGACGAGACCTGGATTCCCAGACCTCCCAGACCTCTCCGACCTCTACCTACATTTGCAGCTCAGCTGAGATCCGTGGGTGCGACGAGACACGTGGGACCGGCCATCTTGAAAGAAGCAGCACTTCGCTCCAGCACGACTTCGGAGGTATCCTCGTCCAAGTGCTTTGGGGACTGAGAAGCCCCGACCCCGAGCAGCTCCTGCACTGAAGACCAGCCCTCCAGCATCCACGAGATCTGCGTGGGGCCCTTCTGCCTGTTTGCTGCTCGACGCGTTGTCTGGTCACTTGCCGGCTGGCTAGTGACCTCCTAGACGACGAACTGCGAAATCTTCACTGCTGGTCTGGTTGCTCCAGACTGGCCCTTGCTCCCTTCCAAAAGAGGAGCACCCCGGACCCTCCTGGTCCACTCCAGACGCCGTTTCAACTCACCGCGTGGGTTGCCTTTGCCAAGGCCTGTTGACTCCGAATCCGAAGCCGACACCGCCGACAGCGAGAGCCTGCGTGGGACAGCTTGTGCCTCCATCCTGGTTGTCGAAGACACCACCTGGTCCACGTGGCTGCAGAGACAAGCGTCCACCTTCACCTGATCGCGACGACGACATCTGGTTCCACTCCTAGTTCCACGCCAGTTTCCACTCCAGTCACTGGCTAGTGACTTTGCACATTGTCCCCTCTGCTTTCAGGTTCTTCTCTTCACTGATCCACCCTTGGATCACACCGGACATCTTCCTCCTGACCGCCTGCAGCATCTTTTCCTCCAGGCTCCATAGACTTCAACGCCGGAACCTGACACGACTTGGCACCTATGCACCCGCAGCCTGTGGGTGAGGTAATACGAACATTTTGGTGCTCAAGGATAGCTTGACTCTCCTAGTGTCCAGTTCCACAGTCGTTTTAGTCCTATCTAGTCAGGAACGTCCGTACTCACCTTTTTCTTAAACTGTACTGTCCATAGACGCTTGTACGCATCTCGCATGTGAGTTCACACTGCACACGCGTTCCGTGGGCCTCCTATTACCTACCTCAAGTTAGTATAGCGTGGTCCCAACGATCCTACAGCCTCTGGACAGCTCCATTCCTATTATTGACTTTCACATTCCACTTACTTAGTATATGGTTTGTCGTGCCCCTAGGGCACCATTGTAAATCGTGCAACTTGAACGTATTTTTCCTAAGAGATTGTCATGTGCTTAGCCCTCTGACCTCATAAAGAGTTCAGAGGTGTATGTTAGTTAATACATACTTGTTTATTTTCATAACAACCTGTGTGGTGTCCTTTCACTTGGTATTCAAGGGGTTATATTTGGTAAAACAGCTGGCTTCACATGCCAAAAGAGTTTAGCCTAAGACTGCTTTGTCCATGCTACCACTAGGATAGCTGGTCTATAAGGTTGACTTACAACCAATCACCATAAGGGTTGTTTGGACTGATACAAGGTGATCACTAGAACTAGTGAGCATCATATATCAGGCCAACTTCTCACACTTGCCATCTCATCTCATCTGCTGAATGGCTCTTCTCTCTGAAATGAGCCACAAGAGGTGCAGTCATAACTGATTTTCTTATGCAGCTGTGATGTTGCCCTATCCTGGCCTTCACCGGTTGTTGAGTCTGTCCGATGTAAGGCAAGCCACACGAACACAATGCAATACACGACATTGCGTGTGTTACAGTTGGAGAAAAATTCAAGTGCCTGTTTATAGCTGCCATGTTTGAAGGTGTTTGTTTTTGCTGTAAGTGGACAGATCACACAATTGCCACACGGCCTAGAATGGGGGGAAGATTCCAAGTTGATTCTAACGTACCGCTTTTCTTTCTGGTTATTTCTGTAGATGACCTAACCAAATGGTCTTCTGGAAATTTCCCAAAGAATACTGTCCAAACCCACCTCACTTTCACATCTACACTACAGAAAGACACCATTCCGTTCTTGTATTTGAATATCCAGAATGAAGATGACAAACTCTTTACATCTCTTCATAGAAAACCTACTGAGAAAAATACATTGTTGTCATATAAGAGTCAACATCCAAGAGCATTAAGGGATGGATTGCCCTTTGGGCAATTTCTGAGAATTCGAGGCTATCCAAATAAAATAGTAAAAAGATCGTTAAAACGCGCCTGGTATTGTCCACGGGAAGAATTACTGGTTACCAGACTTAAGAAGGAAATGCAAAAAATTGTCGGTGTCACTACGTTTGGGGTCCATACCAACAAGATCCGAAACTCAATCATAAAAAATTGGCATATCATTAAAAGCATTGACCCACAAATTGAAGTACCCTTGTTTGCGTACAAAAGAGCAAAAAACTCTAAAAGACCCTTTGGTTAGGTCATCAATGGCTTCATATTGGTCTACTAGTCCCTTGATGGCAACTGCTATATTTCCTGCAGTCATGAGTCATGATAGGTATTTGCTTCTGCATCGTATGAAGCATTTTGTCGATAATGGTTTAGCTTTGCCACAAGATCACCCTGATTGTGACCATCTTTTCAAGATTCGGCCTGTCATTGATCACTTTGTTGATCGATTTTCTGAGATCTATGCTCCAGAGAAAGACATTGCAGTGGATGAGTCTTTGGTGTTGTTCAAGGGCCGCTTGGTTTTTAGACAATACATTCCTAGTAAGAGGGCACGCTATGGAATTAGGCTGTATATGCTGTGTGACAGTCGGACTGGATATGTCTCTAATTTCAGGGTGTCTAACGATAAGGAATCCAGGATTAACCCCCCTGGTTGTCCGTCCACTTTTGGAGTGACTGAGAAAGTGTGTGGGAACTTGGTAGAGGATTATTTAACAAAGGCCATCATTTATATGTAGATAACTTCTACACTGGTGTGCGGTTGTTCAGGGAATTGGCCAAAGTGGACACTGTTGCTTGTGGCACAATCCGCTGTAACCGTAAAAGTTTCCCAAAAGAACTTGTTTGTCAAAAGTTTGTCCGGGGACAGTGCAGTGCATTGCGTTGCGAGGAGCTTCTAGTTGTGAAGTTTTCAGACAGGAGAGATGTCTACATGTTGACTAACATCCATGATGAAAGCAATGAACTGGTGACTGTTTGGGGTGAGGTTGCTGAAGCACGCAAACCTGGGAGCATTTTAGACTATAATAGGCATGTGGGTGGTGTTGACAGAGTAGATCAGAGGTTGGCACCGTATGCTGCTCTTCGTAAGGCTTACATTTGGTACAAGATGTTGGCTATCCATCTTTTCCACTTGGCAACCTTTAATGCTTTTGTTGTGTTCCAGGAATCTTGTCCTTAGTCAAAGATGGCTTTTGTAAAGTTTTAGGAGTCTGTAATAGGCTGCCTTGTTTTAGTGTAACTGGCAAGTGTTCCTAGAGTTGGAGTGGTGGAGGATGTTGCTAGATTGAAAGATCGCCACTTTCCTGATCACATTCCTCCTACATCCTCAAAAGACTTTCCCAGTAGGAGATGCAAAGTCTGTTGGCGAAGAGGTATGCGGAAGGAGGTTCGTATGTACTGCCCGAGTGTCCTTCTAACAATGGGCTGTGCGTGCCTGCTTGTTTTAGAATGTACCACACGCAAAATAATTTTTGGGAGCATCCATGAGTGGTAAAGTGAACTGCCTGGCCTCTATTGTTTAATAATTTTTGTTCAGTTTCAAGGTTGGCATTTGTGTAGTGTATTTAGTTTTAATTGCTGTGTTAGTAGATTTGTATCAATTTGCAATTTGTTTGTGTTTTCTTATTTATATTAAAAAAAAATCCTAAATGTGATGTCGGTTTGCGTGGTCTGGCGATTGTCTGGCGGTGTGTTTGGATTGGTCCTTGTTTGGCGGTGTGCCTGGACTGGTGCTTGGCTGGCAGTGTGCGTGGACTGGCGCTTGGCTGGCGGTGTGTTTGTACTGACTCTTGGATGGCAGTGTGTTTGTACTGGCGCTTAGCTGGCAGTGTGTTTGTACTGGCGCTTAGCAGGCAGTGTGCGTGGATTGGCGTTTGGCTGGCGGTGTGCGTGGACTGGCGTTTGGCTGGTGGTGTGCGTGGACTGGCGTTTGGCTGGCGGTGTGTGTGGACTGGTGCTTAACTGGCGGTGTGCGTGGTCTGGCGCTTGCCTGGTGGTGTGTTTGGAATGGTGCTTGGCTGGCGGTGTGCCTGGACTGGTGCTTGGCTGGCGGTGTGGACTGGTGCTTGGCTAGAGGGGTGTTTGTACTGACTCTTGACTGGCAGCGTGTTTGTACTGGTGCTTGGCTGGCAGTGTGTTTGTACTGGCGCTTGGCTGGCAGTGTGGGTGGATTGGCGCTTGGCTGGTGGTGTGCGAGGATTGGCGCTTGGCTGGTGGTGTGCGTTGACTGGCGTTTGGCTTGGAGTGTGCGTGGACTGGTGCTTGGCTGGTGGTGTGGCTGGACTGGCGCTCGGCTGGCGGTGTGTGAGTAGTGACTTGATGCTGGTCACTACACACACTACTAGCTGAGCGCCACTCCATGCAATCCATCAGTTTGTGTAGTTGCTGTGTTAGGAATGTGGGCGTGTGAAAGTGATGGGCCCTTGAATGACGCTGTCTGCTGGTGGAAGTGTTGTAATGTGATGGGCCCGCGTCTGGCGGTGTGAATGTTTTGTATGTGTCACACGTATGAAAGGTGTAAAAATGGCCTGTAAAGAGGTTGGTGCCTTGTCATGGCTTTACAGCTCCCGAGCTGTGAGTTAATGGTTCAGTTTCTCGTCCTTTCAATTATTAACAGTGCATTTCATTTTTGTGAAATCACTTGCTAATACAATTGTATATACTGAACCACCACTCACCCTCGTGCCAAATTCAGCCAATATGTGTGTGTGTTTGAGGAATAGATGGCTGTGCAGTAATATTTGTCTTTTTGTTCAAAACTGTTTTTATTGTGAACACAGCGATAAGCCTACAACCCCTTGTCGGGGGCCGACCGCGCAGTAAGAAGTCAGCAGGTGTAATGTACCAGGGGGGGTGGAATCCTTAACACAGCGCCCTGCCTACAACCCCCGGAGGGGCCGGCCGCGTGGCTTAGGGAAGAGTGTAGCAAGAGGTAGCCAGATGCTGGCAGTGTGTCGCTGTGCGGGGGAGGCGCGTATGGGAAGGAGAGCAGTGGTGTCACATTTTCAAAGGCCCAACAGGGACCAAACTGCCCCAAAGGGGGGCGGAAGCCAGAGTGGCAAGCAGGAAAGAAGAAAAAGTCGGAAAGGGAGGAGCAGTGATGAGGCGGTGAGAGGCCAGGGGAGGCGTATCTGCGGTCGCCTATAAGAAACGTAGAGCGCAAACCAGCACTGGGGGAAGCGACTAAGAGCTTAGCCTGCTCGGGTCAGCAGGGAGGAGGGCGTCCTCAAACAATTGCAGAGCGCGGAGCCTGGGAGGCATGTGACGGGCATAGCTGATGGAGCACAGGTGACGCACGAGAGGTTCCCACACTGCCTTGAAGCGCACTCCCCTCAATTGAATCCGCGCCGTGAGCAGCTCCATGGTCAGGACCTGCCAGAGGCGCACGAACCAGGAAGCTATCGGCGGAGCCTCAGCCCGCTTCCAGTACAGCGCAATGAGTTGCTTGGCAGCGCCTAACATGTGAAGGGTGATGATCCAGTCGCTGCGCGTGAGTGCTCTAAGTGTGGGGGGTCGAATGCCCAGCAGGAGTGTGCAAACCTCCTCGGGGAGGGGAAAACCCAACACCTTCTTGATATGACTGAGGACCTCCTTCCAAAAGACAGCCAGGGCTGGGCACGACCACCAGATGTGTATGAAGTCACCAGTCGCACTGCCACACCTCCAGCACATCGGTGAGGTGGTGGGGAACATTTTGCTGAGTCGCAGGGGGGTGTAGTACCATTGCGTTAGCATCTTGTACGCGTTTTCCCTCTGCGGGACGCTGCGGTAGGTTTTGGGGATGTCGGTCCAGAGCCTGGACCATTGGGATGGCGTGATTTCAGTGCCAGTCGCCGTCTGCCACTGCCTCTGGTAGGGGTGAGCGGGCGGAGCGGATGGGTGTTGCAGGATGTCATAAATTTGGGAGATGAGTCGCTTCAGTCCCCCGAGGGAGCGCGCCAACTTCTCAAACGGGGTGTACTCCCTGGACGCAGCCTGGTACATGTCGTCACCCGTGATCCAGTGGCGCAGCTGCGCATACTGTAGGCTGGCGGTTGAAGGGAGGCTAAATTCTTCCCTGCAGTCCAGCCACGATTTAGGCGACCCACCGAGGAAGAGATCTCCTGCAACCCTGCAATCTCCTTGTGTCCAGCTCTCAAAAGCTCGGGTCTGGGCAGCGGGGGGGAAGTGTGGGTTACCCGCAATGGGGGTATGCGGAGAGGGGAACGTGGTTAAACCCTTGGACACTGCCACCCGGTCCCAAATCTCAAGCACCGTCCTCGTGGGGACTGCCATATATGCGCTTCTAGAACGCGCCACCCGCGGTAACCAAGGCAGGTCCCATATGGTGCGCCCTGTGACCACTCGGTCCATGTGAAACCAATGTTTGTCGCTTTCGCGTACTCCCCATTCAATCACGAACCGGAGGTGCGCCGCCCAATAGTAGTGGAGGAGATTCGGGCAGGCTAGGCCACCCCTGTCTCTCGGTTCCATGAGGACTTTCTGAGAAAACCGGGGTCGTTTGCCCCCCCATATGAAGGACGTGAGGTCGCGCTGGAGGCTCCTGATGCAGTGGATCGGGATCGGAGTGGGGAGGCACTGGAAGACATAGAGAATGCGGGGGAGGACCGACATCTTGACCGCATTGAGTCGCCCCAGCCAGGATACCATCAAGGGTTTCCATTTCCGCAGGTCCGCCAGGACTTCCCTGCGGCAGGAGGCCCAGTTTCTGGAGGACCACGAGTCGAGGTGGGGCGTGATGTCCAGACCCAGGTATTTAATGTGGTCATCCGCCCAACGGTAGGGCGTAACCCCCTTCAGAAAGGAGATCTCCTCTTCAGGGATGGTGAGGTTAAGTGCCCAAGATTTGGTATGGTTAATTTTAAGGCCGGACGCCTGTTCAAACAGCGAGAGGGCCTTGTGCACCGCTGGGAGGGAAACCCGAGGGTTCGTAAGAGTAAGGATCAGGTCGTCCGCGAATAGTGCTACCTTGTTGGAGCGTCCCCCAAGGGGAATACCATGAATGTCAGGAGCTTGCCTAAGTAGCTCCGCCAGCGGCTCAACCGCTAAAGCGAACAGGAGCGGCGAGAGCGGGCACCCCTGCCGGGTTCCCCTGTGAATCGAAAGCGGCGATGTCAGTTGGCCGTTGACCCGAATTCTGGCCTGCGGCCCGAGGTAGGGGGCCATGCACCTGGAAATCATGTTGGGGCCAAGACCTAGTTTCTTGAGAACCGCCCGCAGGAAGGTCTGCGTCAAGTGAGAGGAGGCAGGCCGGGATCTTCCAATGGTGCACCTTTCCCATCAAGTGCGCCAGCCTGCGAACATTGTCAGCTCCCTGACGATCTCGTATAAATCCCACCTGGTCCGGGTTCACTAGCCCCGGCATGTGGGGGTCCAGCCGTTTGGCCAGGATCTTAGTGTAGATCTTGAGATCGGTGTTGAGGAGGGCGATTGGGCGATATGAGGCACAGAGGTCGGGATCCTTCCCAGGCTTGGGAATCAGGGCAATTTCCGCCAGGCCCATATCAGGAGACGGGCCAGTGGCGTCAGAGAAGGAGCCGTAGAGCCGCAGCAGATGCGGGCGGAGCTGGGTCAGGAACAGGCGATAGAAGGCCAACGGCAGGCCGTCCGGCCCCGGGGTTTTCCCCACAGGGAGGTCCTTAACAGCGTCCGTTATTTCCTCCTCCAGCAGAGGACCCTCCAAAGAGGCTGCACATGCCGGAAACAGTGGAGACCCCTCGAAATCCGCAAGGACAGCCTCTCGCGCTTCCGCAGAGGTAGGCTCCTCCGCGTACAGAGAGGAGTAGTAATCGACAAATGCAGCCTGCTTGGCCTTCTCAGAGGTGACACTGGTGCCATCCTGTCGCTTAACATTAGCAATGTGGGCCCTAGCAGCGCGTGCCCGTAGCCTGCCGGCCAGTAGGCGACCAACCTTGTCCCCTCCCTCGTAATACCGCTGCTTGAGCGCTAGTAGGGAGTGCTCCGCCTTGTTGGTGCGCAGGGCGCGGAGTTGCCCCCTGAGATTGGCGAGGGTTCTCTTTGACGCCCATGAAGGGGAGTCCCGGTCCCGGGCCTCCGCCAGTTTGATCTCGGTAGTCAGGTCGGTTTCCAACTTGAACGCTTCCTTCCTCCGTGCCGCCGCAAGAGAGGTGATGTGACCTCGAATGGTGGCCTTGAAGGCATCCCAGACCGTGTGGAAGGGCAGGTCGGGGGTGTCGTTAACGGCGAAATACGAGTCTATGGCGTCGCGGATGCTGGCGACGTCGTCCGGGTCCCGAAGGACCCTCGGCGGGAGCACCCACCTGCGCTCACGAGTGGTGCGGGCCAGGGGATCCTGAAGCAAGAGCTCCACGTGAGCGTGGTCCGACAGGGATATGTCGGATATAGCGGCAGCTAGGGAGTCTCGGGCCAATTCTAGGGAGGTGAAGAGGTAGTCGATCCGGGAGTACGTGGGTGGGAGTGTGAGTTGAAGGAATAGTCTCGGGCCCCCGGGTTATGGTAGCGCCACGCATCTACAAGTCCCAGGTCGGTAAGCTGCGTCCTAAGGGTAGAGGACATCGCTCCCGCACTGTTAAAGGGGGCTCCCGCGCGATCCAACTCTGGGTCCCAAACAAGATTGAAGTCTCCGCCCAGGATCACATTGGTGTCGCCCGGTTGGAACTGATCCCGCAGAAGCGCCTGGAGGTACTTGTCCTGCGACTGGTTGGGCGCATACACACATCCTAGAGTGAGCCGGGCACAGCCCATCTGTACCGTGGCTCGGAGGAACCGCCCATCAGCGCTCTTGAAGGGTTTCACGGGTCCCCGCCTAATGCCAGCCCTGCAGAGAATTGCCACCCCCGCTGTCTTGGTGTCAGAGGATGCCCAGTATTGTGTGGGGTATCTAGGGTGCGCCATGCGTTTGATGTCCCCCCTGAGAAGATGTGTCTCCTGAAGGAAGATAATGTCAGGGGAGTGGTGTAGGAGGTAGCGCCATATTTGCTTCCGCTTGTTGGGGGAGTTGAGCCCTTTGACGTTGAGGGAGAGGACCTTCAAGGGCGTGGGAATGTTCGCTGTCATAGCACTAAAGGGGAGTGAAGTCGCGCAGGACCCAGCGTAGCAGACCCCCCCGCAGAGAGGACAGTGGCAGCCTCGTCTCGCCTCCAGCTCGCCAACTCTCGCAGGACCCACCATGTCACCCCTCCGCAAGCGCTGGAAGAGAGCAGGTAGAGAGGGCAGTGTGAGAGAGAAGTAGGAAGAGGAAAGCGAGAAAAGAGGGTAGAGGCGTAGAGAAGAAACAGAACCAAAACAGGCCAACAGGGCCGGTGTACATTGTCCCAGGTACCGGACATCCTCTACCCGAGGGTTTGGATGAACTCAGGAATGTCACTTCCTACAGGACAAGGGAGGGGGCGGAGATCTGAGTAGTTGAAATGTAGGCAAGTCGTCTCAGAGTCCGTGCACCCCGCTGCCTCAAGGTAGTCCGGGGGGTGCGTCGAGCCATGGGGCCTACATGGTCCATGCAGGTGCCTATAGGGTGCTGGAGCTCAGTGGTATAGCACATGGCCTGGTAGAGGTAAAGGGTGTCGTCCATTCCCTTCGGCCCCCACTGGTGGGAGGGGGGAGGCCCCACCCCCAAGGACAGCGGGGTTAGGTCACCATATCGGATGAGGACAGGCCAAAGTGCCGAGAGGGCAAGCGTGTGTTCAGGGCAGCTTGAGTCACAATAGCAATGGTCAGCGGCCTTCCGGGGTCGTGGGGCGATCCCCACCTTCAGATCCAGCGGCGATAGGCTGGGAGGCCTGCTCCTCGCGGTCGCCCTCAAGGGAGCGGATGTGCGCGATGATGTCCTGCTTGGTCTGCGAGGTAGAGAGTGCGTCCACCGGAGGGGACCGTCGACGTTTGCGCACAATGGACCACTCTGAACGTGGAGGTGCTTTCTCCGAGTGAGGAGGGCGAGATGGGCTGTGGTCCGGGGATTCCGGCATGCCTAGCAGTTGCGCCGCTTCTCGATAGGACCTGAGGGTCCTGCGTTTGCCCTCCCACCGGAAGATGAGCGCAAAAGGATGGCCCCACTGATATGAAATGTTGAGGGTCCGGAGCCTCTCCGTGACTGGGCGGAAGACCTTCCGTCTGTGGAGCGTGGTGGGGGCCAAGTCCTGGAAAATCTGTATCTTGTGGCCTTCATACCGCAGGTCCGGGTTGTCTCTAGCCGCCTTCAAGATGGCCTCCTTCTCAGTGAAGTAATGGAGTCTGGTGACGATGTCGGGCAGGAGGCCCGCTTTACCTCCCGCTCCAAAGACTCGGTGTGCGCGGTCGAGGCGCGGCGGGGGGGCGTCCTCCTCGCCCCACACCTCTTGCAGGAGTAGGGCTACGTAGGCCATGGTATCAGTCCCCTCTTCTCCGAGAGGTACGCCCCGAATGCGGAGGTTGTTGCGGCGTCCCCTGTTTTCCAGGTCCTCCTGCTTGATCTGAAGCTGGATATGTTGCTCTTCAAGGGTCGCCACCCTCTGCCAGATCTGCTCCAGGTCCTCGGTGCGGGAGTCGACCGTCTTTTCCAGGCCGTCGACCCGGTCGCCAAGATCGGTGACTTCCCTGCGTAGTTCTTTGACGCACGTATGGACCTCCGTCCTGAGGGATCCAATCTCAGTCTTTAGATCAGCCATGAAGGAGGACATGAAGGCCTGCGTCACCGGCGGGGAGTCGGCCGGCGGCGGGAGTTTCCCCCCCGATGATGTTGCGGGGCCCCCGGAGGACGATGGCGAGCCCGTCTTACCCCACATGGTAGCTACTGAGGCTCCTCTGGTCGTTGCAGGCGGGGGGTCCGGTTTGTTCCCCTTGCCGTGGGTCATAGTCCACTCGGGGCGTCAAGGGGCGGTGGGAGACTGGGTCGGGCACTGCACACAGTCCCAGATCGGTGGTGGGGTGTAGTCCGGGGGGGAGCTGTGCCGGTGCCTCTGTGATCCAGGCGCCCGGGTCCCACGGTCAGAGGCTCAAGGCCACAAGGCGAGATATGGCGGCGCGCCCGCCGACAGTACGCGGGGCGCACTCAAGCAGTAGTGGGCCAGTAGCAGTCCAGGATGCGAGGGGGCCGCCGGAGCAGGGGCAGGTAGTGCAGCCAGGGGGGCGATGTAGCTTGTAGGCCGGAGAGGCGTCAGGGAGGCGATGGCGGCAGGTGTACCACGGTAGGTCGGGCTAGGGGGCGGCAGGCGGAGGGCCTCCGAAAGTTCGTGACGCGGCGCAGCCTCCCGGTCCCGCCTGGGTCAAGATCCACCCCCAGCGCGGCGCCCCGTTGGCCGTGTCAAAGAGGGCACCCCGGGGCGTCCCAGCTGCAAGAGGCCCAGGAGCAGGGGAAGGAGACGGTGGAGACCCCCGTAGGAGCGCAGCAGGGTCGTCAAGTCAGCAGCGCACCAGGCCCAGCAGGGGTGGGCTGCAGCGAAGAGGGAGCCAGGGGGCGAGGTCGGCAGTGCTGGGGCCCCCCAAGGCGCAGGCCTTACCGGTATGCAGTGCCGGGTCTCCTCCCCAGATCGCCGCCCACGTGTCCAGGTCAGCCGGGAGCACCCAGGCGGGGGTCCTCCGTACGCTGGGGCCGGTCCCCCACCAAGATGGCAAAATGGCGGGTAGATACGCGGCTGGGCCTCGCCGTCGCCGGGCCCCCGGGAGATGGCAGGGAGGGGGGGGCGGTGCGCTGCAGCTCACCGGAGGAGTCCAATGGTGGGCGAGGGAGCCGCGGCCAGGGCTCGTAGGCAGGGGGTCTCCGGCGATCCTTCTGGGTCGGGCCTGATGCTCCAGCTCAAGCCGGGGGCTCGCGTAGACGCGGCGTCCAGGCCGCTGCTGTGTGCCCCGCCGGCGGCAGCCCGGCCCCGACAGCTCCGGCGCGTCCCCGATGGCGTCAAGCTGGATCCGCTGAGGTGGAGCAGCAGGAGGGGTCAGGGGTGTACCGGTGCCGCACCCGAACCACAGTGTCGGTCGTCGCCGTGGGGGCCGGTCCAGGCGGCCCGGCAGCAGGCCCCGTTGCAAGATGGCGGCCAACGGTCGCTCCCAGGAGCTCCGGAGCTTGGTGCAGCGACCGCGTGTGGTCACTCAGCCGCAGTTCGCCACCTGAAAGGGACACCAGCAGGGTCAGCGGCACACAGAGGGTCTCCAGGGTTGGGTGCCCCCCGAAAACTACGCTAAAACAGGCTTGAGAAAGCAGCGGGGCGACGGAGCTCGCTCGAGACACGTCTGCTCACATCGCTGTCTCGGCCACGCCCCCATATTTGTCTTTTTTGTATTTTTGAAGCAGGGTGCCCCATGTTCCTTTTTTTGAATGGTGTGATGTGTTGCTTTTGTGCCTAGTGGTGTGAATGGTCTTCTGTGTATCAAGTATGAAAGGTATGTGAATGGCCTGTAAAGCGGTTTGTGCCTTGCAGTGGCTTAACAGCTCACGAGCTGCGAGTCATTGGTTCGGGTTTTTTGTCCATTTAATTGACAGTGCATTTCATTTTTGTGAAATCTCTTGTTAATAAAATGTTGTATACTGAACCATCACTCGCCCTCGTGCCTGATCCAACCAGTATGTGTGTGTGTGCGAGGAATATATGACTGTGCAGGAATCTTTGTCTTTTTAGTCTCTCTGCCCAGGTGTACATTCCACCTAAGAATAACCTACCAACTATAGATATTGTTGAAAACCCATGGGAGTACATGGTGATGTCTCTCTGGTGAATTCTAACAAGTTATTTTATCCACAATGTCCTGCAAAACTCCCAATATCTGTTACATTTTCCTTGCCATATTGTGCCAAAATTGTCACGCTGCAGAACTAAACAACTAATTTTGTAAAAACGATCTGGTTTTGCTAGGGGGGTCACCTGGGTTTTCGGCCCCGTGCTCGGCGACCATCTAGGGAAACCTACCAAACCCATACATTTCTGAAAACTAGATACCCGGGGGCTTCCAGTGAGGTATTGCTTGCATGGCTCCCCCAGGGTTTCCCTACCCAGAATCCCTTGCAAACCTCGATCTTAGCTGAATAAATCAGTGTTTTCATACATTTTTGTGTGAGAAAGTGTGGCATCACTGGGCTCACACAAATTTCCTACCATCCAGCGTTCCCCTAGGTCTCCTGATAAAAATGGTGCCTCACATGTGTGGGAGGCGCAAGTACCCGTGACAGGCAAGGGCCCAAAACGTAGTAAGACAACATCAAAATTGCCTATCTCAAAACCACCTGCTTTTGCAAGGGGGTCACCTGAGTTTTTTGCCCCGTGCTCGACGGCCATCTAGGGAAACCTACCAAACCCACACATTTCTGAAAAGTAGACACCCGGGGGCTTCCACAGAGGTATGGCTTGCGCGGATCCCCCAATGTCCCCTTATCCAGAATCCCTTGTAAACCTCAATTTTAGCTGAAAAAATCTGTTTTTTTCACACATTTTTGTGTGGAAAAGTGTGGCATCACCGGGCTCACACAAATTTCCTACCACCCAGCGTTCCCCCAGGTCTTCCGATAAAAATGATGCCTCACTTGTGTGGGAGACGCAAGTCCTATATATTCCCACAACCAGGAAGGTCCAGCAGATGTAACAGTATATTGCTTTCAAAGAGCTGTCATACTTACAAGAAGTTACAGGTGAAAACGTTGACACAAAAGGCTGGTTTTTTCAACTAATTTTCAATTTTTTCAATATTTAACTGTTAGTTTCTATAAAGAAACATTCATGGATTTAGACAAATGAACCCTTTCAGAATGTTGTCTACTTCTCTAAAATGTATAGCTTTCCAGGATCCCTTACTGCTTTCATACTCATTTTTACCATTAACTGGAAGGAGGTTGAAAGCACTCAAAATAGCAAAAATAGGCTATGTCCCAGAAAAATGCCAAAACTGTGTGAAAAATGTTGGTTCTCTGACAAAAGACTGCCATTCCCTAAAAGCTGGGAAAATGGTGATTTCAGCCCACAAACACTTTTTTGATAACATTTGCAGGGAAAAACCCAGAGGCTTTCATTTGCAGCCCGTTTTTCCCATTTTTCTGAAAAAAACAGAATTGTTGCTGTATTTTGCTTAATATCTGGGACCCCTCCAAGGGCATCCACAAACCCTGGGTACCTTTAGAATCCCCATGATGTTGGAAGAAAATGACGCAAAATTGGTGTGAATAACTTATGTGGTCAAAATGTTACAGGGGCCTTCATAAATCCACATTGTGGGTGCTAGAAGGAGGCGCCTTGGCGGACCCCTGGGCCTCAGGGCTGCGGGTGGCTACGACCCGGCTGAAATATCTAGGCGTCTTTCTCTCGGCCTCGGCAGACACTGCTTGGGACCATAATCTCATACCAGTCTGGGAGCGGGTACAGTCGGACATTAAGACTTGGTCTCGGATGCCCCTATCAATCTTTGGCCGCTCCGCTATTTTTAAGATGGTGGCGCTACCACGCCTATTGTACCAGATGCAGAACCACCCATATCCTATCCCACCTCAATGGTTTAGACAGGTCAACTCTCTGCTGGGCCGCTTCCTGTGGGCCGGGGGTGCCGCCAGGGTTGCGCTACGTACGTGCTTTTTGTCCACTTACTGTGGGGGTTTGGCCACGTCAGACTTGCAGTCCTACTATCAAGCCGCACACCTCCTCATTCTGAACGACTGGTGGTATGGCAATGGTGGAGACCCAGCCTATGCCCTGGAACGTGCTTTGATGGGCGACAATTCGCTCCACACCATCCTCTACTCACCCCGGTTGCGTCGCTCGTTGCCGAGAGTTACACAACTCGTTTTTGCGGTGTGGCGGCAGGCCCTGCGTTGCATGGGCTGGTGGGGCAGACTGACCGCGGAGACGCCCTTGTGGCGTAACGGCATGCTACCAGAACTGTCTAAGCTATCGGGCTTCGATGGCTGGGACGCAATTGGTATCTCGCAATTAGGCCATGGACTGTCCGGCACGACCCTCAAATCTTTCCAGGCCCTTCGCACCGAGTTTGATATGCCCCAATCTCAATTTTTTCGATATTTGCAATTCCGGCATGTGCTGCTGCCCAGTCTTACCAACGTTGACTCACTCCCTGACTTCAGCCCGATTGAAGCTAAGGTTTTCATGGGCGATCTTGGAGATAAAAAAGTTTCACGCATTTACCAGACAATGGTCATCCATTGCTCCTCCACCCTCCTCCCACTGAAGGCGGCCTGGGAGGTAGACATTGGCCAGCTGGATGAGGATGATTGGCGAGAGGCCTTGGAATCCCCGAGGGGCGCGGCCATCGCCATCAGATTTCGACGCATACCATTTAAAATTCTGCACAGGGCCTACTATACTCGTGAGCGTCTGTGGAAGGCGGGACTGATAGAGTCCCCGGACTGTCTGCGATGTGGAGTGGAGTTGGGTACGTTGCTCCACACAATGTGGTCATGTCCTAGGCTGGTTGGCTTCTGGAGGGGTGTGTGGGACTGCCTGTCGGAGGTGCTGGGCTGGACCCTCCCTCGTACCCACCGTCTGGGTCTGCTGCATATTCTAGAGGGGGTTGGTGGCAATATCTACAAGAGACACCTGCTCCTCCTGGGGCTGGTGGTGGCCAAGAGAGACCTAGCCCGAGTATGGAAGGATGTGAGACCCCCCCCCCTGAGTGCGTGGAAGGCTGGCATGGACTTCTGCATGGGTCTGGAACAGCCGATCTTTGAAGCCCGGGGGTGCCACCGTAAGCACTTTAAGATATGGAAGAGATGGGCGGACTACAGGGGCTTGTCACTAGACCCCCCGGCAGAACCAGAGGAAGATCTTTAACTCCTTGTGGCCGGACGGCCCCGTTCCCCCACACATACACTTGCCACTTTAGGAATTTTCATCGACACCGTATATACACACATGCACAGGGTTAGGGTGGGATCCAGGGGAGGGCTCCGGGAGTTGGGGAGAGTGGGTAATTTGATGATAAAGATGGAGATGATCTTTTCTTGTATCCTTGTGATGTAATGATTTTCGACTGAATACTCAATTCTATTTTCCTGATTGTACCGGAATGCTTGATGGTGCCATCCTGATTGTGGGGGTCCATCCTATTACATATGCTCATCTTTATCAATAAACTTGTTGTGAAAAAAAAAATGTTACAGGGGCCTAAGCGTGCACTATCCCAAATAACCAAAAAAAGGCTTAGCACAGGAGGGTAAAAGGCCTAGCAGCGTAGGGGTTAAAACCATTACAAAAATACATTCAAGTAAAACGTTTTGATAAAATGACTTTTCGATCAAAGCTCTGTTAAACGTTTTTTAAGTATCGGTGCCCACATGCGTAAGTTAAAAGTACAGAGTGTTCAGAGTCTTTTTGCTGGAAGCCTGTGAAGAATTATACGCTAGTTGCAGTAACAAGCATCTTTTGCTTGGATGCTACTAAAAATAAGAACTTGACAAGCTTCCCATTCAGTTGTGGATCCAGTGGGTTGACGCATGCGAGTACTGCTTGTCTCCGTGCGCGTATGCCTCGTTCGTTAAAATAAGTTTTTAAGAGGCCAACCCTTTCCTTATTAAGCTTTATGCAGGAGCATATTATGTGTTCGATGTCCTCCTTTCCAACTCCACATAGCCGACATGAGTTCCCGTAGTTCTTTCTCAGCCATGGTGGAAGATGAGGTGTGGCTGGCAGGATACCTAGCCTGTGCTTTAAGATGTCTTCTTTAGTCTTCCTTGAGTACCCTAGTTCAAAGTATGCCTGTGATCCAAATGATTTATAATTGGATAGAGTCATCCATGCGTGGCTCCTGTGTGCAAATGCAGCTTTGTCTTCTATAAAAGAGAGTTTCTTGACAACCTTATTAGTAATGCGTTTAAAGAGCAAATGCGTTGTTGAGATTTCCCATAGGTCGGCTAATCCTGTTATGGCGAGCGATTCTTCCAAGTAGGCTTTGGCCGACGAGGTAGGTATGCTGCACAGTTCCTGCCAGAGCTGGTGATTCAGTGTGTTTGTGGCAGAGTTCTTAATTTTATGCCAGTACTTGATGTACGAGCCTCGCCTTGCGAAGAGTTGCTTCGTCAAACCAAGCTCGAGCTGAATCTGTGCTTGCGACGTATAAAGCTGTAGGTTCAACATTACTCTGTATTCTTTTGTCATAGTAGTGTCCAGTAGTCCCTCTCAAAATCTTGCTGCCATATGTAATTGATGATGGAATTTTTGCTTCTGCAACGCGGAGAAGTAGAGCGAATGTTGGTCCTGTCAGTACTGTTTTAAGTTGTCTTGGCGTAGTCTCAATCGCCAATTCTTTCCTCTTAAGGGCTTTGAGCTGATTCGTGAAATGACCACCCATGTCGATCATAACACCTAGGTATTTATACACATCACAGTTGGTAATTGGAGTTTTACCTAGTGACCAAGAGTGGAATGTTTCCCATTTATTGTCAGTGTTTTAGTTTTGTTGATGTTGACTTCAGGATAATTCACATCCGCGTACCTATGCAGTGTGTTGAGTAACCGTTGTAGACCAACTTGAGTATGGCTGGGTTAGAACGACATTGTCCGCATACAATTTCCTGGAAGTGTTTTTTCCTCCTATTCGGGTGGCGTGCGCATTGCAAGCAGTAAGTGCTGTTGTCAGATCTGCTGTGTAAAGGTTAAAGAGAAAGGGTTCGAGAACGCACTCCTGTTTAACACCATCAGTGCTGCAGCAATTCCCCCTCTGTGCTGCCGATCCTTTACTCCGATTGTTCATGACGAGCTCAGCTCGTCATGAGCACACAAGCAGTGTACTGCATGACGAAATCAGCTCGTCATGAGCATCGAAGGGGTTAAGGAACACACTGTTTTCACACACACAGATTTGTTCTTGTACAGGCGTTGGTTTTATGCAGATTACGTTTTCTCTGCTAATGCTTGTAAACATCGAATATAGGCATGACCTGTCTTTATGAATGTGTATTGCTTGTTGTACATGTGTTTTTTTTACCATGGAGGTTACACCTCTGCTACTTATGCATGTAAATCCCAGTTTTAGATTGTCACAGCACCTGACACTCTTTCCACTATCTATCACTCTTTACCTCTCTCTTGCACTTGCTAAGCATGTTTTATCTAGCACAACGTCATGTAAGAACTAAATTATGGTTCAAGTAGCCAATGCATTTTGGTTTTTAAATGTATAATGGGTTCCGTGTGGACCGTTCATTGCGCTATTTCCATTAACCTAGTTCAGCACATACCGTGAATTTTTTGTGCAAACCTAGTCCGGGTCCATTTCTTTTTTATTACCATTAGGTTCTTATATCTTTTATTCAGTTGTTGTTTACCCACACATTCTTATTCTTTATTTCCGATTCTTTAGTGTTGTTCCGCTACCAGGTACTCCGTTTTTCCAACAACGTTCGGATCTGATGTAGCATTTTTCTTATATTTATTGTATTGCACACTGTCTGTCTTCGTGGTACTTGTGCCCACCTCTTATATATTTTTTTACCCGTTCTTTATTTTTAATCCCCGCAGTGGTCCTGTTCCTCAGTTATCACTATTACCCATTGCAAAATTTTCTCTTTTAGTTGGTGTCACTGCTATGACGTCACATGGTTTTGAGTTCACACAGGACTTCCGCGATTTAAACCTACGTGGTTGTTCGCCGCGTTGATTACCTTTTTCTAAACCTGGTCGATCAGACACTGCACCTCATCATCTGTTTCCTGGTGAGTTTTTTTTTATTCCTGTGCCGCCCGTTTCTTCGTAGAATACTAGCATTTAAGCAGTCTGTTTCATAAAGTATTTAGGATTCTTTCCCAAAAATGCTTGGGAGAAAGCCTCACCTCTTCCTGGCCACTGCTCAGGGTTGGAGGCCCCGCTCTGTCCGTCGGTACCCCTGGACTGATCCTGAGCCAAGGGGGAGGTTCAGGATCATTTTTGGGAAAGAATCCTAAATACTTTATGAAACAGACATCCCCCATCTGGAAAATCCATTGTACGGTAGGATGTTTTGTATCATTATTTTGTGTTAATTTTTGCTTTTTTCACTAAGCTTAGGTCAAGCTTTATTGCAGTAGTGTTCAAGAGGTCCTGACGAAAGCCGGGTAGGCTTAAACTTTCCTACAATGGCTGAAACATGTTGACCCAATGCCATCCTTAACAGACAGTTATTATTTCAAACTGTCTCACACTCATTTTAATCTTGACACTATGATTTTCCCTAATAACATTTTCCTTAAATCATGGTAGCCAATTTTACATCTCACTTTTTGATTCTTTTCTCACTGCAATTTAATATCCCACACCATCTCAAACTGTTTTGATTTTTGGTACGATCCATCACTGGTGGTTCCTTGGGTTTGAAGAAGCACATCATTCCAACAGGTGTGTGGCTCCTTAACCGGACCATCTTTGGTTCTATCCCAGATGATGAAGCTCTGCCATATGAGTGGGCTGATGGGATTCATTTCCTTTTTGTTGTACACACCTTACAGGTAGACACAGAGTCCGTCACATTTTTCTTTTCTTTGCCCCCATTAGTTGTACAGACCATTGACAGTCCTTTTTGTATTGTTATACTGTGAATAAGGGGTTTGTCTGTCCTTTGGTCTTTAAATAATTTTCCCCTTAGACCCTCCACCAACCTTGTTTTTGACGATCTTTTATGTTTCCCAATATATTCCGGGCGTTTATGTTTGCTCTCTGATTCTTCTCAGGTATTTTCCTGTTCCTGTAGTGTTGTACACAAGTGTATTTACAGTTTAAGTAAGGAACTTTATTAACATTCGCACTCTCGCATCAAGAGCAAAGCGCACTTTTTGCGTACATCACCTGTACTTATCGTTCCTGAGGTGTCTTTTTGGGTACTTTCATCCTCTTTCTTCACAGTTGTATTAGTCGGCATGCAGTGATGGTATCTGGTTAATTTGGTCAATATGGGCCGGGATGCCCGCCACGCCACCCCTTCCACCACCAATCCCAATGGGAGGAGAGAGACACAGTTTGAACTTTTGGAAGGCAGGGGGGCCTCACGACCCCCCCGGCCGTATTTATTAAAATATGAAACAAAATTTAAAACTTTAAATTAAAAACATTTCATGTATCATGTACAAATTCAACTTCCATTACATTTGATGAAGACAGGTATTCAGGCTAACCTTAACAAATCTCTAATACAAAGATTTCCTAACAGAGTCTAACATCATGACAAATGCATTGCATACGAATTTGTACATCCTAACGTTAGGGGCCAACGTGAAGGTCTTAACCGGTGTCAGATCCCTATCACCAAATTCCCACCCACACGTGTGAGTGGCGCATGCGCAGAGGACTTTACCCTCGTAGCCAACTGTAACTTTCCTTGTCGTGGGGGCCCCCTTTCACTCGACGCCATCTTAAGGTCGTCCGAGTTCCCGTGCGGGGTATCCGTAAGAAGGGCAGCATGGACTCCCCCCTTTCCCCGCCATCTCTTCCGCCGGAGCGGATATCCGGCCCCAGGGAAATTCTGGGGAGGGGCATATAGCCGTCTCCCCCTGGGAGGGGCCTATAGCCGTCTCCCCCTGGGCAACCCATCCGTAATGGGTGCCGCCCCCCGTGGGAGGTGCCAATGGCCGCCTCCCCCCGGGCGCTCCCATCCATAATGGGTGGCGCCCCCCCTAGGGACCTTGAAATCACTGCTCACCGATCATGACCTTACCGCCCGACCGAAGACAAAATAAATACGACAGTTAGTTACCTACTAGGGAGAAAAAAACCTATGCTTACTCTTGTAGTACAGCTCGATATATCCACTGACTTCAACATTGCTACAATGGAAAAAAGGTCCTATAGCACAGAACATTCTTTATTGCATACATTCCTTAACATTTCTACAAAGGAAAAAAGGCCTACAAGCAAGTATTCAGTTACATGCATACTCTTGTCATCGACTTAAGATGAAAGCAACGATTCCCACAAGACATGTTTTATTACAATCAAATTGCAACATAGAACTTTGTTCACTCCCAAATTTTTTGCAACAGGGGCTGGTGGGTGGGTCAAAAAACTGCAGCTTGTTCCCTTGAGGGCTCACGAGCGACGAGTGGTGCAGCCTTCAGAGCGCAGGAACAAGAGGACGCTTCCCTGGATTCCCGGGCCTTTTATCCAGCAGCGGGAAGGCGGGGCCGCGACCCCATCCCGCCCATAGGTGCTTGGACTTCCGGGCGGGTGTTTAGGACAACCTCTTTAGGCAGCGGCGGCGTGCTCCGACCACGCCGCTATGGGCATACCGGCCGGGACACGCCCCCTGCCCGCAACGGCTTCCCGGGGGATCGGGGCACCCATCCATACGTTCGGGGTGATCAAGTGGTCTCCCCTTTCCATATGGGCCGGGATGCCCGCCACCCCTTCCACCACCAATCCCAATGGGAGGAGGCAGACACAGTTTGAACTTTTGGAAGGCAGGGGGGCCTCACGACCCCCCCCGGCCCTATTTATTAAAATATGAAACAAAATTTAAAACTTTAAATTAAAAACGTTTCATGTATCATGTACAAATTCAACTTCCATTACATTTGATGAAGACAGGTATTCAGGCTAACCTTAACAAATCTCTAATACAAAGATTTCCTAACCGAGTCTAACATCATGACAAATGCATTGCATAGAATTTGTACATCCTAACGTTAGGGGCCAACGGCAAGGTCTTAACCGGTGTCAGATCCCTATCACCAAATACCCGCCCTCACGTGTGAGTGGCGCATGCGCAGAGGACTTTACCCTCGTAGCTAACTGTAACTTCCCTTGTCGTGCGGGCCCCCTTTCACTCGACGCCATCTTAAGGTCGTCTGAGTTCCCGTGCGGGGTATCCGTAAGAAGGACAGCGTGGACTCCCCCCTTTCCCCGCACTCTCTTCCGCCGGAGCGGATATCCGGCCCCCGGGAAATTCTGGGGAGGGGCATATAGCCGTCTCCCCCTGGGAGGGGCCTATGGCCGTCTCCCCCTGGGCGACCCATCCGTAATGGGTGCCACCCCCCGTGGGAGGGGCCAATGGCCACCTCCCCCTGGGCGCTCCCATCCATAATGGGTGGCGCTCCCCCTAGGGACCTTGAAATCACTGCTCACCGATCATGACCTTACCGCCACAGGCCAGATAGATGACCGACTATCTGGCCCCCCCAAACCTCCTATAGGTCATGTCTCCTCAATGCAATGTAATTACCTCAGCAGTCCAATGTGAGGAAATAGCCTCCTTCTTTGTGGAAAAAATCCAGACCATCTATTCGGCCTTTAATGCTGAAATACAGCTCAGCGATGGCGTAGAGGTTATACCTTGCTCTGTGTCGAGTTTATCTAATAGCCATGAAATATCCACTGAAAGATTTGACCAACTTACTAAGCTTATTAAATCAGGCTCCCCGATGGACCCTCTGAAGCCTGCTCAATTCCGTGACTCCTCCTTGCACTGTTTTGACCCGTTACGTGATATCATCAATGCCTCCTTTTCTACCGGAATTGTGCCTGACAAATGGAAACAAGCATGGGTTTCCCCCATACTAAAAAAGCCCACCTTAGATCCCCAGAAGCCCGAATACTATAGGCCCATATCATTTCTCCCCTGGGCCACGAAGATTGCGGAGGCTCATGTTAACACCACTCTTACCAGTGTCTTAAACATCAACAACAATCTGAATGACACTCAGCACGGATTCCGTGCTGGCCATAGCACAGAGACCGCGCTCCTGGCTATGCCGGAGCACCTTCGGGCCTCCCTCGACCTTGGCCAAACAGCGGCACTCATCCTATTAGACCTGAGTGCCAGGTTTGACACTGTGTCCCACCAGATCCTGCTTCGCCGGCTTGAAGAGGCTGGGGTTACCGATATAGCCCTTGCCTGGTTTTGTTCTTTTTTAACCAACAGGTCCTTTCGGGTGTCCACTCCACCTTTCCTTTCAAAGGCTCACTCAATTGGACAGGGGGTTCCGCAGGGCTCCGCCCTGAGCCCACCCTGTTCAATCTTTATGTACAGCCGCTGGCTGCTGTCGCCAAAGCATGGGACCTTAACATCGTGTCCTACGCTGACGACACGCAGCTAGCCATTGCCTTATCGGATGGAAATGAAATGGACCCTTTCAAATTTAGTTCAGGCCTGGCGGCTGTAGCAGAATGGCTCACGGCCAACTGTCTACAGCTCAATGCCTCAAAGACGGAGGTATTACTGGTAGGAAAAAACCCGGAACGGTGGGGAGATCGTTGGTGGCCCTCCAACCTGGGAGTAATTCCTAAACCGAAACTAGAAGTTAAAAACCTGGGAGTCTGGATAGACCCTTCCCTTAGTTTTATTACTCAAACTAAAAAAGTGGCCGCCGTATGTTTCCGAATTTTACGGAGCTTAAAAACCATTCTGAAATTTTTTGACTCTGATACCAGACAAGTTATTGTCCAGTCTATGATATTGTCTAGATTGGATTATGCGTCCTCTCTGCTCCTTGGGACCAATAAAGCAGAAACGGCTCGCCTCCAGCGCGTCCAGAACGCAGCTGCAAGAGCTGTAATAGGCTTGCCCCGCTTCAGTTCCACCTCAAATGCTATTCGTAAGCTTCATTGGCTCCCAGTAGCCCAACAAATACAATTTAAAGCGCTATGCATCTCCTTTAAAATCTTAAGACATCCTAATACTAGAATGCTAAAACCACTCCTAAAGATGTATGTGCCTACGTGAGCCCTTCGCTCAGCCAACCAGAATCTGGTTGAAATCCCCCGGTTCAATCGTTCTAGAGCTGGGGGACGTTCTTTCCGGGATCTAGCAGCCAAGTTATGGAATGCTCTACCTTCCCACATGCGAGAAATAAATGATTTGTACCAATTTAGGAAGGCCATCAAAACTTTTCTGTTTCCTTAAAATTCCGTTTTTTTTCTGTTGTGTTTTGTTTAGGATCAGCGCCGAACCGCCCTTTTGCTGGGGCAGCTGTGCGCTCTATAAAACCCATAACATAACATAACATAACATCCCACTAGCCAAGCTATCATGTCTCCTATCAATAAGTCATTCCCCACCCTGGACAGGTGTACCCCATTATCTGAATAACAGGGATTGCCCCAGATGCACCCATGAGATATGCTTTGAAGATGAGCAGAGCGAAACTATTTCTCCATTTTATTGTTGACCCTCTTTACCGACTGGTTCAACGCTGTTGTGGACAACCCACCCCGCCATACCCTCCTCGGAATCATGTGAGACCAAGCTATTGTACATCCCGGGAGCGTCTTTGCTAACCAACTAACTGCAGAAAGTATGTGCTCAACTAAAGCTTGTCTGCCCAGTCTTATCAAGTCATTGCCCCCAATGTGCACTATGACTACAGATGGCGGTGACCTGTGCCGCCCTAGTAATTCTTCCACAAAACTTTGCAGTCAGTCAATACACAGGCCGCCCTTCCCATGGAAGGACACCCTGAACCCATATTCCTCAGATGTGTGGATCGCATCACCTGTCTTGAATATGTCCCCGGCTCGCCTCACGTATGAGTGGCCCACGACCCAGACCACACGTCTTCCATTCCTTGTTCCTGAAGTGGTGGTTAGCTGACACTGGGCCGGTCCCAATTTCCGCCCTGCATCACAGGCTCGTGAAACTGTAATCCAAACAAAAGACAACAAGCGTGAGTGCACTTTTTCAGTAACTTACAACATGTGCAGCCGCACGTACCTCTTGAAAAAATTTGAAGACCAGCGGCCTAACTGTTTAACATTGTCTGCCTGCAGACCTCGGGCCGTAGCTTCTGTAGCGGCCCCTATCCTGAATGAATGGGTCCCAAAATCATTCGGGTTCAAGCCTGCTGCTACAATCGTGATTGCCAGCACCCTCTGAAACTGAAACTTTGTTAACGGGGTGTCGTCCGTATGTCGCAGCAAGGTCCCCCCCCCACGTTGTCGACCTTTGTTTTAGGTAGGCCTCAACATGCCTCACTGGACAACAGGGACTACCTGGAGCGCGCTGCAACACAATGCTATTCCCCTGGGCTTCCTGGTCCGTCTTTGACCTGGCTATCGTGATCAGCAGATAATCCCCCCTTACTTGCATGTGATCCCTGCGCAGACCCCCTTCCGTATCTCTTTTGTTGGCAGTAACTAGTTCGCTCACCCGCAGGGCCCCATAGAACGCCAACGCGAACGCTGCCCGGAATAGTACAACCTCGCTAGGTGAGGAGCATGTCTCCTCCAGTTTAGCCAACAAGGAGGACAATTTGTCAAATCCTATTGGGTGCCTGTTATCTTTTTTGCACCCTTCTAAGCGCCGCCAACCGCGCAGCGCCTTCCTGGTTAAAAAGGAGTCCTTTGGGTCCCTGATCCCATGGAGCTGAGCAATAAATGATATGGCGGCCTTATACCGACTTGCAGTTGCCGCCGACCGGCCTTCCTCATGAAGTGCCACTAAAAATTTGGTAAAGGACCCCTCCTGACCCCATCCATGCTCCCATGCCGGGCCCAAAAAGGCGCAGTACGAGCGGAACGCCCCTTCATAAGCTTTCCTTGTCTTGGGCGCTAAACTGGCTGCCACGAGGTTTTGTAGTCCGGGGCGCCGATTTGCCATAGTGCTTCGGGAAATGGCGCTGCCACTAGCTCCGCTGAGGGTAAACAATCCCTGAAAGCCTGCATTTTGAAATGAGAGAGCGCATCAGCTGCATTTTTCAGTACACCCGGCACATATTTTGCCCTGAAATGTACGTTCAATCTCAAGCATTTCAACACAATTTCTTTCAACAATCGCAATATCCATTTGCAGCGTGCTGCCTGCTGATTAATGCACTCAACCACAGTCATGTTATCGGACCAAAATACCACCGAGCGGTTTCTGAACTCCTCCGGCCATGCCAACAGAGCTACCCAGATGGGGAAGAGCTCTAGAAAGCCAATGTTACTCGTCAAACCGCTTGTTTCCCACCATGCTGGCCATCTTTGGGCCGATCAACGGTTTCCGAGGATTGCGCCAAATCCTACGCTGCCCGCCGAGTCGGTCCATAAGTCTAGTTCCGCCGACGAGTCCGGGGCTTTGCTCCAGACTACTCGGCCGTTAAAGTCCGCCAGGAATGCCAGCCAAATGAGCATGTCCTGGCGAACCTCTGCCGACAGTCTCGTGCGATGGTGCCCTTCCTTGAGGCCAACCATGGCCTGGGCAATGGATCGTGAGAAAGGGCGAGCCATCGGTATCACCCTTAATGCAAAGTTCAGCTGACCCACTGTTTGCTGTAATCGGTGCAGTGTCACCTTCTCGTTCCGAAGACACTGCAACAAGGAAGCCCTGAATTTGGCGATCTTCTCCGCAGGCAAGCGGAAGCAACCCTCCACGGAGTCTAGTTCGATGCCCAGAAACTCCAGGGAGGTAGTCGGCCCCACCGTCTTACCTGGCGCCAACGGTACCCCGAAACCCCGCATGAGCACGCAGAAATCCAGCAATGCCCGTGCACAGTCCCGAGAGCCCGCTGGGCCGAGAAACAGGAAATCATCAAGATAATGCATCACATGTTGGTGCCCTGTGGCCTTCGAGAACACCCACTCCAGAAACGAGCTAAACATTTCAAAATAGGCACACAAAATTGAATAACCCATTGGCATGCACATATCCATGTAGTATTTCCCCTGAAACGTAAAACCCAGCAAGTGCTGATCTTGGGGATGCACCGGAAGCAACCTAAATGCAGATTCAATATCCGACTTTGCTAACAATGCACCGGGGCCTAAGCGATTCAACATTACCACTGCGTCATCGAAAGATGCATACTTCACACTGCAAATGTCAGGATCGATCGCCTCATTGACGGAAGCCCCCTTTGGTGCCGACAAATTATGGATGAGCCTGTACTCCCCCGGGTCCTTTTTAGGCACTACCCCTAATGGGGAACACACAAAATTGGCCGTTGGTGGGTCACTAAAAGGTCCTGCAACCCGCCCCAAGCTAACCTCCTTGGCGATCTTTGTGGCGGCAACCGCCGGGTTGTGCTGAACTGACAGTTGGTTCTTACATGAGGGGGCCCCCCGAAAATCACCCGCTGGGATCCTGAAGCCATATGAGAAGCCATCTCGCAGGATCCCAGCGGACGCATGATCAGGGTATTTGTTCAGCCACAGGGTCAAAGCCAGGATATCTACGGGCGAAGGTGTGGACTTCCGCGGCACCGTATCAATCCTGCTTGGTACCCCCTTTTCCTCCGGTACCATTGGCTCTGGATCGACAGCTAGTTTCGGGGTGTGAGGTGTTACCACAACTAGAGCATGCGTGCCTGAACCTACACGTTCCTTGTGGCCTGCAACACGTCCCCTTATTGAAACCCCAACACATTCCTCGCTTATTTCCGTTCCCGCCCAATCTAGGCTGAGACTCCACCCCCCCTCCCCCGCCCCCCCACGTAGTTTGGTCGAAAGGGCTGAGGCTGTTTCTGTGGAAAGGCCCTGGAGCCGTTTGCGCTCGACCCTGAACCACCCGCTGGTCCCGGCAAGAGCTGCGCATGCCAAGATACAGTATCCAAACAATCCCAAGTCAGTGTTTCATTAAACTCTTTCGCTTTTCTAAAAGCCATGTCATACCCTTTCCATTCTTCTCCATACTTCTCATGGAAGCTCGTGATCCTGCTCTGGTAGCAAGCCAGGTCACTCAACAGTTCCGGTGTTCGTTCAGCAATAATTGCTACAAAAATAGAAAAGGCCCTAATCCAGTTCATCATAGACTCCTCGACCCTGAATTCTGCCATTTTTGCTCGCCATACACTGGGGTGCCATAAATCCTTCTGAGTCTTTGCATATTCTAACTCTCGATGATCAGTCAACAATGAAAACATGTTTATGTATTTATTAGCCCACACCATCTCCTTAGTAACCATGGGAATATGTTGCGCCAAGCTTTCCCGCCTTGAGGGTACCGCGCCCTCCCTCATCATTGGGAGTGATCTCTTACCGGCTTCCGCCACACCTCCAGCCGTGTCCGTCGACTTATTCTGGTTTTCGACAGCGACCACCTTCGCCACCTGTGGAGAAATAGAAGGCACGTTCGCTGTCCCAGCACCCCTTGTCTGCCTTAGCTGCTCTATAATCAGCCTAGCTTCTTCGGCTGGGTCTTCCACAGCCGCGGATCCCCCCGCTCCCTTCTTCAACCAGGGTAACACAGCCGCCAACTGAAGCGCTAGTTCAGGAGGCATTTGGTTGTCATCCAGCGGTGTGATAACCACAGGGATTGGCAATCCCCCATCCGGTGTGGGTACCGGGCTGGACGCTGGTGCTACTGGGACCAGTGGGACCTCCATCGGGACTGGAGCCTCGCTAGAACCCGCTTTCCCCTTCCTCTTTTTCCCCTTAAACCCCCCTGGGGTAATGTTAGGCAAAGCAGGCCCCACAATCCTTTTAGGTCGCCCTGAGTGCCCCGCTTGGGCCTCCACTTGTTTCCGGAGGTCCGCCAAGCCGCGACCCAGCTGGTCTACTTTACCGAATATTCTGTCCATCGCCGACACTCGGGTCACCAGTGTGCGCAGCATTCGTTCCATCTCGGAGCTCTTTCCACTCTTCTTGCCAGGCATATCTGCGTTCAGCTTTACCTCTGCCTGTTGTCCAGCAGCGACTCGGACCCCAGCTACGCCTTGACGACTGAAACGGAAAAAACAACGATTACACGTTCAAAAAACTGCAGCTTGTTCCCTTGAGGGCTCACGAGCGACGAGTGGTGCAGCCTTCAGAGCGCAGGAACAAGAGGACGCTTCCCTGGATTCCCGCGCCCCCATCCCGCCCATAGGTGCTTGGACTTCCGGGCGGGTGTTTAGGACAACCTCTTTAGGCAGCGGGGGCGTGCTCCGACCACGCCGCTATGGGCATACCGGTCGGGACACGCCCCCCGCCTGCAACGGCTTCCCGGGGGATCGGGGCACCCATCCATACGTTCGGGGTGATCGAGTGGTCTCCATTTCCATTCACATGTTTCACGTATTCTGAGTTGTGTGCAATTTCCTATCTTTTACATGTCATGTCACTTTCTCCACCTTAAGGTCATTGTACGCAGACGTTGGTGTTGTCTGGTTTTATTAGCTTTGTGATATTTAATGAAACATGAATCGCAACACAAGGATAATTTCTTATTGTTTCATTCGCTGTTTAATTTAGTGGCCCCCAAAGAAGGGACATCTTGTCCCAAAATGCATTGGGCTGAACATCTTTGACCTGCATTTCTACAACACGTTATTTGTATTTGTAAAATATGGAACATGGATTCATTGCTATAATATGGATGATTTTACTACATTAATCATTGTAATATGCGTTGATAATCGCATGGAATTTTTCTCAACAAAGATGTCAACTGTTTGAAATCAATTATGGTATGAGTATTTTTTGATTAATATTGTTGGTTTTCGTTTGAAAACAATTGCAAAGAAGTGAATATAAATTTTGCATATATCTAATTCGTAGTGCACTCAGTGTTTCAAGCAAATGCTTGAGTTTCCTTTCACTCATTCCTGTGTGCCATGCCCACACCCACTGCCTGTGGCAAACGTAAGTCACCCCTCTAGCAGGCCTCGCAGCCTTAAGGCAGGGTGCACTATACCACGGGTGAGAGCATAGCTGCCTGTACAATATGCCCCTACAGTGTCTAAGTCCATTCTTAGACACTGTTGGGGCATATTGCTCAGGCAGCCATGCTCTCACCCGTGGTATAGTGCACCCTGCCTTAAGGCTGCGAGGCCTGCTAGAGGGGTGACTTACGTTTGCCAGTGTCTAAGTCCATTCTTAGACATTGTAAGTGCAGTGAAGCCATATTGAGTACATGGGCTGGTGGTTTGACATCACAAACTCTACACCTCCATGATGGCTTTACTGAATACTCAGACTTCTTTGGCTGACAGTCCCTGTAAAGCTCCTAAATTCAGAATTTAGGGACAACCCTGAACCTTGATCCTCAGATTCCTGCAACCTACACAGAAGAAGGACGAAGAAGGCGTCGTGCAGCAAAGCTTGACGAAGACTGACTTGGCCCCAACCCTACCGGCCTATTTCCAGCTTGAAGAGTCTCTGATAAAGATGATGCCTGTTGTTTGGCCAGCGACTTCCAAGGACTCTCAATAAGACTGCAACCCTTTAACAAAGACCAGATCTTCAGAGGACAGCGGCCCTATCCAGAAAACGCCAACTTAAAGGACTCCGGATCCAGAAGGATCCGCAACCCCTGCCCACCCACCAAGCATTCTGGGACACAGGCCCCTGCATTTCACGTGACCTAGTTACTCACTACATCCCCAACCAAAGCCTTCGCTCCAGCCAGACCTTTTTAGCAGTGGCGCCAAGAATAAAAAGATCCAGGTCAGGCGGAAGGACGTTCGCCTACAATGCGTCCAGAACCTGGAACACTCTGCCACTACATCTCAGAGCCAATCCCAACCTCACTGTGTTTCGTAAACAATTAAAGACTTTCCTGTTTAATTCCTCCCACTAATCCATAGCTTCCTCCTCATCTGCTCTTCGGTAGGTTCTGGTTACCCTAGCGCTTGGACGCCTCCGGGCAGCAATCGCGCTCTACAAGTCTACAGGTTTACAGGTTTACCAGTCGCCCAGGGCCCGATTGGCTCACCTGTCCACCGATGTTTCCTCAGCGATCCAGACCTCGACTCCATCGGTGGCTGACCTCTCCTGGATCCCACGAAGTCGCCTGCAGCCTCTACATTAAGAGCCCCCCTGACCGCGACCGGATCAATCTGGCTCCAAAAGGCACCGCTGCATCCTTAGCCCCCTGACCTTGGGGAGCCCAGCTGACAGTGCCCAGACCTTCACCTGCATCCCAATTTACCTGTGCAGCCGGTGGTCACCTTCCTGGTCAGAGTTTGCAGCTGCTTTGTGCAACCGTGATTCCCCATTGGAAAGCATTGGGCACCCAACGCTGATTTGCATCCTGCACCCGGCCGCCCCTGTGCTGCTGGTGGTGTAGTTTTGGTGCTGCCTTGTGTCCCCCGTGCCTGCTTGTTTTAACCCTTGGGCCTGTGCCTTAAAACCGTGGGTACCTACCTGCAACCAGCACCTCTGGTGGGCGTCCCCAGAGTCTTCATTGACTAACATTGGGCCCAGAGACCTCTGCACCCGGTCACCCCAGTGCCACTGCTGGTGCAGTACCTACCTTAAACTGACTCTTGGCAAGTGTTGCTCTAAACCCCTGAAGACTGAAAGAGTAAGTTGTGTACTTGTATGTTAATGCATATACATCTTTTCATTCCGTAGGATTGCATTGCATTTCTCCTACTACATTCAGGTGTTTAATGTCTACAACTGCTAACATTTTACAATTGCTGATTGACAATACAAAAGTAATTCTTATACTGTAAACTATACCTATTGCATTTTTTACTACTCTTGGTTCTAACAATAAAATAACTGAGTAATAACGTTTTATACAAACTAATTGGTCTTGGATTCAGTCTTTGAGTGTGTGTAATCATTTCCTGCTTGAGTATGTACTACAAATGCTTAACACAGCCCTCTGATAAGCCTAATTGCACGACCACACTACCAAAAATAGAGCTTGTATTAGTATCTACTTAAACCTCTGGGGATCCACTGGACTGTGCACACTATACCTTACTTTGGTATAGTATATACAGAGTCAGCTTCGTACACTGTGCGCATTTTGGAAAGTTGTTTTCGAGACCTTCAAGAAACAACATCAATGCAAATAAACAAACATGACTGCATGTGCTGCAGGAATAATGAACCGCGATCATGCAGGAGGAAACCTACATCTTGAAAAAGACTGCGGTGAGGCCTAACTGAGCCCTAGTTAGCATAAGCCAGAAAAAGGCACTTTAACAAGTCATAACAACTTGAAAATTTGAGAGTAAATCCACGTTCTGCAGTCTTGATTATTCACAATTTTTATAAATGCATAAAAACTCTAACATAAGTCCAGACATCTTCAGCCGCTTTTAGAATTTAGTAAACAAGCCTTTTCAACTGATATGAAGAGCAGCATATTAGGTGAATTATTCTCTGCTGAGTTAAAATTTACACTTATTTTTGGTATGTATTATAAATACCTCCGTCATATAGTTTCTGGAATCTTTCACTCCATTGCTCATTAAAAAGGTTTTTTCCTAAGGACATTTTTCTGTATATAACTGTGAACAAAAGTATTGTATCTAATGAATTTTGAATTTTGAAATGTAACTAAGATTTGATAACTTGTATAGAAAATATAATATATAAGATATAAGAAAAAAAGAAAAAAGAAAAAAACATTTTTAATAAAATAAAATTTAATCAGAAGTAATCAGTGTCAGATGAATTACATTAAACATATATAGGAGTCTATAGGATGTGTAAAAGTATGCACAAAACCCGGTGCTAATTTTGCTCTTTTTCAAAAAACTGTTTTTCCTTGCCAGGGTTTATCCTTTAAGGCAGGGGCCCCCAACTTTTTCTAAAATATTTTTCCTAAGATGAACCAGAGCTTTATATTTTGAATTCTGATTTGGAAATATTCTTTTGGGTCTGTACTTGCTTTGCTAACATTCTTATAGAAGAGCCCAGGTACATGAAGTCTCTACATCATCATTTGCTGGGCTCTGTTAGCTACTCAAGCCCATCCTGTGTCTACTGACATTCCGTATGTCTTTAAATCTGATACTATGTCCTGACAGTGCCTATTATTGATATTAGCAAGGATTCTGTACTTATCTCACTTAAAAATATGCAGCATCAAACATTTCAAGTTAGTGGGCAGCAATGTACTCTTTCAAAGATAATACTTTATTGTGTGATTAGTTAAAACCATTACAATTTTTCTGTTTGAAATTTAAAAAATCATACAATTCTTATGTACAGGAAACAAAGCATTAAAAGACTCAGATTAACACTAGGACTATCTAAAATAGGGAGGTGTAATTAAAATATCCTAGCGTTAATTAATTGCCAGACAATCAGAAACTGGAGTGTCAGTTGGTCGAAGCGTCGCCCTTATATAGCGCCTGAATCACCCCATAAGGGGTATCTCCGCGCTGAAACTGCTTGTGGTCCAACCGAGGAAGATTAGAACAGTTCTGTTTTCAGAAGTTTTCTGAAGACCAAGAAGTTTGTGCACTGACGCATCTGTTTGGGGAGTTGATTCCAGTAACGGGGGGACAGTTGGGAAAAGGCTTTCGATAAAAAAACAGCCAAACTAGCATTTTCAAAAAGCCAACTGAAGACCTGTAAACAATTAATATTAAGCAAAAGGCAATGTTCCACTCAACACTACTGAGTAATCAAGAGTTCATGATTTGAACCTGAAGCGGCATTGCAGCGCAGCCAGATTGAGGGAGATTTACAACACTATAATCTCCCAACAATTTTGCCGCTCTGTTAACAAATTTGTTCAGCTTCGTATTGTCTGAAATCAAGGCAGCGATTATAGCATGTCAACATGTTCGTACTCCGAGGTTATACCATTCGTCCTGCAGTAAAGACCGTCTGTCAATGAGCATGGCGGGACATGCGCAACCATAGCTTCGGAGTGATAGCCACACTTCCTGCAATTGATACCGGTACTGGAGCAGCGCCATTCGGGCAGGTTCTCCCATCCTAAGGGCCATACACTTTAGCTTCCAAAAAAGTGCAAACGTGCTTGATAAATAAGATGATTCGACCCCCAGTTTAAAATCAGAAATTACCGCCCATGCAAGTGTCCTTCTTGACAGTTTCGAAGACTGAGTGGAGGTTGGAATCAGATCACCATGTGAAAGTACAGCTGTGCTTGAGAAGGACAAAGGTCACACACTTGGTAGTGAAAGCAGCAGAACTCATTTTGAAAGAGTCCAACCAGCCATGGATGGTGGGGCGTTGCAGGTGCCTGTAGGAAAATCTGCCTTTCCTGGGTGGTCACCCCAATTTTCTTTTGTTGGACCCTTTTTTATTACTGTTTTTCAGACTCGGCACACTGGGACAGTGCTGTCCAATTCCCAGTGCATGTGCTCTGACCATTAGAACATGGTTAATCTCTGATTGGCATGTTTACATTTTCTATACGGCCATAGTATATGGTTAGAAAATAAACCCATGGCATGAAAAGTTATCCGTCACATGTGGACTGCAGCACCTGTTGCGTCATCCACTGGTGCGATGAAAGGCACTATGTTCCAGGCATACCATTGTAGCCTGGCTGTTGCAGTGTAAAACCTGCAGCCTGACCTGTTTAAATAGTCCTTTTTGGCAGGTAAAGAACTCCCTTTTAAATAGTGAGTCACCCCTAACCCCTTCCATGCTCATGACGACCTCAGCTCGTCTTGCAGCACAGTGCTCCTGTGCTCATGTCGAGCTGAGCTCGTCTTGACCACAACCGTTTTAATTGTGGTCCAGCACAGGAGAGGGATATCGATCGCAGCCAAGGTGTTAAATACGCATTGTAGTCAATAAGGTTGGGTGCATGGTATTTAAAAGTGGGACTTGAAGCCTTTAGGGTTAGTCAATTCCCTGATGCCACAAATAAAGGGCCAGGAGGAATCATCCTGTAGCAAGATGGTTGAAGAGAGTGATACGCTATCCAAGAAACTTCACTGACGGAATCAAAGACCCTCAACTATGCATAGTAGACCAGTGCCCATCATAAACCAACTATGCATAGCAGACCAGTGCCCATCATAGCCCATTAATGCCATAAGCCCACTGAACCGCCACTTTGGCGAAGGAAGTACGATAATGATCATGACACGTTGTTGGGCGGAGACAATAGACTAATGAATATAGAGGACCATAGAGTCCCTCGGGCAAATCATCATCATCCACCACCTAGAGTTCCAAGGCAGCAAACGCTTCTCACTCACCAGGTGGTAAATGCAGGAATGCCACGTAGCACGACACAGTACAGGGGAGACCTTGATCTAAAAAATATGCACCACACTAGCAAACACACAAACAGAATTTGGGAACACAGAGTGTATCTAACAATTGTCCCAAAGTTAAGTCAATCTAGCTAGGATGATGGGGATGCGCTCAACACCAAAAGCTACCTCTGGATTGGGCACAAACGGCAATGTTTGTCAGTTGTGCGTTCAGACATAGTGTGGACTCGACGTTTATAAAGTGGGAATGGAAACGACGACACACGCGCCCTTATTGTTACTGATGAAACAACAGTGGATGGCCTGTTTCCATGGAGTTAAGATCTAGCTCAATATTAAAATTGACAATGAGTTTTAAGTTACACAAACCATCCTCTGATGCAGACCACTTACTGAGACACCATCATGCTTTGACCAGCGAAGCAACCCATAGCCAAACCATGGTGGACACTGAGGCTGTAGATTGACCAAGTCAACCAGCACCAGTTGATACCAGTACCATAGCAACTATATGACCAGGGCCAAAAACTGGAGGGAGTGCTAACTGCAAAGTTGACCTTGCACCAGGTAGCACTGGGAAAAGGAAAGACAAATATCACTACTGGTACTGAGGTAAGGCTAAATGCTGGATTAAATATCCCTAAAACATCCCACTCAAAACTTACAGGCCTGATTCCGTGGAATGTGGCAGGGTTAACATATATGTTAGTGGATCCTGATTTCCAGAAGTACATTGACTGATTCCTTTTATGCCTCTTTTAGGAGACTTGGCAAATAGATCCACCACATAAGCTAGGGTATTAAATATTTCACGTGAACACAATTCCCTCATTAAGGTGCAATCAAGGGGGATGGTCCTATGGACTAAAATTACATTAAATTTTCAAGATAGTGCGTATCATGTAAATTATTCAGATATCCTAAGAGTAAGCCTAAATACAAAAAGTAAAACTCTTGCATTTATTTAACGTGTATATCAGACCAAAGAGAAGTAATCTCGAGTCACAGGTCATAGAGACATTAGATAGCGCTCTCAAAAATATAACTCCCAATGATATAGTTATCAGAGGTGGCGATTTTAACTGTACATATGAGCCAATAAATGGCCTAGAATCAATAAGGGAGGATGAGGATATGAAAAGCGGCATTCACCCATTAGAGGCTGGCCCGCCAGTGCCATGGACGGTAGCATCTATGCAATTGGTACACCTCACACGGTCTGGGGGGAATGCAATGGCAGGATTAGCTCTGATAACAGCGATAATACCGGCTCATATACAGTCAAAAGGGGTAGTGCCTGATCAAAGATAGACCATCTTCTACATAGTGTAACAACATGGAATAGGATAACCACCTTTAAAATTCATAGAGACTGTGAACATCTTCCATTATGCATAAAAATACTTGGCTGTCTTTCAGAAACTTGATCATCTGTTAGAGATACATGGTTAATACAACCGACGATTGGAAACAACTGCAGATCAGTTAGATGGCGTTGTAGATTGAATAATCTGGAGACCTTAGCCAATAATGCCTTTTCTGAAGTCGTAGGCCCACACGTCGCTTTCACTCTCCCAGAAATACCAATTATGGACATTCATCAATCATTAGTAACAAGTTTAAGGTCATATTTGACTAAATTGTCAGATAAAAAAAGACAAGCAGCAGGAGGCAACCTTGTGTAATCCATGGTACACCAGAGAATGCAAAGAGGTTAAGAAGCTCTTAAGAGCCTAAAGGCAGATAAAAGAGGCCAGGGATAACTATAGGAAATCACTACTTATAGCACAAAGGACCAGGGAGGAGATGAATTGGAGTGACCTGCACCAAATGGCAAAGGCCAAAGACTCTATCACATTTTGGAAGATAGTTGCCCATGGAAGCAAAGATGCAACTACTTCCACGTAGCATTATTTGGATCCAGCCGCTTGGACTCAACATTTCACTGACCTCTACTCTGAACCGATGGAGTATTCTCAACACCCACGATGGGTCGTGAATGGCTGCACAAATACAGATGCCATTAGAATGAGAAAATCCCCTGGTTCGGATAAAATTCCAGGAGACTTGCTCTTGCTTGAACACATAAAAGAAGTGTGGATTCCCTATGTAAATTTGATTAATGATGTAGTAATATTGGGAGCACTGGCGCCTTCCACATGGAAAGCAGTGGCGTAGCAAGGTCAGGTGGTACCCGGTGCGGAAGATTTCTTCTCACCTCCGGCTTGACAAAGTGGCAAAAATATGTGTTTACCACCCTCAGTGATGACACCTGTGGTGGCCCGCACCCACCGCACCCCCTTCCTACGCCACTGATGGAAAGGGGCCGAAATAGTCCCAATTTACAAGAAAAGGAGCAAGTACGAGCCGGAGAACTATAGGCCCATTAGTCTCATAGATGTAATGCAACAAATCTATGCCAGGCCAGTCCTGAATAAACTGAACCTTTGTATGGACTATAACAACATCCTTGCACCCTACCAGGTAGGGTTGAGAACCAGTACAAACACAGGCTACTGTCCATCCTGTAGAAATATACCAAAATAAGGGGCGGGCACATGTGCATTGCATTCATAGACCTAAGGGTGATGTTTGATCTTGTTCCAAGAGGGCCCTTAAGAGCCTCGTTGAAGAAGCAAGGGGTACCTGATGGCATCTTGACCCAGCTAGTTAGGCTGCATCAAGGTAACTATGCTTAAGTCCGTTGGGGCTTGCACAGCGACCTCACTGAACCAATCCCTATTAACAGAGGAGTGAAGCAGGGGTGCATACTCACCACCATGTTATTCCTCTATATCAGTGATGGCTTGACCATCTTAAGAAATGTAGCCATGATTCCCCAAAGCTCTGTGGGACCCCTCTCCCTGCATTACTTTTCGCGGACTATTCCATTTTGACAGATGCCACGGGGGCTTCTAAGCCTACTTGGTGGCTTCAATGCCTACTTGGTGGCTTCAATGCCTACTTGGTGGCTTCAATGCCTACTTGGTGGCTACAATGCCTACTTGGTGGCTTCAATGCATTCTGCGCTGTAACGGGACTAGAAATAACCATCAATAAGAATAAGCACATGGCCATAAAACCCCACAATTGCTTAAAAAAAAATATCACAGTTGGTGAGCAAAAATTGAGGCATGTATCAAATTTCAGTTACTTGGGTGTAACACTGGATTCTAGATTATCGTGGACCCCACAAATAAATAAGGCGAAAGCGGCCCATGTACATCGTTCAAGGGCCATCTTTAGTAAATATCAAACATCCACAACCAAAACAATTACACCTGCCTCTGTAATTCAGAAGCACAAGGCTCGATAGTAGCCTTATATGGGGCCAAGTTGTGGGGTATAGGAAGCCCAAAACAGCTCCTTCAGAGCAAAAACAAGTTAATGAGACGGCTACTAGGTCTACCAGCATCAACACCATTAACACCCATGTACCAGCACTTAAATATCAAACAAATAGGCCATGTAGTAGTCCTTAGTCCCATGCTGTACTGGATAAGACTGTGGACAACGCATGTATTAGCTCAACACAGAGATGGCCTTAGGGGATTGTTGGAACTCAATAGATCTGTAGCTTCCCCCTGGTTTTGACACATCCAGACTTGGTTCAGCAAATCAGCCTAACATTCTATTGGAGTAAACCACAAACTCTATCACTGAGTTCCGAGAAACGATTGACGCAAGTTTATTGGGAGTACCTTTTGAACTCTTCCCCAAAATCCTAGACTAGGTAGGCAACAACATAATTCCTCGTTGCCAAGCAAAATCCAAGTTCTGAAGAGTTTTCAGACACAGTCCAGCCTTACCTGGCAAAAATATTGCATTTGAAATTTCGCTATGAAACCCTCCAAATTAAAACTTTTACTACAATGTTGATGAAGCCACTATTTCCACTTTATGTACTTTAGGCAGCATTGAAAACATTGCACATAGTTTGTTCTTTTGCACAGCTTATGACAAGTTTTGGTAGAAATGGACTAGTCCTATCTGCAATAAAATGGGGTTCAGGAAGTACTTAAAAACTCGAAGAGTCCTGAAATAAGATATATATATATATATATATATATATATATATATATATATATATATATATATATATATATATATATATATATATATATATATATATATATATATTAGTATATATATAATAGTTATTGGGATGAGTAAATACTTGCTTGCAATGGGATTTGCACGTGAAAAGATGAGTCCGAAATTTTAACATGCTATGAGTTTATTTATTGTTCTTAACTAAATTAAGCTCTTATTAATATTGATTGAATTTCTTTTAAATGATTGCATGTGCAGGTATTACATTGATTTTACCAAACGTGATGCAGAATTGTATGTATGCTTTAAATGGAGGCAAAACTAATTTAGATCTGTCACAGACATTTCTTGCAAGGTTTGAATCCTGAGGTGATATTACCTTTACACGCTGTCAAATGTAGGTAAAAACGGTCTAATGGAGACAATCTATAGCTCTGGATCCGCATCTGGTGACACAGAAAGGATGGAACTTACTTCAGCAGGGGGAGTGGCGCCAACATGGGCCCCTCACATCATTTCCGAAGTGGAATGGCATCATGAGACAACCTGGTGTGCATGGGACAAACTGGTATGCAGAGGGACTGCTGCAAAGATTCCTGACACAGTCTGATGCCAAAGGAATACTCAAAAGGTGAGGGATCTGCAGTTAGAAGATTTTTCTATTACTCCAGACTTCATGAGGTGAACAACTGACACGAGCGTAATTATTCTTCGCCATGCCTGGCTATGATCGACAGGCTTTTAGGGTGATGTCCAAATGTCTCTTACGGACATGCCCTTAGACTGGAATCATCTTTTTGGGACAAGGCAGATACCGCACTCGAGTGCTTTAAAGAGAGTAGGGCTACATCACAATCCTTGAGCCTAGGCTCACCGCACCTACCATTTTATGGCTTTGGCAGAAGCGCCCCGTACAAACAGACGCTTCAACCTCAGCCTGGCACCCATCCTTATTGCGGCTGAGGCCATGCCACCCACCGGTCCCCAGGTTAGGGATACTGTACCAGTTAGCATACTGCCCCCACATCCCCATCTGCCAATCCCCTTTAGCGTGCTTTAGTGAAGCACAGCCAACCGGTCGCTTCAGGATCCAACTTTTCTTACCTGGTTGACACATTATAAGATCAGACAAGTGGGTCCTGCAAATTGTACAGAAGGAGGGTCCCATACCCTTCCTGACCTCTCCACCATCCCTGAAACGACTGACGGTGGACCATCTGACCATTTTATGGCAGGAAGTGCAGACCCTTTTTTGCCGAAGGGGCCATCGAGAAGGTACCGACATCAGAAGTACGTAGTGATTATTACTCCCAATAGTTCCTGGTGCCAAAGAAAAATGAAGGCCTTTGTTTTACCTGTGCTCTCTCAGCACCTTACTCCGGAAGAATTAATTTAAGATGCTCAACCTGTGTCAGCGATGTCCTTTCCTTGGAGCTTGCATGAAGAGCTTTGGGGACCCCCTCCAGGCACCACCAATTCTGATTGCTTTTTTAGCACAGAGGATGGCAGTGGCCGGGTGAGCAAAAGTGTGTTGGGCGAGGGAACAGTTGGTAGGGATATTGCAAAGAGAGGAATTAAATGTTTAAAATCTTCAGCACTTAAGTTTGTTCTTTCTCTATTACTAATTGAGTTGAACATAACTTATTGACCTGTTCCTTGGGGGAGTTTGGGGGGTTATCCTGAAGTGAAAATAATTCAGTGTCTCCAGAGTAGTAATACCAAACAAACCTTTAATTTGTTATCCTTAATCCAAAGCAACTCCTTTTTTAACAAGTAATCTCAGCCTTTAAGTCTTTTAAAACAAGAGCCTACTGCGTTGTAGGATGTTGGGTCGTCTCTCTCTCTCCATAAATTAAGCAGCAAGACAGGATTCCCAAGAAGGAAAATTACCTGCATTTGAGGAAGCTGCTACAGGAAATTCTCCTTCTCCTCAAGGGAGTGATAGAGATAATTCCCAAATTTCCGGAGAAAACGGTAAACGATTCCCCAGGGCTCGTCCCTTTCCCCTCTTTTATTTAATTTATACATTGCCCCTCTCATTTTCGCCCTTCAACAAATGGAGGTCTCCATCTATAACTATGCGGATGACCTTCAGCTTATTTTTTCCTTATCCCCATCCCCTGAGTCCATGTCCAACTTCCAGTCTGTTATGACCTTTATCCGGGACTGGATGAATTACAACCACCTGAAGTTAAACCCAGACAAAACGGAGCTGGTTTTGACAGGTGGTTGCTCCAGTCCCTGGACCTCCCTCTTCTGGCCCCCCTCTCTAGGTCCCCCCCTTCTCCATCGTCCTCTGTAAAAACTCTTGGGGTTAAGTTGAATGACCAACTCACTCTACACTCCCAAGTCAGTCTAGTGGTGTCCTCTTCTTTTCTCTCACTCCGCACTATCCGCAAAGTCTCTCGTTTTTTTCTCTCTCTGCCCTCAAGCTCATAGTCCTGGCGATGGTAATCTCTCGCCTAAAGTACGGCAACGCCCTTTATTGTGCATGCCCGCTTATAGTATGCAATGATTGCAGCTGGTTTACAACTTGGCCAAATCCCACCACGTCACTCCTCTCCTCAAGTCCTTACACTGGCTCCCTATCCGAGAACGAGCTCAGTTTTTTTCTCTCTCTGCCCTCAAGCTCATAGTCCTGGCGATGGTAATCTCTCGCCTAAACTACGGCAACGCCCTTTATTGTGCACGCCCGCTTATAGTATGCAATGATTGCAGCTGGTCCAAAACCAGGCTGCCCGCCTGGTTTACAACTTGGCCAAATCCCACCACGTCACTCCTCTCCTCAAGTCCTTACACTGGCTCCCTATCCGAGAACGAGCTCAGTTCAAGATGGGCTGCATTACTTTCCAGACCCGGGTTGGCGCAGCCCCTGCCGTCATCTCTTCGGAAATCAAAGCCTACGCCCCTGCCAGGGAACTGCGCTCATCCTCACAACAACTGTTGAAAGTTCCCCGTTTTAAGTGCAAAAAGTGGGGAGGTACAAAATATTCTACACTTGCCCCTGCTTTCTGGAACTCTCTCCCCGCTCACCTCAGATCTTCCACCCAATATACACTCTTCCGTAAGGCGCTAAAAACGTTTCTTTTTTCGCAAGCCTTTTCTTCATAACTGCCTTTCTCTGTCTCCCCTCACTCTTCCTGTCCTTTTAGGTTCAGTACTCTATCGCGCCATGAAACCGCCAGGTGAACGTGCGCTCTATAAATATTTTAAACTCAAACTCAAACTCCCCGCAGTCTCAGTGAGCGGCACCCCTCGGGTCTTTTTTTATAAAAAATATGTTTTGAGCTCTCTCTCTTTCTCCCCGTACACGTCGCGGGGAATGCCACATTTCTGGGGCAGTGATATGTAAAATGACCTTCCAGCTCCGGGAACCTGCATTGTCTGGAGTTTTTTTTATTAATGTTGGGAGGGTGGGCTTGATAATACGTCCTTGTAAATTCCCATAGAAGCCTATGTTCTGGTGTTAACATGGGCTTCTATGAGAAATAACAAGGCCGTATTATGATAGTAATTATCGCCGTTTTATTGGCAGTTTCTTGACAATAAAACGGCGATAATTGTAACACCGGTCTTTGATAATATCCACCTAAGTTTACTGATCAAAAAAAGAGCAATGAGTCATATTATCCTCAAAAGGCGATACATTATCTTTGTTTTTATCGGCAGGAAACTGCCGATAAAGCGGCGATAATAGGCTTGATTATTTGCCCTTTTGAATAACCATAGGAGCCCAGATTAATACCAGAACCTGGGCTGCTATGGGAAGTTACAAGGGCCTATTATCAAGCCTATTATTGCCGCTTTTCGGCCGTTTCCTGTTGATAAAAGTGGCGATAATGTATCGCCTTTTGTTGATAAAATGCTCTTTCATTTCTATGATAGTATGTAAAGCTTTCTTTTTTTTTGTCTAGCAGTTGTACTCTCTTCGCATGCGCAGCGTCGTTTCGAAGCCCACGTTTTCTTTTTCTTCAAGTTTAACAAGCAAACCTTTCTTTGTATCAGTTAGTAAATCTGTCGCTTTCTTTTCCCAGCTCGTGTGTGTCATCCGCTGCTGTACTTTTGTACAGTATTAATAGTCATATTTTTTATATATTTATTTGAAAGGTAGTGCCGAGGCACCAAACGTTGATTACGTACTCCGTCCATCGCCATTTTCGTAGTTTCTCACCACTGTTATTGTTATATCTGTTAGTTAGAACTCAGTGGTTTTCAATCCTAGTCTTGAATGTCTTACTATAGTATTTCAACATTATTTTTATTGTGGGCCGTCATACCCCTCCCCCACAAAATAAAAGAAGTATGTAGTTTTTTTTAATTAACTTTTATTAAACAATAAATATAAACGAAAATCAATTATAACTATATTAGAACTGGAAAAATAACTTAAACAATGCTATAAACAAATTGTGAAATGGATTCCAAAAGGTGTCCGATTGGTAATCTGCAAAAGAAAAAAGAAAATTTGAGTTTAGAATTATGCAGATGTGAGTAAATGAGCTGAAGCATTACGGGGCATATTATCAAGAACGGCGATAAAATTATCGCTGCTTCAGCGGCAGGAAACTGCTGCTAAAGCGGCGATAATGGGCTTGATAATATGCTGTTGTGAATTCCCATAGCAGTCCAGGTTCTGGTGTTAACCTGGGCTACCATGGGAATTCAGAAGGGCATATTATCAAGCCCATTATCGCCGCTTTAGCTGCAGTTTCCTGCTGCTGAAACTGCGATTATTTTATCGCCGTTCTTGATACTATGTCCCTACAAGTTTTGGTAACTCTACGGTTTTACGTGTGCAGTGTGACTCGTACATTCCAGTTCTGTTATAGTGCCGCGTTCAAGTGGTGTCTATATGGAAGTGCCTACTGCGTTACTGACGCCCTTTATGGCGACTTATTTCTAATGCATTCCTATGAAGGCTTTGTACATCTTGGCCTCTGTGCTCACCGTTGTATAAACTTTGCGGGTAAACATTTCAGGCAGTTGGTGTCACAACTTATTCTGAACAAGTCTTCTACACGTCCAAGACAGCAGTGTCTAAGTTTAAGAGAGAAAGAGAAATGATGTCACAGAGAGTGAGAGAGAGAAAGAGAGAGAAAACAAGATTAAAACTGTGTCGCAGAGTCTGGAGTTGAGATTTTTTATTGAAAAGTGAGATGTATATTTACTAGGTCCTTGCATCACTTTACCCATGTTAAAAGTGACTCAAAAGGGGGCGTGGCTAGCAGCCGAGCATGGCGGCCGCTTAGTGTGAGAGCTCCCGAGGGCACTGCAGCCTTCCAGTAAATCCGTCTCACTTATCCGATACTACGCACGCCTGAAGCGGCGGCGTTCGAGTTCGGGGCCGAAGCGGTGTACCCGGTCCAAGTTGCAGAACAATCGGCACACCGGAGCCCGAGTTACGTCGTGTGGCGAGTGAGGGCCTACGACCAGCGGAGAAGCACCGGTCTAGCGTACCATCGGGGCCCCGGCGGAAGTGCAGTGAGGCCGGCCGAGGGAAGTGACAACACCCCGGTACCTGCCGTGAACTTCGATCGAGCCTGGCGACCTTGGCGACATCCCTCGGTGGCGAGCGGACTGCGGTACCCACCCAGCGGGACCTGGGCAACACAGTGGTTAGTGCACCCCAGCCTTATCCGCACGGAGCGGAGTCGGCGTCCAGCGGACCCCCCCCCCCCCCCCCACGGAAGCCTAGCGAGCTGCACAGCACTGCGGAGGACACTATCACACCCCACGTGTCAGCGGGGGAGTAGGGGGACGCCGTATTGCAGGACAGCAGCGCGGGAGTGCAGGAGGAGACCTCGGAAGCCACATTCACCCAGGCGCACCAGTGGCACCGGAGCAGAACCAGAGGCCCACCACGCGGTGGCCTGACCAGTGTGCGGGGGGGGGCGGAAACCCAGGTCCGACGTCTACACTGGCCGAGGTGGTACCGAGAGGCAGACCGGCACAACAGAATAGGAGTGGGGTCGCAAAGGCCGCTCCGTCCCAGCAGTAGAATATCGGGGACGCCGAAGCACATCATACCAGTGGCTCAACACATCCCACGCAGGCAGCCAGTAAGACTTGCTTAAACGACAGGGGGGTCGCTCTGTCCGCCTCCCGCTGCAGACTACTCTTTGGCTAATCTCTGTCTGCGAAACTTCCGAAACCACGCAGGTCGCGACGGCCTATAACTTAGCCCTGGTCCTCGCTAACCCCAACACCATGGCGGGTAAAGGCCTCAGGAGCGGATCCACGCAAGCTAAGCTGGACAAGTTCGCCTATGGTCACCAAGGACAGCAGCAGTCCACGGGACGACCCTCCACAGGGCAGGCTCCAGACGCAGATAAAACACCAAAAATAACGTTGGAGGACATCATGAGAACGCTCTCGGAGGTGAAAACTACAGTGGGCGCCATCTCCTCGGAGGTCTCCCTTCTGCGAGCGGACTTTCACAAGATGGCGGAGAGGGTGTCGCAAGTGGAAGTGGTCACGAAGTCACTCGTGGAAGACACCTCGGAGCTACAAATGGCCATGGAAAGGATGCAGAAAGTTACCAAGCTCCTACATGACAAGCTGGACGACCAGGAAGGGCGTTCGCGACGCAATAACGTGCGTATCCTGGGGCTTCCGGAGACGGAAGGGAAAGGGGCCATGGACCTCTACATTGAAGATCTCATCAAGAACAAACTCCAGCCCAAAGGCCTGTCCCACTTCTTTTCGGTGGAGAGGGCGCACAGAGTCCCGGGGGGCCCCCCCAAGACGGGAGCAGCTCCAAGACCAGTACTGGCGCGGCTCTTTAATTTCAGAGATAGGGATGCAATATTGCAGGCGGCAAGGAATTCACCGCCAGTGCGGATTCAGAATGCATCCTTGGCGTTTTTCCCTGACTACACGGCAGAGGTGGCCAGGCGACGCAAATCCTTCACGGAGGTAAAGAAGGCGCTACGAGACAGAGAATTACCATACTCCATGATGTTCCCGGCAAAATTGCGGATAGTGGCCGAGGGGAAGACTTGGTTCTTTGACACGCCGGAGGTGGCTCAAGAATGGCTGGAGGGCTGGAGACCGGCAGGACAGCGACATCGCTCACAGCGGGACCGACCGCGACACAGTACAGACAGGACATCACCCAGCCAATCCTCCCAACCACCACGCCAAGGGAGCGGAAACGGCCTGGACTCGGATCTTGAGAGAGACCCACTGGACTCCGGACAAGGGGCTCCGAGGTGACACTGGACTATACTGCTTTTGAGACTGTGAGGGCCGCGGCGCCGTGGCTCGGACGCGGCTGAGTAGGGTGGGCACAGGCAGTGCCCGGAGGGGACTCACCTACCCCACGAGCAAGTAAGATGTTGAGGGGGGGGTTAAAGCACTCTGCACAGTTGGGGAAGCGGGCGGGAGTTTGTCCGTGGAGCAGGGTAGCAGGGAGGGGGGATGGGATTGAAGTTTTCATGTTGAAATGTTTTCTTTTGTTTGTAGTCATCGTGCCACACCTTCAAGGTTCTATCACCCGAGCACTTGAGTATCCCCTATGCAGCATAACACAGGTCAGCCCATGGATCACGCCACAGCACACGTTGTGTGCAAAACTCCCTAGTCAGCCTTATGGCCAGGCCACTTAATCACACGCCCGCAGGGGCCACCTCCACGACCAGGGGGGTCCCCCCACTACGCATATTGACATGGAATGTCCGGGGCCTGGGTGACAAAATCAAGAGAGGCCTGGTCCTCCAGGCCTTAAAGCGCCAGAATCCTGATATGGTCCTCTTACAGGAAACCCACCTCACAGGGTCCACCTGCAAAGCCCTAGATAGACGAGGCTATACAATGGCGGTGCACGCAGACTTCACTACTGGATCCAGGGGAACAGGCATACTAGTGAGAAAGTCTTCCCCCTTCATGGTGACCCGCCGTGTGGCGGACGACCAGGGTCGCTTTGCTGCGGTTCATGGGCAGTGGGAAGGCAGAGCGCTAAATGTGGTCTCAGTATATATTCCCCCAGCCCTACACTCAGTGGCACTACCGGCACTGGGCAAATTCCTTCTTGATCTCCCCGATAGCAACACGATTATAGGGGGGGACTTCAATGCTGTAATGGATCCACTTCATGACACCTTTCCCTCCAGAACCAGATCACGAGGCACGACGCCACTGTCGGACTTCGCGGAAGCCCTGGGCCTGGTTGACCTATGGCGAATGTTGCATGCTGAGACCACTCACTACACTTACTACTCGGCAGTACACAATAGCCTATCTCGCATAGACTACTTCATGGCACTGGGAGTGGGATTAGACACAATAGACAAAGTGGACACACTACCCAGGGGGATCTCAGATCACTCTCCAATGGTCCTGTCACTCACCACCGGGGGGACACGGAATGCTCGGCTCTACCCAATCTACCCCAATTTCCTAAAAGTCCCCAAGATTCGGAAAAAGCTCAAACTAGTGACGACACAGTATTTTGCTGAAAACACCGGCACGGTGGAGTCACCCTCCACCCTATGGGAGGCATACAAGACAGTCCTCAGGGGGGCGGCCATCGCTGCGATTACGGGACACAAACGGGACTCACGTAAGGAACTCATTGACCTGGAACTTGCACTCGACACAGCCAATAACGCTCATATGACGAACCCCTCCCCATCCACGACACACACCCTCATGGTCCGGCAGCAACAGTACCTAGCACATCTCAAAACAACAGAGAAGGGGTATATCGCAAACACTAGACATAGGATTTACGATGTGGGCGACAAAGCGGGTCGTATGCTGGCATGGCTAGATAAGAGAGGGAATGGAGCAAGAGGTATTCATAGGCTTGACACTGAAGATGGACGAACACTGATGCGCCCAGCGGAAATAGTCTGCGAACTAGCGCGTCACTTCCAGGAAATATACACACCGGAAAGGAGGGTCACACGACACTTAGCGACGGCAACACTCACAGATATTGCTATCCCCACCATAGCGCAAGCGGATAGAGACACCCTAGAACTAGACCCGACGGAGGAGGAGATCCAGCTAGCGATCCAAGCGCTACAGTCCGGTAAAGCACTGGGCCCTAATGGGATACCGGTAGAATGGTACAAGTCCGTGGCTTCGGACATCAGTGCCCCGTTGTTGGCCATGTATTTAGAGAGCAGAGACAGGCTAGAGCTGCCGCTGGATCAACGCACGGCCACGATTGTAACAATACCCAAGCCCGGGAAACCCCCGACGGAGTGCACCTCATACCGTCCGATATCATTGTTGAACATAGAGGCCAAGATACTGGCTAAACTTTTAGCCGCCCGCTTGCTACCCCACCTCAGTACGTTAATCCACCCTGATCAGTCGGGCTTTATGCCCCACCGGAGCACTGCGATGAATCTTAGAAGAGTCCACGGAGTGCTGGCGCGATCACACCTCCTCACGGAACCGGCGGTGATCCTCTCCTTAGACGCCAAAATGGCGTTCGATCTGGTAGAGTGGGAATACCTCTTCATGGTGCTGGAGCGCATGGGATTTGGGCCGAAATACATCTCATGGATAAGGTTGCTTTATGCGAAACCCGTCGCACAGGTGGTAGCCAATGGCCACACGTCACCGAGGTTCCCTTTAGGTAGGGGGACTAGACAGGGCTGCCCCCTGTCCCCCCTGCTTTTCGCTTTGGTACTCGAACCCCTGGCCATCCAGATCAGATCGACAACCCTGTTCGCGGGCATCAAATGGGAGGGGGGATGGGAGGACAAAATCTCACTGTATGCAGACGACATGCTTATCTACATGACCGCACCGGAAACCGGCATCCCAGCCCTGCTGGACCTCTGTGACACACATGGGCGCGCGTCGGGCTACACCCTCAACTGGTTGAAATCCACCATATACACGTTGAGAGGCCCGGAGCCAAGACTGCAGGGAAACTGTCCACTGCTGGCGACGTCGACTTCCTTCAAATACTTAGGTATTATCATCACGAGCGGAGAGGCTGAATTCTTTGTTAACAACCTAAAACCACCCATAGATCGCCTGCGAGCAGATGTTAAACACTGGGCGGCCCTCCCTCTGACGTTACTGGGCAGGGCGGCATTGTACAAGATGATGGCCCTCCCGAGACTCCTTTACGTCCTGGAAAACACTCCACACCTAGTGCCACCGCGCTATTTCCAACAGATTGTTGCACTGGTGACTGTACTCCTCTGGAATACAGGCCCGGCGCGCATAGCATACGACAAGCTGGTAAAAAGCTGGTACGAGGGGGGTATAGCGCTCCCCAACATTCAGCTATATTACTGGGCAGCCCAACTCAAAATTATAAACTACTGGATCCACGCCCCCAAAGACGACCCGGCTTATCGGGCGGATTGGTCACAACTCGGGACTGACTGTATGCTGTCCGTGCTCTACAACAAGTCGCAGCTGAAAACCCTCATTGGTCCAACCAAACACACGGCGGCGCTGTGGCACTTGGCGCAGGCCCGTCTGGGGTGGGCAGGCCGAATTACTAAAATGACGCCCTTGTGGGACACGAAGGCGTTGGGGAATCTGAGAGGCTGCAAGGGGTTTGACCGATGGGACTCCATAGGTATCTCTACAGTAGGGGACCACTGGGACAATGACTCAGTGATTCCATTCCCTCACCTGCAACAACAATACAACCTCGGACCTACGGAAACGTTTCGGTATGTACAGATTAGGCATGCGCTGCTACAGGCAGTCCCTGCTGGCACCACATTACCGGACTCCTCCCCATTGGAGGACAGACTGCTTACAGACTTCATGCTCCAAAGCGCCACCTCCCTTACCTATAAAAAACTGATAAACAATCTCAAAGACCCCACGCTAAAGCTTAAAGAACAAGCATTTGCAATGCAATAGGTCTCGCATTATTTAAGTTTGAGCTATTATTATTGTAAATGGCAATGTTTTTTGCTTTATGCTATAGTTTTCTTATGTACATAAAAAGCTACATATAAAGTATTTGTTGTTAAAATTATTTATGCAGTATTTAAATTTGTTTGCATAAAAGATTACAAGAATATCTTAGCAAAAAAGTTAAACTTTTTAATGGTAATTGACTAAATGTCCATTTGTACATTTTAATTTCAAATAGGTAAGTGTAAACATCACAAATATATTGTGCAAACAGTGCAAAATATTTTAGCCATAAATATTTTTGTTTTATGAGGTAGTTTGTAAGAAAATGATTGTAAAAGGCAAACACTGTAATTAAAATGTAACATATAACAGTACAGTTATGGCTAGTAAACATACATTAGTAGTATAGTATAATTGTAAACAAGATGTAAATAAGACTACAGAAATTAGCATGAATTATCACTTTAATATCAACTTTACAAACATTTTGAAAACACGATCACAGCTGGTAATCATGCATTGGCTTGTTATTACAAGCATTTCATTTTAATAAATATTTCTGATTCCCAAAAACAAATATGACAGTCTCTCAAAATAATGGCTTTTCAGTTTTAGTTGTATCTTTGATCTCCATGTCATCAAGTACTCATGAATATTACTGCCCCATGGACAGAGTCTGGCTTTACATGTCTACATATCAACATCCAATTCCATGAACACCCATCGCATGCCAGGGATGACCATCACCGCTGGTGAAGAGAAGCACAATTGTGTCAAGAATGCCCACAATACGTTGTGGTCCCATTATACCAGGGATGGGCTCAATAATGCCAAAGATGCCAACATCATGCCAAGCATTGCTAGACTAAAAGTGGGAATAATTCTAACAGGGACACCACCAATAAATTAAGAAGGAACACCATTACGCTAAGGCAAGCATTACCGCCTTCGGGTAAAGTCCGCGCTATATAAAAATGCATAAATACATGAATAAAGAAATACCGCCTTCGGGTAAAGTCCGCGCTATATAAAAATGCATAAATACATAAATAAATAAATACCGCCTTCGGGTAAAGTCTGCGCTATATAAAAATGCATAATTAAATAAATAAATACATACCGCAAAACATCCTCGTTACTCTGCCGGCCTGCGACCAGGAAGTCAGGCAGGCCGGCGCGACACCCGGAAACAGGAAGTAGGAGGGCGGGAGCCTACCCCGCCTCCCACGGAAGAGCCGCGATTGGAGCCGTGTTGGGAGCAGGGAGCACCGGAGCAGGCAGGAGCCTACCCTGCGCCCCGGTGCCGAAGGAGGGAAGAAGAGTCCTGCTGCCGGGCCTTGCAGCTGAGGAGAGGAAGCCGGTGAGTGCGTTGCTGAGCGGCGGGCGGGCGGAGGGAGAGGAGCATGTAGGCGCGGGGGGGGGGGGCGGCGGCCTGTGTATGTGTGTGTATGTGTGTGCGTGCGTGTGTGTATGTGTCTTGGAGTGCGTGTGTGTGACTGTGGGGGAGGGGGTGTGTGTGTGAGCGAGTGTCTGTCTGCGATGTGTGTGTGTGTGTGTGTGTCTGTGTCTGTGTGCATGCATGCATGCGCGGTAGGCTGGGAGGGCGGCGCATGCGCAGTAGGCTGGGAGGGCGGCGCAGGACGGAACGTGCGCGTTCGCGCAGCCAAATCCGAATGCTAAAAATCGTGCCAGTTTCTTGTGCCTCATTCCCCGGCATCAGACAGCTATAGAGTCTCTGTCCCTGTTCCAGGGCGAGACCTAAAAATGGGAAAGGGAACTAGGCGAGACAGACGAATTTGAATGGAATGAGGCGTTGGCCTCCCCGAGATAGGTGGGAATCTCTAGTAAGCTACGACTGGTGCAACTCAAAATCCTCCACCGCATCTACTACACCAGGACACTGTTACACACAATACAGAGAGCGCAACACCCCTTCTGTCTGAGGGGCTGCGGGGAGGAAGGAACACTAATTCACACACTATGGGAATGCCCACAAATACGCGAATTCTGGAGGCAGATGCTCCGATCCATCTCCCAGGCCCTTAAACTCTCCATCTTGCCTGAACCACGCAAATGCCTCCTAAATATCTGGGACCCCAACGATCTGGGCAGGTATGAGCTGATCTGGGCATCACTGGCACTGACGGTGGCAAAGCGGGATATAGCACAGTAATGGGGGGCGCCGGACGTCCCTACCTCCAGTAGGTGGGCTAAAAATATGGACATCCTAATGGTGACAGAGAGGGCGGTTTATGTACTCAGGGCAGCGCCCCGGAAGTGGAACAAGGTCTGGGCGGCGTGGAACGTATACAGAGGGGAAATCTGTGAGCCCTTACCTGAAGGAGAGGACCTAGACTCTGATGAGGAGGAGGAGTGAATGTAGCATACAAGGTCAGTGGCCACAGGCACGGAACATTGTTGCACTGGCGACACGGACCTGGCCGTGCAACGCGATGTAAGAGGTGGCGCAGGCTGCTAAATGCTAAGGGTGGCGCAGAAGGGTTGCGATGACACATGGTTGGGGGGATACGTTGGGATGTTTGTTACTATAGTTTTCATAAAAAAGAGATGTAGCCATCACTGATGTTTGAGGGAAGGGTTAATTAGGGACCACAAACTACGTACTGTAAACCTGTAATTGAGATATATGCAAGGCCCAGGGAGCCACCAACGACTCAGTCATTGTTACGAAATTGTCGCTCATTACCTACTGATATGATACTTTTTGTGAACTGTAACGATTACTGACATGATGTATGCAACTAATTAACCATTATTCCTTCCTATCAATAAAGTTTAAAAAAAAAAAAAAAAGTGACTCAAAAGTGGCGTAATAAGGTTGTGGATCTGTTTGTCAGACTGTTGTAACCTATCTGTTGTCACTGGTCGGAGGTAATTATAGATTTTATAGAGAAGGTGCTGTACACTACGCACTCTGGGCCATGATATCAAGCCTGGGCGACAAAATTATCGCCACTTTACATGTAACATGAGCTTCGATTGGAATTCCATAGAGCATATTATCAAACCTATTATCGCCACTTTAGCCGATAAAGTGGCGATAATTTAGTCGTCCAGGCTTGATAATATGGCCCTCTCTCGTTTCACAAATAATGCTAACACTAAAGTTTTACGAGTGCAGTGTACCTGGTATATTTCAGTTGTTATAGTGCCGCGTTCAAGTGGTGTCCATATGGAAGTGTCTACTGCGTTAGTGACGCCATTATGGCGACTTATTTCTAATGCATTCCTATGAAGGCTTTGTAGATCTAGGCTCCTGTGCTTACCTTGTATAAACAGTGCGGCCACCGGAGTTAACTATTCGACTTGAACTCTGCTTATGTACGTCAAAGTATATTCAATAAGTTGCAGAGAATTCCATTGCTGTTGCTCGATAGGCCGTGGTTGCTTCTGAACGATGTTTGCTGAAGGAAAGAAAAGGACATTTTGATTAGTCATCGTAAACTGAGTTGCGTAACTATCAAAAGTGAATTTTAATGTGGGTCCTAATAATCCATAGTTAAGACTGTTGCAGCTCCAGCAAACAAAGGAAGATCAATAAGTGGGACGGCCTCGTGACGCAGAAAAAAAAATACTATCATGGACGCCCAATTAATAATAGTAGAGGCCTAAGCACGTGGCGTAGTACAGAAATACGACACAGAAATTTATGCACGAATAATTTTTAAGATTAGAGGTGTATAGGACCTCGTGACTTATAAAGAAATATTTCAATTATGTAAGTACAATTTAAAACCATTGAGGGGTAGGAAAGCCATATGAAGGATAAAAAAAATAGCATTATGCATATACAATTTACAGTGGAGGCTGATGTTGTGATGTCTTCTCTTACCTTTGCTTCTGTCGTCTTTTGTCGTGTCTTGAAAGGCTGTGGTTTCGCTGGGTCTGGGGTGTTTTCGACAGTCTGTCTGTCACCGCAGGATTGGCAGGCAAAAGAGAGCGTGCTCATGTCAGTGCCCGCATTAGATTGGAACGGCGGGGGCTGACCAAACCAAGCCCAGGGCCGTCATTAGTAGCGTTTTCGCGGTCTGCAAGAATGATGGCCCTGGGGGACATGCTATTGGGTAATGTATTGGTTTGCAGGCTAAATGATAGCAAGCATGCTAGGTGGTGGCATGTGGGTAGTGTGGGCGGACGTGCACCGCGCATGTGCAAATATGAGTGTGTGCACTAACAATTAACAACAGAGAGAGATGGGGGCGGTGTTATAATGTACGCAGAGGCATGCCCAGAATCGGATCTGCAATGAGTCAGCACTTCTAATCATTCTCCTTAGCGCGCCCTGAGCTCTGATTTGTCACTGAGAGGGTGATCGCACGATAGTTTGTACTGCTAATCATACTCAGCGTGTCCCCGCGCATATGGTACGAATGTGCTTTGACGTTACGCGTCGCATTAAAGCTTCGGTGTGACGTCATGTACGGCGTTCTGTATGCGAAAGGGAGCAATGTTTCTACTTGGTTTAAAACATGTATGTATTTAATGTACATACTAAGGGTAGACATTTGGGATAGCTATGATTTTTTTAAATACTTGTAATAATCATATATTACTTTTAAAAAGAATTACACAAATCGCGGTAGAACATCATGCGTACTCGTATTGAAAGAGCTGAGCAAGCGCATCATAAGCATACGCAAAGCCATGTGACTTTAAAAGGAGAGATATGATTGGTTCATAACTTTTCCTACTGCGACTGTTAAAAGTTACGTCCCATAATAATTATTCGACTTTGACTTTCTAAGAAGAAGCATTTGTTCTGAGAATCTTATCAAATAGAAGGAAGATCACCATAATAAGAGCAATGGAGTCATCTTCCAGCAGTTCTTCAGAGGGAGATTTTATTCCTGAAGAACGTCCAAAGAAGAGGAAAGAAGCTCTAATTTGGAAGTTTTTCACTTTTCCAGAAGGTCAAAAAAAGGTTAATGCTCCAAAAGTAACCTGTAAAATTTGCGAAACAACTCTTTCAAGGGGTGATCCATGTAAAAAATACTCCTTTGGCACACAAAATATGGTACGACACGTGAAGAACTTGCACCCCAAGAACTTTGCTCGAGCTGCAAGACGGAGGTTGCACGAGAACCCACCTGCTTCTGCACCAAGCACATCAACTGCGGCAGCAGCATATTCAGCAAGCAGTCCACACCCACATATGGATTCTGACTTTGCTAAAGTTAAAATTCTATGCATTTATTTAGATAAACTTTTGTGTTATGGGGAGCGGTCTATAGACTTGATGAAATGCAGGATGCAGGATCATTGCTATCCTCTACATTAGTTGTTCTTTTTTCATTCTTTTGTTCCGCTTGGAATTTGTTGAGAAAACACAAAAAACTACCTTCACTGGTCAAAGAAAGAACTATATTTCTATGTTAGTGTGTAAAAGTTTGTCAGAGTGAATGTGTAGTTCATAAAGGAATGAATGAATATGTTACTAGTGGATGGAGAATGTGAAAGTGCAGAACTATAAGGAACTGCTACAGCATGAATCTATGAGGTGTTTATCTATAGTATACTGTAGTATGTCCGAAGCACTTGAATGTATCATATGTACATAAATATGTTACTAGTCTATGTTTCAATTTGCCCTGCTGGTGAAAGTGCCTTGGTGAATTTGTATGTGTTAGGGGCGGATTTACAATCCCCTTGTGCCTCTTTTACACAGCCGTTGCGTCACTTTTGTGACACAGCGGTGGTGCAAAAGATGTGCCATGGTGTGTGCTATTTACAATGTGACTCAATGTATTACATTGTAAAGCACTGCGCCAGAAGAGGCTTTCTTGTGCAGAAGGGGGTGCAGCAAGGCCTCCTAAAAGTGACTGAGTGAAATGTATAACATTTTATTCAGTGACTTTTCAAGTTATGCTGCGTCAAAACCTTGCACATGCTTGAAGCAGGTGTAAAGATTGATACAGCATTGTGAGCATAGGGCCGCAAGAGAATTGCTGGAGCCGTGTTATACTTGCAACCAACGTCAAGCAATAATTCATTAAAAAATTACTTTGCAATTTATTTTTGTTATTATTTTATAATAAGAATATGAATTCTAATCTAAACAATAAAATAAATATAAATATATATATTAAAAATATAAGAAATTAGTATAAAAAGAAAGACATAATAATTAATACATTTATAAATTATCATTTACAAAACCTATGAAATTCACTGAAAAAACCATAGGTTTCACACATGTTATAGTTAGGAATTAGCATTTAAAAAACCTTGCAAATTCATTGAAAAAACCATAGGTTTCACATGTTATAGTTAGCTGAACATTTCTCTCATACAAAACCTTTGAAATTCCTCCGTTATATTTAGCTCAGCTAACTATAACTTGCACGCCCGCAATGCACTGCTGATGACGTCACATATTACATCACTCATGACATGGTCAGTGGTATCACTCATGACATCACTGTTGACATCTCGAATGACATCCCTGATGACATCACTGATGACATCATCCTTGTGGCACACCTACTCTTACTGTAATATAACCTTTGATACACACGATCAAAAATAGAAACTAGATACTAATTCCAGTTAGAACAACCTATTGAGTAATCCCAAAATCTACATACACATCCACTAATTGACCAACAGTTCTATATAGTCACGCATACATGTACTGACTCATCATATGTTGTAGTAACATGCATTTGTCTAGCTTTCCCTTTTCAGCTTTGCAGCCACCCGTACAAGAAACATTGTGAGTCTTGCCTCGCAAGGGAGTGAAAAGAGATTTCTCGTTCACCAAGGACTGCAAGACTCACAATGTTTCTTTTACGGGTGGCAGCAAAGCTGAAAGGTGAAAGCTAGACAAATGCATGTTACTACACCATGTGCGAGTTTCCAAGAAGATTACAATGTTATACTTTTCTATGGTGTGTGAGTATATTACTAATGCACCCTCCTCTACACAGCTGTGTTGTCAATAGTCCCAGCCTGCTGTATTTCACCCTGGAAGATCCCATATTAGATTTGCTAGTGAATTTCATGTGCATGTGGAATTTGTACTTTCTCACGTTTCTGTTGCAGGTGGAGGAATGTATCCTTGTTAGTTAGAATAATGTCCTTGTGTGGAAACTTGGCAGAGATCACTGTTATCATGAGCTGAAGCCATTTTGTTGGTGGCATCCATTTTAGTTAGCCACGTGTTTGCCATGTGCTTCCCCGTCTTCGCTGTTGCCTGCTTCTCTATTTCCGTCTGAGTCATCATCTATAGTTAACTCCTTCAGCACTGAGCCCGAGCACTGTGCATGCTCAGTGAGGCCTGTAGCTGCTAGGGTGCACCTGTTATATATTTAACTGCCAGGCTATTTTTACTAATGCCGGCAGTTTTGCAACTCCTCCCACTCTGTTGACTAAGTGATTCTCATGTATCCTTATATGTAACTGACTATTTGTGTGTACCATTGTACGGCCTCTTTTGGGCCTCCATGCTTACTCTGCAGTAAAAGGCGTATATACGAACCATGGTTTCTGTACTCCATGTGCTGCCTCACACACTGCCTGGGGGTTCTGTATCGATGTAGTTCCACTCATGAGTCCTAATAAATTATTTCCTTGATATTACTGCTTCTGTGAAAATCTCTACTTTGTCAGTCTAAAGGACCAGTGCGCAAAAGAGCGAACCCCTGCACCAGGTGGGCCCCTGAAAAGGCTCACCCCCACACTTGTTTTAGGAGTTAGGCTTAGGGAGGAGAATATACATTGATCTGTGATACTGATAATGAGGGACAGTCTATTTTCACAACGGAGAGAGCCTGGGAATCAAGGTCATCGAGCTGAGACCGGGGAGCATCGCTGCAGCGTGGATAATTACCTATGAGGCTTTTGCTTGGATGGGGTGAAGCTGTGATGGAGCAAGGTGGCAAAGCAAAATTTTGTGTACCCCTCTTGAAGTCGATGTTCCATAATGTTAATATTTGCTAATCGTGTGTTGTGATGAAATAATCAACAATAGTATAAGTTGCACACATGTGCTCACGTGGGAATACTAATTTTGCCTGCAGGAAGCAATATAATTAACTAATTTGTACCGTTATTGGGATGTGAACTAATGCACAGCTTAAATGTAAACAAACGCAGCGTGAATATGCTTATTGTACACGTTTTTGTGCTAGAAAGTCGTCGGATATGTAAGTATAAAACGCATTTATGTGGCTTATCTGCTAGGTAATAACTAATGGGGAAACATTAGTACGGTGGGAGGTAAACAGAAGGGCTTTAGTTCCATATTTAACATGAATTTGTGTTTGTTTCTACGATAGTTCCAAAAAGTGGCCTCTGAGGCCTAGTGAAAACATGGCTGCTCTGGTAAACTGCGAGCGAGTGCTGGACTGCTCATGTGCGCTCAAAGCCTGCAAGTGAGAGTGAGCTGCCTGTGCTCGGATGGGAAGTTCAAGGCTACTACGCCCTAGAAGCCAGGATGGTTGCCAAAAGATGGACACTCGAGTGTTCTGAACGTGGGAAGAAGTGGCAGAGTTGCCAGTCGAGGACGTGACTAGGCCAAAGACTTTCGTAAAAATACTCTTTTAATAATGTGCTGATTCACCGTGAATATGATGCTGTAATGGTGAGGATATGCTCACCCACCCTAAATTTGTCCAATCAGAACTCAAATTGGTGATGTTAGATACTTTTTAGATAGATTAAGTTAGGAAATTAGTGTATAAAAACCCCTGATTTTGCTTCGAAGTTTCGCTCCTTTCGATTTCATCTCGAAGTGCTGTCGGATTGCAGATCGATTTCTGGATGTAAGCCTCTTTGCTTTATTTTTGTTTTCTTTGCAGGAATGAAGGATAAGATGAGGGCGTTAGTTAGGGATGTTAGGAGAGAATGAACTTGGAACTATCTGTTCTTTGCTAAACTTTTTTACATTTTTTTAAAATTCTTTTTATTAAAGTTTTTTCCCCCCTTTTACCATGTTTTCCAATACATATTACAGCACAAAAAGTTCAAAAGAAGAATCATACAAACACAAATACTTTTCCAACAATGAAAACATATTTTGATGTAAAGCATGTAATACATATAATTTTATAATTTTTATAAATTTCTTCTCCCACCCCGTCAGTGGAGATCCCTCCTCTATTCTGCCCTATTTTTCCACTGGTCTACTGGTTGCCAGATCCTTCCTCCCAGTGCTCTCGCCCTTCTACCCTTCCTTTCGTATATAGCTTTCTCCAAGTTATACGTGGAAAGTAGCCTTGATAACCATGTTTGAAATGTCGGGGGCACCCTGTCAAGCCACGCCCTTGCAATTCCAATCCGATATACCGCCGCTACCATGAACAAGAATTCTATAGGGAGGCCCACTGTCCCTGCCGACACTCCTAGTATTAATAGTTCATCTGTCAGTTTAATCTTAATCACCAGTGAGTTCTCCAGAAATTCCTCGATTGCCCCTTTTAATGTATGCAGTTGTGGACATTGCGCGAACATATGGACAATATCCGCATCTCTTGAATCACACCGTGGGCAAGTGATTCCTGTGTCCCCCCCCCACTGTGCAATTCTGGCCGGAGTATGATAAAGAGAGTACAATGTCTTGTAATGCTGCGCTTGTAATGTCGCAGAACATAAAACTGTTCGCCCTAAGTCTAAAGATGTCTGTAATCCCTCCGAGGCCGATCCCACCTTCTCCAACCATTTGCTAGCGTATTTTCCCTATCATCGTTTTTTAACACATACAGTTCTGCGTACAGCTGTCGAATTGTACAGTGGTTACTCCTTTCAATATAGTCCATTATTCTGCAGTGATTAAACCCTATCAGTCCTCCTCTTTTATTTGCGAGGTAACTTCTTATCTGCAGATACTTAAAGAAGCTGTTACCCGTTATCTCATGTTTCCTTTGTAATTCCTGAAATTGCAAAACCGCCTCCTCCGTATCCAGTAAATCCCCTATCTTCTTAATCCCCTTATTGTCCCAATCCTTCATAATTGCGTCCCTGAAAATATCCCCTGGAAGTGAATGATTTGTGTACAGTCGGGTATAGTAGTTGTATCTGCCTAATCCAAGCTTTTTTGCCACCACCTTCCAAACATTATATGCCGCTCGAAGAGTCTTAAACCTAGTATGTTTAAAATAGCTATAATCAACCATATTCAGCAGGCCGTTCTCGGCCTCCCCCCCCCCCCAACCCCCACTAGTGCTCTATATACATTCATGAAACCTGAGCTGCTGGCTTGTTGCTCAGTTCCCCCTCCACCCAGAAGCCCATGAGAGTACTGCAAGGCCGCTGCCCAGTAATAAAATCTGAAATCTGGGGCCCCCCTTCTCCCTAGGAAGTACCATATAACGATAAGCTCTTCTGGTCTTCCCTTGAGCCCGTATCAGTCTATTAAGTATTGCTTCCAGTTTTCTGAACCATGCCTGGTCAAAAAAGAGTGGTATCGCTCTGAAAATATACAAAAATGTTGGGAACGTGATCATTTTAATCATGTTTATCCTGCCCATTAGTGTCAGATGTAGGTTATGGATCCTTTCTGTATTTCTTTTTACTTTATCTAATAGCGGTTCCATATTAAGCCCTACAAGACTGTCCAAGTTGGTAGTCACTTTTATCCTGAGGTATGTAGCTTCGGGCACCACTCTAATATCCTGATATGTTGTGAACCTATTCTGCACTATCTGAGTCTTCCCTTTGTTAATCAAATATCCAGCTATTGCTCCGAAATTCAAAGCCTCTTGCTCTATTTCAGCTATCGCCCTCCCTGGCTTCGGTGTTATGATAGCTACGTCGTCCGCATATGCGAATAGCTTATACTCATTTCCTTGCAGTCTAACCGGATAGATATTTTTGTTGCTTGCTAGTTTTCTTAAAAAAGGATCCAAATATAAAGCGAACAACAAAGGCGAGGCTGGGCAGCCCTGCCTAGTCCCACGTTTTATCTGCACTGCCTTTGTATAGCTCCTATTTATTCTTACCCTTGCCGTTGGCTGTTCATTTAGGGCCTGAATTGCTTTAATGTAGCCCCCACCTATCCCGAACCACTCCATGGCCCTCCACAGATAGTCCCAGGAGACCCTGTCGAAGGCCTTCTCCGCATCGAGAAATATGGCAGCGACAGGGTCTCCTGCGACCTCTGCGGCATCCAAAATGGTAATCATTTGCCTGGTATGCTGGGTCGTTCCTTTCCCCGGGATGAATCCGCGTTGTGAGGTGATGACTAGCCCCTCAGTAACCTTGCTCAATCTTTGTGCGAGTGATTTGGAGAAAATTTTTGCGTCCGTGTTTAAAAGAGTGATTGGCCTGTAAGACACTGGTTCTAGTAGTGGCTTATCCTGCTTTAAAATCACTATGATATCTGCCCCTGCCCAGGAGTGTGGTACTGCTCTGCCTAACTGTGCCTGCCTAAAGATTTCCAGCATATCTTCCCCCACTATATCCCAAAAGGTCTTATAAAATTCTGCCGGTATTTGGTCCGGCCCTGCGGCCCTTGTTCACAGCCTCACTTACTTCTTGTAGCGTTAAAGGGAGGTCTAATTTCTCTTTCCCCTCTGTACTTAATGTATCATGCGGTATCTCTGCCAAGTAATCCGTGATCTCCAAATCTGTGTTACTTAAACTCTGATCATAGAGGTTGCCATAGAACCTCCTAAAAACCTCCTGCACCTCTTCCACTTTGTTAACTACATTTCCTAGATTATCTCTCATTTCCTTTATTTCCCCTGCTGCTAAGTTTTGCCGAGTCCGTATTGCTAGAAGGTGGCCTACTCTTTTTGGCCAGATAATTTCCCGCCGCCTTCTGCGCCAGACTTTCCCCTGCCTCTGCTTTATTCAATTCTATTTCCAGCAATATCCCCTCTATTGGTTCTTGCTTGGTTATGGCCATGATTAGTCGCTCTTCTAAGCTCTCCAGGTCCCTCAAACTTTTATCCATCCTGATCTTCTCCTTCTTGCTCCTCTGCAATGTGTAGCTCAGAGTCTCCCCCCTAACTCCAGCCTTGAAAGCGTCCCAAATCATGTTAACAGCAGCTGAGTTCCTATTGACCTCCCAAAATTGTGGGATCCATTCCTGCATATGGCTAATATATCCTGCCTCCCTCAATAAACCTCTCTCAAATGTCCATGTGTTGCTTTGCTCTCAACCCTATTAACCAACGGGAGACTTAGCACCAGCGGGTTATGGTCCGAAACTAACCTTGGCAACCTTTCTAGCTGGGAACCGCTCATTATTGAACTTGAAATGAAAAAGTAGTCTAACCTGGCTACCATTCTATGGGGTGATGAGTAATAAGTACTCCCTGTCCCTATTGGATTATTTTTCGCCCACACATCCACCAAAGCATTATGTAGTGCCAAATTATGTATAGCCTTACATGTTTTCCTCTTCCGTCCGACATAGCCTCCTCCACCCATCAAGCCCGACCCATCAAGACCATTATTATTAAAATCTCCACAGCATATAATAGGCTCTGGCCACAGAGAGAGTTCTATGTCTAAATATTCAAACATCTCGGGTTCGTCGTCATTAGAGCCATAAAATGATACAATTGTAAAACATCCAGCGTGTGTTTCCACCTCCATCATAACCCATCTTCCCTCTTTATCCTCCTTTTTCCTTTTAAGTTTAACAGTCCCTTTCTTAGCTAGTATGGCAACCCCTCTTGTTCTAGTTTCTTGTTTTGTATGAGCAAGGACATCGAACCCCAACTGCTCCAACATAAATGTTTCTTTTCCTGCGATATGTGTCTCCTGCAGGCATATTATTTCGGACTTAAACATTCTTAACATGGCAGAAACTTTCTGTCTTTTTACTCAATTATTCAGACCACATATGTTCAAAGAGACAATCCTTAATGCCATTTATGTTTCCTGGAGTTTTCCTTCTCAAGCATCCTGATATTCCCATCTTTATATACAGTTAGCGACACATCCACCTCTCTGTGATTTTTGTCATTTTGTGCTGTTTTTTCCAAACACCCATCACCCCTGCTGTGCCCCCCCCTACCCCACCTTCCTCCCTGCGACTCCCCCTCGACTCCCACCCCCCCTTCCACAGGCAAATAGGTCACTCATGACCTATGTGTGACTGCTGTGTGTTGTAGAGTCGCCTCCCTCTCCTCCCCATTGCTCAACCTTCCCCCCCCCCCGCTGTCCTGAATCCTAAGCTGCGCCCCTAGCCTGCTGTTGATGACTTTATCCATTTCGCTCTACCCTATTGTTTCTTTCCTCTCCCTTTATTTAGCTCAGTGAGTTCTGTTAAGTATTCCCCTGCCTTTACTTCTGAAAAGAGCATCCTGGTACCCCCACCCGTGATGATCTTTAACTTTGCCAGAAACATTAAGTAGGCCTCTGCACCTTGTAGCTGAAAAGGAGCAATTAGTTGCCTGAGCGACCACCGTCTCTCCACAGTTACGTGGCAGAAATCAGGTCTTGCGAAAAACGTAACTCCCTGGGCTGTTTTTTTAGAGTCTGGTCTGGCTTTCTCAATGATTTCCTGTCTTGCCAAGAAATTTCCACAAAATACTAGCATAGATCTAGGCAGGTTATCCTGTCTCCCATCTCGTTTCTTTTTATTTGACAGTGGGAACCGATGTGCCCTTTGCACCTCTAACTCCCATTGCCATTGGGCATCCGGGAAGGCATCTTTCAACAGCTTGATAACAAAGCCTCTTGCGTCCTGCCCCTCCACCCCTTCCTCTAGTCCAAGAAGTCTCACGTTATTACGCCTCTGGTGATTTTCAAAATCCTCAATTTTCCATTGAAGATCCTCCACTGTTTTAGACTGCTCCATCTTGAAAGCCTGCCAGTCCGTTACCTCATCCTCAAGCCTGCCCGTCCGTTCCTCTACCTGCACCACTCGCTCCTTGACCTCCTCGTACTTTTTATTCATTCTTCTAATTGATGCCTGTATTTTCTTGGTGTTGTGCCTGGCTCTCCGACTCTCTGCCCTGGCTTAAGCCTACATTTGTTTTAACGTATTAAACATCATATCCAGTGTGGCATGCTGTGGAGTTCCGCTTTCTGCCCCTCCTGTTGCTCCACCTTCTCCTTGCGCGCCCTCCTGATACACACTAGAGGTTGCCGAGTAGTCCCAAAAGAGTCTTTTATTTGTTTTCTCTGGGGAACTTCCACCTCCCCCTCCTCGTCTTGCTGTCGTTTTCCTCCTTTTCTGTGTATTTTTATCATCAGATCCGCCACTCCCCTCTGTATCTGAGCTAATTTCTGTGGAGATTTTGCCTTCTTCCTCGCTCGAGGTGGAGTCCGAGCCCTCATTAACTGAGAAAAATGTATCTCCTTCACGCTCTTTTTGTGAATCAAGACTAGCCAAGCTCCCCCATTTCACGCACTGAACCTGCTTCATGTTATTAGTCATCTCTTCCTCCACTTGTAATAGTGCGTCCAGCATCTGGGCATTGTTAGTGCTTCCTGCCCCCTCTGCTGCATCGCTTACGATTAGCTCAGGCCCCCTGCTCGCCCGCTGCAGCTGCTTGCTGCTCAGATCCTCCGTCTCCCCCATCACAGATGTGCCCGCAGGAAGCGTGCAGTCTGTGGCTGATCTTTCAGGTTGCTCAGCAACCGAGACGCTTGCGTCCTCGAGGACGGCTCTCTCTGCTCCGGCGTCTCTGTAGGCGTCGTCAGCGGCGTTTCCCACCGGAGAGTGCCTTGCCGGGGTTCTGGCTGCCGTTCCTGCCGCTGACCTCGCACTGAACGACTCTGTCAAGGTGGGCTGTCTAAAATTGGAATCCTTGGCGTCTTTGACTATTGTTGACCTGTTATTCCATATGGATGTGGGTATGTCTTTGTTTTGCCCCTGTATTGCGAGCGGCAATTCATTTTGAGCTGCCATGGGTTGTGTTGATTTCGTTTTGAGCTTTCTCTCTTTCTCGGCTTTCTTTTGCTGTGCGTTTTGAGCCGCGCTCACTGCAGGGGTTACCCATTTGCTTGGTGGTAGTATTTTGCGGATAGTCCTGGTTCCTAGCGCCTTAAACGAGCTAATTGCTGTTGGTACCGTTTTATCCTTATCCTTTTCACTTCTTCCTCTTTGCGACATTTTAATCAGGCTGCTGTACAAAATTTTCCAATGCTCTCTAACAGTTTTAATCGCTGTCAGAGCTCGCTGTTGAAGACGGGTTTCTGCGGTGCTGATTGCCTTTTGATGTCTTCCTGCAATCCACAAAAATGCCCGTATATCCAGCTCAGAACCCGTATCAGGGCAGCTTCTTTATTCTCCTAGTCGGGACAGGGAGTAAAGTGCGACTGTGCTTCTACAGCCATCTTGCCTCTTTGCTAAACTTTTCACTGAATCTTGAAATAAATGTCTATTTTCCTAGCTTTAAAATAAATGATAATTTTTTTAAATAAAGTTTAAGATTTTTCTTGAATAAAGAATTAATAAATGCCAAAATGTCAGACATGCTAAACATGCTAAAATGTTGCTTTTAATAAAGATTAGATAAATGGAAAATTAAAGCTGGTCTTGTATTTTCCTACGCCTATTTTTTACTAGCTGATCCATCACCGTGATGGTGATGTGTCTGAATAAATTGACATTTAGTGAGAAACCATGGTAAATTGTTTAAAACTGCAGGTGTAAATAATAAATAGTTGAAATAGGTTTAGACACTCCGCCAATGTTACAGCATTACTCCTTTGTGTTTCACCAATCCCTGAAGTAGAGTTAAAGAGATCAGAGAAAAGTTAGCAGTGTTATGGGTGCCACTGGTGAATGAATGTGTGATTGGACATTTCAGGGAAACAGTGTTGCTGGTTTAGAATTAATTTTTGGAGTACCGCTGCAACAGCTGCAATGAATTCAACGATGCTACCTGATGTTTTTGTGTTTAAGTTAGGGACAGAGTCATGGGACTTCCATGAGAGAGGGAGGATCTTAGAATGAGCTCTGTAGCTTTATGCCACTTGACCTATTCCAACGTGAATAGACTTCTTAGGAAGCCCTCACATGCTGACACCTTTACCGAACTTGCCTGGGGAATGCTAAGTAGGAATGTCACGTTAGTGGCAGAGTAGGGATAGACTAATGCTTTTCACGTACAAACCTCCAATGAAGGGACATTTGGACGTCGGAGCCATTCTTTTCTGTATCCTGATTCTGGAACTGATTATTCTGTGTATGTTGCACCGTTTCAACTTCCCTTATAGATTTGGCTTTGAATTAGTTCCAATGTATTTCTACACCCTCACCTTTAGGTGCTTGTATGTCCAATTGTTCTTGGCTTTTGTAATGAACTAACTAAACTTGATTGGGAGTCTGTGATTCTTCTGAGTCATAGCTCATTGGAACAGTAATGATTGACTGGCTAATAACTTTCCTCCCCTCCACACTTTCATGCAGACAAAGAGACATCGGCCTAGGGTTCCAGAGTAAATCTAGAACGTGGAACCCGGCTCCTTCAGTGGTCAAACCATTTTTTAAACCTTCCTCCAATTTCATAGTTGGTTCGTCTGGTGCTGTTTGATGAAAGACTTAAAAAATATCTCTACGTTATACTTTCTATGGTGTGTGAGTATACTACTAGTGCACCCTCCTCTACACACCCTCCCCCTCCTCCCTCCTCTGCGATTGTTTAAATTCTAACTGATGTATCTATGTATCCTGTAACTCACCGATTCAACTGATGCCTACTGCGGAGCCTGAGCAACCTTTGCCGATGCCCGAGGAGCTGTCCTATGCAGCTATAGAGGAGTCTGGCCCCTTGGCCGTCTCCTACCCTGCCGGTCATCTGGCATTGTCTTCCTCATCTTCCCGTTTGTGTCTCCTTCCCTCCCCCACCTCCTCCCTCTGTTTCTTTGATTCAAATTGTTGTAACTTTGTAACCGGTAACTCGCTGATCCAACTGATATAACTATGTAACCTGTAACTCGCTGATCCTCGTATAAAGCGCTCTGATACCTCCGGGTCTAGCCAGCTCTATATAAAACTTTGCAAATAAAATTGCCTAACAATCTTAAAACATCATCTTAGCTGCTAGGGCACTGTAAGGATGGGGCCCTAGGCCCGCATGATAGAAATAAGTGTGACACGGACACCAGCTTATGGATGGTAATTCTGGCCACGAGCACGTGCGCTCGGGTTCTTTTATTATCAGCGTCACCTGACCCAGTGACGTCTGTGGTGGGTGGGTGCACAGTGTATGTTTACACTGGAGAACAACTAGACTGTGTCCTGGCAGGACACTACATCCCTCCCAAAATTTAATGAAAGGAAAAGCGAATGTCCAACCTGCAAGAAAACAGAACAATAACATTTGATAGCCCCAACAGAACTTCTTCATGCGATCAGCTGGGAGAATGTTGAAAGTTCCAGGACTTCCAAGTCAGTCAGATGAGCTTCACCTCAGCGGTGTACTTCAGATCATCCTTGTCTTGATGCGTGGACGCTTATCTACAGTGTTCATCACTTGGAGCATCGGGAGCAGAATGGGAGTGACCCTTGAGGGGTCTCGTAGGTGTTCCTAGTCCAGTGGATGACAACGCTTGTTGGTTGTTGGAGACGACTGCGGCACGAGAGGTCTTTCTTTGGATTTGCTGATCTTGATGCCTTCACACCTCCGTCCGGCCAAGTAACTTCCAACTTGCCTTTCTTGCCGGACTCCTCTCTCACTGGAGTCTCGAAGACTGGCCTCTCCTGCTTGGACTCTTCTCTCACTAGAGACGCTGGGAGGACCCTCTTGCAGGACACGATGGGACCGGGTGGACCGTGCGGGGCTTCGCATGAGCCGCACAAAAGCATCGCTGAGGAACTGCCAACGGACTCACCGCCAAGTCTCTCATGATGTCCTCGGGGGTGTTGATGTCATCCGCCAGGATCGTCTTGCCGTTAGGACATGGGTTCAGTGTCTTCATCAGACCGTTTCTCGTTGCCAGGTGTTTACCTGGGGCCTTCGTGCTTCCTGTTGCCTGTCGTGGAGCTGCCGCTACTGCACCTCTCCCATCTGGATTCCTCTCTCACTGGACATGCGGCCGAGGCCCTTGTTCCCTGGACTGCCACTTGATCGCGTGGGCTGTGCGGGTCGCTGCAGAACTTCGGACAGGGCCACAGTCGAGTCTTGTGTAGTCCACAAGGGTGGATTGTCTAGTGCTCGGGTATGCTCTGCTTCGGCAAGCTTCAGGTTCATGGGGCACCCATACGGTTCTTCAGTGGTTGGTCTCCTCAGGTGCGAGTTGTCGGGGTTACTGGGATCCACCTGGATGTTGCGATGTTCCTTGGACAGCACCGATGTTCCTGTATGCTGACTGTTGCGATGCTCCTTGGACAGCACCGATGTTCCTGTATGCTGACTGTGGTTCTCTCTCTTCCTCTGTGGAGTGATGTTGTGTTACTCCATTCTTCCTCTTCGTTCTCTTCCTCGACGCGGTCAGGTCTTCTTTCTTGTTTGCTCATGCTAACCAAGCTTCTCCATGTAGCAGGCCCTCTACATGTCGTCCCCTTGGTCTTGTCCATGTGGTAGGACACTGTCTTCCCCTGGCTTGTTGACTAGACCTGTTGTTGTATCTTCCTGTTACTTGATCACTTCTGTTGCCTTCAATCAGGATACCCTTCCTTGGTCAATTCCATTGTGACTCTCCTGTCTCGTCGGGTTCCTTTGGCTCTACTGTTCATTCTTCCTTTTCTTTATGGCGTTGTGCCCTTCCTTTCCATGGTCCTTCTTACGACGTGGTCTGGTCCTCTTGCTGTCATTGGCCTTCCCGACCAGTCTTCCCCAGACAGCGTGCACTCCACCTGTTTCTCTCTGGTCTGGGCATAGCTCTCCGGCATGGTGTTCTTCTCTTCTTTGACTGGACCGTTTGTTGCGATCTTCTCTGTTGCTTCTTTTCTTTCCTTGGCGACCAGACTGGGTGGTCGGCTTTCATCTTCGGCATGAGTCGTCATGCTGTGCTATGTTCTTCGTGGTCGCTATTCACCGTCACGGTGTTTTGGCGTTGGCGCGCTTTGTCTGCGCGGAGGAGGGTTGCGTCACCGCTCCTGGTGCATCTCTGGTGCATGCGGCCATGCGTGCTGACGATGGCGCTCTGGTTGCTGTGAGACGTCGCTGTCTCTCTTGGGGACCTTTGTGCTCTGTCCCGTGGCAATGGCGTGTCGCTGTGCAGCGTCACTCTGGCGCTCCTGATTCCTGGCGCTCCTGGCACGTTCCGGCGCAGTACTGCGCGGTCCTGTCGTGCGGGTGTGGAGTTCTTGCACTCCTGTCGCATTCTTGCGCTTTGTGGTACGGTTCTGTGCTTCTGGCGCGTCCCTGCGCTGTATTGTGATGTGCTCCTTGCGCTGTCTGGAGCGTGCCTGCGTTTCTGGTGTCGCAGTGCTGACCTTTGTTTCTCGCTTTGTTCTTTGAGTGCTTTGGGCACTCCTTGTGCTCTCTTGCGCTTGACCACTGTCCCTGTTTTGCTGGAGGGCGATGAGTTGCAGTTTGCCCTTAGCGTTGACCCTTGCTTTTGCTGCACTCACTTGCTGCTACAGTCTTGTGCTGCTGCGTGGCGTTGCTGTGCCAATCCTACGCTGCCTGTCCCCTTGACCTTCCTTCAGGGTTAGCTTGTAGACAACACTGTTGCTTTCTTGTGTCTTACTGTAGTTCGTGTTGTCCATTATTCTTTCACTTTAGCAGTCTGAATCTGCCTCGCTTTGTGCCCCAGTGTCCTTCACATGAATGCAGCCTTCCTACTACTTCTTTAACCGGTGGGCGCGATATGGCTTGCTGGCCACTAGGTGGCAGTGTAGCGCTGCAGGGTTCAGCTTGACGGCTTCCACTTTCTGCCGGCCGTGCTGTCTTGGGGCTATCGGGCAGGCAGGCAGGCGCCTGCGAACTTGTCCACGGTGCTAGCAGCACAGGGAAGGTAGGCCAGCTTTCCTTCCTTCCTTCTGGGCTCTTGCTGGGGAACCAATTGATTGCGGCAGCAGGTCTCCGTGTGCGTGTGGATGGGGTGGGGCACTGCTCCTCTAGACTGCGGGTGAGCTCCGCGTTGTGCGCCAAGCGGCTGGGGTGCTTCACTGGTGCCACTGTTTACTCTGCCTCAGCGGCACTGGCCGCATTCAGTCGTCGTCTCTTGTTGCTCTCCCCGCCCGCAGAAATCTTCAACTTCATACTCTCCGCGGGGGGGATGGGAGGGTCGGCGCTGCAGCTGGGGCATGCCTGCTCCGTGTTTCTGTGCACTCCTCCCCTCCCCGCAGCAGCTCCTTCATTTACGCGCTGCCGGGGGGGGGGGGGGGGGGTGTTAGCACTGTTCTTTGCCCTTCCTGCCCGCTGCGGCTTCACGCAGTCCTCGCGGGGGTGGGGGGGTGTGCACTGGGCCGCTGTGTGTGCGGGCGGGCTCCGCAGTAATACACAGCGCCTGGCGGCTCTCACTTAATGTTTAGTCACCCCGCCGCCGCACTTCACACGCGCTGCGCGGCGGGGGACAAGGCTGGCAGGCCGCGGGTGGGCTCCGCTGGTCCTGGTTTGACACGGGGACAACGTCTGGCGCCGCTCACCCTGTTTGGGGGCACAGTTTATATTTATATCGGGTGGGCTCCGCTTGGCTTTTCTTTCACGCTCTCTCACCCTCGCAGCGGCAGCCGCGCTCCACACATGCTGCGCTGCGGGGGGGGAGGGGCTGGAGACGCTGCAGGCAGGCCGCGGGTGGGCTCCGCTGGCCTTGCTATTCTCGTGGACCCTTGGTTGCGGCCAGGCTCACCTTAGGCCACTCGGGCTTCACGTCCCTGGCGGCCGACGCGGGTGGGCTCCGGTCGGTCCGCTCTGCACCGGTGGGTCACTGTGTGGAGTCATTGTGTTGCGGCCGACGCGGGTGGGCTCCGGTCGGCCCGCTTTCTCGGTGGGGGTATTCAGGTCCGGCTCGGTGGCAGCCGATGCGGGTGAGCTCCACATGGCTCTCTCTTCGCCCCAGGCAGGGGGGGCACACACGCTGGGCACTGGAGGTGCGGGGTGAGCTCCCGGTCTCCTCCTGCTTCGTGTTCTCCGCCCGGGGCTCGGCACACGCCCCGCGGGCCTCTGCTACTTGTCGCTTGCTGCAGGGGGAGTGCTCATGGCAGGGGCACTCGGGCAGCGTTCCCCTCCTTCTTCCCCTTGTTTTTCTTTCAGCTGTGGCACGCGTGGCATCGTGTTACCGCCTCGTCGCCATTGTAAGGATGGGGCCCTAGGCCCGCATGATAGAAAAAAGTGTTACACGGACACAAGCTTATGGATGGTAATTCTGGCCACGAGCACGTGCGCTCAGGTTCTTTTATTATCAGCGTCACCTGACCCAGTGACGTCTGTGGTGGGTGGATGCACAGTGTATGGTTACACTGGAGAACAACTAGACTGTGTCCTGGCAGGACACTACAGGCACGTCACCAGCCACGTTTTCAGGATGCAGCTGCATTTACATAGAATATTTTTTTTTTATTTAGAAGCTGCCCGATTAATAGGAGAGAGCACAACTCCACAGTAAAGCAGCTCACACGAGCGGCCAGTCGTGCCCATTTAACTTGGGTCAGAACCGAATTTCACTTTACTCATACAAGAAGCTGTCTTCTTTGCGCATGCGCTGGAGATAAGTATCTCCTCTGTGCTCATGCCCAGTCGCAGCAGAACGTGCTGTGGTTGGGCAACTTACCTGGTCTTTTTCTGGGCGCATGCGCTAGAGACATGTATCTTCTGTCTGCGCGTGCGCTGTGGCTAAGTATCTCCTTTATACGCATGCCCAGTTGCAGCAGAACGCGCTGTGACTGCGGCTTTCACCTGGTCTGTTTCTGGTCGCTGTTTACATGTAGGCGCTTTGATGAGGAGCCATGTATTGAACTTGAACTTTGACCTCTCTTCCGTACTGGAGTATTTACCGAGAGGATCGAGGGGCCTGGACAGCGGTGTTATTTACCCTCCACCCTCGGCCCGGCTTCAGGCCAGGCTGCGTTTTGACCTTTGAGTTTATCTGGCGGCGCGGGAGAGAAATGTACAACCAGGGATCGGAAAAAGTGAGTCCGCTTTTTTTCTTTTAATAACGAAGGGGTTAAAAAAATATGTTTTAAAATTCGACAATTGTTCATACAATTGCGAGGCGTGGGCTGTTGTTTTACATGTGGGGTGAATTGTAACATTCTCTTTCCCATAAGCAGGTGTCACGCTCAAGGATGTTTTTCAAAGGTGAGTTTATTTGGACAACAACTAATTACGTCTTCACATAACTCGAAGCCTGGGCGAACTGCCGTTGTATGGAATCTGGACATATGAGGCTTCCAAACTCCAGATCTCATCCGATCAGTCCGACCAGTATTTGCATCATGGATCCACCCCTGCAGACACCCGAGGCCAGAATCACACACACACACACACACACACACACACACACACACACACACACACACACACACACACACACCTCTGTAGCATGAACATGAAAGACTTACTCAGCCATGCTGTGGTGTGTTCCATATGGCTGTATACATATATATATCTCGGAAAAGCCTTATGGTTGTCCCAGTGTTTTCATTTGAATATCTGGTCACCCTCACCCAACACAGGGACAGAAATTTCCCAGAAGTTTCCACAACAACATTTATTGCCTGCTGTGACACTTTGGGGGTCTTATTATACCTCCCAGCCCATGAGATGAAATATACATTAAACAGGTTAACTGCAATTTAAGTTCTTAGAAAGCTCTGGGACTCGTGAGATTTATTCCTCACACCTCATCTTTGTACAAAATAGGCACCATAATGTTTTCCCCTGGGCCTGTTCAAAAAATTGCGTAGATTGCTGCCTCAAGTATTTGATGGCATACAAGGCTTTAAGTGGGATGAAAAAGGGAGGGGTTGTGTCTCTTTTACTTTTTACTTTAATAACTTTATTCGGTTATTATACAAGAAAACAACCATAAAAGTACAATTAATAAGTCACAGTGTAAAAAGGAAATATATATATACATATATATAAAACACAACCATAACACGATAAACAATAGGTTGCTTACATTTCAAGCATAAATTGATTTTCGAAATCTAAGAACACAGGTTGTGTCTCTAAAAGGGGGTTGCCTAAGAAGCACATCTAGGAATCCTTTCCAAGAGGAGTGGTCTATGTAAATAAGGGTGTTGGAAAATAGCCTTGTCTGAAGGGGTACCCCAAACAATTTGCCTTCCTTCTCCCCCTGACCCTGTTTTTGTTGGTTTTAGGACTCTGGGACTTTACAGCTGCTTATCAGTGTTAAAGTGCATGTGCTTCTCCCCTAAACATGGTTAAATTGGGTATATCCACAGTTTATATATTTAAGTTATCTGTAAGTCCCTAGTAGAGTGCACTACCTGCACCCAGTGCCTGTAAATTGAATGCTACTAGTGGGCCTACAGCCCTGCTTGTGCCTCCCACACAAGTATTCTTTTCACCATGTCTCAGGCCTGCCACTTCAGAGCTTGTGTACAGTTTTCCTGCCACTTCAACTTGGCATTTAGAACCCTTTGCCAAATCTTAAACTCCCCTTTTATTACACATCACTCCTAAGATAGGCCCTGGCTAGACCATAGGACAAGTTCAAGTTCAAGAATTTATATAGCGCACTACTCACCCAGAGGGTCTCAAGGCGCTTGGGGATGGGGTTCATTATTTATCGAATAGCCAGGTTTTAAGTTCTTTTCTGAAGGAGATGTGGTTCTGTGTAAGGCGGAGGTGGGTGGGGAGTGAGTTCCAGGTCTTGGCCGCCAAGTAGGAGAAGGATCTACCTTCCATGGTGGAACTTTGGATACGCGGAACTGCGGCGAGGCCTTGATTGGAGGATCTTAGTTGGCGGGTGGGTGTGTAGAAGGATAGTCGAGTGTTGAGGCATTCGGGCCCTAGTTTGTAGAGGGCCTTGTGTGCGTGGGTGAGGAGACGGAATGTTATTCTCTTGTTGACGGGGAGCCAGTGGAGGTCTTTCAGGTGGCCGGTAATGTGATTTTGGCGAGGGATGTCCAAAATGAGTCTCGCTGATGCGTTTTGGATGCGTTGGAGTTTTTTCTGTAATTTGGCTGTAATTCCGGCGTAGAGGGTGTTTCCGTAGTCCAGCCGACTCGTGACTAGTGCGTGGGTGACAGTCTTTCTTGTCTCAGAGGGGATCCAACGGAAGATTTTTTTGAGCATACGAAGTACGTTGAAGCAGGAGGATGAGACTTGTCTGGTCATCGAGAGTGAGGAATCTAGGATGAAGCCCAGGTTGCGTGCGTGATCTGTGGGTATGGGTGCTGTGCCCAGAGCCGAAGGCCACCATGAGTCGTCCCAGGCAGAGGGGGATGATCCTAGGATGAGCACCTCCGTTTTGTCTGAGTTAAGTTTTAGACGGCTGTTTTTCATCCATTCGGCTACTTCTTTCATGCCTTCGTGAAGATTGGTTTTGGCGGAGTTAGGGTCTTTGGTGAGGGAAAGGATCAGCTGGGTGTCGTCAGCGTAGGAGATGATGTTAAGGTTGTGTTGACGCGCGATGGATGCGAGTGGACTCATGTAAACGTTGAAGAGGGTGGGACTGAGTGATGATCCTTGTGGTACACCGCAAATGACTTCGGTAGCCTCAGATTTGAATGGGGGAAGTCGTACTCTCTAGGTTCTTCCGGCGAGGAACGAGACGATCCAGTCCAATGCTTTTCCTTGTATTCCGATGTTGTTGAGGCGTTGTATGAGGGTGCTATGACAGACTGTGTCGAAGGCGGTGGAGAGGTCGAGTAGAATGAGGGCCCCTGTTTCTCCGTCTTCCAGTACTGTTCGGATGTCGTCTGTGGCTGCGATGAGGACGGTTTCGGTCCTGTGTTTGGCTCGAAAGCCGTTCTGTGAGGGATCGAGGGAGTTGTTGGATTCGAGGAAGGCGGCGAGTTGGCTATTGACGGCTTTCTCGATGACTTTTGCCGGGAAAGGGAGGAGGGATATTGGGCGGTAGTTTTTGAGTTCAGAGGGGTCTGCTGTGGGTTTCTTCAGGAGGGCGCTGACTTCGGCATGTTTCCAGCTTTCTGGGAAGGTAGCAGAGTTGAAGGAGCAGTTGATAACATCACGGAGATGGGGTGCGATGATGGAGTCTGCTTTTTTTTTTTTTTTTGATGGAGTCTGCTTTGTTGAAGATGTGGTGGGGACATGGGTCGGTTGGCGAGCCAGAGTGGATGGAATTCATTAGGCAGATGGTGTCTTCGGTGGTGATTGGGTTCCAGGCGTTGAGATTGTTAGAGGGCGGTATATGTTCTGAGGGGGGTGGGGAGGATTGTTTGTTGGGACTGTTTTCGAAGCTGTTATGTATGTCGGCAATTTTGTTGTAGAAGAAGGAGGATAACGAATCGCAGAGGTCTTGGGAAGGAGTGATGTCGTTTGAGGCTGCGGTGGGGTTGGTAAATTCTTTGACGATGTTGAATAATTCCTTGCTGTTGTGTGCATTGTTGTCGAGTCGATTCTTGAATGCTGATTTCTTGGTTGATCGAATCAGCTGGTGGTGTTTGCGGGTGGCTGCCTTGAAGGTGGTCATGTTGTCGGTGGTTGGGTTTTTTCTCCATGTTTTCTCGAGAGTACGGCATAGTTTCTTGGATTTCTTAAGGTCATCGTTGAACCAGGGGGCCTTTTTGCTGTCTTGTTTGGTGTGATGGTTTTTCAAGGGTGCTAATTCGTCAGCGCTGTGAGTGATCCATTGTTTGAATTTGATGGCAGCTTGGTTTGGGTCCGGTGAGAGGGCGGTGGGTTTTGGTTGAGCGATGTGAGGAGTTGGTCGGTGGTGATTTTGTTCCATTTTCTTCGGGGAATAGGTTGTGGGGGGTTGTGGGTCGAGGTGGTTTTGTAGCTGAAGTGAACACAACTGTGGTCCGTCCAATGGAGAGCTGTGGTGCGATCGAAGGAGATGTGTTTGATGCAGGTTAAGATTGGGTCTAGCTTATGTCCGGCTACATGGGTGGGGGTGTTAACAAGTTGTTTGAGTCCGAGATTGGCCAGGTTGTCCAGAAGGGTGGTGGTGTTGCTGTCGTTTTTCTTTTCCAGGTGGAAGATGAGGTCTCCTAGTAGGATGTAGTTCTCGGAGGCGAGGGCATGTGGACTGATGAAGTCAGTGATGTCCTCGCTGAATTGTTTACGTGTTCCTGGAGGCCTGTAGATGAGGGTGCCTCTGAGTGTGGTTCTGGTGTCAGTGTGGACCTGGAAGTGGAGGTGTTCGGCGGTGTTAAGGTTAACGTCGTAGCTGGTCGTGATTTTGATGGTGTTTTTATGGACGATGGCGATGCCTCCTCCTGTTTGGACGGTGCGGTCTTTACGGATGATCTTGTAATTGTCCGGGATGGCTATGGCGACGTCGGGTGTTGATGATGCATTCATCCATGTTTCAGTGAGGAAGGCGACATCTGGTGATATAGCGTCGAGTAGATCCTAGAGTTCAGTGGCGTGTCTGTGGACCGAGCGGGTGTTCAGCAGGATGCACTTCAGGTGGTTAGGCTCGGAGCTGTGTTTGGGGTTAGTGGTTGTGGTAAGGGTCTTGACGCTGGTAAATTTGCAGGAGTGGCAGGCGAAGGGCCTGTGGGTACGTCCCGGGGCAGCTTCGAAGCATTGGGGTGTGAGTCCGGGGTTAAGGGCTAGGAGGGTGGCTGCGTCATACTTAATGCGGCCAGAGTGCGGTTTGCGGGGGCCAGGGGGTCTGGCGCTGGGCGCGGTCCAGGCGCGGACGGGCGAAGACGGGCTTACCTTTGACGCACCTTCGGCGCGCATGGGGCGCGACCGCTGCGCGCAAAAGCATCTGTCATATGTGGGTAGTGGAGGGGGGAGGGGCGAGGGAGGAGCAGCTGGGAGGCGGGTGCGTGGTGGAGAGGGCGGGCTCCGGGCACAACAACAATGGCGGCAGAAACGGAAGCGCAAACCGGGTTGGGGGAAAATAAATAATTAATTACGCTGTGGGCAGCGAGGCGCTTAAGGAGTGGGGCACAGAAGGAATGGGCCACAATAACAAACGATCCGGTAATGCTGAGTATTCAGGCAATGAGGCCCTTTGCATAAACAATGCAAGCAAGCAATACAGGCACTTTAAATTAAGTAAATAATGCAGGCACAGTCAAGCGCTATCATAAGCAGCAGAGCAGCGCTAACGATGCCCAGGCAGAGTAGGCAGAGGAGAGCAGGGGCTGTAGGGAGCGAGGGTACTGTGTAAGTAAAAGGTAGGACATGTACTGTCAAAGTTTTGTGTGTCCTGGTAGTCACAAACACCTCTGTTAGTTTTTCACTACTATGAGGTCTAATCCTCTCATAGGTTAACATTGGGCTTTCCTTAATATACCTTTAAACTGTAATTCCTGATTAGAAAGGAGTGGCTGTATAATTTTTTATATCTTTAGAATGGTAATGATAAATCGTCTTTACTGGTTTAACATTACTATTTTAGAAATACTACTTTTAGAACATGGACATTTCTCTGTACTTACAACTCTGTGTGCTTGCTGCCTGTCTCCAGTACACGTCTGGGGTGGGTGATTGCTACACTTTGTTCCTTCCCTCTAGACAGCCACAAATACAAGAGGGTTAGGTGTATGAGTACTCATCTTCATTCTAATGACCCTTCCTGGGCAGGAAGGGAGGGAGGGCTGACACACCTGATTAGGCAGTGCTCTATCCCCACACAAAGGCCTGATTACCCCCCACAGGTAGTCTGGAACCAGGGCTGGTAAGAAAGGGCCTCTGTACACTTCATCTCATGCTGCGACAATGATTAAGGTACTTTTGCTCAGCAGGCCCTACATGGGTCCTGCAGCCAGCCTGTGCTTATTCGAAGAATACTGTAACTCTTGACTTTGTACCGGTCCAGCGTGACCAGATAACTCCCATTGGCCCTTATTGCTTCTAAGCACTAGAACTCCTTTTTATTCTTTAAATATTCATATCTCGACTTCTACTCATTGGATATTTATCATTTTGTTCTTGATTTATTTATAAAATTACTGTCTATTTTTGCAAAACTGTGTGGAGTGTCACATCCAAAAGCCTGTCACCTGAGGAGCTCAAGGACAGTCAGGCTGAGAGGGACCTGGAGCTGCAGCTGGTCCAGAAGGCTGTAGAGGTGAGAAAAGCTGAGGCCGGGAGGGCTTTGGAGGAGAGAAAGATCTTGCTGGCTCATGAACTGAGTCTCAAGGAGCTGGACTTGAAGGCCAGGGGTACAAAAGGGGGTGGTGATGGACGGAGTATCTGAATCAATCAAACACTCACACCCAGTCAAAAGATCTGGGTTTAATCCATCACCGTTCTTTAGCCCACTCTGCCACCCCAGTTCAGACATGGCTATATGCAAATCAGTCTGACCCTGTGCCTCATGGGAACAGTCCAAGCCGAACTGCCAAGCCATGTCTTCCCCGGACAGGAAACAAGCTTCCGAGGACCGGTTTCTGGCATTCCAGCCGTCTTCAGCCCGGCTTGCTTGAATCCAGTGGCAAAGTGAGCAAGGGTCTCACGTCTGAGTATACCCTGCCACACTTATGGCGGCCAAAAGTGGTACAAAAGGGGGTGGTGATGGACGGAGCATCTGAATCAATCAAACGATCACACCATCTCCTGAGGCGGAAGCCGGGAGGAAACCTGCCATTTTAAAAAAAACTTTGCTAAATAATTTACCTGTTCTTAATTTGCACGTTCTCCCCCCAAATTAGCCTGCTTTGCCTTTCGAGCTCAATCCTGCTCTGCCCCTGTTTATATCTCCTCCCTAATCTCATCCCACGCCCCCAGCCGCACCCTTCGCTCTTCTTCTCTCTCTCTTTTGCACATTCCCCGTTTCCGCAAATCCAGAACTGGTGGCACTCGTCTCTCTGTTTTGGCCCCCCAATTCTGGAACAGTCTTCCACTTCACATTCGCTCCATCCCCATCTACACCCATTTCCGAAAGGCCCTCAAAACCTTCCTTTTCACCCAGGCTTTTCCTTCTTAGGTTCCCCAGATCCCCTCAGTGTGCCCTGACCAGGTCCCCAGCGCCAGGAAGCCGCTCGGCTGCAGTGCGCTTTATTAAATATCTTTTTCATTTCATTTAATTTCATCACTGAGGAAATTAGGCCACGCCCACTATCAGGAGGTCCCGCCCCCAACCTATGACATAAAAAGCGCTGAATACAAGCGTTTTTTAGATACGATCACACCATCTCCTGAGGCGGAAGCCGGGAGGAAACCTGCCATTTTTTAAAAAAACTTTGCTAAATAATTTACCTGTTCTTAATTTGCACATTCTCCCCCCTGGGCACCAGATCACAAGAGCCATTGTGCTTAAAGAGACCTGCACAGCGGATATTAGCGCTGTTACGGGCTGAAAACAAACATTGCCGCCATCACTGAGGAAATTAGGCCACGCCCACTATCAGGAGGCCACGCCCCCAGCCTACTACATAAAAAGCGCTGAATACAAGCATTTTTTAGATACGATCACACCATCTCCTGAGGCGGAAGCCGGGAGGAAACCTGCCATTTTTTAAAAACTTTGCTAAATAATTTACCTGTTCTTAATTTGCACGTTCTCCCCCCTGGGCACCAGATCACAAGAGCCATTGTGCTTAAAGAGACCCGCACAGCGGATATTAGCGCTGTTACGGGCTGAAAACAAACATTGCCGCCATCACTGAGGAAATTAGGCCACGCCCACTATCCGGAGGCCACGCCCCCTGCGGGCACCGCCCTACGCCTATAAAACATGTGTATTCCTAGGACGCGCTGCGGACGAGCGCAGCGGGGTTGCCGTTTGCGCGCCGAAGGCACGCCTAAGGCAAGCCCGTCTGCGCCCGTCTGCGCCCGTCTGCGCCCGTCTGCGCCCGTCTGCGCCCGTCCGCGCCAAGACCGGGCCCAGGGCCATGCCCCCTGACCAAACAGACGTAGATAGCAAAAGACATGTCTACTCCAGCCAGGAGATTCTAGCATTAAGACCTCATGCCAGATGTAATCCGATTGATCTACATAAGGAAGGTAAGACATGTCCAACCTGCTTACGAACATTCGCCTTTTCACAGATCAGAGATCCTAGCATAAACTATAACAAACCTGAAAAAACAACTTACAGAAAAACATCTATTAAAGCTGGTTTCTTAAATGTTAGATCTATGGTCAAACATAATGTTCAGACAGCCGAGCTAATTGAAAGCCAACATTTGGACCTTCTGTTCGTAACCGAAACATGGGCAGATGAAGCCTCAGATACAGATCTGACTCTAGCAATCCCAGAGGGCTTCTTCATTTATAGAGCAGACAGAAAAATAAAACGAGGAGGAGGTTTAGCAATCTTAGCGAAGGAGGGACTACAGATTAAAAGTTCAGACAAAGGAAGTAACCCAGACTGTGAAACGCTATCTTTCCAAATAAAAATCACCAATAATTATACTTTTAGTGGTCTACTAATTTACAGACCACCAAATGCTAAAACACCTCTAATTGATCTATTAAGCCCATTTCTAGAATCTAGTGTGACATACTGTGACTACACAATTCTAGGAGATTTTAATTTACACCTAGAAAAAACATCAGACCCTAAGGTAAAGTCATTTAAAGATGAAATGACAAATTTTGATTTAGAGCAGAAAGTATATACAGATACGCATTGTGCCGGCCACACTCTGGATGGAATTTTTACCTCATATCAGAAGTTAAATATAACTGACACGCTCTCGATCCCGTGGTCAGACCACAAGATGGTCTCTTTCCAGTTAGAAAATACGCAAGATATGGGAAAACCGGTCAAAGCTAAAAAAAACACATATCATGAATGGTCCAAAATCCAGCACCAAAGACTCATAGATACTTTATGTTCCTCGTACCCAACTTTAGATGAAGACTGCAACAAAGCATGTAAACAAATTAATACATGGCTAGAGAACGCAGTCCAACTAACTACTCCAATGAAGCAAATCACTCTCAAAAGAAAAACCCCTTCACAGCCATGGTTCTCAGAAGCTCTGAAGGAAAAAAAACAAGAATGTAGAAGAGCAGAAAAGAAATGGAGAACTAACTATGAGGTACAGCAAAGACTAGAATACAAAACAATACTCGCCAGCTATAAAAAATTAATAACATCAGAGAAAAGTAGATACTTTGTCCAAAAAATTAATGAATCAAAAAATTCTAGCAAAACTCTTTTCTCCACTGTTAAAAAACTTTCAAAAATAGAAAATAACAGGCCAGAAGAAATATCACCTGATTTATGTAATACTTTGGGTAATTTCTTTGTAAATAAAGTTTCGTCAGTCTACGATTCTTTAAAAAAATACAAATCAGATAAAACTAATCAAACAGATGAAGTCATAGTTCAAACAATAAATTTAGAGGAACAACCAGTCGAACCTACAATGTTCCAATTCACTATTCCAACAAAAGACCAAATTCAAAAAGAATTACTTAACATTAATTCAGGCAGTCCAACAGACCCATGTCCGCCCAAAATAATGCACATTTGTTCAGAACAAATGAGCATTGTACTAGAAAGATTATTTGGCCAAATAATTGATACCAACACCTTTCCGGATGACTGGAAAAAGATTTCCATTAGACCACTACTAAAAAATCCCAATATGGATAGAGACGAACCAAGCAGTTATAGACCCATAGCCAGAATTCCTTTTGCTGCCAACATTTTGGAAAAACTCCTGAATAAACAACTATCCCGCTACCTGATTGACGGCAACTGGCTGGATGACTCTCAGTTTGGCTTCCGGGAAGCACACGGAACAGAAACTGCTCTAATCACAGCAGTAGAAGAACTCCGAAAAGTGATGGACAATGGAGCGAAGGCCGCCTTGATATTACTTGACTTATCGGCGGCCTTCGACACGGTCAGTCATGAAACTCTTTTACAACGATTAAAAACAGCAGAAATACATGACTCAACGTGTACCCTCATTGAATCCTATCTTGCTAACAGAACTTTTACAGTAGAAGTAGAAGGATCAAAATCTAAAGCCTTTTCTCTACCATGTGGAGTTCCGCAGGGATCATCATTACGTCCCACCCTTTTTAACCTTTATGTAGCCCCACTTGCAGAGATAAGAAACTGTGGTTTCACCCCAATATCATACGATGATGACACTCAGATTGTAGTGACCATCAACAAAGACATAGACGAAACAGCAGAAAAATTCCAACATTGTATGATACAGGTCAGCCAATGGATGGAAAGGAATTGCCTGAAGCTCAATGGAGACAAGAGTGAAGTGATGATAATAGGGGGTGACACAAACATCTGGTCCCCCGCCTGGTGGCCCAAGGACATGGGCAGATGCCCTGGATCATCAGAAAAAGTGAAGAATCTGGGTTTCACCATTGATATGAATTTATCATTTGAAGCTCAAGCCAACAAGCTGTCATCAACACTCTGGTACATCTTAAAAATGATAAAAAAAACTATTTCCATATCTACCACAAGATTCTCGTAAAACGGTAGTTACAGCATTAGCACTAGCAAGACTGGACTATGGAAATGGTCTATATGCAGGAGCCCGGAAAAAGGTCATAGATAAACTACAACGCCTACAAAATACAGCAGCTAGACTGGTTCTAGATATACCCAGGTTTGAGCCAATCAGACATAGACTGAAAAATTTACACTGGCTGCCAATCGAAAAGAGGGTGAAATTTAAATCACTCTGTCTAACCTACAAGGCACTTCAGGGAAAAGGTTCACAATTTCTGAGGGACCACTTGAAACAGTAGGAACCCATGAGACCTTTGAGATCGGGCCAGAAGAAACTAATTGCTGTTCCCCGATTTAAAAGAGCTAACTGGGGAGGGAGAAGTTTCCTGATACATGCAGCACGTACATGGAACCAACTGCCTCTGAGCATAAAACCCTGTCCATCCTTAGAAACCTTTAGAAAAGCAGTAAAAACATGGCTTTTCTCCGAATAAACATCAGACACTGCCATATAGATGGAAAGGATTTATCTTAGTGCCAAGACGCCCATGGGCAATCGTTGCGCTCTATAAATTTACAAATCAAATGTTATGTTATGTTATGTTAGTTACATTTTAATGCGCACAGCTGCTCCAGCGAAGGAGCGTCCTGGCGCAGGGAAAGGTAAACACAACACTAGGTCCGGTAACAAAAAGCAAACAGTAAAAGCTAGAAACAATTAAAACAGGAAGGTTTTCAGGGCCCTACGGAAAGACATTAGGTCATTCGAAAGGCGGATTTCCAAGGGGAGCGCATTCCAGAGGGTTGCGGCTTTCACGCGGAAGGAGCGACCCCCCATCCGACTAAGTCTGAAGCGGGGGACGACCACCAAGGACTGTCCAAGGGATCGTAATGAGCGGGTAGGAACATAGGGAGAGATCAGTGTATTCAGTATTCCGGGTGCCAACTCTCTCAGAATTTTAAAAACCAGGCAGAGAGCCTTGAATTGGATACGCTTGCATATCGGGAGCCAGTGCAAGGACCGCAGGGTGTTAGAGGTAGGGCAGGTTCGAGGCAGACCAACCACCGCCCTAGCCGCCGCGTTCTGGACTCGTTGTAAACGGAGAATCTCGGCTTGGTTCGCTCCTAAAAGGAGAGAACTGGCGTAATCCAACCGCGAGATGATCATTGCTTGAATGACCAGCTGTCTTGTAGGAGCATCGAAGAATCGCAGCAGGGGTCTTAGCCCGCGTAGTACTCCAAAACAGCAGGCCGCCACTCTCTTTGTATGAGTCACAAAGCTTAGCATGTGGTCAAGCCATACTCCGAGATTCCTGAGTTCCAGGACAGGGGCCGGCGCTGATCCCAGCTCTGGAGGCCACCATTCGTCCCCCCAGTGGTCCGCTTCCCTTCCAACGATCATCACCTCTGTTTTTGACGCGTTCAGCTGGAGACAGTTGTTATTCATCCAGCTGGCCACCTCTCTCAGTCCACTTCGGAACCTGAGGGCATCCTGCTTGGCATCCCCGCTGATCGTAACCGCCAACTGAGTGTCGTCAGCATAGGAGACCATGGTAAGGCCCCATTGCCTGACGACCTCAGCCAGCGGCTGCACGTACAGATTAAAAAGCGTGGGACTCAGCGAGGAGCCCTGAGGGACCCCCAGGTCCAAAGGATGGTACTTGGACTGAAAAGGAGGGGTGGCAACGCAGAAGGAGCGATCACTGAGGAAGGAGCGGAACCACTGCAGAGCTGAACCACAGATGCCAATGTCCTGCAGGCGGTGTAGCAAGATGCGATGGGAGACAGTGTCAAAGGCAGCGCTCAGGTCTAGTAAAATAAGCGCTGCCGTTTGACCTGCATCGAGCACACTTCGCAAATGCTCAACCATTGCCAGAAGGGCCGTCTCAGTGCTGTGGCCAGCACGAAACCCATTCTGCGTGGGATCCAGGACATTCACAAGGGTCATATGCTCCGTGAGGGCCCGATTTACATGGGCCTCCATAACCTTGGCCGGCCAAGGGAGCAAAGATATAGGGCGGTAGTTTTCAGGTCTCGATGGATCCAAAGATGGTTTTTTTAGGATCGGGGAAACCACCGCTTGCTTCCATTTGGCAGGGACCAGGCCAGAGGTTAGGGAGAGGTTAATCAGGGAGCACACTGCTGTGCGGCCCTGAAAAGCAACGTCCCTGAAAAGAGCAGATCTTACCGGGTCTGCAGGCGATCCAGACTTGACTCGCAGGGCCCACTTTGCGAACTCCTCATTGGAGATGGTAGGAAGGGAGTGCAGCGATGGACAGCTGCTAGAGCCGCTCCAGGGAATCACAGGAGACAGTGTGCTTGGAAACGCCAGATAGATCTTCCTGACTTTATCCAAAAAGAAGGTGGCTAGGGCTTCACAGTGGGCAGTGGAACTGTCCAACTGTGGGGGAACTCTCTTTGCCATTAAGTCTTTTATGGTTTTAAAGATGGTTTTAGTCGGGTTAAGGCTATTTCGAAATTCGGCTGCGTAAAACGCCGCCCGGGCCCTGCATATAGCTCGATGGTAAAGCTTAACTAAGGCCAGGTAGATGGATTTCTTGTCGGCATCGTACGACTTACGCCACACCCTTTCCGCCCGTCTGCAAGAGGACTTCATTGCACGCAGCGCGCTGTCATACCAAGGGCTAGCCTGCCGGGGACTGGACTTGCTGGAGATGATGGGTACCAGGACGTCCAGCGCCCTGGTAATCCAGTTACAGAACCGGTCATAGCCCGAGGTGGCATTCAGCAGGGGACCTAATGGCTTAGCACCCAAAATGCGGTGAAGGTCCTCTAACCTAAGTTTGTTCCAGTGACGCCGGGGTATCCGCAAAGGAGGCGGTATAGTGGGATTAGCAGGGAGGGGAAGCCAAGCAGACACCAGATAGTGGTCAGACCATATCACAGGATCAACCGCCACAATCCGAACATCAGAGAGAGTGGTAAAAAACGGATCAAGGGTGTGGCCGGCCACGTGTGTAGGCTGAGAAATAAGCTGGGTCAATCAAATCAAATCAAATCAAAAGATCTGGGTTTAATCCATCACCGTTCTTTAGCCCACTCTGCCACCCGAGTTCAGACATGGCTATATGCAAATCAGTCTGACCCTGTGCCTCATGGGAACAGTCCAGGCCGAACTGCCAAGCCATGTCTTCCCTGGACCGGAAACCAGCTTCCGAGGACCGGTTTCTGGCATTCCAGCCGTCTTCAGCCCGGCTTGCTTGAATCCAGTGGCAAAGTGAGCAAGGGACTCACGTCTGAGTATACCCTGCCACACTTATGGCGGCCAAAAGTGGTACAAAAGGGGGTGGTGATGGACGGAGCATCTGAATCAATTAAACACTCACACCCAGTCAAAAGATCTGGGTTTAATCCATCACCGTTCTTTAGCCCACTCTGCCACCCCAGTTCAGACATGGCTATATGCAAATCAGTCTGACCCTGTGCCTCATGGGAACAGTCCAGGCCGAACTGCCAAGCCATGTCTTCCCTGGACCGGAAACAAGCTTCCGAGGACCGGTTTCAGGCATTCCAGCCGTCTTCAGCCCGGCTTGCTTGCAGACACAGTTACTTCCTCGTCTCCTCTCTGTGTCTCCTACCCACCCACCTCTTCCCGCCTTCATTCTTTGCTTGCCTCCCTTATTCCTTTCCTCTCTCCCCAGAATCTCTCTCCCCCTGCTTGCCTTGTTCCATTTAATCTCCCTCCCGTCACCCTTTAACATTACCCCCTTACCCTTCTACATGCCATAAACCAACGGATATAACTTGTAATTGATGTACCTTTCTGTAACAATGTGTAACTTGTAACCTATATAACTCTCCTCATGTAAAGCGCTCTGATACCTCCGGATCTAGCCAGCGCTATATAAAACTCAAGTAAATAAATAAATAAGTAAATAATGAAGACCAAGGCTAAGATGAAAATGAGATAAGGAGGAATGGGGAGATACATAGTCCTGTAGACTGGTGTTTGGAATACCCTGAATGAATTTTTGGAAGCACAGGAACACAGGAACTCCATAGGGTGAGAGCGCACAATTACTAAGGGCACTACAATTTGGAATAGCGATAAGACTAGGCCTGGGTGAAATGTAAATTATGCCAGCTTAATTTGGCTAATTTCAGGAATTCTGTGTTACTCTTGTTATGCAAAATTCCTGAAAGTACATGATCGAAAGATGGAATACCCATGCTACACCGGGAGGTAAGAGGCCTGGACAAGGAGACACACTGTCAAGAAGGCAATAAGGCAGGAATCACAAACCGAGAGTACAGTACGTAAACTAGGACTGAAGGGAACTCTACTAGGGAGAAAGGTGAAGGGTCATAAAAGCATGGTGCCAACTATACCAATACGTGAAGAGTCACAGCAGCCACTGTTGCCAGACAGGGAAACTCTATTCAGGTGTAGCATAAATAGTTGGTTTGCTACTATTAACTCAGAAGTGTGTCTGATTGTGTTGGACCTCTATTGGCTGTTGCTCTACATCTAGTAGCAGTCTGGGAATGCAGTTTTGCAACAACATATTTTCCACTGATCTGTGTGTAATCTCTTTCAGTTTCTAAGTCTTCTGTGTCCATACCTGTTTTGGGACTTAACAGGAGTGGGAGGGAGAAAGATTCGATTCACAGCCTTCGCAGAATTAACAAGCACCTGCAATGCAATAGGTCTCGCGTTTGAGCTATTGGCATTTTAAATGACAATGCCTTTTATTTATGTTTTGGTTTTAAAAACATATATAAAAGGCATTGTCAATTACAATGCCAATAGCTCAAAGTAGCATAAATGCGAGACCTATTGCATTGCAAATGCTTTTTGGAAAATGTAGCCATGTTTTCTTAGTGGTCCTTGGAAGCAGATGAGTCTGAGTTCTGTTTAAAATAACTGTAAGATATTTTAGTGATCTATGATGTGACAGCATGGTTGCTTCTCGTCTGGGCAGACGTTATGTGGGACAGGTGGATAGTTGTAGAAGAATAAAATGACGTCATAATCGAAGGAGATACGGAGTATGGAAAGAGAGATGAGGCAATAATTGATACACATCTGCAGAAGCACTGCTGACTTTCATGTTTTTCATATCCAGCCATTGCAGTAATTAACTTCTGAGCATGTTCCTGATCCTTTATCGGAGTTAGAAAATGTTCTCGTAGTTGTGATGATTTGCCGCGTGCAAGCACTTTCCAAAAGCCTGCGTCATGGTGAAGTCCACAGAGACCGCCAACCCCCCAAACTTCCCCATACAAATGCATTTCTGTGGTATATGAGCAACTTACGGGCCCCTCATCACATTTTGCAAAGGACTCTGAGTCCGGCCCCGCCATTTTGCGTTACCCCACTGGGCAGATCAGTGGGTAAATGCACCCACTGCAGATATGTGTAAATAACCCGAATGTCCCCAGTTTTATCCTGTCTATGCAGTCTTCAGCTTTCCAAGGATGTATGAATGAGTGCTAACGAGTAAGTACAAGTAACACTTATTATCCTAGTGCTTTTAGCCTTTTTTGATCAAGAGCTTAATATATACACAGCTGCCCTCATGGGCCGAACGGCATTATTTAAGATGCTCGTTCTGCCAAGGCTCCTATACATCCTACAAAATACACCGTATCCTGTCCCCCAGGGGATATTTGCACGCATCTCTCAGGCGGTGCAGGCGCTGCTGTGGAATGGTGGGAACCCTAGGATAAAGCTCCACAAGGTCACCAGAGGGGTATATGATGGGGGTCTGGTGCTTCCTGATGTCAGATTATATCACTGGGCCTCGCAGCTCCAGGTAGTTAACGATTGGGTATTTACAGACATCACCGAACCAGCCTACAGAGAAGACAGGATGGTCATGCCAGAAGGTAGCAGCGGGCACTTGCTTTATGCCCAGAGGCCGTAAAGGGAGTGGCATTCACACACAAGAGTGATAGTTCAATGTTGGAGGGAGGAGAGCAAGTTCCTGGGGTGGTCGGATACAATGACAGGTAGACCCCCTTTATACCTCGGAGATCAACTGAGAGAGGTGACGCATTTGACCGGCTTCAGGAGGTGGAAGCTAATTGGCATTGAATACTTGGGTGACGTGTGGAAGGGACCTGCCCCCCGCTCCTTTGCTTACCTCAAGAAGGAATATGACCTTCACGACTCTCAACAATACCATTACATACGTCTCATACACACCCTATGCTCACACATTCGTAGAGATGCCTCTATCCCGGAATACTCCCCTTTGGCAGATAGACTGTTGCTGGACCCCATATTGGAGAAGCCCACATCCACCATTTACTGTAAGCTCATAAACAATATGCCAGACCCCTTGGTGACGCTCCGGGCTGCGTGGGCCCGTGATATTGGTCCCCTAGATGATGATGATTGGCAAGACGCCATACAGAGCCCGCATGAAATAGCAATCCGTCCCAGGTTTACGTTGGTCCAATTGAAAATCCTACATCGCATATACCACCCTCGCACACATCTATACGCTTGGGGTAGGAGCCAATCGGCCCTCTGCGTGAGAGGTTGCCAAGGGGAGGGCACCTTCTACCACATATTATGGGGGTGCCCAGAGATAGTTCCTTTCTGGACCAAGGTCACAGACACTATGTCTGCGGTTGTGGGCGACAAGGTTCTGATGGAGCCAAAGTGGCTGTTACTGATGATTCGGGGGGAATTCGACTGGTCGAGGCATGTTGAACTGGCTAGCGTTGGCGGCGGGGTAGCGAAAAGAAACATCGCCAGGGGGTGGGGATCCCAGACGCCTCCGCAATGGGAACAGTGGAGGAGGGACCTGGATTGGTGCCAAAGAGCTGAGGAAACCATATACAGGAGCAGGGGCTGCATTAAGAAATGGAAGAAGATCTGGGGGCCATGGCGGAAATACAGAGGGTCACAGAGGGAGTCTGGGGAGTAATTATGTAATTGGATATCCCACTTGTGTACTAATGTGTCCGACTTTGTTCACCACAAACGCTAATTCCTAATCTGCCTCTTGGACATTGTCTATCGTTTTATGGTACTATGAGCTATGTTAATAAATTTTTTTTAAATTAAAATAAACACACAGATGAACCTTGAACTGAATTGCGAGCTTAAAGTTTGCTGTTTACACATAAGGTGATGAAAAGTAAAGAGTTAAAATTCCAGAGTGCCTGATATAGCCTTGTGCCCTTCCGAGGTTGATAAAGTGACCCCAAGAACTTTTGGCCCATCTCCCTACTCCCGTTCCCAGTGAAAGTAATCGAGAAGATTGTCAACAAGCAACTGACCTCCTTCTTCGAAGAGAACAACATCCCTGACCCATCCCAATCCGCATTCCGCAGCAACCACAGCACCGAAACAGCCCTCATCGCCGCCACCGACGACATCAGGGCCATGATGGACAACGGAGAAACCGCGACCCTCATCCTCCTGGACCTTTCGGCTGCCTTCGACAACGTCTGCCACCACCCCCTTCGCACACGCCTCCACAACTCAGGGATCCGCGACAAAGCCCTGGACTGGACCACCACCTTCATCACCGGCAGAACCCAGAGTGTCCGCCTCCCCCATTCTGTTCTAAAGACACCAAGACCATCTACAGCGAACCCCAAGGATCATCCCTCAGCCCGACACTCTTCAACGTCTACATGGCACTGCTCACCAACATCGTCCGATCACACAACCTACACATCATCTCATATGCCGACGACAGCCAGCTGATCCTCTCCCACGCCAAGGCCCCCCCCACCACCATCAAATCCAACCTCCACAAAGGAATGAAGGTCATCGCCGATTGGATGATGAACAGCCGCCTGAAACCGAACTCAGACAAGATGGAGGTCCTCTTCATCGGATCCACCCCCTCCGCCTGGGACGACTCATGGTGGCCGGCCGCACTGGGAGCTGCACCGACACCCACTAACCACGCACGCAACCTCGGGGTCATCCTGGACTCAGCGTTTTCAATGACCCAGCAAGTAATTCCGCCTCCTCCTCCTGCTTCAACACCCACTGCATGCTCTGCAAGAGCTACAGATAGATCCCCACTGGAACCAGAAGCATGGTCACACAGGCCCTCGTCATCAGTAGGCTGGACTACGGCAGCGCTATCTACACGGGAACCTCAGCCAAACTCCAGAAACGACTAAAACGCATACAGGACGCCTCTGCACGCCTCGTCCTCGACATCCCCCGCCACAGCAACATCACAGCCCACCTAAAAGACCTGCACTGGCTCCCCATCAACAAGAAAATCACCTTCAAATTCCTCACCCACGCTCACAGAGCACTCCACAACACCGGACCGTCGACCTCGCCCTCGCCACCATCCCCCACATTCGACGAACGACCGCCGGCGGCAGATCATTCTCTCACCTCGCCTCCAAGACCTGGAACACCTTCCCCATCTGCCTGCGACAAACCCAGGACCTGCTGTCCTTCAGGAGACTTCTCAAGACCTGGCTGTTTGAGCAGTAGTAGCAGCCCCGCCCCCCTGCGCCTTGAGACCCTCACGGGCGAGTTGTGCGCTCTACAAATGTACTGATTGATTGATTGAAAGTTTGCTGTTTACACATACTGTGATTGAAAGTAAAGAGTTCAAATCCCAGAATTCCTGATACAGCCTTGCGCCCTTCCGAGGTTGGTAAAGTGAGTAATATAATTTGGGCAATAGTAACAGGTTATTCACAGTGCTTCGAAGAAGTGGGCGAGAGGTATGAAGCGCTGTACAAAAAAGAAGCTTGGACCTGCCGATGTTGGAGTTGGGGAGTGAAGTGTGGGTCTCAGAATGGCTCAACATCCTGTGAGCCTGGGCCGATGTGCTCCAATAGTACAGCACAGAGGGTATTTGTCCCGTACTCCGGGGGTGACGCAACGGAGGAAACATGGAAGGCACTTCAGTGTTGAAGGCGGGTTGGAGGGAGACGGGGCGCGTGAGTGGAGGTGGCGGGAGGGGCATGGTGTCTGGCTCCTTGACCTTCTGTCATTTTGGGCCAGTAGAAGTGTTTGACCAGCCTCTCCCAGGTATTGGTCTGCTCCATGTGCCCAGCCAAGTAAATATCATGGGCCAGGTTAAGGAGGAACTCCTTGTCCTATTGTAGAACCACCATTCTCCCGGATGCCCTTGGTTTGGGGTCCCTTGGCTCACTGCCAAGATCCCCTCCTCCCAGTATATCTTATGGGTACCACTGTTATCCCCTTCTGCCTGTTGAGCTAACTGTTGTAGGTCTTCTAGAGTGGGACAGGTCCTTTGTACATTGGACAGGTCCTCCCTAGAGAGAGCCCCTGCTCCTTGGTGTTCTGCCAGATCTGTCAAGTTTCCAGGAGTCAGTTCTTTTTCAGATACCAGACCTTCCCCTGAGGGTTGAGCTACGTTTGGGCCTGTGGAACCTTCCTGCCCCTCCTGTTAGCTTTAGGGACTCTCTGTGCTTCGGTCCTTCTTCCGAGTCAGCTGAGGTATAGATGCCAGGGTTGCCGTCTTTATGCTCTGAAAGATATTTCAGGGCAGTATACGGTTGGTACCCAACGGGCTACAGGTTCTTTACCACTGGTGACCACTTCTGTGGAATGTGGCATCTGGATATACCAGACTGCACCATTCTGTTCACTTCCAAGATGGCGAAACCCCTGGCCTACTATACAGACTTCACTAGCTCTCTGGGTGTGGCTACCTCACTGGGTATCAGGCTGCCATTTACTAGTGACTTACAGGTAAGTTAGCCATTTCCAGTTGGGTATAGCCAATTTGACATACACTTTAGGGCCAGGGCACTGGCACTGAGGTCTGGGTAGCAGGCCCCAGGGCACTCTTAGCAGTCAAAAAAACTAGGGAGTGACCATACAAAAGGAAGAATTTCCTTACACCCTCATAAAGCAAATATCAAAGGGGTGTGGGTTTAATCACAATGCTCCTAAGTCCGATGTGTACGGTAACAGGGGTTACTGAGCATATCGAAACTTAACGCCCAGCTCCTATTGAGGGCCAGCTAATGGGTCATTCAGTGATGCCACACCAGCTGATCAAAACCCTCCCCCCCCGCCGCCTACCTACCAAGGTTTCCCACCCATGCCTTTTTGCAGTCTACTGGTTCATGGTGTCTTCTGGTTGCATAACAGGTTGCTACCCGAATGTTCATGCTCCTCTCATCTGAACTGAAATACTGAATATTAAGCCCAGCTAATGTCAAACTAGGCCCTGGGCTTATAAACTGTCAAACCAGGGCTTGAATTGCTTCATTTTTGTGGAAGAAAACCCCAAATTTAAACAATAATGGCCAGTAGAAACATGGCCAGGCTAGCCAGTGCTGCTGCTGTTGTTGACGACAGACAGGAAATAACTTCTACAAGAATGATAATGGACTTTAAATTACTGGAGTTTACCAACTGTAGCTATATTTACTGGTTAACGCTTGCACTACCTCCGTGATATGCCAGCATGTTTGCTCTCTCTGGTCCTGCAGGAGCTGGGACATATTTTATTTATTTATTTATTTATTTATTTTTTTATTTAAACTTATAAGGCGCACAGCTACCCGCAGTGGGTTTCCCGGCGCCAAGGGATAGACTAAAGAAGAAAAGAACTGCCAAGCAAACCACTAGAAAGAACTGTTCTGATCACTGCTGGAAAAGCCAGGTTTTTAGTCCCCTGCGGAAGCGGAAAAGATCAGTCTCCAACTTCAGGGTCGCGGGCAAGGCATTCCAAGACTTAGGACCTAGATGAGAGAAAGAGCGTCCGCCCATCTTCATCAGCTTAAATATAGGAACAATAAAATCGCCTTTTCCTGAGGATCTCAAGCAGCGGCTGGGCTTATGAGCCTGAATGAGACCCTATAGGTACTTCGGGCTGTGCTCTGTTTCATCTTAAAAATGTGGCATAAGGCCTTGAATTTAATTCTGCTCGAAATTCTAAGCCAATGAAGGTCTCGTAGGGCTTGAAAGGCAGATGTTCTCCCGAGGAACATTACGAAGAAGCCGTGCGGCCGCATTCTGAACAACCTGGAGTTTATTCATAGGGGTGGTAAAGTGCAAGAAGAAGCAGAATAAGCTATGCTGGTTTGAGCAGACTTGCTGGCAAGATGGCAGCCTGAAAGTGGAGCTGGGCCTGAGGGTGCCTGAGCCCACACATAGAAGGTTCGAGGCGTTTGAGGCAAGAACTGCCGCTCTGCGTGGTGCCGCTGTGGGCTGGTGTGTGAGGAGGCTCAATTGCTGGAGGCCATGTTGCACCAGTGACTGGTGAACCCATTTGATGTGTTGCTCAATGGAGGTAATGTGGTGACCTTTAACAGAGCTGCCTATAGCTTGTTGAGGCAAGTGAGTCTGAGCTGACAGACTGCACCACTGACCCGGGAAGAGGGGAAGAAAAAACAGGGAATAGCCTGCTCAAAGACAGGGACCATGAGCATGACACAGGCGGGAGCTTAATCTGCATGATCCTATTGATGTGGCACACAACAAACTGCGCCTCCCTCCATTGTGTCAGGAATAACTGCATGCCTTAATGGAAGCCTGGTCCCTAGTCAGAGGAGGAATGTGGGTGTCCATGGCTCCATAGTGGTTCAGATGGGATTGAGGGGGCAGGCGCTTAAGGTATCACCCCAAAAGGAGGGGGGAGAGCAGCGACGCCCCAGCTTGAAATGCACTGATTGCAAGAAGGACACGGGGCCTGCCCTGAGCAGCCATACAGTCATTGAGACAGTCAACACTACTAGCATCATGGCTGGATCCTCCCACAACATAAAAGATCTCAATATAGGGAAGATGCAAATTATGCAGTGAATTCTCGGCCGTTCCCTGCACAATAGGCTGGCAGCAACTTGGTGCGGCACCCACTCAAACACCACACACCCTCTCCTCCTCTTATTGGGGCCCTTGGGATCACTCATTATGGGCAATCCTAGAGCGATGATTGCAGGGAACCCTGCACCTAACAGGGATTGTCTGGAATACTTGCCATGAAACGGGTGCAAAGTGTCAGCAAACTTTCTCCTCCCCTCCTCCACCTGGTGCTCCCACAAGACTGGTAGTTTAGAGACATATGAATTTTAGGGACAGAGGCAACATCGTAAAGAAGGGAGGAAAGCCAGGCACTACCTGGCGTATGACGCCAAAGTAATCCTTTTCCCCAGCTCACCTTGACCCCACCAGTTAGGTCGCTCCCCCTCAGCCCTGCACCGCCTGTGCCTCCCTGCCCCAGCTGCTGCTGCTGAGGAAGTTCGAGTCCCTCCACCACCCTCAGGCTACCACCTGCGCCTCATCCCTGGTGGCCGGTGGTAGGCCGTAGGTAGGTTTGTTCATCCTCCACTTTATTGCTTTTATTGTATTGCCTGTATTTTCATTGTTGTGTCTGTGACTGCTGTTGTCTGTCTTCCCCCGCTGCCTGTACGTGGTCCGTGCCCATTTTTCTTCCCTCTGTTCCACTCGCTGTCCCCGTGCTCTCTCTGCCCAGTCTTTCCTTCTGTACCCCTCGCTGTCCCCGTGCCTCTCTGCCCGTTCTGCCTTCTGTTCTTAGCTGCTCCTGTATTTCTGTATTCTGCCTCTGTGCCACTCATTTTTCCGATATTTCTGTGCACTTTTTGCCTTCTGTGCCACTCGTTTTCCCCTCGTTTTTGTGCCCGTCTGCCTTCTGTGCCACTTGTTTTTCCTTTGTTTTTGTGCTCCTTTTGCCTTCTGTTCCACTCGTTTTTTGTGCCCTTCTGCCCTCTGTGCCACTCGTTTTTCCCTCGTTTTTGTGCCCCTCTTGCTTCTGTTCCACTCGTTTTTGTGCCCTTCTGCCCTCTGTTCCAATCGTTTTTTTTTTTGCCTTTCTGCCCTCTGTGCCACTCGTTTTTCCCTCGTTTTTGTGCCCCTTTTGCCTCTGTTCCACTCGTTTTTTGTGGCCGTCTGTGCCACTCATTTTACCCTCGTTTTTGGGCCCCTTTTACCTTCTGTTCCAGTCGTTTTTGTGCCCTTCTGCCCTCTGTTCCACTCGTTTTTTTGTGCCCTCCTGCCCTCTGTGCCACTCGTTTTTCCCTCATTTTTGTGCCCCTTTTGCCTTCTGTTCCACTCGTTTTTTGTGCTCTTCTGCCCTCCGTTCCACTTGTTTTTTTGTGACCTCTGTGCCACTCGTTTTTTCCTCGTTTCTGTGCCCCTTTTGCCTTCTGTTCCACTCGTTTTTTGTGCCCTTTTGCCTTCTGTGCCACTCGTTTTTCCCTCGATTTTGTGCCCCTTTTCCTTCTGTTACCTTAGTTGTCCTTCACCGCCCTCGCCGCTGCGTCCCCTGCGGCCCCGTCCCCCTGACTGCCCAATGCCCATTCGCTGCCCCCGCCTCCCAGCTGCTCCTCCGACCCACCTCCCCATATATGCCAGCCGCAGCACGGCCGTGCCGCTGGCGCGCCGAAGGCAAGCCTAAGGCAAGCCCGTCTGCACCCATCTGCGCCCTTGCCAGAACCCCTGGCCCCCGCACCCACCACGACGACCGCCACCACTACGACGCCAACACTCTGCACGCTCTCAACTCCGGATGGAGCCACACCTGCTTCAAGGCCGCCCCGAAACGCACACACAGCCCCTTCAACTGCCGGAACTGCAGCTACACCAGCCTCAGAGCCGACGAACCACCCACCCCAACCACCTCCAATGCGTACTACTGAACACCTGCTCCACACACAAGCATGCCGTCGAGCTCTGGGACCTGCTCGACACAACATCCCCGGACGTCTCCTTCCTGACAGAGACCTGGTTTACCGACTCCTCCGTACCCGACATCGCCATAGCCATCCCAGACGGCTACAACATCACCCACAGAGACCGGTCGCACCAACGTAGTTGGAGGAGGAATCGCCATAGTCCACAAGAACAGCATCAGGGTCTCGACTAACACCGACAACGCGCTCAGCACCGCCGAACATATGAATTTCCAGATCCAGACAGACCCTAATTCCACCCTCAGAGGCACCCTCGTCAACCGACCCCCCCATAGAACGCTATTCATTGCATAATTAAATATCGAGAATAGCGAGTGCTATACTTTAAAGCAGCCATTCCGGTCTGGTACCAAGAATCACCTGGTTAACCATACTAGCACTTTGACCTGATGGTTGAGCCCAATTACAATAATTTGAGCACCCTCCGCCATCCCTACTGAGGACAGTTTTCCCTTGCATGTTCCAGTTATCGTTTGGAATTATCCAGATCATCCAGATACTTGATTGTGTATGTGGCTCCTGAAGAAGGCGTTCTTGTGAAAACGCCGAAACGCGCGTCGAAGAGGACTAATATTGTCCGCCACTGTTTTATGAATTAATGGTGTCATTGTTTATATTAGATTGAATATTTAGAATTTATGAATTAATGGTGTCATTGTTTGTATTACATTGATTGTTTAGAATTGGCTATATGTTGCATTTTGATTTTATTATGTGTTAAGAATTTTAATGCTTTTAGCTTGAGTATATATACTTAATAAACATAACATTTTGTACTTTTTAATTTATTGTGTGCTTCATACTTACCGTTCTCTCCCTGGTGATATTATATCTGATGCTCCCCCTTTTTTTCACATTGTCCTTTTTCCCTGTAAAACATATTCTGTTGCACTAACAGGGGGTCCTTGTTACTTACGCCAATTTGGTTCACAGAGACACCCCACTTATTCAAGGCCGTAAAAGGAATTCAATCAAAAGCCGAAAGTCAAGTATACAAAACAGGCAGATCTACTAATAAAAATAGAGTGATATGATTATTTTACAAAAGTAAAACAACCTAAAATGAATCGCACAGAGAACCAAGTAAACGTGAATGCAAAATAACATGCATGTCCTTAGGTTGTTCTATAAACTACTTCTGTGTACAGTCATTCAATGTGTCAATTGATTGTAGAAACATCTGTATTTAAGACATTGCTCAGAATCGTTATGTATCTAACCAATGTGATACATATTCAGTTGATGTCATAATTGAGGGAATTAATGCAATATTATCAAAAGATGTTTAAAAAGTATTGTTCTTTAAAAGTATTGTTCTGATGGTTCAGTAGATATCTTTACGCAAAAAAGGAGTGGAAGGGTAATGACTGTGCTAAGTAATGTGAAGTAAGTGTGCGCCTGTAAGAATGCTCAAGGGTATTAGAGGATGACCACCCACAGTCATCAGCTGAGTGGGCAATAACGACCACACTGTAAATTAGTACACGTTGAATAATATCCTGAGCAAAAAAGTCCAATATAATCAAAAAGTCTACAAAGTGTTCTTCATAGTATTCTTCTTCCATTCTTTATTCGTTTAAGGATTTTCATAGGTATTCAATCCAGACCTTCAAAATTGTAATACACAATTGGTGAGGCGAACTTCTAGCCAACACGTGTTTCATCTGTATGAAAATATCCACAGACTTCTTCAGGGCAAAATTTTTAATTTATTGTCCAAAATAATTGAGGCATGGGCTCACGAGCCAATTGTGATCCCATAGATGTTAATTCCTGATTCCGGGTAAACTGTGTGATGAGGCCACGAAGTGTAGAAATCAAGTAGCAACGTAAGTAGAAAGTTCGTTATTGGTATTTGGATGTAGCCTTATACATAGGCGTAATCCAGACAAGCAGCTCCTGTCCCGAAAAGAGTGCTCCTCTCGATCGGAAGGCGTCTCACCTTTTTTGCTCAGGATATTAATCAATCAGTAGATATCTTCACTATGGCTTTAGTTGGACTAAATACAATGATGTGATTACGCATTTTCACACCCAGGGAAGTCACAGTGTTGCTGATATGAACAATGGTTTTTAAGCACCTCCTTTCTGGGTGAATTTTGATTTAAAATATTCTGTAAATATACAAAGAAGATGTCATATCTCACTGTTGGTTACACAGTAATTGACATGAATGCTTTGGGATTAATCACATTGGTGGGTATCTGGCCCCTCGTGCCTATTCTCTTCTGCAGGGGTCTTCAAACTGGGGGGCCTCAAGTGATCCGTGGGGGTGGGGGGGACGCCAGACTCTGGCCAAAGGAAGCGTTATGCTGATAACAGTGCTTTGTTTTCAGCAGAAAAAAATGTAATGGGCCGTCACTAACATCTTTTGTCATTTATATCCTGGCTGGGAGTAGCTATAAAAAGGGAAAGGACTCCAGATATCCTTCAAAACCTCCACCCCCATTTCTAATAATCACACGGTGGATACTTTTACATTTTAGCAAGGCCTGCCCGGCCAGAATAGTATGTCTGGCAATCATGTATTTGAATGCATTTTTAAAACGGCAACAGAACTTAACTGTAATGTTTAAATAAGACTATAACCTATTTAAACATTGCCTGTTTATTAGAATAATTGTGAAAAATGTTGAGTGGGGGGCCTGGTGATTTTTCTTTTTTTACTGGGGTGTTGCTGCATTAAAGAGTATGAAGACCACTACTCTATTGTATGACAAGACATCTGGTGGCGGTAAAGATACTCTAGAGCCCCTGCTTAGATGGAGAACTTGGTGCCCCAGACTATGAGCTTTACTGGACGTGATGCCTCAGTAAAAGACAGTGCGAGACAGTGTATCCCTCTCAGGTCCCAATAGTGGCACTGACCACCGGATCTGGAAAAGACTTGCCCCACTTGGGGGGTTATGGAATCCAGATACTGGATGAGCTGTACTGGGGCTGGTACCTTAATGAGCTTCTACGATTTTACTCCAGACCATAAAATGCAGATACTACGCTTTAAAGGATACGGAACACTAGAGGGGTCCTAGCAGTTGGACCTGGGAGGGAACAGCACCACGAAACTGTATGCGTTTAGCATCCTACACACCAACGCACGTCAGTGCATATAAGCGCTTCCACCCTGATAGATTAATTATACAATGTTACATTATAAGTGGGGCTGATCAGAAGATTATTGATTAGAGAACGGAGTATGAAACTGCAGGTTTTGTAAACCGATTTTAGAAGACCTGTAGTACTAAGTAGATGATTGTTGCAATAGATGATGACTGAATAAGATCATGTCATCTGTGCAAAAACTCAATAACACAGTGAAGACAAATCTGCACCTCATCCCCTTCACCTGGCATAATATAGAATATCTACAGCTAATTTTCTTCCCTATTACCTGGCCTACTGTAGGAGGTCTACAGCTCACCCTCGTCCCTTTCACCTGCCCTGCTGTTGAGTACATACCGCTCGTCTTCATCCCCATCGTTTCGTCTACTATAGAAACCCTGCCGCTCGTCCTCCTGTCCTTCATCTGGCCTTCTGCAGAATAACTAGAGTTCATCTGCCTCACCTTCACATGTCGAGCTGTGAGAAATCTACTGCTCACCCTCTCACTCCTCCCATTCACCTGGCCTGCTGTAAAAGCTCTGCCGCTCACCCTCACCCCCTTCCATCTTGCCTACCATTCTGGGTTTGTAACTTACTTTAGGCACCATCGTCTTTTGTCTGGGTTTCCACTTAAATTGGAGACAGTACTGGATAACCACAGACAAAGAAACTGATTCTGAGGCCTGGTGTTCGGCAGATGGTATAGTTGCAACACCGATTTGTTAGGTCCGCTGAAAATCAAACAAGTTTGAATGATTAAGTGCCGGGTGTTCAGTGTAACTCATGATGAGCTGCAGATGTTCGATAGTGTGGAAAATGAAGAGGATGAGCTGTAGATATTCTACCGTGGGCCAGGTGACGGAGATGGGGGTGAGATATTCTACAGTAGCGACTTGGTCGATAGAACAGTCACAATCCTTTGTTAGTGAAAAGTGATATTTCTAAAAAGTAAAACTTCTTTGAGAAAGTTAATCCCCAGGTTTGGGTGCTGAAGATTGTCACCTCCTTTCCTTGAGGTGATTAACTGAATAACTGAAAAGCCTGCCCTTCACCTGGGAAGAGTCGAATCTAAAGCCCTCCTAAGCGAGCCAGTCGTTATTTATAGACTTGTCAAACCAGTTTAAAATGTCCACAATTAATTTATTCAGCTGATAATCGAGTCATAAAGTATCCATTTTTGTTACTTCATCTTAATCTTCATTATGTCATTATTCCATCCTAAAGCATCTTGAGGCATATATATGACAACTGTTGCTTCACAGAAATTTCACATAGCCCCAATGCATTTCGGGCCCAGCCCTTCATCAGGGGGTAATCCCTGTGAAGCGGTTAAGTAGATATTCTACTGTAGTCTATCGGAAGTGGGTGAGGATGAGCTGTAGATATTCTACAGTAGGCCCGGTGACCGAAATGAAGATGAGCTGTAGATGTTATGCAGCAGGCCTGGTGAAGGAAATGGGATGAGCTGTAGATCTTCTACAGTAGGCCATGTGAAGGAGATGGGGATGAGCTGTAGATCTTCTACAGTAGGCCAGTTGAAGGAAATGGGGCTGAGCTGTAGATATTTTACATTAGGCCTGGGGAAGGGGATAAGGTTGAGCTGTGGATATTAATCAGTAGGCCCGGTGATAGAGATGGGGGTGAGCTGTAGAAATTCTACAGTAGACCAGGTGAAGGCAAGGGGAATGAGATGGGGATGAGCTACAGATATTCTACATTAGGCCAGGGGAAGGGGACGAGGTTGAGCTGTAGATATTCTAAAGTGGGCCTGGGGATGGGGATTAGCAGTGGATATTGTAAAGTTGGCCTGGGTAAGGGGATGGGGATAAGCTGTGGCTATTGTACTGTTGGCCTTGGGAAGGGGATGGGGATGAACTGTGGATATTGTAAAGTTGGCCTGGGTAAGGGGATGGGGATGAGCTACAGATATTCTACATTAGGCCAGGGGACGAGGTTGAGCTGTAGATATTCTAAAGTGGGCCTGGGGATGGGGATTAGCAGTGGATATTGTAAAGATGGCCTGGGTAAGGGGATGGGGATGAGCTGTGGATATTGTACAGTTGGCCTAGGGAAGGGGATGGGGATGAACTGTGGATATTGTAAAGTTGGTCTAGGGAAGGGGATGGGGATGAGCTGTGGATATTGTAAAGTGGGCCTAGGGAAGGGGATGGGGATGAGCTGTGGATATTGTAAAGTTGGTCTAGGGAAGGGGATGGGGATGAGCTGTGGATATTGTAAAGTGGGCCTAGGGAAGGGGATGAGCTGTGGATATTGTAAAGTTGGCCTAGGGAAGGGGATGGGGATAAACTGTGGATATTGTAAAGTTGGTCTAGGGAAGGGGATGGGGATGAACTGTGGATTTTGTAAAGTTGCCCTAGGGAAGGGGATGGGGATGAACTGTGGATATTGTAAAGTTGGTCTAGGGAAGGGGATGGGGATGAACTGTGGATATTGTAAAGTTGGTCTAGGGAAGGGGATGGGGATGAACTGTGGATATTGTAAAGATGGCCTGGGTAAGGGGGAGAGCTGTGGATATTGTAAAGTTGGCCTGGGTGAGGGGGAGAGCTGTGGATATTGTAAAGTTGGACTGGGGATGGGGATGAACTGTGGATATTGTAAAGTTGGACTGGGGATGGGGATGAACTGTGGATATTGTAAAGTTGGCTCAGGGAAGGGGATGAGTTGTGGATATTGTAAAGTAGGCCTGGGTAAGGGGATGGGGATGGGGATGAACTGTGGATATTGTAAAGTTGGCCTATGTAAGGGAATGGGCATGAACTGTGGATGTTGTAAAGATGGCCTGGGTAAGGGGATGGGATGAGCTGTCTCTATCCTAAAGTTCAGCAAATGAAGGGTTGAAGGATGAGCTGTTATTATTTTACAGTAGGTAGCCAACAACAGCACTAAGATTTTTAGGTCCTCAGAAAAAAAAATATTGAACATCATGTTCAAGCTATCTCTAGGCTTTGACGGTCAAACAGAGACTCAGAGCTCCTTAATCTGTTGTTCATCTTGCAACATTTCGGACTCGCTTCTCACTCCAATAACATATCTAGTATCAGGCCTGGCCTTCTTCCTCAAGCTCTTCCCAGTATATACAAGCTGTGCCCAAGTTGAGAGAAAATGAGCCGGGATGTGCAGCTGCTCCAGTCTGGTGTAGGGCCGTCTGCAAGGTAAATGTCCCAAAAGCGGGAATTCCCTCTGCCAGGAGCAAAGCTTTCAAAGCTGAAAATTCAGCTTGGGTGGGACCTCATAGATAAGGAATGGTGATCTGCTGTGACTCAACCCGTACAGTGACCAGGAACACCCAGCTCTGGTATACTCAGTTTAACTAATAACACACCACTAACTTCACACCACACAGATTCAATGTCATCAGCCGTACCACAGACAAGCAGTGCCACCGTTAACGCAGACTTCTTACACATGACTTGGACATGTAAGGGTATCGCAGGTTTCTGGAAGGAGGTCATCAAGAGGCTCGGGGAGCACTGGGTGAAAACTGACTGCCTTCCACGGAGGCCTGTCTGCTGGGCTTCTGTGGTACTGGAGTGCATGCATCAGGTTCACGGACCGGGCCCTGGTGTTGGCCCACTGTAATGTAAATTTAAATGCAAATCTGTATTTGTAAAGCGCAAACGACTCACCCTTACGGGTCTCAAGGCGCTGGGGGCAGTTGTGGAAATTAAGTGAGCTATTGCCCAGAGTCAAATGGTGCTGAGCTGAGCTGCCGCCGGAGCCGGGGATCGAACCGTGCGCCCTGTGCTCCAAAGTCAGCTGCCCTGGCCGCTGCACCACACCTATCCACTGTGCCATAGCAATGCACTGGTGATCCCCAGAGGGACCTCCGGTGCAGATGGAAAGCAGAGGTCATAAAATGGGTAGCAGCGAAGGGGACCACCCTACTTAGTAAAATCTCAGGGGGCTACTCAAGCATCCTGTAGCTGACCTCTGGATTGACTTGGCGGATATTTTTGCTGCCAGAGATGCGTAATTTACCTGCTAGATGCTGCACCCTCCCCCCTTAATCCAAGGAACTGGAAAATGTCTGTGACACCCTGCCCTGATTCAGACACCACTCACATGGGGTTGGCGCCTGGTTTCAATAGCAGGGAGGAGGAACTGCCCTGTGGGAAGTAGATGTGTGACCCCATAAAACCCTAGGCCAGTCGAAGCTCTTTGAGTTGCACCATTCGATATTGCTACTAATTAAATAATTGATAGCAAATACTGTGTATGACCCATACTCTATATGTAGATGATGCACATGTTGAATAATGATGTAACCGCTTCACGTTAAGAGATTCAAAATTAATGTGTACAGTGTGGATTATAATATAATCCGAAAAAGTAATGAAGTTTTAAAAATAAAAAGAAATTCTGAAAATTCAAAGCTTTCTCTGTCAACGAGAGTAGGAAGGTCAAGGTCGGACACATCCTACACCTGTCATGAGGGAAGAGCACTAATGTACCTGCAACGTTTGTTACTGATGCCCCTGGAATGTGTCTCGACCACCTCTGTTTCTGCATGTTTGGTTCTGTCTCTAATTGCTGGACACTCACCAGGCATCATGGGGCTCTCGACATCCAGTAATTCCCCATAAATAGACCGGGGTGGACAGGAACGCCAGTTGGTCTTTTGTGCAGTCAATAGGAGCTTAATCCTGCGTAAAACAATCCATGCTTTATTGGTGTGAAATGGGCATACTGTGCGTCATCTGTCATAGGTACCAAGTGTTTCTCGTCTGAGACCATCACTCTCCTGTCGTAACATCAATAAAATTGTAATAGATGACCCGTGCACCCAAGACTGTTTGTGATGCTGAACACATTTTGTCTACATCATATCTGACTTTGTGCAGTTTCTGAGTAAGATATAAATGTTTGTAATTCCATTTCTTCCAGGCGCTGCTTACGTTTCAGGATGTTGTTGCCTGTTTCTCACAGGTGGAGCAGGAGCTTTTACACAAATGGCAGAAGGATCTTTATACAAATGTGATGAAGGAAATTCACCAAATCTTCCTGTTGTTGGGTAAAGTACAATAACATTTGTGCAGTATGTACCTAACTAAACTGTTGGCTGGTTAAGGCTATTATAATAGGTGGTAAATATTTTTCATATTCAGTGCAACAGAGGCAGTTGAGGCGTGCCTACCTGACTTGCGGACCCTGCGTGTGGTCCGGGGATGTCTCCTGGCAAGACTTCGAGAAAGCTTGTGCAGCCGCTTCTCTTCACAGAAGCACTTAATCAGGTCCGTTCCACGAACAGCACCCAGAACGCAACCTCATCAGAGCTCGGTCCTTTTCCGCCCACTATGGCCGCCGCACCGGACGCCACCATGAAGCGAATCCTGTAGGACAGTGGTTCCCAAACTTTTTCGACCAGCGGCCCCCTTGACCCAATTGGCTTTTGGCCGTGGCTCCCCATCATGTCACTTTTTTTTGGGATGGGGTTATGTAAATCCGACCTCAAGAGTATTCTCATTTTTCTCCCTGAAATTAATTGGGATGAAGCAGATAAAGGTATTCTATAATTATAACCAATTGTGTAACAAAAGAAAAATATAGCAGTCGTTTAATAAAAAATTTTTATTTGTCTGTATGGGTTTGCTATTTGCGACCTACGCCTGTTGGTTGTAAGTTCTTGACCTGAGGTGTAGCTCTCCTGCCCGAAACCTGTGCCTGGAGGTCCTGAGTTACCTATAGAGAAATACAGGAAAGACGCTCAATGTTAACAGTGCCAGCCGAGAGGTCCATGAGTGGATTAACAGGGAAGACGCGGAGGGAAGGCTGGCGTTGACGATGAGACAGGGCAGGAGCAGCTGTCTATGGATCAGAGCCTGAGAGGTATTATCTGAAAGGGAGGCGTGGTATATGAAAGTAATGAGTTCATCATGTGTAAGAACCTCAAATTCGAACGGCATGTAAAAACATAGAATTCTTACCCGTTTTAGGCCTCCATTCAATGTAGGCCAAGTCACAGGTAGCAATGATATCGGCACGGTAACTGGATACGTTCCGTCCTGGGATATCTGAAAGATGCACGTGCCCATCAGTTCCAGAGTGCAAGATATTATGTGTGATTAAATGAAGTGTGCAGTCATCGCGCATTGATTCGCTTCATGTTGCTGAAGAACTGTGATGTGTGAATGCGCTGTAATAAATATCATGGTGATGTACGCGAGGTGGTAAAACGCGCTCTAAAAGTGCATTAACTCGCTTCGTTGTGCTTCCGTACCACAGTGTGTAGCACTTCATTCAAATGATCAAAATAATATGCGCGAAATATTCATGCGTGCATAAACAGGTCAATTAGTTGCTTGTTAGTCGTGTAAACTTTAAGGGCAAAACCCTCTTCTTGACCTGTAATGCCTGAGCGGGCTCCAGACCTTGGAGAACAGATTAAAACTGTATGCGAATGGTGTGGAGTATAACAAAGTGTAGGCCAGCCATTGAAGAAAGTTTATAGCGCTTGAGGCGTACCTTCCCATTCAATCGGCAGCAGACGCGTGCAGCTGCTAGCGTCGCCTCTAAAGCCTCTATCTGTATGTGATGACAGCGAGGGACGATTAAATGCTGTCTGGGCTTGTCAGAACTGGTTCTCACGGCAGGCATCATTGTCGATTGTCGTTCGTGAGTGGAACCGGGGGGGAAGGGAAAGGGTAAAAAGACAGGCTATCTGCTCACCCAACAGTGGCAGTTTTAGGGGTTACTCGGGCCACAAACAATTCTTAATTTCTAAACTCTGCACAGTACAAAATTCTTCTTAAGCAGAAATGCCTTCCCCACGTTCCGAACATGTGCACGGCACCCCATGCTAGTTGTAAAGACGCATCGGGGTGCCGCGGCGCACAGTTTGGGAATCACTGCTGTAGGAAATCATCCTTGGGCTGTCAGCTGGAGGCAACCATCTCTACCCAGGCCACTGAGACCAAATCCATCCATACGGATATAGCCGGTTTCCAGAACCGCATGGACTGCCTGACCCAGCGTGTTTCTGTGCTGGAGGATTCTCTCAACACAGTACCGGAATGAAACCAAGAACTCCTATTCCTACGCAGACGTAGAAGTCAGGAGCTTCTGAGACAACAGACGCTTTTTCAGATTTCCAGAAAACGTGGAAAGCCCTGACGTCAGTTCTTTCCTCAGGGCCACACTCTCAAAACTCGCAGATCTGACCTTTGACCCCCCCTCTTGGAGCTGCAGAGGACCCACCGTGTTGGACCGCCCGACAGGGCGCATTCGCGCGCCCACAATTGCTTATTGCCTACTTTCTATGCCACGAAAAGGCCCAGCAATTGATAACTACAGCCCGTACCTATGGCCAGTACACATTCGAGGGACATGATATCCGAATAGCAGCGGTCTTCTCCAAGAAAAACGAACGTCGCAAGGCCTTCCTTTCCCTTAGGTGCCTCCTCCGACAACTGGACATTCCATGTGGCCTCTTCAAACCCGCATGCCTCCGGATCACCAAGGACGACGTCTCCAAGGAATTTTCTCAACCCAGAGGGTCTTCGATAATTCCTATAAGGTCTCAACCCTCAGGATATGGACAATGTCGCCTCTGCTTCTGGAGGTATCTCCACCCTGCCATCATCCTCTCTCTCTCTACCCCCTCCAGTGCGCTCTGGCAGAACTCTGGAGGCAGGGGCCCTGTTAGACCTGCTGGCTCCCTGGGTGACAGGACCAAGGCTCTCCAAGAGGTTGTCGCACTCACATCAGGGACAAGTGTTGCTCCCCTGAAACCCGCCTCTGTCACAGAGAGCGCTCCCTGACCTATCCCTCTACCCATCACGGTCCCGCACCCTCCACGAACTAGCAGTGGTTGAGATCGCATGCAAAATTGCTGACACGCTCCTTCGACTTCGTAGAACCGGACGGCATGCCTCTTCTTACTTCCTGGCTGGGCTCGCCCTCGCTCTATGACGCACCCATACCCACACCCATGTTCAGTTCCATACTAGAGGGGCTGCCGGGACCCAGCCGTGGGCCGCTTACCCCCGCGCCTCCAGCCCTATGCGAGGCTTCGACTCTATCCTCCCTCATTCTCACTCTGACCCTCCCTCGCCAATTGCTTTGTATCAGCACAGGAGCCGGCTACCCGCAAAAGGGGACATTGGGGCCCCCCAAACTCACGGACAACACCACGTATTACTGGCCATTCACTTGACCTTCTACCCCCCCTCTTTGATGCACAGTTGGTGGTGCCTCACCACCTCTCCCCCCCCACAGGTCCCTAGAGCTTGTCTTCGTCCCCCTGTGTGGCTAAAATCACGCTGTTGTGCTTGACCGCCTCCCAGCCAGCCCTGCCGCCCAAAGTGCCCCGCTCAGTGTGTTACAGCCCTCAAGCTTAGACCTGCAGCGTACAGCCCAACATCCCTAGAGCCGCATCCCTTGAGCGCTGCTTACCCCTCTCGTTCCCTGCTATCCTCTCCCCCCTCGGATCTCCTTCTTACAAGTCCTTTGGTGATTCCTGCTCACTCGCCCTCCGCAATGCCTGGTGCCAACCGGTAGTTGTTCTACTGTGGTCGTGGGAGGGGAGGAGATGGGCGCGATGGGCTCGGCAATAGTAACAGGCTGGAGACCAGTGTATTCCCTCAAACTGGGCTTTATTTTTAAGGTTCGCCGGGTTCGAAAGGTGAGTCTCTCTCTTGCAAACTCCAGGTTGTCCGTGATGGCGGGGTCGTATGTTCGACGTGGCTCCTGGCAGACGTCTTCTCCTCTTGGTCTGGTACGCCACCTCCGGATCGTGAGAGGAAAGAGACCAACAGAGGGAAGCCGTTAGGTTGCAGGCTGGTACCGGGTTACCTTAATAGGGACCAAGTGATTGTGAGGGAGCACCAGTGTTTTAAACAAGACAAAACGTGTTCGTTCTCAGGGAGGAGGAAGGGCGTGAGGAACGAGGGAGGGATAAGGAGGGACGAATATGGGTAAATACACGGGAAAGGTACAAACAGGGGTTTTTACACTATGTACAAGGGGCGCTCTTTTTTCCCACCCAGGCTGCCCAACGCCGCCGTACCTGAGAAAGCCACACTCCTCCCTCTGGAGTGTGGCACGGCGGTTCACGGGGTCGTTGGCCTCCTGGCTCTCCTCCTCTCTCGTTTCTTCCGTCCTCTCCGTCTTCTCCACGCTTTTCCTTCGGTTCGACTCCTCCGCTTCCTTCTCCAACCTCCGGGGTGATGTCACACTCTGCAAACAGGATTTCCTGCCCTTTCACCAATCTGGACCTTCCGACGTCAGCTGGGGGCGGAGTCTCGTCACAGTAGTCATACGCCCAGTTAAAGGCGCCCGGGTCAGTTTTATCGTCAACGCTTTCCCACTCTGCCCTCGATGAGTCAGTCTGCGGGGTTGGAGGTGAGTTAGGGTCATGGGTCCACCAGTCCTCGAGACTTCCCGCCCCGACCCCGTTACATCTACATATGTGACCGCTCCCTTTACCCATCCACCCCTCGCTACCCCTCTCCTTTTTCTTTCCTTCGCCCTTCTACCCCCACTTTATATCCTCTCCTCTTTTCTTCCCTCCCTCACCTCCTTCCCCCTTCTCCCTTCCCCGCTTGACCCATACTGGCCCTCTGTCTGGCCCCATACCTATCCTCACCCTCCTTTCCCATCCATTCCTTAGCTGCCCTTACCCCGCCCGTGCCTACTCAATCAATCAATCATTTGTTAAGCGCACTACATACCCGCAAGGGTCTCCAGGCGCTGGGGAGAAGGGGGGGGGGCTACTGATTAAACAGCCTGGTCTTGAGTATCCTCCTGAAGGTCAGCAGGTCTTGGGTCTGTCGTAGGCTCAGTGGGAGGGTGTTCCATGTCTTGGTGGCAAGGTGGGAGAAGGATGTCCCCCCGGTGGTGGTACTTCAGATGCGCGGGACGGTGGCGAGTGAGAGGCCGGCGGAACGTAGCTGGCGGAACGTAGCTGGCGGTTGGGGATGTAGAAGGAGAGTCGTCTGTTGAGGTAGGCTGGGCCGGTCTTGTGGAGTACTTTGTGTTTGTGGATGAGGAGCTTGAAGGATATGACTTGTTGACAGAGAGCCAGTGCAGGTTTCTCAAGTGGGGAGTGATGTGGCCGTGTCGTGGTACGTCGAGGATAAGTCGTGCCGAGGCGTTTTGGATGTGTTGTAGTCATTTGAGCTCTGTCGGGCTCCAGCGTAGAGGGTGTTTCCGTAGTCTAGTCTGCTGCTGACGAGGACCTCAGTGACTGTCTTTCTTGTATCTGTTGGGATCTATCTGTAGATCTTGCGGAGCATGCAAAGGGTGTTGAAGCAGGAGGAGGAGATGGCGTTGACTTGCTTGGTCATTGAGAGTGTTGAGTCGAGGATGATTCCCAGGTTGCGTGCATGGTCGGTGGGTGTCGGGGCTGCCCCCAATGCCGTCGGCCACCAGGAGTCGTCCCAGGCTGAAGGGTTGGAGCCGAGGATGCGGACCTCCGTCTTGTCCGAGTTCAGCTTCAGGCATCTGGTCTTCATCCAGTCGGCGACGGCCTTCATTCCTTCGTGGAGGTTGGCTTTGGCGGTGATGGGGTCCTTGGTGAGGGAGAGGATCAGTTGAGTGTCGTTGGCGTTGGAGATTATGTTGAGGTTGTGCTGTTGGACGACGTGTGCGAGCGGGGCCATGTAAATGTTGAACAGTGTCGGGCTGAGGGAGGATCCCTGGGGTACGCCGCAGATTATCTCTGAGGCTTTGGAATGGAATGGGGGAGGTGGACGCTCTGGGTTCTGCCGGAGAGGAAGGAGGTGGTCCATTCCAGAGCCTTGTCTCGGATCCCTGCGGCGTGGAGGCGTGTGCGTAGAGTGTGGTGGCAGACGGTGTGTCGAAGGCGGCGGAGAGGTGTAGGAGGATGAGTACTGCGGTCTGACCGTTGTCCAGCAGGGTCCTGATGTCGTCAGTGGCAGCGATGAGCGCAGTCTCGGTGCTGTGGTTGCTGCTCACACCATCCTCCTGCCTATACAGTTTCTCCAAACTGGTGTGCCCCCTCAATTTCACTTGCTCGCATAACCTGGGGCCTACCCTCTGCCCCCTTTCCCCCTACGAGCAGCCAGACACCTCTACGGTCACTCAGATCGCACATGTTGGTACATGTTCCTCACACCTCAAAGCCCCTATGCGCCCTCTTGTGGAACGTCAATGGCCTCACGCACTACATTAAACTAAAAAAAGTACTCTCCTACCTCCAAGCAAAGAAAACGGATGTTACCATCCTACAGGAGACTCATCTGGATGCCCTAAAAGCTGACTAACTATGCCACGTCTGGGTGGGCAGAGTGATCCACAGCAGCGTAGCGGCACCGGCCACTGCTGAGGGTGGTCAACTGCAAAAATGCGGAGTAGCGATACTTCTCCGTAAATCATTGCCTGTCACAGTTGTAAAAAAGTGGTGCAAAAGGATGGGAGACCTACATTTGCCAAACTGAAACTGGGAGACCTATCCCTGTGCGTGGGCTAAGCGCTCCTTCTTCCTTCACCTGAACTGCCTGCTTGTCGAGATTGGAGCGTCTCAATACGTCATAGGATCAACTGAAATCTTACCCGTGATGCGGTACTAGACAAGACGGACCCCTGGAAAGGGGGAATGACGGCGCAGAGCCCTGCTGGGAGATATCGCCTCGGACAACGGCTTCATGGATCATTGGTGCCTCTGCCGTCCGACAAACAGGTAATACGCTTTCCTGTCCATGGTACCCAGTCCACACTGGACTACTTCCTAGTCTCTCACACTGTGGTGGCGCTCGTCGGTGATTCTCGCATCTTGGAGGCCGCCCTCTCTGACCACTCACTCTTCCTGCTGTCCCTCGATGTGGGCCTAGCCTCCCCTGGCCGCAAACCATGGCAGAGATACCACTCGCCACAGGGCAAGACCCAATTACGGACTCACTTGTCCGCCTACTTGGCAGACAACAAGACCTCAGTAGACTCCCGCAGGATCTAGTGGGCAGCCGTGAGGGCAACTATTCACGGGCAGCTGATGAGGGATACACCCATGGCCAACAAACCAGCGTCTCTCGGTCGGACTGAGCTGGAGGGTCAGATTGTCTTCCTGCCCCGCCTTTACTCCACCTACCCCCTCATTGCCCAACCGCGGCTGTCTAAAGCAAGCTTGCATGACCCTCAATGGCCTTTTCACCTCCAAAGCCGAATACACCCTCCAACACCTGAAAGGGAGGCATTATGAGCAGGGGGGAAAAGCGGGCCGACTTTCCGTTCATAGCGGGCATACCCATCGCGGGTGGCCTCTCTTAAAATATATCTATATGCCGATGATATTCTGTTCACCCGTAAAGACCTTTCACGCCCCTTACTGGCATTACTAGAAGTCATTGAAGACTTTCAGGCCCTATCAGGCTACAAAGAGAATTGGGACAAAAGCGAGGCCCTTCCACTGTCCTTAGGCACCACGAAGGGAGCAATCCATGGTTATCCTCTCCGATGGAAATCCTCACGGCTTAAATACCTGGGGGTCTTGGTTAACAGAGGCCTGAAAGGAATGATTGTGGATAACCTGACACCCCTGATCGTGCAGATGAAATCGGACTTCGACAAATGGTCCCTCCTGGGAGTTTCCTTGTAGGGCAGAGTACAGGTGGTAAGAATGGTTACACTGCCGCACTTTACCTAGACCTAGGGAATGTTGCCCATTGTAGTGCCTCTAACTACTCTACGCCTCATTGGCTCCCTAATACAGGCCTTCATTTGGGGTTCCATCCGCTCCCGCTTACCTGCGTCCAAACTTATGGTCCATCGCAACTTTGGTGGCCTGGGCCTACCATCTGTAGAACACTACTCTTTAGCCCGTCTTCTCTCCCAGCGGTCCTATCTGCTCCCGAAAACGCCGGACCCCGCAGTGGGTCACCACTGAATGCTCACTCCTCACTGGTGGCGATGGCCTTGGCACCCTATATGGGGCTCACATGGCCCAACTACCTCCGCCACATCCTGTGATACAGCCTACACATAAGGCAAGGCACCGCGTGCGCCGCCTTCTAGGCATAGCCCACCGTTTATACAATTAGCCACTGATATGGGGCAACAACAGCATCTGCATAAACAGCCAGAAACTCCATTAGTCCCAAAGGAAAGTATGCAGACCCTGGATCAGGTGCTACTGGGCGGTGACTTGAAACCTTTTGCTTAATTACGGGAGGAATTTGGGTTACACTCGCAGCAGGCCTGGCAGTGCCTGCAGCTACAACCCCTGCCTGAGGCAATGTCTTGGTCCTCGCCCCTGGGCCCTGCAATCCTCGCCGATAGTAGACTACCTGTCGGTGTGGGGCCGACAAAAGGGGGTGATGTTGAAATCTATGGCACACATACAAACCACCTTTTCCCACAACCTCTCTTGCATGACCTCCGCACATAGTGGCAGGCCTGCTTACAACTCACCGTCGAAGAAGAGGATGGAGGTTATAGAGGCCTTGAACAAGGGAACCTGTGAGTCCCTGCTGAAATTCTGTCTTTTTTAAGACCCTTCATAAGTGGTCGTGGGCTTCCATGAAGCTGCAGAGGGCCGGCTTCATATGAGGTTTTGGAAATGTCCAGATGCACTCTGCGAACTTCCCCACACCCTCAGCGAATGCCCTTCTATCCAACCTTTCGGGACACCCTGGGAGGGTCCATGCCCCTATGCCTAACCCTCCCATCATCCTTCTGCACAATATCAGAGACTCCCCCGACATCACTCGCCCACAACGCCGCCTCCTACACATGGCGCTATCCACAGCCAAGCTTTGCAACCTTGGGAAATGGAGGTCACCCAATCCCCCCTCACAAGAAGACTGGATGATGGCGATGATTCAAACATTGTCCCATGAACGTGTTATCTACTGCATACAGGACCAGGCAGAGTTGTTGCACAGACATGGGCTCCCTTTCTTTAGGATGCCCCACACTAATGTCCTATATGGATGTCAATTGCCCACCTATCCAGATTGCGGAGAATGCTGGGCAGTTCAGCCTCCCTCCTTTTGGTCCTGAAGAAAGCCCTCCGACCCGATTCGGCACCGAAAGAGCTGAAACATGTCGACCACTCACGTTTTTAAGTAGGTGCTGTAGAACAGTAGCCCTTCTATTTACGCACCAACCTCCTTTTAGCCTTGCCCCATCCTCCACATAATAAAATCAACCTTGAAGGATGGAGGCACTCACTATCTCTGATCACTACTGCAAATACACCAACTCCAGGTGGAGGAAGGCATAACTAAGACCCAATGATGATTCTTTTCACTTTACAATCTAAGTGGAAAACCAAGATATACCACTCTTACGACTTTCACATGAATGAGGGTTTTTTTAGACGATTACTACCCAAGACCTTGGTTACAAACAGGACAAGTGATCCATTCCCCTGTGATTATTTGCTTATTGGATGGAAGCCAAATGGATCTCAGCTTCTCTCTCCCCTGATTGATCATAAGCTCATTGTACTGAGCCAAGTTTTCTACATCAATACACCTCCCCTTTTCCCCTTCCTCCTCCCATTGATGTATTCAGTATGTTATAACTTCCATTTTGTATCATACTGTGCACTTGTCACACTACTGTGATTCTGATATCCAATAAAAAATGACGACACAAAAAACAAATAGACTAGATCAAGCCATAAACCGACCAATAATCTACAATCGAATAGCCATCCTAACCCTTCCCCATTTGGGTCTAGTCCGCAGTCAGACTGTGTAGAATTTGCCTCCTTCTTCCTTGAAAAGATGAAAAAAATTGAAAATAATTTGCGGACTGTATTAGAAAACCTTACACCCATATCATGTATCGGCCTCCCCCATTCCCAGATAGCCGTGCCCCCATGCCCCCCTGGGCAACCCCACCCCCAAAACAACACTTCGTGGAACTTATTCAAAACCTTTGAGGAAAGTGCCATTTTCAAAATTCTAGCAGCACTGAAACTTTCAAACTGATTCAGTGGCCCTCTGCCATTGCATTTCTTCAGTTTGATCAAATCGTCTATACTCTCACTTTGGACTAAGATAGTAAATGCCTCACTACTTCAAGGCACTATTCCTGACTGCCTAAAGTATGGGCAGCTTACCCCTATTTTAAAAAACCGCACAACAACTTAACTCTACAAAAACACCAAAACTAGCTCACCCTGAACCACCTCCAACTATACACTCTCAAATCCGAATTCCTCATAATCGCCCCTCACAAACAATCACCCGGTTTTGAAGAATGGATGAAGCAACTAACAACTCTTAACTGCTTACCACGCGTCATAGATTCCACGAGATCACTGGGAAAAACTCTAGGCAAGAAATTGAGCATGCAGTGCTGCCACCAGAGGAGCGAACTTCCAAATAAACATCTTAAGAAAAATAAAACCTTCAAGACCGTCATGTAAGCCGTAGTGATTTCCAGGTTAAACAATGGAAGTGCTGTAGTGTGGTTTATGGGCCTCTTTTTCCGTGCATGTTAAGTTAGTATGGCTTATTAGGAGTTTAAAAAAAAAAAAAACATTTTTGCATTCATGTTTCTTCATTTTTGTGCAAACATTTTTAAATCATCTTTGATATGAAAAACCATCTACACAAATACAATTCTACTACCATGTATGTTTTTACTTTGTTTATATAATATCCTTGTTATAAACACATTCTTTTTATATCAAACTAGAGTCTTTAAAACTTCATGTACAACTGTACAAAAGAAATTATTTGTATAATCTGACCCTCAAACCCACACTACCCACTCTCTCCCTGCACACTGTAGCATACATTCACACACATACGCCATTCATACCTATTCCAACCACGTATTACATACATTAATTGGCACAATGGGCGATAGCTTCAGTTTCAGCCGTTGTTGTGTTGTGGGTTGGGATCTTGGGACATCAAGTCAATGTACGTTTCTGTGGAACTTATAATTTGAATCCACCTTCTTCAGGACCACCTATATTTGCAATTCAAGGACAGTGGATCTGTTAGGGGTATCTGCAATATGACGTATAAAAATTTAATTAGCACGTACAATGGGAGAATAGGCTTACGTAGCAAACCCCGCTTTGCACCTCACCTGGTTGAGAGAGGTGGCGGTTTTCGATCCTGGGATCTTATTTGCATCATGTGACCAGGAGATGTATGGTCAGGGACACAAATCCGATCCTGCCAAGATCTTTAGCAGACATATCACCTTACCCATACTCAATTTTATAAATATTTCCAATTCAGTCATGCTCTTCACACTCACTCCTTGCCAACCAGCACTCTCCCCGAATTCAAACCTGTAGAAGCTAAGTTACTCATGGGAAATATGGGCCAGGGGGGATCTCCCAGATCTATCGCTGATTATTAATTGCCCCAGCTCATTGGATCACCTTCGAACCCGCTGGGAGAGCTGAATGGGCACTGTGGAAGATGAGGACTGGCGGGATGCCCTGTTGGCGTCCCGTGAACGTACTACCTCTTCCCAATTAAGACTTCTCCAAATCTATTACCTCTACTCAGCGTATCTCTCGCCAACCCACCTATATCGTGCAGGCCTGCATCCCACCGCAGCCTGTCCTCACTGTGGCGTTCATCCAGCCGATTGGATGGAAGCCGAATGGATCTCAGCTTCTCTCCCCTGATTGATCATAAGCTCATTGTACTGAGCCAAGTGTTCTACATCAATACACCTCCCCCGGTTCCCTTCCTCCTCCCATTGATGTATTCACTATGTTATAACTTCCATTTTGTATCATACTGTGCACTTGACTACTGTGATTCTGATATCCAATAAAAAATGACGACACAAATCAACTAGATCAAGCCATAAACCAGACATATCACCTTACCCATACTCTATTTTATAAATATTTCCAATTCAGTCATGCTCTTCACACTCGCTCCTTGCCAACCAACACTACCTCTTCCCAATTAAGACTTATCCAAATCTATTACCTCTACTCAGCGTATCCTTCGCCAACCCACCTATATCGTGCAGGCCTGCATCCCACCACAGCCTGTCCTCACTGTGGCGTTCATCCAGCCAATTTATTTCATATAGTACGGACTTGTGCATCGATACACTATAATTGGACAATAGCGACCCAAGACCTGTCCGATGTTCTCGAATGGGAAATTCCCCTTTCCTCCTGTGTTTGAAGGATCTGGAGGCACAAGGGCAGAGAAGGCATTCCTGAGCACAGCTCTCCTGGTGGCAAAACGAGACATCGCTTTGCAATGTATGTCGCCTACATTGGCGGGATCGAGAAGGGGTGTGGATTGGTGTACGCAACAGGAGCGTGTAGTTTTTGAAGCTCTGTAGGTGCCCGTAGAAGCATTAACAGGTGTGGGGCAAATGGTTGGGATCAGCTTACGTAACTTGTCATGGCCTTCAGGGCTCGACAAATCATTAAAAATGCTCTAGACCTGCAGGTTTAGTAAACTACAAAATCTCCGTGACCTAACTGAAATGAACTTGACCTCAAACTCTGAAAACTGAGCAAATGTGACAAGTTAACGAGATTTAAAAGCATTTTTATTTTGCTCATTTACTTTGTGAGCAATAAAGATGCCTTTAAATCTTGCTATCTTGTCACATTTCCTCTGCTTTCAGAGGCAGAGGTCAAGTGTCAGTTTGTCTTTCTACTCGCCAGAAAGGGTGAGTAGGATCTAAAAATAGCTCGTCCTTAATTAATCTCACTCGCAAATGCGAGCGGTCGAGTGAATTTTTCGAGCCTTGGACTTGCATTTGTGGACATTCTTCTTATGTAGTGTACTATATTGCCTAAGTGTTCTTACTTCGCATGGACTAAGTACTCCATCCTGAACTATACGGTACAAGCGCCATGTGTGTATGTTTGCCACCTTTTAAAAAAAAAAACTTTCTTTATTGATTTTCAGCAGGAACTGAATCTACAATAGACATATCAATAGTACGATAGATACCAAACAAGAGTCAACCCTGCCCACCCCCACTCCCACCCCACCCGCCCCAACTGAGAGAGATATAATGTCGACTGTGATGGGATATAACAGTATGCATAGATTCACCATATATTAGTAATAAACCTCAGATACCACAAAGGCCTGGAGGCGGACATAGAGCAGGGCTAAACCAAAGTCACAAGCAGTACAAATGACCAATGACATAACCTCAACATGGAGCAGCACCCATAAAGAGCCAGTTCCGCCCCTTCAGGAGCCAGCGCCCACCCACACCTTGGAGATCAGTCCGAGTCTGGACAAGTGAGCAAATAGGCCGTATGAGGGGCCCAGAAGTCCTTTGGACATGATGCTTCAGGAAGCTCTTCCTCATATGTTTGAAGTTGAGTTTTCCAATATAACAGATTCCGGAGCCACTTCTTCTTAGAAGGAGACCCTTTCGCCCCCCCCCCCCCCCCCAACATTGCGCCACAGCTCTTTTTGCAAATAGGGTAGACAGTGCAATCAGGCGCCTATTGGCTGGTTTAAAACTTTAATTGAAGGGATTATTTATCCCGAAATGCATTGGGTTGTTTGAATAAACATCATGACATGTGGAACCTACCTGTGCTTTGGAGTTTGGTTTAATATCTTCGTAGACTCAATGGTATGGATAAAACAAATTGAAGATTACTGTTAAAAAGGATGAGAAACCCTTTGAGAAAAATATGGAGATAAGCAAGTTTAAAATAAATTGAATTTAATTCATTGGATTCATACTGCAGATGGGCTGTGCAGCTTGGTGGAACCAGAGGTGGTTCCCCCGTTGATTTGGTTTAAAACTTTTGACATAGCCTAACAGACAAATAACAGGGGTACATGAAACTGGCTCCTGTGCGACCTCAGTCAGCATCTCCATCACTTCCCCCCAGATCGTCCATACTGCCAGGCCACATGCATAAAATCTGCATCTGCCATTCCACACCGCACACAGTTAGCATTCTCACGAAGACCATATTTAGGAAGCATTTACAATGCAACGGTTTCGCCTTTGAAAAAGTTAGAGCTATTGGCATTGTAAATGACAACATTTTTATGTATGTGTTGGTTTTGAAAACAGATAAATAAATGGCACTGTCATTTACAATGCCAATAGCTTAATCTCTCACAAATGCCACACACAAACACACAGACCCACACAGAGTCCCACACACATACATACCTACAGAGCCACACACACACATACACAGAGCCACATACACAGACACACACACAGCCCCCCCCCCCCCCCCCCCTCCCTGTCGGGACGCACCCTCCAGGGCCAGCATGGACGGGAAGTCCTTGCAGTTTGAGATGCCGGTGGAGTCGGTGATGCAGGTCTTCCACAAGTTGGACCAGAAGGGGGCCGTGGTGATGACCGTGCCGTCGATGCTCGACACCTTCCAGTAGTCAGTGGGCAGCGTGGAGCAGACCAGCACCCAGCCCGACAGGGCCAGCAGGAAGGCCACGATCTCCCCCGCCATGCTGGACATGGTCACCGGCAAGGGTCACAGGGCACAGGTGTCAGAGCTGAGGGCACCAGTGAGGGCAGAAGGCACAGGGGTAAGAGCTGAGGGCAGAGGGGTAAGAGCTGAGGGCACAGGTAAGAGCTGAGGGTACAGGAGTCAGAAGCGAGGGCCTAGGAAGAGCTGAGGGCACATGGAAGGGTAAGAGCTGAGGGCAGAGGGGTAAGAGCTGAGGGCACAGGAGTAAGAGCGGAGGGCACAGGGGTAAGAGCTGAGGGCACAGGGGTAAGAGCTGAGGGCACAGGTAAGAGCTGAGAGTACAGTGGTAAGAAGTGAGTGAGGGCCTGGGGTGAGATCAGATGGCAGAGGATTTAGGTTTAAAGCATTTTATTAAAACATAAAAAACATGGGGAAGGGAAGTAGGAGGTCAAGTTTACATACAGTGCAAAAAGAAACATGTTGCAGCAATTCTGGTGGAAAGTGGGGAGGTCGGTAGTCCCGGAGGGGAAAAGAGGTATATGCTATAAGGCAATAAGGTAGTGCGAAAAACCCTCCAAAGTCCCCAACCTCCCAATCAAAGCTAAGCACGAGCAGCTCCCCGCAACACAGCGAAAACAACACAGTCCCTCTAAGCCCCCCGTCCCCAGAAAAGGAAAAAGAAGAAAACAATGCCCCAACATCCCCGTCCAATAGCCCGTTGTAGAAACATTCACCCCAAGCCGCCTACCCCCAACCCCCAGTCCCCCCGATCCCATCCCACTTAATCCGCTGGAGCCTCCGGCGGCGTTAGCCTAAGAAGGCGTAGGTACCTCGGACATGTGAGCTCGCGAAATTCCGTGGACAGCAGTGCCAAGAAAGGGTGCCAGAGCTCCTCGAACTGGTCTACATTTCCAGCCACAGTGAGCGACATCTTCTCCATACCCAGTACTTGCCAGAGTCTATGTAACCAGCCAGTGATAGAGGGGGCAGTGGGGGTGCGCCAGTGTACAAGGATATTTTGAACCGCTGAGCCTAGCGCAATAGCGATCTGCCTACCCCTGCGGGACTTCAGCGGGTACATCAAGTCGTTGGGAAGGCCTAGCAGGACGTATGCTGGGAAGCGCGGGAGCTCAACCTCAAAGTGCCTGTCCACCTCATCTAAGACCTCCTTCCAATAAGCAGACAGCACTGGGCACCCCCAGAGAATGTGCGATAGAGTACCCTCCTGTCCGCAGCCTCGCCAGCAACCCTTGTCGGTAAGTTTGTGCATCTCATAGAGCCTCTCCGGGGTGTAATACCAGTAGGTGGACACCTTGGTGAAGGTCTCCGTCAGCCCAGTGTGATACGCAGAGTGCCTCGCCCGATATGCAATCTTGTCCCACTCCTTGTGGCTCAGGGTTCTGCCCAGCTCCCTGTGCCAGCGCTCCCTCCCCGGGTTGTGGTAATGAAACGGCGGGGGTTGGAGAAATTTATACAGATCGTTGATAAGCTTGGCATCCGAGGTCCGAGTCACCAGCCACCGCTCGTAAGGTGTGATTTGACGGGCTGCGACGTCGCGCACTTGGGGCTGGAGAGCCCAGTGACGGACTTGCATATAACGCAGTCTGTCCGCCTCCGTCAGACCAAATTCCTGTCGGAGCTGTTGGAAAGGGAGCACGCCCTCTGGCCCGTAAATCTGAAAGAGCACCCTGCAACCCGCACTCACCCAGTGAGAAAAAGCTCCCGGTTCTAGGCCCGGAGTAAAGTCTGGGTTACCAACTATGGGTGTAAACGGTGATGGGAAAGTGGTTAGCTCGCGGAGCTCACAAACCGCATCCCACACTCGCAGTGGGACCTGGGTGACAAAGGAGGCGTAGAGATTAGTCGGGCGATGTGCGCGCCTCAGGAATGGAACCTCTTGAAGGGTGCGACCTGCAACCGCCTGGTCTTGAAAGAGCCAGTGCTTGTCCGACTCCCACCTGCTCCATTCCACCAAAAACCGGAGTTGCGCCGCTTGAAAATACTTCCGGAGGTCCGGAACACCGAGACCCCCCGCCTCCGGGGCAAGCGTGGAAAGAACCCGCTTCATCCGAGGCTTGCGGCCCTGCCACACGAAACGGGAGATGTCAGCCTGCACTTGTTGTATCCAACCCACAGGGGGCTGGAGAGGTAGAGCGCGAAAAAGATACAAGATCTGAGGCAGTACCGTCATCTTCACCGCTGCGATACGACCCAGCCACGAGAGCAGGCCCTTGCCCTATTGGCCGAGTTCCTCCTTAATCTTCTTGCCAAGGGAAGAATAGTTGGCTTTGACTATTTCAGGCAGCGAAGGTGCAAGCAGAATCCCCAGGTACGGCACCGTGGAAGAGGACCACTGCATAGGGAAAAGACGCTGGAGGTCTCGCCTGGTGTCCGCGGAGAGCGACACATCCAGGGCAGCCGATTTGGACATGTTCATTTTAAAGCCGGCCACGGGTGCAAAGGCGTTCAGTTCCTGGACACAAGCAGGGAGCGACCGCCTGGGGTCATCCAGGGTCAGCAGGACATCGTCCGCATATAGGCTAACAGTATGGGTGTACTGACCCATCTTAACCCCAATAGCGTCCGGATTGTCGCGAATCCTCTGGGCGAACGGCTCCATATAGAGGGCGAACAAGAGCGGTGAGAGGGGGCAGCCCTGTCTCGTACCACGCTCAATGGCAAAACTACTAGAGCTGTGTCCGTTGACTCGCACCGATGCTGACGGTCTCTTATAACAATTGAAGACCATAGTGCGGAACTTCTCGCCGATCCCCAGTTTCCCGAGAACCAGCTCAAGGTACGGCCAATGAACCCTATCAAAGGCCTTCTCCGCATCGACCGACAGTAACATCCGTTCCCCCGGGACGCGTGAGGCCTTTTCTAACACGTGCGTCACCCTCTTGGTGTTGTCGACTGTCTGCCTACCGGGCACAAAACCAGCCTGGTCCGCCTCCACCAGGCCCGGTAGGTGCAGGCCAAGTCTGGCCGCCAGGATCCCCGTGTAGAGCTTAAGGTCCACATTCAGAAGCAAAATAGGCCGATATGAACCGCACAGGGTCCGATCCTTCCCGGGCTTCGGAATAACCGACACCGTCGCGGAGAGGAGGTCCGGCGGGATAGCCCCCGGCTCAGAGAAGGAGTTGAACAGGCGAGCCAGGATAGGCGCCACAGTGGAGCAGAAGGTCTTGTAGAACAAGGCCGTATAGCCATCCGGGCCTGGGGCCTTACCATGCTTCAATCGTGCAATAGCGGAGATGACTTCCTCCACATGGATGTCCCTCTCTAGGTGGTCCGCCTGGGCGGGCTCCAGAGCCGGGAGGGTCATAGACTCCAGATAGGCCTCAGCTTCTCCCGGTGGGGAGGGTTCCGCGGCGTATAGCGCCTCGTAGAAGCTACGGAAGGAATCCGCCACGTCCGCGTCACCGGTAACTGGAACCCCATCTGCACCCACTAGCTCCTTCACCACATTGCGTTGCTGCGCAGCTCTGAGCCGATGGGCCAGGAGCTTATCGCATCTGTCCCCGCCCGTATAAAAGGCATGCTTCAGACGCAACGCTGCGTATTCCGCCCGATCTAGATCTAGCGCAGAGAGGAGTTTCCTTGCCGCTTTCAGCTGCCTCCAAACTCGAGGAGCTCCCGTTCGGCGGTGAACCTGCTCAAGTTCCCTGACTTGCGCCGTCAGTTCGTCTCTCTTACATTGCCGCTCTCTGTTCTCCGCCGAGGAAATGGAGATAAATTCCCCCCTGAGGACCGCCTTCAAGGCTGCCCATTGCGTCGCTAGAGACGTGTCGGAGTTGCTATTGTGGACCAGATACTCCTGAATGACCTCCCCCACTCGCTTCACCACCGACTTCTTATGTAGAAGAGTATCCCGAAGCCGCCACATCCCTCTGGAGGGGGGGGCTGCCGGCCAAGCAAAGACTCCGGACACTGGTGCATGATCGGACAGGGACAAAACCCCGATATCTGCTGCCGTGGCGGCCGAGCGAAGCGGTCCGCTCACCAAGAGATAGTCCAACCGCGAATAAGTGCAGTGCGCATGGGAGAAGTATGAATAGTCCCGATCGGTGGGGTGCATAGCGCGCCAGAGGTCATGCAGATCCGTCTCTGCAATCCAGTCTTGCACCGCTCGGGAAAGCTCCCCCGTCTGCGGGAAGCGTTGGGCAGACCTATCCATAGCTGAGTCGAAGACCATATTTAGGTCTCCCCCCAGGACAACATGGCGATCGGGCGAGGCAGTGACGTCCACCAACACTGATTCCAGGAAACGATCCTGGTGGTCATTCGGGCTGTAAACGGAGCCAACCGTGAAGGCGATACCCCCAAGCCGCATGCGATACACTAAGAGCCTCCCCTTCTGCTCGGCATATTTGTACAATACCTCGCCCCTGAAGGAGCTGGCCAAAAGAATGGCTACACCTGCAGTCTTGGTCGCCGCCGAAGAGAAGAATTGGGTGGGGAACTTGGCGGAGCGCAACCTGTGACAGTCTTTGGAAAGTAAATGAGTTTCCTGCAAAAGGCAAATGTCCGCTTGCGTCCCCTCTAGCAGGGAAAGGATCGCCCTACGCTTCACAGGGTTGTTCAGACCCTTAACATTAAGGGTCACCACCTTCAAGGACGGCATCGCTCCCAGGGGATCGAAGCGCTATGCAGCAAGCGAGGGATCAGTGGAGGGGGCGCGCGGGGCTGAAGCGCAGGGAAGGCCAGGACCGGCCTCACTTGTGTTTGGGCATTATCAGACGGGACCCCACCAACAACAAAACAACTCTTACGCCCTCCCAAAACCAACCCATGGCAACTAGCCAAAACCAAAAACAAATAAAAACACCCCATTGTCTCAGTCCAGCCCAGCCGGGCAAGTCTGTAGAAAACAATCAAGTGGACGTTCAGCCACTCACCTCCAACCGTTCCCTCCCAACCCCCAGCCCCAACCCAGCATCGTAGAAGCTAAGCATCTCTCCCCCCGGAGTGAAATCAGGCCGTCAAGGCCACGCTGTTGGAGTCAGGCAGGGTCCTGGCCGCCGTTCTCAGGGCTTCCTCCATATCTGCCCTGATGGTAGGGGAATCAGGGCGACTCACAGTCGCTGACGATCTTCTCCTCGACGATCTCCTCCGATTCCGTCTCTCCGAGCGCCTCCACGAGGGCGTCGCTCCGTCCTCCTCCGTGGCCGTGAGTCCCAACACCCCACAGATGTCCTGGAGGGAGCGCAGCTGGTGTAGCACTCCGTTCCATCGAAAGATGAGGCGGAAGGGGTGACCCCAGGAGTAGGGCGTCTCGTGCTCCCGCAGAAAGTCTGTAGCAATCCGGAAGGACCTGCGCTTCTGCAGCGTGATGGCGGACAGGTCCTGATAGAGCGCCACAGGCCGCTCTCTGAAAGTGAAAGGCTGCTTCCTGCGGGCCTCCGCCATGATGCGCTCCTTCAAGGGGAAATCAGGCAGGAACGCCAGGATGTCCGGTGGGGGTGCTGAAGACTGGCGCTGTCGGCCCACTCTGTGCGCTCTGTCTATGCGGATCGGGAATTCTGCGTCCTCTCCCAGAATCTCCCGGAACAAGTCCTGTAGATAGGCCACCAGGTCCGTCCCCTCGTCCGCTGATGGAACACCCCGCACCCGGATGTTGTTCCGTCTGGACCTGTTCTCGAGGTCTTCAGAGTGGGCCTGGAGCTCGACACACTGCTCTCGGAGACGGAGAACATCCTGCTGGAGATGGACTATTTCCTCGTCGCGGCGCTGGGCCGCCGTTTCCACTGTGTCAACACGCTCACCAAGGCCCTCCACCTCCTTGCGCACTTCTCGCACCTCGCTGGCCACCTCCTGCTTTAGCGTTTGGAAGTCGTCCTTGAGGTAGCTAAATAAGTCCTCCATAAAGGACCTCGTGACCGGTGGTTCGCCTCCAGTTGCGTCTGCCGAGGCCCGGGAGGACCCCGGCGACGGCTGCGTCCTGTCCCTTAACTGCTGGGCCCTGCTGAGCATGTCCGGCAGAGTACGATCTCCCCTTCTCGAGCCTCCTCTCCCAGTCATCGTGGCCGCTGCAATGGGCAAGGGCAGGGCCGGCCGCTGTAGATGCTTTCAGTCGCCTGCGGGCACCAGATGTGAGGCTCCGCCGAGGACAGGGGTGCTGCGTCACAAGCGACAAAATGGCGGCTCTGGCCGGGGCGAGACAATCGTTGTACCGACCAAGGTGGCAATCAGGGGGGCCAAAGTCAGGGCCTTTCAGAAGCGCACCCCTTGGGCGATCAGGACATGAGCCAATGCGAAAGTGGGCACCTGCCCGCCAAAGGCACGGGTGGAGGTCGCCAGCTCCAGCTCCTCAGGGAGAAGATGGCGGCAGGGCGGGGCCCCACAGAGCGGCCCGTGCTGGCGAGACCGTCGGCGACCTCCGGGGCACTATAAGCAAGGAAAGTCCACAGCCAATGTCTCACAGTTCCGCCAGTGGGCTCACCCAGGTCAGCCGTCGTTTAGATGCCTCCGTCTCTCTCCGCCAGGTCCGAGGCCCACGCGTCGCCATGCACCGTTGTCGGTAGCGAGGGGCCAGAGTGCCAAAGTGCCAGCTAAGGTCCAGGGCCTGCTGCGCGTCGGTGATACCGGTCACGTAGGCCTCGGCCGGGGAGGGCTGTTAGTCTCCGGAGCACGTCGGGACCGAACACTCGGGATCACCAGCTTTCAGCACCAGGCCCAGCCGAGGCGTCTGGACAGCACTGCAATACGCTCCGCCTCCCAGGCTCTTCTCCGTGCTCCGAACTTTAAGCAAGCTTTCGGGGTACTTCCCCCGGGGCGATAGGAGTCAAAGTAGTATCAATAGGTGCGCCAGGAACTCCGACACATTCCTCTCACCCGCAAAGCAGCCGCGGGGGGAGAGAAGCGCTGAAATCGGGGCTCGAGCTGAGCCGGGCCGGAGGAGCTACTGGAAGAAGCGTCCGCTCACCCCGCCATCTTGGCCACGCCCCCCATGGCAGAGGATTTAGAACTGAGGGCAGAGAGCAACGCAGTAAAGCACCTTTACCTGCGCTCATATTTACTAAATTATCTTATCTGAATACTTTATAACTCATATTGCACAGGTGGAATTTGCTCGTCCTTCACAGTATGCTTAGCAGGGGTCAAATCTGGTAAATGGTTCCGGTGCTGGGTAATTGTGCACAGACATTAGTAGCGAATGATATTCACACTGACCTTCCGGTGCGAAAAATACACTCATGACGTGTGTTGTGCAAAACTCTATTGCACCATTTCAAACCTCCATAGCACTGACGCCATGACCGCAATCAGATCACCAGATGTTTATCACATTGTGTAAGTGCAAGAGACGTCACACCCGTCTCCGCCTCCCTAGGTGGAAGGTACAGAGTTAATGTTTCACCTGCTCTGCACTTCACCCTTCCTGGTTGAGGAATGCGACCAGCAAGTGAGATCAGGCGAGACCACCCTTCGAATACAGTGAAGCAAGCCAGACCGACCACGACCGGCGCCACAAGAGATTAATCATTGTCTGAGAATGAGGAAGCTGATCTGGATCTGCTCCCCCTTACGATGCGGGGCAACAAGTGAGTGTCTTCTTATGAAAATCCTGGGCCTGCTGAGAAGTGGTAAAGACATAATGTTTTCCCCGGTGTGTGACCCGCAGATTGGCCGGCTATAGCAAGACATAAGGAATACTGGTCTGCTGCAACTTTCGTTTTATAGGTTACGAACGTCTTGCGTAAAATCTGGGAAAATGGAAATGTAGTGACCGTCGTAGTTTAGATCTCGCTTTTCCAGTGTCATTCGGAGGATAGCATCACTGTCATTGTATTTCAAGAGAGGAGCACTTATGGGTCGAGGGGTAGAGCCCGGAGGGGAGTAGCAGTGAGCTAGCAGTGGGCTCGCTACACTATCAGGCCTTTAGAAAAGACAGAGGCAAGATGGCGTCAGTGTGAGTGGTCCCTGAAGTAATCGCTCCGTGGACTCCAAACCCGTGTGATGAACTGCGCCAGCCCAGCCGGCTTCTGCATCGTATAGAGAGAACGCTGTGGAAGATGAGGGGGGCTGACAGCCTATAGCCTATAGATTTAACCTACAACTACAAACCGATGACCTTCGATCGGCCAGGCAGCGCCGACGTAAGGTGAGGTACACAGCGAGGTACGTGAAGGGGTGCAGTCTCCAATCCTCTATCACCGTATGAACTCGCTTTCACCTTCTAAACCCGCCGCTGCTATTTCTGCTATTGCTGCTATTTCTGCTTCTGTTGCTGCTGCGGGAGAAGGCATGAAGGCATGAAAGCATGAAAGACTCACCGGACAGAGCGGCCTGCAGGATTGGCACTGTGGCGGGATGAAGTGCACGATGAGTGTGGGAGTTGACTAATGGGTGCGAAAAAACCGTAAAAGCCTTGAAAGTACTGACTAAGCTCATGCAAAGTTATTTAAGGCTATTTGGCGCCCTCAAGTGGAAACAAACATTTACGGGACTTGCCCTGGTTGTGACTTAAGGTTAGCTCTGCTCCGTTCAAGAAACCGATATAGATGGTTTCTGATGGTCGTAGCGCAAGTCTTGTGGCCGTGGCTGGATCAGTGGGGTCGATGAGTCATCCTGAGTGTAACATCGGCTCAGCTTGCAAACAGTAACATTGTAGCGCTGTAATAATTTCAATTACCTCAACATCGTGTGGGGGGTGTATTCGGAAAACGATAAATTACAACAAACACTTACTCAGCTACTGGAAAAAGCTCTGCCCTCTGCCCTCCTCTGCTCTGCTCGCCAGCACTGTACCACAGCCATTTTCTCTTCTTCTACCTCCGAGGCATCGATCACAATCAATCAATCACTCGCTCTACAACTCTGCTGATCTATTAAACCCCTGCCGCTCGGCTGGTCTGTCTTCGGGCCCAAGTCTGACGATCTGCCACGCTACTCGACTTTCGGCAGGGAGTCCAAGCTACTCTGATGTCAGGGGAGGCTGTTCCGGGAAACATTGAGTAGCCAGCAGCGTGCAGGGTGCGAGAGGTTTGGCATAGTCAAAAACAAAAAAAAACAAGCATTTACAAGTGGTGCTGGAGACACAGGAGGGGGGGTTGGAACGGGCACACGGACAGCAGGAGGGGGGGCGGAAACGGGCACACGGACAGCGGGCGGGGAGGGGAGCACTCACCTGGACTTCTTCCGACGGCGGTCGGCCTGGAGAAATGACCAAAAAAAACCTTCAAAGAAAAAAAAATATATACCACAGCCCACCACCGCAATGACGTTCTTAAAGGGGCGGAGAGCAAAAAAATCTCGAACGCCCACGAATCTGCTTTGACAATGACGGACAGATCTCTCTTCTAATGGCTAGCCTCCATTTATGGAGCTAGCCAATGGAAGAGAGAGGCGGGACAAAGCCCCATACTGTTCTAACATAAGATTTCGCCTGCGCGAACACTGCTGCGCAGTGGACGCCAGGCGAAACCTAAAAAGCTGCAGGGGAGTATAATATAATTGGTGCAAGTACTTAAAATGGATTATTCTAAGATTGCAATTAGCCGTCAGACACCCAGTGAGAGGCGCAACAAACATTCCACACATCAGGGGTGAGGGCACCACCTAAAACAGCCTGCCATTTCACAAAGGAGGGGAACTCATATTGGTCACGTTCACGCAGTGATGCATTATAAAGCCTAGTGATGAGACCTTGTCGCTCAGAATCCGTGAGCATTTTCTGTAGAGCACGTAGAGTAGTGGACTCAGCCGGGAAATCGGGATACACAGCTCTAATGGCCTGGTGCACACATACATATGTAAACTCAAACAACAAGCCCCTATTCACACTTTTTGTACCTCCTGCAGTGATTTAAACCTGCCCTTCTCATATAGATCACCAATCCGTGTAACCCCCACCTTAGCCAAGGCTCCCAGGGCCTGTGGTTCCCGTGCAGCCGATATTTTCGGATGGGAGGCCAGAGGTAGCAATGGGGCATAGAGATATGGCAGCTGCGCTTATTCTGACAATTGCCGCCAGGCCCACGCAGTACAAAGTACAGGATTGTTCTCCGACCGAGGACCACCCGCACCACGGACAAAGTTATCGCCTGAACCGGTAATGGAAGCACCGCATCAGCCTCTATGGCCACATGGGGTTGATACCGCTGCGGGATTGCCAGTAATGGGCAAACTGAGCTTGAGCGCAGAGATAATATAGCCGGAAATCCGGAGCCTCAAAACCACCATGCTCAAATGGCTGCACCGGTAGGTCCCATTTAACCCTTGACTGTTTCCCACCCCAGACAAATGCCGTCAGAACAGACTGAAGATTTTTTTAAAAAGCCACATTTAATTTGATCGGGATGTTGATGAAGAGATATAATAATTTGGGGAAAAAGGTCATTTTCACAACTGCAAGTCTATCCACCAGCGAGAGGGGCAAATGAGCCATCTCTCCGCTTTATCTGTGATGCCAGTGATCGCCCACCCGTAGTTCTCAGAAATTACAATTTCCGGATCCCTGTGGATCCAGACCCCCAGGTATTTTACAGGGTCAGATGTCCAAAGCATCGGGAATTCCAGTGCAATCTCCTTCGTGTGTGCCGTAAGAGGGAAAACTACTGACTTCGACCAGTTGATCCCTAGCCCGGAAAAATGTTCAAATTTAATATACTCCTGCAGCAACGCCGGCAAATGCACCTCAGGGTCATGGACATCCAAAAGCATATCATCCGCGTATAGCGAGACTATCAATGGTCGTTGATGGAACCGCAGCACATCCTCTGCATGCAGCTGCCGAATCTTGCAGGCGAGAGGTTCAAGGGCGTGAACAATATAGGGGACAATGGGCACCCCTGTCGCGTGTTGCCCCCTATTGGGATCACCGAGGACACCCACTCATTGACGCGCACTCTCGCAACTGGTTCATCATAGAGCACCCAAATCAATTTTTTTTAAAAGGGAGGAAAGCCCATCAGAAGCAAGACCGTGAACATATAAGACCATTGGAGGGAATCAAAAGCTTTTGCCGCATCTAGCAACACAGCAACTGCTTGCATTTCGGGATCAAAATAATGTAGAGTGGAAAAAATAGTTCGAAGATTGTGCGCAGTGGAGCGCGCTGTGACAAAGCCAGACTGGTCAGGTAATACCAGCAAAGGGACCAACGGCTGCATCCGGGTGGTGATCATTTTTGCAAGGATTTTAGTATCAATATTGATTATGGAGAGTGGCCTATATGCCTCACAATTGGTCTGGATTTTATCAGGTTTTAGCAGTGTCACTAAGAGAGCCTCGCGAAGCGATGGTGGTAACCTACCAGTATCATATGCCTCAGCAAAAACTGCCAGTAAGCGCAGGGCCAATTCAGATGCATACCCCTTATAAAACTCGCTAGGAAGCCCATCCAAGCCCGCTGCCCTGCAGGTGGGCAATGCAATTATGGCCATCTTAACATACTCCTCATCAAATAGTAACACCAGATACTCCCGATGTGTGTTGGAGAGCCAGCCCAAAGCCACGTCATCCAAATACTCACCGATCTCTTCAGATCACAGATCATGCTTGGTGGCATACAGCTGGGTATAAAACTGAACAAAGGTATAACTGATGTCAGAGACGGAATAATGAGCAGTCCCCTCAGAGTCTCACAATTCCGTAATAAAATCCTGTGACCGAGGTGCTGCCACTCTCTGCGCTAGTGATCTGCTAGGACATCCCCCTTCTCCATAATAGTGCACCACCTTTCGGCAAGTGCGATGAAGCAATTCTTTTTTTTTTTATAAAACCTTTATTTGACATTTGCAACCAGATACAAACACGGGCCTACAACCCCCAGGGCTGGTCGCTAAGCAATTGCAACACAATACTACGATCAAAACTTCAGACCCAGCCTCCCGGGGAACATAGTCACTACATCCACAATGCGCACTGGTTGGAAGACATATCAAATTGGGAACAGGATACAAAAGGTTTCATTTTATAATATAAAAATAGAAGGATCAGGTGCCATACAATATCTCAAGCTATGAAGAGGGGGCGGGCGAAATAGCAGTGTGTCCACAGTTAATTCGTGTTCATGTAGGTCAGTGGCGTTAAAGTAGACGACACCCAGATAAACAAGCATACGATTACGGGTCGCGCCAACATTTATGCCCGCCCCGTGGCCCCGAAACATTGCGAGAGTTGAGGCACGGATGTGAAAGCAGAGATGGACCGAACAATGAACCCACTACACTGACCCGGAAAAAGAGAAAAGAAAAGGCCAAAGAAAGATAAGAAGAGGAAAAAAGGCCATAGAAACAAAGAAAAAACAAAACTCCCACCCCCCAGCCCCCCACCCTGCACCCCTGCAGATGACTACGGCCTACCCCCCTAGCAGCGTGCCTGTCGCCCAAGAACCGAAACCCGAAATATAGAAGAAACAGGGAAAAAAGGAAAAGAAATTAAACCCCACCCGAAGAGGGGAAATGGAGGAGGGCTTTATTCAACGCACTCCCGGTCTCTCGCCCCCGTCCTAACCAACCCCGCCCCGGACTCCGTTAATGCAATAAAACAATCCCGTTAACCATAATACCACAATGAACAACCCAGACAACAATCTCAGCCTTGGCCCCGTCGATTAAATTCGCTGAGTCCGTCCGGGGAAGAAAGCCCCGTCCTCAAAATGTCAAAAGGTACACAGAAGTTGGCAGAACACAGGTCCACAGATGAAAAAAGAACGGCAGGTCCCAAATTAGTCGGCTGGCACCAACGATGCCCCTCCCCGTCTCCGAAGCCAGGCTTTATCACATCCGCCATCTTGATAGACCGACTGGGGAGGGGGGTCGACACAGTCCAAAACAGGATACAGTACAAAATGAAAGGATCCGAAGTGGGGACGGGATGCAAATGTTCCGACAGTTGCAAAACCGGGGATTCCAACGCAGTAATTGAGTCACCAAGCACAGTACTTTCGGGTAGTTCTACTGCGATAGGGGCAAATACAGCTTCCAGCGCCGGGTCTAAGTACGCCACCGGGGCGTCAATCGAAAGGCGAGCTGGCCGCCGGGTCTCGGGCGTCAAGTCAGGATCCGGTCTCAATCCTTTGATTCCACCCGCCACCAACAGCAGGCTGCAGGTCTGGGATTTAACAGTCTCCTGAAGTGCCACAAGGGCCTCCAGCACCGTCCGCAATGACAGGCCACTTTGAGCCTGCTCCGTCAGCCTCCATTGTTCCTCAGGCATGGTGTTCCCCACAGAGAGGCGCCTTCTCCGGGGGAAGATTAGGCGGAGCAGGAATGAGCCATTAGGGACAGACTGGTAGCATGCAGTAGCGCGTAGTGAGCTTCCAACCCAAGGGGCACCGGAAATATGAATGCCGGACCCCCGGTCCGGGACCCCCGCAACACAGTGCCGTGCGTCACTCGTCACCTCACCTCATATAGAACACCAGGCAGCAGATGGTAGCAGAGCAATCCCGAAATTCCGAATGTTCCAGAGACCGGACCCAACCGCATTCAACAGTCCGTTGTTGTTCAACTCGGACCCGGCTAGGTCAGCACTCGAGACCCCGGCTTCTCGGCTGGGTTAGGCCTCAAAACGGTCCTCGACATTACTCCGCTCCATGATGTCCGAGAAACTCCGGGATCACATCATCGGAGTGCAAATCAGGTCACACACACGGATCCGGGGCAGGAGATCAGGATAGTAGAGCGTAGGACGGAGGTCAACGGAGCCGAGAGACTATGCGGCCATCTTGGTTGGTGTCGTAGCTTCTCCCCGAATGAAGCAATTCTTGGTCAACCGTCTCATTGTACTCAGTGATAAGGGATCTTATATCTGCTAGCGTAACTGGTGAGGGATGCAACTCATACTCACGTTCAAGTGCAGATATATCAGAGGCAGGCTTTGCGATACGATGCCGGATATCACGCAGTACTCCCCCCTGGGCCCCAGTGCACACCCCTCTGATGGTAGCTTTAAAGGCTTCCCAAAGCACCCCCGCAATATCAACCGTACACTCATTTTCTCTGAAAAAAATCCCTATTGCGTCAGTGACCGTCTGCTTAAAAATTGGGTCTGCTAATTCCGTTGGTTGTAGGCGCCATGAGTACGGCAGACGCTCGCATGTGGGAACCCTCAGATCCAAGGGCACCGGGGAATGATCTGACAACGTACAAGCCTCTTGCCTCACCCCTGTCACCCATGAGCAAGCAGACTCAGAGAGTAACCAAAAATCATGTCGGGACCATGACCCATGCACCGTAGAGATGAACGTCCCCTCCCGACCACCCGGATTCAGACACCTCCATACATCATACAGATTACCAGCATCCCATATACCACGTAATGCCTCCGCCTCCTCCTTCGAACGAACCTCGCCACGAGCCGTTTTATCCAACATGGCATCCAGGCGCACATTAAAATCGCCACCCCATATTAGCGCAGCAGAGGGGTACACAGCTACTCTAACCCATACATCAGAGTAAAAGAAAGGGTTGTCCACATTCGGACCATATACATTTACCAATAGGACATTCACGCCACCCAGGCTGAAGACGGCTAGAATGCCAGAAACCGGTCCTCGGAAGCTTGTTTCCGGTCCAGGGAAGGCATGGCTTGGCAGTTCGGGCTGGACTGTTCCCATGAGGCACAGGGTCAGACTGATTTGCATATAGCATGTCTGAAATGGGGTGGCAGAGTGGGCTAAAGAACGGTGATGGATCAAACCCAAATCTTTTGACTGGGTGTGAGTGTTTGATTGGTTCAGATGCTCCGTCCATCACCACCGCCTTTTGTACTGCTTTTGGCCGCCATAAGTGTGGCAGGGTATGCTCAAACGTGAGTCCCTTGCTCACTTTGCCACTGGATTCAAGCAAGCCGGGCTGAAGACGGCTGGATTGGCAGAAACCGGTCCATGGAAGCTTGTTTCCGGTCCAGGGTAGACATGGCTTGGCAGTTCGGGCTGGACTGTTCCCATGAGGCACAGGGTCAGACTGATTTGCATATAGCCATGTCTGAACTGGGGTGGCAGAGTGGGCTAAAGAACGGTGATGGATTAAACCCAGATCTTTTGACTGGGTGTGAGTGTTTGATTGATTCAGATGCTCCGTCCATCACCACCCCCTTTTGTACCGCTTTTGGCCGCCATAAGTGTGGCAGGGTATGCTCAGACGTGAGTCCCTTGCTCACTTTGCCACTGGATTCAAGCAAGCCGGGCTGAAGACGGCTGGAATGCCAGAAACCGGTCCTCGGAAGCTTGTTTCCGGTCCAGAGTAGACATGGCTTGGCAGTTCGGGCTGGACTGTTCCCATGAGGCACAGGGTCAGACTGATTTGCATATAGCCATGTCTGAACTGGGGTGGCAGAGTGGGCTAAAGAACGGTGATGGATTAAACCCAGATCTTTTGACTGGGTGTGAGTGTTTGATTGATTCAGATGCTCCGTCCATCACCACCCCCTTTTGTACCGGAATAATGGTTACCAGCGTTTTTTTTCCAACACAATCACTGCATGTAGCTCAGGGTACTGTCCCCCGTCCGATCCGCCACACCTGGGCCCCAGATTGCAAGGATTTATTGCAGATATTATCAGGATAGGTGCTCGGCCAGGCAGAGCCTTACTCAGGTGCGGCCTTCTTGCTGTGCGCCCTCTAGCGCCCCCCGCTTATTAGGAGTTTAATCGCCATTTTACCTTTTCTTGCTTTTGCACATGACATTGCTTAGCTGTTTTTAGGTTTCAGCTACCGTCACACTGCGTAAGCAGTGGGTGGGTGGAGCCGAAATCTTTTGTTAGTAGTATGGGGGCCTGAACACGCCCCTCTTCTCCATTGGCTGGCCTCGTAAATGCTGGCCAGCCATTGGAGGAGAGGAGCGTCACTGAGTTCCGGGCCCGCCTTGACGCGATTCGGGGGCGTTTCTGGGTCTTTTTTTAAGTCCCGCCCTCTCCTCTTCCCATTGGCTGGAATTTTACCTTCCAATGGGAAGGGGAGAGCACGCCCCCGAATCCCTACAGGACGCTGTGACGCTGTGCTTTCCGAGCAGCGTCTACCGAGGCCATGCCATGAGGTAAGCCTCTGCCCCCCCTGTTTGTGCCGTTGTTTTTTGTTCTTTGAATTCCGTGACTTGTGTTCCTGCTTTTGTACTGGAATATCAAAACTATAAGTTCCAGGGTTAAAACAAAAACCTTGTCTGCAGGTTAGTTTTCATCCCTTCTATCTCCCGTTTGTCAATGTTTTTTTGATCTTTACCATTCTCACGATTTACCACCTTTTCTCGCTATGGGTCAAAGGCTGATGACGAAAACACAAGCACATGATTATATCCCAAAAATATAAGAACGGCTGCCCGACACCTGCTACTATCGGACACCGCTCTGTAGAGACGTAAGGCTCCGGCATTTATTAAACAATCCAGTGCATTCTGGGATTTGTGGTCTTGGTTTTCTTCCGTTTGACTAAAATACAAAATTACAATTGCCTGTGAACGGAAGGTCCGGGCTCCCAGTGGCACGGAACGACCCATCGCCGAGAACGCGCACGGATAGGCCAGGCCGAGCCCCCTGGCACAAGTGGGGACGCCGCTCCCCAGAGCCGTCTCAGATTCCCTTCATCTGTCACAACACCAGCACCCCACCCTGAGTTCAAAAGCATACCATTAGCAGGCCAGGCAGCGTAAGAAAAAGCTGCGCCTCCCACGGAGAGCAGACCTAAAAAAAGAAAAAGGCCTGCCTCATCAGTTAATGTTTTTGCAGACTCTTTCCCCCCTCGCCCCGCCCCTCCTCTCGCAGCATCGGGGCTCACAGGTGAAAGGGGTTGGGAGGCTGGTATCTCGGCATGCCACATGCTCTCAGGCTCTGCAGGGAGCGCGGGCCAGAAGCACTGGTCTTCATGGCAAAGCTGTGAAAACAAAGGCAGCCAGATTAGTTCTGCTGCTGACCAGGTCATCTGTTGCTGCTAAATACCTCTAATGCGCTCCTTCCTTTTGAAGGAAGCTGCTCTTTTTTTCCGCCCATTTACTCTTTAACTTTTTCTCTCAGCGAACAGGAGGGAGGGTGAACACGGTCGACGTAGTAGTGGACATATATTTTGTCCATAGGGTTGAAAGGTAATATGCGTTGTATAGCGCTTGCTGTTGTTTATTTTGTCATTTTTAGCTCTATAAATCGCGTTAAGAATTAAGGGTTTTTGTTACAGTGCTGATCAGTTTTTTCGACCTCATTGCAATGAAGTGTTAATTCGAGTGAAGAGTTTATTTAGAGTTAGGTCAGAATGGAAAGCCCTCACATTTCTAGAATGTTAAAAATAGAAGAGAATCCAGTGATGGAATATCTTTCCTAATCCTGTCCTTATGATGGACGAAATAATCGGAGAACAATTTAATTTTTGAATGCCTTCCACCATTCTGTCTTAATGGTGCAGAAAATTCACGGGTAAATTCTCCCCCGATTTTAATATTTGCTCCAGAAAATGGAGCCTTTTCCTTCGTGGCGTTAATGAAAATAAGGCCTATTAATTTTAGGCTGAACTACTGAAATGATGTGATGTTATGGCTGCAATCGTTTCCGTATAATTATGGAATTTCCGCCTTTACCACATAATACTTCGTCTTCTGCAGAGTGAAACCAAAAAAAATGTGTAATTTAGTTCAAAGGGATCAAAAGTACCTAAAAAGTTGGCTGCACGTGTTGCTGTGCCGTGCAATGCCATTTGCTAAGTTTGAATAGTCCCCTTTATGTTGCTTATTGCTGTATTTGGGTGCTAACCTGGTACTCGTGGGGTGAAACCTTTGCCCAGAAAGTGTTAACTTGTGACAAAATAGAGAAGTAACACTATCACAAAATGTGCTGCATTACACGACTTAAGTTGGCTTTTCTTGCTGCATAATTTAGTCAAACCTGCCACATAATTTGGTTCTCCCATGCCACTTATTTCCAGTGGCCCTATTTAAGGTTACATGTTCTCATGTTAAGAGTGCTTGTAGAGCAACAACTCACTCGGGAGGGTATCCCTGGTCTGATGTGAGTGCCTGCATTGGTCGTGTCATAGGTCTAGGTAAAGAGCTTCAGAGTCTTGTGGGATTTAAGGACTGAGGAAGCAGCTCTGATGTATGGGAATATGTCGTTCTAGGCTTTAAGAGTGAGGTATGAGATTTCTCGACCAAAGGCAGCAGCCTTGTGCCGACGGGGGATGTGTGCGAATAAGAGGCCGGACGAGCAGAGGTTTGTGTTGAGGTGTGGAAATCGATGCAGCTGTTGAATTTTTAGGGTCCTAGATTGAGTAGGGCTTTGTGTGTGTGAGTAGTTTGAAGAGTGTGTGTTTGTGAACAGGAAGCCAGTGGAGATCTCTGCGCTATATAAAACTTTCAAAATAAATAAATAAGGTGAGGGGTGATCTGTGTGTGCAGGGTGGGAGCCTGAGTGTGTCTGGCTGCTGAGTTTTGTTGGTCAGAAGTTTTCTGGTCAGTTAGGTGTTGATGCTGACATAGAATGTGTTGTATTAGTCCAGTCTGCGGGTGATGAGGGCCTGGGCTTTGATTGGGAGTCATTTTACTTTTCTGGTAATCTTGAGCTTGTAGAAGCCGGAGGAGGCAACCACATTGACTAGGCTGGTCACCGCAAGTTGGTATTCCACCATTATTACTAGGTCATTCGGATGTGGTATCAAACTCTAACAAACCGTTTCTTAGAAATAATAGCAGACAATGATTAAATGCAAAACTATTGTAAAAATGTGGTCATCCTAAAAACTTCACATTTTTACTGCTCTACCAGTTTATGAGGGCATAAGTGTGCACATTAATACAAAAATTACCCAAAGGACCCTGTGTCAAGTATGCTGGAATTTAGTGCAGAATCTCTGATTCTGGCTGGTACCACCACACTAAATTTCAGAAATATGAGTTTTGTCCCTGCAATGGGAAATTCACTGCATGGCAATAGTAAAACTGGATCCTTTTCGGTGTAGTTTTCTCAGATTCTGCCTACAATGCACTGAGGCGTGGGTGGCAGAGTAACTGGGTGAGGGATGGCTTTTGCCTGTCCGGGGGTGTATTGTCTGTTCTCCCCATACTGTTGAAATGGTCCGACGGGGACTGGCTGTGCTGTTGCCTGCTGCCCTTGCAACAACAGCTCTAATGTGTTCCCGGGCCTGGAATTATCGGATCTAGAGTTGTGGACCCCATAATTCCAGGCCAATGCACACTCAGAATGGACTGAGGAAAAATTCCACCCAGGAGTATTGCGACGGGTAAAATCCCAATACTCATAATGAGGGCTGTAGAAAATAAACACATGCATTGCATTTCTTTGGATCCTTTAATTGAAAAGCGTTATTATCTTTGTGAAATTTGTAGCTCTTCCTAAATAAATGGAGGTGTGTATTTAAGGCTGGGAACTTTGTTTATTCTTTAGTTTCAAACTAAAATGTGACTAAGCACTTTTTCAATTTCAATAAGTATAACTTTTCAGGAACATTAAATACATTTCTGTATTCCTGGTGACGTCCACAGTTATTTCCTGGTAAAATAAATTCGCAAAAACATCACATGCAAATATGTCTTAACTAGTTAATTGGGAAAGTGGCACGTGGAGAGATAAATGTGGAACAGCTCGAAAATGCTACAAGAGGAAAAACACTGGAGTAAAATATGTTCAAAAGTGTATATCAATAAAGTAGAGAACACGTTTTGGAGGGTAAGGTACCCAACACTATGTACGAGGTGTCTCATATAGGAGTAAAGGATATGGTACTTGCTACCACAAGACCAACTTCCACAAGCACTGAATTCTGCATACGTGCATACTGCCGCTGCCCTTCTCAACAAGGTGATTCTACTCAGTGAAATTCAGCCGTGAATGAAAATTGAACCCGATTACCAAAAGCATAGGTAACCAATATTCAGAAGACTACACACAATCTTACTAACAGGTGTCATTTCAGAGAATTTTATTTGGGAAAACATCTATTTTTCTATAACTCAGTGTCTTAGTATCCTTTTTCTTTCAGTGCTGCAAACCTGTACATATGCGCAATTATATTACCCGGTTTAACAATTTTAATTTTATTGGTATTGCAAAGGTTACAACTCCTCTGAGAGGACTGGAATTCATGATAGGAGATTTCTGGAATACAAGTTTCTATAAGCCAGATGAGAGAAAAAAAAGGTCACTCATTGGTTTTCCTCTGATAGTGGGCACTTTGAATAACAAGCATTTACAATGCAACGGTTTCGCCTTTGGAAAAGTTTGAGCTATTGGCATTGTAAATGACAACATTTGTATTTATGTGTTGGTTTTGAAAACAGATAAATAAATGGCATTGTCATTTACATTGCCAATAGCTCTAACTTTTCCAAAGGCGAAACCGTTGCATTGTAAATGCTTGTTGCAGTAAGCTTTCATGAAGGTCTATACATGGGAAGAGGTTTGTTTTTCGACATCTCTAGAAATACATCGTGCCCCCAGTCTGTACAGTGAGTGCTGAGCCGCCAAGGTTATCATAACGTACAAGCCTGTTTATCGGCGTGTCCGTGTAACACATTATAAACACAACATTTTGGCCTCTGCAAGCCGGGTAAGATTCTGGCGCCTTTTATCATAGCACACTTGCCATAATTTCACACACTTGGAAGATTCCAGGCATGCAGAGAGACTAACCTGTCCTGATGTAATTTACACCTACTGAACGGACAGGTGAATGGGGTCCCCCTAACATAGCTCAAGAGACCTTCCATAGTTTTATAATACATAGTTCCTAAATAGGGAGGGTGTTTAAACTAGGCGCTTTTATCACCTGTTTGCACTATCATTGTAATATGATTCCTTCTTTTGCATTTTATGGAGTTGTAACCATGCTGACCATATTATTGTTAATCATATGTATGCTTATGTTGGCTAAAATACTGCGCTTGAGATCACGTCGTTCAAATAAATATTTTAACCTTATCGTGTCTCTTTTTTACTCCTGTTGTGGACTGTCATGAGAGTATAACAAGAGTGTTCTCACTTCCCACCATTCCTGAGATGGTCTTAAGTTGCATGTTCTAGGTTGTCTAATCATTGGTTTCTTTTCTAAAGGACGAGGAGCTAATGTGACAATGATTGCTAGTCTGGTAGGGGATTTTGGGTACTAAGGTGAGTTTTTGGCACACCCTAATTCACTGAGGACCTGAGTCTCTGTGCACAGTTCTGTGTCTGAGCAGAATCCCTGTAACATGGCGCCGCCAACGAGTGTGGTCTAATTGTGAGACACTTGAGTAGTGCTTATATCAGTCTACGACCCCCTCACTATTGTTTCCGGATAAAAAAACTACCTATAGTTACATAGGTTTCTTCAAGCTTGATAAAATTTAAAACGGTTTACTGTTTGAATCACTACCCAGTTGTGCCTTTTTGTATTGCTTTGTACTTCACTATTACTGTTTCGATATGGCTGCGGTTGATATCCCAGCACACAGTTGTGTAGCTGTGTGTAATCATTTGCAGGAATACCTTGTTTCTATGGAGGGACAGGCAGTGGTTTTTGTAGTCTCTGCTGACGTGGCGTACCCGTTTGAGTTGTATTACTCATGGGTCACGTTTCCTGCGGTTGATGCTAATTCTGGTGTTTTTCACACTTACACCTCTGCTGATGTTCCCGCAGCGTACGCTCCATATCGGACAGTGGAAATTTCTATTTCTGCTTGGCAGCATGCCGTTTGGATTAATGGTGCCCTCCCACATGTTGGTACAGCGGTTAGACAAGGATCGTTGTCCATTCCGGGCGCTTCTTGGCCTGTTTTGGCTGCTTACACCCGCATCCTTTGACGGGGCAGTTAACAGCTCAGCATCTGCGGCCCCTATATGCCTCTGCAATTGCAGTTATTAGGGGTCTGGTTCATTACGTTACACGCAACCTCCCGGGTGGGGCCCGGGTGGTGCAGCGCATCAAGTTGGAGGTGGCGGACTTAAACTTCGTCCTCTCATGGTTAATGCGGTCATGGGCAAGCGTCCCCAAGATAAGGAAGAAATGCCTTTTTGGCTTGCCGAGAAATTCGACCAACTGGAAGCAGTATTCACTAATACAAGTCCTGTTGAGAAACACAGGATCCTCACAGTTAGTTTGCAGAAAGACTTAGTGCCTGACGTAAATGAGTGTACAACTTGGGGGTTGATTTTTGCCGCAGTCTACACTAGGTGCTATGGCACCTGTCGACGACTGTACTGCACTCTGTGATCAAGCGTGTTCAGGATGAACATGGACCAGAGGCGGCTGTGGAGTTAGGAATGCGGCTCTAGGGAACGTTTGACATGGTATGCGATCTCGTCCTTGCTAATGTCAAGGGGGATGCGGTAAGTTTCCAGGTCTCTACTGCTCTGCGCGATGTTCCTGACGCCAACAAACCCCGTCAATTACCGAAAATTATTACGGAGGCTTATAAGACCGTTGGCTGTAATAGTTTAGGTGTTAAGCCTTTTGCTAAGAAAGAAAAACAGCAGCAAACGCAACAAGGATCCTCTGATAAAGATGACTGCTCGAAAGTTCAGAAACAAAATTGCAGTAAGAACAAAAAGCAGGGTAAGCAGCAGCAGCAGAAACAGGGTTCCCATCCGGCTCCACCTACACCTGCCCCTGTTGAGCGTAAATATGATTTGCGCGACCGCAGTACTATTAAGTCGCATGATAGGTTTCAGGTTCCTGAACAACGTTCTCCTCGCTCTTTGCAGAAAACATCAGTCACAGCCACCGGTGGAGGAGGCGGCAGCAGAGGTCAAGGTACCCAACAAAGCGGTAATCAGCCTTGTAAGGCTGATGGAAGAGGCAAGCAGGACGAGACGCCATGTCAAAGACCCCAATTTCAGAAGAAGGTTGCTGCTGTAAAAGCGAGATATGCCACAGATAGTGAGAATGCAGCTTCGGAATCTGACATGGGCGCTGATGCTGCTGGACGGCGCAGCGGAAATTACCATTGTTCGAGAGGCGCTGCGTCCACTACTGAGGGTGACCGCGACTGACACCTTCGTTGTAGTGGAAACAGCTGACACTAGAGTGGCTCCCCCTGAAAGACTTTATGAAATTGTCCTTGTGATTGAAGGAGACATAGAACGTGCCATAAAAGTTTTTGGGGGGGGAATATCTAACTACTACCTATGATATTTTGTTGGCAGAGGTCGACTGGCCCCCACCTTTTGTCTTGGCCGCTCCGCAAGGGGAGGAGGTAATCCTCCCCACTTTCGCGCACACAGTGCCGAAGGAGCAGGTGCTGCAGTTTGCAAAAGATTGGGCTAAGGCACTTGCACCGGCATTGTATTGTACTCATTGTGGATGGGACAAATTACATGAGATTCCATTGTGATCGATGCCACAGCCTCAGCCCCAATACCCCATTCGGCGTGAGGCGAAAACCTCTGTTGCCGAAATCCTTGAACAGTTGGAATATAAAGGTGTAATTGAAACGTCTGTGTCTCCGATGAATAACCCACTTTTTACTTTGACCAAGCCGGATGGTTCGTACCATTTGATATTGGATTACCTCCACCTAAACTCACATTGTCGTACGTGTGCGGTTTAGAATACTCACAGTTCTGCTCTTGTGGATAGTCATGTGCGTAAAAAGGTCCAAACGACGCTTGACATATCCAATGGCTTTTTTGCCCATACTTTGTCCTCCCTTAGTAGTCAGTGGGTCAGTGGACGAGTTTTACCTGGGGTGGCAAACAACACCAATTCCTTTGATTGGCTATGGGCTACAAGAATAGACCGCCCGGATAGTCTCTCCTTTGGAGAGGCTCGACGCAGATGCATGTTCGTATGTGGATGACATTTATCTCACAGACGACTAATTGTGCCGTGTTGACCGCATAATTTGCCGTTTTGCGGACTTTGGCTGTAAATTTAACTTTGCGAAATAACAAATTGCAGAGTACACAGTGTTGTTCTTGGGATACGAGCTCAACAATGAGGGTAGAAGCTTGGCTCCTCACTTCTTGGAGAAATGCGCACTTCTGCGCTCTCCCACAACACTGAAGAAACTATAATCCTTGTTGGGCTTTTTGAATTTCGGACGTACATACATTCCGGAATATGCCCAGCGTAACAAGCGGCTCTATGCGTCGATACAACCTACTTTTTCCAAGTCGTGTTAGCTGCCAGAACATTCAGCCATCTTGCAACGTGCACTGTCACAGGGAAAGCGCATTGTGGTTGTTACTCCGTATCCTGCCTTGGAGGCAGTGACGAAGGCCAGTGTACCAAATTCCAAGGCTTTGCACCCTCGGTGGATACAATGGGCTTCGTCCTTGACATCCCCGGATGTGACGTTCATTTTCGATTCGTCTTTGCAGACTCAGGAGTTCTTGCAGTATGAGTTTTTTCATTCTGCTCCTCTGACTATGCGCCCACTTGAGGATTTTCATTGTATCATTTACACTGACAGAAGTGCGCAAGCGGCTACGGGTTCTAGACACTCGTATTCCGCCGCTTGCACAATTGTGGTTGGTACTAAGGTGGATGGAGATTTCAAGTCTGATGTTGTGCATACACAGACATTAGGGGACTGTACTGACAAGTTGGCAGAACTACATGCTCTGAGGCTTGCGTTGGAGTTCGCTGACCCCAGTGTGACTACTCTAGTTGTGAGCGATTTCCTTCTAATGTGTACAGTCTTACAATAACCATCTACCCTTTTGGATTCAAAATGATTATCGTGACTCCAAGGGTCGCACAATAAAACATAAAATGATCTGGGTGCGAGTGGCTTAGCTCAAGGACCAGCTCCCACTCGTTTTTGTAATTCATACTCTGAGTCATCAGCGCATTGAGGTTCACGCTGTTGGCAACTGTCTCGCGAACGAGGCTGCGAAGGCAGCAGTAGCAACATTAGCAGTGGCAGCCGTTACACGTTCCAAAAGTAAGATTGATGATGAAATCTTGGCAGCTATTGCCGCAACTGAGAAGGGAGCTAATTATCCTAAGGGTTTCCCTTCGAAGTACTCTCATCATTTAAGTCCTTATAAATTCCTTATGTGAGAATTAACGACGTTGGTGACTGGTTGATTCCCAACGCGGACCGCAGACAGGCTTTGATTGCAGCAGCCCACGCTGGGATGGTTTTGGCGCATGCCGGTGTGTCCACTACTGTATCTCTCCTCCAGCATCGATATTGATGGCGGGGTTTGTACAAACAGACGCGTGATTTTGTCCTTCAATGTGGCATTTGTCAGCAAATTAAACCTTCTTCTGCTGCACACCCACCCCAAACTCAGTTGTACATATCTAATAAACCACTTGGGTGTGTTTATTTGGATCACTGCGGTCCTTTCTCCTCTGATACTGCGTATAAGTACATCTTAGTAGCAGTTGACTCTTGCATGCACTTTGTCTGGGTGTAGCTTCAAAGGAGCACTGATGCTAGAACTGTCATAAGGGATTTGCTTGTCTTTGTGGGAATTTTTGCGTGTGGTACCTTCCATTCGGACCAGGGTCCAGCGTTCGCCTCTAAGGCGTACAAAGATGCCATGGCTTCATTGGGGTCCAGGTCAAATTTTCGTCCACATACCGAGCTGAGGGTAATAGTGTTGTGGAGCGGATGAACCGTGATTTAAAGCAATCATTGACAGCAAAGGTTTTAGGTGCTGGCAGAGACTGGCTCACCCACCTCAATCGCGTACAACCTGCACTAAATAATCTCCCTAGAAGGTCTCTGGGTGGACGGACCCCATACAAAATGCTCTTTGGCATCAAGATGTTTGTTCCGGACCTTGATGGTCTAGACATGGCGGGGGGAGCCGCATCCTTTGACGTAGATGTACATTCTAGTGTTTTGCAGAACCTACATAAGACCAGAGACAGTCTTGCAAAGGAACATTTGCCCTCCACATCTGAAGCTGAGTTGCAGATTCCGGTAGTCTTCTGGCTACCCCAAGTTGGCGACCTGGTCCGGGAGACGATCGACAACAAAAAAGAATTTGGTCCTTTCTATCGAGCTCCAATTGCCGTGCTTGGCGTGCAGGGTACAAGAACAGTCATTTTACCTCCTCTTCCTTGGTGAAAGGGGAACTGGTACATTTCCATTGACAATGTCAAACCACACAGGGTGGCCGATTCTCTATTAGTATGATGCCTGCGGTTTCGTGTCCAGCAATGGTGCAACCCTCTGTTTTGGCCTCTGATCCTGCCGTCGGGCCTGATGTTGCTGTTGAAATGGGTCCATTTAAACTGTTCACGTTTTTTCTGCTGCAACCTACCCTGTGGTTCCCGGCTGAAGCGATAAGCGGGAGGATCCGAAATCGCCACGCTCCAAGAGGCAAGTGTCACCGCTACCGGTCCTTCCCCGCCGCCGCAGCCTTTCAACCGGAGGGCGGCCGCTGTGGGGGGGGGGGACCGAGGGGAGCTGGGAACTACATCACCCAAGCTCCCTTGCGGCCCTGCTGAGGGAGGAGACGCGCCAGGAGGCGCTTTAAATAACACGTCACCCCTGGCGGAGCGGGGGATTTAAACTGTTGACGTTTTTTCTGCTGCAACCTACCCTGTGGTTCCCCGGCTGAAGCGAGAAGGGGGAGGATCCGAAATCGCCACGATCCAAGGCTCCCAGAGGCAAGTGTCACCGCTACCAGTCCTTCCCCGCCGCCACAGCCTTTCAACTAGAGCGCAGCCACTGTGGGGGGGGGGGGGACCGAGGGGAGCTGGGAACTACATCACCCAAGCTCCCTTGCGGCCCTGCTGAGGGAGAAGAAGCGCCAGGAGGCGATTTAAATAGCACGTCACCCCCAGCGTCGCGGGAGCGCCGGGCGAAGCCCGGGCAAAGGGCAGGCCCTCTACGGCCCTAGGAGGCTGGGCTGGGCCACCACCTTAACTTTTTGTATACAATAAGATAAATTCTTTAACGGGTGAGAGAACATTGCTAATCTGATATCCATTTATCGTTAGAGCATGAGGAAGACCATTAAAACTACTAGGATGCCTACCCTACGCTCTAACACCAGGCAGAAGGCAGATACACCCCACCGCTTACCAACGCTGACAGCGATTGATAAGATGCTAAAACAAACTATAGGGGTAGTAGCCACCGACCATAACCATTCAAGAGTCAGGAGAGGACCTCTCAATAATAGTAACGGATGTCCTGGATACAAGCTTATGTCTTACCTTCTCCTATGCGGAACTTCCCTGCGCACAGGCACCCGCGGAGACCCCCAGAGGATCTGACAACACCCCGATAAACCCAAGTCCCGCGCACGTTATTGAAAAGGAAAGACCAAGCAATACTAACCAGAAAAAGACTAAAGAAACTCGAGGAAACAATAAAAGAAAAGGGAAAAGTCATACGGCGAATCATAACTTAGTGGCTCCAAAAGCTAATACCACACCTTGGATACCTTGTTGGGTGGCAAACATGGTAGCCGATATAAAGGCAGACCTAGAAGAATCCACCACTTCCCATATTAAACCCCTGATATCAAAGATTGATAGACTAATATCTACAATAAATAATTGGGGGGTAGGAACATCCAGGCCCGTGTTACAAGAGGGATTACCAGCCCAGGCTGGGCAGGTAAGGGGAATCCCTAATAACACTCACAAGGACAAGGCAGTATCAGTCGTCAATTCTTCGACAAACAAACCTAAGAAAGGCATTCAAACTACTACCCCAAAAAACAATAAAGCTTCCACACCCCTGACCCCTATTACCACCACCACGCCCCAAGTCCACGCAAACCAGGGAAAGGGAAACCCCACAGTTTCAAGTAGCGCAACGGGCCCTAACAAGACGGTGAGCGATACTACAAACAAAACTCCTCTACCAAAAGATATACCTGAAAAAACTAAAACGGTTCGCTTCCACACAATCCATCTTCCCCCGGAAGCTTTGCCCTTTGTCGTAGTACTGACAGGAGTCGTCCCCCCCCCCCCCCCCCCCCCTTAAGGAGGGGAAAAGAGAAACACACTTTGAACTAAAAAACAAATGTGTACAGTGGCTAAGCGCGAATAGGCCTTTACCTCCAAATATCTCTGGTGAGATACTCGCTGTCAGAAGAGGGGAGTGGATAGGGAAATAGGGAAAGGTATAAAAGCTCTAGCAGGGGACATCATAACGATTAACTTCAGAGACACCGCTGAGTGAAGTATATATGTAACGCCCCGAACTTCAGAGACACCGCTGAGTGAAGTATATATGTAACGCCCCGCTGAGTGGAACAAATACACAAATTTACCCGCTGCATCTATCATACTTTTACCCAATTAACCCCCAAAGATGTATGCAGATAAATAGGGCCCCCGTGACTCGAGACTATCACTTTGACCCCCATCACAGAGTGCAACAATGGCAGGGTACACCCATCTATGACCCTAGTATCTCACAATATGCCCATTGGAACAGGTTTTGCGTATTGGACGAGGTGGACTGACTCGAATATGCAGAAATTAGCATAACACAGATGGACATGAGACCATTTGGAGAATGGCCTTTAGGGATAGGCAACATCACTCCCACCACCCCAAACGAAAGGGGTAGTGGGAGGGGCAGTAGAGGGAACATCCTTGAACAACAGGGGGAGATAAACCACAAAGAACCTAAGGCGTCAGCTAAATTAGCTATGTCGAATACAGATTGTCCAGTAAAAGAAATGGAAGGACCAAGAATACTGGTGAATCAGGATAGCATCAGAATTGTCTCTTGGAACGTTGCAGGTCTGGCAGCCAAATATGATTGCCAGGAATGGTGACAATACATAAGCAAGTTTTAAATCAGTTTCCTGCAAGAGACTTGGGCGGTCGACCCTAACCAGTACAGCATGGAGGGGTATAAATGCTTCTCTGTCCCCGCTGTAAGATCGTCATCAGGTAGAGCAATTGGAGGATTACTAATATATGTAGACCTCCCATATACAAGGGGTTTGGTCAAATTATAACTGGGACTCACAAAATATGCAGGCGATAGGCTACTGCGCTAAAGGGACTAATATTTTAGTGTTAAACTGGTATAATGCGGTGGGATTAAACGGCAGAGGAAATGTAACAAAAGAATTAGACACCAGATTAGATGCATTAACATCACTAAATAAGTTAACAAGTATCCCTAGTATAATACTCACGGGAGATTTTAACTGTCACCTCTGTGAGAACCTGAGGCCACTGAACAAGGATTGGTCCCGGTGCACTGTGTTAAATGGACCACATTTTGCTCATACCCCTGAGGGCTGGGAAATGGATAAGGTAACCAAAAGACACAATCTGGTCCACACTATGGACCTGATAGACTTAGACAGCAATGGAGACCCGAATCCAACATTTAAGGGCAGAGGCTGCCACTCATATATATACTTTGTTATGGTCTCGCCCATACTCAAAAACAGTATTAGCAGTATGGCAATAGAAATTAGTATATTCAGTGACCACAACCCCCTGGTCATTGAATTAAAAGGTCTAAATTGCAAGAAACCAGCACGCAAAATAGACACAATAGAAAAGGCGGTGGACCAGGGCAGGAGGCTTAAGTGGGCCAAGACAGATGGGGACAAATTTTATAGAAATTTAATAACCGCAGGGCAAAACGCAATAAATATATGCCTTGATTTAAGCATTGAGGGAGGGATGGTGGTTAGTGCATTTGAGGAAATAGCACACCTCGTAGATTGTTTATTGAAAACCTCCAAAGGAAGTAATACAGCACCTGTCTCGCGCTGGTTTGACCAAGATTGTATTAAGGCACATAATGACCTCAAACATAGCCTGAAGCAGTGCCCTAGAGATAATGCCAAAATAGCTCACTGTAGATCAAAATACAAAAAGGCTTTGAAATCTCGCAAACTAAGCCTACACAAACAAGCCTGGGAGGACCTAAGAGAGGCGGCTGAAAGAGGAGACATGTTGGGCTTCTGTAAAGTCATTAATACACCTTGATCCATGAACCCGACAAACCCCAATTACTAAACACCATCTTACCAGAAAAATGGTACAATCACTTTCAAAGTCTCTATAACTACACAGGGAAATCCACTCACGATGAAGAACAAAGGCCAAAATTGACCACACGATTAGACTTTTTTATGGCAGAAGTGGAATCGTCCATTTTAGGGTTGACTAAAAACAAAGCCCCAGGCCCCGATGGTATACCCCCTGACCTCTATCGGAGCAATATAGAGTTGTGGGCGCCCATTCTTACGAGGGTCTTGAACGAGGCAGTGGTGGCAGGGCTGCCACGCTCCTGGCAACTATTGTTCCAATCTACAAAAAAGGGAATCGGGATGACCCACAATGCTATCGCCCTATATCTCTAAGTGACGTGACGGCCAAGGTACTGGGTCGTGTTATTTTAAACCGTCTACAAGAATGGGCCGAGGATAATCAAATTCTCTCAGACATACAATATGGGTTTAGGGAGGGCAGATCTACGACCGACCAGTGTCTGAATTGATATCTTTTGACTGCCAAGTATACCATCGCTAGCAAGGGGGCCATTTACATGGGGTTTATGGACCTTTCTGCGGCCTTCGATCGTGTAAATAGAGAAAAATTATGGGATTTGATGATAAATATAGGAGTGGAACAGAAATTAGTGGACATCCTCAAGGCCCTACACTGGAACACTTCAGCAACAGTCCGATATAATCAAGAGGGCAGCAAGACGGATCAATTTTTATGCACTAGTGGAGTGCGGCAGGGCTGCATTTTAGCACTTTTTTTATTTTCGTTATATATTAATAATCTGGACAAAGAACTATCTAAACTGAGTGTGGATTCCCCCCAAATAGGACACCGTGCAGTGCCCGTGCTGCTTTACGCGGACGACGCGGTGCTGCTAGCAAGAACACCATTGGGGCTCCAGAAGCTGATTAACAGATTCGTTAACTTTATGGCTACATTCGACCTTTCAGCTAACCTGGAAAAATCCTATGTTATGATAGCGGGAGATAGAGCAAATAGGAAATTCGTATACAAGATAGGCTCTCACAAACTAGACCAGGTCAAGTCATTCTCCTATTTAGGTGTGTTATTTGATGAACACCTAAATTTCCAACCCTTCACGGAAAAGCATGCAGCGAAACTGGTGGCCTCATCGGGGGCTATAATGGGTTATGGGAGAAGACTTGGCAGATGATTACCAGAACAAGTGCTAAACTTGTATAGGTCAATCTGCTGCGCTAAAGTAACCTACGGCTCAGAAGTATGGGGTTTCTCAAATAAACATATGCACCAGATTCAGTTGGAGGAAAACAAGTTTTTCAAAAGAATCTTGAAAGTGCCACAGAGTACTCCAGCCTATATAATACACAATGAGTTGGGAGAGCCCTACATTGAGGACCGAATTAAGATCACACCGCTTTTATCTTGGATTAAAATCTGGACTAACCCAGAGGCAGGCCTTACTAAGCAAATCATTAAAGACTGCCTGAAACATGACAGAGGGGGTCAAATTCCCTGGATACACTATGTAAAGGTCTCCTTGGATGCAATTGTCTGTAAAAACTTTTCTACTGCACCGGATACCTTAAGCACTCACAACAAGTTAATGGTCAAAAACCTCTTCAAGGATAAGACAGTTACTAATAAGGCTGTTGTTGAAAAAAGCAAATCTACAGTCTTGACCTATTGCTCATTGAAACAGACCCAGGGAATGGAACCATATCTCACCGTGCAATATAATGCTCAGGATAGATTTTACATGACTCGTTTCAGACTTAATGTGTTACACCATCTACTCTCTGTCCCCTCTGGTTTCACCCCATCATTGGAGTTGAAGGGTACCTGCGGATGCGACGATAGGTCTCCGCAGGATACCCTTCACTTTGTTTTGTTATGCCGTTTTTATTCTGTCCCTAGACATAAGTTTTTAGTGGGGATCCTGAAGGAAGCTAAATTTAGACGAGCGAAAGCAGCATTAATGTTTTTACAGGAAGCCCCGGATGCTCACACACTGTTCTGCACAGTAAGCTTTTATCAAGGTGGCATTAATGATATGTTATGTTATGTTAAATCAATTTGTTAAGCGCGCTAACACCATTAGGTTTCTTGGCGCTGTACAGAGGGAGTCGGGAGGAGAGACAGAAAATAACATAACAGAGGAAGAGACTAGTGGTAGGCTACCGTAAACAGATGCGTTTTGAGGGAGGATCTGAACGTGGAGTAGGGGGAGAGCAACCTAAGAGAAAGAGGTAAGGAATTCCAAAAAGACGGGGCTAAGAAAGAAAACCTAAGACCACCGTGTTTCTTCCGCTTGAATCTGGGGACAGAAAGTAAAGCCAATTGGGAAGACCGAAGGGTACGGGAAGGGACATAAGGATGAAGCAAGGAAGAAATGAAGGAGGGGCCAAGACCAGTGAGAGATTTGAAAATGATGCAACCGAGCTTAAATTTACAGCGGGGCAGAGACCGGGAGCCAGTGGAGACTTTTTAGGAGAGGTTGGACATGCTGATCTCTAGGTTGATGGTAGATCAAGGTTCAGGAACACTAGATAAGCAAGAGACTGTATTGCCCTGTAATTAGAGTCTTACTTTTTAGAGCCCTTTTTAAATGATTGTAATACTTTGTGGCCTTTTTAAATAATTTTTAAACGTGCCTCTGTTTTAAATATTTTTAAAAATGTATTTGCTTATGTACTTTTATGGTGTTTTTTTAAGTGCTGAATAAAGACTTTAATTGAACAATTGAATTGAGTCCACTTACGAATCCTTTATTGAATCAACCTGCTGGTGATCCTCCTAATGACACAGAATATACTTACCCCACTGACTTGTGTATGCCTGATTTGGAGACCTGTGTGGCTAATCAATCCCGTTTTTCATTTAACACTGGCTCTTCCACATCTAAGTCCCCTTCGAAACTTTCGATTTTTTCTACCTGGTTTAAAAAACTTTTTTTGATTCCTCCTTGAATTTACATTTGGCTGGTGCTGATTGCTAAATTTTTGTTCATGTCCATAGGATATGTGGTATATTTTTCCGTTTTATCAATGGACACTATGTTGAGGAACGAACCTCAATTCGAGTGATTGATTGAACTTTGGCTCCCCACTCCTCTTCGCACATCATGAAGAGGGACCAGACATTTGTGAATGTAACTGCTTGACCCGTTTTAGATGGATTGTATGGGATGCTGTAAAGTTCCAGATACATGGTCCCACAGAGGTTAATGTTCCCAATGTACTCCATGTTTCTATGGGGGATGTAGTTAAACCAAATATTCGCTCTGATGATTGGAATGTTAAAGCTGTTGAGGCTTTATTTACTAATTTGAAATATTAGGCTGCTTTCGATGCTTTATATTTGGAATCTGCAAATTATGGTGATTTGTACTGTTATCAACATTTTGGCAATCATTTTTTGCATAAAACTAATTCATTTAGAAATATGTTTTTTTACTTGAAACAAAAAGAGTGGAACCTTCTTAATGAGAGCACCTAACCTGAGTCACTCTTTATCATATCATTCCCTTTCTATTTACTTAGGGATTTGTGTGCACACTGATTGGCACCCACCATCACAATGCTAGTTCAGAAAAGAACTTTAACAATATACAAAGAATCACAGTTGCACAACACAAAATCAACCAATATACAAAGTTCAAGCGATAAGAATCACAGGAGTAAAGTTCCTCAATTTTGATTTCTTTTATTCCCAAATGTTGATAGATAAGATAGTACAGCTGAAGCGTTTCTTCCCAACTAGGGACTTCTTCAGGGCTGCATTAAACAGAAACATATAAACATACAATTAAAAACATGAACAATACTCAGCCGAGCATTAAAACATGCATCTACTAGACAACAGTAACATAACAGAGATGTACAATGTCTATGCATAGATTCATCTTAAAATACATTCAAGAGCTAGGTACAAAAAAAGGGGGGTCAGGAGCTGAAGTTTGCTCCATTGTTTTTAACTAGGAGCAAAAAGTCCAATACATTTTAACATTTCATGTATTTCTAGGATTTGTTTAATGGTAACATTTTTATGAGAAGTGAAAGGAGAGGTTAGGTTAGGTTAGGTTAATGACATTTGTTAAGCGCATGGTTGCACAAAGAACAGTGCGTCCCCGCGCTGACAGCCCTATCTACATCTCATCAGCTGGATCACAGAAGGAGAGCCTAGCCTCCTATGCTGAAGTTAGCTTGGGGAAAAGGTGGGTTTTCAGCTTCTGTCTGAACCTGGATTCAGACAGTTCCATCCTCAAATCGATGGGTAGGTTATTCCAGTCATTGCTGGCATGGTGTCTAAAGGAACGACCTCCCATCCTAGCTCTATGTATCCGAGGCGCCACTAAAAGCATGCTGCCCATCGACCTCAGGGGACGTGAGGGACGATAGACAGGAAGCAGGTCCTGGAGATATTGAGGTGCTTTTTTGTGAGCTATACGGTGGGTTATACACATAGTTTTAAATTTGATTCGTTCCTTTATTGGGAGCCAGTGGAGGGAGCGTAATGCATGTTTCCCAGAGGCTCTCCTAGGGAGGTTAAGGACCAGCCTAGCAGCTGCGTTCTGGACGCGTTGTAACTGTGCTAGGCCTTTTTTGCTAAGTCCGCATAGAAGGGAATTCCCATAGTCTAAGTGGGAGGTGACCAAGGCATGTACCATAGTTTTTCTGGAGCTGGGGGGCAAAAGGTCCAGGACTTTCCTCAGGACCTTCAGGAGTCCATAGCATTTTCCGGCAACCTTCCCAACATGGTTGGTGTATGCTAGCTTAGAGTCGAGAAGGAAGCCAAGGTTTTTGACTGTGTCTACTGGGGCCGGGACCAAGCCTAGTTTCGTGGGCCACCAGGCAGAGGTCCAAATGGAAGGGCAGGGGCCTACGATAAGAACTTCCGTCTTGTTGCCATTGAGGCGGAGACAGTTCTGTTTCATCCAGCCGTCAAGTGCTACCAAGCAGGCCGAGAAATTCTCAGCATCCACAACTGGATCACGGGATAGATTGATCACCAGTTGTGTGTCGTCTGCATAAGAGACTATTGCAACACCATATGACTCCACCAACTTGGCAAGGGGTTCCATGTACAGATTAAATAGAGTGGGGCTCAGGATCGAGCCCTGAGGAACCCCTTGCCTGAGACATCTTACACTGGATTTATATGGTGGGCAGTGCGCTTGAAATCTCCTGTTGTTGAGGAAGGAGACCAGCCACTCATGTGCAGGACCGGTTATTCCCTTTTCATTTAGGCGATCCAGTAATACGGGGTGTGATACGGTATCAAACGCCGCACTTAAGTCCAATAGGACCAGTGCAGCCGTATGACCCTCGTCCGCCTTACTTCTCTTTTGAGAGAAAAGATTCAAAGGTAACAAGACCCATAGATAAAAGGTAGAAGAAAAAGGGAGACAAAAAAGAGGGAAGTGAACAGTGATAAATTAAGTCATGTGCCATAGAAAACCCAAGAGACAAAAAAGATCCTAGTGTGCATATCAAAAATTCCTTTTGATATGCTCATGGTTTTAGTTACATGATCTGCACTATTTAGTTGATCAGAAGGGCCTGCAATACCAAACGGTAAATAAAAGATAAGAAATCAGTGACCTCTTTATTTAACGACTTCTTCAATGCCTGATATAATTTCAACGATCAATATAGCCATAAAACCCCTAAGAGGAAGAGCCAACCTACCGAATTCTGATTCAAACAGACGTGTTGGTATATACTCAGCATAGGTTAGTGCTGCTGGACCACAATCTTGGGACTTGAATGTGGATCTTGAGAGGATAAGATAGGCAAATAATTAAATGAACAAACAATGACTTCGAAGAAGCCCTGTTCCCCTCGACTTTAACATCTCGTCTGAGGGAGGTAGGGTTGCAGGGCCCAGCGTTGAGCTTGCTGTCTTCCTTTCTAGAATTCAGGGAGCAGAGGGTTAAACTTGGACAGTTCCTCTCCTCTGCTAAACCGTTGCAATGTGGGGTCCCTCAAGGGTCTGTGTTAAGTCCGACCCTGTTCAATATCTATGTGGCCCCCCTTGCTAGGTTAGTTAAATTGCAGGGGATGGAGGTTGTATCATATGCAGATGATACACAGATTATGGTGTCCTTGACCCACTCGGTCAGCACCACCGCGTCCAGTTTCAGGAATTGCATGCAAGTAGTTTCAGAATGGATGATCCGCACCTCCCTGAAGCTGAATGGCGAAAAAACCGAGGTGCTGATCTTTGGTAAGGACCAGGATGTCTGGTCCAGTGAGTGGTGGCCACCATCATTGGGAGCTTGTCCTATACCATCGCCTTCTGCCAGGAACCTTGAAGTCATCTTTGATACCTCGCTGGCTATGAATCTGTAGGTAAATCGAACGGTGGCTACCTATTGGGGAGTCATCAGGATGCTGAGGAGAATTGCCCACTATCTCTCCCCTCAGGCACGAAAACAGACTGTAGTCGTGTTGGTGTCTTCTCGATTAGACTACTGCAACGCTCTGTATGCAGATATTAACAAGGGCCATATCCATATCCTCCAGAGCGTGCAGAATGCTGCGGCGAGATTTGTGTTGGACGCCCTCAAGTCCTTCTCTGCTACTCTAGCCAGGAAAAACCTCCATTGGCTCCCGATCCAGCAAAGAATTGTGTTCAAAATTCTCTGTCTGGTTTTTGGAGCGCTTTTGGCAGGACCATCAGATGCCCTAGTATCTTTGTTAACCTCCTACTCTCCTAGTAGGAGCCTTCGTTCTTCCAACAAGAATCTTTTCTGCATCCCTTCGTAGCAAAAAAGTCAGATGGGGAGGCAGGGCCTTTGCCACCGTGGCCCCCCACCTGTGGAATGCCCTCCCCTCTGACATAAAGATGCAACCTTCGTTGCTTCTTTTTAGGAAAGCATTAAAAACATGGTGCTTTATTAAGGCTTACCAATAAGCTTACTATGTGGATATCTTTTTTGGATTAGGCACCTTGACACCCTTCGGGCTAAGTAGCGCATTATAAGATGGACTTCATTCATTCATTCATTCAAGAATGACTACAGCTCTTATGTGTGCATAATATATCCGTGTAAGCACTGAGAAACTCTTACATGTAATGCAAGTATCCAAGAGTCTCGTAGGGAAGACCATTAAATAATTGGTGAAGGCAGAGATCTGTCAGTTTCGAAAATATAAGCTGCGCCAATCCTTCATGTAAGATGGGGTATATTCATCCCAAACTGTGAAGGAAAAGATCAGAGAGTCACAAACGTCTATGTATTAAAATTTAGAGCACCCTCTTATAGGACAAACTGCCTCTAAAACATGTCAGAGAACGTAGGTAAATAAACTTACATTCCAAGTCAGGAATTGTGGCACAATGGCCAACGTCGTTTACTGGAGATGTATAGAAGGGGAATAGGCACCAGCAAAAAAGAAAATGCACAGCCAAATGTAGTAACTCTATCAACAATGACAGAAAGAACAAAAGTATAAATCAAAAGAAAAACACCATAATGTGCATAATAACTCATCTGTACTTCTCTAACTGTAGACAGTATTAATTGCCAAATATGACGGCATACTGAACGATGGTGTTAGGAATTGGGTCTAGTCCCCTTTCAGTGACCATGGACTGTTATCACATGACCTACCAGCTCAGGGTTATAGGTCACTCCTACCTTTCTTTCATTGCTTGTTATTGCTATTGTGTGGTTTCCTGGTTGCTGGTTCCTGTGTTTCCTGGGATTCGTTTACGTGTTTCTCACGGGCTCGTGAGGACTTTTAGAACCCCTTTGGATTTCTTGCCTTCTATTCCTGAAATCCTTCCCAATTCCCTGTTTCCTGGTGTAGTCAGTTAGTTAGTTTCCCTTTGCCTATTTCCCTTCCGGTTTTTGTCAGTACCCGTCATTCGTTGTACTTGGGGGTTTGTAGGGGCTTCTGTTCCCCCCCCCCCCCTTTGTAAAGCCCTTGTTATATGCTGTACATCGTCTCGGAGCAGAGTGGTGCAGAGGTGACGCAGTGTTAATCGAAACAACCTGTTTCGTTTCCTTTTGCGCATTGTATTTTCTTGCACCGCTCCATGTCGTTATGTGCGGATATGACGTTTTAGGTCATTCCGCGAGTTGGTTTAGGATCCGAGCGCTGGGATAGCCGGCTTTCCTACTGCGACTCTTCCTGTCCCTTTCCTTTATGAACGAAAACGGATAGGGTTTTTTTGTCCATGCAGGTAATGAGGCATGTTTTTCCCCTAATGCCCTAATGACACGAGGGACACCTTACTCGCACTAGTACATTCCTGAATCCGAGAGAAGTTATCTTGGATCAGAATTGTCTGCTGTCCGAAGTCTCCACGAAACAAAGCCTGCATCTTCGACTGGTAAGAGAAACGGGATTGTTTTGACAGGACATGGTCACTGGTTCTGGAGTAATTGGAAAGGTACAGGAACTGTGAAGTGTATTCTTTTTGTTTGTTCAGGTGCAGAAGCGTGGAGGAGGGAGTAGTGATCTCTTCGTTCTAATATGGGTGGAAGGCTTGGTGTCTCCTCATATTCCACCCTCTTTCCTGGTCCATCGGTACACTCATAGTTAAAACCTTGTGAGTGGCATATGGGCAGGGGAAGTAGATTGGATCATACTTCGTTCCTGCAGTGTGTGGGCTGAGTGGACGGAATCCAACAGAATAACAAGCCCACGAATTATCACACTGCCCGGACGGGTATGGATGAGGATTCAAGGGATCCCCCGGGTGGGGGCACTAGTGTTCCTACCATGCAAGATGTAATGGGGGCTCCAGCGGCTTTACAGGCTCAGGTGCAGGATCTACGACAGGAGAATGTGGGCCTAAAACAAGAACTAGGGGCTGTGAGGGCTAGGGAACAGTCACAACATAGGGGGCAAGGACCTGTTATATTTATACAAAATTTATAGCGCGCTCAGTTACCCAGGAGCATCCCGGCACGAGACAGAACAGGGAGGAAACCTCAGCTCAATCGCTACACTGGAAACAAATGAGTCTTCAGAAGTTTCCTAAAGAGTAAGATCTTGGGCTCTGAACGGATCTTAAGGGGCAGGGAATTCCATAAAGTCGCCACTTGCACTGAGAAACGCCTGCCCCCAGAGCGAGCCTTCCTTACTCTAGCTGACTGCAGACGATGTTCTTGATCCGAACGCAAAGGACGTGTGGGCTTGTAAGGGCATGCCATAGTGGAGAGAATGGGGGGCCCTTACCATGTAGAATTTTGTGGGCCGTACATAACGCTTTAAATTTCAACCGCTCCTTAACGGGGAGCCATTGCAGCGTTTTCAGGGCCGGGGCAGCTGAATGTCTTCTGGGAACATCCAACAACAATCTGGCGGCTGCATTTTGTACTTGTTGGAGAGTTTTAAAAGTCGCTTCGGGAGCACCGAGAAACATCGCGTTCCCATATTCGAGCCTCGACAAGATTAAACCGCAAATCAGCAGCTTCCTTGCTGGATCAGGGAGCAGTGGCAACACCTTGCGAGCTGACCGCAGCAGCCCAAAACAGACCCCCGCGGTCTTCCTGGCGTGGGTCCTAAAGGACAGATCTTCCTCCAACCAAACTCCCAAGGTCTTGATCTCCTTCTTGGGAGATGATGGATCACCCAGAGACCGGGGCCAACAGCTAGCAATAATGGAGGGACTGGATTTGCCTAGGAGCATCAACTCAGTTTTTTCCCCATTGAGCTTTAGGGCAGAGTGGGACATCCAACGATGGACATTTGCAAGGCAGTCATGCAGAACTTCAGTTTGTTCCACCAGCTGGGTGAGGCCTACCACCAGCTGAGTATCATCAGCGTAGCTGATAATCTTTACTCCTGAAGGGGCGACCACTCTTTCAAGCGGAGTCATGTATATATTAAATAAGGTAGGGCTCAAGGATGAGCCCTGCGGGACTCCACATTGAAGAGGGAACAGGGTCGACTGCTCTGCCCCTTCCCAAATTTGGTAGAAGCGATCGGAAAGGAAGGATTCCAGCCATTTTAGGGCCGTCCCTGACACACCCACCTCTGACAGGCGTTGGAGGAGCACCTGATGACTTACGGTGTCAAAGGCAGCACTCAAGTCCAGGAGGATCACTGCCACTGACCCTCCTGTATCAAGAATGCTGCTTGCTTCCTCCACTACTGCCAGTAGGGCTGTGTCTGTCCCCTGACCGGGACGGAAGCCAGTCTGGGAGTCTCCCAACAGGTGATGTGACTCTAGATGACAGGAGAGCTGGCGGTTGACCAACTTCTCTGCGACTTTTGAGAAGCCGGGCAAAAGTGAAATAGGCCTGAAGTTGACCAGATTAGAGGAATCTAATCCTGGTTTTTTCAATAGTGCTTTCACCACTGCCTTTTTCCATCTCTGGGGCACTATGCCCTGAGAGAGTGAAAGGTTAATAAGGTCAGTAAGCGGAGTGGACAGAGTGTTTGCAACTAGTTTAAGGTATTTCATGGGGACTGGGTCACTAGGAGATCCACTCTTCATCTCTTTCAAAACTTTAATGACCTCTTCCTCAGAAAAAGGGCCGAAGGAGGAGAGCTCATCAGGGCAAATTATTGGGCTAACATCTAACTCCGGGATCTGAGGTGTTGCAGGCAGAGAGGACAGGATCTTCTCTATTTTAGAATGAAAGAAGTGAGACAGTTCTTCACATTTTTCTTTGGGGTTATCATATACAACTGGCGGGACCGGGGCCTTCAGAAGTTCCTTAAAGATTTTAAAGGATTCCCCTGGTGAATTACTTGCCCTCTCGATCCTATCGCTGAAGAAGTTCCTTTTGGCATCCTTCAACGCGTTTTTATACTTCCTCATCTCTCTCTTGTAATTTTCTCGACTTTCTTTCGTCAGCTCTCTCCTCCATGCGCGTTCTAATCTTTTGCATGAGGTTCTGAGACCCCTAAGTTCGGGGGTATACCAAGGAGCGGAGCCAATTCTTCTTTCCCTGACAGGTCTCCGTTTTTTTGGAATCAACGAGTCCAAAGCATTAGTCAACCAAATTCCCATATGTTGGTCAGCAATAATGGGATCAGCGACAGGGGGAGGACAGGTTCTTGCTAACTCTGCCGCCCAACTGTCCGCTGGCAGCTTCGACCAAAGTCGTTCTACTGTGTACTGTCTAGGTACAGGATCTTTCCACTTCTCCAGCTGCCATCTAAGCGGCACTAGATAGTGGTCCGTCCAGGGGAGAGCCAACGGCTGGAACGCTTGCAGGTTCTTTGAATTGGCAAAAGCAACATCGAGCTGATGACCCCTATTATGGGTGACACCAACATTGGCAAGATGTAAATCAAGTGCACCAAGCGTGGCTTGTAGGTCTCTCGCTACTACATCGTCGGGGTCATCGAAATGTAAATTGAGGTCCCCGAGGATTACAAAGTTGGAGGAAGCGGCAGCCAATGGAATCACTGCCTCGATGAAGGAGTCTACAAAATTACCCAGCTTTACAGGAGGCCGATACACAAGAAGCCCAGAAATGGAGACAGTAGAAGATATGCATAGGGAAAAATGACAGCCTTCAGAGTTGTTAATGCCGCAATCTACCGCTTTGCATACGTATTTGTCTCTGTATACAATAGCCACTCCTCCCCCCCCTCCCGTCCGGCCTATCCAAATGGAACATGAGGTATCCCGAAGGGAGGGCTTTAACAATGTCGGGACCAGAACAAGAGGTCAGCCAAGTTTCCGTAAGGAACAAGGCATCCAAACTGTGGTCTAAAAGAAGGGAGTTCATTTCCATGGCATGGCAAGGTAGTGACCTGCAATTGAGCAGGGCCATAGAGAGCAGAGTCCGGTCCTTGCAGTTACTAGCAGAACAACACACATGACAATGTGCAAACAGGGTACCTTCCACCCAGCAGTAGCTACAGCTGGAATGTTTGGACACACGTAATGACAGCAGAGACTCCCTAGAATATCTCTGAGAGGGTTCCCTTTGCGCAACAGAGTTAAGCAGGGTACCGTGAGCCCGTCTGGGCCCGGACGGGCACAGACGGGCTTAACTCTGGCGAAACTCCGGCGACATTCCGGCGATGACACTGCGTCATGACGCTGCGCGTCAGTATGGCTGACTTTATGCACGCCGAGCACCTACCAGCTAGAGCGCTAACCGCGCCGCCGACAATGTCCCCCCTCCCAAGATGGCCGCTACCACGAGACAGTGGGCAGGGACCCGCGAAAAACGCGGTGATCTCTCCAAATTAGTGGGGGTAAGGTGGCAGTGATGCAAGTCTGCGAGTGGCCTCAATTTAAAACAAGGGACAAGGGAAAAAATAAAATCAAACGCTATCAGAAAAAACGGGGGGAATTTAAAAACGAATTAAACAGTGCAGCTAGTGACAGAGTAGCTGTGATTGCGAGGGCTTCCTGGCTTCTAATCAGATGTTAAGGCCTGCAACATTCCAGTATGGAGGTGGGTCGGGACAGAGGTGGGGTTCCTATAGCGGTTACCGTGACATCCCCTGTTGCTGTACCTTTGGCTCCCCCTGAGAGGTTTACTGGGGACAGTGATAAGTTTGGTACGTTTATGAACCAGTTCCAATTACACTTTATGTGCAAGCCCGGTGCCTTTCCCGATGACTCTGCCAAAGTTGCTTTCACTATATCATATTTGGCTGCCACCGCTGCTCAGTGGTCTAATCCCTTAGTAGACAGCGATGACCGTGTGCTGTACAATTATTTGGCTTTTAAGGAGTTGATGCGGGGATTATTCGCTAAGCATGCTTTCATGCAAGCGAGCGATGCAGAGCTTTTAAAGCTACGGCAGGGCAGGCAGGACTTTTAACCTACATAGCCTCGTTTAACCCGTTGGTGTCCGAGACTCATTGGTCGATGGAGAAGCGGACTTCCTTGTTCTACCAGGGTCTTTGTGAGGACCTCAAGGACGTGGCATCACAGGTGGTGGATCCACCAGATGACTGTGCTGCGTTCATTGACCTCGTAGTAAAATTAAACCATCGATTTGTCAGAGAGGCGTGGGGAACGTAATTGTTTCCAGGTATCCCGGGGAAGTTATATTAAACCTGAAGCAGAGCCCATTGGGGAGCATAAGACAGCACCTGAACCTATGGAAATAGGAGGGGTAAGAGGGCCGTTGACTCCGGAAGAGAAGAAAAGTAGAAGAGAGTTGAATTTATGTTTGTATTGTGGTCAGGGAGGCCATTTTGCCAAGGAATGTCCTGTGAAGCCGTCAGGTGTTGGGTATGGTAAGAAGGTAGCGTTTATCCAGGTGGATGGACGCTCAGAGAAGGACGAGGAATCGAAGGGAAAGTATGATGTACTGGGGGCAATAGATCAGGCACCTAGGCATTTCATTATCACCGCCCATCTTTTGCTTTCTGTGCACAGTCTAGTACCTGTGTCAGTTTTGCTGGATTCCGGTGCTACCGGAAACTTTATTGATATTTCTTTGGCGGATAAACTACTGATTCCCTGTCACTATAAAAAACAGCCGGAGCCAGTGAGAGCCATAGATGGGACAGAACTGACATCAGGTTTTATCCCCCGGGGGCGGGACGACGCAGGGATGTTGAGCGATAACTCCACTGCATCATGATTTGCATCATGATCTGAGAGTGCCGCAGGTACTATGCAAACCTCGTTTAGAGTAGTGAGCAGTTCGGAGGAACCTAAGTAGTGATCTAGCCTGGCGTAGGTACGGTGTACGTGAGAGTAGAAGGTAAAGTGTGTTGCGTTAGGGTGTGTGGCCCTCTAGAGGTCCACCAGGCCTCTCTCTCGCAACCATTCTATTCCGGTCGCCGTGATGGCGCCCGCGTCCCCATAACGATGCCCTGACCTATCCTTGTTCGTGTCCATAACTAAGTTGAGGTCTCCCCCGATGAGCAAGAGCGCGTTGGATGGCTGAAGGAACTCCGAAACTGCGCTTTTCAAAAAATCCTCTTGTCCTGTGTTCGGATCATAGATGAGCCTATCGTCAGACATCTGTCGCCTACGAGGATGGTGTAGGCCAAAAGGCGACCCCTGACCTCCCCTGCCTTATCCCCTACCCTTCCCCGGAAGCGTTTAGAAACTAAGATGGCCACCCCAGCCTTTTTCGTTGGATGGGAGGAAAAGAATTGTTGGGGGAAGGCACAAGAGCGCATTCTATGCCAGTCTTTGGGCAGAAGGTGGGTTTCCTGTAGTAAACAGATGTTGGCCCCGGAGTTCTCTAAGTAGGAAATTATTGCTCTCCTCTTGATAGGATTGTTCAACCCTTTCACGTTAAGGGTCAGTACTTTCAAAGAAGGATCAGCCATAATAAGGAGAGTAAGCAGGGTAGCGCAGAGTGAAGGAGTGTGCCCCTGACAAACAAAAGTGTGACGGGCTAATCAGTATGAGGTGGATCTCTGGTATCCCGGCTGTCAGGGTAGGTGTGTATAAAGTGTTTTGTGCAAGTAGGCACATATTCGGAAATGTGCGGAGGGCTAAGCGAAGTGATGAGGGACAAGTATGAAACACAGCAATTCCATCGCTGACGGTTCCCTTTCGGCACACTGGTTCCCACCCAACAACCAACCCCAAATCCCCCCCCCCCCCCAAACAACCCAACTGTCAAACCATCTGTTCAAAGCCAAACCCCATTGTCTCAGACCTGAATGGTCATCTCCCCCCTGCCAACTCCCTCCCCCCAACCCCCAAACCAAGAAAAGTTATAGTTCCAGTCCTGTCAGTCCACACAGGGCCGTGGCAAAGTTTCTTACAAGGGTCATCTCCGATGGCGGCCATCCCGGCTCCCCACCCGATACCCCCCACTGCACGGGCAAGGTGTGTGCTTTGAGCAATCTCCCTAACAAGAATACCGATCATTCAGAAGAGGAGGTCTCTTTGGCCACCTCTGCCACCGCTGTCGCCCGCTCTTGCGTGATGATGGAGGCGTCGGGTTTCAAGCGGTGTGAAGGGGACAGTCTTCGGCCCACTGTCTGCCAGCCCCCCCTGGAGGGTCCTTGCGATGCTTTCACTGTTGGCACATCGTCTTCCTGGTCAAGTCCCAGAAGGGTACAGGTGTTTTTTAGCGATCGCATTTGATGTAGAGTTCCATTCCATTTAAATATCAGTCTGAATGGGTGACCCCATGAGTAAGGGATTTCTTGTCGCCGCAGGAAGTCCGTCGCTATTTTAAATTCTTTTCGTTTTTGCAATGTGATGGCTGACAGGTCCTGATATAGGGCGATGGGGTTTCCCTGAAATTGAAGAGGCTGTGCTCATCGGGCCTCCTGGAGAATCCGCTCTTTTAGCGGGAAGTCAGGGAGAAAGGCCAAGATGTCTGGTGGCGGGGCAGAGGCGCGTCAGGGCAGCCCAACCCTGTGCGCTCTATCAATACGGATGGCAAAGTCTGCTGGCTCCCCCAAGATGTTCCTGAATAGGGTTTGCAGGTATCCCGCGACATCAGTCCCTTCTGCTTTCTGAGGGACCCCCCGTCCGTATGTTGTTGCGACGGGAACGGTTTTCAAGGTCCTCTGCGTGGGCCTGAAGGTCCATCTGCTGGTCTGTGAGTCGCAGGACCTCTTGTTGGAGCTGCTCGATTTCGTCGCTCCTGGTTTGGTCAGCTTCTTCGATGGAAACCACACGTTCTCCAAGACCCTCCACGTCTCGACGAAGCTCTCGGACCTCACCCGCCACTTCCTGCTTCAGGGACTTGAAGTCGTCCCTGAGGGAATTAAACAGTGTCTCTAGGAAGGATCTGGTGATGGGTACCTGGTCATCGGACAGTGTCGGCGGAGTTTTCGTGATCACTGGGGAGGGTGGATCCTTGCTGGGCTTAGGTTGGGTCTTGGCCAGCATTTCGGGGAGTGTCTGGGGCCCCTTTTTCCCTCTGAGACCTGCCATGTCTTGACTAGCCACCGAGATGGCTTGGACGACGAACTTCAGGGGTTGGAGGCAAGTGCAGAGGTCCGGCGGTTTAAGGTTGAAGGCGGATCGTGCTTCAAAAGAGTTGGCCCATCCGCCTCTACGTTTGGAATCCCAATGGGGGATGAGGCGGGTGCGTGCGTCGTCCCTCCCGGCTTTATCTAGGCCAGTGTTCGTGGGCCATTTATGGCTTAGCGGCCAGCAGTATGGCAGCGGACTTAGCGGCACCAGGGGCAACCAGACGGCAGGCGATTTCTCAGGGGTCCCTTGTGTATCCCCAGGGGGCAGACAGCCGCAGCAGGTCAAGCGTTTAGCGGGATGGGCTTCCCCCTCCAAGCAACCGCACACCCCCACAGGCGAGTCCTCGCGGCCGCCCGCGTTATTCAGCAAAAGCAAATGGGCCCAGGCCCTCGGCAGCCCCCTATATGTTGATGCAGCTTGGCCAGTAGGCCCAACCGGTCAGTCCCCACGCCGGGAGTTCGATTGTGCCCCCCGAGCCCTCTCTGCACTGCCCACTGTCGGGATTGAGAGCAGCGCAAGAATACGCAAGCGCCACTAACCTTACTCTGATGGCCAGCAGAGACGATAGACGATAGTCCTTCCAACTCCGCACCGCACAAACCCCAACAATGGAATATACCCACTATTCGAGCCTGTACGGATAGGGGCCGGGAGGTAGATTGGCATCGGGGGAATGGTACTTCTGGTATCGTCTGGTCGTTACACCACGAGGTTACTGGTACTGGGACACTGCAGGTAGAGGAGGGGACAGAGAGCAAGAGATTAATGCCACAAAGGTAACTGTGTGAACTTTGAATCCCCCCCTTGGATGCCACACTCACCAGTTTATCCACCCCATGTATCCAAGAAAGAATCCAAGAATACGCACAGCGCACTAGTGAAAAGATTGCCAGAAGTACGGAGAAGTTAACTTCACTTCTCTACCTACAACAGTTGTTGGTAACAAAATAGATCTGGAGGACTACTAGTACCAAGCGTTTAGGAGCCACGCTTGTAAGAACCACAATACACCTTGTGGAACGGTGTAGCCCAAGTATCAGGTAGAGACAGTATAACCCTGACAGAGAACACGGGAATTCCCAGAATATAAACAAGAATGGCGGAAGCCCTCGTACTACTTCAAACAGTAGAAATAAACGAAAGAACAGGAGGCGAGCCCGCACTCCTCAGGTATACTTGCACGACAGAATATGGCTTGCAACAAGGACTCTCCTGGATTCCTGACCACGCTGGCTCTTCGTCGGCGTTGATTGCTCCAACGTCGACTGACCACGCTGGCTCTTCGTCGGCGTAGTGCAGATCAGATGAATGACCACGCTGGCTCTTCCTCGGCGTCGTGCTGAACGGGACCAATGACCACGCAGGCTTTTCATCAGCGTAGTCCACAAGAAATCCACTCGACAAGAGAATTCTCAACTGCTACGAGAGAATACGGAACACGATTGACAAGCCCCGTTGTGTTCCGGAGGTGGAGTTTATATAAGGTCCTCCCATTGAGTCAACCCCCAGCGCTGGATGGCCTTCTGGGACTTGTAGTATTTCCGAAGGGACTGTCAATACGGAATCTTTTACATTTGGCCGTGTCGATGCTAGCGATCGCTACAGAACTCCCTCTCGTGGACCGCCGTCCCGGCGGACGTCCTGGCTTCCCAGGATACCGCTCATGGAATCGTTCAACCAATTCGGGACAATGGAGATGGTCCACAGGCTCCCAGGTTCTGTCTTCGGGGCCAAACCCTTTCCAATCCACCAGGTATTGGATCCTGCCACGGACCATGCGAGAGTCCAGAATGGACAGTACCTCATATTCCTCGTGTCCTTCGATTTCCACAGGACGAGGGCGATCAGGCAACCTCACGCTCGGAGGACAAGGACGTAGGAGCGATACATGAAACACAAGATGAATCGTCCATGACACTGGCAACAAGAGTTTCATGGCTACAGCATTTATTACCTCACAAATGCCATAGGGACCAACATATTTAGGCTTCAACTTCGTAAGTCCCTTAATATGCAGGTTGCGTGTAGAAAGCCAAACCTTGTCACCCACCTTATACTCAGGTTCAGGGGTACGTCTCTTATCAGCGAAATGCTTCTGGGCTGTTTGGGCATTTTCCAAATTGTTCCGAGCCTCGATCAGAATAGCCCGAAGATGAGCATGATGTTCATGGATGGCAGGAACCAAGGATTCAGCCCGCCATTCAAAGGGAAGCATGTTCGGATGGAATCCATAAAGGCAAAAGAACGGAGAACAGCCCAAGGTGGTATGTACAGCGTTATTGTAGGCGAATTCCGCCAACCACAAAAGGATGGTCCAATCAGTGGCGTTCTGTAACGAAAAACATCGCAGGTATTGTTCAAGCGTCTGATTTAGACGTTCCGTTTTACCATCCGTTTGTGGGTGGTAGCTGGACGAGAGACGAGCATCTATCTGCAGAATGGTACATAGAGCCTTCCAAAAACGAGAGGTGAATTGTGTTCCCCGATCCGTGATCAACACACTCGGCAATCCGTGTGGTCGGACTATATGTTGCAAGAAGACTTTGGCTAATTCACTGGAGGAAGGTAGACCAGGTAAAGAGATAAAATGTCCCATTTTTGTAAGATGGTCAACTACCACCAAAACGACTGTTTGTTTCTCACAAGGGGGCATTTCCACAATAAAGTCCATGGACAGGGTATGCCATGGCTTGGGTGGAATCGGTAATGGCTGCAACAGTCCCGGTGGTTTGATATGACTGGCTTTTCCTTGGGCACAGATCGCACAGTTCTTTACATATTCCTTAGTATCAGCTCTGACACCAGGCCACCAAAAGGATCGTTCCACGTTAGCGGTTGTCTTGTGAATGCCCATGTGTCCCCCCTAAAGCAGAATCATGTGCCCATTCCAGGACTTTGCGTTGCAACGCAGATGAGGGTACATACAAGGCATGGAAATGATAGGCTAGCTGATCCTTTTCACATCGATTGTCAGGCTCTTCTCGTACCCAAGCAGTTATATCCTGGTCAGTTAGGGCGACTCTAACGTCGTCTAGAAAATCTTCAGAGGTGATTAAGGCGATAGACATTTCCGAATATTCGGTCCCCTTAAGAATGAAAGCGGGTTCTGTAGGAACTCCCGCTTCGTCCTCACCCAACCTGGAGAGCGCATCTGCTTTTCCGTTACGGGTCCCAGGTCTATATTTGATTACAAATTCAAAGTCTTAGAAGAAGAGGGTCCACCTCAGTTGGCGAGGAGTCAAAGCCTTTGCTGTTTTTAAGAATAACAGATTACGATGGACTGTAATGATTTCGACAGTATGTAACGCCCCTAGGAGGTAGTGCCTCCATTCTTCACACGCTCTTTTGATAGCTAAGAGCTCTTTGTCAGTGATGGTATAGTTAACCTCACACGGGGTGAGCTTCTTAGAGTAATATGCCACAGGGTGAAGCTGACCTGTGGTAGGGTGGCGTTGGGACAGGACTCCCCAAGCGCATACTGTGATGCGTCAGTTTCCAACACAAATGGCATCTTAGGGTCCGGATGTCGAAGAATGGGAGCTTGTGTAAACCTCTCTTTTAGAAGTTTAAATGAGGTCTCGGCTGCCTCTCCCCATTTGAAAGGGACATTTTTCCTCAAAAGGGCAGTGATGGGATGAATGACTTTAGAGAAATCTTGAATGAAACGCCGATAATAGTTGGCAAAACCGAGAAAGCTCTGCACAGACTTGACGTTTCGTGGCGTTTTCCAGGTTAGGATGGCCTTAACCTTACTCATGTCCATTCGAAACCCTTGAGCATCTATAATATAACCCAAGAAGGCAACTTGCTGAACATGAAAAAGGCATTTTTCCAATTTGGCATACAGTGAGTTTTGTTGTAGCCGTTCTAACACAGTTTTTACATGGGTGATGTGGTCTAACAGAGATGCAGAATAGATTAAAATATCATCAATGTAAACCACACAAAATGACTCCAAACACCCCCTTAACACCTCGTCCATAAAGAACTGGAAGGCGGCTGGGGCGTTGCATAGGCCAAAAGGCATCACTCGATATTCGTAGAGACCAAACTTAGTTCTGAACGCAGTCTTCCACTCGTTCCCTTTCATTACGCGTACAAGATGGTAGGCCCCGCGGAGATCGAGTTTGGTAAAATAGCGAGCTCCCTTCAACTGATCCATCAACACTGGAATTAGGGGCAGAGGATAACGGTTCTTGATTGTCACCTTGTTAATGGCTTGATAGTCAATACAAGGTCGCAACTCCTCACAATCCTTCTTAGGTATAAAGAACATGGGGGACGAGGCAGGGGAGGTGGAGTGTCTTATGAACCCAGACGCCAAATTGTCCTCTATATAGGTTTTTAGATACAGCGTCTCCTTTTCTGTCAGGGCATACACCCTGCTGCAAGGGATATCCGCACCCGGAATGAGGTCAATCCTACAATCGTAGGTGCGATGAGGAGGCAATTGGGTAGCTTTTTGCTTATCGAACAAGGCGTGAAAAGCACTGTACTCATCGGGTAATGCTGTGGCACAACAAAAGGAATCAACTGTACATTCACTTGCTAAGAAAGTAGCGGGTGAGGGAACAAGTGGGAAGTCATGGTTTATCCCTTCCTGACAATGTTCCTTGCAATACTCGGTCGTCATACATACTGTACGGGACGCCCAGCTCACCGGAGGATTATGCATCGTCAACCAGGGCATACCTAGAATGAGACGGAACTGAGGGGCATCGATAAGGTTGAACTGGATGTACTCACAGTGATCTTCACCGAATCTCATTAATAAGGCAAGCGTATGGTATGTGACAGGGCCTGAAGTCAGTACCGTACCATCCACTGTTTTAACGGTTTCAGGTATAGATTTCTTTTCACAGGGGATACCCATGCGGAAGGCATAGTTCTGATCGATATAGTTCCCGGTTGCCCCGGAGTCTAACAAGGCATCGAGTCTTAAAGGGTCCTGATTAGTTACCCATAATGAAACACTCACGTTCATATGGGCGACTGCAGGGTGTAGGGTATTTGCGACATAAGGGGAGACCGTATCATGAGGTCGTCTCAAATCAGAGGTCTCTATCTGATCCGAGACCTTCAGTTTTCCGCCGGCTCACTGGAACTAAGAGCAGCCTGCCTCGAGGAAGGGGATTCTTCCCTGGAACGTAATTCCTAGCTCTGCAGTCATTGATGAAGTGCCCACCTTTGCCACAATACAGACAGAGTTTGAGCCTCCGTCGCCTGTCCCTTTCTTCCCTGGTGAGAGGACAACGTATTCCCCCAATTTGCATGGGTTCCGGTCCTTCTGGTGTCTTTACCTTTTTCTTCACCCCCCTGCCGAGGTTTACCCAGGGGGTAAGAGTATCTATTATCCCCCCTGTTTCTATCCCCTTTCCGTTCCAGCAAACGGTGATCTAGTTGGACGGTCAAATCTATTAATTTCTCACATGTAGAAGGCAATTGCACCACCTGTGCTAATACATCCTTCAGTTCTCCCCGGAGTCCTTGATAAAACAAGGAGATCCATTTCTGAGCCGGCCAATCCGTTTCCACGATAAGGCGATTAAATGTGGTGATATAGGACAACAGATCTTGGGACCCTTGTCTTAAGGTCATTAATTCATGATCTAGGGACAACATGTGGGACTTTCTATCAAACAATTTACGGAGTTCTAGGCAAAAAGTGGAAAAATTATGCAAAACAGGGTCATTCCTTTCCAGCAAAGGAATAGTCCAGCTGGACGCATTCCCTCCCATATAGGACATCATGAATGCTGTTTTGGAAGCCTCATCCTGAAAGACCATAGGCTTACATAGGAAATGTAGACGGCATTGATTCAAAAATGTCTCAAATTTTCGAGGGTCTCCATAAAACCTTTCGGGGGGAGCTAGAGGTATTCCATGATTTTGGATTATATGGACCGTGGGAGTGGTCTCGGTAGAAGTGGATGGGGCTGCAAACGAACCCCCAGTTTGGAAGGAAGGAGGCGGCTCAAGGTGGCCGGCCTAATCAATGGTTTAACCACCGGCTCTTTCTGGGCAAGGTCCGACATGTCTTTGCGTAAATCAGAGACCTCCTTATATAAAGCCTGGTTCTCAGCACTGGAGTTTTGAACCTCTTGTTGAAGTTCTGTAAAGCTCTCCAACAAGGAAGCGAGAATAGCATTAGTATCCATCGTCTAGGCTGGGCTGTACTCTTGGGCTTGTCAATCTGTCGGGATTGAGAGCAGCGCAAGAATACGCAAGCGCCACTAACCTTACTCTGATGGCCAGCAGAGACGATAGACGATAGTCCTTCCAACTCCGCACCGCACAAACCCCAACAATGGAATATACCCACTATTCGAGCCTGTACGGATAGAGGCCGGGAGGTAGATTGGCATCGGGGGAATGGTACTTCTGGTATCGTCTGGTCGTTACACCACAAGGTTACTGGTACTGGGACACTGCAGGTAGAGGAGGGGGCAGAGAGCAAGAGATTAATGCCACAAAGGTAACTGTGTGAACTTTGAATCCCCCCCTTGGATGCCAAACTCACCAGTTTATCCACCCCATGTATCCAAGAAAGAATCCAAGAATACGCACAGCGCACTAGTGAAAAGATTGCCAGAAGTACGGAGAAGTTAACTTCACTTCTCTACCTACAACAGTTGTAGGTAACAAAATAGATCTGGAGGACTACTAGTACCAAGCGTTTAGGAGCCACGCTTGTAAGAACCACAATACACCTTGTGGAACGGTGTATCCCAAGTATCAGGTAGAGACAGTATAACCCTGACAGAGAACACAGGAATTCCCAGAATATAAACAAGAATGGCGGAAGCCCTCGTACTATTTCAAACAGTAGAAATAAACGAAAGAACAGGAGGCGAGCCCGCACTCCTCAGGTATACTTGCACGACAGAATATGGCTTGCAACAAGGACTCTCCTGGATTCCTGACCACGCTGGCTCTTCGTCGGCGTTGATTGCTCCAACGTCGACTGACCACGCTGGCTCTTCGTCGGCGTAGTGCAGATCAGATGAATGACCACGCTGGCTCTTCCTCGGCGTCGTGCTGAACAGGACCAATGACCACGCAGGCTTTTCATCAGCGTAGTCCACAAGAAATCCACTCGACAAGAGAATTCTCAACTGCTACGAGAGAATACGGAACACGATTGACAAGCCCCGTTGTGTTCCGGCGGTGGAGTTTATATAAGGTCCTCCCATTGAGTCAACCCCCAGCGCCGGATGGCCTTCTGGGACTTGTAGTATTTCCGCAAGGGACTGTCAATACGGAATCTTTTACATTTGGCCGTGTCGATGGTAGCGATCGCTACACCCACCTCCCTCTCCTCACCTCCACTCGTTGGCTGGCGCTTAGGCTACCTTCTGCTGCTGTTCCAGCCCTCCGGCCTCTCTCACCCCTCTCTCAGGTCGACCCCCGGTCCCGGGGAGATCCACGGGGGAACACCGGCACTGTTCTCCCTGCGGTCGTGCCGGTCGATTCTGGGGTCCTTTCTCAGGCTCGGTCTGTTGCGGGGGGTCTGGTGTGATCATCAGCTGGCAGAAGCCACCCCCGCAGGGGCAAGTTGTCAAGGTCGCACAGAAGGCCGCAAGTGCTCGAGCAGAAGGCCCGAAGCTGGGGCCTCAATTTTCGCGGCTCCCGGCCGGTCCGCTCCCACCACCGGCCGGGTCGCGGTGACGGCAGTACACGCCGATCAGGGGTCTCGCCTCCAAGGCCAGCGGCAGGGGGCTATCCCGGCAGGCTCCGCAGGTAGCCGACAGGCCCTGCCGCTAAGAAGGACAGGGGCAGTGAGCACTCAAGCCTGTCAGCGCTCCGGGGCGGCCGCTATTACAGGGGGCCGTGGCTGAGGCTCCCTCGTTGTCCGAAGCTTCCCCCGGGATGTGCAGGCTTAGCGGCGGATCTCCAGGGCTACAGCTGTGTTCCGCTCTTGGTTCTCGTGATGTCCCGTGCTTTAGGGAAATCAGGCGACACAGTTAGGTGCTTTTAGGCGGGATCGGGCAGGGAGCCTCGGATATCTGCGTTCGATCACGCCGCCATCTTGGACACGCCCCATTTTTAGATTTTTTAGAATTTACCCACAGGTAGTGAACTGAGTATTCCTAATTGACAAAGGTTAAAGTAATTTCCTACGGGAAGGTCTCGGGAGGATATGTCTCAGGATAAATTTATCATGACAGGAAATAATGCATTTCATCATAGTTCAAGTTCAAGTTTGGAATTTGTATAGCGCCCTATATACCCAGAGGGTCTCAAGGCGCTTGGGGGAAGGGGAAGTTTATTTGTCGAATATCCAAGTTTTTAGTTGTTTTCTGAAGGTGAGGTGGTTCTGGGTAAGGCGGAGATGGGTGGGGAGAGAGTTCCAGGTTTTGGCCGCTAAGTAGGAGAAGGATCCTCCTCCCATGGTGGATTTATGGATGCGTGGGATTGCGGCGAGGGCTTGTGTGGATGATCGTAGTTGGCGGGGGGGTGTAAAAGGACAGGCGTGTGTTGAGGCAGTCGGGTCCTAGGTCGTAGAGGGCTTTGTGTCCGTGGGTAAGGAGGCGGAACGTTATTCTCTTGTTGACGGGAAGCCAGTGGAGGTCTTTCAGGTGCCCGGAGATGTGAGCTCGGCGGGGGAGGTCCAGTATAAGTCTGGCTGAGGCGTTTTGGATGCGTTGGAGTTTTTTCTGGTGTTTGGTGGTTGTTCCGGCGTAGAGGGTGTTTCCGTAGTCCAGTCGGCTGGTAACCAGTGCGTGGGTGACCGTTTTTCTTGTTTCGGTGGGGATCCAGCGGAAGATTTTTTTAAGCATGCGTAGGATGTTGAAGCAAGATGAGGTGACGGCGTTGACTTGTCTGGTCATTGAGAGGGAGGAGTCTAGGATGAAACCCAGGTTGCGTGCGTGGTCAGCAGGTGTGGGTGCAATTCCCAGGGCCGGTGGCCACCAAGAATCGTCCCAGGCGGAGGGGGATGAGCCTAAGATGAGGACTTCAGTTTTGTCCGAGTTCAGTTTTAGACGGCTGTCTTTCATCCATTCGGCTACTTCTTTCATTCCTTCGTGTAGGTTGGTTTTGGCGGTACTGGGATCGTTGGTGAGGGAGAGGATGAGCTGTGTGTCGTCTGCATAGGAGATGATGTTGAGGTTGTGTTTGTGTGCGATGGATGCGAGGGGACTCATGTATACGTTGAAGAGGGTGGGGCTGAGTGAAGATCCTTGTGGTACACCACAGATGACTTTGGTGGCCTCTGATCTGAAGGGGGGGAGGCGGACTCTCTGAGTTCTACCGGCGAGGAACGAGACTATCCAGTCTAGTGCTTTACCTTGTATCCCGACGTTGCTAAGGCGTTTGATAAGGGTGGTATGGCAGACTGTGTCGAATGCTGCGGAGAGGTCAAGTAGGATGAGTGCGATTGTTTCTCCATTGTCCAGAAGTGTCCGAATGTCGTCAGTTGCTGCGATGAGGGCGGTCTCCGTGCTGTGTTTGGCTCGGAAGCCGGATTGTGAAGGGTCGAGGGATTTGTTGGATTCGAGGAAGGCGGCGAGCTGATTGTTGATGGCTTTCTCGATGACTTTGTCAGGGAAAGGAAGGAGTGAGATGGGGCGGTAATTCTTGAGTTCGGTGGGGTCTGCTGTGGGTTTCTTCAGGAGGGCGCTGAGTTCGGCGTGTTTCCAGCTTTCTGGGAAGGTGGCAGCGTTTAGGGAGCAGTTGATAACATCTCGGAGATCGGGTGGGATAACGGAGTCTGCTTTGTTGAAAATGTAGTGGGGACATGGGTCGGTTGGTGATCCTGAGTGGATGGAGTTCATCAGACGGATGGTTTCTTCAGTGGAGATTGGGTTCCAGGCGCAGAGGTTGTTAGAGGGGTGTTTAAGTTCAGGTGGGGGTGGTGGGGCTTGGATTCCGGTCTCATTTGCGAAGCTGTTATGTATGTCTGCGATTTTTGTTGTGGAAGAATGAGGCTAAGGAGTCGCAGAGGTCTTGGGAGGGGGTGATATCGTTCGTGCCTGCGGGGGGGTTGGTGAATTCTTTGACAATGTTGAATAGTTCCTTGCTGTTTTGGGGGTTGTTGTCGAGTCGGTCTTTGAGTGCTGATTTCTTGGTGGATCGGATCAGTTGGTGGTGTTTGCGGATGGCGTTCTTGAAGGCTGCCTGGTTGTCAGAGGTTCGGTCTTTTTTCCAGGCTTTCTCGAGGGTGCGGCAGGTCTTCTTGGAGTTTTTGAGGTCCTCATTAAACCAAGGGGCTTTATTGTTGATTTGTTTGGATTGCTGTTTTTTCAAGGGTGCTAATTCATCAGCGCTGTGGGTGATCCATTGTGTGAGGTTGGTTGCTGCAAGGTTTGGGTCCGATGATTTTGTAGGGAGGTTTTGTTGCAGTGATGTGAAGAGTTGGTCGGTTGTAATTTTGTTCCAGTTTCTGCGCGGGATTGGTTGAGGGAGGTTGTGGGTTGTAGTCTTTTTGTAGCTGAAGTGAACGCAGCTGTGGTCTGTCCATTTGTGGGCTGTGGTGTGGTCGAAGGAGATATGCTTGCTGGAGGTGAAGATTGGGTCGAGCGTGTGCCCTGCGTTGTGAGTGGGGGTGTTGACAAGTTGTTTGAGTCCGAGATTGGCGAGGTTGTCCAGAAGGATGGTGGTGTTGCTGTCATTGTTCTTTTCTAGGTGGAAGTTGATGTCTCCTAGCAGGATGTAGTCCTCGAAGGGGAGGGCGTGAGGGGTGACGAATTCAGTGATGTCTTCGCAGAATTGTGCGCGGGGTCCTGGTGGTCTACAGGGGCGGTGGGTGACATTTGAAAGTGGTGGGGCGCAAAGTGATTTGCAAACAGCACGCCAGCGAGCGAGCGAAGTGAGTGAGCCCGAACCCCCAAAGGGGGGCTTGGGGGGATAACCCCCCCCAAGAAATTTTTGAAAAAAAGAAGAAAAATCGTGCATTTTCAAGCAAATTTGAGAAAGCAGGAAGGTTAATAAAGCACCTCTGAGAAGTGTGAAATGACTGCTTGGGCATTAGTATTCCTCCTGCTTCACACCTCATACCACCAATGATTCAGTCCATATGGCACATTATTTGGTACATATCGCAATGAAAGCCCTGGTTCACTGAAACAAGCACCATTCTTACACTTAAGAGACAAACCCATTTCCGGGTCTCCAAAGTAGAGACGTTAAGGCAATTTGTAACCCTGGTGAAATCCAGGATAACAATTTCAACTGCATCTGTTAGGTTTCTGTATACACATTTTATGTGTAATTGTATATAAATGTAGCTAATAGTTAGAAATGCTAGATAACTCCAAAAACCTCCATTGGACACTGGTAACCAGCTCCATGATGTACCTGAAATGAACAGGAATGCTGCTCAGAACCTTCCAGAACTTGTTCAAACCCATGTATGATGGCAGAGCATGATGGCAGAGCATTTGGATAAGCTAAACCTTCGGTAAACAATCAACTTCCAATGAGGAGGAGGACTCTCGTAGTTGTCTTTGGAAAAGTCGAAAAAACACTCCAATGACACTGGAGGAGTTTCCACGATTCTGCATCACGATCTGGTGCGTCCTTATGGAACACCAAACCCTAATAATACTTTAAAGTTCATAAAATAGAAAAGGAATTTCCCATGATCACCTGCACAAGCACCCACACCAGCTAGCCAGGATATTTTAACCTGTATAATTATTTTTACAAAAATACAACCTGTTTGCACGAGGTACTAAGAAGTAGCTGTTTTAATGGAAAAAGGTGCAATTGATCACACAAAGCAGAGAAAGGGGGAAACCACGTAGGCTACCTTCATTTTGGGAAAGATCTTACTTCATTCAAACAGTAAAGGAGAACAGTTTCAATTCCTTAACGTGCACACTGCCTACTCACATTTGTTTGAAATGCCTAGACAGCAAAGGAGAAACTGTGAACACATTAACACTGCGCTGTGCGGGTCCTGCCTAAGAAATTCAGCACATCAATGGAAATAGTTTGGCAACTAAATTAAAACTTTTTGGGAGCATACTCTGGGATATTCAACTCGGGAAAGGCCGTCCTATATGGGGAGGTGGGAGGGAGGAGCAGCTGGGAGGCGGGACGCAGGGGCAGCGAATGGTCAGTCAGGGGGCGGGGCTGCAGGGGACGCAGTGGAGGAGAACGGGAGTGGCGAGGGACACAGAACCAGGCACAGAATCAGGGGCATACAAGGGAAAACAGAAGGCAAAACAATGGGGTGCAGTGAAAGGGGGCACACAAGGGGAAACAGAAGGCAAAATGGGCACAGAATCAGGCACAGAGGGGAACAGAAGGAACAGAAGGCAGAGGGCAAAAGGGCAACAACAGGAAAAACTGGAGGCAGTGGGGGACAGAGGCAAGAGCACTAACCAGCAGCAGCAGGGCAGCACAGGCGGAGCTGTGTGGTGGGGGAGTGACCTACCTGGCAAGGAGACCATTCATACGATTGCTAAAATAATAATGGCGCAACAGGCGCCATTTATGACGGCTTGTCTTTCCTTCAAGGCGCTGCATTGTAAGAGCCCTAAGTTCATCAACGACATGGTCACAAAGCATGTCCCTAGGCGCAACTTACGATCAGCCCACCTACATCTACTGACCATCCCAGCCATCAAACTGAAGCAGCAGGGAGGCTGTAGGTTCTCCTACCTTGCCCCCAAACTTTGGAACTCTCTCCAGCTGACAATTAGGAGCTGTGACAACCTTCTGGGCTTTAGAATGGCCTTGAAAACATGATTGTTTAAGCAAGCCTACTAATAGTCCGTACGCAACGCTATTACATAGGATTAGCGCCATGAAACCGTTGGTGACCGTGTGCTTTATAAGCTTTTGTTAACATAACATAACATAACATAACTCTTATTCTTGGCAGGGTCTTCTTGTTTCTTGATGTAATCTAAAGTCCTGGGTTTTAGGTGTAGTAGTTATACCCCAAAACATCATTGTTCTCTTTGTGTAAGGGTCTCTGAACCCAGTCCAAACCAGTCCTGTTCTGCCTACTGCAGCATAACCACAGGGGGCGAGTTAACATTGTGAAAAGGAAGGCAAAGCCTATTCAGATGCAAGCGAAACTCCTCCCACCACTCTAAATGCGGACCAGTTCTATTCAGCCCTGCGATAAGTCACCCAGGCAAGGCAGGAAACATATCAACCCCCCCAGTGACTGTCTAGAATGAATGTACTTCTCAGCCCCTGTCACTCAAACACCAGCTGCTAAATACACAAACAGTCGGAGGCACACAGAATAGTAAGGTAAGAAAATGCCCACTTTATAAAAGGGGCATTTTCAAACACAGAATTTAAAAACAACATTCACCAAAAGGTGTGTTAATAAATTCTAAGTTCAGAGAGCCTAAACTCCATTTTCCTATTTTGTCCCTACAGATATATTTTCAATAGTGAAAAACAAAATACCCATTATTTCACTATCAGGACATGTTACACAGACCATTACATGTCCTACCTTTCACATACACTGCACCGTGCCCATGGTGGTTACCTGGTGCCTACCTTAGGGGTGCCTTACATGTAAGGAAAGGGAAGGTTTGGGCCTGGCAAGTGGGTGCACTTGCCAGGACAACATGGCAGTTTACAACTGCACATGCAGACACTACAGTGGTAGGTCTGAGACACATTTAAAGGGCTACTCATGTGGGTGGCACAACCAGTGTTGCAAGATCCTAGCCTGGCAGTTCAGGCTGGACTGTTTCCATTGGGAGCACAGTCAAGACTGATTTGCATATGGCTGGGTTTAAACTGGAATGGCATAGGGAACAAAAAACAACGGATTTCGGCCCAGATCTTTGTACTGGGGTGAATATTTGACATTGTTCAACATTCTGTCCATCAATTGTTCTTTTTGCAAGTCCATTAGTAGGATCCGACTTATAGACCCAGACACACAGTGTGCACTTTGCAAGGGACTTACCAGCAAATCAAATAGACCAGTCATGGATAACCAATCAATATCATAAATTATACAGACAGCATATGTCATTTAGCACTGATCAGCAGTGGTAAAGTGCCCAGAATCCTTTAGCCAACGAAACAAGGACAGACAAATAGGAGGCAAAAAGTTTGAGGATGACCCTACAGAATGGGCCAGTTTCAACACTCTATATTTATGGCCTCAGTATTTTTTCCGCAATATTTTTGTAACGCAATATTTTTTACCTTGAAATTTTGGTACAGAATCTGTTAGAACAGTTCACTATACGGACCCTGTTACTCGCTTAGGTTCGCCCCAATTAGCAACCAAACACATTTGAATGCGAGAAGAAATGTTCTTCCTTCCTTGAAGATGCTTCAATTAGTTCGGCCTACATACGAGAAAACGTAAACAAGTGTCCTGCCGAGTGATTCACAGAAGTGCATATAATCATCAGCGTAAGAGATCGCCAGCTTCCTTCAAATGATATCACCAAGCTGTCTTGGATCAGCGGTAGAAGTGGGCGGGGACGGAAGGGCACGGCGTGCCCCTACTTCTAAAAATAATTTCAGCCCGTTCCCCTACTTCTTTCTTTGAAAAAAGCATCCCGGGACGGAGAGAATAGTCCTACTAAAAACCATAACTTTTTTTTCAGCTTCCAGGGGCTGCTCGCACTTCTCTGTTGAACTCCAGAGGCTGCAGCAGCCCCTCCCTGACCTCGCACAGACTGGGGGCAGGCCCATTGTCATTCCAATTGAGGCTGATTATCCCCTTTGGAATGACAATGCGCCCGCCTGCTGCCTGCCTTTAACATATGCCAGTGAGATCTGCATGAGGTGTCTCTGGTATCTGGGTGCAGGCCATGGCTCATTGTGCAACAAATATACCAGATGGGTCCGCAAATGTGTAGTCAGAACTTTAAAACAATCCCGCTGGGGCGTGAGAGGTGCGCTGTGGGCAGTGTAATCTGCTGTTTGGAAAACACAACCCTGACGTCGACGACGCGGAGGAGGCGAGGAAAAGCATTATATTCGATCAAACTATGTTTATAGACAGTATACTTGTAAAAACACTTGTGGCTGTCAAAGGCGTGCCCGAGGGTGCTTGCTTCTTCTAATGCATTTTATGGAATATATATTTTGCTGAGTGCTCTAAGCGGGGTTTTTATAAGTGTGTTTTGCTGCTCGGTACGTGATGTATTAAAGGGGAAATCCGGCGAATATTAAATTAGTCTCACACCCAGCAGACGTAATTGAACAAGGGAACATCGTGGGATGCCAATTGTTGGGGATTCTGCGAAATACAGGTCTTGATAAAGAGAACGGGGTTTTCCTTTAAACTGCCAGATCCCTTTAACTGGAGGACAACGTGATCTTAAGCCCTCCTCTGTGATCCTGTGGCCTTTAAGGTGTGAGGCTCTGCTCAGGGGAGAAGCCAGAAAATCAAAATGCCCCGAACTTTGAACTACACTTATAATGGCAAGCAGCACGTGACGAGAGTGTGCTTTGCACTCCCTAAAAGAGCGGCCTTCACTGCTCCTTCCAACCAAGGGAGTAGTCAAAAAATTAGAATGCCCCCCATTTTGCAGTAAACCTCTGATGCACACCAAGCAAAATAAGTAAATGTGCCCATCCCCCACTCGAAGAAGTGACGGGGACAGGAGAAGTGACGGGACTGGAGAAGGAGAAATGAAGTGAAGGGACAGGAGAAGGAGAAGTGAAGTGAAGGGACAGGAGAAGGAGAAGTGAAGTGAAGGGACAGGAGAAGGAGAAGTGACAGGGACAGGAGGAGATGTGACGGGGACAGGAGCAGTGAACGGGGCAGAAGTGAAGGGACAGGAGAAGTGAAGGGACAGTAAAAGTGAAGGGTCAGGAGAAGGAGAAGTGACGGGACAGGGGAAGTGATGGGGCGGGAGAAGTGACGGGACAGGAGAAGTGACGGGGGCAGGAGAAGTGACGGGGGCAGGAGAAGTGACGGGGACAGGAGAAGTGACGGGGACAGGAGAAGTGACGGGGACAGGAGAAGTGACGGGGACAGGAGAAGTGACGGGGACAGGAGAAGTGACGGGGACAGGAGAAGTGACGGGGACAGGAGAAGTGACGGGACAGGAGAAGTGAAGGGACAGGAGAAGTGACGGGACAGGAGAAGGAGAAGTGACGGGACAGGAGAAGGAGAAGTGACGGGACAGGAGAAGGAGAAGTGACGGGACAGGAGAAGTAGAAGTGACGGGACAGGAGAAGTGACAGGACAGGAGAAGTGACGGGACAGGAGAAGTGACGGGACAGGAGAAGTGACGGGACAGGAGAAGTGACGGGACAGGAGAAGGAGAAGTGACGGGACAGGAGAAGTGAAGGGACAGGAGAAGTGAAGGGACAGGAGAAGTGAAGGGACAGGAGAAGTGAAGGGACAGGAGAAGTGAAGGGACAGGAGAAGTGAAGGGACAGGAGAAGTGACGGGGACAGGAGAAGTGACGGGGACAGGAGAAGTGACGGGACAGGAGAAGTGACGGGACAGGAGAAGTGACGGGACAGGAGAAGGAGAAGTGACGGGACAGGAGAAGTGACGGGACAGGAGAAGTGAAGGGACAGGAGAAGTGAAGGGACAGGAGAAGTGAAGGGACAGGAGAAGTGAAGGGACAGGAGAAGTGAAGGGGACAGGAGAAGTGACGGGGACAGGAGAAGTGACGGGGACAGGAGAAGTGACGGGGACAGGAGAAGTGACGGGGACAGGAGAAGTGACGGGTCAGGAGAAGTGACGGGGGCAGGAGAAGTGACGGGGCATAAGCGGTGACGGGGGCAGGAGCGGTGACGGGGGCAGGAGCGGTGACAGGGGCAGGAGAAGGGAGGGGGCAGGACTGTTCCCATTGGGCGCAGAATCTAGACTGATTTGCATATGGCTGGCTCCAAACTGGAATGGCATGGTGAGCAAAGAAATAATGGATTTAGGCCCAGATCTCTGTACTGGGGTGAATGTATGATATTGTTCTACATTCAGTTGTTCTTTTTGCTATATTATGAATGAGCAGCTAGCTGGCGACATGAATATGAAGGAGCCTTTGTGGGTTTCCGTGAGTCTAGATTCTCCTGAAGAGTCCCTTTCTCTTCTGAGCCCTGCTTAACACATGTGTACAGGAGGAGCCCTGTATTCATGACCTCAATGTTTGAGACAAAAAATAATCATGGATTTCTGAACATTGAGTAAAAGCATTAAGGTAACATGTTGTTCCTGCTTATATTTCACACGCTTTACATAAACCTGTATTCCCTATGAGTGTTTGCTTTTTCCTGAATTAAACCTCAAACATGTTTATCCATTGTTTTAATTAAATAACGTTATAAGCTGTAACTGGTCCGTGAAATGCTAAACGTGCTAAAAATTGGTATGTTTTGCTATTTCTAGCCACGCCCCTGACTCCGCCCACTGATTCAATCTTCGGTTATTCCCGCCCCCTGATTCTCCACCCACAGTTCCCCTACTTTTTTTTCTCCACTTCGACCACTGTCTTGGATACATATTTACCTCGAGTGAGTTATATAGCTATGACCAGAGGCACGACGTTTCAAGCATTTATTCTCTGGTCCAATTATAAAACATGATAGATGACTTTCCCATCATCTGTAATTTGTTTTTTTGTTTAGGACACGCCGCAATAAAAGAAGATAACATCTAATTTCCCAGCCTGTCCCTGTTTAAAAAGATCCGGACCACCGACATATAATGAGCATGCTTGAAAGAACAATACAGGAAATCAAGACTAATGTGTCTGGGATTGCAGACACTGGAGTGAATTTATTATGAAAGCCAGTAATTCCAAAGATTGTGATCACGCCGTTACGCATACTCATTATAATACACAGGCATATGGGCTCCAGAGGGTAGAGGCCCGTGATTACACTCTCGCAGTCACCTGCTCAAAGTGCGCGGCAGCTTCTCACACTGATGCTGATGGAGAGGCCAGCAGCTCCTTTCTCTCCATTGCTCAGTAATGTTTTAAGAAAGTTTATCTAAAGAACACTCCATGCATCCAGAACCCCTTCCCCTCCCCCCTGCAAACCATCCATCTTTTCGCACATTAGTAATTGTGATGCTTTTCATGAAATGTAATGCAGCAGTCGACAGTAATGTTGACAAACTTACTCAAAAAGTTAGCTTTTCTCAAATTAAGCGCCCATTGCAATCCGTCGTTTTTTTGTAGTTTAAACAACGGTTCTTCCTGGGATGCAGTACTTAGCTTTTCGGTGACATTAGTTGAGCACTGTGAGTGGTACATAGGGTGACCAGATTCTCAAAAAAACAAACGGGGACAGGTCATTGACATAGAAGTAGGACTACGGTTTGCAGTAACCATCAACATAAAAGTAGGATTATTTGACAGCTGTCATCGACAGAAAAAGGACTACAATGACAGCTCCCTCCACAGACCGAGATGAAGCATTACAGACAACAAATCCTAGGTCTTTTATTGGCACCCCTCTCCTTTACGCAGCAGCATTAGTACTTTTTATTACTTTACACTTTTAAGGACTATAGCATATATTTGCCAAAAATCAATAAAACATCACAGGCTAGCAAACATCAGTTTTATTAGCTTTATTAATGCTCTTTTCTATAGCTGCGTGTCAGCACCACGTAAAGTACAGCTCACTAATGTTGCTTAGTTGCTCATGACAGAAAAGCATGGGAGGTAAACTGCAAAATGCTACATTGCCAAAGGGCAGCCAATGAAAAACAGGGACATTTCTGTGTTTAACGGGGACACTGTTTGGAAACAGGGACATTTGAGTCACTTGGAGACAAGTGTCGGGACACTGGGACACTTCTCCAAAAACGAGGACCGTCCTGGGAAAACGGGGACGTCTGGTCACCCTAGTGGTACAGTATTTAGGAGAGATTATGATCAATTACCAACATTTGATTCACAAAATATCACGACTGTCACCGAGACACAGGCACTGACTACAAGCTGGGATTGAATTTCGATCCTCGATATTTCGAACTGTCTATCAGTCATCGCATCCCCGCTGTTTTTAACTCGAACAGATTTCGGCAAGTCATACTTGCCAAAATAAACCTGGGAAAAAGGATGAAAAAATAGGTAAAACGGGCAGAATTCAAAGCGGGCACCTTGATCCGCATGTGTTAATGGCTGACAGCCTAAAAAAATAATTATTTGTGGGTGTGGCGTCACTGCAAGTGGTTGCCCGCCCACAAAGCAGGGCAGTGTTGAGAGAAAATGTACCTCTGCTCTGCCATACTTTGCACAGCAATTGACCTGGTAGCAGCGACCTTGCAATTCACTGACCCTCGTTGTTATCATGTATAGACTTTTATAATCCTAACCTTCCTAGGTTTGCGCCGCTTCTCGTTGTGCGAGTGCACATTTGTGTGTGTTGCTGCGCAATGCCCCCCCTACCGCAGTTACTGCCCAATAAATGAGTTTCAATGACAAGCTAAAGCTTCTCTAGATGAGGCCAACTGCCCCTCGGCACCTCCCCCATCAAAGATTATGCGAACCAGACTCCGAAGGATGGAAGGCTGAGTCGGCCCGTACTTGGTGTGTTCATGCATCCATTGGCTACTTCATTGCAAATTACCTTGGTACGGTACAGGGCCCCATCGTCACAGGGTTGCCCCTGTGTTCCTCTATGTGCAGTGTCACCCGTACCACCAGCTGAGCTACAGCCCTCTTCTATCCCACAGAGGGTGAAGGGCCTGAAGGGGCGTGCTCTAGAGGGTTTCTGTGGATGTATTTTATTGGGTGGAATCTAATGCGGCTAGCTCCGCGAGGACCCGCTTCTTCAAGAAGGAGCTATCCACGCTACTAAATCAATACCCGAGTCATCTATTCTTATAAGGATGTAACGGACCCCTAACAACGTCCGCAGAACCGCCAACTCTCTCCCCACATCTGCTGCCATGGCAGCAGGCTACCCTGCACTGGGGACCATAGGGCCCAAGACTTCCCAGCGCTACGAGGGAGATGCTGGCGCTTTACACAACACCAATAATAAAAACACATCAGAGTTTATAAAGCCAGATTTCTAAATAACACATGAAATACAGATTTTTTAAATGTACATTTCCATGTTGCCCGGGATAGCGGAGCACCCACACACCTACGCCAGCTTCTCTCTGCCCCCCCCCCTTGCCCCCATGTGGGCCCCATAAGCCCCCTAGCCCGCCCTTTTGATATTTACATAGCTTGGGTGACACGTTAGCCCCAGGGCTCCGCACCATCATCACCCGTCACCTTAAGTTAAGAGTTCAGTGTAATTAAAACCACCAGGTCGGGAGCAGGGGCCTATTTGCCAACAGTTTCCTCTGGCTGCTGCATCATGCATACAAGAATTAAAACTTGAAAGAGAATATGGGGAAAGCGCTGGGTCCCTACCGGGCGACGAGCAGCATGTTTCCCATCGTGTTACGCATCTGAAGGTGCTGAGAGGGCCTCTGTTGCTCACAGCGTGCCCGGCCTTCACCCAGCTCTTTGACTGCAGTCTGGAACACTTCTTGCACGTGACGGTCACAGGAAGACAGTTTGAAATGAAAGTGCCCCACTAGTTTCACGCATGGGCCGGCATTGGCCAAGGGAAGTTTCTATGCCAGGGTCTCCGGCCTGCTTGCCAGCTTCTCCTCGCGCCACTCTGCCCCCACCCACGCCCGGCATCCAATAAGGATGTTACGTGGTGGACCAGCCAATCCTGGCGCTAGGGGGGGCACATTTGCTGCTCGCCCTGGGCAGCCTTTGAAACCCGGACGGCTGAATCCGCACCCCCGGCCCCGTCTCTAGGCCTGAAGTGTTTTGAATCTGGCATCGGCGCATGCGCGGGCAAGTAACAGCCCGGCACACTCGTGCGCACAGTGCTGGCCTGCTGCAGACTGTCACTCAAGCAGCTGCAGCAGGCCAGCAGCCCCGCCCACCCCCTGCGCACTCCGGCCGAGATCCGTGTCACTCCCGCGCTGCGTTTTACCAGCCCGTTCTGTATGCCTCAAGTGTTTATGTTTTGATGGCATCGGCGAATTAGTGCAGCTATATTTATTAAGCTTAGCAATGCCACCACGGTGCGTCCATGGCTTAGTGGGGCTACGCCCCTACGCCCTAATGGACGCACCGCTGCTGGTGGTCTATAGATGAGGGTGCCTCTGAATGTGTACTTCGGGTCGGTGTGGATCTGGAAGTGGAGGTGTTCGGCGGTAGCGAGGTTATCGTCGGAGCTGGTAGAGATGCGGATGGTGTTCTTATGGACGATGGCGATGCCTCCTCCTGTTTGTTTGGTGGTGCGATCTTTTCAGATGATCTTGTAGCCGTCCGGAATGGCTATGGCGATGTCGGGTGCTGAAGATGTGTTCATCCAGGTTTCTGTGAGAAAGGCGATGTCCGGCGCTGTGGTGTCAAGTAGGTTCCATAGTTCGATGGCGTTACTGTGGACCGAGCGAGTGTTGAGCAGGATGCACTTCAGATGGTTGGGGTCGAATCGCGGTTTGGAATCTGAGGGTGTGGTGGATTTCTTAGTGCAGTTGTACTTGCAGGAGTGGCAGGCGAATGGTCCATGGGTGCGTCCAGATTTGGCTTGGTAGCAGTTTGGTGATCGGCCGGGATTAAGGGCTGAGAGGGTAGCTGCATTGTATGTGATGCGGGAGGGGTGGGGTTTGCGGGGACCAGGGGGTCTGGCGCTGGGCGCGCGGTCTTGGCGCGGACGGGCGTAGACGGGCTTACCTTTGGCGCACCTTCGGCGCGGCCGCTGCGCGTAGGACCCTCTGACTTAAATGGATAGTGGAGGGGGCGGAGCGTGGGAGGGGCAGCTGGGAGGCTGGGAGGAGACACGGGCCACGAGCACAACAAATGGAGGGAGGGAAAGTGAAACTGGGGCACGGACACACAGAAGGGGACAGCTAAAACCCAGTAAATGCGGCGCTATATAAATAAAATATGCTGTAAAGTAAATCGAAATTACACAGGGCAGGCAATGCAGCGCTTTTAAAATAGAATAAAATAAAATGTGATATGCCCTAAATAACGATACCACACAGGCAATGAGCGCTAGTCCGGCGTCGAGGCGCTAGAACTGCAGGCGATGTCTGGCAGTGATTAGCAGGAGTGTTTCCAGGTAGTCGGAGAAGTGAGGCAGGGAGCGAGAGGGAGCGACCATCGAGGAGTGAGTCCAGTCCAATATTGTGGCCAAGTTCCACACTTCTTAATCTACAAATCCACCCAGCTTCCTTCCTTCTTAATGCTAGTACCCTATTTCCACCCCTCGGGTGTGAAGGTACATGGTCAATGCTCATAAACCAAAGGTCATCTTCCGGTGAGTGCTTGTCTTGCATATGAAATGTAAGGGGGTACTTAAGGTCACCATTTCGACTCGCTCGTACATGCTCTTCTATTCTCAATTTAAGAGCTCTTTTTGTGCTGCCCACGTAGATTTTTTCACAGGGACATCCTAGAATGTATACTGCATATTTAGTATTACAGTTAATCAGATGTTTGATCTGATATCTGTGTGTGGTGTTGAAACTAAAGTCTTTTGTTTTATCCCTGCCCAGTTTGCACATGTTACATCCTCTGCACGTGTGGAATCCTACAGTCTTGGATGTCAACCAACACGATTTTCTCTCTGTTATGACATAACTTGGACACAAAATATTCCTGAGGTTCTGTCCACGTCTGCATGTCACCTTGGGATGGGGTGGTAAGATGTTTTGCAGACTTGGTATATCTGTGATTGTGGATAGAGTAACAAAGGTCCAAGAATTCCAAGGCTTTAACAACGCTTGAATAAGCTGTGATTTTTGTTGAATGGAGACACACTCGAAGCTCTGGACCTCTTGGGCTTCATGTAGCAAAGCAAGTTTTAGGGAAAAATGAGTGTGTACTCCAAAGAAGATCTCGAGAGTTTTTCAGAATTAATATCCGTTCTTAGGAATTGTAGTACAAAGGACAGAGCTGTTTTTCATTGCAGAAAGGTAACTTTATTGTTTTGCATAGAACATGGACAGCCGACACGTGTTTCGCCCCCTCATGGCGATTTGCGCCGGGGCTTTCTCAAGGCTAGTTTTTCTTTTCTGACGTAGAGTATTTAAATATCCAAATAGTGTCAATGTCCAAAATATCAAAAATACAGTTTTTCAGGAACAAGGTTCTATAGTTTGGCTAATGCCCTCTTCAGTCCTGCTCCGAGTCCTTCAGCGTCAGGGCGGTCCTCGGGTTGAATCCCGGCCGCAATGAAAAACAGCTCTGTCCTTTGTACTACAATTCCTAAGAACGGATATTAATTCTGAAAAACTCTTGAGATCTTCTTTGGAGTACACACTCATTTTTCCCTAAAACTTGGTATATCTGTGAGTAAATGCCAGTGTTTTTTAAGAGTTTGTAGACCCTACTACTTTCATCCGTATATTGTGTAGTGAAGGCAATAGGAGCTTTCTTTTGTTTTCTTAGTGGCACAGAAGTGAGGGTAGCTTCTCTTGTCACCTTCATAACCCTTTCCTGTGCTTTATGGAGGCTTTTCGCTGAATAACCTCTCTACCGGAAACGTTCCTCAGTTTCCCTGATGTTACTTAGAAAGGTTTCCTCCGTGCCGCAATTACGCTGCATTCGAAGCATTTCCCAATAGGGAATGTTGTTAATTACATGGCGAGGAGGCCAACTTTGGAAATGCAAAGTGCTATTGCAAGCAGTTGCTTTTCTATGTGTTCTGCTGTTTATTTTATTGTTTTCAATGAAAAAAGTCACATCTAGAAAGTCAATCTCGTTTTTGTTATATTCCATGGTAAATCGCACATTATAGGGGTTATCATTAAGGTAGTCATGATAAGACATCAATTCTGGGACAGGTCCATTCCAAAGTATAATGACATCGTCAATGTACCTACCCCAGAAGATGACATGTTACGACCATCTCGCTGCATGGCGACCCCAGGCATGCTCCCGCTCAAACCAGCCCATAAAGAGCCCGGCATAAACAGGAGCAAATCTGGAGCCTATTGCCGTACCCTGGATCTTTTGAAACCAGACAGAGTCATGGAGGAAAAAATTATTCGATAGGATAATATCCGTCATTTCCATCAGAACCTCATTATGAGATAGATGGTCAGCCGTTCTCTGACCCAAGTAAAATTCCAGGGCCTTTATTCCGAACTCTTTCTTTATACACTTGTAGAGGTTGGCAACATCCTGAGTGACGAAGATCAAATTGTCAGCCCACAAAAAACCCTCAAATTTGGCCAGTATATCTTTCGTATCTTTGATATACGCTGGCAAATTTTGTACAAAAGTTTGTATATGCAGATCAACGTATTCCGATAGCCTTTCAGTCGGTGAATTTACCCCAGAGATGATAGGGCGGCCAGGTGGAAAAAGGCCGCCCTTATGTTTTTTGGGTAATATGTACATACAGGGGTAGGTCGGCTCAAATACCATCAAATATCTACATTCTTCCTCACTCAGCAATCCAACCTTACGCCAATCCGTCAGTCTCATGTTTATGTGGATACCTAATGTTTTGATGGGGTTGTCTGATAGCTTGGTATTGCAAGATGTAACAGATAACTGGCGATCAATTTCCCTCATGTAGTTTGCTTTTCTCATTAAGACCACATTCCCCCCCTTATCGGCCTCACAGACAACAATAGTGTTGTCTGCTTTCAAGTTTTTTAGTGCCATTTTTTTTTTTGAGGTGAGGTTATTGCTACGTTGGTTCCGACGAATAGGATGGTCCAGTAGTTGGTGAAAACCTTGTGCAACTCTATTTCTAAAAATATCTATGTTGGATGCGTACCCACAGGAATGAATTTAGGGGTTTGAGACCACTGTCAATAGACACGTTTTCCACAATATCTAGTTCCTCACAGATCAAATCAGTGTCAACAGATGTTTCCAATTCCACAGACATCATTGGTTAAATCAGATTTATTTCATTTATTGTGTAAGCAGGAACAATATTTTCATTAGCGGGATTAACATTGGTAAATGGATTTCTTGCAAAATGATCTTTCAATTTTAATGAACGAGTAAATTTAGACAGATCAACAAAAAGGTCGACGTCACCCCCTGATTGATTGGGGCAAAAACCCAAACCTTTATCTAGCACACAAATTTCATCTGTAGATAACAGTCTATCAGAAAGGTTAACTATGATTGATTTCTTTCTCCCTGTTGTGTCACTATCATTTCGATTGGTTAATTTACTGTTTTGCAACCGTTTCCACATTTGGATTCCTGCCTTTGTTTGCGTTCCTGCCATCACCCCCCCCCTTCTTGTTTTTGATCCTTTGGTCTTGCGCCCAGCATTAGTCTCTCCATCTCCAATAAAAAGTTATTGGTATTGGGTCTGTTCTCACCTTCCACTGTTTCAACTGTAACCTCTGTTGAAATTGAACCAGCTACTGATGAGAGCTACGTTAAACTGCTGGCGGAGGTCAGTTCAGACTTGTCCTCTCTTGATCTTTTCCCCTCCCCAGCAATTTTGATGTTATCATATTTGTCAGAGAAGGTGTAAATTCTCCCATCTTTGTAGTCTTTGTCGTCTCTCTTTATTTTTTAAATCTTTTTGTCCCTTAAATATAACTGATAACTTTCAAGGATGCCATCTAGGATGCCATAGTTTTTCTGAACTGTTTCCTTGAGTACAGACAGTTCAATTTCCTCTTCAAGTTCTTCAATCTCCCGTTTTAGTTTTTCTCCCTTTTTCTCAGCATTTTTTATGAGAATTCTCATCATGGTATAGGAGGCATTGCGGAGGTTGCCCTCCCAATCCTCTAGTTGTTCCGGGTCAATGTCCTCAAACGTAGGAAAAAGAAAAATTTTGAGGCCCGTGGTACTTTTTCGTTTTCAATATATTTCTCCAAGGTGGTGCCATCCCACTACCTTGACATTTCATGTTTTTTGAGTTTTTCTAATTTTTGAAATTTGACTTTGAGGCCCTCTGTATTCGGCACAGTCTTAGTACCTGATTTCTGATTTGTAGCAAAAAGGTCCTGAGCCAGCTCCTGACGTCTATCTTTGAACCCCGGCATGATAAGTTCCACACAGACTTAATTTATCACTGTTCATTTCCCTCTTTTTTGTCTCCCCTTTTCATTTAGAAATATGGTTAATTACACCCAGTGGGAGCACTGTCCTACACCTGTGGAAGGCAGCTCAAAAACGTTTTTGAAAAAGTTTTCCTATTCTACTCCTTTTGATCAATCAAACCCTAATGCATTTTATTTTAAGTTGACTGAGAAATCGTTTTCCAAGGTTTGACTGGCCCACACAAAATTACTGTATTCAAAGTCCTTCATTGACCAGTTGGCTGTTGGGGGCTATGAACTATAGAGAGATATTATTGATCTTAAATCTGTTTGGGGTTCTAAAAGTTGGCAAGTGCAAGGCACTGAGGCTTTGCATTGTGCATATCTCATCCCAAACCATATGTTGTTTCTGAATGACACTATTTAACAAACCACCTGCTTTGGATTGGCTACTTCTAAAAAATTAAATGCTCCTTCATTTCCTGATTTGGGTGAATTTCCCCATTGGAATAACTATACCAGTACTTCCCTGAGTGACTTACAAGCTCTGTTTAGAAATTCCTCTTTTAATGTTTCTAGCATTCTGGCTCCTGGCTATACGGAGGTTAGAGTTGATCCCTGCTTTCAGACTCAACATTCAGTCACCACCTATTCTGTAGGCAAATTGTGCCTGAGTTGGCTCAGACATTCATCCTTGGCGTCTGTTAAGCTACATCTGTCCAAACTCACGGTCAATGTTGATCTAAATGATTTTGTAAAAGGTCCTGCGGGTGGTAGATCGAAAAGATGGATATATGCTGCTTACAATGAGGTTTGGAAACTGTCACAATTTGAAGCTGCTTCTAGTCTTACAGCTTTAGATCAGGCCAAATTAGAAAAAGTGCTGGCCATTGTAGATAATAGCATTAACACCCTTTTTTCCGAATTTACACTCTGGATAATATTGTGTCATCTGTGGTTGATATAGTGCAAGAAGATGTTGCAGTATTGTATCATGGGCAAAATGAATTGCGTTCTGTTATGCAGTTTGCCTGGACTTTGCAAACGTTAAAAAATGGCTGTGTTCCATGGGATTACATAAACACGAGTTTATTATTTCTGCCTTTCAATTTGACTGTTAAGCAGCAATTCATGTCGATGAAAGATGCCACGTTTTCACTTTTACATATTGAAAAGTTGGAACCTTTGCCTTTCTCTGTAGCAGAAGCAAATTCGGCAGTTTGGTTCATCCATGGGTTAATAACTCTGCTGTTTTCACTTTTCAAATTCGAGTCCTGCATGAAACATTATGCCATAGGCAGATTTGAACCCCTGGGTGGTGCTTATCTTCATGAAGTATGGAATCTCCCATTCACCTATAGATGTTTGCGGGATGGTAAAGAAGTTTTTTTAAATGGCGAAGATTGCACTACGACACCAGATCATTCATTAACATGCAGAAATCTTCAGTTGCACAGCTCTTGTAATGTGCTTGCACCAAATTTTGCGTGTGTCCTGAATGGTACTCCAGTTCCGGCCACTACACCTACATTTACATTGCTTGCCAATGGTAGTTATTTGTTATTAAATAATGAAGAGTGTTGTGGGATGCACACTGGTATTGCTTATATCTTTACCGTTTCCCAGCATGTAACTTGCTTCAAGAATGTGTTGTTTCCTCCTCCGCATGGCAGGCTTGATGTTACCATCTTGCCCTCGATTCCCACCTTGAAAGCAGAGTTCAACAAGATGAGCTGAATAAGAGCTCTATTGTCCCAGAAGGAAGTCCCCCTTACAGCTGCGCGTGAGACATTCGTCCTTCACGTTGCAAATACTCGTACTGAGGTGAATGCCTTATTAAATACATACCTGCCCCTGCATTTTGGTGCTTTGATTCACACTATCGTGAATGCCTCGTCGACTACTGGCCTGGCACACTTTTTTAAAGTACTATGCTCTGGCCTTGTGACCTCGTTTCAGACTATATTCGGTGTGTTCCCTGCATTTTTTCATTCGATTTTCTTTTGAGTGTCTTTGAAGGGTTCCCCTTGCTCCTGGCTTTAGGAGCTGGCATTCTCCTACTGTGTTGTTTATTACAAAATGTATGCACAGTTTGTGCCCAACGACGTTCTGTCCCGGCTTCTTCAACTTCATAACCGGATGCTAGAATACTATGGATCGCTGCCTTTGGTGACACGAAGTGTGGCAAATAGGTTGACTTTCCGGTTCTCTTTTTTCACTTGCGTGCAGCCTGTTTTCCATTGCCGGATTGTGGTTTTGAATGGGCCCTGGATTTGTGTCTCTGCAACATGGTGTCTCCTGACCTGGACTTTAATCTACTAATGAGTCCCTTAGTTGCTCATGAAATAGATTGTTCTAGTACCGGGATTATGGCCTGCGCAGCGGCACATAGGGTTCTAGGCAATTGGGACATTTGACTGCGGCCAATGACTTTCTGGATCGCAGTTATCTTGAACTAAGCCCGAGTTGTCCTCTGATGGTGCTAGAGGCTCCGGCAATCAAGGAACATGTATGTTCTTTCCCTTTACTTAATTAGGCGGCTGAAATGTTCATGGATGATAACGACTTCCTATTGGAGGCGATTGCGACATATGGTGCTTACACGCTGTTGGACTGAAGTACAGATTTTTTTTCTGCTTCATAGACTCGTATTGTACTTGTGAATATTTTTCTTTTTAAAGTCCTAATTTTTTTCTTTACATGTTTGAGGTCGGTTTTCACACCATGGCCACGTGTGTTTGTTTTTCACTGCTTTGGTTATTTCAATTCTCGTTCCCTGTTATCAAGTTTGGCAAAATCTCAGAACTTTGGTTCTGTCTCATTCGTACTTGAACCCTGCGTTCTGTGTAGTTTGCCCAGAGTGCTGTGTGTTCCCCGAACATGGGGGGGTGTATTGTGGTTTATGGGCCTCTTTTTGCGTGCATGTTAAGTCAGCATGGCTTATTAGGAGTTTAAACACCATTTTACCTTTTGCTGCTTTTGCACATGACACTGCTTAGCTGTTTTTCCAGAGTTAGCTTTCACGAAGGTCTATACATGGGTAAAGGTTTGTTTTTCGGCATCTCTAGACATACATTGTGCCCCCAGTCTGTACAGCGAGTGCTGAGCCGCCAAGGTTATCATAACGTGCGAGCCTGTTTATCGGCGTGTCCGTGTATCACATTCTAGACACAACATTCTGGCATCTGCAAGCCGAGTAAGATTCTGGCTCATTTTACCATAGGTAAATTTGGCCTGGTTAAGAACCAGGACACCAGTACGCACTACTTAATTGAATTTAGACGTTAGTACATTTATTTAATTTTCATCAGCAAATTATCTTAGATCAGCATAACATTCATATTCATGTTACATTTGTTAAAGCGCATGTTCATTTGCCAACATATACATTGCTATCTTCAAACATATATCATACATCGTGATATCAATACATTTAGTGTCCACCCAATGCATTTCGGGGCGCGAGCCCCTTCGTCAGGGGTCTGTGTGTAGAGAAAAGAAAGAAAAAAGAAAGAATAAGGAATCTTATTACTATTGATGCACTGTCGTAAATGAAGCAGAATCTCTATATAATGTATTCATCTTACCGCAAACTAGGTGAAGTGTATTGAAAAATTCTCCTGATTGGATAATGGTATAAATCTGCATGACAAAGAGAACTGAGTCTAAGCATGTGGGGTTTATTAAGCCGGTGTCATGTAAAAAGAAACTTGCATGAGACATAAAGTTACCTGTGCACTTGTATTGATAAAGTCTGTGGGGACAGAGAAGGGAAGAAAGAGCAAAGTGAGGGACGGAGAGGATTTAGCATATTAATATTGCATGATACTGAATTGAATACAAGGTTAGCGTATATATGTAAGCCCTCACCTTGTATATGCCGACTTAAAAACAAGGAGCCTGTGTGAAAATAAATGAAATAATGATCAATGCTGCGAAATAGCAGTGATCTCGGTAAATAAACGTGCCAAAAGTAGCAGAGTTTACCTGAGAGTCCTACTTAGTGAACATCGGACTCAGCAAGTACTCGAGGAGTAGGTGAAAAGGATCTGCCAAGGGAATAAAAACGATGTTTTAAAAGGGTGCTGGCTAGCGTGTAATTCATTCAAATCTCGAAGCTGCTGAAATGCTTGGTTGGTGGTTGAGGGAAAAATCTTACCGGAGCAAAGTGCTTGGTATTCCCGTATCGGCGTCTTTTCGAGTAATAGCGCGAGGGCAACTAGTCCTTCCTTTATTCAGAGGGTTGTTTTGCGCGTAGCCATCAATGACGGTCTCAAGTGGTCCCGACTCAGCGTTTTAATGAGTATTGCAATGGAGGCGACTAGTCCTTCCTTTGCTAAAATGATAGACTTCCGTGTCGATGTCAAATGCTGACTCCCGATGGGTCTTAAGCTAAATATAACGTTAAAGATTTTAAGGATAAGGGAGAATACCAAAAACACGCTATGGAGTGAGCTGCTTGTGAAAGTCCTTGTCTAGCAAGTCTACTATTTGTGCAGGGGTGTAGATGGCGATAGTCGCCATCTTGGAGTGGTGTTTTAGCGCTGAAAGTACCATATGTGAAATGAATGGGATGATTTAAAGCTCAATAAGTGCGAGATTTATATAATATGATGAATGAAGATAAGGAAAACATAAAAAGTGGAAGATAGAAGAAAAGTTAGGTTGTAGAACGTATGGGGAGGTTCTAGTTATTCCAGAATATCAAATCTTTTCACCTCTAGTGTGTAGACATCATATATCTCGCTGTGAACAATGTTATTATTCCAAATATATGAAAGCATTCCTGCCTATTTACATTCTACGAATAGGATGCATTCCACATCCTTTATGGCTTAATTTTGTAACAAGGAATTGCTGTGTAGAGTGTGATAGAGAGGATATGAAGGATCAGATGTATTCAAGTGTATATTAATGCGGGACTAGGGATGGGGTAGTGAATCTTATTCGATGAGTAGTGTGATGTGTGCCATGGGTTCCAATATTTGGTTGAAGAGTGGGTATTCTGAAAGGGATTGAGATAGTTTGCGGTTTAGAATACCTATAGGAAACATATAAGATCTAACTTGTCATTCAGTCCGTTTGGGATGAGGGTTTGAAGCCTACGGATCCAGAATGTTTCTCTTTGAATTAGAGCTTTAGCGTTGTCAGTACCCAACTTTTGGGGAACCATTTCAATAATTTGGAATCTTAGTTGGGCGATGGAGTGTCCAGCTTCGTTCCAATGTTTAGCCAGGGGAGCAGTCAGATTCTTGTTACGGATACGGCTTTTATGTTCCGTCAATCTGATCTTTAATTTTCTGTCTGTTTTACCAACATATAACAGTCCACATGGACATTTTATAGAATAAACCACATGCTCTGAGTTACAGTTGGTTGTGTGTCTCAGTTTTATCTTTTCGCCCGTGCGTGGATGCAGCAAAATATCTCCTGGAATTACATTGTTACAATTTTTACAATTGTAACATTTCTGGGTTCCTTTATGTATTCTTTTTGATGTCATGTCGTCGTTGGTGGCCTTGTTCAATAGTTCTTTTAAGTTCTGCGATCTTTTGTATGCGAACAGTGGTTTGTCGTGGAAAAGTGTTGCGAAATCTTTTTCGGCTGTTATGATTTCCCATCTTTTGGAGATAATCCTTTGTATGTCTTTTGACACAGATGAGTATTTAGACACGAATACCGTTCTTTGGTTGTCTGTTTTAATCTTTTTTTGCAGTAAATTCTTTCTGGGCATACTTTTGACTTTCTCCAAATGGCCTTCTAGCAGCTTTTCAGGGTAACCCCTGTCCAAATATCTCTGTCTTTGCTGTTCAAGACTTTTCTCGCATTCCTTCTCATTGGATGATATTCTTTTGATTCTCATAAATTGAGAAATTGGGAGATTATTTATGAGGTTGGTTGGATGAAAGCTCTCATAAAGCAGTGCCGTATTTCTGTCCGTTTCTTTCTTAAATAGTTTGGTTTGGATCGATCCATTTTGGAGTTCAACAAGAACGTCCAAGAAAGGGAGTGCCGTGTCACTGATACTGTGGGTGAATTGTATTCGTGGGTTGGCCAGATTTAGGCTCTTGATATTCCGTAATAGTTCTGTAGATGTGTGTCTCCATACGATGAAAATATCATCAATATAGCGCTTATAGTAGACTAGTCCAGCTTGCCATGTGGGATCTTCTAGTATGAAGTCCAGCTCGAATTTCGCCATAAAGATATTTGCGTAGACGCAGGCTCCTGGGAATCCCATAGCCGTGCCTGTTTGTTGAATATAGAAATTTTCTTTCCATACAAAGTAGCTGTTTAAAAGGCAGAATTCAAGTAGTTGCAGTATGAAATATTTCAATTCATCCGGTATTTCTGATCTTAGTAGTGCCCATTCCATCGCTTCTAACCCTTGCTTGTGGGGAATTGATGTATAAAGCGAGGTTACATCAATGGAGCATAATGTCCAATTTTCGTTGTTCACTTTTGTGATTTCAGTTAAGCTTCTCAAGAAGTCTGACGTGTCCTCTATGTATGTGGTCCATTTTTGCATGAACGGTTGCATGTGTGCATCTATGAAGATGCCAAGATTTTCGAAGATCGAGGAGCAACCTGATACGATTGGCCTAAAGGGGGGGTTTTCTAGGCTCTTGTGAACTTTCGGTAGAAAGTATATTTTTGGTCTGCGTGGAAAAGGTTGCTGAAGGTATCGTTTCGTTGAATTGTCAATCCAGTTATATTCCTCCGCTTTGTCTAGAATGTTATCTAGATTCTGAGACATGTTCGTGGTGGGGTCTTGCTCCAGTCTGGTGTATGTTTCAATATCATTAACATGTTCATCTCCTTTTTGTGTGTAAAAAGTTGTATCCATTAGAACTAGCGCGCCTCCTTTATCAGCTCTTTGGAATATTAAGTCCCTGTTGTTCGCCAGTCTTTGGAGGGCACTGTATTCTGCTCTAGTGAGGTTTCTGCTTTTCCTTTTGAGTTGAATCCTGTTCATATCCGCTTTCACTAGAGTTTCGAATGTGTCGAGAGTTTTGTGGGATGTTGGAGGCATGAAGTTACTCTTTGGTCTGAACCGTTTGTCTGTTTCCGTGCTGTCTGTTACTGGATTCAGAACTAAGAAAAAATATTTGAGCCTTAAGATTCTCATAAATTTGAAGAGTGCTACCTCCATTTCCAGAGCATTCGTGTGATACGTGGTTACAAAAGATGTGCCTTTGTTTAATATCTTTTTTTCAAAGTCGGAAAGAGTATAGCGTGAGATGTTAATTATGAGATCTTGGTCTGGCTTCTCAGTCCGGTTTTCTTCAGTAAATCTCTGTCCTTCTCCCGTTGTTTTTCCCTTTCCCTGTCCTCTTCGCGATTTTTTTCTCCAGTTGTTGTTGTGGAGGCTTCTGGTGGTTTGCTTGGTGGAGGATCCATTGCTAAAAAAGGAGTCGATGGTGGTCCAATAGCAGCACTTGCTGAATCAGAGGATTGTGTTGTGGGTTTTTGTGTTTGTGTGGTTATCACCGGTTGCCTTCTTGAGCTTATGTCGCTGTCTGAGACTACACTTTCATCTGAAGAGGTGGGTTGTTGTCTTGTCTTGCTGTTGAATTGTCGTTTCGCGTACACCTCCGCCCAAGTGTAGGCCTCATTTAATTTATAGTCAATGGTGTCACGTTTGAATTTACGTAACTTTGTCTCTTCAAGTTCTTTGCCATATTTATCTAATCGTGTGTTTATATCTTCAAGGGTCCTGCCCCATACGTCATCTTCGATTCTTTCTGATAAGTCACGTTTAAGGTTATGTATTTCCTCTTCTAGGTCAGCTATAGTCTTGGCAAGTTCCTCGACTAGTAAAATTATTAAATCCAGGGAACACTTGTTTAGGATTTCGAACCATTTTTCCATGAACTTTTGGTTGTTGTTCAATCTGTACAGCATAGGTCTTATTGCTAGTCTGAGCCCTCTAGGTATACGCTTAACTCGATGGTACTGAATGAGTGTTGTTGCGTGTAATCGCTGGTTTAGCTCACGTCGAGTTAAATATTCTAGTTGCTTCAGTTGTTGTGTAATTGTTCCTCCTTGTGCATCAAAGGTTTTGGATTCCTTAATCAATTTGTAGATCTGATTGGCATCTTCAACAGTATAAACTTTGGTATTGGCTCTGTTGTCTGTGATGGCCGCTATTGATTCAAACGACATTTTTCACTGCTTGGTGCTAGTACCCTGTGGTTGCAGTAGAATTAACAGTGGATTTGGAAGGGCAACTGCACTCTTTTAACTAGGTGTAGTAGAACGTTAGTTCGGTATGTGTGCTGTGCTGGTATGTAGCCTGCAAACTATGGAGTATAAGGTAAATTTGGCCTGGTTAAGAACCAGGACACCAGTACGCACTACTTAATTGAATTTAGACGTTAGTACATTTATTTAATTTTCATCAGCAAATTATCTTAGATCAGCATAACATTCATATTCATGTTACATTTGTTAAAGCGCATGTTCATTTGCCAACATATACATTGCTATCTTCAAACATATGTCATACATCGTGATATCAATACATTTAGTGTCCACCCAATGCATTTCGGGGCGCGAGCCCCTTCGTCAGGGGTCTGTGTGTAGAAAAAAGAAAGAAAAAAGAAAGAATAAGGAATCTTATTACTATTGATGCACTGTCGTAAATGAAGCAGAATCTCTATATAATGTATTCATCTTACCGCAAACTAGGTGAAGTGTATTGAAAAATTCTCCTGATTGGATAATGGTATAAATCTGCATGACAAAGAGAACTGAGTCTAAGCATGTGGGGTTTATTAAGCCGGTGTCATGTAAAAAGAAACTTTGCATGAAGCATAAAGTTACCTGTGCACTTGTATTGATAAAGTCTGTGGGGACAGAGAAGGGAAGAAAGAGCAAAGTGAGGGACGGAGAGGATTTAGCATATTAATATTGCATGATACTGAATTGAATACAAGGTTAGCGTATATATGTAAGCCCTCACCTTGTATATGCCGACTTAAAAACAAGGAGCCTGTGTGAAAATAAATGAAATAATGATCAATGCTGCGAAATAGCAGTGATCTCGGTAAATAAACGTGCCAAAAGTAGCAGAGTTTACCTGAGAGTCCTACTTAGTGAACATCGGACTCAGCAAGTACTCGAGGAGTAGGTGAAAAGGATCTGCCAAGGGAATAAAAACGATGTTTTAAAAGGGTGCTGGCTAGCGTGTAATTCATTCAAATCTCGAAGCTGCTGAAATGCTTGGTTGGTGGTTGAGGGAAAAATCTTACCGGAGCAAAGTGCTTGGTATTCCCGTATCGGTGTCTTTTCGAGTAATAGCGCGAGGGCAACTAGTCCTTCCTTTATTCAGAGGGTTGTTTTGCGCGTAGCCATCAATGACGGACTCAAGTGGTCCCGACTCAGCGTTTTAATGAGTATTGCAATGGAGGCGACTAGTCCTTCCTTTGCTAAAATGATAGACTTCCGTGTCGATGTCAAATGCTGACTCCCGATGGGTCTTAAGCTAAATATAACGTTAAAGATTTTAAGGATAAGGGAGAATACCAAAAACACGCTATGGAGTGAGCTGCTTGTGAAAGTCCTTGTCTAGCAAGTCTACTATTTGTGCAGGGGTGTAGATGGCGATAGTCGCCATCTTGGAGTGGTGTTTTAGCGCTGAAAGTACCATATGTGAAATGAATGGGATGATTTAAAGCTCAACAAGTGCGAGATTTATATAATATGATGAATGAAGATAAGGAAAACATAAAAAGTGGAAGATAGAAGAAAAGTTAGGTTGTAGAACGTATGGGGAGGTTCTAGTTATTCCAGAATATCAAATCTTTTCACCTCTAGCGTGTAGACATCATATATCTTGCTGTGAACAATGTTATTATTCCAAATATATGAAAGCATTCCTGCCTATTTACATTCTACGAATAGGATGCATTCCACATCCTTTATGGCTTAATTTTGTAACAAGGAATTGCTGTGTAGAGTGTGATAGAGAGGATATGAAGGATCAGATGTATTCAAGTGTATATTAATGCGGGACTAGGGATGGGGTAGTGAATCTTATTCGATGAGTAGTGTGATGTGTGCCATGGGTTCCAATATTTGGTTGAAGAGTGGGTATTCTGAAAGGGAACCCATGGCACACATCACACTACTCATCGAATAAGATTCACTACCCCATCCCTAGTCCCGCATTAATATACACTTGAATACATCTGATCCTTCATATCCTCTCTATCACACTCTACACAGCAATTCCTTGTTACAAAATTAAGCCATAAAGGATGTGGAATGCATCCTATTCGTAGAATGTAAATAGGCAGGAATGCTTTCATATATTTGGAATAATAACATTGTTCACAGCGAGATATATGATGTCTACACGCTAGAGGTGAAAAGATTTGATATTCTGGAATAACTAGAACCTCCCCATACGTTCTACAACCTAACTTTTCTTCTATCTTCCACTTTTTATGTTTTCCTTATCTTCATTCATCATATTATATAAATCTCGCACTTGTTGAGCTTTAAATCATCCCATTCATTTCACATATGGTACTTTCAGCGCTAAAACACCACTCCAAGATGGCGACTATCGCCATCTACACCCCTGCACAAATAGTAGACTTGCTAGACAAGGACTTTCACAAGCAGCTCACTCCATAGCGTGTTTTTGGTATTCTCCCTTATCCTTAAAATCTTTAACGTTATATTTAGCTTAAGACCCATCGGGAGTCAGCATTTGACATCAACACGGAAGTCTATCATTTTAGCAAAGGAAGGACTAGTCGCCTCCATTGCAATACTCATTAAAACGCTGAGTCGGGACCACTTGAGTCCGTCATTGATGGCTACGCGCAAAACAACCCTCTGAATAAAGGAAGGACTAGTTGCCCTCGCGCTATTACTCGAAAAGACGCCGATACGGGAATACCAAGCACTTTGCTCCGGTAAGATTTTTCCCTCAACCACCAACCAAGCATTTCAGCAGCTTCGAGATTTGAATGAATTACACGCTAGCCAGCACCCTTTTAAAACATCGTTTTTATTCCCTTGGCAGATCCTTTTCACCTACTCCTCGAGTACTTGCTGAGTCCGATGTTCACTAAGTAGGACTCTCAGGTAAACTCTGCTACTTTTGGCACGTTTATTTACCGAGATCACTGCTATTTCGCAGCATTGATCATTATTTCATTTATTTTCACACAGGCTCCTTGTTTTTAAGTCGGCATATACAAGGTGAGGGCTTACATATATACGCTAACCTTGTATTCAATTCAGTATCATGCAATATTAATATGCTAAATCCTCTCCGTCCCTCACTTTGCTCTTTCTTCCCTTCTCTGTCCCCACAGACTTTATCAATACAAGTGCACAGGTAACCTTATGTCTCATGCAAGTTTCTTTTTACATGACACCGGCTTAATAAACCCCACATGCTTAGACTCAGTTCTCTTTGTCATGCAGATTTATACCATTATCCAATCAGGAGAATTTTTCAATACACTTCACCTAGTTTGCGGTAAGATGAATACATTATATAGAGATTCTGCTTCATTTACGACAGTGCATCAATAGTAATAAGATTCCTTATTCTTTCTTTTTTCTTTCTTTTCTCTACACACAGACCCCTGACGAAGGGGCTCGCGCCCCGAAATGCATTGGGTGGACACTAAATGTATTGATATCACGATGTATGATATATGTTTGAAGATAGCAATGTATATGTTGGCAAATGAACATGCGCTTTAACAAATGTAACATGAATATGAATGTTATGCTGATCTAAGATAATTTGCTGATGAAAATTAAATAAATGTACTAACGTCTAAATTCAATTAAGTAGTGCGTACTGGTGTCCTGGTTCTTAACCAGGCCAAATTTACCTTATACTCCATAGTTTGCAGGCTACATACCAGCACAGCACACATACCGAACTAACGTTCTACTACACCTAGTTAAAAGAGTGCAGTTGCCCTTCCAAATCCACTCATTTTACCATAGAACACTTATCATAATTTCACACACTTGGAAGATTCCGGGCATGCAGAGAGACTAACCGGTCCTGATGTAATTTACTCTTATTGAGTGGACAGGTAAATGGGGTCCCCCTAACAAAGCTCAAGAGACCATCTATAGTTTTATAATACATAGTTCCTAAATTGGGGGGGTGTTTAAACTAGGCTCTTTTATCACCTGTTTGCACTATCATTGTAATATGATTCCTCCTTTTGTATTTTATGGAGTTGTAATCATGCTGACCATTATTGTTAATCATATGTATGCTTATGTTGGCTAAAATACTACGCTTGAGATCACGTCGTTAAAATAAATATTTTAACCTTATTGTGTCCCTTTTTTTTTACTCCTGTTGTGGACTGTTCTGAGAGTATAACAAAAGAGTGTTCTCACATCCCACCATTCCTGAGAGGGTCCTAAGTTGCATGTTCTAGGTTGTCTAATCATTGGTTTCTTTGCTATAGGACGAGGAGCTAATGTGACACTGATTGCTAGTCTGGTAGGGGATTTTGGGTACTAAGGTGAGTTTTTGGCACACCCTAATTCACTGAGGTCCTGAGTCTCTGTGCACAGTTCTGTGTCTGAGCAGAATCCCTGCAACAGTGCAACCATTGTGGCCTACCTTGACCGAAGATGTCTCCACTTAGGGCCTCTCTTAACTCTGTTGCAAGGCTCATCACAGGAACTAAAAGAATCAACCACATCACTCCCAATCTGAAATCTCTAAACTGGCTTCCATATGATGCAAGAATACAGTTAAAAATTGCCGGCATGACCCATAAAGCCCTACACTTCAACACTCCAAGATACCTCGCACACAAACTGGAGCTATCTGTAGATGCAGAGCCCCTAGAAGTGCCAGCACTTAACTGTCTAAATCACAGAAATTCTATAAGAAGAAAATTACAACTGAGCCTTCTCGGGTATCACCCTGAGAATTCGGATCTCTATGCCCCTGAAATCAGACTGAATCTCTCACCTGCATCATTCAAAAAGGAAGTTAAAATACTATTGATGAACACATTTCTGCAATAGCAACAAGGAACTCTACTTTATCCAGTATTGGGTATCTTTCATAGATTCACATGCCTGAATCACCCCGCCGTCGAGGTGGTAGTCTCACGTTACAAATAAAATATATCCACAATAGTAGTAAAATATTACACAATAGGCTATAATGGACCATAAAGTCATTACACTAGCCTATCCTTCATCCGTCATCGTTCCTACGATCACAGAGCTTATCAACAGCTCGCTTGCCCAAGGATCTGTTCCCGCTAGCTGGAAGAGCGCAGTGGTAAAAGCACTCCTTAAAAAACCCCAGCTGGACCCAGCAGATATGGCAAACTACCGGCCAATCTCACTCCTCCCTGGCATCAGCAAGGTAGCCGGGAAATTGGTCAACGGACAACTGTCTCAGTTTCTCGAGGTAAATAACATCTTACGGCAATCCCAAACTGGGTTTCGCCCGGGCCATGGCACAGATACCGCCCTTCTTGCCGCCATCGAGGAGGCAAGGCGCATTTTGGATTCAGGAGGGTCAGTGGCAGTGATCCTCCTGGATCTAAGTGCAGCCTTCGACACAGTCAACCATCGTGTCCTTCTCCATCGGTTGGCGGCAGCAGGGCTCACCGGGACGGCGCTCAGGTGGATAGTCCTTCCTTACCGGACGCACGTTCCAGGCATGGGACGGCAATCACCACTCATCCACCCTCCCCCTCACGAGCTGGGTTCCCCAGGGATCATCTCTAAGCCCTACGCTTTTTAATGCTTATATGGCCCCCCTTGAAGATGTGGTGACACCCTTCGGGATCAAAATAGTGAGCTATGCTGATGACACACAGCTGGTCGTCTCCCTATCCCAACTAGACGACCACCCAGACAATCTGGCAAACTGCCTTACGGAAATTCACAGCTGGATGTGTGAATCATCACTCAAATTAAACGGGTCAAAGACCGAAGTTATGCTCATGGGAAAGCAATGGGTGACCATCCCCCCATCGGTCTGGCCAGACGTGTTTGGGGAAATTCCCACCCCGAAACAAGAAATTAAGACCCTAGGAGTTTGGCTAGAACCCGAGCTTTCAATGAAAACGCAAGCGGCCAAAACAGCAGGAACCTGTTTTGGGCTTATGCGCACCACCCGCAGGATTCTTCCCTTACTCCCGCCCGCATCCAGAAAACTCCTAGTCCAAGGGCTAATACTGTCACGGTTGGACTACAGTAACATGGTTTACCTGGGAGCCCCAGAGGCCACCTTGGCTAAACTGCAACGAACACAGAATGCAGCAGCCCGACTACTTATGAACCTTCCCTCCAGAGTGTCAGCTAAACCCGCCATCAAGGCCTTGCACTGGCTTCCAGTGCGCCAAAGGGTGGAATTCAAAGCCACGTGCACGGCATACAAACTGATCAATGGAGCTGGCCCTTCGATCCTCCGTGACCTGGTAACTCCTTATAAAGCCCCCAGATCCCTTCGGTCTGAGAATGAACATCTAGCCAACATCCCCAAATTTAAAAAGACACGTACTGGAGGCCGACGCTTCTCCGTGAAGGCTTCCACCGGATGGAACTCCCTCCCCCGTACCCTCAGATTGGAACCCAGTTATCTGATCTTCAGAAAAAAATTGAAAACACTTCTATTCCCTAAATAACGTTCCCTCCCTTTTTCTTCCCTCTCATCTGGATAACAAAATCATTATAGCGCGGGGATGCCTTTGGGTCACCAGGCGCTCTACAAGTCGTTAAATAATAATAATAATAATAATATCCTTGTCCTTTTGTAAAAAAACACCAAATTTTGAACCCAGCCAATCAGGCTCCAGAACCCTCTAGAACACTCCTCAGAGAGGCAAGTCCCTCAGATTTTCTACCGCACGTCGTGTGACGGGAGTCTCCCTGAACTCTGGTCAGTTTTTTCTCAAAGTTTGCTGAATACTGAGTACAGGAATCTTCAAAGACAGGATTATTTTTGCCTTGTGGTTCCTGCGGAAAAAAGAGACTGCATTTTGAGGATCCCCACAAGGAATGTGCATACTGTTTGTATCATTCTCCTAAGGTCAAGGACTGCAGGATGTTAAGAACCTTTTCCTCAAAGACCCTAAAGGATAGAGAGGGCAAGTTATTGATCTGGCTGGAGAAATTGAAGGTGAGATCTGAAGTGGTGTCTGAAGAGGATGATATTGAGAGCCTTCCAACGTCGAAGAAGAGAGATAGATCTGAAGATCCACCGCAAAGAGCTGGCAAATCACCTAATAAGTCTCATCAAGAGACAGGGCACTCTTCCTCTAAAAACAGAGAAGCTTTCTCTCTCTTCTGAGGGACAAACTGTGGAAACATTAAAAATGCCATTGAAAACAGCCTTGAAACAGTCCAAGACTCCGTCAGAGTCTCTTAGATCATCGTCAAAAAAGACCCCATCGACGGCGAAGCCACCTAAGAGTTCAACTACGCTGTCTCCGTCGACGGAAGGGCAGGTATGATCTATTCCTACGAAGACTAATTCTCCGTTGACGATCCTGCCGACGATCACAGTCTCGCCTCCATCAACAGCACCATCAACGGGGGCCCCATTCTCGTCGACGCTCCCACCGTTGACGACGGTTCCACTCTCGTCGATGGTTCTATGCTCGGCCTCCCCTTCGTTGACAACATCATCGTCGACGACGGGTCTTCCATCGACGACGACACGGTCGACATTGACATCAGTAATGGCAGCTTCCGCTGTCCCTGTGTCGTCTTCCATGGTCATCTCGTCGGCATCACGCAGAAAAGGCATACTTCACTGCAAGTAACTCCTATTTTGAGATCAAAATTAGCGTCTACGCTCCCGTCTGTGAGAGGCTACTACCACGACCCTTCATATATTTCTCCATTGCCTGCAAGCCGTTTTCTGGAGGAGTTAGAGGATGATGGGCTGTTCAGCCCTGCACGCAGCCCCTCTCAGCTTCATGTTGAATACAAGGAGGATGATGAGGAAGAAGAGTATTATGAGCCTTATCAAACAGTGCAAAGGCCTCCAGTTTTATTGCCTCATCAATAACCTGTGGTGCAGACGCCCGTATGTATTTATTTATGAGCTTATAAAGCGCGCTACGTACTAACTCCGGAGCTGAACGGGGAGTTAATCCATGAATAGCTAGGTCTTGAGCCCCTTTCGGAATGGGATGTAAATGTAAATGTATAGGCATTTATATAGCGCACTACTTACCCGGAGGGTCCCAAGGCGCTTCGACCGCTGCGAAACCCTTCCTGGCTTCCCTGAGAGATGGTCCCTTAATGGGTATCTCCAGGGTGAGACCAGGCATCCCCGGCGGTCTGGTGGGGCCGTTAGTGAAGATGAGGCAAGCTAATGCCCAGAGTTGCCGAGTGTGATCGCTGATCAGAGTGGGCACTGAGGCGAGAGAATTATTGAGTCCGCTGACCCTGGTCCAGAAACCTGCCGCGCCGGGAATCGAACCCTGGTCCCGGGCTGCCCTCTGCTCTCGGGTCTGCCGCCTCTAACCAGTGAGCCACACTACTTCACATGGGAGAAGCTCTGGTGTGTTTCTAAGATACCCAGGCAGACTATTCCATACCCAGGCAGACTATTCCGTAGCGTTGGTAGAGGAATTAGCAGCTATGCTGAAAGATTACCATACTAGTTTTCCGCAGCGGCTGACCCTGTTCAAAGTTTTCAACTCCATCTGTCTTGAATGTTTCAAGTTCATCTGCCCCGGCTGCTGGGTCTCAAAATATTGTACCTATACCACAAGAACAAGTGGTACAAGATGATGATGAGGAAACGCTCGCTGAAGAGGGCGAACTCCCTAAAACGCCAACAAAGCGGATAAAAGGGAGGATTACGTAATCTCTACACCATCTTTACCAGTTCCTCAGGCAATTGATTCCCCTCCGGAGGACATCGGAGGTTTTCATGCATTCATGGAGAGAGCAGCGACAGGATTTCAACTAACTATGCCTGTTAACCAATCCGACTGCTTCCTCTATGATTTTAAGGATCAGAGCAGGAAATCGGTCTGCGCCAATCCCATAATCTGCCATATCTGGGAAGAGGGCATCAAGATTGTGAGGAATCCTCTATCTGTACCGGCAATTCTTCCCAGGATGATGCCCCTGCTTGCCTGTCCGGTCATCCTAGGCCTGACTCTGCCATCTCTTAGGCCGCTCAGCGCAGGTTGAGAAATCCATCGGCTCCGATCACTGCGCCTCCTGACAAGGATGGTAGGAAGCTCAACAATATAGGGAATAGGTTTACCACCATGGCAGGTGCTTCCGTTCGTGCCGCTAACTCATTGGCAATCCTTGGGAGGTATGACTGCCAAATGTGGTCAGATATTGCTCTTTGAGATTGAGCTTTTACCAGAGGATAAGAAACAGGAGGCAAAAAAAATTCTCCTGGAGGGGGAAAGAGCAGCATCGGAAACAATCGAAATTTCCATGGATATAGCCTCCATAGTTTTCCGACAACTGGCTGGAGCGGCGGTTCTACGTCGCCAGGGTTGACGAAAATCTACCACTATCTGCCCGGAGATACAAGGCAAAATTCTCGACATGTCTTTTGATAGGGATGCGCTCTTTGGCAAGCATATTGATGATGCCCTCCAAGCCATTAATAAAGCCTCAGACACTGCCAACGATCTGGGTACCCTGCAATACAGGAGGATTCCTTTTCGAGGCGCCCGTGGCAGAGCGTCTTTTTCCTTTTGTGGTTACTGAAAGTACCAACCCCAGAATAATCAGGGCAGATATGGATTTCAACAACAATCTTACAGAGTGCCCCCTACTCCTGCTTACAAACAGAACAGGAGAAAAACGACCCAACAGGGCAGAGATAATGGTAGGAAACAGTGACGTTTCCCCAACACCTGCAACAGTTCGGCCACACTTCAACACCAGGACGCCGTACATTTCTCGCCATTTCAACCAATGGGAAAAGCTGACCTTGAACAAGTGGGTCTTGGAAATAATCAAATTCGGACACACCTTAGAATTTGAAAAATTCCCTCCTCCCCATCCATCTTTAAAGAAGCACCCACCACATCTAGCTCTTCTCAGGAAAGAGGCAAGGAGTATGCTACTAAAAGGAGCTATAGTGCCTTGCTCCAAAGTGGGAAGAGGTTTTTACTCCTGTTACTTTTTAGTGAAGAAAAAGTCAGGAGAATGGAGACCAATCCTAGATCTGAGGAAGCTGAACAAATAGCTGCAAAAGAAATCCTTTCGCATGGTTACTATTCAAGAGATTCTACAGCTCCTAGGCCTTGCAGACTTCATGACAACACTAGATCTGCAGGATTCATACTTCCACATCCCGATCCATCTCAAACATTGAAAGTTCATCCGTTTTACTGTGGCAGGTGCGCATTTCCAGTTCAGGGTTCTACCTTTTGGCCTGTGTTCAGCTCCAAGAGTTTCTACAAAATGCCTTGCTCCAGTTGTGGCTCATCTCAGGCTGCAGGGGCTACAGCTTTTCCCATATCTGGATGATTGGCTAATAAAAGCTCCTTATTTCGGCAGGCTTTAGAAGCAAAGCACACCTGCCTTCGCATGTTTCAATCTCTGGGGCTGTCCCTTAACTCCCAAAAATCAGTTCTTCTTCTGTCTCAAAGGATTCAGTTTCTGGGGGCAGTTTTGGACACTATCCAGGACAAAGCATCCTTGTCCACAGAAAGCTAATCGCATCTGGTTTCTCTAGTGTCAGACCTACGAAAAAGAAAGTTTGCTTCTATGAGTAAGATAAAATCTTTTTTCTGGATGTTGTCCTCTGTAATCCTTTTGGTTCCTCACTCCCGTCTCAGAATGAGACCTATCCAAGAAGAACTAGACAGTCAATGGCTTAAAATACCAGGGTCGTACGACGACCTGGTGAGGATAACCCCGGCTTTGCAGGTAGATCTGCTTTGGTGGCAGCGCTCCAGCAATGTCTCGACCGGACTTACCTTTCTTTCTCCCACACCGGAATTCATCTTTACTACAATTGCTTCTCTCGAAGGATGTGGTGTACACCTCCAAGATCTCTGCATAAGAGGGAAATGGCCCAGAGCATTGTCAAAAATGCACTTCATCTTCCTGGAGCTTTGAGCTATATTTCTGGCTTTGCAGTCTTTTCTCCCAAGACTTCAAGGGTCCTCAGTTCTCATAAGAAACGACAACACCACTTGCATGCATTACCTAAACAAGCAAGGGGGTACTCGTTCTCACATCCTATCTCAGGAAGCGCAGAACATATGGAAATGGCTCCTTTCTCATTTTATTTTTATGAAACCGTTTTTATTGCAGATCCAATCACATAATATGACAATCAGGAGAAGAATCATTAGTGTGTGATCCCCCTTCTCGTTATCATGGCCCCTTCTATTGCACACAGCCTTTCAGCCCACAACCCGGAGGTCGGGCGGCAAAAATCGCAAATCGGTGCATCCTCACAATCGGCAGTCACTGTACGGTGCATGTGGGGGGATCCACTGTCTGCTTTTAATTTTTACCCCTGTCCCCTCCCTGTAGTGTCTATAAATGAACATCGCAACTACACTACTGGTAAAAGATTCCCCCCGCACCCTTCAAATCCTCCCCCCTCCCCCCCCCCAAGTGTCACCAATCGCTCCCGGTCAGAAATATGGGACTGCTTGACTGCAAGCAGGAGGTTTTAATTGTCTACTGTGTGAGTGTGACTGGTGCTGGTGCTGTCACCCCGCGTTCGCTGGTAGCATCCGTTGTCGAGTCTCTTTCATCCTCCTCCCCATCTAATGTACTATCTCGCAGTGCTTGCACCAAGAGTTCCCATTCCATAGCCGCCTCCAAGGCCCGCTCGTCTCTCTTGTACGTGCTAACTAGTACCTAATCGTGCCCTCGCTCGCCGCCCATTTCAAGAACTCAGCTAGCCATCTCCGATGTGTCTGACCTGTTTTCGATTTCCACCCCTTCGTCAATTCCCGTTTGGCCAAGAGGAGGCCCATATCGATGAACCTGCTCTTATTTTTGGGTGTGTGCGGAAACCAGTGTAAAATGCTGACAGCCGTAGTATATTGAAGGTCCCTGTCTGCAGCTTCGTTCAAGGTGTTGCCAATGTCCCTCCAGTATTCCTGTAGGTGGGGGCACTCTCTGAGCATGTGTGTCAGATCCGCTCCTAATGTATTACAGCGTGGGCAAGCGGCCTCCTCCGCCCCAAAGTATTTCTGTATTTTACTCGGAGTAAGATAGGCCCTGTGGAGAATATAAAAGTGGATTAGCTGGAATCGTGCATTCCTCGTACTCTTCCTAGCCCGTCCTACCAGTTGCATCCACGTGGTGTCAGGGATATCCAACTGTAGGTCTAATTCCCATTTGGCCTTCAGAGTAGCCAGCGGGTGCAGTGTTTCCCTCAGCATTCTCGAATATAGGCACGTGACCGCCTTAAAGGTGCCTGCCGACATCATAGTGTACTGGCAGGCCTGGGCTGTCGGCGGCTCCTCGAGACCCGTACCCCAGTGCCTCTGTATGGCTCGCATTACTGCTGCATGCAGTAAGTAGTCGCCTCGTGGGAGGTCAAAACGCTCCTGCATCGTCTGATATGGGACCAACGCTCCATCTTCGAACCAGTCTCCCACCACCTGCAATCCTGCCTCCTCTCAGCCCTGCAGGTGCGACCAATCTCCCCCGTGCGGGAGTGCCGTCACAATGCCCAGAGGGATCTCGGGCGCGTATGGGTGTTTAATCCTCGCACGCCTCGACGAGCGGTTCCAGCACAGGCAGAGAGTTCTCTCCTCCAAGGTCAGGTCTCTGAGTGGCAATCTCTGTCGCAGGGCTATAAAGGCTAGCACATGTCGGGGGGGATGCCGCTGTCTGGGTCTTGCTCTGGCCCGCGGTACACTCTCGCAATTTCTGGTGTTAGGGTCTGGAGCTGGGCCGCCAGGTAGTAGAGTTCAAAATCTGGGGCAGCCAGACCTCCCTCGTCCTTCGGGCGGATCAGCATGGACAGTGCGACTCTTCGCCTGCCTGTGCTCCACAAAAAGGAGATAATCATTGATCGCAGCTGTCGAAAAATCGCAGCTGGGACCCAAACAGGCAAGATCCAAAAGTAATACAGCAATCGGGGTAAGGCTATCATCTTGAGCAGAGATATGCGGCCCGTTACTGATAACGGTAGAGTGGCCCAGAAGGCCATATTGCCTTTTAAAGCACGGATAGAGCGTCCGACATTTCCTCCTAGCATGTCTGCCTCTCCGTGGTAGATATGTACTCCTAGGTATTGCAAGCAGTCAGGCTCCCATCTAAGTAATGGCCGGAGGAAGGGCTGGATCTTATGCTTAATGGCTCCTTTCTCATCACATTACCATAAAGGTGGAGCATCTGCCAGGAGTAAACACTCTGGCTTACACTATGAGCAGAAAATCAAATTCTTGCCACAAATGGGAACTGGAACAGTCAGTAGTGGAACACAATTTCCAGATGTGGAGCACACCCAACTTGGATCTCCTTGCCTCCAAGACAAATCGTAAATGCCCATTCTATGCCAGTTGGATCCAGAGAAGGGCTCTTGGGGAAACGCCTCCATGATGAGATGGATGGGGATTTTCGCTTACGCTTTCCCTCCTTTTCTGTTGCTCCTGAGGCTTCTAAGAAAACTGAAACTGGAACCATGACGAATGATTCTCATTGCCCCACCGTGGCCTCGTCAGCACTGGTTCACAGAGCTTCTCCTACACACAGAATGCATTACATTTCGTCTCCCAGTGTCTCCAATTCTATTGACAATGAGCAAGGGCCAGATTCTCCACCCGTGCCAGCCCCTCTGCAGCTTTATGCCTGGCTTCTGAGCTCACTGAATTCAAGGAACCAGACTTACCGCAAGACTGTAGGGATATACTTGCAAAAGCAAGAGCTCCTTCTACTCTAAAAAACAATTCTCTGAAATGGAAACTTTTCTGTTCTTGGTTTCAGGATAATGATACACATTCCCTGGACAGTTCTCTGTAGAAGGTTCTCCCCTGTCTCCTCTCATTAGCTAAGTCTGATGTGTTTTATCTAGGAACCCGATCAATATTGTGACCTTATGCCCCTATACGGCTATTATCAATAAATATCCCTATAATGGCATAATAATCGGAGCCATATTTCAGTAACTCGCCTCTGCAGTCCATGACACAGCAGAAGCTACTTCCTTAGATTCCTAGAGAGCACACCGAGTTCTTTCGACACACCAAACCCCCAGCAACCTGGGAAAGCCCCGCTTGCTTTGTTTTGATTAGTAATAGAACTCCTGCGAGCACTGTAAGAACGACCAGTTCTTAGTGACATCTTTATTGACGTCTTATGTCCAAAAACTTACGTCAAACTCTGCACCTTTCAGGTATAAATATACCAATGTTGCCTTAAGCAAACACACGGTGGTGAATACTGGAGCAGAACAGCTGTCCCCTTGCAGAGAGCCCAGCAGATGCGAGAAGCCCACGGACGCTGCCCCTCTTTGACGTGCTGAGAAAGACGCTGTCTTTTCTCCTGCCCAGAAAATCCAGCTCCGGCGTTTCCAGCCTACCCTTGCGGGTGACTGGGATATCGGGTCCAGAGAGGGAGATACCAGACCTCCTACATTCTATTCCAGAGGTACGGTGCTGACTAAACCCTTAGAGAGAATTCTTGAATCAAACTCTTGGCAAAACCAACTTAACTTAAATTGCTACTTACTTACTCCCTCCCACGTATTAGGCTTAGGTCAGGTACACCGGGGTAGGCGTAGTTAGAAGCACCAGTTGAGGTCGTTAGCCAATGTATATATGAATGTATATATTTTATTCATTTTAACTATCTTATGGCTAAGAAACCATATCAATGCTTTTACAGTATTATTTCGTAATACTCCTTTTACTGTACGCACTTTTCGTTATAACAAGTCTTGCAATTGTGGCAATTCATTTCTCTTGCATGATAAGGAAGACTGTTCAATAAATAATATCTTTTATTGAAAACGACCGTCTCTCTATTCTCTGCACCCTGGTGAAATTAAATCTTCACAACTGACTGAGTGAAATAGCTGTCTATTTTTTCACACGACTCTAGAGAATGACTCTTATTCTGGGAAGCAAAGTTGTCATGTTTATGCGGTTGTCGGAAGCTGAATCCCTTCTTGTCTGAGCCAGGGAAGCTGATCACTTCCTATTCAGTCAAGAAAGTTTCCAGTGACCTCTGAGCTAGCTGGCGCAAACCGAAATTAAGTCTAACATAGTCAGTAGAGACCTAGAAGACCTCAGTCCTACGTCTACACTGCTGTTTATGTTATTCCAATGCGCAGGGCCTATAGGGAAAATAGGAACTACACTACATGGCGCCCAACATTTGGTAAGGCGATAAAACTAACGCAAGACGTTAGAGTAACTCAGTCGTGCTTTTTCTCACAAACCCTTTCTCCCGTAAATACTCCAATAGACATCTGGAGTGGGTGAAAGGTTAAAATCCGCCGGAACCTAGTAGGAAGAGATTCCTATGTAGAGTTTCTGGTTTAGTCAATGTTGAAGGATACAGTGTTCCAAAATATTGTGCACCTAATTATTTGTTTCCTTGAAACCTGATCTGCAACTTATAGAAAACGTTTCTGACAGTAAAATGCCAGACAGTGATGAGGAAACGGATGCTGCTATATTAGCAATTCAACAAACGGAGGATGACACGAGTCTCCTACAGAATGACCAGAATGCTATCCTCATTCCGGTCAACATAAGAAAAACTATAACTTTAAAACTTATAGAAAACGGACTGACAGCACGAGGTGGTACAGTCATTTTCGTGATAGAGGCACACGAATATCGGCAGACTGAGGTATTCTATTCATGGATAAACTTTTCAGCGGCAAACGCTACAACACACGAGTTCCACTATTACAAAATAGAGGAACCACCGGAAGAATACGCTCCTTTCGAGGAGATAGAAATCCATTAAAATACCAAGAGCACCTGCTCTGGTTTAAAGGCACCCTAAAACATAATGATCACATTACCAGGCTCGGTCCACTAGGTAGACCAGGAGCAAAGTGGCCGGTTTTAGCCAGCTACACACCACATCCAGACATTGATAAAATGTCAAGAGAAGAACTTTTAGCACAGCTAAAATTATTAATTAAAATACACAGACAGTTAGTCCAATATGTAATGCGGACTGCAACAGTCCAAACAGCTGTTAATATTCCACAGCTAACCCCTCATCAGGGGAACACAAATAAAATCACACCACAGAACATACAATCATGTCTTGGAAAAACACCCGCAAAACGGGAACAAATTCCTTTCTGGCTAGCACAGAAAATAACTCAAATAGAGGCAGTATTCCCGAATACTACCCCTATTGAGAAACACAGAATTCTGACTATCTGCCTTCCAATGGAGGTCGCACCACATGTGGAGGACTGTGAAACTTGGGGCACAGTCTTTGCTTCCATTTACACAATAACACATGGTGTTCCGTCCATGGCAGTAATACCAGATGTGCTAAAACAAATTCAGAATGAATACGGTCCAGAACCTGCTTTAACTCTTGGTATGAAATTACTGAAAGGCTTCAAGCAGGTCTCGGCTATATTATTAGCCAACATAAAAGGAGAAGCAGCATCTGTGGCGATCCGCCAGAAATTGAAAGAAACAGATATAACAGATCAACCAATTGAGCTTGCCAGAATCATAGAAAAATGCTATGAAGAATTAGGTAGAGATAGTTTGGGTGGGAAACCAGTAAAACCCCAACTACTTGAAAATCCTGAAAAATTATTTATTAAAAATAATCTAAACACTCCTAAAAAGAGCTGGGATGGAAATAGACAATCCATTCCCAAAGATAACGTTTTCCAGTCCAGAGGAAGGTCTCCTCGGCGGAGGGAAAGAACTCCGAACCGAGAACACCAGTCTCCCCAGAGGGAGCCCTCTGAGAAAAGATATAACCTTAGAAATAGGGATAACTTGAAAAAGCCTGTTAGATATCAAAGTAATGATACACGTCCCTCTCGATCTTTTTCGCAGAAATCGGAAAGAAGAGGACGCTCAGAACCAAGGGAAGAGCACACCAAGTCCAAAGACAAGGAACCCGCTCAAAGTAAAAATTACAATTTCCAAGAAAAAAGGTAGCCAGTATTAGAGTAATCGAACATGCCGAGAATACTGAGGACACAGCTGAAAAACGGATAGTGGGCACAGACAATGCTAGACAGCGGAGCAGAAATCAGCATAGCTCGCAAGATCCTGATGAGTCATCTGGAGACAGTGGACACGAATGAATACATTCAAGTAGAAACTGCAGATACCAGAGTTTGCGAACCTCATAAGATATATGAAATAACACTGCGTATAGAGGGAGATAAGACTAGGAAAATAAGGGGTCTATTTTGGGATAACCTCTCAAAAGGCTATGACATCCTGTTAGCCGAGAAAGATTGGCCCCCAGAGTTTGTCAGGGAGTGCTCTCATGGCGAAGAAATAATTATGCCTGCCTTCTCAAATCATATTCCAATTCACACTAAATATATATATGCAAGGAAATGGGCAGTAGCCCAAGCACCTGCACTATATAAGAATCATGTAGGATGGGATGAGGACTCTCCTCCTCACAAAATCCAGTTAAAATGTCAACCAACTGCACAAATGCAGTACCCAATTAAGCAAGAAGCTAAAAAACAGGTCAGGGAGATTTTATATCAACTTGAATACCAAGGGGTGATTGAAACATGCACCTCTCAAATGAACAATCCTTTGTTTCCTGTCTCCAAACAAGACGATTTGTATCGTCTAGTCTTGGACTACAGACACCTTAACTCATGTTGCAAAACATTTGCGGTACAAAATACGCGCACTGCGGCACTAATGAATAACATAGTTCGCAAAAAATACAAAACAATATTAGACATATCTAATGGGTTCTTTTGTCAAAATATTGCACCAGAAAGCAGGTACTTGACCGCTTTCTCAATAATGGGGTCACAGAAAAATTTCTGTAGGCTCCCACAGGGATTCAAGAACAGCCCAGGACTATTCTCAGCAAGAGTAACAGAGTTACTACAAATGTATGATGAGGAGGCATTATCTTATGTCGATGACATCTGTCTCCCAGACGACGACTTGGATACTCATTCGAAAAGAGTGAACACCATAATACTTGGGTTCGCAGCAGAGGGTTACAAGTTCAACTTTAAAAAGTCACGAATTGCCCATCTAACTGTCCTATTTTTAGGATACGAATTATCAAGTGAAGGCAAAATCCTAGCAGACAACTTCTTAGAGAAGTGCGCTGTACTCCAAGCACCGAAAACGCTGAAGAACTTACAATCGATTCTAGGCTTTCTGAATTTCGGAAGAACGTACATTCTAAACTATGCAGAGAGGGTTAAACCTCTCTACGAATTAATAAAACCTGATTTTAAACCAATCAACTGGACTCAAAAACACACAGAAATTGTGAGATCACTGCAAACAGACATGTTAGCTAAAACAAAATTAGAAACACGTGACAATACACGCAACCTTGTAATCCGGGTCATCCCAGGAAGATGCGGATTCACGTACCTGACCTCTAATGAGGGAGAAACGGTACCAATATCTTACAAATCACATTTGTACACACAAACAGAAAAAACATTCAGTCTTACAGAGCACACTGTAAAAGCAGTTCAGACTGCTGTAGCAAGAGAACGATCCCTAACCCAAGGCAAAAGAATAACTGTTTTCACAGCAGAATGAGCCTTCGAGGCGATATTCAGCCCAGTAAATCTAAAAACAGTGGCACTAGATCCGAAATGGATACAGTGGGAAAATTCTCTTGCTGCAGAAGACGTGACATACTATTTTGTCCCGAACATGAAAAAACTGAATGATTTAAAATATGACAAAGAATATCCTCTGCCAATCGAAATTATGCCTCTAGAACAGTACTCTTGTATAATCTATACAGACAGATTTGTACAGCATTACAATGTAGATGATAAATCCTACGATGCAGCCTGCACGATTGTTAAAGGTCGCTGGCTCTGCGGTAAATTCAGACCGAAAATAACAAAAACTGAATCACTGAGAAAATGTTCGGCTCAACGAGCTGCAATCAGATCTTTAAAGATGGCGCTTGAAAATGCCAAACGTGAATTCCCGACACTAATCATGTGCGATTCGCATTTTTGCGTCAATTCTTACAATAATGATTTGCAGAACTGGGTTCAAAATGATTACAAAGATGACACAGACGCCACAATCAAGCATAAAATGCTTTGGAAACAAGTAGTTCTTTTACAGAAAGAACTACAAAAGACTCACGTGATACATACTCTGAGTCATCAACGTGATGGCGTTCACGTTGCAGGGAATTCATTGGCTAATACAGCCACAGCGGAAGCAACTAAACCGGCTTCCGTAGCCGCAAAAAAGCGTTCAGAAAAATACAGAAACCATGCTGGCGGTAAAAACGTCTTCAAAAGGCAACTGTGCAGCACTATCTGTGAACTATCCACTCAATTATACATACGTAATTGATGCAAACTCCGTTCCTTTTGCTCGAATCCCTGGAGTGAGGTATAGGGTAATTCCAAACACGAACCGGAGATTCTTATTAATAGCAGACGCACACATGGGTGAAGGTCCAAGGCACAAACAGATGAAGGAATCTCTGACAGAATTACAATCAGAATACTGGTGGCCGGGGATGAGCCTGCAACATTATAAATTTGCAAAAAGCTGTCCAGACTGCAACAGAGACCGCAGTAACGAGTCAACCGGAGTAATGCCATGGCCATGAAATCCAGCGCCCTATTAATTTCTTTTTTAAGACTATATTCACTTAAAAATGTGGCCCCAGCGCTCGGCTGACGCCTGAACTGTTATAAAAGATTTGCGAGTCTTTATCGGCACATACGCAATTGCCATGCTTCATTCTGACCAGGGTCCTGCTTTTAGCTCTCGAGCTTTTAAGGAGGCCATGACCAGCATGGGCATTGGGTTGCGGTTCTCTTGTCCCTTCCATCCTGAGGGAAACGGGGTTGTGGAAAGAAAAAAACGAGACATAAAGCAATCTATAACGGCAAAGGTATTAGGTTCGGGTGATGAATGGGTCCAGCATTTAACAAGTGTCCAACGTAGTCTTAACAACTTGCCAAGAAATTCTCTAAAAGGTTTCAGCCCGTACGAACTATTGTTCGGAACTAGAATGAATGCTCAGGACTTAGATAGTCATGCTTCAGTGGTAGAAGATAAGAAAAAATGCTTTGACATCAAAGATCGTTTGGCTGTTTTACAGGACGTAAATGAAACAAGAAAAGCCCTGAGCAACATAAAGTTAAAGCAACAGCCAACAACCACTGAAGACACACCACCTGTCCCAGCAAGACCTGTCTGGATTCCAAAGATTGGGGATCCGGTCAGAGAGAAAATAGCGGTAAAGAAGGAATTTGGGCCTTCTTACAGAAAAGCAGTACCTGTCTTAGCAATCAACGGAACAAGATCAGTAGTACTACCGCCCCTTGCTGGTAAAAAGGAGAACCGAGTTGTATCCATCGACCTGATAAAACCACAATCATGTGGCCTATGATAAATAGTAGGCCCAGTGGACTCCCAAGAAGTAACAGAATACCCAAATTTGCTAATATCCAAGAGGTTCAAACTGAAAGACTAATCACATTTGATAAACCTGCAGTGAATAAAAAAGGACTATGCAGAAATGCTATGGAACTTGTGCCTCTTGAAACCCAAATTGAAACAGTTCGTCATGAAACACCAGTCTACAATGATGTAGCATCAGAATGTGCTAATGAAAGGCAAATTGAAAAATCTATTCCAACAATTGACAGAACTGCATGTGGCTACTTCATCAATTTCGATAACTTTTCTGAAGATCAAAGCGACCCTGAAGTGACGCCAGCAACAAAGACTTTTAAAGAAAAAGCAACAGAACTCTTTCATCAACTCAAAGTATATCTAAATGCACCATTGATTGAACATTCGATTGTATCAGGGGTACTTATACTCCTACTATGCCTAATTTTAGTTTTAATTTTAGGAAAATTTATTACAGTACAATGGACACAGCAAGTCAGAACATCAACTTAGTTCTAAAGCCTCACAAGTCATCTCACATCGAGAAAAGAGAACTATCATCAGTGAATGTCACAGCCATTCCAATACCCGGCGGGGTAGTTTGGGACAAAACAGATTACGAAATATATGGCCCGGTCGAACTCTTGAAATATCCTCATCAGTTTAAGGTTTCATTAAGTGACTTCGTAAAACCAAGTACATTCTCTGATGATTGGGACTTTGAAAGTATAAATAATATGATGTCGGATTTAGTTTTGTCAGCAAAATTTACAGAAATGATTATTTGCAAGGTTCATCGAATTATGAACAGATGTACTGTTTTACTCATTATGCAGACCACTATTTGCATAAATCTGCTCAACCTAGAAATGTTTTTAAATATAACCAATGGGAACATTGTGCTACTCCACCTAAAAGCAGTTCAAAAACATTCTATGAGAAATTCCAATACTTCTCAGGGTTTAACACAAGTGATGAGGAAACATTTTATTATAAAGTATTAGATAAAACACGGACAAAAACCATGCTGACAAATACTAAATTGATATATTCAAAAGCATTTTATGAAAAAATGATTACATTTGGTTTTGATTTCTGGAAAAACAACATTGAAACAAAAACGATCTGGGGTACAAAAGATTGGCAGGTACAAGGCCTAGAAGCATTATTTCGAGCCTGCATGATCCCAGAACAAATAATGTTCTTGAATGACACAATTCAACAAACGACCTGTCTTGGCCTAGCCAAGATTAAAGACCTTAACAAACCGTCTATTCCAAAGCCAATACCTGATAATGCAACCACAGATATTGAGGGAGACGTATCCCAAATTTTACATGAAAACAGAACACATCCTGATTGGAAAAAGTGGTTAATCTGGCCTACAGACACGAATAACTGTCAAAGCAGCTTCCTGATCAAAATACAGGGGTTAAAAATGACCAGACCAGACCCTAGATACTCCCAGAGACAACATCCAGGGATAGTAACAACATACAGTGTAGGGAAACTATGCCTTGAATGGCTACAAACATCCACACTGGCACAAATTAAGCAACACTTATCTTTACTTAAAGATGGTGCTGACTTGCACGATTTCATAATGGGACCACCAAACAGCGTCAAAAACGTTTCATAGCGGCCAGTATATACGCTGCTTACAACGAGGCATGGAAAGTGACTCCAATTGAGACAGCAGAGAAAATACGAGAAATTGATCGTATTAATTTGGAAAAATTACTTTCTGTTGTGGACAATGGGTTAATGACTCTGTCCTCCAGAATATATTCACTGGACAGTATTGTATCATCTGCTATCGATATAGTAGACCAGGACTTGCTAATGTTACAACATGGCCAGTCCCAATTACGTTCTATTGTACAGCTAGGCTGGACGTTGCAAAACCTGCGTTCAGGCTATGTGCCATGGCGTATAATCAACACAACGTCATTGTTTTTTATCTTTAACCTTACTGATAAACAAATCAGTTTGGCACAGAAAGGAGCAGACTATACAATCCTGAGCATTGAAAAACTTGAGAGATTACCATTGACAATGTTAGAAAGACCTGTCATTGAATGGATAATACACGGAATAATCACAATTCCGATAACAACTTTCCAATTTAAAAATTGCCTAAAGTATATACCAGCAGGCCAGTATGAAAGGTTGGCTAAAGGATACATTAAGTCATCATGGAAATTACCTTATACACATACATGTTATAGTGACAATAACAAAAATGTATTTCTTAGTGGTAATGAGTGTAAACAATCACTAAGCGGTATACTTTTGTGCCAAGGTATTAACTTGCACGGGGCCTGTGAGGGGACTTCAAATAACCTTTCATGCCACCAGCACGGCACACCTGCAACACAGATAGAGCCATTCTTTAGACAACTTTCTAACAGGAGTTACGTTCTAATAACGGATCACAGCTGTTGTGGCTTGGTGCCAGAGAAAGCATATCTCTTAAGCGTCAGTTCCATGGACACTTGCTGTATGCAAGCATTGTATCCAAATGGCCCTGGAGACTCAGTGGCTCCGATTTGGCCTCCGTTGAATATCTCTTCTATACGAATTGATACTTTAAGCAGAATGAAGTCTGTGCTTTTACAGACAACAGTGCCCATCACGTCATCAAAAGAGACGTATGATCTCCAAGTTGCAAGGACAACTGCAGAGATACATACACTTTTATCAACAAATTGCCCCGTGCATTTCGTAGAAATGTTAAGCCAAATCCTAAATATGTCGAATGCCAGTGGTATCTCGTATGTATTTAAAACAATTTTTTCGGGACTGTTAACACCCTTCGAAGCAGTCCTGGGCATCTTTCCCAATTTTGTCCATTCGGTCTTTGGCGGCCTACCACTACTTTTGGTACTCGTAGCAGGGATTTTCTTTTTGACCCTTCTGCTCCGATATGGCAAGCCAAAACACAGACATGACTCCGGCAAGGATGGAAGAAACGATCTTAGTAATACGCTACCGGGACCGCATAACTAAATTCCTTGGACTAGCCCGGCTAAGAGATCTGAATATGCCCTGGTTTCTTTCATTCAGACCTATATGGCAGACCTGCATCTTACCTGTGCTTCGATGTATGCTATGCGGAGAGGAATGCGTGTTAGACACCTGTCTTGCACTACAATCAGCAGTACCAATGGATTTCGATACTTTGCTAAGTCCAGTAACGGCTCATGCATCGTGTTGTCCCCAGCGGTTGCCAATCCTGATGACGGCATTCGTTGAGACTCCTGCGCTACGATTAGGTGGTGGCAGTGAAGCAAGAAATGAAAGCAACATCACCCAGGTACGACCCTCTATGAGCATTGCTGATCCTGAAATCGATGATAGCAATCATTCTCACAACTGCCAAGTTACAGCATTATCAAACTTGGTCGAACTGTCACCTGAATATGTAGACCAATTTTTTGCGAGTCTGTCTGAAATGATGTTCTCCCCTGAACAGAAACAATAACTTTTTGGAAAACAATCCGGCACACTGCGTTCTCATGAACTCTGAATTCGGCCTTCGGCTTTGATAAACAAGAGCTACTGAAAAACGTTTGGAACTATTTTTTCCCCCGCTCATCATGAAATTATTTTTTTCAAAATTCCAAAATATTTACCTTTTTCTGGCACACGTACTTTGCTTAAAGTAGAACTATTCATAAAGAACAGAGCTTCTATTTTTAGTAGATCTAGAGACAAAATATTACCTCGGCCTCTAGCACATTTTACAGCAATTGTATTTGTATGTGATGAAATAGTCTCACCCTTCTTTTCTGTATTGAGAGACATTTCATGTGTAATTTTTCGCAAATCGTTCAGTTGATATACATAAGCAATTTTTCTGAATGACTATACTGCTTAAAACGTACAGTACCTATTATCATTTTCATGTATTTCGTATACACCATTTTAAATGCAAAATGTGTTTTGGGGTGGGTTGGAATACACATGCATCTTTATTGCTTAAGTTTTTAGTAATTGAAAGACATAAAATTGTGGAGTGGGTGATGTGTTAGAACCCGATCAATATTGTGACCTTATGCCCCTATATGGCTATAATCAATAAATATCCCTATAATGGCATAATAATCAGAGCCATATTTCGGTAACTCGCCTCTGCAGTCCATGACACAGCAGAAGCTACTTCCTTAGATTCCTAGAGAGCACACTGAGTTCTTTCGACACCCCAAACCCCCAGCAACCTGGGAAAGCCCCACTTGCTTTGTTTTGATTAGTAATAGAACTCCTGCGAGCACTGTAAGAACGGCCAGTTTTAGTGACATCTTTATTGACGTCTTATGTCCAAAAACCTATGTCAAACTCAGCACCTTTCAGGTATAAATATACCAACGTTGCCTTAAGCAAACACACGGTGGTGAATACTGGAGCAGAACAGCTGTCCCCTTGCAGAGAGCCCAGCAGATGCGAGAAGCCCACGGTTGCTGCCCCTCCTCTTTGACGCGCTGCGAAAGACGCTGTCTTTTCTCCTGCCGAGAAAATCCAGCTCCGGCGTTTCCAGCCTACCCTTGCGGGTGACTGGGGAATCGGGTCCTGAGCGGGAGATACCAGACCTCCTACACTCTATTCCAGAGGTACGGTGCTGACTAAACCCTTAGAGAGAATTCTTGAATCAAACTCTTGGCAAAACCAACTTAACTTAAACTGCTACTTACTCCCTCCCACGTATTAGGCTTAGGTCAGGTACACCGGGGTAGGCGTAGTTAGAAGCACCAGTTGAGGTCGTTAGCCAATGTATATATGAATGTATATATTTTATTCATTTTAACTATCTTATGGCTATGAAACCATATCAATGCTTTTACAGTATTATTTTGTAATACTCCTTTTACTGTAGGCACTTTTCGTTATAACAAGTCTTGCAATTGTGGCAATTCATTTCTCTTGCATGAGAAGGAAGACTGCTCAATAAATAATATCTTTTATTGAAAACGCCCGTCTCTCTATTCTCTGCACCCTGGTGAAATTTAATCTGCACAACTGACTGAGTGAAATAGCTGTCTATTGTTTCACACGACTCTAGAGATTGACTCTTATTCTGGGGAGCAAAGTTATCATGTTTATGCAGTTGTCGGAAACTGAATCCCTTCTTGTCTGAGCCAGGGAAGCTGATCACTTCCTATTCAGTCAAGAAAGTTTCCAGTGACCTCTGAGCTAGCTGGCGCGAAACTAAATTAAGTCTAACATAGTCAGTAGAGACCTAGAAGACCTCAGTCCTACGTCTACACTGCTGTTTGTTATTCCAATGCGCAGGGCCTATAGGGAAAATAGGAAATACACTACAAGTCCAGACTCATGTTCGCATCTGTTAAGCTGCATCTGGCCGCAATCTCATCCTACAGACGTTCTACTGGCGGCCCATCTCTCTGCTCCAACCGTTTGGTCAAGCAGTTTTTGAAAGGTCTTTTCAGGGCTTTTTCGCCCATCAGAGCTCCTCCCCCTGAATGGAGCCTTTATCTGGTTCTGTCTCAGCTCATGGAGCATCCATTCGAACCTGTGCACAAAGCTGAACTTAAATATCTCGCCTGGAAAACTGCTCTTTTGTTAGCGCTTACCTCTGCTAGGAGAGTCCGCGAAATTCAACAATTCAGTATCAAACAACCATACCTAAAGTTCACCAATGACTATGTACTCTTAAGAACGAATCCTACATTCATTCCAAAGGTTCAATATTCTTTCCATCTTAATGAGCCCATTATTTTACGTACTTTCTTTCCCAGTCCGTCTACCCCAGCTGAGAAGGCCCTGCACACTTTGGACATTAAGAGGTGCCTTAAATTCTACCTATCACAAACTGTATCCATTCAGAAGTCGGATCAATTGTTTGTATCTTATGGTGTTCAAAAACCAGGTACAGCTGTGACGAAGTCTACAATTGCAAGATGGATTGCATCGGCGATTCAATTTTCCCACTTTAAAGGTTGAAGTCCTTTGTCTATGAAGCCTAAAGCTCATTCCACAAGGGCTGTGTAATCATCGGCAGCGCTCTTTGCCGGAGTGCCTTTGAAAAAGATTTGCCGTGCTGCAACCTGGAAGAACGTGCACACATTCACACAGCATTACTGTCTAGATCTGGCTACAGAAGCTGAGTCAGCAATTGGTCAAGAAGTGTTACGCAACCTTTTCAAATAAGGTAAGCCTCTTTCGGGAGGTGACTATCTTCTTTCATGCTTTTAAATACTGTCTCTTTTAATTGTTAATGTTTCTAATGTCTCTCTCATATGATGTGGCATATGTTATAAGAATGTTTACAAATATATTGCACAAAGTGTCTAACGTGGTCTATATAGTACGCACCATCCGCTAAGGGACTAGGATTTTTACTGCTAGCTATTCTGATTTAGGCATGTGAATCTATGAAAGATACCCCAATGCTGTATAAGAAAACGAGTTGCTTACCTGTAACTTCAGTTATCCAATATTGCTATCTTTCATGGATTCACAAGCAACCCACCCTCCTCCCTTGAGAGGCTTCCCTTATTACAGTGTTATACTTACTGTCACTTGAGGTACTTGTCACTCTGTGGAATGTTCTAGTGGGTGCTGGAGCCTGATTGGCTGGCTTCCAAATTTGGTTCTTTTTACAAAAGGACATGGATAGGCTTGTGTAGTGACTTTATGGTCCATTATAGCTTATTGTATGATATTTTACTACTATTGTGCATATATTTTATTTGTACCGTGAAACTCCCACCTCGACGGCGGGAATGATTCAGGCATGTGAATCAGGCATGTAAATCTATGAAAGATACCAATACTGGATAACTTAAGTTACAGGTAAGTAACTCGTTTTCCTCCGTGCCCGAAATAGCACATTGGCTACACCCATTTGTATTACCCACTTGTTACGATCATGTTTTTGATTTGTCGGATTAGACCTTAAGCTTGTCCTCCCTCAGCTGGGGAGCTACTACATCCTGTACCGGTTTCAATTATGTTGTTGCTCTACATGTTTCTTCTTTCTGATCATTTGTTATGCGCTCCGATACCCTCATTGGTCATGTTCACGATATATAAAACGTTTAAAATAAATAAATAAGATAAACTGTGGTGAGGACTGCCATTGCACAAGAAGTTCAATAGATCTTCATTTCACTAATCATGCTCTTTGCAAACCCCGCTATGTACAATCCTTTCCTCTTTGCTAAGGACCCATGTAGCGTTTGATCACTTACACATTCCCTTTTATTTTTAACTAGGCCCTGTGATTGCAAACTCTGTCTTTTCATTAAGATCCAAAGAAAATGAAGGCCTGCGCCCTCTAGACGATGTAGACCCTGATAGAAGCAACAATGAACGCCTTTCCCAAAGTGAGTAAGAACATTTAAATGTGTATTAGTTAGCAGAGAAGGGGACAGAAATAGCTTGTGAATTGATGCTTGTTCAAGGACACAAGAACACACGCGCGCAAAGACACACCTGGACAATCCTTAATTCTTACACAAAAAGCAGTTGGAATGATCACCGTCTGTTTACTTCATGATCTGATATTTTCTGATTTTTTGACCCCAGACTAAGTTGGATGTAATTAAGAGATGGATTGTGGAGATGTGAAGACATCCAACCAGGGGTAGTGCTGATTAAGGTTTTTGAATTGTACTGGATTCTTCAAAGCTTCTTGGCACTGAGGAGTGAGTGGCAGATGCTGCATAAGTCACTAGTGTGGAATTAATCAGGTTTGACTACTTTACGACATCTATGAAGATTTGCTGGCTTGTGAATGAATCGCAGAGCATCCATCATTTCTAGCGGATCCACTGATCGGCACTGCATATTACAGAAGGATTTTTGTGGTACCTTGTGTGCTAAAAATGTGCACCCTCTGCAGTGCAAATGAAAGTCTGTCAAGTGAATAGAAGACTACGTTTGTGTGTCTGTTCGTGTGCATGTGTGTATACACTGTGCTTTATTATCCTCTGAAGTGAAGAATAACATTATACATACTAATCAATGAATCGCCTCTGCATTTTGTCTGGAAACCTTCATTTTGCTCAAACGTATATTTATAAGCAAGTTGAACATTCAGTTTGGCATAAAACAAAGAATTTCCTTCAATTCCATAGGTCGGGTGGGATAGGTACACTCACTATACAAATAAAATCTCAGTGAAAGTGGATAATGCAATATTTAAATGAAGACGCTTCTGCTTTTTATAGGTGCTACAATTTCCAAGTTGGACGTGTGTACCGCAAGCAGAGAAGTTGTCCCGCGTCTGAAGGATCCTCTGAAGACTGAAAGAATGGAGGATCCTAAATTGCTCTGCACAGAGAGGTGGGGGAATCCTGATCTGCTCAGCAGAGGCAGAATCGAGAGCCCTGATCATCTTGACGCAGACAGAAGACAGAGGCATGATCCGCTTGGTACAGATCGAAAGGAGAGTCCTTATCCGCTCGAAACAGACAGAAGGAAAAGTCACGATATGCTCAGCACAAGTCAAATTAACTGGTGTGAAGGTGAAGTTTTTTATATTCGCTAACAAAGGATTCCCAAGATGCTAAGAGTAAAAAATTAATATTTGCTTTTTATAATTGAGGCTGAAAGATCTGAATGCAGCTAAATAAAGAGCAAGAGCCGTGAAGCTTCATGTTATATTTAGAGGCCTTTCCAGCCTCCTCTGGGCTATAATTGAGGCACTAAAATCCAGCCGTACACGAGCTGGTATGTATCGCCCTGAGCTACCTTTGTACCTTGCCTTACACTAAGACAGGTTCCTATTGGTGCAGGCTAAATCAGTGCAGATCTTCAGGAGAGCACACTCACAAAGTGCTTGCAGTCCAGTGATTGATTATAAGACTTCCACTCAGAGACTGCCTCCAAAGGCTGTCCAGGTTTAGGGCATGTGTAGAAACTGGTTACTAAGCACACTCAGCCACTCTTGGCGAATAACAGGCTCCTTCATCCCCACAGCTTTAGGCGTTTCACTTTAAGAGAAAGAGAGTCTTTGGTTCCCATAGAATCCACATTACTACCTTGCTGGTGTTTCACTAAATCAATTATGTGTTTAAAATGATGTGTTGGTTTTTTTGGGCTCAGGAGGTTCTACAGATCTGTTGCTTCTTGCATTAGAATTAAACACAACACTTTATGATACAAATCTTTTGAAGTGGCAGGTATAATGTGTGCCATGTAGAACACTTAGGTTCCAGGAGTCCACCCAGTTTGGTGCCCCCGTTTAAATTAAAATCCTAGTATGTCTGTTAGGCTACAAGTCTAAGTGAAAGCCTAGAGACTGAACACCAATTGTGCAGGGGCCCCTAGGATTTTGCTTTATGCCATTGACAGATAAACGTACACGGCCATAGAAGTTTATTCCTGTTCACAGCTGATCATACATTACTTCCTAAGTAAACGCCATACACAGAAAAGAGAACACACAACCTCTTTGACTTATTCAGCCACACAAACCTACAACCTTAAACCGTAAAATCTTTCAACCCGATCTATTCTATGACACCTTCTAACCCTGCTAAACAAAAAATATAAAATGAGCTCCCTATAGCCCAGCACCCGCGTGTTACCATAGTCTTGAATGGACAGCACATAGTCCATGAGATGATATGGCCTTTTCGTGGTGCAAAGATGCTTTATTACGTCTGTTGCTATGGTTCTCTTCCTTCACCACCCTGGTAAACCCAGCAGTCATTGGTGTGAGCCAGTTACAGAAATACTCTTTGGTGCATCAAACCACAGATGCTTTATCCACCCCCCACCAATTCATATTCACCCAGATACTGCTCTGCCCTCTCTTCTAAGCACGCAATCGTCCGTTTCGGAAATGGTCCTCCTTCTCTCATTGACCTTGTAATCTGGGTTTCTGGATGCCCATGGAATGACACCACTATTCTGCAGTGTAGTGCTCTCACCAGGCCTAGTTGAATACTTAAGTTGAAAAGAGGTGGGTTCCATCCAGCAGGCCAGTAGCCAGCGTGGGACCATGTGCAGTGAAAACCTGCCCATACCCTTTAGGGTGCTGGAAGAGACTTGCGATGCCCCTCTTGCTTTCTTCAGCGCCTTTCAGGTACCTGCGTAGATGAAAATGGCACACATACCTTATTCACTTTGTCAACTCTGTTCAAGGAGAAGATTCATTTTCCCTTTGGACCCATCAGTAATCACTCAAATTAATGGTCCTTACATATGCCTTACTTGTTGTTACATATACCTTTCATGTCTGAGTGGTGATCATGGGTCTCATCTTATTAGTGGACTCGCACTGCCTTGTTAAACACATACCGGCCCTGTACGCAACTTATCAGCAATGTCACAATAACCAGAATACTGCATGTGCACCCTTGACCAGCCAGGGTAATTTCAAGGCAAAGATCTGGCGTGTGTGTTGTGTGTGTTTGTGTGTGTGTGTGTGTGTGTCTCTGTTCATGATAACTTTGTAGATGATACAGCTGGTATTGAAGATGTTGGGGCATGTAAGCAGAACTAGTGGAGGTCCACCAGGATATGGGAGTTGTGGTCAAAATAACATTTCTTCATGCCCTTGATGAGGCTTGCTATAGTTTCTAGAATGGATTTCAGGGGCCCCGTATGGTATCCATCAGATCGTTGAGCTCGTTATTTCCTCCATCCCAATGTGAGAGTGCAATAGATTGGTTAGCAGTTTTGAAGTTGCTTTCCGGGTGAAACAATTTCACTTTCTCATATAAAGTCGACTTTTTCTATACTGTCTTGGCCTTAGCAATATGTTCCTTTAGGGAGAGGACAGTGTCGTCTGTGAAACTGAGTGACGTGGAGGATGGTAGTTGAGGGTTGAATCCCTCCAGGTTCATGTTGTTGAGCCCGGTTTCAAATAGTTACTGTTTGCTGTTAGTGGCCACCAGGAAACATTTAGTCTTGGTGGGGTTGAGCTTCAGGTAGCTGCAGTGTATTGGCGGAATTTCATTCTGTTGTTGGAACTCTTTTAAAGGGCTCTACATAGAGCTTGAAGATGGTGGGAGACAGGATAGAGTCCAGGGGTGTGGGTTATTCTGTAAGTTATAGAAATGTTTGGGATCATGATGTACCTATGTGGACAAACTGGTGTCAGTTGGATAGGTTAGAGTTGAACCAGCAGAGGACGTTAACAGCAAAATATGCCAAGGGAGCTGATGGGTCCGTAAGTGTTGGGAGGCAGGAGCCATCTTTGTAGATTGTCTGCTGTCAATCTACCCCTTGCATGGTGGTGGTTCCATAATGCAGTGTGATCGGAAGATTGATTGGTAGCCATGAAGGGGATTGGTTTTGATGTGTTTTGGGAGCCTTGTGTAGACTTCTTTTTTAATATTCTTGAAGATAAAGATTAGGTGAGTGATGGGCCAGTAATTATTGGTGTCTAAAGTCAATTTGTTCAGCAATGGGAGCTCAGTCACTCACCTGCAAAATTAATCCTTGAGTGGCACCTTTAACAGACATGTTGCTACAAATGGGGCACAAAAATCGACCTCACCTAGGAGGCTAAAATATGTTGATCCTTTTCCACGGTACCATGTAGTTCCTCCTGACTGACTGCTTGTGTGAGATTCTCTGAAGCAGCACCTGCCCATTAATCATCTCCCTACTTCCGGCCCCATTGACCGCTGTTGACACTCCCGCCCCATCTACCACGTGTCAGTGTGGGGTGTAGCCAAACCGAAGGACTGTGTGATCAGAAGAAGCACCAATGCCAGAAATGCCCCACAAATACTATCTGGGATTAGTGTAAGCCCAGTGGCTCGCTTTCCTTTCCACCAAAAAAATCCTTTTTTAGATTCAGCCGAAGCCAGCAATGCAATGAGGTTATAATTTCCTTCCATATTACATCTGATAGTACAGTGCTCTGTTTCTGTACCCTGGCATTTCTAGTAACCTGGTTTCATATTTTCTGTCAACATTATGCGCTGTAGGAAACTCACTAGAAACTTAACAAGTGTTGATTTAACCACCATCTAAAGTTGTAAAATGTAATGAACACATTTCTTCAAAACTGATATGAATTACAATGCTCATTATAAATTTCATCTGTACAGAAAATTTCCTACATAATTTCCATTATTTTAATAAAATATTGCATTCTACTACAGCCAACGTCTTAAGAATAGTTCTAGTATGACACTGCCATTTTCTGTTGGACCTAATGATAACTAAAGCTTTAAGTGTCAACCGGTATCACAGAAGACAAAAGGTATTGTGGTACAACTGGCCACCACCAGAGGCAATAAGTAATCCTCCCTGTCCGCTGATGTCCCCTGACAGCTATAGAAGTAGTCTCTACTCAATTCCAGAACTCCTTGAAAACCTACATCCAGCTCCGTCATGATTACAGTAGGACTTGTAATGAGGCTCTCCATGCAAGAAATCAGTAACAGACCTCTTTGGGCCACCTCTCATTATCTAGCAAACAGTCGTCTTCCGTCAACGCAAATCATCTGATATTTTTGTATATTTGTGAGACAGAGGTGGTTGAGATGATGCAAGCCTTCGATACAGACCAACACTCCTGGGCTAATACAATTCTGATACCTCCATGGGTCATATCCGCGTTATTTAAAACTTTTAAAATGAATAAATACATTGAGCCTATTCTCGATATAGACTCTTAGCAAGAGGCCATGTGATCCCTCTACCATATTTGAGATCGCCATCTAAAAACATCAGAGGTTAAAATTAAATTTACAAGTTTACCTCTCTTTTGTACCCATCCTTCATTAGAAACAAGAAAATTATAATAATCTGATAGAGACATCTAGCTGCAGGATATGGAAGATTTTTGCATGAGCGTTGATCGGCTCGTCTCTGCATCATCCACGCCAAAAGTGATGTTCGCATTACCTATATAGGAACCACCTCGACAAGCTGGCATCCATTCTTTTCTTTCCGTGCCGGTTAGCGCTGATCTGGAGAAAGAGCTACCTCTCAGTTGGTTTTTGACAGAATGTTTTTGACGTTTGGTCAAGGACTTTTTTTGAGGCATTATCCCTCCATGTTGTGTCGAGGATGTCTTCAAGGAAGACCGGGTTTAAACCGTGTGGCACCTGGCATCGCACATTGTCCATTACAGACCCACACCTTGTGTGTTTGTGGTGTATAGAGCATGATTACAACTTCACGTTGTGCTCGGACTGAAGGCTTTGCAGGAGCGTTCCCTGAAGCTGCTAGAGGCCCAGCAGGCGACGCCTGGGATATCTCAGTCCCGTTCCAGAGGGAGGACCCGGGACTGCTTCAGAAGCCCCAAGTTCTCTTCTTCACATTCCAAGTCATTAGGACATTCGGGCTGAGGCATAAGAAGCATAAGAAGTCGAAGCATGCTTTGAATTCTCCTCGTCCATCGGGGTGCTGTCGGGCCCTGCAAAGTCAAAGGTGGCCTCATCTAGTTCCACACTGGTGGCTTTGGCCGTGGCTCCAATGGACCCCCATACTGGAGCGCTTTAAGGACTCTGGGGCTACAGCTAAGTCTTTGGGCCTCGCAGTTGCTCCATGTCATCCCCAGGCTGCCTTTCGCCCCTTTCGTGGCTATGGAATGGTGTGCAAATGCCCCACCGCTATTCCAGTCATCGCCTTGCGCAACCTTCCCAGACTGTGCGGGAGCGAGGGCTCAGTTGAGACCAACCCCGTGGGTCAGCTAGCCAGAGCTCTGACACAACCACAGATTCCCCTACAGCCACAGCCTCAAAGCCCTCCTAATCTTGCCCTACAAGATTATGGCCATCCAGTTGGTGACAGAATCAGCCATCAAATCCACCACTGGCATTCCATAACATCGGATAGCTGGGTTTTACAGATTATTTGGAGGGGCTACTCCCTTACCTTCAAATCCTCCCCTCCCCGATGCCTCCATCTCATGACCTTGTGACGGAGGATCATTTTTCCTTGTGCCGGAAGTCACAGTTTTCTTTGGCAAGGGAGCCATAGAAAGGGTTCTGGTGTTAGAAGTAGGCAGGGGTTGCTATTCCCACTACTTTCTGATCCCCAAAAATAACAAATAGCTTCGCCATATCTTCGATCTGATTTCCCTCATTCTCTTGCTCAAAAAGGAGTAGTTTGGGATGCTTACATTGGCTCAGGTTTTTTCTGCCCTGCACCCAGGAGACTGGATGGTAGCACTGGGCTTGCAGGATGCCTTTTTACACGTCCTGCCTGCCCATCTGTGTTACCGGCGGTTTACGGTAGGCCACGAGTACTTTCAATTCATCGTGCTCCCTTTTGGCCTTACCAGATTCCCTAGGGTATTCACCAAGGTAATGGCGGTAGTTGCAGCTCATCTGCGAAAATCAGAGGTGGCAGTCTTTCCCTATCGCGACGACTTGCTGTTGAAGACAAGCTTGTCCCAGGTTCTCGTCTCCCACCTCCAGACTACGCCAAATCTCCTGCATTCGCAGGGGTTCACTATCAACTTGCTGAAGTCACACCTGACTTCCTCTCAGAGGCTCCCTTTCATCGGAGCTGTTCTGAACTCAAAGCAGTGTCAGGCTTCGAGCAGAGAGTGCGGAATATTCAGACTATGATGCCGATGTTTCAGCCTCTATCTTGAACGTCCGTGAGAATGACACTGAGGCTGCTGAGCCTCATGGCTTCCTGCAACCTGCTGGTGACACATGCCATATGGCATATGCAGGCTCTGCATTGGGGCCTGAAGTTTCAGTGGGTTCATCACCAGTGGAATCTTTCCAATATGGTCCAGATCTCTGAGGGAACTGCAAAAGACCTGCAGTTTGGCTACCGAACCACAATTGGGTCCGAGGCATAACCCTTCCCCAACCAGATCTCTCAGTAGGGACAGATGTGCAATCCGGCTGACATTGATAGTCTTTCTACCCTCCATCAAGAGAAGGCTGTTGCAGGTATTCACAGACAACACCACCGCCATGTCGTACTGCAACAAAGAGGGCGGGGTGGGGTTGTGGACCCATTGTCAAGAGGACCTGTGTTTCTGGAAATGACTTGAACAGCAGGGCATATCCCTGGTGGTTCAACACCTAGCAGGTCCCCTGAACGCCAGAGCGGTCAAACTCGGCTCTCAATGCTTAACGCAGCACGAATGGTGTTTCCATTCGTAGGTGGTGCAAGGACTCCTTCAGCAGTGTGGAGAGCCTTGCTTAGATCTGTTCACCTTGGCCGAGAACATGCAATGTCAGCAGTTTGGCGTGCTGTATTTTCTAAGGCGGCTTTTGCTCAAAGATGCTTTTGGTCTCGAGTGGAGCTCAGGCCTCCTGTACGCCTTTCCACCCATACCACTTCTGGACAGAGTTCTCAGGAAGATCAGGAATGGCGGGGCCCGTTATCCTTGTGCGTCCAGACTGGGCACAGGGAGTGTGGTATCCCAAGCTTCTCAGCATGAGCATCGATCCTCCAATCAGGCTGCGGCTTCAGGAGGATCTTCTGTCACAGCAGCAGGGGAGTGTTCACCACTCGAACGTGTCAACTCTGCTCCTTCTTACATGGGGATGGAGCGGTGACAGTTGACAGCGTTCGACCATCCTCCCAAAGTCTGCAATGTTAATCTGGCAGCCAGGCATCCCTCCACCAAAACGGACTACGCCTGCTGGTGGAAGAAATGTGTATATTGTACAGAAACGTCTATTGACCCTCTTTCTGCTTCTTTTTCTGATGTCCTTTTTAGGTCAAGTCTGAGCCAGCGCGCATGCGATTCTATGTGAGGCTTCTTGTAAGCACTCTAAACTTCTCTGTGTGGGTCTGACTCCCCCCAAGCATTGGGTTGGCTGTTCCCTGTGTCATTTTGTTACCGTAGCCTGCAAATGGCTAAAGGCGGGCACTTGTCCTGCCTCCTTTGCAAATGTTCACTCCCACTGCGTTTTGCTTGCGGGAGTGAGCAGTGGCAGCTGCATTCCTCTGTTTCCTTACAGCAGGCGCGCACCACTTCTGGGGTGCTGTTTTTATGTTAGGCGAGTTGCAAGTAGCGGCGTGGAAGCTGGCAGCTGTATTATTAGTGGAAAATCCGATTCTGTATGATTTAAAGGGCGGGTGCTCTAAAGACGAGATGTTTTTGGTTACATTTCTACCACAGGCATTAATGTTGTATTAAAAAAACGTTTTCCTGGCTGCCGCGTGACACGCCATGCAATCCCTGTTTACATTTCATGTTTTTAATACATTTGCATTTCCTACGATTATTGCTTTGTCCAGATTTTGTGTTCTACCCACACAATCTGTGTAGGGCTTACTGTGAACTCAGTCTCCGCTGTCTGGGTGAGTTCAGGTTGTGGGTGGGTGTTATGAAGGGGCGCGTTTCAGAGCCATGGAGCGAAGGTTGAAGGCTCTCATATTTCTAACAGTGAGACATAAAGGGCGTTAAACCACAAGCACATCCAATTCTTGGCCTCTCTGCAGGGCGAGCAGAGTGATGGTCAATTGTGACAATTGTAATTGTAAATTTGTTTCATTCTACTGACACTCAGGGAGCCACTTTGTTTCCCTTTTATGCTTGCTACCTAATTCCTGTAACGTCCCTGTTGTCCCCACACTCTCCATGCTAGCCCCCACTAAACTCTTATGCTGTTTCCCCTCCCCCTCCCACTCCCTATCCCGTCTAGCCTTTTTGTCTTTTTTTTTTTATATTTAATCCCCCCACACATCTTTCTTTCTGCTGGACTGATCACTTCATTTATTTACATTGTGCACATTTTATTTACTTTTCGAATTATTTGATCTAACATAGCTGCCCCCCAATGACAAAGCCAATAGTTCTCCCATCGGTGAGACCTATTAGCATTGCCAATGCTTGTTATTCTTACCCTTGCCCAGCAGGGCTCTTCTCTGGGCACTCTGAAGGGTTACGTTTCTGCTCTGTCTGCCTTTTTTGTAGATGCATGACCGAACCTCTTTATTTGAGTCCCCTATTGTAAATAGGTTTCTTAAAGGTCTTGCAAATATGTTTCTTTCTTCTCCTTTCGTTATGCCTCCCTTCATTTAGTTCTCACTTTCTTAATGGTGCTCCTTTCGAGCCTTTTCATAATTGTCCCCTCCGGCTGCTCTCCATCAAGACAGCCTTTCTTGTGGCAATAAGACCTGCCTAGAGTTTGAATGAACCTCAGGCTTTATTATACATGCCTCCATTCTTGTCTTTTTTTCCAGACAAACTGGTTGTAGGAAGGTAGATACCTGACTATGGTTACCCCCGACTTTTTGCCTGGTGTTTTGCTGGTTTTCCGACTTAGTTGGCTTGGGACCCTGCCAATCAGGACCCCAGGCCTACTGCTCTCTCTCTAAAATAAATTCTGTGTACCTTAGGTGCATTACCCAATTGGAACTGGGCCACCTTGTCAGACCCCGTAACTCAGGGCATCGGCGTACCCAGGGCCTACCAGGGGCTGAAGCATGTATTATGCCACCCCTGGATGGCCATCTAAATCTGACACAACTGGCTGCACGAAAGCTGGGGCAAGGTGGTGTAATCACCCCTTTGCTTTAGATATAGTATACCTATATCTAACCCTAAAATGGACACCCGGATTCCTATCAGTCACTCCTATGGCAGGCCTTGACAATCCTGAAGGCAGAGTGCGTGGAATCGTGTGAATTGGCGCTCTGGCACGAGCCGAGCCCGGTTGCAGCTTGCGGAATAAAGTCCCAATGGCGGTTCCATGATAACGCGTACCATATACTCTTTAATGCTAACTTCGGTATCGCGTTATCAAAACATGTCGAGTAAGGTGTCATACGAATTGGGATACTGACCCCTCACCAATGCTGGCGACGGGGTTAGCATTCCACCCTTCTAGAGGGACACGACATGTACGTAACTGTGAACCCCGGTTAAAGTTAACTGAAGCCTCAGCTCCACAAAATGGATGCTCCCACCACAGACACGAGTCTGACCTCCTGCTGCTGGGAGTCCTTCCAGCGAGGAGAGCTTGGACAAAGGGTTTCCTGTCCGGGGCGGTGCTCGCACCATCCCAGACAGGGTTTTGTGTATCCTGGGTAGGCAGGGCTTTACAGGAAGGTGACTGCGGAGTGGCACCCCGGTGCTCACTACGCATCTGCCGGCTAGAACCAGTTCCAGGGGCACACCAGCCCCTGACCTGGGGAAAGTCCGGCATGGGAGAGGGGTGTAACCACCGCCCTTCCTGGTCCCACCCCTAGGGCAGGACCTAGTCGCGTACCCAACCCTTTCTTTAGGATAAAGGCAGGAGCGGGGACCCTTCCAAATTAGATCATCTTTGAATCAAGAAACTACTTTCTACGAAAGGAACTCTCAACTCTTCTCAAGATTTCTCCCTTGTGGCTAAGGAGTAGTCACCCTGCATCCGCAGCCACCATCTAAGAACTCTGCGGTTTGCTGCACGTCCTTCCTCAGGAATCCGACTGCCCAGCTCGACGAGAACCGGCTTCCCTGGCACCTCTGACCTCTACCCACATCGTCAGCTCAGCTGAGATCCGTGGGTGCGACGAGACCTCGAGGGACCGGCCATCATCAGAACCTGCACGACTTCTAAACCAGCACGACCGCCGAGGGATCCTCTGGTGAGTGCTTTGGGGTCCGAGAAGCCCCGACCCTGAGCAGCTCCAGCACCGAAGTTCAGCCTCCCAGCATCTCCACGATCTGCGTGGGGCCCTTCTGCTTTTTGCTGCTCATCACGTTGTCTGGTTACTAGCCCGCTGGCTTGTGGCCTTCTCGACGACGCCCGACAACAACGCTGCTGGTCTGGTTGCTACAGACTGGCCTTTGCTCCCTTCTGAAAGAGGAGCACCCCGGACCCTCCTGGTCCACTCAAGACGCCATTTTAGGTCCACCACGTGGCCCTGAATTTGCCAAGGCTTGTTGCCCCAATCCTGGGCCCAGCGACGCCGACAGCATCAATCTTCGTGGGACAGCTCGCACCTCCATCCTGGTTGCCGATAACGCCTCCTGGTCTGTGAGACTGCAGAGCCAAGCGTCGCCCACTCACCTAGTCGAGGTGACGATCATCCGGTGCCCTCCTGGTAGCCTCTGACTACTGGCTAGTAGTTACGAACTTGGTCCCCTCTGCTTTCAGGTGTCATCCATCTCTGATCCAGGCTTGGATCTCTACGAACTATCTCCACTGGTCGCCGGCCAGCAACTCCTTTCTTCCGGCTCCTGGTTCGTCAGCGAGGATTCCCGACGTCTGTAAAGACTTATGCAGCCGCAGCCCCTGGGCTAGGTAACTTCGGCATTTCGGTGCCCGCATAGCCTCATTATCTAAGGGTCCAGAGTCACTGTCGCTTCCGACTTACCTTATCGGGTTCGCCCGAGAACACTAAACTTTCCGTGCCCTCGGGCATTTGTGTAGGTTGTGCACTTGAAGTATTTTCCTAAGAGTTTTGTTGTGTGCTTAGTACCCTGTCCTCATAAAGAGTACAGGGCTGTTGTGACTTAAAATAAATACACTGTTTATTTTTCATAACACTTGTGTGGTGTCCTTTCACTTGGTGTTCAAGGGGTATGTGATGGTGAAACAGCTGGCTTAACACGCCCTCTAGAGTTTAGCCCGAAGACTGCTCGTATCCACGCTACTAGGATAGCTGGTCTACGGTTGACTTACAACCAATCACCATAAGGGTCGTTTGGACTGATGCATAGTGATCACTAGAATAGTGAGCACTGCATATCAGGCCAACTTCTCACACTGGTGCTTAACACTAGGCTTATTTCTTGTCAAAAGCGGTGACACTATTTCATGTGGGCCAATCCATCACCTTGCCCACTTTGTATGCTACTCCACATCCCTCAAAAGAAGAGGAGCGATTCCACCGTCTGTACCCAAAAAGAGTGTTGTCGTTCTACCTTGACAGCAAACGAGCATTCCGGGTGGACGACCAACTCTTTGTGGGGTATGTTGGAGGAAAGAAGGGTCAGGAAGTGCAGAAATTAACCATTTCATGCTGGGTTGGTCTATGTAATAAAATCTGCTACGCACTGGTCAAGAAGCTGCCCCCTGAGTGGTTAAGGCCTCATTCTACCAGAGAAAAAGCTACGACCACTACGTTGGCATATGGAGTCCCAATCCTCGACATCTGCCAGGCAGCAATGTGGGCGTCCCTGCACACACGTTCACCAAACATTACTGCCATGACAGTCAGGTCTGCAGGGATGGGCATTTCGCCAATTCGGTCCTGCAGGACTTTCTAGTTTAGAATTTGTCCGCTGCCCACCACCAAAGCTGGTAGTGCTTGGGTATCTATTCAAAGGTAAGCCATCTGCAGATAGATGTCTCTATCAGATGAACAAGTTACTTACCTTTGGTAATAAATTATCTGGTAAAGACACTATCTAGCTGCAGATTCCTTACCAACCCAGCGATCCTCCCCGCTTTGCAGACAGATGTTTAGGGTTCGGGATACTCCCTTCCAGGGCCCTAGTTAGAACACACTTCATGGCTCTGCGATTCTGGCATGGAAAGTAGTGAAAAGTAACTGATATCAGCACGCTGAGGTGGCACCTATATATGTGACACAAACATAACCTCCGGTGCGTACCACACAGCGTGGAGCCCATCAACACCACCTACTGGCATGTAGGGTTCCTGCTCACCCAAAACTCTTCTGGTTCCAGTCTGACGCCAGGAAAATTCAAAGGTAAAGCATCTGTAGCTAGATATTGTCTCTACCAGATAATTCATTACCGAAGGTAAAAAACTTGCTCGACTGGTTGGATGTTTCTAATTTTAGTATTGCAGATGAACAGAGGTGAAAGTAAGCAGATGATTAACAGGAGAAAATAGTGCACTGTACAACTACAGCATAAACCTATTTTGCAAAAGCACACTGTGTACTCACCCAAAGAGAGACCTAGTCTAGGACAGAAGCTTTGAGGATAGTAACCTACCTCTACTGGATGTTAAATAGTTTGGTGATGCTGTGACTGAATCTGAAATCATTATTTGATGTCTCCATGAATACAGAAAAAGATCTCACCATAGTGATGATCTCGGACAGCATCAAAGAGGAGGAAGAGCCCTTTCCCGTTGCTGAACTGAACCCAGGGAACATTAAAAACATTCACAACCCTGCAGGTATGTGGCCTTTCTGTTTTTTGGGGAAATGTGGAATTATTCACCAGAATCAAGTAGATGAGTTACATTTGGCCTCAGTTTATATTAGTCCTGTCACAAGGAATATTGTATCTGTATCTGATGTAACCTGTAACACAACAACACTAAATGTAAAGCGCTCTGATACCCTCTTGGGTCAAGTTTGCGCTACATAAAACTTTATAAATAAAATCAAATAATGGCACATTATGCCCTAGATAATGTACGAGATCCTACCTTTGTGTTTGGCTTAGACATTTTTGTATCTTCAGTCTATTTTTAATGTCCGTGCAAATTCTCAACTTCTGTTCACTGTGCCTAAATATAAGTTGTCCCAGTGGGGGAGGCAGATGGGTGCAGAGCTTTCACATTTCAGAATTTTGTGTTTTAATGATCTTTCTTTACATGTAAAGAAAGAATAACATATTTTGGTATTACAGTGTCTTCTCAGTACCTGACACTTCAATAAGTAAAATATTTGGTTAGTATTGCAGGATAAATTGAAATGTTTCCTTAAACAGACACATAGCTTGATAGATAAACAAAGAATTGCACAGGCAGAACTAAAATATTATGCCCAAGTTCACTTTTGTAAAAACCTTGGGCTTAGAGGATAACTAACCTTAAAAAGACCCCAAATGCTAAACGATAAGGCTAGTGAAGAAAAATGTTCTTATTGGTTCCGAAATATATGGACTCATAAGAAGACACACCAAGCAGTTGATACAGAGGAAGTTTGAAAGGAAGCAATAAGGGAAGGTGGGAGTCAGAAGAAATGAACAAAGAGTTTGAAATATCCCACAGGTATTAAGGCAACCATCACTGAGACAAACCTGGCTCTTCATTCTGCATGGTGCCTTGTGGTCAAGCTGTTCAAAGAAACACACTGTACTCTCCCTTCTTGTTGATTTCTAATCCATGAGTCCTGATTTTTAACCCTGAAGGCTTTTCCAGACTCAATGATGTCCTTCAGCCTAAGGTTCTCATTCTGAGATCACTTAAAGCAAGCCTATAATCACGGACCTCTTTGAAACAATAATCGGAAAATCAGTCAAATCTATCACTGCACAGGAAAGGATTTGACCGATTACGTGATTAGCCATAGAAGTGGTGTTCTATCCTTGCATTATCAAACTTTTGCCTTCCTGCCCATTCTAGCCCCCTCCCACCAATCCGCTGTGCTCCTTCCCCCTCCCACCGCCCGCTTCTTCCCCTCCCAGGATCAACTTAATGGCGGATGCTGTGTGACCGTGCAGTGGGCGCACCACTAGTGCACCAAAGGCGCACCAAAGGCAAGCCTGTCTTTTTTTGTGCCGCTTCTCTCCTATCTTCTCTTCTATGCTCTTGTCCTGCTTTCCCTTTCAGGCCCCCAAAACCCCTTACACCTTTTTCTATAGCCCCCCACTTCCCCGCGCTCCTTACCTGCTCTCCCGTATCTTTTTGCTTCTTCCCATGTTGTTTTCCTGCCCATTCTACCACCAGCACACGCTCCCTGTGCTCTTACCCCATCCTAAGACCTACTTAATATGGGGCGCTGTCCGACTGTGCAGCGGGTGCGCCGCCGGTGCATCAAAGTTAAGCTTGTCTATGCCATGCACACCTGGACCATGGCCAGTGCAACGCCCCCTGGTCCATTCAGGCCGATGCTACACAGCTGCTACCTTCTACGCTCGTTCAACACAGAATGCCCAACAGCCCACTACTGCCGCTCCACTCCACACATCATGGTAGGACCTTTTTCCTGCTTTCAGTGCTGCTTCGCTTGCAGCTTCTCTCCTATTCACAGCCCCTGAACTCATACACTACACCGCCCACCCCACCAGCAACTCACAACACTCCACACTTTACTCTCAGCAGACACTCACGTGCATGCCCCTCAATACCTGTGCTCTCAGCAAACACTCTATCCAAATCTGGGACCTCAATGGCAACAGACCTATTCCTAATGGAAATCTGGCTGAAACCATATGGCCATAGGCATCCCAGCAGTATAAAAAATCTCACCCCAAGAAAGTCTTCACAAACTGAGAGGTGTATTTGCAGTCCTATATAAAGACAACCACGGATTCAGACACCCCCTTAATGGAACACATGCATTTCAGCCTCCAAATGGCAGCTTCACCCTGAAAGGTACCCAAGCATAAAGACCACAGGACCAAACTTCAGCAAACTCATCTCAGACTTCATCATACCCCTCATTATCAACTCCATAGACTTCATACTACTCTGTGACTTTGACTCCCACTAGGAAGACTCCACTGATCCCTCCGCCACTGACCTCAAAAGCGTGAACAACATTGGACTTTCCCAGCTCATCATACTCCCCACACACCACCGGACACACCCTCCAGCAACATTAAATACAACTCCGCCACGCCGCTCACTTGGACCGACCACTCCTTCACACACTTCCAAAACTCCACACCGCAAGCCAAAACACCCACCAGTATCAACCTACCCAGCCGAAACTGGAGCGAACAAAATAACAAGCTGACTGCTGCAACACCCTTGAAATGAACCATCCCAACACCACTGACAACCTTGACAAGGATGTCATCAACTTTAAATAGTGGCTCAAGACCTGTGGAGGCTCACCCGCACCCATCAAAATTCATAAACATTGCAGAACTAACAGACTGGCCACCAGGTGCACAGATGAGTTCCGGACTCCAAATGACACTGCAACCAGCTGAAACGAAAATGAAGATCCAACCATGAAGCTGATGCCAGATCTACCTACAAAACTGCACTCAGTCATTAGCACCATATCTTGAGAGATACCAAGAGAAGAGCCCTTACTGAATGGATTGAGGCTAGCTCCAACAATTGCAAAGAGATCTTCTCTTTCATCAAGGAGTTCACCACCCCAGAGGCTGCAACCAACTCCATCAGACCTTCCCAGGAACTCTGCAACAACCTTTCCAACTTCTTTCACAGCAAAATCCAAAAGATCTACAGTAACTTTGAACATCAACCCAACCCTAAGAACATCATCGATAACCTGTCCACCCACCGCCAGCCAAGACACTCTCATAACCAACTGGAAAACACTCACCGAGCCACCACCAAAATCATCAAAACTGTCTACTCCGGATCCCCAACAGAACCTTGCCCCATCACATCTACAACATGGGAGGACCACTGATCAGCAAAATTGTCACCCACATCATCAACTCCTCCATCATATCCGCCACCTTTCCCGAAGACTGGAAACATGCAGCAATCACAACCTTCTTAAAAAAAAATACATCGGCCAACCCGAGAGAGGTGAGTTACTATCATCCTGTCTCCCTGTTCCCACGCCAGCCAAAGTGATAGAGAAAGCTACCAACCAACAACCCACCAACTACCTTCAACTCCAAAACCTACACAACCGTACCCAGTCTAGCTTTTGAATTAACCATAGCGTGGAGATAGCACTCATCAATGCCACAGATGACATCCGCACCATAATGGAATGTGGAACCACTGCTTGACCTTTCAGCTGCATTCAATACCGTATCAGACTCCAGCCTCATCAGAAGACTGCATAACAAAGGCATCCATGGAATGGCCCCCAATTGGATATGCCCCTTCCTCAGAGGAAGACACAGAGAACACCCTACACATCTGATCCCAAGATTCTGATTTGCGGAGTCCCCCGGGGTTTATCATTCACCCCAACCCTGTTCAATATTTACATGTCAATGCTTGTCGACATCATCGGAGCATACAGCATCTCCACCCAACTCATCCTACCAATGTACCAATGTCCGAAAAGTACAGGACCAACTTCCCCAAATGCATGATCAACGTAGGTGAGTGGATGAAAACCAACTGACTTAAACTATACTCAAGACGGAAGTGTTGATTTTTAGAAACTGGACCAGCCCCTGGGACTCCACCTGGTGACCTTCAGAGTGTTTCATACACCCACAAAAACCAACCACACAAGAAACCTGGGTATCATCTTAGACAAAAAACTTAGCATGGCAGAGCCGGTCAACACAGTCAGCTCCTCCTGCTTTCACTAACTACGCATGCCTCGAAAAACCTTCAGATAGATTCCCAGGAGCTCCAGATATACAGTCAATCATGCCCTCATCACAAGCCGACTAGACAACAGCAATGCACTACACTCCGTAATCTTTAACCACCTCCTGCACCGACTTCAGACCATCTAGAATGCCACAGCAAGACTCCTCCATCGCACCCACATTACTTCACACCTCAGAGAGTTCCACTATCTGCCTACACAAAAAGTCTGCCAATTCAAACTCACGCATGCATATAGGGCACGGCACAACATAGGACCAGCATACTTTAATAGCCACCTTAATTTCTATCAACCCACCAGAAACCTACACTCAGCCTCACTCTCACTAACACACACACCCCTTATCCTCAAAAGCAGAACGGGAGGTCTAGCTTTTTCACACATCAGACCGAAAGCATGGAATGGCCTCCCTCTACACATTAAGGGCTCCTCCTGGCTTCTTGTGGATTTCAAGAAGCTGAAGACCTGGCTCTTCGACTAACTACTCATGGCCGACTCACTCACAACTCTGACAGATTCACATCTATACACCTGCTCTAACGCCTGGATACCCTACCGGGTGATAAGACGCACTTTACAAATCCAGCTACATTGCATAACTTAAGAAGTTGCGAGGAATCCTGATTGCAGCAGGCAGAAAAGATTAAACCTAAATAGGTAGGACCATTTACTCCCACTCAAGCACTGTATTGGTTATATATGTATAAAAGAATTTCCTTTAATACCCTTTGCATTGCATATTGGATGATTCACGGGTCAAGACCCACCTATCAACAAGCAAAACTCTAATTATCCACCTAGATGAAATCTTCAGACCAAGATCAGCACGATCAACCTACATGATGAATAGACTGTATTCACTTATACTAATGTAGATGCCCGGCACACATGACAGGTATATGCACTTCACAGTGGCCATAATGCACACACCATACACACTTATGACTTTAGGTACGATCCCTCAAATCACATTTACTCTTGAATACACTCCTGAAACAAACTCCCTAATTCTTTTAAATGCACACTCCTGGGTCCTTATAGAATAATCTTTTACTACAAACTGGCTGTGCTTCGATCAGGGGGACATCAAACAACGTTAGTGAAGATGAATTCTGTTTCTCTCTGACCTACTATTTGGTGCTTGGGTTCCAATGGGTATACAGATCTATAGAAGTTCCATTATAATAGTGCACATGAAATCCTTTTGTCACATTCCGCCTAGTTACAAGATCAGCATTTCTCAATTATGCAGTTTATTTGCCTCCCATCTGTCCTTGAACTTTCTACTGTATGCATTTTGCATGTCATCCTCTGTTTATAGGTTACCTAGCACTTTGGTAATAGGACTTCATACATGTCATGCTGTGTTTATTATTTTTAAACAGACATGTTATATTTTGTCTTCTATTCATTTTCCGTAGAGCGGTCAAAAGAAGACAGTACAAGTGAGAGAAGACCACATGCATCCGCTGAATATGAGAAAGTCTCACCGCTGAAATCCACAACTGAGCTGTATCAAACAATTCAAACAGACAAGCAGCTTTTTACCTGTACAGTGTGTGAACAGAGCTTTACTGAAAAGGAGTCTCTTCAAGTTCATATGGGGATTCACACAGGGGTAAAGCTCTTTCCCTGCATCAATTGTGAAAAAAACTTTACTCTGAAGTCAAATCTTCACCGTCACATGAGGATCCACAGAGAGGAGAAGCCCTTTCAATGCACTGCATGTGAAAAGAGGTTTACTCAACATAATGATCTTCGTCGTCACATGAGAATCCACACAGGATTAAAGCCCTTTCCCTGCACCGAATGTGAGAAAAGCTTTAGTCAGCATTGTGATCTGCAACGTCACATGAGAATCCACACGGGAGTGAAACCTTTCCATTGCACAGTGTGTGGGAAAAGCTTTACTCAGAAGGCACATCTTCAAAGTCATATGCTAATTCACACAGGGGTGAAACCATTTCCTTGCCCTGAGTGCGAGAAGAGTTTTACTCAGCATTGCGACCTTAAACGTCATAGGCGAATTCACACAGGAGTGAAGTCTTTTCACTGCACAGTGTGTGCGAAGAGCTTCACTCTAAAGACAACTCTGCAATACCACATGAAAACCCACACAAGAACGAAGCCGCTCTCCTGAAGTCAGTGTGCGAAGAGATTTAATTGCAATAATAATCTTCAACAACACCTGAGAATTGATACAGGAATCAAACTCTTTTGCTGCTCTAAGTGTTCAAAGAGATTTACTCAAAAGTCACAACTTCTGCTGGAGGTTAAACTCGTACAGGGACAAATGAACCAAGTGTTCATACAAATGTAATGTTAAGTCTACAATCGGAGTCTCTTTGCACCACATGAGAAAGCTGAAATCCAAAATTGTAATACAAATGAGTAATAGTAATGAGTATGGAAAATAAATGGTTGCCCATTAAGCTTCAAAACCTGGCACAGAATGTAGAAATGCTGCTTATTTGTTTCAAAACAACAGTAACCATTTCAAACTACTAGACTGTTATCACCTTGTTGAAGGTCTCGCTACAACTGCACTGAAGAAAGGTCCTCAAAAATAACATTCATAAAAAGCCCTTAGTTCTGCATCCAGTATTTGTTGGTAGTTGGCCCTTTTCATTCTACAACTCTTAATTAGGTTGGAAATTTAAAAAATTACTTTCAACTGCCATTTCTTTATTTCCATTTCTTTAACACTGATGGCACTTCATCCAGATCAGGCTTCTAGCGTTTGTCCTGAAGTTGAACCCCACCAAAACGAAATTCCTGCGATTCCCCAAAAGCTATTAAGTGTAACTAGTCCAGCATTGTCTTAGTGGCATGAGTCTGGACTGTTTGAGCCCCAACTTTTCTTTTTTTTGTTGGAAGAGGCAGAACAGAACAAGATAAAGGGAGTAAAAAGGCTGGACAGAGGCTGTTGTAGTGGATTTTACTAACAGGAGGCCTATGGGACTATAAGAAAAGACAAACCCAATGCCGGTATTATGTGTGTTGAACAATAGTATTGAAGAATGCCCAAAGAGTCCTCTACATATGGTGTCCATATTCAGTTTATCAAAGTATGCCCATATCTCTTTAGAGATCTCTTATTTGTGCGATGGTATATCTTTTGTACACAATTTGTTTGTAAGGTTAGGCTTATACATTATTTCGATAATAACTTCCAACAGGGATGCATGCATGCCACAGGTTTACATCCTCTCCTAACATTCACTCTCCCTGTTCACCCAGTATGTCTAGAAAGTTTGACCCTTGAACAGATTGTTTTTAGGGACTTTGATTTGTTGAGCTAGAAGAGAGAGTAAGTGAAGTCCATCATCCCCAAAAATGAATGGTATTCTTCAGACAGTAATACCATTATCAAATCTGCTTATAAGGAGAGTGGTATTATTAAACATGACCCTGCTGAAATTCTGCTGATGTTATCTGTTATAGAGTGATATTCCAAGCTCAGAGTTGAAGCCAGCGAGTGAATTGATAAGAACTGTCACTAATGAGGCATTATCAGTGGGGGTACCTAGTCCAAATGAGCATGAATTCTTAAAAACAAATCAAAGAATTCCCTCAATCTTTACCTTACTAGAGATTCACAAACAACTGCAAAACCCTCCAAGAAGAATTAGTATGTGGAAGACGTTCACTTTTGGAGTCTTTCTATAAGTTTATTGACTGATTCATCCAAACTTTTGTATCATCCACAAGGACTTATGTAACGTATAGTATGGATTTGATTACCAGCTCAGAGGATTTTCTTTTTGACTATGTGATACACATCTTGGTCACACTAAAAATACAATCTCTGTATACACTATTTTATATATCAAACAAAAACGATTTATATGATAGAATTTTTGGGGGGGAACAAAAGACAAGGTTGGTAATGATCCACAAAGATTTTTTTGCCTCTGTCACAGATAACTGTGAGAGACGGGTTTGCTCTGGGTCTGGAAAACCTCTGCTCCTGAATATCTGCATCATATCTATAGTGACACAAGCCCCTTTTTGACAAATATCACACATTTTAGTCAATATATTAGTTTCCTAATTTATACTGGTGATTTGGCCACTCTTGAATTATTCTATATCTGCTTAAACTCCAGTTCAGGGGACATCCAATTTATCATGTCTCAAAATTCATCTGAGATTACCTGTATTGACCTTATTATTAGAATAAAAGATAACTGAGTAACCAACTAAAGAAGCTTCTGAATAAACACTTGCACCTTTCTAGGGATGTTTCAGACACTCCAAACAAAGCTTTTTACCACTTGCCTAACTCCGTACTATTTTGTCTCAATGGGGCTCTTCCACCTATCTCTGGTCCTTCTAAGTCCCTGTGCCTTTTGGATAGAAATACTTTTTTGAGCATGAGGACATAAAGCATCCACTGAAACAATGTATCAGCTCAAAGTCCTCCAGTGTGATCTGTGCACTATGGTGTCCTTGTGTTCGTATCTATATTTGACAGACTACTTAAAAGTTAAGGCCTGCATCTTACATTGCAGCCAAATTAGATAAAATACAGCTTGTGCTCCACTAGTGGGACACCTCCATGATTTTAGATAGAGTCCAGATGAGATAGTGGCAAGTGTTTGAGCAGATGGTGCCCAAACCTCATGGAGGAGCTATTTCCTCCACTCTCACCATTCAGTAAAGCAGAATTTGCAGTCTGGCGATGAGTGCCCATGCAACAACAGATTTGTAGAGAGAATATTTTTGTGTGATAAAAAACATATACTGGATTATATCAGGGCAATAACTAATCAAGATTTCCGCCACAATACAGTTTAACATTTTATGGAAGTAAATGATGGTGAATATCAGAATCTCTGATACTTTGGTATTGACTTTATTCACAAAAATCCCTGAGGAGGTAACATACTTTTCAAGTAAAGTGCTTGGAATCAAAATATAAATGGAATCATCCATGGTTGAAAAGTTTAAATAAGGATGAAGAACATTTGTACATTTGTAATGATGCAATTATTCAGGCTTGAAATCAAGCCTTATGTTTTCAGTGCTACTTTGTCACAATATGTCTTGGGTTGTAATCAATTTTTCAATAATTTGTTTCTTTTTCACTTAAGGTGTGGTATTATGTGAAAAAGTGGATCCCCTTTCTTATTATCTTGGAAGAAGGTTGATGCCCACTATTAGATTAGATTTGAAAATTGATAATGACAGATTAACAATTTAATGTCAAGGAGACTGCTATTGCAATTTAATTTAGACCCAGAAATTGCTTACCAATTGGTGTACTATTAATTTCAAGCACGTCACATTTCACAGTGGTCTGGCACATAATTATGCATGATTTGGTGCACAGTGGCCATTGTGATCATTCTATGCAGTATCAATTTTTGTTCTTGACCTACGCCCTTGGGCTTAATCGAAGAGCTGCCAACAGTTAATCCGTATGATCCTGTTCATGACATAAGATATTGTTAAGAATGCCACATGGTGACAATAATTTGTCAATAGTGACCTGGCCAACTTTGCAATAAGTCATTTCAAATGAAAGAACAGGTCTGTTGATATATGTGTAAAAGAATTTTTTTATAAGTCTAAAGCACTTTTTAAGGCAAGTATCTCAATAGGCTTTAACTTTGTCACCCAAGATTAAATCTGTTGAGAAGCAAAATCTGTGAGCAAGTAGAAATGTATGAAGTAACCGTCTTCATAATTGTAATACACTCTTTAAATTAACATATAATATAATTATGTACAAGGAGGATTTTTTTTTATTAATACAAGTGATGTGATAATTCTCATAATTATTTTTATTCTAATCATGTAATGTAAAATTTCACTATTCTATTTTACTACATGACCATTTTTTTTACAATGGATTTCATTACAAACATTAATATTTGACAATGATGATTTGAGTTCTGTACGGGTATTTAGCGAAAAGGTGGCAATGTTGTTATTATTAAGACCTGTTTGGGCCTTGCCTGCGTTATCTATGTTCGTCAGCCGATAACAATAAAGGCACAACAGAAAACTCTGTTATGCTTTGATGCTTTCTTAGTTGACAGCATGTCATTCAATACAAAGTAGGATTTCAGATGTCCTGCAACCAAGCCCTGGTCCCGCAACATACCAAAACTCCACAGTGGGGCACACTCATGAGAGGCGAGATACGCTGCTGTACAGTCATTTTATCGCTGCATGAGGGAAGAACATGTTTCGACTAGACTCTTAAATTTTTCTCACAGTAGGTTCCATTGTAAACAGTGACATGTTTTTACAGATTACATGAAAAGTGAAAAGGGACTCATTTCATGAACTGTGTAAAAAGACTACAAAACCAAATTTTCTAATTAAAACAAAGATAACGATTCCCCGATGCCGAATAATTCAGGTGTAAATACCATTGTGTACCACTCCAGATATTGAAAATGCTGTCTCCAGCTCTTCTTTTTTGGGTTTCAAAAAGAGCACACTTCTTTCCGTTTATACCCCCTACTGCGGAATTAATTTCATTTATACACTGAAACCTCCACAATGTATCACTTACTGTAATGTTTTCAAAAACCAAGTGGCAGATGTACTCTCTTAGAATATAACATAAGTGTGCCCCAATTTGTACAGCGTGTTATCCAGTATCAAATGTTGTTGTTGTCCATTTTCTATCCTTTAATCACAGAGTATATCGTAGATCATTTTTCATTACCTTTCATGCCTTAAATTCACTGAAAGGGATCCAATGATTTAACATGTCGCCTTCTACAGTATCATATAACCCAAGTGGGTGGGATCCACATCTACTAAACTCTGACTTTGACCCAGTCACAAAATATTCCGAAACAAATGATAAAACGTTTAATCCCCCAAGTAGGCTATGAACTAATAAAAATGGACGTATTAGTGATGCAACCTGAAGTAGGTGGTCGACACAGCATTGCTATTCCTCAACTTTCCACTTTAGGATATCAAAGGACCTGTTCTGAGTCACAGATTTGTCTTTGAGATTCAGCCCTATAGCGAGGACTCTATAAGTTGAAAACAAAGGGGGGAAATCCCAAATTAATGATCTGACACACACAAACATCTGGGATAACATTTTTAAAATACCTTACAAGTGACCAAAACCCTATAATTGTCAAATGAAAACATTATATACAATCAGAAAACTGCAACAAAGGCATGGAAGATGTCTTTAAGCTGGTTCTAGATGCACATCGTCAGCAACATTCAGACTTTTGAGTTCACAGGTTTCCAAATCAAATACAATGACTCCAATCGGCAAAAGGAAGCTTCCCTATCGCCTTTCTTTATATTTCTTGGTATTCTGCCATTACCGAAAAAAAGGGTTGCTTTTGTCCAATCTGAATTATGACATTTCAAAATGTCTTGCAACCGGATATTTCTGATGTTTATTAGTAAAGGCCCTTAAATGTTCTAAAATACATTTCTTCATAGAAAAGGGGGTACTACCTATGTACCTTATGGGACACGGACATGATGTCACATAGATGGCAAAATGAGATGTTCATGTCAGATATTGATTAATCCTATACTTTTTATGTGGATCCTAATAGTCTGCAACTTTAGAGTGGTAACTACATGTTTTGCATCCTTCACATGGGAAAAAACACAGATCTTTTGTTTTTCCTCTACTGTGTCATCAAAATGGCTAGGTATTATATTATCCTTTTTGGTCCTAGCCTTCTTATATTTTATCTGAGGACATGGCCCCGGAAAAGGTTGTACAGCAGTATTATTGAACAAAATGTCCCAGTGAATTAACCTTTTCTTACTTATTGCACCAGACTGACAAACAATTGGTTATCAACCTTATTGTTTTTTCCAATAGGTCTTTCAAGCAGGGGTGGCTCCTCCGACGGGATGCGCCATCCTGACGGAGTGTCACTAAAGGTGGAGGAAAGTTGTGCGCTGTAAGTGTGCAAGTCGGTTTGGCTTGCCATCTTGGGCAAGGCCAAACCGATTTCTCCCCCTGGCTGCCTTTGCCCAGACATGTGGAGAAAAGGCACAGACTCCCAGTGCCCAAGCGAGCACTAGGTCAGCCCGTTTAGACAAATCACGACAGTGCTCTCCTGCTGGTATAACCTGCAGGAGAGAGCAGCGCTGTGATTGACCCCTGGGAGCCTGTGCACTGCGTTGAGAGTAGCACCGAGGTGTAGACCACAGGGGCAGGCAAGTGTTTTAATTTATTATTTCCCCCGCACACACCCTCCCAATGTTTGTGTTTCCTCACTGCTTTGAGGTTGGAGCAGCTGCCACTGCTTTCAAGGTTAGATTTGAAAATAAGATGTTCACTCTTCAAACGCCAAGCTTTGTTTTCTGCTATTTTGGGTTCTTTAATGGCTAGCCCCTGGTGAACATCCTTTTCATGAGCTCAGTTTTGGCCCCGTCATAGCCCTCTTCCATACAGCAGTTTCTCTTTATATGGACCAAATCCCCATTCGTTATATTCCATTTGATATGTTCAGGGTGGCAGCTGGTTGCTTATAGTATGCTGTTAACAGTCGTTAGCTTTCTATACAGGCAAGAATGTATGCAACTCCCCACTATTTCTGTCTTTAAATAAAGGAAACAACAGTTATCCAGTATTATGGGTGTCTTTCATAGATTCACATGCCTGAATCATTCCCCGTCGTCGAGATGGGAGTCTCCGGTACATAGAAAAGTAATGTCCTATAGACATACATAGAGAATAGTAGGCCTAAAGGCCTCACCTTAGTAACATATCCATGTCCTTTTGTAAAAAGGACCAAACTCTAGACAAGAGCCAATCAGCTGTCACCTCCCTCTAGAACCTTCCTGGCAGGAGATTTCCTACCGCACGTTGTACTAAGGGAGTCTCCACCTGAGTTCTGCTCAGGTTTGCTTCTAGAGCTTTATTTAGTTCAAATTTGGGTTCTTTCTAGGTAAAAACGAATTAATATGGCTGATACTCATAAGAAGGGTCTTTTTAGAGCCTGTAGTTCTTGTGGTAAAAAAAGACTCCACATCGATGGCCAACACAAGAAGTGCTTATATTGCCTATACCCGGATCATTCATCTAAGGACTGCAAAATATGTAGAACATTTTCCACAAAAACTCTCAAGGACCGAGAAGGACGCCTTCTGATATGGCTCCAAAGGCTCAAGGACAGAGACAATCTGGAATCTTCTGAAGAAGGTAAGACCTCTTCAGTCTCCTCTAAACTGTCTCTCAAAAGGCCAAGGGTAACTTCCCCTAGCCCTCAAGACGCTCCTCCAAAGAAGACACCTAAAAAGGCTTCAGAGGTCCAGTCAGCATCAGTGTCTGACAAGGAGGTTCACACCTTCAGAAAACCTGCGCCGTCGTCGACGACGACTTTATCGACATCATCATCGGCGTTCTCCTGTCTCCTGTCTACGTCTCAAAGTCGACGACGAGAGTTTCGACGACAATGGCATCATCGACATTATCTTCTTCAATGACGATTACTCCATCGTCGACGACGGGTAAGCCCTTGTCGTCGACCATTGTTATTAAAAGGTCATCGTCGACGGCCAAAACGCCGTCGAGGACTGCAGCGCCGACGACAGTATCGACGACTAAGTCAACTCCGCTGACTAAAGCCACGCCGACGAAGACATCGTCGATGAAAACATCATGGTCGACGGGCACACCGTCGACGACGATGAAGTCGCCGTCGACAGCGGCGCCGTCGACGAAGACATCGTCGACGGTGAAGATACTGTCCACAGCAACGCCGTTGACTAAGGCGTCGACTACTACAAAGGCGCTGTCGACAGTGACACCGTCGGCGAAAACATCGTCGACGACCCTGTTGGAGCAGTCAACGATAATCCCGTCAACGGCAAAGGTCCAGAATGAACAAAATGTTGGCAATACATCGTCGACGATCTCTCCGTCGATGAACCAGGTGTTGATGACTGATTCTGGTTTCCATTCCACTTCGCAGGTAAAAATCTCAAAGAGGGCAATCACTCCGGACTTAACATCTCCAAGCCGGGTGCAAAGTCTACCGCCAGCTCATCTCCTACAAGATGAAGAATCTGATGAGGATGATATGCTCCAGGCAAACAGCCCTTCGGAGTTAGTAGTGAAATGTCAAAGCTCGGACGAGGAAGTAGTCCAGCAGCATACAGTACAGGCGCACATTACATCTATGGTGTGTCTGCCAGCATCACTAGTGACTGACTTAAGATTTCTGATTGAGGACTATAAACAAAGATTCCCGGAATCACCAGCCCCTCAACCAGCGGCAACAGTGCCATCGCCACGACCTCGACCACCTCCCTTGGTTCTCCGGCAGGAGAGAGTGCACATGTCTTGTCCTCCATCATCTGATGAAGACGAAGAGGAAAATCAACCAGAGGAGGGTGAAGTACGGGATGGCAAATCCAATCATGATGACTATGACGAATGTCATCGATTCTCCAGCGTCTCCTGTGCCCGCTACTTCAGACTCGCCACCGGTGGACATCAGTGGTTTCCACAATCTGGTTGAGAGAGCGGCAAAACGCTTCCACATGACTATGGAATCTCAGGAACATGACTGTTTCCTATACGATTTAAAGAACCGCTTAAAAAAGCAGCGAGATCAATTCCAATAATTGATTATGTTTGGGAACAGGGTCTGCAGTTGATGCAAACTCCAGCCTCAGTCTCGCCAGTAGTTCCAAGACTGGATAAGAAATACAAGGCACCACCGTCGGCAGCAGCCTGTCTCACAGGCCACCCTAAACCTGATTCGGTAGTCACTCAGGCCGCACAAAAGAATTCTAGAAACCCCTCATCTCCTTTGACAGCGGCACCGGACAAGGAGGGGAGGAAGCTAGACAATATAGGAAAACGTTTTTCTACAATGTCAGCAATGACGGTGAAGGCAGCAAATACACTGGCGCCTCTAGGACGATACAATAGACAGCTTTGGGCGGATATTGCACCGTATTTATCTGAGTTATCAGACGTCTCAAAAGAGGAAGTGCAATCTATCCTTTTGGAAGGTCAGACGTCAGCATCCGAAATAAGACTGCGCTATGGACGTAGCGATGACGGGGTTCCGGCAGCTGGCCGGGGCAGCCGTTTTACGAAGACAAGGATGGCTCAAGGCAATTTCATCTAGACAGGAAGTACAGTCTAAAGTCCTAGATATGCCTTATGATGGCCAACATCTGTTTGTAGCTAACGAACTCTACAAACTATTAAAAAAGACACGGACACGGCAAGAGCGCTGGGTTCGCTCCAATATAAGAACCAGTCCTTTCGAGAGAACAGAGGACAACCCTCATATAGAGGTGGTTTTCAGAGCAGATCAACATATTCTTCCACTCAGGGTAGAACCCAATATCAGAATCGCCAACAACAACAGGGCCGACAATCCTCATACGGAAAGTCAAACTTTAGAGGCAAAAATCAAAGGAGGAACAATGGCGGACGCAAATAACCTATTCATCCAGCCAGTCCAACCCCCATCTACTTCTTTAAAGATTGGAGGAAAATTGACACATTTTCTCAGGAATTGGAAAAGAATAACCACGGACCGGTGGGTCCTTCAATTGATTCAATTTGGCCATGGAATTCGAAAGTATCCCTCCGACAACTCCTCCCCGCCCGATGCAACACAAAAATCTACGAATTACTTCTGCAAGAACTCTCGATTATGCTCAGGAAAGGAGCGATAGTGAGAGTACCATTGTCTCAGAAGGGGAAGGGATTTTACTCCTGCTTCTTTCTCATTCAGAAGAAGGAAAAGAAATGGAGGACCATTCTAGACCTCAGAGCGTTGAACAAGTTCTTAAAGAAGCAGTCGTTCCACATGGTCACCATACAGGAGATCTTGAACCTCCTAGAGGAAGGGGATTTCATGACGTCACTGGACTTGCAGGACGCATACTTTCATGTTCCAGTCCACCCAAACCACAAAAAATACCTGAGATTTGCTGTTGCGGGCAGGCACTACCAATTCCATGTCCTACCTTTTGGCCTCAAATATGCGCCCGCATCTTCACCAAGTGTCTCTTCCCGGTGGCAGCTTTCCTCAGGCAGCATGGTCACCACGTCTACCCATATTTGGACGACTGGCTGGTGAAGGCACCATCCTTTGCAGGCGCCTCCAAATCCTCCAACGCCTGTCTCAATCTCTTCAGTCACGTGGGTCTTACAATCAACCAGGAAAAGTCCACTTTTCAACCTTCTTGCATCATCACCTTTCTTTGAGCAACTCTGAACACAGATTTTGCAAAGGCGTTTCCATCCCAGGAACGACAACGCAGGCTCCTTTCTCTAGCCTCAACAGTAGCCTCGAAGAAAACATTGACAGTTCGTATCTTCAAATCCCTTTTGGGGATGATGTCATCGTGCATCCTACTCATACCACGTTGCTGGCTACAGATGCGTCCCCTACAAGAGGCTTTGTCCAGACAATGTGGTAAGTGTAAAGAGGGGTCCCCGCAAGGAGAACGTGTTGGGTAAAACACACACACTAACACAATTGTGAAACAATTAATCAAAAGTAATCAAGGATGACTTGTAAACAAATGTTGTCATTTATTCAACAACACTAAGTATAAATCAGTGAAACATTATGGTCACGTTTGAAGAGTAAATAGCCCCAAAACGGGAGAAGGAGAGGGAAGAAATTGTGCTCAAAGCGGTGTAAAGTTAAGAAAAGTACATAGACTCAAAGGAAATAGGTAATTACAAACTTCAAATCGTAATTGGTATTATTCCAAAAACAGAAGGCCTATACAACTTATGGCATACATTGTAACGTAATTAACCTGGGGACATTCTACGGTCACAAACACAGTTTAATGTAATCAGGGGAGTGTCCCAAAGGGAAGGTCGTCGACGTTTCGACCCCTAAACGTAGGCTACATTAAGTCCTTTACCGGGGTCTTCATCAGGACGGGTACAGTGGGGGAGGGGAAGGACGAAGTGGGGCCGTCCTATCTGTAAAATTAAAAACCAATATCAAATCAATGAATTCATAAAGATGACAGTCATCGTCCTGTCTAACATAGTACTTCATTAATAGAATAAGACTAAACCATGGGGTCCGGGCCACAAGGGGCCTCAGGACATGGACAGCGAGGCCAAGCCAGCAATTAGTCATGCTCAGACTCAATGATCTAAATCATGCTTCCAGAGGGGAAATTAACCAACTAGGAATTTTAAAAACAACATAGTGAAACACTCTATAGAGTAGAGACTTACTTCAGATTAGAAAAATCAAAATGCTGAAGTAGGAAGTCCGAATATTCATTGTTCCAATTGAAACTAGCTGCTCCAAGAAAACACCAACTGTAAGTTAAGGTGTAACAGTGATGTTAATCTATTACTGAGAAAATAAAGCGCCCGCATGGTGATATAGAATTGGTAACTCACACTAAATGCACGGGAGTGATAACACTGGAAGTCTACGCGATTCAAGAGTGTAGCCTGAAGTGGTTTATCCTCATGGGTTGGTGCTGTTGAGAACCATTGGAAACCAAATTAGTAAATTGCCTGTTTGGTCAACCGGCTAAAAAGCTGCTTTATATAACCTAAAGATCGTACCTTTAAAACAATGCCGATGTAACCCCTTGGTTGTATCTGGGCGAGACCGAAGTGAATTGAAGTTGTGGCACTGGAGTGTGTTTGATCGCTGTAATACAATATGCCCTGTTAGTGACATAATCGATTGAGTGGAAAGGAACGCTCCAAGTTAAGCGCCGTAACATACCTTGTAGGAAATTAGGTCAGAGCTGAACTGAATGGGGCAGCCTGTTCAGGTACATGCGAAAGAAATCCCCATGTATTAACGGTTCTGTTAAAGAGAGGAGTACCGTGATGAATCCTAAGTAGGAAACAAATCACGGGTCAGTGAAAATAATCCGGTAAATGATCGCGTCTCAACAGAGGGCGCATTATTTGAAGGCAGCGCAAAGGAGGATTACTTACAGGGGTCAAAGCGAGGCGAAGTCGCGATGGTCAAACTCGTCCGGTTCATGCGGAGGAATTCCACATATTTCAATGGTTACGTTGAAGGGAGAAGTACCGTGATGAATGAATCCTGAGTGGGAAACAAACCACGGGTCAGGGAAACTAATCAGGCAATTAATCGCGTCTCAACAGGGAACACATTATTTAGCGGTGGCGCAGAGGATGATTACTTACAGGGATCCAAGCGAGGCGAGGTCGCGATAGTCAGACTCTTCTCAGCGAACTCCGCCGGCAACTACGCGGAGTTGGGGGCGGAGCCAATATTAGAACATATTCAAAGACATGGAAGTGTTACTCGCTCAATGTAAATGGGCCGATGTTGCAAGACCGGGTCGGGATCTTAAACGCTATTCTATCTCGATATAAGAATATCCGTGTGTTAAATTAGGAGGAAGATAAAATAGTATTTTTGAAAGAGTTGGTCGGTAGTATGGACGAACAGGGGAATTTTTGGATATACAAAAATTCAATAATCACCACTAATATGTATTAGGGATGTTATACAGACACTTTAAATGAGATGAGTACACAAATTACCATGCAAGGGAAATGAATATAATTGGTTCCTGCACTACAGCTCGTGCACTTCTCCAGCATGAGAGTGTAGACGAGCACACACATTCAGACATTGACAGGTGACATTTTTGACCTTTTTAGGATCATATGCACATGAAATGACTCGTGCACCTATCAGGCATGAGGGTGTAGACGAATACAAATTACCATGCGAGGGAAATGAATACAGTTGGTTCTTGCACTACAGCTCGTGCACTTCTCCAGCATGAGAGTGTAGACGAGCACACACATTCAGATATTGGCAGGAGCAAATTACGACCTTTTTAAGACCATATGCACATGAAATGACTCTTGCACCTATCATGCATGAGGGTGTAGACGAGTACAGTTTAAGAAAGGCATAATCGCAATATTGGAATACCTCATCCCAATGCTGCCAATTGTGCCAATTGCAAAAACAACAAGTGATGGACCGAATGTGGATCAATGTCACACATTCCCCCAGTCAAAAGATCTGGGCCCAAATCCATCGTTTTTTTGCACTCCACACCACCCTGGGTTAGACAATGGCGATATGCAAATCAGCCCTGACCCTGTTGCCCCATGGGAACAGTCCAGTCCGAACTACAAAAGCCATGTCCTTCCCAGAACGGAATCAAGCATCCGAGGACCGGACCGGTTTCGAGGTAACACCTCTCATCAGCCCGGCTAGCTTGACTCCAAGTGGTGTGGAGTGCCTGGGACCCACGTCTGGGCATCCCCAGCGCACTTAGGGCGGCAATTGCAAAAACAACAAGTGATGGACCGAATGTGGATCAATGTCACACATTCCCCCAGTCAAAAGATCTGGGCCCAAATCCATCGTTTTTTTGCACTCCACACCACCCTGGGTTAGACAATGGCGATATGCAAATCAGCCCTGACCCTGTTGCCCCATGGGAACAGTCCAGTCCGAACTACAAAAGCCATGTCCTTCCCAGAACGGAATCAAGCATCCGAGGACCGGACCGGTTTCGAGGTAACACCTCTCATCAGCCCGGCTAGCTTGACTCCAAGTGGTGTGGAGTGCCTGGGACCCACGTCTGGGCATCCCCAGCGCACTTAGGGCGGCAATTGCAAAAACAACAAGTGATGGACCGAATGTGGATCAATGTCACACATTCCCCCAGTCAAAAGATCTGGGCCCAAATCCATCGTTTTTTTGCACTCCACACCACCCTGGGTTAGACAATGGCGATATGCAAATCAGCCCTGACCCTGTTGCCCCATGGGAACAGTCCAGTCCGAACTACAAAAGCCATGTCCTTCCCAGAACGGAATCAAGCATCCGAGGACCGGACCGGTTTCGAGGTAACACCTCTCATCAGCCCGGCTAGCTTGACTCCAAGTGGTGTGGAGTGCCTGGGACCCACGTCTGGGCATCCCCAGCGCACTTAGGGCGGCAATTGCAAAAACAACAAGTGATGGACCGAATGTGGATCAATGTCACACATTCCCCCAGTCAAAAGATCTGGGCCCAAATCCATCGTTTTTTTGCACTCCACACCACCCTCGGTTAGACAATGGCGATATGCAAATCAGCCCTGACCCTGTTGCCCCATGGGAACAGTCCAGTCCGAACTACAAAAGCCATGTCCTTCCCAGAACGGAATCAAGCATCCGAGGACCGGACCGGTTTCGAGGTAACACCTCTCATCAGCCCGGCTAGCTTGACTCCAAGTGGTGTGGAGTGCCTGGGACCCACGTCTGGGCATCCCCAGCGCACTTAGGGCGGCAATTGCAAAAACAACAAGTGATGGACCGAATGTGGATCAATGTCACACATTCCCCCAGTCAAAAGATCTGGGCCCAAATCCATCGTTTTTTTGCACTCCACACCACCCTGGGTTAGACAATGGCGATATGCAAATCAGCCCTGACCCTGTTGCCCCATGGGAACAGTCCAGTCCGAACTACAAAAGCCATGTCCTTCCCAGAACGGAATCAAGCATCCGAGGACCGGACCGGTTTCGAGGTAACACCTCTCATCAGCCCGGCTAGCTTGACTCCAAGTGGTGTGGAGTGCCTGGGACCCACGTCTGGGCATCCCCAGCGCACTTAGGGCGGCAATTGCAAAAACAACAAGTGATGGACCGAATGTGGATCAATGTCACACATTCCCCCAGTCAAAAGATCTGGGCCCAAATCCATCGTTTTTTTGCACTCCACACCACCCTGGGTTAGACAATGGCGATATGCAAATCAGCCCTGACCCTGTTGCCCCATGGGAACAGTCCAGTCCGAACTACAAAAGCCATGTCCTTCCCAGAACGGAATCAAGCATCCGAGGACCGGACCGGTTTCGAGGTAACACCTCTCATCAGCCCGGCTAGCTTGACTCCAAGTGGTGTGGAGTGCCTGGGACCCACGTCTGGGCATCCCCAGCGCACTTAGGGCGGCAATTGCAAAAACAACAAGTGATGGACCGAATGTGGATCAATGTCACACATTCCCCCAGTCAAAAGATCTGGGCCCAAATCCATCGTTTTTTTGCACTCCACACCACCCTGGGTTAGACAATGGCGATATGCAAATCAGCCCTGACCCTGTTGCCCCATGGGAACAGTCCAGTCCGAACTACAAAAGCCATGTCCTTCCCAGAACGGAATCAAGCATCCGAGGACCGGACCGGTTTCGAGGTAACACCTCTCATCAGCCCGGCTAGCTTGACTCCAAGTGGTGTGGAGTGCCTGGGACCCACGTCTGGGCATCCCCAGCGCACTTAGGGCGGCAATTGCAAAAACAACAAGTGATGGACCGAATGTGGATCAATGTCACACATTCCCCCAGTCAAAAGATCTGGGCCCAAATCCATCGTTTTTTTGCACTCCACACCACCCTGGGTTAGACAATGGCGATATGCAAATCAGCCCTGACCCTGTTGCCCCATGGGAACAGTCCAGTCCGAACTACAAAAGCCATGTCCTTCCCAGAACGGAATCAAGCATCCGAGGACCGGACCGGTTTCGAGGTAACACCTCTCATCAGCCCGGCTAGCTTGACTCCAAGTGGTGTGGAGTGCCTGGGACCCACGTCTGGGCATCCCCAGCGCACTTAGGGCGGCAATTGCAAAAACAACAAGTGATGGACCGAATGTGGATCAATGTCACACATTCCCCCAGTCAAAAGATCTGGGCCCAAATCCATCGTTTTTTTGCACTCCACACCACCCTGGGTTAGACAATGGCGATATGCAAATCAGCCCTGACCCTGTTGCCCCATGGGAACAGTCCAGTCCGAACTACAAAAGCCATGTCCTTCCCAGAACGGAATCAAGCATCCGAGGACCGGACCGGTTTCGAGGTAACACCTCTCATCAGCCCGGCTAGCTTGACTCCAAGTGGTGTGGAGTGCCTGGGACCCACGTCTGGGCATCCCCCGCGCACTTAGGGCGGCAATTGCAAAAACAACAAGTGATGGACCGAATGTGGATCAATGTCACACATTCCCCCAGTCAAAAGATCTGGGCCCAAATCCATCGTTTTTTTGCACTCCACACCACCACCGGCAACAGGGGCAAACAACAGAAACGAGTGACTCTAATGTACCCAATCCAAAATACCAACTACAGGATGATGAGATCAAGGTTTTAAGTAAAGGTCTTTCCTATGTGCCTACTGCTCCGGCCAATAAATTCTTGCTCAAAACGGAACTATACAGATTCTTCAGAAAGATCAGATTAAGGTATTTCTTCCGTAACCAAACCACTAGACAACAAGGATCTATCACAGGCCTGAGAGAACCATCTACCTTCTTTCCACCCACATATGCAATGAGCCACAGAATTCTGGCTTTTGAGGACATCGTGACAAAATCAGTGGACCAAGCTCTGGATAAAAGGAAGTTTGCTAAATTAAACCTTAGTAAGAATGAAAAACGAGCATTGACGAATTTGTGTACCAACAAAGATGTGGTCATCAAACCCGCCGACAAGGGCGGGGCAATTGTGGTACAAGACCTGTCTAAGTATAAGGAAGAAATCCACAGACAACTGGCAGATGGTGTCAGCTACCAAGAACTACCCAGTGACCCATCGAGAGAGCTAGCCCTTAAGATTTTGGCAACTACACAGAAGGGTTTGGAAGATGGTTTCTTAAGTGAACAAGAATTTAAATTTCTAAACCAAAGATTCCCGAGATTGGCAACAATTTACACCTTACCAAAGGTACATAAAAATCTGGAAAGCCCCCCAGGACGTCCCATTGTGTCCGGTTGTGGATCCATGCTAGAACCTTTATGCAAATATATCGACTTTTTTCTAAAGCCCATTGCCCTCAATACCAGAGCCTACCTTCGTGATACCACCCAAGTCATCCAATTGATAGACGAAAGACCATTTGACCCTGAAACAACACTTCTGGTGACATGTGATATTATATCACTTTACACCAGCATCCCCCAACAGGATGCTTTGGACGTGATGAGAGACGCTTTAAATAAAAGACCAGCACCTGTTCCAGTTCCAACGGATTTCATAATTGATCTTTTATCTATTGCAATGAAACAGAATTTTTTCATTTTTCAGGAGAAATTCTATGTGCAGACCAAGGGCGTCGCCATGGGTGCTACCTTTGCCCCAAATCTGGCCATCATTTTTATGGACCATTTCGAACAGGAACATGTCTTCTCACCCAACAATCCGTTTTCATCAATGCTGACCCTATGGGTCAGATATATTGACGATGTTCTATGTATTTGGAAAGGCAATATTGATCAACTAAAAGAGTTTCATGAGTGGCTCAACCAACGGAATCCCCACATTCAATTTACTTTGGAATCTAGCAACACAGCTATACCTTTCTTAGACATTTCCATTTATGTGGACAACGATCATCTGCAGACCACACTTTTCAGAAAACCGACTGAGCGGAACTCCCTGCTACAATATGGGAGTCATCATCCCAGAGGCCTTAAAGACAATTTACCCATTGGCCAATTTCTCAGAATTAGGAGAAATTGCTCAACACGAGCCAATTACATTATAGAATCTGAGATCCTCAACGAGCGCCTCATATCACGTGGTTATCCTGCCCGTATGGTAAGACGCGCCAGGAAACTAGCGTGGTACAACCCACGAGATAGTCTGCTGAATCCAGAAACTCGTGATCCAACTGAGCAAAACCGAATGATCTGTGTTACCACTTTTACAACAAGAAGTAATGAAGTGAAACAAATCATAAATAAGAACTGGCCTTTGATAGCAGAAGAGATTAAACAACCAGACCTTCCTCTTCATTCTTTCAAAAGGGCCAAAAATATACGAGACATGGTGGTGCACTCGTATTTGGAACCGGTGTGTCCCCCCACGCTTACAACTTTATGGAATCTACCACCAGTGATCGGACATTATAGATGTGGTACATGCACAGCATGTGAGACCACCATCCAGACAAAGACCTTTTCCCATGGCGACAAGGTGTATACCCTAAAACATCACACTAATTGCAACACAAGTAGTGTTATTTACATTATAGTATGCCCATGCAATCAAGTATACGTCGGACAAACGCAACAAAAAATCAAATCTCGCATCTCCTCCCATTGTAGCAGATTACGATGCAAGGTGTTGGGTTCCCCTTTGGTAGACCATTGGCAAAACACCGGACACGTGGTGTCCGATTTAAAATGGTTGGTCATCGAAAAGGTGTCCTTGGGTAGGAGAGGTGGTAACTTAGCTACTGTCCGTAATCTACGTGAATGTAAATGGATGTCTCTCTTAGACTCCATTAAAAATGGGCTGAATGAACAAGACAGTAGCTTGGCACAATTGGCAGCATTGGGATGAGGTATTCCAATATTGCGAGTATGCCTTTCTTAAACTGTACTCGTCTACACCCTCATGCATGATAGGTGCACGAGTCATTTCATGTGCATATGGTCTTAAAAAGGTCGTAATTTGCTCCTGCCAATATCTGAATGTGTGTGCTCGTCTACACTCTCATGCTGGAGAAGTGCACGAGCTGTAGTGCAAGAACCAACTGTATTCATTTCCCTCGCATGGTAATTTGTATTCGTCTACACCCTCATGCCTGATAGGTGCACGAGTCATTTCATGTGCATATGATCCTAAAAAGGTCAATAATTTCACCTGTCAATGTCTGAATGTGTGTGCTCGTCTACACTCTCATGCTGGAGAAGTGCACGAGCTGTAGTGCAGGAACCAATTATATTCATTTCCCTTGCATGGTAATTTGTGTACTCATCTCATTTAAAGTGTCTGTATAACATCCCTAATACATATTAGTGGTGAATATTGAATTTTTGTATATCCAAAAATTCCCCTGTTCGTCCATACTACCGACCAACTCTTTCAAAAATACTATTTTATCTTCCTCCTAATGTAACACACGGATATTCTTATATCGAGATAGAATAGCGTTTAAGATCCCGACCCGGTCTTGCAACATCGGCCCATTTACATTGAGCGAGTAACTCTTCCATGTCTTTGAATATGTTCTAATATTGGCTCCGCCCCCAACTCCGCGTAGTTGCCGGCGGAGTTTGCTGAGAAGAGTCTGACTATCGCGACCTCTCCTCGCTTGGATCCCTGTAAGTAATCATCCTCTGCGCCACCGCTAAATAATGCGTTCCCTGTTGAGACGCGATTAATTGCCTGATTAGTTTCCCTGACCCGTGGTTTGTTTCCCACTCAGGATTCATTCATCACGGTACTTCTCCCTTTAACGTAACCATTGAAATATGTGGAATTCCTCCGCATGAACCGGACGAGTTTGACCATCGCGACTTCACCTCGCTTTGACCCCTGTAAGTATTCCTCCTTTGCGCTGCCTTCAAATAATGCGCCCTCTGTTGAGACGCGATCATTTACCGGATTATTTTCACTGACCCGTGATTTGTTTCCTACTTGGGATTCATCACGGTACTCCTCTCTTTAACAGAACCGTTAATACATGGGGATTTCTTTCGCATGTACCTGAACAGGCTGCCCCATTCAGTTCATCTCTGACCTAATTTCCTACAAGGTATGTTACGGCGCTTAACTTGGAGCGTTCCTTTCCACTCAATCGATTATGTCACTAACAGGGCATATTGTATTACAGCGATCAAACACGCTCCAGTGCCACAACTTCAATTCACTTCGGTCTCGCCCAGATACAACCAAGGGGTTACATCGGCATTGTTTTAAAGGTACGATCTTTAGGTTATATAAAGCGGCTTTTTAGCCGGTTGACCAAACAGGCAATTTACTAATTTGGTTTCCAATGGTTCTCAACAGCACCAACCCATGAGGATAAACCACTTCAGGCTACACTCTTGAATCGTGTAGACTTCCAGTGTTATCACTCCCGTGCATTTAGTGTGAGTTACCAATTCTATATCACCATGCGGGCGCTTTATTTTCTCAGTAATAGATTAACATCACTGTTACACCTTAACTTACAGTTGGTGTTTTCTTGGAGCAGCTAGTTTCAATTGGAACAATGAATATTCGGACTTCCTACTTCAGCATTTTGATTTTTCTAATCTGAAGTAAGTCTCTACTCTATAGAGTGTTTCACTATGTTGTTTTTAAAATTCCTAGTTGGTTAATTTCCCCTCTGGAAGCATGATTTAGATCATTGAGTCTGAGCATGACTAATTGCTGGCTTGGCCTCTCTGTCCATGTCCTGAGGCCCCTTGTGGCCCGGACCCCATGGTTTAGTCTTATTCTATTAATGAAGTACTATGTTAGACAGGACGATGACTGTCATCTTTATGAATTCATTGATTTGATATTGGTTTTTAATTTTACAGATAGGACGGCCCCACTTCGTCCTTCCCCTCCCCCACTGTACCCGTCCTGATGAAGACCCCGGTAAAGGACTTAATGTAGCCTACGTTTAGGGGTCGAAACGTCGACGACCTTCCCTTTGGGACCTCCGGCACACTCCCCTGATTACATTAAACTGTGTTTGTGACCGTAGAATGTCCCCAGGTTAATTACGTTACAATGTATGCCATAAGTTGTATAGGCCTTCTGTTTTTGGAATAATACCAATTACGATTTGAAGTTTGTAATTACCTATTTCCTTTGAGTCTAAGTACTTTTCTTAACTTTACACCGCTTTGAGCACAATTTCTTCCCTCTCCTTCTCCCGTTTTGGGGCTATTTACTCTTCAAACGTGACCATAATGTTTCACTGATTTATACTTAGTGTTGTTGAATAAATGACAACATTTGTTTACAAGTCATCCTTGATTACTTTTGATTAATTGTTTCACAATTGTGTTAGTGTGTGTGTTTTACCCAACACGTTCTCCTTGCGGGGACCCCTCTTTACACTTACCACATAACGACCAGGTCCCCGCGACTGCATGGGTTCAACCCCCTTCTATTGTATTGTCCAGACAATGGACACAACGCACAGGGTCGTTCAACTATTACTATGCGAATCATCAAGGCATTGCAATGGTGGATGTCACCAAAAAACCTCTCGCAGGGACTAACATTCCCACTTCCCGCAGCTCCTCATGTAATCACAACGGACGCTTCCTTGGAGGGTTGGGGAGCTGTCCTTCAAGAACTGCAGATAAGTGGCAAATGGTGTCAAAACCTGCATGAGTGTGGTGCGTTGACCCGGCTAGTGCGCTCCTAAACAAACATCCTGATGGCAACAAACTACAACTCCCAGCATGCTGGGAGGCACGTCACATATGTGGCGCACGGTGCGCGCGCATCCCCGAAAATAAAGAGACACAGAAAGGATTGGCGGTGCCGATAATTTGTTCCTGGCTCTGGCTGTCGGTTGGTATCCTGGAGTAGCGGTAAGAGAACGGGTTCTTACCCCTACGAAGCATCGATACTCTGTGTTAGTATCGTTTTGGAACTTCCTGGTACTAGAGTTGAGGTCCACGCTTCCTTCGTGGCACTCTGGGCTATTTCGATTCCTCTCGGCTGAGAGAGGACAAGTTCTGCCGCATTTGAAAGCGGACGTTTTGGGTTCTTTATAGCGAGGCTCTTCCCCGCTATTGAAGGACGTTCTTTGATTTTGGCTATACACTGGCGCTGTCGCGTTTGCTTAAATTCCCCATGCAAACGACGGCCGGTTTCCTGGGTCACCGGCTGATTGTGTTATGGTTTAGAGGTGTGTCTGTAACACCCATGGAAATTGCACAAACCGCGTAAGCAGACAGAGTTGCGAATTCATTGAACCCCATCTGCTATTATGTTCTTCTGATTTCTTTCCACAACGTTGTTTATCTTTTCATCCTAATCAGGAGACATATGAGGGGTACCCAATCAGAGGGATTATATCTAACCCATTGAAGCGTGTTCATTCATAACTCTGGTATGTGAGGAGATCCTCGTTAGCAACAGCACAACCCACACTAGGTTTCATGTTTAATTGCATGTTTTTCTGTTTTTTTCTCTGCAGTTGGGTAGAGTCCCTGGTACCACCTCGCTCCTTGTCTCCTAGGAATTAGTCCATTGTATTTTCCTTTACAGGTACGAGGGACGAGGGAGCTCATTTGAAGTGTTTTATTTAAGGGACACAAGTGGGTTGGTCAGTACTGAAAGTCACGGGGGTGTTTTCTAAATACCTGTCATTTGTCATTGCAGATCTCCCTCCCTGCTGTCCTCTTCCTTTCCCTCCCCGGTTGGACTAACTTAGCAGTCTGTGTCTATACTTCAGACTCTGAGGACGTTCACAACGGGAGGTTATAGGTAATTCAGCACAGGACCGAAGAGGCCAGAAAGCAGAGCCTGACAAATGGTCAGAGCTGGAAAAACATCTCCACATCAACCTGCTCGAGCTGAGGGCAGTGTTCCTGGCTCTACAGTCTTTCTTGCCAAGGATCAAGAACTCCCTAGTGCTCGTCAGGACCGACAACCCTACGACGATGCACTATCTAAACAAACCGGGAGGGACGCGTTTGCAGACACTCTCGCGCGAATCGCAAAAGATCTGGAATTGGCTCATTCTCCACAATGTAACACTAAGGGCAGAGTATGTCCCAGGCAAGGACAATGTAATTGCAGACGCGTTAAGCAGGCAGAGGACATTGTCGCACAAATGGGAACTGGACCAGGCAATCATCGACCAGATCTTTTCCAAGTGAGGATTGCCCCAAATCGATCTATTTGCGACCAGAAAGAACGCAAAATGCCCAAACTTCGCAAGCTTGCATCCCCAGTCAGAGTCTCTAGGGAATGCATTTTCCATCTCATGGCGCAACGTCTTTGCGTACGCATTTCCGCCATTCCCGATGCTTCCCAGGGTCCTCAGAAAGATGAAACCGGAGCCTTGCACTCTAATTCTGGTAGCCCCATTCTGGCCAAGACAACACTGGTTCACGGAGCTCCATCGTCTATCTCTAGAGACACCGATTCATCTGCACCAGTATCCATCCCTGCTCACCATGAACAACAAGCAGGTTCAACATCCGGATCTGAAGTCTCTCAGGTTAGCCGCTTGGCTCCTGAGTACCAAGAATTCAGCAGTCTAAACATACCACAGGACTGTCTGGATATTCTAGTCAAGGCAAGAGCGGATAGCAGTAACAAGACGTATTCCCTGAAGTGGAAGCGCTTTTGTGTATGGTGTGCAGACAGAGGAATTCGACCTTTTTCTTCCTCTCCAGAGCAAATCTTGCCCTATTTACTACATCTGGCACAGTCTGCCCACTCCTCCATTAAGGTGCACTTTGCAGCAATATCACATTTTGCAAGGACTTCAAAGGGTCCCTCTCTATGGTTAAACAGTTCCGGAAAGGACTATACAGATCTTTCCCACCAGTACGGATGGCTCCACCGACATGGCGTCTAAATGTGGTTCTTAACCAACTTATGAGACATCCGTTCGAACCCATACACAAGGCTGACTTAAAGTACATCTCGTGGAAAACAGCTTTCCTACTAGAGCTTACATCTGCATGGAGGGTCAGTGAAATGCAGGCATTTTCCATCCAGGATCCATTTCTACAGTTTAAAGACGACAGGGTGATTTTAAGGACCAATCCTAAATTTATTCCTATAGTCCTGTCGGACTTCCACTTGAACGAATCTGTAATCCTAAGGTCATTCTTTCCAAACGCCAGCATTGCAGCTGAGAGGTCGCTGCATTTGTTAGACCTTAAAAGATGCCTGACATTTTACATTGATAAGACCAAAACATTCAGGAAGTCTAATCAACTCTTCATAGCTTTCAGTAGACCTAGGAAGGGTCTACCGCTTACTAAACAGGGTATCTCTAGATGGATCTCTTCAGCGATTACTTTCTGTATTGACCAAGCTGGACAGCCATTACGGTCTAAGGTCAGAGCTCATTCTACAAGAGCTATGTCTACATCTATGGCACTCTTTGCTGGAGTGCCAGTGGTGGACATTTGCAGGGCGGCAACATGGAAGTCGCCGCATACCTTCACTAGGCATTACTGCCTGGACACAGAGCTGATGAGGGATGCGGCAGTGGGACAAGCAGTGTTAGGCCATCTATTTCAGTAAGGTGAGCCTTTCTCCGGCCCTCCATCCTTCTCTGATATGCACACTTCTATGTTGATGCTTACTGTTGACATTTATTGGTGGTTTATTGTCGCATGATATGTATTATCTAATGACTTGCATATGCTGTACCATCAGAACTGTGCACTCTGCATTGCTTGCTACTCTGATTCAGGCATCTGAATCTGTGAAAGACACCCATAATACTGGATAAGGGGGGGGGGCTGAAGCGCCTTGCAGAAGAGGGACCGGGATTCTTTTTCTGAGGTTCTCGGATAAGAGAGAGGCGATGGTCGCTGTGCCGTCAAGTCTTGGTGGTGGCGCGCATGTGATGCCCAGAGAGTGCTCCAAGCTTGACGCAGTGGCATTTGTTCCTGTTCAGTGCCTTTCCAGAGCAGGAAAAGGTCGTCTATGAAACGGAGCCATAATGCCACGTTGGCCATATGTAGGTTGTTTTCTTCTCCCCAAGCTACACACCTCTCCCACCACCCCATCATGAGATTAGCGTAGCTTGGGGAGAAGGAAACTCCCATGGCAGTTCCACAGCGCTGTTCATATGTTTTCTTGTTGAAGACAAAGACATTGTTGTACAAACAGATTGATATCATTTGTACAAGCATCTTTGAGTGTTCATAGAGGTTAACTGGTCTCTGTTGTAGGAAATACTGAATTGTCTTCAGACCAATTTCATGGTCTATGGAGGTGTATAACGATACAACGTCAATCGTTACCAGAAAATAGTTAGGTTGCCATTCCGTATTGGACAAAATTCGCAAGAAGTCTCCCGTGTCTTTAATGAAAGATGTTAAAGTGGGTACTATTGGGGCAAGGAAACTGTCCACATACACTGACACTTTCTCATATAAACTCCCACAACTGTAAATTATTGGTCTCGCTGGCGGTTTGTTAAGTGTTTTATGTACTTTCGGGAGAAAGTATATGGTTGGTACAATTGGATTTTCCACCATTAGATATTTCTTTTCTTGTTCCGTAAGTAAACCAGTCTTTTTCCATCCATCTAGTTTGTTTCTCAGATCAGTTGTTAGTTCTTTTGTTGGATTTCTTTCAAGCACAGTGTATTTCGAATTATCCTCAAGTTGTCTCATTGCCTCGTTAATATAGTCAGTTCTCTCTTGAATGACAATGTTTCCCCCTTTGTCTGCGCTCCTCCAAGTGGCTATTGTTTGTTGCAGTGAAACGGGACCGATTGTTCAAAATTCCGAGGATTAGTATTTTCCTTTTGAATCCTCGTACAAGCGCAGCCTTTATTTTGTTCCCGAGTCGGGTGGGTCTATCCAGTTTCGTTCTGCTGGATTGCAATTATACAATTAGGGTTGCCAGTACCCTCCGTTAATTTAACTACAATGCCCACAATGCATTGGGTGAGAAATGTGTATTTAAAGCAAAAGTGAAAAGGGACTTATTGTTGAAAATGTTACCGTGATCAAGAACGTAACGTTCGAAACGCGTAGGTCATCGCAGCCAAAAAATAAATGCTGTTGAATAGTTTCCCGAGTGGAGTGCCATCATTTTTTAACTTTGTGGTGATATATATATATATATATATATATATATATCAAAGACAAACAATCCTGCTCCAACGAAGAAGAGGCACGTACTCGAGGTATGCATGGATACGGCTTCGTTATTGTTAATCAGACCTCCCAGGACCTCGCATAAAAAGAGAAATCTATATTTATTGTTAGTAAACCCAAACGTTCTTGGGTAATGCCAGACCTAAAAGATACGGCATCTGCCTTTCCCATCTCTACTCTCAGAATCAACAATAAAATTGCTGTATGAGTCCCACCTCAACCCTGCTCCAATACAGGAAAGAGCTGAAAACTCGCCTCTTCAGTGAACACTACAGCATGCATAAGTATTCACCTTTATTCATTGTTGATGGTTGACACTATACGAATACCACCTACACATACATCTTTATTTCTTTTAAAAGTGCTTGTTTACGACGGGTGCCACTTGGTAGCACTTCTGCAGATGATGCCGTATGTCAAAATCTAAGCCATTCCTCTTCCAGAGGGTGGTAGGATACAAATCTATGGTGGGTCAGAGAGCTCCTTGTGGTTTTTGAGGTCTGGACGTATTCAATATAATTATACGCTCAAGCAGGCCCTGTTCCTTTCAGATAAGGGATTGTCCTGTTCGCTTTGACCTAGGATGAGAAAGCTGACATGAACTGACATGTTTTTAGTTCTTCCTGAACTCTCCCACACTTGGAAGTCTTGTGAGGCCTGGTTTGCAGCAAGTTACACATTTGTGCACCCAGCACCAGGATTGTATTTTATTGTATTGTAATTGCATTTATATAGCGCATACTACCCCTGACCAGGCGTCGAAGCGCTTTTTCGGCGAGTAGCACGCTATTCCGGGACCCATAGAGGATTAGTGTTGAATTAGTATAGTGAAACACGGAAGTACATTTTAAGTGGTGGATAGGTTAGTCAGTTATTTGGCTTTGGAATGATAGCAGAAGGATCGAGGAGGAAAAAAGGTTTGTATTTATATAGCGCGTGTTACCCCTGATGGGGTGTTGAAGCACGCTACTCCGGAAGCCCATAAAGGATTAGTGGTAAATTAGTATGGTGAAATATGAAAGTAATCTCAGTGGTGGATATTAGTCAGTTATTTGGTGTGAGAAGGATAGCGGAGGATAAAAGGGGAAGAAAGGTTTGCATTCATATAACACTTGTTACCCCTGATGGGGTGTTGAAGCACGCCACTCCAGAACCCCTAAAGGATTAGTGGTGAATTAGTATATTTGAATATGGAATTTTAGAAGTGAACATGTTAGTCAGCTAATTTTGATTGAAAAGGATAGTGGAGGGATAAAAGAGTGAAGGATTTTTTGAGGTTTTTAGGTTTTAGCAGTAGGCGGAGGCTTTTCGATGAGTAAAATGGAGTTTTGGAGGGGAGGAGTCAGAGGAAAGAGTTTAGAAAGGTTTGTTTTGCGGGATAGGTATGGTAGAAAGAGGTGTCAGATGATACAAGGAGGGGTAGAGTAGGAGAGAGTCAAAGGGTTATTTTGGGGGTCATACTAGTGGCAATGGGGTTTGGGATAAATGAGAGTGGATCTAGAGGATATATTGATAGATGTATCGGATGAGAAATAGGGCACTGCCATGGAAATGGTAAATTTGGACCTTATGTTTCTGGCTGTGGATGGTGTGGGCTGGGTATTGCTAAATGGGAAAATGAGCAGCATTCCTGGCCCTGGTCAGTCTCGAAAAGGCTCAAATATGCAGCAGCCCTTGTCCTCTCCACCATTAGCCTAGACGCCCTAACCCTGGCCTTTTAAAGCCCTAGTAATTAGGTGACCCCTTCAGCCAATGGGAACCCATAACCCTAACACTAGCCCTAAAATCTAGAACCAATAGGAGACTAGGAACTTACAGCCAATCTTAGCCCTCGTCCAAGCACCCAATCAGTTAAAAAAACCCTGATCTCTATGTCCAATAGAGGCCCTACCCTACCTGTAGTCCCAACCCAAGTCCAAGCAACCAATGGTACAGGAAGCCCTAGTCCCTACTTCCAATAATAAGCTTAACCCTACTCTTAGTCCCACAAATAGTCCAGCAACCAATCAAACCAGAAGCCCTAATCGCTACTTCTAATTAAAGGTCTAACCCTAGCCCTAGTCCCAGCCTACTCCCAACAACCAATAATATAGGAAACCCTAGTCCCTACTTCCAATAGAAATCCTAACCCTAGTCCCAACCCTACATTGATTGAATCACAGACCCAGAAACCAATCAGAACCCTCAAATACCCAACCAATGAGGACACTAACCCTAATCCAATAGAAACACCAGATACAACCACCGATCAGTGTACACATGTACCAACCACTAGCAGACCATATAAGGTCCTAGCGACCTCAGACAAGGTTTGCTGGCCAGGGAGTTGGAAGCTGCTTCTCCTGTTCAGAATCTCCTAGGAGACAGACGGCTCAATCCACACTTTGGACTTCAGCAGATAAAGGCCTCACTTACTTGAAATCTAACAATACTGTTTGAATAAAACTTTACTCCCTCTCCTGGGCAAAAAACGAAGTGCACAGTCCCTAGTAAACACAGTTTAAACAGCTCACAGAAGCACCCTCTGATGCAGAATATCCCTGTTGTTGGGGGGGGGGGGGCTGGTTTCACTGGCTTGTGAACACAAAATGGTGGCTGGGGGTGCACTGTTTTAACATACAGGTCTCAGCACAGAGCAGAGGAGAGATTTGGAGGGAAAACTGAATTGTCAACAGGAATGAGAGGGATAAACTTTGGACTGCAAATCCCACAATTCAACACGTTAAATGGAAGCAATCATGGGCAGGGAAAACCACAAGTTTAAAACACAAAACAGGTGATAAAATATACAATCACAGGCAGGTTAAAACTACTATTTTAAACTGTAACAACCACAGGCAAAGAAAAGGAAAATCGTTTTTCAACAACTTTTGTTTTGGGGAAGATACAGCACTAGTCTGTCTCCTTACCAATTCCTGGACTCTGCTCACTGCAATCTGGGGCATTTTTTGTTCTCTTTTGTAGCGATTAGGTCAATTTCTGGAGTCCCCCGGAGGTTGAAGACCTGTTGCAGGCTCTTTTGCATTATCTCCCATTCATGAGCGCTGCTGTTCTGTCTGCTGCGTTGATCCGCTTCAGCGTTGTCCTTTCCAGGCAGGTGAATTGGCTGGTGGCTGATTTTCCTGGAATTGGCCCAATTCCATATTTCCTGAGATAGTTTGCTTAGGGTAAATGATTTTGTTCCTCCCTGCTTGTTGAGGCAAAATATTGTCGTGGTATTGTCAGTCTGGATCAATACTGTCTTCCCTCCTATGTGGGACCCTCACAAACCTTGGAAAGGGCACCGATTAGCGTGAGCTTTAAGGTCTCTGCCAAGGGGAACCTGTGTAGATCTTGATGAGATCTTGAAGAGAATTATTGGATTCAATCCAGTTTTTGTTTAATGGTGAGATAGTCTGGCCACATGATTTTCCACTGTCTGCAAATTGCAGTATCTTTCTTAGGGGCTCCACAAAAGGCAATGTTACAATATTCATGTCTAGATGTCAGCAGGGCCTTGGTTATTTCAATATAATGTGTTACTAGGAACAGTGGAATAAGTCATCACAGAAGCATGCCATAGAAATGGATATGTGTGACCACCTCAGCAGCTCACTAAACAAACAACATAAACCAGCATTTTCCTAAAATCGTTTCCCTAGATTCCTTATTTTATATCAGTTGAAAGAGTTATAGCTCTGGTAGAACTGCCCTCCAACAAGCGTCCTACTCAAAATGTCAGTCTTCCAGTGCTTCTGGTAGCGATTGCTTGCCTTCAATACAGACTGAAGTTATCTGGTCAGTTCATCTTGGCTACCCAGAACTGAGTGGGGTAGGGAGATATAATCTGGAACAACAGATGCCTGTAAATTAGAGGTGGGGGAGCTACTGAAAGCTCAAGCCAGATGCCTGCCTCTGACTCAGCCCGAGGAGCTCTTGCACCCAAAGCTAGCCGGGGTTTCATGCCCAGACGCGGGTCCCGGGTTCACTGTGCCACTGGATTCAAGCTATTCTGGCTGATGAGGTGTGTTATCTCGAAACCAGCCCCAGGATGCTTGTTTCTGGTCCAGTGCGGACCTGGCTTGGCAGTTCGGGCTGGACTGTTCCCATGAGGCACAGGGTCAGACTGATTTGCATATGGCTGGGTCTGAACTGGGGTGTCATGGTGAGCAAAAGAACAATAGATTTAACCCAGATATCTTGGCTGGGGGTGAATATTTGATTTGTTCCACACTCCGTCCATCATCTGTGTGTCTTTTGGACTCTCAGAGCAAAGCAGACCCTTAGCTTGGGTTTCCCTATGAATATGTTGGCTCGTCAACCACTGCTGCCTATTCACTCTTCAGCCCATAATAGGTCAGCTCAGCTGTAAACAAGCACTGCATATTAGGTCTGGCGTTGTCTGCCAGTCTTATGACAATTCTTGTTCTGCTTTGTCATGGTTTTGCTAAACTTTATTGTTAGGTCCCTCATCAGTAAAAACAGGCATTTGCAATGCAATAGGTCTCACATTTGCGAGAGTTTAAGCTATTGGCATTGTAAATGACAATGCCTTCCATTTATGTTTTAAAAACCAACACGTAAATAAAAGGCATTGCCATTTATAATGCCAATAGCTCAAACTCTCACAACTGCGAGACCTATTGCATTGCAAATGCTTGTATACAGAGGGCATGGTTTGACTCCGACAGAAAAGAAGGAGAACAAGCATTTACAATGCAACAGTCTCGCCTTTGCAAAAGTTAGAGCTATTGGCATTGTAAATGACAAACTTTTTTGAAAACAGATAAATGGGATTGTCATTTACAATGCCAATAGCTTAATCTCTCGCAAGTGCGAGACTTATTGCTTTTGCACAGAGCCACACACACACAGAGCCACACACACACAGAGCCACACACACACAGAGCCACACACACAGAGCCACACACACACAGAGAGCCCCCCCACACACAGACACACAGAGCCACAAACACACAGAGCCACACACACAGAGCCACACACACACACACAGAGCCACACACACACACACACAGAGCCACACACACACAGAGCCACACACACACACAGAGCCACACGCAAACACAGAGCCACACACACATACAAAGCCACACACACACAGAGCCACACACAGAGCCACCCACCCCCACACACAGCCACACGCACACACAGAGCAACACACACACGCATACACACAGAGCCACACACACACACACGGCCACCCACACACACACAGAGCCACACACACACAGAGCCACAGACACAGAGCCAGACACACACAGCACAGAGCCACACGCGCACACACAGAGCACAGAGCCACACACGCACACACAGAGCCACACACACCACAGAGCCACACACACACACAGAGCCACACACAGAGACACACAGAGCCGCACACACACACAGCCACACACACAATCGTACCCAAAAATAGTATACAAATGGGATTACAAAGGACATTTAGCAACACTACTAGTGCCTTAAATGTTTAAACCCCATTGTCCAGAACCCTTGAATGTGTGTGTGGGGTTGTGTTTGTGTGTGGGGGGTTGTGTGTGTGGGGGTGTGTGGGGTTGTGTGTGTGGGGGGGGGTTGTGTGTGTGTGTGTGTGTGGGGGGGGGTTGTGTGTGTGTGTGGGGGGGGGGTTGTGTGTGTGTGTGGGGTTGTTTGTGTGTGTGGTTGGGTGTGTGTGGGGTTGTATGTGTGTGATGTGTGTGTGTGGTTGTGTGTGTGTGTGGTTGTGTGTGTGTGGGGGGGGGTTGTGTGTGGGGTTCAAGGGGGAATAGGGGATAAGCTCCCAAGAACAGGAAGGCTGCACGTGCTCGAGGTCAGAACAATGTTTGTTTTCAGTAAGTCGGAGCTTCTTAAGTGACAACAACATTGGCCCGTCTGGGCTTCAAACCGAAAAATCGCAGAGGAAGCCAGTAGTACGATTAGAAAAATGTCTATTCAAAACCAAAAATGCCCGCAGGCAGCAGCAGTGAGATAAGTGAGCATCTATGGAAAACATAGAGCGCAGCCTCAGCAGTTACGGGCAGACCCGGCACTTGCGTCCAATAACACTTGTTACCAGGGCACCTGGACGTGAGATGGAAACAGTGGAAGGTAACCTGGAAAGGGAGATGTTGTTTTTCAACAGCGTCCGCTCCCATATGTAACCAAACAACGCCCTTCTGTGCGCGGCATTTCCAGATACGAAAGGACGTTTTGAGAATATAGATTTTGCCTGGAGAGTCCTGTATTTAATGTCTTGGCGCGAGAGCTGCAGCACAAAACCTACATTAGTGTCTGAAAGAGGCCATACAAACTAGAAAAAACAGTTAAATGTGCCTCAATTCCCACTACAGCAGAGTACCTTATGTGTGTGACGTGAGGATGCCAACAAACCACACTCGCGTGTGTCAAACGCTGCCTGGGAAAATTCACCAAAACAGTTGAAATAAGCGAGTTCATCGCACTGCTCGCATGACGTGGTTCAGGCAGCATGCAGAGCTTCCTTGTTCGATTCTTTATTTTGGAAACATAAATAAATTATAGCCGCGTTTCGTGGGATTTTACGCCGCGGATCAATTAAAGGAGGAGTGGCATTTAAATCCGATTTTAATCACACTGCGCAGCTGGCGCTCGGGAGCTTGTGCGAGCCGTATGTGCGCGCGTGAGCGTCTGAGCGTGAGTGTGAGTGTGGGTGTGCGAGCGAGCGCGCACTGGAAGGCTGGCTTCGCACAGCCTTTGTGTTGCCTCCCCCAGACGTATGAGTGTGTGCCGGGCGCCTGGTGGATCCGTGCACTGGAGTTTGAATGCCGTGCAGCCATCATTCGGGGACTGATGGCATGGGACATGTGCAACCAGGACTCTGTATGGAGTGTTTTAGAGGTGAGCAGTGCAGTCCGTGCAACACGCAAGCATGCATTTTGAGCCCAAATGCACGTTTAGCGGTCGTGCTGTTATTCTGCATAAAAGGGAAGCTGCACCAGTGACCGGGCCGGCCGGCGAGGAAGCACACGCCTGGTCTTATCTGCGCTCCTCCAAGTGGCTATTTTAAGACTGTCTGTGCGATGCCTCAGGAAAATCAAAGATTAGCTGCTGTCATCGGCGGCTCATGCAGTTCCACTAGGGACACGAGGCAAAGTTATGCATTCCCTTCTCTGCTTTTATACATTATAATAAGCCATGTAAATATAGCAAAATAAATTGACAAAAGGGTGCAGTGGAACAAATACTTCAGTACCCATAGTTCAAAGACAAACAAGCACTCACCATGACGCAAGTTTTCTCTTTTAGCATGTCCTTTTCACACTGGGCACCCGGACTTCCTGCTCACTTCAAAGGTTCCTTATCTTCTTTATGGGGCCATCTGGACCCATAAAGAAGATAAGAAACCTTTTACTTCAGAAGGAAAACACGCCCCCCAGTCTGAAAAGGACGGGGCTTAGATAGAAAGAATTTGAAAGAAGTACGTCACTAGGACCTCTTCTCCAATGGCTGGCCACCGTTTAGGAGGCCAGCGAATGGAGAAGAGGGGCGGGGCTTAACCTCGTTATTGATGTTCTCTCTATCCCATTAAGTCTCACCAGCTAGACTGCGCATGTGCGTTGTGAAGGTAATGGGGGCGCACAATCACAAAGTCCAAAAAGGCAAGATTTGTGTGAATATTGTTCCTTCTTTATTTGTTAAAAAGTGTAGAAAAGTTCATCATTTCAATTATAAAAGAATCAGCCAACTCGTTTCTCTCCCTCACAGGGAGCTTCCTCAGGGCGGAAAAGTAGATGATCGTCAATCAAAATTAAGTCAATCAACGTGCAGAGTGGTGGAGAATAGGGTAATAGTCCACCGTTGTTTAAATATAATCCCTCTAATGAATGTCCAACACTAGTATGTGTCTACGGAGACAAGCTCAGATCACGAATAGGGATTCCGAAGGAGTAAGCGTTCCAGGTCAGTGTGCGCAATTAGAACACCAAAAGGACCTCTAGAGAATATTTTTCAGGCAATGGTAGCCATTAGAGAGTTATATCGCACAGTCTCTTCACGATGAAAAAGAAATGAGTAGATTCTTATATATGCAATCAATCGCTGTCCCCGGATCCGGACAGTTCGTTATCGGCGTGTGACATACTCCAGCGTGAAGAGTCCAACTGCACGACTGCCTGAAAAATATCTTGCAATATTATGATCACTAGCAACATTGTTTAAATCAACACAAACTTAATCTTGTTTCAACATATTTGCCTACAGCTCCGGAAAATGAGCCATCAAATGTGAAATTATTAAGATGGCTGCCCTAATAAACAACAGTAAACAGAGAAAGGAGACAAGAAATCGCTCTTGAATCACGTCAATCACTAGCATAGGGAAACGGGGCGGCCTTTTTAGAATAATAATACTTTGTGTGCAGGGTCATGTGGAGAACAAGAAAACAAGATACGTGTTTATTATTATTTAAGAGTAATAAGAAATATACTATGCTGTCTAGTAGAACCTATCGGAAGCGTGTCAACATACACTTTTAATAAGTATTACTTAAGGAAGTTAACCACACAAAACAAATAGTTGTGAATATAAATACGATTTTAAAATTTCTCATAATTAGCTTTTTTGGGTGAAAGTGTCAATAATATTTAAGACTTTGTTGTTATATATTGGAGAGGGTATAGTAATATCACCCTAGCAACATGGCGGCTGATATAGCAGAAGTTCGCCATCTTGCGGATCGCCCGTTATCCTGGCCGTAGAGAGAGTGCCTGATGTCGGACGGAAGAGCATCTGCTTATTGTTCTTCGGGCACCCGTGTGCGTGTTTGTGGCAGTGGCGCCAGTTGTTGGGGCACAGGTCAACGTCACTAGTGCTTCTGTTCCGTGCCCCTCTTTTTAAGTTTGGCTGGGCCCGGCCCAAGTTTGAGGGGAGTTCGGAGGCTCCACGCCATTCGTGTGGGCTGGGAGGGCTCCAGGCGCCCCGCTGATGAGTGCTGACCATTGCCTGTGGCACCCATTCTCTCTTGGAGGGACTTCTAGAGACGGTCGTGCCCGGCCTGCAACTCAGTCCAAGGCCCCAAATATGGAGACCGGAGCGGGCAACATCGGCCTCAAATGGGTGGTACGTGCCTCTCCGTGGGGGCGGCAGGAGTGGGGGGAGGCATGAGGGCCTAGAGAGGTGGTTGCGGTCAAGTTGGGAACAGGGGAGAGTTTTTAGTTCTGGGTGAGTTAGTGTACACTAATATGTAATATTGTGGGACTAGCGACAAAGTTTCACAAGTTTTGAAGAGTTAGGTGGAAAAGTCGAATGGAGTTATATACATGCAACATTTTCAAACTAAAAAGTGGTAGATATAGAAAAAAAATCCGGAGAATGTATTTTCCTTGTTGACCTGTATGGAAGCAGAGGCAATTTTAGTTGGGAGACAGCAAAATTAAAGCCATGTGTGACTTCCCAAAAATGGAGTCTCCCGCCTGAATCGTATCTTTTGGCGTGTAAAGAGTTAAGTAAGAGTACTTCAGAATTGTACGGGTTTGATTTGGGTATTAGAAGTGAGGCTTTTTGAGTGTTATGTTCTGTTTGTTTATGGGGTGCTTACTTTAGACCTGGAGAACTTAGGCAGTAAAGCTGTGCGGCAGTGAAAGGCAGTAAAGCCGCGCGGCAGTGAAAGTGGCAGCAGGGGAGGGGCTATGGGTGATTTCCTTTCAGGAGTGTGCGGCCATATGGCGCTGCGCGCTCCCGAAAGGAAATCGCCAAGATGTGCACGCGTTGCATTGCACGCGTGGCATTGCAAGCAATGCAATGCAACGCGTGCACTTCTTTGCTGAAAAAGCTCAGCCGATGGCATTAAGTCTCCTCCTATGCATGTGTAGGCGAGACCTAAAAAGACATTGGCCAAAGGTAAAAATATTGTTTTGATTTCAAACAAGCACACATTGCCATAGCGCTCCCTGACCCTAAAGGAAACTACTTTGGGTGTATATCAGCTCCTCGTGAAAGGGCAGTAAGCGGTCACTCACAGTGAAGTTAGCCAATGGCTGAAGTGGGCTGACCTATAGCCTCATGCTGAACGCTGTTGTGCAGACAATGAATGTGTCTGACACAATAACACACCAATGGAAGAAGACAGACCTAAAAAGGGGCAGTATGTGATTTGTATTCCAGGAATTTTATAGAATATTTAAGTGGTTTAAACCTTGCAGGCATCAAATAAATTAAACATAATGGGCTGATTCACAAAGATGTTGCTATGAGTAGGTGTGACTTACTCCTCCTGAGTTTCTGAAACAGCAAGGAGGGAATCCGGCCCAAACTGGCTTGGTTTGTTTTCGCCTACCTAAATCTCTGTTCCTATCACAATTCAGACCTGATGGCCAGGTTCTTAAAAACATCATTGTAGATCTGCACCTTTAGGTTTAATCCCTTGCCCTGGTGCAGATTTTCAACTTTACAAAGGTGTGAAAAGTATTCCTTGAAAGATGTAGTACTTACAGTATTTCCAGGTGTGCTCCTGAAAGAGGTTTGCCAAGACCACATTAGTTGCACATTCAAGCAGGTCACGATGGGTGATGGCTCCAAGTCTACAACCGTGACACAGAGTTTTTCTCATTTAAATCCCTGGGTTTCCAGGGGCGGCATGCTAGTAATGCGGGATGACAAGGAGCATGTTTCTGAGGGACACAAATCGCCTCATCGAAACCATACCAATGTTCTTACAGTTTTATGATAAAACAATTAGGCGTGCTTATAACTTGGAATGCTCTATGTATGAACTGTTCTGAACAGATATGCAGATGCTGAGATAGTTCAATGTAACATATATGTGGAGTGTGGACAGTGTGCAGAGCAGCGACCTCTATTGCTGGACATGGACATTGCATTGTAGCCACAGTGGATGGAAACCATTTTAGTACAGCTGGTTTGAAAATGCTGGACTGTCCCTGATTTTGGAAGGTTCACATTCTCCAAGTTACAATTCAGTCTTCTGCAGCGAGGCAGATGTTTCGCAAGAAAGCTCACTTTTAGCATTGTCGGGCAGAAAACCAATATGTGCTGTAACCTGATTATATGTTTCCAAGCTTCGTGTTACACTTCATCTACTGAAATGGACGACAAAAGAGTATTAAATCGGATAAAGAAATGTGAGGATGACTTCTATTTTACCTTTCCATGAGGTGCTGGCTTTTGTTTATTGAGCAGCATCTTTTACTTGTTTAGCGGAACACCCCTTCCCCCCACCCGCCCCCCCCCCCCCCCGGAGTATCTGCTGGCGCTTCGTGAACTATGCCTGCATGCAGGAGCTGCAGGTTTCTGCAATATTACTTACTATCAGGGAAGTAACTATGTGCAAGCAAACCCTGAAAGTTCAGTTGTGGAAACATTCCTGACCTCAGTTCTGCTGCCCCTGCAGAAAAAGCAGCTCCACTCACCTGTGGCTGATGCTCGGTGTGAGCTGCAGCAAGTCACGTCCTAGCGTGAAATAAATAGAGGGGGGCAGCAGGAAACATAAAATGATAACTCGCGTTCTCATTTGAAGTTTCCTTCTGCTGCTGCAGCTTATTGGGCAGGGCGCGGCTGCTCCGAGGATAGAAAAGCAGGGCAGGAGTTGTTTGCCCACTCCTAAGTTCACATGATTGTTTGTTCAGCCCTGTCGGGCCGCCCACAACAGTCATCCGTACTTCTCATATTCTCCGTGCAGGCTGCATTACAGCCTGCACGGAGAACGTGCCCAGGCCCCCATTTCCTGGCTGAGCGCCGATCCACGGTGCTCAGACCAATCACAATGCTGCATTGCAGGTGCTTTCCTGCTGCTTCCTGTATCCTGCTGCAGGACTGGAGCAGGAAGAAGAGGACAGAGGAGAGGCAGCGGCCGGCAGGCCGTCACAGGTAAGTGTTTTCTTTAAAGTCGCCACACCACCCGAGCCCAGTAGCAGCTGCTATTGGGGGGGGGAGGGGGCTCAAGTTGTACTGGTTGGCGCTCCAATCACCCCACCTCAACCAGTTCCAACCCCCTCCCCTCCTCCGCCCCAAAGGCAAACGCAGACGTGACTGTATCTCACAATGCTCACTAGTAACGAGTTACCTTTCTTTGTTGTATTATAGGGATCATTCTGTGGATGGGGCAGAGTGGCATTGCTTACTGTGCAATCAAGGGGAGGGCCGCTACCAAGTCACATGCAGCAGGAAGGCGAAGGGAACCTTTGTGGCAGTCCGTCATAACCCTTGCCTGTTTCCTATATCCAGCATGCCAGATTTATTTGCTAAGCTAAATCTAGCTCTTCCGAGTGCGATGCTTTTGTGTGATGATATTTACACCTTACGGGAAGTTGGCAAACTATTGTATAATGCATTACTCTAATACAAGATGCATGGTATTTGGCAGGGTTTAGGTGACTTGGAAGGAGTAAATGTACCACTGATGAGGTCAGAGAAGGCCTGGCCACCAGATCTGGTTATGCGTCTGCGTAGTTTGTGAGAGTAGGAGTTCAGTTCCTTCATTGGCTCAGTGTGTAAGTGAGTAGAGTTCAGGGCGCTGAGTATTGTGCACACAAAATGCGGCAGCGAGACTTCTGCTGGGACTTTCTCCCAGGCAGAGTGTGCGGGCCCATCTCCGCCTCCTTCATTGGCTCCCGGTGGAGTCTCGCTTTAAATTCAAAATGTTGTCAATTGTCCAACGGGCTTTGTGTGGGTTGGGCCCTTCTTATTTTCAGAAACGCGTTGCCTTCTACACACCCTCCAGACAATTGCGGTCGTCTGACCAATTCCTTATACAGACCCCCCGGTTCAAACGCCACCGGCTGGGTGGCTGTTCCTTCACTCGCAAAGCTGGCTTAGCCTGGAATGAGCTCCCTCTTGCCCTTAGGATGGTCTCAGACCCAGCAGTTTTTAAGAAGAAACTGAAGACTCTGCTGTTCTGAGGCCTTTATTTCTCTCCTCTTGACGCTCTGTTTCTTCAGCTGACTCGGTGTTGGGCTTTTTTGGTAGCAGCGCCGGGATACTTTGAGTAGCTGTGCGCTCTATGAAATTAGTATAACATAACATAACATCTATGTTCTAACAGCTGCCAGGTTTAGCTGGCATATTCCCACCAGAGTCGGAAGTCAGCCAGCTGGCATCAGAAGATGCCGGCACCCAGAGGGGGCTTAAGGGGCCGGTGTTGTAAACGGTGCTAATGCCCGGGACCGTTGGTCCCCAGGATGGGATGGGGACACAGAACAGGGAGTGGCACCCCCGCCAGCGATAGGGGAAAGGCGAGGGGGAAAGGGTGCCAAAACAGCAGGAGTGGCGTGAAACCACCAGCCAATAGGGAGGCCGCACAGCATTTAAATTGTGTCTGCAGGGCATCAGGTCCCTATTAAAGAGGTTAAGCGTCCGTGCCTCACCACTATTCGTGTAGGAGATGGTGTCAGAGAGGCGGAGGCGGTCACAGAACACGGCACTCGCAGCCCGGCCCGCCGGTTGGCGGACACACTGATAAAGTATGGTAGCGAGTTGGGCCTAAAGAGGTGATGGTGGATACTCCTCTCCTCATAGACGGTGAAGCTCCAGCTCAAAAGGGCTCCAGTTGGCAGCAATAAATGCCAGACTAAAGCATGGCGAAGAAAAACTTTTATGATATGCCATACATGTCTGTACATTTGATTTATGACTGATTTATGGTCTTTGATTGATTCATGACCACCTGATTTTGATTAATAGTCTTTGATTGATTTATGACTTGATTGAGGACCTGTGTGGGTTTATGACCTGCCCTGCAATAACTGTTGATTTATGATGTCAAGTTATGTGACTGATTTATGATGTCAAGTATGTGATTGATGGACGGGGCGTGGCCAGGTACATGGCCGACTAGCAGTGTCTGTAGGTGCTCCAGCAGCCTGAATGTAATCCTGACCTAGATCCTGCCCTTCAAATCGCCATTCCACTGCCCAATTTCGGTGCCCTTGATCCCCCCATACTCAGCGGGCAATCTTTGAATCGTCCTAAAGTGGCAAGGGAAGAGTAGTGGAGGAGAAAACGGGACAGAGCAGGGATGGCGCAAGGCTGCCCAAAATGGCGGATCGGGAAGCCTAGACCAGAGAGACACCTCGGGCCGAAGAAAGAAGGCACGGCCTGGCTCTTCCGTCTATCAACCATGGAACATAGGGGGAGAGAACCCAATACCTGGGCGAACGGAACCTCAAGAGGAGAAGCCGGGGCTGTCCCCAGTGGAATGCGTGACACCAGGCCCAAGTCCGCGCACAGGTGAGAGGGGCTGCCTGTGGACGAGAACGGATGGATCGTGCTTCACCCCCTGCACAGAAGCAGAAGCACAGAGCGAGAGACCTTCCGGAGGACCTGCGGGTAGGAAGAGAGGGTCCGAGGTCGGTAATAAGAAAAAAGAGGGCGATCCTGCCGCTTACCTGGTCGGAGCCCCCACTCTGGATGGACCGGTCAGGCGTTGCTAAAAGGAGACCTGAAGACTGAGGCCTTGGGGGAGACCGCCAAGCACAGGACTAAATTGAATACTAGGCATCAGGCCCGAAGTCACGTGCAGGTGAGAGGGGCTGTGTGGGAACCGGGGCCCCTCTCTGGGAAAGAAGATGAAAAAGGGAAAACTCTGAAGGAATAAGGGGCGAGTGAGAAGCGCAATTGCGAGGGGGGAGAGGAAAATAAGGCCCAACACGAAATCGTTGGAGCGGACCTCAGGGGGTGTCAGACAACAGAGTCTTCCCCGGTTCCTGTCCACCGGAACCATGGTGGAGGTTGGTGACATAGATACGGCCGCAGGGGACCACACCTGGCGTTTGCCCTGGGAAACTGCAGCTACGAGCAAGAGGAGAAAGCAAGCCTGGAAAAAGTCATGGTGGAGGCTCAGCACGACCCCGACCCTGAAGAGGGAGGCAGGCCCAAAACACAATGGGAGAGTAACCCGGTCCTTAAGGACATAAAGAACCCTGGTTGAGCCCCGACACAAGGGTCCCTTCTGGTCCAATACTAGCTACTAGCGTCAGGGGCGGATCGCTATCCTAACAAGACTGCACACCAGCTCTAGGAGTGACCACTCTAGACCACACCGAAATCGAGGAAGAATCCTTGTAAAGTAGAGGCAGGAGTGACAGAGTGAGCGGCCGAGTCAGGCGGACATGTGCAAAAGGGGGGCACTAAAATCACATGGGATGTACCGCTTGGGACTGAGATCACCTACCATCCATAAGGCACGCATCTTGCCCCGATATCCGGGATTAACCGGCTGCCCACTCCCTGTGTCAGCCGCAAACCCCCCCTCTGAGCCTACCACAGTGCGAAGAGAGGGAAATTGAAGACAACTACGAGGTCCCACCCCAACGGATAGATGATGGCAAGAGAAAAAGATCCCAAAACACAAAGGCAGGGCAACATGGACGAATACACAAAGGTGCTCCCCCCACCACCAGAGACGGAGAGAGAACACAAAGAACCACCAGACAACGCGGCTCTCTGCCAGGCGATCTATGCCTCATGAGGTGAAAATGGCAGAAATAATATCAGAGGTGACCCCCCTACGCCAAGACATGCACAACATCTCCGAAAGGGTAACCCAAACTGCAAATTGTATCTCGGAGGTGGAAGACAGGTTACACAACTTAAAAACAGACGTTTCTGACCTAAAGGTGGCCAATAGAAAGGTGGCATGGAAAGTGGACGATGTGGAAAACAGAGCACGCAGAAACAACCTGTGCTTTCACTGTCTTACCTGAGGGAACGGAGCACTCCTGCTGGCATGGCTTTGAGTCTCGCTCCCAGCTGCAAGGTTCTCACTCTGTTTTATAACTGAGCAAGCTCACAGGATGCCCAATGCGAGGCAGCCTCCCACACCCCCTCTGCGGTCACTGATTGCTTGATTCCTAAACTTTCAGAACCGAGATGTAATCTTCTGAGAGTCGCTGCAAGTCGGTGAACTTAAGCACGCCAACGCAAAAATATTGATCTTCCCCGACTACTCGTGAGAAGTGCAGAAGATGAGGTGCACATTTGATTCCATAAAAGTTAAACTGAGAGCCCTACAAATTCAATACATGATACTTTTTCCAGACAAATTAAAAGTATGCTTTCAGGGCAATTCTCACTACTTCCAGTCACCAGAAGAAACCTGAACCAAGGAGCGCCCTCCTCTAAGGCGAGAGACGGAGCCTGTGGGGTCGCTATATAGAGACACTCCAACACGGCCGTACCCCAAATCACAGAAGTGTGCAGAATTTGGACGGGGACGCCCCTGAATGGGACCCCACACATGGTAGAGAAAATACTGCGGTTGGATTCATATGAGGACTCAACACAAGCCAAAGCTAGTAAAAAACACTCGAGCCAATGGGAAAATGCCCACACAGAACATTCAGATAAGGAGTACCTTGCTGACATGGACAGCCATCACCTACTCCTTAAGAATAGCAACCACTTGGAAAAACTAGGCACCAAGACAGGAGATCCAAAGACTTCACACCAGCAGCAGGGCAAGAGTGGTGAGGAAGGCTGAAATAGGGGCCATACCGATGGCAGATGAACAGTAGAACAGCTAAGAAGCCCCCCAGACATTATCATGCTCAGTTTTTCCAAGCAAAAAGGCCTGCTTGATGTTTATAACCTTTTGTTCATTTGCTCATTACATTAGAGGGTTAGGGGGAGGGGTGGGCATACAGACCTCTCAGGCTTTACCTATACCAGGTTGTCATGTTGATAGTTCAGGGGATGGGTGTGGGAAGTGGTAGAGAGAGGGGAGGGGTAAACAGGTTGAGGGAAAAGAGATTCACCATTAAATAAGAGGGTAAGTTCTTAACACAGCCAGCCTTAGGAGTGTCAGAGTCGCAGATAGGGACGGGGGGGGGGGAGATAAGGAAGCCTCCCCAAACACATATGGAAAAAGAAGAGACACAAGCACAATGGGTGAGAAATCCTATACAGCGTTGACATGGAATGACAATGGGCTAGGAAGCAAGGTCAAGAGAGGACTAGTAGCTGAATACTTTGGGAGGCTTAAGGCTGACATTGTATTTCTGCAGGAAATCCACCTGATGAGTACACATTGTGCTTTTCTGGGTAAGTGGCATACACTACACTTACACATGCTGTATTCTTCCCAGGGGCTGGGTGTGTTGCCATACTGGTTAGGAAAACTCCCCCCTTCCACACAACTAAGACTTGGACTGATCCCAGTGGGACTTTTGTCGCCATCCAGGGAATCTGGTGATGGCGAGAGCTTCTGTTGATCATTGTCTACGCTCCACCACATCTGCAATCTCAAACCCTGGATGCAGTAGCTAAGCTACTAATAGAATCCAGCCCCTCCACACAGATTATTGGAGGTGATTTCAATGATGTAATTGACCTGAGCCTCGATCGCAAACACACTTCCACGAGAACCCGTATACCCACCATAATGGCCAAAGAGTATTCTCCAGACTTAACTATTTCTTCGCCCGGGTGGGTGAGATACGGACGGTAGAGAAAGTGGAGTACCTCGCAAGAGGAATCTCTGACCACTCACCACTTTGGTTGACAGAGGAAGGGGGAGTAGACAACGTTCGGAATGGAGACTGAACGCCTGGGAGCTTCAGGACAAAGCAGTTACTGGAGTGATTAGGACGGAGACTGAGCTATATTTCCAAGAAAACAAGGGCTCGGTATCCTCGGCCACTACCCTATGGCAGGCTTACAATACAGTGGTACGAGGTAGGGTACAGGATGTAATAGTGCCAAAAAGAAGGGAAGAGACTCTCCAAGTCGAGACTGTGGAACGAAAACTCCTGGAACTCGAGAAAGACATAACCCCAGCCACAGATGCCACTTTGCTATGACAAATGGCAGTTACACACAGGGAACTCCGAGCCCTGACAGAATGGGAGGTGCAGATTCAAATCCAGGCTTCACACCACCGAGTTGGGGGATAGAGCGGTGAGGCTCTTAGCCTGGCTGGGCAGGAGGGAGAGAAAGGTGAGATGGGTGGCCAAAATACACAAGAAGGAAGATATACATGTAGCTGCACACATTATAGCGGGGGCATGCTCCTGCTTCTACACAGAATTATATGATGTTAGGCCACTAGCAAACGATTCTCAGATAGCAGACTACCTCAGTGAAATCGAAACCCCCGCCTTGACTCGGGACGACAGGGAAGCTCTTGAGAAGGATATCACCCTGACAGAAATATTAGACGCAATTAACAGACAAAACTCAGGGGAAACCTAGGACCTCACGTAATACCAGGGGAACTCTTAAAACAAAACGCCAGCCTTCTAGGTCCTCACCTTTTAAATATATATAGCGCTTCATAAGAGGAGGGATCGCTTCCCTCAGACCTCTGTCAAGCTCCAGTAGTGGTCATTCCTAAGTCAGGGAAGCTCGCAGAGAAGTGAGGGTCCTACCTACCAATATCCTTGCTCAACGTGGAAACAAAAATCTTGGCCTCTATTCTAGCAGTGCGATTACTGCCGGTGATCACATCCCTCATCCACCGCGATCAATCTGGCTTATTACCCAGCCGAGCCACGCGTTTTAATCTCTGTCGTTTGGCCAACTGGCTAGACACAGTTAAGGATAAGTCTGCCCCACATGCGCTCCTTTTCTTAGATGCGGAAAGGCCTTTGATACTGTTCACTGGCCTTTTATGCGGCAAGTCCTTGTGAAATGTGGGTTTGAGCAGGGCTTTATGACATGGGTGGAGCTGATCTACACCAACCTTAGAGCCAGAGTCAGGGTCAATGGGGTAAAGTCGTCCGACTTCCCTATAAGAAGAGGAACCAGACAAGGCTTCCCCCTATGTCCCTTGCTCTTTGCCCTGATACTGGAGCCATTGGCAAGCTTGGTTAGAGCTCATCCGGAGCTCAGTGGATTCCATGATACAGGAGGTCACCTTAAAGATGAACGGATATCTCTCTACGCAGATGACATCCTGCTTTATATCACCTACCCTGACAAGACACTCCCACTGATTCTGCAACTGTTTAAGGAGTATGGTAAACAAGCGGGATGGGAAATAACACAGACTCGGAAAAGTAAAGTCTCTACCCTGTGAGAAGTTTCATCGATATGCGCTTAATATGGGACACCTTCTCATGACCAGAGAGGGATTCAGATATCTAGGGCATTACATTTCCATAAATGAAGCTGATTGCCTTCGCCACAACATCAAGCGGGTTCTTATGGAATTCCGTGAAGACATGGACAGGTCTGACGCTGCTGGGAAGAGCAGCCATGTATAAAATGACAAAGCTTCCTAAGCTACTATACATACTCAAAAACACACACCAGAGGGGCTATCTTCAAGGCTATCAATGATGACCTCCGCAAACTTTTATGGAACGGGGACCACACAAGAGTGGCGCTACAAACGTTACAGCACAACCAATACAACGGGGGAATCGCCCTGCCAGACATTCAATCATATTCTAGGTCTGCACATTTAATTATACTTAACGAATGGGGCATGCTGCAGGAGATCACTCCATGTACGCTTCAAAAAGGCTCCAATTTCAGAAACACTCCTACCTCCACTACCTCTATGGAGACGCAGGACCTGCTACCTGCCACACAGAGGACGATTGAGGCATGGAAAGGGGCAGAGCGAAGGATGAGATGGGAAAAGAAACTGGCAAGAGTGACACCACTATAGGATGGTAGGACACTACCAGAATTCACTAAACTACAGGGCTTCAGGTGCTGGGACATTGTCGGGATCACTACTGCGGGTGATATCCTAAAACAAGCAGATTTGATCACCTTTTCGGCACTCCAAACTGAATACCACCTGACACACACACACAAACAACCAAATACCTACAACTACAACATGCTTGGAGGGCACAAACATTGACACTACAGACTTTACCGAATATGCATCATTGGAGGGTAGACTATTGCAAGAGGAAATACCCTCCAAGGCGGTCTCCTGGACATATAAACCCCTAATTAACAATATCCCTGACAGACTAAGATTCCTTAGGTCAAAATGGGAAGAAATCCCGGGTCCACTAGGAGATATTGATTGGGAGGGGGCCCTGATGCACCCAAGAGAGGTGGCGAGTAAGCTCCACTTATGGCTGATACAATTCAAAATCCTGAACAGGGTATACTATGATAGGGCTCAAATATATACCATGGGGAGAGCAGAAACTGCCTGTGCTGCAAAACAGACCGGGGCACTTACAATGCTCGGCAATGCTCCCCAAGTTCGTGAATGCGGAGGGATACCGGAGATTTAAAGTACAAATTGCGCTATCTAAGACGAGCGAGTAAACACACTCAGAAATTAAGTTGTTATCCTGGTTCAACATTGAAATAAAACACTTGTCAACAGCAAGATTTACAGTATAACTGGAACTGCTCTGTTGTAAGCGGCACCATCTTATTCCATGGTCCCTCGACTTCGATTTAATATTTTACCAGCGCACAAGACACACCGAATACGTGTCTCTTGGCTAGATTAAAATAAATACACGTCATGTCACAAATCTAAGAAGACATTTAGCTGAGTCACACAACTTTTTGAATTCAGGGGTCAACTATACTTGTCAGTCCTGAAGATGGTCTCGTCAATAAAAAAGTAGAGACCGAAACATCGATCTACGCTTTCTGTTCTGAAATTTGTTTAACACCTTGCGTGCGGCCGGAATATCAGCGCTGTGCTGAACATTCCAATCGCGGGTGTGGTCGTGACAGAACCATTCCGTCATCAGCACAGCTCAACCGTGACTGATGACGGAATGGTTCCGTCACCCGCATCGAAGGGGTTAATCTTCACTAAGAAAAAAAGTGTTGACAATTGTTACAGTGAAGGCTTTAAATTTTATACTGCTACCTTCTTGTCACATTGTTTGTATTTTTAAGTACCCTTTTTTGATTTTTCAAGATAAAAAGTGAATATTTTTCTATTTACATCCGTTTCTGTTCTAGTTTTTTGCACGATTTTGCACTCATGATTCATTCTGTATGATATATATTGTTTTCGTTTGTGAGTTTGATTCACTGTATGAAGATATTGTGCAGTAGAATTAGCTGCTGAAAGAAACTAATTAGCAAGGAAACCATTTGTCTGGCCTTGAAATTTGATTACAAAAATAACCTAATTAAATATTTGAATAAATCCCTTGAAGGTGCATTTACCCTATCATTTCATTTTGCCCGAGGCCTCAAGGGTAGTTTGGGTTGCCCATTTTACTATTCATTGCAATCCATTTAGCCACCTTTTCTAGACAGCTATTAAGCCCAGCGGCAATGGTGTCCATGTCTGGTGCCAAGGTGACGATCAACTGGATATTATCTGCCTCGGATACCATCTTCAGGCCGTAGGAACAAATATCCGCCAATGGGTTTATATAAATGTTAAAAAGCACCGGGCTCAAAGACGAGCCCTGGTGAAATTCCACAAAGCAAATACTGGCTAGATGACATGAATAGGCCCTCACTAACCAGAAAGCAGCGCTTCTCCGAAAATGAGGCAACCCACCTAAGAGCTGTACCTGTGATACCAGCTTCTTCCGATCTATGGAGAAGAATGGGGTATGAGACTGTATCAAAAGCGGCACTCAAATCCAGGAGGAACAGTGCTGTAGATCCACTGTGGTCATTGATCATGTTTAGATCTTCTGTTGCCGTCAAAAGAGCTGTTTCAGTACTTTACCCAGCACAAACACCTGTCTGGGTCGGATGAAGAATGTTATTAATTTCCAAATAATCTGTAATATTTCTATTGATTATTTTTTCCAAAATGTTGCTAACCCCAGGTAGCAGAGAGCTGGCTCTGTAGTTACTTATTATCTCTGGTTCTGAATTTGTTTTTTTCTGTAGTTGACAGACAATAGCATGTTTCCAAATCTCTGGAGCCCTATAGTTCTTCGGGCAAAGATTGCACAGCTCAGTCAGGGCAATGAGCATTACACTGCCCCCTTTCACTAGAATATCAATCAGGGCTGGGTCGAGCGGAGAGCCTGATTTAATTGAGGGTGCTACAGCCATAACATCCTCTGTAGTCAGTGGTGAAAAGGCGGAGTACAGCCTTGTTATTGTTAGCTTTTAAACAATTGTCTGTAATATCCATATGGTTTGAGGGGCCTGTTAAAGTGTCAGAAATGTCCTTCAATTTCTTTAAGAAATAGTTTGCCAAAGATTCAGAGTGTTCTGATGCTGAAGGGCCTGTTTGTGGTACATCGAATTTTGGATAGGAATTTACTATTATGTAAATTTCTATTGAGGAGTTGGCCGATTGGTGGATCCTTTCTGTAGGACTATTCGCACGGGATCTCCGAATGGCTTGATGATATTTTTTTAATGGCGCTTAATACGTCTGTTTACTTAAATCATCATATTTAACTCACCATTTCCTTTCCAATTTTTTATATTCTTTTTATATATTCTTTTTTTAATTGTCTTAGCTCTTGTGAATCCAGAGGGTTTTATCTTGAGGTAATGTTTTGTTACTCGTGTTTGATGGAATTACATCGTCCAGAATGTTGTATCCCCTCCCCTGTTGAGTGTCACAGCCAGCTTCCCACCCCACTTATTTGCCTAACAATCTCCCGATTGACAAGTGTCTAAGCAAAATCAGGTGATATGCTCCGGACTGTATCACTGGACTAGAGTAAAATGTGTGATATTTAGCAGCTTTATGGGACAGATACTTCAAATATGTGACAGGAACGGGGACAGGTGTCCATTACTTGCAGGCAGTGCTTAATTTGTAAAAAAACAATAAGTGCCAGGGCTCTAATCAGCAGGTCATTGCGGCTTGCACTACACATTGCCCCTGCCATGCTGCTAATGATAGTAACTACACAACTACACAACTACTAACCCTCACAAGTGTGACAATTCAGACTATTTTAGGTCTCCGAAGCAATAAGAATGTCTTGACCGGCAGGTAATAGTCATTTTAATGTATTTTTATTTTTTTATTTTTATTTAATGCGATTTTCTATAGCACAAACTTTACCCGAAGGTGTCAGAGGGCTTTACATACGAACTAGTTGCAAAACATAGGGACTTAGGATTACATGCATTACATAAAAGATACAAATAGAAAAAATTGCAAATAGTAAAGTCACTCAAGGAAGAGATACAAATGGATAAACTCTAAGAGTCACATAGGAATGGTAGAGAGTACAAAGGTATTGTATTGTATTGTATGGCACACTCATAAAGCGCGGCTGTCACCTGACGGGTATCCTGGCGCTGTGATCTTTCATGGCCTGAACACGCGAAACATTGCATTAACAGTCAGCTACAGTGTCCTTGGGAAAAGGTGAGTTTGTAATCCCTTTTTAAACGAAGAGAGGTCTCCCAAGCTTCGGAGGGACAGTGGCAGCGCATTCCACAACCTAGATGACGCGTAACCAAAGGAGCGGCCACCCATCCGAATCCTCCGGATCTTGGGGACTGCCACTAAATGAGCCGAAGCAGAACGAAGAGATCTGGTAGGGGTATACCAGACGAACAGTTCCCGCAGAGAAATCGGTCCCTGGTCATGAAGAGCCCGAAAGACCAAACATAGAGCTTTGAATTCGACGCGCTGGGAAATGGGCAGCCAATGGAGATCCTTAAGTGCCGCTGAGGAAGAATCAAGGCGCCGGCGAGAAAGCGCCAATTTTGCAGCAAAATTTTGAACCCGCTGCAGTTTGCCCAACAAGATGATGGGGGCCCCCAGAAGCAGTGCGTTGCAGTAATCAAGTCTGCTTAAGATGATACTCCGCACCACTTCTGGTCTGGCAGGAGTCGGGAGCAGTGGGAGGATCTTCTGCAAAGAGCGCAGCAACGCCATACAGATGGACACTGTTTTATTTACAAAACCATCCAGTTGTAGATTGGGTTCCATCATCACTCCCAGGTTACGGACCGAGTCAGCTGCTGATACCGTGCCCTGAAAGGATAGGGGCCAGAAATCTTGCGGGAGTGGACGAGGAATACGATCTGCTGAGCAGTGGAGCACCTTGGTTTTAGAACTATTGAACTGCAAGGAGTTGTTACCCAGCCATTCCGCCGTGCTGACCATACAGTGATGGAAGGCCTCCAGCGGCACTGCATTCTTACCCTCAAAAGAGAAGATAAGTTGAGTGTCGTCGCCGTAGTTGGTGACTGCGATGCCAAAAGATTTAATAAGGTTGATCAGGGGGCGGAGGTAAAGGTTAAAAAGGATGGGGCTGACGGCCAGGCCCTGGGGTACGCCCTGCTCAACCATTTTGATGGAAGACTTAAAGGGAGGCAGGGCAACCACCTGATGTCTATTGGCAAGGTACGAAACCAGCCAGTCTAGGGCCCGGCCCGCCACCCCAGCCTCCTCCAGTCTCCTGATCAAGATACCATGGCTGACCGTATCGAACGTTGCCGACATGTCGAGCAGCACTAAAAATGCTGCTCGACCTTGGTCGGCACGCGAGCGAAGGTCATTCAAAACAGTCACCAAGGCTGATTCAGTTCCGTGGGCTGGTCTAAAGCCAAACTGCGTTGAATCCAGACAATCATTTGTCTCCAGAAAACTGGACAGGTGTTTTGTGACCAGTTTTTCCAAGATTTTAATCGGAAAGGGGAGCAATGATATAGGTCGATAGTTTGCTGGACATAAAGGGTCCAGTGATTCCTTTTCCAGCAATGGAGAGACTACCGCAAGTTTCCAGTTATCCAGAACCAGGGCAGAGTCAAGAGACTGACAGCAAATAGCATGGAGAGGAGGGAAAAGTTCGTCCCTAAACAGCTTCCAAAATTTGTGCGGAAGCACATCAAGGGGAGAGCCGGATGCTACTCCATCCGCTAGAGAATAAAACTCTGTAAGGGAAGGAAGAGGAAAGCTATCCAGCCGGGCCTTCCCGGTCTACCTCTCCGATGTGGATAGAGAAACAGCCACAATTGCCTGAGGACTCAAATTACTCAGAATAGTCGCGATCTTATCCTCGAAGGCCTTGGCCAACGAGTCGCATAACAGTTGGGAGGCTGGAATATCTGTTGTAACACAGGCCGGGCGGGATAGGTCTTTAACGATTTTAAACAGGGCCTGGGCTTTATTTGAGGCTGACAATAGAGTCTCCTCTAGGAACTTAGCTTTAGCGCACTTAATCTGCGACTTATAAGCCGCTAGTTCTTGCTTAAAGAGGAGTTTGTCAGATTCAAGGTACTGCTTTTTCCATACCCGCTCAGCGCGCTTGCACTGAAATTTTTGCTGGAGAAGCTCCCTCGAGAACCAGGGCATTGCGGTTTTGGTTCTATTGCGCGTTTTCCTCAGGGGGGCCAGTTTGTCTAAAGAGGCGGTAATTTGCCGGGTAAGAGAGTTGTAACTTTCCTCCGCATTTCCTCCCAGTTTAAAAATTCCAGGGAGCAAATTCGGCAAGAAGGCATCTTTCAAAAGCTTCGACCACTGTCTACCAGTCTTAGCAGCTCCCGAGCTACTGTTTTTTGAGCAGCCCCCTGGGAGAGCCAAGGAAAAGAGGACAAGGGCATGGTCCGTCCAGCATTGTGGTAGAATATTCTCGACAGTCACCTGGCTGGGGGCACCAAAGATAAGGTTCAGAGCATGGCCCTTTTGGTGAGTTTGAGAAAGGACTAGCTGCTCCAGATGAATGTTACAACAGGCCTGGGTCGAATATTTAAAAGCTAAGTCTGTTGGTCCATCTGGCCACAGATTGAAATCCCCTAACACTACCAATCTGGCATGGGAGTTTGAAAGGTCATAGATCAAATCCGTGAGCTCAGTCACGGCGGACAGAGCGCAGGCCGGGGGTCAATAACACAGTAAACCGGTGTAAAGAACCCAACTCTGCCCCTTCAAGGAGAAGCCCATCAGCTCACAATCCGGGATCTCCTTGATTTCCAGCTGGCAGAAATCCAGCGATTCCCTGTAGATTAACCCTATGCCTCCTCCTCTCGCCCCAACCCGAGGGATATGTCTGATCTTATATCCTGGGGGGCAGGCTTGACCCAGCTCCACTATACTATCTGTCCTGGTCCAAGTTTCCGTCATGAAGAGAGCGTCCAGTTCATGTTGTTCAATGAGTAGCGCTATCTCCATGAAGTGCTTACAGAGTGATCTCACATTTAGCAAGCCACAGGACAAGATTTCCTGACATCTATTAGATGTAGGGGGCTGATGGCCAGGTATATCAGCAGATTTCAAGCTAAGGAGCTCCTCTTTTGTGTAGATTAAAAGGGGGGAGTCCGCATGGGCAGTATTTCCAGCTGCCAGCGCGCCCTGTGCGCGAACGGGTGCAAACAGGCTTACCTCTGGCGCACCTCCGGCGTGCCAACGACGCGCCCACTGCGCGCCAACGCTGCGCGTAGGGTCCGCCATTGCTATTTATCAGCGTAAGCATGGGAGTCCACCGATGCGAGCCTCTAGACCGCCAACCAAGATGGCGCCTAGTGAACGGCCCGTTCTCACTAAAACTCACTCACCCAATATGGCGGCTAACGCCGCGAAGCGAGTCTCCCAATATGGCGGCTAACGCCGCGAAGCGAGTCTCACAGCAGCCCTGCTATCTAGATCCCACAAAATGCGGGTGCAACCACAATTATAGTGAGGGTGAGTCCTACCACAAACTATAAGCCACTAAAGTAAATAAAACGCGAGTGCGCGTGTTACAGAGCGAGCGTGCACAGTGCCAAAGGGATTAAAAGATTTAAAAGCTGCCAAATGCAGTAACGCGTGTGCAGGTTCCAGCGATCTACCTGAGTGTGGGGAAAAAGCTCCTTAAATGCGGTCCAGGCGCGGGAGTCCACCGATGCGAGCCTCTAGACCGCCAACCAAGATGGCGCCTAGTGAACGGCCCGTTCTCACTAACACTCACTCACCCAATATGGCGGCTAACGCCGTGAAGCGAGTCTCCCAATATGGCGGCTAACGCCGCAAAGCAAGTCTCACAGCAGCCCTGCTATCTAGATCCCGCAAAATGCGGGTGCAACCACAATTATAGTGCGGGTGAGTGCGGTAAGGTCTACTGCATATACTAGTGATTAGAGTTATCTCTATATACATATATATACACATAGTAGATTTTCTCAGGTCAAGACCCCAAAAAAAAAACAGGAGAGCAGGGCTCCATTAAGTGGGGTCGGAGGGGGGACGCAGTCACAGCACCAAGGGAGGGTGGGAGGGATACAAGGGTATGGAGAAAAGGCAAATCGGAAAAGGGAAGAAACATTTGAGGATCATCAAGGGTGAAACGAGGGAAAAGGGTAAAGGATGAGGGAATGGACAAGATGGCGTTAGGGTCCAGAGAAAAGCGGCCGAAAACAGCAGCAAAATGGCGGCCAGGACAAAAGAAAAAGTAAAGAGTCCATGAGAGTCTGTGGCGGGACCGGCCGCAGGCTACTCCCCGCAATCACCACTGCTCCCGGTCGGAGGGGGGAGAGCCGCCAGCTCAGACTCCACAGCAGCGAGGCATCTCTGCCGAACCAGCGGCCATGTTGGTAAAGGCTCTGTGGGTCCTCCCTCCAGAAACTCGAAGGGTTCTCTCTTCCTCTCCTTGTTCTGTCTCTGGCTCCAGTCTCTATGTCTCTCCTGGTTGTGTCCCCTGAACCCCTTCTCTTCCCTCCGCATCTTTCGCAGACCTCTGTTGTTGTGGTCATCTCTAAATTATCCAGACCGCGCCAACTTGTGACAGACTGTCACAAGCTCCGGTGTTGACAATTAAGTGCCAGTTCCAAGCACCAGAAACGGAAACCGCCGGCTCAAATTAAGCACGGCTTGCATGGGTTTTAAAAACATCATCTGAACCTCCTCATGGTTAAAAACATGCAACCACTGGTTTGTGTGTAAATTGCTGTAATACCTGTGTGCTAAGTGTAGTAGTTGGCGGTCTAGTGGCCAACACTTGTGCACCCACCCCATCCGCAGGCCAGGCATGGCCTGCGGGGTTAAAATAAAAGGAGGTTGTCACTTCCAAACAAGACACCAAGTGGTCTCCGTTTGTGTCCTTTGTGCGCTCCTGCCCCCGCGCAATACCTGATACCCTTAAAGGCACCTAAACCCTCACCCCAGGACATGACACCACACTGGCGACGAGCGGAGGGTGCCCAATCCTCGCTCTCACCACGCGATAGTCTGCACCGCGTCCGCCCCAGGTGATTTACGACGCGGCTGTGAGCCGCATTGGACGGAAGCAGCCGGGCGCCTGTGGCGTGTGCGCACCCCGCCTCCACCACCGAAACGGCCGCGCCTGCTGTGGGAGAGCTCGTGAGGGTCCGTGTGCCTGACAGGGAGGCACGAGGCTGGGCACCGAATGCCCCGCTCATACGAGCCCAGGCCGAGCTGCATGAGCAGGCCACGCCCATGCTGAAAGACGTGGCTCTGGGCCCAACTAGAGTGACGAGCTGCCAGAGACCTCGCCTGGCAGAGCTGTAACGGCCAGGAGGAGGACCCTGGTGCTGAGCCAGACACCCCCAGGAGGAAAAGAAGCAAAAGGAAATAAGGAAAAGTAAGGAGAAAGAGGGACTATCCACACACCAAGCAGCTGAACAAAGGCACACGTGGGCAACAGTGTTTTTCAAGGCACTCTGTCTCCATCACCAGCCTGTACAATAGGCAGAGGAGAGGAGAGGACACGGCAGAACACCACGTGGGTCAACCTGCGCCGGCCTGAACACATTCAAGAGCACCCACAGCCGGAAGCCATGGGGGACGACAACAACGCCGCAGCGCCAACCCGCATACCATTCCAACACGCAGTGTCAGGAGTCCTACCTCCCTTCAGTGAGTTAGAAGATCCCGCATCAGCTTCCCCCCGTTGGAGAATATGGATTGAACGCCTCAACAACTACTTTGTCGCGACCAGGGAGACGGACAACACAGTAAAGAGGTCTTTGTTGCTCCACTATGCGGGGGACGAGATCTTCAAGCTTTTCAAGCATCTACCCGATATAGGGGCGGCAGAATTACTACGATGCGGCAGTGACAGCGCTAAATGGCCATTTTGATCCGCAACTAAACCCTGATTTTGAAGTCTTCAAGCCCGCCAGAGGGATGGAGAATCTATGGACATGTTTTACACACGTCTCTGAGAGCTTGCCAGCACGTGCACTGACGAAGACCAGCCAAAAGAGATCAGGAAACAACTAATCCAGGGGTGCCACGACAAGACCTTAAGAGGACTCATATTACGCAAACCAAGAATCGCGCTTGAGGACATGCTGATACTAGCAAGATCACATGACCTGTCCGCAGCTAGAGCAAACGAGATGGATCAAGCCCTAACCAAGCCCCACAGGAAATCTGACTCCATCAAGACGGAACGGTCCGATGCCATTTGAACCAAACCCAGAGGAGACACATTCAGAGGACTGAAGGTAGAGGCCTCAAGATCAAAATGTGGACACTGCGGCCATGAGCTGCACGCCGCCAAAGACTGTACGGCCCAGGGGAAGACCTGCACCAACTGTGGGATACCCAATCACTTTGCATCTGTCTGCAGAAGGCGCAACAAGAACCGAGAGTTCCGCGGGCAGAAGCCCCCAACGCGAGCCGTTAGGCAACGGTCCGTGACAGACGCCTCGTCACCTGAACACATACAGAGAGGGCCCGCAAAACACCTGCCGACGGTAGAAGATTCCTCAGACGATGACGAAGAAGAGGTATACCTGGTATCCTTCGCAAGAGAACTCAAACAACGTCGCTGACCACAACCAACATGCATTGTTCACATCGCGGGGACAGAAGTAAAAGCAGTCATTGACACGGGAGCGACGGTGAACGTCATGGGGCTCCAACTGTACCGACGCCTACGACCTCACCCTCCTGTAGTGCCATCAAAACCCCAGATCTACGCATACGGACCCGACACGCCCCTCCCACTGAAAGGGAAGATATTGGCACCTATCAAAGCAGATAACCTCGAACTAATCGCAACAATCCATGTCATTGACAGAAGCGAACACCCTCCTGAGCAGTCACACCGCGAAAGATCTCAGACTCATCTTGTTCGCTAGAAGGATCCAGACGCACCAAGTAGGAGAGTTACTCAACCAATTCCCCGAACTCTTCCAAGGGCTAGGGTGTATCAAGTGTGACCCAATCAAGCTTCACATAGACAAGTCTTTCACCCCGGTCGCTTTGCGGCACAGGAGAGTCCCATTCCACCTACGGCCACTGGTGGAGAAGGAGCTAGAGGCCCTAGAAGAGCAGGGAGTCATCGAAAAGTATCCGGACCCACACCCTGGGTATCTCCGATGGTCATATCCGAAAAGCCGAAACAGCCGGGAGCCATACGCCTCTGCATTGATATGAGACTCCTAAATAAAGCTATCCGCAGAGAGCGCCACATAACGCCGACAATGGACTACATCACCGCAGATGTCATTGGATCCAAGTGGTTCTCAAAAATCGACTTGAACGCTGGGTACCACCAACTGCCCCACGTTCAGCACCCACCTAGGGCTGAGGAGATACAAGCGCCTGAACTTCGGGATATCCTCAGCAGCTGAGGTATTCCAGAACACCATAGGAGAGCTGCTGTCGGGTCTACCCTGGTTGTTGAGCGTCAGTGACGCCATTCTCATCCACTCGCCGACGGCTGCTGATCACCGTAAACACCTCCGCAACACACTGAGATGCCTCAGCGAGTATGGAGCAACCCTACATAAGGACAAATGCCAGTTTTTTCAACCATTCCTCGAATTCTTCGGCTATGTATTCAACCAAGAAGGCATCCAAGTAGACCCAAGGAAGTCGCAGGCGATCAAGGCTACCCCCACACCTACAACACCAACAGAAGTACAGAGCTTCCTGGGGATGGCCACGTACTGCGGGAGATTTATACCAAGTCTGGCCACCCGGGCAGAGCCGATGCGGGCCCTTACGAAAGCGGATGCAACCTGGCAATCGGGCCCAAGGGAGAAAGAGGCCTTCCAAGGAATAAAAGATGCCCTCCTAGGACAAGCCACGCTGGCCTACTTTGATCCCGCTAAGCGAACTGAGGTACTGGTCGATGCGAGCCCTGTAGGGCTCGGAGCGGTATTGGCCCAAGAACACGAACTGTGCCACTTTAGCGTTCGCCAGCAAGTCCCTCACCTCCACAGAAAGAAGGTACGCTCAGATTGAGCGCGAGGCTCTCGCCATCAAGTGGGCCTGCAACCACTTTCATCTGTACCTCAAGAGACAACCATTCACCATGGTCACTGACCATCAACCTCTTGTCTCCCTTTTTAAAGGAACAGCACCTCACCCACCTCCACGCATCGAGCGCTGGGCCATCCAGCTGCAACCTTATGAAATGGAGGTGGTATATCGCCCAGGATCCAAGAACCCGGCTGACTTCCTCTCGAGACACCCCGTTTGGTTGGAGAAGCAAGAAGAAGCTGACGACGTTGAACAATATGCCCATCTGATATCTCTTGCAGCTTGCCCCCAGAACATGTCCCTAGACGATATGGGAGAAGCTGCCGCCGCTGACACAGTCTACACCAGGACATTGCGTGCGGTGCAAGAAGGGTCGTGGACAAATTACTTTTGTCAGGCCAACTCGTGGACCCTGGAAGAACGTGACACCCTAACGAAAATGTGGCAGGTACGTCACGAACTTAGCGCCACCAGCGGCGGCATCCTGCTGAGAGGGTTCAGGCTAGTAATCCCGCAGAGCCTCAAACATCCGGCAGTCCAATTAACCCACGGAGGACACCAAGGGGTAACCTAAATGAAGGCACGAATGCAAGAGAAAGTCTGGTTCCCAGAATTAGAAGACATGGTGGAGGAACACGCCCGACACTGTTCATCGTGCCAGCTGACAAACGGCCCTGAGAAACCAATCCCAGTCATCACTGAGGAGGCCTGCACCGTCCCGTGGTTCAAAGTGAGCATAGACTTTTGGAGTTTCCCTGGAGGAAGACACACGCTTGTGGTCATAGACGCATACTCAAAGTATCCCATAGTAGAACCTGTTGCATCCACAGCTTTCAACCACGTCGGACCTGTGTTGAAGAAAATCTTCGCCATGTTTGGTTTTCCCCAAGAAGTACGCAGAGACAATGGTCCTCCATTCCAGGGGGCCGAGTTTGCCACATTCCTTAAGCAGCGAGGCATAAATCACCGACGTATCACCCCACAGTGGCCTCAGACTAACGGGGATGTCAAACGTTTCATGTGCACTTTGAACAAGATTATCCGCATAGCAGTCGTGGAACAAGCAGACCCGGAACAGAGACTCCACTAATTTTTAAGGGAATACCGAAGCACACCTCACTGTATGACCCAGCGGAGCCCGTGGGTCCTCATGCTCCAGGGACCCTGGCGAGATCTACTCCCTACCTGCCCAGTGTGGTCGTCACCTCGGCTGGAGGTCGAAGAAGAGCAAGGGAGAAGAACAAGACACAACCAGGACGCGAGCATCCGCCGCCGTGCCACCCCAAGAACGATCTGCCCTGGAGCGACAGTCATCCTACGAAACCGATGTCAGGGAGGAAAGTTCCGGACAAACTACGAGCCAGGCACCTGGACGGTCACTGCTAACCACAGCACCATGGTAACCGTGCGAAAAGGAGAAGAAGTATCCAAGAACATCTCATGGTTCAAGGAGGTCCCGTCAGAACATCCCCGGGAGACCTCAAGTGACCAAGCAAGTTCCATGGCCACCGCCGCGCCCGGAGGCTGGGAGGAAGAGTTGGTAAGTGGTGGAGTTGGTGAGACCCCAGAAGTAATGCCCTCACTTCAGCAGGGGGTTCGCTCCAAGGCCCCCGGCCCGGACAGCATGGGCGTGCGGACCGGCACCCAAAGATACAGCCTGAAGCCGAACCCCCATCCAAGCCAGCATCTGAGGGACTATGCCTGCTGAAGGTGTCCAGATATCGCCGGCAGAGATTCACGCAAGTACTGAGACTATGTATTAGACCTGTTGACATGTTTAACCCCTTCGATGCTGATGAAGGAACAATTCCGTCATCAGTCACGGTTGAGCTGTGCTGATGACGGAATGGTTTCGTCATGACCACACCCTGTTCGAGGAAGTTCAGCACCAGGGGGGAATCGGGGCAGCAGCCATGTGGTTAAGACGTGTTTGTTTTCCGAAAAATAAAACAAAAGAACTGAGTTGGATAGGGATGTAGTAGTTGGCGGTCTAGTGGCCAACACTTGTGCACCCACCCAATCCGCAGGCCAGGCGTGGCCTGCGGGGTTAAAATAAAAGGAGGGCGGCCCCTCGAGGTCACCCAGGTTGCCCCCACAGTGTAGACTGGCCCCCTAATCCCCACGGTGGGCCCCCTCACACAACACAACAGCTGCCGACGAGGGTGGGATCCCCTCGCTGTGTGTGTGCGCACCGTTTTCCCCCGTGGCGGCCGCGAGCTCTGTCATCGGCTCGCGGCGCTCGTGCCCCGGGACCCCGACGCCGGTGCAACGATACGCCCGGAACATCGACCGGGACTGCTCTGGTGCCCGTCATCTCATCAGGTGAGCTGCGGCGCCCGCTGGGGAGCATCCGCCCGGACCGTCGACCGGGACAACACTGCCACCATAAAAGGGGGAACCGCTGTGTATATTGGCGGTGCACGCGTGGGTACTCACAGCTAGCCACCCTGCCTCCGGCCCGCCTGCACTCCCGCGCGGGTTCCCAGGAGCCCCGACAACCACGGGCAGCGCCGCATCCAGGCGGACGGCCGATGCGCTGAAGCGCGCTACCTCCACGAGGCCGTGGCCACGCCCCCATCTCTCTCCGTGCTGCCCGGGAAGAGGACTCCGGAGGTGCTCTGCGGTGGGGAGGGACAATACTTGCAGACCTCAGGCGAAAGCTGCAATACGCTCTCCCCAAGGAAAGAGACACACTGCCGAACAAGCACTGGCAACCCCAAGGATAACTAGAAAGCAGGACACACAAAACAACAAGCACTGGCAACACCAAGTCCACTACACACAGTGGCACAACGCTACCCTACGTGGAAAGATCTCCTGCACTCTACGCCAGGAGTCTGTTCACGCCCCCAATAAGCAGTGGCCAATCCAACACTCAAAGCGAGTAGCACAGAACTCAAGAGGGCTCAGCAAGGCCAACAGCACTCGCACTATCTCTTAGTCAGCGCAACATCACCACAAACATGGCCACAATACCACCAATTGAGCCTTTCACAGTGGAAGGATCACCATCGTCACTAGCTCCGAAATGGAAGGACTGGGTTGACAGGCTGATAATTTTCTTTGAAGCCACCAAAGTCCATAAGGACCAGAAAAGGGCCATGGTCCTGCACCTTGGGGGTAAAGACGTCCACAACATTGCAAAGACGCTAACGGAAGCGTCGCCGAAAACCCACCGCACATTGATAGAAGCTCTGAACAGGCACTTCGAGCCTATGGCTAATCAGGACTATGAACGGTTCATCTTCAGACAGGCGCGACAGCTGCCTGAAGAGTCACTAGACACGTACCACGCACGATTAAAGAATCTTGCATCAACCTGTGGATTTGCGGACGTCACTGAGGAAATACGGGGATAGATCAACCAGGGGTGCGCGTCAGCCAAACTCAGAGAACGCATCCTCGAAGAGTCAGGGAAGCCCCTGGCGGACATACTAACCCTAGGGCGAACCAAAGAGCTATCAAAGGCCCGAGCAGCCCACATGGAAGCGGCCCTTCACGCCCCGGTGAAAGCCGAACCGGTCAACAAAGTGACCGTAAAGCCCCCGACGAAATGGAACAAGAAGGGCACCGGTGCGACAGCCGGCGCATCCGGAAAGACATGCGGATATTGTGGAGGATCACCCCACCAAGCAGCAGAGTGCCCGGCCAAAGGGAAGCGATGCTCTGGGTGTGGTCGTTTCAACCACTTCGAAAAAGTCTGTAGGTCCAAAAAGTATCAAAAACCAAGGCAAGTGGTGAACACCATACCAGAGGGTGACCCTAGTCAAAGTGATATGGACGATGACGAGGAAGAGGAGAGGGTCGTCCACAGGGTACACATGATCGGCACGGCGGTCAGCCGGACCAGGCGACTACCACAATGTGGCATCCAGGTGGGCAAACAGGAACTCATGGCTGTGGTCGACACCGGAGCAACCATCAATCTCCTGGCGGCCACGCTGTACCAGACCATGGACCTATGCTCAGCCCGTCACCCATTACCGTCTTCGCGTATGGGCAGGAAACCCCTCTCAAAATTCGAGGAAAATTCAAGACATCCATCTCGCACGGAGATCGTTCCATCACGGCCAACATATTTGTAGCGGAGGATGGGCAAGGCATGTTGCTTGGATGCCGGGCGGCAGAAGACCTGGGAATTGTCACATTTGCGTTTGGGGTGCAACAGGAATCCATCCAACAACTCATCACGGAGTTTGCTGACATCTTCAAAGGCATCGAGAAGTTCACTGGAAGCAAGATACATCTCCACATCGACCCCACTGTCCAACCGGTAGCCTTACGACATCGCAGGATCGCATTTCATCTCAGACCACTCGTGGAGGAGGAGCTTAAAAAGCTGGAAGAAGCGGGCATCATAGAAAAGGTAACAGGCCCCACTCCGTGGGTATCACCCATAGTGGTCACACGCAAACCGAAGCAACCAGGAGCTGTCCGAATCTGTGTGGACTTGCGACTCCCCAACGCGGCCATCAAGAGGGAGCGCCACATAACCCCCACAATCGACGATCTCATAGGTGAAATGGCCAGGGCAAGCTGGTTCTCAAAACTGGATCTCCGATCTGGTTATCATCAGCTAGTGCTCGATGAAGAGTCGCGTAACATAACGACCTTTCCCACGCATGTGGGACTCAGGAGATACACTTGTCTCAGTTTTGGCATGCCCAGCGCAGCGGAAGTATTCCAAATCGTGATACAGGAACTGATCACTGATATACCGGGAGTAATCAACGTCAGCGACGATATCATGATCCATGCCCGCACAGTGCAGGAACACAATGCCCGGCTAGTGCAAGTGTTCAAAAGACTCAGAAAGGCAGGCCTTACCCTCCATCGCGAGAAGTGTGAGTTCCTGAAACGCAAATTACAATTCTTCGGATACACCTTCTCAGCCGACGGGGTTAACCCAGACCCCGACAAGGTGAAAGACATTAAAGCCGCTGCTCCTCCCACAACTGTCACTGAAGTCCGCAGCTTCCTGGGGATGGTAAATTACTTCGGGAGGTTCATCCGAGACCTGGCCAACCTCATACTACCGCTGAGAGACCTCACCAAAGAGAACACGCCGTGGAGATGGGGACCGGAACAAGCCAAAGCATTTCAGGAGATCAAGGAGGCCCTCTCAGACGCCACCACTCTGGCCTTCTTCGACCCCCGGAAACTAACACTAGTCGCCGTGGATGCGGGCCCGGTCGGCCTGGGAGCAGTCTTGATGCAAAGACAAAGAGCGGATGAAGATTGGACCCTGGTGGCTTTTGCGAGCCGCTCTCTCACCGAGACTGAACAAAGATACTCGCTAATCGAGAAGGAGGCGATAGCTATCCACTGGGGGTGCCGGCATTTCCACCTGTATGTATACGGGAAGCCATTCACAGTAGCTACGGACCACAAGCCGCTGGTAGCCCTCTTCTCAGGCACATCCACGAAACCTCCCCCACGCATAGAGAAATAGATGCTTCAACTCCAAGACTACAACTGCCGAGTAGAATACCAGCCAGGATCAAGAAATCCGGCGGACTTTCTTTCCCGACACCCGAGAGCTGCGACCAGGGAAGAAATGAAAGACGCGGCGGACACTGAAGCTTACGTGAGGTGCATCACGGCCAGATCCTGCCCAATGCCAGTATCTTTGGAGAGAATTGCAGAAGCCACTCAGGCGGATGACTGCCTGCAAAAAGCCCGAGCAGCTCTCCAGAGTGGAAACTGGCACCGAGCCAGGGAAAGCTGGAAGATATTGACCCCAGAAGCACAACGCATCTTGGAAAGTCTATACCATGTGCGTGAGGAACTCAACGAGGATGATACCGGATGTCTACTGCGGGGCCACCGACTGGTAATACCATCTGCCCTCACGGCTTGCATGGTACAGCTGGCTCATGTGGGCCACCAGGGAATGGTGAAAACAAAATCCCGGCTAAGAACCAAGGTATGGTTTCCCCTCATGGACGATCTAGTGGAGGCTAGATCAACGAGGATGATACCGGATGTCTACTGCGGGGCCACCGACTGGTAATACCATCTGCCCTCACGGCTCGCATGGTACAGCTGGCTCATGTGGGCCACCAGGGAATGGTGAAAACAAAATCCCGGCTAAGAACCAAGGTATGGTTTCCCCTCATGGACGATCTAGTGGAGGCCACGGTGAGATCATGTGCAGCCTGCCAGGTCACAGGGGATGCCCCACGAGAAGCTCCCATAGTCGTTGAACCCCGGCCACAACATCCCTGGGAATGCATCAGCCTAGATTTTGGCAGCCTTCCGGATGTACGGCACACCATGGTGGCCATCAATGATCACTCCAAGTACCCAGAAGTGGAAATCCTAGCGACCACTAGTGAGGCGGAGGTCATCCCCAAACTGGAGAAAATCATAGCAACCCATGGTCTGATCAAAGAACTACGGACTGACAATGGCCCTCCCTTTCAAGGGCAGGAATTCGCCAACTACCTGAGCATCCTGGGGATACAACATCGCCGGATAACGCCCCGCTGGCCACAAGCAAATGGAGAAGCCGAACATTTCATGAGGACCCTCAACAAAGTCATCAGAATAGCTCATGAGAAAGGACAATCCGCGGAATTGGCAATATTCACATTCCTAAGGAGCTATCGGCAAACACCCCACATAACCACGGGAGTCGCCCCAGGACATGTTCTCATGAGGAGAGTGGTCGTGGACTCCATTCCTCATCACCCTCACTGGAAACTGGCGTCCTCAAATGAAGAACAGATCGAAGCCCGACGACGGAAATCATATGCCCAGACAAGCCAACGCCGGAGAGCCAAGGCTCCACAGATCACCCGTGGAAATCTGGTACTGCTAAAGAATCGCGTCACCAGTGGGAAGTTCAGACTCACATATGAAGCCCGACCCTGGAGGGTAGTCAACGTGAAAGGAACTCGAGTGATAGCGGCCCGCGGTCGAGAGGTGATCACTCACAACATATCTCACTTTAAAATCTTTCATCCGGAGACCGCGGCGGTCTCTCCCTCGGAGCCCCCAGCGAGCCCAGAGGTGATCAGCCTAGAGCCTCTGTCCCCGCCCGCAGCCTCAGACAATTCTGAGGAACAAGAGCCCCTCGACTCCACCAGAGAGGAAGACCATCATCCGAACACATCCGAGGACCATGGTATGGAACAGGGTGGAGGCAGTCCTGTGGCCAGTGAACATCAACAACCATCCCCGGCTGGGGCTGGTGCCACGCCGAACAGGGGCCCCAAGTTGCTACCACCTGAAAAAGAATCCAGAGCCATCTCGCCGCCTTCGAGACTACTTCACGTAAGACTGTTCCACTATTTTTGATTGTTCATTGACACACCCATTCCTAGACTGTATGCTGATACCACCCGGTGGCGTCCTGAACATTTCAATACAGAACTGTCCGACTGTTATGTTTTTGTTGTTTTCATTTTGTGGTTGGAAAGGAATGTTATGTTCTAGTTTATCTACGTCTGTGGCGCAACCGGCGCACAGCGTAGACCCACGTGACCCTGCCAATAAAAAGGGTCTACGAGCGTACGTACGCCAGTTGGCGACGACACGAATAGCCATCAAGCATACCCGAGTGTCCGTGTTGTTATTGCTAGGCCCAGGCCACGTGCCTAAGAGGTAGATTACCCAGGTTGCCCCCACAGTGTAGACTGGCCCCCTAATCCCCACGGTGGGTCCCCTCACACAACACAACAGCACCTAAACCCTCACCCCAGGACACAACACCACACTAAGGTCGCGATATATAAAACAGCACAAATAAATGGTAGGGACATAGTGTTGCAGCCAGAGCTTCCAGATTTGAACTCTGGGAGAACCAGGTTCGAGTCACGGCACTGGATCAATCTATCCGATTTCAACATCATCTTATTTCCCCGTGATTCGCGGCAAATCATTTGATTTCCCTGTGACTAAATGTAGTGCAGAGACTACGCAGGAGACTTCAGGTAAGTTGAAAGTACCGACTTTGATGGGAGCTAATAATGCTAAGTAAAATACTAAAGAAATGTGTAGTGTGTGTGACCAGTCCGATACCTCTAGGTCGAGTTCGCGCTACATCAAAACTGCAGGAAAAAAACACACAAAAGACGGTGATGAAAACCAAGTTTCCCTTTACACGTAAGAGGGGTGTGTTTATCTTTTGTCTGCGCATGCGCTGGAGGTAAGTATCTTTTCTCTACGCGTGCGCTCGAGAGAAGTATCTCCTCTGTGCGCAGCAGACCGTGCTGTGGCTGCGCATTTTACCTTGTCTGTTTCTGAGCGCATGCGCTGGCGATAGTACCACCTCTCTGCGCGTGCGCTGTAAATAAGTCTCTCCTCTTTGCGCATGCCCAGTTGCAGCCGAACGCCGTCTGTTTCTGGGCGTTGTTTACATTCAGGCGTTTTGGTGCTCGGGCTTGTTTCCTGTTATTCAGGGAGGAGCCATGTACTGAACTTTGACTTCTCCTCCGTACTGAGGTATTTATCGGGGGCCCGGGCAGCGGTGTTATTCACCCTCCACCCTCGGTCCGGCTTCAGTCCAGGCTGCGTTTTGACCTCTGAGTGTACGCGGGGGAGAAAGAGAGAAATGTACCACCAGGGATCGGAAAAAGTGAGTCGTGTGTATATGCTCCGCTTTTTGTCGGGATATAAAATATGTTGTTTTAAAATTCTATAATATTTCATACAATACCGTGATTGCCGGTGATGGCGGTGCCGTGACAGGACCCGCTCCTCCCGCCAAACCCCCGATTGCGACACTTCTGTTCACCCTGCCCGCAGTCCGCTGACCTCTACTGCTCCAGGTTTGCGCTCCTCTGCTCATTTTCTGCCTTCTGTTCATTTTAACTCTTACTGCTCGTTTCTGCACGTTATTTTTGCACATACCTGCTTGTTTCTGACCTTTATTTTGTCTCTTTCTGCCCGTTATCTTGCCATCTTTCTGACCCTTATTTTTCTTCTTTCTGCCTATTTTTGTTCGTTTCTTTTCTTTTTTTTCTTTTAAAAGTTTTATATAGCGCTAGCTCGACCTGTAAGTATCAGAGCGCATTCGTTCTTTCCTCCCGCCACCCAGTGGACCGTCCTCTCCAAGTACCTACTTAATGGAGGCCGCAGCGGGACCCCATTGAGTGGGTCTCCTGCCAGCTCCCCCTGCGACAGTCCTGCTGTTCAGCCTGCTTGCAGTCCGCCACCCTCTGCTGCCTTAGGTTTGCGTCTCCTCTGCTCGTTTTCTGCCTTTTCATTTTTCCTATTGCTATCTGTTATTTTTGCATCTTCCTGCTCGTTTTAGCGTGGTAAATTACCATTTATTTTGCCTCCTGTTAGTTTTTGACCTATTCTGCCTCTTTCTGATCTTTATTTTGCCTCTTTTTGCTTGTTACTGTCCTTTACTTTGGCACTTTCTGCATTTTATTTTTCCTCTTACTGTTAGTTTAACACCTTTTATTTTCTCTCTTTTTGCTTGTTTCTGACCAGGCTCTTCAATGGAGATTTGCATCCACAGCGTCCAGATACCCCTAGGGGTGACAGTGCTGTGCTATATAAATGCTGATTGATTGATTCTTGACAGAAACTTAGTGAGCCATGTGTGGTTTTCTTACATGTGAGGTGAATTACTTCCAACAATTGTGCACATAGGACGTAGCAAGATACAGATGGAGTTGTCACCTGACCAGCATTTTACCTGATTTGCATGTTAGCTCACCCAACACAAGGGCCAGAAATCTCCCAGATGTTTTCATAACTACACTTATTGCCTGCTGTTACACTTAGGGATTCTTATTAAACCTCCCAGTGACACTGTGCATGAGATGAAATATCCATTAAACAGGTTAACCACAATTCTAGCTTTTAGAAAGCACTGGGACTCGTGAGAAGAGTTATTCCACACACCTCATCTTTGTCCAGAGAAGACCCCCTAATGTTCTGCCAGGGGCCTGTTCAAAATGTTGCATAGAATGCTGGTTCAGAATGGGATGGCATTCAAGGCGTTAAGTAGGATGAAAACATGCATTTGCAATGCAATAGGTCTCGCATTAGGAAAGTTTGAGGTATTGGTATTGTAAATGACAATTTTTTTATTTATGTTTTGGTTTTGAAAATCGTGAAATTAATAGCTTTGTCATTTAAAATGCCAATAGTTTTAACTTTTGCAAACGTGACACCTATAGCATTTTAATGCAATATGTGTTGTATTTACATGACTTAGATGTATTAATATTACAAATAACAATGGCTTTTATTTTTTTTAAGAATTAATACTTAAATAAAAGTTATTGTAATTTATAATGGCAATAGCTTAAACTTTTGTAAATAACTTTTGGGAAGATTATGTTCAGTGTATTTTATTGTGTTGAAAATCCAAGAACAGAAGTGAAATATTAACATCTTTTCGTGACATTTGTAATAAAGCTTGAAACATTGAGAGAACATATTTGAACCAGTTGTTGTTGAATGGTTGCACAGATCAATGCTGTGGTGGCATTCAGTGATGTTGTGGTAGCGCATAGTGATGTTGTGGTGCCTTTGAGTGATGCGGTGGTGGTGCAATAGATAGAGTGAGTGTGATAGATAGATAGATAGATAGAGGGAGGGCGATAGATAGAGGGAGGGCGATAGATAGAGGGAGGGCGATAGATGGAGGGCGATAGAGGGAGGGCGATAGATAGATAGATAGATAGATGGAGGGCGATAGATAGATAAAGGGAGGGCGATAGATAGATAAAGTGAGGGCGATAGATAGATAGACATAGATAGTGAGGGCGATAGATAGACAGATAGAGTAAGGTAGATAGATAGAGCGAGGGCAATAGATAGAGAGAAGTGTGTGTAGAGAGAGGCGTGTGTAGAAATATAGTCACATCTCGAATCTGCTACTATTAGATTAATAAAAAAAAATGATATTTTTGTTGAACGATTACAATATTGTTTTGCTTAGACAACTCAGCGTTTGAAAAAGAGCATTGAATGTTGAATTAAAAAGTGTGTCAGCTGGCTACTTAAGTACCTGTTAGTTGCTTGATATGCACCAGTTTCAATATTTCAGAGTCTTTTCGTGGCTGTGTGCATCTTAGACTTAAAACGTCTTTGCCCACACTGATTGAACTTCACAGCAAAACGCGCCATTAATAGTACACTCCTGAACACGGGTTGTTTCTCAATACATTCACGACCCTTAGGGCAACCCATGTCATCGGGTAAGTAAGTCCCTCTTTCCATTTCACATTATTTACTTCATCTTGCAGTCACTCCAGTTTGTTTACGATTTACAGATGTTCTGTTTCTGTAGAATTTTCATGCTACGCATGACTCTTCCACAGAGCATGAACTGAACGGAACCTCTAGATGTCTAGATGATGTCAGGTCATGAGTGGGTGTTCATCAAAGGCCCCCATTAAGCAAGGCGTGTTTCATGAAGGGATGCAGATTGCATGCTCATGCTATTATTGGCCTCTCTGAGCGATGTTCGATTGTGTGACGCAGCGCGAGTCTGGTGCACGTGTTGTTAGTCTTTGTGTGTGTGCAAGGGCATAGTGAAGGGGTGACACAGATAAGAGTCTGCAAAAGGTCCGATTGACCAGACCGTGCTGAAGAAAAGGGAGCTGATGTGTAAAATATGCAGTGGCGCATTTCAGCAAAATATGGATGCAACAGAAGGAGAGAATGCATGGAAAGAAGGAAGAACTGGAGTGAATGTTTAACTCCTAATCTGCCTCGGACTTCCACAGAACTGTAAAATTCAGTACAACCGAAACATCTTCTATTCTTGTTATTCACAACGTTGTGACTGGTGCTACTCATTCTATGATACTGACAGTAAGCATTGGTAAAGTCAATAGATCTGGCTTGTTTTAGGTGCATGCCATTGTTGTTCGATATATCTGAAGCAATTAAAGAAAACTCCGGTACTAAATCATGATCATGGGGCGCTCTGTCTCAAGAACAGGATTTTGGCTCAAATTTTTAAAGATTTTTGGAAAGTAATTCTCGATATGCTTTTTTTCGACATGCCCCCTTTGGACACCCAGCCCCCACCGTTTTGATCCCACTTAAAGCACTGAGAATGGGGGGAGAGCAGAGATCACTTAAAATTCAAAAAATACGTCTGTGGAAGAAGCCTTTACTTGTACATTTCTGGCTGGGCTCTATGTTGAGCAAGGTGCATGCAGCTGGGGGGGCAGCACTGGCAGTGATTGCACACTGGCATCACCATGTCTCTGTGAGGCATTATATTACGGTTGGTAACTTTAGAAAATAAGTTAAAACTTACCAGGCCCATTTTTGTTGCAAATGATAGGTGTTCAACAACATCCCTCCTGGACGAAAGCGAATTAAATAAAAATGTAACGTGAACGCTGTGTGTGTCAAAAAGAAAAAAGGTCGAGACTATTTTAGTGTATCCTATTCTGTTAGATATAAAAAAAATTCTGTGGAAAAAAAAGCAGCCTGAAAGTCTGCTATAATGTGAAACATCAACATGTTTCAATGCTGGGAAAGAAAACCAGGACGAGCTAATTGAGTGAGAATCAGGCTTGTTGTAAAGATCCTAATCTTTCCATTTGCAGCATCTGTGAGATGCAGAGCTTTAAGTTGAGGAAAAAAAGCTAGGGCGGGGGAGAAGGGGAGTGAGCGAGTGGGAGGGAAGCGCTGGTGAAGCGTCGCACTTCAAGAGCCTGGTGGGGGGTCGGGGGAGCCAGCGAGTGGGAGGGAGGAAAGGAGCATATGGGGTGTGAGTGAGGGGGATCAGAAGCCTTTGATGGTGGTGTGACAGGCCAAGCACGTGCCTGGGGAAGCTTCATGGTCCAGTAAACAACATGCATTGTAGGAAATCCGGCTGGAATTCGCTTGGTCAGAGAGTTGGTTTTAACCACATTACTCTTGTCTTATTTATCCCTTCGGGATAGAATAGGCTGAGACCTAAAAATGATGACCTGGTATAGTGGAAGTAATTACTGACTTAATACATTTGGAAAAAAAACGAGTTCTACTCCTAGGAAAGGCCAGGCTTCCCTGGTGCACCCTGAAAGTACTGCAATAATTCATGAATGCCCACAAGGATCTGAGGTGTTTTAGCAAATTGGATCCCAAAAGTTTCAAAAAATTCTCAGGGGAAGTGTATTCTCCCTTAAATCCTTTCCAAGAAATCTGTAAAATTGTTTTGCTTGCTGGAATGTGGGGAAGGATCACGTCAAACCACTTTCTCATATGATGGGTATAAGGTCAGCTCGCACCCTATTTCTGGGAATGCTTTTCCTGACCACTGCTGGGGAGCAGGACAGGCTTTAGGGCGGTGCGACTGGTGCAGCTGCTCCTAAAGTTGATTTTGGTCGGGCGCTGTGTTTACATATTTTTTGGTTTAAAAGCCTATGAACGTCCTTGCGCATTTTTTTTAACAAACTTTATTGATCACCACATAGTGGCTCCGAGTTATATCATAACATTGTGGTATTCTGTATTTCCACTCTGTTACATAAGTTATCTATTCACATTTCCGAGTGTATGCGTACATAAGCAGGAAGGCATGAATAACATCATTATTTTCATGATAACATGGAGATACAAGGTGCAAATATCACTGATTCAATAATCAACATCATTCCAAACAATCCCATTTGTAAAATAACCCCACGCCCCTTCCTGGCCTGTCGGTTCCATGTGCATCTCGCGTTTAACTTTTTTGTGCATAAGGTAGTTTTCAAGCAACAATAAAAATACCAAGATAACTCTGGTGATTAATGTTCTTACTAGTGGGAGTTCAGAAGTCTGTCTGTTAACCATTTGGCTCATCGTAAAGTAGCACGGTGGGATAATGTGCCTGCTTCAAAGAACGGGTACCATGCAGACCACATAACTGAGTGACTGTGAGTGCACTATGATACTGCAAAAAAAAAAAGAAGTACATCAGAGAGAGGCTATGGAGAGATGAGGCGCACTGTTGGAGAGTGGTAATGAGGGAATTCATGAAGAAGGAGGATATGAAGGAGGAGAACGCCAAGAAAGACTCTTACTACTCGCCACCAGCGCTCGAGCCCGCCCTGCCTGTGAGTCTTAGCACGCACCAAAGTTCGGGTCTAGTTGTGCCCCTGGAGCACGTTTCAAAGTGCAATACTTGAAGCCGGGCGATTATACCAAATACGACAATCTTCATAGAACTATGGCCGTAGCAAAACTGTAATGCATGCTAACGGTGGAGTTACAGATCTACCTCGACACGCAATTTTAAGGAGCAATGATCATCAGCCGTTTTGCTTACCTCCTTATGAACCTGATCGTAGGTCCGCCCAAAGGGAGGGAGTCTATGAGGTTGAGCGCACACCCATGGAAAGAGGTGGGATCTCGGGGAGAAGGGAAGTCGCACAAGTTGGTTGTTTCGTAAAGCAGCGACCACTGCGTTCCACCCTTACCCTGCGTTCTGTGCGGGAACCCTCTTCTGGTACGCTGACGTTGCGTGTTGGCGTCACTGTTTTTATTTCTGTGGCGGGACGCTCAGGGTTGTAATGGCGGGAGTATGCGGCCGAGGTGCACTTATTGTGCTGGAAGGCTTGGACCGTGCTGGCAAGAGCACCCAATGCCGCCGGCTGATAGAGGCGCTGGTTTCTGCGGGAGGGAGCGCTGAGTTGGTGCGATTTCCAGGTGAGGAGGAGCCTCCCGCCAATATTGCTGCTCCCCAAATAGACAGAACACTTAATGGGTTAAAGGAGTCAACAAGCAGACCAAGCGCGAAAGTGAAACTCTGCGCTGTTATTTCTGTGGCCGGACGCTCAGGGTTGTAGTGGCGGGAGTATGCGGCCGAGGTGCACTTATTGTGCTGGAAGGCGTGGACGTGCTGGCAAGAGCACCCAATGCCGCCGGCTGGTAGAGGCGCTGGTTTCTGTGGGAGGGAGCGCTGAGTTGGTGCGATTTCCAGGTGAGGAGGAGCCTCCCGCCAATATTGCTGCTCCCCAAATAGACAGAACACTTAATGGGTTAAAGGAGTCAACAAACAGACCGAGCGTGAAAGTGAAACTCTACGCTGGCTTGCCAGCGAAAGCTGGACAGGCGATGTGCGTGTGGCTGGACGTGCGCATTCACAGACCAGAATCGCAGCGCGTGCCCCGGTCTGTCTCCCCTGAGAGGCATCTCGGTGACAATAGGTCTCGAGAGCGAGACCTAAAAAGGAGTGTGGCCTAAGAAGTGCAACTAGGAATCCTTTTCAAAAGGCATGGCCTAACGGCCGACCCCCGGAGCGCCACGAGTCCTATCGGCCAATCTCACTCCTAAACATAGAGGCCAAAATACTTGCTAAAGCACTCGCGAATCGTCTTCTTCCCTATATATCAGAGTTGGTCCATCCAGATCAGGCCGGATTCATGCCCCGCAGGGCGACGAGACACAATATTAGGCGAGCCCATGTGGCTGTGGAAGCGATGAGTAAGATCGGGAGCCAAGCGGCGCTACTGCTAGCTGATATCGACAGGGCCTTCGATTCCCTGAGCTGGAACTACTTATTTGCCCTCCTTCCGCGCCTTAACTTGGGGCCCCACTTTCTGTCTTATGTTAAGCTTCTCTATACCGATCTGACGGCCTCCGTGAGGGTGGCGGGGGAGGTGTCGGCCGCCTTCCCGGTAGGACGTGGCACCCGACAGGGGTGCCCCCTCTCGCCTTATTTGTTTGCTCTGGCAATGGAGCCGCTGGCGGCGTGGGTCCGGATTGATGCACAGCTGACTGGGTTTGAGTGGCAGGCGGGACCGTCGGACAGAATTGCGCTTTATGCTGATGATGTCCTGTTCTTCCTTACCAACGTGAATCGCTCTGGGCCGCGGGTCCTGGACATCATGAGAATCTTTGGCGAGGTCTCCGGGCTCTGCTTGAAACCGCAGAAATCCACTTTGTGGACTTTGGGTAGCCACTTTGAAGTTGGGTCGTGGGCCTCGAATTTGCAGCGAGCCGTCGGGGGCCTCAAATATTTGGGAGTGTTCCTGACGACTGTGCCGACCATAGCTTGGGAGCGCAACATGGTTCCTGTGTGGGACAAAGTGCAACAGGAAATGAAATGCTGGTCCCGCATGCCTCTTAATATTTATGGCAGGTCAGCCATCTTCAAGATGGTGGCCCTTCGCAGAATGTTATACCAACTACAGAACCATCCGTTCCCGATTCCGCCGCAGTGGTTCCGGCTGGTCAACTCGGCTCTTGGTCGCTTTTTGTGGGCCGGTGGCGCGGCTTTCTATCCAGATATTGCGGGGGGTTAGCGACTTCGGATATTCTGTCGTATTACCAGGCTTCGCATCTGGTGGTCCTGAATGACTGGTGGTACTGTGACGGGGGGACCCGGCGTATGCCCTGGAGCGCTTCCTGATGGAGCCTGATCCCCTTCACACGGTCTTATACTCACCCCAGCTGCGAAAGAGGCTGCCTAGTGCAACGCAAGTGGTGTTCCAGATATGGCGGCAGGCGCTGCGCCGCATGGGATGGTGGGGTAAGTTGACTGGGGAGACCCCGCTCTGGCGTAACGGGCAACTGCCGGCTCTGATGTCCCTCTCAGGATTCAAGAGTTGGGACTTGATAGGAATTTCCACCCTGGGCCAGGTCGTTAGAGGCACCACGCTGAAGTCCTTTCAGGATCTTAGTGCAGAATTTGATATGCCCCGCACCCAGTTTTTTCGCTACCTACAGTTTAGACATGCTTTGGCTCCTGCGCTGGAGGGCTTGACCACGCTGCCCGACTTCAGCCCGATAGAAGCGAAAGTCTTTATGGGGGATTTGGAGGAGCGTAAAATTTCCAAAATATATCAGACTTTAGTGACACACTGCTCATCGGACCTACAGCCTCTAAGAGAGCGATGGGAGCGAGACGTGGGAAAACTGGAGGAGGAGGACTGGCGGGAGGCTCTGGAGTCCCCCAGGGGTGCAGCAATAGCAATCCGTCTACGGCTCATACAATTCAAGTACTTGCACCGTACATACTACACCAGAGAGAGGTGTGGAAGGCAGGGTTGATTGAGTCCCCGGAGTGCTTGCGATGCGGTCATGAGATGGGTACCCTGTTACATACAGTGTGGCAATGTGGTGGCCTGGCGCGGTTCTGGAAGGGTGTATGGGATTGTTTGTCAGAGGTGCTGGGGTGGGAGCTCCCTCGCACGGCGAAATTAGGCCTGCTCCATGTGCTTGAAGGGGTAGGTGGGAATGTGTACAAGCGGCACTTGTTATTATTGGGACTCACGCTGGCCAAACGGGATGTGGCTCAGGCCTGGAAGGAACCTGGGGCTCCTAGGGTGGTCGGGTGGAAAAAAGGCCTGGACTTCTGCATGGGACTGGAGAGGCCGGTGTTCGAGGCCAGGGGCTGTCCCACAAAACACTATAAGATATGGAAGAGGTGGGCGGACTACAGGGGATTGTGGCTCGAGCCCCCGCCGCCGCCACGGAGCGAGGAGGAGCAGATGTAGGGGGCATATTGAGGCTTGATTCTTTTTATGTTGGATTGTTTGCTCTTCATGGCAGTGTTGGTAGACGGAGAGTTGCAGGACTGGGGGCGGGGGTGGCCGGGTGCTTAGGGGGGGGAAGGGACGGGCACTGTTTCATTAAATGTATCGCATACCATGACCCATGATTGTCGTCGCAGTCCCTCCGGGGTTCGGAGCGCTGTGGATGTTTATCTCTGCGATTCAATAAAACCAGTTTTGAAAAAAAGGCATGTCCTAAAGTGTCGCAAAAAACTTGGTTTTTGATTTCAAAGTATTTTATAAAATTTTTATAAGCAAAGACATTTGCATTTCTGTTACAGGGTTAGCCAATCGCGGTTTGTACAATAGCGTTTTGAGGTACTTTGGCATTTGTATTTAGCTAACCCCACATGGCATAGTTTGCTGAGAACAAGAAAAAGGGTGAAAGAAAAGAAAGGAGGGAGGGAAAGGGGTGAAGGAAGAGCAAGAAGACAGGCTCTGTGGTTATAAGTCTTTTGAAGTTCAGTCAGACACAATGTTCATTCCAAATTATTTTCTTATTATGATTTTCAAAAAGTTCATTGCGATTCCATATCACTTTAGATGTGGTACAAGTATTTCTTAAGCATCAGTAAATACATCCACAATTTTTCTCACATACATCCCTATGCATTTCGGGCTCGTACAGCCCTTCGTCAGGGGAGTGGTCTGTAAATCAAAAAATGAACTATATTCAGAGAGGATTTCTCCTATGTATAACAAAGATCAAACGTCAAAATTCCAATGACATCTCCACAATTCTCAAACATGCACAGTGTATCAATAATAACGATTTGAAGCCATATCAATGTTTTTAGAGATTGTAACATGCCAGAAAAACGTGACCTAAATTTCATGCAATCTAAGGAAGAAAACGAAAGAATAAAAAAACACCAGATGAAACGTTGCAACGATGTGCAGTGCGAGGTGCTTAATTAAAGTGATCACACCAGTGTCTAACTGAGAGTATCGACGTGAAATCAAACCGCGTTCTCAACAGTACATAGCCGTTAATACCCAAATGCGTGGTCTGCAGTGTGCTCGTGAACGTTCAAAGAACTATTGTATGCATAAATGAAATAAGGGCGCCGCCCGGAGTCGGTACTTACTGAGATTGTGTTTAGAGTGCTCTGGAGTCAAAGGATTCAGTTCGCGTAAGCGCTAGTGACCGGCTAGTGCTCAGGTTTAAAGTAGCGCGGTCAATGCCTGAGGGAAGCATAGATAACGGACTAAAAACAGTCCGAAGTGCGATGGTCATTGCAGAGTGGGGAAACCGGGTGAAAAACGGAGGCCATATTGGAAGGGTGAATACTATAAGAACTAGTGATTGTGAAACTATAAGAAATCAGTAAACTAAGTACATAAAGGGACGTGCTGTGAACTGTTAGATAACAGTGAAAAACATAAATAAGGATACATTTCCAAAAATGTTAGGAGTGGCGAAAATGTGAAGAAATGAACGTGCATGCCAGTACTATCATGGACTAATGAATTATATATGAAAACAAACATTCATGGTTCATCAAATCTGATACAATCAGAGTCAAAGGTAACAAAGGAATTCCATGCGGTCATTTAGCCCTGTGGGCTGCATCCTGCTCAGGTAACGTATCCAAAAGTTCTCCCTCTGTAATAGTTTATTTTTGGGATTCATGCCTTCCTGATTCACGACTTTCTCCAAAATCATGAATTGTAGCTGGGCTACATTATGTCTACGTTCAAGAAAATGTGTAGCCACCGATGATTTGGTGTTAGCTGTTCTTATGTTACTTTTGTGTTCCAGGATTCTGGTTCTTATTCTCCTCTCTGTATGTCCAACATAGCATAAGCCATATGGGCATTTCAATAGGTAAATTACATTGGACGTATTGCATGTCGCATTAACTTTGAGTTTAATTTTGTAACCTTTCATGGGATGGTGTAACACATTGCCCTTGATCACATTGTTACAATTGCTGCAATTGTAACAGGGTTGCAGTCCATTGTATCTCAAAATTGAGCTTATCGGTTTAGGTTTGGTTAAGAGTTCTTTAATGTTTGGACCACGGGTGTAAGCAAAAATGGGTTTTTCTTCAAATAGTCCTCTGAAGTCGGATTCCTTGCTCAATAGTGGCCAATGCCTCAGGATGATGTTTCGGTATTTATTACTCATGGTAGAGTATTTGGAAACCACTGTCATGCGTTTTTGTGCAGTTTTAGGTTTAGATTTGATTTCTAATTTAATTTCTAATTTAAAATACTTCTAGAGCGCAGCGTACACCTTGCGGTTTCTTGGCGCTGGGGGGATCAGCAACTGAGGGGGAAAAAGACCAGGGAGAGGTGAAGGGGAATTTGAAGGAATTTAAGTGGGGAAGGCCTGGCTGAAAAGGAACGTTTTCAGATCTCTGCGAAAGGGGAGATACTGAGTGGCAGAGCGGAGGTGGTCAGGAAGTGAGTTCCAGAAGGTTGGAGCCAGGGTGGAGAAATTGGCCCCGCCCCACTTTTTGTGAGTGAAGCGAGGGATCTGGAGAAGGGACTTGGAGGAAGACCGAAGTTCTCTTGCAGGTACATAAGGCTTGATTAGTGAGGAGATGAAGGCGGGGGCAGTGCCCTGGCGGGCCTGGAAGACCATACAGCCGATCTTGAAAAGGGCCCATTCCTTTATAGGGAGCCAGTGAAGCTCCCTGAGAAGAGGGGTGGAGTGGTGATAGCGAGGGAGGCCGTACACCAGCCGGGCTGCTTGGTTCTGGACGGTCTGGAGTCTACGCAAACTGTACGCGGGGATACCGTGGTAAAGAGCGTTTGCGTAGTCCAGTTTCGATATCACAAGTGCGGCCATGATGATCTTGAGTGCCTGGGGGGAAAAGAAGCGGGAGACAGTGCGGATAGTGCGGAGAGAGAGGAAGCAGGAGGACACCACGGAACTGATTTGTGAGTGGAGGGTGAGTTGGCTGTTTATTTTGACACCAAGTGTTTTGACCGTGGTGGAGGGGGTCGGTGCAGAGCCAAGAGAGGGGGGCCAGAAGAGAGAGTTCCAGGGACTGGATGAACCACCAGTGAGAACCAGCTCGGTTTTATCCGGGTTCAGCTTAAGGTGGTTGTGGTTCATCCAGTCCCTGATGAATGTCATAGTTGACTGGAAATTAGAGACCGAGAGAGGAGAAGGGGACAGATCAAAGATGAGCTGGAGGTCATCCGCGTAATTATAGACGGTGACCTCCAGCTGCTGTAGTGCAAAGATGAGAGGAAAGATATAAAGGTTGAAAAGTAAGGGGGAGAGAGAGGATCCCTGGGGAACACCACAGGTGACAGGGAGGGGAGAGGCCGTGAAGTCGCCTAGTCGGACCGCCTGAGTACGTTCCCTCAGAAAGGAGGAGAGCCAGATCAAAGCTGATCCCCTGATGCCAGCCGCCTTGACACGGGTAAGTAAGATGGTGTGGTCCACCGTGTCAAAGGCGGCGGAGAGATCAAGGAGGACCAGTGCCTGGTGTTTGTTTTCATCCATACCCTTTCTGAGTTTGTCCAAGACTGAGACCACGACTGATTCGGTCGAATGCCTGGGACGGAACCCGGCTTGGCGGGATGCCAGTCCCCCATTTGCCTCAACATGGGCGCTGAGCACCGCGGTAACGTGGCGTTCCATCACCTTGCCCAGAAAGGGTAGCAGGGAGATGGGGCGATAGTTGGCCGAGATAGAAGGGTCAGCGCCAGGTTTTTTCAGGATGGGCACTATGGTAGCTGCCTTGAGCGCAGAGGGCACTACCCCCTGTGCCAAGGAGCTGTTGAGGAAGGCAATGGGGGGGGGTCAGGGCAGCTGGAGTAGATTTGCTGCAGGACTCGTGCTGGGCAGACGTCCGCGGGAGACCCCGACTTCACTTTAGGGAGTATCTCCAGAAAAGAGTCCTGAGTGAGGGGGGGGATGGAGGTAAGAGGGTGGGGGAGGGGAGGGGGGGAGGGATCGATGAAGGCAGAAGAGGGTAGAGGGATATTGAGCTTGATGGTCGCTATTTTATCTAAGAAATAAGTGTTGAGCTGGTCGCAGAGAGGCTGGGAGGGAGGGATATTGGGCGAAGTTCGGTCAGAGAATGCCAGGTCATTCACTATGTCGAAGATTTCCCTGGGTTTATTTTCAGCAGAAGTAATTTTAGACGAGAAGTAGGTGGTCTTAGCGGCCAGGATTGCTGTTTTGTATTTGTCCAGTGCTGATATGAAGTGGGTTTTTGATAAGGGATTGTAATTTTTCCTCCATTGCCTCTCTGCCCGTCGGGCGCTTAGTTTGAGCTCTTTTAGGTGGTCATTGAACCATCTATTAGAGTCCTTTGGTCGGCGGATGGAGATACGGCGTAGGGGCGCCATAGAGTCGCAGCCTTCAGCCAGCCAGGTGTTAATGGCCTTGGCTTGAGAGGTAGATGGTAAGCCAACAAGAGTAGGGATAGAGTCGCGGAGCATTGAGGTCAAGGAGGGGTAATCCAGTCTATTCCAGTTCCGTGCCCAGGTGTTTTTGGCATGCGGAGTTTTAGGCATCACGTTACGGGGAATAGAGAAGGAAATGAGGGCATGGTCGGACCATGGGCACGGCGAGACGGTGGCCGAGGCCACGGGGAGGTTAAGGGACCAGACCTGGTCCAGTGTGTGCCCATGGGAATGAGTGGGGACGGATATGTGCGACACAAAATTAAGGGACAAAAGGCAATCTGTAAATTCTTTTGAGGCTGAGCACTCGTGTGGGTCGGAGGGCCAGTAGTTAAAGTCCCCTAGCACCAAGACCGAGGCGTAGTTAACCACCAAGTTAGCCAGCAGGTCTTGAAAGGCCGGCAGGAATGCGGGCGAGGGCTGGGGAGGCCGGTACATTAATAGGCAGGTGATGGGGGGGGAAAATGAAAGAGAGCGGACTACCAGGAAGTCAGCAGGGGGAATGGGGGGGAGGGAAGTGATTGGAAGTTCAACTGCGACCGAGCGATCAGGGCGACCCCACCGCCTACCTTGCCTGCCGGCCGGTCGGCTCGCAGGGCCACATAGGAGGGGGGTAGGGTGGCCAGGAGAACGGGGAGGGAAGTATCGCAGTACCAAGTTTCGGTCAGGAGCAGTAGGTCAGGTTTCTCAGAGTCGAGTAAGACGAACAGCTCATGGTGGTGCTTGACCGCTGACCTGGTGTTGAGTAGCAAGACAGACAATGCCGGCGAGCGGGGAGGAGGTCGAGGGGAAGGGGGCAGGGTGACGGGGGAGCGTGTGGCGGGGGATGAGGGGCTGTGGGGGAAGAGGAGGCAAGGCCTAGAGAGGAGATCAGTCTGCGGGTGGGATCCGGAAGTGGCCATTGACCTTGAAGAGCAATTAGATCCTTGGAAGAGTAGGATGTAGTTTTGGCATGGAGTCGTGCCCCTAGCCCCGTCCGGCCGCGGACGGGCGCAGACGGGCTTGCCTTAGGCGCGCCTTCGGCGCGCAGACGTCGCGCCCGCTGCGCTCGTCCGCTGCGCTTCCTGCCAAGGCACATGCTTTATAGCAGTGGGTCAGGAGGTTGGAGGGGGTGTGGCCAGCCGAGGGGGCGTGTCTCGCCTCGCCCTCGGGAATGGCGGCTGAAAGGGGGGAATCGTTGCAGCGAGTAGCGCTGTTTCTGGGAGGCCAGGAGATGCTGGTAGGTAAGATGAAGTTTAAAACACAAGATTATACACAAAGATTTTAAAAATGATCGTCGTTTGCCCCTGCTCCCGGCTTTCCGCCTCAGGAGCCAATCAATAGATGCGACGCCTGCCACCAGCGCGCTCTATTTGTAGGTATGGCGGGGGGGCGTGGCCAGCCGAGGGGGCATGTCTCGCCTCGCCCTCGGGAATGGCGGCTGAAAGGGGGGAATCGTTGCAGCGAGTAGCGCTGTTTCTGGGAGGCCAGGAGATGCTGGTAGGTAAGATGAAGTTTAAAACACAAGATTATACACAAAGATTTTAAAAATGATCGTCGTTTGCCCCTGCTCCCGGCTTTCCGCCTCAGGAGCCAATCAATAGATGCGACGCCTGCCACCAGCGCGCTCTATTTGTAGGTATGGCGGGGGGCGTGGCCAGCCGAGGGGGCGTGTCTCGCCTCGCCCTCGGGAATGGCGGCTGAAAGGGGGGAATCGTTGCAGCGAGTAGCGCTGTTTCTGGGAGGCCAGGAGATGCTGGTAGGTAAGATGAAGTTTAAAACACAAGATTATACACAAAGATTTTAAAAATGATCGTCGTTTGCCCCTGCTCCCGGCTTTCCGCCTCAGGAGCCAATCAATAGAGTAGGTCTTCTCTTTTCATCAGTTCACACCTGGGCCTGGCATTGTTGACAATCACATCTGGGTATCCTCGATCTTTAAATCTTTGACACATGATATCCATTTGTTGATCATCATTGTCATCGGAGACAATACGTTTGATTCTCATCAGTTGAGACAAAGAAAGATTGTTCCTGAGATTTTGCCTGTGAAAACTCGTGTAATGAAGAGTGCTATTACGATCCGTTTCTTTCCTGTAAACTGTGGTGTGAAATTTCAGATCCTCCATGGTTACCAATACATCTAGGTAGTTCACTCTCTTACGATCATGGGTCCATGTAAATTGTATTCGATCGTTGATGGTATTCAGATTTTCCAAGAAGTGTAACAATTTCGTTTCTGATCCAGACCATAGCAAAAAAATATCATCAATGTAACGAATATATAATTTGCCAGATTGTGCATATTCAGGTAGATTCAAGATGTTATTTTGTTCAAAGTAGTGCATGAACAGATTTGCGTAGACAGGGGCAGCACAATTGCCCATCGAAGTTCCGTTAAGTTGAAGGTAGCATGTGTCTCTCCAGGTGAAATAACTTTGTTATAAGGTGAACCCTAAAAGTTCCATCAAAAATGGTTGCAGTGTGGGATTGATGTCTGAATTCAAAATGGCGTTTTCTATAGCTTCAATCCCCAGATTGTGTGGAATGGCCGTGTATAACGCCTTCACGTCGACAGTGCAAAGCCAGTATTCTTCACTGTTTGATAATTGTAGGTTCTCAAGTTTGTTTAAAAATTGGGTTGTATCTCGGATATATGTAGGTGTTCTCGTCACTAAAGGTTGAAGATGTTTATCCAGCAGTTTTCCGACTGGTTCGTGGATACTGCCCCTGGTGGAGACAATAGGCCTGAATGGAGGTTTTTTAAAATCTTTATGTACCTTCGGAAGCATGTACAGTGAAGGAGTTCTAGGATGTTCCTGGGTCAAATATCGTTTAGTTCTCTCTGTGATGATATTGTCTTCCAAAGCTTTAGACAGTATGGTTTCTAATGTCTGTTTGAATTCTTCCGTTGGATTTCTGTCTAGTGGTGCGTATGTGGTGAGATCCGTAACATGAAGATGTACTTGTTGGTGGTAAAATTCACTGTACATTATGACAAGACCGCCACCTTTGTCTGCATTTTGACAAATTAAGTCTGTATTTTCCGCCAGCTTTTTCAATATGGCTCTTTCTTTGATGGTCAAATTACTATGTTTCAATTTGATTTGAAACTGTAGGGTTGTTATATCCTGCTTCACCAAGTTCTCAAAGGTGTCAATTACTTTGTGGCTGATGGGAGCCATAAAGGTACTATGTGGACGTAAGTCCAACAAGGTGCTGTCGGGTTGAGGTTCAACTGTAATGATATTCTCAAAATAATGGCGGAGTCTAATGTTCCTCATCAATTTGAAGAAGCTTACTTCTAACTCCAAAGTATTGGAGTTAGTGGTAGGTACAAATGATTGTCCTTTTTGAAGAGTCTTTATTTCCAGTTTGGTTAATGTTTGTGAGGAGATGTTAATCACTAAGTTGTTGAATTCTATAATTTTCTCTTGCCTTTCTTCTTTTCTGGTTCTTTTGTTTTTTTGACTTTTTTTTTCCCCTCCGGGTTTTTCCTGTGCTCCTCGGCTTCCTTCTAAAAAAGGGACCGCAGGTTCAATGGTGATGGTATCATCCGGTGTGGTCGTGGGTCTTGGAGGTTGTTTACTTGATTGTGCATCACTGTCAGATGAAGAAGTTTCTGTGGCTGAATAGGGATTATAAGCTTTGGGTTGGCGTCGGCGGGCATACACCTCTGCCCAGGTGTACACCTCGCCGAGCTTATAATCTATTGTATCCCTTTTGTATTTACGTATTTTTCTTTCTTGAATGTCTTGAGTATATTTATCCAGTTGAACATTCAGATCCTCCAACATTTTAGAGAAGTCAGTTGTTTCCATCATTTCCGATAGATCCTTTTTAGTGTTATTGATCTCTTCATTCAATTCCTCTAGTGTTTTAGATAGCTCCTCTACAATCAACAAAATAAGATCGAGCGAACATTTGTTGAGGATCGCAAACCACCGTTCAACAAAGCGGGTATTGTTTTTGCATAGTAGTGGTTTTAGTGGGACTCGTAGGCCCCTGGGAATACGTTGAGCACGGTGGTACCTCACCAGGGTGCTCGCATGGAGTCTTTGGTTAGTTTCTTTTTTAAGAAGATATAGTGATTGTTTGATATTGTTTTCTTTGCTCTTTTTGTTAGAGAAAGGAGTCGTATCTTCTCTGATAAGTTCGTAAATCTTTGTGGCTTCATCAGTTGTGAAAGCAAAAGTCTCAGCTTTTGAGTCTGTTAGGTTCGTTATGTTATCGAAATTCATTTTGTTCAACGTGCAGTGTCTTCGAGTCAGAGATAGTAATACACTTAAATGGATAAGGCACGCACCGTTTTAAGTATACCAAGGTTGAATCAGTGAAAAGTTGTCGCGTGCAAACCAGGGCTTCGCTGTCTGAACAAAGCAGCGTTAGGATGAATACAAAGTAGCAAGTTCCCAATGGGAGTTGTCCCCCAGTGCACCGCTTTAAGTAGTACCCGTAGGTATAATGAAGTTGTCAGACACAATGTTCATTCCAAATTATTTTCTTATTATGATTTTCAAAAAGTTCATTGCGATTCCATATCACTTTAGATGTGGTACAAGTATTTCTTAAGCATCAGTAAATACATCCACAATTTTTCTCCCATACATCCCTATGCATTTCGGGCTCGTACAGCCCTTCGTCAGGGGAGTGGTCTGTAAATCAAAAAATGAACTATATTCATAGAGGATTTCTCCTATGTATAACAAAGATCAAACGTCAAAATTCCAATGAAATCTCCACAATTCTCAAACATGCACTGTGTATCAATAATAACGATTTGAAGCCATATCAATGTTTTAGAGATTGTAACATGCCAGAAAAACGTGACCTAAATTTCATGCAATCTAAGGAAGAAAACGAAAGAATAAACAAGCACTGGCATTGCCAATAGGTCTCGCAGTAGGAAAGTTGGAGCTATTACAATTGCAAATAACAATGCCTTTTATTTTTGTTTTCATTTAAAAAACATAAAGGGGTTTGTCATTCACAAAACCAATAGCTCCAACTTTCCTACTGCGAGACCTATTGTGCACTGCACAGTGTGGGTGAAAGTGGCACTGAGTGTGTGTGAGTGGCTTTGAGTGAGTGGCGTTGCGTGTGTGAGTGACGTTGCGTGTGTGAGTGGCGCTGCGTGTGTGAGTGGCGCTGCGTGTGTGAGTGGCGTTGCGTGTGTGAGTGGCGTTGCGTGTGTGAGTGGCGTTGCGTGTGTGAGTGGCGTTGCATGTGTGAGTGGCGTTGCATGTGTGAGTGGCGTTGCATGTGTGAGTGGCGTTGCATGTGTGAGTGGTATTGCGTTGGTGAGTGGCGTTGCGTGGGTAAGTTGCGTTGCGTGTGTGAGTGGCATTGCATGGGTGAGTGTGGAGTTGCGTGTGTGAGAGTGGGCTTGCGTGGGTGCGAGTGGCGTTGTGTGTCTGAAAGTGGTGCTGTGTGGGTAAAAGTGGCACTGGTGGATGGAGAAAGCACTGTTTTAATTTCTTAAGTTCGCCTTTAGTGTTCTTAATGTACAGAAAGGGCTAGTGGGAAACGCCTGAGCAGAACATGCCAATACATCTTTCAACTTTCATTTTTTGCTGCTATTTTACATTCTTCAAATGTAGAATCTCTCGTTCGCTCTCTCTCTTGTCCATGAAGGCAACTTGTATTTTTCTGCCGAATTAAGTATCTGCACTGGTACAGAACGCCCCAAAATTGATTACCAGTGGTGAATTCGTCTTGTACATTCGAAACCCACTCCAGGATTAGTACTTTGCATACTATTTATTTAGTGCACTATAATTTGCAATTAAAAGGCATGCATATAATGACCTGTTTTTCTTTAAGTGTATCTGATGTTGTGATGTTTTTGAAGGTCTCATAAGATCACAGGAGCAACTTCTTTTCTTTTAAAATATATATTTGTGGCTATATTTTTTTTGCAGATACCAAATGTGTTTCACTATCAAATTTGCAAAATGTACTAACATCCCCTCCCCCTCTATTAACTAAAATTGGTGTACAGTCCCCAGCGTTTTATAATTTGGAATCCATGTTTACAGGTTTGCAATCCAGTGTCGGTCATTTGTTATTTTCCGGCCTAGGGCAGCGTTTATGCTAATTTAGAATCCAGTGCCTGGAATTTGTGAATTTGAGAGCCTGTTCAAAACAATTGCTAATTTGGAACAGAGGGGCATATATTTCCGAATTTGGGATCCAGTGCCAGATTTTTATGCAGTGCCTGGAATTTGCTTATTTGAGACCCAGTGTCAGTTGTTTCAAAATTTGGAATCGAGTGTTTTCAGATGTGGAATTCAATGATGGGACCTAGAGAAAGTCTTGGCCTGCAAACGTCGGGGCTCGATGGAAGGGCAACTGTCGGCAGTCACCCCAGGGGCCGTGGTGCTCGTTCACCTCCTTATGAACTACTTGCTCTGTGGCTTGCAGCTTGGGCTTCTTTTACTAGCCCGTGCTGGTTGTAGCATGCCGGGTTGAACTGTTGGACACGAGGCGTGCACACTACGTACAAAATGCAAATGTCGAATTCCTCTTTGTTCTACTCCACTCATAAGCGAAGCAGAAAGTGTGCCATAACACTTTTGGGGCACCCCTTTGGGCGTCTTACAACAACCCAAAACCCTTTCCTCACATTCCTCTCTATGAACCCACGCTCTATATGCAACACTTGACGAACTGATTGGCGTCCTGCGGATGACGCCCGAAAGTGCTTCTAAGCTGTGTTAGGGGTTTGAGGCGCTATGCAAACGCAACAACAATACGTTGTCTGCTTGAGGTTAAGTGAGAATGCCACCTGATTGGACGCTGCCGTAGCACTAGTTGGAACAGGCGTTGTGACGTCCTGATTCGGTTTCAGCACACCTAAAATAATGACGCCAAGACATTAAAGTTGTCACTTTACTCTTAAGAGTAGTAATGGTACGCGTCATCCTAATTCGGCCCCTTCCCTGGCCTTCGGGACACTAATGTGGTGAAACGGGGATGTATCTCTGGTACAGCTGGCAGCTTTGAGGTGTTTGCTGCGCAAATACCGTTTAATGAGGGCCAAAGGGCAATGCGCAGTGTTGAAACTTTCTTTTTACAGCGCTTTCTTAGTAAATAACCAGGGCTGTGGCAGTTCTAAAGGCCCTGTGCTTGTTGCAAAAGAGGGAAACATTGATTTTGTGGAAAAGAATGCAATGTTGTGAAATGTTCGGTTCGTACTTGGCTGTAGTTAGACAAGAGAGGAATTTTCCGGAGGCGAGAACGTTAATATTCTAAAAATAACGCTCCAAACGAGTCGGCTATGACTCACCCTGTTTTCTTATGCACTCATTGCACCCTGTTAGCTTTATTGCAGCATGTGGCTGGTGAGGTCAGGTATGCGGTGCAGGATGGAGCATAAAAACAAAAGTGAAAATGTTTGTTTGGAGGGGGGAGGGGTTGTAAGTAGCTGAGACGTTTGCAGCGTTGCATATGCATATAGTATAAGGTGCCGGACTGCAGAATATGCCTCTTCCGCCTTTTCCTTGTTCATCAGTGTCGCACCATATACTTAAAACAAGCAATACAATAAGCCGACTGCTATGGAAGTGGTAAAGTCTGATAGGGGAGGGAAAGCTCCTGGTATCAAGACAGAGGCGAGGAGTGTGGCAAATGGCCGGATGGGGGCGGGAGAGCCTGGTGGGGGGGGCGGGAATGCGAGGGGAGGAGAATGGAGGGGGAGGCAAGACAGAGGCAAGGAGTGTGGCAAATGGCCGGAGGCCGGAGGGAAGCCGGATGGGGGCAGGAGAGCCTGGTGGGGTGATGATTTCGTGTGGTGATGATCTATCTTGTCCTAACGGCTAGTGGTTCTATATAGGCGAGAGGGCGAGGTGTAGCGAGGTTGACCCTGGTTCGGAATGACGGCTAGTTATTTCTTTTATTGTATGCGTCCGCAGCAAGGCTGACTTCAGCATTTTACAGCCATCGCGCGAGATGTAAATGCAGCGCTTACCTTACCGATGTCTTTCATGTATTCATCGAAATGGAGAAGTGTGGCAGGCAGATGCGCGGAGGGAAGCCGGATGGGGGCGGGAGAGCCTGGGGCGGGGGCGTGAATGCACGAGGGGAGGCAGGCAGATTAGGAGGGAAGCCTGATGGGGGCGGGAGAGCCTGGTGGGGGGGCGTGCCTGTGGGAGGGTGATTGATGACTTTGATGTGGGGAGGGAGGAGAGCCTTTTGCGAGCCTGCAGGAGAAATGCTGCTGATGCGCGTGCATGTTTAATCACGTGGTTCACGTGAACTGCATGAAAACCGCGGGGCTGAAAGCCCTTAGTTTGACGATGTTTTCGCCACTTGAATTCTCCCTCCGCTCGATGCGCTTGCGCACATCGATAGGTCGCGAGACCTAAAAAGCACAAGATGAAACGTTGCAACGATGTGCAGTGCGAGGTGCTTAATTAAAGTGATCAACACCAGTGTCTAACTGAGAGTATCGACGTGAAATCAACCGCGTTCTCAACAGTACATAGCCGTTAATACCCAAATGCGTGGTCTGCAGTGTGCTCGTGGACGTTCAAAGAACTATTGTATGCATAAATGAAATAAGGGCGCCACCCGGAGTCGGTACTTACTGAGATTGTGTTTAGAGTGCGCTGGAGTCAAAGGATTCAGTTCGAGTAAGCGCTAGTGACCGGCTGGTGCTCAGGTTTAAAGTAGCGCGGTCAATGCCTGAGGGAAGCATAGATAACAACCTGCAAGACCCACGACCACACCGGATGATACCATCACCATTGAACCTGCGGTCCCTTTTTTAGAAGGAAGCCGAGGAGCACAGGAAGAACCCGGAGGGGAAAAAACAGTCAAAAAAACAAAAGAACCAGAAAAGAAGAAAGGCAAGAGGAAATGATAGAATTCAACAACTTAGTGATTAACATCTCCTCACAAACATTAACCAAACTGGAAATAAAGACTACCTACCACTAACTCCAATACTTTGGAGTTAGAAGTAAGCTTCTTCAAATTGATGAGGAACATTCGACTCCGCCATTATTTTGAGAATATCATTACAGTTGAACCTCAACCCGACAGCACCTTGTTGGACTTACGTCCACATAGTACCTTTATGGCTCCCATCAGCCACAAACTAATTGACACCTTTGAGAACTTGGTGAAGCAGGATATAATAACCCTACAGTTTCAAACCAAATTGGAACATAGTAATTTGACCATCAAAGAAAGAGCCATATTGAAAAAGCTGGCGGAAAATACAGACTTAATTTGTCAAAATGCAGACAAAGGTGGCATAATGGACAGTGAATTTTACCACCAACAAGTACATCTTCATGTTACGGATCTCACCACATACGCACCACTAGACAGAAATCCAACGGAAGAATTCAAACAGACATTAGAAACCATACTGTCTAAAGCTTTGGAAGACAATATCATCACAGAGAGAACCAAACGATATTTGACCCAGGAACATCCTAGAACTCCTTCACTGTACATGCTTCCGAAGGTACATAAAGATTTTAAAAAACCTCCATTCAGGCCTATTGTCTCCACCAGGGGCAGTATCCACGAACCAGTCGGAAAACTGCTGGATAAACATCTTCAACCTTTAGTGACGAGAACACCTACATATATCCGAGATACAACCCAATTTTTAAACAAACTTGAGAACCTACAATTATCAAACAGTGAAGAATACTGGCTTTGCACTCCATTCCACACAATCTGGGGATTGAAGCTATAGAAAACGCCATTTTGAATTCAGACATCAATCCCACACTGCAACCATTTTTGATGGAACTTTTAGGGTTCACCTTATATCAAAGTTATTTCACCTGGAGAGACACATGCTACCTTCAACTTAACGGAACTTCGATGGGCAATTGTGCTGACCCTGTCTACGCAAATCTGTTCATGCACTACTTTGAACAAAATAACATCTTGAATCTACCTGAATATGCATAATCTGGCAAATTATATATTCGTTACATTGACGATATTTTTTTGCTATGGTCTGGATCAGAAACGAAATTGTTACGCTTCTTGGAAAATCTGAATACCATCAACGATCGAATACAATTTACATGGACCTATGATCGTAAGAGAGTGAACTACCTAGATGTATTGGTAACCATGGAGGATCTGAAATTTCACACCACAGTTTACAGGAAAGAAACGGATCGTAATAGCACTCTTCATCACACGAGTTTTCACAGGCAAAATCTCAGGAACAATCTTTCTTTCTTTGTCTCAACTGATGAGAATCAAACGTATTGTCTCCGATGACAATGATGATCAACAAATGGATATCATGTGTCAAAGATTTAAAGATCGAGGATACCCAGATGTGATTGTCAACAATGCCAGGCCCAGATGTGAACTGATGAAAAGAGAAGACCTACTCAAATCTAAACCTAAAACTGCACAAAAACGCATGACAGTGGTTTCCAAATACTCTACCATGAGTAATAAATGCCGAAACATCATCCTGAGGCATTGGCCACTATTGAGCAAGGAATCCGACTTCAGAGGACTATTTGAAGAAAAACCCATTTTTGCTTACACCCGTGGTCCAAACATTAAAGAACTCTTAACCAAACCTAAACCTACAAGCTCAATTTTGAGATACAATGGACTGCAACCCTGTTACAATTGCAGCAATTGTAACAATGTGATCAACGGCAATGTGTTACACCATCCCATGAAAGGTTACAAAATTAAACTCAAAGTTAATGCGACATGCAATACGTCCAATATAATTTACCTATTGAAATGTCCATGTGGCTTATGCTATGTTGGACATACAGAGAGGAGAATAAGAACCAGAATCCTGGAACACAAAAGTAACATAAGAACAGCTAACACCAAATCATCGGTGGCTACACATTTTCTTGAACGTAGACATAATGTAGCCCAGCTACAATTCATGATTTTGGAGAAAGTCGTGAATCAGGAAGGCATGAATCCCAAAAATAAACTATTACAGAGGGAGAACTTTTGGATACGTTACCTGAGCAGGATGCAGCCCACAGGGCTAAATGACCGCATGGAATTCCTTTGTTACCTTTGACTCTGATTGTATCAGATTTGATGAACCATGAATGTTTGTTTTCATATATAATTCATTAGTCCATGATAGTACTGGCATGCAAGTTCATTTTTTCACATTTTCGCCACTCCTAACATTTTTGGAAATGTATCCTTATATATGTTTTTCACTGTTATCTAACAGTTCACAGCACGTCCCTTTAAGTACTCAGTTTACTGATTTCTTATAGTTTCACAATCACTAGTTCTTATAGTATTCACCCTTCCAATATGGCCTCCGTTTTTCACCTGGTTTCCCCACTCTGCAATGGCCATCGCACTTCGGACTGTTTTCAGTCCGTTATGTATGCTTCCTTAAGGCATTGACCGCGCTACTTTAAACCTGAGCACCAGCCGGTCACTAGCGCTTACGCGAACTGAATCCTTTGACTCCAGCGCACTCTAAACACAATCTCAGTAAGTACCGACTCCGGGCGGCGCCCTTATTTCATTTAAAACACAATAGAGCCACCCAATAATCCCCCTAGGGACTGGGTATCGTTAATAACAATAGAAAAAGAGAATCCCTAAAGGAATCATTTATACAGTAACTTGATTATTTGGTCGTGTCATATCAATGAACACTTAATTATGTAGTTGTCACAGGAGCTTGTAATAACAAAAGTTGATCAAAAATATATAGTAGTTTAATAATGCATAGATTTTTTGATCAATTGATTTCTGGCAACATCAACTACCACTGAATTCAAACAATGTTGAGTGGTAGGGGGAACACCTTACGCATTAAACATGAGTTTTGCAAATAACCATGTTCAGAAATACATTACACATATTCAGTTGGTGTGTAAAACCAAATTAAATGATTTAGGCAGAAATGGTGTTCATACGTCGACGTTTCGGTCCCTGGTGGTACAAATCCTTGGGACCATCTTCAGGACAAAGTTGCACAATAATATCTAATGTACAAAACAACAATACACAATGTCAGTGTTACAAAACCTGTGACACAAAGAAAAGACTGTACAGTATGCTCACACAAGAAGGACAACAATACTCTGTGTAACACTAAACAGACCTAGTTACAAAGTTAAAAACCATCTCAGTACTTCTAAAGACCAAAATAAATACCAACGAATATATACTTACAAATAATAATGGCAACTGAATCTCACTATGCAAAATGGACCAATCAATCAGCCATCTATAGGATAAAGTGCAAAAACCAATATAAACATCTAATCAGTTAATCCCTACCATCACCGACACCACCAGTGAGAAAGGACCAAAGAAATAGTCACTCACGTGTGCTGGATTAAATGTGACCTAGAAGTACAAAGATACCATATTGAAATGTGTACCATCTGAGACTAATCAAAGGACTCAACACAACGCAACACAACACAACACAACATTTCAACCGACACCCACACCACGTGTCAAATTGTCTGTCAATAACTTACATGAGACCAACATATGTAAGTTATTGACAGACAATTTGACACGTGGTGTGGGTGTTGGTTGATATTATTTGTTGTGTTGAGTCCTTTGATTAGTCTCAGATGGTACACATTTCAATATGGTATCTTTGTACTTCTAGGTCACATTTAATCCAGCACACGTGAGTGACTATTTCTTTGGTCCTTTCTCACTGGTGGTGTCGGTGATGGTAGGGATTAACTGATTAGATGTTTATATTGGTTTATCCTATAGATGGCTGATTTGGTTGGTATTGTTGTCCTTCTTGTGTGAGCATACTGTACAGTCTTTTCGTTGTGTCACAGGTTTTGTAACACTGACATTGTGTATTGTTGTTTTGTACATTAGATATTATTGTGCAACTTTTTGTCCTGAAGATGGTCCCAAGGATTTGTACCACCAGGGACCGAAACGTCGACGTATGAACACCGTTTCTGCCTAAATCATTTAATTTGGTTTTACACACCAACTGAATATGTGTAATGTATTTCTGAACATGGTTATTTGCAAAACTCATGTTTAATGCGTAAGGTGTTCCCCCTACCACTCAACATTGTTTGAATTAAGTGGTAGTTGATGTTGCCAGAAATTAATTGATCAAAAAATGTATGCATTATTAAAGAACTATATATTTTTGATAAACTTTTGTTATCAATACAAGCTCCTGTGACAACTACATAATTAAGTGTTCATTGATATGACACGACCAAATAATCGAGTTACTGTATAAATGATTCCTTTAGGGATTCTCTTTTGCTATTCTTATTTCATTTATGCATACAATAGTTCTTTGAACGTTCACGAGCACACTGCAGACCACGCATTTGGGTATTAACGGCTATGTACTGTTGAGAACGCGGTTTGATTTCACGTCGATACTCTCAGTTAGACACTGGTGTTGATCACTTTAATTAAGCACCTCGCACTGCACATCGTTGCAACGTTTCATCTGGTGTTTTTTTATTCTTTCGTTTTCTTCCTTAGATTGCATGAAATTTAGGTCACGTTTTTCTGGCATGTTACAATCTCTAAAACATTGATATGGCTTCAAATCGTTATTATTGATACACAGTGCATGTTTGAGAATTGTGGAGATTTCATTGGAATTTTTTTTTCACAACCAAGTTTATTGAGCAAAAGAATGACACGCATGAGGCACCTTCCCACACCAAGGTCACCACATCAAAATCAATGTATGGATCATATACACAAGAAATACTATGCAAGTATCAAGGAAGCTCAGCTTTAAAATCCCAACTACCCATCCCAACCCCAACTACACCCCCACCCGTACCCACTATTCCCCCCCCCCCCCCTTCCACACATGTACAGAGGCAATACAGAGATGGTTCATATAAGAGAAGCAGGCATGAAGCAACCTGGGATGTGCCTTTAGGGCCAGAGACAGCGCTGCGATCAAATGTCCTCCTCCGGTTCCGCCGGGGGTTCCAAGGATAGGCCACGGTAGTCAGCCCACCGCTTCCAGATCTTGAAGTGCTTGCGTGGGCAGCCCCGCGCCTCAAAAATCGGTTTCTCAAGACCCATAAAATAGTCCAGTCCCGCCTTCCATGCCGACAGGGGGGGGGCCCTCACTGACTTCCAGGCCCGAGCCAAGTCACGCTTAGCCACCACCAGGCCCAGCAGCAATAGGTGACGTTTATAGATGTTGCCCCCAACCCCGTCCATGACGTGCAGTAGGCCCAGCCGGTGAGTACGGGGAAGATCCCAGCCCAGGACCTCAGCCAGGCAATTCCAAACACCCCTCCAGAAGCCAGCCAGGCGACCACATGACCACACTGTGTGCAACAAGGTGCCAGGCACTTCCCCACATCGCAGGCACTCCGATGACTCAATCAAACCAGCCCTCCACAGTCGTTCACGTGTGTAATAGGCACGATGTAGATACTTGAATTGTATGAGACGGAGCCGAACCGCGATAGCGGTGCCACGAGGAGACTCCAGGGCCTCTCTCCAGTCGTCCTCGTCCAGGGTGCCCACGTCCACCTCCCAGGCTTCCCGGAGGGAGCTGAGAGTAGACGAGCAGTGAATAACCAGAGCCTGGTAGATCCTGGAAACCTTCTTGTCTCCCAGGTCGCCCATAAAGACTTTCGCCTCAATCGGGCTAAACTCCGGAAGGGAGTCAAGGCCAGCAATGCTTGGGGCGAGGGCATGGCGCAGCTGTAAGTAACGGAAAAACTGGGACTGAGGCATTTGGAATTCCACTCGGAGGTCTGCAAAGGACTTGAGGGTTGCGCCGGACACAACGTGACCCAGTTGAGTAATCCCAATAGTCTCCCAACCCTCGAACCCAGCCAGAGTCGCCAGCTCTGGAAGCAGACCGTTGTGCCACAGCGGCGTTTCCGCCGTCAACTTGCCCCACCATCCCATGCGGCGCAAGGACTGCCGCCACACTGCAAAGACCACCCTTGTCACCGATGGCAACCCACGGCGTATACGCGCCGAGTATAGAACGGTGTGGAGCGTATGGTCACCCATAAGATGCCTTTCCAGGGCATATGCCGGATCACTCCTATCCCCGTACCACCAATCATTAAGAACAAGCAGATGTGATGCTTGGTAGTAGGAGAGGAGATCAGACGTGGCCAAGCCACCACAGTAGGTGGATAGAAAACATGTCTTTAGGGCCACCCTGGCTGCTCCGCCCTCCCACAGGAAGCGGCTCAGCACAGAGTTCACCTGGCGAAACCACTCCATGCCGATAGGGTGCGGGAAATGTTGGAGTTGGTACAGCAGTCTCGGCAGCGCCACCATCTTAAAGATGGCCGACCTTCCAAAGATCGTAAGCGGCATCCTGGACCACGTTTTAACATCCGTCTGGACCCGTTCCCACACCGGCAGGACACTACGCGCCCAGGCCACGGCCCGCGAAGTCGAGAGGAAAACACCCAAGTATTTCAGGCCGTCTGTCGCCACTCGTAGATCAGCAGCCCAATCGTCGGCCACTACTCCGCCATGCAAAACCCACAGGATCGACTTAGATAGGTTAAGGGTAAGGCCGGAGACTTCGCCAAACCCCCGCATGATCTCCAGGATTCGAGGGCCAGAGCGCCGCAGATCCGTAAGGAACAGGAGGACATCGTCCGCGTAGAGTGCAATTCTATCTGTAAGAGTATCGTTCCAGACAAAGCCACGCAGCTGGGCATCTAGCCGCACCCTCGCTGCGAGGGGCTCCATGGCCAGGGCAAATAGGTATGGGGACAACGGGCAACCCTGGCGCGTACCGCGGCCGATTGGGAAGCGTCCTGAGACCGCGCCTGCCACCCGGACCGACGCCGTGACATTGGTATACAGGAGGCGGATATAGGACAGAAAGACCGGCCCGAGGTTTAGGCGAGCCAATAAGGTGAAGAGATACGCCCAGCTCACCGAGTCAAAGGCCCGGTCCATGTCCGCAAGGAGAAGTGCGGCCTGTTCATCCCTAGCACTCATGGCGTCGATCGCTGCCTGTGCCCGCCGGATATTGTGTCGGGTGGCCCTGTGCGGCATGAACCCGGCCTGGTCGGGGTGGACCAGGTCGGCTATGAGGGGCAGAAGGCGGTTCGCCAGGGCTTTCGCCAATATCTTGGCCTCGATGTTGAGGAGGGAGATAGGCCGGTATGAATCATGACGGTCAGGCGCCCTACCAGGCTTCAAAAAGACCACGATCTCAGCATGACGCCAGTCAGGTGGCAGCTCGCCCCTAGACCGCGCTGCCTCCAGCGCATTGCGAAAGTGGGGTCCCAGCTGGACGTGGAATTTCTTATAAAATTCGGCAGGGTAGCCACTAGGGCCGGGCGCCTTCCCAGTGTTCAGTTGGCCAAGGGCCTCCCCTAGCTCCTCGGACGTAAGTGGGACCTCCAGGGCCGTTCTAGTCTCCTCCGGGACTGCCTGCGGGAGTAAAGCATCCAGGTACGGGGCAATCCCGCTCTCCCCCGATGGATCGCGAGGGGCATACTGTGCCTCGTAGTAGCGGGCAAAGCTGGCCGCCAACTGGTCCGGGTCGGTTATGAGATTTCATTGGAATTTTGACGTTTGATCTTTGTTATACATAGGAGAAATCCTCTCTGAATGTAGTTCATTTTTTGATTTACAGACCACTCCCCTGACGAAGGGCTGTACGAGCCCGAAATGCATAGGGCTGTATGGGAGAAAAATTGTGGATGTATTTACTGATGCTTAAGAAATACTTGTACCACATCTAAAGTGATATGGAATCGCAATGAACTTTTTGAAAATCATAATAAGAAAATAATTTGGAATGAACATTGTGTCTGACTGAACTTCATTATACCTACGGGTACTACTTAAAGCGGTGCACTGGGGGACAACTCCCATTGAGAACGTGCTGTGAGAAGGTGGCCTGATATGCAGTGCTCACTATTCTAGTGAACACTATGTATCAGTCCAGCAACCCTTATTGATGATTGGTTGTAAGTCAACCTTATAGACCAGCTATCCTAGTAGCGTGGATACGAGCAGTCTAAGGCTAAAGACTCGAGAGGGCGTGTTAAGCCAGCTGTTTACCACACATATACCCCTTGAATACCAAGTGAAAGGACACCACACAAGTGTTATGAAAATAAACAGTTATTTATTAAGAATCACAACAGCCCTGTACTCTTTATGAGGACAGGGTACTAAGCACAAACCAAATCTCTTACAAAAATACTTAAGTTAGCACAGTATATACAAATGCCCGAGGGGCACGGAAAACCATATACTTGAAAAGTGGAATGCGAAATTACTAGCAGGTAAGTACAGTACTAATAAGCTTTGGAATCGCTAGGACTGGACTATAGAATCGTTAGATTACTTCTAGGAGACCCAGGGGACTCGGGTGCAGGGTGTGCACTCTCACGCGAGATGCGGGACAAAGTCTATGGTAGCTAGAAATTGCAAAGTTAGTGTTCTCGGGCGAAGCCGACCTGGTGGGAGGAAAACGAAAGTAGATTCTGACCCTTGGATAGTGAGGCTATGCTGGGGCACCGAAATGCCGAAGTTACCTAGCCCAGGGGCTGCAGCTGCATAGGACTCAAAAGACGTCGGGAATCCTCGTTGACGGACCAGGAGCCTGGAAGAAAGAAGTTGCTGGCAGGCGACCAGTGAAGAAAGTTCGGTGGATCCAAGCCTGGATCGATGGAAGATGACACCTGAAAGCAGAGGGGACCAAGTTCGAGACTACTAGCCAGTAGTCAGTGGGCACCAGGAGGGCACCGGATGGTAGCCACCTCGACTAGGCGAGTGGGTGACGCTGTGCTCGGAGATCTCACGGACCAGGAGGCGTTGTTGGCGACCAGGATGGAGGAGCGAGCTGTCCCACGAAGATAGAAGCTGTCGGCGTCGCTGGACCCAGGATTGGGCAACAAAGCCTTGGCAAATTCAAGCCCACGTGGTGGACCTAAAATGGCGTCTGGAGTGGACCAGGAGGGTCCGGGGTGCCTCTCTTAAAGAAGGAAGCAAGGGCCAGTCTGGAGCAACCAGACCAGCAGCAGTGATGTCGTCGGGCGTCGTTCAGAAGGCCACAAGCCAGCCGGCTAGTAGCCAAACAACGCGGTGCACAGCAAACAGCAGAAGGGCCCCACGCAGATTGTGGAGATGCAGGGAGGCTGATCTTGGGTGCTGGAGCTGCGCAGGGTTGGGGCTTCTCGGACCCCAAAGCACTCACCAGGGGAAGACTCGGTGGGCTTGTTACAAAGAAGTCGTGCAGTCTTGGCAATCGTCGGTCCCTCGAGGTCTCGTCGCACTCACGGTTCTCAGCTTTGCTGTAGAGGTGAGTAGAGGTCAGAGGTGCCAGGGAAGCCGGGTCTCGTCGAGCTGGGTCGTCGGATTCGTGAAGAAGGACTTGCAGCAGACCGCAGTGTTCTTAGGATGGTGCCTGCGGATGCAGGGTGACTACTCCTTAGCCACAAGGGAGAATCTTGATGAAGAAATCTTGAAGTCCTTTCGCAGAAAGTCGTGTCTTGATTCCAAAGATGATCTAATTTGAACAGGGGGCCCGCTCCCATCTTTATACTAAAAAAGGGGGCTGACCCGGTGACTAGGTCCTGCCTATGGGTGGGACTAGGAGGGGGGTGGTTACACCCCTCTGCCATGCCGGACTTCCCCAGGCCAGGGGCTGGTGTGCCCCTGGAACTGGTTCTGACCGGCCTATGCGTAGTGAGCACCGGGGTGCCACTCAGCAGTCACCTTCCTGAAAAGCCCTGCCTACCCAGGATATACAAAACCATGTCTGGGATGGTGCTAGCACCGCCCCGGACAGGAAACCCTTTGTCCAAGCCTCCCTCGCTGGAAGGACTCCCAGCAGCAGGAGGTCAGACTCGTGTCTGTGGTGGCAGCATCCATTTTGTGGAGCTGAGGCTTTAGTTAACTTTAACCGGGGTTCACAGTTACATACATGTCGTGTCCCTCTAGAAGGGTGGAATGCTAACCCCGTCGCCAGAATTGGCGAGGGGTTAGTATTCCAATTCGTATGACACCTTACTCGACATGTTTTGATAAAGCAATACCAAAGATAGCATTTAACCGCGAGGATTATAATGCACTTAAGAGTATATGGTATGCGATATCATGGAACAGCTATTAGGACTTGGTTCCGCAAGCTGCAGACAGGCTCAGCTCATGCCAGAGCACCATCTCACACGATTCCAAGCACTCTGCCTTCAGGATTGTCAAGGCCTGCCATAGGAGTGACTGATAGGAATCTGTGTGTCCATTTTAGGGTTCGGTATAGGTATACTACACCTACAGCAAAGGGTGATTACACGACTTTGCCCCAGCTGTCATGCAGCCAGTTGTGTCAAATTTAGGAGGCCAGCCAGGGGTGGCATAATACATGCTGCAGCCCCTGGCAGCCCTGGGTACACCCATGCCCTGAGTTACAGGGTCTGATAGGGTGGCCCAGTACCAATTGGAAATGCACCTAGGGTACATGGAATCCATTTTAAAGAGAGAGCAGTAGGCCTGGGGCCCTGATTGGCAGGATCCCAGGTCGACTATGTCCAAAACCAGCTAAAACACAGGGCAAAAAGTTGGGGGCAACCATAGTCCGGATGTACCTTCCTACACCCCCCCCCCCCCCCAAACGAAAGGAGATAAGGCTATCCTTGTCCAGGTAAGCCTCTATTACCTAAGTGGCCATATAAGGAAGGACCAGCTCTGGCTTGGTTTCCCCCTGTGTCATGGTCCACTAGGCAACCCCTCACCCTAAGGGTATCTGAGGGTCTCCACCATAGGGAATCTCTGTCTCTGGTGTGTCTTGGGAAAGTAAAAGGCTGATGCTGGGATGGAGTACTGAAGTGAGGCTCCTCTACCTTTGGGCTCAACTTCCTCCAATCACCATCCATCATGTGTGCCTTTCTTTCTTTAGCTGAGATGCACTGAGCTCTCAGGGTCAGCCTCTGGCTACCTAAAGCTGGAGGCTGAGTCCCTCTGTTTGGCTTACTGGAGGGACAGGTCAGGTTTGGGGTTTTTAGGCCCCAGGTTTGGCTGTGCCCAACAGTGTCCAGCTGTGGGAGGTCCCTAACTACTTTTAAGGGGGATCCCTCAGGAGTCTGTTTTATTTTCACTTGGCTAGGTTTACCAGCTTCAGTGATCCTAATCTGCTGATTAAGGGGTTCTTTTGGACAGGGGGCCCTTTGGGGTCCACCACTGGCCTCCCTGACCTCCACAGCCCTAGGCTGACTGAGGCAGGGTAGAGAGGTGCAGGTTACCTGCTCCAGACTGGGTCCCACCTGGGAAGGGTCCACTGCCATCAGGGGCTCTGCCAGGCTAGGCCTGACTACCCTTGGGGCAGTTCCTTCAACAGGGGTAGAGTCCGTTCCCTGAGGAGGCTGGCTCTCACCTAGTGTCTGGGAGGGGGAAGACTCTTCTTCCTCCTCAATGCTCTCTGTTTGAGTGGAGTGATCCATTGTTTCAGGCTTCACAACTTCACTATCTGTCTGAGTAGAGGCTGAGACCATTTCAACCGTGCCAACCTTTTCAGGAGGGCACTCAGTCTGTGTTTGGGCTGTGACTGTCACAGCCCTCCTATCCTGTTCTGAAAAGTCTGTCTGAGCCTGGGCAGTGGCTACCACTGCCCTTCCAACCTTTTCAGGGAGGAATGGTGCTTGGACTGGGGCTGTAGCTATTACTGCCCCACTAACCTGTCTGGATAGGCCTATCATTCTGGAATGAGTTTCCTGTTCCACCTCAGCCCATGCTGAGAGTTCCAGGTCATTCCCCAGTAAGCAATCTACAGGTAGGTTATCTGTCACTGCCACTCTCATGGGCCCTGTGACATTACCCCAGCTGAGCTTGACTACTGCCATGGGATGCCTTCTCTTCACTCCATGAATGTCTGTCACCTGATAAGTAAAACCAGGGGTCAGTTGAGCAGAGGGGACCAGATGGTCACTCACCATGGTGAGGCTGGCCCCTGTGTCTCTGAACGCCTCAACTTTCTGACCATTCAGTAAAACTTCTTGTCTATACTTTCCCAAGATGTGGGGTCCAGTAGTGAAGTTGGCAAACCCCATGCCAGTCTCACAGACAAGAGTGTGGTCAGGGAACCTGGCTAGGCCATAGTCCTCCTGATTGCCCAAAGTAATGCCCACCACATTCTTGGGGGCACTCCCACCACCTGGGGGATTACCACTAGTGGTAACAGGAGGTTTAGGAGTATTACCTGGGGGTATATTTCCCTTATTACCATTTTTAGGGCAACTGGCATCACTTTTGTAATGACCCACCTGTTTACAGGTATGGCAATAAGGTTTCTTCTGTTCTGAAGGAGTGTTCTGGGACCCACCACCCTTGTTGGAGTTTTGGGGCCCTTGGGAAGTCTTCTCTGTGGATTTATCCCCACCCTTCTCTTGAGGCTTGGTTGATTCCTTTTTCTGGTCACCACCCTGGTTTTTAGGCCTAACCCTGGTTCTGACCCATTTGTCTGCCCTCTTACCCAATTCCTGTGGAGAGGTCAGATCAGAGTCTACCAGGTGCTGGTGTAATAACTGGTTCTGACAATTATTTAAGATTTGCTCCCTCATAATTAGATTATACAATCCTTTAAAATCAGTAACCTTACTACCCAGTAGCCAGCCTTCAAAAGCCTTAGTGGCACAATCAACAAAGTCAGTCCAATCTTGAGACTGAGTTTTCTGGGTGTCTCTGAACAGCATCCTGTATTGTTCAGTGGTTAAACCAAACCCATCAACCAGTGTATTCTTCAAGATTTGGTAATTGTTAGCATCCTCCACCCTTGTGGTGAGGAGCTTATCTCTACCTTTACCATCAAAGGAGAGCCACAAGATAGCTGCCCACTGACTCTGGGGAACACCCTGCACAGTGCAGGCTCTCTCCAAAGCAGTAATCCATTTGTGGATGTCATCCCCTTCTTTAAAGGGGGGCACTATCTTATTCAGGTGCTTTGTATCAAAACTCCTTTCCCTATTGCTAGGTTTATTGCTGCCACCAGTGGGCTGTAGCCCACATAATTCTTGCTCTCTAGCAAGGGCAAGTCTCTCTTTGGCCAGGGCAAGTTCTTCCCTTTCAATCCTCAGTTTGATTGCCCTTTCTTCAGCTTCATACACTCTCCTCTTAGGGGAAGACATCCCTCTGTGAGAAGAGTTGAGAGAGCCATTGGTTCGAAAGGATCTGTTAGAGCCTCTTGATAGAGACCTAACTCGTCCATTCCCAATGTTAAGCTGACCTGAGAGTGGCCCCAGGGGTCCCCCAGTACCAATCTCATGTCTGCTTAAGTTGGACCTGGTTAGTCTACTGACTTCTACCTGTCCCTTATCTGCCTCATCCCCTGACAACTGGTCCTCATCCTCATCCTCAGCATCATCTGCTTCCTGGAGGGGATGTTCCTGGCTATCAAAGGGTCCCTGTAAGGAGGGCAAACTTCCCTCTGGATTAGAAGGGTCTGGGTTACCAGCCCTACTGGCATCATAAGCCTCTAAGAGACCAATCAGAAAGGAAGTGGTGGGGTTAGACCCCTGTTTTAGTTTCCTGAGAGTACACACTTGTCTCATCTCATGGAAGCTAAGAGCAGCATATTTTGAAGTAAGGACCTGTGGAGGGTCCACTGACACAAGGGGATACTCAGAGTTTCCTCCTTTGTCTGACATGCTGATTCTAGTGTGGTGTAAGTGATGCACCTACCTACATTATGTGTTTACCTACTGATCCCTTGCTAAGAGTTGCAGCCAAGGTGTGCTAGGCCTTGAGGAGCTGCAACAGCTGGTTCAGTAGAACTCAGAGTATTCTAAGCTTGGTTATATGTACTAACAGTACTTATATGATCTTTCAACAAGATATTCTTAGGATACGTGTGGTAAAACAACAGCAAGCTCAAATCCCAACCGCTGCTCACCAATGTGAGAAGGTGGCCTGATATGCAGTGCTCACTATTCTAGTGAACACTATGTATCAGTCCAGCAACCCTTATTGATGATTGGTTGTAAGTCAACCTTATAGACCAGCTATCCTAGTAGCGTGGATACGAGCAGTCTAAGGCTAAAGACTCGAGAGGGCGTGTTAAGCCAGCTGTTTACCACACATATACCCCTTCAATACCAAGTGAAAGGACACCACACAAGTGTTATGAAAATAAACAGTTATTTATTAAGAATCACAACAGCCCTGTACTCTTTATGAGGACAGGGTACTAAGCACAAACCAAATCTCTTACAAAAATACTTAAGTTAGCACAGTATATACAAATGCCCGAGGGGCACGGAAAACCATATACTTGAAAAGTGGAATGCGAAATTACTAGCAGGTAAGTACAGTACTAATAGGCTTTGGAATCGCTAGGACTGGACTATAGAATCGTTAGATTACTTCTAGGAGACCCAGGGGACTCGGGTGCAGAGTGTGCACTCTCACGCGTGATGCGGGACAAAGTCTATGGTAGCTAGAAATTGCAAAGTTAGTGTTCTCGGGCGAACCCGACCTGGTGGGAGGAAAACGAAAGTAGATTCTGACCCTTGGATAGTGAGGCTATGCTGGGGCACCGAAATGCCGAAGTTACCTAGCCCAGGGGCTGCAGCTGCATAGGACTCAAAAGACGTCGGGAATCCTCGTTGACGGACCAGGAGCCTGGAAGAAAGAAGTTGCTGGCAGGCGACCAGTGAAGAAAGTTTGGTGGATCCAAGCCTGGATCGATGGAAGATGACACCTGAAAGCAGAGGGGACCAAGTTCGAGACTACTAGCCAGTAGTCAGTGGGCACCAGGAGGGCACCGGATGGTAGCCACCTCGACTAGGCGAGTGGGTGACGCTGTGCTCGGAGATCTCACGGACCAGGAGGCGTTGTTGGCGACCAGGATGGAGGAGCGAGCTGTCCCACGAAGATAGAAGCTGTCGGCGTCGCTGGACCCAGGATTGGGCAACAAAGCCTTGGCAAATTCAAGCCCACGCGGTGGACCTAAAATGGCGTCTGGAGTGGACCAGGAGGGTCCGGGGTGCCTCTCTTAAAGAAGGAAGCAAGGGCCAGTCTGGAGCAACCAGACCAGCAGCAGTAATGTCGTCGGGCGTCGTTCAGAAGGCCACAAGCCAGCCGGCTAGTAGCCAAACAACGCGGTGCACAGCAAACAGCAGAAGGGCCCCACGCAGATCGTGGAGATGCAGGGAGGCTGATCTTGGGTGCTGGAGGTGCGCAGGGTTGGGGCTTCTCGGACCCCAAAGCACTCACCAGGGGAAGACTCGGTGGGCTTGTTACAAAGAAGTCGTGCAGTCTTGGCGATCGTCGGTCCCTCGAGGTCTCGTCGCACTCACGGTTCTCAGCTTTGCTGTAGAGGTGAGTAGAGGTCAGAGGTGCCAGGGAAGCCGGGTCTCGTCGAGCTGGGTCGTCGGATTCGTGAAGAAGGACTTGCAGCAGACCGCAGTGTTCTTAGGATGGTGCCTGCGGATGCAGGGTGACTACTCCTTAGCCACAAGGGAGAATCTTGATGAAGAAATCTTGAAGTCCTTTCGCAGAAAGTCGTGTCTTGATTCCAAAGATGATCTAATTTGAACAGGGGGCCCGCTCCCATCTTTATACTAAAAAAGGGGGCTGACCCGGTGACTAGGTCCTGCCTATGGGTGGGACTAGGAGGGGGGTGGTTACACCCCTCTGCCATGCCGGACTTCCCCAGGCCAGGGGCTGGTGTGCCCCTGGAACTGGTTCTGACCGGCCTATGCGTAGTGAGCACCGGGGTGCCACTCAGCAGTCACCTTCCTGAAAAGCCCTGCCTACCCAGGATACACAAAACCATGTCTGGAATGGTGCTAGCACCGCCCCGGACAGGAAACCCTTTGTCCAAGCCTCCCTCGCTGGAAGGACTCCCAGCAGCAGGAGGTCAGACTTGTGTCTGTGGTGGCAGCATCCATTTTGTGGAGCTGAGGCTTTAGTTAACTTTAACCGGGGTTCACAGTTACATACATGTCGTGTCCCTCTAGAAGGGTGGAATGCTAACCCCGTCGCCAGAATTGGCGAGGGGTTAGTATTCCAATTCGTATGACACCTTACTCGACATGTTTTGATAAAGCAATACCAAAGATAGCATTTAACCGCGAGGATTATAATGCACTTAAGAGTATATGGTATGCAATATCATGGAACAGCTATTAGGACTTGGTTCCGCAAGCTGCAGACAGGCTCAGCTCATGCCAGAGCACCATCTCACACGATTCCAAGCACTCTGCCTTCAGGATTGTCAAGGCCTGCCATAGGAGTGACTGATAGGAATCTGTGTGTCCATTTTAGGGTTAGGTATAGGTATACTACACCTACAGCAAAGGGTGATTACACGACTTTGCCCCAGCTGTCATGCAGCCAGTTGTGTCAAATTTAGGAGGCCAGCCAGGGGTGGCATAATACATGCTGCAGCCCCTGGCAGCCCTGGGTACACCCATGCCCTGAGTTACAGGGTCTGATAGGGTGGCCCAGTACCAATTGGAAATGCACCTAGGGTACATGGAATCCATTTTAAAGAGAGAGCAGTAGGCCTGGGGTCCTGATTGGCAGGATCCCAGGTCGACTATGTCCAAAACCAGCTAAAACACAGGGCAAAAAGTTGGGGGCAACCATAGTCAGGATGTACCTTCCTACACTTGCTACTTTGTATTCATCCTAACGCTGCTCTGTTCAGACAGCGAAGCCCTGGTTTGCACGCGACAACTTTTCACTGATTCAACCTTGGTATACTTAAAACAGTGCGTGCCTTATCCATTTAAGTGTTATAAGTCTTTTGACATGTGGCTAGCTTGCTTGTAGAGAGATAGGGAAACCTGTTGGAACACCAACTTATCCGAGGGGCCATAGCAGTTGCGCTCAGTTGTCTTTACCATACTGCACTTAAAGGGGGGAACGGGGTGTGCCTCCGCGGTGAGTTGTTTTCATGGGTGTTCGTAAAAATCTAGGTATGTGTCGAGGGATTTCCACATTCTTCTGTGTGCTGATCTCCAGGGTGAGTTCTGTAGTGCAATGTTGTCCGCCCCTCTGAGGTGCGTGATCAGTTGAACCAGCCTTTTTATGAGGTCTTACTTGTGTCTTTCCAATTGGCTAGACCTATTTGCACTGCTGCGGTCAGAAGGAGGTCTAATAGGTCTTTATCGTGATCTGATCTTAGGTCTGCGGTCATGAATGTGGTGGCGAGGGAGGAAAATTAATTTGTTAACTTACAGCCCAGTACCTTATTTATAAAAACCAAAGATTGTCTCCCAGAATGTTTTGCGTGTTGGGCATTGGTAGATCAGGTGTGCTAGGTCCCCCTTATCCTTGTTACAGTTCTAGCATTGTGCATCTTCCCTGAGCCCTAATGAGAATAAGCGTGAAGGGGAACAAAAAGCCTTATGGAGTAGCCAAAACTTTGTTTGTGATAGCACTGGGGAGATTTTATTGGGTGAGGCAGAGGCCCATAGTGGGGCCAGTTCTTGTTTGTTAAGTGTGTCTTTGGTTTGTTTTTACCAGTAGGTAACAGTCTTGTCATTGTGTTTGGAAGATTTCAGGCATAGTAGTTTGTATAGGTGTGAAACCTGGTGCCCTTGTTTATTAATGCTTGCTATGTACCGGGAGATTGACGGTTGTGCTGTGGATAGTTTGGCTTTGGTCAAGGCCGTTCTGATTTTCAAAAAGTTATAGAATTCAATGTCTGCTAGGTTGTGCCTAGCCTTGAGGTCTATGAAAGTGGCGGGATATGCACCATCTTCTAGTTGGTAGGGGTGGTAGATACCTTTCTCAATCCATGTGTCGAAGGCTAGGCATTTCCCCTTGTATAGGATCTTACTATTGGCCCAGAGTAACTCCATCTTGGAGCCCTTGATGCTGATCTCCAGTTTCCCATCTACCTTTAGTAGTGCAATTTTTGTATTTTTGAAAATGAACTTGGAAGCCTGATTGTGCCTATTTGTTGTTAGCAGCGTCAGGGGGCTTAGAATTGTGCAGGAAGGCCCTCTCTACTTGGAGCCATGCTGGTGTGTAGCCATTAGGGGGTGATATCCAGTAAGACCCTTGCTTTGCCAGAAAAGCTAGTAGAAATATTCTGAAATCTGCCAGGTTTATCTCCCCCTGCCCCCTCTGATTTTTCCCTAATCTTACCTTTTTTCTTCCCCTGCCAGAGGAATTTTGAGATCAGGATATCTACTTTGTGGCGAAAGTTGTCTGTTTGTAGAACAGGAAGCATGTTGAGCAGGTAGTTAATCATTGGGGTGATTATCATTTTGATAGTCTCAACTCTAATGCCCCACCACGTTATGAATTTTGGGGACCAGGACTCCAGGAGTTTCTTGATCTTTTCTAACAATAATTTCTTGTCATGACTTAGTGTGTTCATTAGGTCACTCCCAAAGTGTATACCTAGATATTTGATATATCCTGCTTGCCAGACTAGACCTGACTCCCCTAGAATGTCCTTAGTGCAGTGGATGTTTAATGGTTTGCACTCTGATTTGTCCCTGTTAAGCTTATATCCTGAGTGCCCAGAGTATTCTGCTATGGTTTCTATGAGGGCCTCGATTGAAGTCTTCGGTTGTTCCGTTACTATTAGTATGCAGCAAGTTTTATCTCCACGCCATTAATATCAACCCCTTTTATGTTTGTGTTTAGTTTGATGTCACGGATCAGGGGTTCCAGTGCCAGCAAAAATAGCGAGGGGGAGAGTAGGCAACCCTGTCTTGTACCCCATTGTAGTGTGAGCGGTTAAGAGAGTGATCCATTAACCGCAATACGGGCTGTTGGGTCTCCATACAGGTCCATCACCATCCGTATATATCCTTATTCCAAGTTGAAGGATTGCATGCAGCGCTCTAGGAAGGTCCAGGAAACTCTGTCAAAGGCCTTCTCGGCATCAAGGGTAATAGCTACTGCTGACTCTGATTTTGTGGCCGTATGCTCCAGTATGTGGCAGAGAAGTCGGGTATTGTCATTAGACATCCGAGTGCGAATGAAACCCACCTGGGAGTTGCCTATTAGATTGGGTAGGGCAGAGTTGAATCTGGTTGCCAAGATTTTTGCGTATATTTTGCAGTCTGCATTAAGTAAAAACTTGTATACTAAAATCCTGTGCTTCCTACAGCTTCTACTCCACAACGATTTTGGTGCTTCTGTGTTAAATTTTTGTTAATGGGTGTATAGCAACAATGGACATAAGCCTAAAGCAAGCCAGAACTATTGGTTTGCCAATGCGTATTAGCTGTATAAGGTAAATGAGTAACAATTACTTTGATCAGAATTAAACATTACTGAGGTCTATGTAAGGAGTATTGTTCTTCTGAGTCCCACACAGGCACATTTTTTATCTTCACACCTCTTTCCTCTACCGTCACTTTTTGAGACATACACCCTTTCTGTTTCCACCTTTTTCTGAAATCCTTTTCTTTCTTTGTTCCTATTGGTTTCCATAGGTGGCGGGTATTTCGAGAAAGCTTACATGGGCTGCTGTTTGACAGAGAGTGACATCTATTATGTTATGTGTATTTGTAAAGCTCACAACTCACACTGGAGTGCTGCTCACCGTGACTCCACTTTCTATTTGGGGGGGTGCAATGTGAAGCTGGGCCTGCATGACTGTGACCAGCACTGCAGATTTAATTGCAGCGCATCGCTTGGACCTAGTTCGGGCTTTGTTAGGGTGCGAGCACTGACGGGACTCCGAGATGACCATCCAGCACGCCAGTGTAGAGCCTGGCGGCTGCAGGAGCATCTCTTCTCTAGGCGATGAGACCTGAGGCCTTCAGGGGCGTGACCTGAAGGGAAACACATTTGGTACTGGAGCTCCCCTCCCCCGGAGGACCAAGATCGTGCAGGAGGTCCCCCTGCTGGGATGAGGTGTGGAGGCTCCGGAGGAGGTAAGGTGGGCCCTCAATTGCTGCTGCGGATGGGACTGCCCGTGCCCCAAGGCTCTCAGCTCCTACTTTGGGTGAGGCGAGTCCCGGGATAATGACATGCAAGTGCCCCTTCATGGTCCTTTTGGCTCATCCAACATATTTCTTGTCGCCCAACGTTTTGGCCTCCTATGGGTGGATGTGATAGTGGGTACAAACAACAGGGAGCTTCGCCATTGGCGCACCAATCGCAGGTATTGCGTTCCTTATTGCCGCATCTCAATCAGTGCAGAAGGCACCCATAGTGACTACTACAGACTTTCTTGGGAGGTTGACTCCCTTCCCTGCAGAGGCTTCCCCCTCTGATTAACTGGACAAGATATTGGCTGCTACTGCGGAATCCAGGGATGCTTTCAAGGCCACAAGTGACTCATTTACTAACGATATGGCGAATGAACAGAAACTGAAAGGATAAACACAAATACTAAAGTCCATTGCTGAACTGAGGCCGTCTACTCAACACATTGGAGAGCAAACGCTATTGATTCAGTATTGGCTATTGATGGAAGAGAGTAAGTTAGACGATGCGGAAAGCCACTCTCATCACAATAATGTGAGAATTGTAGGCCTGCCGCAGTGGGGTGACCTGGTCACATTCCTGGAGCACTTGATTAAATGTGATGTCACGCTTGATGTATTCTTCCCACATTTCGTGCTTGAACAGACATATTTGTTCGCGGCTCGGCACTCACCCCCCACCCCAGTGGCCCATTACCGACCCATCTTAGCCAGACCGTTGAATTATCGCGACCGCAGTCTGATTCTGACAGCACCCCATGAAAAAGGCTCTATCTGTCTTGCATAGGTGATGTTTTTCCCTGATTACACACTCTCGGTCGAAAAGCTAATGGCATCATTTACACAGGTGAAGAAGAAACTACGTGAACTGGGACTTAACTACGCCTTAATATTTCCTGCTAAGTTATGTATTTTGGACGGCCAGCGTACCCGTTTCTTCAGGCAATCGGAGGTGGCATGGGATTGGGTGGAGGCTTTTTGACAAAAAAGTACCTGACCTTATCTGATCTCCGTCTTCTCCTGCTCCTAGGTAGGATCGCATAATGACCACGATCTGGAAGTTGCACAGCCGAGAGAGACCGATTCGGTGGCTTTATAGAGTATCAGTCTGATAGATCTCGCCTATCACTTCAAACCCTATGGGAGACAGACCTTGCCAAATCCTTGAAACTGAGTAGACCAGGGTACTTGAATACCATCATAGAGCAGCCAGGGGGGCCTGATTCAAATGCATCCAATTCAGTGTTTTAAATAGGGCTTACCACAACCCGGCCCGTATAAATAAGATCTTCCCTGGTTTCAATGACTGCTGTACCCTGTGCTCCCTTCCAGATGTGGACCTTCTCCCTATCCTCTGTCCTGCCCCTTGTTTCACACCTTCTGATTTCGATTATTACAAACTATCAGTGCTACAACTGGCCTCTCCATGCCAGATTCGCCTGAGGGAGTGTTCTTGGAACTGTTTCCTCCACCTAAGCTGGAAGGGGGCTGCACCTAAATTCCTAGACCTGGTATTGATCTTAGCAAAACGTACCATTACTACACATTGGAAGCTACCCACCACACCTGCAAGTATGCACCTGGTGGTTGCGTCTTGGGGTAGAGCAGAAAGTACACTGCTTCACAGAGAGGAGAGGGCGGGTTTAAGAAAGTACCTTATTGTTCAGGCCTGGGATATGCTCCTAGAGCAATTCAAATATATCGCCAAGGATGACCCCCCCCCCCGACATACATAGCTGTACACTACATACTAACATCGTGATTCCATGATTGGGACACCGTAAGGTGGTGACTCAGTACTGTTGTGGTTTCGTAGGGTTGGGACACAGGTACTTAGTGGTATTGCACTTAATGGATGAAGGTGCCTCTCCATCTAAGACTATAGCTTGGACAGCGTTGGAGGGAGGTGATGTTGAGTATGTTACATTTTTTGTTTCTCTTATTTCTGTTATATCGGAGGGATCAACCCTCCAAGAAAACAAATGTACATTGCAACTTAGAATTCTCTCTAATCCTACGATGTTCAGGAACTGTGAACTTGGAAACATGTTGAAGTTTCTCTGATGTGTGTATACCTCCTATCATGAATATTGCCTTATGCCTCAATAAAAACAGTTAAAAAAAATAGAGAGATAGGTGTGGCTTGTGCAGTCAATAAGAGCTTAATTCTGCCTAGACCCAGCCATGCTTTATTGGTGTGAAGCGGGTACACTGTTTGTCATCTGTCATGGGTACCAAGTGTGTCTTGTCTGAGACCATTCCTCTCCTGTCATCACATTAATATAGGATCTGGGCACCCAAGACTGTTTGTGGTACTGAACACTTTTTTTTTCTTTACACCATACCCGACTTTGAGCAGTTTCTGAGTGAGATACTAATATTTGTAATTTACGTTCTTCTTCCAGGCGCTTCTTACGTTCCAGGATGTTGTTGCCTGTTTCTCACAGGTGGAGCGGGAGCTTTTACAAAAATGGCAGAAGGATCTTTATACAAATGTGATGAAGGATATCCACCAAATCTTTCTGTTGCTGGGTAACGTACAATGACGTCTGTGAAGTGTGTACCTAAATAGACTGTTGGTTGGTTTAGGGCTATTATAATATGTGGGAAATATTTTTATATTCAGTACACATTTTTTTCCGAGTAATTTTATTTCTTAAGTTGCATCTGTGAGCTTAATTACTTTATGCATCTCAGGGTAGGACTAGAAAGCAAACATCAGTAACATTGTATGGGATATGACTTAAGGCTTCTCTTTGTGTAGACGTTTCTGAATTCTCGTGCCAGATCATGGTTTACAGCTAATTGTCTTTCTCTTGTTAATATGGCATAATATTCTAGCAATAAAAGTGTGTTTATCAATGACTTCTTTGTCAGTTTACGCTCAGCGTGCACAATTGTGGTGATGACTGCCATTTCACAAGAAGTCAGTTGCTCTTCATTTCATTAATTCTGCTTTTTTTAAACCCCTATTGAGCCCTCCATTGCTGCTGTGGGTGGGACTGCTCGTGCCCCAAGGCTCCCAGCTCCTACTTTGCGTGATTGAGGTTGGCTCTTTGCTAAGAACCCAAGGAGCTTTCGATCGCTAACACTTTCCCATTTATTTTGAATTAGGCCCTATGATTGCAAAGTCTGTCTTTTCATTAAGAGACAAAGAAAATGAAGGTCTGTGCCCTCTGGACGATGAAGACCCTGATAGAAGCAACAATGACAGCCTTTCCCAAAGTGAGTGAGAACAGTTCAAATGTTGCATGAGTTAACGGGCAGGGTGCAAAAGTTACTTGTGAATTGATGGTTGTTCAAGGACACAAGAACGCACGCGCACAAGAACAGGCCTGCACCGTCCTTGCTTCTTACATAAAATACATGTAGAATTATCCCCCTCTGTTTACTTTGTGATCTCATATCTTCAGATGTTTCGAACCCAGACTAATTTGATGTAATTAGAGATGGATTGTGGAGATGTGAAGACATCCAAACAGGGGACGTACTAATTAAGGTTTTTGAATCGTACTGGATTCTTCAACACTTCTTGGCACTGAGGAGTTAGTGGCAGAGGCTGCATGAGCCACTAGTGTGGAATCAATCCGGTTTGACTACTTTAGGAAGATTTGCTTGTTTGTAAATGACTGGCAGAGCATGGAGGTATTCTTCAGATTTTCTCTCCTCCATGCACATGAGCAGTTTTATGTCCCTCACTGAATACAATGCAGAAGACGTTCTTTCATTTTCAGAGGGTCCACCACCCGGCACTGCATATAACAGAAGGATCTGTGGGACACCCTGTGTTCTAGCAATGTGCACCCTCTGCAATGGAAATTAGAGTTTGTCAAGTGAATGGAAGACTGTGTGGGTGTGTGTTTGATTGTATGTGTGTGTGTGGGGGGTGTATACACACTGTGTTTTTTAACTATCTTCTTAAGAAGAATAACATTTTACATAATAAACAACGAATCGCATAGAAATGCGCCTCTGCATTTTATAAAATGTCTAGAAACCTACACTTTGCTCAAACGTATAATTATAAGCACGTTGAACATTTTGTTTTGCATAAAACAAATCATTTCCTTCAATTCCATAGGTTGGATGGGATATGTACACTCACCAATGCAATATTCAAATGAAAAAGCTTCTGCTTTTTATAGGTGCTACAATTTCAAAGTTGGACGTGTGTACCGCAAGCAGAGAAGTTGTCCCGTGTCTGAAGAATCCTATGAAGACAGACCGAATTGAGGGTCCTAAATTGCTCTGCACAGAGAGGTGGGGGAATCCTGATCTGCTCAGCAAAGACAGATTTGAGAGCCTTGATAGTGATCGTCTTGATGCAGACAGAAGACCGAGGCATGATCCGCTTGGTACAGACAGAAAGGAGTGTCCTTATCCACTCGAAACAGACAGTAGGAAAAGTCATGATACGCTCAGCAAACGTCAAATGAACTGGTGTAAAGGTGAATTTTTTCATGTTTTCTGTAACAAATGAGTCCCAAGATGCTGAAAGTAAAAAATAAATATTTGCTTTTATAGTTGAGGCTGAAAGGTCTGAATTCGGCCAAATAAACAGCATGAGCAGTGAAGCTTCATGTTACGTTTACAAGCCTTTCCAGCCTCCTCTGGGGTAACTGAATCACTAAAATACAGCAGTATGCAAGCTGGTATCTATTTCCTTGAGCAGCCTTTGTTCCTTGCCTTACATTAAGGGCCTAATTTAGACGGACTGGTTACTCCATCACAACGGTGACAGATATCCAGTCCGGCTAAATATAAACTCCATTATATCTGATGGGATTTGTATTTCGGCGCACAGGATATCCGTCACCACTGTGACAGTCACCTGTCCACCATGATCTACGTCTGGCCCTGAGACAAGTTCCAGTTGTTGCAGTCTCAGTCAGTGCAGATCTTCAGGAGAGCACACTCACAGTGCTCTTGCAGCTCAGTTGATGTAAGACATCCACTCACAAACTCCTCAAAAGGCTGTCCAGCTTCAGGCCACAAGAAGAAACTGGTTGCTAAGCACACTCTGCTGTGCTTGGCAAATAACAGGCTCCTTCATCCCCACAGATCCAGGCATTGCATTCGGACACAGGAGGTTCTGCAGATCTGTTGCTTCTTGCATTAGAATTAAACACAAAACTTTATTATACAAAGCTTTCAAAGTGGTAGGTATAATGTGTGCAATTTAGAACACTTAAGTTTCCAGGAGGACTCCACCCAGTTTGGTGCCCCCTTTTCACCCTAAATCTTTGTTTGTGAGGCTACCAATCTAGGTGAAATTCTAGAGGCCAGATGCTAAACTGAATCGTCCAGGAAGAGGGAGTGGCGGTCTTGCAGTCTATATATCAACAAAAAATGCAGTCAACTACACACAAGCCAATGGAACCTGTTTTGGGTCAAACTGCAGCATGACATTAAAACAAACAACTCTGCCAGGTTTTGGCGCACAATCAATAGTGCTTCTGGGCGCACATCCAAAGTTGCTTCTTCAAGCATTCTTGAAATAGAGTGGGTTGAATTTCTCTTTTCCCACTTTAATGACCAGGAATTGCTCATCAACCATCCAAATCCCCCTCCCATGGATACATTAACACAAACAGAGATTGTCCCGGAACCTCTCCTGAACACTTCAAACTCCCTAAAGAAGTTAGGTCACAAAATGACACCAACAAAAGAACATCACTCGACCCAAAGCTGCGTCAACTTTGTGACAGTCCAGAAGGTCGAAATGGAAAAAATATTAAAAAGGGGACGCAAGGATGGCGCGCCTGGTCCAGGTGGAATTCCTCAAGCTCTGTTCAAGGAAGATGCAACTTTCTGGGCTGCAAAACTAAGCCCCCTTTGTAACACATGTCTGCAAAACAACACCATACCGCCCTCCTGGCGTGGATCCATCCTTGCACCAATCTTCAAAGTCGGGGACAAAAAATTCCCAGGGAATTACCGTCTCATCGCACTCATTGACAACGAAGCAAAGTATTTTGCGGGAGTGCTGCTCAACTCACTTAGGGCATGGGCTGATAAACTCTATAATTCCTCCGAATCAAACAGGTTTCACAATAAACACCGGTACCTCAGTCAATCTCATGACCCTTTCATGCTTGATTGACCAAGCGAAATTCTGCTCTTGTTCACTTTATATGGGGTTTATTAACTACCAAGCGGCTTTTGACAATGTCAACAGAAGTAAACTCTGGCAGAAGTTGTCCAGACTTAACATTCCAGAGGCCCTCCTAAGAGCCATACAACTCCTACACCAGGACACATGGGTTAGAATTAAGATCGGGGACGGCTCAAGACTGTCTCGCCCGATTCCGACGGAAAAAGGCCTCAAACAGGGTTGTGTCTTGGCCCCGACACTTTTTAACCTATTCTTAGCTGACCTCCCTGAAGCTCTTAATAAGGTCAACTCCCACGCTCACAAACTATCTGGCTTGCCGCTGACAAATCTATTATATGCTGATGACGTGGTACTGTTAAGTAAAACAAAGATCGGAATGCAAAGACTTCTGGATGCTACTTCCGACTATTCAAACGACAATGAGCTTCGCATCAACAACAGGAAGACGAAAATTTTAGCGGTGCACTCAAGGAAAGTTAAGAAACTGTCTTGGGCTTTGAACAATGAAAGCATTGTCGAATCAAATTGCCAAAGGTACCTTGGAGTCACTTTCAACAACAATGGAAAATACAAATCCCACCTAGAAAAGCAAAAAAGGAAGGGTACGGCACTCGCTTTTGCAATAGGACTAATTCAAAAGAAACTACAAGGCCCTACTCTTGCACCCACACTACAGGTGGCTCAGGCAAAAATCATTCCTACCTTAACCTACGGCAGCGAAGCTTTAAAAGGATTGGACAGTGACCATCTGGATAAAATAATTACTAAGATCTACAGGTCTGTGTTCAAATTACCAAACCATACATCACCGGCACAAATTAGGTTGGAACTTGGCATCTGCAAACAACGATTGGCCAGAGCCATGTCTTTCCTCGTGTGCTGTCACAAATTGAGGTTATCAAAGGAGGGAAGTTTAGGATACCATTTGTGGGCCAGCATTGATAACCACTCATGGCGAGCAGGACATGAATACTGGTCAAAAGGCTTAAAAACCCTGTGCCTAAATGACCTCTGGAACTTGCACGCTAGCCAGATTGAATTTAAAAGGCTAGCGAAAATCAGCACCAAACAATCATCAATAGTGGAAGACAAAGCCAGCCTTGCAAAAAGAAGTCATGGGTGGATGACCCTTCAATCCTATGCCTTGCTAATTCCACAGCCGTACCTTACTATATCGTTTAGTGCTCGGACGAAATTAAGTTTTTTAAAACGGAGACTGGGAGTTATCAACCTGTTGACTCATTGGCCAAAATGGAAAAGAGAACATGGAAAAGTTCAATGCCGACTTTGTGGGACCCACAAAGAAGATATCATACACATCATATGCCTGTGCCCTCTACTACTGACAGAGAGACGGGCCCTACTCAAGCATCATTGGAATAGAAACATGATTAGAAGCTGTAGAGCAGCAGTTCTGGCCTGTTTCGACCCGAGGAACACTAAATTAAATTGTGCCCTAGTAAGATTCGTGGAGCGCGCTGCAAAAAAACTTACTGAGCTGCCCAGAGTTTGCGACTCCCCATCGGAATAATGCTGTCAAATTTTACTTGCTGTTGCTGGCTTTTTATTTCATGAATATGACTTTTTAAATGGAAGTGTCATTTGTTATCATCTATACATACTGACTTTTAATGAATTTAACATTCTAAATGCAATCTTGAACCTTTTAAATGTTTTGTACTTGCAATGGTTCATTTTTAAATCACGCAATAAAGATTATTATTATTAGAGGCCAGACACCAGTTCTATAGATTGGAGGTTGTCAGTTTGTATGGCTGATTAGGTTGAAGAGGTTGTGCTGCTCCTGTTTTATTTATTTGTAATGCGTTTACTTAGGTAGAAATGTAATTTCAGCTGAGTACAGGAATAAACTTTTTGGGCCATAGACCCTTATCTGACAAAAGGCTTAAGGCAAAATTATAGGCACACCACACCCCGCATATATGTTAAATCATTTGTAAAAGTAATAAAAAAATTCCTAGCTATCGTAACTGAAATGTTCAGTTCTCTTAAGGACACCGAGGCGAGGATTACGCTGTAATTTCTTTACTTCATTAACAGCAGTCATTTAGATGAACAACAAAAGACTTCTGTTCCCATAACCCTTAGTGAAAAAGTCAACACTTTAACCACAAACAATGTCCAGTCAGTTAAGGCCAGGACCCCTCAATAGTCCTTCCTCAATGTTGCCGCTTCCTCTAACTCTCTGCGACTGCAGACGGATAATGGCATCCTAATTCCTGTTTCAACCCATCAGATCGTAGAGGAAATGAACGGAAGTGTATTAAACTGGAACCTGAAAGTTCCTGACACAAACAGATCAAGGAGAAGTCCTCAGCATCACAATATGCATCAATACAGAAAAGGTTCTTCCAAGCACTCGAAGTCTGTAATAATAATAAATGGAAGTCCTCCAAACGTAAATTATCAGTTGAATTTTCCAAGTTTATTCCTCCAAAGAAAATGTGATCCAGCTCAGTTCAATAAACAACCACAGCCAACACGTGTTTCGTCTAGTCAATATACGACATTTGACTTCTTCAGGGCTGCAACCCAAATAACAAGTATGAGACAAATAAAATTAAAATAATAATACATGTAGTGTACCATTATACCACAAAGTTATTCTAAAAGTCAATAAGGGATAAACCCTCAAACCACACCATGCATCGGTGCAATATTAAAGAAAAGAAAAGAAAGATAGAGCCACCCCAAATTCCAAAACGGGTACACCCACGTATGTGCAAAACCAATAGTAACTACTAAAAGGAAGAAATCAACAGGTTCAAGAGAAGATGTATAATGTAAGTAAATAAAGTAGAATGCATGCATACTTTGAGTGCTTGGAAGAACTTTTTCTATATTGTTTAGCTCACCTTTGTGGGCTAAGTCTGGGGTTGTGGTAACCAACCCATACCTTCTTGGAGCACCTCAATTTACCTTCGCAAGAGTGATTACCTTGATTTGCTGTGCGCTCTATTTCTATCAACTGTTACCATTTTATTACAATATGCATCAAAACCGCACTCTTACTATAAAAGAGATGAGTTATACCCACATATATATATATACTAATAAATATAAAGAGAGAGCCCAAACCTTTGAGGCGGGTAATCTCAGAACCACAGCACCAATCACAACACCCAATACAGCGTTGGAAATGACAGTTGCATCAGAAGGACCTAGGCTATGCAGACGCCCACCATATACATTTAAAAGGTAAAAGAATCGTGCCAGCAAAGTAGTCCCTTGTGGACGTGTCTGCGTTGTGCTGTGGGCGTGTGCTGGGGGCGTGACTAACACGTTCCGCCCTTCATGCCATGTCTCATATTGTGTGCTAATCCCACCCTGCTCCCTTTAAATACCCCTGCACCCCATAATCATAACCCACCCTTACTCCTTAAAAATACCCCAACACCCTTAAACAAGAAAGTTGCGGAATAATGGGCATTTCCCCCCCCCCCACCCCGGTAAGTACAATGGTTGCACGGCGGCCCACATCTCCAGCAACATACTCCTTTTTTTCACCGCCCATTTGAAAAATGCACAGGTCTCTCTCATTGATGGCCAGCACCGACATACACTTTTAGACACACCTCCCGCCACAAGTTCTAGAATTGCGAACTTTAGAGCTGGGGAGCTACGTTCGAATCTCGGCATCAGCTCAACATCCTGTAATTCCAGGCAAATCGCTTTGTCTCCCCGTACCTACCACAAATGAATGTGTTCTTCTGTAATGTAAATTGTGCTCATGCCATGTTGTCGAGTTTGCGCTATATAATATTGCAAGGAAAAAGAAAGTAGGGAAACTCTAGTTCACACACTACTGAACGCGCACTCTTAAGTGTATCAGCAGTGCACTGTGAATCGGAGCGTTTCACAGGCCTGTCCCAGATAAGAAATGCTATCAAAACGAAATCCTACAAAACAATATACTACTGGCCGGCAGCAATTCATACCCGTACAACGTCGGGACGGGCTGCTAGTATATATATAAACTGTCTCATCCCAGGGAGGGAGAATGTAATAACAGGTGGGTTAATCCTCGCCTCTGTGTCCTTAATAAGTTTAAACTTTCTGTTACGCTAATTAGGACATTTTTCATTCTATGACAGTACTTGAGGAGAGGATTATGCTGGTTTAAATCTTATCCACAACCAGCGAAGCAATGTTAGGGACTGGTTTAAAAAAAAAACCACTTAACGGCAGAATCTGATAACCAGTCCTTTGGAAGATATCCTCAATGCAGATGAGCTCCTCTGATGAATATTTTGGTACCAATGCCAGCTTCATGCGTGGCCCATCAAACCCGTCTGCCCATGGTAGGCGAATAGACCTCCTTCAATGGTTTCCTTTGGGCTATCAATAATTGTTTTTCCCCAAGGGGGTGGAGGTTGGCCGTCAAAGCTTCGTAACTCTTCATACACCTTGCAACTCACAGCTTTGAGAAATCTGGATAAGAAGGGTGATTAACCATTTGAAAATTACGCTTTGTATGTCGTGGTATGTCAAAGGTGACCCCATCTGTGGTAAATACTCTACTTGTTATGTCGATTGCTCTGATGTCTGAGACACGCCTGCATGAAACCAGGCAGCGAAGAGTAGTGAGCTTGGTAAAAAATTCCTTCTGTGATAGGTACTTATTGGACTGTCAAGACAAGAGAAGATTAAGAACCTTGTTGATATCCCACAAAGCAAAGAATTTTGGTTCCGGAGGAAGGGATAAGTGAATGCCCCGCAAGAGTTTCTTCATCAGGGGATGCTCCCAGACTGGACGATCACCTATTTATGAGTGGCAAGCTGAGATCGAAGCATTGATGGATCTTTAAGCAAGACCCTCCGATGCCATAGAAGCAAGGAAATTGAAGGTGTGGACAATTCCCCCCCCACCCCCTTTCCCCCGGATTTAAATTTCGTTGACACCAGCCCAAGCATCGAGCCCATGCAGATCTATAACGCTAGAGTTCCCTGTAACCCTCCATGCTATATGATAGAGACCCCTCCTACACAAGATGATGGGGGTTTACCTCTGAATCCAGGAGAAGATCTGGAAATGGGGGTAGATGGATTTCAAAATCCCAAGAAAGTTCCAGTAGAACAGGATACCCGACTTGTGATTTCCACATCAGGACAAAAGGACGATGTCGGCCCCCTGCCTGCGTACCTCTGCCAAGAGGCACATGGTCATCACGAAAGGAGGGAAGGAACAACCCTGTTTCTGTTGCCAATCTTGAAAGAACACATCCATGGCTACGACCTTTGGGCCTGGTCACCAACTACAAACTTGGGATTTGATGGTCCAGGCTCGATGAAAAGGGGTCCACCATCAATGGGCCTCATCTGTCCCATCAGCCTGAAACAAAGACGGTGCCAATCAGCTACTTGATTGGCTGCCCCTTGGAGATGTTCCGCCCTCACGTGATTCCCGAGGCAGTAATCCAAGAAGTTTCTGGCCAGATCTGAGAGGTTCTTGGATGAAGAACCCCCTTGATGATTTATGTTGCGCACTTCCTCTACATTGTTCATCTTGAGAAGGACACAACATTGCTCTTGGTCCCTGGTCCAACACCGGACGGAGAACAATCCTACCAGGAGTTCAAGGCACTTGATATGCATGGATTTTTCTTGAGTGGATCCTCTTCCTCCTGTGGAGAAATCCCCACATCTCTCCCCCCAGCCCGTGCCACTGGCATCAGACTCTTTGACTAGATCCGGAAGGGAGCCGAATATCGCTTCACCATTCCATGCCTCCAAATGAGCCAGCCACCATTGAATCTCCTCTCAAACTTCTTCTCATCAAAGGACCATTTGAGAATATGTGAGTCCCCATCTAAGTTGAAAGGCTTTAAGTAGATAGAAGGCCCGATAATGGAGTGGCCTAAGGGAAGTTGGCCTATATGGAGGACGACAGAAATCCCTCCACTCTAGCTACCTGGCCTAGGATGGTGGAAGGCTTGGCCACCCAACAGTGCAGCTCGTGCTTGATCTTGGTTATTTTCCACGAGGGAAGACTGGGAATGGCTCATACTAAATCCACCAAGAAGCCCATGAACACTAGAGACTGAGAGGGCGTCAGAACTGACTTCTGTTGGTTTATTATGAAACCGAAAGACTCCAAACGAGAAACTGCCATCTGTAGATGCACAGAGATGCTGAGGGCATTGGTCCATCAGGAGAATGTCGTTCAGGTAGCTGATGAGGCAGATGCCCCATATCCTGAGGAATTCTACCACTGGGTGTATTACTTAGGTAAAGCACCACTTGGCGGACGCAGACCAAAGGGGAGAATGGTTAACTCCAAAGCATCCTCCCGCCATTTAAACTGGAGGAATGGGCGGTGGGGAGGAAAAATCAGGATGGTTGAGTAGGTGTCCTTGAGGTCGAGATGCGCCATCCAGTCGCTGGGCTGAAGGAGGCCCCTAAAATATGGATGCCCTCCATCTTGAAGTGGTGGTAAACCATATAGAGTCCATTACAACATTTGCATTGACCAATCTGTGCATTTGGAAAGCTTCATATATAAGGGATAAAGTACCCCCTGCCATACATTATAAGGATATGCAAGTCCCCAAGGAGTGCCATATCCATATCGAGGGACGAGACCGAGTTGGTTTATAAGGTTATGGAACTCCGAGGTGACTTACAGTATCCTTTTTGTGTATGGCAGGGGATTCTGTATGCCATATAATACATGGTTAAACTATCACCATTCTCACAAAACACTTAAAACCTTGGTGTACAGCTCTTTCACGTGAAAGGGAGAATGTTTTTAAAGATGAAGTGTAGAAATAGACCATTTAGTGAAAAATTAAATACATCAAAAACCTGTTAGATATTAGTTGCAAAAAGATATTAGAAGCAGTTCAAATCAGTTTTAAAAAAAGCTGCAGTAGTTCAGAATGTATAGAAACCTGCAGAAAAATTCGAACTTTTCTATAATTATCTATGGAATGCAAAAATAATCATGTTCTTTCTGCTAGTCACTTTAAGCTAGAAATATGGAGCAGATGAAAGAAAAGCAACATCTCACTTTTATAACATTAAACAGCTGCTCCTAGACCTGACCTTCACTGGCTGCTGGCGGCAGGCAATGTGACGCCAGAACTCGACTGTAATAACTTAATGAAGTTGAGTTCTGACGTCTTTTCTTTATAACCGGTGACTGGGTTTGTCACAAGTTGCCGATTCTAAAGAAATTAGAGACAGGGTTTTAAGCAGGGACTGCAGAATCCCATGTATTATAACAGGTTAGCGGAGACCTTTTTCAGGAACCCATGTCTAGTTGGGTGGTTTTCTGCCTAGTACTATCCCCGCTTAGAATTATTGATACAGAGAGCCTCAGTAACTCCAGGCCAGTGGAAATACTTACAGTTAAAGGATTTTGTGAAATAACATGCAATAATATGTGTTTCTGCACTGATTTCCTTGTTTCATCTAGTATTTCTCCCCGAGACTTGCCTACTTGTTGCCAACGTTTCTAGAGCAAATATTTCTGAGAAGCTTAGTTAACAAGCTTCTTATAATCTCAATGGGGTTGGCATCTCTTCCGTCAATACATCTGACAATCATCTTTGATATTTTTGTCTATTTGTGAGACAGAGGTGGTTGAGATGATGAGGCTAACACTACTGGGCTAATACAATTCAGCCTATCACCAGGTGGGTCCTTACAAGAGGTCATGTGATCCGGCTACCATCTTTAATCTGAAAGCAACGGAGTTCGGAACTAACTCACACTTTTACCCTGTACCTCTCTTCTCTACCCGTCCTTCATTGGAAACAAGAAAAATATACTTAGAGTTGTTGGATTTTTCTCTTTTGGTATTGTAGATGAGGAGAGGTGAAAGTACTCAGGTAATTAGTAGGAGAAAACAGTTCACTGTACAACTGCTGCAAAAACCTAGTTTGCAAACGCACACTGTGTATTCTACCAAAGAGAGGCAGGGTCTAGGACAGAAGCTTCGTCTACTGGATGTTAAATAGCTTTGTGATGCTTTGATTGATGTGAAATCACTATTTGATATTTCCATGAATACAGAACAAGATCTCACCATAGTGATGATCTCAGACAGCATCAAAGAGGAGCAAAAGCCCTTTCCCATGGCTGAACTGAACCCAGGGGATGTTAAAAACTTTCCAGGAACTGCAGGTATGTCCTCTTTTCTTACTTCTAATCACAACAGTGGAATAATTCACCAAAGTCAAAAAGATCGATGATATTTGGCCTCTGTTTGTATTGGTCCTGTCACAAGGACTAAAAACAAGTCACTGATGTGGCTTCACTGACCAAGAAAGACTATAAATATATAGTGGCACATTACGCTCTAGATAATGTACCAAATCCCACCTTTGTGTTTGGCTTAGAGATTTTTGTATCTGCAATCGTCTTTTAATGTCAATGCTAATTCTGAACTTCTGTTCACTGTGCCTAAATTTAAGTTGTCCCAAGGGGGGTGGCAGAGGGGTGCAGAGCCTTCTTGTGTTGTAATGATCTACCGTTAGAAACACATGTTTTGGTATTCCGTTGTCTTCTCAGTACCTGACTATTCAATAAGTACAATATTTGATTAGTATTGCGGAATACTTTGTAATGGTTTATTAAGCAGGTGGATAGCTTGATAGATGCGTAGATAGATTAAACCTGACAGACAGGACTAAAATATTATGACCAAGTTCACTTGTAGAAGTCCATTTGCTCTTCATGTCCCTAATCTTGCTGTTTGTAAACCCCTATGTGTACACTCATTTTCTCTTTGCTAGGCACCAAATGAGCTTTTGATCACGTACGCATTCCCTTTTATGTTTAACTAGGCCCTGTGATTGCAAACTCTGTCTTAACATCCAAAGAAAAGAAAGGTCTGTGCCTTCTGGATGACGAAGACTGTGACAGGAGACACAATGACAGCCTTTCCCAAGGTGAGTGAGAACGGTTTAAGTGTTGCATGAGTTAACTGACGGGGTGCAAAAATTACTTTTGAATTGATGCTTGTTCAAGGACACAGGAACACACACGCACAAGGACAGACCTGCACCTTCCTTGCTTGTTACACAAAATGCCGCTGGAATTATCACCCTCTGTTTTTACTTCATGGTCTGATATTTTAAGATTTTTCAAACCCAGACTAAGTTGGATGTAATTAGGAGACTAATTCTGGGAATATGAAGACATCAATCTAGGGGAAGTGCTAATTAAGCCTTTAGAATCGGTGTCAGATGGCATTACATTTGTACTGTATTCTTTACAGCTTCTTGGCACTGTCTAGTGTGTGGCAGAGGTTGCGTAAGTCACTAGAGTGGATTTAGTCAAGTTTGACTACTTTACGACATCTAGGAAGATTTGCTTGTTTGTGAATGATTCTGTCAGAGCATGGATGTATTCTTTAGATTTTCATTTCTCTGTGCATGTAATTATGACCAGTTTTATTATATCCCTCACTGAACACAAGACAGAGAAAGTTTCTTCATTTCCAGAGGGTCCACCACCGGGCACTGCATATTTATTTATTTATTTATTTTTTTACACTTATAGAGCGCACTGATACCAGTCGGCGTCCTGGCGCTGAAGTGATAATTCCAGAGAAGCGAGAATCTAGGTACTTATTGGGAGAATAACAGAAGGATCTTTGTGACACCCTGTTTGCTAGCAATGTGCATTTTATAAAATGTCTGGAAACCTGTACTTTGCTCAAACGTATAATTATAAGCACGTTGAAAATTCAGTTTTGCATAAAACAAAGAATTTTCTTCAATTCCATAGATTAAATGAGACATATACTCTTACCATACAAATAAAATCTCTGTTAAATTGGATAATGCATGTAGGAAGCTGGCTCTTTTAATCTTTACCTCCGCTTAGTCCAGCTTAGGGGTTGGCACACCTACTTGACTAGATACTTTTTCCACCAGTCCAGGTGCCAAAGGGGGCTCAGGACAAGGGGTTCAGCTTCCCCTCTCGTGAGAGAAGGAGCCAGATTTAAATTTTTTGGCTAATCAGCAGGTCATCCTGTGGGAGGTGGTTTGACACCCTCTTGCGAGACAGGCTCTGCGTCTCCTGAGAGCAAAATGCTCTATCCTAGGTCAGAACAGTGTTTCGGGTGGCAGGCTTGCAGAAACCAATCAGAGAGTACACCAGAGGCTGGTAGGTGTTCAAGGGGCACCGCCAAGGTGCCCTCTTGGTGCATGTATTGATAAATTCCCCCACTGGAATGAGTGTGGGTTTATCAATACGAGATGTTTGATACTAAACAATCCTATCTTCAGTGAAGCCATCATGTAGCTGGGGAACTCATTTTCACCTGTGTCCAATACATGGTTTATAATGGCTTCCCTGATCAGTTGCACCAGCCGTGGCCCGTGGAGGGAGTTGTGGTGGGGCAGAAAGGCAGGGCGGTAGAGGGGCAGGGTGGGGGGTGCTAAAAACCGGAATATGGATAATTGGAGGCAAGTAAACAATAAAACGAATTTCGTAGCGCGCCCTGCATCGCATTTTGCGATGCAGGGCACGCTACGAAATTCGTTTTATTGATTAAATTGTTTACTTGCCTCCAATTATGCATATTCCGGTTTTTAGCATCCCCACCCTGCCCCTCACCGCCCTGCCTTTCTGCCCCTCCGCAACTCCCTCCAAGGGCCGCGGCCTTAGTTGCACTGGCAGTAATAGAACTGACCAGCACAGGGGCATATCTGCTCATGCAGGTATGCCCTCCCATGTAATATTAAGCACCTTGCCTCAGGGCTGTAAGGGTGACTTCCAAATACTACTTGCAGTGTTAGGGGACAAGGCACACAGGAATGTGTGACATGCCGGGTTTTCAGTTTTGTCTGCACCAAAACACGCATCCTGCAATGGCATCCTTGCATGTGTTTGGTGAGGGGTCCCTTAGGGTGGCACAATTCGTGCTGCAACCCTTGGCAACCCTCTTCAGTACCCCAAGCTATGGACTATGGACTTGCAGAGGGTGCTAAAGTTATTGCTAATTGGAGGAAACACTTGTACAGTTTTGGGAAAGCGATCTGGGACTGGGGGCCTGGTTAGCAGGGATACAGTTCTCTTCCATACGAAATTACATCATTTACCAGAATAAAACGTAGGGGAGAACATGTCAAACAGGGGCACTTTCCTACAATGCATTATTCAAATTAAGGAGCTTCCGCTTTTTATAGGTGCTACAATTTCCATAGTGGACGTGTGTACCGTAAGCAGAGAGGTAGTCCCGTGCTGAAGATCGACAGAATGGTGAGTCCCAAATTGCTCTGCACAGAGAGGTGGGGAATCTTAATCTGATCAGCAGAGGCAGAATTGGGAGCCTTGATCATCTGACGCAGACAGAAGACAAAGCCATGATCCGCTTGGTATAGACAGCAAGGAGTCCTTTTCCGCTCGGAAAAGTCACAATATGCTCAGCACTAGTCACCTTTGCACAATTGGTGTAAAGGTGGAGTCTTTCATATTCACTGTAACAAATGAGTCCCAAGATTCTAAAAGTAAAAAAATCTATATTTTCTTTTATAACAGTCTGAACTGTCTGAATTCGTCTACATGAACGGCAAGAGCAGTGAAGCTTCATGTTACATTTACAAGCCTTTCCAACCTCCTTTGGGCTAACTAAGACACTAAATCCAGCCGTGTACGAGCTGGTATGTATCGCCCTGAGCCTAGCTTTGTACCATGCCTTCCTCTAAGACAAGTTCCAGTTGTTTCAGTCTCAATCAGTGCATCTCGTTAGGAGAGCACACTGTGCTTGGAGTTCACAAACTGTCTCCAGATACTGTCCAGTTTTACGCCACATGAAGAATCCGATTACTAAACATTTACAGCTATTCTGGATGAATAACATCCTCCTTCATCCCCACTGTGGCCGGTGTGGCACTCTGACAGAAAGCGAATGTTCAATTCCTACAGAATCAGCATGGGAACCATGCTCAAGCTTCAGTAAATCATTTATGAGTTTAGGATGATGTGTTGATTATTGTGAGCACAGGAGGTTCTGCAGATCTGCTGCTTCTTGCATTGGAATTGAACACAAAACTGTGTGATACTTACCTTTTAAAGAGGCAGGTATAATGTGTGCAGTTTAGCACAGTTTCCAGGAGGCCTCCACCCAGTTTTGTGCCCCGTTTAACTTAAAATCTTATGTGTGTGAGGCTACCAGTCTAAGTGAAATTCTAAAGGTCAAACACCAATTGTGCAGGGGTCCCTATGGTTTACCTTATGCCATTGGCAGATAAAGGTACATGGCCCAAGTAGTTTACTCCTCTTCACAGCTGATCATACATTTCTTACTAGGTTAACTCCTAACACAGAAAAGAGACAGCAAACCCTCTTCCACTTAATCAGTCACACAAACCGACAACCTTTATTCGAACGTTTTTCGCATTTGGTTAGTTATAATTTAAACCGATATTGCCTCTAACCCTCTCTAACCCTGCTAAACAAAAACTATAAAGTGACCTCCCTATGGGCCAGCACCCACGTGTTCCTACAGTCTTTAATGCATAGCACATAGTCCATGAGATGATATGGGCTTTTGCGTGGTGCAAAGATGCTTCATTGAGTCTGTTGCTATGGTTCTCTTCCTTCAACAAACTGGTAGACCCAGCAGTCATTGGTGTGAGCCAGTTACAGAAATACTCTTGGTGCATCAAACCACATAGGCTTTATCCACCCCCCACCAATTCAGAATCACCCAGATGCCCTCTTTTTTCTAAGCTCACAATCTACAGATTAGGAAATGGTATTCCTTCCCTCATTGACCTAGTAATCTGTGTTTCCGGATACCTGTGGAATGTCACCACTATTCTCCAGTGTAGTGCTTTCAAGAGGTGGGTTCCAGTAGCCACCTTGGGACCGTCTGCAGTGGTAAGTTTGCAAAACCTGTCCATACCATTTAGGATGCTGGAAGAGACGTGTGATGCCCCTCCTGCTTTCTTCAGTGCATTTCAAGTACCTGTGTAGATTACAATGTCACAATACTTTATTCAGTTTGTCAACGCTGCAGAAGCAGAAGATTCATTTTTCCTCTGGAACCATCAGTAGTAACTCGTTTTAATGGTCCTTACATACACCTTTCCCGTCTGACTGCTGATCATGGGTAATTAAAAAACAAAGAGAGTGAAGGAAGAGAGAGAGGGAGAATTTCAGAGCCGGTGTGGTATCAGAGAGATCTTAGAGCTGTTTTTTTTCCTCCATTCAAATTGTGAGAGTGCGATGGATTGGATTGCACTTTAGAAGCTGGTTTCAGGCTGACGGCACAATGTCACCTTCCCAGATAAAATGAAGTCTTCTTAGAAATGTTCTTTTAGGGAGAGGTCACTGTCGAGGGTGAATGCAAGTGACATGGCGGATGATAGTTGAATCCGTCCAGGTTCATGTTGTTGAACCAGGTTTCAGCTAGTTAATGTCTTCTGTTATTGGTGAACAGGAAGTATTTAGACTTGGTGGGGTTGAGATTAAGGTAGGTGCAGGGAGTCGTGTGTGTCATCAGCGTATTGGTGAAATGTCATGCTGTTGTTGGTGAGTACTCATTTAAAGGGTCCTACATACAGCTTGAAAATGGCGGGGGACTGGATAGAGTCCATGGCTGTGGGTTACTCTCTAAGTTATGGAAATTATCTAGGATCTTGATGTACCCATGTGGGCAAACCAGGTCTGCAGTTGGATAGGTTGCTGTTGAACCAATGGAGGACGTTCACAGCAAATCTTTTTGGAGATGTCAAGGGAGCGGATGAGACCAGTAGGCAGGAGCCGTCTTTGCAGTCCGTATGCTGTCATCTACCCCTTATATGGTGGTGGTTCCATGATGATGTGTGATCTGAAGATTGATTGGTAGTTGTGAAGGTGATTGGTGTTGATGTGTTTTTGGAGTCTTGTGTGGACTGCTTTTTTATTATTCTTGAAAATAAAGAGTAGATGACTGACAGGCCAGTAGTTATTGGGATCTAAGGTCTGTTTTTTCAGCAGGAGAAGGACAGTCACTCACCTGTTAAATCTCACCCTTGGGTGGTGCATTTTACAGACATTAAGCAAAAAATGGGGCATAAAAATGTACCTCACCTACGAGGCTAAAATACTTTCATCCTTCTCCACAGTAGCTTGTAGTTCTTCCTGGCTGACTGCTTGTGTGGGATCCTCTGAAGCAGCATCTGTCCACTGATCATCTTCCATCTTTTGCTCCCCCCTTCCCCCCCAACTACCACATATCAGTGCAGGGTGTGGCCAAACAGAAGGACTGTGTGGTCATAAGAGGCACCAACGGCATAAATGCCCCACAAATATTGTGTGGAATTAGCGTAAGCCGAGAGGCTCACCTTCATTACTTCCACAAAATATCCTTTTTTAGATTCAGCCGAAGCCATCAATGCAATGAAGTTCTAACTTTGGTCTGTATTTTATCTGGTTGTATACTGCTCTTTTTCTGTACTTTGGCATTTTTAGTAACTGTGGTTTTATATTTTCTGTCAACAGTGTACTGTGTAGGAAACTCACTAATATCCGTTCTCAGTTTTGAAAAAAAGCATTTGACTAGCCACTGCCACTTACATTTGAAATCACTTATAAAGGTAGTTACCATTTGCGTGTACATACTCGAATGCTTTTTAAAACAAGGTAAAAACAAAAATTGGGCACTACATTCACAGAAAATGAAACGTGTTGATTTATCTACCATCTAAAGTTGTAAAACTCAACATCATATTTCTTTGACACTGATAAGAATTACAATGCTCATTATGAAATTAATCTATGAAGACAGTTGCCTGCATGATCTAAATGATAAAATATTGCATTCTACTGCAACCAGCGTCTTGAGAATAGTTCTAGTATGACATTGTCATTTTCTGTTGCATTTCATGATAACTAGAGCTGTAAGTGTCAACCGCTTTCACAGAGGGCAAAAGGTATTATGATACAACTGGTCACCACCAGAGGCAATAAGTAATCCTCCCTGTCAGCTGATGTCCCCTGACATCTATGAAAATCATCTCTACTTAATTCCAGAACTCCTTGTCAACCTTCAACCAGCTCATCCGTCTCCACATACAACCCATTACAACATTGCATCGACCAATCTGTGCTGTAGGAATGTGTTGTAGGAAGGTACCTCCTGACTATGGTTGCCCCCAACTTTTTGCCCTGTGTTTTAGCTGGTTTTTGACATAGTCGACCTGGGGCCCTGCCAATCAGGACCCCAGGCCTACTGCTCTCTCTGTAAAATGGATTCCATGTACCCTAGGTGCATTTACCAATTGGTACTGGGCCACCTTATCAGACCCCGTAACGCAGGGCATAGGTGTACCCAGGGCCGCCAGGGGCTGCAGCATGTATTATGCCACCCCTGGCTGGCCTCCTAAATTTGACACAACTGGCTGCATGACAGCTGGGGCAAAGCCGTGTAACCACCCTTTGCTTTAGGTATAGTAGCCCTATATCTAACCATACAATGGACGCCCGAGTTCCTATCAGTCACTCCTATGGCAGGCCTTGACAATCCTGAAGGCAGAGTGCGTGGGCTCGTGTGAACTAGGTTCTGGCCCGAGCCGAGCCCGGTTGCAGCTTGCGGAACAAAGACCCAATGGCTGGTCCATGATAACGCGTACCACATCGGTAACTTCGGTGTCGCGTTATCAAGACATGTCGAGTAAGGTGTCATACGAATCGGGATGCTGCCCCCTCACCAATTCTGGCGACGAGGTTAGCATTCCGCCCTTCTAGAGGGACACGACATGTACGTAACTGTGAACCCCGGTTAAAGTTAACTAAAGCCTCAGCTCCACAAAAAGGATGCTGCCACCACAGACACGAGTCTGACCTCCTGTTGCTGGGAGTCCTTCCAGCGAGGAGCGCTTGGACAAAGGGTTTCCTGTCAAGGGCGGTGTTCGCACCGTCCCAGACAGGGTTTGTGTATTCTGGGTAGGTAGGGCTTTTGCGAGAAGGTGACTGCGGAGTGGCACCCCGGTGCTCACTACGCATCTGCCGGTTAGAACCAGTTCCAGGGGCGCCAGCCCTGGCCTGGGGAAAGTCCGGCAGGGGAGAGGGGTGTAACTACCCCCCTTCCTGGTCCCACCCTTAGGGCTGGACCTAGTCATGTACCCACCCCTTTCTTTAGGATAAAGGCCGGAGCGGGGACCCTTCCAAATTAGATCATCTTTGAATCAAGAACTACTTTCTACGAAAGGACATTCGAGACTCTTCTCAAGATTTCTCCCTTGTGACTAAGGAGTAGTCACCCTGCATCAGCGGGCACCATCTAAGAACTCTGCGGTTTGCTGCAAGTCCTTCCTCAAGGAATCCGACGACCCAGCTCGACCAGAACCGGCTTCCCTGGCACCTCTGACCTCTACCCCCGTCATCAGCTCAGCTGTGATCTGTGGGTGCGACGAGACCTCGAGGGACCGGCCATCATCAAAACCTGCACGCTCTTAACCGGCACGACCATCGAAGTAATTCCCTGGTGAGTGCTCTGGGGTCCGAGAAGCCCCGACCCTGAGCCGCTCCAGCACCGAAGTGCAGTCTCCCAACATCTCCACGATCTGCGTGGGGCCCTTCTGCTCGCTGCTCAACACGTTGTCCGGTCACTAGCCGCTGGCTTGTGCCCTCCTGTGACGACATCCGACAACCAACGCTGCTGGTCTGGTTGCTCCAGACTGGCCTTCGCTTCTATCTTTGAGAGAAGCACCCCGGACCCTCCTGGTCCCCTCAAGACGCCATTTTTGGCCCACCACGTGGCCCTGAAATCTGCCAAGGCTTGTTGCCCCAATCCTGGGCCCAGCGACGCCGACAGCATCATCCTTCGTGGGACAGCTCGCACCTCCATCCGGGTCGCCGACAACGCCTCCTGGTCCGTGAGACTGCAGAGCCTAGCGTCGCCCACTCACCTAGTCGAGGTGACGGCCAACCGGTGCCTTCCTGGTACCCTCTGACTACTGGCTAGTAGTACGAACTTGGTCTCCTCTGCTTTCAGGTGTCAACGATCTCTGATTCAGGCTTGGATCTCTACGAACTATTCATCACTGGTCGCCGGCCAGCAACTCTTTTTCTTCCGGCTCCTGGCTCGTCAGCGAAGACCCCGACGCCTGTAAGACTTGTGCAGCCGCAGCCCTCGTGGCTAGGTAACTCGGCATTTCGGTGCCTGCATAGCCTCTTTACTCTAGGGTCCTGAGTCCCTCGCTTCCGACTTGCCTTATCGGGTCCGCCCGAGACCTCTAAACTTTCCGTGTCCTCGGACACTTGTTTTAATTGTGCACTTGAATTATTTTGCTAAGAGATTTGGTTTGTGCTTAGTACCCTGTCCTCATAAAGAGTCCAGGGCTGTTGTGAATCTTAATAAATATCCTGTTTATTTTCATAACACTTGTGTGGTGTCCTTTCACTTGGTGTTCAAGGGGTACATGTGTGGTAAACAGCTGGCTTAACACGCCCTCTCGAGTCTTTAGCCTTAGACTGCTCGTATCCACGCTACTAGGATAGCTGGTCTATAGGTTGACTTACAACCAATCATCATAAGGGTCGTTTGGAACGATACATAGCGGTCGCTAGAATAGCGAACGCTGCATATCGGGCCAACTTCTCACATGTGTCATATAACAGTAAAATGGATGCCTTTCTCAGGAACCCATGACTAGTTTGGTGTTTTTCTGCCCGATACCCCTCACCTCTTGGAATTACTGATACAGAGAGCCTTGTTGACTCCAGACCAGTGGAAATACTTGCAGTTAAAGGATTTAATGAAACAACATGGAAGAATCCGCATTTCTGTACTGATTTCCACGTTTCATCCAATATTTCTCCGTGACACTTGCCTACTTCCTGCCAAAGTCTACTGGTAAAATATTCCAGAGCAGCTGAGTTACCAAGGTTCTCAATCTCGATTGAGTTGGCAGCTCTTGTTACTGGCTCCATCAAGATTACAGTAGTACTCGTAATGAGGCTCTCACTCCAAGAAATCAGTAACAGATCCCTCTGGGCTTATTATCTGGTAAATGAACAGGTATCTTCCGTCAATACATAGTCATCTCTGATATTTACGTCTATTCATGAGACAGGTGGTTGAGATGATGCAACACTTAGATGGAGGCCAACACTCCTGGGCTAATACTATTCACCCTATTCACCATATGGACTCTTAACAAGAGGTCATGTGATCCGGCTACCATATTTGAGATCACCATCTAAAAGCACCAGAGTTCAAAATAATATTTACAAGTAAGAAACTCGCACTTTTACCCTGTACTTCTTTTCTCTACCCGTCCTTCATTGAAAACAATATAAATATACTTAGAGTGATTGGCGCAGGCAGCAGCATTGTATGGATCAGAACTCTGGTGTATTGGTGACACTAAACAACTAACACATGGGGGAAAATATGTTTGCGAGGAGACTAATGGGGCTACCATCATTAACACCACTCATTTACCAATGTTTTATGATCCAAACATGAAGCGCATAGGACATATTTCTACACTAAGACTGCTGCTTTATTGGATACGCTTGTGGATAACACCAGAATTAGTTGAATATAGAGAAGTGTAAGAGAACTCCTAGCGATTTGATAGAAGTCTCACTTTCCCTTGGCTAAGATTTGTCAAGAAATGGCTCATAGAATTATGCCTCAATTCATACTGGACCGCGCCGTATAGCTTAATAATAAGTTGTAAAAACGTACTGAAGAGAACTTATTGGTTACACATGCTGAACGTGGTCCACTGTGACCCAAGATTGGGAAGGCTAACAACCCAATTTCTTACTATGAAACTGAACCTAAGCCTTGAAGAATTTCTTGACAATGTACAACCGCATTTAGCAATAACACTTTATTTGAAACCAAGGTATGACACTCAGCAGATCAAGAGTTATACAGCAAAGTGGGGCACAAAGGGACCGCGCCTGCACATTATGCACTACATGCACTTTAAGGTCTACCGAAAACACAGCACATATCCTATTCTTCTGCCCAGCATATGCCCGGGCAAGGAGGAAATGGATATGTCCGTTGTGCAATACACTGGTATTTAGGAAGCACCAAGATGCACTGATGGTGCTGACAGCTAGCACTGTACCCTATATAATATTTGCCTTCTCCCCATATTTCTTTGTTGTAGGGATTAGAAGCAAAATGTGGCTAAAGCTGTGATGTCGCAATGAATAAAGCACGTTTCAGTTGGAATGTTTTTTAAATTGCACAAAACTATCTGTTATTTTAATTGTACCATACCAAGCTTTAGCTGATTTGAAATATATGTACATCAGGGGAATGTACTGGAATACTCCGTGACCAGCTTATACTGTTTTATCCTGAGATTGATGATTATTTTACTGACAATACTATATATATTGCCTGATGAATTTTAGACCATGTCATGCGGGTGTTTAACACATGTATACAGTACAGTCGAGTATAGGCAATTGAGTACATTGTGAATATTTTCTATTGCTGTGAAACTTTTTATGGCCTTTGGCCGGAATAAAGTATTTCAAGGAATTGATACTTAGTGGTTGGATATTTCTCATTGTGGTATTGCAGATGGATGAGCAGAGGTAAAAGTAAGCAGATGAATATCGGGCGAAAACAGTGCACTGTACAATTACAACAGAAACCTAGTTTGCAGAAGCACACAGAGTATTCACACAAAGAGAGGCTGGGCTCAGGACAGTAGCTAACCTTCGCTTTCTCTGCTAGTTGTTAAAGAGCTTGGTGATGTTGTAAATGAATGTGAAATCACTATTTGATGTTTCCATGAATACAGAACAAGAGCTCACCATAGTGATGACCTCCGACAGCATCAAAGAGGAGGAGGAGGACGCCTTTCCCATGGCTGAACTGAACCCAGGGGATGTTAAAAACAGTCACAGCCCTGCAGGTACATGTCCTTTTACTTTCTTTCTTCTCATCACAGGAATGTGGAATTATTCCCCCGAATCAAGGAGAGCAATAACATTTGGCTTCAGTTTGTATTAGTTCTCTCACAGGGACTAAAAACAAACCATTGGTGTGACTTCCCTGACCAGGAAAGACTGTAAATATATAGTGGCACATTATGCCCTAGATAATGTACCAACTCCTACCCTTGAGTTTGGCTTAGGCATGTTTGTGTCTGCACTCTTCTTTTAACGGCCGTGCTAATTCTGAACTTCTGTTCACTGTGCCTAAATATAAGCTGTCCCAATGAGGGAGGCAGAGGGGTGCGGAGCCTTCTCATTTCAGAATTTTGTGTTGTAATGATCTTCCATTAGATTTTTTCAAATATTTTGGTATTCAGGTGTCTGATCAGTACCAGACTGTTTAATAGGTAAAATATTTGGTTAGCATTGCTAGACAAATTGTAATGTTTCATTAAACATTACCGATAACTTTACAGATGCATAGATAAACAAAAAATGACTAAAATATTATGACCAAGTTCACTGTTGTAAAAACCTTGGGCTTAGAGAATAACAAAGTATCGACCCTGTTCACCCCTATACCAGGACAGGCTTTGGGTCCACCTCCGGGCCCAGGTGCATACCGACCAACACCTTCCGACGCCCCGCCTTCCGGCTCAACAACGGAGAATCCAAAAAAACCTCCAGTCGACTCGAGTCAGTCTGTCGGTCCCGACGAGCAAAAGGTCCTCAAACCGAAACTAACCCCGGCACCGAAGCAGCCCTCTGTACCGAAACCGGTCGAGCCGAAAACAAGCTCAGCACCGAAAGAGGATCCCAAGTCTATCAAACTGAAGAAACCGGTTCCAAAAAAGTCAAGCCGAAGCCTGCTTCGGCACCGAAACACACTTCGGCTCCGAAGGTCGATGATTTCAAACGTGCTTCGGTACCAGTAATTCTGGATCCAAAAAGCTCTGATCCGAGAAAGAAACATGACATCAAGTCTTCGGAACCGAAGCCAAACTCCGCTCCAAAGACAATAGACCCTGTAAAACCTAAGCATTTCAGTCCCAAGCAGGATAAATCGGCACCGAAAAAGGATATTTGCGCAGAAGAGCTTTTCCACCCAGATCCAAAGCAAAAGACTCTTCGTACTAATCCAAAGACTGGACATGTAATTAAAGTGCCTGAAAAGAGGAAAATGGACTCTCCCAAACCACCTCCAGTTCCTCTTAAAAAGCATGCTCAAACTTCCCCATAAGAATTCCTTCATCATTGCTAGAAATACCAATAGATATTTCTCCTGCACACTCACCATCCATCACACATAGCCCTATACCACAGGATGATGCTGATGAAGACAATTATTCACATGGGGTAGAAAGTGAGCAACACATAGATGACGCAGATGGCCCAGACAATATTCCTGGGCCATCAGATGATCCCTGGGAAGATTATAATGCACCAGATCTGCCACAAGATGACGCATACCCTCCTAGACCATCTCCCTCAGATGACAGTATTGGGTTTACACAGCTCATTCATAGAGCAGCTACTTTTCATGGAGTGGACTTACATACAGATCCAGTGGAAGAGGACTTCCTTATGGATACACTACTGTTGTCACATAAAACCACAACCACATTACCAATACTTAGTGGAGTGGCAAAACAGGCACCAGAGGTATTCAAAGACCCCATCAGAGCCAGGATAATTAACCCCAGACTAGAAAAGATGTATAATGCGGCTCCAACGGACCCAGCATACATCAAAGGTCAGCTGCCATTGAACTCGTTAGTAGTCTCAAATGCGAGGAAAAGAGCTCACTCGCCGACAACAGGGGATGCTCAACCCCTGATAAGGAGTCCAAGCTTTTAGATGCTTCAGGAAAACACATCATCTCACAAGCAGCCAATGTCTGCAGAATTGCTAACACTCAAGCTTTGTTAGCAAGATATGATCGAGCTCATTATGATGAGCTAGAAACACTCATGCAACATTTACTAGAGCAATATAAAACCAGGGCTTCTGACTTAGTACAAGAAGGCAAGGTTATTACCAATACATCAATCCGATGTGCATTAGATGTTGCCGACACAGCCTCTAGAGCAATAAATACAGGAGTACTGTTGCCTAGACATGCCTGGTTACGCATCTCTGGGCTCAAGCCGGAAGTACAGGCCAGTATCCTAAATAAACCTTTTGACCAGCAACATCTCTTTGATCAAACGGTTGATAATGCACTAGAAAAAATGAAAAAGTTATTGATACCGCAAAACCCATGGGAGCCTTACAAACTCAGACCCAGCAAGTTCCTTTCATCGCTCCTCTAAAGGTTTTCAAACTGACACCACCTCCTCTTCTAATAAAGCGCCCACCCAAACCTTGCCCAGTAGAGGGTATTACAGAGGAGGATATGGAGGTAACAACAATAAGGGTCGAGGCAGAGGCAACAACAACCGCAATGCCTCTACTCCCAAACAGTGACTTCCCTCCCATCCCCCCAGACCATTCCGCTCCTGTCGGGGGGGGGGAGATTACAACAGTTCCTACCTGTCTGAAACTCCATCACGATTGAGATTCGGATAGATGCACAGCTGGTTTGTTGAAATGCGGTTGTACTGAGTTATGTTTAGGTTTTATGGTGCACCGAAAGGTGACCTCGAGGGTCCCACGGTGTCTGTGAACATGTAGTTAAGAAGTGAGGCTAGAGGATCTCTAGAATCATCCCTTTACAGGCACACATATTGTTGTCTTTCCTTGGAAAAAAGACTTCCATTCCATTGATGCTGTTGTATGCGTGTTTTTTTTATTTCATTAAGATTTAGCTTATGATTTCGAACATAGTTTCTTTACATCTGAAATTTTTGAACACTTTATACTTCAGGCAATGTCATTACAACGTGTCCAATGCATTTCGGGCATTTGAATCATGCCCTTCATCAGGGAATCGACACTGTGAACATAATATTATAACCATTAATTTGGTGTAAATCAATATATGAATAAACAATATCATTACATCATGCAGATTTTAATATAAACATTGGAGTGCGAGCAAGAATTAGAGGCAAGAGAAAGTCGGGTGTGTGATCCTAAAGATTATCCAGCTTGTGTGTGCAATGGAGGTATACGTGAAAAATGATCAAAAACAATGGGAACGAGAAGTCACTTACATGCCTTTCTTTGAGAGGTTGCTGAGGTCTGTGAAAAAGAAAACGGTGGGGCTCGGTTAGAATATGGATAGCGAGTGCTTTAGTTAAGCGCTCAAAAAATAATCCTGCCCGGTATATCAGACTGACTTGAGGAGTGAATTTGGCGTGCTCGAGTCCGTTGTTCGTCTTCAGAAGCGACGGCACAGAGATTTCTGGCCGCGCTTCACTATATTGAAATAGTGCCGGTCATGTGGTATGTCACGTGACTGTTGACATGGTGGATAGACTACGGAAGTCTATGGTTGACAACTAAAGGATCGGGGTGGGAAAATCACCAATGGGTGAAAGTATTGGGGGATAAACGCGTAATGTGTTAAGGAATCGGGTTAATGTGTTGAAAGGCTGGAAATCTAAAAATAATAGCGAGACTAGCTCGAAAAGTAATCAAAAACTAATCGAGGGAATGTAAAAAAATTACACATCCGGATGAGAACACACGGTGTGCTTGTTTAGAAATGAGTCCTGCTCTATGGGTAGAGCTAATGAAGTATGCTGAGAATGTGTGTGAAAACGGAAGGATACAGTGAATATGATAAAATAAGTGTCAGATGTAATTGTGAACAAACACCGTATTGACAAGGTACAGTCTTTGGAGCAATATCAAATTAAATTCTTTCATTCAAGCCCATCGGTTTTTGAGTGGAAAGTTTTTTAATCCAGTAATTCTCTCTTCTAAGAAGATATTTGGAGTTATCTCTCCCCTCCATTTTCTGGACAGTTTCAAGTATAACTAACTTGATTTGGGAAACTTTGTGATGTTCCTCTACGAAGTGAGATGATAAGGCTGATTTCATGTTTTTCAATCGGATGTTCGATTTGTGTTCTGTTAGTCGCACCTTGATGCGACGTTCAGTCTTGCCCACATACATCTTTCCACATGGGCATCTTATCCCATAAATCAAATTGCTGGAGTCACATGTTGCATTTACCTTTAATTTGATAGGATTACCTTGCGTTGGGTGGTAAATAGTGTTTCCTCTGATTATGCTATTGCAATTGCCACAGTTGAGGCAAGGTTTGGTTCCAGAGTGCACTGTGGTTTCAAGAGATTTGTTCTGTAAAATTTCACCCAAGTTCTTTGCTCTAGTGAATGCGAATATTGGTGGTTGGCTGAATGACTGTTTGAAATCTGGTTCAATGTTCAGTATTGGCCAATGTTTCAGGATGACTTGTTTGTATTTTTTACTGGCTGTAGAATATTTGGACACCACCACCGTCCGTGTTTGGTCTGATTTCACTTTGGGAGTTAAAAGCTTTGTTCTGTCGATTTTATCAATCCTCCCTTTGGATTCTTCAACTCCATCACCACAGACAGGTGGGTAAGACAAATAGTTCAGCCGGGTTATTGCCTGGAGCTCACTTCCACTCCTCCAACAATACCACCCAAAGTCCCATGTCACAGGAGCATTTCACATTCCTAAAACAAGAGGTTGCATCTCTACTGCAAAATAATGCAACAGAACCAGTACAAAACACCATCAAAACACAGGGGTTTACTCCCTATACTTTCTCATACCCAAAAAGGACGGTTCCCTCAGACCTATACTAGATCTAAGGTCTCTAAACCTTTGCATACAACCCGACCACTTCCATATAGTCACATTACAGCAGGTTCTGCCGCTGTTAAAACAAGGCGATTTCCTTTCCACATTAGATCTCAAGGACGCCTACTTCCACAATCCTATCCATCAATCTCACAGAAAGTACCTTCGATTCGTACTAGAAGGTCAACATTACCAATTCAAAATACTCCCTTTCGGAGTAACTACAGCACCTCAAGTTTTCACAAAGTGTCTAGCAGTAGTAGCAGCACACTTAAGAAGGGACAACATTCATGTCTTCCCATACCTAGACGACTGGCTAATAAAATCCAAGTCATACCACCAATGTGTATAGCACACGCATCAGACCATCTGCCTGTTACACAAGCTGGGATTCACAGTAAATCAAAAGAAGTCAAATCTCCAACCGTCTCTGTCTCAACAGTATCTAGGTGCCACAATAAGTACCTCCAAAGCAATTGCATCCCCCAATCCAACAAGGATACAAAGTATGCAAACTCTTATACAAAAATTCCAGCCACAACACTCACTACCAGCTCGAGTGTTCATGCACCTAATCAGAATGATGGCATCTTGCATCTTCATAGTACCACACGCAAGACTACAAATGCGCCCCATACAAGAGTGCTTAGCAAGTCAGTGGACTCCGGCTCAGCAACAAATAACAGATCTGGTGGTGGTGGACGATCGGACACATCGCTCTCTGCAGTGATGGAACACCAAAAATCTTTCCAAGGGCCGTCCGTTCATAGAGCTTGTTCCACAAGTGGTGCTAACCACAGACGCATCTCTCACAGGATGGAGAGCGCATTTGGAAGAACACACAGTACAGGGTACATTGACACCGCAACAAAAGCTACTCCACATAAATCATCTGGAGTTGCTAGTAATTTTTCCAGCTCTAAAATCGTTTCAACATTACCTATCAAGCAAGGCTGTACTAGTTCGTACCGACATTATGACAGCCATGTATTACATCCAAAAACAGGCGAGGGTTGAACGAGGCCAAACTACATTGACTCTGTGTTAGAGAATGGGTGGTCTGACACCTGCGCCCCCACGGTGCCCAGATCGGCCTCGAGAGCGTTACATAGAGTGACGCCGGCTATGTTAGAGCAGGCGCTCACGGAACATCCTTGTTCTCTCTCGGGGGATCCGGAAAGATACACGGAGGCCCTGCAGCGATGGCTGACTGAGAGGTTGGATGACCTTGCCCCCAGGGCAACCCCCCGGTCCACGGCGAAACGGCAATCTGCGCCTTGGTTTACAGAGGCGCTACGTATGGCTCGCAGCCAATGTAAGGTCGCTGAGCGGGCCTGGCGCCATCAATACGATGGGGAGGCCAAACTCGTCTATAGGTCGGCGGTGAAGGCCTATCACCGTGATGTTCTTCGTGCCAAGCGGGAATACCTTGCCAGGAGGATTGAGGCGTCGGCGAACTCTTGTAAGGAGATCTTCACGATTGTGAAGGAGTTCACGTCTCCCACCTCCTTATTCACCTCCGCCTGTATCACCTGATGCGTGGGCGCGTGATCTTGCCACCTTTTTCACCGACAAGATTAAGGCTATTCAGGCCTCCTTCTCGGAGAGCACGGTGGAGGGTTGCTGTGATCTTGGGGCAGGACTTGGAACATCGGCCATGCCTAAGGCTATCCTGGAGGACTTTCCACCTGTCTCCAGTGACATGTCCCGGACTCTGTTAGCCAGTCCTAAATCTGGCTCCCCACTTGACCCCTGCCCCGCCAAATTTTTGGCCGGGATGGCGGCAGTGGTGAATCCCCTGGTCAACCCGATCCTCAATGCCTCCTTGAGCGAGGGGAGTGTCCCACGCACCTGGAAAAGGGCGATGGTGATCCCCCTCCTGAAAAAGCCTGGTCTTGATGCCGAGGTCTTGGCCAATTATAGGCCATTTCACTTCTCCCAGCTCTGGCCAAGATCACTGAGAAACATGTTCATGGCGTCTTGTCGAACTTCCTAGAGTCTAACAATCTGCTCCATCCATCCCAATCCGGTTTCCGTCCGAATTTCAGTACGGAAACAGCGTTGGTGGAGGTCTCTGAGATCATCAGGGAGACCTTGGATGGGGGTGGCAAGGCCATGCTAGTCATGTTGGACCTGTCGGCGGCTTTCGACACCGTCCCCCATAAGGCGCTGCTCGCCAGGCTTTACGACATCGGCCTTAGGGGGACGGTGCTCAGATGGTTTACATCTTTCCTGGAGGGCCGCCGCCAGACGGTCTGGGTTTCCCAGAGCTCCGCCGAGATGCCGCCATTGGGTGTTGGGGTTCCACAGGGCTCTGTGTTGAGCCCGACATTATTTAACATCTTTATGTCCCCTCTGGCGGCTGCGGTTGAGGCTTACGGAGCCCAGATCGTGTCCTACGCCGATGACACACAACTCCTCTTCACATGTGAAAAAGATCAGACATTTGATGGGGAGAGAATCCGGGACTGCGTGGACAGGGTCTTCAGCTGTTTCCAGCGAAATTGTCTGAAGGCCAACTCCAGCAAGTCGGAGGTTCTGTTCTTCGGCTGTGCCTTCGATCCCGGGTGGCGGCAGTGGTGGCCGGCCGCCATGTGTCCTCCGGCACAATCGTCCTTGGTTGCCAAGAACCTGGGTGTTAAGCATGATAACAAACTTTCTCTGAGAGCGCACATCCTTGGCCTGTCCGGCACCTGTTTCGGCATCCTCAGAATGTTCCGCAAGTTTCTTCCCTTACTGTCTGCGGAACACAGACGGATTACGGTGCAGGCGCTCATCGGATCTAGGCTAGACTATGCTAATGCCCTTTTCTTAGGCCTTCCGGATTATTTGGTTCCGCGTCTGCAGGTGGCACAGAACTCGGCAGCCCGGGCAATCTTTGGTCTGCATAGACGAGCACGGGCTTCTGTGTTGCTGCAGACGCTCCATTGGCTTCCAATCCGGAAGCGGATTGTTTTCAAATCTATGACACTGGTGCACAAGGCTTTGTTTGGCTCTGGCGCAGGATATCTGAAGAAAAGATTAGCTTTCTATCGCCCTGCTCGCTCACTGCGTTCGGAATCCCTTTTCACTGCTGTGGTTCCACGCGTGAGGAAGGCCCGAATTGGGGGGCGCTCTTTCAGCCTTAAGGCCTCCCAGCTGTGGAACTCGCTTCCATTGGCACTCCGTAGCACGCCCAACTTGCTTCAATTAAGGAAGAATTTGAAGACTTGGCTTTTTAATCACTCTGTTTAGGTGGGTTTCTTTCTCCTTCTCTTTTGGGTTCTGTTTTACTTGTTATGTTGATTATACACTGTAAGTTGCCTGTGGAAAGCGCCGGGACACTCTTTTAGAGTAGCCGAGCGCTATAAAAATGCACTTTAACATAACATAACATAACATAACATAACTTTGGGTCTCAGTACCCCTCCTTTCACTCTTTTAATAAGGCAGTTAGCCACGTGAATAAAGTTGACTTAGTGGACTAAACTAACCTTTTTTAAATACACTTTCCCTTCGCTCACTACTTCACCTTCCCAGGCCCCTCACACGCACTCAACAACGGCAAGGAACAAAAGATCTCCATAAAAGTGTATCACTTTGTGTTACCCGTCAGGCATTGCAGCGCCGGCTTGACGTTGGAGCAGGAAGCCGTTGATGAGACAAGACAACCTTCGTGCGGGATGAAACAAGTCATCCAGCTAATTAGTTGTGTGAGGCTTCCCAGTTCTGACAAGGGACCCCTTTGGCTCCCTGACTACTGATTTCACATTCATCCTTAGAGAGAGAGACTACCCTGCCACACTAGCATTACCTCCTGGGGAACTTTGTACATTACTTTGTTGCATGTTCTTAGGACAGGTACACTGGACCCCCATAAATATTGTCCTTTTTTAGGCCCCCCTCTGTTGTTCACACAAGTCGTCAAAGACAACAGATACACGAGTGGGATCTTCATCCTCAAGTTCTTCAACCTTTCTTTCACAAGTAGGGCCAACCAGAGATAGATCTGTTCGCCACACACCGCAACTCCAAATGCCCAAGCTTCGCCACCAGATACCCACACCCATTGTCCAAAGTAAATGCTTTATGGATGAGTTGGTCAAACAAATTTGTGTATGCCTTTCCACCTCTCCCACTAATTACGTTAATAGTACGCAAGCTACAGCAACATTCCCTCACATTGATTCTCATAGCACCAACTTGGGCAAGACAACCGTGATACACCACATTACTAGAGCTCTCAGTAGTATCACATCAAAAATTAAAACTCTCTCCACATCTACTGACGCAGAACCATGGAGAGATCATGCAACCAGACTCAATGCAGCTCAATCTAGCGATTTGGCTTCTGAGGTCTTGGAATTTGGATACCTCAATCTTCCACCTGAATGCATGAATGTCATAAAAGAAGCGGGATGTCCCACCACTAGAGCATGCTATGCAGCCAAGTGGAAAAGGTTTGTTGTGTATTGCACAACTAACAAAATTAACCCATTAGATGTTTCCATCCAAAGCATCATATGCTACCTGCTCCATCAAAGATGTAATTTAGCGTACTCCTCAATCAGGTGACATCTTGCTGCTATGGCAGCCTACCCTCAAAACAGACAACATTTGTCATTATTTAGAGTAGCTGTCATCAAAGCATTTATGGAAGGACTCAAAAGAATAATTCCTCCCAGAATACCACCCTCCCCGGTATGGAATGTAAATATTGTTCTCACTAGACTTATGGGTCCTCCATTTGAACCATTGCATACGTGGGAATTACAGTTCCTTACATGGAAAGTTGCTTTTTTAGTTGCTATTACCTCACTCAGAAGAGTAAGTGAGATCCAGGCATTAACAATTCAAAAACCATTCATACAACTCCATCACAACAAAGTGGTTCTTAAAACAAACCCGAAATTTCAACCAATCTATTGAGTTGCCAGTATTCTTTTCTCAACCACAAACAGTTGCAGAAAGAGCTCTAAATACATTAGATGTAAAAAGAGCGCTCCTCTAATACAGTGATAGGACAAAACCATTTCGTAAAACAAAACCATTGTTTGTGTCCTTTTCTCCTCAACATAAAGGTAATCCCATTTCAAAATCTAGGATTGCAAGGTGGATTGTTAAGTGCATTCAAATTTGTTACCAAAAAGCAAAACACACTCTATCCATTCCCCCTAGGGCTCATTCCACCCGTAATTTAGGAGCATCTATGGCATTCCTAGGAAACATTCCACTAGATGATATCTGTAAACACCGCACACATTTACAAAACACTACTGTGTAGATGTGCAGGCAAAACAACAAGCTAGTGTGGGCCAGGCTGTACTCATGACATTATTTCAAACTACTGCAACAGATACTGGTGGTCACCAATAAGGGAGAAAAGCTGCTATGCAATCAATGCAATAGTGTATGGTCTGCAGCCCATATGCCTCGAACGGAAAATGCTACTTACCAGTATGTATCTGTTCTTGGCATGTAGGGCTGCAGAGCCACACACGCCCACCCGCCACCTATATCTATACCAGTAATATCTTAATTAGATACACAACACATGGACATCATTTTCTGTACTCATACAACTCCATCATTTCCCCAATGGCGAAAAACAATCTGACGATAAAGTCGATGGCCATGCGCACTACGATCTATAGGAGGAGTCATCCAACAGACAAAGACTCTTCCAAAGACAAAGTGTAATCAGCCCACCACCAGATGGCGATCTCTGCAATAGTGTGTGACTCTGCAGCCCCACATGCCAAGAACAGATGCATACTGGTAAGTAGCATTTTCCTTATAAAGCACAACGGTTACCCGAGGGTGTCCTGGTGCTGGTAGCTCACTCTACTGAGATCAAGATTGCCGGGAAGGTGTAGCTGGAAGATTCTATAAGTTAAATAGCCACGTTTGAAGTTATTTCCTGAATGCAAGGAGGTCAGTAGAGTTCCTCAGATTCCACTGGAGGGCATTCCAAGCTTTGGCTGCGCCTGTAATGAACCCTCCCCCTAGTAGCTTGCTTCGTTGGTGGTACGCTCACTAGTTTGGCTCCTAGTGAGCACAGAGTTCTTTTGGGAGTGTACCATTGAAACTGGCTAATCAAGAATTCAGGACCCTGGCCATGTAGCGCCTTGAAGACAATACATAGAGACTTGAAGTGCATCCGTTTCCTGATAGGCAGCCAGTGTAGTCTTTTAATTTCCTTAGCGACAGATACAAACTTGGGAGTACCTGTCACAAGTCTTGTTGCTGCTGTGAGAAAGTGGCTCTATATTCACTGGACCAAAGTAAGGTACAGTGCGTATAGAGTCCACAATCCCCAGGGGTAGAACAGAGGTTAAAGTCAGGTCTGACCTGACTCTCTAAAGTGGTAGCTTGGTAGAGCAGTAAGGCAGTACCAGAAGACAGTGTAAAGCATTTGTTGTACCCACTCAAGAACTGAACTCCAGGCCAATGGTTTTTATATCAAAAGACATAGTTGTTTTATTTTTAGAACCAACAGGTATCAAAATATACTTTTCTCAATATGAGTGATCTCAGGTAGTTATTTTGCAGAAAGGCAATAAACTTTGTAAGCACAATAGGTACAGTAGTTGCAATAGGCAACACAATTCTAAACACAATTTAACATTGAGCTCAATGGGTTTTCTACATAAATGCAGCCGATTACTTTATAGAATACTGTTGTAACTCCAGGACTGGATCCTAGATTCAGTCCTGGGGTCTAAGCTGAAAACAGTTTGGTAAGAACGATTTGGTTTATGCAGTGATTTTTAAAGAATATAAAGGTATTTCAAAAGTTGACACTTGGAAACTTTTCAGTGAAAAGCTAGCAATGTTATCCTATGGAAGGAAATTCAAGTCACAGGTAAAGTAGGTTCTCGTTACTTTTGTAATCCAGGACTGGACTTCTAGGTTCAGTACTGGGGTCTCTACCTAAGACAGGTAAGTAATTACGTTTTAGTAGTTGGTACGATTTTTAAGGAATATTTGTAATTTGCAAAAGTAGACCGAAGAAATTTCACAGAAAAACAGTCAATGGTTTCCTATGGAAGACAATTCAGAGTATGGGTAAGTACAGTTATAATTACGTTTGTGGTTCAGTACTGGGCTGAAAGGTACAGTACTGGCTCCTCTCCTGATCCCAGGTGAGTAATTCAAAATTTGTTACTCGGCTGATTTTAGATGAATATTTTAGAGTTCAAAACGTCACACTTAAGAAGATTTTTCGAGTCAAACCAGTCAATGTTATCGTATGGAAGGAAAGTGAGTTATCGGTTTCCAGGCGAGTACTCGACTGGTGAAGTTAAGGTACTGGGCATAGACTCAGGGGTCTCCCAGGGTCGGAAAGGTACAGTAGTTGCACCCTCAGCGGCACAGGGGCAGCCGGGTGCAGAGAGAGTAAGCCCAATGCAATCCAAAGGAGGATTGGGGGCCTTCGGTTGGTGGCTGCAAGCAAGCAGGCCATGCGGATGTGGGAGCTGAGCTCCTAGTCACTTACTCAGGGCAAGTGGGGAAGTAGAGTAGGATAGTAGTTGCACTTCCAGCGGCACTCGGGTGGCTGGGTGCAGGGTGCTTTTGAGCCGTCGGGCGCTCAATGGTATCCAATGGACTTCGGGTCCCAGTCTCCGGGGGGATGTCCTCATGATCTGGATCACTCGAGCACAGGCCGGGCTTGGCGGGAGCAGAGTGGGCTGGATTTGCGGTTCCTTGCTGGCACAAGGGGGATTGCTGTTGGAGCAGAGCCTCTGCTCATGAGAGTCCCAGTCTGTTAGAGGGTCAAGTCAGGCAGATCCTCCGGGTTGTTCAAGGTTGCTGTCCGCAGGAGTCGCCGGGATTTAGCAGGAGCAGGTTCCAGGGTCAACAGGCCGCTGTGGCTGGGGCCAAGTCAGTTGGTGTTGTCCTGTTGTTAGCAGCTGCACAGCGGGTCTTCTTCTTCTTGATCTTCTTTCTTGTTTGCTTATCGGGATCTGAGGAAGGAAGGTTCAGGGTGTCTCTAAATATTGAATTTAGGGATGTTACAGGTAGGGCAAGGGCAGGGACCAATAGGTCCCTGTCCTGGGGTAGGTACACCCCCTAGTCTGCTCCTCTCCGGTGGAAGGAGGGCAGGAGCCTAGCAGTGATTGGGCAGGGCTCCCCATCTTCAAGATGGCCAGAGCCCGGGGCCGTGCTTCACGTCGCCTCTCCCACCTGAGGGGTGAGGTTGGCACAGGCTGGCCCCCCCACCCCCCCTTCCTGACGTAGGGTTTCCCGCCAGTCTTTCCACCAAAGTGGGGGTCAGAGCTGGTGGGGGCCAGTTGCTGAGTACAGCAAATGGTCTGGAGAATCTCACAGCGGCGGCAGGCCTTTGAAGCTTTACCCTGCTCATCCTGGGGAGGAGACCTAGCACCTCGCCCAGGATGTGCATAATTACAGGCCCAGGAGAGCGGGGGGCTCTCCACCCAGGAGTCCAGCAACCTGTCTGCTGTGTGGCAGCCTCTCAGTCCAGACGTGGATTGTAAGTTAGGTTTTCATGGGGCATCTCTAAGATGCCCTCTGGTGCTTTGTACATTAAATCCCACACTGGCATCAGTGCGGATTTAATGTGCTGAGAAGTTTGATATCAAACTTGTCAGTCTTCAGTGTAGCCATTATGGTGCTGTGGAGTTCGTAATGACAACCTCCCAGCACCATTTACTCTTAACGGTACCACTGCCCTTACAGTGCCCAGGAATGGCCCTGGGTACTGTAGGGGCACAGGGCTCATTCACCTGTGCCCCCCACTGCTGGCATAGGGCACCCAGCTAGAGGGTGACTGAGGTATGCTAGGTTAGTGGGTTTTGTGGGCATGGCACACGGATGTGTGCCATGTCGACTCTCTGCTTAGTACTGAACGTAGACACTCAGCCTGCACGGGCAGTGTGTGGGTGTCAGGGTACAGGGCCCCTAAGGGTGGCACAATAAGTGCTGCAGCCCTTAGGGGTCTTCTCTGGTCACCATGCCCTGGGTACCTAGGGTACCATTTACTAGGGGCTGACAGGTGGCCAGAGATGCAAATTGGGTTTTGGTTTCAACACAGTTTTAGAGAAGGAACACAGGCCCTGGGCACCTGGTTGGCAGGAGCCCAGGGCACACTCAGTCAAAGCACATCAGCAGTTCAGCAAAATGTGGGGGCATACCAATGTAAGAAAGATGGCACTTTCTCACAGCCGCGTTTTGCAGGATCTACAATTTATTTGGGTGCCACACTTGGATATTCAAGTAAAGCCCATTGCAGTAATCCAGCTGTGATAAAATAAGGGATGAGACGACCATTTGTAAACTGTCTTCTGGCAGGAATGGCTTGACCTTTTCAATCAGTTTAAGAGAATGACAGGTGCCCAAGGTCGTGGCATTTATCTGGTCCTCAAAACTCAGTCTTTCATCCACCATAACACCCAGATTCTTTGCCTTCCTCGCAGGTTTAAAGAGGATGCCCAGATCTGACAGCCACCAGTCCGGGGTCCAGAAGTTGGCCTTATTTCCGAACATGAGGATCTCAGTTTTGCCTGAGTTTAATTTCAGGCCATTCTGTGTCATCCAACTTTTGACTGCTTCCATGCAGTCATGAAACTTCTTGCTCATCCCTATTTCTTGTCCCGGCAGCAGTGTCACTACAATTTGTGTGTCATTTGCATTTGAAGTAAGACTGCATCCATAAAATCTGATCAGGGGGGTCAAAGGCGCCACATAAATATTAAAGAGGGTAAGGCTAAGGGACGACCCTTGCAGCACTACACATGGCAAAGAAAAAGGTTTAGAGTAGAATTTCCCTAGGGACAATATTTGTGTTCTATCAGTTAAAAAAGCTTTTAATAGCATCCATGCCTTACCCTTGACTCCACACTACAACAAACAGTCCATCAGGAGATCATGATGGACCGCGTAGAAGCCGCCAATAGGTCCAGCATAATCAGGGCAGCCTCCCCTCCTTGGCTTTCCAAATTTCTTCCATTGATTTAATCAAAGCCGACTCCGTACTGTGCCCTTCTCTAAATCCATACCGAGTGGGGTCCAATAGCTTATTCTTGTAAAGAAAGGTTTCCACTATGGGGATGGTTGGCCAGAGGATCATTGAGGTTTACGGATTGTTTCTTTCGTCGGAGTGGAGGACTTTCAAGGTAGAGCGCTCTGGTTGGGGGGGAGCAGAGATGTTGGAAATGGCGTTGATTTTCTTTCTCGAGTAGTGGCCGTGTTTTGTGCAGAGTTCCTAGGATGGGGTGATGGTTGTGGGGCTGGTGGATTTGGACGGGATTTCCGTCATAATCGTGAAGATTTCTTTGGAGGTGTTGAAGGTGCTTTTGATTCTTTCAGTGACTGCTACATGCTTGGTGTTTTTGAAGCACTGGTAGTAGATCCCAATGGCTGATATGTAGTAGTCGGTGTTGTCGTGGGAATGGTGTCATTTTCGTTGTAGCGTACTTTGTGGGTATGAGTTCATCAATCAATCAAACATTTGTAGTCCGCGCTACTCACCCTCAAAACGCTTTGTGGGAGGGGGGGGGGCGAAGAGGCAGCTACTGGTCGAACAGCCAGATCTTGAGCAGTCTCCTGAAGGTCAGCAGGTCCTGGGTCTGACCAGGGTGAACGGGGGAGGGTGTTCCATCTTTTGGCGGCAAGGTGGGAGAATGATCTGCCACTGGTGGTCGTTCGGCGGATGCGGGGGACGGTGGCAAAGTCGGAGGAGCTAATCTGGCGATTTGGAGTGTAGAAGGACAGTCGTTCGTTAAGGTATGTTGGTCCAGCGTTGTGAAGTGCTTTGTGAGTGTGGGTGAGGCGCATGAAGGTGATCCTCCTGTTGACCGGGAGCCAATGCAGGGGTCTCAGGTGGGTGGTGATGTGGCTGTGGCGTGGGAGTCCGATGATGAGGCGTGCGGAGGCGTTTTGTATGCGTTTGAGTCTCTTCTGAAGTGTGGCCGTGGTTCCTGCGTAGAGGGCGTTGCCATGATCCAGCCTGCTGCTGACGAGTGGTTGGGTGACTGTCCTTCTGGTTTCAGTGGGGATCCATCTGTAGATCTTGCTGAGCATGCAGAGGGTGTTGAAGCAGGAGGAGGCAACAGCGTTGTCTTGCTGGGTCATAGAGAGCGTTGAGTCCAGAATGACCCCCAGGTTGTGTGTGTGGTTGGAGAGTGTCGGGGCAGCTCCCAGCGTGGCTGGTCACCAGGGGTCGTCCCATGCAGAGGGGGTGGGACCGAGGATGAGGACCTCCGTCTGATCAGAGTTCAGTTTCAGCCGGGTAGTCTTCATCCAGTCTGCGACAGCCTTCATTCCCTCGTGGAGGTTGGATTTGGTGGTGGCTGGGTCCTTGGTGAGTGAGAGGATCAGCTGAGTGTCGTCGGCGTACAAGATGTTGAGGTGATGTGCTCGGACGATGTTGGCGAACGGTGCCATGCAGATGTTGAAACGGGTCAGGCTGAGGGATGATCCTTTGGGTACGCCGCAGGTGATCGTGGTGGCTTCGGAACCGAAGGAGTGGGGGGGGGGGGACTCTCTGAGATCTGCTGGTGAGGAAGGAGGTGATCCAGTCCAAGGTTTTGTATCGTATCCTTGCGTCGTGAAGGCGTGTGCGCAGGGTGTGGTGGCAGACGGTGTTGAAGGCGGCCGAGAGGTCCAGGCGGATGAGGGCGGAAATTTCGCTGTTGTCCAGTAGGGTTCTAATGTCGTCAGAGCCGGCGATGAGGGCGGTTTCGGTGCTGTGATTGCTACGGAAGCTGGATTGGGAGGAGTTCAGGACATTGGTATTCTCCAGGAAGTGGGTCAGTTGTTAGTTGACGGTCTTCTCCATGACTTTTGCCGGTAACGGGAGCAGGGAAGGGGGTCGAAAGTTCTTGAGGTCCTTTGGGTCCTCCTTGGGTTTCTTGAGTAATGCCTTGATCTCGGCCTGTTTCCATCTCTCCGGGAAGGTGGCGAATCGAAGGAGTTGTTGATGATCTTACGGAGTTGGGGCGCGATGATGGAGCTTGCATTGTTGAAGATCTGGTGGGGGGAGGGGTCAGAAGGTGAGCCGGAGTGGATGGTGTTCATGATCTTGATGGCGTCTTCATCGTTGACGTTGTGCCAGGAGAGCAGAAGGTTGGTGAGTGTTGAGTCGGAGTGTTGGCGTCTGTCGTTGGCGTCGGGGTGTCAAAGCTGTTGTGGATGTCTGCAATCTTGCGGTGGAAGAAGGTGGCCAGGGAGTCACATTGGAACTGGAGCTGGGGCTGGTGCGTTCTTTCTCGATGTTGAAGAGCTCTTTCCTGTTGTGTGCATTGTTGCCGATGTGTTCCTTGAAGGAGGTTCTTGTGACGGATTGGATGAGTTAGTGGTGCTTGCGTCTGGTGTTTATGAGAGCTGCGTAGTTGTCTGGTGTCTAGTTGTTGCGCCACTGTTTTCTAGAGTCTTCGGCAGTTTTGCTTGGAGTTCTGGAGGTCGGTGTTGAACCAGGTGGCTCTTTTGTAGGTGCGCCTGTTCGAAGGTTTCCTGAAAGGGGCGAGGGTGTTGGAGCAGTCGTCGATCCATTGTCTGAAGTTGTGGGCCGCTGCGGTGGTCTCAGGTGGTGGGTCTCGAGCGAGTGTGGTGATGAGTTGGTCTTCGTGACTTTTTTTCCAGCTGCGGTGTGGGATACGTTGCGTTTGGTTGTGCGTGATGTGTTTCTCGAAGAAGTGGATGCAGTGGTGGTCCGTCCAGTGGAGTTTGGTGGTGAGGCTGAAGGTGATTTGGTCGCTGGCGGAGTAGATGGGGTCGAGCGTGTGTCCGGCGGAGTGGGTGGGTGCCGTGACGAGCTGTTTGAGCCAGAGGTTGGCGAGGTTGTCTATCAGCGTTGTGAAGTTGTTGTCGTTGGCGTTCTTGAGGTGGAAGTTCAGGTCTCCGAGGAGGATGTAGTCTGTGGAGGCGAGGGCGTGCAAGCTGATGAGATCGGTGATGGAATTGCTGAACTGTGGTCGGGGTCCCGGATGTCTGTAGACGAGGGTTCCTCTGAGGTTGGAGTTGTGGTCGAAGTCGATCTGGAAGTGTAGGTGTTCGGCCATGCCGAGGGAGTCTTCGGTGTTGAAATTCTGATGGTGTTCCTGTGGACGATGGCGATTCCTCCTCCTGGTTTGTTGTTTCGGTCCCTGCGGGTGATCTTGTAGCCGTCCAGGATGGCTATGGCTATGTCAGGTGCCAAGGAGGTATTCATCCAGGTCTCCGCCAGGAAGGCGACGTCGGGGGAGGAGCCGAGCAGGTCCCAGAGTTCGACGCCGTGCTTGTGGACTGAGCGGGTGTTGATTAGTATGCAGCTGAGGTTGTTTTGGTCTGCCGTGGTGTGGTGGTCAGGGCGTGCAGGCGTGCGCTGGCTGGTGTAGCTGCAGTTGCAGCAGGTGAAGGGTTCGTGGGTGAGCTTAGGGGTGGCCTGCAAGCAGGTAGAATTTCGGCTGGCATTGAGTGCGTGGATGGTGTTGGCGTCGTAGTGGCGTTGGGTGTTGTGGTGGTTTCGGGGGCTAGGGGGTCTGGCGCTGGGCGCGGTCCAGGTGCAGCGGGCTTGCCTTAGGCGCGCCAGCAGCACGGTCACCATAAGAAGGGGAGGGGAGGGGGCGGGAGCAGAGGTAGGGGGTGGGAGCGGGCTGGATCAGTGGGCAGGGTCGCAGGGCCATCAGCAATTGGAAGAAAGGCAGAACACAGGCACAATAACAGAAATGAACAGACAGTGACAAAGCGAACAGGAATTAAAACAAACAGTGAAAATGAAAGCAAAGCGAGAAGGGAAACAACAGGAGCACTATCAGGGCACACAAGGCACTAAGAGGGTCAATTAAGCGAGATGGGAATGAAACAGACGAAGAAAACAGTGACAATTAGATCAACACAGGAAAGAGAACAACAGGGGCACTATCAGGGCATACGAGGCAGTAAGAGGGACAAGGGTGGCATCTACAATGGTGAACTGCAGGGGTTTGAGCAGCGGCGCAGGACGGGCTGCTGGCTCGAACCCTGGAATGGAGCTGGAGGCTGGAGGACCGGCTGAGTGGCGAGGCTGCAGGGGGGAGTACTGGTCTTGACCCAAGTCAGGCTTGCTTATGGCTTGGACTGGGGCGTGGGGGTGGTTTCCAGTGTTCGAATGGGGATTTTCGCAGGGGGTGATTCACTTGTTGCAGATGTGATGGAGCATGCTTGGTTGTCGTGATGTAGTGTGTGTTGTTGTGAGGTGGTGGAGATGTTAGTGCAGTTCTGTGTACGGTGTGGTGGGTGGGGGTCTGGGTTGGGGCAGCAAAACCCGCTTTCTGTCTGGAGATACCAGGGTGCAATGTGGGGACAGGCATCTGGGGTTGAGGGCACAAAGTGTTTCAGCCAAGTAGCTTCTCAGGCTGCGATGGGTGGTCGGTGGATTGGGGGGTCCTAATACTGGGCACCAATGGGTACAGATGGGCTTGCCTTTGCCATGCCAGTGATTTTATTTATTCTTCAGCTACCATTAAGAAGAGTTCTGGGATGGTAGAGAAGAGGAGAAGGTGATGGGCAGCACAATCACCACTGGACCAGAAAAGGCAGGATGGAGAGTGGAAAGGGGAAACGAGATACATTCAGGGAGAAGGAGCTGAAAAACAAGTAGAATGAAGAAGAGGAGAGAGAAGAAAGATGAGAGAGAAGAAAGAGCAAGAAGCGGAATGTCACAAATAGAAAGACTGCAGGAGGCAGAAGAAGAGGGGTAGGAGGCAAGCAGTGCAAAAAATGTGGCAGACAACGAAGGGCAGTAGAGGAGAGGCATAAGGGGTACAAGAAAGAGTCTGTGAGAGGTGAGAAAAAGAGAAGAGCTAGACACAATGTAAAGTACAATAGAGGCAGTAAGAGGAGAAAACGAGGCCCAAAGAAAGGGACAGTAAATAGAAAAGAGGCACAAATCAAGAGACCACAGGGATCTGGCACAGAAGGGAAGCTGTAGGCGTTGGAGGAGAAACATCACAGGTCCAACAGGGTCCAGCGTTTTGGATGGAGGACCGAGACACGGGAGTGGGGGGGCTCCAGAGCACAACTCGAGGGGAAGGGTCAAGCAGGATCAGGCAACCTCCTTCTGTTCTATGTCCGTTGTGATTATCATTTTGGCCCTATTGGACCTGCAGTTGCCTATTAGCCAGTCGAGGCTACAACTTGATCATCACAACGGTCCATACTGGGCAGCAGTTGCCTTTGGCCCATTCGGGTCGGCACCAGCTATAATTATCGCTTTTTTATAGAACGTCTCCTTAGAATGGGCCTAAGATTAATCACAATTAGGACAATAAATGTCACACATAAATAACAATTCAAAAAGAGAAAACAAACTACTTTCATAGTAAAAGAGATTTAATTCAAACTGGCCAATGTGAAAAAGCATGCTTAGTACTCAAGTACGTCATACAATTCTAAAGCAAAATACAAAGTGTGAAAAGAAAAGAGATATAAAGACATATGGCTCAAGTTCAATCAGCATTCGTAAAGCACAGCAATGTCACCCGTAGAATTATCTGGGTGCTTTGGATTTGACGTCTCCGTCGAAGAGCCACTATGTTTGTAGATTACCTAGCACTTCAGTAGTAGGACTTTGTCCACATCATGATGTGTTTATAATTTTTAAATAAACATGTTATAATTGGTTTTCTTTTAATTTTCAGTAGAGCAGTCAAAAGAAGACAGTACACGTGAGAAAGAGCCACATGCATCTGCTGACTATAAGAAAGTTTCACCGCTGAAATCCACAACTAAGCTGTATCAAATAATTCAAACAGACAAAAACCTTTTATGCTGTACAGTGTGTGAACATAGCTTTACTGAAAAGGAGTCTCTTCAAGTTCATATGGGGATTCACAGAGGGATAAAGCTCTTTCCCTGCAACAAGTGTGAAAAAAGCTTTACTCAGAAGGCAAATCTTCAGCGTCACATGAGAATCCACATGGGAGTAAAGCCATTTCCCTGCACAGAATGTGAAAAAAGCTTTAGGCAATATTGTGATATGCAACGTCACATGAGAATCCACACAGGAGTGAAGCCTTTTCATTGCACAGAGTGTGGGAAACGTTTTACTCAGAAGGCACATCTACAAGGTCACCTGCGAATTCACACAGTGGTGAAGCCAATTCCTTGCCCGGAGTGTGAGAAGAGTTTTACTCAGCATTGTGACCATCAGTGTCACAGGCGCATTCAGACAGGAGGGAAGCCTTTTCACTGCACAGTGTGTGGGAGGAGCTTTTCTCTAAAGACCACTCTACAATGCCACATGAAAACCCACACAAGAGCGAAGCCGTTCTCCTGAAGTCAATGTAAGAAGAGATTTAATTGTAATAATAATCTTCACCAGCACCTGAGAATTGATAAAGGAATTAAACCCCCATTGCTGCGCTAAGTGGTCAAAACATTTACTAAAAGAGTTCATGCAAATGTAACATCAGGTCTGTACTGAAACGGTCTATGATGGGAGTCGATTTGCCTCACATGAGAAAGCTGAAATCCAAATTGTAATAGTAATGAGTATGGTTGTCCATTCAGCTTCAAAACCAGGCACAGAATGTACAAATGTTGCTTATTTGTTTCAGAACAACTGTAACTCTTTCACGTTACTAGACTGTTATCACATTGTTGAAGGTCTTGCAACAACTGCATTGAAGAAAGGTCCTCAAAAAGAACATTCATGAAAAAACTCAGTGTTCTGTTATGCAGGGTGAATGACCTTTAGAGTCAAGCATTTGTTGGTAGTTGGCCATTATCATTCCAGAACTCGTAATAAGGTTGCCAATTTAAACAAATTACTTTAATCTGCCGTTTCTTAAACACTGATGGCACCTCATCCAGATCTGCCTTCAGCATTTGGCTTGAAGCTGAACCCCACCAAAATGAAATTGCTGCTATTCACCAAAAGCTACTAACTACTGTTAGTCCAACCCTGTCTCAGTGGCATGAGTCTGGGCTGCTTCAGCCCCAACTTTACTTTATTTTTTTAAAGAGGCAGAATAGAACAAGATAAATGGAGGAAAAGGGCTGGACAGAGACTGTGGTAGTGGATTTTACCAACAGGGTGCCTATGGGAAAAGACAAACCCAATGCCAGTTTTACAAGTGTTGAACAGTAGTATTGAAAAACGCCCAATGAGTCCTCTAGATGTGGCGTCCATATTCAAGTTTGTCAAAGTCTGCTCTTATCGCTTCAGAAATATCTCTTTTATGAGACAGTATATCTTTTGTACCCACTGAAAGACCTAGTTTGTCAATTTTTGGAAGGTTAGCTTAAACATTATTTTGATCATAAATTTTAACAAGTATGTATGTACACATGCCACATGTTTACATCCTCATTCAACATTCACTCTCCCTGTTCACACAGTCCTTATAGAGGTTTTGACACTTTAACAAGTTGTTTTCAGAAGCATTGATTTGTTGAGCCAGAAGTGAGAGTATATTAAAAACATAATCTCTAAAAAATAAATGGGATTAGTCTCCATAGACAATCACAACAATATCAAACTTGCTGATAAAGGGGGTGGTACGGTTTTACAAACTCTCTTGAAATTCTCCATCAGTTATATGTTATAAGTATTACACCAAGCACAGGGGTGATCCCACAGAATGAAGTGATAAGTGTCACAAATGAGGCATAATGTGTGGGGTTTCCTAGTCGAAATGAACTTGAATTCCTAAACAAAAAAATGTAAGAATTCCCACAATTTATCCCTTACCAGAGATTCACAAACCACTAAAAAACCTTCCAATGAGAAATATAGTTTATAGAAGGAGTTGTATTTTGGAGTCGTTCTGTCAGTGTATCGACTGATTCATACAAACTGTTGTATCATCTACAAGTGCTTATGTTATAGCAGCTTAAACGATTTTTTTTTTTACTGTATGATACAAATCTAGGTCATACTAAAAATACAATTTCTGTATATAGTAATATATACCCAACACACACCTTTATATGATACCAGAACTGTTTTGAACAAAATAGAAGGTTGGTAATGATCCCCACAGATTTTATTGTCTCTGTCTAGGAGCTGGGTTTGTTCTGGACCTGGCAAACCTAGCTTGGATAGTTTTGAATATCTTCATCATCATATATATATATATATATATATATATATATATATATATATATATATATATACTGATACACACCCCTTTTTGACACATAGCACACATTGAAGACAATACATTGGTGATGGTTTCCTAAATTGGAGGTGATAGTTGGTCACTCTTGAAGTATTATAAATCTGGTTAAACTCCAGGTCAGGGGACATTGAATTTATCATGTACTATAATAATAAGGTCTAGAAGGTACTGTAAGATGAATTTTGAGACAAGATAACAAAAAGTGACCAAATAAAGAAGCTTCTGAACAAACATTTGCACCTTGCTATGGATGTTTTAGATTTAAACAAGGATGAAGCATTTGTGATACCGTAGTTAATTGTATGTTGCCAGTTGTCTGGGCTCTTACCGTTTTGTATCTATGGGGCTCTTCCATCTATCTCTGGTCATTTTAAGTCCCTGTGCCTTCTTTTGGATTGAAACACTATTTTGAGCATGAAAACATACAGCATCTTTTTTGTGTAAAACAAAAATGAATTGTGGATCATGAGAGCAATAAATGATCAAGATTTGAGCCATGGTACAGTTAAACATTATGTGGAAGTACATGATGGTGAATATAAGAATCTCTGATCCCAGATGAGGTAACAGACAGTTTGATGGCATGAGTGGTTGTAGATATTCATGCTGAGCATAAACCTGCCATGTAGTGTTGGGCATGGATGTGTGCAAGTTGTTTTTCTTCGAGAAGTCTCTTGAGTCACGAGGTGTAGTGACTCCTCTTGTTTGCAATGCGAATGGCCCTCGACTTCATTGTTAGATTGTGTTTTTTCTACCATTGGGATCAGTTGCGTACTCCTCTGCTCCATCTCAACAACGTTGGAAAAGTAGCATTTAAGCCTCTAATGTCCGTATTGTTGTAGATTGCGGTTACTAATAGTATACATTGGTCGCCTATCGATGCTGATGCATTCCAGCCGACCAAGGCCCAGAGAGCCTTCGCCCTTCAGGGTGGATTGTTCTTTTCCAAGTTCCATTCACAATTTGCCCACCTGGTGATGGAACAGACACCTTTTTGCCCATTGTCATGCCAAATTTCCACATTCCGACTAATGCATGGTCTGAAACTTGTGCTTGTCGCCAGATCATCAAGACTATCTGTGAGGCATTTAAGTGCTTCCGCCTGAAGAAGACGCTGCAAGATTCCTGGTCAAGATGACTCGAAATGTCCAGACGAAGTCGACAACACCCCAGACATTTTTGGATCTGAAGAATACTACCACGAGGCACAAACTCAGGGCTTTGAAGCAGAAGAGGAAAACCTCCTCTCATGGCGACAACTCGGGATCCAAACTCGAAATTAAGGACATTCTACCGGATCAAACAGTGAGTAATGTGCCCCATCCATCCCAACCACAATCTATCTCAAAAGACTATTCCGAAGAGTCGGCAGTCTGGCTTAGACCAACAACAGTCTTCTCATGGGCCACCTTGACCTTCAGGCCATGGTCGGCACCGAACAGCTGTACCGGAAAGGCCTAGTCCTTGCTCGGCACCCAAGCAACAGAATAAGGCCCATCCCCACCAGGCATCAGCCTTGAGTCGAGACTCGAAATAGAAAACCTGTCACCCAAACTGAGGGGTACCTCGGCACAGAAATCAAGTACTTCGACACCGAGAACATCGGCTTTGGAACCCAAGTCACATACTTCGGACAAACAAAAGACCAGTTCCAAAACTGTAGAATTGGTACTTGAAATGTTACTAGAATATCTTGATGCCAGAAAAAAACACTGCTAGTCTAACAAGGACCTGGTAGAATTATGGCTAGGCCTCTACAAACCAAAGAAAAGTCAGCAATGAGACAGTTGTCTTTTGAGGAAGCATTGGACAGCCCTTGCCCGCCAAAGCACAAGAAAAGGGTGGATAAGGCCACCTGTTTACCATCAATTAGCCCACCACCAGTGACATCAAGGGCATACTCTCCACCACATTCACCTCCCGCAGACTCACACTACTCCCCAGAGCGTTCTATTAATTGCTTCCAGGAACATGGGTATGATGGGGGCCAATACTCTATTCTATCTGTATGACACATACTACACAGACCCGCCTGCAGACATGGACCCAGATTTGTATCCATCTAAACCTTCCCCTCCAGATGATAATACAACATGCCATGACATCATAGGCAGAGCTGCTGGTTCTAAGGTTCAGCTCCACACAGAACCATTGGAAGATGATTTTTAAATTTGAAACACTTCCATCCCCTCACCGGTCGGCACAATATCTGCTCATGCTTAAAGCTATGCTCAAACATACCACATACATTTTTAAAGACCCAGTACAAGCAAGAGTCATTACACAGTGAGTGGATAAAAGTATAAGCTGTCCCCTACAGCTCCCAACATATATAATGAGTCATCTACCACTAAATTCCCTAGGGGTTGCTACAGCGTCAAAGAACGTGAACTTACAAACATCTGCAAGGCACCACCACTAGACAAAGAGGCAAGAAAAATAGATGCTACGGGTAAAAGAGTGTCAGCACAATCAGCCAACCATGGGAGGATAGCCAACTTCTTTGGTCTCCTTTCCCGTTACGACAGGGCACATTGGGATGAACTGGAGGGGCTCCTCCAACATCTCCCAGAACAATATAAACAAGCATTTGCAATGCAATAGGTCTCGCATTTACGCAAGTTTAAGCTGTTGGTATTGTAAATGACTAGGGGCCAGATGTAGGTAGCCCTTTACCGATCGGAATCGGCCGAAAATACCGATTTTCGGCCGTTTCCGATCGGTAAATGGCTATGGAGATGTAGGGGCACATATTCGGTAATGTTACCGAATCGTTATTATTACCGAATCGGTAATATTTACCGATTTGGTAATATTTACCGATTCGGTAATATTACCGAAAATGCAATGTGGGTAGCCAATTTTCCATTGGCACATGGCTTTCAAAATCGATATTTTACCATGGAATACAAATCCATGGTAAAATACGGATTCCTGTGTACATGCACATCTGTGCATGTACACATGTGCCATGTGACAGACAGACGTGTCCTTAGGGCATGTCTGTGTGCACATTGCACACATGCCCGTTTTGGGGGTGCTAGAGGGTGTCAAATTGACACCCCCTGCACCCTTGACAAATTCGGTATTTACCGATTCGGTAAATACTGAATCGGTATTTGAATTGAATCCTATGGGCTTCAAGGCCCATAGGATTCAATAGCAAATACCGATTCGGTATTTACCGAATCGGTAAATACCGAATTTCAAGGTATCAGTAAAAAAATCCAGATGTTGGTACCTACATCCCATTTACCGATTTTGAAATGCCGAATCGGTAAAATTCGGTATTTCAAAATCGGTAAATGGGATTTACCTACATCTGGGCCAATGCCTTTTATTTAGGTTTTAAAAACAAAAATAAAAGGCGTTGTTATTTACAATGTCAATAGCTCAAACTTGCGTAAATGTGAGACCTATTGCATTGCAAATGCTTGTTTAAACTTAGGAGTAGCGACTAAATAAATTGTTGTGGTATCACCAGGGCTTTAAGTGGAGGCTTTTTCAATATTATATACAAGCCACAGTTGCTGCTTATTATCCTATGCAACTAACAACCATTAACAAAGCCAATAGTCCTGGCTTGTTGTAGGTATGATATTACTTTTTGATCATATATCTGGATACAATGACAGAAACCGCAAAATACAAGTCGGGCGGCACACAATGCTAAGCCCAGATTTTTAGCTTACTTGTTTTTAAGCCACACCCTTAATTACATTGGCCACGCCCCTTTGAGAGATCCCCCAGTTTTTTCATCCCACTAAAAGCCCTGCTTTAGTAGATGGGTGAAAGCAGCAAACCTGCAGCCCCATCACTTCGTATCTCTGTGCAATGCATGCTGAGCATTTGTGTATCATTACTATGAGCTACATCCAGTTCTCCCACTGCCGTACTCAGGGCTTCGAAGCCCCCTATTGGCAGTTTAGGAGCTATATATTATCAAACAGCAAAATACACAGAACTTTTGGTTTTGTATAATCCCTTGCTCTGTATGCGGACAAAAATATGTTTTTCCGATCGGGTTAAACATTAGCTCTCAAACTGAACTCCATGGTCCCGCTTGGGTCACGCCGCCACCGGCAGCGCCAGGAAGGCCGGTGCAGACTTCTTGGCGTTCACCAAGAGTCTGGGTCTCTGGGAGCAGTGACAGCTAGAGAGCCGGGCACAGTGCGTCTACATACGTTCCCCAGGCACAACTCTCTCCCATAAATGCACCAAAACTCCCATAGGATCAGAGCCCCTGCTCCAACCCACTAGTTACTCGCTGTCTCGTACCGGTATCAACTGGAGGGTGTGCCTGTGTGTGAGTGGGTCTGTGCGTGGGTGGGTGTGTCAGTATGGATTGTGTGCGTGTAGTGAGTAATTTAGTGGGCATGCATGTAGGAATGCAGTGTGTGTGGGGGGACATGCAGTGTGCGGTGGGGTGAGGCATGCAGTCTGACTGAGTGGGTGTGTGTATGTTGTTGGTTGATATGTAGTGTGCGTGGGTACGTGAGTATGGTGTGTGTGTGTGTGATGGCGGGTCTTGTCTGAGCGATCTGCTTCACAGGTGATGCCGGTGACAGACTTACAACTCATTAGTGAGCTGCTCATGTGAAATCTTTGAAACATGCAGTGTTCTCTAAAGAGCAGGTTACACCTGTAACCACTTCTACAGCAGTTACGTGATCGCTCTCTGTGTTTTACAGCATGAGGTTGACACTGTAGGAGAGTAGGGTCTGCAATCCTATGATCACCCGGACTTTTTGCTTTTGTTTCACTGGTTTACGACTTTCTCGGGCTGTGGGCCTGCCAATCAGACCCACAGCCTAGCTGTTCTCTCGCTAAATTGCTGTGTGTACCTTGGGTGCATTACCCAATTGGAACTGGGCCACCCTGTCAGACCCTGTAACTCAGGGCATCGGTGTACCCAGGGCCTACCAGGGGCTGAAGCATGTATTATGCCACCCCTGGATGGCCATCTAAATCTGACACAACTGGCTGCACGACAGCTGGGGCAACGTGGCGTACTCGCCCGTTGCTATAGGTGTAGTATCCCTATACCTAACCTTAAAATGGACACCCGAGTTCCTCTCAGTCACTCCTATGGCAGGCCTTAACAATCCTGAAGGCAGAGTGCATGAAATCGTGTGAATTGGGCTCTGGCACGAGCCGAGCCCGGTTGCAGCTTGCGGAACCAAGACCCAATGGCTGTTCCATGATTACGCGTATCATATCGGTAACTTCGGTATCGCGTTATCAAGACATGTCGAGTAAGGTGTCATACGAATCGGGGTGCTGCCCTCCCACCATTCCTGGTGACGAGGTTAGCATTCCGCCCTTCTAGAGGGACACGACATGTACGTAACTGTGAACCCCGGTTAAAGTCAACTGAAGCCTCAGCTCCACAAAATGGACGCTGCCACCACAGACACGAGTCTGACCTCCTGCTGCTGGGAGTCCTTCCAGCGAGGAGAGCTTGGACAAAGGGTTTCCTGTCAAGGGCGGTGTTCGCACCGTCCCAGACAGGGTTTGTGTATTCTGGGTAGGTAGAGCTTTGCAAGAAGGTGACTGCGGAGTGGCACCCCGGTGCTCACTACGCATCTGCCGGCTAGAACCAGTTCCAGGGGCGCGCAGCCCCTGACCTGGGGAAAGTCCAGCAGGGGGAGAGGGGTGTAACTACCCCCCTTCCTGGTCCCACCCTTAGGGCAGGACCTAGTCATGTATCCGCCCCTTTCTTTAGGATAAAGGCCGGAGCGGGGACCCTTCCAAATGAGATCATCTTTGAATCAAGAATACTTTCTACGAAAGGACTTTGAGACTCTTCTCAAGATTTCTACCGTTGTGGCTAAGGAGTAGTCACCCTGCACCAGCGGGCACCATCTAAGAACTCTGCAGTTTGCTGCAAGTCCTTCCTCAAGGATCCGACTGCCCAGCTCGACGAGAACCGGCTTCCCTGGCACCTCTGACCTCTACCCACGTCGTCAGCTCAGCTGAGATCTGTGGGTGCGACGAGACCTCGAGGGACCGGCCATCATCAAAACCTGCACGCTTTCTTAATCAGCACGACCATCGAAGTAATTCTCTGGTGAGTGCTCTGGGGTCCGAGAAGCCCCGACCCTGAGCAGCTCCAGCACCAAAGTGCAGTCTCCCAGCATCTCCACGATCTGCGTGGGGCCCTTCTGCTCGCTGCCCAGCACGTTGTCTGGTCACTAGCCGCTGGCTTGTGCCCTTCTTTGACGACATCCGACAACCAACGCTGCTGGTCTGGTTGCTCCAGATCGGCCCTTGCTCCCTTTTTCGAGAGGAGCAACCCGGACCCTCCTGGTCCACTCCCGACGCCATCTTAGGCCCACCACGTGGCCCTGAGATCTGCCAAGGCTTGTTGCCCCAATCTTGGGCCCAGCGACGCCGACAGCACCAACCTTCGTGGGACAGCTCGCACCTCCATTCTGGTCGCCGACAACGCCTCCTGGTCCGTGAGACTGCAGAGCCTAGCGTCGCCCACTCACCTAGTCGAGGTGACGGCCATCCGGTGCCTTCCTGGTACCCTCTGACTACTGGCTAGTAGTACGAACTTGGTCCCCTCTGCTTTCAGGTATCAACGATCACTGATCCAGGCTTGGATCACTACGAACTATTCATCACTGGTCGCCGGCCAGCAACTCCTTTTCTTCCGGCTCCTGGCTCGTCAGCGAAGACCCCGACGCCTGTAAGACTTGTGCAGCCGCAGCCCTCGTGGCTAGGTAACTTTGGCATTTCGGTGCCTGCATAGCCTCCTTACTCTAGGGTCCCGAGTCCCTCGCTTCCGACTTGCCGTATCGGGCCCGCCCGAGACCACTAAACTTTCCGTGCCCTCGGGCACTTGTTTTAAATTGTGCACTTGAAGTATTTTCTAAGAGCTTTTGTTCTGTGCTTAGTACCCTGTCCTCATAAAGAGTCCAGGGCTGTTGTGATTCTTAATAAAAATACTGTTTATTTTCATAACACTTGTGTGGTGTCCTTTCACTTGGTGTTCAAGGGGTATGTGATGGTATTACAGCTGGCTTGACACGCCCTCTAGAGTTTAGCCCGAAGACTGCTCGTATCCACGCTACTAGGATAGCTGGTCTAAGGTTGACTTACAACCAATCACCATAAGGGTCGTTTGGAACGATACATAGTGGTCGCTAGAATAGCGAACGCTGCATATCGGGCCAACTTCTCACAAACACATCACGCAAACCCAAAATGACACATACGTCATCTTGTCACTTGTCTGGATGCAAGGACATAACTAGCTCTGAAGTCAGCAGCTCTGGACATTACGCCACATCATCCCTCCATTCGTAAAGTTTAATAGTTGGTAGTTAGTTCTGTGTTAGGTAGATCTAACAGGAGAAATGGGCTGGTTGAAGCTGCCCCAACATTTATTGTTTTTACAAATTAACCTCAGAGGACAAACATACATTTTTTTCATACCCCTGCATTTATGGCTATCAAAAAGGGTTAATAAAAACAGTGTCAAAACACAGTTGACAAACATGGTAAAAATCACTGGCCATACACAAAAGGCATGCACTCCGTGGATCACCTTGCACCATGCACTTTCTAAGATATTCCAATAGTTAAGTCAAAAAATTTGAATGGCCTACATAGTGAATCTCTGGCCTGGTTAGCATACTGTGAATATATTTTAGGACCCAGAGCGCGTTCCGGTGTTCCGGCGGAGTCTGACATTTGCATTTCATAATTCATATTTCAGCTTTAATGCTCTTGAGCCCGTAAGATCTGTGCTTTTGTTTCGAATTAATGTGTTGACTTCAAACAAACAATGGTTTTGTTTTATTGCAATTTGCGGGCGTGCTTAGCAGAGGTGGCAACATGCTGAAAAAATAATTGAGAACTTAAACTTCAAATGAAAAATACTTAAGCCTGGTACTTTATCATAATCATATTGTTCAGGCAGACATGATTTTTGCTGAATAATAATTCAGCTTTTGTTGTTTTACTATTAATTAAACCCTGTACCTAGACGGCAAATGAAAGACGAACACGAGTGCAGTTGTGTGTTTGGAAAGCGTGACAGTGAAAAATGAAACCTACCCCGCAGATCTCCGTTTTACAGTCCGTGGTTGATATTGTTGTTAAGCCAAACCCCAATCGGCCTACAAAGAGCGATAAATAATTTAGCAACCTATCTGGACCAGGAAAATCTGGAACTTAACAAAGGAAAAACAAAGGTTGTCCGCCTGGTGGATTCACACAAAATTAAGTTCAAATGGACAGTAAAAGGGACGAAGGTTGAAGAGCAAGGGTCATATAAATACCTTGGTATTACAATAGGGCAGGCTACAATCCACAAAGAGCACAAACTGGTCACTAAAGCATAAGCCCAATCATTATTCTTTGCTTATCGACAACTAAAAACTAAATTGGATGGCCCAAACTATAACGATCTTTTAAAAGTGATGTCCGCGCAAAGTATGCCTACTCTGTCATATGGCTTAGTCACTTGGTGTGGCAAGGAGGCGGAGTTACTCAATGATCTCCAGACAAGGATCTACAAAGCCGTTTTTTGATTTGCCAAAGTCAGCCTCTCCATCCCAAGTCCGGCTTGAATTCGGCCTTCAAAATCAAAAATTTCGGAGCATGAGCGGGTTTGCAAAGCTTTGCCCCAAATTCCGCTCTGCAAAACCAGATTCAATGGATAGCCTATGCTGGGAAGAAATCAAGCTCCAGTTGGGCCAAGAAACATCAAGCTTATGGGGAAGCTATTTCAGAAATTGTTTGGCCGACCTGGATATACAAGCAGAGTGGGAAAAAAGTCTAGACAAAGCAACTCCGAGTAAAGTGATTAACGACACAGCAAAAAAGAAATCCTTTCTGGAGGACAAAATTATAACTTCTAAACGTAGGTACGGGTGGACGGTCATCTCTTATAAATCATTGAAACCGCAAGCATACTTAACATCTCACTTTAGCTAGCATCTAAAAAAGTCTTATATAAACTACAGGCTGGGTTTGCACGATTCGAAAGACCTACAGCCGTCCTGGAAACAACTCAAACAAGTATCTCAGTGTCGCCTGTGCGGCTATCAAAAGGAATCCCTAATCCATCTTTTTTGATACTACTTACTTAAAATCCGCACGTGTAGGCAAGCCGTAATACGCTGGATGGACAGTTCCTCTATAATCCTGGCCTGCCGAGGAGTAAAATACTTGGCAGAAGTTAAAAAACTATTACCCCAAGCTGATCAGGAGGAGGTCAGAGAGGTCTGACCGACAGGACACTGTCAATGGAACAAGTTGTGCAATAAACGGACTGAAAATTAAATATACTTAGAATTTAACTGGTTAGGTGTCATAGATGTTGGACTAAATTTTAATTATTGTATTAGTATTTTATGCGTTGGTAGAGTACTCATACTTTTAATCAACAGGATCTAGTATTTAATGTAGTTTGGTTTTAACTGTGGATGCAAATATATTGAATTGTTTTGGATATTTGTAACGATTTTAATTAATCATACAATAAACTTGATACACACCCGCATATATAAGTTTCTTCTAATAAAACCCCATCGGAAACACAACTCCGTGAGCTATCAAATGCCATTTACCTAAGTGGCTTAGAAACAGTTACCTGAGAAAAGACAGCCCATGCCCAGAAGAACGAGTGTTCGCGAACAGTATTGTAAACAAGCGGGCAGGGAGGGAAACAAAGCACGCGGCACAATAGCTACTCGTGCACACACGTTTATGTACTGAGCATGCGTGTTGGTAACCTTTACTGGGACATGGGAGGGGATGGAGCGCGCAGCAGTGTCCGGGGCCCCTGTGAGCTGAGGGAGCCCCGCGTGTTGCAGCCCGTGTGAAGGAGTGCACCCCGCAGAGAGAAGTCCCATGGAAGCCCACCCCGCCCGGTAAGTGGGGCATGCTGTACGTGTGGAGCACGCGTGACCATTAAAAAAAAAAATTGCTGGAGGCTGACTTGCCTCGGAAGCGGGACAGGATTCGTGCACACCTCGTGGCTCTACGTGCTGGTGCACCTGCTCAAATCGCCAATCGCCCTGCGCGTGCCCATCTCCTATCCCACTTCCGAGGCAAGTCCACAACAATAGAGTTTGCTGGCGACAGCGCTTTGCGCTGCATACGCCAGGATCGATTTAAAAAGAGCACTTAAAATTGCTTCAGACGGTAAACTAATAGCTAACACATTCATCCCCTGTACACTGGATGCAACTGATACAGCTGCAAGAGGTACTAACACCTCTCCTTATATGAACATGTCTGGCTCAAGGTTTCAGGCTTCAAACAGAAATGCAACAAAATATTCTGGCACTTTCTTTTGATTGAGAGAATATCTTTGGCCCTCAAGTAGACACCTTACTTGAGAAAAACTAAATATATAATGATACGGCTAAAGCCAGCGGGCGATACAAACATCGACCCAAAGAGGGAATTTTCATGGCTCCTCCTAACGTGGAGCAGCAAAAAATACACCTCCTCTACATATCAGCGTCCCCATAAGTACATCCCCCCAGGGCATGGGTACTCACAAACTTTCTCTCGGGGGCCAAATTTACAGTTTGGTTTGTGTCCGAGGGCCGCATCGGTGGGGGGGGGCAGGGTCAGTGGGGGAGGGGGAGGGGCTACAGCAACAACACAAAACTGACCATGAGGTTGATCATAGGTCCCTGCAGCGGACACCTTCGTCCACTGAGCCGTCCCGGCATACACACATCTCTCTCTAGCTCTCTCTCCCTCTCACCCTCCCTCTCTCCTGTCTTCCTCTGTCTCACTCCGACTGTCTCACTCCCTCTCTCTCACTCCCTCTCTCTCTCACTCCCTCTCCGTCCCCCTCCCTTTCACTCACTTTCTGTCTCACCCCCTTTCACTCCCTTTCCCTCCCTCTCCCTTCCTTTCCCTCCCTTTCCCTCCCTCTCCGTCTCCTTCCCTTTCCCTCCCTCTCACTCCCTCCCTTTCCCTCCCTCTCTGTCTCCATCTCACTCCCTCTCCCTCCCTGTCCGTCTCACTCCCTCTCCGTCTCACTCACTCCCTCTCCCTCCCTCTCCCACTCACTCATTCACTCTCACTCTCTCCCTCTCTCTCACTCGCTCACTCCCTCCCTCCCACTCACTCCCTCTCATTCACTCCCTCCCTCTCACTCCCTCCCTCTCACTCACTCACACTCACTCACTCCCTCCCTCTCACTCCCTCCCTCCCTCCCACTCCCTCCCTCCCTCGCACTCCCTCCCTCCCACTCACTCCATCCCTCTCACTCACTCCATCCCTCTCACTCACTCCATCCCTCTCACTCACTCCCTCCCACTCCCTCCCTCTCACTCCCTCCCACTCCCTCCCTCTCACTCCCTCCCACTCACTCCCTCTCACTCCCACTCATTTACTCATTCTCTCTCACTCACTCCCTCACACTCACTCCCTCTCACTCACTCACTCCCTCTCACTCACTCACTCCCTCCCACTCACTCCGTCTCACTCATTCTCACTCCCTCTCGTTCATTCTCACTCACTCTCACTCTGTCACTCTCTCACTCCCTCCCTCCCTCCCTCCCCCTCTCTCTCTCTCTCCCTCCCTCCCTCTCCCTCCCTCTCACTCACTCACTCACTCCCTCCCTCCCACTCACTCCATCCCTCTCACTCACTCCATCCCTCTCATTCACTCCCTCCCTCTCTCACTCGCTCCCACTCACTCCCTCTCACTCTCTACCACCCTCTCACTCACTCCCTCCCACTCACTCCCTCCCTCCCCCTCCCCCTCCCACTCACTCCATCCCTCTCACTCACTTCATCCCTCTCACTCACTCCCGCTCACTCACTCCCTCTCACTCAACTCATTTACTCACTCACTCCCACTAACTCCCTCTCCCTCACTCACTCCCTCTCCCTCACTCACTCCCTCTCCCTCACTCACTCCCTCTCCCTCACTCACTCTCTCCCCCTCTCTCTCTCCCTCTCACACTCTCCCTCTCACTCCCACTCACTCACATCCACTCACTCACTCCCACTCATTTACTCATTCTCTCTCACTCCCTCTGTCACTCACTCACTCCCTCTCACTCACTCACTCCCTCTCCCTCACTCCCTCTCCCTCACTCCCTCTCACTCACTCCCTCTCACTCACTCACTCCGTCCCTCTCACTCCTTCCCTCCCTCCCTCCCTCCCTCTCACTCACTCCCTCTCCCTCACTCCCTCTCCCTCACTCACTCTCACTCACTCACTCCGTCCCTCTCACTCCTTCCCTCCCTCCCTCTCACTCACTCACTCCCTCTCACTCTCTCTCCCTCTCACTCTCTCACTCTCTCTCTCTCCCTCTCCGTCCCCCTCCCCCTCCCTTTCCCTCCCACTCCCTCTGTCAACTCACCCTGCCTGTGCGCCAGCCGGGGCACACACACCCGGCCCCACCCGAGCACTTCACAGGTCATTAAAAGACCATTTGCATGCTAATGATGCCTTTGTATTTCACCTCTCCTTAGGCCCCTGCAGCTTTACTCTGGCTATTCCTAGGATCGCCCGCCGGCAGCCCTCACAAAGCAGCAAGAGTCTCTCTCGCTGCTGCAGACACTTTAAAAAAAAACTCGGGAAACACGGGTATGATGTCTCGGGGGTCCGCGGGCCGCCAGGGAAGGCTTGCCGGGCCGTACTATGAGTACCCCTGCCCCACGGGATCTTTTTGAGGATCCTAGAGAGAACAATTCCAGAAGCAGAGGTAGAGGCGGTTATAATAAACCAGCCGCTACCACCACAAAGTCTTCACTTACACGCCATTCCCCACGATCATTATACACATATTGGGGAAATACTTCAACAGTTCTTTCCCACATGGCAACTATCACCTCTGACCAGTGGGTGTTTGATATTATCCAACATGGTTATTGCCTGGAGCTCATTTCCACACCTCCAAACATTCCACCTGCACACACAGGTTGTCAACAGACCATCAATAGCTGCCCAAACAGGAAGTAAAAGCTCTTCAAAAGGGAGCAATAGAACATGTACCACAACACCAACACGGCACAGACATTTATTCAATTTACTTTCTTATTCCCAAAAAGGACGGGGCCTCAGGCCAATCCTAGACCTCAGATCTCTAAACAGATACTTTCTCTCACAGCACTTTCATATGGTCACTCTACACAATGTCATTCCACTACTACAACAAGGCTACTTCATGTCGGCATTGGACCTAAAGCACGCTTACTTTCACATTCAATCAGTAATCTTATAATGCTCGACCACTCACCCGTTAGGGTCTCAAGGTGCTGAGTGGGGGTGCTGGATCTGCTGTTCAATCGAAGAGCCAGGTCTAGAGGTCCTTCCTAAATTGTGGCAGTGATGGTGATTGCCTGAGGTGCAGAGGCAGGCAGTTCCAGGTCTTCGAAGCAAAGTAGGATAGTGTAGTATTCCATATTCTGCATTCCTTTTAGAATTGTTGTTTCCTTCCTGACTGTACATTCTGTATAGAATTGTTATGTTTCCTTCCTGACTGTACATTCTGTATATGCCAGGTTCAGTTAAGCCTAGATCCCTGGCCTTGGTGGTTGTCTAAGCTGTCTCCTTACAATAAACCTGTTACTACAAGCTTCCTGCTTCATCTCTAATTTACAACATAATCTGGCGACGATCGGGATACTAAAGCCTGAAAGCAAGGAACCCTCTGCAAAAATATTTTTTTTTTCTCTTTCTGAAAACGAAATCTGGAGACAGCGTTCACCTATTTTATCAAGAATCTACTGAAGGTACTATTTACTTTATTTACGTGTGTATGATTGCACCAGCGGCAGCTTGTATTATCCCATGTGCTGTGATTGCACCCGCGGCTGTGTTTTAGCTATTTACAACATTTGGAACTTTCTTCGTTTATGTTCGTAATACAGTTGGATTATTGGATGTACGCTTCTCCCCTTCCTAAGTCCATTTTAAAAAAGAAGTTGGTTATCTTCTTGTTCTCAATTTTTGGACTTTGATTTTCCTACGTATTTCGCTCAGAGCGGAGGCGGCATCTTTCAAAACTTACTGTGTTGTATGCTCGAGGTGCTGCACGCTGAGAGAGTTCTTCGTCACACTCGCAGATTGTTCGCGTCCAACATTCCTACAACTGAGACTTAGAACACGCTCTCGTCATCACGCATAGCGCGTGCCTACGCGCCCTTGTCATCACGTTTCCTGTCTCGTTGAAACGCTGCGTTCCAGCAACCATTGTGTTTCCTTGGCAACCGGCAATCACTCGAATGTTTGTTTAGCGCCGCGCTACTTATACTGACTCATCTGGAGTACTATTTGGCCATTATTAATTTATATACAATTAATTTTGCTTGTATTACCATTACTTTTCTCCTTATTTAAGGAAAATTCCACAAGGAATCGTTCTACTTGTCAACAATTACCAGGTTTGGACTATGAATTCTTCTGGACAACGGTGACTACTTTCATTATTTTTTTTTCTTCTTCTTTATTGCATTTAAAAAAAAATGTCTAACAACATTACTTCTCCACCACATTTTCTACCTTCAGCTGGTGATCCAAAAGTTGAATGGGATCTTTGGTATCCAACCTTTCTTGCATATGTAGATGTAGTAGAGGAAGATGGTTGTTCTCCTAAAAGGAAACTTGCTCTGTTAAAAAACTGTTTAGGTGGGGCTGGTCTTAAAGAATTAGGAAGCCTACCCCCCATTGAAGATGAAGGCGCTGGAGATGTAAATGTTTTTGAGATTGTTGTCAAGCAGCTAAGTACCAGATTTGGAAGAAAAATCAATACTGTTATGGAAAGATTCAAATTCTATTCTAGGGTACAAAAAGAAGATGAATCCATTGAAACTTACGTAGCTGCTTTACGCACTCTAGCTGGGTCTTGTTCCTTTGAAACCATAAATTTTGATCAGGTTTTAAGGGATCAAATTATGATGCGTACCAAGAGCAAAAAGATTCAAGAACGCTTATGGATGGGCTCTGAATCTTCTCTCAGTGCTGTACTAAATATCGCTAAGGGTATTGAGCAATCTGAATTGTTTGTAAATGAAATTAGAGGGCATGAAGCAAAGAGCAAAGTAGTTATTCCTGAAGTCTCTCTAGTAAGAAATCCTTCCAACTATAGAAAACCTACATTTTTTCCTAATAGAAGGGATAATTTTGGTAGGGACAACAAATCTTTTAAAAAAAAATCCCAAATAATATGCTATAGATGTGGGGCTAACGATCATGTTGGGAATTATAAAGGATGTCCAGCTTTGAACAAAGTCTGTATCAAATGTAAAAAGTCAGGTCACTTCAGTAAAATGTGTAAGTCTTCACAAAATGTTAACTATTTGCCTTATGAAGAATGTGATGATCTTGAACAACCATCCGAAATCAATACCATGTTGTGCGTTGGTGATACCGAATGCAAAGGTTTTCCCAGTGATTTAATTTCCATTGATGGTATAGAAATATCGATGCTTATTGATTCGTGTGCCTGGTACACTATAATTGGCAAAAGTGTTTTTGATGAATTTTGGAGCTCAACTAAACTCCTACCTCCTGATATACATCCTGGGGGGTATACTGGCAAGAAAATAAATCTTGAGGGTTACATGTGGGCTGACATTAAATTTAAGGATAGAACTACCAGAGGGAAAGTATATATCTCCACCAAGGGTGCGTCTATCTTGTGTTGGCCCCATCAATTTGATCTAGGTATCAGATTAGACCCCAATGCTTCTCCTCCTGTGTATGTTGTTTCCCCCGAGAATGATTTTATTCTCCAATTAAAAAAGGATTTCCCTTCTATTTTTAATGACAATTTGGGAATTTTTGCCAATTTTAAACACCGAATCATTCTTAAAGAATCAGCCATTCCTGTCCGACATAGAGTCAGAAATGTACCCTTAGCCTATCGGGATAAACTTAAAGCAATCTTGTCTGACCTTGTCTCTAAGGAAATAATTGAACCAGTCGAATCATCCCCATGGGTTTCGCCAATTGTTTTATCCCTTAAGAGCAATGGCGAGCTCCGTCTATGTGTGGATCTCCGCAGTCTTAACAAGGAGATTTGGATTGATAGGCATCCTTTACCTCACATACATGAACTCATTTCTACCCTTGCAGGTGCCTGTGTTTTCTCCACACTAGACCTAACCAGTGCCTATCATCAAGTAATTTTGCACGAAGATTCTAAATTTTTAACCACTTTTATTACACCTGAGGGCATGTTCCAATATCGCCGCATGCCTTTCGGCCTAGCTAGTGCGGCATCTGTTTTTCAACGTCTTATGAAGACAGTGTTAGAAGGTTGTGAAGGAGCAATTGCCTTTCAGGATGACATCCTCATACATGGGAAAGATTTCGAGGAACATGATAAGAATCTTGTTAAAGTATTGAAAAGTGTGCAACAATATGGCCTAACATTGAAACTATCTAAATGTAAATTTAGACAAAGTAAAGTTGAGTACCTTGGCCACGAAATTTCTGCAATGGGTATCAAACCTAAACTTAACCACATTGTTAGCATTTCTAAAGCCCCTGCACCGTTGAATAAGGATCAGCTGGTCTCCTTTTTGGGTCTCACTGAATTCTATAGTAAGTTTGTCCAAGACTATGCTTCAAAGGTACACCCTCTCAGATCTCTATTAAAAAAAGATGTTAAATTTTCATGGAACAATGTTCAGCAACAAGCTTTTGATTTGTTAAAACAGGAAATCACCAATGCCCCATTTTAAGGCCTTTTGATCTTGGAAAAGAGTGCATAGTGTGCGTGGATGCAAGCAACGTTGGCTTGGGGTCCGTTTTAATGCAGAAAGACAAAGGTGAAGAGTATGTAGTCTCTTATGCATCCAGAACTTTGCGAGGAGCAGAGTACAATTACTCCACTATAGAAAAGGAGTTATTAGCTTGCACTTGGGCCTCTGAACATTTTAGGCAATTTCTCTGGGGAACCCGTTTCCGTTTAAGAACTGACCACAAACCTTTAATTAACATGTTAGCAGCTGGAGGTGGCAGAACTTTAACTGCACGTCTTGCACGCCTGGCTGCCAAGTTACAGGAATTCCAATGTGTTGTTGAGTACATTCCTGGCCGTCTAAATGTACATGCTGACTGCATGTCCAGGTTGCCTTTGGTCAATGCAGTTTTTTCTGGTCATTTAAATTGTGATTCTGATGTTGTTTTCAATATTGACGATGTCAATGACTGTGGTATTCAAAGTTCTAATGGTATTTCTGAATCGGAGTGGAGAGAAGCGATGGCGAATGACCCCAGTTTGCCTTTATTGACTGGGTACTTACAGCATTGCTGGCCGCAAGAACGGAATTTGTCTGGTGATCTTCTTTCCTTTTTTAAGGTGAAAGATGAACTTATGTTTGACCAAGGTTTCATCATCCGTAGTGATAAGATCATTCCTCCTATTTCTTTGAGAGAAAGAATCATCTCTATGGCTCACGAGGGACATATGGGTATGTCCAGTACCAAGAGACGTATTCGTGAATTTTACTGGTGGCCTGGTATTGATAAAATGGTTGACAAGTGGGTTAGTTCTTGTCCTCCTTGTACTAAAAGTGACAAAACTGTCAAACCTTTGACTACTAACATCTCTCCTGTTGATTTTGTTTCCTCTCCTTGGGAAAAATTAGGTATTGACATCATTGGACCTCTCAATCTGCCTTCTCACCAAAATGTGTTCTGCTTAGTCCTCATTGACTATTTTTCCAAATGGCCCGAATTAAAGATTGTTGACAAAATTGGTTCTACCCAAGTTGTTCAGTTCCTAGATGAAGTTTTCTGCAGAGAAGGTATTCCTGCCGAAATTGTGTCCGATAACGGCCCACAATTCATTAGCAATGAGTTTTTGTCTTTTCTCCAGAGGTGTGGTATTGTGCACAAAAGAGTGTCAAATTACAACCCCCAGGCCAATGGTCAAACAGAACGTTTTAATAGGGTCATCAAAGAGTCCATCCAGTTAGCCATTAAGAGTAACTTGGATTGGAAGAAGGCTTTACGTTCCACCTTATTGTCGTATCGCACTTCTCCCAATTCTGTTACAGGGTTTTCTCCATTTGAATTGCTTAGAGGCAGAAAACCTGGATCTAAACTTCTTCCCTGGTGGTTAAAGGTTAAATTTCCTTGTGAATCCTCAGTAGACCCTAACATTGTTAAGGACAAAGTCTTGAGATATCAAGAGAAAATGAGAAACAGTTTTTTGTCTTCCAAAGGTCACTCCCAGAAAATCAAGGTGGGCGATTTTGTACGTGTCAAATTTGGTAGGGCTTTTGATAACAAATGGTGCAAATGGTCTGATCCCTGTAAGGTTACTGAGGTATTTTCCAAAGCTGTGAGAGTTGAGAGTGGTAAAATATGGAATTTTAGAAGAATTTCTCTATGTAAAAGTCTAAATTCCAATCCCCACTTAGATGCTAAGTTGGATTCTGCTTTAACCTCAACCAATGACTGTTCCACTCCCAAGCTCAATGCAACCACTGAACAAAATGATGCTTCTTACTCTCCGTTGCTTGACACTTTTCCATGTGATAATCAATGTTTGAATAATTCTACTGCTAATTGTAACTTGGACAATGTCCAAGCTGGTTCTTTGCATGATGAAATTTCCACTGACCAACCTAGTACTGTTGAAATGCTTCCTGATCCTAATGCTCCTATACCCCTACCTAACATTTCCAGTGATTTTGTTCAAAGGAAAAGTGTACGAGCTAAACATACTCCTGTCAAGCTACGTGATTATTTTCATTAGTTTTCTTTGTTTTTTTTCTCCTTTCCTGATTTTTTTTTGTTTTTTTTAGGGGGGAAGGTGTGTAGTATTCCATATTCTGCATTCCTTTTAGAATTGTTATGTTTCCTTCCTGACTGTACATTCTGTATAGAATTGTTATGTTTCCTTCCTGACTGTACATTCTGTATATGCCAGGTTCAGTTAAGCCTGGATCCCTGGCCTTGGTGGTTGTCTAAGCTGTCTCCTTACAATAAACCTGTTACTACAAGCTTCCTGCTTCATCTCTAATTTACAACAGATAGGATCTTCCGCCAACTGTTGGATGTAGCCAAGGCCATTTGGTGGAGCAGATATATCTGGTGGGAGTGTAGAAGAGGCGGCGGTTAAGGTATGCAGGTCCAGCATTGCGGAGGGCTTTGTAGGGGTGCGTGAGAAGCTGTGAAGGTCTCTCAGTTGGCTGGTGATGTGGTTGTGGCGTGGGATGTTTAGGATCTGTCTGGTGGAGGCGTTCTGGACTGTTTGCAGTGTTTTTGGGAGTTTCTGGGTGGTGCCGGCATAGAGTGCATTGCAGTAGTCAAGTCTGCTGCTGACTAGCGCATGGATTACTTTTTTCCTAAACTCTGTGAGGATCCACTTGAAGATCTTAAAAAACAGGAGGATGAAACTGTATTGATTTGGCAGTTCATTGAGAGCGAGGAGTCCAGGATGATGCCAAGGTTTTGTGTGTGGTCCCTGCGTGTGGGGTATTCCAAGTGCTGCGAGGCACTGAGACTCTTCTCAAGCGGAGGGGGAGGAGCCAAGGATGAGTAATTCAGTCTTGTCCGAGTTACGCTTGAGGTAGCTGTCCTTCATCCAGGTGATGACTGCCTTCATTCCGTTGTGGAAGTTGCTCTTGATGGCTGTGGGTTCGTCTGTGAGGGAGAGAATCAGCTTGGTTTCATCGGCGTAGGAGACTATGTTGAGTCCGTGGGTTCTGACGATGGATGCAAGCGGGGCCATGCAGATGTTTTAGAGGGTAGGGCTCAGAGTGGATCCTAGAGGCACTCGGCAGCTGATCTCTATGGGTTCTGAGTTGAATGGTGGAAATCTGACACTGTGTTCAGCCGGTGAGGAAGGAGTGGGTCCATTCTTTGTTGTGGATGGTGGCCACCAGGAGTCTTCCCAAGCAGAGGTTTTGGGCCCCAGGATGAAGACTACAGACTTGTCCCAGTTGAGCTTGAGGCAGCTGTCTCTCATCCAGGCAGCAATGGCCTTCATTCAGTCGTGGAAGTTGTTTCTGGTGATTGTGGGCTTGTTGGTGAGGGAGAGGATCAGTTGGGTGTCGTCCGCATAGGAGACTATGTTGAGTCTGTGGTTCTTGACTGGCTGCAAGCCGGGCCATGTAGATGTTGAAGAGGGTAGGGCTCAGTGAGGATCCCTGAAGCACTCAGCAGCTGATCGCTGTGGACTGTGGGTTCTGACTTGAAAGGTGGAAGTCTGAACCACCCCCCCGTGGACTCCCATGAAACCTCTGCTTCATTCTAGACTCCTCACTCTCAGTGATTGCCATCTCCTCATCATGGTTCCACACTCGTTGTCTGCTTCGAAAGGCCTTCAGGTGGATTCCCACTGACGCCAGAAAGACGATCACCCATGCTCTCATCAGCAGCATACTCGACTATGGTAATGCACTTTACGCAGGCGTCAACCAAAAACTCCTCAGAAAGCTACAGAACATTTAGAACGCAGCAGCCAGACTGGGCCTCAACAATCCCTGCCCGGAGCCACATCTCCAACACCTGTGAGAACTCCACTGGCTCCCAGTCAACAAGATTCACATTCAAGCTCCTCCTGCAAGCATACAGGACCCTCCACGATGCCGTGACCGGAACACCTCAACCACACCTCTCATTCCACGTACCCAGACTCCTGCTCCACCAAACTGGCCCTTGCCACCGTCCCAAGAATCCACAAGACCAGGACCGGTGGACGATCTTTCTCCTACCTCGCCGCCAAAGCAAAGAACACCCTGCCACTCCACCTCATGGTTATCCCCATCGCTGACTCAATTCTAGAAGGACCTCACCACCTGGCTCTTCGACTGAAACTCGGCGCCCACAAGAAACGGCTGCATCCCCCTCTCCCACCCAGCCCCTTGAGATCCTCACAGCTGAGTAGTTGTGCTTAATAAGCACTGATTGATTGTTTGAGGTTTCTGTGAAGAAGGCTGATATTTCTGTGAAGAAAATGACGTCGGGGGAGAGCAGGTCCCAGAACATTCCAATTCACCCAGCACATCGACAGAAACTCAGATTTGTATTGAATGGGAAGCACTTTCAATTCAAGGTACTTCCGTTCAGGGTCACTACAGCATCCAAGTTGTTCACCAAATGTCTAGCAGTAGTAGCAGCTCATCTACGCAGACAAAACATACACATTTTCAAATACCTGGACGATTGGCTCATCAAAAGTTTAAACTATCAAAATTGTTTTTAACACAGTCAAACTACTATAAACCTACTTCGTTGTTTAGGTTTCACAGTCAATGCAGTTAATCTGCAACCACTTCAAATACAACCGTATCTCGAGCCATCCTCAATTCTCCAACACGGATAGCTTATCCAAATTTCGCAAAGATTCAATCCTTTTGAATCCTTATCCCGCAGGTTCAACCTCATCAACTAATACCAATAAAACAGTAATGCATCTCCTAGCCACCATGGCATCATGCTCAGCCATAGTATCATATGCCAGTCAGAATATGCACCAGTTGCAGGAATGGTTAGCGTTGATCAACTGTCAAGCTTACAACACTCTGCAGTGGTGAAATTCGAACGATCTTCTAAAAGGACAGCCTTTCCTAAACCTAGTTCCACAGAGGGCTATAACAATGGACACATCACTCACAGGTTGGGTAGCGCATTTACAGGAGGTAACTGTTCAGGGTCACTGGACACCCAGTCAAAGTCATCTCCATATATATTACCTAGAGCTACTAGCTATTCATCCAATGCTGAAAGCATTCTTCTACACCTCATAGGCAAGGTAATTCTCATCGAAACAGACAATATGACTAACATTATTTGTAAAAACAGGGGGGCATCAGGTCACCTCAATTATTTCACTTAGCACAGACCATCGCGCGGTATGCTCTCTGATCAAACATTTACCAACATGCGAGTACATAATAGGTGTGGACAACAACTTTGCGGATCTCCTCTTGATTGATTCCGCTCCAGGGAAGACATGGATTGGCAGTTCGGGTTGAGGCACAGGGTCAAGACTGATTTGCATATGGCCATGTCTGAACTGGGGTAGCGTGGTGAGCAAAATAACGATGGATTAAACCCAGATCTGTGACTGGGGGTGAATGTTTTGCCAATGTGCAACATTCCGTCCATCATCTTTTTGTGTTTTGTTAATCAGACATATACCTATTTGCGACGGCAGAAAACGCCAAATGCCCAAACTTCCCCTCAAGGTTACAACACCCATATTCCAAAGAGAATGCACTATAGATGAATTGGTCAGGGATATTTGTTTAGCTTTTCCACCTCTCCCTCAGCTTCCATTAGTGATTCGCAAACTCCGACAAACATCTCTGACTGTCATCCTAGTGGCTCCCACATGGGTCAGACAACCATGGTTCCCCACACTACTAGAACTCTCAGTAGTCCACACCAGGTACTTCCCAATTGGCAGGAGTGACAAACCCAAAACTAGGGAGCGATAAGGCACCCACACCCCAGATCTCTGAATCTTCCAATCTGGGTGCTGAGGTCTTAGAGTTCGAATACTTGAATTTACCTCAACAATGTATGGATATTCTTAAAGAGGCAAGAAGACCCACTACTAGAGCATGCTATGCGGCAAAGTGGAAACAATTTGCTCACTATTGCAGTTCAAATGATATTAACCTGCAGGAAAACCTCAAGACATTGTCTGTTACCTTCTGTATTTACAAACCTCAGGGTTAGCTTTCATTTTCATGAGACTACACCTAGCAGCAGTAGCTGCATATCTACAAAACAGGGAACAAGCATCTATATTCAAAATTCCTATCATAGCTTTTCTAGAGGTCTCAAAAGAGTTATCCCACCTAGCGTTCCTCCAACACCAGTGTGGAACCTCCATGTTATGTTGACAAGGTTATTTGCTCCCACTTTTTTTTTCACAACATATTTTATACATTTTTTGTTTTTACATTACATGGTGGCCAACATGGCCACCCAAACTTGCAGCGCAATAACAACCCGTCTCCCACCCCCAATGCTATCAGCATATGTTATTGAAGTCAAATCTACCATTTCTATCATGAACAATGTTCTTAGACTCTGTGTAGGTGAAATGTGGATGTGATAGGGGACCAGGAGCGTAATGGACCCCAGTCAAATTGCTGTATCTCTGTGTCAAGAAGGGAATTCACTGAAGGGCCCGGTGCCAAAACTATGTCTCTATGGTGTGCCCACCGCTGCCATATCTTTGTGTGTTTCTGCAGGCACCCCCTAGCACGATATATCACTATTTCCATGCCCATACAATGATCCATTCCTTGCTCCCATGTACCCACAGTAGGTAGCGACACATCCTTCCATAGCCATGCAATGTCATGTTTAGCTAGATTTAAGCCCAGGAAGAGTAAATATCTTTTATATCTATTACCTCCAACTCCTTCTGTGCTATAAAGGAATATCAGCTTTGGGTGAAAAGGAACCTCCCAGGACAGGACCTTCTCCAGACATGTAACCCCTGCGCCAAAAACTCCAGTGTTATGCATTCCCATTCCTGGTGTAGGAAGGTGCCCTCGGTCACCCCGCATTTTAGGCATACCGGCGAGGTAATGGCACCCATGAGCCGCAGGCGATATCTAGTGAAGTAAGCTCTATGAAGGAATTTCAATTGGATAAGGCGTAGTCTGGACGGTATCGCCACTTCACGTAGCGCCATCAGGGCCTCTGCCCAGCTGTCATTGTTGAGTGTGGGTATGTGCCCCTCCAGGTCATTCTCAAGGCTGGAAGTGTGGATGCACTATGTGTCACTATCACTAGGTGCTGGTAAATCTGTCTTATTTTATGGGTACCCAGATCCCCAGCAGTAGTTTGCCCTCCAGTGAGTTGAATTCTAGTAAGTTGTGAAGATCACATAGACAGGGGTTAAGAGCATGTCGTAACTGGAGAGATCTATAGAGTTGGTGTCTATGCAATATAAAATTTGATTGTAGTTCCTGAAAAGATTTAAGGACTAAACCCTGTATGATATCTCCTAATGTTAAGATGCCAATAGCTCTCCCACTGCCGAAACCCCGACAGAGACCTTACCTGGCCCAAGAAGTTCCCAGCCAACAGTGACGTCATCTGAGTCAGTCAGACCCACCACCCTATCCGTATTATTGTCCGATCCACAGTCTAAATACTGTTTGGGTTGCATGTGGAATAGGACTACCAATCTTCCCACCATAGAGGAAGTGTATGAGCGAAACGTCTCCCCTCACCCTCACGCTGGATCTGCCCACTGCGCATACCACTATTCGTTGATAAGGAGGAGATGGGACACTGCATAATAGAATAGATTTCTGGGTCAGCAATGCCCCCATTGAAAGTAGACTGGACGCAAGTCCGTAGAGCAATACACACTGCCCCCCACCCCAAAGAAACTGTGTGAGGGCCGCAATGACCTGCTTAAACCATATTGGGTGGATGGTGAAGGGATAGTTCTGTAAATGATATAACATTTGTGGCATAGAGACCATTTTAAAGATCATTGAATGGCCTAGCAGAGAGAGAGGCCTGCCGGGACCACTCTTTGACCTTGTCTCTTATTCGGGGCAATACGAAGCAATTCAATTCAAAAGCTTTATTTCGACAGCTTGTCATAAAAGCATTAAACACCCTATCTATACAACAATAAATACTAAGCTAAAAATACAATCAGGTAGTAAAAATCACATTAAACTAGTATAGCTGTCGCATCATATTAAGCAATTAAAAAAAACACATAATTAAAAAACTTTTTTGCATCCATACATCTTACTTAATTGATCTTGGGAAAATGAAAATCACATTACATTTTCTGAGGCACTGCTTGTTAAAGTGCGAGTGCGTATAATCCATGCCCACCCTAAAAATTTTGCTACTGCAATTGCTAAATGGGGGGGGGGAACAGTCAGATTCCAATATTCTGAGCGCCACAAGATACCTACGTGTCCCCAAATTCTGACACACCGGTTTTAACCACCTTTTTCTTGGGCGGACGTAGAGGCGGCAGACAAACAGAAAATGCGGGACATCCTCTATTGGGACTTTACAATGATGGCATTTGTTGGACTTATTTGGTGACCACTTTTGGGTGAAGACATTAAGGGGCAAGGTGCCAATTCTAAATTGTAGATATAATTTTCTGTCCATATTTTGTGTGATAAAGTCCCAGTATGCTTCACAGGACGGGGTGGATTTAATCTCTAGAAAACGGCAGGTTAATTTAGAATTTGAATTGGAGCAAAAGGTAGATTGCCAAATCATATCCCAATACATTTTTTTAAGGGTCTCTTTGGGAGGAAAGGCACTTATATCTGTGTTGGTCCAGAGATGATCAAGATGAAGTTTTGCCAACAAACTCTGAATTTCTTTGCACCATTCGATAGTGTGAAATCGGTCACACTTGATGATGTCCATAAGTGCAGATGCATGGTGGCCAAGCTCAGGCGTTGTCATAATCCGCCTCCAGAATAGTAACGGGCGCAGCCGAGCCAGGTCCTCAATCTTTTTCCTTCCCAATTCAAACATTAGAGGAATGATTGGAGTGCTCTGTGGGGCACCAACCAGGTGCCGTAGGAACTTGTTCTCGGCCATGGTCAATGCCTTCAGGTTAGCAAAACCCCACAGTTCTGAGCCATATAAACAAGCACTTAGCACCTTCATACTATAAATCTCTAGAGCTGGAGATATAGGTTTAGTTAATGAGGTTTTGTGTTTGAGTGCTACAGCACCTGCTAGTTGATGAAACTTCAAATCTGCAGTGTCTATATGGGTCTTCCATTTCATGTTGCCTTGCATGGAAATGCCTAAATATGTAAAGGCATCAACCTGCTCCAGAGCAATCCCATTGTAAGTAATTATGCCCTTGAATGCTTTAGTTGGGTTCATACACATAAACTTTGTCTTGGACTTATTTAGCTCTAAGCCCCGATCCTGGCAGAATTCCCCAAAAGAGTTTATTGCCTTTTGGAGGCCACTAGGGGTTTGCGAGACCAGCAGCGTATCATCAGCAAACATAAGTACTGGGACGCGAACCCCGTCTAATATTGGGGCATCTGTATGGGATTTCATTAGGTAGTCTACTATGCCATTAATGTATATTGAGAACAAGGTGGGGGCCAGGACACATCCCTGTCTGACCCCACGCTCTACGGGGAATGGATCAGTTACTTCGCCCTGGGCCACCCATCTAATCCTGGCATAGTTGTGTTCATGCATACGAACTAATAGTGTAAGTAGTTCGGGACTGATGCCAACTTCTGCAAGGACACTCCACAATTTTTGCCGTGGAACTAAGTCAAATGCTGACTTCAGGTCAACAAATACAGCATACAACGGGCCGTCACTCAAGGTCACGTTTCTCCAGTATAAGGCTAGAAAGTAAAAGACCTGATCAATGGAGCTTGTTAGTGGGCGAAAACCTGCCTGAAAGGGAGATAAGATTTCCTTCTCGGTTATCCAGGCTTGTAGTTTGTTTTGCACTAAGCGCCCCATCAGCTTTTGTGCCGAATCAATGAGACTGATCGGTCTGTCATTACTGGGTAGTGCCTTGTCCCCTTTTTTAAAAACTGGAATAATTTCCGCTCCCTTCCAGGACTTTGGGATTGGGGCACCCTGAGCGAGTGAGTTGGCTAGCCACATAAAGTATTGGCACCATGAGTCCCGGTCACTTAGAAATACATCGGCTGGGATTCCGTCCATACCTGGCGCTCTCCCCCCAGTCACCCCATCTAGTGCAGTGTTCACATCACCTAGGGTGAACATTTCCCCTTTGAAAAAGACTATAGGGGGCGATTCACACTGGGAGAGATCTTGTTTACATGCATACTGTGGCTTAAAAAAATCTACCCATACATTCTTTGTGACATTATTTTGGGGGCGCTCTGCTATCCCTCCTCTGTCCCATTTAACAATTGCCCAAAATTCTTTTTGGTTCTTGGACGCACATGCAAGCTTTAGATCAAGCCAATGGCTTTCGTCCCAATTCCTTTTTGCTTTAGTTTGGGCTTTTCTATAAACATCCCTGGCTATCCTCACCCCTACTGGATTTCTATTCCTAAGTTCTAACATGAGTTTCTGACGGGCACTTCTGTAGGATTGATCATACCATCCCTGTCTGGGAGGTGGCTTAACCGCCTTACTTTTGCTTACTGATTTTAGAAAAAACCCTTGCAGTTTGGAAAAGAAGTCATTATGAGCTACTTACATGAATTTAATAAAATTAGGTTTAGTGGAATGTTGTTTTATGGAGGCTACCTCAGTAACTACTACTTGCTTAAGGTCTTCTAGTGTCTCTTGTCTTTCGACCAATTTGGCCCACCTTACGTGCCGCTGGTTATTAGAAGAAACTATATCCAAGGTCACTGCATCCCTCTCTTGGGATGGGTTCAATGGCTCCTTAATACATTGAAGAGCCATACATAGTGGGTTATGGTCACTTTCCAATCTGGGTTTGATGCTCATGTCTAGGAGCCTATGCCAGTCCCTCACATCCACCAGAAAATAGTCTATTCAGCTTTTCGCCCTTCCATTATCAAATGTGTAGCTCCCCTGTTGGTCCGATGGGGTACGCCCATTTGCCACTCTGAGCCCCCTTGCTAGGCACATACTCTATATTTGGATTGCCACATCCGTCCATCTCCTGACCAACGGCAATTCTAGTTGGGGAACTCCCCATTTACTATCTTCCTCTAACGACAGAGCACAATGCTCCTGACCCAGGGGTTCAAAGGTGGTATTCAAGTCGCCTCCCACAAAAATGGATAGATTCGGTGAAAGATGTTCAAGTTCATTATCTAGGGCTGTTATCACCTCAGATGTCTTCACCCCTGGAACTCCCCTGGCATAAATGTTAAAAATGGCTGTCCCTTGGCCATTTGCCCAAGTGATCGTAATGGACAGTATGTCATTGAATTTTAAGATTCTTTCCTGGATCTTGCAAAACAATGATTGTCTAACCCAGATTAACAATCCTCCCGACGGCCGCCCTTTCGGGTTCTTTTGTGCTGGGATGAAAAAGTTTAAATATCCAAGCCGGAAAACTGGGCTTAATGCCCAAGTTTCCTGGAACAAAATTATGTCATACTGTTCTATAAACACACACCATTCCGGGGAGGCCAGTATGTTTGCTATTCCAGCAAGGTTCCATGAAAGGAGGGTTAATTTTCCATTATTTAGATCTGGGTTATTTAAATCCAGGGATGGCATTAAATCCAGGGATGGCATTAAATCACAGCCAGAGGGCTCTGCTCCTCTATTTAGTAGTGGGCGATGTGTTCTATTACCACTAGGATTGCTAAAGTCAGCCTTGTTAATACCACCTCGATGTTCCACCAATGTGTTTACAATCCTCCTTGCCAAAGCATCCTGGTCAATCCCATGCTCTGCTATAGGGACTTCTACCCTGCTATCAGGCCAAGCTACATTAACTGTCCTGCTCTTGTCTCTACTAAATCGTTTGTTATTGAGTGTGATAATATTTAAATGATTGAAAGCTTCAGGCCTATGAAGTCAATCACAATCATCTAGATTTGAGAGTGCCGAAATCCTATTTTCAAGAGGCACACCCCAGCTACTATACGAACAACTCCTATTCCCCTTGTTGGCCACAGTATTCCATTTTGTTCTTAATATTGTGGGATTTGAGATGTTACCTCGCCTAGTATAAAAGAAATCCAATGTTAATGGGATAATCTCAGCTGTTCTACGTTGGGGAGGGTATATATTGGACAGGATGTTTGGAAGGACGTCCGGGTCTGAAAAGTGCAGCACCACACAATCACCCCTAAATTTTGTGTTACTACTTCCTATCCATTCTACTCTTCTTGCCTTAACTATCTCCTCTGCCAACTGTTGCATGCCCACAGGTGCGAACGCCATGTTTTGGGTTAGCCAGTGCAATGCCTTGCTTGTCAGTGAGGGTACAGATTCTATCTGGCCAGGTTTCAAATGGGGGACATTAGCCAACACCAATACCAGGGGGAAGCCTCGACAATGAGTTCTACAGGGCCTTTCTCTGCACAATATGAGGTGTGCTTATTCCTTGATGGCAAAGGGCCCCCCGCTACGTTCTGTCCCCTTCTGCCTGTGATATTGTCCCAGGTGGCAGGGAAGTTACACTCTCTCCTCCCCCTGACAAATGAACTGTGGGAGCAATTTTAGGCTCTAACCTAGATGCTACTTGGTTTGGGACGTCTCTCACTTCATCTAGGGTCTTCTTTAATAATCCCCCTAATCTATGGACCTCCTCAGTTAGTTGGTCGATCTTAACAAGCAATGGTTGTGTGATGGCTTTTATCTTAATGTCCAATAAATTTACTATTCTCTTGAGGTGGTCTTCATCCAGGTGTAATTTTCCCCCGTTTAACCCCCGACCATCTACTGTATCAATCTTAGTGGGTGGGGTATTTGGTTTCTTTTTGCTTGAGCGCAACCCACCACGCTTTGAGTGACCCTTGTCCCCCCCTTTAGATACTCTTGGTGCAGGTACAGGTGCCGGGGGCTCATCCTCAATATGTACTATTTCCTCCTCTGGTGTAATCTCCGTAACAGTCTCGGCTATTGCCTCTATGAGTTGTGTTAGTGTATCATTAACAGGCTGGTCCTGTAACGCGGGATCATGGCTAATGTCTGGCTCAAACGTATTGACAAGGATGTGTCCTTCCTCGGTGGGGGTGACGATAGGGGATGTACTCAGGCCCAAGGAGGGTCTTCTATCATTATTAATTTTAGTGACCACCTGGACCAGATAATTATCCATAGTGTTTGATGCTAGGGGGGTCTTTGTCTTAGACATGGCGACTAAAAGCCTCTAGTAGCCCTCTCCTTATTATTCATAATGAGTAGCAATAGAACAAGAAGATCGTATATTAACAGATCTTAATGCAAATTTGGTAACAGCGTAGCCTACAGCAGCAAATAAATGATCAAACTCAACTCACAAGTATGTTTTAAGCAGAGTTACTGGCCCAGTCCAGTCATGGCCAGTCTTGGACTGTCTTAGACTGTCCGCCCTTTGTCCGGGCTTCGTCCGGGCGTCCCGCTCGCGCCTCCGTTGCGGGAGGACCCGGCTTTTCAAGTGCCCCCTGGCGCAAGGTGATGATGCGCACAGCGTGCGCGGAAGCAAGGCCCCCTGGGATACCGAGTCCGCTCTGCTGCCGCTGATGTCTCAAAGCGCAGCGGCGGCGGTAACTCGGCGTGTGACCCAGGTAACTGGCGTGCAGGCAATAGGGGTTTCCAACTTCTGCTCGGGATTACAGCAGCAACACACACTGGTCGGGAGGACCCGGCTTTTCAGGCGCCTCCTGGCTCAAGGTGATGACGCGCACAGCGTGCGCGGAAGCAAGGCCCCCTGGGATACTGAGTCCGCTCTGCTGCCGCTGATGTCTCAAAGCGCGGCGGCGGCGGTAACTCGGCGTGTGGCGTGTGACCCAGGTAACTGGCGTGCAGGAAATAGGGTTTTCCAACTTCTGCTCGGGATTACAGCAGCAACACACACTGGTCGGGAGGACCCGGCTTTTCAGGCGCCTCCTGGCGCAAGGTGATGATGCGCACAGCGTGCGCGGAAGCAAGGCCCCCTGGGATACCGAGTCCGCTCTGCTGCCGCTGATGTCTCAAAGCGCGACGGTGGCGGTAATTCGGCGTGTGGTGTGTGACCCAGGTAACTGGCGTGCAGGCAATAGGGGTTTCCAACTTCTGCTCGGGATTACAGCAGCAACACACACTGGTCAGGAGGACCCGGCTTTTCAGGCGCCTCCTGGCGCAAGGTGATGATGCGCACAGCGTGCGCGGAAGCAAGGCCCCCTGGGATCCCGAGTCCGCTCTGCTGCCGCTGATGTCTCAAAGGGCGGCGGTAACTCGGCGTGTGGCGTGTGACCCAGGTAACTGGCGTGCAGGCAATAGGGGTTTCCAACTTCTGCTCGGGATTACAGCAGCAACGAAGCAGAATACGAAGCAATTTTGCGGACACAGGTTATCGCAGGGTCAGGAGCAATATATACCCCCAGGTACTTAACCCCTTCCATGCTCATGACGAACCCCAGCCGTCATGCACTACGGTGCTCGTGTGCTGATGACGGCTGGGGTTCGTCACGGCCCGCCCCTGTTCGTGCTGTTTACAGCACACCAGGGGAATCGCGGCCGCATCGAAGGGGTTAAAGCTGGTGGCTGCTATATTCAAACCGGAGGCCCAAATCCGATCTCTTGTTGACTCATGGAGTTGGAGGTTGGCCTCAACTGCCACATAGCGACCATAGTTATCCACCCAGACCTTCTGAGTGATAAAGGGGACCTTGCGATGGATTAAAATGGGTGTGCCCCGGTAGCCCCGTGTAAACCCAGAGTGGAATACCTGTGTATAGCCAAGGCAAGCCAGGCAGGGTGATTTTATCCTCGTAAGGTGGGTCTCAAGTAAGAGGACCACGTCATACCCCATATGTTTAGCCTGCCAGAGGACTTCCCCTTGTTTAATTTAATCTAATACCCCTCTCACATTCCATATTAAGATGCCGAGTTGACCCCCTGTGCCCCCTGATGTGCAGCTAGTCATGTATACCGGTGGTAGAGAATGATTCTCAATAAGTGTGTGTCAAATGTGGGATGAGCAAAGGGACTACAGATTTTCAAGAACCAACAGAGCATAGGTGCAACAAATAACCCCTCCACGCCCCCTGCACCCATACTACACGAAACTGGAAGCATCTGTCGTGGTTTGCTCCCCTGCTAAACCCCAACCAGGGAATTGGGAAGGAACACCACCAATGGATCCTACTTCCCCAACACCCAAGGAACATGGCCGCTAGAAGGGATTCCTAGGAATGACTCTCCGAAGTGTTAGTTATATAAAGGGCGTCCCGCCTGCCCCGGCCCATGTCTGGTAAGCACACTAATTTCCCTCAAGGCAATTGGCCCACCCAAGGTACACCTCATGCACAGGCAATATAAAGGAGGAAAGAGTGTGTGATCCCCTTAAAGGCTGGAAATTAAAAACAGTAGAGTAGTTGAAGAGAACTATAACAATCAGTATACCAGCCCCACATAGGATCTCATCCCCTTAAGACTGTCAATGGTCATCATTTGTACGTGAGCTTCTCAACGACAAACGAGATCTATTGCGGCACTTGGAGGTGGACTTCTTGGAACGGTTGCGCTGATCACTTTGTGATGAGTCTAGTCTAGGTAAAGTATGTGGTTTGATCCCCACCGATTTGTCTATCCACTGGAAGACAACCTCTGAGTATCAAAAAGAAATGTCTGGGAATTATAGACTATTCTCAGCTGCGTTGGATATAGCAATCTTGAGGTTTCACAGCTTTTGTTTAGTGGCAAGGAAGGAGTGTCTCTCTTACTGGACCATTCTAGTATAATCGGGAAAGATCATAATGTGGGCAGATTCATATATGATTCTTGACTCCGGACATCGCATGATAGCTTCGCAATCTAAGTAGTTCAGGAGTTTCGCAATAAAATGCTGAGGTCGTACAATAGGGGGGTGTGGGGGTTCCTCACCCGGGCCTGGTGAGCCTGTTCAACCACAAAGCAAGATGACAGGCTCTCCAGTGGTACCACAGATCTCAGGCACTGCATCAGGAATTGTCCCCAGAGGAACATTTGCATCCATCAGGAATGCCCACAAAGTGTAGGTTGTTGTGTCGCGCTCGGCCCTCTGCGTCTTACACCCACATGGCCAGCTGCTTGGTCGTGGTTGTTAATGTTGTGACCTTCTACTGCAAGGTTGCCACTGAGTCCTCTAACTCAGACACTCTTGTTTCTGCCTCTGTGATGCAATTGATGAAGCGAGCTTCAGAAATTGTTTTGTTTGTCATGTCTGTCCTATTATCTTTGTCACTATTAATATGCGGCAGATTATTCATGGCATGTGCTTTTTATATGTGCTTACATGTTTGTCCTATGTTGTGTTTGTCTGTCTGTGTATCATTTAATCATCTTTTTACTCTTTCAGAAACATAAAGCTGGATTACATGAAGAATGGTAGTTATTTTATGTGTTGCTTTATTTGTTTGCTTTTGCTAAATGTCTTTTATTAGTGGGTTAATTAATAATTAGCAAGGGTTGGGTGGTACAGAAGGGTTTGCTTTACCTGAATTAATCACTCTTTTTGTGTTTGTTTAAATATTAGCCCGAGAGTGGTTTGAGGCCTAGCCTCTGTTTCTGAAGAAAAGTTGGTCGGCCTGAACTGAGCAGAGTTGGAGCCAAGTGCACTCATCTTGGAAATCTTCCATGGAGAGTTTTGTTTTACCTTCTTCTTGAAAAGACTGTGGCTCTGACATTTGAAAAAAAACTGTGACTCTGACAATGGAACTTGTTCACAACTGCTCTGGGTGTTCTTTTCTCAAGGCCGAGGAAACGTCAGGGATGATTTTGCCGAGCTTTAGTGGAAGTCAGAGATGTAACTTTTTAAATTGTTTCAAAAGACGCTCGGAAGTTGATGTCACTCTATGTCAATGAACAATGGCATGGTGACGCTCATACCCTGGATGAGGTGGCTGTGGTGGTCTGACAGTCATCAACCAATCACAGTGCTGAACTTTTAGAAAAATATTACATTTTAGTTAGATTAGCGAGCAAATAGGGTATAAAAATTGGCCTCTTGAAGGGAACGGGGCTGGCTGTTTCCTGAGGGCGAAGTGCTGTCTGATTTCCTTTGGATTGTAAGCATTCAACTGTTTATTAATTTGTTTCCCTTTCAGGACAGAAAGCTAACTAGAGAATAAGATTTATGTTTTTCTTTATTCATTATTTTGAGCAATGCTGAATTGACAGTTATCTTTGTGCCAATGTTTAATGCATTTAACTGAATTAATAAAACTAAATGTTTGATTTTAATAAAGAGAGTTAATAAAGATTATTCAATTATGAATTTTAAAAAAAAGTGAGACGCTGGCGAAAGGCAGACATGTATGATGGTCTGTATCCAGTAAGAATAATGATTACTGAAGATTTAGAACAAAAGACAGCTGGAAGAAGAATTGATGAGGAATTAGATGATGCGGTTTTAGAAGATATTTATGCTACTAAACCCAAACCGCCACCTTATCAAGCAGGTTCTCAATCTACCCCAAGAGTTTCTACAGAAACTTCTCCAAGTGCACCTCCTAGAGAAGCTGAGGAAGGTCCTCCCAGATTTTTAAAATTACCTGAAAAGGTAGGCTCAGTAAATAATTGTAGTACACCCAGAGAAAACAAGAGTCCCACAGGAAAATAATTTTGTGAGAAATCAAGAAAGATTACCTACTGATCAAGAAATTTCTAGTTACAATAAAGCAAAGCAAGATTTAATTCAACAATTGACAAAAGGCATGGAAGCAGTTACGGTACCAGTAACTATTGGTCCTGTTGTACCAGTTTTTGATCAAGGAGATAATAGACAAACAGCTTTAACAGTTCCATTAAATGCAGAAATTCAAAAGGTTGCTGAAAAATTCTATTCAGAACTTTCAGAGATTCATAGGGAAAAATCTATAATGCCAAATTTAACATTACATGGAAGTTTGTCAAGTTCGCAAACACCAACTGTGGCAGATTCAGATTCAGGTTTGTCAGAGAAAAGCTTAAACAGAACAGAATTATCTCAAAATGAAATGTCCCCTGAAGCTCCTGATTATAAAAAGCTTGATGTAGCTACATTAAAAGCTAACCTGGAGGAATTAATCATTGGCACAATTGCTACTGACAGTTTAAAATTGTATCAGGATGATGAATTGTTGTTTATTTGCAAAAGTATTCAGTGGAAAACTAAAAACAGGTATGAACAACTGGAAGAAATGGCTGCTGAGTTAGAAATTGATTTGAGCAAACAGAAACATTTACAGAAACATTACAGGGCGGATTTCTCTGAGAGGGACATTGACAATTTAAATGCTGCTGGAAGAATAACACATATAAGAGAATTAATAAGTTTTCTCAGAAAATTAGGTTAATTAGGTAAATGGAGAATAAAATGGACAAAGAAAGAACAGGATAAAAGACTAAGAAATGATGTAGTTTCTGAATTTCCAATGAGAGAAATAGCTGGAGGAGGGTATGTGCATGTTCCTTGATCCAGACAGGATATTCTCCTGTTTACTAATGATTTTCCACGTTTGAGGGAAAAACCAGTTGAGTGGCATCGACAGGTAGATTTATAAAAGTGTCAAAAGTTCTGTGGATTGATCTGGATGGATTCTTTGACATTGTTGTCCCATCAGATCTTTGGACAGAATGCAAGATTTCTGTGGATTAGCCAAAAGAAGAACCTCCCGAGACCCCGTTACAGGTGCCCCAGCAAAAGATGTCATGGATATCTATAATAAAGTAATTTATTGGCTGAAAGCAAAAATTCCCCCAAAAGAAGTGGACTGGGTTAAAATAGACAGAACAAACCAGGAACCAAAAGAATCAGTTAATTCATTTTATGAAAGGTTACTGTTAGTTTTTAAACAGTACAGTGGCTATAAAAAATTAAGTGGAAGTAATTCGGTTAAAAATGTGTCAAAAGTTAACATGTCAAGTGCTTCTCAATTTTGGTTAAAAGACAAAGAGGGGAGTGATTCATCAGAGGATTACTCATGACGGTGCCTGAGAGAGGAAGAAGAGTGTGTGCTTGGACCCACTCTTGAGGTAGATCAGCCTGGTCCATTTGTTAATTAAGTGAGAAAGACATGAGCCATTTTATATACAGATTTGTATATGGCCTGAGACCTGAAATTGCTGACATGATTAGAAATGGAATTTTTTGTTGGCAAGCACTTTCAGTTGATGACATCCTGAGAAAAGCAAAATATTGCAGTAATGAGATAGACGCAAGGCAAAAGAATCTCAAGGAGAAGGCAATGTGGGCACAAGTGAAGGTAGCTGAGCAGCAACAACAGTTAGGCTCTATGCAACAGGCAAAATTCAAGGGTAATTTTAATAACAAGAAGCCAAAATTGAATGTAAATGTTGAAGAGCTGAAACAAAAGCTCCCATGTTTTAATTGTGGCGAAATTGGACACTGGAAACGAGAGTGTAAAAACCCGTCCAGAAATTTAAAAAATAATTCAGTGAATCCACAGGTGCAGTGTGAGTTAAATCCGCAGCAACAGCTACAACAGCAGCTGAATGAGTTAAGTCAGCAGCGACAGCTACAGCGACAGATAGCGAATCAGCAGAGCCAGACTCAGCAAAGCCAGTTTCAGCAGCAGAATCAGGTACAGCAGAATATAATTCAGCAGTGTCAGTTACCTCAAGCACCATTCCCTGGTAGTGCTTACACACAGAGATTTTCTCCTGAAACAGGTTTCTGTGGAAGTAATTCGGTTAAAAATGTGTCAAAAGTTAACATGTCAAGTGCTTCTCAATTTTGGTTAAAAGACAAAGAGGGGAGTGATTCATCAGAGGATTACTCATGACGGTGCCTGAGAGAGGAAGAAGAGTGTGTGCTTGGACCCACTCTTGAGGTAGATCAGCCTGGTCCATTTGTTAATGGTAAAGGGAATGACAAAGATATCACTTTTCTTGTGGATACAGGTGCTACCCGTTCTACTGTTAGATCAGCAGAAATAGAAAACCTTCCTCTCTCAGGTGAGTCCATTCAAGTTGTAGGTGTAGCTAATCAGCAAATTAAAACAAGTCTAACAGAACCAGTTAAAGTAGAAATTGGCAACTACAAAGATAAACACAGATTTCTAGTTTGTGACAGTAGTCCTGTGAATCTGTTGGGTCGTGATATATTATGCAAAATGAATTGCAGGATATATTGCTCACCAGATGGCATTGAAATGCAAACAGCAGAAGAAGATGGGCTTTATAAATTGACTATGCTAATGGTTGAAGAGGAGAAAACACCACTATTTCCTGTATTTGATAAAAATGATTTGCCAGAAGAGCTCAAAAAGCCAGTTAATCCAGCAATTTGGGACCTAACAGGAAATGATATGGGTCTTATGAAAAATATTGATCCAGTAAAAATCACTGTTAAGCAGAGAATTGATTTTCCAAATGTTCCTCAATACAAAATGAAAGCAGAGACAATTGAGGGTGTCATTCCTGTGATTGAAAAATTCATAAGTCAAGGTGTGCTAAAAGAAATTGAAAGCAGTCCATGTAATTCACCAATTATGGGTATTAAAAAGCCGAATGGACAATACAGAATTGTTCAAGATTTAAGAAAAATTAACCAGATTGTTGTTCCATGTTGTCCCATTGTTCCAAACCCTGCAGTAATTCTTTACCAGATTCCACATGATGCAGAATGGTACACGGTCATTGAGCTGTGTAACGCCTTCTTTACAGTTCCATTACATCCAGAAAGCCAGCAAATTTCTGCTTTCAGGTTCCAAAATAGGATTTTAGCATGGTGTCATATCACTCAAGGGTATACTGAGAGTCCATCTATCTTTAATCAATTGTTAAAGAAATCCCTGGAAGATCTAGTGTTGCCTGGTAATTCCACATTGGTGCAGTACATTGACGATTTGCTTGTGGCAGCCAAAACACGAGAAAATTGTGTTACTGATACCATTACCCTGTTAAATCGTTTGGCAGATGAGGGACATAAAGTGTCACCAGCAAAATTGCAGTTTTATAAACAAGAAGTGAAATATCTTGGTCACAGAATTGCAAAGGGAACCAGAAAAGTGACAGTTGAGAGAATCAAAATGATTCGAGCAATACAACCACCGACAACACAAAGACAGGTGAGAATGTTTCTAGGAATGGTTGGTTACTGTCGACAATGGATTAGTGGGTTTTCAATAATTGCAAAACCACTTCAGAGACTAACAAAAGCAGATATAAAAGATCCAATTAATCTGTCAAAAATTGAACTGGAAGCTTTTGAGCAGTTAAAAAAGAGCTTATGTGAAGCTCCTGCTCTGGGAATGCCAGATTATGAGAAAGAATTTGAACTCTACTGCAGTGAAAGAGAAGGTTGTGCATTGTCAGTGCTAATTCAGAGGCATGGGAAGTTGAGAAAACCAATTGCATATTTCTCAGCTGTTCTGGATCCTATTGCAAAAGCTTTGCCAGGTTGCTTAAAAGCAGTGGCCGCAACAAGTGTAAGTCTTGAGCAAAGTGAAGGTATCATTATGGGATTTCCTGTAAAAGTATATGTACCTCATTCAGTTGAGATTCTCCTTACCAGAAGTAGGACTCAACATCTGACAAGTAGCAGACTGACAAAACATGAAAAAACTATTTTGGGTTCAGACAACGTGTCAATTGTAAGGTGTGTGAACCTAAACCCTTCCACATTATTACCTGATGGAGTTATTACTGAGGTAAGTAACGAAGATGACATTGATCATGAATGCCTGGATGTTGTAGATTACTGCACAAAACCAAGACAGGACATAAAAGATGTTCCGTTACCTGAATCAGACGTAGTCTACTTTGTAGACGGGTCTTGTTTGAGAAATGATGAAGGAATTCTGAGAGCAGCATACTCAGTGTGCACAATCTCAGATGTTGTTGAAGGTTCACCTTTGGACAGAATTCGTTCCGCTCAAATTGCAGAATTAATTGGTTTAATTCGAGCTTGTGAAATGCAGTTGGTAAAAGAGTAACCATAGTGACTGATAGTCAATATGGTTATGGTGTTGTTCATGATTATGGACAACTGTGGTCCAATAGAGGTTATTTAACTTCTGCAGGAACACCGATAAGAAATGCAAAATTGATTAAGAGATTGATTGATGGCATTCAGTTACCAGAACAAATTGCTGTAGTAAAATGTGCAGCTCATAAAAAAGGTGATGATTACATCACCAAAGGGAACGCTTTCGCAGATGAGATGGCAAAATACTGTGCTAAAAACAATTACGCAATCAATCGGGAAAAAGACAAAAGTCACACAATGAATTCTCATATGCTAATTTCTGTAGTTGAAACATGGCAGGAAGTAAAAGACTTACAAGATGAGGCAAGTGAGGAAGAGAAAAACACATGGTTAAAAAGTGAATGCAGACCAAGAGAGGAAGATGGAATTTGGGTACACAAAGATGGAAGGCCGGTATTGCCGGACAGCATGATTGCTGATATGGCACGGATGTGTCATGGTCCAGGACATGTAGGAAGAGATTCCATGGTCAGATTATTTAGAGAAACATGGTTTAATACAAAATTTAGAATAATTGCGGAGTCACTTTGTCAAAGATGCTTGACCTGCCAACAGATGAATCCCAACAGAAAAATTGTTGTAAGCCTGGGAACCATAGGACGGGAGGGTGGTCCTTTAACCAGATTACAAATGGATTTCATTGAGATGCCGAGGCATAACGGTCTAAGTTATGTTTTGGTATTTGTTTGTCTGTTTTCAAGATGGGTGGAAGCTTTCCCAACTCGTCACTCTGACTCAGTTACTGTGGCAAAATTACTTCTTAGGGAGATCATACCTAGGTACGGATTTCCAGTCACCATTGAAAGTGATCGTGGAAATCATTTTGAAAACAGATTGATGAAATTGGTTTGTGAAGCCTTGAATATTCAACAAAAGCTGCATTGTGCTTACAGACCAGAAGCATCAGCTGTTATTGAACAGATTAATGGAACCATTAAGAATAGGATTTCAAAGATGTGTGATGCTACAGGAGTGAAGTGGACAGATGCACTTCCACTTGTTCTAATGTCAATGAGAAGCATTCCAGACAAAAAGACAGGTCTTAGCCCACACGACATAGTGATGGGTAGAGTAATGAGACAAACATTTGTTCCAGTTGGCAAACTAATGAGTATTAACCACTTGGATGCTATGCTTCTGCTGGCACTTCAATGTAATTTCCATTGAAATCAATGGAAACTCCATGACGAGTTACCCTTGTCATTAGCGCTGAAGGGGTTAATGATAGTGCAATCATTGAATATTGCCAAAACCTGTCTGATGTAGTCAATTCTGTGTTTCATCAGGTGGGAACCTGTATAATATCAAAGGAAAAGATACAAGCTCATGATTTACTACCTGGTGACTGGGTGAGGACAAAGGTTCATCAAAGAAGGAACTGTTTAGTCCCAAGGTGGCAGAAACCACGACAGGTTGTTTTAGTTACAACAAATGCAATCAAATGCAAGGGACTGAAAAGGTGGATTCATCCAAGCCACACAATTCGTGTGCCATCTCCTGAAAATTCTGATGAAGAGAGTGATACAACAGCTGATTCAGATTCAGAAGGAGACCCAGAAGATCCTGATTCTGATGATCAACAAGAAAATCAACATCAAGAGAATCTAGATGAGAGTCAGAACTTGAATAAAGAAGATCTGAATATCAAAACTGGAAATCGAGGTGTTGATGATGATGATCTGCTTGAAGAAGAGTCTCTAAAAGAAAAGAGAGATTCAGAAGAAGCAGAAGATTCTGAGCAAGACAAAAATCTGAGGCCAGAGTATTGAAAGGCAAAAAAGTAACTCTGTGAACAAAAAGCTTGAGACTGGGAAGCTGAAGGTGATTCCTGAAGAAGAAGAAGAATTACCAAGTACCAGTAAAGGTATTGTTTTGAATTGAGTGAAGCTGCCGAGTAAAGAAGTTCCTAGGTACAGATTTGAAGTCTCTGATACAGACACTGACGAAGAATCTGAAATAGGAAAATACAGGAAAAGAGCTTGGAAATCTGAATGTAACGAATGTGTGCCAAAGAAAAAAGTCTTGAGAAAAGGAGACATTTGGCCTGAAGACAATTTGAAATTCAAACTAGTGAAGAAATCAAAAGAACAAATCAACGAGATTTCTAGTCAGGGAAGTGAACTTGAAAAGAAAAATGAGAATGAAAACAAGAAAATAGAAGTTCTCTCTCGAAAGACAAAAAGAGTAATTAGGCCAAATCAGAAATATAAGTCCCCATAGTGGACCTATATTATCATTCCACCAATTGTTGAGGTGGAAACTTGCAATCAGGAAAATTTAGAAAGTGACAAGGATTGAAATTGTTAGAAATTAGTTGAGGATTTATTTCGTGGCATAAGGCTGAAGAAAATCTGTTAGGTAACTTTTTGTTTCCTGGCATAAGGCTGAAGAAAACTTGTTAGGTGACTTTAGGTCGAAGAAATTGTGTTTAGTTGGAGAGCACGTATTTATGTGACACAAGGTCGAAGAAAAGCTGTTTAGGGTTGTATTCTAAAAACATTTTTTAAAGGGGGGATAATTTACTTACACTTGAATTTAAAATTTTTGTTTTGAATTTAGAAATGCCTAGATCAGATACTTCTAGGTGTTCAATTTTTAATAGGTGCTGTAAAATGACTTCAATGTGTGTGATATTATTAATTTTACTTTGGTTAATTTTAGCTGTGGTCTATCCTTTTGATGTTAATAAGCAAAAATCCAAGACTAATATAACTAGTAAAGTAGAGCCTAAACATGAGAAACATGCTGGCAAGTTCAGCAGAGTTATTAATCATGATCCAGAGTCTCATCAAGATAGATCTATTGGAGATTTTTCAAGCAATTCATTTTCAAGGCTTTTGTCTGAATATGTCAAAGTAATGAATGTTAAGGATTGTTATGTGTGCGTAAAATTACCTGCTTCGGTTTCAGAGGGGGTGACTTATAATATGTTACCTCTCACTTATGGCATTACCTGTAGTGTGATTGCTAGCCTGTTTTATGAAACTGGTCGTCTGGAGTATTATTACTCAGACTTTGATGAGGTTTTTGCAAATCTCAAAGTTGTAAATAGCTTAAACAAAGTTAGGCCTGCGAAGCAGATGAGGGAATTCTTTTTAGTTACTGATGAACTCAACTACGAATATGCTTATAGAAATAATTTAACGTGCAAAATGAGAGCTGAAGAAAAGACTTTCCTTAACATGGTTGAGGAGAGAAGGGCTGTTTACAAAAGAAATGAGATGCTAAAGCATGCCAAGTCTAAGTACTGGCAATTGGAGGACGCCAAATTAAATGGCGTTAACACAAATGCTGCGATTCTATAGATGAACCAGTTAGTGGTAAATTTTGCATCAGAAGAGATAATACTCTTTATGATAATTTTTTTGTGGGTGCTAGTCAATGTGAAGATACTTATCGTATCATAGTGGGATGGGGATTTAAAGGTGGTAAGGATCCAATTTTTCCTGGAATTTATTTTATCTGTGGTAATAAAGCATATTTTAGCCTTCCAGACCACTGGTACGGGACATGTTATCTTGGTCTGGTCTTTCCAAAAATATTTCATGTTGACAGAAATGAAAAGGGTACCGTTGAATTTGGTGAACATCTGAATAGGTACAAAAGAGAAAGTTTTTCAGAAATCCTGGGAGACATCTTTGGTGCTGTTATTCCTATGGTGGGGATTACTATGAATTCAATCAAAATCAGAAAAGTTTCCACAATTGTAGATAGGTTGTCAACTGATACTGCAAGTGGTTTTCAATTGGTTAGCACAGAACTTGTTGCTACCAGAAGCATGGTTATGCAGAATCGTCTTGCTTTAGACATTCGGCTTGCAAAAGAGGGTGGAGTCTGTGGGGTTTTGCATGTCCAACATTGCTGTACTTATATACCTGACAAAAGTCGGGATATAGAGTTACTTGTTAAAAATATAACACATTTCCATGAAGAAATAGAACCTATGGAGGAGGAGACATTTACAGAGAAAATTGGAAAGAGAATGGAGGCTATTAAAGATTGGTTTTCTGAACTCGGCAGTTCAATTATAGGCAAAGTGCTCTATCCAGTAATTGTCATTATTATAGTGATAATGCTGCTAAAAATTAGTTGTTTGATCCAGAAGAGGAGGAAGCATCAGAAGGAAAAGAGAAGAATTTATAAACTCAGAAAGGAACAAGAAAAGGAATATGAGTTAGAAGAAATGCGAAGGATTCAGTTTGAAAGAGATGATCAGATAGCTGAAATATCGGAAGAATTCAATGTGTGTTGTCTCCAAAATGGGTGAAAAATTTCTAAAAAATTTTGGGTGTTCTTTGGTGATTTTAAAATCACCAGATGAGGGAGTTGATGAAGCGAGCTTCAGAAAATATTTTATTCTGACTCGTGGATTTAATCTCCCATAACATGAATTAATTTATTAATGAGCTGTTGCATGATTTGTTTAATTAACTCAACCTAGATTAAGTTTGCACCACACATGAACACGCGGGAAACTAATTACATGTGCTCTTGTTGCATTTGCAAGTCTGTTTTGTAACATGTGATTAATATTGTTTTGTTTGTCATGTCTGTCCTATTGTCTTTGTCACTATTAATATGCGGCAGATTATTCATGGCATGTGCTTTTTATATGTGCTTACATGTTTGTCCTATGTTGTGTTTGTCTGTCTGTGTATCATTTAATCATCTTTTTACTCTTTCAGAATCCTAAAGCTATATTACATGAAGAATGGTAGTTATTTTATGTGCTGCTTTATTTGTTTGCTTTTGCTAAATGTCTTTTATTAGTGGGTTAATTAATAATTAGCAAGGGTTGGGTGGTACAGAAGGGTTTGCTTTACCTGAATTAATCACTCTTTTTGTGTTTGTTTAAATATTAGCCCGAGAGTGGTTTGAGGCCTAGCCTCTGTTTCTGAAGAAAAGTTGGTCGGCCTGAACTGAGCAGAGTTGGAGCCAAGTGCACTCATCTTGGAAATCTTCCATGGAGAGTTTTGTTTTACCTTCTTCTTGAAAAGACTGTGGCTCTGACATTTGAAAAAAAACTGTGACTCTGACAATGGAACTTGTTCACAACTGCTCTGGATGTTCTTTTCTCAAGGCCGAGGAAACGTCAGGGATGATTTTGCCGAGCTTTAGTGGAAGTCAGAGATGTAACTTTTTAAATTGTTTCAAAAGACGCTCGGAAGTTGATGTCACTCTATGTCAATGAACAATGGCATGGTGACGCTCATACCCTGGATGAGGTGGCTGTGGTGGTCTGACAGTCATCAACCAATCACAGTGCTGAACTTTTAGAAAAATATTACATTTTAGTTAGATTAGCGAACAAATAGGGTATAAAAATTGGCCTCTTGAAGGGAACGGGGCTGGCTGTTTCCTGAGGGCGAAGTGCTGTCTGATTTCCTTTGGATTGTAAGCATTCAACTGTTTATTAATTTGTTTCCCTTTCAGGACAGAAAGCTAACTAGAGAATAAGATTTATGTTTTTCTTTATTCATTATTTTGAGCAATGCTGAATTGACAGTTATCTTTGTGCCAATGTTTAATGCATTTAACTGAATTAATAAAACTAAATGTTTGATTTTAATAAAGAGAGTTAATAAAGATTATTCAATTATGAATTTTAAAATAAACTTTAAAATGACAAGCTGATCTTGTTTATTTTAGCTAATATTATAACAACATAACTGATCCATTCACCTCATGATTCAGCTGCTCTAATGTTTCTATGGGCCTGGTATTGATTGGTAAGTGTGATAGTGGATTGTGACATCATTTATAAAGTATTTTAGTTGGAGCGCTGGATCACAATCAACCAACTTACTTAGCCTCCAGAGCCTCCCTTGATTGACTAATGGCCGCACGCAGCATGGCATTTTGTGGTAGCCCAACTGGGATCTCGGCCGGTCTGTACTACCAGAGTTTGCACTTCTGTACTGGTCCATAGTACTCTGCTTTGCTGAGGCTGGTGGTGGTTTATCCTTAGACATTGTGGGGGCAGCTTCAATTCACCAATGGATGGCTGGCCTCCCCATCACTTCTAGGGCCATCGGTCCGTAGCGACAGCAGGTCCTCCATCTAGCGTTATACTCAGGCCACCCCAGCCGCAAACTGGACCTGGCCTGGCCACTTCCACAACAAGGGGTTGGCCGCAGTGCTGTACCCACTAGCTGAGCATTGCACTGTATCAGCCACACGGATGATTGTGTTGCCACCGCTACCCCCACAGGGAGAGTCGAGACCCAAGCAAGTAGGGAAGGATGGGAAATTCACGCAGGCCCACCACAGCCGCACACCCCCAGCTGGGCACTACCTCCCAGGGTCAGAGCCGTCCTACCATAGTGGCGTTAATATTCTGCTGCTCCATATGTAGGCCTCATTCCCATGCCATCCCAACCCGTAGAGGGAGGATAGCAGGGCTTACTGGGGGAGGCCACTGGGATCTACCCGCTCCCCAAGCTGTCTGTTAGGTGCCAGCAGGGGGGCCTTCTGCCTGTGCGTGCCAGATGCACCAATATCCTCTGAGGCAGGAAGGGTATACAGCCCGACTGCGTCGACAAGCCCCAACTGGGCGTGCCTGCCACACTGCACCTGCCAGACACACCAACCCGCCGGCCTCCACTGTCTCTGGTATATGTTGCAGCCCATCCTCTCCCTTCTGTCAGGACCCGGCCGCACACCCGTTCTCAGCCAGTCCGGGTCAAAAGGTCTCAGGTATTTTGAGGGGGCACCACACGTCTCCTCCTTAGTGTGTGGGCTGCTCTACAGGCTGCCGGGGCGGCGAAGCCCAGGGCCTGCCCAGTCAAAAGGCCCCCACAGCAGCCTGCGTCATGCCCCCCGACCACGGACCAGCTCAGGCACTTCACTCACCATCGTTCTTGATCCGCAGGGCCGGGGAGTCCTCAGGGCATTAGCAGCAGACTCGACTGGGCTTTGACTAAAGCCACAAAGCCGCACAGGCCCGCGGAGTGAAACCAGGCCACACCACGCTCCGCCACTCTTCCCGTGATCCACACACTCTAATTTGCAGGTATCTATTAGTCCCCCAATACTGGAGCCACAGGGGGTAGAACTGTTGTCCTAAATGGCCGGATGGCAGGATAAACGTCAAATGCTGAATTAATTGCAGGGAGCTCACTCAAAGCATGTCCGCCATCTTGCACGCCAGGTTACGCCCCCATACGGTCCACCTTTCGTACTTACACTCATGTCCTCTGCAGTACCTATCTTGAAAGGTTACTTTTCTCATTGCAATCACTTCACTCATACGTGTCAGTGAGCTTCAGGCATTAACTCTAGAAGAACCATTGTTTCAACTTCATAGAGACAAAGTGATACTATGTCCCAACCTTAAATTTCTTAAAGTAGTCTCACAGTTTCATTTAACCCCTTCCATGCTCATGAGGCACAGTGGAGCTGTGCTGATGAGGAGCTGAGCTCGTCATGAAAGAACCAAAATCACACTTTCCAGCACAGGAGGGGAAAATGCACAGCAGCGATGTGGTTAAACTGTTGAATTGCCAGTATTGTTTCCAAAGCCTGATTCAGTCATGGAAAGAGCTTTACATACACTAGACTTAAAAAGAGGTCTCATGTATTATATTGACAGATATCTAAAGCAACCATTTCAAGTTGAATTGTAAAACGCATCCAAACTTGTTATGCCAAAGCTAAAATAACTCTTCCTGTCCCTCCAAAAGCTCACTCTACTTGAAAAAAAGGAGCTTCCATGACCTTTCTGGGCAATAAACCCATGGCTGACAAATGTAAGGCAGCTACATGGAGTACACCACATACATTTACAAAACATTACTGTGTAGATGTTATAGTCCATCAACAAACCAATGTGGGCCAAGCGGTTCTAAGAACATTATTTCGAGCAAACGCTACCCACCCAGGTTAGCCACTGCTTTGGGAGGAAAACTGCTTTACAGTCTATGCTAACCAGGTGTATCTACAGCCACACATGCCATCAAACAGAAAATGTTACTTTCCCAGTAAGCAACTGTTTGTGGCATTTAGTGCTGTTGATTCACATGCCCTCACCCTCCTACCCGGACACCCATGTTTGTTACGATTATCTAAATCAAATATTACGCTATCTTCGCATGATCATCTCACTAGGAAATCATTATTGTTCACACTCCATCCTCACTAGACATTTCAGATCACTACATAATAAAAACAGTAATCTTCTTTCCTTTTGTCTATTAGATACAATTCCTGTTAGGGAAAGAGGGGGAGATCAGGTCCAAGAACTTAGGCATCTTGAATCCAGAATCATAATACAGTGTCACACCATGAGCCCCACTGGTCATAATGGTGACGAGGAACTGGCTGTACACCTAGGGTGAATATGGATAAGGCCAAATTGAAAATAAGCTGCAAATAATATGTTCTTGATTTTATTTCACAATAATTGTATTCTCACTATTGTTTATTAACACTTATTTTGTTGCTAAAACAAAGTCACGTGAGGGTTTACATGCAACAATCAATTTACATTTACATTTTTTGTCTGTCTTTTCAGATTTCCTTGTGAATATCCTATACAAGTGGAAGGCAAAACAAGCAAAATCGATCTATAAATAGAAGACTGAAGTCACTCTGTTTGAAAGTGCTGAGTAGCAAGATCTACTTTTTACGACTATGAACGCACCCTGTGGATACTGGTTTATATAGCAGCAGATGTGTCTCTATTTGACTAGGCCCACTGGGGCAGAATTGGAAGGGTGATGATATGATATATGTAGAATAAACCCACTACACAAAAGGCATCAGAGGTGACATCTAGGCCACTTGGCGAAAAGCTGACCAAATTAATCATTAAGTGCTGAATGCACATTACAGTAGTTTTAAAGAACCCTGTGACCGAGGGATTATCATCTTGCCTCAGTGAAATATAGGAACTTACACTAGTGCGCTGATATGGGGAAACAATATCAAGGTAGTGTGATGACTGAAGCTACACATTATGAATTAATTTGAAGATTTGAGCACAGGGTGGGCTGTGAAGTATTTACTCACAAAATAACTTTACCAAAAACTAATTTTTTCAAAATATCAAACTTTATTGAAACGCCCTTATTGGACAATGTAGAGTAGCGTCTCAGTTCATTTGATAGATTCTTAAATAAGCAGCTATAATCTATAATACTGCCCCCACTTTTAAAATGGATGAATTTAGATCATCAAATCAGCATGTTTGCTCGAATGATGCATTAGTTACAAACTGAAGTCTGTGGATTGTTAAGGCAATGTCACATGGTGTATTATTTAAACGATGTTTATGATTGCAATGACGTTAGTCGTGAGCAAGAAACTTAGTGCTCCGAAACGTGTATAGTTGTCTTGCCAATAAAGAAACCCGCTTTGTAAGCAGTTTTGGACCATGGTGTGCTGTTTTCACCAGAGGAAGTAACAACAATTTGTTGGGATTCATAGGGGCTCGCCACCCCGCCGCGCACCACTGTCTCCAAGTGGCTTGGGTGAGAGCGACAGTAACGCTTGTGATATATATATATATATATATATTCCGCTCCGTGGTGTTGTCCAAAAAGCGGGTAGCACTCGAGCCTGCGTGCGCCTTCCCCAAGACGTTAGTTGGTATGGGCAGTTGCGTGCTTGTAATAGGCCCGACGCGTTTCCGAAACGCGTCGGGCCTATTACAAGCACGCAACTGCCCATACCAACTAACGTCTTGGGGAAGGCGCACGCAGGCTCGAGTGCTACCCGCTTTTTGGACAACCCCACGGAGCGGAATGTATAGCGTTTCGGAAATTTATTTTCCTCATCAGGGGCCAGCAGTTTGAAAGTGCATCCATCCAGGATAATATGGACTACATCTCCCACAAGCACTTGCTTGGTTTAATAAAGGGAGATGGTAGACGTCGTGCACTTTACTGCTGGCCCCTGATGAGGAAAATAAATTTCCGAAACGCGTCGGGCCTATTACAAGCACGCAACTGCCCATACCAACTAACGTCTTGGGGAAGGCGCACGCAGGCTCGAGTGCTACCCGCTTTTTGGACAACCCCACGGAGCGGAATGTATTAGCGGCGGTCCTGCCGCTGGGTAGCATCACCCCGAAGAAACGGGGGCCACGAGACCCTCTATCCAAGGAGTCTCACATGTGGAGCTGCGCGATGGATGAGGACAGGAGTGATGTTTGGGGGCTCATGTTAGAGCCTTTGGAACGAGCAGTATTTGAAAGTGCATCCATCCAGGATAATATGGACTACATCTCCCACAAGCACTTGCTTGGTTTAATAAAGTGCTACCCGCTTTTTGGACAACCCCACGGAGCGGAATATATATATATATATATATATATATATAACAGTTCACATCCTTTGAGAAACCGGGACCCTCGGACTGCGGTGCAAACCAGGGTCAAAGGCACCCTGTTCGTATTCTCTTTCACCACACGCTAACCAACGTGTAAATGCACTCGACCTCCCGACAATATTCACCAATGAATTAAGCCATTCAGCAAAGTTCGTAAGTGTATTCTTTATTCCAGCATGGAACACAGTTCATAGAACTAAACCCCCAACGCGTTTCAGCGACAACTCGCCTTGGTCACGGGTGAATAGTAAACACAAAGGTGAACATTAAATAAAGTTTTTCAAAACTTCAAGTGTAAACATAAACAACAGACATGGTGCTCAAAGTAAAAACACAGCGGCCATCTTGGCATGGTCATTTCTTACATGATGATGTGCCCAAATAACATAAAACCATATATAAACGCCTGATTTGTACATACAATCATGCGTAAACTGAAATTTGACATTTGAACAGCGTCCCAAGTGGGTGAGCTAAATAGAAACCTCCATGTTGTCATAGAAAACCATGACAACAAACATAACTGAGGAAAGCATATAATGTTCAAGGGCTAATAAGGTTAGTAGGTGACACATTTAAACCGGCTAACACATTCCCAAGTGGGAAATCAAATTTACAAGGCCCATGGGAAACCAGAATGCGAATTGATATCTACACGGCAGTCATGTGCGTAATCACTATTCAAATATCAGATAGATACTATCACCATCTAAACAATCTTCAAATCCCAAGTGGGAAAATTCTAAACATGACCCATGGGGTAATCAGTGATTCTGCGCAATCCTATACACATTAAATATTCGCATTTCAATTAACTTATGTCACCATATATGAAATATACAGTCTTTAACTTCCAAGTGGGAAATTCTAAGCATGACCCATCGGATAATCAGTTCTTCTGGCCGGTCTACTCTCCACAGCTATGTGTCACCTAAAAAACAACAAAGACGGCACATCAGAGTTTTTAATGCCATTGACGAGCGGCCATACACTGCTAGTGTCAATTAAGAAACAAATATACTGTGAAGTGATTAAAAACATTAGAATCATTGCTAGGAGATCAATATATAACACGATACATTCTATAGCTGAACTAAAATGCAGGCAGCATACTTTACATTATCACCTTTTACTCTCCTAAGTACCATTTTAATTCTTATTCAGAATTCAAGCCTCCTGGGATACGTGTGTCGAGGTCAAGAATATACTTACTCTCCAACTGGCGGAACCTACGGATTCTGTCACCACCCCTCCTCATGCCTGAAACTCTGTCAATCACAAAAAACTTAAGAAGATTGCGATTGCTTTTATGTTTTTCTTCAAAGTGCCGGGCGACTGGCGAACTTTGGTCCTTGTTATCAATCGCCCTCATGTGTTCAAGAATTAGTTTTTTCGCAGGGAACATGGTGCTCCCTACGTACTTTTTAGCACATGGACACATCAGTACGTATATGGCATGATCAGAGAGGCAGTTCAGATGTTGTATGATTGGTTTCTCTCTGTCTTCTATGGGATAGTAGACTGATTTTACGTTGTTGCTGAATTTACAAGCTTTGCATTTTAAACAAGTGTAAAAGCCCTTTATTACCTGGGTTTTCTTAGGTGTGATCCTAATCTCATTCTTGCTCAGCTTATCTTTGAGAGAATCTGCCTTCCGGTAGGTGATGCTAGGGTTGCTGCCTAAAACTTCTTTTAGTGTCTGTTCGGTGAGTAACACGTTCCAGTTTTTCTTGAAACTTTTTCGTACCTGCCACGAACTAGCGTGGTAAGTAGAAATAAACCTGACAACTTCCTGCTCCTCAGGTATGTCAGTCTTGGGTACCAGTAAAGAGTCATGGCTGATGTTTCTAGCCTTAGTAAATGCTGCTTGGATAACCTGTGGGTTATAGCCTCGCTATTTGAAACGTTCCGTCATTCTGTCACCTTCCTTCACAAAATCCTCATCCTTACTACAGTTTCTCCGAGCCCGGAGAAACTCCCCAAAGGGGAAACTGCGTATGAGTGATTTCGGGTGGCTACTGTCAGCGTGGAGCAAGGTGTTGCCTGCCGTCGCTTTGCGGTAAAGCTTAGTGACGAGTTTATTCTTCTCCACCTCAATTTGTAGATCCAGAAACTCCATCGCACAATTACTGATCTTACCCTCAAAGGTGAGGTTAAGATCATTGCAATTCAGCTCACGGATGAAGTCTTCTGCCAGCATTTCCGGACCATCCCAGATGATGAAAAGATCATCAATGTAACGCAGCCAGGTTTTAACATGGCTGCAGTACAACATGCTGGTTTCTGCCACCTGTTGCTCCCAGTTTGCCATGAATAGATTCGCAAAACTGGGAGCAAAACAAGTTCCCATCGCTGTCCCCTGGCGCTGTCTAAAATATGTCTCATTAAAGATGAAAAAATTGTTTTCGAGACAAAACAGCAGCATCCTTAAAATCATGTCTGTATGGTCTCGAAACGAGATGGAACGTTTCTTCAAAAACCTCCGACAGGCATTGATACCATCCAAATGCCTGATGGAGGTGTATAGGCTGCCTACATCGAGAGAAATCAAAAGATAGCTGTTATGCCATTCCAGATTTTTGATCTTATTAATGAAGTCTCTACTGTCCTTCAGATACGAGGGTATCCCCTCCACAAAAGGACGTAGAAAATAATCGATATATTTCGAGGTGTTCTCAAGGAGGGATCCAATAGACGAAACAATAGGCCTGCCAGGAGGCTTGACAGCATCCTTATGCAGTTTGGGCAGAAGATATAATACTGCCACTTTGGGGTTTCTGTTCAGTAGAAAGGAATATTCATTCCATTCCAGTAAACCCTCACTATGCCATTCCTTCAACATGTTGTGATACAAAGTGTTAGTTTTTTCAATCTTTTCAATGGACGATACCTCATAACAATCAACATTGTTTAGCTGACGCATACCCTCCTCAACATAACTTTTAACATCCATTACCACAACATTCCCTCCTTTATCCGATTGACAGATAATGATTGAAGTGTCATCCTCCAATTTCTTTACAGCCAAACGTTCCTGTTTATTCAAATTGTCACACATCCAGTCTTTCTTTCTGGCCAGTTTTTTCAAAGCTTCAATCACCAGATCTTCAAAGACGTCAATACCACAGGCTGGCAGTACGGGGTTAAAGTTAGACTTAGGTTTGAAATTGTTGGGACAATTCAAGCTAGGATTGAACCCCAACGTTTCAGCATCAATGGGGCTCGGAGAAACTGTAGTAAGGATGAGGATTTTGTGAAGGAAGGTGACAGAATGACGGAACGTTTCAAAGAGCGAGGCTATAACCCACAGGTTATCCAAGCAGCATTTACTAAGGCTAGAAACATCAGCCATGACTCTTTACTGGTACCCAAGACTGACATACCTGAGAAGCAGGAAGTTGTCAGGTTTATTTCTACTTACCACGCTAGTTCGTGGCAGGTACGAAAAAGTTTCAAGAAAAACTGGAACGTGTTACTCACCGAACAGACACTAAAAGAAGTTTTAGGCAGCAACCCTAGCATCACCTACCGGAAGGCAGATTCTCTCAAAGATAAGCTGAGCAAGAATGAGATTAGGATCACACCTAAGAAAACCCAGGTAATAAAGGGCTTTTACACTTGTTTAAAATGCAAAGCTTGTAAATTCAGCAACAACGTAAAATCAGTCTACTATCCCATAGAAGACAGAGAGAAACCAATCATACAACATCTGAACTGCCTCTCTGATCATGCCATATACGTACTGATGTGTCCATGTGCTAAAAAGTACGTAGGGAGCACCATGTTCCCTGCGAAAAAACGAATTCTTGAACACATGAGGGCGATTGATAACAAGGACCAAAGTTCGCCAGTCGCCCGGCACTTTGAAGAAAAACATAAAAGCAATCGCAATCTTCTTAAGTTTTTTGTGATTGACAGAGTTTCAGGCATGAGGAGGGGTGGTGACAGAATCCGTAGGTTACGCCAGTTGGAGAGTAAGTATATTCTTGACCTCGACACACGTATCCCAGGAGGCTTGAATTCTGAAGAAGAATTAAAATGGTACTTAGGAGAGTAAAAGGTGATAATGTAAAGTATGCTGCCTGCATTTTAGTTCAGCTATAGAATGTATTGTGTTATATATTGATCTCCTAGCAATGATTCTAATGTTTTTAATCACTTCACAGTATATTTGTTTCTTAATTGACACTAGCAGTGTATGGCCGCTCGTCAATGGCATTAAAAACTCTGATGTGCCGTCTTTGTTGTTTTTTAGGTGACACATAGCTGTGGAGAGTAGACCGGCCAGAAGAACTGATTATACGATGGGTCATGCTTAGAATTTCCCACTTGGAAGTTAAAGACTGTATATTTCATATATGGTGATATAAGTTAATTGAAATGCGAATATTTAATGTGTATAGGATTGCGTAGAATCACTGATTACCCCATGGGTCATGTTTAGAATTTTCCCACTTGGGATTTGAAGATTGTTTAGATGGTGATAGTATCTATCTGATATTTGAATAGTGATTATGCACATGACTGCCGTGTAGATATCAATTCGCATTCTGGTTTCCCATGGGCCTTGTAAATTTGATTTCCCACTTGGGAATGTGTTAGCCGGTTTAAATGTGTCACCTACTAACCTTATTAGCCCTTGAACATTATATGCTTTCCTCAGTTATGTTTGTTGTCATGGTTTTCTATGACAACATGGAGGTTTCTATTTAGCTCACCCACTTGGGACGCTGTTCAAATTTCAAATTTCAGTTTACGCATGATTGTATGTACAAATCAGGCGTTTATATATGGTTTTATGTTATTTGGGCACATCATCATGTAAGAAATGACCATGCCAAGATGGCCGCTGTGTTTTTACTTTGAGCACCATGTCTGTTGTTTATGTTTACACTTGAAGTTTTGAAAAACTTTATTTAATGTTCACCTTTGTGTTTACTATTCACCCGTGACCAAGGCGAGTTGTCGCTGAAACGCGTTGGGGGTTTAGTTCTATGAACTGTGTTCCATGCTGGAATAAAGAATACACTTACGAACTTTGCTGGATGGCTTAATTCATTGGTGAATATTGTCTGGAGGTCGAGTGCATTTACACGTTGGTTAGCGTGTGGTGAAAGAGATATATATATATATATATATATATATATATATATATATATATATATATATATATATATCCAGCTCTTTGGGGAGTGTCCAACACAATGAGCAGCACATGAGAGCAAAACAGCTTTCCCCACAGTTTTTATTGGTAAGGAAATGCACGCACAGAGTTCATTACCAACACCTGACTCCCGCCATCCGTCACGTTTCGTTTACTCACTTCCTCATGAATGATTTAGAATTATGTGTTAATAAAGTGAAGGTGTTTCCCGCTACCTGCGCTCAAGGACGTCAATTATCCCTTTGAAAAAGAAAGCCATTCGAAACGGGTCAGGGCTGTGGTCCGCTAATTCTAATGTACTGGATAACGTGTATGCTGCCTAATCTTGGACATCCCCCTCAGAGCTGAAATTATGTGCGGCCGTCCTGCCGCAGGGCTTGCACCATTCCAGAAAATGGAAGCCACGGTCACTAATAACGAGTGGATCTACGAGTGGGGCACAGCAGATGGATTAATGCATACTGGATTTCCGAGGCTCATGCCGAGCTTGTTAACAGCAAAATACGAGCGCAACCATTTGAGTAATATTACGGACTCACGCCCAGTTACCAATGCGAAGATCTCAACAGAGCTGTCCAATCAGGACTCGCAAAATGTGTTAATAAAGTGAAGGTGTTTCCCGCTACCTGCTCGCAAGGACTGAAATTATCCCTTTGAAAAAGAAAGCCATTCGAAACGCGTCAGGGCTGTGGTCCGCTGGTTCTAATGTACTGGATAACGTGTATGCTGGATCAAATAAAGTGATTTTGGGGAAAGCTCTGCTATGCTTGAGTGCTGCCTAATCTTGGACATCCCCCTCGTAACTGAATATATATATATATATATATATATATATCTTTACTGATAAAACCAAATGTTACAGGGAAATTGTAGTTAGGCTCAGATTTCACGCGTACAAAACCATAGAAATTCAGCAGTTATATGTACCTCAGCTAACTATAACTTCGGCCCCCCCATGCACTGCTTATGACCTCAAATATAATATCACTCATGACATGGTCAGTGAAAACAAGAATGACATCTCAAATGACATCATTAAGTGGGGGATTTATTCAGCTGAGTCCCAAGATGGCTGCCAATATTTCCTGGTTGAAGTGCGGGCATCCAATGAGAGCTTTGCAGATCTCTGCATAAGCTTGTTTTTATTTGCTAGGGCTTCGCAACCCGAGATATCCACATTTGGATTTCCTTTAATTTTTCAACAACTACTGAACATATTTACACCAAATAACTGAAAGCATAATCTGTGAACCAAAAGCTGCCTTTCTGCCAAATTCGGTGTAATTCCGTCCAACAGTTTGGGCTGCCTGAGTGTCTAACATTGGGAAATGCACTTTCTTTTACCCTCCTCTCCTTTTCTCGGCCCCTGTTTGATGGATCATTCTGAAACCTTCCACACACAACTAGAATCACCAGGACAGTTTGTTTAGAACATTTTGTGAAGATTCGTCAAACGGCGCCAAAGATGAAGGCTAGTAAAAAAAAAAAACTATTTCCTACGGAAACATGGTCCTAAGTAGAACTACCTACCAGGGCTGGACTGGCCATAGCGGGCACCGGGCATTTCTCCATTAGCCCACAAGGGTGGGTGCCAGTTTTGGGTCCCTGGGGGGGGGGCATTTTTGTTACCAGGGTTGGCAATATAGGCCCCCTGTAACAAAATCGGCCGAAACCAGCCCTCGCAAATTGCTAGGCTGCACTCCCCCCTCACTCCAAGGGGGGGCGGCTGAGCAATTTGCTAGGGACGGTTCTGTTCCCAGTCAGGTCCTGCTACCTACTGGCGATTGCCAGTAGGTAAAATACATATCATCCATCTGAGAAAGCAAGGTTCCAGGGGCTGAGGACGTGGCAGTCTGTGTCGGACTCTGGATGCCTCAATATAACCAAAAATCAATCCTCAAACGTGAAGGATGTTGTAGACACTTGAAATTTCAATGAACTTTAATCACATAGTATGTTGTCACCAACGCGTTTCAGCCATATTCGTGCACTGCTGTTTGAGGGATGATGTCTCTTCGGCTGTAGAGGTTCCTTGGGGTCCAACAAGACCTCCAGTAAGTCTCTCACAGCGGGATTGCTGTGAGTTCTTTGGAGCCCATGTCCCCTCTCTCCACCACTCTACAAACGCACTTCCTGATGCACTACTGGTTGGGGGAAGAAGTCCACATTAGTCTTAAGGCCCTCAGGAGGGAAGGGTATGTCATCTCCCTACCAACACTGCACCGAGAAGCGCATTTGCAGAGTGGTAGAGAAAGGGGGCCCCTCCAACCCCCTCTTATCAATCCCTCTGCATGGGACTTACTGGATGTAACAGAAGGTCTTGTTGACCCCTAGGGACCCTCAGCAGCCAAGGGGACCTCATCCCCAACTAGCAGCGCACCAGGAGGCTCGATTGCAGAGTGCTGCAGAAAGGGGGCAGGGCCTCTGGCTTTGTACCAGTAGCATTTTCTTTTTTGAAATTATAAAGGAAGGGAGCCATGTGGCCCCCTTCCCATGGCTGTATTTGGCCCCGGTGACCCAATCCCCTGGGGACAGGAATTTTATTGTGTGGATGGGTAGTGGGGCCCCAAACCCAGGCTGATTATGTCCCGTGAACTCTATCCCCTGGGGCCTGACGATTCATTTAGAAAAAATAATATTTCTTCCCCGATCCAATTTTGGCCTCAGGGACCCATTCCCCAGGACTTGCCCTTCATTTAAAACATTTTTAAATAAATATGTGCCATGTAGCACCCCCTTCCCGGCTGATTTTGGCACCGGGGAGCTCCCCCCTCCCCTGAGGCCAGACCTTTATTTAAAAAAATAAAAAAGGGAGAGTGGCTGTGCAGCAGCCCTACCTGGCCATTTTCAGCCTGTGGGACCCCATCCCCCAGGGCCTGCACCTTTTTTCATTTTCATTTACAAAAAAGGGCGATTTCGGCCCTAGGGATCCCAACCTGTCTGTAGTTTGGATGCCCTGGTCCCACCTAGGGCACCCACTTTTTTAAATGATGGGAACGGCAGAGGGAGCCTCAGCGCCCCCACATTGCCTGCCGGCTCTTACTGTCCTGCAGGAGCCAGCATTGCTTTACGACAGAGGGTGCTGCTAAAATGCAGCTCTCTCTGTCCAAAAGCAATTCTGCTCTTCTTCGTGTAAGCAACAGCATTTTTTCTGCTCTTGCTTGTACGAAGGGGAGCAGTGTTTGCTATGGCTTGGCCGCGCTCCTGCCAAGCCATAGCAAACAGTAACGTCCCCGAGGTGAGCAGTGTGAGGTGTTCCCCGAGGACCATTATTGGCTCCAGGAAGGGGTTACACTCCTGTGCTTTAATTTGCCCCAGGGAGGTGGCGGTCCTGAGGCTGTGGTGAGCCACGCGCCGCTGCTATGTTTATAGATGGAGCCCTGGGTAGGTGGTGGTCCCTGGGACAGTAGGGGAGGCTCAGCCTTGGAAAACTATCATCACCAAGGACCGTTTCTTGAAAATAACCAAGCAGCAGTTTCGATTACAATACAAAATGGTGTCTAAATTGCAAGATGGCGTCGCGATTGTTAAGATATACAGAAGGAAGGACCTTTCAATATCAACAAACCCTCATTTTAGCATGAGCTAATCATCAACAGTTTAGAACAAGGACAAAACCAAAAGAAGTAATAAGAACACACAGCTATACTTTATACACAGGTCATATCATCGACATTAGGAATCTTTTCTGCAAAAAGAGAAGATATTTCGAAAATACCCTCGTCTGTGATCATTATTTCGTTGATTTCTTTTTGTAGCATAATTGCAGCATTGGTAATATGAAATAATATTCTCCTTTTTGGAGTCAGCACAGAAGCACATAGGAAGACATTGAATAAGAACACAGCAAAGTATTAATATAGCAACAAGATACATCAATTTTTCCATTAGCCAACCCCATGTTCTAAAGAGGGACCAACTCCAATTACCTGTCTTGATGCCTTTGACATTCTCAATAATATCCAACATATGCTGGGTAATTTTATTTTCCATATTAGTGATCCCCACCACACATTGATCGCCAATGACTGCACATGGTCCTCATACTCTCTAATTGAATGGTGATGTCACACAATGCTGCCACTGTGGTATTGGATATTAACACACAACCAAAGTATTCCCGGGCCTTTTCACCTCTACTCATAGCCATTCCCCCTAATGTAAACATGGCAGACAGGATATAGCCAAAAGTAATACCATTATTATAACTGTTGATCTCAATATCTGTTACTTCCTCACAAAATTACTTTGTAAGTGTCCATTTTACCTGTCGGTGAGAATTTCTACAAGGGACCTCAAGAGGAAATACCATCAAGAGAACCACATCATTGGTAGCGTTATGAACATTCAAATACGTCCGTTATACAAGAAGAAAACCCCAATATGGGCATAAATCGATCTGAGAATTACCTGCAATGGTACTAGAACCTTCCGAACCTTTCAAAGGGAATGCCTCCTTAAATATGATCACCCCTGAACAGTTGACATACAATATGGGATCAGTACTATTTATGATGGGCAACAAGCAGGGTAGTAGCGAACCGTCACTTCTTTGTAATGCCAACCCATCAACTTTATATTTTGTTCTTCCATTTAGAAATTATCACAGTACTTTTTATTTTCACAGCTTGGATGTTCACATTGGCTTAGGATGATACAAACATGGCCCTAGATTACCAAACCCAAACTTCCCTTTTACCTCAACAAAATATGTCGGCTTAGAGTACGTATAATTTACCAAAGACAAAGGGTAAGCTGTCCACAGACTAGTAACAGATTCAGTGGGATTGCCGAAAAATCTCTTATGAGTGACCAAAAACATTATTAGAAATCATGCTCTTCCTTCTTGGTGTGGAAAAATTATCATGGTCATGAGTGGGCGAATCATATGTATACTCCAACACCCGGAGAATCCTCCAAAAATTAAGCATTAGCAAAATAGCGAAAAAAAATAATATTTTTTGTTGTTTAATACATGATATTTGCGACAGAACAGCAAAACCCATTGGCTGTTCTTCACCAATCGTGGGCCTGCCAAAAGGATGCATGTCCGCGAAACAAAGAGATACAATTGATATACTTTTAATAGAATCAAATGAACGTCTTCTTTCCAGCGTCCTTCTGAGCCTTGCTGGGAGACTCCTATTGTTACTTTACAGTGGTGCTACTGAGCACTTCTCAGTGGAGCTGCATGATAGCAGCCCTTTTACTGAAGAAATCCGCTTTGCTCAGGATAGCAAATAACACCACTGGGTTTGGACTCTCAGCAGCAAGGCCAAGCCTCTCTTAAGCAACAAAACTTAACTGCCAATACTGCTAAACTACTTATATTCTCATTAGTAGGTGAACATATTGAGAATCCAACAACATGTACCTTAGACTTCTTATTCGGTCTAGAATTAATCTTTTTCTTTTATTTTTTTACATACCAAAGATTAAACAATTTACCACACATTGCATTTAAATATACATTATACTTCAAAACATCGTCTTATTTTTTAAACAATCTTCATTTTTCAAAATTATATCATTCATCATAACCATCCTCACTTCATACTTTCATTCCACACTCAACACCCACACCCATCCTATAAGTTAGAATTTCATAAACAAAACTTTTTTAGTTGTTATTTACAACAACAGCCATGGAACACAATAAAGAAACTCATGGATAAACCAATTTTTGACAATTGCGCTATATTTTAAATCCCTATGGCTGGAAACAATTGGTCTACGCGTTTCGAACTCTCACTTGGTCCAGAGTTCTCATCAGGACCCCAAAGCTGCAAAACAAAAACATATTGATCTCATATCCACTTCGATGCCCATTTATGCCTCCTAGGCTTTGTGGCTATTGCTCAAGGCTCTTACCTATAAGTTTATCCAACTCAATCAGACCCACAAATGGAAAGCTGCATCAAAGAGACAAAAAACACCTCATCAACACCAAGTTGTCATGCTTCTGACGTTCCAACAAATTGCTATTCATGTATGACGTTCATCTACTAACAACAATGACTCCAAGAGGGCGCCCGTCTTGCTAGTGCTATTGATGTTGAAGTACAATATGCCTGAAAAAGGACAAAGCGTACTATTAGCTTATGTCCGCTCAGACTCTGCCCAAGGGTACATTTAAAACTATTCCAGCCTCCACTTACTTGGATCTAAGCAGTCTGTTCGCCATTCTACTTTTCCGTTATATCCAAAGCAACAAGGATGTTAATCTCCTCTTGTATGAAGGGAGTACCTGCAAATCCAACGTGAAGTTCCGTTAGACATTACTTAAACATGTTCTAGACGATAATGTCTCGTCCAGCATGCGCCCGACAAAGATTACCTTCGTTCGTAGCACTCGCCTCGTGCATGTATTCACTTCCATGTTCACCGCGGCCAAGTCATGTGACTCGTTCCCACGTTGCCCTGCGCGGTTTAAAGAATGTATAGTCGGGGTGAATGAGGCTCTATGGGAGCTGTAGTTTAAAATGCTCGGTGCCATGGTAGAAAGAATTTTTTAGGTGTTTAAAACGTCTTGAATGACACAAACAGATGGTGTTTTACAGTACAGTGAAAAAATGAGACGATTGCCGATAAACAATATAATCACGAATGCCCAAGCATGCGATGTATCAGGTTAAAAGTTTTTTTCAACAAGCTTTATTTGTCTCTACTCAAGGACATTCCGAAGATTCTTCAGGGATGTCTCTGCCAATACATACTTGTGGACAAATATCTGTATGCCCTGTCCCAGTCGGGAAGGTATAGCTTCTAGATACCAACATTATTCTCGTCCTGATTTACTTGCTTCATAATATGATGGTGTACACAAATTGGGGTGGTGATCGCCACGGGAACATGCTAGATGGACCTCTGTACTAGAATTATATTCTGCTAAGCATTGATCCCCAAGTCACATCGTTCATTTGCAGATAACTACCTACAATATTCAACTTAATTTGTAGTTTTCAGACATTTCGTTTAAGCCATCGATGGCTGTATTAAATTTCACTATTAGCATTGCTTTTCTCCTGGAAAGCTTTTCTTCGAGGTCACCCCCTCTGGGATCCTGTTCCACTTTTGAGATGACAGTCCATCTAAGATCGTTTTCTGCATGATTCTGTAGTTTCCAATGATTCACCAATGGTGCTGTTTGAATATTCCTTTTGATTCTTGATTTATGTTGCGTGATCCTTGCTCTTACCTCTTGGTTCGTTTTGCCAATATATAGCAGATTACAACACCATTTTATCCCATACACCAAATTGCGTGATTTGCTATTAGTGAAGGTCTCGTGTTTCCAATGTGTTGTGTTGTGCTTAATTAGAACTCCCTCCTCCGTCGTGGCACAACAAATGCAAGTCCCAAATTTGTGGTGTCCTTGTATTGGCGGCAGCCCTACGTATGATCTTACTGACACTTGATTTTGTTGGGGGAGGGCTGCACGTACTAATTGGTTCGCGATGCTGCGATCTTTTTTTTTAAGGCAAATAGCGTTTTTTTTTTAGCAGTGTCTCATCCAGGTTTTTGACAAGATTCCAATTCTGATTATTTATTCTCTTCAGACAGTTTGAGTTTGGGCAGTTGGTGGAGACACCTACAATCCTCTCAAAAGGTACTTTTTTCTTTTTTTCAAGAAGGACTTCTCTCGGGGTCCACCACACTCGCTTCATAGCTCTTTTGAGCAATTTTTTCGGGTAACCTATCTTTCAGATTTTCTGTCAGTTTTGTTGCATGGAGAATGTATTAGTCTTTATAATAACAATTTCTTCTAATACGAAGATACTACCCATAGGGTAGATTTTCTTTTACATTTCTGGGGTGATTACTCTGAAAATAGAGGGCTTTGCTTCGGTCTGTTTATTTTTTGAACAATGTAGTGACCAAGCCCCCTTCTGACCGGTATACCTCCACATCTAGAAAGGACATCCTAGTTTTAGAAAAATTAATACTAAACTTGATTCTCCTGTGTTTGATTATTGAGCCATTTGTGGAATTTGATCAGATCTTCCTCATTCCCGGTCCAAACCATGAAAACGTCATCGATAAAACGACTCCAATTTGTGATCAATTCTGCAAAGGGGTTATTATGATAGATAAACCTTTCTTCGTACTTCGCCATGAACAACACAGCTAGCTCCGGGGCAACTGGACACCCCATTGCGACTCCCCTCACTTCCTAAAAATATTCACTGTTGAACTTGAACTCATTTTTTCTCAAGGCAAAACTTGCCAATTCCATAATGAAATCAGTTGGTACTTGTATTGGCCTTTCTCTACTTTCAAGATATGATGCAATCAACTATAGACCTTATTCTTGGGGAATCTGGGTATATAGTGATACCACATCTAATGTTACAAGGTAATGTAAATTTTCTTCAAACTCAATTGTTGTCAATTTATTAATGAAATCTGTGGTATCCCCCAGGAAAGATTTGACTTGTGGCATGAATGGTTTCAGAAAATAATCTACGAATTTAGAAATCGGTTCCATAAGCGACTCACACCGGGAGACAATAGGTCTTCCGGGTGGCGATGTTTCGTTCTTATGTACCTTCGGAAGCACATACAACAGAGTGATCCTTGGGTTCTTATTTTTCAAATATTCGTATTCCTTTCTTCCCATGAATCCTTGGGTGTGGCCTTTTTCCAAGATTGAGTTGAGTTGATTTTTTAGTTCCAGTGTAGGGTCCTTATTAATTTTCTTATAGCATTCACCATCATTCAGCTGTCTCATCACTTCAGAAGTGTATTCCGTAACGTCCCAGACTACGATTGAGCCGCCTTTGTCGGCCTGTTTTATTATCACAGAGTTGTCTTTTTTAAGATGGTTTAGAGCTTCCATTTCGGGTTTTGATATGTTATATTGAACCCATCTTCTTTATTTTTCCATATCTGTTGCCGATAGGATAGTTTTCTCAAAAATTAAAACTTATTTTGGAACTTTATTCGACGGAGGACAAAAGGCTGATTTTTTCCTAAGGCCTATGATCTCCATAGTTGGATTAAAGGGATTGTCTGCAAAGAATGTTTTGAGTTTTGAGTCTTACAAAATCTGTATTTTTTGACGGGACAAACGTTAGTCCCCTCTCAAGTATCCTCCTTTCTTCCTTTGTTAATATCTTTTTTTGACAGGTAATATATTGGCGACACTGTCAGTTTTTGTAAGTCTGACGACGTGTGGACATTTCCCATTGTTGTTGATTGTATCTTGGACGGCCCGCGTCCTCTGGTTGCCTCTCCCTAAAAAAGGAACTTCTTGTTGTTGTTGCTGGAATGCCCCTCTCCTGTTTGTATTCCTCCGTGTGTCGTCAATTTCTCCTTCACTGCCACTTGAGGAGGACGAAGTGTCGGAAAATGTTAAATTGTTTGCGGATCTTCCTTGGAATTCTTGAAGATTTCTACGTGATTCCGGTCTAGAATAAAAGTCCAGCTGTAGATATGGATAGACTGTCAAAGGTGAAATTCTTTTTATCCTTTTCAAATTGATTCTCTTTTTGGTTAATCGTATAGTCCCTAAATTCAGATATCTCTATTTCCACATTTTCCAATAGGGCCTTCGAATCCGTAATCAGTTGATTTGATTTTATCTCGGATTCCAAAATCTCTATTTCCTCTAACTGCTGTTTGGAAATCCTCTATGCAGTCTCCACTGTAAGGACCATCTGGTTTCGAATACATTTAGTCTCTATAAAGCTGTAGCCTTTTTTATAGATTGGATCCACTGTGAATATTACTGGGACGTTTTTTATTTGTAGGCCTCTGGGTATTGTACCTGCCCTCAAATGTTGTAGTAAAAAATGGCCATGGAGGTCCGTTCTGATTTGTTTGTTTTTATGTCTTAAATCTTTGTCAGTCTCGTTTTGATTTTTCGCAGACGCATTCAAAAAAGCAGAAGCAAAAAGAGGGGGAGGGGAATCTAGAAGTTTTTTTATATGTTCTTCGCTATATGCGAAAGTTTGGTTTTCTGTCATTCTATTACACACACCCTAAAGCAAAATCACGTTATTTTAGACAACTATCTCTTTCCAGAACAAATCCCTCACCACACCACAAATCAACACTATTTCCACTAGTCGCCGCTACATGAGAAACCTCGCAGATCACCATCTGCAAATTAAGCAAATAACACCACTGGGTTCGAACTCTCAGCAGCAAGGCCAAGCCTCTCTTAAGCAAAGAAAACTAAACAACTGCCAATACTGCTAAACCACTTATATTCTCAAAAGTAGGTGACATATTGAGAATCTAACAACATGTACCTTAGAATTCTTATTCTGTCTAGAATTAATCTTTTTCTTTTATTTTTTTACATACCAAAGACTAAACAATTTACCACACATTGCATTTAAATATACATTGTACTTCAAAACATCATCTTATTTTTTACAAAATCTTAATTTTATGAAAAAAATTATAACATTCTTCATAACCTCACTTCATACTTGCTCAGGATAGGGCACCCTACCTCCTGGAAAGACATCATCAAATTATCCTGTCCAGTGTCTCGGACAATGCACCAATCTCCCTGCCCATATTAGTCAAGCATCAGAGAAGGGAATGAAATGAGGAACCTTCTCCGTTTCAGAATCTCCAATCCGTTGAGCTTCCATTGGCCATAGGGCAGTGAAAGTGGCACTCTTTTGCAGTGCGTGGAGTGGAGCCAATTTTTCCAGGCATCCACTTTCACTGCTGTACAGGTAGCAAGAAGGATCTGAAAGGGCCCCTTCCAACGGGACTCCAGACTGCTTTAGCACTGAAAGTGACAAATCAACACAAAGTCCTCGGGCCAGAGGTCGTGGCCTGGTCCCTCTGGAGCGGATGGCAAGACCTCATGAATCTGCTGATGAATAGAATGCACATTTCTTGTCAATTCACACAGATAATATATCAACAAGGGGTGATCTATCTCGGAGAAGTGGCGAGGTCTCGGAACGCCCCAAGCATTGGCGGGACGACCAAAAATGACCTCATAAGGGGACAACCCTGTTCTAGTATGGGCTGTAACTCTTGTTGATAGCAAAGCCAATGGCAAAGCATCTGGCTACTTCAATCCTTTACTCTCCTGAATTTTGGCCATCTTTAGTTTGAGAGTACCATTGTATATCTCAACTAAACCTGCTGACTGAGGGTGATTTGCAGCATGAAACTTTTGCTTAATGTGCAGACCATTGCACACCAGTTGGATGACTTTCCAATTGAAGTGGCTGCCGTTATGACTCCAAATCAAATGGGGCAAACCAAAGTGAGGGAAGAACTCTTTCAAAAGAGCCTTTTCTGTATTCTCCTTAGTGGGAAGAGCCCCAACCTATTTACTGAATGCCCAGGCCACCACTAACACATATTTCAGATTATTCACCCATTCCATCTCAATGAAATCCATTTGAAGGACTTCAAAAGAGAAAGAAGGGGGGGGGGGGGGGGGGAGAAAAATTACCAGGCGGTGTAGAAGCACCTTTTCCGCGATTGTACATCATACACACCGTGCAATATTTCACCAAAAGGGTAGCTCTTTTTGGTATATTATCATTCTGCCATACAGGGTCTAGCATCTTACAGATACCCCTAGAATGAATGTGAGCTGGTCCATGAGCCATAGTGTACACTACAGGAAGGACATATGCATCTGGCAGTATCTATCTCTGCTTCCCTGACTGATCTACCCAGCATCCATTGTCATCCAATTGCGCTGTACTTTTCTGCCATATTGCTAACTCCTCAACTGTCACCTCGCTCTGTATCTCTTTCACATTATCTAGTGTGTCCTCAAACGTCGTAACCTCTGGCAGGACCAGCTACAAACATCTTTTTCATCTTAGATCGGGCTGTCTCTTTAGCTGTCTGATCTGCAAAGGTGTTTCCCCTTCCCATAACATCAGTGATCGCTTTGTGAGCGCTACAATTCACTATTGCTAGTTTCTTGGGCAGAATGAAAGCCGGCAGAAGAACAAAAGTTACTTACCTGTAAACTGTGGTTCTCCAGTATTGGTGTCTTTCATAGATTCACATGCTTGAATATTCCCCGTCGTCGAAGTGGGAGTCCCACGGTACATAAATAGCAGTAATATATATGCATGTATACATGAGAAATATCATAAATAAAAAATACATACATATAATGCAATAGAAATGTAAACCTGAAAAAGTACCATAGAACAGAATAGGCCCATTGAAAAGCCCAAGGGAGAATTCACTTTAGTAACATATTAGAGTCATTATGTGTTGGTCCACATTCCAGCCAATCAGGCTGTAGCCTCCTCTAGAACCTTCTCCTCAAAAGCCCCAGTCCTCAGATTTTCGTAGCACAAGTAAGTACAAATGCTTGAGGAGAAGAGAGAGAGCCTCTGAGGGGAGGATGGGAGGGTCGCATGTGAATCTATGAAAGACACCAATACTGGAGAACCACAGTTTACAGGTAAGTAACTTTTGTTCTTCTCCAGTATTAGGGGTGTCTTTCATAGATTCATATGATTGAATAAGAATAGAAAGCAGTAAATCATACATTAGTCATAAAGGAATATAACAATTAAGTCTTGGTAAATCATATCACTCAATAAGCAATTTTAAAAAACCAAAACATGACAAAACCTTTATGACTGGAGGCGGGTAGCAACAGAGGCTCACCTTTATCGGAAAAGATTCCGCAACACCGCTTGACCTACTGCCGCATCCGCGGCATCTGTTGATTGCAGGCAGTAGTGCTTCGCAAAAGTATGGCTGCTAGACCAAGTAGCAGCTCTGCAGATGTGTCTCAGAGGTACCCCCGCAAAGAGGGCAGCAGAAGTCGACACAGCTCTCGTGGAATGAGCTCGAGCCGGAGCAGGAAGGGGCTTGCCAGCCCGTTGAGGACCGTAGGATATGGCAGACGATATCCATCTGGTGATAGTCTGTTTAGTTACAGGTTGTCCTTTGCACACTGGGCCATATGCTACAAACAATTGATCAGTCTTTCTAAAAGTAGCTGTGCGTTGAATGTAAAATTTAAGGCAGCGCTTCACATCCAGAGTGTGCAAAGAGCGTTTCGCTACAGATTGAGGTGCAGGGAAGAAAGTCTTAAGGACAATAGGTTCATTGAGATGGAAGTCACTGGGAACCTTAGGAATAAAACTGGGATTTGTTTTCAAAGTAACAGCCTCGTTGGAGAATTGTAGAAACGGTGGCTGTATAGTAAAGGCTTGGATGTCGCTGACGCGCCTGGATGAGGTCAGAGCAAGCAACAGAGCCACTTTCCAAGTGAGGAATTTTAGATTGGAAGAATGGATGGGCTCGAATGGAGGCAAAAGTAGTTGAGACAAAACTAAGTTTAGTCGCCAAGAAGGTGGGGGTCGACGGATTGGTGGGAACATCCGAAAAAGGCCCTTGAAGAATTGTCTTATTATCCTGGAGGAGTACAAAGATGTTACGCCATCATGGCGAAAACGAGAGATTGCAGCTAGAAAAACCTTTAGAGTGGAGTGTGATAGTCCTGATTTTGCTAGTGACAAAAAGAACGGCAAGATTTGTTCTGGCTGAGCACACATGGGATCCAGTGTTTTAGTGGAGCACCAAGCACAGAAACGCTTCCACTTCAACTGGTAAGTTTTGATGGTAGATGGGGCGCGAGCACTTGCTAGCACTGCCCTACAATCTTTGTCGATATTCATGTGTGCAAATTCATTGTACTCAGGTTCCAAGCATGAAGTTGGAGATATGCTGGATCCGGATGGCATATTTGACCTTGTTGCATTGTGAGAAGATGTGGCAGAGGATGCAATTGTATCGGATGTGTCAGAGAGAACAGAAGAAGATCTGAGAACCAAGGACGTCTCGGCCATTTGGGTGCGATCAGGATTATTCGACACGGTTGGAATCTCATTCTGTGTAACTGACGAGGAATGAGCGGCAGAGGAGGGAATGCATAGATGAAGTCGTTCGACCAGTCTATTGAAAAGGCATTCCCGCTCGACTCCTTGTGTTGATGCCGGCTCGCAAACCATTGACACTTCCTGTTGAGAACAGTTGCAAAGAGATCCAACTGTGGTCGGCCCCACTGTCGGAAGATGAAATCCAACGTTGGTTGGTTGAGTTCCCATTCGTGGTTGTCCGAGAGGGCTCTGCTGAGCGAGTCCGCCAGCACATTGGCCACACCTGGTACATGGATAGCTTGGAGATGTATTTGCTGTTGGAGAGCCCAAAACCATATTTCCTGTGCCAGTTGTGACAGCTCGAGAGATCTTGTGCCGCCCTGTTTGTTGATGTAGTGCATGCTGGTGGTATTGTCCGTCCTCACCAGCAATGTTTGTCCTTGCACTACTCTCTGAAAGGACTTCAAGGCCAAGAAAATCGCCAGTAGTTCTAAGCGATTTATGTGCCAAGTGCGCTGAGACGCCGTCCATTTTCCCTTCACGGACATCCCGTCGAGATGAGCCCCCCAACCTTCTAGGGAAGCGTCTGTCGTTAGTGTAAGTGCTGGTGGTTCGTCCTTGAATGAACGACCTGTCGCTATGTTTGGAGGATGAGCCCACCACTCCAAAGCGTTAGATGGATCTTGTCTTCGAACGACCCCGATACCTGCTTCCACTGGCTGTCTAGTTCTTCTTGAAGGACTCTCATGTGCAATCTGCAGTTGGGAATCAGTTGAATGCACAAAGAAGCCATGCCGAGGAATGATTTGTACATCCGGACAGAAACGTACTGCCTTGACTGCAGGAACTGAACTTTCTGTAACATTCGGCTCTGTCGCTCCTGTGAAACGAACACTTGCCCTAGCCGAGAATCGAGCGAGGCTCCTAGAAAATCTCGCTGTTGAGATGGTTGAAAGTGTGACTTTAGGCAATTGATGGAGAAGCCTAACGTTTCGAACAGGGATATGCAGACTTGTGTGTGCTGTTTCGTTAATTGAAAAGTCCTGGCCTTTATCAGGCAGTCGTCCAGATACGGATAGAACTGGATGCCCTGTAAACGCAGGTAGGCAGCCACCGGGGCTAGGATCTTGGTAAATACCCTCGGTGCTGATCGAAGGCCGAATGGTAGGACCTTGAATTGATAATGAAATTGTCCGACTGTAAAACGGAGGTATTTCGTGTGCCTGGGATGAATAGGCACATGGAAATATGCATCTTGAAGGTCTATTGTTGAAAAGTACTCTCCTGGAATGAGGAAATTCAAGATTTGAAGTAGGGTAAGCATCTGAAAAGTCTTTGATGCGATGAACTTGTTTAGAGCTCTCAAATCTAAGATGGGGCGCCACTCTCCTGATTTTTTCTTCACTAGAAAGAAACGGGAGTAAAACCCCCTGCCGCGTTGACCTTGCGGTACCAATTCTATGGCTCCTTTCCTGATCATAAGCTGCACCTGGGCCAACAGTTCCTTGAAATGGGGAGAAGGTGGACCCGAAGGCGGGCGAGCGGGGGGGGGGGAAATTTCGTAAATTCCAGGGTATGTCCTTTTAAAACAACGTCCAAGACCGATTGGTCGTTGGTAATGTGCGACCAATTGCAGAAGAACTTCGAGATTCGACCTCCAAGATGCACAGTCGTCTCACTGTTTTTTGTTGGTGTTCGCACCACCTCTGTAATTGGACTTACGCTGGTAAGGTCTGGAGGTGGATGAACGATTTTGGGACTGATAGGATCCTCTTTGTCTGTTTTCATTGTAATTGTATCCTCGATATTGGCCTGTTCCACGAAAAGTAGAGGTTACTCCTCCTCTACCGCGTGCTCCACGAAATGGCCTTTTCCGATATTGAAGAGTTGTCAAGGACTTTGCTGTATCTGTGTCCTTTTTTATAAGTTCCAAAGCATCATCAACATGCTTACCGAACAAAGATTCACCGTCGTAAGGTAAATCTAACACTCTGGATTGGACTTCTGGACGGAAGGTGGTTGATTTCAGCCAGCCTTGCCGGCGCAAGACTGCAGCACCCGCTAGTTGTCGGAAACCAGTAGAGGATATATCGACGGCACAGTCGATTATTTCTGCTGAAATTTTTTCTCCTTCGAGAATGATGGCCTGCGCTTCATCCCGGATGGAGTCGGGCATTTGAGGGATCAGACCAGCGATCTCAGACCACATTTGACGGTCGTAGCGACCTAGGATGGCTAAGGCGTTGGATGCTCTCACCATTGTCGCTGCCATAGTGGTAAATTTCTTTCCAATTGAGTCTAATTTACGGCCATCCTGATCAGGCGGAGATGTCAGGGGTATGGCTGGATTCCGAGATCTTTTTTGTGCCGCTTGAGTGATAACAGAATCTGCCTTAGGTTGTGAAACCAAACAGGCCGGAGAAGTAGGTGGCGCTTTATATTTTTTGTCCAATCTAGGTTGAACGGCCGGTATGGAATTAGGACGTTCCATCAACTTTAGACCCTCTTCCCATATGTGGTCTATGATAGGGATGGTATGAGTTTGCCGTTGCGGTAAGTCCTTAAAAATCATACAAAAAACATTCCGTTTGTTGCGCCTCGATTGTTAAGTGGAACCTTTTCGCTGCACGAACCATAAGGTTATGGAAACTCGCGATATCCACTGGTGGCGAAGTTCTTGGTGATGCCGGTGGAGTAGAGGGTGTCTGTGCCCTATAATTGTCCCATTCCTGCATTTCATCATCAGTGTCATTATCCCCAGTGTTATGAGGAGTTTGATTCTCATTATCAGTATCATGAGAAGCACCCAAAGGAGACGTAGGCGCGACAGGCGCCGGAGCTTGAGGCCTAGGTGCTGGAGACTGTGGTCGAGGTGCTGGAGATGGAGGTCGAGGTGCTGGAGACTGAGACCGGTGTACTTGAGGTGCCGGGGAAGGAGGCAACAACGGTGGAAACCTACGATTGTAGTCATCCAGCATATGTTGCAGGTTTTGCACCAATGACAGAGGAATTTGCGTAACCTGTTCGTAAATTGGTGGTTGTGATCTATCTATTGGAAAAAGTACATTCCCATCTTCGACGATATTATCCACATCCTCATCCTCGTCACTGTAGTCTTGACATTTAATGTGTAATTCAGAATCACTGGATGCTGGTTCATAAGTTTGATCCATTTCAGAATCATTTCCGGACTCCTCTTCTCCAGACTGAAACAATTTTTCCGGAGGCTGAGATCCACTCCTTGCTGGACTTAACTGTATGAGTGGTACAGTCTTGAGAGACGAGGCAGTAACCACTTTGAAGGTGGTAGTAGTCTGTAGGGGTTGGTGCGTCGTCAACGAGCCCGTCGACGAAATTTCCAAAGCCTTAGCACCCCCTGGTTGTTTTTGCGTCGTCGCCGCAGAAGCCGGCGTAGGAATTAACAGCTTAGTCTTGGTCGACGAAGATTTTTTGGTCGTCGACGAGGTTGCATTCTTCGCCGTCGACGATGAGGCTGTCGACGACGAGATAGTAGCCGTCGACGGAACAGTCGTCGACGGGGTGGTCACCGTCGACGGAGATGTAATCGTCGACGGGACAGTCGTCGACGAGGAAGATCGGGTCGTCGGGACAGGCGTCGACGACGATGGCTTGCTCTTCGCCGACGGAGGAACCGTCGACGGGAGGCACGTCGACGATGATTTCTTCGTTGACGGTTTGATCGACGAGATCATAATAATAGACGAGATGGGTCTCACCTCTTGGCTGCTCGTCGACGAGATGGTCGTCGTCGTTGCAGAGCTGGTCGACATGGAAGAAGTAGTCGTCGATGTTGAAACTGCCAAAACAGACTTTGTAGACGCTGAAGACGTTGACGGACGCGTCGACGAGCCCGTCGACGAGCCAATGCCCGTTTTTGAAGAAGAGGGCATAGTCTTGGGTCTAGACGCCAGAGAGCCAGGTCCCGTAGGCGCGCCCTGAAGCAAGTCTTGTGGGGAGACATCCTTGAAAGAACCCAACTTTTTACTCTTTTTAAGAAAAGGAGAGGGAACTTCAGTCTCAGACCCACGCTTCAGAGAGGATTTTGAAAATCCAGATGACATACTCTCAGCATCGGAAACCACATTCTCAGATGTTTTCAACTTCTGTAGCCACAGAAGGAGACGGGCCTCTCTATCCCTCAATGTCTTAGGGGGAAAGGTGCGACAGAACTTGCAGGTAGAGGCAATGTGGTCCGGATAAAGACAGTAAATACACTTACTGTGTGGGTCCTCATGAAAAAGGCGCAATTTACCACAGGATGGACAAGCCTTGAACAAAGTTTTCTTAGTAGAAGACATTTCTGAAGAAAAATAGGTAGAAACTGGAAAAAACTGAGCAGAGCTCAGGGAGACTCCCTTCACACGACGTGCGGTAGAAAATCTGAGGACTGGGGCTTCTGAGGAGAAGGTTCTAGAGGAGGCTACAGCCTGATTGGCTGGAATGGGGACCAACACATAATGACTAATATGTTACTAAAGTGAATTCTCCCTTGGGCTTTTCAATGGGCCTATTCTGTTCTATGGTACTTTTTCAGGTTTACATTTCTATTGCATTATATGTATGTATTTTTTATTTATGATATTTCTCATGTATACATGCATATATATTACTGCTATTTATGTACCGTCGGACTCCCACTTCGACGACGGGGAATATTCAAGCATGTGAATCTATGAAAGACACCCCGAATACTGGAGAACCCTTTTTATCAAGGGGCCATATTGAATCTTCAGGCCATGTGAACTGAGAAATCCTCTCTCTGCCCAGAGCCTCCCAAAATTATGAGCCACTGTGAAGGGATACTGGCAGTCAGTATAAATATTGACCACCAATCCCGGACATCTCACAGGCTCGAATGAGGGCCACTAACTCTGCAGCTTGGGCCGACTGATAGGGAGCTTGTGATGTCTCAACTACTGTGTTTAGTGTTGTGATTGCATAAGCAGCAGTTCTGGTGCCATCCAATAACTTAAAATAAGAGCCATCGACATTTAGTTCCACTTGGAGGTCAGATAAGGGAACATCAGTCAAGTCCACCCGTCCCTCCGTCTCCTATTCCGTCCGAAACATACAATCATGCAGGTCAGTATCCTCACTTTCGGAAGGGAGGTGCAGTAACGTGACTGGGTTCAGTGTGACACATCTTTCAATCGTAATGTGTGGTGCAAAGATGGTTAGCTCATAGCTAGGCAGACGTTCGCCGGTAAGGTGCTGTGTCTGTGTTCTGTTCAAGAGTATATTCACAGCATGAGGTACCATAACTGTGAGATCAGTATCAAGGACAAGCCCTGCCGATTGTTGGATAGAGACAGCCACATCGCTCTCAAACAGCTTGGGAGGGCTTTTGCGACAGGTTGAAGCACAGCAGAAAAATATGCACACAGCCTCTGCTTACCTCCAAAGGCCTGTGTTAAGACAGAAAGCACTCAACCTGCCGACTCGTGTACATATAATATGAACGGCTTGTTGTAGTTAGGTGTGCCAAGGACAGGAGCCGAGCAAAGCGCAACTTTCAATTGCTCAAAAGCTTGTTGACATTCAAGTGTCCAAGGTAAAGTTTCATGCACATCTTTAGTTGTTAAATACAATAGCAGTTTTGTTAGTAGGGCAAAATTTGGTATCCAATGACGACAATAGGAAGTAATACCAATAAAGTCTCGTCCAAAAAGATGCCTGCTATTTGGGTGAACAGGGATGCTAATGAAGGCATTCTTCAGATCAATAACAGAAATGAATTTAGCAGAAGAAGGAATCATTGATAAAAGAGCAGTAATGTCAGGGACCACGGGGAACTGAGGAACCCCAATTTTATTAACTTCACGCAAATCAATCACAAAACGATAAACATCGACAACATCAGAGAAACCAGGAGTCCTCTTAAGAATTGGAAGAATGAGACTATTACACATTTTCTGCTGTCTCCTCAAGAACTCCTGACTTAATCAAATCTTGTAATATTTGTAACAACGCCTGTTCTCCTACATGCAAAGTTTTATACTGAGGAATATGAGGCAAAATTGCATTTTCTTTAACATTAATAGAAACTGGAGGTATCTGCAAAAATACCACATCATGTCACTTGTGGCCCACAACGCAGATAGACCTTAAAGTCAACTATAAGGGGAGCATCTTTAGACAAACACTGCTTAGTACTAACCACATTTGGACCCATTGTCATATAAACACCATCAGGAGAACAATAAATAGTAGCATGCAACTTCTTCAATAAGTCTAATCCCAACAAGTTCTCTCCACAATTTGATGTTAACAAAAACAGCGAATCAACAGTGAAAGGACCTACAGTCAAAGCAAAGAGTTTGGAGATGGGGCTCACGACCGGCACACCAGAAAAATCAACCAAAACATTATGGCGAGACAAGGCTGACCCAGTGAACAGTGACCCCCGAAACAGAACTATTCATTGCTCCTATATCCACCAAAAATGTCTTCTCCAATTCATGCAAATCCGCATCGATATAAGGTCTGCACTGATCTACAGGTATCAGAACTGGTCCCTTACCCTGTCACTGGCTGGCTTTGCTGCAAGACATCCCCGTCACCTTGTCCAAATCAGAATCATCATGATAATACGGTCCTCCCTGAGCGTGATCAAAGTAATTTTGATCGGAATGGCTCTGCGATGTCCCAGTAGCCGGATATCCAACCTGATCACATGCTACTTGGCCTCGTCCTCTCGCCCCATCCTCTAGGAGCCGCGACCTTTTGCAGCAAAACTGGGCACTAGCTGCACCAGTGCCCCTCCTCCTTGCAATACGTGCATTGATTTGGGGCCACAGGTACGGCATTTTGGCCTGTACGAGAAGGCTATCTGGCCGGGCAAATATCCCGACCCCATCCCTGCCCTCTAGATGCCTGCTGCATCAATACCTTTGTCTTCTTCTCTACCCGCCCTTTCTCAACGTTCTCTCTATGCTCATAATACTGAGCCATACTCAATATCACTGAAGGGGTATAAGTAGTCCACGTGCCCTCGGCAGCAGGCAACTGAGTCGCAATCTCTGGGAGCAAATTTGTGACAGACCTGTCCCTGGCTGGCTTAGCTGCAATTTAGTAAACAACAAGGGGGGCAATGAGGGCTTGATAAAGGTCTACCGTACTAGCCCTGGGTAGAACTAGAAGACAAAAGCGGTACGGTGTTCCTGGGTGGCCAGTTGGCCACCTGGTGAGTTCTCAGAGTGGTGGGGAGGTTGGGAGTACCTCCTTTTGGAACTAGGACCCTCACACACCCAGCAAGCCAGGTGTCATGCTTCATCATATGGGTCTGCTCCTCGTCGAGTCGGCACTCCAATGCTAGAAGGGCACCCATAAAGGGGCTCTTTATCAGAGATCTTTTGTTACATGCAGTATAGGTGCCGTGGGTGTGAGGGGCCTGGTAAGGTGTAGATGTGGTGTGTGGGTTAAAACAGGTAAGGGAATCCTGTATAAATATTTTTATTCTGGAGAGGTCACAACCTGATTAAAAAGTAAAAGGATGAAGGAGGGCAACTATTTTGTTTTAATTGGACAAAAATTACACTCTACCTCTTAGTGGTCAACAGGTTTCTTGCCTATAAAATGTCTCTAATAGATGAGTTGGCTATTCCTCAGGACTAGTGACTAAATGAAAACTATCTACAGTGTGTGGTGTGGTTCTACATACCACTTCTCTCTGTAGGACGTTGCCCCGGAGAAAAGCAGCCAACCTCTGAAGGATTCAAGTGCTGCTTCATCAGACCGCAGCAGAGCATATGGACACAACGTAGTGTCGCTGCTCCCGCTCAGAGCATCTGGCTCACCTACACGCTCCACTGCATCAGGAAGGAATGCAGGGGAGCATATATATATTTACACACACATATATATATATATATATATATATATATATATACACATACATATACATACACACACACGTCTATTTCCGATCATTCTGCCTCCACCCACCTTAACAAGGTAGAGCGCATTCAGTGGGTCAAGAATCCTACTAATAGCTTCTTGATAAGTTCAGCAACAGCGCAGTCACCTTAAGTGTGGATTTAATCATTCATGTTTCATACAGCAAAAAACCCAACACTTTCTGACTGTCAACCAGACTTTATCACTATAGGTGTCATTTTGGTAAAACACCCTATAAACAGAAAAATTGACGACAGACAAATCTTCAGCAGTGAAGATATGCTATAAAGTAACAAATACGCTTGGCCTATCCTTATTTTGGTTACATAGTACTACAATCCATAATAATCCTTACCCTCCCATCTATTGCGGGGAAATTCAAATTATTTGTGTTGCAGCAATAAATATAGTAATAGCCGAAACTGGGGGAGGAAATGCTGACTTTGACTCTACATATAGATAAGTGCCCAGTAGGGCAGTTTAATACTATTATTATGCATGGGCACAACCTATACCATAAAGACATAAGTAATTGGAGTGTTTAACAAGCATTTGCAATGCAATAGGTCTCGCATTAGGAAAGTTTGAGCTATTGGTATTGTAAATGACAAATATTTTATTTATGTGTTGGTTTTGAAAATTGCGAAATTAATAGCTTTGTCATTTACAATGCCAATAGTTTTAACTTTCGCAAACGTGACACCTATAGCATTTGTCTCTATAACATGCAAACTCATCTTGAAACAAACGTACACTGCTAGGCTAAACAGGGACTTACAGGACAACTTTCACATAATGCAATCGCAGGTCCAAATGCAATTCTGACTCAGTAGCGTCAAGAAGGAAACGCTGGAAATAAATCTGATAGTTTCACTGACAATTACTGCAGGCAGAAAGAGTGCAAGATAAGACACGCAACAGTTGATTCCGCACTGTCAGGATGGGGCGGGTCTGATGCGCTGATGATGGGGAATAAAATACATGTATCAACCGGGCTTGTTCTTTTACAAAATATTATTTCTCAAGAAATATAGTTTGATAACTAGTTTTAAATGCGTGCATGCTGTTTGCGAGGAATGCAGCTAGAGAAAGCAAATGTAAAATACAAAACACATGTGCAATGTTATCAAGTGGATTCTTGACGTAAAAACAGTGTTCAGTAAGTGTCAAATACTGACCAAAGACAAATACTGCAGCTTTCACATAGGACATGCAAAAGAATTGTCAATGGCAACGGGCGCCGACTAGCAGGAAATGCAGCAGGAGGTGGTGCGGGACAGCACGCAGCGTCCAAAAAAAAATAATAAATAAATACCGCCTTCGGGTAAAGTCCGCGCTATATAAAAATGCATAAATAACTAAATAAATACCGCAAATCACCGCCGTCACTCTGCCGGTGTTCTAACTAGCTGATCTTCCCCATCGTTTTGATCTTCCCCTACGTCAGAGGGGAGATCAAAAATACAGCACAGAGCTAACTAGCTGAGCTTCCCCGTCGGTTTGATCTTCCCTTTTTTTTTAACGCGCTTTGCTGTATTTGCGCTCGTCGGTTTGATCTTCCCTTGCTTTTACGTGCTTTGCTGTATTTGCGCTCGTCGGTTTGATCTTCCCTTGCTTTTACGTGCTTTGCTGTATTTGCGCTCCCCCTTACGGGGCTTATAATTTGTTGAAACCAATTTTTTTTTTTTGCCAGGCTTTTGTCTATGCCTTACGTACAGCGCTGTTGCTATTGTGTGTGCCAAAAAGTCAGCCGTCCTTCAAAGCTATGAATCTATGAATTCAGGCAACATAAAGGATACATTACAGGAATAAAAACCAAATAAAAGATTAATAAGTGACATTTCATCGAAGGGTGTGATTGCTGCATGTAAAAGTTTCGAGAGAAGTGGGTGGGAGGACGAGAAATAGATTTAAGAATGTATTATAAAGTATCACTCATCCCTTGCAGCTATTATTCTATGTATTCAGAGAACATAAATGCACCATTTCTGTAAAAATGAAAACAAAAAAATAAATTACCTTGCAATGGAAGAATAAATGTCCGTCTGCGAGGGTGTGACTGCTACGTGTAAAAGTTTCGATAGGGGTGGGAGGGTAGCGCGGAGGACTAGAAATAGATTTAAATAATTGTTATTGGTAGATGTAGCAGTCAAGGAGAATTTATCGGTCCGTGACCAATAAGCGTGTGCCGCTTGACGTCATGGACGCATACAACCAATGACGGTAATTTGCGGCTGTGCGGGGGAGATCATCCAGACATGGGAAAGGCGTATTGTAGCATCTGCGCGTGCGCGGTGAATTACGCATGCGCAGATTGCACGGGGAAGATCCTTCCGATGGGAAGATTGGAACTACGGTACACCGGCCTGCGACCAGGAAGTCAGGCAGGCCGGCGCGACAACAGGAAACAGGAAGTAGGAGGGCGGGAGCCTACCCCGCCTCCCACGGAAGAGCCGCGATTGGACGGAGCCGGTGCCGAAGGAGGGAAGAAGAGTCCTGCTGCCGGGCCCTGCAGCTGAGGAGAGCCGCCGCACGAAGGAAGCCGGTGAGTGGGTTGCTGAGCGGGGGAGGGGAGGGGCGGGGGGAAAAGCATGTGCGCGCGCGAGTGCGGGGGGGCGGGCTTTGTATGTATGTGTGTGTGTGTGACTGTGGGGGAGGGGGGTGTGTGTGTGTGTGAGCGAGTGTCTGTGTGCCTGTATGTGTGTGCCTGCGTGTGCATGCGCTCGCCTGTGTGTGCGTGCGTGCATGCAGAGGGGTGGGGGCTGCCTGCTTGCGTCTGTGTGAGCAAGGGCTGTGAGTTACTCTGCGCATGCGCGGGTACTCTGCGCATGCGCAGGTCAGACGCGCGCTCCCGCGGTGAAAACTGCGAGGAAAAACGCTCGTAACAGATTGGTGTCCTCATTCCCAATAACGGGCGACAAAAGGTCTGAAGCAGACACTCTCAATGCTCACGCATTGAGAGTAAGGTCTGCTCGACCTAAAAATGCCAAGGGATCAAGTAAGACCATTAAGTTGACATTTGAAATACTGCACAGTCTTTGTTCCCTTAGAAACCTATGCTGTGTATTAAATCATGAAAATTATTCTACTTTAATATTACTATATTTATAGCTGTATTTTTTCACACAAATAAGGTCCAAAATTAATTATTTTCACCACTAAGAATGGAGCAAAATTAACTATTATAGATTAGTGTACTATGTACCCTAAAAAAGTATATGACAGGAGTATATTATTTTATATTATGTCTTCACTTTCGTTAATTTTGCAGTTTTTCTGTTTATAATGTTTGTTTTACCAAATTGGCTGCTACCATGAAAAAGTATCTGGTTAGTAGTCGAAACATGTTTTCTTTGCTGTAAGGGAATAATAAATAAATCTACACAAGCATCTCTATTTTGCTGAGTGCAACGGCATATCAAGAATATAATAGCTCTCTAAATTGTTAGGGCTGGAGGCAGAGGGAAAGGACTGACCAAACAAATAAATATGTATATATATTTTTTTGTTGGAGAAAGATATAATACATCTAAATAATTCTTGAATATTACACTAAAATATATATATATATATTTTTTGAAAACCTTTATTTATAAATGCACAATACACAGCGTCTGCCTACAACCCCGCGGGGCCGGCCGCTATGACATAGACGGATGGTTGAAAAGGAAATTTGGAGACAGTACGTTGTTAAAGCAATCTCTCGAGTCTACATTGTGACATGGAACATAGCACCATTTCAAATAGGATAAAAAAGGTTTAATTTTATGATTTTGTCGAAAGGAACAACAACACACAAACACATGGTATCATACTGGCAAGGGTCGCAGGAGGGGGGCAAGGGGGGAAAGAACGCTAATAAATAAAGGAACACATATGGCGAGGGGGGGGGCGAGCACGAGTGAGAAAGCAAAGGCAATACTGAAAATTGGAAACGGAACGTCAATCATGGAGAAGAGGGGAGAGGAACGTCATAGTCAAGTGGAGGGGAGCAAATATCTCCGCGGTACGAATTCCACTGAGCCCAGACCCTGGACCACTTCTTGGGACGCCCCCGCGCCTCGTATACAGTTTTTTCTCGGAACATGCACCAGTCCATGTTCTCTTTCCAGGCACTGAGCAATGGTAATCTAGGGGAGCCCCAGAGCTGCGCTATATCTCTCTTTGCGACCATGTTGCCCAGAGTAACCCAAAGCGTCTGGGCCGCATTGCAATCCGAAGGTTCCCACACATTGAGCAGGCAACGTCGTGCTTCGGGAAGGAGGGGGATCCCGGTGACACGGCCCATAACATCATGCACTCTAGACCAAAAGGCCGCAATCATCGGGCATTCCCACAGAACATGAAGGAAGGTACCATCCATACCGCATCCACGCCTGCACCGTCCATCTGAAACCAAACCCATTCGTACCAGACGCATTCCGGTCAGATACACACGGTGGAGGATCTTCAGCTGGACAAAACGAAGCCGAGCCGGGATAGCCACCTCCTTAGAGGAAGATACAGCTGACTGCCAGTCCTCGTCGTCGAGTTCGAGCCCGTCAGCCGTCCAGGAAGCACGAAGTTTCTCAAGTTGGTCAGCCCTGTTGTTGACAAGCTTTTTATATATTAAGGAAATAGTGCTATCGGGGACATGGCCGTCTAGAACACGATCCTCCAAAGGGGAGGACTGCGGGATATCGGTACCAGAGGGAAAGACGGAGGACAAGGCATGTCGAACCTGCATATACCGGAAGTGCTCCCTATCATCGAGCCGGTATTCCAGTTTCAATACCTCGAAGGATTTCACAGCGCCCTGTGCCCACAGATCCTCCACCTTACTGATCCCAATCATGTCCCACTTCTCAAATCCTTTCGTCTTCCACAGATTACCCAGCCGATCAGAGTCATACAGTGGCGTCATACGCGTCAGCCTACCACCCCAGCCCGTGGCCACAGTAGCATCTCTCCATGCCCGCACTGCACACTTCGTCGGGCCTGTAAGAAGCCGAAAGGGGGACTTTGAGTACAGAGCCCTATTAAAGTTGCCACCGGGCAGTAATAATTTATCCAAAGCAAAGGCGGGGGCAGGTTCCGAAGAGTACGTTGCATGGTTGATAGCGCTCAGGTGTGAGACCCAGTAATAGCGTCTAATATCCGGCAACGCAATACCACCATCATACCATGAGAGGGTGAGCTTGGACAAAGCAATACGGGCACGACCATCCCAAATCAATTGTCGCTGTAAACTCTCAACCTCACGGAAGTAGCGAGCAGGGACAGGATCGAAAAAATTCTGCAGGGCGTAAAGAAATCGGGGGAGCGACATCATTTTGAAGAGCGCCGCTCGGCCCAATGGGGATAGGGGCAATTCACGCCACCGTCGCACGTCCTGCTTGAGTCTGCGGAGCGGAGCATACAAGTTCCGCTCATAGCGGACCGAAGAGACCGTAGAGACATAGATCCCCAAGTATTTGAAGCCGTCAGTCGCTACCAATATGGGGAACCTGCGAGGCAGAGGTGGCAACGCCCCGGCTATAACGTAAACACAGGACTTGGTCCAGTTAATGACTAACCCGAGTTCTTACCAAAGGACGTAAGAACGTCGAAGAGGACGTTGAGCGACTTTTGGGGGGAAGTAAGATAGAGAAGGATGTCATCAGCGTACAAGGAGACACGATCCTCAAGATCTGGAGACCATCGGATCCCCTTAATAGAGGGTTCCCACCGAAGCCACGCAGCAAGGGGTTCAAGCGCTAATGCGAATAGAAGCGGGGAGAGAGGACAGCCCTGACGAGTGCCACGGCCTAATGGGAAGGGGTCAGAGCATCTACCATTCACCACAACCTGAGCCAATGGTCGTTCGTAAAGGAGCCTGACCCATGCAATGAAGTTAGGACCAAAGCCAAACTTAGCGAGAGCCGCCCAGAGATAGGGCCATTCGATAGTGTCGAAAGCCATAGTGGCGTCCAAAGAGGCGACCACTGCCGGCTCGGCGAGAATTGGAGCCCTCGCGAGAACACTGTGGAGCCTACGCAGATTAAGGGCCGTGTTCCTGTGCGGGATGAAACCGGATTGATCCGGATGGATCAAGTCGCAAATCACCTTAAGCAACCGATTGGCCAGAACCTTAGCAAGGATTTTGGGTTCCGCGTTTAGCAGAGAGATGGGGCGGTAGGAGGTGCAGCGGTCACGAGGCTTGCCATCCTTATAAATGACCACTATGGTAGCTAGGCGCTGCTCGAGGGGGAGGCTTCCAGCCTCAACCGCCTCGAGAAACATGTTGCGCAGATGGGCGGCCATCGTTTGTAAAGTTCAATGGGCAACCCATTTGGGCCCATCGCCTTTCCCGAGCGTAAAGATCGGATAGCAAGAGCAATCTCATCGACGGTAAAAGGGGCCTCCAGGACAAGACCATCTTCCTCCGAAACAGTAGGCAGGGCTATATCTCGCAGTAGCAGCCTGGAATCAGCCTCATCCCGATCACTAACCGGAGTATAAACCTTACGGAAGTGGTCCACAAAACAATCAACAATTTCACCAGGGTCGGAGACACTCTCACCGGATTCGCGAACAATAACAGGCACAACACGACTCGCTCGTTCAGCCTTATCCAGCCATGCCAGGAGCTTGCTAGCTTTGTCACCCACATCATACAGTCGGCCTAGTTGATTAGCTCGCATCAACTTAGCAGCATCAGTGACACAAGCTTTGTAGTCAGCCTGTTTCAGTTCCCAAGTGTGCAACAATGCAGGCGTGTCATCCCCACCCAGCTCACTTTCAAGCGCAGTGATCTCAGTTTCAAGGGCCAGAACAGCCTCCCTCTTCACCCTACGCTCAGCAGCAATGAGTGATAGAGCGGAACCCCTGATAACCGTCTTGAAGGCCTCCCAAAGAACAGTAGGGGAGGTAACCGAGCCCACATTCTCATCAAAATAACAATCAATTGCCTTCACCAGATCTAAGCGGAGCCGGGGGCTTCGGAAATGCCAGGGAGGGACCGGGGGATCCTGTTACCAAGTAGACCACCCACCGAAATCTTAACCATCAAGGGGGAATGGTCCGAGATACCCCGGGGAAGATGTCGTACCTCCCGGACAGTGGACAGAGTGGAAGCTAACATAAAAAAATAATCTATACGAGAGAGGCTGCCATGCGCACCAGAGTGAAAAGTATACTGCAGGAGTGAAGGGTGTAGTGAGCGCCAAACATCCGCCAGGCCAAAAGTATCAGCCATCTCATTGAGCCACATCTGGGATGGCGGCAGGACCCTAGGGGGAAGCCGATCACATTCACCAGACATAACAGAGTTGAAGTCCCCGCCCATGATCAACAATCCATCAGGAAGGCCAAGAAGAGTCCTGCCAAGATCGGCATAGGTGGTAGCCTGCAGCCCCGGGGGAATGTAAACCACAACCAGCACAATTTGTTTTCCCTCCCACCTCCCGGAGACAGCAGCATTCCGCCCGCGGTCGTCAAGTATAACTTCGTCAATAGCAAGAGCTAGGGAGGACTTCACCATGATACCCACTCCCCGGGACCCAGAGGTGAAACCAGCATGTGCGACCAGGCGGTAACCCCGGCGGTCGAGGGCCTTACAAGCATTACCGATTAAGTGGGTCTCCTGAAGGAACACAACATCAGGGGCATGGCGCCTCAAAAATTGTAACACAATGCCCCGCTTGATCCTGTCACCCAACCCGTTGACGTTCCAAGAAGGAACCCGCATTTCACCCCCCCCATTGCAGCAAAGGCAATCCACCCCAACCCCCCTCCACAACCCCAAGTTCGGAATAATTGCAATCAGTGAAATACCATGAAAAATGAAACATAACAAACAAAACGAAACACAACCAAGTCCCCAGGAACCAGCCCCCAAACAGAAACCCGTTACAACACCCCCCACCCTGCACCCCTGCTGACTAAAAAGCCACCCCCAACTGCAGTGTGCCTGTCGCCCCATCTGATCTACACAAAGAACCCCCCGAGGAGGAAGGGAGAATTCACCCGTTCCCGCACCGCCACGGGCATAAACATAGAGCATACAGTTAATTTACTCTGTATAGTACGTAGTCTCAATTCGGACCTCCAGGGGCCCATATTACTCCTGGGCCGTTGCACCACCTTCCGCACCGCCAGGGCCACCGCTCTCAGAGTCATCTGTCGGCAACGAGTCCAACCAGTCGGCAGCACGCTCCGGCTGATCAAAAAAGTAGGCACGTTCTCTGAACTCAATCCGCAGTCGGGCTGGAAACAACATGGCATACTTCAATCCCCGGTCCCTCAGGCGACGCTTCACTCCGAGAAACCTAGATCGTTGTCGTTGCACTTGGGGAGTGAAATCAGGATAGGTGGAGATAGAGTTATTGTCATATTTCAACGGGCCGTGTTTACGGGCGGCCTGCAGGATAGCGTCTCTGTCTCGATAGTGAAATAGCCTTGCAAGGATAGGCCTCGGCGGGCCTCCTGGTTTCACTCGTCCTCCAGGGAAACGATAGGCGCTCTCTACGGCAAAGAACTTACTGAGTCCAACCGGAGCTTAGCAACGATAAGTTCTTCGACCAATAAATCGATCGAGGCAGCACCATCACTTTCCGGCACTCCAACTAGGCGTATGTTGTTCCGCCTGGCCCTGTTGTCGTAGTCCTCCATACGTTTGAGCAGCAGATCATGCGAGGAGCGCAGATTCCCAATCTCAGATTGCGCCTCCGCCATGTCCGTCACCAGGCTCGACGCCTTCAGGTCTAGTGCCTTCACCCTCTCGTTCGTTTTGGCTAGATCGGCTCGAATAAGAGTAACATCCACAGCCACCGTGTCTATCTTGGACACGATGGCTTCGTATTGCTGACTCATATCGGCCTTAAGTCCAGAGATGGCAGCCAAGAGGTCTTGAAGCGACACTTCAGAGGAAGACGACATGTCCGTTTGAGGTCCTTCAGCGCCCACACTGGTGACACCGGGGGAGCCTCTCGGCTGGGTGTAGCGTTCGATCATATTGGACTGGATCGACGCCCCCCGAGTTACAGTCTTCCTGCGTTTTTCCGCCTCAGGTTTTGTCGCCATGTTGCAGACAGTGGCGGCCGAGGACCCAAAGGGGGCAGTGGGACGGAGAAAAGTCCAGAAACTCCGGAGTGTAGTTTGAAGAGGGAATACCGCAGGCCTCCTTGCCAGCCCAAGGATGGAAAGTGTGCACTGTGAGGGCAGCAGGCGAAGACAGAGTAGGAGGAGACCGAGACAATGAGGCCGGAAACCGAAAGTGAAAGTGGTATACCACCGGTGGGCCAGATGCCAGGCAGCCGTTGTTGTTGCATTACAGCTCGGCCATAGTAGGCAGCCGAGACCCCGGTTGCGTCCGTGGGCAGGCCAGAAAGTTGAAGACAACAGAAAAATGGTCCCCGAGGTCCGATTTCGACCAAAAAAGGAACGTCAGCATCCGTGAGAGTAGCACTTCAAAAGCCCGTCGAAGTGATCAGGATAATTGTAGGATAGATAAAGAAGGGCGGCGCGGGTCTCGGGAGCTCTCTGCTCACGCGACCATCTTGGATGCCCGCGTAGCTCTTCCTCCACACTAAAATATTTTAACTATTCTATGCACCACACTTCCTTGAACCTAAAACATACTAACCACCCCTACACACTACCCTGAACCCTACAAAACCATTTTGCCTCCAGTATAAGCCCAAAAATAAATGCTTAGTACCCATCACCACCTCGGCCAGAACCCTAAAAAACCCTTACAGTCCCCTACACTGTTTATCCATGAAACCCTGTAATACCCATATTCACTAGTCATCCCTGAACCCTAAAAACCTTGATACCCCTAAAAACTATTCATCCATGGACCCTAAGGCTCCCTTACTACCCCTATACTTTAGCCATCTCTGAAACCTAAACATATCTTACAGCCCCTTACCACCACCCATTCCTGAATCCTAAAACCTCTTACTACCCTTAACCACCACCCACTGCTAAACCCGTAAATGCAATGTAAATGTAATTCGGTATAACTTACCTTGTAACTTAACTCGTTGTAGTGGTAAATGTGTTGTAGTGAATGTGCTGTAGTGATCCCTCACTGTAGTGGTAGATTACCACAAAGACAGAATTACTGTTAACTGCCAGGAACAACAAGCCCCAACTGGTCAAAACCAGGCTCAATGACGTGAAACTTACCAACTTTATACCCCAACTTTCGTCTAATGACAAGTCACTACAATTCACCTGGAGCACACATTTCACCCTTAAGGAAAACACTGCCAAGAAAACAAAGCAGGCATGGGAGTGGTTTCTCTACTAAAGAAAGTGAAACCATTCATCCCAGAAATTGACATCAAAACTGCTATTCAGACCCTTACACTCTTGCATCTGGATCGTATTAATGCCATGCTCATTTGACTCCAAGACTCCACATTACCAACCCCCTCCAAAGGTATCCTACATGCTGCAGCAAGTCTCAGGCTATGGCTCTTCCCGGTCCACACCATCTTTGTAACATTTTCAAAGCCTGCCTATCTGGCAGAATATCATTCAGCACACCATTAGACTGGAGGCAATCTGCATCTGTAAGAGGATATATTAGTTATATATTCCTTACCTTAGAATTACCCCCAGCGTCAGACTGGATCTGGAGATTTCTAAGCAGTACCCCTGCATGTCTGTATATGGCGTTGGTCGCCTCTGCGTCCGTCGGAGTCATGGTCGCCGGGATGACATCACAATGCCTACATAGACGCCACCTCTGTGCGCTAACGTCAGTTCTGACACTACTTTCAACGCCAGAAGCGCAGTCTCTATCTATGAAGTCTGGTCGCAGAGCTGGAAGGATGGGTGGGGTGGTAAGGAATCTATACCAAACATATGTCTCTTACAGATATATTGTTACACAAGGTAAGCAACTTGTTCATCTGAAAGAGACTGTTAGTTATAGATTCCTTACCTTAGAATAGATACCCAGTAACCAACCACAGTGGAGGGTCTGCAAACTTAGTTCACACAAGAAATTCTGGAATACTGAACGGGCAAAATAGCCGTCCCTCCGGACTTGGCTGGCTGTCCAGGCAGTAATAATGCCCACAAGGCCACCTGGCAAATGTCCAGAAGTGGTACTGCATGTGCTAATGCAGTGGTTGCTGCTGTAGCCCTAGTGGAATGAGCACACAGCCGCAATGGAGGTTCCTTTTTTGCTAAAGCCTAACGGATTTTAATACAAAGGACAACCCATTGAGAGATGGTACGCTTTTGAACAGCCCAACCTTTCTTGGCACCTACATAGCCAACGAAGAGTTGATTATCCAACCGGAAATATTGTGTGGTCAAGATAGAAGGACCGCGCACATTTAGGGTCCAGATGGTGGAAGGGTGTGGAGGTGGGAAAAAGGTGGGCAAAGTGATTATTTGTTCTATGTAAAATGGTGTAACCACTTTAGGAAGGAACAAGGGCCTCGTCCTAAGAACCACTTTGTCCAGTTGCACAGAGAAGAAAGGGGGCTTGGAAGATAGAGCCTGAAGCTCACTCTCCCTGTGAGCAGAGGTGATAGCAATAAGGAAGTCAGTTTTTAGAGTAAGGAGTCTGAGAGGACAGTTGTGAAGAGGCTCAAAGGGAGCACACATAAGATTCAGGTCCCACTGGAGCATTATGGAAGGAGATGGAGAAAAGAGATGAGTGATGCCTTTGAAAAAAAATTCTTTTTAAGAGTTTTATATAGCGCAAACTAGACCAGAGACATCGGGTGTCAGAGCGCTTTACATGAGCATCAGTTTAGTTACAGATAGACACATTCATTTTTTTTGTTAGGCACAGGGAGATGAAGTGATTTGCCCAGAATCACAGGAGGTTGAGCTAACTTGCCGAGACTCAAAACCCAGTTCTCCAGATTCGAGATCGACCGCTTTAACCATAAGGCTACATCCTCTGCCCTGAAAAGAATCTATTTCCAACAGGATACTTGAATAAGGATGGTTGATCTGGCAGCCAAAGAAAAGCAGAGATAGTAGCAAGATAGCCTTTAAGAATGCCCAGAGCAGAGCCCTGCTGGGCCAAAGAAAGTATATACAAGAGAACCTCTGAAAGAGGGGCAGAAAGGGGGACCACGGCCTTTGCGTGCACCATGCCACAAACTTGTTCCATCTACAGGTGTATACCGTTTTGGTAGAGGGTCGCTTGGCTGGCAAAATGACATTACAAACTTCAGGTGGAAGGTCAAAAGCTGTCAACTATTGCCACTCAATCTTCATGCAAGGAAGTGGAGGTTGGACAGGTTCGCGTGAAGAACCATCTGCTGCTGCGACAGAAGATCCTCCCAAAGGGGCAGACTGATCGGAGGATCTATGGCCATGCTCAGGAGCTTGGGGTACCAGACTCTTTATGCCCAGTCCCGAGCCACAAGAATGACTTGGGCCTGGTTGTGCTTGATCTTCAGCACTTGGGGCAGAAGTGGTACAAGCAGAAAGGCATACAGGAGGCCGCAACTCCACTTGCGACGAAAAGCATCGCCAAGCAAGTGCCGCCTTGGAAATTCCAACATGCAGAACTGCTGACACTGTGTTCTCTTCAGTGGCGGACAGATCAATTTAAGGCTCTCCCCACCACTGAAAAAGACCTTGCACCACCTCCGAGTGTAGACAGCATTCGTGATCTACCAGGCCCGACAGCTGGGTTCGTTCGCCCTGGCATTCAGAGAACCTGCCAGGTGTTGAACCACCAGGGCCATGCTCTGATGTTTCGGCCATGTCCAGAGGCAAAGAGACTCTTAACACAGGGTCCACCACCCCACCGTGTTTGTTGCCATACCACATGGCGGTGGCGTTGTCAGTGATCACCTGCACCACTTTCCCTTTGAGAGAGGGAGGGAATGCTTTCAGTGCCAGGCGGATCGACCGAAGCTCCAACAGGTTGATATGGAGCCCAGACTCTGGCGGAGAACAGATGACTGATCTCCGCCTCTCCCAGATGGCCACCCCATCCCATAAGTGATACATCTGTCACCACTGTGAGTTGTAGTTGGGGAAGGGAGAGGGATCTGCCTCCGACCCAAGCGTGGTTCGTCAGCTACCACTGCAATTATTATGCAGTTCCCCCTGAGATCTGGACATAGTCTGAAAGATTCCCCTGGTGCTGCACCCACTGGAAATTCAGGTCCCACTGCAGAGCCCACATATGCCATCTGGCATGATCTACCAGCAGGATGCAGGAGGCCATGAGGCCCAGCAGCTTCAGGGTCATTCTCACCAAAATCCGGCATAGAGGCTGAAACATCAGTATCATAGCCTGAATATCCCGGACTCGGTGCTCGGGAGTATAGGCCCTAAACTTCACTGTGTCCAGAACAGCACTGTGTCCAGAACAGGTCCGATGAATGGGAGTGTCTGAGAGGGAGTCAGGTGTGACTTAGGCACGTTGATAGTGAACCCCAGCGGGAGCAGGAGGTCCACCATATTCTGGAGATGGGAAATGACAGCCTGGGGCTAGCCCACTTTCAACAGCCAGTCGTTAAGATAGGGGGAAGACTGGATCCCCTGATCTGTGCAGATGAGCTGTGATCACTGCCATCACCCAAAGGGCACTGGTAAGGCCAAAGTGAAGCACAGTGAACTGAAAATGCTTGTGGCCTACCGTAGGTAGGGTCTGTTGGCTGGCAGGAGTGGAATATGGAAATAGGTGTCCTGCAAGTCCAACCCCACCATCCAGTCTTCAGGGTCGAGGGCAGATAGGACCTCAGCCAACGTGACCATTTTGAACTTCTCCTTCTGGAGAAAGCGGTTGAGGGCCCGGAGGTCTAAAATAAGAGGCAGGCCTTTGTCCTTTTTGGGCACCAGAAAGTAGTGGGAATAGTAACCACTACCTACGTCTGTGGCAGGGACCCTCTTGATAGCTCTGTGGCCAAGAGAGCCAAAACTTTCTGGTGGAGAAGCTCCAAATGATCCTCCAACATGCGATCGAAAGACGGTGGCATGGAGGGAAGGGTAGTCTTGAAGGGGAGGGAGTAGCTCCTTCGGACTATGTGCAAAACCCACCTATCAGATGTGAGGGATGGCCAATGGGGGAGGTGATGGTGAATCCAGCCACCCACTGGCCGTTGATGGTCTTGAAATGTTTGATAAGGAGGGTTTGGAGGGTGCGGCGGGGGATGGTTAAACTGGCCAACCCGCTGGCTCCCGGGATGTCGCTGGGTCCCACATCCATGGCCATGCAGAGGCTGGAAAGCTTGTGTGCAAAAGTGGCTGGACTGGGCCAGACGTGGCTGGGCATCGCTTCTGTAGCCGGCCACCCCTTCCGTAGCCACGAAAGGGGTGAAAAGCAGACTGGAGGGGTTGGGAAGATGCAGCGAGGCCCAAAGATCTGGCCGTAGCCCAAAAATCTTGAAAGCCCTCGAGCGACAAGTCTTCTTTGCCACCAAAAAGCAGACTGCCATCAAAAGGCATGTCCAGCAATGTTGACTGGACATCCTCTGAAAAGCCAGATGTCCTTAACCAGGCGTAGCGCCTAAGGGCTACCGATGTGGCAATCGGTCTGCCCAATGAGTCAGTGGTATCCAGCCCACATCTTATTATGAATTTGGCTATGTCTCTTCCATTCGCCACTGCCTGGGAGAGACTGGCCTGAGCCTCCTCCAGGCACTGAGGCAGCACATGCGCAACCGTATCCCATATGGTGTGGGAATATTGGCCCAAGTGTCATGCGGTATTCAGAGACCACAGGACGAAGCTGGAGGAAGAGAACATATGCTTCCCAAGGTGATCCAGATTCATGGATTCCCTATCTGGAGGAGCAGAAGGGAATGCACCCTTTGAACTAGAGGCTTGGACCACCAAGCTCTTGGGGAAGGGTGTTGGGAGAGAAAAACTGGGGCGCGCAGGGCCAGGTGATGGCTGTGGGCAGTCATCCTTTCCACAGGAATCCCTGTGATGGGCTTGGACCAGGTGCTCAGGAGAATGTCGGTGAGGTCTTTGTTGAAGAGCAGAAGGGGTTCAGAGGATGATCCCGCAGGCTGAAGCACCTTTGTCAGCAGGTTAGTCCACACTGCCACTGAATGGAACTCAAGGCCTAAGACATTGTCCGCCCTTCGCACCACCGCAGCGTAAGACACTACCTCCTCTGTAGCCACGGTAGGGGGGAGAAAGCATGCCAAGGTCTGGAGAGGTGTCCAGACCACTAGCCTCACCCAGGTCCTCTCACCAGTTTGGTTCTTCCAGCTGGTCAGTTAACGGGTCCAGCGAACCCTCACAGTCCTCATCACCACCCTCTGGTCGATAGGGAACACCAGGGATGAACAGGGGAACAAAGGTACCCTCCGGCATTGGTACGGACGTCAGTCCGGCTCTGTGTCCAAGTCAGGGATGAGGCTTGGGTCGACGTCAGCTGGGGGCACAGGTGGTGCCACGTGCGTCATCGGGATTGGTGGTGGGGAAGGTCAAGTAAGATCCACCAGCGTCGATTCAGATCCAGGCCTGGAAATGCAGGAACCCTCTGGCGCCGGGGCCGCCGAAGGCCCAGGGCCCGAATGGCTCCGTGGGGCCCAAAGGCGCACCGACAGAGTGGGGCTACCCAAAAATGAGGTGCAAGAACTCGTAGAAGCGCTTTAGTTAGGCATGAGATGCCCCAGCTCATGAAAAGGTGGGAGGCGCTGAGTCATCTCAAGAACAGGCCCCGGAGATGGCGCATTAAAGCAACAAACTAACACTTAGGATAACAATGGGTCAGCAACTAAAACCATCCAGAAAAAAACTGTGTTGTCTAAAGGATACAATCACGAAATCCACAATGAATAATTCGTGGTGGAAATGATTCCCATCAGATTCCCATCCTGTGCTGCCCTACATCATTTGGGATCCTTCACCCGAAGGAAGTGGTGTTCATCCAATATGGATTAGGTAGACTGTAGCCTAATCTGATAGGAGGGATCTCTGGTGTAGCAGCGAGATTAAATGGCATCAGGGGGTAAACTGACTAGCAGTGCAAAACATTTTTTTTTTGTGATTAAGTAACAGTGCTGAGTGCAAAATAGTTGGTTAAGATTGGGTTGTGAAAGTGGAACAAACGATTTTTAATGGAATCCTATCCACACCCAAGGCTAAAAAACAGTGCCAAGTAGTGTTAAACAAATAACTACTGAGATGGATTGTAGGTCGACATGTTTCTGCAGTGGATATAGAGTCAAAAGATCTCCTCCTGCTTCATCAGGACCTTAAGATAATGCTACTGCTGAGTGTGAAAAAGTAAATGAACTATATCACCTGGATTTTGCCCGTGAAGATGGCTCGGAAAGGTCACAAAATCACAGCGAACGAACAAAACAAAAGACACACAGATATTAGAGATAGTTTAAAAACACAGACACATTTTGTGATTGTTTACATTTGCCAGTTATTTTTTCTGGTCAGTTGATTCTATTTAGTAATCGATTCTGTAGTCATAATAATATTAGACAAAGAACAAAGGATATAATTCTATCCATTCACCCAAATTATGGGGAAAACACGCCCCACCCCACCTGGCTACAGCTCAGGTAAAACGGAGCACCGCTCTATGGGAGGGAAAGAGGTAAGTAAAATGAAGGAAGGACTAGATAGCTGTTTCAATTACAACAAACATGGTGTCAAATGTATTCAATTGAGTACTATTGTGTATATGCCCAATTAAAGTTGTTGAGCGTTATGATCGCATATAGTGTGGTAACATGCATAGAAACATTTCTGAACAGTATGCCCTGTTGATCTATACATCAGCGTGGTGCTGACAGTCACGAACCTTGAAATTATAGGGTCGTGCGGGACATTTATGTATGTTAGCAATCTTTATCGTAGTTGGACAACAACCGTAACCCGCCCTGTTTCATTAAACACTGTTGTATGTTTGCTCCTTATGAGGCAACCAACAGCAAACAGACGGATGGTTGGAAATCTGATTTATTCGTGCAAGGCATATGTTAGACTCTCTCTCACACCGAGGCGCCAACCATGGCGAGAGGCTCATGATAGATAGGAGCACAAAGATCACATAGAATTAAAGCAACACCGCTCCGAATCCTGTGTCGAGTCAGCCGATCGACAGGGAGAAGGTGAAGTGCGCTGGGGCATCTTTGTCGTCTTCTTCTGCTTGGACTTATCCGAAGACCTCGACAACTTGGAGTGCGACGAGAAGTGGGGGCTCCGTTAGCAGCCTCGAGACCTTCCTATTGAACGAGACCGGTAGCGACGTGAAGCGAACCGTCGGGCCTCCAACAACTTTCAGGACCACTCCTGCAAAGTCTTAGGTGCCATGGCACCGCCATCGGAGAACGACTTTGGGTCATAGTTGCACTCCAAACACCACAGGCTCACGAGGTGCAGGTCTGTCACAGACGTCACCTTGTGACAGATGACGCAGGGCTTGAAACCGGTTTGTCATAGGGACATCACTCGCGCACCAGGAGTCAAATGACTCGAAAAGAAGTCGACAAAAGCCACAAAATGTTTAGCCAAAAATAGGCTAAGGGGTAGCGGTCGCCGGGTCTGCTTTAGGCTGGCTCGGAAAAAGAAAGAACTGATGTCAGCACGCAGGGGCAGCATCTATGTAGGCACCACAACATCATCCCGGTGACCACAACGCTGATGACAGACGAGAAGTTGACCGCCACCACCTACCGACACGTAGAGGTACTGCGAAGAAAAAATTCTCCGAACCCAATCGGACACCTGGAGGTAATTCTAAGGTAAGTAATCTATAACCAACAGTCTCTTTCAGACCACAAGGTCGCAGGCCTTTTTATCTATGCACCCAGGATCTGGAACAACATCTCTGTATCCATCAAAACCAGCCCGACCCTGCTCAAATTTAGGAATGGACTAAAGATGCACCTCTTTAAAGAATACTAGGTTATCGTGCAGTTACATCCCTCTTCTGCTCCCGGAACCCTGCTACCTCTTCAGGGATTTGTTGACTGGATCTTTGCCTTCGACCCCATAGAGTGTCTGCATTTCAAAAACAAAGTTGCCACCCTGAATTGAATCTGAGCAGACTAGCTTCAGATTTACTGCTCTACTGTTGCCTTCAGACACCTACATATTCACATAGGATTCAGGAGCACACATTTCCTAATGTGCTGCTTATCAAAGTCATATTGTGTAAAGAAAATGCTTTTGGATCTGGTACAGGTTCACCATAGCTGCTGCTGCTACAGGTCAATATACCGCTTAAATTCTGTCTGTATGCAGAGTAGCTGTAATATTATCATCCACTGTGCAGCTGCTCTATGTTGCTCGGATGCTTCAGCTGACCTGATCCACACACAAATATCTCCCCAAAAAAACAAATTAAATACATCTCAAGATGAAAGCGGTCCTTTGTTTTATACTTGAATAGCTGCAGCGAATGTGATACAGAGTCAGAGTTGAAAGTAAACATCTTATCTTAGTTGAAGAAACACCAACATCACCCAACTCTTACTATTGGACTAGAATTTCTCCCAGCCATCTTCCTCGTTTGGTGTTAGAGAGCAAAATACATCACATGACAAAAGCATTTTTTAATACATTTCTTACAGACCTAACATACTTTATCTAGACACAAGGAAAATAGTGACAACTTTCATTTATTTCAATATATTCTGCAAGTTACATGTTTGTGGCACTAATAACCAACCAGAATGTGGATATCACAGGCCCATCTCATGTTCATGCTGCAGTGAGGAGGCGGCTGTTGTAGAACATTATGTCTTGCTTTCTTAGCTCATAGGGTTGCCGGGCAGCTGTGGGTCTTAGTTTTTTGGACAGGCATTTTTGTTCAGTGTTGTGAGAAAGGAAATCAAGGTGACGATTGTGGAAAATAAAATAAGTGCTCCTGTAAGAGGGAAGTGCTGAAGGGTCAGGGAGCCAACAATGATAGCCATAAGCACCACTAAACACAATAATGTCTTTTGTGAAAATGATTTGCCCTCATTGCACAAGTTATGCAATTACATCAGATCCCAATATTGGCTGAGGAGCTGCTTTACTTTTCTTCATTCTCTTGGTCCATGTGTACGGTGGGTTTGTTCCATTCTTTATTAATGCTGTCAGATGGTATTTTCCCTCTTTGCTCCCCCCGGTATGATGTCATACCTAGTAAAAGTTAGGTCTTGGCAAGTCTAGCTGGTTTCTTCTACTGTGTTCTTTTGTTGGTTCTTTTCAACTGCCTGTTCGGTGTGTATAGTTCCTGAAATGCTATTTAGTTCTTTTTAAACTAGCCACCAGGATTGATGTAATGGAAGATAAAGGTGGTGTCCCCTTAGCACCCCTATTACTTTGGAAGCGTATGTGCTGTTCCTGCTTACGTTAAATATGAAGCTGGGATAAACAAGGTATCTCACTGTTTATTCTGCTTTTCTTCATTCCCATTAGATTATGTTTTGCATTGTGCAAGCATGCTGATAGTTCAGTGCAATTGTTATTGTATATTTAGGCAAATCCATGTATACAGCGCCAATGCATCCTGCTGGCCAGTGCTGGCTTGTGATGGAACTGGAGAATTGCTTTGTGGCCTTCATTCCTGCTGATTGAAGCTGATGGACTGTTTCTCCCGATACCTTTTAGTGCAGAGATTGTGTTGAAACACGCTCAGCCTTAGAAAGCTTTGAAGATTGTTTTCTTTGGGCCTCAGTTTTCAGGAGCTGTTAAAATTATAATTTCATAGTAAAAAAATTCTCCAACTTCGCTTCTGACACTTGGTGTGCGGCAAGGTCCTCATTCATGCTGATCCTCAGGTGTTATTTGCAATTGAATCTCTTCTCATATGTAGTCTTCACCATAAAGGTGTTCTGACACACTGAGCATTGAAATGTGCTTCACCGCATGTGGATTATTCTGCATAACTACTACAATATGTATTCATTGGTAATTTCGAAGATTTGACTTCCAAGCAAAGCTCGTATCACATGTAGTGCAGTGAAATTACTTCTGTCTTGTATGTATTCGTAAGTGCTTTGCAAGATCGTACTTTTGAAAGAAACGCTTTTCACATTCAGTGCAGTGATGGGGCCTCTCTCCTGTGTGTGTTCTTATATGATTTTGAAGGTCGACCATTACAATATAGCTCTTCTCACAATCGTTGCACTTAAAGGGCCTCACTCCTGTATGTTTACTTTGGTGAATCAGTAGATCGGACTTTTGAACAAAACCTTTCTCACAGTGCAGTGAAAGGGCCTCACCCCTGTGTGAATTATTTGATGTCTAACAAGGTTTTCTTTTGTAGTGAAGCTTCTCTCACACTCAGTGCAGCTGTACGGCCTAACTCCTGTGTGGATTCTTTGATGCCTTCGAAGATTGGTCAGTATACTAAATCTTTTCGCACATTCACTGCAGGGATAAGGCTTTACCTTTGTGTGTATTCTTAGGTGCTGTTGAAGAGCAGTCTTTTTAATAAAGCTCTTCTCACATTCTGTGCAATGAAAGGGCCTCTCTCCGGTGTGGATTCTTTGGTGAATTTGTAGGTAATGCCTGTTAGTAAAACTCTTCTCACATTCTGGGCACCAATATGGATTCTCTCCAGTGTGTATTACTTGATGCCGTAGAAGATGCTCCCTTTTCATGAAGCTCATCTCACACACATTGCAGTGAAAAGGATGGATTCCTGTATGTATTGATTGATGAAGTTTAAGATGATACAGTCTAGAAAAGCTCATTTCACATTTGGTGCAGGGAAAAGGCCTCAGCCCAGCATGGATTCTTTGATGTGCCACAAAAAGCGCCTTTTTGTTAAACCTCTTGTCACACTCTGTGCAGGTAATGCGTCTCCTACGTTTGAAGTTTTTTGATTGTTGTTTGCATGCACTTGTATGGGACTCATTCTCTTTTATACTTCCAACCTCGGATAGGCATGCTGCAGAATGAAAAGAAACATGGACATTGAATATGAGATGTGTTTTTGTTAATAGGAAATAAGAACAAAGAAACAACAGTTCAAAGGTACTCAGTGCCATTAAAGGAAGTGTTTGGGTGTTCGAATGAAAGAAACATGTCAAGCTTTCCTTATTGGAACTTTCATATTTATTTCGGTTTCTTTATTGAGCAGCAGATTTTACCACAGATGTTTTGTGATAGAATGAGTCTAACCAAGACAGATCAAAGATTATATAGAGGATATCATAGTGGGCAGAAGGGAGAATGTTGGAGATGTTTGAAATACACTTTCATGGAGTGAAGTTGTAGAAAGTCAGAATGTCACAGACTCCGGTGATTAGAAGTGGAGAAATGGTATTTTAATTTGCTAATCGCGAGTAATTCAAAGTTACTCTTTTTCAAATGTTCTGGAGCTCGGAAAAATGTGTAGTTAGATTGGGTGGGGGTTGATAAAGTCGCTTTTTTCAACAAGGTAACCAAACCTTTGGTGATTTAAAGTCATCAAGACAGACAACTAGTTCTGTGGTTTGACTAAATCAGTGTGGAGAGTGTTCGAGAGAAGAAATTATGTATTAGCAGAGCAGATAATGGGGCCATTTAAGCTATAAACAGAGATTAATACGTCCTGTCCAGTGGTATTTGTGTTGTTGTACAGAGGAGGAGAGGAAAATGCATTATTTAGTACAGCATGTCAACACTTAAATTTACCAAGTAAAGACATTAGCATGGTAGAAAATAGGGCTATGCAAAAGTTAGCCAGCATATTAACAGTAAGTACAAAGGCCGTATATTAACAGTAAGTGCAGAGCAGTCTAATAGTATTTCTAAATCTGAAAATTCTCCAGAACAAATACTACTCATCTTCTACCCATGTTAAGATACACCAGATTCTCTGGTGTTCCTTAATATTTACGACCTGTGAACCTAACTCTACAAGGAGAAAACATAAAGGGGCCTATTCACAAACTTCACTTTGTAGAACTTTAAAGTTACTACTAACAAACTACAAAATGCTATTCACATACCTATGTGCTGAGCTGTCCACAAATGCAAGTATACATTTAAGTAGAAAATATGGGAGAAAGGTGGGAGTTGTTTGAAAATAGGGGGATACTTCCTGCTAAAGGGGAGGGGTTTTGGGAGGAGTAAGAAAGTGTTGAAAGAGCTAAAGAGGTATTTATGAAGCAACATGCTTCCACCTACTCCCAAGTACACCCATTACTATTTATAAATTACTCCTCTATAGTTACTAGAGGCAAAAAAAACCTGAAAAGCTGAAAATGTACTCCGGCACCACACACTGACAATTACTGGTGCTGCAGCAGCACCACACACGGCCAAACACTGGTACTGCAACACCTCCTTAGAAGATAAAGGAGACCGGAGCTTACAATAAAATCACACAGAAAGTACTGTTAAATAAATTAAATTATTTAAACAGCTTTTATTAGTTTCCAGTAAGCAGTACAGGTAGAAGGGATTAGAACAGCATGAATTTAAGGTATAATCAAGTTGCACATATGTCAGACAAACATTAGGTCAAATAGTTGGAGGTCTTACTTTTCCCACCGGTCACCGATTTTCCTGCACATGAAATGAGAGCAAATAAAAAAAAAAAAAGAACACAGTCGACGTTACTCAATGGCTAAACAGCCCTGACCACACAGGTCCCTATTGTGGTCCCACATACCCCAGAGTCTAGTATGTTTTTTCCTCACATACATGCAGTTTTAGTAACGGGTTTTGTTGCGGCCAAGCATCTGTCCATGTCCTTTTGCCATTCGGTCACATGAGGGGGTTCCTTGGCATTCCATTTACTTGCAATGTCTCGTCTGGCCACCCGGAAGCCAAGTCCGACCAGAGCTTTGGCACCAATGTTCCCCTCCATTTGCTCAGGATGCCCATAAGCACCATCTTGGGCTCCAAGGGGGCCTGTGGCACACCACAGCCCTCAGTTCGCTATGGATTTGTCGCCAGTACCAGGTCATCTCTACTACCCCATAATTTTAGTTTAACTACTTAAATTATAAACACATTTAAATCAATCTTTAACAAATCTAAAACTAAAATATTTATTTTAACAACCTTTTTACCTTTTACAAATAAATGCAGCATTAATTTCTATTAATAATAACATAATTTTAATTAATCTTTTACATCACTTATAACAATATTTAATACATAATTTAAAAAAGTATGTTTTTACTTTAGGTAAGGATTCTTTTTCTTAATTTAAACTTGGAATGAACAAGTTTCATTTAATTAGATATATTAAAAAATGAAATGTTTAATTTAAAATGAAGGTATTAATGTTGTAACATATTAATCTACATTTAAGACTAATATATAAAATTATTTAATATAAATTTTTGATGGCAACTTCTAACATGCAAATTCATCACCTTGTAAAAATCCCACACCCATTTCCCACTCAGGTGCCAGAATGGATCTGGATCAGATTTGAGAGTCTGCGTGTCGGGTCTGTTCTGCCCTGGAAGTGACATCGGGGCAACAATATGACTGCCACTGCCATAGTTTGACATCAGTTCCTTTCATACGCAGTTCCGGAGCTTGCTCCCTTGATTTCTGTCACCCGACGGAGATCTTTGCTAAATTTCTCAAATGTGCACGGGACATATATCTCCCTAAAATAACCGGTTTCAAACCCTGCAAGGACAGTCACAAACAGATGTGAGCGACGGACCCTCACGAGGTATGTCTGCGGTGTCTAGGCTCCTCGCATGACTAAATGTAGTTCGACAAATACACTCAGATGAACCTGAAGGCTACTCTGGCTGCAAGGCCAAACTCTACTTCACTGAGCACCTCAGAAAATCTTGGAAGGACCAGCCTTGCACGAAATTGAGGATTAGGACGCATTCTTGATCCCAAGGCCATTCCAGAGAGAGGTTGCAACCGACCACCCCAAGCCTTTAAGTAAAAAATGAAGAAACACAATAACTAAACACTGCTCCCCTTCTTCCCACCACTCTCACCAGGAGAGGTCATGTGGACATCAGGGTACCTCCAGGTCTTGATCCCCCACTTATTTCCACACTAGTCCCGATCCAGCTTCAGTTCCTTGGGCCATCCACGGCACCGCAACAGATTCAAGATTCAAGGAGGCCCTGTTGCAAAACCCTTCCGGATACATTTAGCGCACCAACGCGAATTCTGGTACGCTTTAATTGCACTATAGATCCTCTTGGAATGTGCTGCAAATCCCAGCCTCACCACCTTACCCGCTTGGAAGCGCTGGACCCATCAACCTGGCCTGGTCATTTCATACCTCCGCTTGTTTTGCTTGTGAGGCCCCCAGCCTCCCTTACTCTCATGACATCTTGCACTTTTGCACCTGCACTTCTCTAATCTTGCTATTTCTGCCTCCAATATTTACCACCTTTGGCCTTTTTCACTTTTACTCAAGCTTTAACTCTTTCTTTACCTGTGCCTGTTCTGCACTTTTCACTTTTACCCCTTTCACCTCCTATTCACGTTTGCCCCTTTTCAGCTCTTTTAAAAACATTTTTTGCCATCTTTCCACTTCTCAGGTTGCATTGTTTCCTCCGATCCTTAACTCACTTCCCTTGAGCTTGTTTTCTCTTCTTTGGTCCTTTTCCACGCTCTTGCAATTACAACTCCTGCGCCCACTTTCAACCTCTCGTGTCTGCTCCTGCACAACTTTTCCCATGCCAGCCCCACCCACAAGACATTCTTTATGGCAGCAGCAGCACAAACAAGTAATTATAAAGGTGTGGATTGGTCTTGCCTGACCACCTTACCAGCATGAAAGTGGCCGACCCTCAGAACAGCACTGGACCTTTCCGACCTCTTGCTTTACTTGCCTGAGGCCCCCAGTGCCCTGTGGCTTCTGACCTTCCCAGACTCCAACCTATCTGCGATTTCTGCCTCCAGTTTTTGCTGCCTTTCCCATCTTCTTTCTCTTTCCCCCATATGCACTCTGTCGTTACTTGTCTCTTCTTCCACTCTTTTTGGCTTTGCGCCTTTCCTCTCTGATTTGCTTTTACTCCTTGCTAGCTTTTTCCCTTTTGCCCCATTTTTGGGTTGTCTCTTTTTCTACCACCTTTGCTTTGCTTGCCTCATGCTGGTTTTCTCTGTTTTTGGTCCCTTTTCACGTTCTGCACTTATCTGCTTTTACAACCGATTCCCTCCTCTCACGCTGGGCCAGGCACATATTTTCACGCCCCACGGTAGCCCCGCCCACTATCAACAGACCTTAATGGTGGCCGCAGAATTGATGTGCAGCGGAATGTCACTAATGTGACAAAGTCAGGCCAATTTGTGACCGACCATGCCCATTGCCAGGAACCCTGATCTGCCAGCCACACATTAGAGTCTGAGATGCTACTGGGCGAATGCCCTCTTTGCCATGAACTACCAGACGTTCATCTGTGCTTAGGTCTCCCCCACATAAACTGAAGGTGTCTTTGCTTGAGCCTCCATTTCTCCTGCGCTCCTCTGACCCTCATCTAGCGACTTCCACGCCAATGCTCATTGCAGATACCTCAACCAGGCTAACAACAGACAACACACACTCCGCCCTCACCGGCCTACTCCTTAACACCTCTTGACAAACAGGCCCCAGAAGCTTGGGAACATCAGCAAGACCGCTTCCTGGGCGCAAGAGGTCTCAGCCAAACCTGGATTAACTCAGCATTCATGCCAGACATTGCAGTGGCGATCTCCCCCTGCTGCATGATCACAAGACAAGATAAAATCAACAAACCTGGAGGAGGGCTCACAATCATCTACGTAGAGAAAATCAACTGCTCCATCACCTCAGCCAATACCAGCGACCACCTTGAAGATACTGGCTTCAAGCTCAGCACCTTGAGCAACCCCCCCCCCCCCCCCCAAGCCCCACCCCACTGGTTTTACAGACCGACATACAATTTCAGCTCCATACTCCCAGACTTCATTGCCCATATGGCCCTTGCATCTAGCCCCTTCTTTCTACTTTGCAACTCCAACTTTCACTTATAGGACAAGACTGACAAAGACACCACTAATTTCTAAGAACACCAGAGCATTCTAGGCCTCAAACAATTTAAACAACCCTACCCACGCAGGAGGCCACCTCCTCAACCCTATCTTCACCAACTTTCTCAACATCACGGTGGACAAGCTGCAAAAGCTCACCTGGACCAACCACTTCATCAGTTCCAGCTTGCAGCTACCCAACAAGCCTAGAACCCCTCACACTCAAACTTTCCAGCCCAACTGGAACAGGATCACAAAAGATATCTGAATCGCCAAGCTTCAGTCTCGATGCCCTCTCCAACACAGCAACCTCACTTGTTGCTTAGCAAACCTCAACACATTGAACAGCACCTGTACAGCCTCCCTGGTTCTCCCTAAAACCACCTCCACATCGATGTCCAAGCCACAAGCAAGCTGGTATGCAGAAGTCCTCAAACTCACCAATTGTCACTGCAAGCGGATGGAATGAGTACAACATCAAAGACACCTTCAGATCAGCCCTTTAGATTTACCACCAACAAATCGGAACCACTAACCACCTTGCCCTCACTAATCAGATCCAAAACAGCTCCAACACCTCAAAAGAAACCTTCACCGCACTGACGGAATTCACATCCGCTTCTGCCAGCTCCATACCCATCCCCTCATCAAGGGAAATCTGCAATTACTTCACCTACAAAATCAACACCATCTACAACAACTTTGCACTCCTGCTGGACCTCTCCACCCTTGAAACCCTTCTCTTCAAGGACAAGAACATCCCGGAATCCACCCTAACCTGCTGGCCTGCCACCCCCCCTATTTAAACCGCCAATACCATGCTCACAGTCCACATGGGAGACCCTTCAGATCCATACTTCATCTTTGCCAAAGGACTTGAGCCCATCAGCACAGCCTTCATGCCTATGTTCAACGTCTTTCTCTCCACTGCCATTTTTTCAGACACTTGGAAGCACACCACCATCCTATCATTCTACCCATATTGAAGAAACCCTCAAAGAACCCTATGGTGTTTCCCAAATAAGGACACATCTACCTCCTCCCCTACCTGGCCAAAGTCATAGAGAAGCTTATCAACACCCAACTAACCAACCACCTCCTGGACCCTTCTGAATCTGGATTCAGGCCGAACCACAGCACAGAGACAGCCCTAATCACAGCCACAAACTACATCCATGTCAGAATTGACAAGGGGGACACAGCGTCACTCATTCAACTAAACCTTTTAGTAACATCTACAGTCTCCCACCCCTTTCTCATTTAGCACCTCCTTGAGACTGGAATTTGTGGCCCGGCACTTTAATGGATCAGCTCTGTCCTCTCAAGGACACACACAGTAACCCTAGCAAGTGCTACTTTCAACATAATTTGCGGCATCCCTCAGAGTTTCTCACTGAGCTTCACACTCTTCAACATCAACGTGACCCCTCTCACCAACATAATCTGTGCACACAGGCTCGGCATTATCACAGAGCTCACCCTCTCCCTATCTGAGCCACTTCAAACACCCAAGCAAACTTGACCAAACTTGTTCCAAGCTCAAATACTGGATAATAATCAACTGCTTGAAGCTCAGCAGAGATAAAACTGAAGTGAAGTGATCCTCTTTGGTAAAGACACTACTTTGGTTTTCCGCTGGTAGCCCAGAGAGCTAGAACCTACTACACAGCCATCCAACTCAGCCAGGAACGTAGGAATTGTGATCGACAACCAAATCTCGATGACCAATTAAGTCAGCAGTCACATTCACCTACGTCCACACTACCAGCTACTCAACAAAGAACTCAAATGGTGAGTGCTTGTGTGACAAACTTTAAGGGAGCCACCAGACAGGTCTATAGAAACTCCCTCTACGTCATAACCTCTCGACTCACCAAGAGGCTCCAACTTCAACAAAACACAGCCCCAGGACTCACTTTCAAACTACCACACTGCAAGCACATATCCAAACAAGTCAAGGGTCTCTACTGGCTCCCAATCCACAAATGCGCCTTTTACAAACTCCTCCGGCACACCAACTTACAAAGCACTACAAAATTAAGGCCGAGCATACCTGAACAGCCACATCAAGTTTCACACCCAGGCCTCAAGAATTCGCTTGGCCAACCTCCTCCTCATCCCTGGAATCATCGAGCCACGTCCATGGGTTGTGTATTTGCCTATTTTGCCCCCAAAGCCTGGAACAATCACCTCCTCCACATCCGAGCCATCATATCCATGGTAGATTTCTGTAAGAAATTAAAAAACCTGGCTCTTCCAAGACAGAATAGCCTTCTTAGGTGCCAGGATACCTTACAGGATGACTTGCCTGCCAAATAAATAAGCATGTGTTTCTAGTAAAGGGTACCTCAAAGACCATAAATTCTGAATACTTTCAATACGAAGGAGCTACAACATTCTCAGTCTGGAAGTTAAATTAATGAACAAACCTCATTATGATTTAGCCTTTAGTAGAACTAAGATTTCCCATACCTTACTTTAGATTTCCACCCATCTGTTTCCATCAAAATAATACACAAGAGCCAGGTACTTGACTTAAGATGAGGTCTTATCTCTATTTTATAGGTTTCAAATCTTATTTTTACTTTTTGCGATAGAATGGTGGCATATATACGTGACTCAAGATATTACATATATATTTACAAAGGACTTTAGAACTTTACAAAAAACAATATCAACAATGACCATGATTAGTGAAACAAAAATTTATATTACGTTTTACCCACAGACATTTCATGTGCACTTTATATACAGGTGTCCAACTACAATTACATTTTGGGACCTATTGTCCTTATTGTCCTTATGTCCTCACACACTTTGAATGATAGAGAGAGGTCATACCGAGGTCAGAGCAGGGCTAAGTTGTTTTATGGTCCAAACACCCTAAATTGCGCATTGGTTTATGGTGCCTTATGTACTCCGTTCACTTGTGCATACTAGCTCTTGGCTTAACTTTGTAATGCGCCAATGCTTTTCGACCTTCTGGACCTAAGATTGGTTTAAATGGAAGGTCTTCCTTAGGGCAGTGTGTGTCTTTGAAGGACACAGTGTATAGTTGTAGGAAGGTACCTCCTGACTATGGTTGCCCCCAACTTTTTGCCCTGTGTTTTAGCTGGTTTTTGACATAGTCGACCTGGGACCCTGCCAATCAGGACCCCAGGCCTACTGCTCTCTCTTTAAAATGGATTCCATGTGCCCAAGGTACATTTCCAATTGGGACTGGGCCACCTTATCAGACCCTGTAACTCAGGGCATAGGTGTACCCAGGGCCTACCAGGGGCTGAAGCATGTATTATGCCACCCCTGGCTGGCCTCCTAAATTTGACACAACTGGCTGCATGACAGCTGGGGCAAAGTCGTGTAATCACCCTTTGCTATAGATATAGTATACCTATATCTAACCCTAAAATGGACACACAGATTCCTATCAGTCACTCCTATGGCAGGCCTTAACAATCCTGAAGGCAGAGTGCTAGGAATCGTGTGAGATGGTGCTCTGGCATGAGCTGAGCCTGTCTGCAGCTTGCGGAATCAAGTCCTAATAGCTGTTCCATGATATCGCATACCATATACTCTTAAGTGCATTATAATCCTCGCGGTTAAATGCTATCTTTAGTATTGCTTTATCAAAACATGTCGAGTAAGGTGTCATACGAATTGGAATACTAACCCCTCGCCAATTCTGGCGACGGGGTTAGCATTCCACCCTTCTAGAGGGACACGACATGTATGTAACTGTGAACCCCGGTTAAAGTTAACTGAAGCCTCAGCTCCACAAAATGGATGCTGCCACCACAGACACGAGTCTGACCTCCTGCTGCTGGGAGTCCTTCCAGCGAGGGAGGCTTGGACAAAGGGTTTCCTGTCCGGGGCGGTGCTAGCACCATCCCAGACATGGTTTTGTGTATCCTGGGTAGGCAGGGCTTTGCAGGAAGGTGACTGCTGAGTGGCACCCAGGTGCTCACTACGCATAGGCCAGTCTGAACCAGTTACAGGGGCACACCAGCCCCTGGCCTGGGGAAGTCCGGCATGGGAGAGGGGTGTAACCACCCCCCTCCTAGTCCCACCCATAGGCAGGACCTAGTCACCGGGTCAGCCCCCTTTTTAGTATAAAGATGGGAGCGGGCCCCCTGTTAAAATTAGATCATCTTTGGAATCAAGACACGACTTTCTGCGAAAGACATCAAGATTTCCTTCTTCAAGATTCTCCCTTGTGGCTAAGGAGTAGTCACCCTGCATCAAGCGGGCACCATCCTAAGAACACTGCGGTCTGCTGCAAGTCCTTCTTCACGAATCCGACGACCCAGCTCGACGAGACCCGGCTTCCCTGGCACCTCTGACCTCTACTCACCTCTACAGCAAAGCTGAGAACTGTGAGTGCGACGAGACCTCGAGGGACCGACGATCGCCAAGACTGCACGACATCTTTACAACAAGCCCACCGTGTGCTCCACTGGTGAGTGCTTTGGGGTCCGAGAAGCCCCAACCCTGAGCAGCTCCAGCACCGAAGATCAGCCCTCCAGCATCTCCACGATCTGCGTGGGGCCCTTCTGCTTTTGCGTGCTCACCGCGCTGTGTGGCTACTAGCCGGCTGGCTTGTGGCCTTCTACACGACGCCCGACGACATCACTGCTGCTGGTCTGGTTGCTCCAGACTGGCCCTTGCTTCCTTCTTCAAGAGAGGCACCCTGGACCCTCCTGGTCCACTCCAGACGCCATTTTGAGTCCACCGCGTGGGCTTGAATTTGCCAAGGCTTTGTTGCCCAATCCTGGGTCCAGCGACGCCGACAGCTTCAATCTTCGTGGGACAGCTCGCTCCTCCATCCTGGTCGCCGACAACGCCTCCTGGTCCGTGAGATCTGCGAGCACAGCGTCACCCACTCACCTAGTCGAGGTGACTACCATCCGGTGCTCTCCTGGTGCCACCTGACTACTGGCTAGTAGTCTCGAACTTGGTCCCCTCTGCTTTCAGGTGTCATCTTCCTTCGATCCAGGCTTGGATCCATCGAACTTTCTTCACTGGTCGCCTGCCAGCAACTTCTTTCTTCCAGGCTCCTGGTCCGTCTACGAGGATTCCCGACGTCTTTTGAGACCTATGCAGCTGCAGCCCCTGGGCTAGGTAACTTCGGCATTTCGGTGCCCCAGCATAGCCTCACTATCCAAGGGTCAGAATCCACTTTCGTTTTCCTCCTACCAGGTCGGGTTCGCCCGAGAACACTAACTTTGCAATTTCTAGCTACCATAGACTTTGTCCCGCATCCCGCGTGAGAGTGCACACTCTGCACCCGAGTCCCCTGGGTCTCCTAGAAGTAATCTGAAGATTCTATAGTCAAGATCTAGCGATTCCAAAGCCTATTAGTACTGTACTTAACTGCTAGTAATTTCGCATTCCACTTCCAGAGTATATGGTTTTCCGTGCCCCTCGGGCATTTGTATATACTGTGCTAACTTAAGTATTTTCGTAAGAGTTTTGTTTTGTGCTTAGTACCCTGTCCTCATAAAGAGTACAGGGCTGTTGTGAATCTTAATAAATAACTTGTTTATTTTCATAACACTTGTGTGGTGTCCTTTCACTGGGTATTCAAGGGGTATATGTGTGGTAAACAGCTGGCTTAACACGCCCTCTCGAGTCTTTAGCCTTAGACTGCTCGTATCCACGCTACTAGGATAGCTGGACTATAAGGTTGACTTACAACCAATCATCAATAAGGGTTGCTGGACTGATACATAGTGTTCACTAGAATAGTGAGCACTGCATATCAGGCCACCTTCTCACAATAGTTATTTCTGGGTCGGCTGATTTCCAATGTTTTTTTCAGTTGCCCATCACTGAAAGAATCTTCTGTGAGGGGAAGTTGTTATCCTGAATCTAATTAGTGCAGAGTCCAATGCTCTTGTCTCGTGGGTACTGCAGCCGGGGCAGACCACAGAAATACTATTTTCTTTTAATGAGGCATCAGGCACACTTTGGGGTGCACAAGCAAAGCCAGGATCTTGGCTTCTGTCAACCACCAAATAACCAGAAAACACAGACAAGTTTAGGTTGATCCATCTTTTCTCTTGCAGCACCTGACAACGGAGCCCTTGATGGTTCAAGCCTACATCAGTAGATTGAACACAAAAGCATTCCCAGCCACCCACTATAAAGGCAATGAAAAGGCATGGAGACATTCAGAGAGAGTATGCTATCTTCTCCTAGACTGGATCTAAACTCGAGTTGGCTCTTGGGAAGTTACTTACATACATTGTGGGTTATGGTGGCCAATATCTTGCTCGCATTCCCAGATGACCTCCAACAGATAGTTCAAGATAGCCAAGTTGCAGCCCAGTGTGTCATTAGGTCGGGCCTCAACACTACCGATTATCTGGGTAAGGCTGTTGGTACGAGTGTGGTGTTCCAGCGCCAAATCTAGATACGCTTTACAAGCGTTTCAAGTGATGTCCAAAAATCACTCATGGATATCCCTTTGACAGTCCCCGTCTCGTTGGGGGGAAAAATGGATTCAGCACTTAAGTGTTTTAAGGAAAGCATAGCGATAGCGTCTCTTGGCCTAGCACCACCCACACAGCAGTTTCCTCCGCAGTAACACCACTTTCAGGGCATTGGAAGAGGCTTACACAAGAAGCCACAACATACTTCATCTCAGCTCCAATATACCTCCCAGGAGGTTCGATACAGAGGTAGGGAATCTTGTCAAACATGCCCAAGTCCCATGGGCAACTTAACACCAAAACTGTAAAACCCTTTAGGTCACCATTAGCAGCGAATTGTCATCCAGTCAGAGGTTGGATAAGTTATTACTTCCATGTGGGGCAAAGCATCACAGTGGATAGATGTGTGCTTCAAATATTTAACACGGTTAGACACTAACCTTTCTTTTCACCCACTCAAGCATACAGTGTGGCTGTCCTCCTTTCTTACTGTTGGGCCTTCTTTGGGGAGGTGGTGATCCCCAGGGTCAAGAACAGCCAGAGCGGGAGGGCCACACGGCCCCCATCCCATTAAAAAAAGAAACCATCCCATTAAAAAAAAGAAATACCTTGGCCCCAGGAGGTGGTGGTCCCCAGGGCAGTCTGAGGCCCCCAATACAATTTCATTTTGGCCCCGGGGAGGTGGTAGTCCCTGTTTCTTTTTTTATGTATTGCCCCAGGGAGATGGTGGTCCCCGGGGAGCCAAGAGGCCCCCCATTTATAATTAAACAAGCCTCAGGGAGGTGGTGGTCTCCGGGGCATAATAAGCCCCAAGAGAGAGGGCCGTAAGCCCCCCTTCTTTATTCCATTTGGAAAATGTCCCTGGGACCCGACCCATCCGGTGGGCGATAATTTACAAAACCCAGAAGTCCGCGCTTAGTTTTACATTTTTTTTCTGTTTTCAGCAGAATCTGTGGACCTCGCTAAAAATAAAAAAAATAATGTTTTTGGGTCCCAGCAGGGAGACTGTAGGACCCCTCCACCCACAAGGCCTACGGGATCAGGGTATTTCTACCTTGCATCGTTCTTTTTTTTGTTAAAAAATTCTAGGACTGGAGTGCCAAGATGGCTGCCAACACATCGGATATCAGGACGTGATCAGGAGGGGTCGCGGATCCTTTTTGTCCCTATATATACAAATTTGGATTTCGGTTAATATTTCCAAAACTACTGAACGGATTTACATCAAATCACAAAAAGGCACTTCCTTGGACCAACATCTACCTTCCTGCAAAATTTGGTGTAATTCCGTTCAGCAGTTCAGAGTGTAGCAGTGTCTAAAGGTCCTATGAGAATTTACATTGTAAATATATATGTTTTTGAACCCACCCCTTTTCTCTGCATCTGCTTGACAGATCACCCTGAAACTTTCCATGCGCCACAATAATTGCGAGGGGACTTTTTGGGAAAATATCTTGAAGATAAGACAAACGATGCCAAAGATATAGGCAAGACAAAAACGCTCTTCCTATGGCAAGCAGGCCTTAACTATAACTACCTACTGGCAGTCGCCAGTAGGTAACATATAAAGATTTACAAATATATAGGTCTGTTATTTTAATGGTACTTTGTATTTTTTAAGGTCAAAACATTCATAATATATTGTATTTGATATGTGCTCCAGGGTCCCCGCACGTTGGCGGGAATATACAATGCTTATGACTAATGTTGAGTATCCCCTGGAAGAGAATTGCTCGTTCCGCACAGGCCATACCCAGCCAATCAGCCAGACAACTTTCACTTGGGTCGCCCAAAACTCAACTTTGGAGTTCAAATAGGAAAGATCCTCTCTCAGTCCCAGTCTGTTCAACGCCTACGTGGCCTCACTGCAGCATCATATGTACCTATTGAATCAACATTAGATCATACGCAGATGACACAGTTCATCCTCTCCCACTCTGACATGACATTGAACACAAGAACCAATTACTCGTCCTGCATGTCCGAAATTGCTAGATGGATGAAAACTAACTGCCTCAAGCTCATCACAGACAAGATGAAAATAGTCCTATTTGTTAAACAAACATTGCCATGGGACTTCACCCGTTGGCTTGCTGATCTCGGACCTACACCGGACTACCCATGTGAAGAATCTTAGAATAATAGTCGGCATCTAGCTCGCTAGGTCAGGCCAAGTGTACACAGTCTCCTCCTGCTGCTTCCACACACTCAAGATACTCAAGATTTTTAAGTGGCTTTTCATCAACACCCAATCGATTTACAAAAGGGGTGGTGATGAACAGAGTGTCTGAATTGAGCAGACCACTCTTACCCAGTCCAAAGATCAGGGCTTGATCCATCACCGTTATTTATCTCACTGCCCCATCCCAGCTCAGAACCTGGCTATATGCAAATCAGTCTGTCCCTGGCCCAGTGCATCATGGGAACAGGGCAGACTAAACTACCAAGCCAATTCTTTACCAGAAAGGAGACAAGCTACCGGGGACCGGTTTCTGGCATTTCAGCCGTCTTCGGCCCGGCTTGCTTGAATCCTGATGGAGCAGTGAGAAAGGGACTCATGTCTGAGTATGCCCTGCCACACCTATAGTGGCCAAAATCGATTTACAAAAGGGGGTGGTGATGAACAGAGTGTCTGAATTGAGCAGACCACTCTTACCCAGTCCAAAGATCAGGGCTTGATCCATCACCGTTATTTATCTCACTGCCCCATCCCAGCTCAGAACCTGGCTATATGCAAATCAGTCTGTCCCTGGCCCAGTGCATCATGGGAACAGGGCAGACTAAACTACCAAGCCAATTCTTTACCAGAAAGGAGACAAGCTACCGGGGACCGGTTTCTGGCATTTCAGCCGTCTTCGGCCCGGCTTGCTTGAATCCTGATGGAGCAGTGAGAAAGGGACTCATGTCTGAGTATGCCCTGCCACACCTATAGTGGCCAAAATCGATTTACAAAAGGGGGTGGTGATGAACAGAGTGTCTGAATTGAGCAGACCACTCTTACCCAGTCCAAAGATCAGGGCTTGATCCATCACCGTTATTTATCTCACTGCCCCATCCCAGCTCAGAACCTGGCTATATGCAAATCAGTCTGTCCCTGGCCCAGTGCGAGTATTCTGCTTAATTCAGAGACTCTGTCCCTCACCACCCCTTGTTGTAAATATTTTTGTCCACCCTAAGCGTGGAAGGGTATACTCAGATGTGAGTCCCTTGCTCATTGCACCATCAGGATTCAAGCAAGCCGGGCCGAAGACGGCTGAAATGCCAGAAACCGGTCCCCGGTAGCTTGTTTCCTTCCCAGTGTAAGAATTGGCTTTTGTAGTTTGGTTTGCCCTGTTCCCATCATGCACTGGGACAGGAACAGACTAATTTGCATACAGCCATGTTCTGAAACTGGGATGGTGCAGTGAGCTAAAAAACGGTGTTGGATCTAGCCCTGATCTCTTGACTGGGTGAGAGTATTCTGCTTAATTCAGAGACTCTGTCCCTCACCACCCCTTGTTGTAAATATTTTTGTCCACCCTAAGCGTGGAAGGGTATACTCAGATGTGAGTCCCTTGCTCATTGCACCATCAGGATTCAAGCAAGCCGGGCCGAAGACGGCTGAAATGCCAGAAACCGGTCCCCGGTAGCTTGTTTCCTTCCCAGTGTAAGAATTGGCTTTTGTAGTTTGGTTTGCCCTGTTCCCATCATGCACTGGGACAGGAACAGACTAATTTGCATACAGCCATGTTCTGAAACTGGGATGGTGCAGTGAGCTAAAAAACGGTGTTGGATCTAGCCCTGATCTCTTGACTGGGTGAGAGTATTCTGCTTAATTCAGAGACTCTGTCCCTCACCACCCCTTGTTGTAAATATTTTTGTCCACCCTAAGCGTGGAAGGGTATACTCAGATGTGAGTCCCTTGCTCATTGCACCATCAGGATTCAAGCAAGCCGGGCCGAAGACGGCTGAAATGCCAGAAACCGGTCCCCGGTAGCTTGTTTCCTTCCCAGTGTAAGAATTGGCTTTTGTAGTTTGGTTTGCCCTGTTCCCATCATGCACTGGGACAGGAACAGACTAATTTGCATACAGCCATGTTCTGAAACTGGGATGGTGCAGTGAGCTAAAAAACGGTGTTGGATCTAGCCCTGATCTCTTGACTGGGTGAGAGTATTCTGCTTAATTCAGAGACTCTGTCCCTCACCACCCCTTGTTGTAAATATTTTTGTCCACCCTAAGCGTGGAAGGGTATACTCAGATGTGAGTCCCTTGCTCATTGCACCATCAGGATTCAAGCAAGCCGGGCCGAAGACGGCTGAAATGCCAGAAACCGGTCCCCGGTAGCTTGTTTCCTTCCCAGTGTAAGAATTGGCTTTTGTAGTTTGGTTTGCCCTGTTCCCATCATGCACTGGGACAGGAACAGACTAATTTGCATACAGCCATGTTCTGAAACTGGGATGGTGCAGTGAGCTAAAAAACGGTGTTGGATCTAGCCCTGATCTCTTGACTGGGTGAGAGTATTCTGCTTAATTCAGAGACTCTGTCCCTCACCACCCCTTGTTGTAAATATTTTTGTCCACCCTAAGCGTGGAAGGGTATACTCAGATGTGAGTCCCTTGCTCATTGCACCATCAGGATTCAAGCAAGCCGGGCCGAAGACGGCTGAAATGCCAGAAACCGGTCCCCGGTAGCTTGTTTCCTTCCCAGTGTAAGAATTGGCTTTTGTAGTTTGGTTTGCCCTGTTCCCATCATGCACTGGGACAGGAACAGACTAATTTGCATACAGCCATGTTCTGAAACTGGGATGGTGCAGTGAGCTAAAAAACGGTGTTGGATCTAGCCCTGATCTCTTGACTGGGTGAGAGTATTCTGCTTAATTCAGAGACTCTGTCCCTCACCACCCCTTGTTGTAAATATTTTCATCAACACCAGCAGAACAGTCACAGAGGCCATCATCCTCAGTAAATTGGACTATGGCAAGCCGCTCTGTGTAAGAATTAACGCGCAACTGACCAGAAGACTCCAGATCATACAGAATTCAGCTGCCATACACTTCATACTTACACTCCGCTCCCTCACAACTATCACCACCTACTGTAGTGTAGTTCTTTTATTCCCAATAGGCTCTGCCCATTGGAATAACAAACAGCAGTGTAGACGTAGGACGGAGGTCATCTAGGTCTCTACTGACTATGTTAGACTTAATTTGTTTTTGCTAGCTAGCTCAGAGGTCTCTAGAAACTTTCTCGAATGTTCAGGAAAGGGTTAACCGTCCCGATTTAGACAAGAAGGGATTAGTTTCTGACAACCGCATAAACATGACAACTTTGCTCCCTCAGAATAAAGAGTATATCTCTAGAGTCGGTGTGAAAACAATAGACAACTGTTTCACTCAGCCAATCGTGCATGCTTAATTTCACCAGAGTGCAGAGAAATAGAGAGACGGGCGTTTTCAATAAAAGGTGTTATTTTATTGAGCAGTCTTCTTTCTCATGCAAGAGAAATGAATTGCCACGATTGCAATACTTATTATAAAGTAAAAAGTGTACAGTAAAAGTAGTATTATGAAATAATACTGTAAAAGCATTGATATGGTTTCTTAGCCATACGATACTTTAAAATGGATAAAATATATACATACATAAAAGCATTGACTAACGAACTCAACTGGTGCTTCTAAGATATGCCTACCCCGCTGTACCTGACCTAAGCCTAATACGTGGGAAGGAGTAAGTTGCAGTTTTAAGTTAGGTTAGGTTTTTGCCAAGAATCGGAATCAAGAATTCTCTTTAAGGTTTTAATCAGCTCCGTATCTTGGTTATAGAATGAAGGAGGTCTTGTATCTCGCTTCTCAGGACTCGATCTCCCACCAACCCACGAGGGTGACTTGAGAACACCGGAGCTGGATTTTCTCAGCTGGAGAAAAAGACAGCGTCTCTCTCAGTGCGTTGAAGGGAGGGGTTTTTCATTTGGCTCTAGCAACAGCTGGGCTCCAGGGCAAGTAGAACGTCGCTCTGCTCCCAACCACAGTGTGTGTGTTTGCTTAAGGCAACGTTGGTATATTTATACATGAAAGGTGCCGGGTTTGACGTAAGGTTGGACACCAGACGTCACTAAGAACCAACAGTTCTTTCTGGACTCCAGGAGTTCTTGTGCAAATCAAAACAAAAGCAGGGGGAATTCCCAGGCTGCTGGAGGCTTGGTTTGTTTAAAGAACGCGTTGTGCTTTCTAGGAGTCTATGGGAGTAGCCTTGCCGTGTTTTGGACTGCATGGCTATTACTAAATATGGATATGATTCATATGCCTTTATAAGGATATTATTTGTTATAACCACATAAGGGCATGAATCGGGAATATCGAATTAGGGTCCTAGATAGAAATACAACACCCACTCCACGTATTAATGTCCATCATTACTAAAAATAATAAGCAATATTAAACATACAATGCATGTGTGTTTTTCAACCCACCCCAAAATACATAAATTGCTTTTGAAATGGCATATGGTTTATACACGAAAATGAGTATTGGTACTATACGTTTTTCAAGCAGGGTTATCATTCAGTTAAATGCATATATATATATCAGCTGAATGAATTGCGAAAATTACACATGAAATAGCTCTGTATACAGAAAAGAAGGTTGAGACCATTTCATCACATATTTATACGATACTGTACATGTGCTAGAGGCTGAGGTAAAATATTGTCTCTAATGTCTCTAAAAATAGAAGCTCTGTACTCTGGGAATAGTTCTACTTTAAGCAGAGTACCATGTGCCGGAAAAACTTGTAAATAATTTTCATGTGAAAGAAAAATAATTTCGCTTTCAGGGGAAGAAATAGTTCCAAATGTTTTCAGTTGCTTTCAGGGAACGCTGTGTGCTTGTCGTTTTTTTTTTTTTTTAAAGAATTATTCTCGCTGTTCAGGGGAGAACATCATATCAGACAGGCTTGCAAAAATTGGTCTACAACATCAGGTGAAAGTTCAACCAAGTTTGAAAATGCCGTAACTGCAGTTGTGAGCGTGATTGCTATTATCGATGTTTGGATCAGCAATGCTCACAGAAGGTTGTACCTGTTTGATTCTGCTTTCATCTCGTACTTCACCGCCACCTACTCGTAATGGTGAAGTCTCAACGAATGCAGTCATCAGAATAGGTAGCCGCTGGGGACAACACGTTGCTTGAGTCGTTACTGGACAAAGCAAAGTATTGATATCCATTGGTACTGCTGATGGTAGTGTAAGACAGACGTCCAACACGCATTCTTCTCCGCATAGCAGACATCGAAGCACAGGTAAGATGCAATCCTGCCAGATTGGTCTGAATGAAAGAAACCAAGTTGTACTCAGATATCTTAGCCGGGCTAATCCGAGGACCTTCGTGTTTTTGTCTCGGTAGCGTATTGCTAGGATCGTCTCTTCCATCGTTGTTGGAGTCTTGTCTGTGGCTTGGCTTGCCATATCGAAGCAGAAGGAACAAAAATAAAATTCCTGCTACGAGTCCCAAAATTAAAGGTAGGCCACCAATGACAGAATGGACAAAATTCGTGAAGATGCCCAGAACTGTTTCAAATGATGTTAACAGTCCCGAAAAAAATTGTCTTAAATACATGTGCGATGCCACGGGTATCAGACATGTTTAAAATTTGACTTAACATTCCTACGAAATGCACGGGGCAATTTGTCGATAAAAGGTTATGTATCTCTGCCGCTGTCCTTGCAACTTGAAGATCATATGTTTCTTTGGACGAGGTCAAAGGCACAGTAGTCTGTAAAAGAATAGACTTCATTCTGCTTAAAGTATCAATTCAAATAGAAGAGATATTCACAAAAGGCCACATTGCCACCTCCATGTCTGGATTGCTGTTTGGATACAATACTTGCATACAGCAAATGACCCTGGAAGTAACAGTTACGAGATAGGATTCTCCTGGCACCATTCCAACAACAGCTGTCGTCATTTATTAGAACTTAGCTGCCGTTGGATAGCTGTCTGAAAAATGGCTCTTTCTATGTTGCAGGAGTGCCTTGCAGGTGACATGAAAGGTTATCTGAAGACCCTTCGCAGGCTCCATGCAAGTTAATACCTTGACACAGAAGTGTACCGCTTAGTAATTTTTTACAATTATTACCCCTAAGGAATACCTCCTTTTTCTCATCACTATAACATTTGTGTGTGTAAGGTAAATCCCAGGTTGATTTGATGTATCCTTTACCCAACCTTTCATACTGGCCTGCTGGTATATATTCTTCGCAATATTTAAACTAGAAAGATATTATCGGAATTGTAATTGTTCCGTGTATTATGAATTCAATGACAGGTCTCTCTGACACTGTCAATGGTAATCTCTCAAGTTTTTCAATGCTCAGAATCGTATAGTCTGCTCCTTTTTGTGCCAAACTGATTTGTTTATCAGTAAGGTTAAAGATAGAAAATAATGACTTTATGTTGATTAGACGCCATGGCACGTAGCCTGAACGTAGGTTTTGCAACGTCCAGCCTAGCTGTACAATAGAACGTAATTAGGACTGACCATGTTGTAACATTAGCAAGTCTTGCTCTATTATATATATATTATATATATATCTATTATATATATATTATATATATACTATATAAGCTCAAATACATTTACATTTACATTATATCAAAGGCAGATGATACAATGCTGTCCAGTGAATATATTCTGGAGGACAGAGTCGTTAACCCATTGTCCACTACAGAAAGTGATTTTTCCAAATTTATACGATCAATTTCTCGTATTTTTTCTGCTATTTCAATTTGCATTACTTTCCAAGCTTCGTTGTATGCAGCGTATATACCGGCCGCTATGAAACGTTTGACGCTGTTTGCGAGGTCCCATTATGAAATCTCGCAAGTCAGCACCTTCTTTAAGTAAAGTCAAGTGTTGCTTAATTTCAGCCAGTGTGGATTTCTGTAGCCACTCAAGGCAAATTTCCCTACACTGTATGTTGTAACTATCCCGGGTGTTGTCTCTGGGAATATCTTGGGTCTGGCCTGGTCAGTTTGAACCCCTGTCTTTTGTTCAGGAATCTATCTTGACAGTTATTTGTGTCTGTGGGCCAGATCAACTATTTTTTCCAATCAGGATTTGTTCTGTTTTGGTGAAAAATATGGGATACGTCTATTTCCACATCCATAGTACTATTGCTATCAGTTATGGGCTTCGGAATAGACGGTTTATTTAAGTCTTTTATCTTAGCTAAACCAAGACAAGTAGTTTGTTGAATGGTATCATTCAGGAATATTATTTGTTCTGGGATCATGCAGGCTCTAAATAATGATTCTAGACCTTGTACCTGCCAGTCTTTTGTTCCCCAGATGGTTTTTGTTTCAATGTTGTTTTTACAAAATTCAAAACCAAATGTTGACATTTCGCCATAACATTTTTCAGAATAAATCAATTTAGTATTTGTCAACATGGTTTTCATTCCTGTCTTATTTAACATTTTAAAATAAAACGTTTCTGGATTACTGTTAAACCCTGAGAAGTATGGAAATTTCTCATAAAATGTCTGTGAACTCCCTTTTGGTGGAGTTGGACAATGTTCCCATTGATTATAAGTAAAAACATTTCTAGGTTGAGCAGATTTATGCAAATAGTGATGACCATAGTGATTGTAACAGTATAATTCTTCATAATTTGATGAACCCTGCAAATAATCATGTTCTGTGAATTTAGCTGACATTACTAAATCTGACATCATATTATTAATATTTTCAAAATCCCAAATCATCAGAGAAAGAACTTGGTATCACAAAGTCACTTAAGGAAACCTTAAACTGGTGTGGATACTTCAAGAGCTCAAATCGGGCCATAAATATCATAGTCAGTTCTGTCCCATGCTCTACCACCAGGTATTGGATTGGCTGTGATGTTCACTGATGATAGTTCTCTTTTCTCGATGTGAGAGGATCTGTGAGACTTTAGGACCAAGTTGATGTTCTGACTTGCTGTGTCCATTGTACTATATTTTCCACCAATGAATTTACCCAAGCATAAAACCATGATGAGCCAAAGCAGGAGGAAAAGTACACCTAACAGTCCAAAATTCAATCCATGGTGAAATCAGATATTTTTCTTTTAGTTGGTGAAAAAGCTTGGTTATTTTTTCTTTGAAAGTTTTTGTTGCTGGCTTGTCTCCATGTTCACTTGGATCATCGGAAAAGTCATCAAAGTTGATAAAGTAGCCAGAAGCAGTTCTGTCAATTGGTCGGATTGCTTCCGGATTTCCATTGATCTTTGCATTTTCATTTGTTACATTTGTATAGTCTGAAGCTACATCGTTGTAGATTGGTGTATCATCCTGATTTGTAGCAATTTGGGTTTCAAGAGGCACAAGTTCCATAGCTTTGTTGCATAGTCCTTTTTTATTTACTGCAGGTTTATCAAATGTGATTAGTCTCTCAGTTTGAACCTCTTGGATTGTAGCAAAGTTTGGCCTTCTGCTATTTCTTGGGAGTCCACTGGGCCTGCTATTTATGATCGGCCACATGTTTGCGTTTTCACCAGGTCGCTGGAAACAATTTTGTTTTCCTTTTTACCAGCAAGTGGCGGTAGTACTACTGATCTTGTTCCGCTGACAGCTAAGACAGGTACTGCTTTTCTGTAAGAAGGCCCAAATTCCTTCTTCACCGCAATTTTTTCTCTGACCAGATCCCCAATCTTTGGAATCCAGACAGGTCTTGCTGGGACAGGTGGTTCTTCAGTGGTTGTTGGCTTCAACTTTGTTACTTAGACTCTTTCTTGTTTCATTCAAGTCCTGTAAAACAGCCAAACGATCTTTGATATCAAAAGTTTTTTCTTCTACCACTGAAGTTTGACGATCCAAATCCTGGATAATCATTCAAGTACCAAACAAAAGTTCATACGGACTGATACCTCCTAGAGAATTTCTTGGCATGTTATTAAGACTACGTTAGACACTTATTAGATGTTTGACCCACCCGTCACCCGAACCTAATACCCTCGCTGTTATAGATTGCTTTATGTCACAGTTTTTTCTTTCCACTACCGCATTTCCCTCAGGATGGAGGGGAGACTAGTACCGCAATGCAATGCCCATGCTGGTCCTGGCCTCTTTGTAAGCTCGAGAGCTAAACGCAGGACCCTGGTCAGAAGGTAGCATGCCAATTGCGTATGTGCCAATAAAGACTTGCAAATCTTTTATAACAGTTCTGGCATCAGCCGAGCGCTGGGGCCACATTTTTAAGTGAATCTAGTCTTAATAATTATGGGGACGCATTTCTCCGGCTGGATTTCTGCGTATAGATCGCCTGATGCTTTCTAATAAAGGTGTCCTGGCAATAGTCTGGTCCGGTTCACAACTGCGATCTCTGTTGCAGTCTGGACAATCCATTGCAAATTTGTAAATTTGCAAGCTCATCCCCGGCCACCAGTATTCTGATTGTAATTCTATTAGAGATTTCAAGATCTCTTGGTGCCTTAGACCCAATCCCATGTGCGCGTCTTCAATCAAGAAAACTCTCCGGTCGTGTTTGGAATTACTCTATCCCCCACTCCAGGGATTTGAGCAAAAGTAACGGAGTTTGCATCAATTATGTATTACTGAGTGGATAGTTGAGAGGTAATGATGCATAATCGCCTTTTAACGACCCTTTAACCGCCAGCATGGTTTCTCCATCTATGTGTTTTTTAGAACGCTTTTTTTGTGGCTAGGGCAGCCGGTTGAACCACTGCGGCTCTGTTAGCCAATGAATTCCCTGCAATGTGAACGCCATCACGTTAATGACTCAGTGTATGTATCACGTGAGTCTTTTGTAGTTCTTTCTGCAAAAGAACTATTTGTTCACAAAGCGTTTTATGCTTTATTGTGGCACCTGTGTCATCTTTGTAACCGTTTTTGCTCCATGTCTGCATGTCACTATTGTATGACTTGACGCAGTAATGCGAATCGCACACTATCAGTGTGAGGAATTTGCGATCGGCATTTTCAAGCGCCATCTTTAAAGATCTTATTGCAGCTCACTGAGCTGAACAGTTTGAGTGATTCAGTTTTGGTAATCATCGGTCTGAATTTACCAGAGTGCCAGCGAGCTTTAACAATCGCGCACGCTGCATTGTAGGATTTTTTCTCTACATCGTAATGGTGTGCAAATCTGTCCATATAGATTACACAAGTATATTGTTCGAGAGGCAGAATTTCGATTGGCAGAGGATGTTCTTGTTCGTATTCTAGATCGTTTCGTTTTTTCATTTTCGGGTCAAAATAGTATTTCACGTCTTCTGCAGCAAGAGCATTTTCCCATTGTATCCATTTTGGATCTAATGCCACTGCATTCAGATTGCGTGAACTTGTTAATGCCTCAAGGGCTGATTCTGCTGTAAAAACAGATATTCTTTTGCCTTGGGCTAGGGCTCTTTCTTTTGCTACAGCAGTTTGAACCACTATTAGAAATTTTTAGGTTGAACTGATTTTTATTTCAGCTTGTGTGTACAAGTGTGATTTGTAAGCTATTGGTACCGTTTCCCCTTCATTAGAGGTCAGGTACGTGAATCCACATCTTCCTGGGATGACTGATTACAAGGTTGTGTACGTTTTCGCGAGTTTGCAATTTTGTTTTAGCTAACATGTCTGTTTGTAATGATCTTAAAATTTCTGTATGTTTCTGAGTCCAATTTATTGGTTTGAAATCAGGTTTTATTAATTCATAGAGAGGTTTAACCCTCTCTGCATAATTTAGAATGTGTGTTCTACCAAAATTCAGGAAGCCTAGTATTGATTGTACATTTTTCAGCGTTTTCGGTGCTTGGAGTACTGCACACTTCTCTAGGAAGTTGTCTGCAAGGCTTTTGCCTTACCTTGATAATTCATATCCTAAAAACAGGACTGTTAGATGGGCAATTCTTGACTTTTTAAAGTTGAATTTGTTACCCTCTGATGCGAACCCAAGTATTATGGTGTTCACTCTTTGTAAGTGAGTCTCCAGGTCATCGTCTGTAAGATAGATGTCATCGACATAGGATAATGACTCATCATCATATATTTGTAGTAACTCTGTTACCCTTGCTGAGAATAATCCGGGGCTATTCTTGAATCCCTGTGGGAGTCGACAAAATTGTTTTTGCGACCCCATTATTGAGAAAGCGGTCAAATACCTGCTTTCAGGTGCAATGTTTTGACAGAAGAATCAATTAGAGATATCTAATGTCGTTTTATATTTTTTGCGCATGATGTTCATTAGTTCTGCACTGTGTGAGTTTTGTACTGCAAAAGTTTTGCAGCAGGAGTTAAAATGTCTGTAGTCCAAAACTAGACGATGTGAATCGCCTGGCTTGGAGACAGGAAACAAAGGATTGTTCATTTGTGAGGTGCATGTTTCAATCACCCCTTGATATTCAAGTTGATCTAAGATCTCCCTGACTTGCTTTTTAGCTTCTTGTTTAATTGGGTACTGCCTTTGTGCAGTGGGTTGATTTTTTAACTGGATTTTGTGGGGAGGAGAGTGCTCATACCATCCCACATGATTTTTGTATAATGCAGGGGCTTGGGCCACTGCCCATTTTCTTGCGAATGTGTATTTTTTATGAATTGGAATATGATTTGAGAAGGCAGCCATAATCATTTCTACGCCATGAGGGCACTCCCTGACAAACTCTGGTGGCCAGTCTTTTTCAGCTAACAGGATGTCATAGCCTTTAGAAAGATTCCCCCAAAAGAGACCTTTTATTCTCCTAGTTTTATCTCCCTCTATACGCAATGTTATTTCATATAGTTTATGGGGCACGCTAACTCGCGTGTCTGCAGTTTCCACCTGAATGTATTCATTCGTGTCCACGGTCTCCAGAAGATTCATCAGGATCTTGCGAGCTATGGTCACTTCTGCTGCGCTGTCTAGCATTGTCTGGGCCCACCCTCCGTTTTTCAGTTGTGTCCTCAGAATCCTCGGCATGTTTAATTTTAATACTGGCTACCTCCTTCTTTGGATAATGTAATTTTTTACTTTGATGAGCAGGTTCCTGGTCTTTGGACTTGACGTGCTCTTCTTTGTCTTCTGACCGTCCTATTCTTTCCGATTTCTGTGAGGAAGTCTGAAAAGATCGAGAGGGACGTGTATCAATATCTTGATATCTATCAGGTTTTCTCAATTTATCCCTATCTCTCAGGTTGTATCTTTTCTCAGAGGGTTCCCTTTGGGGAGACTTGCCTCCTCGGCCAGGAGATCTTTCTCTCCGTTGAGGAGACCTTCCTCTGGACTGGAATCATTTTTCTTTGGGAGTGGATTGTTTATTACCATCCCAACTCTTTTTTGGAGTGTTTAGATTATTTTTAATAAATGTTTTTTCAGGATTTTCAGTTAGTTGGGATTTTATTGGCTTCCCACCCAAACTATCTCTTCCTACTTCTTCATATGATTTTCCTATGATTTTGGCAAGTTCATATGGTTGGTCTGTTATATCTGTCTCCTCCAATTTTTGGCGAATTGCCACACATGCTGCTTCTCCTTTTATGTTGGCTAATAATATAGCCGAGACCTGCTTAAAGTCTTTCAGTAATTTCATACCCAGAATTAAAGCAGGTTCTGGACTGTATTCGTTTTGAATTTGCCTTAGTACATCTGGTATGACCGCCATAGACGGGACACAATGTGTTTTTGTGTAGATGGAAGCAAAGACCGTGCCCCAAGTGTCACAGTCCTCCACATGTGGTGCGATCCCCATTGGGAGGCAGATAGTCAGAATTATGTCTTTTTCATGAGGTGTAGTATTAGGAAATACTGCCTCTATTTGAGTTATTTTTTGAGCTAACCAGAATGGGATTTGTTCCCGTTTTATGGGTGTTTTACCAAGACATGATTGTATGTTCTGTGGTGTAATTTTGTTTGTGTTCCCCTGATGAGGGGTCAGTTGTGGAATGTTATCGCTGGTTGGATTGTTGAAGTCTGCATGATATATTGGACCAATTGTCTATGTATTTTAATTAATAGTTTTAGCTGAGCTAAAAGTTCCCGGTCCAACATTTGATCAATGTCTGGGTGTGGTGTGTAGCTGGCTAGAACCGGCCACGTGGCTCCTGGTCTACCTAGTGGACCGTGCCTGGTGATGTGATTTTGATGTTTTAAGGCGCCATTAAACCAGAGCGGGTGCTCCTGGTAAGTTAGTGGGATTTCAACGTCCTCGAAAGGAGTGTATACATCCGGAGGTTCCTCTATTTTGTAATAGTGGAAATATTTTGTAACAGCGTGTGTTGCTGGAAAATGTATCCATGAATAGAATACCTCTGTCTGCCGATACTCCTGTGCCTCTATCACGAATATGACCGTACCACATCTTGGTGATAGTCCATTTTCTATAAGTTTAAGAGTTATAGTTTTTCTTATATTGACCGGAATGATTATAGCATTCGGGTCATTTTGCTGGAGACTTGTGTCTTTCGCTAAGAGTTGAGTTGCTAATGCTTCTCTATCTCTTTCTTCTTCACTTTCCGTCATTTTATTGACTAAAAATGTTTTTGTTGCAGAGCAAGTTTCAAGGAAACAAAGATTAGGTGCACAATATTTTGGAACACTGTATCCTTCAACGTTGACTATACCAAAAACTAATACATAGGATTCTCATCCTACTAAGTTTCGGCGGATATTAACCTTTCACCCACTCCAGACGTCTATTGGAGTTTTTACGGGAGAAAGGGGTCTGTGTGAAAAGCACAACTGAGTTACTCAGGTGTCTTGCGTTAGATTATCGCCTTACCAAACGTTGGGCGCCATGTAGTGTAGTTCCTATATTCCCAATAGGCTCTGCGCATTGGAATAACAAACAGCAGTGTAGACGTAGGACTGAGGTCATCTAGGTCTCTAATGACTGTTAGACTTAATTAGTTTTTGCCAGCTAGCTCAGAGGTCACTAGAAACTCTTGAATGTTCAGGAAAGGGTTAACCGTCCTGATTTCAATAAGAAGGGATTCGTTTCTGACAACCGCATAAACATGACAACTTTGCTCCCTCAGAATAAAGAGTATATCTCTAGAGTCGTGTGAAAACAATCAACAACTGTTTTTCCCAGCCAATCGTGGATGCTTAATTTCACCAGAGTGCAGAGAAATAGAGAGACAGGCGTTTTCAATAAAAGGTGTTATTTTATTGAGCAGTCTTCTTTCTCATGCAAGAGAAATGAATTGCCACAATTGCAATACTTATAAAGTAAAGTGCGTACAGTAAAAGTAGTATTATGAAATAATACTGTAAAAGCATTGATATGGTTTCTTAGCCATATGATACTTTAAAATGGATTAAATATATACATACATAAAAACACTGACTAACAAACTCAACTGGTGCTTCTAAGATACGCCCACCCCGGTGTACCTGACCTAAGCCTAATACGTGGGAGTTAAGTTAGGTTTTTGCCAAGAATCGGAATCAAGAATTCTCTCTAAGGTTTTAATCGGCTCCGTACCTTGGTTATAGAATGAAGGAGGTCTTGTATCTGACTTCTCAGGACTCTATCTCCCAGCAACCCGCGGGGGTGACTTGGGAACACCGGAGCTGGATTTTCTCGGCTGGAGAAAAAGACAGCGTCTCTCTCAGTGCATCGAAGGGAGGGGCGTTTTCCTTTGGCTCTAGCAACAGCTGCGCTCCCGGGCAAGTAGAACGTCGCTCTGCTCCCAACCACCGTGTGTATGTTTGCTTAAGGCAACGTTGGTATATTTATACCTGAAAGGTGCCGGGTTTGACGTAAGGTTGGACATAAGACGTCACAAAGAACTAACAGTTCTTTCTGGACTCCAGGAGTTCTTGTGCAAATCAAAACAAAAGCAGGGGGAATTCCCGGGCTGCTGGAGGCTTGGTTTGTTTAAAGAACGCATTGTGCTTTCTAGGAGTCTATGGGAGTAGCCTTGCCGTGTTTTGGACTGCATGGGCTATTACTAAATATGGATATGATTCCTATGCCTTTATAAGGATATTATTCGTTATATTCAATATCAAAGGTAGACTAGGACACTTGTAACTACGTTACACGAAGTGGTATAGAAAACCCTCATAAACGCTATGATTTTTCGTAAGTGCGGTGTATCTTTGTTCTCCGCCCCTCATAAACATTAGTGGCAATTGTCATTGGGTGATCTATTTGTGCTACATGCCAGCCTCAAGCCTGAGGACCACTCTGGAGCAGCGTAGTAGTGTCCAGAGATGAATTTAGATATAACCACTTTGAAGGTTATCACCCATATTACTATTTTATTCCAGGGGGTGTGATTTGTCATTAAAAATCTATCGGGTATACTATCAGATCAAGTAACTAGATCTTGGTATATCACTTTAAACATACAGTCAACATGTTTCAGCTCCGTATTACCCAGCCGGGTCTGTGGAGCATTCGTCAGGACAAAATAGAAAGTAAAATATACTGACACCTCTTGTGTAGTATGGCAGTGGATTTTGTTATACCCACTGTTTTATGAATACAAGGTTTAATTTAGCTGTAATAGAAATCACAAATTAATTCATGGTATTGTTATGTGTGTTTTCCTAGGCTTGTATGTATTTTGACCACAGCAGATTTTGCGACACTGTTATTTTATGTATCATTTCTGAAGAATATTCATTACAGTTTAGGCATTCATTAGGGGAACAATTGGCGAATCACATTCAGGAATTCAAACAGTGAGGGGAGAGAGAGGCACATATTTTAAACAGTAAGCATTGAGAACCCTCATTCTTCATGCTATTCAGGTAACAGGACTTTCGTCATTTTGGGAAAAGAAGGGTACAAACAACAATGTCTAACTCTACTGGCCGATGAAAGATTTTACACCAAAATAATCTCAGATCCCACACCAAGACTGCAGAACTCAATTGCAATGATGGTTTATGAGGCAGAGTCCAATACTTGGATATCTAAAAAAGAGGCAGATTATCTGATCACAAAGGAAATTAAGATACCTTTTTTCTACTCTTTGCCGAAAACACACAAAAACAAATTGCCTCCACCCGGACGCCCAATAGTATCGGGGATAGGCTCGGTCCTGGAGCCTCTGTCCCAGTTTGCGGACCAATTTTTGAAGCCCCTAGTCCAAAGCACTCCTACGTATTTAAAAGATACGAGGGATCTTCTGAATCAAATACTGGAGATGCCGTTTGATCAAACTACCATGTTGCTGGTAGGACTAGACGTGGAATCGTTATATACAAGTCTACCCCAAAGAGAGACACTACAAATGCTTGAAGACACACTTTTCATGGAAGAGTGGACCTATCACACACCATGCCACTTTGTCCTCGAATGTTGCCGCCTGGCATTAACTGAAAATTACTTTGAATTTGATGGACAATTATACCTACAGAAACATGGAACTTCCATGGGAAGTGCGTTTGCCCCTTCGGTGGCAGGCCTGTATGTCAGTCACTTTGAAGCCGACAATGTATTTGCAGACATTAACCCTTTCGCTTCCAGTATCCTTTACTGGAAGCGATACATTGATGATGTCCTGATGATTTGGAGGAAAGAAACAGATCTGAACCTCTTTATGGAATGGTTGAACACAAGAGATGAATGTCTGAAGTTCACGTTTACATCAGATGATACCAGCATGGATTTTTTGTATCTAACAATCTTTATCAAGGATGGACAGATCGAAAAAAAACTTTCACCAAGCCTACAGCGAAGAACAGCTTGTTGTTGTATAACAGTTTCCACCCCAAACCTCTCAGAGACAGACAATCTACCCTATAGTCAATTTTTAAGACTCAAAAGAAACTGTAGCTGGGGGCGTGGCTTAGCGGGCAACGATGGTGGACGCAGCTTGCTAGAGCTCCCACAGGCCCGACTGTTATCCGGCGACTTATCCTTGCTCCTGAAACCGCCTTGTGGCCCACACCTGAGGCGATTGCAGCTGAGGGCGAGAGGTGTTGTCCGGTGCGTTAATCGGCGCTCCCGGACCCTGTGTGGCGGAGGCTGCAGCAGCGGCGGTTTGCGTTCTGGTTCCGGGGAGTGAAGCCGGGACCTCGATTTTTGGCGCCTCCCGGTCGGAGGGTCTCGGCGCCGGCCGGCTGTGCCTGCATTTATCCTGGGCCGGGGGTCCCCATTGGAGGCGGAGCTGTGGGTGAATCCTCGGGCCTGCCTGCTGCAGCGGAGGCGCCGACCCGAGCTGGGAGAGAGGCCGGAGAGAGCTGCGGCCTGCATCGGGGCCGAGAGACCGGGACCTCGAGTTTCAAGACTCCCGGCCGCGAGAATTGGTGCAGTGCGGTGGCCTTGGGAATCGACTGGAGCGGCTGGGGGTACGGTGCCCCCGGGTGTGTGATCTGCCCGAAAGTTTAGTGTGGGGCGATTGTGCTCCCTTGCTTCAGGCGCGTGTGGTGCTCGAGCCTGGGAGCCCCGGTGGCGGCGCCAGGAGAGACGGCAGATCAGACTTGGGTGCTCTGTGTGGCCCCTCCCGATTGTGACCTCAGAGACTGCGGCCGGCTCATGCAACACCGGTGAGTGCCTGGGACAGTTGGACTGTGTGGCAGAGGGGCTCCTCCGCCTGGAACTGGTGGCTGGTCGTTGAGTGGCCTGGTGCAGGGCCACGGGGTCCCCTCTTGTGGTTGGAGATTGGGGCAGGGACCTCACGGTACGGGGCTGGGCCTGGCTGGAACGACATTGTGTGCCTTGCACTTGGGGGCAGCCTTGTGGAACCCGGTGTCCCCCTGGCAGTGAACAACAATAGCGTGAAGGGACTGTGTGCCTGGAGTTATTTGTGTGGTGTACCCTTGGCTACAATTGGTAGTGTGGGGCACCGGCACCGAGGCAATCTACGGATATCCCGGAGACAGTAGAACCCAGGTGTGCTGCGGACATGACCAGAGGCGGGGGAGGCAGCGGGTCCGCTAAACAGGGGCCCATAGATAAATTCACGGGGCCGAGTGGGGTGCCCGGTGCATCGGGCAGAGGTCACGGGACGGGCCCTGACAACGCAGCGCTTATGGCAGCGATCACCCAGTCCAGCGACATGCTAGACGCCAAGATAGGGGCAGTTGGCGCAGACGTGACCCTGTTGCGTCAGGACCTGCGAAACGCAGTGGCGCGTATTACTGAGGCGTAATCCAGGATATCGGTGGTGGAAGACTATGTTGGGACCCTGAAGCGGAAGATGGCGGCAATGGAAAACGTCCAGAGGGGCCTTGCGCTCCGTGTGGAGGATGCCGAAGGGCGGGCACGCAGGAACAACCTTCGCTTTGTGGGGTTTCCAGAAGGATGCAAGAAAGGGAACATGGAACTAATTATGTCCCAATGGTTGGAGACTTGGCTTCCCCCGGACGTTCTGTCACGGTGCTTTGTGATTGAACGCGCACATAGAGCCCTGACGTAGAAGCCGCCGGCGGGGGAGCGGCCCAGGCCGGTGATAGCTAGAATCCTGAATTTCCATGACGGGATACTATCCTACGGGAGGCGAGGACCAAAGACTCTTCTATTTGAAAACCACAAGATCATGATCTTTCCGGACTACACCAGACTCGTGCAACAACAACGTCACTCATTCACTGCCGCTAAGGCGAAACTGCGAGGTCTGAAAATCCAATACTCCTTGCTTTATCCGGCCCGCCTGCGAGTAGTCTTCCAGTCACGAACCCATTTCTTTGATACTCCGGAAGACGTCTTTAAATGGACTGATGAGACTGTGAGGGTCAGGCCACATGCCCAGCCGGGACTGAACCTGGGCCACTCGAGGGGCCCATCGCCTGAACAGGAAGACCGGACTACTAAGGGCAAGAGGAATAGGAGGTCTAGATCGCGGAAACGCTCCTCTTCACGTGGTGGGAGACGAGATGGTGCGCCTACTGACTCCGACCACTCTGGCAAAGATCATGGAGGGGCCTCAGGGGTCTGAACCTGCTTGCAGAAATCACAGGCTCCTGCTGGGAGGTGGTGCTTTCATGTGTCCTTTTGGACTGCTGCTTGCTGACTGACTGTATGGCCGCTGCTCGTTTTCCGTTATCATGGTTGGGACTGTGTGGATCGGCGGAGGGGGGTTCAGGATGCTCTTTTACAGGGGCTTTGCCTCCTACTCTTGTGGGAGATACTGGGGGGGGTCTGTTAGCTGGGTGGGTAGTTGGGACTTGTTAGTGGGTTCAGTGTAGCTATGGGGGATCCATTGGTGGGGTGGACGGTCTGTCTCATGTTGGGGGCAGAAGTCACACTACACCGCGACAGATACTTCATCGTTCATTGGGGTATGGGGTGGGGGTGGGAGGGGGGGGGGCGAGTTTTGGGAAGTTGATAGATATTGGTTTGAAGGGGGACTGTAAGGTGGGGTGGTTGGGGCCTGGGGAAGGGGGGTTGATCTGCACACGATTGTCTCGAAAGATGCTGTTGTGGTTTCCACGCCCATTGTGCCCGCTGCTTGCTGTACAAATCCACCTACGCTTAAATGGGGGCTGAAAACCCTGGGCGGGCGCATGTTGGCGCCTTAATGAAGGTGATGAGTTGGAATGTACGGGGTATGCTTGACAAGATCAAAAGAAGTGCAGTGCTGAGACAGGGGAAGAGGGAGAAAGTGGATATCTTGATGCTACAAGAAACGCACCTAATGGTTAATAAAGCTCTGGGCCTACAGAGGTATGGTTACGGTCAGGTCTACCACGCGGGCTTTGGGAGGGGATCTCGGCGGGTGGCAATACTGCTGCACCGCAGACTGGCTTACACACACACGAAACATTGGATAGACCCCCAAGGCCGATATGTCTTTGTGCAAGGGACGGTGGGCTCAGAGTCGATAATTCTTGGGAGTGTGTACGCTCCGCCCCCATTGCAATGGGCTCTGATTGAAAAACTCTTCACAGTATGGGCTGAAATCCCAGAGAGCCTGGCGGTGATAGGAGGGGAATGGAATGACGTCATGCAGTGTCGGATTGACCGCCTCAGATTCAGGGGTGACCCCATAGTAGATACCCCCACTAAATTGAATGGTATGGTGCGAGGCCTGAATTGGGTGGACACATGGCGATACCTCCACACACATGAACGAGAGTACACATACGTCTCGGCGGTCCACCACTCGTTCGAGACTAGACTATATTTTTGTTCCCAGTGCAGTCGTTAACAGAGTAATCTCGGCGTCTATCCTGCCGCGAGGACTTTCGGACCACTCCCCTGTGGTGGTTGAGGTTGCCCTTGATAGAGGGAGACGGCCATTTAGGTGGCGCCTCTCCACCTGGCATCTGCAGCAGGAAGCATATCAGCAACACTTGGAGGTGGCCATCGCCCAGTACTGGGATGAAAATACGGACAGCTTGGGAGGCTCTGAAACCCACGCTTCGCGGGGTAGATATAGCATGGTGCGCGGCAGAGCGTCGCAAACGACAGGAAGAACTGGTGTGGGCCGCGGCGGAGGTAGAGCAGCTGGACACTCAATGTGGGGTGGCGAGTCGCCTGGAGGATGTGGGGCAGCTTCTACTGGCGCAGCAGGCATATGTCTCCCTCCAGTTGGACGAAGCCCGGCAGATCTGGCTGGCGACAAGAAGTAGAATTTATCAATGGGGCAACAAATCCAGCACGATGCTCCATAGGCTCTGCCAAAAGGTGTTCCTGGCACAGGAACTGCCGGGCCTCAGAGATAATGCCTGGGCCTCCATTTCAGCCCCAAGGGAGCTGGCGAACAGCTTCGCCGGCTACTTTGCGATACAGTACGCCCAGCGGGACTCCCTCTCGGCACTTGACATTGACAAATTTATAACTGATCTTCTGCCCCGCACGGTCCCAGATGATGTGCGTGAGCGCCTTGAGGCCATACTAGCGGCCGAGGAACTGGGCACGGCGCTGGGGGAGCTCAAAACTGGTAAGGCCCCCGGGCCCAACAGCTTCCCTAGTGAGTTTTTCAAGCGCTACCATCTCCAACTGGGGCCGCACTACAAATACGCCCTGGAGGCAGCGAGAGAGGAAGGCCTTCTGCCGGCGGACTGGAGACATGCAGAAATAGTAGGGTTTTGTAAACCCGGTCGACCACCGGACCGCCATGAGTCCTATAGGCCAATCTCTCTTCTAAACACCGAGGCCAAAATACTAGCCAAGGCACTTGCGAACCGCCTTCTCCCATACATATCAGACTTGGTCCATCCGGACCAAGCCGGATTCATGCCCCGCCGGGCGACGCAGCATAATATTAGATGTGCCCACGTGGCTGTAGAGGCGATGAGTAGAACCAGAGATCGAGCGGCACTGTTACTAGCAGATATTGACAGGGCCTTTGATTCCTTGAACTGGACCTACTTATTTGCCCTCCTTCCGCGCCTCAATCTAGGGCCCCACTTTATGTCCTATATCCGGCTTTTATACACCGATCTGACGGCCTCGGTGAGGGTGGCGGGGGAGGTGTCGGCAGCCTTCCCGATAGGGCGAGGCACTCGGCAGGGGTGGCCCCTCTCACCTTACCTATTCGCTCTAGCTATGGAACAGCTGGCTGCATGGATCCGGATAGATGCACAGCTGAGGAGTTTTGAGTGGCAAGCGGGACCGTCGGAAAGAATCGCACTATATGCGGATGACGTCCTATTCTTCCTCACGGATGTGAATCGATCCGGGCCGCGGGTCCTAGACATAATGAGAATCTTCGGAGAAGTCTCGGGACTTTGCCTGAAACCGCAGAAGTCCACCCTCTGGACACTGGGCGACCACTTTGAGGTCGGGCCATGGGCCTCGACACTACAAAGAGCGGCGGGGGGTCTTAAGTACCTGGGAGTATTTGACGACCACGCCAGCAATTGCCTGAGAGCGCAATGTAGTTCCCGTATGGGACAAGGTGCAGCAGGAGATGAAGTGCTGGTCCCGCATGCCCCTTAATATATATGGTAGATCGGCCATCTTTAAGATGGTCGCCCTTCCCCGTTTGCTGTATCAACTGCAAAACCACCCATTCCCAATACCGCCGCAATGGTTCCGACTGGTCAACTCGGCACTCGGCCGATTTTTGTGGGCCGGTGGGGCGTCGCGGGTAGCTCTGCGGACCTGCTTTCTGTCCACGTACTGTGGGGGACTGGCGACCTCGGATATTTTATCATATTACCAAGCATCACACCTGGTAGTCCTGAATGATTGGTGGTACAGTGGCAGGGAGGATCCAGCATATGCCCTAGAAAGGTACCTAATGGAACCGGACGCCCTACACACGGTCTTATACTCGGCGCAGCTGCGAAAGTGATTGCCTAGGGCGACACAAGTAGTATTTCAGATATGGCGACAATCACTGCGTCGTATGGGATGGTGGGGAAAACTGACGGGGGAGACCCCACTCTGGCGTAACGGGCAACTACCGGCCCTGATGTCCCTTCCGGGATTTGGGGGCTGGGATTTGCTAGGAATCTCAACATTGGGCCATGTCCTGAAGGGCACCACACTTAAATCCTTTCAAGACCTCAGCACAGAATTTGACATGCCCCGCACGCAGTTCTTTCGATACTTACAGTTTAGGCACGCTCTGGCACCTGCACTTGTGGGTTTAGATACTCTACCCGAATTCAGCTCGATAGAGGCGAAGGTATTTATGGGGGATCTAGAAGACAAAAAGATATCCAAAATATACCAGACATTAGTGACACACTGTTCCTCAGATCTACAGCCCCTGAGAGATCGCTGGGTGCGAGATGTCGGTGAGTTAGAGGAGGAGGACTGGCGGGAGGCTCTCGAGTCCCCCAGGGGGGCAGCAATAGCTGTCCGCTTACGCCTAATAAGATTCAAATACCTGCACCGTGCTTATTATACCATAGAGAGACTGTGGAGGGCTGGTCTGATTGAGTCCCCGGCGTGCTTGCAGTGTGGCCATGAAATAGGCACCCTCTTACATACAGTGTGGGAATGTAGTGGCCTGGCGAGATTTTGGACTGGTGTGTGGGACTGTCTGTCGGAGGTGCTGGGATGGGACCTCCCCCGTACGGCAAAATCGGGCCTACTCCATGTGCTAGAAGGGGTGGGCAGTAACGTCTACAAACGGCACTTGCTGCTGCTGGGTCTTACACTAGCCAAACGAGATATGGCGCAGGCCTGGAAGGATCCCAGGGCTCCCAAGGTGATTGGGTGGAAGAAAGGACTGGACTTTTGCATGGGACTGGAGCGGCCGGTGTTTGAGGCCAGGGGCTGCCCCGCAAAACACTATAAAATATGGAAAAGATGGGCAGAATACAGGGGATTGTGGCTGGAGCCTCCACCACCGCCGAGGGGAGAGGAAGGGCAGTTATAATGGGCATGTCGAGACAAGGTTACATATACGGACTTATGTATGATTACCCTAAACAGTATTGAAGAGACATTGTGCAGCAGGAGGGAGGGGGAGGGGAGGGTTGGGTAGTTGGGGTGTGGGGTGGAGGGTATGACAGTTAAATGAATCGCACATTATGAAGCATAATCGTTGTCACAGCCCCTCCGGGGATCGGAGCACTGTGTATGTTTATCTCTGCGATCTTAATAAAAAGAGTTTTGAAAAAAAAAAGAAACTGTAGCCAAAACAGTGACTATAAGGAACAGGCCCACGAACTAAGCCAACAACTTCAATGTCGGGATTACAAACAAAAAACGATTTCAAAATGCCGCAAAAGAGCCAATAGCCAACCTAGGTTATCCTTACTCGAAACCAATAGAAAAGAACCAACTCCTAACTTGGTTACTTGTGTCACAACATACAGCCCAGCAACCTATATGGTCCAAAAAATAGTACATAAAAACTGGCGTATATTGACTTCAGGAAACCTGGATTGGCCTAAACCTAGATTTGCGAATCGCCGAACATGCAACCTCAAGGATTTATTGGTCCACACACGTCCACAAAAACAGATATCGAGTGGACGACAAAGGAATATGGATATGACAATCATCACAAGACACTATCCATGTGGAACTTGCTCAGTTTGTAACTCTACAACCACGACCAAAACACTGCAGTTAACAGAGACATTACTTTGGACCCAGAGACAACATACAAATTGTAACTCATCATATGTAATTTACATGATCACGTGTCCCTGTGGAAAAAAGTATATAGGAATGACCTGCAGAAAGGTAAAATTAAGAATTGGAGAACACAAAAGCAACATCAGAATGAAGAAAAATAACACAAAACTCTGTACCCATTTTGTTGAATCAGGCCACACAGTAGAAGAAATGCAATGGACTGTCATTGAAATGTTGAAAGATAAGACTGGAAATGCTGAAAAAGTTCTATATGAAAGGGAACAAAGATGGGTCAATCGTCTTAAAACTCATCTTATTGGACTTAACGATACTGTCCCATGGCATAATTTTGCATAAATATATGAACACTTTACCTCTACATCTTATCAATTGACAAGAAAGTTCTTTATAACTGAGAATTACCTTGGAGATATATTTATCAATTAAGGTTATGCACATGATGAATGAGAAACACATAACCCACTAATTGACACTTAATATAAGCTCCGACACAGAACATGAAAGACTGCTTTCTGTATTGATCAAGTTAACTCTAACTACATGCAGCTTTCTTTTACTACAAAGTTACATACAGTGGAACACACGAAAATATGGCTTTATTTCTTTATCTATATATATGCTCACGTAAAATATAACATAGAAAAGAACAAGATACCTTAAAGCCATATTACTGAATATGCTATATGTTGTAACGAACACAAATAATTATGCTTTCCATGTTACTTAAGAAAAGCAATATCGCGTGTGATACGTTTTCTATTACTAATAGATCTGCAGTATCAAAAACGGGAAACCCAAGATAAACAAATATCGCGTGTGGTCCGTTTTCCATCACTGCGAGATCTGCAGTGTAGAAAAACGAGAAACTGACGCGTTTCCTTGTCCGGGGGCAGCGCCAGCACCAGACGCCTGAGACACTCCACATTGCGGGTAAGCGAACGTCGAGGCCGATCTATAACTTTAGTCAGTCCTTTTATTGCGAGCTAAATATAAAATACCCCTTTTCTCTCCTACTCCAGCCTGAGACTAATTGGTCTTAAACCCCTGACGCGACACGATATCGCGTGAACTAAGGTAATACTTTAAATTTTGATACGAGGTGAAGGTGCCTGAATCACGCATTCAATTGCGAGTACTTTAGGCGGGTTTCCACACGAATGTCCCAATGCCTAAAAATACAATATAGATACCTTTACCTACAGATTAATGTTAGACCTGCTGCCTCAACAATGAAGGTTATTAAATGCCATTAGTTATACAAACAATGTGTTTCTCACAATTACGAGTCAACCAGGCGGTCTTCCACTTTTACCGCATTGTCTAATAGAGCATAAATACCCTTATCTGTTGACGAAAATGAATATTCTTCAGAAATGATACATAAAATAACAGTGTCGCAAAATCTGCTGTGGTCAAAATACATACATGCCTAGGAAAACACACATAACAATACCATGAATTAATTTGTGATTTCTATTACAGGTAAATTAAACCTTGTATTCATAAAACGGTGGGTATAACAAAATCCACTGCCATACTACACAAGAGGTGTGAGTATATTTTACTTTCTGTTTTGTCCTGACGAATGCTCCACAGACCCGGCTGGGTAATACGGAGCTGAAACATGTTGACTGTATGTTTAAAGTGATATACCAAGATCTAGTTACTTGATCTGATAGTATACCCTATAGATTTTTAATAACAAATCACACCCCCTGGAATAAAATAGTAATATGGGTGATGACTTGTCTTTTAATATAACTCAACCTTCAAAGTGGTGATACCTATATTCATCTCTGGACACTACTACGCTGCTCCAGAGTGGTCCTCAGGCTTGAGGCTGGCATGTAGCACGAATAGATCGCCCAATGACAATTGCCACTAACGTCTATGAGGGGCGGAGAACAAAGATACACCGCACTTACGAAAAATCATAGCGTTTATGAGGGTTTTCTATACCACTTCATGTAACGTAGTTACAAGTGTTCTAGTCTACCTTTGATATTGAATATCTCATGTGGGGAAGTGACTAGACACATATTCCTCCTCCCTAATCTTGATTGACATATTATTTGTTATAACCACATAAGGGCATGAATCGAAAATTAGGGTCCTAGATAGAAATACAACACTACCCTCCACTGGCACATCAACCCCTTCTACCTTGACAATTGACCATTGAATATAATTGCTACACACAAAAGATGAAATGTCAGTTAAGAGGCAAAGCAAAGAGCATGGTTTGCAGGAAGCGGATGCCGGATAATGGTACATTGTCAGATAAATGTGAGGGATCAAGCCTTCTTGGCACCTGCCCAGAGGAACTCACAGGACTCTAAATATAGCAATATAAAGGGGCCAGAACCCCTAGTAATGAAAGGGGAAGGTGAGGGGTAGAAGGTAGGCCCCAACCTGGGGCAACCAGAACACAAGGGCACAGATGTACCTATAAACCTATCTCCCAATGTGCTAAAAAGGGAGGAAAGAAACAAACAGGACGAACATCATGTCAGAAAGAGTGACAGAATGCACTCACTGAAGACATAGCCACCCACAGGGAGGCAAATGCAGAAGACCAAGCCAAAGGTCCTCGCAGAACGGGGAGGAAGGGGGGCCGTGAAGGAACCTGCGGCTAGAATAGTCTCTACCAGATACATTGTTCCCGAAGGTAAGTAACTCGTACATCTGATAGAGACTACTAGCTGCAGATTTCTTAACATAGAATAGATACCCTAGCCATACCCAAGGGGAAGGAGGGTCTGGGAGAGGACCCCCACCGGCCTGAACTTAATAGAGGGTTCCACAGCGGACGAGGCCCACGGGTAAAAGAGCCCTGCATCTAGAAGACCACCAACCCCAGAGGGGATGTAGGAAGACGAGAAGAGAGGCAGCCGCCGTCCATCAGCCGGAGAAACGGGGGCAATGCGAAAGGAGGCCAGAGCGCCCCACACCCATTCAAGGTATCAAGAACCTCCCCAAGAAGCCCAAAGGCCCAAACAAGGAAGAAGAGCAACCTAGAGACTCCAAGGAAAAGCGGTAGAGCAAAGGCAAGCCCCCTTACCGGGAACACACCCAGTGAAGATGGCAGCCAAGCCTAACACAGCCAGAAGGCAACAGGCCAGACGGAACAGCGCCTTCAACAACTAGGCAGGCGGTAGCAGAAAGGGTAGCCCAAGGACACCCAGGGGGAACCGCCCAACATCCCGCAGGGATAGACCGCGCCCAAAGATGGACTAGGAAATCAAGAACCATCTCAACCCCTAGGGAGGAGAGGCAGAACTGAAGGCAGGGCCCACTGGAAGAAGCGGACAAGGCCAGAAGGCACAATGGTGCATAAAAACAGGAGGTCGGCACCGGCATGCACGGCCAGACGCAGACAACACCACAGAATGGTGCACTCAGGGCAAGCCAGGCGCCAACCGAAGACAGAGACCAGGCAGGCCAAGAAGGGCCCGGACACATCCCCAAGGGAGGAGTCCACACACATAGCCCAAAAAGAGGTGGAACTAGGCAGAGATATGCCGCAAGGCCGCAGACAGCAGGCCAAACCAGGCCAACAACGCAGTGACCACGGAGAAAGACAGCCCGGCGCAACTCAAGCCAACCCAAAATCCACGGAGAGCAGAGGTCCGAAAGGTGACCACACCTCCCCAGCACATGACAGAGCTATATAATAGCTATCATTACCCCACATAGGGTATGTTACGTCCCAAGACGTGGAAACCCTCTAAGGAAAAAACATTCTGCAGTAGAGGACAACAAAAAGACTTGCGGAGAACCCGCAGACGGCTTGCCAATCAGCCAATAAGAATAACAGACGGCCTAGTCTCCGGGCCAACATGGCTTAGAAAAAGCCAAAACACAGTCAAAAAAGGGCCGGCCAGCAGCCAACAGCACCATAGTCTGAAGAGGAATGACTCGAATGCACAGTAATCACACGGATCACACAACTGGGAGGACCCGCCCCAACGGAATAACACCTCCCGAAAACCAGATCAACTCACAGGTCACTGAGGGGGAGTAGGAGGAGGAGCAGTAGGCCGAAGCCCCGCCAAGAACCTCTGAATGGCCGAGTCCGCAGGGGCATGGAACAAAAGACTGCCATCGAAAGGAAGGTCCACCAGCAGCTCTTGAACGTTCTTGAGGAACACACTGTACCGAAGCCAGGCATGTCAACGAAGTGTGACCGAAGAAGCCATGGCATGACGATTCATACCGGCCCTTGAGGGAGGGTTTGGCCATCTTGGTGGGGCCTACACCGTGACCCTCATCCCCAGCCTCGAGTGGATTGGAGGCCGCCGCAGGGGAAGAGCGGGCCGGCCACGACGGAGCTCGGAGCTGGGGCTGTGTTGCGGACCGCCGGTCGGAGGACGGAGCTGCGACAGACCATAGGCCGGTTGGTGTTGCTGGCGCTGGGGAGAGTGAGGACCCTAGCTGATGGGCTACGGCACATCGATGGACTTGCAGAGAGGTGCGGAGGCCGCTGCGGAGGACCGTTAGGCTGCGGGAGCGGCTGCAGCCTCAGTGAGGGTGGACTGGCTGGCTTGGGTGCGGAGGACAGCCTTGAGGGGAACGGCAGTGTACGGGGCCAGGCAGGGGCGCACCGGAGGAACAGCGAGCCGGAGGGCGGGCTTGCGCGGCCAGAACAGAGAAAGACCGCGATGCTGGGCGGCCGAGGCACACTACCCAGGGAAGCCATTTGCAGCGCATCAGAGGGGTAGCTCAGAACGAAGACCGGCGGCGTCTGTGACCGATTTGGCCGGGTTACTGCGAGGACACGCCACACCACGGCCTGGCTGGGGAGACCTCACCTCTGGAGGTGTTGGGGGCCTCGTCTGTGGTGCCGGTTCTCGGGTGGTGGTGCCTGGCATCTTGGGGTGCCTGCTCACGACCAACGGACAGTGGGGTGCCTAGGGCTGACAGGGTCCGGTCAGCGTGGAGCGGCGGCGGCAGGGAACTCGTCCCTACCCCATGGCTCCTGGGGACACTTGCCCCTGAATCTTGGTTGACGATCATCTTTGCCGGGAACTAGGATTTAGAATATGGGGAAACTGCGCCCGAAGCCTGGGGCGCCGCCCCTTGACGCTGCGGAGGTCCCCACGGAGAGCCACGACCAGGGTTCAACTGAAACTCCAGCGATGGGGTTACAACAGCAACAGATGGACCAAATATTGGAGGCCATTTCGGACACGAAGGAGGTGTTGCGCAATGACATAGCGCAAGTGTCGACAAGTCTGGGTTTACTGCGGGCAGACCATGGGAAATTGGCGGACCGCGTCAAACACACAGAGCTTTCCCTGGAAGTGCTGGAGCCGGCTCAAAAGGCGGCAGACGTGGCGATTGGAGATTTATTACGGAGGGTGCAGCAGCTGGAGAAAAAGGCAGAGGATGCTGAAGGGCGCAATCGGCGCAACAACATACTAGTAGTGGGGCTGCCCGAAAAAGTTGAGGGGGACTGCATGGTTTCGTATTTGGAGACCTGGCTGCGTGATGTGGTCGCCCCCGAGGGCTTGTCACAATTCTACACATTGGAAAGGGCTCATCATGTGCCGGCCCGCCCGCCGGTTCTTGGCCGGCCCCCTCTGCCTGTGGTGGCACGCCTGCTGCACTTTAAGGACCGTGACGCTGTCCTTCAGAAGGCCCGGATATCGGGCCCTTACCGGGTGGACAATGCATCCGTTTCCATTTACCCTGACTACTCCTATGAGGTTCAACGCAGCCGATTTTCCTTTCTGGCAGTCAAGAAGGCCCTTCGTGAGGAGGGCATACAGTACGCTCTTCTATTCCCGGCTCGTCTGAAAGTGATGGTAGATGGGAAGACGTCCTTTTTTTTTATGCTGCATGGCACTGGCACTGTGGAGAAGTGTGGCTCAATGATTAGAGCGGCAGACCCTGATGCAGAGGTCTAGCCCGGGACCAGGGTTCAATTCCCCGCCACGGCGGGTCTTGGGCTCAAAATTCCACGGACCTGATAATTCTCGCCTCGTGCCTATTCCAATCATGGACTCCCACTCTGCAACTCTGGGCAATAGCTTGCTTAATCTCCACAACGGCCCCCACAACGCTAAGGATGCCTGGCCTCCACCTTGGGGGTGCCCAGGAGTGGACGCCTCACAGGGAAAGCCAGGATGGGTTCCACAGCGGTATTCGTACAAGCGCCTTGAGACCCTTGCGGGTGAGTAGTGCGCTATAAAAGTATCAATTTACATTTACTGGCTAAAAGAGTACCGGGCTGGAGCTGATGGCTTTCAGGGGAAGGAGACGACGGTGGAGACCAGACCGAAGCCCCGCAGGAGCCGACGACCTAGAAAACATGCAGCGAAGAGCCAGATGCCGCCGACGGAATTGGAAAGACATGCGGCCCTTCAAGCGGTCTCTGCTATATCCGGGCCGGCGCTCAGCGAGGATCCAACTTGAGTTGAAGTGTATTACCTGGAATGTGCGAGGGCTGAACTCCATGAGGAAGCGCTAGAAGGTGCATGCGTATTTAGTCTGCAGGGGGATTCAGGTGGCCCTTCTACAGTAAACACACATTGATCAGGCTGAGGGGCGGGCACTGCAGCGAAGATGGAGGGGCCAACTGTTTTACACCACTTATTCAGCATTTGCCAGGGGGACTCTGGTTTGGGTGCGGTCTGGTGTTCCCTTCCAGCCTTTGACCAAGGTGATAGACCCAGAGGGGAGATTTACTGCAGTTCTGGGGCGATTGGATGGTAGAGATGTTACATTTTGCAGTGTGTACGCTCCGAATGTAGACCAGGCTGCGTTCTTCTCACGTTTATCTGGGAAGCTAGCGTCATTCCTAGCAGGCACAGTGTTCCTGGGAGGTGATTTTAATTCCATCAGGGATGTAGACTTGAACCGGTCCCATCCCCGTTGGCACAGTCTGCGGTACATAGGTTAGCGAAGGTGAGGCGGGAATGGCAAAGTACCTGGGGGCTTGTTGATGCCTGGCGGACATATCATCCCATGGACAGGGACTTCTCGTTCTATTCGGTGCCACATGACTTGCATGTACGACTTGACGGTATTCTGTGCTCCTCTGGAGCTCAAGAATTCATCCGGCATAGCGAGAACTTGGCGAGGACAATCTCTGATCACAACCCTTGCATGATAATGGTACAGTGGTTTAGGCAGCGTCAGGCGATTTCCATGTGGCGCTTGAACCCGATGACACTAGAGGACCCTGTTTTTAGCTCAGAGGTCGGAGAGGGTATTAAACATTACTTTTCAGAGAACTAGGGGACGGCGTCGAGTAGGGCCCAGGAGTGGGACGCTTTCAAAGCTGTGGTCAGAGGATTGTGTATCTCCTCCACTACGGGAACTCGCAAAACATTGTTGCGCGAGATAGAGCGGGATGAAGACCACCTACGGCAGGCAGAGAAGGATAGCCATACGAGCGCGGCAGGGCAGGAGGCAGTTATGGCGGCGGGCGAACGAGTGGCAACTCAAGTTGAACGGCTACGTTGTTTTGACTATAAAGAATATATGGTGAGGGCCCACGCGGAAAGGGATAGGGTGGGGACACTATTGGCATGGCTGGCTAACCCGGCGGCCAGGGGCTCCCCGATTGTGTCGCTCACAGCGGTGACGGGGGAACTAGTTTATTCACAGAAAGAGATTAATGATCAGTTTCTGGCCTATTACACGTCGCTTTATCAGAGTGCGATGCGGGAACTGCCTGATGGTGTTGGGGACTTCCGAACGGCAGTGCAACTCCAGCGGTTAGACCCCGAGCAGGGGAACAAGCTAGGCGAGGACATCTCACTAGGAGAGATCAGTACAGCGATAAAGCATATGGCTAGGCGGAAGACGCCTGGCGCGGATGGCCTCCCGGTGGAGTTTTGCGCAAAGTATGTAGATCTCCTTGCGCCGCATTTGCAGTCAGTGTACAGAGAGGCATGGGAGCTGAGTAGACTACCACCCACTACCAGGGAGGCGATCATAGTGCCCCTGCTGAAGCGAGGCGGGGAACCCACTTCTAGGACCGCTTATCGGCCACTTTCCATGCTGACGGTGGATTACAAAATCCTAAGCAAGATCCTTGCCACGCGCCTTTTGGACCACATGGGTTCGTTGATGCACCCACACCAGGCAGGTTTCATCCCTGCCAGGAATACAGCGACGTGTATACGCTGGCTGATTCGGATCATGGGTGATGGCCACGATGGGACACCGAATGCAGTGGTGTAGTCGGTTGATATTGAGAAGGCCTTTGACAGTGTGGAGTGGCCATACTTGTTCCGCGTCCTGAAGGAATTTGTCTTGGGGACCCCTTTGTACGATGGACTGAACTATTATATAGATCCGCAACAGCTAGGGTTCGCACAGGGCGAACTGTATCGGCAGCATATCAGGTGGGGAGGGGCACCCGGTAGGGTTGTTCTTTATCACCATTATTGTTCGCTTTAGCGATCGAACCATTGGCCGCAAATGCTAGGCTTATGAAGGTGTTTGGTTGCGTGGAGAGCTCCACTACATATCCCTATATGCGGATGATTTACTGGTGTACCTGGCAGATGAATCGCTACAAGGCGCCAGGGCCCTGCTTCGGGACTTTGGCCACTTTTCTGGGCTACAGGTGAACTGGAGGAATATCTGTCTGTTCCCCTTGGCTCCGGGGGGCGGAGACCCCTGACGGTGGGGGATTTGCGATGGGAACCTCAATGTTTGCCTTACTTAGGGGTCCGCATATATCACACTCAGCCAGACCTTTTGGACAGCAATGTGGGCGGAGCAGTGAGGGGGCTCAGGGGCAGCATGGAGTTTTGGTGAACCCTTCCCCTGTCCGTGGCCGGGAGGGTAGCATTGTTAAAGATGGTGGCGCTCCCACGTTTGCTTTATTTTTTTCGTACACTGCCTGTGTGGATCCCGGCGTCTTTTTTCCGGATGCTTCGGGCCCCGACTATAGGGTTCATTTGGGGCTCGGGCAGACGGCGGGTCGCAATGTCTACCCTGATGCGACCAGGGGCGGAAGGGGGATTACCGGTCCCCGACTTTGAATGGTATTATCTGGCGGCACAACTGCAGTGGCTCACGCAGGCAGTGGCTCGTGAATTTAGAGGGCCGGATGGGCCACAGGGCAGGGTAATTCCCCGCAATGTGTTATCGTTCATAGTCCTCCAGCAGAAAATCAGTATCTACCAGCTTACCCTCGAGGAGCGCACTCTCCGATCATGTTGGTTCCGATGCCAGAAACAAGCAGGGTTTTCTTGCCCTTATGCCCCGGAGATCCCGCTGGGCATGTGCACTGCCCTCCCCCCACATTGAGGGTATTGGTCAGCGCTGGCTGGCTGGGAGGAGCTTGGTGTTCAAATGTTGGGGGACCTGTACAGAGATGGAGCTCTCTTATCTTTCCATGACTTGCAGAGCACTTTTGACCTGCCGCGAGGAGACTATCTGTTACATGCTGCTCTGGTGGCAGGAACTCAAAGGCAATGGAAGATGGGACTACTGGAACCCCCGACTTCACTGGGCTGCCAGTATATCACCATGGCGGCGGGTACGTTCAAAGCGATTACGTGTCTGTATAGGCTACTATCGACCGAGCATCTCCAACCCCTGGATGCCCTAAAAGGAAAGTGGGAGACGGATATTGGCAAGCCCATACCTGAGACGACATGGCCTCAATTGTTGAGAAGGGCATGGAAGGGCACACGCAACGGCAGGTTCCAATTGGTTCAATTCTTTACATTACGCAGGGCCTATTTAACCCAGATTAAAATTCTACCTTTTTTTGGGGATCTCAGTCGCTGCCCGGTTTAACACGGACGGGGCAGATTTTGGTCATGTTTTGGTCTTGCATAGGGTTTGGATCCTATTGGGAAGAGGTGGTGGCCTGCTTGAATCAGGCGACGGGGCGCACGATAGAGCCGGAGATAGGGACTGGTCTCTTGCTTTGGTTCCCGCACACCCCCAGCACTAAAGTCTCCAGCAAGTTTTGTGATTTGGGGTTGTGACTGGCGAAGAGGGAGCTTACCATGCATTGGAAATCGAGAGCAGGACCTAATTTTCAGAGGTGGCGAGCAAGCTTCCTAAATTGGGCGAGTAACGAAGGGACACTTCGTCTGCAACTAGCTAGGCGTACTGCTAACAAAAAGGCATAGGAGGCAGCAAGGGTATGGGGGCCTTGGTGGCAGAACTCCAAATCTCTACCAGGGAGGAGGAAGAGGGCAAGGAGGATGCAGAGCCAGGTCAAGATGAGGGAACGAGAGTGGAAGAATAATGAGGAGAGAGGAAGGGGATAGAGTACCTGATAACTTCATGGGAGGGGGCAATCTTGCACATTCTAGGTTGGTAATACTAGTGAGCCAGGGCAGAGACACCAGAAACGCACACTTAGTCGACGAACTTCCTGTTTCTCCCTTCCCTTTTATCCTTGTTCCTGTTGTATGGGCCGGAAATGGGACAGTTTAGTAGACATAGATTGGGGGGTAGGCTAGGGCACACTGACAGGGGGGTGGGGGTAGAGAGGGAGGGGGGGTCGATTTAGTAGGTAGATGCGGATGTTCATGGATGTTGCATAGTATACACCAGGATTGGTGGACCATCTGCGTAATGGTCATACAAGAGATAACTGAATGGTGGGGGTTTAAGGTTTTGGAAACAATACAAATTCTTTAAAAAAAAAAATGTAGACATAGTGTGGATCCAGTCTTTGAACTTGGGAGCACGACCTCTCCCCCACCTACACGCAACCTGTCGCTTCGCTAGTAACAACCCCATTACTAAAAACTTTTTGTGAGCGGTTTCTATTCGCTGGGACAGACCCAGTAGGGCAACAAGTGAGCATGGTGCTACCTGGGAACCTTTCATGGTCGATAATCCTTTGAACATCTGTGCCCAGTAGTCCACCACAGGGGGGCAGTTCCACACCAAATGTAGAAAGCCCGCTCCGTCGGGACCACATCATCATGAACACTTATCACTGTCCCGGAGACGAAATCTGTAAAGTTTAACCAGGGTGTAGTACAACCGGTGCAAAAATTGTGAAATTAATGAGACGCAGCCTACTGTTGCCAGTGATGGCCTCTGTCTGCGCACAGCTAAACTCCCATTGATCATCCGTTAATGTGACATTCAAATGGTTATCCCACTCTTGCCTGGCACGATCAGGGCATGGGGATGGTGCGTTCTGTGTATGTTGATAAAGGAGGGATATGAAATGCCAAGGGGTGTCTGCTTGTAATAAGCCATGTAAAGGGGCAAGTGTAGTAGGCTCTTCTGGAAAGGCAGGGGTAACAGCCCTCACACTCTGCCAGAGACGGGTTACTTAAATGTGTCCATTGCCGTCGGCGTGCATGCCTCAAAAAATTGTTCTGTGTAGCGGAATTGTCCCCCTACATAGAGGTCCCCCCAGATACAGTATTTGAGCCTCTCTCGTATCTTCCGACATACCCCTGCAAAGGTGACTTGTAGTAAGGGATTCTAGCTTGTGAGCTCTCCGCTGTCATGCCAAAATTGTACAATCTACAGTGGACAGGTCTCGCTCACGCTTCTTCACTGCCATGGATAGATAGCACATCGTGGGCGTCGGGACCATGTAACCCTCCGCCACCGCCAAGTGAGGCATAAAGGTTGGAGGGTGAAACCAATACGTAGCGAAATGGGCCTGCGCACAATAATAAAACTCAAAATTAGGGACATCAAACCCCCCCCTGGTGGTATGGCAACTTCAGTGTGTTCAGGTTAAGTCGCGCCTGTTTCCCGCCCGTATGAGCCTTGTGAGTTGAGATTTGAGTGTACTAAAAAAAAAAAAGTTCCCAGAATAGTAAGGTATATTAATGAATAGGTACAGAAGTTTTGGCAATAATACCATCTTAATCAAGGAGATTCTCCCTGCCATGGAGAGTGGAAGTCGTATCCACTTGGTGATGGTGTCAGTAGTCTTGTCTATGGCCGTGCCATAACAATCTCATTAGTGCGCCCCTGTCTCTATTATGATTATTGGTAAGCTTATAAAGCGCAATAGTAACTCCAACCGGAATGTCCCCGCGCTAGGACATAGCTGAACCCAACAACTCTCCCAAGCCGCCACTGAAAACGCGGGCATCCAACCAGATGACACCTCACAGCTACATTCCTACCCGGGGGAAACAGAAGAGCCATGTTTTTAGTTCCTTACGAAACAGACTCCGACTCAGTTGTCCTAAGATCCACTGGAAGCTCATTCCACGCCTTCGCTGCCAGGAAGCCAAGATCTTCCGCCTAACCGCGCCTTACGCACCCGGGCACAATCACTCTTGCACTACCCAATGATCTCAAATTACGAGCAGGCTGGTGGGCTGTCAGGAGAGGCCATAAAAAGCACGGTCCATTCTCCCCCAGAATCCTGTGACTCAGGCGTAGAGCCTTAAAGGTAACTCTAGCCCGAATAGGAAGCCAATGCACTGCCTTTAAGGCTTCTCCCACCAATACCCTCCTAGGTACATTCAGGATGAGCCGGGCTGCGGCATTTTGGACCTTCTGCAGGATGTTCAGATTTTTGCCGTTACCCCCATATACAGGACGTTACAGTAATCAAGGCGAGATGTAACCAACGCCTGTACAATCGACCTTTTAGGATTTAGGGGGAGAAAGTCCAAGATCTTAAGTATCATCCTCAGAATGCCAAAACACTCCCCAGCCTGGACTTATTCCCAGTGCTTGGGGCCACCAATGCTGTGACCAGAGAGAGGGCCGTTTTCCAACCACCATCACCTCTGTCTTCCCTGTGTTTAGCTGGAGGCAGCTCAGTTTCAGAATAGGTCTGCAAGTGGGCGCATATATATATTAAAAAGGGTTGGGCTAAGAGCCGAACCCTGCGGCACCTCCTGGTTTAAAGGACAGATTCTGGAACTGAAAGGATGCTTCCAGGATGTATTTGCCAGAACATTCTTCACCCAGGTCCACGTGATACCTCCGACCCCGGCCTCCCTTAGCCTTTCTAATAGAAGGCCACGGGAGACAGTGTCGAACGCGGTGCTCAGGTCCAGCAGAATCAAGGCCGTCTTCCTACCTTCATCAGCTGCGGCCCCCAGTACTTCGGCTGCCAGCAGGACAGCGGACTCCGTACCATGAATGGGCCTGAACCCGGACTGGGTATCATGCAGAACATGCCTCTCTTCCAAGAACTTTGAGAGAGGGCCACTCAGGTGTTTCTCTGCAATTTTAGCCACATAGGGAAGAAGAGATATTTGGCCTTAGGTTTTCAGGAAGAGCAGGGTCCAATGACTTTTTTCAACAGAAGGACCACCATTGCATGTTTCCAGTTGCTAGGGACCTGACCAGTTCCGAATGAAAGGTTCAATAGCGAGGTGAAGACAGGAGCAATAATGCTCTTTCCCAGTAGCAAAAATTTAGGAGGGACCGGTGTGAGAAGTTGGCCCGATATGCAGCGTTCGCTATTCTAGCGACCGCTATGTATCGTTCCAAACGACCCTTATGGTGTTTGGTTGTAAGTCAACCTATAGACCAGCTATCCTAGTAGCGTGGATACGAGCAGTCTAAGGCTAAAGACTCGAGAGGGCGTGTTAAGCCAGCTGTTATACCATCACATACCCCTTGAACACCAAGTGAAAGGACACCACACAAGTGTTATGAAAATAAACAGTATATTTATTAAGAATCACAACAGCCCTGCACTCTTTATGAGGACAGGGTACTAAGCACAAACCAAATCTTTTAGGAAAATACTTCAAGTGCACAATTAAAACAAGTGTCCGGAGACACGGAAAGTTTAGTGGTCTCGGGCGGACCCGATAAGGCAAGTCGGAAGCGAGGGACTCGGGACCCTAGAGTAAGGAGGCTATGCAGGCACCGAAATGCCGAAGTTACCTAGCCACGAGGGCTGCGGCTGCACAAGTCTTACAGGCGTCGGGGGTCTTCGCTGACGAGCCAGGAGCCGGAAGAAAAGGAGTTGCTGGCCGGCGACCAGTGATGAATAGTTCGTAGAGATCCAAGCCTGGATCAGAGATCGTTGATACCTGAAAGCAGAGGGGACCAAGTTCGTACTACTAGCCAGTAGTCAGAGGGTACCAGGAGGGCACCGGTTGGCCGTCACCTCGACCAGGTGAGTGGGCGACGCTAGGCTCGGCAGTCTCACGGACCAGGAGGCGTTGTCGGCGACCAGGATGGAGGTGCGAGCTGTCCCACGAAGGATGATGCTGTCGGCGTCGCTGGGCCCAGGATTGGGGCAACAAGCCTTGGCAGATCTCAGGGCCACGTGGTAGGCCTAAGATGGCGTCTTGAATGGACCAGGAGGGTCCGGGGTGCTCCTCTCGGAAAAGGGAGCAAGGGCCGATCTGGAGCAACCAGACCAGCAGAGTTGTTTGTCGGTCGTCGTCAAGGAAGGGCACAAGCCAGCGGCTAGTGACCAGACAACGTGCTGAGCAGCGAGCAGAAGGGCCCCACGCAGATCGTGGAGATGCTGGGAGACTGCACTTCGGTGCTGGAGCGGCTCAGGTTCGGGGCTTCTCGGACCCCAGAGCACTCACCAGAGAATTGCTTTGATGGTCGTGCTGGTTAAGAGCGTGCAGGTTCTGATGATGGCCGGTCCCTCGAGGTCTCGTCGCACCCACAGATCACAGCTGAGCTGATGACGTGGGTAGAGGTCAGAGGTGCCAGGGAAGCCGGTTCTCGTCAAGCTGGGCCGTCGGATTCCTTGAGGAAGGACTTACAGCAAACCGCAGAGTTCTTAGATGGTGCCCGCTGATGCAGGGTGACTACTCCTTAGTCACAAGGGAGAAATCTTGAGAAGAGTCTCGAATGTCCTTTCGTAGAAAGTAGTTCTTGATTCAAAGATGATCTAATATGGAAGGGTCCCCGCTCCGGCCTTTATTCTAAAGAAAGGGGTGGGTACATGACTAGGTCCTGCCCTAAGGGTGGGACCAGGAAGGCGGGTAGTTACACCCCTCTCCCCTGTCGGACTTTCCCCAGGCCAGGGCTGGCCCCTGGAACTGGTTCTGACAGGCAGATGCGTAGTGAGCACCGGGGTGCCACTCCGCAGTCACCTTCTCGCAAAAGCCCTACCTACCCAGAATACACAAACCCTGTCTGGGACGGTGCGAACACCGCCCTCGACAGGAAACCCTTTGTCCAAGTGCTCCTCGCTGGGAGGACTCCCAGCAGCAGGAGGTCAGACTCGTGTCTGTGGTGGCAGCATCCATTTTGTGGAGCTGAGGCTTTAGTTAACTTTAACCGGGGTTCACAGTTACGTACATGTCGTGTCCCTCTAGAAGGGCGGAATGCTAACCTCGTCGCCAGAATTGGTGAGAGGGCAGCATCCCGATTCATATGACACCTTACTCGACATGCCTTTATAACGCGACACCGAAGTTACCGATGTGGTACGCGTTATCATGGAACAGCCATTGGGTCTTGATTCCGCAAGCTGCAACCGGGCTCGGCTCGGGCCAGAACCTAGTTCACACGAGCCCACGCACTCTGCCTTCAGGATTGTCAAGGCCTGCCATAGGAGTGACTGATAGGAGCTCGGGTGTCCATTGTATGGTTAGATATAGAGCTACTATACCTATAGCAAAGGGTGATTACACGACTTTGCCCCAGCTGTCATGCAGCCAGTTGTGTCAAATTTAGGAGGCCAGCCAGGGGTGGCATAATACATGCTGCAGCCCCTGGCGGCCCTGGGTACACCTATGCCCTGCGTTACGGGGTCTGATAAGTTGGCCCAGTACCAATTGGTAAATGCACCTAGGGTACATATCGTAATTTAGAAAGAGAACAGCCAGGCTGTGGGTCTGATTAGCAGGCCCACAGCCAGAGAAAGTCGTAAACCAGTGAAACAAAAGCAAAAAATCTGGGTGATCATAGGATTGCAGACCCTACTCTCCTACAGGACCCCCCCCCCAAACGTCGGAACAATAAGCTAACCTTGACCAGGTGAGTCTTCTTGTTCTAAGTGGAAATATCTGGAGAGCCCATCGGCATTGCCATGATCAGTACCAGGTCTATGTTCCACTGTAAAGTCCATCCCCTGTAGGGAAATGGACCACCTAAGCAGTTTGGGGTTTTCACCCTTCATCTGATTTAGCCACAAGAGGGGCTTATGGTCGGTCTGAATCTTGAAGTGAGTGCCCAAACAAGTATGGCCTCAGCTTCTTCAGGGCCCAAACCACAGCAAAGGCCTCCCTCTCAATAGCTGACCAATTCTTCTCTCTAGGGGTCAGCCTGCTGCTTATAAAAGCAATGGGCTGGTCTTGACCATCAAAATTCAGTTGAGAAAGAACAGCTCCCACACCCAACTCAGAAGCATCTGTTTGGACAATGAATGGTTTGGAGTAGTCTGGACTCTTAAGGATAGGCGCCGTGCACATGGCCTGCTTTAGGTCATCGAATGCTTTTTGACAGCTCGCTGTCCACTGAACCTTTTTTGGCATTTTCTTGCTTGTCAGTTCGTTTAATGGTGTCACGATGGAACCATAGTTCCTGACAAACTTCCGGTAGTATCCAGTCAGGCCCAAGAAAGCTCGAACCTGAGTCTGGGTGGTTGGAGGAGCCCAGTCCCTGATTGACTGTATTTTGCTCTCCAGTGGCTGAACCTGGCCTCCACCTACAAGGTGGCCCAGGTATACAACCTGTGTCTGCCCTATCTGGCACTTGGTGGCCTTGATAGTGAGGCCTGCTGCTTGCAGAGCCTCTAACGCTTTCCGCAGGTGGACCAGGTGATCCTCCCAGGTGGAGCTAAAGACAGCAATATCGTCTAGATACGCCGCACAGAAGTCATCCAGCCCAGTAAGGACTTGATTCACCAACCTTTGGAAGGTGGCAGGTGCATTTTTCAGACCAAAGGGCATCACCACGAACTGATAATGCCCACCAGGGGTAGAAAATGCGGTCTTAGGCTTGGCGTCCTCAGCTAACCTGATTTGCCAATACCCAGCTGTCAGGTCAAACGTACTTAGGTAGTTGGCCGAAGCCAATCTATCGATAAGCTCGTCTGCCCTTGGTATTGGGTGGGCGTCAGTCTTAGTGACTGCATTGAGACCCCTGTAGTCTACGCAGAACCTCATCTCTTTCTTACCGCCCTGGGGGTGAGGTTTCGGCACTAGAACTACGGGACTAGCCCAAGGGCTATCCGAGGGTTCAATGACTCCCAGCTCCAACATTTTCTGCACTTCACTCTTGATGCAGTCTCTAACGTGATCAGGCTGCCGGTAGATTTTACTCTTGACGGGCAGGCTGTCACCAGTGTCAACCTCATGGGTGCACCAATCGGTCTGACTGGGTGTTAGAGAGAACATATGTCTGAAAGACTGAAGAACCTGTTTACAGTCTTTCTGTTGATGTTCGGAGAGGCTGCCACAAAAGACAACACCATCGACCGATCCATCGTCAGGATTCTGAGTGAGCAGGTCGGGGAGAGGGTCACTCTCCTCTTCCTGTCCCTCATCTAGGGCCATGAGCAAACTCATGTCCTTCCTGTCGACATATGCCTTGAGCCTGTTGACATGAAGCACCCTGTGGGGGCTCCGGGGAGTTCCCAGGTCGACCAGGTAGGTGACCTCTCCCTTTTTCTCCAGGATGGTGTAGGGCCCGGACCATTTGTCCTTGAGTGCTGCTGGGGCCACTGGCTCCAACACCCACACCTTCTGTCCGGGCTGGTAAACAGTCAAGACAGCCTTTTGGTCATGCCAAGCTTTTTGGAGTTCTTGGCTGGCCTTAAGGTTTTCAGATGCCTTCTCCATGTATTCAGCCATCCACGAGCGGAGGCCAAGCACATAGTCCACTATGTTGGCAGCAGGCTTTTTGAGAGGTCTCTCCCATCCTTCCTTCACCAAACATAGGGGTCCTCTCACAGGATGCCCGTACAAAAGTTCAAAAGGGCTGTAGCCAACCCCCTACAGTGGGACTTCTCTGTAAGCGAATAAAAGGCAGGGGATCAGGACGTCCCATCTACGCCGAAGCTTTTCAGGTAGTCCATGAATCATCCCTTTGAGGGTCCTGTTGAATCTCTCAACAAGCCCATGGCATTGTGGATGATAGGGTGTAGTGAACTTGTAGTTGACACCACATTCCTTCCACATAGCAGTTAAGTAGCTCGACATAAAGTTTGCACCTCTGTCGGAGACGACCTCCTTAGGGAAGCCCACTCTGGAGAATACTCCAACTAGGGCTCTTGCCACAACAGGTGCTGTAGTGGTCCTAAGGGGAATAGCTTCAGGATACCTGGTGGCATGATCCACTACCACCAGTATAAACTTGTGCCCTGATGCTGTTGGTGGTTCCATGGGACCGACGATGTCGATCCCCACCCGTTCAAAGGGCACCCCCACCACAGGCATTGGTATAAGGGGGGCCTTTGTCGTGCCACCTGACTTACCACTGGCTTGGCAAGTGACACAGGAGCGGCAAAACTCCTTGGTATCTTCGTTCATATGAGGCCAGTGAAAGTGTGAGACAAGCCTGTCCCACGTTTTCGTCTGGCCTAAGTGACCTGCTAAGGGAATCTCGTGGGCCAAGGTAAGTAGGAAACCACGCTGAGACAAGGGTACAACCAGCCTCCTGGTCATGCCAGGCTTGGGGTCTCTTGACTCAGTGTACAGGAGTCCATCTTCCCAGTATACCTTGTGGGTACCTGTGGCGTTCCCAGCAGCCTCAGCAGCAGCCTGCTGTCTGAGGGGTTCAAGAGAAGGGCAGTCTAACTGGTCCTTCCCCAGGTCTTCCCTTGAGGGTCCCCCTGAACCCAAGAATTCAACTTGATCAAGTTCGAACTCCCTAGGCTCAGTTTCCCTCAATTCCTGTAGGTCAGCCTCCTCTGAGACTTGATCCACGACCTGGGGCAAGGGGGAAGGCGCAGCCTTAACCCTACCGCTCTTTTTCTTGGGAGGTGTCTGGTCCGTTGTTCCAGGATCCAGCACCTGTTCAGTGGGGCATTTCCTGACCTGTGACCTGGTCACAGCGAACACATGTGCTGGCAAGCCTAACATTTCCATGTGAGTCCGGTGCTCCACTTCTGACCATTGTGATGACTCCAAATCATTGCCCAACAAACAATCCACTGGGAGGTCTGAACTAACTACAACCTTCTTTTGGCCAGTTACCCCTCCCCAGGAGAAAGCTACAATTGCCATACTGTGATTGGTAGTGACATTGCTTGCATTGGTCACCAGGAATTCTGTACCTGGCATGATCTGTCCAGGGTCCATAAAGTTAGGTGTCACCATGGTGACACTGGCACAAGTGTCCCTATAGGCCTGAGCCATTTTTCCGTTTATGAAAGGCGTCTGTCTGTATTTGCCCAAAGTATTGGGACTTACGTCAGGGGACATATCCACATCCCCTGTACTGACAAGGACAGCCTGAGTGAGTGTGCCAACTAAGTTGTCACGCCCCTCAGAACCCAGGGTTAACCCTACTAAACCCTTGGGAGGTGCACTACCACTGCTGGCTGTACTAGGGGGCACAGGTGCCTTAGGGGCTGCAGTGGCAGGAGTCTGCCCTCCTCCTTTCTTGGTGCACTCACTAAACCAGTGAGATTTACTTTTGCAGTACTGGCACCATCTTTTGGATTGGCCTTCTTTCTTCTTTTGGGGAGCCTGACCCCCACCCTCTTTGGGTTGTTGGGGACCTGTCGAAGGCTTCTGGTCATTTTGTTCCCCCTTAGAATCTTTACCCTTCTGGTCTGCTTTCTTCTGACCACCTTGATTCTGGCCCTGGTTCTGTTTAACTCTTGTACGAACCCATCTGTCTGCCTTCTTTCCCAATTCTTGGGGAGAGGTCAGATCCGAGTCGACAAGATGCTGATGCAACAACTGGTTCTGACAATTGTTTAAAATTTGCTCTCTCATCATCCAATTATACAATCCTTCGTAATCAGTAACCTTACTGCCCAGCAACCAGCCTTCAAAAGCCTTAGTGGCACAATCGACAAAGTCAGACCAGTCTTGAGACTACGTTTTCTGGGTATCCCGGAACAGCACCCTGTACTGCTCCGTGGTTAGGCCAAACCCTTCGACGAGTGTATTCTTCAAGACGTGGTAATTGTTAGCATCCTCCACCCTTGTGGTGAGGAGCTTGTCTCTTCCTTTACCTTCAAAGGAGAGCCACAAGATAGCTGCCCACTGACTCTGGGGAACACCTTGCACAGTGCAGGCCCTCTCCAAAGCAGTAATCCATTTGTGGATGTCGTCCCCTTGTTTAAAGGGGGGCACTATCTTACCAAGGTGTTTCGTATCAAAACTCCTTTCCCTATTGCAAGGTATAATGCTGCCACCAGTGGGGACTGCCCCACTTAACTGTTGCTCTCTAGCAAAGGCAAGCCTCTCTTTGGCCAGGGCAAGTTCTTCCCTTTCAATCCTCAGATTAGCTGCCCTTTCTTTAGCTTCGTACACTCTCCTCTGAGGGGACGTCATCCCTCTTTGAGAAGAGTTGTGAGAGCCATTGGTTTGAAGGGATCTGCCAGAGTCTCTTGACAGAAATCGGGCTCGTCCATTCCCAATGTTAAGCTGACCTGATAGTGGCCCCAGGGGTCCCCCAGTACCACTGTCATGTTTGCTTAAGTTGGACCTGCTTAGTCTAACGACTTCTACCTGTCCCTTATCTGCCTCATCCCCAGAGGGATCCTCATCCTCATCATCCTCCACATCTTCGTTCTCAGTTGCGAGGTGGATGAGGTCAGGATCGTCTCTGGTTCCCTCGAGGGGAGGCATGTCTCCTTCTGGATTAGAAGAGCTGGGAAGGATCTCAGCTTTTCTGGCATCATAAGTCTCCAAGAGACCAATCAGAAAGGACGTTGTGGGGTTAGACCCCTGCTTGATCTTCCTGGAGTGACACACTTGTCTTAACTCCTTGAAGCTCAGCACAGTATATCTTGAAGGGATGACCTGTGGAGGGTCAACTGACAAGGGGAGACTCAGAGTTTCCTCCTTTGTCCGACATACTGTTTCTAGTGTGGTGTAAGTGATGCACCTACCTACACTATGTGTTTACCTACTGATCCCTTGCTAAGAGTTGCAGCCAAGGTGTGCTAGGCCTTGAGGAGCTACAACAGCTGGTTCAGTAGAACTCAGAGTATTCTAAGCTTAGTTATATGTACTAACAGTACTTATGTGATCTTTCAACAAGATATTCTTAGGATACGTGTGGTAAAACAACAGCAAGCTCAAATCCCAACCGCTGCTCACCAATGTGAGAAGTTGGCCCGATATGCAGCGTTCGCTATTCTAGCGACCGCTATGTATCGTTCCAAACGACCCTTATGGTGTTTGGTTGTAAGTCAACCTATAGACCAGCTATCCTAGTAGCGTGGATACGAGCAGTCTAAGGCTAAAGACTCGAGAGGGCGTGTTAAGCCAGCTGTTATACCATCACATACCCCTTGAACACCAAGTGAAAGGACACCACACAAGTGTTATGAAAATAAACAGTATATTTATTAAGAATCACAACAGCCCTGCACTCTTTATGAGGACAGGGTACTAAGCACAAACCAAATCTTTTAGGAAAATACTTCAAGTGCACAATTAAAACAAGTGTCCGGAGACACGGAAAGTTTAGTGGTCTCGGGCGGACCCGATAAGGCAAGTCGGAAGCGAGGGACTCGGGACCCTAGAGTAAGGAGGCTATGCAGGCACCGAAATGCCGAAGTTACCTAGCCACGAGGGCTGCGGCTGCACAAGTCTTACAGGCGTCGGGGGTCTTCGCTGACGAGCCAGGAGCCGGAAGAAAAGGAGTTGCTGGCCGGCGACCAGTGATGAATAGTTCGTAGAGATCCAAGCCTGGATCAGAGATCGTTGATACCTGAAAGCAGAGGGGACCAAGTTCGTACTACTAGCCAGTAGTCAGAGGGTACCAGGAGGGCACCGGTTGGCCGTCACCTCGACCAGGTGAGTGGGCGACGCTAGGCTCGGCAGTCTCACGGACCAGGAGGCGTTGTCGGCGACCAGGATGGAGGTGCGAGCTGTCCCACGAAGGATGATGCTGTCGGCGTCGCTGGGCCCAGGATTGGGGCAACAAGCCTTGGCAGATCTCAGGGCCACGTGGTAGGCCTAAGATGGCGTCTTGAATGGACCAGGAGGGTCCGGGGTGCTCCTCTCGGAAAAGGGAGCAAGGGCCGATCTGGAGCAACCAGACCAGCAGAGTTGTTTGTCAGTCGTCGTCAAGGAAGGGCACAAGCCAGCGGCTAGTGACCAGACAACGTGCTGAGCAGCGAGCAGAAGGGCCCCACGCAGATCGTGGAGATGCTGGGAGACTGCACTTCGGTGCTGGAGCGGCTCAGGGTCGGGGCTTCTCGGACCCCAGAGCACTCACCAGAGAATTGCTTCGATGGTCGTGCTGGTTAAGAGCGTGCAGGTTCTGATGATGGCCGGTCCCTCGAGGTCTCGTCGCAGCCACAGATCACAGCTGAGCTGATGACGTGGGTAGAGGTCAGAGGTGCCAGGGAAGCCGGTTCTCGTCGAGCTGGGCCGTCGGATTCCTTGAGGAAGGACTTACAGCAAACCGCAGAGTTCTTAGATGGTGCCCGCTGATGCAGGGTGACTACTCCTTAGTCACAAGGGAGAAATCTTGAGAAGAGTCTCGAATGTCCTTTCGTAGAAAGTAGTTCTTGATTCAAAGATGATCTAATTTGGAAGGGCCCCCGCTCCGGCCTTTATTCTAAAGAAAGGGGTGGGTACATGACTAGGTCCTGCCCTAAGGGTGGGACCAGGAAGGGGGGTAGTTACACCCCTCTCCCCTGTCGGACTTTCCCCAGGCCAGGGCTGGCCCCTGGAACTGGTTCTGACCGGCAGATGCGTAGTGAGCACCGGGGTGCCACTCCGCAGTCACCTTCTCGCAAAAGCCCTACCTACCCAGAATACACAAACTCTGTCTGGGACGGTGCGAACACCGCCCTCGACAGGAAACCCTTTGTCCAAGTGCTCCTCGCTGGGAGGACTCCCAGCAGCAGGAGGTCAGACTCGTGTCTGTGGTGGCAGCATCCATTTTGTGGAGCTGAGGCTTTAGTTAACTTTAACCGGGGTTCACAGTTACGTACATGTCGTGTCCCTCTAGAAGGGCGGAATGCTAACCTCGTCGCCAGAATTGGTGAGAGGGCAGCATCCCGATTCGTATGACACCTTACTCGACATGCCTTGATAACGCGACACCGAAGTTACCGATGTGGTACGCGTTATCATGGAACAGCCATTGGGTCTTGATTCCGCAAGCTGCAACCGGGCTCGGCTCGGGCCAGAACCTAGTTCACACGAGCCCACGCACTCTGCCTTCAGGATTGTCAAGGCCTGCCATAGGAGTGACTGATAGGAGCTCGGGTGTCCATTGTATGGTTAGATATAGAGCTACTATACCTATAGCAAAGGGTGATTACACGACTTTGCCCCAGCTGTCATGCAGCCAGTTGTGTCAAATTTAGGAGGCCAGCCAGGGGTGGCATAATACATGCTGCAGCCCCTGGCGGCCCTTGGTACACCTATGCCCTGCGTTACGGGGTCTGATAAGGTGGCCCAGTACCAATTGGTAAATGCACCTAGGGTACATATCGTAATTTAGAAAGAGAACAGCCAGGCTGTGGGTCTGATTAGCAGGCCCACAGACAGAGAAAGTCGTAAACCAGTGAAACAAAAGCAAAAAATCTGGGTGATCATAGGATTGCAGACCCTACTCTCCTACAACCGGGTCTAATGGTGACCCAGATTTTACAACCTCCATCAGCCTGGTAACCTCCGCCTCCCCCAAAGGACGGAGGGTAAACATATCCTCAGGCCCCGAAATATCCAAGCCAGTTGCAGGAGCATAACTCCTACTGCTTTCTGGAAAAGTGGCATAGATCTTAGCAATCATATTAGTGAAAAAGTCAGCAACTTTATTCAAGTAGTCCGTAGAGGCAGGAAGCGCAGCGGTCACTCGCTCCAAAGAGGACTACCTGAAACATGGCCTTCGTTGAATTTTTAGCTAGATCAATTTGCGCAGAGCAGTATTCCCTACACACTCTCCTAATCAGAAGATGGTAAAGATTTAGAGCCTCCAGATATTTCTGTTTATTCTCATCCTTGTAGCTCCATAGGCGCTCAAGATGCTTACAACTAGATTTCATTTGCGCCAGATTTGCCGAAAACCACTTCTCAGATGCAGAGGTGCGCCCACTTTTGCAATGTTTTAACAGAATCAGGGAGTTAACTGCCTCCAGCATCCAAATAGATACTAAATTATCGGCATCCAGGATGTTGTCCCCCACCTCAGGAAGGCTGCCCACCAGTGCTCCTTCAAAGACATCCTCCGTTAATGCCGCCCATTTCCAAACCAATGTCGGTTTTGAGCAGCTACCAAGGAGGGCCTGACCGGGCATCAATAAGCTAAAAGATAATAAAAAATGGTCTGACCAAGCTACAGAAACTGGCAATGAGGCAGCTGTCCCTGCACAGTTGGTAAAAATATTATGTAATGTATGACCTTTGTTATGTGTGGCAGAATAGACCAGTTGATTCAGGCCCAAGGCCTGAGGACCAACTAAAAACTCAGCTGATTCTTTACAGCCTTTGTCTTCCAGATGCAAGTTAAAGTCCCCTAATAGGAGAAAATTAGAATGGTGGAAGATATATGAAGGGAGAGTTTCCAAAAGTTCATCATTAAAGACTCTACCCGGGCCAGATGGTCTATACATGAGTAGTCCAGACACTGATCCTGCCCACCCTCAAAATTGCATATGCTTCGGGTATGGCCTCTAAGATATCAGGGGCGGATGCCTCGTTAAGCCAGGCTTCAACCAAGAATAGTATAGCTGGTTCATGGTCTCTAAGAAGATCACTGATTTCTAACCTATGTTTGCTGAGCGATCTGCAATTCAAGGAGAGACAGTACAGAGAGGACCAAGTTGTTCTAGGTGCATCCCTTTTATCCCTTGCTTCCTCATCCGGTGCCAGACGGAAGCCACAGTGCTCACAATCACTTTGCCCACCCGACACCCACAGGGAGTGTAAGCATGTAGTATCTACCCTACATCTGAGGGCCCGCAGTTCTTCAGCGGTGAACACTCTCCTGGTTATCGTAGGGGAAGCAGGGGTCCTCGGGTCCAGGTGCGGTCAGGCACAGACTGGCTTGCCTTCTGGGCGCCTGTGGCACGCCCGCTACGTGCCCGTTTGATCATAGGTTTAATAGTGTGAGCGCTGGGAACCTTAGACCGCTCCACCTGCGTCACGCTCAGCCCCGGAAGTGAGGAAGGTAAAAAGAGCTCAAGGAGGTAGAACGCAACGCCCTCCGCTACAATCGGCACATGCCGTGGCAGAACGGGGCGGAAGTACCCTCAGAGGAGCAACTCCCACTGCCAGCCTCTCCCCCCCGCCGGTTACACACAAACCGGTAAGAGCTAACAAAATGTTATGTATTAAAAATACTGATAAAGCGAAGCAACACTATTTAAAATATTGCACAGTGCAGTAGGAGTAATTAGTAAAATGCTAGCAACAGAGCCACATAACGGAGCACAAATTGAGCCCAAAAAGACTTCCACAATACGCAATTTTCTAATAGAAAATTGGCTGGTACCGAATCGGCTAATATTACCTGGGTAAGCCGGGAGGAGTAGTCTTTCTACTACCTCCATCGAGGCCTCGGTGGTATGCTCCACCTCCACCCCCTGCCCCCAACCAGGAAGATCACAAGGCCCCGGTTGTTTGGCGGAGACCTGAGCACGTCGGGTTACGGGATTACATTCCGGTTCAATTCAAAGCGTTGAAGGTAAGCGCTTTAAACATATCTCGCCTTCCGCCCTATGAGGTTGTTATAAGGTAACGTGGCACATAGGGGTTGAATACTAAAACCCACCGTTTCGTTGTTTTGCAGATAGGTGTGCCGGATAAATACGATTAACTCTGCCGCCATATCAAAGCCCTTGAGGTAAGCCCCATGTCTGAAAACGTGCGGGTTGAATGTAATACGTTTCAATACGGCTTCCATACTAATTGCCCTCTTCCTTATTTTAAGGCAGAAGAATTATGGATTAATAAATGCTTTTCGGCGAGACGCCTCCAGAACCCCTTTGTGTTCAGAGGTATGTCATTAATTTTGTTTACAGCCAGGCACTTATAATTGTGCAACTGTACTTTACCGACAGCACTATTTTCCTGATTTTGTTTTCCATGCACAGGCGTTTTTCCAACCCCCACGAGTCAACAATACGAAATAACTAAGGGGTTGAAGGTATGATCTTTACATTTGGAATGCATTATTTTTAATGTGGAACTAGGAAATCAATATGGATCGGCAGACCTAATGTTTGCCATATAATTGGTTGCAGAGAGACGGTACCCAGGTCTATACTGCATACGAAATATACACGCTTCCTGATATCACACAAGCGCACGTGAGGTATGTCTTTTTTGAGCCTACGCGAAGCTTGATTGACTGAATGTGTAAATATATATGATCATTCGGAGCCTGATGTTCCCAACCATTGAATAATTTCGGGGACCTTTGCCCTCAAACTGACAGTCTGGTATTTATCCTGTGAATTGGGTGTTGGCGAAGCTTTAATGGGTATTCGAATACAGTCCAAGCGACAAGATGTCCATAGGTGTGTCGGTTTGTCAATGAAATTTCTGAATTACCTATACGTAACAGAATTTGGTGTAATTTTTAGCAGATCAAGAGATGACAATGTCTTTCCTTGTAATTTTCAGTCATAATTCTGTAACGTGGTCCGGGAGACATCACCCTCTGGAGACTCTGCTCCTCTCGCCCTCCGCGATAGGTGAGCCAGTACCAGATCTTGTATATCTGGATTGCAATCCCCTGCAATATTAGAACTATGTGTTTAGTGTCTTTTGCATTTTGACAACACGTTTTTAACTGATACTCTTCTCAAATCCGCCTTTCTTGTATTAATCAACAGGAAGAGTGTGTATTAATTGATTTCTTTTTAACTGCCCCTAGGAGGTTGCCCACCCACAACTGTTTTGTCCTGAAGACCCGTTTTGTAAGGACGACTTTCCTACACGTATTTTGGGTCGAAACGTAGACCATACAACAATCACCAACTCCTACCCCAAGCAAGACTTTAGCGGCTGAAGTGGAGGTTGGTTGTCTGCATTAGCTGTTTCAGGACTCTCTATGAGCCTTATGCTGTGGCCTTTGGCTAAAGGAACCACATGTACTTAATTTTTGAATTGTGAATAATACTTGTCACTGAATTATTCAGGTTATCCCTTTATCCTACCCTATCCTTGACACTTTCCCTCATTTCACCCCTTCCCCGTTGTGTATGTGAGGACATAAAAAAATCTTGCTACTTAGAGAAAAAAAATGTTATGTGTTCTAACCAATGAAAGGTAACATGTGCAAATCTGAATTAAACTTTTTTGCATCTAATAATTTTGCTTCTGAAACAATGAACTTAAATCATATTTTGAATTATCTGTTCTTTGTCTGGGACCCCTTCCTTTTGTACTACATAACTGAGCGCCAGCAAGAGCAATCAGGAGACTAGTGACACGTATGCGCAGGTATTTTATTTCGGACGTCTCCCAAATTAGGGGGTAGTCCAGTTGGTGTGGTGAGCTATTTTCTGTAAGGGAAAAATTGCAGATTTAGACCAATTGATTTGTATCACAGAAATGGCTCCAAATGTAGTTATCTCCCGTAGTATCGGGTTAAGGTTATCTTGGGGTTTCTTAACGTACAATGTCATATCATCTGCGTATAGAGATGAGCAGTTGTCTAGTCGGGTAAATCAATGCTTTATCGTTATGGTGCTGCCGGAGTTTGGGGGCTAAGGGCTTTCCATGGACGGTCACCTTCACCGTAGACCCGTGCCATATGAGGTTTCCCCCGAAATGTACTCTCTGTCAGCAAGAACTTCATATTCTGTAAGCTAACAGGGTATGGTGGCTCTGATGTCATTCCCATTGGGACTGGAGCCGATATCACTCTCTAAGTGTTAGAGTTCCCTTTCCAATTTGGAAAAGTCATTACGCAGTGTGTTCAGGACGCCCCGCCCTTGGAAATTCACCAGCCCCGGGTCATGACCTTGAACGCCTCCCATACAGTTGTGATACTGGGAACAGATTTCAAATTATGCTCGAAAAAATCTTGTATCTTGTTCCAGTTCAGCCTTGAATACCGTGTCCCGAAGGTGTAAGGGGTTATATGGGGAGTGGTTGAGGGGTGCGTGGAATTCAGCAACAACTGGGGAGTGGTCTGAGTGCGTGCGGGCAAGATGGGCTGCATGTCCCAGCCAATGCGTCATCCCACGGATATAAGCAAGTTGTCTAGGCTGGCCCAAGATGAGTGAATCGCTGAGAAATGTGTACCCTCCTGCAATGTAGGGTGTTTGTACCTCCAGGAGTCAAGCAAGTAATTATCATCAATAATGTCACAATGTTCTTTGAGTAGTCGTATAATGTGTTGGGAAAACTCGGGGCCTGTCCATTTGAGGTTGCATCGCTGTATTGAAGTCCCCTCGCCAAATGATGTAAGCAGTGCCTATCTCCTGAATTTTGCTCCATAACTGGAGGATAGCATGAGGGTCGTCGGTGTTTGGGCCATAGTAGTTGTCAAAAGTCACATCATAAGAGTAAAATCTCCCCCAGAGTAGGCAGAACCTAGCATTTGCGTCAGCCTCCGACCCACTAGGTACAAACGCCATCCCTCTCTTAATTAAGATAGCTTCTCCCCGGGAGTATGTAGAGCAAGATGCGAAGCAGTGGTGCGAGGCCCACCTCGAAGCGAACTGAGGTGCAGTGTTGGGGCACAAGTGTGTTTCCTGCAACATAGCGACTGATGTGATGTTTATCTGAATAACCAAGTATTTGTTGCTTTTTTCCTAGGATTATTTAGACCTCGTACATTCCACAATGCTACTTTAAAACTATTAATACCTCGTGTGCTGTCTACCATTGTGTCGTTTGTGATATTCAATATTGACCCATATAACAACCATAGAGGACCGGACAAGTAGTAAATCTGCTATAGAGAAACATCCACCCCTCAATCCACACCGACTTCCCCAACTTGCCGGGTACATGACCCCCCACTCTAAAAACATTATTTAACTACTGTTTACCCCTCCTTAACGTAACTTCAGGGTTTCACCCTCGTAGGGAACACACTAGGGGCACACAACCTGCCCACTCCCCTCCATACTCTCACCCACCTGCTACACCGCTGTAAGGGCGGACAGCTATGGCGAGACGGAGGCAAGTGGCCGGGCAAATCATTGTACCAAACATTAAGTATGGGTATACAGAAGAGGAGCTTCGCGCGCGTCCAAGATGGACTCCTTAGGGCTCCCATGAACCCCGCCACCTCCGGAGATATCCTGTACAATATCCTGATGCCAAGTGGTGGGAATACGTGGTGGATGTAGAGCGGACTTGGATGCTGTTCTATGCGTCCTTTTTTGACCCCGGGGTCCTGAGAAATATAGAGTGGAAGTTTGCGGCCTGCTAGCCTGGAAGCCGGGGCTTCAAGTGGGTGTGAGACCCCAGCCCGAGTGCAACAACAACGGGGCCAGTCACCGTTTTGTCCCCGCCTATCGCCCGGGCCAGCTCAAGCCACCTGCTGGGGTCGGTAGAGACTCGTGCAAGCACATTTGCCTAAATCAAGATCATACTGACACCACAGATTTGGCGCTTTTGCGGAGCAGTTGGAGGTGTCGGGCCTCTGGGCGAATGAGTGGCCCGAAGGCCTGTGTGCTTCTAGTTTGAAAGTTGCTGCTGCGGAGGGCTGAGAGGGACTTCAAGTGTTGTGGTCCGCCTGGAGGACAAAGAGACGTTGTGCTTCTCTGGTTGAGCGACTTGTCCCGAGCCCGAATGTGGAATGGCGACCAAGCCGGAGGCGGACAAGCAGTAACCTATGACCACCAGGGAATCCCGGCTTGTCCAGTCGAACAAACTGGACCGATACACGCAGCCCAGGGGTTCCCCTGCAGGATTTGGGAAGTCACAAGACGGCGGTGGGGAGGCCTCGGGCCAAACATCGGAACCTACGTTGTCGGACGTTATGGCAGCCATGGAAGGGGTTCAGACCTCCCTCGGGAAGAAGATAGAGAACATAAGCTGGACACTGACCAATGAACACTGACCACTGAAGTAAACCTAATCCGGGCTGATCTTACTAAAACTAGGGAGAAGTTGAAGTCGCTAGACATTAAAACAACGAGTCTGACCGACGACGTGGCAGAACTGCAGCAGAAGGTCCTCAAGGCTTCCAGCGAAATGGCGAGTCGTAAGCTGTATGACTATGAAGGACTGGCTCAGTGGAACAACGTGCAAATTATCGGAGTCCCGGAGAGGGCCGAGGGTCAAGCTCCTGATCTATTTGTGGAGGACATAATACTGAACCACTCAAAACCGAAGGGACTCAGTGACTTTTTTACGGTGGAACGGGCACATAGGGTCCCGGGTGGATGACCGCGACCGGGGGCCCCACCCCGACTGATGATTGCGAGGGTGCTCAATTTCAGGGACAGAGACGCTATCCTGCAGGCCTCTAGGGCTGGGGAGCCTTTACAGTTTGAGAACTCTACCCTCAACTTTTTCCCAGACTTTACACAGGCAGTTCAGCGGCAGAGTTTCATAGGAGTCAAGAAGAAACTCTGCGATAAAGGATTTAAATATGCCATGATGTTTCCTGCCAAGCTGCGAGTTGAGACAGAGGGAAAGGTCTGGTTCTTTGATAACCCCGAAATTGCTTCAGACTGGGTGGAGAGCCTTCCCTCTCCGGGAGGCCCTCAGAGACAGAGTGACGAAGAAGACAGGGGCTCGCAAGAACAGTAATATTGAGCGCAATTGATTTCTGTGCAGTCGGGAGGTCCGGGCGGGGGGCCAGTTGTTGGGTGTTCCTGTAAAATGTTGTTGATAAGATTGACAAGGCTGAGTCTAGCATTCCGGGGGTGCGCGGGGCAGCAGAGGGCCTAACTCCTCCTCAGATCTATTTTTAGATAGCTGTTTGTTAGATGAAGGAGCGGCAGGCACACTGCGAGTTGGGGGTTGGCGAAGGCCGCGTGCAGGGTGGGGGGGGGGTGTTTTGTATGTGTATGAGTGATTTTGTTGGTTATTATTATTTCATCTCAGGTGAAACTAACGTATTGACATTTTACACGTGGGTTCGACGGCACGTGATATTCATGGGTCGGGGATGAGAGTGTTGAGTTGGAACGTTAATGGTTTGGGGACAAGATCAAGAGGGGGATGGTCAGTCAGCTTTTTAAACAACATTCCACAGATGTGGTACTACTCTAGGAGACACACCTAGTGGGCAACAAATGTATGGCCCTCCATAAAGGGGGGTACAAACTGGTGGTACAAGCAGGCTTCACTTCCGGTTCCAGGGGAGCAGGGATTCTGGTTAAGAATTCCTTCCCATTATCCATACAGGCGACCTGGATTGATCAGAGGGGCAGATACGCTGGAGTTTCTGGACAGGTGGGGGGGCCGGATGATCACTCCTGTCGATATATGTGCCGCCTGGCCTTCAGACTGAGACGTTCCGAGATTTGAGTGCTATCTTTCTCACCCTTCCTCTTGGAGGCCTATTATTAGGTGGCGATTTTAATTCTGTGGTGGATGGGGAGATTGATAGTCAACCGCCCCGGGAGCTCACGCAGTCGCAGAGGTCTGATTTTCTGGCTACGCAAGGGTTGGTTGACAGTTGGCGAGTGCGTAATCCAGCTGGCAGGCACTACACGCATGTCCCGGCCGCACATAGCACCCTCTCTCGACTGGACTATGTGTTGATCCCGGCGGCGATGACGCCCTCGATTAAAGAAATCAAATATCTAGGGAGAGGAGCATCAGACCACTCCCCGTTGTGGCTTAGTCTCGCCCTTGAGGTGCCGACGGTGGGTAGGGTGGCTCCCATAGGGGCTTAGCGGTTAAAAGACCCTACGATTAAGAAGGAAGTCCTCCAGATGTCGGATCAGTATTTTTTGGAAAATGAGGGGTCTGTGGACTCCGCTGGGTTACTCTGGGAAGCGTATAAAACTGTTGCTAGAGGCGAGGTGTTATCTATAGTGTCTAGGAAGAAGAGGGTGGCAGAGTCACAAACGACGGCGGACCTCCATATGTTGAGACGCCGAGAGGGGAAGTATAGGAATCTCGCTAGGGAATGCGCGGTAGCTCAGCATGATGCCACCCAGAGCCGTATTTACAAACACGGCGATAAGGCGTGTAAATTGATTGCGTGGATTGAAAGAGGGTAACATGCTTCTCGGTTGGTGCCCGAATTGGTAGGGCCGGAGCTGGGTAAGATCACAGATCCACAGGCCGTGGCGGATGAATTTGCCGAGTACTATTGAGGGGTGTATGCGGCGGGTAGTAACTTTACTGAAGAGGAGAATGGCGACATGATCAAAGATATTATTATGCTGCGCTTATCGGAGGACGATAGGAGTTATCTTGATTCGGCGCTGACCGATGATGAGGTTGCCCAGGCGATTCGGCAGGTTAAGTCCAGCAAGGCTACTGGCCCCAACGGAATACCCGTCGAACTGTATAAATTGAACACCAATAAACTTGCCCCTTACATCCGTGCCATGTTCATGGAAAGTAGGGAGAACAGAGAACTTCCGTATGACCAGCGAGTGGCCAATATCGTGGTTCTCCACAAAGCTGGTAAGCCGAAGACGGAGTGCTCCTCCTATAGGCCCATATCACTCCTTAACGCTGAGCCCAAAATATTGGCGAAGCTTCTGGCTACCAGATTGGTGAAGGTAATTACGACCTTCATTCATCCAGATCAATCCGGATTTATGCTGAGCCGCAGCACGGCTTTAAACCTGCGTAGGCTGCATAGTATTCTTGGGGCAGGCAATAAAATACAGGAACAGGCGCTGTTGGTATGCTTAGACGCCACAACGGCCTTTGATAGAGTGGAATGGCCGTATTTGTTTGCGGTATTGCCGAGGTTGGGATTTGGGTGTGAGTTCATCAGCTGGGTGCGCCTGTTATATGCTGCTTTCCTAGCGAGAGTGGTTGTTAACAACTGTAAATCGAGTGATCTCTCCCTCTGGAGGGGCACCAGATAGGGATGCCCATTGTCCCCGTTGCTCTTCGCGTTAGCGATGGAGCCATTGGCGGCTTGGGTAAGGTGGGACATAACAATACGCGGTCTGCGGTGGACGCCTGACTGGGAGGACAAGATCTCGTATGCGGACGACATCCTGCTTTATCTCACAAGGCCCAAGGACTCCTTCCGTTTTTTTCTTGATGTACTTGCTATCTTCGGAAGGTATTCTGGGTTAGCTATCAATTGGAATAAATCAGTGATCTTTGCGCTGGCCGGAGATCCCCCGGAAGTCCCGCGGTCTTGTCCTATTCATATAGAGACGGAAGGGTTTAAATACTTGGGTATATTTATCACGCTTGACCCAAAGTTGCGTTACGATAATAATTTGGCTTCCCCACTGGCCCTGTGCAGACGTGATGTGGAGCGTTGGAAAACCCTTCCACTCTCCCTGTTTGGTAGAGCCACTCTTTTTAAAATGATGGCTCTGCTGCGGTTTTTATATGCCTTACAAAATTCGATGGACCCAGTGCCGGTAGTGTACTTCAAGGAGATAGAGACTCTTCAAAGGCAGCTTCTGTGGGATGGTGGGGCCTGTATTGCTTTTAATAAATTAACTCTCTCCTGGTATGATGGCGGGATAGGACTTCCTGACCTACGTAGGTACTGGGCCTCGCACTTAGCTGCAGTGAACCAAATCGTTTACTGACTCCCGGGAGATCCGGGCTATGCCATGGACCGGAGTCAGGCCCCAGGTGGGAAGATAAGAGAGCGCTTTATTCAAGGCTAGGGAGATACCCACTGTCAGGCCCGATGGTGCATGCGGTAAGAGTATGGCACGCGGCCACCAAATGTTTGGGAAGGGAGGGCAAACTCGCGCTCGCCACTCCCTTGTTGAATTCCGAAAAGTTAGGTAATTTGTAGAAAACTAAAGGGTTTGATAGGTGGGACCTCATTGGAATTACTCAGATTAAGGATGTGTGGGGGAAGGATTCAGTACTTACGTACGACTCTCTAGCAAAACAGTATAGTCTGCACCAGACCGAACACTTCCGATATCTGCAAGAGAGGCTTGCTCTTGTCACTCATGTCCCCAAGGGCTCAGATCTCCCGGAGGCATTCCCTTTCGAGGACCAAGTGTTGGATGGGCATATTCCGGAGAAAACCATCTCTCTCATTTATCGGAAATTGATTAACAACACAGAAGACCCGTTGCTGAGACTTCGGGCTCTGTGGTGTGCGGATGGGTTGGAATTAGATGAAGAAGATTGGACTGAAGCAGTGTCCTCCCCCAAGGTAGTCGCTATCCAGATGCGGCTCCGCCTGGTGCAGCTGAAAATATTGAACAGATCCTATATGACCGGGCCGCGTCTGGTGCGAATGGGGCGAGCGGATCTTGTAGAAGAGAATGTGGGGAGGAGGGCACCCTGATGCATATCCTTTGGCACTGTACGGTAATAAAAGAATATTGGTTAAAGATTCATGATGAGCTGAGAGATGTGGTAGGGCTGGAAGTGCGACTGGAGGCCCGGAGATGTTTGTTGAACATGTGGTAGCCGACTGACTTGAATGACTATCAGAAGCAGTGGTTCACGTTAGCATGTATGGTGGCCAAACACAATATTGCACAGTTATGGGGTGCTCGTCAGCCACGCCGGGTCAATAAATGGGCGGAGGAAATGGACTGGTGCATGCTCAGAGAACGGGCAGTATATGTTGCTAGGGGTTGCCCGCGGAAGTGGGGGAAAATTTGGGAAGCGTGGAATAATCATTGTGGGGGACTCTGCGAACCGCCTACACAGGTGCCGGACCAAGTAGCGCAGGAATCCCCTTAACCATAGTGTTAATCTTTGACTGTTTTATCCTGTATTGTGCCACATGGACCTATATAATGTAATTGAATGCCTTCACCTGAGAGTTATTTTTCTTTGTTGTATTGTTTATTAATAAAAAAATAGTTTAAAAAAAAGTATGGGTATACATTACCAGCGTAGGTCAGTCCTTCATAATCAGAGTGTCTATGAGAGTTCCAGAATGTACCATTGCGAATTCTATGTCAGGACCGGAGGCGAGGATTATGCTCATTTCTCTCTTCGCTTTATTAAAAAATTGAGCACATCAGCTCATCATGAATGTAACCAAAACTACATTTCCCATAACCCGGGAGAAGAAAAATAACATTTCTTAAGTCCTTTAACACTGTTCATAACACTTCAGGCCATAATAGACGTCGTCACTTTCTGCCTGGCAGCTCGAGATAAGTGTTTTTAATCTGTCTCTACACTTTGTATGGGTTTTGATACTTGGAGCCTTTCTGGGGCACATATTTCGTGTGGATGGTGATTTCTTTCACAGATTCCCTAGTTGTCCGCAGGAACGCGTCTGCGCTCTTTACGCTGACTTGCTCCACTCTTTGGGCCGCGGTGCGGTCCTCCGCCCGGCAGAGGGTGCTGTGGGGGGCGACGCGATGCGGTTACCGGAGCGCATTTCTGCTGTCAGTTACCACAGACGAGCTCCGGTCACCGTTGCAGTCCGCACCCAACTTGGTTTCTGCCTGTAAATCGCCCAGCTTAGTACTGGGTCTGTACTACTTTGTTCCCCTTGTTTTTCACTTCTTAGAAGAAGTGTGGCTCAGGGGTTAGAGGCGGCAGACCTGGAGCTTGAGTTCGGCCCGGGACCAGGGTTCAATTCCCCGCCTTGGCGGGTCTTGGGCTCAAAAATTCCACGGACTCGTTAATTCTCGCTCCGGTGCCTTCTCAACTCACGGGTTCACACTCTGCGACTCTGGGCAATAGCTTGCTTAATCTCCACAACGGCCCCTCGCGGTGGGATGCCTGGCTTTCACCTTGTGGATACCCTGCCAGGGTTATTTCACAGGGGAACACCAGGACGGGTTCCCTAAGCAAGCGCTAAGATGCCCCAGGGTAAGTCGTGCGCTATATAAGTTTAATTCATTTCATTTCTCACGCCCCTGCTGCCGGTCGGTAGTGGTGCGTTGCACCTCGGGATTGTTCCCGCGCACGCCCGTTCGCCGGGTAGGTACCTCTGTTGTGGCCTACATAGCTGCCACGCGGACACCTGAGCAGGCAATTGGGTCCCCCTTTAAAACGTTGTGGGGAGATTAGGTGTCCCAGGGGTTGACAGCCCCACAGAAATCCTGCCTGTGGGCAGCCAAAAGCTGCCCACGCGGGTGGCGGCTCAGGTTCGCAGGCAGACTGCCTCGGGGGTCATGATAACAGAGTTGGAGATAGCAAGTCTGGTTTCCAGTTCTACTGGAACTTTCTTGGGATTTTCCAATCCCACTCTGCCCGACTCCCCACCTGCTGCTGAGTCCGTAGGGGGCTCCTCACCGCCTGGTGGAGGAGGGTTCCCACCTGTTGATGGCGTGGCGGATTACAGACAACGTTGGAGATTGCAGGGCCTTCCGCATGGACACGGTGGGTATGTTGGTGTATGTGACGGGAAGTGGATCCCGTGGTCGCGGATTTGCCTTTCGTACTGAACTATCTTGCGGATCTGGCGCAGAAAGGCCTTGCCTAAAGGGCGATAAACTCAGTTCGCTCAGCAATATCGGCAGGGCATGCACCTGTGGGAGGAGCTCCCCTAGGGGAGCATCCCTTTGTTTGCAAACTTCTTAGGGGGATAAGGTCGTCACTCCCTCCAGAACCACGTTATTCTGTGTTGTGGGATGTGAATCAGGTGCTGAACCTATTGCTGTCTTGGCAACCCAATCGTTTCCTTTCTAGGAAAGAATTGTCGGCCAAATTGGCGATGTTGTTGTGTCCGGTGTCCTGTAGGAGAGTGTCAGATGTTAGAGCGTTAGACGTGACTGCAAGAGTTTTTTCTCCTGAGGGAGTTACTTTTACGGTGAGTAGACGGACCAAGTCTAATACACGCACGATCTCCTACCCTGCTTTTGTGGATACGCCCAAACTTTGTGTGGTGCAATGTTTAAAGGCATATGAGGAAGCCACAGAGGAAGTTCGTCCCCCAGGCGAACAACAACTCCTTATAGCCCTCAAGAAGCCATTCAGAGCGGCATCCTCTCCCACCATTGCCCGTTGGGTGCGTTGGATCATGCAGGAGCAATGGCCTCAAAAGCCTCTAGCTTGGGAGTATAGTTGGAAGACCTCATGAGAGCGGCGGACTGGTCTTCGGACTCCACGTTTAAGAGGTTTATTTCAAACCGCTGCTGAATATGGCTCAGGTGGTTGTCGATAAGCTTTGAAGGAGCATAATCCTCGCCTCGGGTCGGGACATAGAATACAAATTTGCCTAGCCTACTAGAAGGTAAGTTTCAATTCTATTAAAGACGCCGAGGCGAGGATTATCCCTCTCAGCAAGCAGGTGGTATTCTGTTCCCGCCCCGTATGATCGCTGTGAGAAGTTGGCCTGGTATATAATGCTCGCTAATTCTAGTGATCACTTTGTACCATGCCAAGCAACCCTTATGATGATTAGTTGTAATTCAACCTTGTAGACCAGTTATCCTAGTGGTAACGTGGACAAAGCAGTCTTAGGCTAAACTCTGAAAGGCATGTGAAGCCAGCTGTATTACCATACACAACCCCCTTGAATACCAAATGAAAGGACACCACACAGATATATATTGAAAATATATATTGATTTATTAACCACAAAATCCCCTGGACTCTTTATGAGCACAGAAGCACAAGCGTTAAATCACAAGACAGTTAAAAATACACAAAAGTTGCACAATATGGCTTGGCTAATGCAAGCCACGCAGGAATCGAAAAATGCTTACCACTCGGACCAGCAAGGTCAGAGCGAGGGCTCCTTTCTGCAGGAGCTAGGGCAAGTCTGAAGCAACCAGACCCGCAGTGTAGTTCGTCGGTTTCGTCGCCAAGATGGCCGCTGAACACGTGGCTAGTGGCCGGGATGGCGCGTCGAAACCAACGAACTACACTGCGGGTCTGGTTGCTCCAGACTTGCCCTAGCTCCTGCAGAAAGGAGCCCTCGCTCTGACCTTGCTGGTCCGAGTGGTAAGCATTTTTCGATTCCTACGTGGCTTGCATTAGCCAAGGCCTGTTTACTCCGATCAAGTTGCCGACACCGCCAACAGCGAGAAGCCTGCGTGGGACAGATCGTGACCGACTCCTGGACGTCCTCGACCCCCGGTGTCCACGTGGCTGCAGAGAGACGCTACACCTCAACGCCTGTTTGCACCCGACATCGCCTGGTTCCAATCTGGTTCCACAGTAGTCACTGGCTAGTGACTTTGAACATTGTCCCCTCTGCTTTCAGGTCTTCACATCTTCAGATCCACCCTTGGATTCACCGGAACTCTTCACATCGAGCCGCCTGCAGCATCTTCAGCTCCAAGCACCATCGACCAGCGCGACGAAACCCGACACTAATCCGACCCTGTGCACCCGCTTCCTGTGGATGAGGTAACTCAGCTCCGCCGGTGTTCCTACACTGGTACACATCTCAAGGGCCTGTGTCTTAAATTTCAGCGTTCTAGGTCACTCGGAAGGTTCCGAACTAACTAACTTTGTACTTTTTACGCACCATAGACTTTACATTGGTGAGTGCGTGCACTTTAAACAATGCACCCGAGTCCCGCGGGCCTTTCCCGACTTAGTCACTGCTAGTCTCGAATAGCTCCAGCGATTCCCAAGGCCCTAGGCCTGTTCCCGTTCTGATTGGTATCTCTTATACCACTTTCTTAGTATATGGTTTAGGTGGCCCCTAGGGCTCATCCATATTGTGCAACTTTTGTGTATTTTAAACTGTCTTGTGATTTAACGCTTGTGCTTCTGTGCTCATAAAGAGTCCAGGGGATTTTGTGGTTAATAAATCAATATATATTTTCAATATATATCTGTGTGGTGTCCTTTCATTTGGTATTCAAGGGGGTTGTGTATGGTAATACAGCTGGCTTCACATGCCTTTCAGAGTTTAGCCTAAGATTGCTTTGTCCACGTTACCACTAGGATAACTGGTCTACAAGGTTGAATTACAACCAATCATCATAAGGGTTGCTTGGCATGGTACAAAGTGATCACTAGAATTAGTGAGCATTATATACCAGGCCAACTTCTCACATTGGTGGCAGCGGTGGGATTGATGAGGCTCTGGTTAACTTTAACCGGGGTTAAGGCTACACACATGTCGTGTCCCTCTAGAAGGGTGGAATGCTATCCCCGTCGACAGAACTGTTGAGGGGATAGTATTCCAATTCGTATGACACCTTACTCGACATGTTTTGATAAAGCCAAACCAAAGATAGCATATAACCGCGAGGATTATAATGCACTTAAGAGAATATGGTATGGCAATATCCCGAAACAGCTTAGGGAGTGGTTCCCGACAGCTGCAGACAGGCTCAGCTCATGCTAGAGCACCATCTCACATATTTCCAAGCACTCTGCCTCCAGGATTGATGAGGCCTTCCATAGGAGTGGCTGATAGGAACATATGTGTCCAGTTTAGGGTTAGATATAGGGATACTATATGTAAGTAAGAGGTGGTTACACCAACTTACCCCAGCTGAGTGATCAGCCAGTTGTGTCAAATATGGAGGCCAGGTCAGGGGTGGCACAATACATGCTGCAGCCCATGGTAGGCCTTGGAAACACCTATGCCCTGGGTACCTATGGTACTCTGTTACAGGGGCCAATAAGGTTTGGGGGTAAACATAGTCAGATATCCACCTTCCTACATAACCACCCCCCCCCCCCAAACGAAAGGAGATAAGGCTATCCTTGTCCAGGTAAGCCTATATTGCCTAAGTGGCCATATAAGGAAGTACCAGCTCTGGCTTGGTTACCCCCTGTCTCATGGTCCACTAAGCAATCCCTCACGCTAAGGGCATCGGAGGGTCTCCACCATAGGGAATCTCTACCTGTGGTGTGTCTTTGCAAAGTCAAAGGCTGGTGTTGAGATGGAGTACTGAAGTGAGTTTCCTCTGTAGGGCTCAGCTTCCTCCAATCACTCTCCACCATGTGTGCCTTTCTTTCTCTGACTGAGTTGCACTGTGCTCTCAGGGTCAACCTCTGGCTACCTAAAGCTGGAGGCTGAGTCCCTCTGTTTGGCTTACTGGAGGGACAGTTCAGGTTTGGGCCCTTAGGGTCCCAGGTTTGGCTGTGCCCAACAATATCCATCTGGGGGAGGTCCCTAACTACTTTTAAGGGGGATCCCTCAGGAGTTTTTAAAGTTTGCACCTCACTAGGGCTACTAGTTTCGGTGCCCCTAATCTGTTGATGGGGGTGCTTTATTTGACAGGGGCCCCCTTGGGTCTCACTGTCCTTCTTGTCCTCTGCAGCCCTGGGCTGAGTAAGGCATGGTAGAGAGGGGCAGGTTACCTGCTCCAGACTGGGTCCCACCTGAAAAGGGTCCACTGCCATCAGAGGCTCTGTCAGGCCAGGCCTAACAACCTCTGGGACAGTTCCTTCATCAGGGGTAAGATCAGTTCCCTGAGGAGGCTGATCCTTTCCTAAAGTCTGGTGGGAGGGAGATTTCTCTTCCTCCTCAATGCTCTCAGTTTGGGTGGAGTGATCCATCGTTTCAGGCTTCACTACCCATGTATCAGTTTGAGTTTGGGCTGTGGCCATCACAGCCCCACCAACCTTTTCAGGAGGAGACTCCGTTTGGGCATGGGCTGTTACCAGTACAGCCCTGCTACTCTTTTCAGGAGGGAAGTTAGCTAAAGATGGGGCTGAGGTTTGCTCAGCCCTCCCAACCTTTTCAGGAAGGACATCTTGGATTGGGGCTGTAGCCATCACAGCCCCACTAACCTTTCCAGGGAGATTTACCATTTTAGAATGGGTTTGTTGTTCAACCTCAGCCCAGGCTGAGATTTCCAAATCATTACCCAGTAGGCAATCTACAGGCAAGTTTGCTGACACTGCCACTCTCTTTGGGCCAGTGACACCTCCCCAGTTAAGATAGACTACTGCCATGGGATGATTGGTTTCTATGCCATCAATGTTTGTCACCTGATATTTGGCATCAGGTAAACGTTGCCTTGAGGGGACTAGACATTCAGCCACCATGGTGATGCTAGCCCCTGTGTCTCTGAAGGCCTCAACTTTCAAACCATTGATGAGGGGCTCCTGTCTATACTTGCTCAAAGTGTTTGGGCAAGCAGTGAAATTGGCAAACCCCATGCCAGTCTCATAGACAAGAGTATCTGAGTTAGGGGACCTGGATAGGCCAGAGTCCACCTGTCCTCCAAAAGTAAACCCACCCAGATTCTTGGGGGTGCTCCCACCACCTGGGGGACTACTGCTAACAGTGACAGGAGGTGTTGGAGCCTTACCTGGAAGTATATTCTCTTTATTGCCATTCTTGGGACAACAGCTATCTGTTTTATAATGCCCCACCTGTTTACAGGTATGACAATAAGGCTTTTTCTGGGTTGTAGAAGTGTCTTGGGACCCACCCCCATTCTTGGAGTTTTGGGGCCCTGGGGAAATCTTTTCCTTACTTTTATCCCCACCCTTCTCTTGAGGCTTGGTAGTCTCTTTCTTTTGGTCACCACCCTGGTTCTTAGGCCTGATCCTGACCCATTTGTCTGCCCTCCTACCCAATTCTTGTGGGGAGGTCAGATCAGAGTCAACCAGGTGCTGATGTAGAAGGTGATTTTGACAATTACTTAAGATTTGCTCTCTCATAATTAAATTATACAGTGGTTAAGCCTAACCCATCAATCAGAGCACTCTTCAGGACCAGGTAGTTTCTAGAATCCCCATCACTAACTGTGAGGAGTCTGTCTCGGCCTCTACCTTCAAAGGAGAGCCACAAGATTGCTGCCCACTGCTCCTGAGGGATCTGCTGTACCATGCAGGCTCTCTCAAGTGCAGTCATCCATTTGTGGATATCATCCCCAGCTTTGTAGGGGGGCACAATCTTACTCAGGTTTCTTGTATCAGAGTACCTGTCTTTATCCTTCTGGATAGTGCTGCCACCAGTGGATCCTAATCCACTCTCTCTAGGCTGTCTTGCTCTAGCAAGTTTCTCTTGGGCCAGGGCAACTTCTAATTCTGGTCTCTGGATCCTCAATTCAGCCTCTCTCATTTTGGCCTCATGTTCCCTTCTCTGAGGGCTAGTCATCTTTCTTCTGGAGTGACCATGAGAACCTCTAGAAGCATGGGAGTTGTTAGAGTCACCTGAGTGAGTCCTTCTCCTCCTAGGCTTCTGGTTAAGTCCATCTGGGGGTCTGAATGGGTTGTTACCTGATTCAGTCCCAAATAGGCTTAAGTTAGCCTGGTTCAGCCTACTGACCAGCACCTGACTATTTCTGTCATCATCTGACTCACAGGTCCCCCCTTCTGTCTCATCTTCCTCTTCCTCTTCTGGATCTACCTGAGGAGCTCCAGTGATGGGGGCTTCCTCATCTACTAGGATTATAGGGACAGGGGTTTCTACAGTGTCATCCTCAGAAGGATGGCCTCCTTCAGCATCCCCTGTGGGGTCTGCCTTAGAGGTCTTTAGAGTCTCAGACTGATCCAAGATCTCTCTAAGGTGGTCTGTGGTAGGGGAAGGCCCTGTCCTCAGACCCCTTAAGACACAAAGCTGTCTTAATTCCTTAAAGGAAAAAATAGCAAATTTGGATGGTGCCCTTGGAGGGTCACTCTCAACAGGGATGTTCCCAGTGGAACCCTCTGCTCCAGACATTGCTCTAGTGTGGGTGGGTGTGTTGCAATCTACCTACACTGGTGTTTACCTACTAAATCTATCTAGTAGTTGTAGTCAGGGTGTGCTACTCCCTTTGCTCTACAACAACTAAGTTCAGTAGAACTTAAGTATACTAGTCTTGTTTTATATGTACCTAGCAGGTACCTGTATGATCTTTCAAATGATAATCTCAAAGATTGTAATGGTAAAACAACAGCAAGCTCAGATCCCAATCCGCTGCTCACCAATGTGACACGAGTCTGACCTCCTGCTGCTGGGAGTCCTTCCAGCGAGGGAGGCTTGGACAAAGCGTTTCCTGCCTTGGGAGGTGCGAGCACCACCCCAGACAGGGTTTTGTGTATTGGGTAGGACAGGGCTGAATAGATTGAGACATGCCCGGGGCACACAAGGTGTCCCCGTGCATAAGCCAGTCCAAACCGGTCCTGGGACTTTCCAGACCCAGGCCTGGCGAGGAGCTGGACAAAGGAAAGGGGGTGTAACCGCATCCCTTCCTGGTTCCTCCCAGAGGAAGGACCTAGTAGGTGATCCACCCCTCAGATTGGGAATAAGAGTGGGAGCAGTGCCATTGCACAGCAGATCATCCTGAATCAACTTTAAACAAAGAAGAAGACTGGACTTCGACATTCTGCTGCTCAGAAGACTGAAGAGAATCTCCCTTGTGGCCACCCTGTGAACACAGGCACCAACCAGCAACTCGACGTCTGCTTTGCCGCCGCCTCCCGCCGGAGCCCGAGCCCAGAGCCTGACAAGACCCAGACTCCCAGACTTCTCAGAGCCTGATCCACAGTCCCTGCAAAGAAGGGACCCCTGGAGGCACCGAGAGACGTGGGACCGGACCCCTTGGAAGACACTCGAAAAGCTGACTGCGCAGCAACCGAGGCATCCTCGACGTTGTGCTTTGGGGACTGAGAACCCCCACCACCGAGCAGCCCTTGCACCGAAGATCAGCCCCCCAGCATCTCCACGATCTGCGTGGGGCCCTTTTGCATTGTGCCACTCGACGCGCCATCCGGGCCACTAGCCACGTTGTCAGGGGCCATCTTGGCGACGAAACCGACGAACTACACTGCGGGTCTGGTTGCTCCAGACTTGCCCTAGCTCCTGCAGAAAGGAGCCCTCGCTCTGACCTTGCTGGTCCGAGTGGTAAGCATTTTTCGATTCCTGCGTGGCTTGCATTAGCCAAGGCCTGTTTGCTCCGATCAAGTTGCCGACACCGCCAACAGCGAGAAGCCTGCGTGGGACAGCTCGTGACCGACTCCTGGACGTCCTCGACCCCCGGTGTCCACGTGGCTGCAGAGAGAAGCTACACCTCAACGCCTGTTTGCACCCAACATCGCCTGGTTCCAATCTGGTTCCACGGTAGTCACTGGCTAGTGACTTTGAACATTGTCCCCTCTGCTTTCAGGTCTTCACATCTTCAGATCCACCCTTGGATCCACCGGAACTCTTCACATCGAGCCACCTGCAGCATCTTCAGCTCCAAGCACCATCGACCAGCGTGACGAAACCCGACACTACTTCGACCCTGTGCACCCGCTTCCTGTGGGTGAGGTAACTCAGCTCCGCCGGTGTTCCTACACTGGTACACATCTCAAGGGCCTGTGTCTTAAATTTCAGCGTTCTAGGTCACTCTGAAGGTTCCGAACTAACTAACTTTGTACTTTTTACGCACCATAGACTTTAAATTGGTGAGTGCGTGCACTTTGAACACTGCACCCGAGTCCCGCGGGCCTTTCCCGACTTAGTCACTGCTAGTCTCGAATAGCTCCAGCGATTCCCAAGGCCCTAGGCCTGTTCCCGTTCTGATTGGTATCTCTTATACCACTTTCTTAGTATATGGTTTAAGTGGCCCCTAGGGCTCATCCATATTGTGCAACTTTTGTGTATTTTAAACTGTCTTGTGATTTAACGCTTGTGCTTCTGTGCTCATAAAGAGTCCAGGGGATTTTGTGGTTAATAAATCAATATATATTTTCAATATATATCTGTTTGGTGTCCTTTCATTTGGTATTCAAGGGGGTTGTGTATGGTAATACAGCTGGCTTCACATGCCTTTCAGAGTTTAGCCCAAGACTGCTTTGTCCAAGTTACCACTAGGATAACTGGTCTACAAGGTTGACTTACAACCAATCATCATAAGGGTTGCTTGGCATGGTACAAAGTGATCACTAGAATTAGTGAGCATTATATACCAGGCCAACTTCTCACATTGGTGGCAGCGGTGGGATTGATGAGGCTCTGGTTAACTTTAACCGGGGTTAAGGCTACACACATGTTGTTTCCCTCTAGAAGGGTGGAATGCTATCCCCGTGGACAGAACTGTTGAGGGGATAGTATTCCAATTCGTATGACACCTTACTCGACGTGTTTTGATAAAGCCAAACCAAAGATAGCATATAACCGCAAGGATTATAATGCACTTAAGAGTATATGGTATGGCAATATCCCGGAACAGCTTAGGGAGTGGTTCCCGACAGCTGCAGACAGGTTCAGCTCATGCTAGAGCACCATCTCACATATTTCCAAGCACTCTGCCTCCAGGATTGATGAGGCCTTCCATAGGAGTGGCTGATAGGAACATATGTGTCCAGTTTAGGGTTAGATATAGGGATACTATATCTAAGTAAGAGGTGGTTACACCAACTTACCCCAGCTGAGTGATCATGCAGTTGTGTCAAATATGGAGGCCAGGTCAGGGGTGGCACAATACATGCTGCAGCCCCTGGTAGGCCTTGGAAACACCTATGCCCTGGGTACCTATGGTACTCTGTTACAGGGGCCAATAAGGTGAACCAGTTCCAATTGTGTATGCACCTAAGGTACATGGAGTCCATTTTAAGGAGAGAGCAATCAGCCTGGGGCCCTGAATAGCAGGATCCCAGGCCAACTATGTCAAAAACCAGCTAAACACCAGGCAAAAAGTTTGGGGGTAACCATAGTCAGATATCCACCTTCCTACAATCGCAAGTAATCTTTTTCGATCTCTGGCGGTTAAGATACAGTTGATTGCAGAGAAAGTACTTTATATTTGTCTAATGACCATGTTAAGATCTTTCTCAAGTTCTATAAATGTACTTGTCATGGTTTTTTTTCAGGTTGTTGGACCTACAGAGGACTGTTGTATTTTCTTTCTGGAAATGAGAATCAGAAGCAGTCTGGTTGAACGTGAGAGAGAGCCTCCAGCGAAGAAAGAGGGCGGCAGGAAGTGACGACGTCTATTATGGCCTGAAGTGTTATGAACAGTGTGAAAGGACTTAAGAAATGTTATTTTTCTTCTCCCTGGTTACGGGAAATGTAGTTTTAGTTACGTTCATGATGAGCTGTTGTGCTGAATTTGTTAGTAAAGCGAAGAGAGAATTGAGCATAATCCTCGCCTCCGCGTCCTTAACCCTTTCCATGCTCATGACGAGCTCAGCTCGTCATGAGGCACAGTGGAGCTGTGCTGATGACGAGCTGAGCTCGTCATGAAATAAGGTAAATCTGAATTCTTCAGCACCGGAGGGGAAAATGTGCAGCAGCGATGTGGTTAATAGAATTGAAACTTACCTTCTCGTAGGCTAGGCAAATTTCTATTATGCGCTTCAACCAGGATTCGATAGAGCCGATTGAGATCTGGAGCAGTCGTGTGCCTTCATCTCCGGATACAACATGGCGTAGGGGATTTGCTACGATTGAAGTTTTTTCTTAACAGTAGCAAATTTCCGTCTGGCGTCCTGCACCGATTGCGTGAAGTACGGAAAAAAGGCCAGTGTTGTGTTCTCATAAGGTACATGTTTCTTTTCTTGGGCTCGGCGCAGGATCATCTCTCTATCATGATAGTTTAAAAAACAGGCTATCACTGGCCGTGGCGGCTCCCCCGGTGGCGGGCGAGCCGCCAGAGATCTGTGCACTCTTTCCACCGTGAGGTGCGTCGAGAAGGATTCTCTGACTAATAACTCCACAACCAATTTCTCAAGTCCTGCGTAACCTCGTGTTGGTGGATTCCGCCAAGTCAAGAATACGAACATTATTCCTCCTAGAGCGGGCCTCCAAATCTTCATTTTTATCGGCGTTTATCTTGAGCAACTTGTCCAACTGTGACATCTGACCTTTGCTTGCAGTGGTGCCATCTTCCAGATCAGACACCCTGGTCTCTACTTTCCTAAGGCGTTGCTCATGCTGACTAGTGACCACAGAGTCCATCCGCAAGTTCATTGTGTCTATTTTAGCGTCTATGGACATAAGACTCTGCTTCATGCCAAGTAGGATCTCCTTTCAGTCCTCCTCCGGCGTGCCCGCAGTATCAGATTCGGTGTGTTCCTTGGAGTGTGATTCTGGGTGATTTGCGCGTTTCAAACAGGATTTTGGTCTGCTTGGCGTCAGTGCACTCATGGTGCAGGCAGGCGAGTAGAGCAGGAGAATATGGCCAGATCCACGTTAATACCCAACATACACAGACGTGTATAAGTGAACAAGTGCAGCAGTGATTTAGGGCAGTCTGCAGAATTAGCACCTCCGCGAGGGCTGATGCAGCCGGCGACAACGGTACCACGTTCAGAAACAATAGCAGCAAGCCCCAATCAGCCCAGCTCCAGGCAGGCCCACACCGATGTCCCCAGAGAATATATGTCCACAATCTCAGTGAAGAACTCCATTAATGTCAAACATCCGGGCACTTGCCACCACCAAAAGAGTTCCAGGTACTAAGGGCGCCACAGGGGGAAGCAAAATGCAGTTAAGTAAGCAGAGAAAAGCTTAATTGTGAAATGCAGGGCACGCCTCCACAAAAGGACGAGCAGCATTCCCTTGTCCAACAGGTGACGATCACCGTAACAGAGCAGTTTCGTTTAGTCCATCTAAGATGGCCGCCCTCGGTAGCGTCTGCGATGAGTAAATGGCAGGGTGCAATCAATATGGTCGCCACTGTCCAAGATGATATGTGAAGGGAGTAGCCGAATGCTGGGCTTTTCGAGCAGTGTAGGGCTGCAGTAGACGTTGTTGCGCACCTCCGCCTATCTCGCCCAGCAATTCTGCGATGAGCCATAATGGCGGCAGCTCCGCCCGGAGGTCACAGCTGAATGGAGACGGCGGCACTCAAGTCCTGACAGCGGAGCGCGTGCAGCGAGCGATGGGTTGGGGTGCACGCGAGGCGCAGTAAATACAAATTCTGCTACTCCGCAGTCCCCAGGCATCACAGGCAGCCAGATGATTGTACAGATTCTTTAGGGCAGAGAGCGCTTACTCTTGCTCTGCAGGGTCACCAATAGGGCAGATCTATGAGGCACGGTTCAGGCTATCACAGCGCTAGCGCACTCTTGGCCCCAAGTGTTGGCGCCCACCGTACAGCTGCTACTTGAGAGAGGAGACGCTTCTCGGTCGGCCTCCGCCCGCCTGGACGGTGCCCATGACTGCCCAGCCTCTGTGTTTCCGGGTTGAGTTAATTAACCGCAGCGCAGCACCAGGCAAAGCTCACCGCAGTCCGCTCCCAGCCTTAGCGGTCTCTGCCTGAGTCGCGCCATGAGCTATGCCCACATTAATGGTATCCTTGGCATCAGCTGAAGAGCAGGTTTCTCGCGGTGAGGTCGAAACTGCTCAAATACGACTCAGGATGGGTTTGATGATTTTTTTCCTGCTCGGCAGGGCTGGAGTCTCCCAGGCATACGGCCCTCTTGGTCGTGCGCCACCTAGCGCCCCCCTCCCCCCCATTACTGGAACTCTGACATCAAAATATCAGGGTAAATTTGTAGCTTTTTATTCTGCTCCTCGTTTAAAATTCTGTTTTTTCTCGCTTGAAACAGGAAGTGTGAAGATCAGCTGAATAAAGGCATTTGCACTCCATTTCTTACCTTGTTTGTCGCAGGTGAGAAAGGGTATAGTCTGCCATTTTTGCTTTGTCAACTTGACTGTCACGTGCTCGTGTCCCTCCTTGTTCCTGCGTTGCCATGCACTGTCCGAGTTCCGCTCACTTGCTGCCCCATCTGCCATCCATCAGCCTGCAGGCATACTGAATCCGCCAAACTATTCCAAGCCAAAACACTGAGGCAGTCAAAACACTGTCTGGCAGAGCAGCAGAGCCACTGATGGCGGCCCGGGACGGAGCCCATTTAAGCCGTATGTCAGCCACATTTCAACTACATTAATAGAACTAAGTTGAACCTGCCACAGGACTGCACCGCTACTGGTCTAACTGGAGCATGATGCAGTACCTCTTCAAGGAGCCAAAGGGTCATACCCCCTACCGGTGACACAAATTAAGCAGCCCTGGATAGGGAGTCTTGTAGCGGGACCCATAACGGCTCCTGAATTGGCATCAGGATAGCAAGTCACAGACAATCTTACACAAAACCTTAAAGCAGACTAACATTTGCCCCAGTGCCAATTAGAGCATCAAGGAATAAGAATGTTTGCTGCTTACTCTGTTCAGTGAAAGCAGGAGCACAAATGCAGCGAAGGAGCAACAAGGGGGTGAGGCAGCGCCTATGTTAACTGGTATAAAACTTATTTGTATATTGCCAAAGAACTGCATGTGATCATTAGTGGTAAACTGTGTGGGATTACGTACAGAGCTTTAATGGGACTCAGATTCCAGGAATCCAGAATCCTAGTTCAGTGTGCTTTCGTGTCAGAGCCCAAGCAGCTGAAGACCCTAAATCAAAACTCCAACCTTTATTACTAACCCTGCAATATCAGTATCGGAACACTAGATCCTCACACTGGGCAAGCTATCAGACTTTCCTCTACCCCTGGGGTGTATGAGGTATTGTGATAATTACTAGTGTGTTATCCATCAATTGTGCATGAAAACTATTCATACACACCTTGCAGACCAGGAAGGGAAAATGGAGTGTAGCTGACCGAGGGGCAAAAGTACTGCATTAGTTTGTCTTAGCTATCATTTTTGTTCCCCTCCCCCCACAAGCAATACATTTGAGAGTCATCTGGTCAGACAAGTGTCAAGTTATCAATTGGGCCGACACTACCTAAGCCAGGCATAAACTAATAACCCTTTATCACTCTGCATTATTAGTTTCTCACACAGTAACACGTTATATACCCCTGAACATTAATAGGATGATATGATCTACCAATCCCACATGATTGTACAAATTAATTTACCAAGAGGAAAACAAAGCAAGAAAAGTAGAAAAGTAAAGGTGCTTAATCATCTTGGCCCTTAAGAGCAACAGAAAGATGTTCCTCTCTCCTCAACTCGGGCTACCCTAATACCAAAGCAAGCAGACAGTAACCTGCACCCCAAAAAAAGACCAGACACAAAAATGACAATTTTTGTTTATGCTAACCAGTTGGTCTTGGACTCGGGCAGTTAAAATAATAATAATCAAAATGTAATAGGCTGACCTAAGACAGGTAGAATCACTATGAATTACAATATATTGGTAAAATCCAAACAGTGATGATAACAATGGCCAACTATACGCTCCGATAATTTAACACAGCACAATGAGGCAGGGTACTGCAGGGTACTGGCCATTAAGAGATCGATGAGCACCCAGAAGAAACCAACGGCCACCCAGAAATAAAAAAGTCTCAATAAGGCAAGGTGAATAAGTAGGTAGTCACGCAACAAATACATCTGTCCTTTTAGATCTCTCAATAGACACATTGGAGCCAGATAACAAACATCCGCTGGTCACTGAAAACGGTTTCAAGGCTGGACAACAGGCAATGTTATAGTTTGATTAATATGAAAATCCGACACCACCTTGGGCAGGAAAGCATGAGGAGTTCTGAGCACTACTGTTTCCATGAAAAATTGTGTATGGTTCATTGCAACACAGAGCCTGGATTTCGCTCACCCTACGAGCAGCAGTGATGGCTACCAGGAACGCTACTTTCCAAGATAAGTGTTGTAAAGACTCTTTATGTATGGGCTCAAAGTGGGGACCCATTAACTTAGTCAACACCACATTAAGCTCCCAAGGTGGAGAAGGAGACCTGACTGGAGGATACACCTTCCTTAACCCTTCCAGAAAATCCTTCACCACAGGCATCCGAAAGAAAGATATCTGTTCTTGGCGATTTTCTATAAGCAGTTATTGCAGCAAAATGGACTTTGATGGAACTAAACTGCAAACCAGATTCAGCAAGGTAAAGTAGATAAGGTAAGATCACCTGTTCTTGACCATGAATAGGGTCAAGACCCTTACTCTGACACCAAAGGTAAAAGCGTTTCCACTTAAATCTGTAGGATTGTCTTGTAGAAGGCCGCTTTGCCTCCTTAAAGATGTTCATACACTCTGGATTCAGCTGTAAGTGCCCGTACTGGATGACTTCAGGAGCCATGCTGCCAAGCGCAGGGAGGGCAGATTGGGATGAAACACTGCCCCTCCTGTTTGGATAGAAGATCCGGGCGACAAGGCAATCTCCTGTGTGGCATTATTGACAACTGGAGGAGATCTGGGAACCACCACTGGCGTGGCTATTCTGGGCAAATCAGTATCATTCTGGAGTCGGTCTTGTACAACCGATTGATCACTGCTGGTATCAACGGTGTCGGTGGAAAGGCGTACAGCAAGTTTTGACACCAGTCTATCAAAAGGGCATTCTCTTGAGACCCTTTCTGGGAGAACCTGGACACGAAGACGGGGCATTTTGCGTTTGCCGCGTCTGCGAACAGATCGATGTCTGGTGTTCCCCAAGCCTGGAAAATGCTGTGCACGACGTCTTCGTTGAGAACCCAGTCGTGCGCTTCGACGAAGTCTCTGCTGAGGTCGTCCGCCTGTGAGTTGAGACTCCCTGGTAGGTGAACCGCTGTTCTGGACAGGTCTCGTGCAAATAACCAATGCCAGATGGTCTGGGCTTCTATGGACAGAGTCCTGGATCTGGTACCCCCATGCTTGTTTGAGTAATACATTGTAGTTGTATTGTCTGTTTGCACCAGGAGGGACCGAGTTTGAAAAGATGGAGCCAGGGACTTGAGAGCAAGATGGACCGCTCTGAGTTCGAGTAGATTGATGTGATATCCTTTCTCGAAGTCTGACCATAGCCCTTGTACCTGCAGAGGGCCCATATGCGCCCCCCAACCTTGGAGAGAGGAGTCTGTGATCAGAGTCTGTGTTGGTGGGTCCTGATGAAAAGGAACTCTCTTCATCAAGTGTGCCTTCTTCATCCACCACCGGATGGAATCTCTTGCAGACTGTTGGAGATGAATTCGATCCTCCCAACATCCCGTCCTCTGTTTCCACTGATCTTCCAGACACTGCATTAGAGGACGCATGTGCAACGTGCGTTTGGCACGATGAAAATGCACGATGCCATGGACCTCAGGAGAGAGGACACTTGCCGAACTGTCGGACGTGCAGACTGAAGGAGAAGAAAACACTTCGCCTTGATGGATGACCACCTCTCCTCCGAAGGACACACGTTTTCTTCTTCCGTGTCTTGTTGAGCACCCAGGTTGTGGATCTTCTGGGTGGGGTTCATTGTGGACTTCTTGTAATTGACTTGAAGACCCAACTTGTACATGAGTTGGAGGCATATCGATAGATGTTCTTCCAGTAGCGATGGGGATGAACTCTTCAGAAGCCAGTCGTCTAAGTACGGATATATGAAAATCCGTCGCTTTCGAAGATAAGCCGGAACTACCGCCATACATTTTGAAAATGTTCTGGGAGCTGATCTCAGGCCAAAAGGGAGTACTGCGTACTGATAATGATGAGCAGCTACTTGAAACCTGAGAAACTTGCGATGTTTTCTGGATACCGGAATATGAAAATAAGCATCTTTCAGATCGATGGAGCACATCCAATCCCCCTGGTGTAACTGAGGGAAGATCTGATGAAGAGCCAGCATTCGAAACCTCTCCTTTTGAATGAATTTGTTCAACCGTCTCAAATCCAAAATGGGTCTGAAGTCCGTAGCTGGACCTTTTTTCTTTACGAGAAAAAAATCGAGAGTACAGGCCTTGACATCTCTGCTGAGATGGTACTGGTTCTATGGCCTTCTTCAGAAGGATGTTCGCTTCCTGTTATAAACGCTTTACATTCCACTGTAACCTCTTCAGAGGACGCATGACAGGGGGTGGCTTCTTGAATCTCAAAAGGTACCTGCTCTGAATGATACCCAGCACCCATCTGTCCTTTGTGATCTGTTTCCACTCCTTCAGACAACACACAATACTTCCTTCAACCGGAGTGGCACACGGTTGCGGAGGAAGCCTCCGTTCATTGTTTTTGAGGCTGCTTGGTAGCAGATGACTGCTGCCTATTTCCATTGCCTCTGCCTCGTCCAGGTCGTCGCTGTTGGAATTGCGACCTCTGTTGATTCTGGCCTTGGTTTTGCAAAGACCAATTCGTCTGTTGGTTCCTCTGCTGGAAAGATCTCTTGTCAAAGGGACGAAAATTGCCCGACGTTTAAATTCTTTCTTCTTTTCAAGACCTACGGCCTTAAGAGTGTCCAACTCCACTTTCATTTTGGACATCTCGTCGTCAGCGTGAAATCCAAACAGAGTCGAAACATTTAACAGTAAATTTACCATTTTTCTCTGGGCCTCAGGCTTTAGCCCAGTAAGAGGAAGCCAAGCTGAACGCCTAGCACAAACACCGTGTGCATAACCATGAGCTGACAGATCCGACGAATCAGCAGCCGCTCTAATGCTCTGGTTAGCCACCAATCCTCCTTCTTCCACAATTTCCATGAAGTCCTTCTGATCCTCCTTAGGGAGTTTATCCGCAAAACGAACCACCGAGTCCCAGAGCAGACGATCATAGCGGCCCAATAAGGCTGCCGCGCTGGATACTCTCATGACCGACCCCGAGGTGTTGCACATTCTTCGCCCCAAGGAATCCATACTCTTACTATCCTTTTCAGGTGAAGCAGAAGAGGTAGATGCTGCAGAATGCGCTTTTCTGACTGCCGCCACAATGAGTGAGTCTGGAGATGGGTCAGAACGCAAAAATATTGGATCTTCTTCTGGAGCCTTGTACTTCTTTGCAAACCTGAACCCACCGTGGCCGGAGTTAAGAATGTTCTCATTGCTGGTTCTATCAAACCGGGCACTAACGGCAGAAGAGGCCTGCCAGTCGTCTTGTGATGCAGGGTTTCAAAGATAACTGACGTTGCCACTTGGGGAACTGCCATCTTGATGTTGAACTTATTCGCCCCACGACATAACACATCATTAAATGTGCTCAAATCATCCACAGGAGACACTCTGGAAGGCGGAGTAGATGATATAGTGGGAGAATAGTCTCTATATGAAGATCTTGAAGAAGAAGATGACGTAGAAGATGGTGAAGGGGTTCTACGCCGCCTTTGAGGAGTTGTCGATCGCTGCCTCCTACGCTCCCTTTAACGTGATCTCTCTCACAAGGGATTTCGAGCGTGATCTTCTATGCAGCTCCGTCTGAGGGACCGGAGCCCTCTTCCCCATTAGTCCTACATCTGGACGCATCTTCCAATGTCTAAGACTTTCCAGCCACCTCGGTGACATTTTAATAGGTCGCTCTGCACGCTCAGGTGAAGCCTCAGGTGAAACTTGCACAATATGCAGCCCTGCTGAAGACTAGGAGGCTCTGGAGACTACACTGTGCTCAGAGACCAATGAGCCAGATGGAGTCCGTTGTCTGGGCACCAATTGTCTTTCATCTGGCACCTGCCCTGAGGTTGAGCCAGAATGAGCCACCACAGAAGAGTCCTGGTGCACTGTCTCTTGACACACCGCAGACCTGTCGTCTTGCTGATCCTGCGGTGAAGACGCCACTAAAGGTTGTGGACTTATTTCTGACCTCGACAAAGACCTAAGCGAGGTCCGAGAGGCTGGTCTTGATAGTCTCGAAGCCGACCTGTATTCAGGTGGGTGAGACCTAGACACTCCATGCTTCGAGCCCGAAGCAAGCTTCGACGTCGACCTACGTCGCGATGGAGACCTTGCTTCTCCTTTTAGGTCTCGACGTCAAATCCTTCGACGCCGTTCTTCCTCTCGACGTCGACCTTTTCCTCGACAACAACGTACGTCTATCTCTCGACCTCGTTCTTTCCTTCAAAGTCGATCGATGACTCCCTCTCGACGTCGCACCCTTTGACGTCGAAACTCGATCCTTAGACGTCGGACGCCTCTCTTCCCTCGACGTCGATCTCTTACGATCCTTCGACGTCGAACGTTGCGCCCCGACGTCGTCTTTACTGCAATCGACACCAGATGTCTCGACGTCGAAAAAGATTTCGACGGCGACTGTCGAGACCCTGAACCTTGCCTCACCGGCGAAGACGTCGATGGAGCTCTCTTCGAAGCCGACAATGCTGACGGCGTGGATCTCGACGTCGAGCGCACCTTTTTTGACGGCGACGCTCCCTGGATTCGATGTTTTTTAGTTCTACCTTCTGGAGAAGCTGTTCTTCGACGTTTGTGTTGAGAAGATGGCTTAGCAGAGAAGTTCTTGGAACTCTTCTCACCACGGTTTTCTCTCTCCAAAAGGCCCAGCAACCTCATCTTCTCCCTTTCTCTTAAAGTCCTGCTAGAAAGGTTGAGGCAGTGATAACACTTCCACCTTATGAGAAGCTGGAAGACAAACCACACAAACAGAGTGTGGATCAGTTTTTGACATCTTCCCACAGGAAGGACATTTGTAAAATAAAGGTGGCATTCTGACAAAAAAACACCAACAGTTTAGTCAGAAAAAAGATATTAAGCCACCACCAAAGTAATATTTTGTCAAAAAAGTCAAGAAAAACCAACTTTTGACAGAAAAAAACTGCAAATGAGCAGAGCTCAAGTTCCAGGTTCCTCACAGAACAAGCGGAAAAAAGAACTGACCTAACTGTCACCTGTGGTGCATGATGGGAACAGAGTTCTTCTGGAGGCCTTAAAGGCAAAGTGTGCAGATTCTCTGGGGCCTTAAAGGCTGGGTGCCAGTCTGATTTTCTGTACACAGACATTTTTTCATATGCAGCCTTTTAGGCTAATAACTGTTTACAACAGGTTCTTTGATGAAAATAAAAGGTTTTTCATGGTTATGAAATGCATTTTAGGCTCATGCCTGTTTATGCATTTATATACAGCATATTTTCATGCTTCAGAACGTGTGTAAGGTTGGGCTTTATTAGCCTATGTATATATGTTAGGCTGCATATTATGGTTATTATACATGTATATGTGTATAATTAGTTAGTACTATGTACTTTTGGTTATATTTACACATATATATGTATATTGTTTATGTGTTCCGGTTTCCCGCTCATGGGCGGAGATAATTCAGTGCTTATGACTATTAATGAGTATCCCCTGGAAGAGAACACACTTTTACGAACTCGGTTTGGGCCGGTCAGGTGACTGTCCATGGTGGCGGGCCATCGACTGTAACCTGCAGAAATGCAGGGCAGGGAGTGGAAATCGGATTGGTAGTGCATTTTGATATGACGGATGCAGACTATGTGGAAGGAGGTTGAGGAGTGTCGGGGGTAGCTGACTGACTGAGATGACACCCTAGTGAGGGGGCCTAATTACTTTGATTGCACTAGGGCTCATGGCAACTCAGCTATGCCACAGAGTTAAACATTCTCATTATTCTTTGGTGATTTACAAAACCACACTTCAACAAAGCTCTTCCTGCTGTTAGTGAAGTGAAAGAGCCTCACTTCGGTGCGGATTCTTTGATGCGTTAGTAGAATTAACCTTTGAGTAAAGCTCTTTACACTCCCTAAATTGAAGCTGCCTTGTCCTTGTACGAGACCTTTGTTGATTTAGAAGCTCTCTCGCCCTTGAATGAAGCTCTTCTTGTACTAAACATCTGTCTGCCGCGTGCATTCTTTGTGCAGATAGCACAGTGAAAGGACCTCAATCCTGTACGTGATCACTAGTGATTTAACAAGGACAGTGCTGTTGTGGTGCTGAGTGATGTGGTGGTCTTCCCGAGTGATGTGGTGGTGTTCCCGAGTGATGTGGTGGTGTTCCCGAGTGATGTGGTGGTGTTCCCGAGTGATGTGGTGGTGTTCCCGAGTGATGTGGTGGTGTTCCCGAGTGATGTGGTGGTGTTCCCGAGTGACGTGGTGGTGTTCCCCGAGTGATGTGGTGGGGTTCCCCGAGTGATGTGGTGGGGTTCCCCGAGTGATGTGGTGGCATTCCCGAGTGATGTGGTGGCGTTCCCGAGTGATGTGGTGGCGTTCCCGAGTGATGTGGTGGTGTTCCCAAGTGATGTGGTGGTGTTCCCAAGTGATGTTGTGGTGCCCCTGAGAGTTGGAGAGTGGAGTTTATTTCTTCACTGAGAAGTGTGTCACGAAAGACCTACTGATATCCAGTGCCCTTTAAACTAGCTGGGAGAAACAAGAGGGTTAGAAATGAGGAGAGTCAGCTGGTAACGGTAAGGCAACCTTTCCAAAGTAGTGGCAAACAGATCTATATTACAACAGTGAGCGGCAAGTGATTTATGTTTCTTTTATATATGCAATGAAGTTCGGCATTTGAATCTATGTATGAACGGTACGGAAACACCCTATTGGTCAGGCAAGGTCAACGCAGAACACAGTGTTGATTTGTAATGCCTGTATAAACTTTGATTAAAAACATTGTTTGTTGGTAATGTTTTGAAGTCACTCAGGTCAATGTCAAAAATCCCCTCCCTCTAATCTATGAAGCAAATTTTGTGGCAGCCATTTTAATCCCAGTCTATTCTATTACATGGGTCGTTAATTTTGCACAGCAAAACTCACAGGCGTGTTAATCTGGAGCTGGTTTGGGATGGGAATGCAAGCTCCAGATAAAAGTAAAGGCGGGATAGAGTATCGTAATGGGGAGAGAGGGTGCTAACTGGAACGGGGTAGGAAAGAGGGGAATGGACGGGGGAAAAGGCAGGTAATAAAAAGATAGATGATGCGGAGGGCAGGCGAGAAGGGGCGGGTGAAACAAGCTCTCGGCATTGCTGTGGCGGGGGTGGGCGGGGGAGCAGCAGCCTTTTGAAAGTGCAAACATCTGTAGAGCACTTCAGAGCTGAAGCAATAATGGGGTTGAATGGAAACAGGCGGGACAGAGGCTCGTGATGGGGAGAGAGGGTGCTAACTGGGAAGGGGTGGGAAAGAGGGGAATGGACGGGGGAAAAGGCAGGTAAAAAGATAGATGATGCGGAGGGCAGGCGAGAAGCGGCGGGTGAAATAAGCTCTCGGCATTGCTGTGGGGGGGGGGGGGGGGGGGGGGGGGGACCGGCAGCCTGTGAAGTCTGATGCCGAGGCTCAGAGAAATGGTGGTGTGCGAGCGGCTTCCTTTCAAGTCTGATGGGGGGGTGGGGGAGCAAATGGAGAGCGCGCGCCCGGCGCACATGTACTGGCCATTATCCGCATTCCAAAGCCCTCTTGGTAGGATTTTCTGGTGCCCCTCTACATCCCTCGTCAGCAATGTGCAAGTGCATTGGCAGGCGAGACCTAAACACGCAGTATCTTATCTTATCTCTTCTCACACTCTGTGGGGATGCTGCTTCTCCTACTCCTGCAGACTTTCTGGCGTTTCTTCGGTGAGCCTGTATGGGCCTCATTCTCATTCAGACTTCCTGTTTTTGATCGATATTCTGTGAAAAACAACACAAAAGAAAAGACATTTTTAAATGAGCAATGTGCTGTAATGTTATTAACTGTGTGCCCATCCTCTAGGGCGCTGCCTTTCCAGCTGCTCTAGCCAACATTTATAGTCCTTCCCATATACACACCTATCACTTCGATACAAGACTGTTCCAGGATCCGCAACATGAGGTTTTAACTTTTATCTTTCAATTTTGCTAAAAAGTCTCATATTAACGAGATGCAAAGACACCAGCCCCTTTTTCATAACGGCCCCCACTGTTTCCTTAGAGGATATCATCTCCTTTAATCTGATGAACCAGACACAGGACATTCCTGAGGACCTTTGCCCAAGACAAAGCTGGAAGCTAGCATTCTTGGATATTGATTTGACTTTCTATATTATTATCTATGGCATGTTGGGGTCTGGGACTGTTCCCTAGGCACTGAAAAGAGGCATGGCTCCACAACTCCTTACAAGTCTTCATGGGTCCCGGCGATCTAGACAAATTATGCCTTATTTGAATCTTCTTATGTCAAAGATCCAGTGAGGTGTGGGTTCATGTCTCGTATCTAGTAAGTTGGTACAGATTTAAGAGGAATTACTGCTCTTACATTGACTTAACACCACTAGCTGCCCAGTTGAAGATGGATTCAATATGAAACTCTGTGCATCGTGGATAAACCTTTGCTCCTTCCTTCCTGCCTGATCAAGAATTTCCAGGACAATAAAATGTTTCTGATCTTTGTTGGCACAAGCCTCACATGCTTTGAAGAAGACCTTCAGATAGGCACTTAGGTAAAATCAGATTTTGGTCAGTGAATATTTACAAAAATCTACCTCTTGTTAAACCACTAATCTTTGATCGGCTGTGAATCCAAGTTTACTTCTTTCTTCAGCTAGCAAGAAGAATCAATTTATGGTGAATGTTGATATAATTAACTTAACATAAAATGATAAGTGTTAGGCAAGACAGTTAGATGTCAGAGCCATTCAATAGGCAGACTGAATCCAGTTTTCTGATATCCTGTATTTACAATCTAATAAATTGATGCTCACCGGTTATATGCAGTGATCTCAAGTTCAAACCCAGCAAGATAGAGTCAGCCTTCTTGCCCTCGGAGGTCATTACATGGAGTAATATTGCATTAGGTAAAAGTATCAACCATTATTTACAGTGCAAAAATGTCAACATTAAGGTAGGACATGATGCATAAATAGTTATTTATTAATTCTGTAATAGGGCAGAGTCAATTGGCCAACCTAGTTGCTGTTCACTGTAAGGGGTGCCAAGTAGTGTCCACCAATAGTTCAGTTGCCTTCCCTATGATCAGACCTGTAGCCCCTTTGACTACCTGTGCTACCACATAAGCTCTCACCTTTCAAATTAGCCACCAACTAAAGTATTAGTCAAAAGAAGAGCAAAGACATTGGAAATCTTGCACATTATCACCGTCAAGCAATAAAGCAACACATCTTTTGTTTTGAGGCACCAGTGTTTCTCCCAGACACACACTTCTCTGATAGGCCTATTAATATATTTAGAGATGCAAAACACTACTGTCTTGAGTTTTGTAGCGCACCTTAAAGCATTGGATTATTTATTGAGCTTCCCTAAACGCCCGTCTGAATATCTGAGAACTTTACTGGAGTTAATGATTTTAGTTGAGGTCACACAGAATTTAAGACCAAGTGGCACCTGTATGGCTTGCCAGGCAGCCAAACGTAGAGATTCCTGCATCAAGCATTGTGAGAGCTCCATTGGAGCAAAGAAAACAGTGAAAGTTCTACTATGCCATGGCAGTATTCAGGGTCTCAATATCCCTCACCCATAACTAATGACCAACACACTGGCAGATATTTCCTTGCCGTTGGGGGACATTGATAAGAGTTTCTGTGCAGGAGTAATGTAGTGTCAAATAATCAATCAATCAAAGCATTTATATAGTGCACTACTCACCCGGAGGGTCTCCAGGTGCTAGGGGAGGGGGGGTCCGCTACTGCTCGAACAGCCAGGTCTTGAGCTGCTTCCTGAAGACAAGGTGGTCCTGGGTCAGGCGGAGGTGGGTCGGGAGGGAGTTCCAAGTCTTGGCGGCCAGGTAGAAGAAGGACCTTCCTCCTGTGGTGGCTCTTCGGATGCGGGGGACGGCGGCGAAGGCATGGCCGGTCGATCGAAGCTGGCGTGTGGGAGCATATAAGTTGAGGCGGCTGTTGAGGTATCCTGGGCCTTGGTTGTGTAGGGCTTTGTGTGCGTGGGTGAGGAGACGGAAGGTGATTCTCTTGTTAACCGGGAGCCAGTGCAGATCTCTCAGGTGTCCGGAGATGTGGCTGCGACGGGGGATGTCCAGGATGAGTTGTGATGAGGCGTTCTGAATCCGCTGGAGTCTCTTCTGGAGTTTGGCGGTGGTTCCGGCGTATAGGGAGTTGCCGTAGTCCAGACGGCTGGTGACGAGGGCCTGGGTGACCATCTTCCTGGTCTCGGTGGGGATCCACCAAAAGATCTTACGTAGCATGCGCAGGATGTTGATGCACAACGAGGAGACGGCGTTGACTTGTCTGGTCATGGAGAGGGAGGAGTCCAGGATGAAGCCCAGGTTGCGTGTGTGGTCTGTTGGTTTGGGTGCGCTGCCCAGGGTGGGGGGGGCCACCAGGAGTCGTCCCAGGCGGAGGGTGAAGATCCCAGTATGAGGACTTCCGTCTTGTCCGAGTTCAGTTTCAGGCGGCTGTTCATCATACACTTGGCTACGTCTGTCATCCCTTCGTGTAGGTTGGCTCTGGCGGTGGCTGGGTCGTTGGTGAGGGAGAGGATCAGCTGGGTGTCGTCGGCATAGGAGATGATGTTGAGGTTGTGTTGGCGTGCGATGGCTGCGAGGGGGCTCATGTAGACGTTGAAGAGGGTTGGGCTGGGCGAGGAGCCTAGAGGAACGCCGCAGATGACTTCGGTGGCTTCTGATCTGAACGGGGGGAGGCAGACTCTGTGTCCTTCCGGCGAGGAACGAGATGATCCATTCCAGTGCCTTCTCCTGGATTCCGACGTTGCTGAGGCGCCGCACTAGGGTACGGTGGCAGACAATGTCGAAGGCCGCGGAGAGGTCTAGGAGGATGAGGGCCGCTGTTTCTCCATTGTCGAGCAGGGCTCGGATGTCATCGGTGGCTGCGATCAGGGCGGTCTCGGTGCTGTGGTTGGCCCGGAAGCCAGACTGCGAGAGGTCGAGGGATCCGTTCGTCTCGAGGAAGGCGGCCAGCTGCTTGTTGACGGTCTTCTCGATGACTTTTGCAGGAAACGGGAGCAGCGAGATGGGGCGGTAGTTCTTGAGGTCGGTGGGGTCGGCTGATGGCTTCTTTAGTAGAGTGCTGAGTTCGGCGTGCTTCCAGGTCTCCGGGAAGGTAGCGGTGTCGAAGGAGGTGTTGATGATGTCCCGCAGGTGGGGTGCGATGACAGCGTCGGCCTTGTTGAAGACGTGGTGAGGGCAGGGGTCGGTCGGAGATCCGGAGTGGATGGGGTTCATCGTGCGGATGGTGTCTTCGGTGTTGATCGGGGTCCAGGTGCAGAGGGTGGTGGTGGGGGGCGGTGGTTCAGTCGTGGCGTGCGTCGGTTGAGTGCTGAAGCTGTTGTGTATGTCCGCGATCTTGTTGTGGAAGTAGGAGGCGAGGGAGTTGCAGAGGTCTTGCGAAGGGGTGATGTCGTTGTTTCCGGCGTTGGGGTTGGAGAGCTCTTTGACGATGTTGAAGAGTTCCTTGCTGTTGTGTGCGTTGTTGTCCAGTCGTTCCTTGAATGCAGTTTTCTTGGTGGCGTGGATCAGTTTGTGGTGTTTTCGGGTGGCGAGCTTGAGGGCAGTCATGTTGTTCGGTGTTGGGTCCGAACAACATGACATAGGTATAAAGAGAAGTACCACCACTGGAAATTACATCAGCTCTACGAACTTAACTGGACCCTTAAAGAGGCTTCTCCCACACCATTTCCAGTGGTCTCAGGACTACTTTATGGGCGTCTCGAAAATAGAGGTATACAAAATTGGTGGATGGAATGCTTGAATTAGTCTCAGTCACTGGTAACTACTCAGACTGCATCATAAATCATAGTTATTTTGCACACCCTGCCACCTCAGTTTGGACTCAACCATATGGATATCAGTCTTGACCCTGCTCCTATAGGAACACTCCAGCTTGCACTGCAAGGCCAAGTCCTCATTGAACCAAAAAACAAGCAACGCAGGACCGATTTCACCCTTATTAGGGCTCATCAGACACGTCTAACATGGTCCCATGGGCAAAGTGTGCACAAGGCTCATGTCTGAGCATTCCCGGACCACTTACGGTAACACGCTGAAATATACACAAAAAGTGATGGATGGAATTCTTGAATTGATAACACTTGGCAGCCTACGCAGCAAACCCCGAAGATAAGCCTAAACTCTGCTGATGAAGGATAATCCTGAAACACCAGTGTCCAGAGATGGCCTGCAACTATGCATATTTACTTGGGACTTTCCGATAAGCACACACGCTTGAACAACTGCATTTACCAGAATGCTCAGGGGTATACCCGCTGGTGGGTGGAGCAGTGTGCGACCCTTGGATTTTTGGAATTCTTGAATTAATTTCAGCCACTGGTAATTCTTCAAAGCCGCAACCCTAGCAATCATTATTTTGCACACAAGGTACTTCCTGAGCATTACATTTATCTCTTTTTTGTATGCTTCATTATGTCACCAAATAGTACAGCAATTAAACAATTTCGCCTGATACTAGAAGCAGACATCACAAAGGTATGAAAATGGTTGTCAGTCCAAGGGAACACTCCCAAGTCATCTACAAAATTAGATTTTTACAACTCACTTTAAAGAAGAAACAAAACAGGAAACCCAAAAGACATCTTCATCTACAGGTTGATCTCCAAACTATCTACACAAAAAAAGTAAGAGCATGACACGCAAACTGCAAGACTACATTGAACAAATACATTTTGAAACTCAAATTCATATGCAGCTAAAGAACATGCAACCAAACAAATATCACTGAATGTCTTTGCCACACATCCTACTCGATAAAGAGAAGCATTGTAAGCAAAAACAGATCTTGATACAGGGTAGCAGAGGCTCCAAAACATTTGTATGGCCTGGAAACTGTTGCATATACATGTATTAGGTAATTGATTTAGTATGTCACATGTAGCTTAGCAACCCTGATGGGTTCTGACATAGCAAGTAGAATGTAGAATATTTGGGTACTGGAATATTGTACTGGCAGTTACCTTCTGCATCTTGCTAGGTGTGATCGCACATATTATCCAATACTTCATTAAAGCATAACTAAGGAATTCTGTGCAGTGTGATCTTTCAGGCCATACAAATATTACAAAGAAAATCAAAAACTTGAGGGTTAGCTTTGATAAAGAGGTGTTGTCCTTGTTACAATTATTGCAGTAGTTTGAGGGCACCAGCGTCCAACTTTTCTAGCTCAGTAAACTTCTTGCTCCACTGCAAACCAAGCACTGAGTCGAGCGGAGTAGATCATTAGTAACAGGACATCTTTACCACTGCAACAATCTTTAAGGAGCGCCCTAGGAAGCTCAGGGGATGCGAAATGATGGCTCTACCTCCAAAAATGCAGTTATGCCAAAGCAGCCGTGAAAGCACAGTGCTGGCTCTCGGGCCAGTAGAGGATACAAATCAAGACACTCTGCAGGCTTCCTGGAACAAAGGAGCCGCATATATTCATGACCTGGTAACCACCACAGTGACCTCTATTTGTTTGCCTGAGCTTTATCCAACAGCACAACCTGATCCACCAAAAGCTAGGAGCGTGTTACTGGATGCCCAAGGCCCCAAGCTTAGACAATGTAGAACTCCCACCCAGGGAGCAGAACGCAATCATTTGCATTTCACAAAAACTCCTGTGTTTGACAAAATGTCCAGGACAAACTGGTTCAATGTTTTATTCCCTACAAAAAAATTTGAGTAAAAATTACATAAAACTTGAATTTACAGTAAAAATACTGTGATGGAAAAAAGAAAATTGAAGAGTCTGAAAGAAGTGTCAAAAATAATTAATTACTGACAAAAACAGTGAAATAGGGATGAAAATAATTGTGCCTTCTGCACAGGGGGCAGTGGTAAGGGGCATCCTGCTACCGGGAGGTAGGGAAGGGGGGTGTTCAAGGAAGGGTAGGTTTAAGAAATAGGGTTTATAAGGATTCAAGGAGGTGGTGGCATAAGAGGGTAGTTTGGGGTTTTTTAGTGCTCAAGGAAATGTAGCATTAAGGGGTAAGAAATTAGTTCTTAGGATTTAGGGAAGGGTAGCATAAAGGGATTGGTAGTGTTAGAGGTATATGTAGTAATTAGATCCAAAATTACAAAAATAAGGTTTATTGAAGAGGAACACAGTACAGAAACTGCTCAGCAAAGAAAGTCCATCACATCTGTTACATGGAATATGGAATTCTGCAAACCATGGCAACAGATCACATTGCAGCGTTAAAGAGTAAACTTCTAACAAATATACATTAAAGCAACAATTTTAATATAAATCATTATAAGAATACAACACATCTTATCCCTGAAAATAAAAAAGAAAAGAAAAACAAGCATTTGCAATGCAATAGGTCTCACATTAATTAAGTTTGAGCTATTGGCATTGCTAATTATTGCAACACCAATTGCAACAAAAGTATATAAATTGTAGGCCAAAAAAAATGGGTATTTATTTTTGTAGCAATGGTGGCATGCTGCACTTTAGATGAATATGTTTAAAAGTAAAGTGTGCCATACTGCGATTGCTACAATAGTTAATTGTGGATGCGTTAACAATTGATGTGTGCACTGATGGCTGGTGGTGTGTGTGCCTGGTGGAAGCGTACACGGACAGCTGGTGGTGTGTGTGCCTGGTGAAAGCGTGCACTGACGTCTGGTGGTGTGTGTGTATGGTGGAAGCGTGCACTGACGGCTGGTAGTGTGTGCCTGGTGAAAGTGTGCACTAACAGCTGGTGGTGTGTGTGTGCCTGGTGAAAGCGTGCACTGCCGTCTGGTGGTGTGTGCCTGGTGGAAGCGTGCACGGACGGCTGGTGGCGTTTGTGCCTGGTGAAAGCGTGCACGGACGGCTCGTGGGGTTTGTGCCTGGTGAAAGCGTGCACTGTCTGATGGTGTCTGTGAAAGGGTGCACTGGCGTTGTGGTTGTGGTTATGTGTGTGTGGTTGTGTGTGTGGTTGTGCATGCGAAGCATGTCTATCTATACTACTATTATAAAGAGAGAACACAAACCTTTGAGCCAGGTAAATTCGAAAAGTACACCACAAATCAAAACACCTAAGACATCTTTGAAAACCTCAGGGCAAGCAGAAGGACATAGGCTATTAAAAATACAAAATATACGTTGTTTAAAAAATGTCGAAATAAAAATAAAGTAGTCCCTTGCAAGTAGCGCCGGCCGTGACGTCTGCGTGATGACATCATTTGCGTTTGCGCTCCCTGGCAACACTTCCGGAAATGGCGCCGAAGATCGTGACCTGCTGGGAGGACTGCCGCGGCCCTGCTTGCTGCTGGGCGAAGTGGCGGCCTGTGCGGGCGGGGCGCATGGAGAGTGGCAGCCTGTGCGGGCGGGCAGGGCGCCTGGAGAGTGGCGGCCTGTGTGGGCGGGCTGCCTGGAGAGTGCGGCCTGGGCACCTGGAGAGTGGCGGCCTGTGCGGGCGGGGCGCCTGGAGCAGGACCGGCGGCTCAGGTAAGGATCAGGCTCTCCGGGACACGGGCGGAAGGGGGCCGGGAAGGGAGGGGGCTGGGGGCAGAAGTGCACGCAAGCCTCAAATGCTGCCCCCAGCCCCTTTCTGCCCCAGGCAACGCTGGGGCGGGCTGCTAGTAGTGTATAAAAAAGTCCTCCAGGACAGTGCTGTTCAATTTATACTATGGGTGTGACTATTGATAGACTAAAAATCAATACTTTAGACGTTAAATAGAGAAGACTCTCGTGTTGGATTATTTTTTTAATCGGATTTCATTGACCAGGCTGTGGTAAATTATTTCGCTGCTCTCAAATCAGCTGTTTAAGTTACTTTGTGGAAAAATGCCTATGAAATAATGTCCGCTTTAAGAAAAGTGCAAAAACAATGTCATAAGAAAAAAATACCAGGTACATTTAATTTCCCACCAGAGTGCTCCACTGCGCAGTGGACCTTGTAATTCTGACAGGGCTGGTAACACTCGTTACCAACCCAGTCAGCATTACCAGGCCACTGATTATGAGGAACTTAGACTAACTGAGCCACTTACCCTGCTGACAGTTACAGCACATCTCCAGGAACGTATTCAGACTGTTATACTCCGGTCTGCGATACGAACCTCGGGCCAGAAAGCGAACAATGCTGTAATACCACACTAATGACAAATTATACGCTATCTAATTGCCAAATAACAATAATAAGAACATACACCACTATGAAAAAAAATATTTATGCAATATACGCTAGGTAGAAAAAGAGGCAAAGAAGGTAATTTAGGTCACATGACTTGGCTACAGAGTACAGACAGGAAGAGTGAGACGTGTACTGAGTTCTGTTCCCTCCACACAGTTGGATATCACTGTCCAGTTTTGGGCATGAGTAACACTGTGCCTGATTGCAAGATTATTAGTCTTGAGCCTCAAACTTGATCTCCCCAGGGCCTTAATTATAGCGCTGGAACAATCATTTTGTCTGCTGCGGGCTGCCTCGGTGCTTGGTGATAATGGGTTTTCATGTTTATTTCTAGTGCAATTGAGCCTGTCCTATCCTGTCTGATTGCAAAACAAGCCAAAATGCACAGTACCGACGAACGTATCTTTATGTAAACGGCGAAGAATTGCCTGGGTGGCTGTTTATGCTGTAGTTCTCGAAGGATGCTGCGTCAGGGCTTAATTGGTGCCGGTGGTTGCAGGTGTTGGGCACCGGATCTCAGTTTCGGGGCACGTAATATCTATTTTATCATCAGACTATTTCCCAGAGAAAGATAGAAAAGGCAACAAATGAGAGACAAAGGGACAAGAAAGGGAAGAAAAAGAACATGCAAGGTGAGACAAACATACAGGAAGTGTAGGCGGGTGGAAGAAAGAGGTATGATGTCGAATCGGGACTAGGCAGGCCCAGTATTCGGCGTACTGGGCATTTGGCAGCACCGAGGGCAGCCTCTTAAAAAAAAGAAAAACAACTTTGTTCCTCAGCACTTGACAAAAAAAATGCTGTACAAATTAAACAACGCCGTCTAATGAACATTACTGCTGACTTCTCCAAAATCAGTCTCAAGCTGAGATTTCACACTGCAAGTCCAACATAGCAGACCCATTCAGTGGGGGTACGTGTAGAAGATTTCGCTTTGTTACACCACTTTACCAGGAGCAGGTTTGACCTTGTGACGCAGTTCCCTTTTGAGTCAACATCCCATGTCTGGTGCAAACCCGACTCAACGGGAAGGGGTAACCTTTTGTTCACGAGCACTGTGTGTGATACTGGCCAACACAAACCTCGGGGGATGAACAGTATTGTAGGGGCTGAATTTGTTTGTTCTTGAATGCTCCCAACATAAAGCTAGTAATTATTTAATCGATGATTGAATGAATAAGGAAGCATCCTCGAGATTACAAAGAGTGAGTCAGTTTCTAAACATCGCCACTTCCGAAGAAGCGAGTGGTGAAGCGTAAGAGCGAACTTAGCATCTACCAAGTTTCGTGTGCTTGCGTCACGTTCTGTATTGAAAACAGCGGGCCCGTTCTGTTTACTTATTTTACAGTGTGTTCTTGCTTCCCACAACACTTGATTGGTCTTGGTTCCTATTCTCTGCTGATGAGAGGTAACAACCTCGAAACACGTGACCAGGGATGGCCAACGCGACAGTGATTATTGTTCAAGACTCTGGCAGAGGCGCACCCACTGATGCTTACTTCATGGACCACATTGCTTTGGGGTAAAACGCTGGTAGGACGAGCAGTGTGCGACCAATTGGACTTTTGTTTATATTCAGGCTCCCTTGAACTGGTGGGGCAGACGAACTTATGGTTACGCACCTGCGTGCCACGAGCGGTACCGGACCTGAGAATATTTTTCGGCAGCCTACGCAGCGACCCTACATACATGCCTATTCCCTGCTGATGAGAGGTAACAACCTCGAAACACGTGTCCAGGGATGGCCAACGCGACCGTGATTATTGCTCAAGACTCTGGCAGAGGCGCACCCGCTGATGCTTACTTCATGGACCACATTGCTTTGGGGTAACACGCTGGTAGGACGAGCAGTGTGTGACCAATTGGACTTTTGAATAAGGAAGCATCCTCGAGATTACAAAGAGTGAGTCCGTTTCTAAACATCGCTACTTCCGAAGAAGCGAGTGGTGAAGTGTAAGAGCGAACTTAGCATCTACCAAGTTTCGTGTGCTTGCGTCACGTTCTGTATTGACAACAGCGGGCCCGTTCTGTTTACTTATTTTACAGTGTGTTCTTGCTTACCGCAACACTTGATTGGTCTGTGTTGTGAGAAGTACATCTGCTTAAGGCTATGCGAGTTAAGCACTCCCTATTGCCATCTGTCGCAACTTGCAAGACACAAGATTATGTCTGAGATGGCAATCTCGACTTCTCATCCTTCCGATGCCGATAATTTGAGTCCCATTTAATTCGTCAATCTTACCTTGATGCTGTGCATTGTCTTAGCCATGGTAAAGTTTCAAATGCATTTTAAAAACAGACAACAGCATCGCAAGCTTTCCTTACCTTACGTGAACAGAGCTGGTATAGCGTGTGTATCACACCAGCATACTTCCTCATACTCACAATATAGAACAAGTTCTCCCGCCGAGTAGAGGGGGCAGGGTTAGGGGGGGTGTCATCTGAGTCCGGGGACGCATTGCTGATGAGCTTACTAAAGCCATTGCAGACAATGGCTGTGACTGCGCGCTGTAGGAGACACGCGCTGTGAAAGTGAAAGTGTGGGAGAGCACGAGAAGAGACGCGCGCGTTCACAGTGCGTGTCTCCTAAAGCACGCGCGTTCACAGCGCGTCTCCTAAAGCGCTCGGTCACAGCCATTGTCTGCAATGGGTTTATTAAGCTTGTGCACCTCCTGTCCCACTTCGCTACTTACACAACGACAATGAGTATCACTGGCAACAGTGCTTCGCGCAGCGATGCCAGCAAGACCCAACAACTAAAATAACAAAAAATATTGAATATCTAAATCTAACTGGAGTTCTTATAATCCTTTTGTCAACTTTCACCCTTGAAGATATGTGTCTTCATCAGACAAGATTTGTGAATGAAATGTTCCATTGCTACCTGGAGATACAACAGTTTCAGGTACATTTTAACATTTAACAACTCGTCTGACATTCCATACCTTCCCATCATTAGTAACAATACTATTGAGATTGACTTCACCACTCTCCGTATGGGTCCATACTTTAAAGAACCCTTAACCAAAAAAAACAGGCTTGCGTATCTTAAAATCACCAACCAAAAAATTTGGGATTTTCACATTATGTTTTGCATCATGATGCGCTTTCATCCTATCTTGGTGACGTTTGAACCTCAACGAAGTACTATAGGCATCAGCAAGAATAGGGCAATTAAGTTTCTCTTGGATCCACCAAGGACAGTTTGGAAACTGGTTCTCTCCCCTCAACAGACGGAACGGACTAAGTTCTGTGGCAGAGCGAGGAGTAATCCTATACATCCACAATCTTTTACGTAGCACATGTTTCCACACGTTGGGACTCTTCCTGGCCCACTCAACACAATCTTTTAACACACGATTAAATCATTCCACCTGGCCATTCCCTTGTGGCTCGTACAATGGAGTGGTAATATGTTTAATGCCACAAGAACTAAGAAAATCCTCTACTTCTTTAGATTTCAATTTCACTCCATTGTCCGTGATGAGAACCTCTGGACTACCCTCCTGAGCAAACACTTCTCTGAAGAATTCCACAATTATCTGTGAAGTGGCATATGGAACAAACCTGACTTCAGGCCACTATGAATGATAGTCTATCAAGACTAAAGCAAACCAAGCATCTTGAGGCAAACAGTTAAAAGGACCGGAAATGTCAAATGCTAATTTCCTCCAAGGATTTACCGGCCATGCAATGGGTATAAGAGGAGCTGGATGAACTTTCAACATTTTCTCACTGTTGATACAAAAGGGACAAACTCTAACCACTCTATCATCTTGTCCATGCCAGGCCACCAAAAACTAGTTCTTACCAATCTTTTCATAGACAACATGCCTAGATGACTCATGAGCAAGTTAAATAATTTCATCCTGCATCTCCTCAGTAGGAACACACTTCCCCTTTTTGAAAATTAAATCATTATCTATCTCCAATTCATTCAATACTTGATGAAAAGGCCTCATCTCATGGGGAACCATATTACTCCTAGGCCAACCGTCCACAATATATTTTTTTAACAAATCCCAATGTTTGTCTCTAGTGGTACAACTCTTCCATGCAAGTTCAGAAATCGCAGAAAATTCATTGGCTACAATATCTCCTAAGGAAGCAACAATTTCTAAATCTTCCCCTTCATATTTCACCCTTTCAGATTTAGAATCGCAAGGTAACCTGGAAAGGCAATCAGCCGTTACATTACTCCATCCCGGAACATACTCAATGGCAAAACTGTACTCTCGTAACCTGGACATCAGCCTACCAATGCATGCGGTGGCATTGCGACCACCACCTGGGGATAATATTGAGACCAACGGTTTATGATCTGTCCTCAACAGAAACCGAATTCACCACAAAAAAAAATCAAAAATGATCTATTCCCCGCACACATCCCAACAGTTCTTTCCATATAACCGAGTACTTTCTCTCTGTCTCATTAAGGGTTCTAGAGGCAAACACCACACACCATTCGTCCTTTCCACATTTCTGAGATAAGACCCATCCAAGTCCATACTCACTGGCATCAACCGTGACAACACACATTTTGTTGACACAAAACGGTTTCAAAATAGGAGCATGAGCAATTTCATCCTTGATTATCTGAAAAGCAGACTCTTGCCTCTCCCCCCAATGAAACTCAACCTTTTGCCTGGTAAGTTCTCTTAAATGTTCCATTTTAGTTGCAAATCCCTTAATGAACTTACTATAGTACTCACACAATCCATTGAAAGATGGAAGTTTTTCTTTGTTGTCAGGACATGGAGCTTTCACGATTGCCTCCACAAGAGATTTTTTGGGAACAACTCCATCTCCAGATAGAGTATGTCCCAAATACTCTACAGATTCCAGAAACATTTTTCATTTAGTATCTTTCACTGTGAGACCATGCAACTCAAGCCGTTTACAAACTTCTATTACATGTTCCTTGTGAGAAATATCATTGGGAGAAAACACAAGAATATCGTCTTGGAAACATTTGACAAACCCTTGAAGATCTTTAAAGATGTGATGCATAGAGCGTTGAAAGACAGACGCCGCAGAGGCTAACCCCAAGGGCATTCTTTTATACTGGAAGAGACCCTCAGGTGTAAGAAAAGCAGTTAAATGTCTGGAAACTTCAGATAACACGACTTGGTGATAGGCTGAACGTACGTCAAAAGTGGAAAAAACTTTCACTCCTTCCAACATACATACAACCTTGTTAATATTTGGCAAGGGATGACAATCCACAATTAAATTATCATTAAGAGCTCTTAAGTCCACACACAATCTTAAACTTTGATCAGACTTACGAGCCAAAACAATGGGTGAAACCCACTCTGAAGACTCAATCTCCTCAATGTCTTCATCAATGAGGTTCTTTAACAAAAGTTTAAAATCTCCTGATATTAATAGGTACATTTCTCAATTTTTGTCTGACTGGAACAGTTCCTTCCCTAAGTTTAATTTTATGTTGAAAATTATGTAACTTTCCAAGACTTTTAGAGAACACCTTAGGAAATGAAACAATAATATTGTTAATGTGATCACCAACATTAACCACACCTTTGAAGGTCTGACATCCATCATGATCATTGTCCATGACCATTACAGGATCACATTTTCTAGGATTGAGAATGATTTCAAGACTCCACTGGTCTCTGCATCCAAGTACTTTCACATCTTTTACAGCCACATATAATTTCACAAATGCAACATTTCCCTTGAAATGCATGTCAACACCAACATACCCTTACATTTCAATGATTGATCCATCAAATGTTTTTGCAATAATATCGGATTTCTTAAGATCTTTAAAGGTGATTACCCCCTTAAATGCTTCACTAAAATACTGCTTAGTAATTATGGTCCAAGGTGACCCAGAATCTGCCATGAGTTTGAGAGAAACACCAAAAGCTTGTACACAGCACTCAGGTTGTTTAATAGAGGTGTGAGAACTGTCAGTCACTTAGCTTTATTCGATTTTGATTCAAAAATCATAAAAGCATACAAACAAAACAAAACAAAAAAGAACAATTTTAGAACATTTCCTTGATTATATCGCACTGTACATAAAATTAGCATTTACCGTCTGAGTTTAATACGTAAGCTTGTCCCTTTATAAAGAGGTCTTCAGAAATTACAATTTTTATACAGTAAATCAAATCTATTGAGGGCAGGAGAGCTACTACCAGTCAAAGCACGAGGTCCCCTTCCCATCAAATATTTTTGTGCTGCCGTTGATCTTGGTATGTGGGGTACTTAGGTAAAAATCGTACAAGTCCCAAATGGAAATGGGGCCATCTCCTTCTTGGGGCTGGGAGATCGTAGATGGGGGACAATGTTCAGATTCCTAAATTTAACTAGAATTAGGTCCCCAGGGATGTCTTTAGGTAGTGACCCTAACCAGCCCACCCTTCTAACGCTCAGGATTCCACCGTCTTGATTGGGTAGGAGGGGTCTATTTTTAGTTAACCAAAATATGACCTTATTTAAAAGGTCTTGATGTCTTTCGGGTTCCCATAAGTGGGTGCCGGTATTCCTGAAAGAACAAGCACAAAAGGGGCGGCTTTCGGAGGTAAATGTATACATGCTACTCTGTTTCGCTCCGCTCTGGCAACAGTGTAGTTAGTTAACACAGATTTGGGGGCAATTTTAGTAGCAGTTGGGGGTGGTATGGTAGGAGTTTGACTTTCAGTTGGGACTTTTTTTGGGTATTAATTGGCATAGGCACTTCGGGTGCAGTGGGTAGGTTGGAACAAATGGGTATTACCGTCTTAATAGGAGGTGAAGAGTTGGCTTTAATGGTTGTCTCTATACTGGTCAACCTATTGCCCAGGATATTGATTTTTTCTACCAAGGGTGCTATTATAGATCTTAATATTTGCTCGAACTGGAACAGTAGTGGCAACTGGGGCAATGATACTTGGTCATCCAAACTTACCGCATCCCCCTTAGATAAGGTGAAGTTAATGGCAGGCGATGAGAGACCAACACAAAGTTTTTGTATTTTAGGTTGATTTCCATAGCCATTAACCCCGTCATGCTTCCTTTTAGCGCTTGGGCCCTGAGGCAGTGCAGCAGCTTGGGTGTTGACCTCCTTAGATGATAGGGTTGGTTCAAACAGTCTGCCAACGGGTGTGTCGATACTAGGGCCTTTTACAGGGGAGGGGGATACTACTGGAGTGAACTTAGTACCACACAAAGCATTTAATTCCTCCCAGTAAGATACGTTTTGCGGACTAACCTGGGTTAATGGGGGAGATTGAGTAGTATCTGGGAGTTGGCGCGATTCATCAATATCTACTTCACTTAGAGTGGGCAGTATCCTCCTACTCGGGATCTGCTTTTCCATCCCATGCCCCGGGCCCCGCTGTGGGATAGATTTTTTGTAAACCCCCTTGCGTGTCATAATTGAAAAAATATGGTCAATATTAATGTCTTTAACGGGGAGTTAAAATGTCCATGGAAAGTCAATGTGTAGTGTAGATCTCTGTACCTTCTCTTGTCGGGGTGCCAAGGGAGGTGGTCCGTCCCGTCCTCTTCAGGCCTCGGAGGGCATTAGAGGGCCAGCCCTTTGCCCGGGCTTAGCCCGGCGGTCCCACGCGCGTCCCGCGGGGACAGGAGGCGTTCCGATGTATGTAGGCGCCTCCTGGCGCACGCTGGGATGTCCCAGGTGCACCTCTGCCACCGGGGCACCTGGGGAATGTAGTCAATGTCCGAGTTGCCGACAGTTTCCCTCACGGCGCTCGGTGGGCTCAGAAATGACAGTGAGGTGCTGTGGGGCTCAGCCAATACCCCTACCGTGCTGCCTGGACTGGTGCTGCTAAGATTGGACCCCCAAGGAGCTGTCGGCGCTCCGATGTATGTAGGCGCCTCCTGGCGCAGGCTGCGACGTCCCAGGTGTGCCTCTGTCACCGGGGCACCTGGGGAATGTAGTCTGGGTCTGAGTTGCCGGCCATTTCCCTCACGGCGCTCGTGGGCTCAGAAATGACCGTGAGGTGCTGTGGGGCTCAGCCAATACCCCTCCCGTGCTGCCTGGACTGGTGCTGCTAAGATTGTTCACCACTATCAGTGATAGATACAACATTCCTCCTTCATATGCTGTCTCATCACCCTCTACATTGTTCACACATCCCTCCTCATTGTTCAAATAAGAAACTCTACCTCTACTACTATTCCCTGTGGAAGTGTTCCCTGAGGCATCATTTTTGCACACATTGCTAAAATGTCCCTGCCTACCACACTTTTTACATTCTTTTCCTATGGCAGAACCTTTATGGATAGAAGCGTCATGGTTAGTACTACCACATCTAAAGTAATGAAATTCCCTGTCATTCCATTTGAATATGCGTTGAGAACTATTAATACTTCGTTGAGAACTGTTGGCAGTTGAGGAGTTAGGAACAGGCTCTGATGTAACTGCACAAACATCATCAGTTTTATCTTTAGAATTTTTGTCTAACGATTTCATCCACTTGTCTGATTGTTCCATAGCTTTTGCTGTAACAATAACATCTTTTAAATCCGGATCACCCATAATCCATAGTTGTTCTTGTATCTTCTTGCTTTTAGAGTGAACAATAATCTAGTCTCTAATAATTTCGTCGGTGATAGGACTAAAATTACAATTGGTAGAGAGATAACGTAAAGCAGTTAAAAAATCATCAAAAGTTTGATTCCTCTTGGGCTCTCGTGTGGAATTTAGATCTATTTAAAGCAATGCTGAACGTTGGTTTGAATCTGGTTTCCAAACGAATCATAGCATCTTCAAATACATTCTTATTCCCATCTCCATCATATTGTGGAAGTGTTCTGAATATTACTTGTCCTTCAGAACCTAATGAATGTAAAAGTATGGTTTTTTTTCTTTCCGCAGAAAATCTATCGCCATCTATGGCTTTTAAGAAGGTCAAAACCCTTCTTTCCAGCGATTCTAAGGTATAGGAGGTTCTCCTTTAGTTTGTAAAAATTTTGATGGGGGATCAAATTGCATTTTGGAGAATAAAACAATAGTGTTTACAATATTTACTTATTCATAAAAAAAGAGTCCATAAAAAGATGTAAATTGTTGGATATAGATGCAATTTTAACTTGAGTAAAACACTCACATAAAAAGTCAAAAACGATTAAAATGCATTAAAATCACAACGGAATAAATAACATTGGTCAAACCTAATATGCCGATGAGAAGAGTAAACGTCTATATAGAGTTCCTCAGCGCTAGTCAGCCTTTTTCAAAGGTGTTGCAGACTCGTAAAATATCCCTCCGTGGTGGTTATGGCAACAACAAACAAGATGGCTTTCACGTACGCGCAATGATGTCATCCGCCTGCGTTAAGCCATAGAGAGGATTAGTCCTCTCTATGGCTTATGGATTAGTCCAGTCGTTGTGTGGACTAGAGGGTGAGATGTGCTGTAGGCTTTCGCTCAGTTACCGTTGTGAGCGTGCGAGCGATGGCGGGGGAAGAGTGCTTCGAAAGCCAACATGGTGAGAATTCGAGCAGCAATAATAAGGTAACTTAAAGAAACAAAATACGGAGTTACCTTAATCCAATGGTATCGCAATTGTAGACGTCGGCAATAGGTTGACACGAAAAAATAAATATACAAGAATAACGATAAAAATAAAAAAACGTCCAAAATTTAGAAGATGTGAATAATGCAGAGAAACCGCTCCAAAATATTTCCAGGAGTAAGGACAAGAGAACAAGTAAATGCAATCCAATCTGAAGGTACTTCCAACAGAAATAAATCCAAAGTTCAGTAAATTAATAATGTAAATCCCACGTAGGTTAAATGTTCATGTTGCTCCTGTGTTCCTAGAGTTCAGATGTAGCAGACCAAAAAAAAATCGTCACAATTTTGTAGTAATTAGATCCAAAATTACAAAAATAAGGTTTATTGAAGAGGAACACAGTACAGGAACTGCTCCGCAAAGAAAGTCCATCACATCTGTTACCGTATTTTCCGGCGTATAAGACGACCCCCTACTTTGCTTGATAAAATTTAGGTTTCGTGCTATACTCGCCATATAAGACTACCCCCACTTCCAGCGCAGTCCAACGCAGTCCTGCATAGCCATTCCGAGAATGTATTTTGAACTTACCGTATTAGTGATTCTAATCCTCCTCCCTGTGGGTGAGCAGTAAGGCTTTATCAGTGGACAGTGTTAAGCGTTTATTGTACAAACTCAAAGACTGAGCTCAAACAAATTGGTTGTATAAACAATATTGCTTTACTCACAATATTTTTTATTTAGAACCATATGAAAAACTGTCACTTGTGAACATACCTGTTTGTCATCAAACATGTACGGTACGGTAAACATAAATTAGTGCATGAAACCGTGCAAGTGGATTAAACGTTTCATAACTTTTCATAAGTCCAAGCGATTTCTACAGGATTTACAACGTTCCCTTTAAAAGCCTTCAAAATCCTCCTCTTCGTCATCTGATCTCATAAGTAAATCAATGAGATCTTGTGGTACATCTGTAAGGCAGTCATCGTATGGATCTGGTACCAATTCCGTATCAGATGATGTGGTCTCTGCTTTGGCATCCTCTTCATCTTGCCACAAGTAGTCGTCCTCCATACCATCTAATGAATTTGATATGCCACACTTCTTGAAAGACTTTATGACAGTTTCTGCATCGATGTCGTTCCAGGCCTTTATGACAAAGTTGCACAAAACATCCAACTGTGGAGCACGCATGTTTCCTCCTTTTGTGAATGTTTTTTCACCGCTAACCATCCACTCATTCCACTGTTCTCGGATGCGATCTTTAAATGGCTTGTTTAGGCACACATCCAGTGGCTGCACCAACGATGTCAATCCTCCAGGTATAACTGCAGCATCTGTTTTTAGTCTTGCCAGCCTTTGCTTGGTGCTTGGAGTTAAATGAGCCCTGAACATATCCCACACCAGTAGACTACGTCTTTGTAGAAGTCCACCTGGTCGCCTGCTCCATACATTATCAAGCCATAGCTTTACCCCTTCTTCATCCATCCATCCTTTCTCATTCACATGCACAAAACAACCAATAGGAAACTTGAGTTTCGGCATTGTTTTTCTTTTGAAAATAACCATTGGTCTCAGTTTTGCGCCATCAGCTGTGCATGCTAGTACCACTGTGAAACTGGACTTCTCATGTCCTGTTGTTTTTATTAAAATTGTCTTTTCACCTTTTTGATGGACAGTTTTGTTTGCAATCATATTGAAATTCATTGGAGTTTCATCCATATTTCCGATACTACTTAGCACATAGCCATGTTCATTGCGCAGCCTAATAACGTAGCGATGGAAGCTATGCATTTTGGCATCAAGATCCGCAGGTAATTTTTGGGCAATTTTTGTCTTTTGCCGCAATACCAGATTATGCCTTCCCAAGAATCTGGTACACCAGGATACAGTGGCCTTAAATCTGTTGCTGAGATCTGGGTTAGATTTGGCCCTCTGAAGTGCAACCAATCGGATTTTATTTCGGGTCACTACATAACCGCTTTGGCGATGCTCGGTCACCATGTCTGCTACATGCTTTTCGAGATCTGGCCAATGTGGGGTGCCTCTTCTAATGCACACTTACCCCTTGGCATACTCCCTAATGCTTTCTCATTTGCTCTCCAGGCCCGAACCATCTTTTCTGTCACTCCATATTGTCTTGCAGCAGGACAGTTATTATGCTCCGTGGCAAAATCCACAACTTTAAGTTTGTAACTGGCTTCGTATTTCCTTCTTCTTGCCACCGCTGGAGCCTTGCTGGGTTCTTGACTGCCAGCCATTTGCACTGGATGTACTGCTGGAGCCTTGCCGGGTTCTTCACTGGTGCTGTACTGTCTTCACCACCACATGTACGGCAAATATCTGCTCACCAGACTGCCTTTCCTCTTCGCAACAACCAGCCAATCACGGCAAGTGCTCTACTGCCTTCGGGAACATTCTACAGTCCCCTTTCTATGCCCATTCCCATGTCATGGAGAGAGGAGCGCGTGCCAAACGTGCAACACAGCGGGGGCTGCCATCTTCGGCGCTGGCTGCCCGTTATATATTTCGGACGTCCTGCTGCCTCGTCCTGCTGCCTCGTCTGCCTGGGGATGTGCAAGCGGTTGGAGGCGCGTGTGCAGCGGCAGTCGAGGTAAGACTCATGGCGCCATTTGCTCGCTTATGAAGCGGTCTGACACCTTCGAGTGAAGTCCTCGCTATGAAAAAACGCTTGCTTTCGATACTTGCACAGTTCATGGCGCGGGGCCTGGGTGTGGACGTTGCCAGTGCCGGTGGCTGTATTTTTTAACATAAGGTGTGTTGTATTTCCTATTGTGAAGCGGTCTGACACCTTCAAGTGAAGTCCTCGCTATGAAAAAAACGCTCGCTTTCGATACTTGCACAGTTCATGGCGCGGGGCCTGGGTGTGGACGTTGCCAGTGCCGGTGGCTGTATTTTTTAACATAAGGTGTGTTGTTTCTTGTTATTTCCTATTGTAACGCGGTCTGACATCTTCGAGTGAAGTCCTCGCTATGAAAAAAAACGCTCGCTTTCGATACTTGCACAGTTCATGGCGCGGGGCCTGGGTGTGGACGTTGCCAGTGCCGGTGGCTGTATTTTTTAACATAAGGTGTGTTGTTTCTTGTTATTTCCTATTGTAACGCGGTTTGACACCTTCGAGTGAAGTCCTCGCTATGAAACAGCGCATGAAAACATACCATAAAATTTGGCACCCGGCGTATAAGACGACCCCCGACTTTCCAGAACATTTTACGGGGTTAAAAAGTCGTCTTATACGCCGGAAAATACGGTACATGGAATTCTGCAAACCATGGCAACAGATCACATTGCAGCTTTCAAGAGTAAACTTCTAACAAATATACATTAAAGCAACAGTGTAATATAAATTATTATAAGAATACAACAGTATAGTTAACAGCTTTTAGCGTTAAGGGGTAGCCAAAATATTTAGGGTTTGGGGAAGGGTAGCATTTAAGAGGTAGCTCAGGGTTTCAAAGGTTCAAGGATTGGAAGCGTTAAGGAGTCCCGCGCATGGGCGGGAATATTCTAATGCTTATGACTATTGATGAGGATCCCCTGGAGGAGAATAAGGGGTTACTAAGGTACAATTAGAAAAATTAATGAATGAGAGGGAAAAAAACAACTTAATGTGAATTTTTTTTGAGTTGCTATAGGCGAGGAGGACTCAAAATAATTAACCTGACACTCAACTTTTCTTAAATGTAATCAATATTTTAAAGGTCAAATTTATTACATACAACCAATATTGGCTAAGGGTGGATTCTTCAGACTCGAAAATCCTGAGCTATACTGGAACAATCCAGAGCTCTGAAGAAGCTACATGGTGAAATTTGACGCTATATAAAACTTAAACAAATAACACTATTATGTCAGAGAAATGAGACAGAAGATACAAAGTCTAGAAGGCTAGAAAAAGTACCCATCAGCCCACTCAAAAGTAGAGTCTCGTCATCTGGGTTGTTGGAAAAAAAGGTGTCCTCTAGGCTCCTCCTCAGGGAGAGTCTGAGGTTGCCTAATAATGGACCCTGTGATCAAACATACAACCAACAGAAGACAGTGTGTGAGCGGAAGGGGCAAAAGTTGCAGTGCTCAGAAAAAAAGAAGAAAAAGGAAAATAATCCTTGTGATTAAAAATACCTACTTTGATGACATAAGTTAACTTTATTGGGTCTGACCATCAAAGTGGTATCATTAAAAGCAGTATGCTGATAGCATGCAAGGAATTGCTATCTATCATGTGTGTTGGTTGGTCGACATGTTTCAGCCTACACGGCTTTCTTCAGGACCTATGATATGCTACTGCAACACTTACTTATCGTGGTATGGAACGTGATTAGTGACCATTCTCCAATAGAGTCAAAGGAAAATGGTGTATCTTCTCCCTAATTATGGGGAGAACACCCCCCCCTCGGCTCAGTTGTCTACCCGAGGCAACGACGGAGAGTGCGTCTATTCTATCCTAGAACTGAGACCCAAACACTTCTCCGCTACCATGCACTATTTGCGCCAGCAGAATCCATGCTATCTCAGAATGGAGATCCACACAGCTCAATTATTGAGCATTCATCGGCACTAGCAGCATCCATGCTATCCCTGACCTCAGACAAACACGTAATTCTGCTACAGATCAGCACTCTGTGCTTCCAGCATCAATGCTAGTGCTTGATTCATGCCAATGTTTGCAAGTGGGACAGGCTACCTTATGTGCCTTTGAAACTCATGTAGGAAGTATACCGAGAAGAGCATATGGAGGAGTAGAAATACTGCTCAAGGAAGAGGATCAGTGAAGGCCTATGAAAGAATGGATTGCATTAGAGGAGATGTAAACCTGTACCTCGCCTGAGAGCAGAAGATGAACAAAACTGGCCCCCCAAGAAGTCCCATGGAGCTAGTGGGAGACACGTGTGGCTCGTGGAAGACACGTGTAAAGGGGGGCGAATAGGACCACACCTGTGCAGTTGTGCGAAAGGGACTGGCAGCCATAAAGAAAGAGGAGACAAATAAGCTCTATTCCACACTATAACAGACCAGAAGAAGCAGGTGAGCTCTGGAGACCATGAGCAGAGAATGGATCACAGTCTGAAATCTTGAGGGAGGGTGGGGTGGAATTAAAAACAGTTTCATACATTTCTAATTACACTGGTAGACGTGTGGTAATGCTGCTAGGTACAGGAAATAATGGCTTATTTCTCACCTCAGATATGGGCGATATAAACAACAATGACCAAAAATCCTAAGCCATAGGACGACGAATGCAGCATCCAAAGAGACTATGTATTAAAGGAATGGAATATATAATGTCTGAGAGAAAGAGAAAAGCTGGCATAAAGTAATATTAATGTGGGTGCCTTCACAATACTTTGAAAACAGAGGTCTCCCTGTTGCTAAAAAAACCAAACACAAAACAAAAAACACTGATATGAACCCGACTGATATTAAGAATTATCGTCAATAAATAATTCTCCCCCATGCACTTGGGAAAAACTTGGAAAGGTCAGTGGCTAAGCAGCTTTTGAGGGTCATGGAGAGCTACCGGCAGGTGCACTGAACATAAATGGGGAGCACCTGTGCTCCCAGCTTAGCCTGCCTCTATGTGCACTCCTTTGAATCAGATTTTGTCTGAAATTAGCAAAACCCTTTCCAAGACAAAATAAAAATTTGGAAACGTTATATTGATAACGTCCTACTAATTTGAACCGGCACTAAAGAGGAGGCTCAAGACTTGGAATTGGCTGAATGCCCTGAACCCCTGTTAGAGGTTCACTGTGACAGTGGGTGGCAGTGAACTCCCTTTCCTAGACCTTCGGATTAATGAGAGTAATGGGAAATTGGAGAGTGAGGTTTACTATGAACCAACGGACCGCACCAACCTCTTACAGTTCGAAAGTTTCCATCCCCATGGTTTGAGGGAGAATCTCCACGTGGGACAGTTCTTCGGATTACGTCATAACTGTTCTTAGGTTAATGATTACAAATATCATGCAAAAAAACTCGCTGAGAAAATGTATCCAACTAAATGTGTAAGATGGGTGGAAAAAAGAGCCATGAACAATAGGGACCAACTCCTCTCAACATATCTAAAACAAGGCAGTGATAGGTTGATTTGTGTCACTACCTACAGTACAATTTCCATTACCTTTCAGAAAGTGATCAACAAGAATGAGAACATCTTAATTTCGGGTGGTTTAAATTTTGAAAAACCCATATACTCTTTAAAGAGCGACAAGCGTAAAGGATCTGCTGGTGCAGAAAGAGCAAAAATCACGAGAAACAGTCTACACTTTGGAACCAACCATCTCTGGTCTGACACTCCTCATGCAGCAAATGCAGTGTACGCCATGTGACAAAAAGAGGCAAAGAACTAGATGTGGGTTTGAGGACATCTTGAAGAATGTAACATTTAACCAATTGCAATACCAGCAATGTAGACTATGTTATCGAGTGTCCCATTCATCTCCTGTACATTGGGTTCACGACCAGAAAAGTACGTACCAGCATAACAGAAGTGCCATTCGGTGTCACAGGAACACCACAAAGCTAACAGTACTACATTGGAGAAATAAAAACCAGAATGAGGGTTACATTGAATGTGCTAGAGAAACTCAGACAGAACACGCTTAGGCATGACGTTACCACTACTTATTTTTGAGCAGAGTAGGGTGTACGGGTTAGGCACAGATCTACAGGAACTGAACAATGAGATACCATGGGGGCGCCTCAGAACCTGAATTATATCAATATGCATTACCCCATTTTTTATATTATCCTCTACTAAAGTCCTTGTTTATTTAACTCCTACTTGGATTCAGCACATACCCTACACCCTATGTTTGTTTCGTCCCATTGTCAGCTGGAACCCAATCACCACTGAAGACACCATCCGCCTGATGAACTCCATCCACTCAGGATCGCCAACCGACCCATGTCCCCACCACATTTTCAACAAAACAGACTCCCTTATCGCACCCCACCTCCGAGACGTCATCAACTGCTCCCTCAACTCCGCTACCTTCCCGGAAAGCTGGAAACGAGCCAAACTCAGCGCCCTCCTGAAAAATCCCACAGCAGACCCCACCGAACTTAAAAACTACCGCCCCATTTCGCTCCTCCCATTCCCTGCCAAAGTCATTGAGAAAGCCGTCAACAGTCAGCTCGCCGCCTTCCTCGAATCCAACAAATCCCTCGACCCTTCACAGTCCGGCTTCCGAGCCAAACACAGCACCAAGACCGCCATCATCGCAGCAACAGACGACATTCGAACCCTACTGGACAACAGAGAAACAGTCGCCCTCATCCTACTTGACCTCTCCGCAGCCTTCGGCACAGTCTGTCATAGCACCCTTATACAACGCCTCAGCAACTTCGGAATACAAGGAAAAGCATTGACCTGGATCATCTCATTCCTCGCCGGAAGAACCCAGAGAGTCCGCCTCCCGCCTTTTAGATCAGAGGCCACCAGTCATCTGCGGCGTACCACAAGGATCATCACTCTTCAACGTATACATGAGTCCCCTCGCATCCATCGCGCGCCAACACAACCTCAACATTATCTCCTACGCAGACGACACCCAGTTGATCCTCTCCCTCACCAAAGACCCAAACACCGCCAAAACCAACGTACACGAAGGTATGAAAGAAGTAGCCGAGTGGATGAAGAACAGCCGTTTAAAGCTGAACTCGGACAAAATGGAAGTCCTCATCTTAGGATCATCCCCCTCCGCCTGGGATGACTCATGGTGGCCACCGGCCCTGGGAAACGCACCCATACCAACGGACCACGCACGTAACCTGGGCTTCATCCTGGACTCCTCCCTCTCGATGACAAGACAAGTCAACGCCGTCTCATCATCATGCTTTAACATTTACGTATGCTCAAAAAAATCTTCAGTTGGATCCCCACCGAAACAAGAAAGACCGTCACTCATGCACTGGTCACAAGGCGACTGGACTACAGAAACACCCTTTACGCCGGAACCACAGCCAAACTACAGAGAAAACTCCAACGCATCCAAAACGTGTCAGCCAGACTCATCCTAGACATCCCCCGCCAAGACCACATTTCTGGTCACCTGAAAGACCTCCACTGGCTCCCCGTCAACAAGAGAATAACGTTCCGTCTGCTCACCCACGCACACAAAGCCCTCTACGACCTAGGACCCGAATTCCTCAACATGCGCCTGTCCTTTTACACCCCCACCCGCCAACTACGATCGTTCAATCAAGCCCTCGCCGCAATCCCACGCATCCAAAGATCCACCATGGGGGGGGGGGGGGGGGGGGGGGGGGGGATTGGGGAGGGAGGGGAGGAGATCATTCGCCTACTTAGCGGCCAAGACCTGGAATTCTCTCCCTACCCACCTCCGCCTTACACAGAACAACCTCTCCTTCAGAAAACAACTAAAAACTTGGATATTCGATAAGTAAAGTACCCCCCCCCCCCCCCTCAAGCACCTTGAGACCCTCTGGGTGAGTAGTGCGCTATACAAATTTTAAACTTTGGACTATGTAGGGTAGCATAAGTAAAACACTGTCCTGCCTGAAGCATTCTCACTTGGTCCACTACAGAGCACAGTAATACCCCTGTAGTAACAACACATCACTTCAATCGCAGGCAGGCACCCCCACCCATTTTTTTTATATGGCCCACTGGATAAGCGGATATCATCATCACTAGTGGCCATCTTCAGTAAATATCTTTATTTGAAAAATGATTAAAATCGATCTTTTGCCCTAAACTCCCTGATTCACTCATTAAACTATGGGAGAGTCTCTGACAAATATTTCATCTTATACAATAAAGAACTACATCTCCCAAGAAGAACCATGCTGTAATACGAGCCCTGATTACCAGAAGTGTTGAGCCCATGCGAGATACTATATTTCCCATCAACCTAGAGGGCGAGTCACCTTCTGGTCTCTCGACCATGCCCTTCTGGTGACCAAAAAGCAGGAGTGGAAGCGCACTGTTCAAATACACCTCTGCCATCCGAGACCAGCGTACCAGTGGTCCAGACCGGGATACTCACAGGTAACCAAACGTGGTATAACTTCTAAGTGGGGAGGAGCTATCACCCAACATATCGCAGAAAAGCAAGATTTCTTTTTTTTAATGCGCGACGTGTGTGTTTGTGGGGGGGAGAGGGGGCGGGGGGGGAACACAGTTACATCACAAAAAAAAACGCTAATCCCACAGTGGAAATTAATAGATGCATGAATGTTTTCTTGATGAGATGTATGTTTCTACGATACCAAGTCGGTAAAAATAACTCTTCACTTTATACATCTTACAATTGCTACAGATATAAAGTAAACAATGTCAGTGAATCGCGGGAGTATAGGGCCACACTGATAACCCTCCTGCAGACATGACATACCACCAGGCGTGCAACACCCATTGGAATCAAAGGGCTTCAGCCCCCCCCCCCCCCCCCCCTCCCCCCGTCGTGTGTGGCAGCCCGGGCTCAGACAGCTCCCGGGCACACACACAGCCGCACCCGAGCACTTCACAGATCTTTAAAACCATGTGCATGTTAAAGAGGCTTTGTTGATGTTTCACCCCTTCTAAGAGCCCCTGCAGCTCCACTCTGCCTACTGCTTAAAGTTTTAGCCCCCCCCCCGAATTTTTTTTTAGCCCCCCCCACCCCCCACATGTGGCTCTAGTTGCGCCTCTGCATACCACTGTATATCATGATGTTTCTACAGGTACTGTGTGTTTTTGATGATGTACGCCGCAGTAGCACCCATAACTACGGGCCCAGAGCAGCCGCTGGCCTCCTACCAGAAGAGGTACCATAAACAATAAAAAAATCACCAATGAACTTCACAAGGTGATCCCTTATGGCTAAGGGCAAAAGCAATTAATGATTTTCACCAATTCGGCTCTTGCTCTCCCAAAGTCTACTTTTAACTGCGAGAAGGTTACCCATTTGCACTAATAAACTTCAAAGCATAATTCATGTTTTATAAAGAAATAAAAACCACAAATAAAAAAGGCAAGCACCAAGTTTTTGGTACCGTCAGGTCAAACAACGTTAATTACATTTTAAATAGGTGTTTTTCTGTTCCCCTCATCCTGATTAAATTCACAAACATGAGTATATTTATATTTCTACACTACTAAATATTTTTTACCAAATAGATCAAAAGTGTGACTACAAAGGACACCACCCCCTTCAAGACCAGTGAGTAGGTATCCCATAAAGTCAAGGTAAAGAAATGTTTTTTCTTAAATATGGTTTTCAAGTTGTAAAAAATAATGAAAATAAACACACCTGAAATGTTGCATGCACACTCATGACTGCCATGCTGTTTACTTTAACATTTTTGTTTGCTATGGTGTGATATTGAACTTGCATGCCCACAAATTCTAATTGTATATAGAGCTTATATACGCTGCGTTTCCTTTGCAAACATATTACATGAAATGAAGAGATTGCTTTTTGTCATCCTATTTTTCCTTCTAGGAGTCTACTGAGTAATAGAAGCAGGTAGGAATCACCTGGGTAAAAGGCAGTCCACACCCTCACTACTTCTAGATAATTTATTTTTCTCAAGTCACACTGTTAGAAGTAATATTCACTTCAGATGGGGATCCTTTGGCCCTGAAGAATGCCCCAGAGCGTTTTGGCTAATGTCATCATGCAAAAAGATGCTGGCAGATGAACACGTTTGAGCCATTGTCCTCACTATATCTGTTCATGATTGTTTTAGAGATACCTGGTGTACCTCTTAATAAAGGTAATAACTTGGCAACACCAATTTATTTTTAAAAATATCTGGGTCCCGTCTTTATCCAGTTAGCCTTATCCAAGAACTCTCTCCTACTATTTAAGTCTTCGAAGAGGTCGAGTCCACCTTGGTATTCACCTACCAGGGTGCGGAGAGGATACCGATGGTGACGCATGACACTATTAGGCTTGTGAGGCTTCCTCTTCCATAAAGGATGTCTTTCTTTATAAACACAGCAAAAGTCCAAAACGAAAAAGTATTCTGGTTTCCAGTCTGTTTCTTACAATGGCTAGACAACTATTTAGAGAGACTAGTGATATCCTCACTCTCTCGTCGGTGCCACCAGACTCATTTTGTGATAGGTTTTCATGGAGGACAGCGACAAGCTGGATGACTGGTGGAAAGGCTTCCTTCCAGGTAGAAGGACACAGGTCGCACTAGTCACCATGTTAGACCCATCCAAACTAGTCTTAATGAAAATAATGCAGCCGGAGTAATATATCTGGACCGCCCCACTGCAGTGGACACAGTAGGCCATTAGGATTTGGTGAATAGGATAGCAGAAGAGCGATTCTCAAAGACACCGCTGCACTGGTTTAGATCTAGTTGATTTTAAACTTTCCACCTTTGATGCTCCCAGTGTCTAGATTATCTGTGGCGTGCCTCAGGGTTCTCTCCTATGTTCTTGCCTTCTTTGTAAGTAGCATAGGTGATTTCCATTCTTTGTATAGGTTATAAAGTTCTGTAGGGTTGTGCCTGCAGAATACATTGAAAAAAAATATTTTTTTCACTGTATTTCCTGAACATCACAATCTTGAGGCTTTTTTCTCCAACCTCCCAAGATAAAACAAGCATTTGCAATGCAATAAGTCTCGCATTAGGAAAGTTTGAGCTATTGGTATTGTAAATGACAAATATTTTATTTATGTGTTGGTTTTGAAAATAGCGAAATTAATAGCTTTGTCATTTGCAATGCCAATAGTTTTAACTTTCGCAAATGTGACACCTATAGCTTTTGTAATGCAATATGTGTTGTATTTACGTCCCTTAGATGTATTGATATTACAAATAACAATGGCTTTTCATTTTTTTAAATAATTAATACTTAAATAAAAGTTATTGTAATTTATAATGGCAATAGCTTTAACTTTTGTAAATAACTTTTGTGAACATTATGTTTAGTGTATTTTATTGTAACGAAAATCCAAGAACAGAAGTGAAATATTAACATCTTTTTGTGACATTTGTAATAAAGCTTTAAACATTGAGAGAACTTATTTGAACCAGTTGTTGTTGAATGGTTGCACATATTGATGCTGTGATGGTGCTGAGTGATGTTGTAGTGGCGACGAGTGATGCTGTGGCGTTCAGTAATGCTGTGGTAGCGCATAGTGATTCTGTGGTGCCCCCGAGTCCTTCTGTGGTGGTGCTGAGTGATGCTGTGGTGATGCGATAGATGGATAGAGTGAGTGCGATAGACAGATAGAGTGACGGCGATAGCTAGATAGAGTGAGGGCGATAGATAGATAGACAGATGAGTGAGGGAGATAGAGTGAGAGCGATAGATAGATGGTTGTGTGTGTTGTGTGTGCGTTGTTGTGTGTGGTTGTGTGTGTGTGTGTGGTTGTGTGTGTGTGTGGTTGTGTGTGTGGTGTTCTGTGTGTGGGTGTAAATGTAAATGTCAAGGTATTTGTAGAGCGCACTGCCACCATTCTGTTTCCTGGCGCTATTACTCATACCGCTGTGGAACCCTTCCTGGCTTTCCCTGTGAAGTGTCCACTCCTGGGCACCCCCAGGGTGAAGCCAGGCATCCTAGCGCTGTTGGGGCCGGTGTGGAGGTTAAGCAAGCTATTGCCCAGAGTTGCAGCGTGGGGCCCATGATTAGAATAGGCACCGAGGCGAGAATTATCAGGTCCGGGGAAATTGAGCCCAAGACCCGCCGAGGCGGGAATTGAACCCTGGTCCAGGGCCAGAACTCTGCATCAGGGTCTGCCTCTCTAACTATTGAGCCACACTCTGTGTGTGTGGTTGTGTGTGTGTGGTTCTGGGTGTGTGGTCCTGGGTGTGTGGTCCTGGGTGTGTGGTCCTGGGTGTGTGGTCCTGGGTGTGTGGTCCTGGGTGTGTGATTGTGTGGTTGTGGTTGTGTGGTTGTGGGGTTGTGGGTGTGTGGGTGTGAAAACCAGAAAATAAATGGGAGAACGGAAAAGGAGAAAGAAGTAGAGAGAGGCTAGTGAGAAGAAAGTGAGAAGTTGGGGAGTGAGAAATAAACTAGTGTAGGAGCAAACACAAATTACAACCCAGGGTGGGAGAAACAACATACATAGAAAGAAGGACAAGCATGGCAAAGTGGTGGAAGCAAAATAAAGCAATTGGGGTAAGAAAGAGCAGGAAGGCCAAAATGTCCATTGATCCAAGGGGAAGAAAAATGTGAGGAGGGAGAAGAAAGAGACTGAGGGTGGGCCATGAGATGGGGAAAAAAGAGGATTTAAGGAAGAGATGTGGTGCAATAGGTAGAGGGGGATGAGAGCAAAATACAAAGTGGAAGATGGTGGAAACTGAAAGAGAATATAGAAAGACAGACTCAAAATGGAAGAGAGTACGATCGCTAGAAAAGTGAAGATAAGGAATGGAAATAGTGAGGGATAGTGAGCAGGCGAGACAGTGCTTTCGCACTGTAATCGCCAGGTGCGACACCTAAAAATGGAAGCCTCGGAAGCCTGAAGCAAATCAATCCTAGCTGGGGTTCACATTAAACATTGTACATAATTATATTAAGTTAATTGGGGAGAGGGGGGCTTGTTACGCACTATTTTCACTAATCATGGAAGCCACATAGCACTTAAAACTTATTTCTATATGAATGCAGCTTTCTTGACCCTGCTCACTTCCGCCAGCACTGTCCATTGCCACTGTCAGTGCTGCCAACTACAGTAACACAGCTACTTACCATCACACTCCTTCAGTCATGAACGTATCGTAACAGCATATATTAACTCCCTCTCCTATTAATGTATTTAGATAAATTCAAGAGAAACATCCGCAAATCCCGTATACCCCATGACAAAGTCGATGATTCACTCGCATGGATTAAAGTAGTCTTGCAAAATGTTGACATCATTAGGTCATATCAAAAACTCAATTTTACAAACAGAAGGTTTCGTGCCTATAAAGTATGCGGAAAACTCATCCTACGAAACTACTTTCAACGTACACGGTTCAGTGCTGTACTCAGACGCCGGCCATGTGAATCTCTAAAGTGCCGATGCTTGCTTGTAAAAGAAATTAAAGTATTAGCATGGCATTAATTACTCGGATATGGTACTACTAGAAACTTTTCTAAAAAAACACCGTGTTGTGTATCATAAAAGTACAAAAATGACGTGCGCTGCTACTCTGACAGCAGACCAGTATTAATGTCCGTAATGTATAGAACTTTCTTATCGTGGCTGCTGTTGTGCCCATATTTACATTAAATAAAGAACTATATCTTTCTTTTTATCAAACACGGTCATGTGCTTAGACACAGTAGGTACACTAGTGCACACAACGTAACCAAGTGCATACAAGTGGCATGAACCAGGTTCCAATTACAAATTCAGAAGTGAAAGCAAGCAGCAGCATGGCCATGTCAACCAGCACAGCGCGGAGCTCGGAAAGTATGTGGAAACGTCATAAGCTCCTGTTGTGTATTTACCTTGCAGCCTTAGCTGGCCTTCTCAAGCCCTTGGTTTCACCACCACTGTCAAGACAATGAACAGAGCCGCTGGCCTGGGCTGCAGACCTTGCACAAGCACAACAGTACCAGTTTTTCAGTTCATCGCGCTCGGCCATCCGACACACACATGACTAACGTGCCACAGAAGCGTAAACTCTGTGCCTCCCCTGCCTTGGGGGCATAACTTCTGGCGCATGAACCCAACACGTCGCACTAACCCACATGCTGCAAACAGAACTCATGTCTGTCAAGTGCACCTCTGACGTGGCGTGCACAGAGCTTCACAAAGTAATGGGCTTCCACCGACGGTCAAACTTGAAGCAGTTTTTACAAAAAGCGAGGGCTGCTGAAAATGTTAAAAACAAATTACAGTTAAATGAATCCTAGGTCAGATTTTAAAAACCACAACTTTGGTAGCATGTTCAGCAATATGCGATATCTGCATTCTGCAGCTTAAGACAAGAACATACAGCTGCATGAGGAGGCTTTACGTAATCGTGACAGCGTACCATTCGTAGGTGTCGCGCGGAGAGATGCCTATGTTGCTGAGCGGATTGTATGCCTTGAGCGCCCTACAGGCATCATTGAGGCCCAGGCGAGGAGGAAAGGGCTGAAAACACGGGTGTCTTGGCAACAAGAAGCTTTGCGGGGCACGAGACACAGCTGTGTGTCCAAGAAGGCCTTGGCCTCGCTCATCATAGGAGGATCCCTCATGTGTCCCGAGCCCGGTGATAAATAGAAAGAGAGTAACAAAACTCCGGCATATGGGAGTCCGTGAGCCTTCCCTGGTTCAGGTGCCTGAGCCACAACAGCAGGTCAGAAGCCATATGCAAATGTAGAGCTAGGGGAGAAGGAATCGCGCTAGCTGTCGCGGAGGAGACACTGATCAAAAGGTGCAGGACAATCGCGCCTAAAAGCAGAAGCGACATGCCGCGGAAACTGCAGATTTCTCCTAAACACGTTAACACAAGGCTGTGCCTGCGCAAGATTGCATGCTTTACTTTGTAATATAGTTTGAAGTCACGAAAGGCAGACGTTTTTATATAGCGACGGGTGGCACCATTGTTCTACTTTTAGAGCACAACGTAAGGTTTCCAACAGATCGATAGAAAACCAGCATAAACTAGTCACGTTAGAGGGAGCACAGTGGGAGGGGGGTGGGGAGCAGAGCCTTTGAAGAGCGGAGAAGCAGATTGCCTTCAAGGCAAGTGTGAAGCAGTGGGCAGGGAAGCACAGGAGCAAATGGTAAGGTCGGGTCTGATGCAATTATGACAAGCGCGCTGGGGAAGCCTGTGGGAGGGAGGCTGAGGCTTTGATGTGGGAAATGCGCGTACTTGTGGTCACGAGATTTCACGTGAACTGTTGGAAATCCGCACTCGCAATCTGCCTGGTTTAACTTTCTGGTTTCACCCCAATAGGTCTCTCTGTGAGACCTAAAAAAGAACTAAGAAATTCACTACCATTCAAATTTTACAATCAAACACACTATTTAACCTGTTTGTTCACTTATTGACAGGCATTGTTTGTTCTTATGGCTATTGTGCCTATTCTTAAACTGATGGCACTCAGGGTGTGGTTCGTTTACATCAATCATCTTGTAATCTCCAGGAATGCTTAGGAGCAGTCCAACAGTGGATGAGGCACACTTTATGGCTCAATGTCAGTAAGACAAATGCTGGTTGAATTACTGCACATGGCTGCATCAATAGTCATCCTACTGCCTCTAAGGCCGAGGTCAAATTTCTGGGGATGACCATTAATGACAATCTGGTCTTTGACCACTGTATCGCTCATGTGGTGAGCACTTATTTTTCCCCGTTAAGTCAATTTAAGAAAATTCTTCCCTTATTCCCACATCAATGTCATACAACTGTTACTTCCTGCAATTTTTATAGACTCCTTGTATCTGGGTTTCTGCAAACACAAATTATCAGACTCGCTCACACTTACCTTCGAGTTCCCTTGAAGCCTGAGCTAGTACAGGAACAACGATCCTTTAGAAAGGCTGTCAAGACTCATCCATTAAATTAGAAGAATACTGGAGCCTCCAGAGGTCGTTGGCAAGAAAATCTTTAGGGCTGTGGCTAGAGATGACTGGGAGGTGTATGTGCACAATGTAAATAAAAATGGATTCATAATATTTTTTCATTAATATTATTAGAATGTTTTCACATACCTGTTTTTCCTTCTCCTACGAAATGTGGCACTCCAGGGTCTAAAAGTGGTGCTGTTGACTCTTCGAAGGAATAACTGGCAGAATGCAAACTGGTCAAAAGACTGGAATCATCTGTGAAAAGAAGTTCAAGTATTAAAGACTCTGGCTCTTGTCGTTCTCTGAGCACATCTATATAGCTGGGCTTATTTGTGGGGACAGGGACTTATTTTTTCAGAGTTTGCCTTTGAAAGAGAAAGACATGAAAATAGTGATAAAGAAAGAAAGCTGGTATGAACAAGAACCTGCAAGCTTGAGATAAAGATTCAATTTAAGTGTAGGGAGAATAAAAGCAGCCTTGGTATTTAGCAACACAGGCATTCGGCAGTGGTCTCCTAATAAAACCGTTGAACCCCACCAATCAAAAAATAAAATAAAAAAAATTAATAACTAATTCGTAATTTCTGAACTCAGACCTTCACACAGCTTCCACACATGCACAGCTCCCACACATACGCACAGCTCACACATATGCACAGCACAGTTCCCACATGCACAGGTCACACACTCGCAGCCCACACACACATGCACAGCGCACACACATACATAGCTCACACCCACATACATAGCTCTCTCACCCACATACATAGCTCTCACACCCACACACATAGTTCTCACACCCACACACATAGTTCTCACACCCACACACATAGTTCTCACACCCACACACATAGTTCTCACAGCCACACACATAGCTCTCACAGCCACACACATAGCTCACACACACACACACACACACATAGCTCTCACACCCACACACATAGCTCTCACACCCACACACATAGCTCTCACACCCACACACATAGCTCTCACACCCACACACATAGCTCTGTCACATCACCACTCACCAGAATACCGAATACCCATTCTGGCAAAATGGCATAATGACCTACATTTCTCAACATTGAATTTTCTATAAGCTACAAGACCGTAGTCGTGTAGCCCTGAAAACAAAGCAGCGCCTGCCTGAGGAAGGGGGCCTTGCAGTCCCCGACTTTGAAAGATGTTACCTAGCTGGGCAACTGTAGTGGTTTGCCTGCTGGGTGGTAGATCAACAGAAGCAGACACACCAACAGGGACAGTTCACACGAGACTTGGACGTACAATTAAGGATGATATTGAGTGTGTGCGGAGCCCCACATGACGGCACAGGTGATATGGCCCTGCTGAAGGAGAGGGCTCCAAAAACACAAACACGTATCTCCTGCTCACCTGATCTCCCAATAACGATACTACAAATACTACCACACGGGGACAGTGGAGGGCCCTTAGGGACTGGGAAGAAGCAGAGGCAACTCATTTGGGAGGCCTCTACAGAGATGGGGAACCAGGAAAACTGGAGGGCGGGAGTGTCAGAGCCTCTGCATCATAACACTTGTAGATACATCAGCACCACCGAAGGGAGAGTTAAAGTGGTCACATGCCTCTACAAAGCACTAGGAAGGGATGCCCTCCAACCATTGACTGCGCTGCAGGACAGCTTGACAGATGACTTGAACACCCCTATTGAAGACTAGGAAAGTATTCTGGCTGTGGCCCCTATGATCTTGAGGAATGCCCGTTTCCGGTTAATTCATTTCTTTATACTAGACAGGGCGTACCTCACCCCGGGACAAATCAAATTCTTTCACAGGGAGGACGTGGGATGCCCGAGGTGTGGAGAACTAGGGGCAGAACTTATCCATATGCACTGGACATGTCCGGTGTTAAGTAACTATTGGAATTAAATTACTAACACAATTGATGCAATTATAGAGTGCCCAGTTCCCTGTGCCCCTGCACACTGCCTCTAAGGCCTGTTCCCCCACACCTCCATAACATGGGTCACTAGCAGGTTTCAGGACCTGGTCCTTATCTTTGCTAAAAGAGAAGTAAAAAGACAATGGAAGTTCTCTGAAGGATCTCGAATCTCAATGTGGAAAAAAGAACTGGAAAGATGGACTGGATGCGAGGGGAGGATCCTTCAGGAATGCCCGCCGGGTGATTGGGTCAGTACAGAGGGTACTGATAGTACATAAGACCCACAATCCGAATCAGGGGAATTCACTCCAATGGGACCATCTCCTCAGAGGAGCCTGGTGCAATCACAATCAGGAAGAGAGAGTGACCCGAAGCTGCCCTAGATATGACAAAGAAGGAGTAGTTTCTGTCCTGTAACTCCAGTTCTGTAGTAGGGGTATCTCTGTTATAGTCCTAATCTAGTGAATAGTCCCGCCCATGTGCGTGGACCCCGGCAATCAAAAATAATCTCTTAAGTTGTCAAATCATGCAGAAACTGCAAAGACACTTAAAAGAGAATTTAAAGACAAATAATGCAGCCTATATCCACAGGCTACACTGTCCAGTACTTCAACTAGAAATTCCACCTAACACCACCACACACAACACAGCCTGCCCAGTTTCTACCATAGAGAAACTTGCCTCCATCAGTAAAAAAACTCTGGAATGAGAGAGGAAGGCATGGACAGACAAGCCCCATAGGCTGCCATTATGTGGCTTAAATAGGATACTGTGCCTTTAAGAGAACTTTCTCCCAGTATCCCAGAATGCATAGCAGGTCCCTCTTACTTTCAGTTCTTTTTGAAGGCGTAGCACGCCAGACCTGTAGCATTCCTTACACGAATAATTATCTCCACCGGGGAGGAGGGCGGGTGCTTATGACTATAACCGAGATACCCCTACTACAGAACTGGAGTTACAGGACAGAAACTACTCCTTCTGTAGTAGGGGATCTCTGTGTATAGTCATAATCTAGTGAATAGAATGGCAAGCCCATCCCCACACCAAAGCGGCAGTGGAGAAAAGAAATTAACACCACTATTGTGCGAACAAATTCCGCAGTGAAGCCTGTCCAACCTGAGCATCTGCCCTGGCATCAGAGTCCAGACAGTAATGCTTAGCAAAGGTATGAACTGACTTCCAAGCGGCTGTCTTGCAGATTTCAACAATCGGCACGTTACGGAGCAAGGCTGTCGTGGCAGCCATGCCCCTGGTGGAATGAGCCTTAGGCTTACCTCCTAAGGTCTTATTAGTTTTTGGTAACACAATTGTATGCAGGACACAATCCACCTAGAAATGGACTGCAAGACCCGTCCTGACTGATCCATAATTGATAAACAACTGGCCAGACCTACGAATATCTTTGGTTTTATCCAGATAAAATTTCAACACCCTCCGAACATCCAGGGAATGGAGAGACCTTTCCGCTGGAGATGAAGGATTCTGAAAAAACGTAGGCAAAGTTTTGGTCTGGTTGACATGAAAATCAGAAACAACCTTGGAAAGAAATTTAGGGTGAGTACGCATAACAACCTTAGCAGCATGGAATACAGTATAAGGTTCTTGGCAACACAACACCTGAATTTCACTCACCCTGCGGGCCGATGTAATGGCCATGAGGAACGCCGCCTTCCAGGACAGGTGCTGCAACGAAGCCTTATGAATAGGTTCAAAAGGCTCCTTCATCAACCTGGACAGCACCACATTCAGTTCCCATGAAGGCGAAGGAAGCCTGACAGGAGGGAATACTTTCTTCAAGCCTTCCAGAAAAACTTTGATCACAGGGATCTGGAAGAAGGAAGTGTGTGAGGGGCATTTCCTGTAGGCAGTCAATGCAGCGAGATGAACCTTAATGGAATGAACATTAAGTCCAGACTGCGCCAAATGTAGAAGGTAAGGAAGGATGACATCTTCCTTGCATGTCGTCGGGTCATGTTTCTTAGACTGGCACCAGATACCGAACCTCTTCCACTTGTAAGCATAGGAAGTCCGAGTGGAAGGTCTCTTAGACTCCTTCAGTATGTCCATGCAATCTTCGGGCAGATTCAGATGGCCATATTGCACTATCTCAGGAGCCATGCCGCCAAACTCAAAGACGAGAGGTTGGGGTGCAATAATCTGTCCCCCGAACTTCGTGAAAAGGTCCGGCCTGCACGGCAGCCGAATGTGAGTAAGGAGAGACCGGTGAAGCAGGTCCGTGAACCACCACTGTCTGGGCCATTCCGGGGCAATGTGTATCATCCGAGCCCTGGACCGGGCCAGCTTGATGAGCAATGCCGGAATCAGGGGAAAGGGTGGAAAAGCGTACAGAAAGCTGTTCGACCAGTCGATCCATAACGCATTCCCCAGCGTCCCCTGCTGGTAGTACCTGGAGGCGAAGTCTCGGCATTTGCTGTTTTCGGCGGTGGCGAACAGATCTACGTCTCTAGTTCGCCACCTTGCGAAGACTTCTCCTAGTACTTCGTCGTTTATGACCCATTCGTGGTTTTCCTGAATCAGTCTGTTCAGTGCGTCCGCCTGAACATTCTGCACACCTGGTAGATGGGTAGCCATTATCGTCAGTCCTCTGGCCAGAAGCCAGTGCCAGATCGTCTGCCCCTCCTGCGACAGTGTGTGATCTCGAGCCCCCCTGCTTGTTGAGGTAATACATCGTGGTGGTATTGTCCGTCTGTACAAGCAGAGAGTTGGTCTGCAAGGACGGAAGAAAGGCCTTCAGTGCCAAGTGAACAGCTCGGAGTTCCAGGAAATTGATGTGATACGTGGCCTCCATCGGGGACCACGTTCCTGTAATCTGTAGGTTTCCGGAGTGCGCTCCCCACCCCTGGAGAGAAGCATCCGTCACGACAGTCTGCGTGGGAATGTCCTTGTGGAAGGGAACCCCTCTGAGTAGATTCTCCGCTGAACACCACCACTTCAGAGACTGAAGAGCATGCAGAAACAGTAGTTTGTCATCCCAAGATACTTTCCTCTGATCCCACTGGTCTTCCAAACCATTCCCATTTGATAACTTTATTTCGGTCATAGACCATAAAAGCACAGATAAAATATGTACATACATGGAATAAAATACATAAACAATTAAAAATACATGGTTAAAAAGTTATTAAAGAGTAAGTTATCAAAGTAATGGTATCAAAACATCCCAGTTAATCACAGGTTGTCGCAATTCATCAAAGTGAGCCTTCTGCACCACATACCGTATAAAAAACGGGATACAGCAAGGGGGCGGTGTCATAGCTTACAATTCTGACAGCTTGTGCACATTGTCTTAAACCAAGGCTTCTACATAGCGGTACCAACCAGCATCTCCTTATTGTACTGTAGGCTGGGCAGAGGAATAAGACCTGAACAATATCCTCTTTGGTGTTATTACAAACTGGGCAAATTCCCTCTTCATATCCATTCCATTTGCAAGTAAATGCCCCAATAGGTAGACAACCATGTCTTAATTGTGTGTAAAGGTTTCTTGCAAGGGGAGGCTGTATTAAGTCCAAAAACTCCTCCCTCTTAGACACGAGTTTTACCTGCAAAAATTCTGCAGACAGACTGCCCAGCGTTGTCGAGCTATGCAGACTGCTTAGGTTGTAGTGTCTCAGGGAAGCCAAGAGCTCCATTCTCTTCAGTCTCGGGCAGCTCACCTCCGGGGTCTCCCATAATAGGGGCATACCAATTTGATGTACAAGGGCCTTTATATGGGCTAGCCAGGGGATATTCTTGGTCTTTAGGTGCCCCCAGACTGCAGCGAATTCAACTCTGTTATCCTCGAGCTCAGGCACTGTCCAGAGCCTTCTCCAATACAATAGAGGTCGTGTGGCTAGCAGTTCTGAGATGGACTCCAGGCCTAGATCTAGTCTCAAGGGTGTGAGCGGGGTGCTCTGGGGGAGGCCTATCAGGTTCCGCATAAAGGCCTGTTCCACCTTGAGGAGGCTTGGTGTACTCTTATGGCCCCAGAGTTCTGCACCAGCTGGGCTAGCATGCGCCCCATAGATCTCAAGGGCTGGGGCACCTGGCTTAAACAGGGTTGTTCTATGGAACTTGCCAATGCCCCCTCCGATCTGCGCCAACCTCAAAGTAGATTTGGATACCTGTGGGCCCCAACCGAAATCTTCAGTCAGGGTGACCCCCAAGTATACAAAGGTTTTCACCCTTTCGAGCGGGACGCCATTTAATACCGGGTTAGGGCGAGTTTGCTTTGGGGGATGAAAGATCATAAACTTCGTCTTTGCGAAGTTTATCTCCAATCCCCTCAGAGCGCAAAAGGATACAAAACCATCCAGGACCCTCTGGATACCTGATGATGTTCGAGACAACAGCAAGGTGTCGTCTGCGAACATCAGAGCAGGTACCCGGCCAGTGGCCAACCAAGGAGCATTACTGTCCCTGATCCTTTCCAGTTCACCCACCAGGCCATTTATATAAAGACTAAAGAGCGTCGGAGCCAGGGCACAGCCCTGGCGTACGCCTCTAGTCACGGGGAAGCGGGATGATAATTCTCCGTTCTTCCCGCATCTCACCTTGGCATAGTTCCCTGCATGGAAGCGCATCAGGACATCTAGCAGATAGGGCGGGAGGTCTTCCAAGCACTCCTGCAGCGGTCTCATGTGCAGCCGTGCGTGTGGCGTCAGGAAGATACAAGAGGCCATCGATCCCAGTAGAGAAGACACCGTCCTCACTGTTGTAGATGGAGTGGTCATAAGAGCCTGAGCCTTCCAAAGGAGTGATCATCGTCGCTCTTCCGAAGGAGACACGCTTGCTGACAGCGTATTGATGGAGGCTCCCAAGTACTGTCTGCATTGGACCGGAGTCGGGACAGACTTGGACATGTTGATGTGCAACCCCAGCTCTTTCAAGAGAACGCACGTCTTCTGGAAGTGTGCTCGCGCTTCCGAGAAGGAGGATGCCTTGATCAACCAATCGTCCAGGTACGGGTAGACAAACACCTTGTTCTTCCGTAGGTGTGCTGCTACCACCGCCATGCACTTCGAGAATGTTCTCGGCGCAGACTTTAGTCCGAATGGGAGTACGGTGTATTGATAATGATTGGCGCCGACTTGGAACAGCAGGAACTTCCTGTGTTTGTGTGCAATGGGCACATGGAAGTACGCATCTTGTAGGTCTATAGCACATAGCCAGTCTCCCTGTTGCAACGGAGGATAAATCTGATGCAACGACAGCATGTGAAACTTTTCCCTGCGAATCCATCTGTTTGCCTGTCGCAAGTCCAGAATGGGCCTGAACTCGTTCTTGTCCTTATTGCGAACCAGAAAGAACCAGGAGTACAGACCTCTTCCTCTCTGAGACAGAGGTACGTCTTCTATCGCCCTTTTCCTTAACAGGATATCTGCCTCCGCCTGAAGCTCGCGCAGCTGAAACTGCGAGCTGACCGGTGGAATTGCTGGAGGCGGGCTGGTGAATCGAAGACTGTATCCATTGCAAACAATAATCAGCACACACTTGTCCTGAGTAATTTTTCTCCACTCTGCCAGAAAAAATTGAATGCTTCCCCCTACCAGAGTGGGTAACAGATCCGGGGGAAGTAAGTGCTCAGGGCCTAGACCCAGCCGGGCCTTTGGTCGCTGGAGCCAACTGTTGCCCTCCTCTGCCCTTCGGGCGTTTCTGGAACGGCTTACGGGACTGTTGATGTTGATGCGACTGTCCCGAAGTTTGGCCACGTCCTCTGCCCTGACCACCGAACCGCCGTTGAAATGGGCGGTACAATTTCTCCGCTTCTTTGGGCTTCTCTAGGCCCACAGCCGTGAGCGTTTCGGCCTCCGCCTTCATGCGGGCCATTTCGTCAGCCGCATGTTTCCCAAAAAGGGTCTCGCCAGAGAATGGAAGGTTGGCTACCCTTTGCTGTGCGTCCGGTTTTAGTGACGTAAGGCGGAGCCAGGCGTGACGTCGCTGGTTAACCCCATGGCAAAAACCATGTGCCGCTAATAGGGATGAGTCTGCTGCAGCGCTGATATTCTGATTCGCTACCAGCATCCCTTCGTTTAGCACTTCCTGGAAGTCTTCCCGCTTATCGCGAGGCAAGTGTTCCGCAAACTGCTGGAGGGAGTCCCAGAGGGCGCGGTCGTAGCGTCCCAACAAAGCCGTGGCACTCGCAGCCTTCATAGAGGTAGCCGATGTTCCACATACTTTCCTTCCAGCTGAATCCATCCATCTAGACTCTTTATCCGGGGGAACCGTGGATGACTGGGTGGTGGCATGTTTGCAGGCCGCCGTCACAATCACAGAATCCGGAGGAGGTTCCGCCCTTAGAAAGGCCGGGTCCGAATCGGGAGCCCGGTATTTTTTCAGCAATCTCGATGGGGCCGCCTTCGTCACCGCAGGGGTGAGGAAAAGGTCCATGGCCGGTTCCTCCAGGCCTGGCAGCAGAGGTAGCAGTGGACGAGACAGGTGTTTCTGGTGCAGTGTCTCGAAAATGACTGATGTCTTAGGCGTGGGCACCGTCAAAGATATGCCCAATTTGGCAGCGCCTCTCAAAAGGATATCATGGAACGCCACCAGGTCATCAATCGGCGACACCCTCGTGTCCGGTGATCCCGAGAAGGTCGGAGACCGCGTGGACGACCTTTGGCGCGATCGCTCCTTCCTCCTTGAGCGAGAGCGTGATCTCCCGGCCCGTGGACACTCCGCAGGTTTCCGTGGGGGCCTCTTCCTCGGTTCCTCCTGGGGCCTAGGTCTAGGGGTCCCCTTAGGAGGTGTCGGCAGAGGAGGCAGTGACGTCGACCTCGGCGGAGGGACCGGGGGTATCATCGACCGAGGGGCAGGCCCATGCGGTGGAAGCGGTGGTAGTGGTCGTCCTGGCGGAAGTGGAGGGTTGGTGGGAGGGTCCTCCTTAGGTACAGGAGGAGGGGGCGACTTAGGCAGAGTTGGTGTATACACCACCGAGTACACCGAGCCCGGTGACTCCTTCGGCGAAGGGGACTGTGACCCAGCCCCTTCAGCAGGTGATTGCTTTCTCTTGCGTCCTCCACTAGATCCAGCCTGACTTCTGGCGCCAGAACTCCTCTTGTGCCGTTTAGGAGAGTAGGAGCGACTCCTAGACTCCGATCTCTTCCCTCGACGCTGAGCGTCGCTTTTCCGGTGTTCGAACGTCGCCTCCGCGACTCTGGTGTCGAACGCCACCTCCGCGACGTCGACCTCTTCTTCCTCGATGCCGAACGCCACCTCCGCGACGTCGACCTCTTCTTTCTCGACGCCGAACGCTGCCTCCGCGACGTCGACCGGTCCATTCTCGACGACGAGCATCGACTCCTCCTTCTCAAGGTCCTCGACGTCGAGGATCCCCTCGACGCCGACCGTCGTCTCGACGGCGACCGGCGGTGTCGCCTCGACGGTGAGTGCCGATGCCTGTTGCTCCTTCTTCGACGTCGATAGGTCGACGCTGACTATGAAGATGCAGTCGACGGTGGTCTCGACGGCAGCCTATCCAGGCCCTTCGACGTCGAATCTTCACGCCGTCTCGACCCGGAGCCCCGGGGAGATGGGAAACACACCGTCGTCATCCCTCTCGACGTAGTCGATGCAATCAACGCTGACTGAGACCGGGACCGTTTGCTGGTCTTCCTGCCTCTGGGGAGCCCCCCAGAGGCCTCAGCAGAGGCAGAGGGAACCTTCCCAGCCTGCCCAGACCCACCTGCAGCCTGCAGTTGTCTCTCTTCAAGGCCGTGAAGCCTAATCTTCAGCCTGTCCCTCAGGGTCCTTGCTGAAAGTTGCTGGCAGATGTCACAGTCTTCAGGGACATGTGTGTCAGGGAGACAGACGATGCAGATGTCGTGTGGATCACTCTTGGCCTTCTTCCTTCCACATGCTGGGCATTTGTCGAAGAGACCAGGCATTTTAGAGCTCTAAAAAGCCTGAACAAACACACAGGAGAGAAGAGAAGCACCAAGAAAGATATACTCAAACACTTTTATCCAAAAAAGTGACAAAAATCCAATAAACCCTTGAAAAAAGGGAGAGCTCAATGCTAGGGTCCTGTTAGTAGGAGCCGGAAAATAGAACTGAAAGTAAGAGGGACCTGCTATGCATTCTGGGATACTGGGAGAAAGTTCTGAAAAGTTCTCTTAAAGGCACAATATCTTATTTAAGCCACATAATGGCAGCCTATGGGGCTTGTCTGCCCATGCCTTCCTCTCTATCATTCCAGAGTTTTTTACTGGTGGAGGCAAGTTTCTCTATGGTAGAAACTGGGCAGGCTGTGTTGTGTGTGGTGGTGTTAGGTGGAATTTCTAGTTGAAGTACTGGACAGTGTAGCCTGTGGATATAGGCTGCATTATTTGTCTTTAAATTCTCTCTTAAGTGTCTTTGCAGTTTCTGCATGATTTGACAATTTAAGAGATTATCTTTGATTGCCGGGGTCCACACACATGGGCGGGACTATTCACTAGATTTTGACTATACACAGAGATCCCCTACTACAGAATAAGTAATAATTAATGAGGTGGGAGCTAGCAAAGAAGGGAAACCACCAAAACTAAGAATAGAACCAGTAACATGCTAATCCCTAATATAGGGCATTGTTCTGCAATAGGTGCCGGAAATGGGAGGGGATATTAAAGTCAGAAGGTTTGATCAATTGTTAGGAAAATTTATCAGAAATGAGAGCTCACATATTGCTCCTCCATAACTTGGTGGAAAGAAAAATGGATAAATATACAGGTCTCATGAATACCATAAAACAATAAAATATGTAAAAAAATAATAAGTTAAGTAATATGCAATGTTATAACTAGTGCATGGAGAAGGAGCGAGTTATAGTTGATATGTGGCGAGAACAGAGGTGCTCGTAATTTATTCAGTTTAAGGAGGCAATGTGGTTCTATTGGACAAGGATAAGTATATGCAAGAAGCATACGAGCACCTTGATGATAAGGAATGTTGTAGTAGGATTACTATGGCTGATTATTTGAAAGAGGAATTTGTGTAGAAGTTAAACAATTGGAGGGAACAAAGCTTAATGAGCTGGGAAGACTTATTCTAAAACCAGATCCCCCCCTATAATTCCCATTTTTTATTTGATCCCTAAATAACATTAAAGAAACAATCCCCGTCAGGGCACCCTCTTATAGCAGGCCAGGGCAGCATGTTTGGAAATGTTTGTAAGTCTATTGATATTTTCTTAGGCTCAGTGGTAGCTACCCTGCCGTACTATATCAAGGATTCTGCAGATATTTGGTGACAGGACAACATGCTACTAATGACTAAATGAAAAATCGCTGTATACCAGCTAAGACATTCAGATGGGCTTCCTGTGCTAAAACACTTTTTGAGAGCGAGATCCTTCAATTTATTTTTAACATAATGAGATGCAGGTTAGCATGATGGAATGATACCTATCAAAAAACATCTTTATGTTTAATGGAGAATTTTCCATCAGGGTGGGGCAAAGGGCACTTGCTTTGCCCCCAGCTATACACATTTGAGTATGGGCTAGTGGGAGGAGGCGGTTGTCAGAAAAATGGGCTGAGTATACAGATTTATGGATGATATTGATAGAGGACTTAATCATACTTGTCGGGTTCTACATCGCGGCGCCTGCCTAGTGTTCAACAAAAACTACATTTTCCATGCTCGACAGTGTGGTACCCGAACTCCAATTCCCATGATCCTCTCTGTGAGGAAGTACTTAGCGGACTAACGGGCTGCACCCAGTGCGCGTAATTCTGTACTTCCGCATTGTTTTGGATCAGCTGGTTTTTGCAGAGGAGCGGAGCTTCTTTCGTGATCGGCTGCGGCTGTTGGATTCCTGTGTTCCCTGACGCGTCGTCGGTGCTCAGCTATTTCCGAAAACGGGTATTTGGACCTTGGCTCATACGGCGTTAGAGTCCCCTCTGTATGATTGCTCTTGTGAGAATAATTTGGGGGAAACTAAGGCAGAGGAGCGGAACATGGAGAAGAACTCAACCTCGTGTTGGCGTATCCAATGTTTTGAGGACAATACTTCATTCATATTTAGGAGGGGCATTGTGTCAGCACGAGATAATAGTGGCTGGTATTCTTGTATTTTGTTTAGAGCTTATCTTACGCGGAGCAGGAGTGGTGGTCACAACCACATGCTGCCGGTTGTTGTCTGCAGCAATACTTTTTGTTTGGAACTTTACCCGTAGCGGGAGTGATGGTCGCAACCTCACGCTACTGATGAAAGGCTTTATGGCTTGCTGATTTATTGATGTAAAACGGATCGAAGAGGTGGTCGCAGCCTCACGTTACCATTAGTGAGGTAGACTCACTTTGATTTTATAATAAGGGACATGTTCTACGGTGGAATGATTTAGGGGCTGTTTTGTTCGCCCATAACTTGCCAGAACTTCTTTTCTTCTGTGTTCTATGGAAGTGAATAGGAACTTATGCATGTTATCAGATGCACATATTTCTTTTTTGTTTCATGGTAGGTTAATGTCAACAGACTCAGTTTCCAGCAGAACAGAGCGTTCCCATTCCAATATTCATGCGATGTGTGCTTTATAGGAATTGGCTGTATGTGTATTGCTTACGTTTGACGGCAGAAAAGAGTCCTGTAAATCATTTACAATTATGCAGGGTTAGCGAGAATTCATGAGTGTAGTTTCATTGTGGACCTTGATTATATTGTTTGCTGTTCTTTTGTGATTTCAGGTTCTATTCCCTGCTGTCCCTTTCCCTTGCTTCCCTCGCCCGATTGCCCGAACACCCTGTATATCACAGTCAGGGTGTTGGTGACATCAGGAGGTGGATCCTTATTTACGACATTCGGATTCTGCGGAGCATATCCTGCCAATACTGGGGAAGGAAACTACTTCTGCCGCCACACAATTTGTAGAACAACAAATTAAGAATACTTTGAACTTGTCATTACCAGCAAGATAAGCAACAGAGATAGAATTCTTGGATGTGCTGGTGAGAGTAGAAGAAAGCAAGTTAGTGAAAGCCCACAGCAGGAAATAGTGTGCTGCATGCTCAAAATTTCCACCATACTCTGCTAAATAATAGATTCCCTTTTGGAGAATTATTCAGAGCAAGTACATTGTGCAGTACTGAAGAGGAATATCTTGAGGTTGAAAGGCACATGAAGGCTATCCAGATAAGATCCTAGATGTGGCAGCGAAGAGAGCATGGCAATACAAAAGAGAAAAGGCTTTTATTACAATGAAAAAGAACAAAGTACAACAATGTACACAGATTCATCACTACATACAATAAAGCACATGAAAGTGAGGTATGCTTTAAATAAACACTGGCACCTTGTAAGATGATACTATCATTGGGCACTACATAGCTAGACGCCCATGGATATGTTTGAGATGAGCCAAGTAAATGAAGGATCATTTAGCATGAAGTGATATTTGGTCAAAAGAAAAAAAGATGACCTGGCTTGCAGCAACTGATCGATTCATAAGATGCACCTAATGTAAGGCATGCCAACATGGGGACAATACTACTAGCATTAGAAAACCCTTTAAAATAACAGAGTGAGAGGCAGACTCACTTTGCAAAAACAAGTTTATTGTATATCTATTAAAATGCCCCGTCCAAAAATCTACATAGGCAGTAATACCATACCAGAACAAAAATGTATCCTCCAACATATAGGTGCGATCAAGAACAAAGATCGAAGTTATACAGTTGCCAGACATTTTGAGAAATATTAGGATAGTTGGGTGATGACTTGGATGAACTTTAACTGTACAGTACAAATCCCAAAAGATGTGAGATGAGGTGAGCGATAGAGTTAAGAAAATTGGCGACCTGGTAAATTATAGAAATGGACAGAAAGGAATCGCACTGTTTAAACGTGGATGAGGAATTTTACACTTGCTTAGGTTAATTTATATAGATTTAGTTAGGGGATTGACACCACTATTTTTTACATATATTTGTTTTTTTCCCACACAGTATGATTTACTACACAACGTTTAATTGGATTAGCAAGATATGAGGACAATAGAGTAGCACACAATTACGTTTTTTTAATATTCATGAGTATTAATAAGCTGTGGTCTCTTAGGGTACAATGTTCACGTACAAACCCACCTGGGCAAAATGACCATGATGTGATTATATATATATAATTTTTTTTTGTTGAAAAAATTCTATTTATTAGTTTGTATCGTTCATATTTGTAATATTTTCCACTTGGAAAATATTGACTTCCTTGGTCATGACTATTTACTCACTACAGTTTATGCATGGACGATTGAAGACTCTTTCTGAAACGTGGAATAACCCCCGAAATTTTATGCAATTATTGTTTCAACTTTCTTGTTTTTTTATTTCAAAAGATTTTATTAAAATATAAAATTGCATATCAGAAGATACACACAGTACAGAGCTAATGCAGGGGGGGGGAAGGGGTTGGTTGGGTGTACGCTGTATACATAGTTAGGGTACAGGCTTGGCATGACCTCCAGTATGCATTATTACCCCCCCGGAGAGAGAAAGAAAGCGGGGAGGGGGGGTTGCTGGTTTTAGTTCCGGCGTGTTTCCAAGTGAGCGTCGAGAGCTTCCCACATGTCGTTTTTGGTGTTGTGCTCTTTCGAGAATTTGCCAGTGATGTTATGACCCAATTTATCCAGTTATTGAAAGTGGCTTTGGCCGTGTTCTTCCAGTTTGTTAGTATGATTTTCACTGCCGCTGTCAGTAGGATGTCCACTAGGTCTCTTTCCTCCTGGTTTTCTAGGCAGTACGTCATGAACCCTGTGGCGAGACTAACAAAACTGATTGGTATGTCTTTGCCTGTGACGGCGTTGATGAATTTGTTCACGTTCTTCCAGAAGTTCCTGACTTTGTGACACTCGAAAATGAGGTGTTCCAGGCCTCCGTTCTCTTTGTCGCAGTTCCAACATGTTCCAGTGTCCCTTATTCCTGCTTTGTGTAGTCTCGCCGGTGTCCAGTAGGTTCTGTGAAGGAGCCAGAATTTCATTTGCGCCAGTTGCGGCGTGATCTTGTTAGTTGTGGCTGACCTCCACAATTTGCTTTTTTCCTCGTCGCCAAGTTGTCTTATTGTCAGTGCTTCCCATGTGCTCATCACTTTCTTGTTCAGCGTGGATGTTTGGGGGCACAGTAGTCTGTACATTTTTGCTGTGTGGTGGCCTGTGGCGTTGAGGTTGTCCATGTATTTGATGATGGTTGGTGGTGTTTTGCTTAGGTTCGCCTTCGTTGTGGCCGTTTTTATTTTTAGGAATGTGTTCAGTTCTATGTCTGGGAGGTCATGGGTTTGTTGCAGATTCTGGTAGGTTATAGGGGAGTTTTTCGTTTCCAGTTGATTTGGGGTGGTGACTCCACTCTTCATCCATGTTTCGTTATTTAATATCTTGCCCTGGTATCGTATCCTTGAGTTATACCAGATTGATTCCCAGTTGGTTCCCCCGATCCTCTGCTCCATTAGTTTCTCCACCTTCAGTAGGGCTTCTTTGGTGTGTTTGATGATGGGGTTTAGCCTGTGGGGGTGCTTGTTCGCTGTGAGCAATGCTATTGGGTTTAGTCCCCCCAGGATGTTCCTTTCCACTTCCAGCCACTCCGGTTCGTAGTGTTGTGTGTTTGTGACCCAGAAGATTCCTTGCTTGGCTAGGCAGGCTGTTTGGAAGTGTTTGAAGTTCATTATGTTCACTCCGCCCAGGTTTTTCGTTAATCTCAGCTTCTGCAGACTGATTCTTGGTCTCTTGTCTCTCCATAGAAATCTGTTTATTAGTTTGTCAAGCTTCTTGTGGAAGTTCTCTGTCATTGCTAGGGGCAGCATGCTGAGTGTATAGTTGACGGCTGGTGTTACCAAAATTTTAATTGTTTCCACCCTTCCCCACCAGCTGATGTATTTGGGCGACCAAAGGTCTAGTCTCTCCTTTATCTTTTTCAGGGTGGCTTCTTCATTGTGTTCTAGGGTTGTTTTTAGGTCTCTTCCGAACAGTAGGCCTAGGTATTTGAGGGGTTTTGTTTGCCAGGCAAGGCCTGATTGTCTCAGCACTGCTCTTGTAGTGTGCATGTTCATTGGCTTGCACTCAGATTTGTCCTTATTGAGCTTGTACTCTGAGGCAGCTGCATATTCTCCTATGGTCTACATTAGGACTTCGATCGATGTGCACGGTGTTGTGGTTGTAATGAGAACGTCATCTGCGTATGCTGCCAGTTTCATCGTTTTGTTTTTGATTTTGACGCCGGTTATTTCGTTGTCGTCTCTTATCATGGCTAGTAAAGGTTCGAGTGTTAGCAGGAATAGTCCCGGTGATAGGGGACCTCCTTGCCTTGTGCCCCTTTCTAGCGTTAGGAGTTCTGATGTGCCTCCATTCACCACCACCCTGGCCCTTGGTCTGTTGTACAGGGCCATTACCATTGTTCTGTATTTAGTCCCCAGACCGAATTTCCCCATGCATGAATCTAGGAAGGGCCAGGAAACTCTGTCAAAAGCTTTCTCGGCGTCTAGCGCTATCATCACAGACTGTTCTTCACTGTGTGTTTGATTGAGGAGGTGACAGAGCAGTCGCGTGTTGTCTTGGGATAGTCTGTTCTTAATATAGCCTACGTGCGAGTTGTGGATGAGTAGTGGCAGGACTCTGTTTAGTCTGTTTGCCAGTATTTTTGCGTAGATTTTGCAGACCACATTGATGAGTGATATGGGTCTGTAGTTTTGTGGAATTGCGGGTCTTTCTCTTCTTTGGGGATCACGATGATGTTGGCTTCTGCCATTGAGTCCGTCATTCTACCTCTGCGGATACAGTGCGTGGTTGCTCCTAGTTGTCCGAGGATTTTTTTGTAGAAGGTTGCGGTGTACCCGTCTGGCCCCGGTGCTTGTTCGGTTTGAGTTGGTTGACTGCCGCCTCGATTTCCGCATCTGTTATGTCCTCCTCGAGTACTTCACTTTGTTCAGTTGTCAGTGCTGGCAGATTGACTTTACTGAGCAGGTTCTGCCCTTCGTCGGCGTTCAGGTTTGTGTCTACACTGTATAGTTCCTGGTAGAAAAGTCTGAAGACTTCTAGGATCCCTTTGTTCGTCGTTTGTGATTTGTTTGTTTTGTCCGTTATGGCTGCGATTGAGTGCTGCATCTGCTTTGCTTTCAGGTACGATGCCAGTTGTTTCCCTGCCTTGTTGGCTGAGCATAGATTTATGGCTTTGAATTTATTTATCCATGTGCCCGCTCTTTCACTCAGGATCTTGTTAAGCTCGTATTTTTTCCTTGTTAAAGTTGTTAGTGTATTTTTGTCTGTGATGTTTGCACAATGGCCTTTCTCCAAGAGGCCTATTTGTTCCTCTAGTTCCTTTATTTTCTTGTTCCAGCCTCTGTTCATTCTGGCCTTGATATTTATCAGTTTCCCCCTGATTGTAGCCTTTAGGGCTTCGCATATGGTGCTTTTCTCCACTTCACCGTTGTCATTGAGGTCCAAATAATCTTTTATGGCCTCTTCGATTTCCTTTATATTGCTTGGGTCATGTAGGATATCGCTGTTCAGTATCCATCTTCTAGTTGGTTTGTCGTTGTGTTTCCCGCTCATTGAGAGTGTGATGTGCGCCTGGTCCGAGATGGTTATCGGCGCTATTTCTGTGGTCAATCAGGTGTGAGTGCGTGTTGAACATTAGGATGTAGTCTATCCTGCTGTAGGAGTTGTGTGGATGTGAGTAGAATGTATATTCGCCTGCATCAGGGTGTTGCAGCCTCCATGGGTCCATGAGTTGAAGCTTGGTGCAGACGTCTTTCAGGATGTTGGGATTGTGGGTGTCGTGGCTTGCTCTGTGCGGGTGTCTGTCTGTCTGTTGCTTGGTCTAAGACTTGGTTCATGTCTCCTGCCACGAGGAGAAGGTCTTCTTGGGGAATTCCTGATAGTCTTGTGGTAACTCCCCTTTTCAGACTCGCCAATAGTAGTCTGCCTTCTTCATCTGTATGTGTTTTTTCCAGGGTCATGTTGGCCTTCCTGCTTACTATTGTGACTACTCCACACTTCTTGTTCTTTGCTGGTGAGCAGAATACTCCCCCCCTATCCACCTTGCTTTCAGGTGTGTGGCCTCTGCTTGTGAGAGCTTGGTTTCTTGTAATACATAGACCTCTCCTTTCAGTTTTGCCAGATATTCGAGCGTCTTCCTGCACTTGACTGGGTGGTTTAGGCCCTTGACATTTAGGGACACTACCTTGAGGTTTGTGTCTGGCTTGGCTGCTTGTGTTGGTGTGCTCATGGTGGTTTTTTGGTGTTGCCGCCTGTCTGTGGGTTTTCCAGGTTACTTGCTGTGGGCGCCATTGGTCTGCGTTTCTCAGAGATGCCCCCCCTGGGCTGCGGCTTAGTGAGAGCAGGGATTTAGAGATAGTAACGACAAAGAAAAAATAGTGCATGCTTCTGTACGGTGGTGTTCGCTCACGATCTCCCATTCTTCCCCTCTCCCTTCCGTCCTCCCCTCTCCCTCCCCTCCCCCCGCTTTTTGAACTGTGAGCGTGTGACAGCAAGAGTCCTCCCTCTCGCACTGTCTTTGCATAGAGTTACCCGCCTTAGCTCGATAGTGTCTTTAACAGCAAAAAAAAAAAAAAAAAAAGGATATGGTTGCACTGCTGCGCCTTCCGTGCTGCTGCGTGCGTTTGTGAGGTAGTTGTTGTGTCCTTCTTTCTCTCCTCCAATCGCTTGGGGCGGGTCGGGTCATCATGCTTGTGTTTGTCTGGAAAAAGACTGAGTTAGACAGAGGTTGCATGCTGCAGTTGTGCTAGCGCTGTTCTGCGTTTGTACCAAGTGTTCTTTATCTTCTCTCTTCCGAGTTGAGGTAGGTGTGTCACCAACGCTAAAAAGAAGAAACCGCGCTTGCCGACCTTGGGCAGAAATGTTTTAGTGTCAGTTTAGGTAGGCTTTACTCCTCTCTGCCTTCTGCAGCATCTGACGAGGCTCTTCTCTTTGCTCCTGGGCTCTGTGCCTCCATGTTCTGGTCCTCTCAGGTATCTCTTTAGTTCGTTTGGGTCATCGAATAAGAGGGTGCTGTTCCTGTCCGTTATTTTCAGCCTAGACGGCCCGGCGAAGCTTAAGGTGATATTGTTTCTTCGCATTTTGTCCCATAGGGCCAGGAACCCTTTCCTGGTTACTACTGTGAGTTTAGAGTAATCTTGCATGATTGTTATCTTTTGGCCGTTTATGGTCAGCGGTTGGCCCTTTCTGGCGATTGCAAAGATTGCATCTGTTTGGTTGCCACGCAGTTGTTTGCAGATGATTGGTCTTGGACTGTTGCTGTTTTGGGGCTTCCTTGCTGGGATCCTGTACACTTTCTCGATTTCGAAGGGCCTGTCGAATTTCAGACCCGTGAGTTTAGGTAGTAGGTTTTCCAGCATGGCTGCGCATGATCCTGGGGCATCTTCTTCTCCTTCTGGCACTCCCAGTAGTCTTATGTTCCCTTTCCTGCTTTTATCGTCATGCTGTGCCTGGATTCTCTCCAGGGTGTTTGTTTTCCTTATTACAATGCCCAGGTCCTTGTGAGGTCTTCAAGGTCACCGACTCTTTCCTCTGCCTCATCTATTCTGCCGTCCGCCCTGCTTTGCTCTGCTCTTATGGCTATTAGTTCCATCTGGATGTTATCAACTGTCTTTTTCGTAGCTTTTGCCAGATCATTACCCTCGGTAATTTTCTTTAGGAGTGTGTCTAGCGTAATTGCCTCACTACTTGGGCCACTCTTGGGCTTGCCTGGGGATTCTGGGTATTCGTTCCTGCTCTTTTTCAGATCGTTGGCGATCTTTTTATCGTCCTTGCCCGCCATGGTTTCAAAACCTCTTCTGATCTGGTGCGTTGGGTGCCTGCCTGCTTCTTGCTGTCTGTCGGGATTCCCCCTAGGGATGCTGGCTGCCTTTATGGTCGTGCTGTTCTGTGCCAGTGAAAACCCCTCACAAAATCGACTTGGCCCCCTGACTGTTCTGGTCTTCATCTCCGCCAGTTCCTTGGAGTGTCGCCCCTTGGCTTAGTGGCTTGTTGGTACTTCTTGGTTATGGCTGCTTGCCTTGAACTGCGCGTTTCTTTAACTTAGCTGCAGGGGTCCGGTCGCGTTGGATACTTTGGTACCTGCAAGCAGAACGCCAGGAAGGTGTTCTAACTGGACCCCGCTTGCTGAAGAAGGCGACCCACTACAGTGGTGAGAATTCTTCAGAACAATTTATAAAGGTGTGTCCCTGACAGAGAAAATGAAATGACTTAAAGGGGCACTGTTGGTTTCTAAGCACTAGAAAGTGACTAATCTTTAAAAATTCATCTCTGGTTCCCTACAGTGGATTATTTTCGTTTTGGTGTCATTCAAAAGATACAAATATTACCTATTTTTATAAATTAGTGTTGGATTTTTATTTTGTATTGTGTCTTGATTATTTACTGAAATGGGTTTTTTAAATGCTTTACATATCTGTCTTTGAAGTTAAGCCTGTCTGCTCGCAGCCACGTTACCAAGGGTTGAGCGAAGGAATACTTTTCTAAGACTTATGCTGAGTCCTATCATGTGTTAGTGGCCTTATTGCCAGTGGCAGACCTACATTTGCCCCTACCAATAACCCACTTTCCAACATTTGGCGTGGCTTGGATGGCGAGGGGGGCGTGGCTTGGATGGCAAGGAGGAAGCACACCTAAGTCCAGAGCTCCCGACCCCCAAGTCGAACTACCGGCGAGCACAGCGCTGCAGAAGCCCGAAGCAAGAAAGGTCACACAGGAGAAGGTGTAGGGCACACGCAGCTGCAGCCAGTCACGCCCAAGAAGCAACAGTAAAGGAAATGCGAGAAAAGAAGTAGACAAGCAAAAGAAGCGGATGAGATTCCAAGATGGCGGCAACGAGCAAGGCGTAACCGAGAGACCAACAATCAGCCAGGAGGAAGCACCGCTAGCGCTACCCGCCTGAATCCCTGCCGTAAGAAGAAGCAGAGAGGAGCGTGGCGAGATGAGCGGTCAAAGCGCTGCAAGCAAGAAGTGGTGAAAGCGACAAGACGCACTCGGCAGCGGAGACCGAAACCGAAAGCAAGCAGGCTGTGCGCCACTTGTGAGGCGACCATTTTACCAAGCCAGGTGAACGGGCAAGCAGCTACTAACGCTGGGCGCTTGTCGGAGCAGCCAACCAGCAAGCAGGACAGCCAGAGAAAGCTGCCAGCGGGAAAGCGAGCCACTGAGGCAACACAAACCAGGTGAATCAAGAGCAAGCGACGTGAGGGAGAGGCTCTTTGGAGCGGCAAGAGGCAGATCGGTGCGGTGGCGGCGGCCATCTTGTGGTGGGCAAACGCACCGGCGAGCCGGGCCAAACGAAGTCTACACCTTTTGCTAAGAGGGGGCAAAGAGCGGCGACCAGAGCAAACGCGCCGCCAGCAGCAACGGAGAACCACAACACGACCTGACCTGGGAGGTAAGGCCAAGGGGAATCCCTCGAGGAACAGAAAACAAGTGGCGGCCATATTGGGAGGGGCCCGAGAGCAACCAGGCACCCAGCAAAAGGCGGCCATCTTGAGTGAGTGCGAGCAAAGCGGGAAACGCTCCCGCCAGCGAGTACACGGCTAAGAGGCCCCAATGCACAGCGTAACCCCTGGGGCAAGCTTCCCTCGGAAGACAGCACCACACCTAGGCGCGCACTGAGAAGAACGAAGCATAAAACAACAAGTATAAGAGCGTAGAAAAAAGTGAAACAGAGTCACCAAGCGCGACAGGGACAAGCCCATCATCCCTGCACAGCGCAACACAAGTAGTGCGACCATGATGTGATTATAATTTGCACACAAATGAATACTGCATACATAAGGTTGATATGGAGCAACTGGAGATACTAAATATAATAATATAAAGTGAATCTATATTTAGGAGTAATACGCTGGCGGTAGACATATTAATCTTATATAGAATGTTGCATCAATTATAATGATGTGAATAAGTGAGTTCACAGCAGCAGGCTGTATGAACAAAAATGCAAAACTACAATAATTTGGAAATGCTTGGAGTGCAATTTCTTTCCTTCAACAAGGAATTGTTCCACCCCGCCAAGGTTAGCGCCAAGAGACCTGCAGGTGAACGTACACTTTAGAAATTCTCAATTAACATAACATTATGGAACTAAATTCCAAATCTCCAGGAGGACTGAATATGGAGGAAGACCTCTATACACAACTATAGTCTACAGATGTCTCTCAGAACATTAGTATGGCAAAGTTCGTATTTGTAGTAGCATGGGTGATGGGTTAACACAATACGCACATGATTTGGGTAAGCGTGAACAGCTGATCATGCTGTAGTATTGTAATAGATTGTAATTTAAACTCCGCAGTGTAGTGATAAATGTTTGAAAGCAGGTTTATTGCGATTGTTGTTCTAAATCACATGTATTATAGGATCAGATATTGTCACTGCCATGCCATTTCTACCAATTTCTAAATCCTTTCCCTATGAATGTTACCATTATCTCTAGACAGCTCTCTGAGCACTCACCAATGTCTCCCACATTCAGGGATTTTAATCTGTGATGGATCACTCAATTTCGAAGATTTTTCAGGCCCACATTTCATATAAATCCGTTGTTCCAGACTTTTTTTTTTTTTAAGATAACGTTCACCTCAATTCACCCCTTTGTGATATGGAACATCTGGAATTAAATTACAGGCATGCCATCAAAGTACTTTGCCATTCCTTAGCACCCATCTGCCCCACAACCTCCTTCCAATTACTTCCAAGTTTCTGGAATGTGTCTTGTATATTCTAGATATCTTCTCTGTGAGGGGTGCTACTATGATCTTTTGATCAAGAGGACTAAATTCAGGGCTGTTCTCTGGGTCAGTCAGGGATGGGAGCAGGGTGAGTTGTAAGGAGTGACAGAAATTAGTCCACAGTAATACAAACTCCTCCATGTTACTGATGTTTTAATTCTCACATCAGTTGCCACATTTCCCAGCAGTGTAATTCAAAGAGTCCTATTCTGTAAATTCCTCAAGGCCTATCACCCAGTAGCATCAATGCCACCCATAAGGGATTGTTTTGCAAAATAGAACCTCTCATTTTCAGGCCCACTATAGGGTTGAGCAGTTGTGCCCCCAACAAAACTATTCACCTGGAGGTCGACCTAATGTAATTTGTTTCAAAGTCTGGGAGTATGTATTTCATAGTACCATGTAGCTATTGGTTTCTGCGGTAGCCCATGAAGAAGGTCTGGCTAGAAGGATGATGTATCAAGGCAATACGAGGAGATCACTTAAAAAATAAAAGGTATTTCTGAGCTGTGTAATCAATATAATCTGCTTAAGGTGCTAACTTCACATCGGTAAACCAAGTTCACTCTGTCCAATAAGAAATCTCTGAAAGGGGATAATGCAAATGGAACTGTATTTTTGTAAGACTTTGTAATACAAGTACAAGAGGTCAGTTTTTGCTTTAGCAGTACAAATATGTAAAGTGAGGAGGTAGGAAGGGAATACAAATTCATATGTGAAGTTGGGGGTCTGTGCATTAAGTGGAGTACATCTCCTATTACCAATAATTACCAGCCCACCTCAAATGTTCATATGTACTGGTCTTAAACAAAAATGTTTAGTGTTAATGATTTTGCCAAAACAATCGACTTTAAATATCAGTAAAAATATTTTGTCAGGTTAGTGGTTCCTTAGCTGAAGCAAGTGATGTTGTTTCTTACACTGCTGTAACGTAGCAGTATTATATTTGTAGCGTTGCATCTATGTTGTTGTTTTGTATCACAATAGGTGTTCCTGTATTTGCTGCAAAGGATAAAGTAGAGGCTGCAAAGTCAGGAGTAAAGCAAGTGTCTCCAACAAAGAAACAACACTCAATTCTGCAACATGGGGACCCAACAGACAATGAACATGGAGGCACAAACAGCGTGCACGGAGCAGCTATCCTTAGATAATCTTAGCAATGCCCATGATCAGCTGATGGCTTAGCCTGGTCCCACAAACAAAAGCGAAATAGGCTCTGCCTGAAAGGTGCAATAAAGACTAACCCCTAAATAAACAAAAAGTTGACTGCTACTGTTTTGAGGCTAAAATCTGGAAGAGAGACTCTTGGGCGGAGAAGCTCACTCTTGGTCAGTAAGGCGCTATAAATCATATTAGAGATTACCAACTTGGCTTTTATGTATATCAGTCTGTGTCCAATAAGGAGCTGGTATGTATTATATTCTTGAATAATAGCATGGCCAGTAGAAACTAGAACAGATCACACAAAGGACGGCAGGCATAACCTACCATCTTTAGGGTGGTATCTCTCACTTGCCTGCACTCCATAAAATGTACAAGCACTGCTAGACATATGCAGCAATGCAGCGTATGCAGCCTCTGCCATACACAGGCAATGTGAAAGTCTTTCCCATATAAGCCACACAACATTCCCCACCTTTGTGCCCTGTACATTAGTACTTCTATAAGCCAAAGGCCGCTATACTTGAGTAGAGGGATAAATGTGGGCAATTACTTCCACCTATAATACAGATAGCTGAGAGTGGGAATTGCCTTTTCAGAGTTATGCAGGGTGGAATGGGGCATAACATTCAGGGTTAGTGTTTTGTGTACATTTCACCATTTTCCCATCAATGTTAACAAGATAAATTTCATTCAACTTTTCCTGGAGAAATGTGCCTGAGCAACCTTGGAGGGGTGACAATTACCATGTGCTGTAATTGGTAAGACACCATTACTACGTGGGCATTACTCTGAAGTGCTATTACTACGCATTTTGCAGTCCGCATTTTACTCTAATTCGCATGCTTTGACATAGCATTCAGTTACTTCGCAAATGCTATTACTCGGTATGGTTTTACTTAGCGATTTTAGTTCCTGTTTTATTTATTAGTATTTTGTAATTTGTAATTTGATTAAATTATGATTTTTTAATTTTTTACAATAAAAATAAAAATGTGTATGCATATAAAAATATTTTAAAATAGTGTATAAATAAATTAAAATTATAATTAACTTTAAAAGTATATTATGTGTGGACTTGTATTAATTTCCCACGCTTTTCAATAGTTTTCAATGCTAAAATTTGTACTTTAAAAAGTTTAATGATATTAGCAATCCGTGACGCAAATACGTTAAAACTTTATACAGATGAATGAAGGCGAGAGGGGAAGAAGCCGGATACCATGTGGAAGAGGTAAGAACAATTTTAAAATGCTGTAAAAATAACATATTGGAAGTAAGAGTATAAGTTTTATTTACATTTTTTGAAAATTCAATATATTGAATTAATTTGTTTTAAAAAAATTACGAAACAAAAAAAGAGAATTAAAATAGGTCTTACAATTTATACTTTAAAAAAATATAAGTAAATAAAAAAAAGTTTATTTAAAATAGAATTGCGTTAATTTCCCACGGTTTACTATTGATTGCAATGGTTAACATGGCCCTTTTTCTATTTTAGCGATGCTTGGAAAGAGTGATGTAATTGAGTTTTAACGTTTTACGGAGAATCGATGGCGAGCGGAGAAGAAACATAACACGCGGACCAGGTAGGAACATTTTTAATAGTCATTTTAATGTAAAATATGTAATTAAAGTTCAAAATTGATAGATAAGGTGAATAATGGCTTAGTAAGTTAATAAAAAATGATAAAAAGTAGATTAAAGATAACCTGTTTTGTGGGGGAAAGCAGGAGAACGTTGTACCGTGGATTATGGGAAACAATTAAGATTAATAAAAAGATTAAAGGAATAGAATTTAATATCAATTTTGAAGATGTATCCTATTTTACGATATTTTGAAAGAAACAGTGTGTAGATACTTCTGCTTGCATTTATATTGGTTTCGAGAAAAAAAGGGTTAAAAAATAGATATATAGCAATGTTGTACCGCATGGGATGTGAAACGAACTGTTTAGATGACATATTAAATGGGCTGAATCTTGGTACTAACTGATAATTATGTGTGATGACTAAAAAGGATATATGTTTGAAATTACATAGTCTAGGAGAGGGGAGTGAGGGGGTTATATATTAGTTGGTTTGATTACTGTTCTCCTGTTTTTTGATGAACACATTATAAAGCTTAGGGTTTAAATCTAATTTTAGATCAAAACGAGAGCAAAAGCAATGCGTACTGATTAACCATGTGATGTATTGTCATACGAGCATAATAAATATTGTAATAGGCAGATGCACATTACAATACAGAATGATGTGAGGGTATGGATATAGATTTATTGATGTAAAAGCTTTCAAATATGCGGTTGATCCGCATGTATGTAATACTGGATTAGGCATAAACTGAAGTGTACTAGAAAAATTAATAAAACACTGTTTATAATAATGAAAAGTATTAGATTGTCATGGTTAGGATATAAATGCAGCGCTATACTTTGAGTATTTTAAAATTACTTTTTTTGAAAGAGTAAAAAGATGAGGAACATGTTTGCATTCATTTAATAATATTTTGTGTGGTTGAAGTGACTTGGAGATCACGTCTTCTTTTTGCTTGAATAGTTGATGGTATAGAAAAGATTTAACTCTGTGTGCTTCTCCTGATGAGAAACAGAATGGAAGGCACTGCAAAAATAGTGAGAAATAGAGAAAAAGAATTGGACGAATGTATATATGGTAGTGATTTTTATAGTATGACATGATATCCATGATAGTTAGTGGATTCACGTACTTCAAAAAAATATATATATATTTAATGATTATCTGGATGGATTTATAGATGGAGACAAACTTTTTTTAGTGAGACTCATGCATGCAATACATAGAATATATTTATGAAAAAACAATATTTATTATGTTGTAAATGAAGAAACATCTCCATATTGAATTATTTGTTATTAACAATGAAATACGTTTCAAAAGTAATAATAAATCACTTCTAGGATTTTGCAAAGGGTATACAAATACATATTGGAATAGTTTTTATTTGGTACACATGCTGGATATGCAACAGGTTGAATGCAAAATATGAAGAGCAATTGGAAGTTATGTTTACTGTAAGGAGAGAACCCCAAAAAAATTTAAGAAAAGGAACATCCACAAAGATTCCTACACATGTAGCAATAAAAATGCTGATGTCAGATGTATTTATAGTTGAAAAATTATATGTAAAACGTAATTTATATAATAGTATGTGATTCAAATCATTATTGTATATGCTTTTAACAATTAATTTTCAAGGTAAAGATGAATGTATATGTCATTTTTTAAGGACACATTTATAAAATTATTTTTTAATGGATTTGGCTGGTCAAGAAAAAATTCCTTAATAAAAATTATTGTAGATGGTTGGTAAATCAAAATTTTGTAAAATTTTAAAGGTATTTCTTTGACATTTGCTTCAAGACTGGATTGCAACACTGGATTATTTGTTGCTTTTTTTAAATAAAGAATTTCGGGTTTTTTTGGGTTGGGTTTTTATATAGAACAGTTCAGATTAAAGGATTGCAGCCATTTTTATTGGGTTTTGCAAAAAAAAAAAAAGAAATCTGGAAAAAAAATGTGTCCATTAAAGTGTACAGATTAAAACGGGAATTAAAAAAAGGATTAACATAAAATGGAAAGTGAAAAAAACTAGATCAAGTTGAAGAATTCACAAATAAAATATAAAAAAAAAAAAAAAAAAAGACACCAAAAGGAAAGGTAACCCGACCTCTTAAAAAAACATACATAGAAAAAATATTTAGAAAAATTACAATTAAAAAAGAAAGTATTTTAGATAAAAACAGGAAAGTAACATTAATTAAGGTAGTACGTATTAATAATGGAGTATATGAGCAAGATTATCAAAGTAGTCTGAAGCCACCATCAACGAAAACGGTTATAATACCCAATAGTCTTTCAGACATTTCCATTGTTCTCTTTGAAACTCGTGGATTCAGGCTACCTGTTAATGCTTGAGGAATTCTAATTTCTTGAAAACTTTGCTCCTTCCTCAAAATTTCCAAACAGTTATCAAAGTTAGGATGTTGTCTTCCAATTGATTTGTTGAAGGAGTTATGCCAACCCTCAATGGCATTATTTGTTTTAGCTCCTCCCTCTAAACAGGTCGTGTAGCAGTTACACCACTCCACATGGAAACATGGCTTACTCCTGCGACCAGTACCGCTTAGATGGCCAATCCATGTGTTTTCGAAATAATTTAAAAGTGGTGCCAATTTTTCTTCATTTTGTGAATAATATTCAGAATCAGTAATAGATGTGTAGTACTCCTCTACACAGTAAGGAGGAACAAAACAAAGGGCTGTTAGTTTTTTAAGTTCAAATTGCAGTTTACGGTCAGAAAAAAATTCTTCAAGTAAGGATGTTTTTGGGATTTTACGCCAAAACGCCTGTGAAAATTGGAAAAAAACATCCTTGAATTCTGTTAATGTATTAATCATCGGTAATTCAAAATCAATAAGAACTTTTCTAGGACTTATGTTCATAGTTTTGGATTTAACCACTGACAACAATTCCGTGTACGTTGAAGTACGTTTAACTAGCAGTAAACTGTACACTTAGGGTACTACAGTAATAATGTATACATGAAGTACGAGTTATCTTCGGTAACGATGTTTCTGGTAGAGATGACTCTAGCCGCAGATTCCTTAACGTAGAATTATCCCCAGGTGGGAGACTGGATCCGGATTTTTTTTTTGCCACAGCATCGCTGCGCCCGGGGGGGGGGCGGCCTCATGCGACTCCGCCCAGGCGTAGGCCACATACGTGACTTCAGCGAGGCCACAAAAGTCCCACCCCGGTGCACCTACGTCAGTTTTCTTCAGAGAAGTTTTCCATGCCACAACGCGGAGCCACCAGACTAAACTGTGGGAGTATGGGAACAGTGTGCGAAAGAACAGGAAGAATGAATGGTGATGAACAACACCATAAAGAACAGTGCCAAGCACTGCAGTACCCAAAGTTAGGGAAAAAGATCAACAGAGCACAGTCCTGAGCAGCAACCCTGCCAGTACGGAGATAGCCCCCCTGGAGACGGGGAACATATATACAAACAATGACATGACAACATGAAGCATGACTACAAAACCAACCAATAACAAGGAAAGGGAACCAGTCAAAGACAGCCCCATCACACAATGTTACAACCCCCCATAAGGAACAAAGGGCAGAGGCACATCCAAAGACCTCAACCTAGAGGATAGCAGAGGGGCCAGAACCCTCAGCAAGAAGGGGAAGAGGTGGGGAAGAGGTGGGGAAGAGGTGGGGAAGGGGGCGAGGGCAGGCCCCAAACTGGAAAAACCAGAGCAGGAGGGCACAGAAGCACTTACAAACCCATCCTCCAATGTGTAAAAAGGGGAGGAAAAAGAGAAAAGAAACAGGACAAACATCCTGACAGAAAGAGCGACAGAACCCACTCACTGAAGATAGAGCCATCCACAGGAAGGCGAAAGCAGAAGACCAAGCCAAACAACCTCGCAAAGCAGGGAGGAAGGGCGGCCCATGAAGGAATCTGCGGCTAGAATAGTCTCTACCAGATACATGGTTACCGAAGCTAAGTAACTCGTACATCTGATAGAGACTACTAGCCGCAGATTCCTTAACGTAGAATAGATACCCTAGCCCTACTCAAGGGGGAAGAGGTCCCCACCAGCCTGGACATAACAGAGGGTCCCACAGGGGACGAGTCAAACCGACAGGGAGAAGAGCCCTGTCCCCCCCCAGGCAAGGGGAACCCCTACAGTCAGAAACCACCCACCCCAAAGGGGATGCGGGAAGAATAAAAAAAAGAGGTAGCCCGTTCACACTCAGCAGAGGAAATAAGGGCAAGCAAGAGGGGTCCAAAGCACCCCAAGCCCATACAAGGCAACAGGACCTCCATCCTAGGCCAAGGCAAGGAAGAGGAGGACCGAGGAAGAAGATAAACCTAGAGACTCCAAGGAGACGAGGTAGAACAAAGGCAAGTCCCCCCACTGGGAACACACCCTGTGAAGAGGGCAGCTGAGTCTACCACAGCCAGAAGGCAATAAAACAGACAGAACGGCGCAGACAGCAATACATTTATTTATTTATTTAATGTATATAGCGCGTAATCACCCCGGGGTCTCTATGCACTTTTCCAGGTAAATACCAACCAAATTCAACAGCAGATCATCAGATTTACAGCACACCCCATGCTTGTTGAAAAAGCACTGTTTTTAATTTCTTCCGAAAAGGCAATCATGCAGAGGTAGAAAGAGGAACCCAGGGAGAACTGGGCAGGCTGCACCCTAAAGAGGAAGGACATAAATCCATCTCAGCCCTCAGGAAGGTGAGGCAGAGAACACCACAGGATAATGCACTCAGGAAAGCCAGATGCCAGCCAAAGACAGAGAGCAGGAAGGCACAGAAGGGCCCTGACATGCGACAGGGACGAGATCACACAAGCGACCTAAAAAGAAGCTGAAGCAGAGCCATGATGTCAGGCCGCAGACAGCAGGCCAGAACAGGCGAACAGCACAGCAACCCCCCTCTGGGGCCAGAAAGTACTCCCCCACCCAAAACCCCTATTTCCCTGCAATCCCTTCCCAGGGGGTTCGTTTCTGTAATTTAACTGAATAAATTTCTGCTACGAGTATTAATTTTCATATCCTTTTTTAATTATTTATACTAATTTTTAAATTACTCCCCCACCCAAAACCCCTATTTCCCTGCAATCCCATCCCAGGGGGTAACGCATCTTTAAAATTACTTCACCAACAAAAACCCACATTATCCTGGCATCCCGTTCCTCGGCGAAAGTTACTGTTTTTATAATTAATAATTTACAGCTGTGAGTAATAATTTCCATACCCATGTATTAATTTTTAAACTCCTTTTTAAATTACTCCCCCACCCAAAACCCCTATTTCCCTGCAATCCCGTCACAAAGGGGTACGTTTCTGTAATTTAAATAAATAAATTACTGCTATGAGTTTTAATTTTCATACCCGTGTATTTAATTTTTAAACAAATGTTTTAATTACTCCCCCACCCAAAACCCCTATTTCCCTGCAGACCCGTCCCAGGGGTTAGGTTACATTTGAACAAAATATCTAAAATGTTTGCGAGTAGTGGTATGCAAAGTAATATAAACTGAAGTAAAAGAAGATTGTTAAATTATAAATGTATTTGCACACTAATGGTATGCGCAGTATACATATGCGAAGTAATGGTTGTTGCGAAGTAAAAACATTGTACTAAAAGCATGCGAACTAATAGCATGCTAAGTAGCGTCATATTCATTGTAATTACCTTGTGCATACAAATCAGGTTTTGTAGTTGTGCAGTAAACTGTTTGCACACATCAGGCTTTTCTCTTAAGTCTTTAATGTTAATACAATCTGAGCATGAACAAAAAATTGGGAAAATTATGAAGGGTTTCGAAGACCTTCCTGCATGTGCCACACCAAAGACCCACACTCTTCTATACAAGCAAGCCTATAGAGTAGTATGCTACCAGTCGTCAGAGGTAGAAACACTAGATAATGAAACCACAACAAAATACTGCCTGGCCTTTCAGGTTATAAGTTTAAGTTCACTTCCCAATAAGAGGGTATGTGCTGTGCCTCGAGTACTTGTTAGATCTGTGTTTTCATCCACCTCTGTTCACTCATTCACAGACAAAAGTTGCTCGCATGCAAACCACTGTGTGTGAACTTTCTAAAGCCTGTATTCCATAAGAAGTGTAGGCAGAGTTTCATTAGTTTCAATGAAATATATTGCTTAACTATAGCATGCCTGCTCTTATTCCTTCCTAATCAAAATATAAATGTCTTGGTCATCCCAAATCTAAGTCTACTAGCTTAAAACCATTTCTCAAATTTTCCCATATATTTAGAATTAAATTTTTAACAAAATGACAATCTGAGTTTTGTGCACATTTTCAATTTCTAACCAGAGCAAAGGTTTTATTATGGAGTGAAAAACAGGGAAAAAACTTTCCGGGATGCATAAATTACACATACGTGCCGAATCATTGCACCATTCTCAGTCCCACCTGTGTTTACTGTGTCAACCTCTGTCTCTTGCTGAAACAGTGCATTTTCATCTGTAAAACTCTGTGAAGCCACAGAAGCTGCAACTGATTCATCTGAAAGAAAGAAAAGATATTAGGAACAATCCTATGAAATCTCAGCAGAGCGCGGTCTAGCACTGAAGGAGACAATGAATTCACACTGTTCTAAAATATCGTCCGTCAGCAAATTAGGCAAACACTAATATAATCTGCATCTCCAGCTGCTTGAATCATATCGGACAACAATAATTAGAGTTTTTTGTAAAATTATTTCATTAGCTCATTTAACCAGACACGTTTGTCTTAGGCCCTTATTAGGAGTCTGGTGGTCCACGGACCAACAGACTCACAATGGCGGGCTCTCGACCGCCCTATTACGGCATAGGTGGTCGGGCCGCAATGAGACAGCTGCAATCGCCATTCCCTGGCAGTTGTGCAGTGGTCCTGAGGCAGCAATATGCTTGGTTAGACCGTCGCGGACCCACCAGGCATATTACAAGCTTCCATGAAAACCAGGGCAGAGAGGAAACAAAGGGGATCATACAGGCCCCTTGGAGTCTCACACCATGTGGATGCACACAGGGGGGCACAAAAGGTGATCCCTTGTGTACCTGCACGGCATGGCCAGCATAAGTCCATGCTGTGCAGGTACTGCGTTTGATGCCAATGGCGGAGCCTTTTTCATAGGCACTGCCTTGAGAACGCCAAAGAACAACCTGCCAGACCAGGAGAAAACTCATGATCTGGTGGGTGGTTCCTACAAAGGTTTGGCAATGGGTTAGTGGGGCGGTTTGGCTCCCGCTCCGCCAAACTCATAATAAGGCCCTTAGTCACTATAACTGCAACATGCAATTCACACTAATCTCCAGTCTGTCCAACAATGTTATAATAGAGGCCGATGGCCGAATAACAAGAATCTGTAATAAATCCAAGTCTTCTGCCAGGCATCTTATGACGTAGGAGTAACTTCAAAATTGGACAATTATGAGGACGGGCAGGAGGATGATCCCAGGTAATACCGGCTCTCAGAGTTAATCAGTTTTGAGATTATGCTTCTGAAACTATAGAGCCTTTCCATCACAGGCATAATTTCATGGAAATCATTTGTTGGCAGACAGTCTCCAAGTCACAGCGTGCGTTGCCTTCATCAGGAGTCTAGCCTTTCCAAAGGCTTATATCCACTACTAACCAATGTTGGAAAAATAGTGCTAAACAATCCAGATTAGAGAAAAAACGCCTTCACATGAGCTGAAAAAGACAGACCTTTGGCAAGTTCATTCCAAAAGGGGGCCATTAAATAACCCAACATGCTTAGGACTGGTCAAGAAAGCATGGAGAAGGCTCATTTAAGTGCTGCGAGTCATTTGAGCTGATAGGCAAAAGAGGTAGAAGATGCAGGACAGCGAACAGATTCGGCTCATTTCAGAGGTGAGAGTCACAAGGCTGCCCACGTAAACAGATTAAGGCACCGAAAGTCATAAGTGATCGAGGTTCCTTCATAGTACGGATGTGCAGGCACACAACCGTTATCCAGCTTGTAGTTAATAAACCAGATGTGGTTTATTAACTACAAGCAGTGACCAGTCAAAGTGAAGTCACAATGAATGAGGAGCCTGCAATAACTAATTCATATAATAAAATACTATCCTAATCTAATGTTAAAAGCGGTTACTTGGGAAGCATCTTTTACTCACCTTGGCGACTAGGGATACTTCTTTTCCTTACCCCAGAGTCTTGACGGCCCAAGAAAGATTTCCCCACCTCTTCTTTGATGTGTGATGAAATTAAAGCTGTGAAAGCCTCCATTCCTGTAAAAAAACAAACCAAAAAAACTAATGATTCTTTAGAAAGATAAAGGACAAGAATCCGCAACAGCCTCAGAACAAACAACTAGGTGGGAGACACAAACTTGGTATAATGAGATCAATGACTTTACCAGGTCAGCAATTAAGAGGAAAAGGGAAATGTATAACACTTAGGGGGTCATTAGGATGACGGGCGGACTTTGTCTGCCCATCATCCTACAGGTGATAGGGACCGCCCGCCATAAGGGTGGGGGTCCCGTGGCTAGCATTAGGATGCGCACGCCACAGTGGCGGGCGCATACAGAATTCCTACCATTGTGGCGGGCGGTGCACTCAGCACCGCCCGCCACAATGGCAGGAAGACATGCTGTGCACTTCCATGCACAGCATGGCAGGCACCGCCCGGTGCCTGCCATGCCGTGCATGGAACTGCTGGGGGCCCCCAAAGCAGACTCCACATGCCTTTCCGTGGCGGCATTGCCGCCATGGAATGGCATCTGAAAAAGCCCATTGTAATATGGCTGGCGGTGTCGCATCCATATAAACCCTTTCCCACCCCGGTCGCAAGGCGACCGGGGCGGAATAGCAGCGGACGGTCTTTCCGTCCGCCGCGGACCCCCCAGCCATACTAATATGGCGGGGGCTCATTCCGGCTAGGATGGCGGGGCCGATCCGCCCACCATCTTAGTGAGCCCCTTAAGTTTGTGTCAGACCTGAAGGAGGAAGGTGACCATTAGACTATTAAAAGCATCCATTATTTCTTTATAGCTCGCCACAATGGGCTATACTGGCCATTAAAAGGCCCGCTCCAGCCCTAACCGAAGGGAGCAGGCTTTTAAAGGCATGTATAACCCACCCATGGTGGGCTATAAAGCAATTAGAACATCCTGCCCCATCTAATGTTATAATAGACATCAATCTCCCTGCTCCGTCAGCCTCCTGCTACCAACAGCACCCTGATATATGCAAATGCCCTACTCACAGTTAGCTCTTGGTTCCCCTACTGACAACCTGACACATCCCACTGCCCAGTGGCGTTGTGATACCTAACCATTTTGTAACACCGAACATTCTAACACTCCCTGGCAAGGCTTTCTTGTTGGTGCCTTACTATCAGAAACTTCAGACCAATGGTGTTGTGCAATAGGTCGGCTCCCTGCTCTAGGATTGTGTCTCACTCCTGACACTAACATAATAGCATACTGCTTTCGGACAGCTCCTAGTCACCCGATAGCATCACCAATCTGTTATGGATCCACATTCCCCTCTCAGCTCCGGCTTCTTCTTGGTCACAGTGGCTTTCTCTTCTCCACTTCTCCAAAAGACCACAAGTCAGGTTGCATGGTGGAGGCCACATTCATTTTAATTGCACCTCAATCCAGAATCCATGACTCTGCTTGCATTCTGTTGAACGGGAATGGCAAGAGTCACTTTACCCTCCACTGTCATATTACCCGTCATTTTGTGGAGACACGCCTGATAAACCCCCTTAGCTCAAAAAGGAAATCTATGCAATGCATCCTGGTTTGTCGAAACTGAGAACTGGCAGTGTGTCTCATTCTTCCTCCCAACAAATGATGCTCCTTTAGACTGGAGTCAGGCATTGTGTGTTGGAAACTCTTTTCTGAAGGCGGCATTACGTATGGAGCCCGTACCTGGGCCCAGAAAATAGTAGACACACAGGAATTGTTACAAGACCATTTTTTTAAAGCATGGTTCTTTATGCTTTATTGGCCTACACAGCATATGTATTAGAACAATGATAAGGATTATGAGAAACTTAGCAGCGATTGCAAAGATTACAGTTAACGCAAAAAATGCCTCAAACATATTTCATCACACATCACTACTCTGTTAGCCAAAACCATATCTATAACCTACCTGATGTAAACAGAATGTTCCAGGAATATAGTTATTTTGTTGTGGTTCCAGATAAGCTCTTTTGAAGCCAAGCCACATTTTCTGACATTACTGTAGGTAGGATTTGGTTATTCAACATTTCTCCTCAGCGACAGGTTCACATGTTCTGCCGCTCCCCTATTCAGGCACCACTTTAACTCGTTTTAAATACCTCCCAACAGAATGCTTCCTTTGCAGAAATGTACGAAAGGCAAGCAAAGTAACTGCCTCTCCATCCCTCAAAGTTGGATTTGCACAAGGCCATCTCAACTTGCTACTGATATTCTAACACACAGACCAGAGAATAGAAAGTTTTCCTTCACATCCTTAATAGCGAATGTAGGCAAAAGAATATGTGGACATAAAACATGGTGATCAAACACACATTTGTTAGCATTCTCATTAATTGAGTTAGTTCAATTTCAAGGCCTTTGCCGGATACATGTACTCTAATATGTTAAAGTGTTCATGTTAAAATACAGCCAGTCCCTTCTTGTGGTAAAATGAGTGTTTTACAGAAAAAGGACCTGCCGCACAGGACACCACTCTTGCTGGAGCTCCTATAACAATCACTTTTCATGTGTGATGGATTCTGGCTTTACAGTGGCTCAAGACAGTAGATCCTGAACTCAAACATTAATCCACAGGCCAATCCCTGACTGGTTCCATGTGAAAAGACTGCAATCAAAATGACAGCTGTGACTGAACCTCTGCAAAATAACCTTTGCAGATAAGATATGCTTTAATAAAATTGTTGAAAATGAAACAATTTATTTTGTACAAATAATCAAATTTCATATCCAGATTTAATTGGTACGTTAGCAAGTCTAACATTAAACAGTTCTATGTATGTACAGCATGAACCTAGCCAAAAGGCCACAGAGAACTGTAGATAGTCAAAGGACAGCACACAGTCAACGAGTGATAGGAAAGGTAACTGCTTTGTGGAGTCCTAATGTTCTGTAATGTAGTATTCAATAAGAAGGCAATTCTTTAACTTGTTCCTAAATTGGAGCAGCGTTAGGGCAGCTCTGATGAATAACTGGATGTTGCTACAGATCCTGGATACATAGCTCAAAAGCTCTACTACTATTTTTCTTTTTTTGCCGGTTTGCTGTGAGCCACTAGAGATGGTCAACTTATCTGCAAGATAATTAGGGGCCTGGCCTTGATGGCTTTGTAAACGATGCAGCTGGTTCTGAAGACTGTACGGGATGGCAGGGGAGCCAAAGGAGTTCCATCAGGATGGGAGTGATGTAATAATAGTTCTTCAGGCCCTTAATGAGATGTACTGTGGAATGTAGGATACCCCCAAGGGGTGCCAGTTTGGAGTCTGGGAGGCCACGAAGCAAGGTGTTACCACCATCCAGATACAACAGTACAAGGCCTTGATCAGCAGTTCAGAAGTCAGGTTCTGGAAGAAACGGTACTAGGCCAACTTTGTTTTTGGCATGTGTTTTGAGGAGAAGGTTCATGCCCAGGGTGAATTCAGGTTACTTGCCACTCAGTGAAAATTAGAGTTTGAAAAATTCAAGGTTCAGGTCACTGAGCCAGGTTTTTGCTTTTATTTGCAGCGGTATAACACATATCAGGACAGTACATTACATATGTCGGGATCCTAGACAGTAATACATCCTAGTCTACCAATGCCCCCAAACGAAATGAACAATTTAAATAATCGTCTACAGTCGGGCGGAGAGTCCAGTACAGCAACCTCGTCATCCCCCAGTACATATCTTGTTAACAACAAGCGCAACCAAATCTGCATATTCCCAGATTAGATAAATAAAGACAAAACAGAAGGAAAAATAACTAACAAACCAACAGTAATAAACAAACAGCAGTACCAGCATACACTCAGTGGTTTCACTTCACCCGGACCCTCAATTGGTCTCTAAGAGGGATTGGAAGATGGTGCAAACAAAGAAAAAACAGGGGTGGGGGAAGCTATCTCAGGAGAAGGAGTGGGGATAGACGGCAACTGAGCCAGGTTTGTACTGTTTTGTGTTTGTTGTTCTTCATAAATAACAGAAATGGAAATGCAGGTCTGGAAGATGTGCAAGCAGTGTCTGAGGAGTTGGATGTCTGCTTTCAAGTGGAGTGGTTTATCAATGGCGTACTGGTGAATCCTGGTAATATTATCGGAGTAGAGCACCAAGTGGCTCCATGTTAATGCTTTACATGATCGGAGACAGCACGGAACCCTAGGGCACTCCGCAGGTGATAGAGATATTTTGTGACCCAGAGATACCTGTGTGAATAAACTTGTGTTGGTTGGAAAGATAAAAGGAGAGACAATGAATCCCATTGGAGACTCAAAGGTGCGCTTGAGGGTGGTTTGGTCGACTGTGTCCAAGACAGCATAGAAGTCCAGGAATAACCAGAGGCAGGGGTCATTTTTATTTGTGGTCAAGAGGTAATCATCAATTGTGTGTAAGGCTGTGGTCTTCGCTCTGCAGTGTGTGATCTGAAAAAAGACTTGTAATCACGCAGGAGATGATTATCATTGATCTGATCTTCAAATTGAACTTAGACTGTTTTTTTAAAAATGATCTGTGATTAGGGACTGCTGCCTGACACTCAGGACGAAATGTTACAGCTGATTTACTTAGAACTATTTATCGAGTCTCTTTCCCGCATCAAGATGCAAGTCTGGATTTGCCAACACTCAGAAAGCAAGCAGCCTTAGTTAAACCGCTATTTACTTAATGGGTTGAAATGCTCATTTTCCACACGCAGTCACAGATTTTACAGCTATTCATATTATTAGGCTTAAGAGGACTTTGATGAGAATGGTCCTTTAAGGTCAGCAGTCTTAGAAAAAGAACCTTAGTGTAAAGACCATCTTCGATATGGAAAACACCTTTAATGTTCTCCCGAGCCTTACAGCAGCACTGGTGATAGGAGGGAATTGGAAGGGTACACGTAACATGAATCATTCACTTTTCCCGAACTCAGACTAGAGGAGTCAACAAATCTTGCTTTGGACAATCTATCTGCTTACAACAATGCCCTGTAATGAACGAAGAGCCATCCAGGCCCATAGGAATGAATGTGAATAACCGAATCGGTAAATACTGATTTGGTAAATATCGAATCTTAACGATTCGGTAATACTTATGGAATGTATTCCCTACATAGCATTCACCGATTCTAAAATACCAAATCGGTAAAATTCGGTATTTTAGAATCGGCAAATGTACTTTACCTACATCTAGCCCTAAAACCATTAAGAACTTTGTAGGGGGGGGGGGGGAGGAGCCAAGATGGCGACGGAGACGGACGTGTAGTCTCCCGGCTCTCCGTGCATTTGTTTCCCACCGATAAATCCTGTTTTCTATCTGGGCTCTACGCGATAGTGGGAAGACGGCGGAAGGACGCCGAGGTTGTTGCTGTCTCTTGGGGAATCCTACCAGACTTTCAGCCCGAGAACCGGCCGATTTGCGCTGGCGACCGCCACTGGCCCTGGAGCTGAGACCCGGGCGGCCCCGCTAAGATGGCGCTTGCTGCAACACCGTAACCCAGCCGTGCTGGGGGGAGGCCGGCGATCTGAATTGCTGCGTGCTGCGCGACGCTGCTTCCTGGCCCCCTCTGCGAAGATTACTCCTGACTGACTGGTGCTACGCTATCGCTTCGCTTTGAGGGGTGCCTAGGTGAGTTGCGCCGTGCCCCCTCCCCCCCCCCGCACTGGTGTGCAGCTGACTGACGGAGCCTGCCTCTTGTTGTGCCCCCGCCCGGAGTTTGCCTGGGGAGGCTTTTAACCGGTGGCCGGGGACCCAGTTTCCCTCGAGGATTTCGCTTGCACAATCTTGGCTTGTCCGTGCGTGTGACAGTAATGGCGGGCGTCATGGAAGCGATGTTCCCCTACAGGGTGACCCAGGAGTGTGACGCCGAACGGACACTGGACCGGTCTGTTGGATGGCGAACCGCGCCTGAAACTGCGGTCAGGGTGGTACATTCCCCTGGCGTGTCCTGCAGTACTGTCTTGAAGGCGCTTGCCGATTTGAGGGCTGAGATGTGTACGAACTTTCGAATACTGTGTGGGAAGCTCGATACTGTGACTCATCCAGCGGCGCTTCTGCCACCGACCTGTTCCCCTCGCTATGCCGCTCCGCCTCCACCGAGTTCTACCTGGGATACAATGTTGCTGGCTACAAGTATGGTGGAGGGTTCCTTTGGCAACGCTACAGTGTTTCCCTCTTTGCTTGTATCGAAGACTTCCTCCGTGACATTGCAGCCTTTGTCTACGGCGCAGTCGGCGCCTCAACTGGCTATCCGTGTGCATTGTGATCTACAGACTCTCCTACATGCTCTGCGATGCCTGACTGCCCTGCAGATGAGATTACATGGGGACAGGAGAACTGTTTTTGCTGGGTGGCGTCCATTTTGCTCCTCTCTGCTTTTGTACTACCTAGGGGGGCCATCTTGTTTCTTTGTTCCATCTGAGGCGAACTTCTGCCGGGTGTCATGGTGGAGGGGTCGTCCGCGGTCTGGTCAGGGCTAGGGGCTTATGGGTGACGGCTTTTGCTGCTCTGTCTGGTGGGAATTCGGTCTGGAACGCCCCATCGGCGTGTATTGAAGTGTGCCTCCTCGCAATTTATCCTGTTATTGTTGTTGATTATGGCAAATTCTCATGTGGGGTGGAGGTGTGCATGTCCTGTTGTATAGCTTACTGATGGGGTGATGGTTCATGTGCTGACTCGGTAACCTGGATGTGACTACTTCTGTTCCTTTTTTGACTGTATGCCTTCGTATTTAATGCTCCGCACGGCGTAGGAGTTGCACAGGGCTGGAGAGTCCGGGAGGCTCGATATTGGGCGGGCTCCTCCCCGCATCCCCCTTTTCTTTGGGAGTGGTAGAATAGTTTACTCTTTCTTCCTCCCTATATTTCAAGTGTTAAAATTCCTTTTTCCTTTCTTTCATCCTTCTTCTCTCTTCCCTCTTTCTTGATCTATATTTCGGGTTCCTTAATGGGCGACAGACACATTGCCGGGGGAGGGGGGGGGGGGGGGGGGGTAGGCCGTAGCCTCCGCATTGGTGTAGGGTGGGGGGTTAGATTTGGTTTTCCTCATTTCGTTTCTACGGGCCTTATTTTTTCTATTTTCTGCGCTTTCTTAATCTTGTTTCTGTTCTGGGTCCGCGATAGGGGTTAGCAGGGAGTGGGTGGCGCTGTGGGTGGGGCGTAAATGCTAACTGATGTTCTTGTTGTTTTCCTCTGCACCGCCATATTCCCGGGGGTTAAATTCCATTGTTGTTTCCATTGAGGATGCTGCCTGCTCATGTCGTGAAGCTCATGTACGGACTCAATTCTCCTTCGTTCTTATTCTTCACTGCCTTTATTCTGACCGAAAAAAATTAAAAAATTAACCTTCAATGCTCCTTCTCCTCGGCGACATGTTCCGTTCTGTGTTATGTCCATTGATAGTTGCTATGTCTCCTGATGCCGCTGGGGAACCGTATTGCTTGCACTTGTGCTCCCAATGTATCGTGGCCGGCCTGACGGTTGTGGGCCCGCATTTGTTCTTTCTTTATGCACAATAAAGGTTTTCAAAAAAAAAAAAAAAAAAAAAAAAAGAACTCCGTAGGGGAACATTTTAAAAGGAAAGATCTACTGCAGAACAATGGCGCAAGTGACAAAGGGTAACAAATAAATGCCCAAATCAATGTTGGGTCCGACAGCCTAAATCCATTGGACCTAAGCTTACTCATCCTAAGAAATCATATACTACCAAATCAAAGCGTATTTTCTTTCGACCCAAGGTTGTTTTCATCACCAAGACTGTTTGCCCCCTGGACCAGTGGAAATGTATATCAACAGAGGGAGAAGGCTGGAATTATACAACATTGCAACAGAGCGAGGAGGTAATGAGATAGCGCAATGTGGGAAGATTAAGAGCATGGGGCTATACCTGAAAGGAAAACCCAAGCTCAGTTCATTACCCCACCCCCAACTTAGAAATTTTTAGCATCCTCTTCATCAACCATGCTGTATTTAATGGTGATTTTACAAAAGGCAGTGCAAGGACCGCTGGAAGTATCTATGACGAACAATGAAATATTTAAATCCCAAAAAGAACAGTTACAGATTATTGTGGGTGAGCTTAAACAAATTCAAGAAATGGATAGATTGGGGTATTGCACTCAGTTTCTTTGTAACTTAATCGTTTGTTCGATAAGTGTGCAGCGCCAGATTAGTGCCTGCTAAACTCTATGTATGTATGGATGTGGCCTGGTATCGCTAGATAACCAGGACTCTAGCGCGCACAACAGTTAGATATAATCTTTCAAATGAAAACGTTTGTTCAAAACATCTTTTATCATTAAATCATCATTAATTTAGCCGATAAAATACATCATCAATTTAAACAAATCATAAACAATGATTAAGAATCACTGTACGTGTATTATATACATTTCTCACAACAAAGAATATACAACACGGTTATCTGTACAACCCAATGCATTTCGGGGTATGCACCCCTTCATCAGGGGTCTATAAGAGAAAAGAAGAAAAAGAAGAAGAGGAAACTATTACTCAAGATGCTTTAGGAGGTTTTAATTCCGTGATCAATATAAATGTATAAATTCCTTACCGGAATTGCCGATTCATCCGGTATAGTTATACTGTGTGAAATGTATCGTAATATGAAATAAATCTGAGGAAACCAGTAAAAAGAAAAGTCTAAAAAATAGGGTTCATGTATGTATAACATTTTCTTTGGATAGGGTATTCTAGCAAATTACCTGTATCTTGATATAAAGTGAATCTGTTGAAAAATAATTAAAAGTTTATCAAAAAAATGACCTATGTCGCCTTTCTATATGGTATCCTTTGAAGTTTAGACGAATGGCTCACCTGCAGGTCTTGCGTATATAACCACTGTTATGTGGGGTCTGAGGAATGAATAAACGGAAGATATGTAAATTATATTGCAAACAACTTAATGTGTTGCGATATCGCCCAAATATTGAAGTGAAAATGTCTTTACCTGCGAGCCTCAAGGTTAATACGAAGGGTCTCGCTCGTGTTGTAATTCCTTCCGTGCTAAAGGAAACAAAAGTATACCGCATTGAGTACGCGGTCTACTTAGTCAATGACCTGAACGTTTAAAAACGTTTGAAAGCCGACTCACCGGGTGAATGGTAAACCAGCTGTATAACGGCGTTCCTGCTCGGTAGTTTGTGTCGATTTCCAACCCGTGGGTGGAGTCCTTTTTCTATGTGTGTTCAATAGGCTCAAGTTTAGAGGAGGGACTACCTAAATGTGTGGTTGGCGGCCATTACTAAACGGGAAGTGTAACGCGCAACTAAGTGCACGTTTATGTATAGTGAAGCTTAATTTGCCATCACTGACGTTCTTATTATTGAGCATACGGTCTATTTTACCTAGTTTAAACTAGCATAAGGCAAAGAAAAAGCAAAAGCAAAGAGAAAGCAAAGAAGAAAAGAGAGCAGTGCATGCTGGTTATCCGGTAAATAAACATAAAATTGTAAAAAACACATTACTATGATCCACAATTTCATAAATCAGAATTTTCAACTATTCACAGTGCTATCTTTCAATGAATTATGTCCACATCAGCTTATTTACAATATTGCATTCAATATGTTTTACTTTGGCATTTATGTAACTATGTGTATATGTCCTAGTGGGTAGTATCACTGTGTTGAGGGAACCCTCAAGGGTCAAGCTAAGTGTAATCGATTTCTGCAACTATTAAAGGAAACAGACCATTTCCAGTTTATCATTTAATCCATTCGGGGCCAGTGTCTGTAGTTTGCGAATCCAAAAGGTTTCCCTTCGGAGAAGGATTTTGGCATTGTCTAGTCCTAGACGTTGTGGAACCTGTTCAATAACCTGAAAGCGTATCTGGGCTATTGTGTGTCCCATTTCGATCCAATGTTTTGCAAGAGGCGATGTAAGATTTTTATTGCGGATTCGACTCTTGTGTTCGGATAGGCGTATTTTTCATTTCCGATCAGTCTTGCCAATGTATAGTAGCCCACAAGGGCACTTTATTGAGTAGACTATGTGTTCTGCGTTACAATTTGCAGAGTGTCTCAGGTAAATCTTTTCTCCTGTTCGTGGATGGGATAACGGGTTGCCTGTGATGACATTATTGCAGTTCTTGCAATTAAAGCACCTCGTGGTTCCTTTGTAGGTTACTGCGTGGTGTTCCGTGTCTTCTGGTTTATTAAGAAGCTCTTTCAAGTTCCGTGCTCTTTTGTAAGCAAATAGTGTTTTTTGTTTATATAGTTCACCAAAATCACTTTCCACTTGTAAGATTTCCCACCTTTTAATTATGGTTCTTTTTAGATCTCTTGATGCGATGGAGTACTTGGATACAAAAACCATTCTTTTGTTTGGAGTCTTAACTTTTTTCTGCAGCAGTTCCGCTCGCGGTATCGTCTTGATTCTCTCCATTTGCATTACCAAAAGTTTTTCAGGGTATCCTCGGTCAAGATAGCATTGCTTCTGATGTTCTAAACTTCTCTTGCATTATGTTTCATCAGATGATATTCTCTTAATTCTCATGAATTGAGATATTGGAAGGTTGTCTATCAGATTGATTGGATGGAAACATCCATATTGTAATGCAGTGTTTTTATCGGTAGGTTTTTTGTATAGTTCTGTGTATATTGTGTTGCCATTTATTCCAACTGAAACATCTAGGAATGGTATGGACGTGGTACTGAAGTGACCAAAACGCCTCAGCCAGGTTGATATTAGACATCCCACGCAACGAACACATCTCTGGTCACCTTAAAGACCTCCACTGGCTACCCGTCAATAAGAGGATCACTTTCCGACTGCTTACCCACGCACACAAATCACTCTACGACATCGGACCAGATTGCCTCAACTCCCGACTGTCCTTCTACACCCCCTCCCGCCAACTTCGCTCTTCCAGCCAAGCCTTCGCCACTGTACCTCGCATCAACAAGACCACCATGGGAGGCAGATGCTTTTCATACCTGGCTGCTAAAACATGGAACTCACTCCCCGCTTACCTTCGCCTCACCCAGAACCACCTAGCGTTCAGAAAGCAGCTTAAAACGTGGATATTTGACAAATAATCCTCCTCCCCTTCCTAAGCGCCTTGAAACCCCCTGGGTATGTAGTGCGCTATACAAATTTTATGACTTGACTTGACTTGACTGGTGAACTGTATTCTAGGATTTACAAGGTTTAAGCTGTCGATATTTTTCTTTAAATCTGTGACTGGTTTCCTCCATATTACAAAGAGATCATCAATATACAGTTTGTAGTATATGATGCCTTCTTGCCAAGTGCTGTCTTCCAATATGTATTCCAGTTCAAACTTTGCCATAAATATGTTTGCGTATATACATGCCCCTGGAAAGCCCATGGCAGTTCCGCTGAGTTGGGTGTAATATTCATTTTGCCATATAATATAGCTATTGCTTAAACAGAATTCCAACAATTGCATAATCAGATATTTTGTCTCCAAGGGTTTATACGTCATCAACAGAGCCCATTCCATGGCTTCAAGTCCCAATTTGTGGGGAATTGATGTATATAACGACACTACGTCGATCGTACAAAGTGTCAAATTCGCACCTTCCTCCAGGTTTACCGACGTTAGACTTCTCAAAAAATGTGATGTGTCCTCCAGATATGTAGACCAGTTTTGCATAAACGCTTGCATATGTGTGTCTATGAAAAGGTCTAGGTTTTCGAAGATTGACGAGCAACCGGACACAATAGGCCTGATAGGAGGATTCTGCAATTGTTTGTGTACTTTTGGCAAAAAGTAGATTTTGGGTCTCCTTGGGTATATTTGTCGTAAATATCTCTTAGTTGTGTTGTTGATCCAGCCTAGTTCCTCAGCTTTATCAAGAATCTGATCAAGGTTATGTGCTATCTCATTTGTTGGATCTTGTGGAAGTTCAATGTAGACTTTATCATCTTGCACATGTTCATTGCCTTTTTGGATGTAAAAATCAGTGTCCATAATGACAAGGCCTCCTCCTTTGTCCGCCTTTTGGATGACGATTTCTTTGTTTTTGGCCAGGGCGCGTAGTGCACTGTGTTCTGCTCGTGTCAAGTTTTTCAACTTGCTTTTATATTGAATTTTGGTCATATCTGCCTTGACCAGGGTTTCAAATGAATCAAGGCTTTTATGGGAGACTGGAGCCATGAAGTTACTCTTAGGTTTAAACTGTTCTGTGGTGTTATCAGATGATTCAATGGGATTTAGAATGGTAAAAAAGTATTTCAAACGTAGTATCCTCATGAATTTGAAAAATGCCACCTCTGTCTCAAGTTCATTTGTACGGTAAGTGCTAACAAAAGTAGGTCCTTTGTTTAACAGTTGAGTTTCAAATTTAGATAGCGGGTATTTAGAGATATTTATTACTATGTCTTGTTCTGACTCCGTAACCCCGTTTTCTTTGCTTGTTCCTTTTCCTTTTGCTTTGCCTTTTCCTCTTCGCGTTTTTTGTCGCTGGTTTGTGGTGTTGCTTGGTCCGGAGGTTTGCCGAGGTGCGAGCCCTTCTCTAAAAAAGGGATCAGTGGATGATGTGGATGCCAAGTCTATTGTTCCGGTCTTTTCGGAGTCCTTTTTGTGTGATTGCTCCTGTACTAGAGGTTGTCTTGAGGTACTTGTCTCGTTATCAGAAACCACACTCCCTTGAGATGAAGTTGTTTGCTGCTTTTTTCCAGAGAATCGTCTTTTAGCATATACTTCAGCCCAAGTATAGGCCTCATTCAATTTATAATCAATTGTATCACGTTTGAATTTACGCAATTTCGTCTCCTGTAGTTCCTTTCCGTACTTTTCTAATTTAATATCTATGTCCTCCAAGAATTTACTCCATGGCTCTTCCTCTATTCTTGCGGATAGTTCTTTTTTTACATTAAATATTTCCTCTTCTAGGTCTCTTATTGTTTTTGCCAGTTCTTCAATAAGCAACAGTATTAAATCCAAGGAGCATTTATTCAATTTTTCGAACCATTTCTCCATGAATTGTGGGTTGCTGTTCAATCTGTAGAGCATGGGTCTTATAGCTAGCCTTAATCCTCGCGGGATTCTTCTAACACGGTGGTACTGAATAAGCGTAGACGCATGTAGACGTTGGTTTAATTCACGTTTAGACAGATATTCAAGTTGTTTGAGTTGTTGTACAACTGAGCCTCCTTGCGCATCGAAAGATTTGGTCTCCTTAATTAGTTTGTAAATCTGTGTTGCTTCATCAGATGTATATGCTTTGGTATTTGCTCGGTTGTCCGTTATTGCAGCAATTGAATCAAATGACATTTTGTCGGTGGTGCCAATACCTCGTGGGTGCAGTAGGGAATCAATGAATGGATAGATTGGGGTATTGCACTCAGTTTCTTTGTAACTTAATCGTTTGTTCGATAAGTGTGCAGCGCCAGATTAGTGCCTGCTAAACTCTATGTATGGATGTGGCCTGGTATCGCTAGATAACCAGGACTCTAGCGCGCACAACAGTTAGATATAATCTTTCAAATGAAAACGTTTGTTCAAAAAATCTTTTATCATTAAATAATCATGAATTTAGCCAATAAAGTACATCATCAATTTAAACAAATCATAAACAATGATTAAGACTCACTGTACATGTATTATATACATTTCTCACAACAAACAATATACAACACGGTTATCTGTACAACCCAATGCATTTCGGGGTATGCACCCCTTCATAAGGGGTCTATAAGAGAAAAGAAGAAAAAGTAAAACATATTGAATGCAATATTGTAAATAAGCTGATGTGGACATAATTCATTGAAAGATAGCACTGTGAATAGTTGAAAATTCTGATTTATGAAACTGTGGATCATAGTAATGTATTTTTTACAATTTTATGTTTATTTACCGGATAACCAGCATGCACTGCTCTCTTTTCTTCTTTGCTTTCTCTTTGCTTTTGCTTTTTCTTTGCCTTATGCTAGTTTAAACTAGGTAAAATAGACCGTATGCTCAATAATAAGAACGTCAGTGATGGCAAATTAAGCTTCACTATACATAAACGTGCACTTAGTTGCGCGTTACACTTCCCGTTTAGTAATGGCGCCAACCACACATTTAGGTAGTCCCTCCTCTAAACTTGAGCCTATTGAACACACATAGAAAAAGGACTCCACCCACGGGTTGGAAATCGACACAAACTACCGAGCAGGAACGCCGTTATACAGCTGGTTTACCATTCACCCGGTGAGTCGGCTTTCAAACGTTTTTAAACGTTCAGGTCATTGACTAAGTAGACCGCGTACTCAATGCGGTATACTTTTGTTTCCTTTAGCACAGAAGGAATTACAACACGAGCGAGACCTTTCGTATAAACCTTGAGCTTCGCAGGTAAAGACATTTTCACTTCAATATTTGGGCGATATCGCAACACATTAAGTTGTTTGCAATATAATTTACATACCTTCTGTTTATTCATTCCTCAGACCCCACATAACAGTAGTTATATACGCAAGACCTGCAGGTGAGCCATTTGTCTAAACTTCAAAGGATAACATATAGAAAGGCGACATAGGTCATTTTTTTGATAAACTTTTAATTATTTTTCAACAGATTCACTTTATATCAAGATACAGGTAATTTGCTAGAATACCCTATCCAAAGAAAATGTTATACATACATGAACCCTATTTTTAAGACTTTTCTTTTTACTGGTTTCCTCAGATTTATTTCATATTACGATACATTTCACACAGTATAACTATACCGGATGAATCGGCAATTCCGGTAAGGAATTTATACATTTATATTGATCACGGAATTGAAACCTCCTAAAGCATCTTGAGTAATAGAGTTTCCTCTTCTTCTTTTTCTTCTTTTCTCTTATAGACCCCTGATGAAGGGGTGCATACCCCGAAATGCATTGGGTTGTACAGATAACAGTGTTGTATATTCTTTGTTGTGAGAAATGTATATAATACACGTACAGTGATTCTTAATCATTGTTTAGGATTTGTTTAAATTGATGATGTATTTTGTTGGCTAAATTCATAATGATTTAATGATAAAGATGTTTTGAACAAACGTTTTCATTTGAAAGATTATATCTAACTGTTGTGCGCGCTAGAGTCCTGGTTATCTAGCGATACCAGGCCACATCCATATAAACAAATTCAAGAGCATATGCCCATCTATACTCAGACCGGTAGGGAGTGAAAATGGAAACAGGGAGTCTGAAGAGTCGGCTCTACACATAGCAGGGGGACAGAGCGTATACATCTCTAGGTTTCCTATGCTCATAAAGAAGAGCGGAGAGCTAACCAGATATAGAAAATATAAACCTAGAGCAAGGAGGGAGGTGACTAGTATAAAGGGGATGGTGAGGGTGAAATTATTGGAAAAAAGAACTTTGCCATTGTCAGTAGAAAGAAGAAACTTGAAAACCTACATTTAAAAAACGTAATCCCTGAAAATTCAGAAAGAGCTTGAAAGTGGGATGAAGAGGAAGAGAAAGTAAAGGAATTAAGTTTAAGATCAAAAAAGGATGGGAGCAGTAAGAAGTTGAATAGTTGCTCAAGCAGATTAAGAAGGAAGGAAAATCTGATGGACCAAGGAGAGATTAGTAGTAAGCCTATAATATGGGGGGGAGTGGAGGGGGGGGGGGAGTTATGAGTAAGAACAGAGAAAGAACCCCAGATGAGGAGAAAAAAAAAAAAGAAGGGACGTTTGTGGCTTTACCTTGAAACTTCACATCATAAGGACGGTAAGGACGGGGGGAAAAGATTAAGAAAGCTACACCCCTTAAATCGATCCCAGCTATTGTTAACCTTCTGTAAATGTGCCAGCCTAAAGGAAATAGAGACAAATTACCTTAGACAAGTAGGGTTAATGCAAAATAAAAAGGAGAATAAGGTCACCAAAGTTCTGATGTATTCTGGTTTAGTATAATCTACATTAAAAAAAAGCAGAAAATGAGCTGCAGAAGGAAGGAAAAAGGCTAGTTCCAGACTTCGAACCATCTATGGCGGACACGCATCGATTAGCATTCCACAGTCAACATTCGGGTCTAGGGCAAAGACTAATTGATCAAGGACTGAATGGGAATGATGGTATAGAATCACAGTATAGGGAGTGAGGATCGCAAAGGGTTGGAGTGATGTAAACGATGCAGATAGATACATGAACCATACTATACCAGCCCAGGAAGAAGAGGAGTGGTTAAGTGAAATAGATTAGGATATCGGGTCATCGCACAGCCTTGGGATTCTTTCATGGAATATAAATGGCTTCAGTAAGATAGCAAAATCAGAAACCTATAAAAGCTAATAGATACTTATGGAATTATGTGTCTGCAAGAAACATGGCTATGTGATGAACCCCATTGAAAGAAGGATATGTGCAAGTTCATAAGTTTGCAAAAGAAAACTGGCTTGGCAGTCCGGGCTGGACTGTTCCCTCAAGGGACAGGGTCGGGACTTATTTGCATACGGCTGGTTCCAAACTGGGATAGTGCGGTGAGCAAAAGAATGATGGATTAAACCCAGATCCTTCTGACTGGGGGTGAATGTTTGCATTGTCCAGCATTCCATCTATCAATTGTTTCTTTTGCATATGTTGCCTTAAGTGGGAAGGGTATGCCCAGACGTGGGTCCCCTGCTCACTACAACACTGGATTCAAGCTAGCTTGGCTGATGGAAGGGTAATGCCCTGAAACCGTCCCAGGATACTTGTTTTCGGTACAGGGAGGACCTGGCTTGGCAGTTCGGGCTGAACTGTTCCCACAAGGAACAGGGTCAAGACTGATTTGCATAGGGCGGGGTCCAAATTGCGGTGGTGTGGTGGGCAAAAGAAAGGGGGTGAATGTTTGCATTGCCCAGCATTGCGTCCATCAATTGTTTCTGTTTCATAGGTTTGCGTCAAAAAGCCTGCAAGGACTTCCTGCAGTGGGGGTATCCACTCTGATAGCCACCACAAAAGCTAGGAAGGTGACAACGCTATCAGTAAGATGCAAATGGCTGGTAGCACGCAAAGTGAAGCTCCGGGATCTTTACCCAATGAATGATAAGTTTAGGAGTATAGGTTTGAAATGCGAAGGATGAAGGAGGATGTTGACTGGTTGTGTGAACATTTCCAGAAAGATATTTTTATACTGATGGGGGATCTGAACCATAAATTAAACCCAAATAAAGTGGATTTATGGTCTAAATAAATAATGAAATCATACAATATAAAGGCATCAAATTTTCTTAAAACTAAATGGTCTAACTGGTATTTGGATCTGGAAAAATATCTGGGCTCAAAAGGCCTACTTTGTTTAAATGTTAGGGTAGGGGAGGATTGCCGAGCACAACAGACCTTTAAAGTTGGGCAGCAATTATGTCCAATTGATTATATATACATGCATGCTCGGAACTTTGATAAAATAAGGGACTTTCAAGTGGCGTCTGAAGAGGGAAGTGATCACCATCCTCTGAAGATAAATTTGCTAAGAGGAAAAATTATGTAGAGGGAAAAGGTGATCCCTCTTCAGATGGGTTATCCAAAAAGACTGACAGCTAGACTAGCAGAAGAACATATGGAAAAATGGTCTTTTCTTCAGCAAAACAGATCACTAAAGGAGGTCTTGATAGTACATCCTGGGTGGTATGAGAATATAATCAGACAGGTGGTACAGTGCATTAGAGTAGTTCTAAAAGGAAAGGTAATAAGGAATGAGAAAGCTTTGAATAACCAAAGTAAGAAAAACAAATGGTTTGCTGAGGAATGTAGGAATCTAAAGGCGCAGATAAGGAAAGAGGAAAAAAAACCTCAAAATGAGATATGAAACAGAAAGTCATAATGTGCTGATGAAATTAAGGCGAAGGTATAAAACTTTAATCAGAGACCAAAAAAGAGGTCATGAAGAGAGGTGGTGGGGAAACATGATAGAGGCAGTAGAAACTAAAAATATAAAACTCTTCTGGAAACTGGTACAAGCAGGATCAGGAAAAACACAGGGCATGATGAGCTATTTGGTAGAAGAAGCTTGGGTGGACTATCTAGAGGAGATATATAGCAAAAAAGAGTAATGAGTGGGGGAACAAGTAACATCTTGGGAGAAAGTGGGTGAGGACTCAAGGTCCAAATTCTCATTGAGTAACATCAGAACTATCATCTCAGGATTAACACGGACTCGCGCATCCGCACATGATAACATGCCTGCAATATTCATAAAACCCGCCCAGATTGGTGGGCCGAGTTACTTCATAGGCTGTTTGAAAATATTTTGGATACAGGCAGGGAATATACCGGAAAACTGGAGAGGCGCAATCATCACAAAAAGGAAGATATAAAACGCCAATAAAAATTATAGGCTGATCAATCTTCTCGGTGTGGCAGAAAAGGTATTCGCTAAAATATTCTTGGGGATGTTAAAGGAGTGGGCTGACTTGAATTCTATAGTGCTGCTAGAACAGGGGGATTTAAGGACATCATTCTACAATTGAACATTGCTTTGCGCTCTGGTCCATTGCATGTACGCTTGTAGAGGAGAGGGGGAACTTATTCTGCTGCCTTGCAGACTTCTGAACAGCTTTTGATCTGGTAGACAGAAACTGCCAATGGGAGGCATTGACAAAACAAGACATCCCAAAAGACCTTCTAAAATTATTCCAGGAGCTACATAGAAGCAACTGGGCTCAGGTCATTATGGACACTGAAGGGACTCAACACAAAAAAATACAAATTAATAACAGGTTGAGACAGGGGTGTGTATTAGCTCCCTTACTCTTACCCTTATTTGTTGAGGATTTGCCTGCAACTCTAACTGCTGCAAGTGGATTTAGCCCTAGAATGAATGGTAAACATGTGGCATGCCTCCTGGATGCAGACGATCGCATGATTGTAGACCAAACAGAAATAGGCCTGCAAAGGAAATTAGACCTATTTAAAGATTACTGTAGGTGTAAAAATGTCTGGTAAACATGGATAAAACTAGGGTGTTTTGCGAAGACAAAAAGTACATTTAATTGGCACCTAGGTGCTGAGACACTTGAATTACTTAATGAATATAAGTATCTTGGAGTCTGGTTTGAGAGGATCTTGAAATGGAAAACATTTATTTTTTGATATTCAACCTTATTGGTTTTTGCAAACAGCACAATGCACTGTGACATATGACACATTTGATTAGTTCCCCAGTCATTTTCTTGCACTCGCCAAACCAGATGTATTACATATTGAGACTTCTGGTTACCCACCTCCCGATAACAGGACTTCAATTCATCAACCCGAGCCATATGCCCCATATGCGTTCATGCTTAGCAGGACATCTTCTCCCCTCCTACACTGTTTTCTCCTGCATGGTGCACCAGTCCACCCCTTTCCCGCCATTTAGCTATGTTCGGGGGTTAGGGGGGATCTTTCCAAGCTGCTGCAATGTCTCTTTGTGCCACCAGGATGGCCGTTCCCAGGAATCGTCCAATCCCTCCATCACTCCCAGGAGAAGGGCAAGGGGGTTTTGTGGGACAGTCCAACCCAGTATGTCGCTTGGTTCCGCTATTACTGTTGCCCAAAAACTGGTGAGGGAGGTGCAGGACCAAACCATATCATAAAAATCTGGGGATTCCGCTGCGCATCTGAGGCACCTAAAGATGGGGAGGAATCCAACCCGATGTAGGCGGAATGCAGTAAGGTAGGCACAGTGGAGGTAGTATATTTGGATTAGGTGGAGCCTGGCAGAAAAGGTGGGCATGTAGGGGCATTAGAGCGTCTTTCCAGTGGAAAACACATTGATGGTCACTGAAGACTAGGGCTTTGGCCTTGAGAATTCAATAGGGACTTTGGTGAAATGCCTTACAGACCAGTCCTAAAAGCCTATGTAGCAATGATCCCCCCGCAATTGCAATACGGAGCTGAACTGCTATATATTAGAGGCAAAAATAGGTAGAATGCTGAGGAGGGGAAGTGTTTGAAGAGCTTATGGTCACTCCCCAGCTCTGCCATGATCCAAGCAATAAGATTAGAAACTGGTATGATTTCATGGTTTATATTGGCTGCAAAAGTGTTAATAAGATTCTGGGGGAAACTGAGTGGGAAAGTTTCTAAGTGGTGCAAGAATGAAATTCTGCAAAGTGAATTAAAATATTCAAAAACTGTTAGGCTCAAATTGGGTGCTGTCTGTAAAGATTTGAAAGTAATGTTGCTCACACAGATCATACTAATTGAAATCTCAAATAGAGAGTTACAAGAGCTAGGTAAAGATCTGTTCCATGAATGGGACTATCCTACTTAAGCAGGGGGGAAAAAAAGAAAAAAGAAATCGGTACAATTAAAGCTAAACTAGTGGCGGAATAAAGAGAGCTTCCCATATGTGAATACCTTACCAACCCAGCTGCGAAGAAGAGTAAGGGTTGGACTCAGCGCTGTAAGATATACGATATGGTAAAATCAAAAATGATTCATGTAGGCGGAAACTGTACTTGTGGCTTGAACAATAAATGTGATATGCTGCATATTCTATTGAACTGATTAAAGGTTAAACAACAGCGGAGACAGTTTTTACGCCCAATATTTTTTAAATCTGGAATTAAGACCTGAGGGCATGCTGCAGAATTTTTAACTGATATGAATTTTTGGGATATATCATTTGCCATTTGGAGATTCATGAGGGCAGTCAGGAATGTGATCACTGAGTTTTAGTAATCATGGCATTTTAAGTATTTTATGGGACCATATTATATATTTCACTTGACAGTATATTTTAATGGGTAGACTTCTATAAGCTTTTACTGGATGAATTTGAATGTTATTTATGCACTGGTTTAAAAAAATAAAGTTTTAAAAGGAATAAGGAATTGTATATAGTACATCTGACAAATTGGTGTACTGTTTAAAGGCCAATGGTGTAAAAGATATTTTCTGATTGACTTCACTTATTTCATTACATTTATTTATTTATTTATTTATTTATGCGACTTTTAAAGCGCGCAAATACCCGTAGGTGTCTCGGCGCTATAGATCAAAAGTAGTCAGACAGAAAATAATTAAACAGAAAGAGCAGTTTACTGAGTGAAAAGCCACGTTTTCAGCTGTCTCCTGAAGGTCATGAGGGTGGGGCTGATTTTGATGTAAGTGGGGAGAGAATTCCAAAGTTTGGCTGTGGCTATTACAAAGCATCTGTCTCCCCAGTTAACTCTTCGGGTGCGAGGAATGTTAACACAATGATAGGAAGAGGAGCGCAAGGTTCTGGGGTTGTTTTTAGGTTTAAAGGCCTCTCTGAGAAAAACAGGACCTATGTTATTGATTGCTTTGTATGCTATACAGAGGGACTTAAATCTGGTGCGGTTTTTGATGGAAAGCCAATGAAGGTTTTGCAAGTGGGAGGAGATGGATTGAAATTTGGGAATCTTGAGAAGGACTCTGGCTGCCGCATTCTGCACTAGCTGAAGTTTATTAGTAATTTTGGCCTGTGCATTCAAAAAAAGAGCATTACAATAATCTATACGTGAGAAAATCAAGGAGGTGATGAGTGTTTTTGCATGAGAACTGGGGATATAAGGTAGTAGCTTTTTTATTTTCCGTAACGTAAAAAATGAAGAGGACACCACATTGTTAGCATGATGGGTAAATAGCAATTTATCATCAAATATTACCCCTAAGTTCCTCACCTTGGTGACCGGGGTGGGGGCAGGACCTAGCTTGTCAGGCCACCAGACGGGAGACCAGATGGGTTCCAGTTTACCAAAGACCATTATCTCGGTCTTGGAGGAATTCAACTTTAAGCAATTGGCAGCCATCCAGTCGCTTATTGCTAACATGCCTAATTGAAAGTTGGCGGCCACATCAGCACCATCTTGATGGATAGATAGGACGAGCTGTGTGTCGTCGGCGTAGGTTGTAAGGCTGATATTGTGGGCTTTGATTACCCTCACCAGGTCCGACACGTATATATTAAACAATGTCGGACTTAGCGAGGATCCTTGAGGAACACCGCATGGGAGTGAGAAAGTAGGCGAACAAAATTGACCCAGTTTGACTGTTAGGGATCGATTCTCAAGGAATGAAGAGATGAGATTTTTTGCCTTGTGAGTAATCCCTAAGGCAGAGACATGGTCGACCAAGGTGGTATGGTCGACCGTGTCGAAGGCTGCGGACAAGTCCAATAATATCAGGACCGCAGCTCCCCCTTTGTCCATAGCAGACCTAATCTCATCAGCAGCTTTAATGAGTGCTGTTTCTGTGCCATGTGCCTGTCTGAAACCAAATTGTGTGTCATCTAGAAGATCGTTGGTTTCAATGAAGTTAGAGAGTTGCGTGTTCATAAGACTCTCAAATATCTTAGTCGAAAGGGTAGGCAGGCAATGGGCCTGTAGCTAGCTGGATCTCCCGGGTCTAGGTTAGGCTTTTTAAGAAGTGGGCGTATGACTGCTTGTTTCCATACTGAGGGGTATATTCCTGTACTGAACATGGTGTTACAGATGTTAGCAATTGCTGGTGTAATAATGTGTGCGATCGAATTAAGGATAGAAGGTCGACATGGGTCAGTGGGGGAACCGGATTTGATTTTAGTTATGAGGTGTTGGATACACTCTTGGGAGGTTTCTAGAAAATGAGAAAAAGTGACTGAGGTGTTTGAAGGGTCAGGTGAAGATGTTGATGCCCTAGAGTAAATGGAAGGGGAAAAAGTGCTAAAGATTGACATAACCTTGTCTGTAAAAAACTTGGCAAGCGAGTCACAGAGTTGTTGGGATGTGTTTATGTACTTTCAGCAATATTTTTAAAATGCTTTCAAAATGATTGTATGACTTAGTTGACACGATAAGTACTGTTGTACATTTTGGCTGTTGTGTTTCCATTCTACTTTCAGTCAAAGGCTGCTTTAAGAGTGAACGTGGTGAAAAGCCTTTGGTAGCTTTTGCGTCGTAATATCCGTGATTACATTCATACTCTTTTGCCAACGGCTCAAGCATTAACCCCTTGCATGCTGATGACGAACTCCAGCCGTCATGCACTACGGTGCTCGTGTGCTGATGACGGCTGGGGTTCGTCATGGCCCGCCCCTGTTCATTTGTTTACCGCACAGCGGCGGAAACGGGCCAGCAGCGAAGGGGTTAAAGAGACTTGTTAATTGTCATCATGACAGCCTCATTTTAAATTGGTGCAGTGTTACTGATCCCTGGGATTGATTGTACATTTCTGTGATTCCAAGTAGAAAAGGATGACTTACCTGAAGGGTTGGGAAGGTTTTTAACTACCTCTGGCTTCTGAATGGACACAGCATGGTCCTCTTCCTCTTCTTTGAAGCGTTCTTTGCTCATCGCTACAGAGAACTCTCCTGTATGATTTAAAACATAAGAGTGATTTCACAGTCAGCAACCCTGGATCTAATTTACAGTTGCTGTGACCGACACATCCAACCTTGCCTCACTACATCCATTGCAGTATACATTTGACATGATCTAGGAAAGAGTCAGACATTCACAGACGTGGATTTCACTAATTTATAACCTCTCGTTTCATAGTCACCGCTGGTGCTCCATATCCAGGACAGGTGGAAAGTAATTATTAGCTCTGATAATGTCCTGGCCTGGGTGAGTAGACATTAAGTTCTTACAGTGTTCCTACAAGTTCGGGAGGAGCTCCTTGTCCTCTTCGGTCTCAACTTACAACAACAGTAGCCATCTTGCCCCATCTTCAGCTCTTTTCATGTGATCTACCTTAAGGTGTTAACAGCTAAAAATCGAATCAAAAACGAAAAAAAAGAAAAAAACATAAAAAAGTGGATAGGATGTGGCCTAACTGGCTAGGGCGGCCAATCTCAAATCTGGGGAAGCAGGCTTAGTCTCTGCAGTGACGCTCAACATCCTGGGATTCTGGGCAAATCATTTAATCTCCCGCACCTAACAAAAATGAAAGTGTCCTTGGGTAACGTAACTGGTGCTCATGTAAAGCACCTTGATACCTTCAAGTCAAGATTGCGCTATATAAATAAAACTCCAAAAGAACTGCTGACGTAATCAGCCTTTTGAAAACAGTAATAATCTCAGACCATTTGTTATGAAAAGCTCCATAAGAACTACAGTTACTTACCTGTAATCTGTGGTTCTCCAGTATTGGTGTCTTTCATAGATTCACATGCCTGAATCATTCCCAGTCGTCGGAATGGGAGTCCCACGGTACAGAAAAAAAGCAATAATATGCACATAATAACCAAAAACCTTGGTAACTTAAAACCAGGAAGTAAAATAGCCAAGCCATAAGCTACAAGGAAAAACATTTCCACATCTATGACTGTCCAAGTCATTATATATGGTCCAAACTGCAGCCAATCGGGCAACTGCACCCACCAGAAAGTTCTCCTCAGAGGCTCAGGCTCTCAGATTTTCTCGCACAAGAGTGTAACCAAGAGATAAGAGCATAAACCAGCCTCTGAGGGGAGGTGGGCGGGTAGCATGGGAATCTATGATAGGTACCAATACTGGAGAACCACAGATTACAGGTAGGTAACTATTGTTCTTCTCCAGTATTGGTGCGTCTTTCATAGATTCACATGCCGGAATCAGATTAGATGGTTCTATATAGATGGGGATGATTCCTTTAGGAGAACAGGGGGGAGGAAAGGATAAACTAAAGAGGGAATTAGGAATGTAAAGGCAAAGAGAGGCAAAGAGAGGTAAAGGGTGGTGAAAGTGAAAGAAATAAAGTGATAATATGACAATGTTAAAGAAATAAAAGGAATGAAAGACTAAAAGATTAAATGAAAGAAGTGCAACTTCAGCAGCCACAGCAAGTACAGCAGCAGAAGCCGGAGTGCAAGTGTTGCCCAGCTGCAGCTACAGCTACAGGAACGGTGGTGCAAGCAGTGCAAGCTGTGGGGTTGAGGGGGGTCGGCGCACTGTTAGGTTTAGATAACACAGATACTTCCTCTAAACCTGTGATCAAAATTGAGCTGCAAATTAAAATCCACATAACCGAGCAAACCTGCAATTCTACAGGGTCTCAAACCCCAAGTCCCCTCAAAACCCACAGCAGATCCTTTACAGTGCCTAAAAAAAAGCCTGGGCTGTTCTAAAATCGCTAATAAATAAAAAATCAAATAAAAGAGGGGTGTCGGTCCCCCTTGGAAAAACAAAAGGTCAAAAGCAGCCACAAGATCAGCTTCGGACGTCAACACCTGAGCAACCGCAGATAAAGGATATGGCTGAAAATAATGGAACAGCGGCACAAAACTCATCACTGCCTAATCTAGAAAGAGGGGAAAGAGAAGAAGAGGGAGCTTCAGCAACCCGAAATATGCAAGAAATACAGACACAGGCGCAAAATCTTGAAGATCCAGACAGAGAGGTAGAAAGTACAGAGAGTCCGGAAAACCTAGGGAACAAGGAAGAACAAAAAACTACACAGAGTATGAAAAGCCACATCCCACAGGAACACAAGGACACACAAAGACGGCCTGAAACCAGAGGATTTAAGGCCAAGGAGAATATTGTGGAGAAAGCTACACCTGAAGAGACCGATAAAAGCAAAATTAAAAATAAAAGCAAAAACACTGAAAAGGATAAGGAAAAAGCGAAACAAAAACAGAAAGAGAACGACAAAGAGAAAGACAAAGAGAAGGAAAACGATATAGCGGACAAAGCTAATTTGGAATTAATGGCTAAAAAGGCTCAAAGACTGCAAACAATAAAAAACTTGAAAGCTGCCGCTAAAAATACTGGGCCCCCTACCTCCTCTCAGCCTCGGATATCTAATATCTTCATCCCAGAAGCCAAGGAGGGACCAAGTGAGCCTACTGAAGCTACAAAACAAAAAAGCAACCAAGCAGGCATTGAGAACGGCATCAGAGGGGTCGAACCAAACACGTCTGTGGAGCTGTTGCGTGTTTATCTAGGTTCCTGATCGATACTGTGACCTTATGCCCCTATTCGGCTATAAATCCATTTATTCCCTATATTGGCATAACCGTTCAAGTGCGATTTTCTGAAAAGTCATCTCTGGCCTCACACGAACAGAGCCACATTCCAGCATAGTTCCCTCTGCCACTTCCTTTGCGACCAATTAGTGCAATGACAGAGCAGCAGTCACTATCTGATATTCCTAGATAACACTCAGAGTTCTTCAACAAGATAAAAACTCAGCAAACCTGGAAATCCCCGCTTGCTATGTTTTGATTAGTAATAGAACTCTAATGAGCAACTGATAACTATCACTTCCTAGTGACATCTTTAATTGACGTCTTATGTCCAGCAAACTTGCGTCAAACCCGGCACCTGTCAGGTATAAATATTACCAACGTTGCCTTAAGCAATGCCTGTTGTACGAGCTACTGAAGCCAGCTGCCTGCACGACCCCGTGTTGGTAAATCTAGCACTCTGTCGCTGCAGCCTGCTATCCTGTGGTGGTGAAGCTGCTGATACCATTATTGCCGCTAAAGCGCGACCTATGGTGCAGTACGCTTAAGGAGCTGAACAGCCGTCCCTCTGCGAAGACATCCAGCAGATTCCAGCTGCCCGCGGACGCTGTCCCCCTCCTTCCTCGACGCGCTTAAGAGAAGCCGCTGCCTTTCTCGTGCAGAGAAATCCAGCCACGGCGTTTCCGGTTTACCCTCGCGGGTGACTGGGATATCGAGAGAGACCCCTGAAGGAGATACCAATCCTCCATCATTCTATTCAGAGGTATGGTGTTGACTAAACCCTTAGACGAGAATTCTTGAAACAAACCTTGGCAAAACCAACTTAACTTAAAGCTACTTACTTACTCCCCTTTCACGTGTTCGGCTTAGGTCAGGCACACTGGGGTAGGCTTAGTTAGAAGCACCAGTTGAGTATGTTAGCCTAATGTATATATGACTGTATATATGTTTTATTACTTTTAAACCATTGTATGGCTAAGAAACCATATCAATGCTTTTACAGTTCTATTTCGCAATACTTATCTTACTGTACGTACTTTTTATAATAACAATTATTGCAATTGTGGCAATACATTTCTCTTGTACGAGAAGAAAGACTGTTCAATAAATGTTAACCTTTTATTGATAAACGCCCGTCTCTCTATTCTCTACATCTCGTGAAAGTAAACTGCACTAGACTGACTGAGTGAAATACATGTCTATTGTTTCACACGACCCTAGAGATTGACTCTTGATCTGAGGAGCAAAGTTGTCATGTTGCACGGTTGTTGGAAAACTGAATCCCTTCTTGTCTGTGCCAAGGAAGCTGATCACTTCCTATGCAGAGAAGAAAGTTTCCAGTGACCTCTGAGCTAGTTGGTAACACAACCCAATTAAGTTTAGCATAGTCAGTGGAGGCCTGGAATATCCGCAGTTCCACGTCGATACTACTGTTTATGTTATTCCAATGCGCAGGGCCTAGTGGGAAACTAGGAACTACACTACATGGCGCCCAACGTTTGGTAAGGCGATAAACTAACGCAAGACTTGTAGAGTAACTCAGTCGTGCATATTTCACACAGACCCCTTTCTCCCGTAAATACTCCAATAGACGTCTGGAGTGGGTGAAAGGTTAAAATCCGCCCGACCTTAGTAGGAAGAGATTCCTATGTAAAGCTCTGGTTTATTCAACGTTGAAGGATACAGTGTTCCAAAATATTGTGCATCTAATCTTTGTCTCCTTGGAGACCTACTCTGCAAAACCTGCATTTATACAATGTCAGTAGAAAATAGCGGAACCACTGGGGGCGCAGCAGATGCGACTCAGCAAGGTCCCGAATACACAGACCCGGATGCAATAATCATCCCGGCACATTTAAGAAAATCTATAACTTCAAAACTTATAGTAAACGGACTGACACCTCAAGGTGGTACAGTAATTTTCGTGATAGAGGCTCACAAGTATCGGCAGACAGAGGTATTCTATTCATGGATAAACTTTCCAGCGGTAAACGCTATAACAAAAGAGTTTCACTATTACAAAATAGAGGAACCTCCGGGAGAGTACGCTCCTTTCGAGGAGATTGAAATCCCACTTAAATTTCAAGAGCACCTGCTCTGGTTTAATGGCGCCCTAAAACACACTGATCACATAACTAGGCTCGGTCCACTAGGTAGACCAGGAGCCACGTGGCCGGTTCTAGCCAGCTACACACCACATCCTGACATTGCAAAAATGTCTAGAGAAGAGCTGTTAGTACAGCTAAACACATTAATAAAAATACATAGGCAATTAGTCCAATATGTAATGCGGACTGCAACAGTCCAGCCAGCTGTTAATACACCACAGCTGACCCCTCATCAGGGGAACACAAATAAAATTACACCACAGAACATACAGTCATGTCTTGGTAAAACACCCGTAAAACGGGAACAAATTCCTTTCTGGTTAGCCCAGAAAATCACTCAAATAGAGGCAGTATTTCCTGATACTACCCCTATTGAGAAACACAGAATCTTGACCATCTGCCTTCCTATGGGAATCGCACCACACGTGGAGGACTGTGACACTTGGGGTACAGTCTTTGCTTCCATTTACACAAAAACACACTGTGTTCCGTCTATGGAGGTAATACCAGAAGTGCTAAAACAGATTCAAAATGAATTCGGTCCAGAGCCCGCTTTAAATCTAGGTATGAAATTACTGAAAGACTTCAAGCAGGTCACGGCTATATTATTAGCCAACATTAAAGGAGAAGCAGCATCTGTGGCGATCCGCCAGAAGTTGAGGGAAACAGATATAAAAGATCCTGTTGAGCTTGCAAAAATCATAGAAAAATGCTATGAAGAATTAGGTAGAGACAGCTTGGGTGGGAAACCGGTAAAGCCCCAACTGCTCGAAAATCCTGAAAAATGATTTATCAAAAATAATTTAAATACTCCTAAAAAGAGCTGGGATGGAAATAAACAATCCACTCCCAAGGAAAAAGTTTTCCAGTCCAGAGGAAGGTCTCCTCGACGGAGGGAAAGAACTCCGACTCAAGAACGCCAGTCTCCCCAGAGGGAGCCCTCTGAGAAAAGATATAACCTTAGAAATAGGGATAATCTGAAAAAACCTGATAGATATCAAAGTATTGATACACGTCCCTCTCGATCTTGTCCACAGAATTCGGAAAGAAGAGGACGGTCAGACCCAGGAGAGCACACCAAGTCCAAAGACAAGGAACCTGCTCAAAATAAGAAATCTCAATTTCAGAAAAAGAAGGTAGCCAGTATTAGAGTAATCAACCATGCCGAGAATACTGAGGACACAGTTGAAAAACGGGGAGTGGGCATTGACAATGTTGGACAGTGCAGCAGAAATCAGTATAGCGCGCAAGATCTTGATGAGTCATCTGGAGACAGTGGACACGAATGAATACATTCAGGTTGAAACTGCCGACGCCAGACTTAGCGAGCCCCATAAAATATACGAAATAACATTGCGTATAGAGGGTGATAAGACTAGGAAAATTAAGGGTCTATTTTGGGATAAGCTCTCAAAAGGCTATGATATTCTGTTAGCTGAAAAAGATTGGCCCCCAGAGTTTGTCAGGGAGTGCCCTCGTGGCGAAGAAGTGATTATGCCTGCCTTCTCGAATCACATACCGATTCACAAAAAATATACATATGCAAGGAAATGGGCAGTAGCCCAGGCACCTGCATTATATAAAAATCATGTAGGATGGGATGAGGATTCACCTCCTCACAAAATCCAATTAAAAAGTGAACCAACTGCCCAACGGCAGTATCCCATAAAGCAAGAAGCTAAAAAACAAGTCAGGGAGATCTTAGATCAACTTGAATACCAGGGGGTGATTGAAACATGCACCTCTCAAATGAACAATCCTTTGTTTCCTGTCTCCAAGCCAGACAATTCATATCGTCTAGTTTTGGACTACAGACACCTTAATACATGTTGCAAAACTTTTGCAGTACAAAACTCGCATAGTGCAGCCCTAATGAATAATATAGTTAGGAAAAAATATAAAACAACATTAGACATTTCTAATGGTTTCTTTTGTCAAAACATTGCACCGGAAAGCAGATATTTGACCGCTTTCTCTGCATTTGGGTCGCAGAAAAATTCTGTCGACTCCCACAGGGGTTCAAGAACAGCCCAGGACTATTCTCAGCTAGGGTAACAGAGTTACTACAAATCTATGATGATGAAGCATTGTCTTACGTAGATGATATTTATCTCACAGACGACGACTTGGATACTCACTTGAAAAGAGTGAACACCATTATACTTGGGTTCGCAGCAGAGGGTTACAAATTCAACTTTAAAAAGTCCCGAATTGCCCATCTGACAGTACTGTTCTTAGGGTACGAATTATCAAGTGAAGGGAAAAGCCTAGCGGACAACTTCTTAGAGAAGTGCGCTGTACTCCAAGCTCCAAAAACGCTGAAGAATTTACAATCCATACTAGGTTTTCTGAATTTCGGAAGAACTTACATACTAAATTACGCAGAGAGGGTTAAACCTCTCTACGAACTAATTAAACCTGATTTTAAACAAATCAATTGGACTCAAAAACACACAGAAATTTTGAGATCACTGCAGACAGACATGTTAGCAAAAACAAAATTAGATACACGTGACAACACGATCGATCTTGTAATCCGAGTCATCCCAGGAAGATGCGGATTCACGTACCTGACCTCTAATGAGGGAGAAAAGGTACCTATTTCAATTAAATCTCACTTGTACACACAAGCAGAAAAAACATTCAGTCCCACAGAAAGAACTGTGAAAGCAGTGCAAATCGCATTAGCAAATGAACGAGAACTAGCACACGGCAAACGGATTAATATCCTTACAGCGGAATCCGCCTTCGAGGCGCTATTCAGCCCAGTAAACCTGCCTACAGTGTCACTGGATCCAAAATGGGTACAGTGTATAGATTCTCTAGGAGCGGAAGACGTGAAATACTATTTCGCCCCGCAATTTGAAGAACTGAATGATTTAGAATATGAAGAAGAATATCCTCTGCCAATCGAAATTCTGCCTCTCCCACAATACGCATGTATAATCTATACAGATAGCTTTGTACAGCATTTCAACGTAGAGAGAAAATCCTACGATGCAGCATGTGCGATCATTAAAGGTCGTTGGCTGTGCGGTAAATTCAGACCGAAAGTAACAAAAACTGAATCTGTAAGAAACTGTTCGGTTCAGAGAACTGAAATCAGATCTTTAAAGATGGCGCTCGAAAATGCAGAACGTGAATTCCCGACACTTATCGTGTGCGATTCTCATTTTTGCGTCAACTCTTACAATAACAAACTGCAGAGTTGGATCGAAAACGACTACAAAGATGACACAGGTGCCACAATAAAGCATAAATTGCTCTGGAACGAGGTAGCTCTTTTACACAAAGAACTACAAAAGACTCACGTGATTCACGCACAGAGTCTTCAACGTGATGGCGTTCACGTTGCAGGGAATTCATTGGCTAATACAGCCAAAGCGGAAGCAACTAAACCGGCTTCCGTAGCCACAAAAAAGCGTACAGATAAGTACATAGACGGGGAAACCATGCTGGCAGTAAAAACGACCGTAAAAGGCGACTGTGCAGCATTACCCGTAAACTATCCACTCAATTATGCATACGTAATCGATGCAAACTCCGTTCCTTTTGCTCGAATCCCTGGAGTGGGGGACAGAGTAATTCCAAACATGAACAGGAGAATATTTTTAATAGCAGACGCACACATGGGTTTGGGTCTAAGGCACAGAGAGATCAAGGAATCACTGACTGAATCAGTATTCTGGTGGCCGGGAATGAGTGTAGAACACCAAATATATGCAAACAACTGTGAAAACTGCAATAGGGATCGCAGTAGCGAACCTGGTTACCGGCTACCAATCAGAAAGAGCTTAACGCTGCCTACACCCCATCCTGCGTCCTATTAATAGTTAAGACGAAAAGCATTTAAAAAATGAGGCCTCCAGCGCTCGGCTGACGCTAGAACGGTTATAAAAGATTTGCGAGTCTATATCGGCACATACGCAATTACCACGTTCCATTCTGACCAGGGTCCTGCTTTCAGCTCTCGAGCTTATAAGGAGGCCATGGCTAGCATGCGAATTGGGTTGCGGTATTCTTGTCCGTCGCACCCCGAAGGGAATAGTGTGGTAGAAAGAAAAAACCGTGACATAAAGCAATCTATAACAGCGAAGGTATTAGGTTCAGGCGCTGGGTGGGTCAAACATTTAATAAGTGTCCAAACTAGTCTTAACAACATGCCAAGAAATTCTCTAAAAGGTTTCAGCCCATACGAACTATTGTTCGGAATTAGAATGCGAGTTCAGGACCTCGATAGTCAGATGTCAGTGGTACAAGAAAAAACAACAGACTTTGACATCAAAGATCGTTTGGCTGTTTTACAGGAACTGAATGAAACAAGAAAATCATTAAGCAACATAAAGTTAAAGCAACAGCCAAGTACCACTGACGAGGCACCACCCGCAACAGCCCCAGCAAGGCCTGTCTGGATTCCAAAGATTGGGGATCGAGTCAGAGAAAAGATCGCGGTGAAGAAGGAATTTGGGCCTTCTTACAGAAAAGCAGTACCTGTCTTAGCAGTCACCGGAACAAGATCAGTTGTGCTACCGCCCCTTGCTGGTAAAAAGGAGAACAGAGTCGTGTCTATCGATCTGGTAAAACCACAAGCATGTGGCTTATAATCAACAGTAGGCCCAGTGGACTCCCAAGAAACAACAGAATACCCAAACTTGCAACAATCCAAGAGGTTCAAACTGAAAGACTAATCACATTCGATCAGCCTGCAGTGCACAATGAAGGACTATGCAATAATGCCATGGAACTTGTGCCTCTTGAAACACAAATTGAAACAGTTCGTCAAGAAACAACACCAGTCTACAATGATGTGGCATCAGAAAGTGCTACCGAAAGACAGATTGAAAGAACAATCCCATCAATTGACAGAACTGCCTCTGGTTATTTCATCAACTTCGACAACTTCTCTGAAGATCAAAATGAGCCCGAAGTGATGCCAGAAACAAAAAAGTCTTTTAAAGAAAAAGCAACTGAACTCTTTCATCAACTGAAGGAAATCTACCTAATTTCCCCTTGGCTAGAGTTCTGGTTCGGTCTAGGTGTATTTTTCCTCTTGCTTTGGCTCATCATGGTACTGTGTTTGGGGAAATTCATTGAAGGAAAATATATTACAATGGACACAGCAAGTCAGAACATCAACCTAGTCCTGAAACGACACAGATCATCCCACGTGAAGAAAAGAGAACTGTCAACAGTAAATGTCACAGCAATTCCAATACCTGGTGGGGTAGTATGGGAGAAAACAGACTATGAGATCTATGGTCCGGTCGAAATCCTGAAGTATCCTCATCAACTAAAGGTTTCCTTAAGTGACTTTGTGACACCTAGTACATTCTCTGATGATTGGGACTTTAACAGTATTAACGACATGATGTCTGATTTAGTAATGTCGGCTAGATTCACAGATCATGATTATTTACAAGGTTCATCTAGTTATGAGCAGTTATTCTGTTACACCCATTATGGGGATCATTACTTGCATAAATCTGCACAGCCTAGAAATGTTTTTATGTATAATCAATGGGAACATTGTGCTACACCACCTAAAAGCAGTTCTAAAGCATTTTTTGAGAAATTCAAATACTTCTCAGGGTTTAACACCAGTGATGCAGAAACGTTTTATTACAAACTGTTAGATAAAACAGGCATGAAAACAATGCTGACAAATTCTAAATTGATATATTCAGAAGCATTTTATGACAAAATGATGACATTTGGTTTTGATTATTGGAAAAATAATATTGAAACGAAAACAATTTGGGGTACAAAAGATTGGCAGGTGCAAGGCATTGAAGCACTATTTAGAACCTGCATGATACCTGAACAAATGTTATTTTTAAATGACACAATACACCAAACATCTTGTCTTGGCCTAGCTAAGATCAAAGACCTTAAAACACCGTCTATACCAAAGCCAATACCTGAGAATGCAACCACAGATATTGAGTTAGACGTGTCACAAATTTTAAATTTCAACAGAACAAATCCTGATTGGAAAAAGTGGTTAATTTGGCCTACAGACACAAATAGCTGTCAAGATAGATTCCTGAACAAAACACAGGGTTTAAAAATGACCAGATTAGACTCAAGATACTCCCAGAGACAACATCCAGGGATTATAACAACATACAGTGTAGGGAAACTCTGCCTTGAATGGCTAACCTCGTCCACACTGGCTCAAATTAAGCAACACTTGTCTTTATTAAAAGATGGTGCTGATTTGCGCGATTTCATTCTTGGACCACGCAAACAGCGTCAAAAGCGTTTCATAGCGACCAGTATCTATGCTGCTTACAACGAGGCTTGGAAAGTAAAGCAAATTGAAACTGCTGAAAAAATACGAGAAATTGATCGTATTAATTTGGAGAAATCACTTTCTGTGGTAGACAATGGGTTAACGACTCTGTCTTCCAGAATATATTCTTTGGACAATATTGTATCCTCTGCCTTTGATGTGATAGACAGAGATTTGCTAATGTTACAACATGGCCAGTCTCAATTACGCTCTATTATAGAATTAGGCTGGACGCTGCAAAATCTTCGTTCAGGCTATGTGCCTTGGCGTTTAATCTACACAACGTCATTATTTTCCAGTTTTAACCTTACTGATAAACAGATCAGTTTGGCACAGAAAGGAGCAGACTATACAATCCTGAGCATCGAAAAACTCGAGAGATTACCATTGACAATGTCAGAGAGTCCTGTCATTGAATGGATAATACACGGAATTATCACAATTCCGATAACAACTTTCCGATTTAAAAAGTGCCTTGAGTACATACCTGCTGGCCAGTATGAACAATTGGGTAAAGGATATATAAAATCCGAATGGAAATTACCATACACTCATTCTTGCTATAGTGACAGTGACAAAAATGTATTTCTTAGTGGTGAAAATTGTAAACATTCACTAAGCGGTATACTTTTGTGTCAGGTATTAATTTACACGGAGCATGTGATGGAAATTCAAACAACCTTTCATGTCACCAGCTAGTCACACCTGCAACTCAGATCGAGCCCTTCTTTATGCAACTTTCGAACGGGAGTTACATTCTTAGAACGGATCACAGATGTTGTGGCCTGACGCCAGGGAAAAGTTATCTAGTACAAGTTACGTCCATGGTCAAATGTTGTATGCAAGCATTGTTCCCGAGCGGGCCTCCAGACATAGTGACTCCCCTCTGGCCTCGTCTGAATCTCTATTCTATACGAATTGATACATTAAGCAAAATGAAATCTGTACTTTTACAGACAACCGTGCCTATAACGTCATCTAAAGAGACGTATGATCTTCTAGTCGCAAGGACGGCTACTGAGGTTCATGACCTTTTATCAACAAATTGCCCCGTGCATTTCGTAGAAATGTGCAGCCAACTCCTTAACATGTCTAGTGCAAAAAGCATCCCAGGCATATTTAAGACAGTCTTTACGGGACTGCTAACACCCTTCCAGGCAATTTTGGGAATCTTTCCTAATTTTGTGCACTCCATTTTTGGCGGCATACCATTATTTTTGGGACTCGTCGCAGGGATTCTATTTTTGACCCTCCTGCTTCGTTATGGCAAGCCTCGGCTCAGACATAGCTCCCATGGGAATGGAAGAGACAATCCTAGCAATGCGCTACCGGGACAGGATAACTAACGTCCTCGGATTGGCCAGGCTGAGAGATCTAAACATGACCTGGTTCCTTTCATTCAGACCGATATGGCAAAATTGCATTTTACCTGTGCTACGGTGTATGCTTTGCGGCGATGAATGCGTGTTGGACATCTGTCTTTCACTTCCATCAGCAGTACCAATGGACGTTGATACTTTGCTCAGTCCAATAACGGCTCACGCATTGTGTTGTCCCCAGCGGCTACCAATCCTGATGACGGCATTCGTGGAGACTCCTGTGCTACAGCCAAGTGGTAACAGTGGAGCGAGTGACAAAAGCAACATCATCCAGGTACAACGTTCTGTGAGCATTGCTGGTCCTGCCTTCGATGACAGCAATCATTCTCACACCTGCCAAGTTACAGCGCTATCTAATTTGGTTGAACTATCACCTGATTTTGTAGACCAATTCTTTGAGAGCCTGTCTGATACGATGTTCTCACCCGTACAGAAACAATAACTTTTGAGAAGCTTTCCGACACGCAGCGTTCCCATGAACTCTGAATTCGGCCTTCAGTTTTGATCAACAAAAACTGCCAAGAGCTTTGGAAATCTGTTTTTTTTGAATTGGACAATTTTTTTCTAATATTGACCTTTTTTGGCACGAACAATTCTTTGCTTAACGTAAAAACTATTTTTAGAGAACAGAAGCTTCACACTTCTATTTCTAAACACATCTAGAGACATAACAACATTACACCAGCCTCTAGCGCACATATTATTACAATGCATTTTTATGTGATGATTTATCTCGCCTTTCTTCTGTCAGAGATACTTCATGTGTAATTCCTTTTGCATAATCGTTCATTGATTTCATATGCAATAATTTTTTGAATGATTACTATGCTTTAAAAAACGTACAGTACCTAAATTCATGTATTACAAGTACGCCTATTTCGAATGCATTTATGTATTTTGGGGTGGGCAATGTTACACATGCATCTAATTGCTTTAGTTTTAGTAATTTTGATGGACATTAACCCGTGGAGTGGGTGTTGCGTGTTTATCTAGGTTCCTGATCGATACTGTGACCTTATGCCCCTATTCGGCTATAAATCCATTTATTCCCTATATTGGCATAACCGTTCAAGTGCGATTTTCTGAAAAGTCATCTCTGGCCTCACACGAACAGAGCCACATTCCAGCATAGTTCCCTCTGCCACTTCCTTTGCGACCAATTAGTGCAATGACAGAGCAGCAGTCACTATCTGATATTCCTAGATAACACTCCGAGTTCTTCAACAAGATAAAAACTCAGCAAACCTGGAAATCCCCGCTTGCTATGTTTTGATTAGTAATAGAACTCTAATGAGCAACTGATAACTATCACTTCCTAGTGACATCTTTAATTGACGTCTTATGTCCAGCAAACTTGCGTCAAACCCGGCACCTGTCAGGTATAAATATTACCAACGTTGCCTTAAGCAATGCCTGTTGTACGAGCTACTGAAGCCAGCTGCCTGCACGGCCCCGTGTTGGTAAATCTAGCACTCTGTCGCTGCAGCCTGCTATCCTGTGGTGGTGAAGCTGCTGATACCATTATCGCCGCTAAAGCGCGACCTATGGTGCAGTACGCTTAAGGAGCTGAACAGCCGTCCCTCTGCGAAGACATCCAGCAGATTCCAGCTGCCCGCGGACGCTGTCCCCCTCCTTCCTCGACGCGCTGAAGAGAAGCCGCTGCCTTTCTCGTGCAGAGAAATCCAGCCACGGCGTTTCCGGTTTACCCTCGCGGGTGACTGGGATATCGAGAGAGACCCCTGAAGGAGATACCAATCCTCCATCATTCTATTCAGAGGTATGGTGTTGACTAAACCCTTAGACGAGAATTCTTGAAACAAACCTTGGCAAAACTAACTTAACTTAAAGCTACTTACTTACTCCCCTTTCACGTGTTAGGCTTAGGTCAGGCACACTGGGGTAGGCTTAGTTAGAAGCACCAGTTGAGTATGTTAGCCTAATGTATATATGACTGTATATATGTTTTATTACTTTTAAACCATTGTATGGCTAAGAAACCATATCAAGGCTTTTACAGTTCTATTTCGCAATACTTATCTTACTGTACGTACTTTTTATAATAACAATTATTGCAATTGTGGCAATACATTTCTCTTGTACGAGAAGAAAGACTGTTCAATAAATGTTAACCTTTTATTGATAAACGCCCGTCTCTCTATTCTCTACATCTCGTGAAAGTAAACTGCACTAGACTGACTGAGTGAAATACATGTCTATTGTTTCACACGACCCTAGAGATTGACTCTTGATCTGAGGAGCAAAGTTGTCATGTTGCACGGTTGTTGGAAAACTGAATCCCTTCTTGTCTGTGCCAAGGAAGCTGATCACTTCCTATGCAGAGAAGAAAGTTTCCAGTGACCTCTGAGCTAGTTGGTAACACAACCCAATTAAGTTTAGCATAGTCAGTGGAGGCCTGGAATATCCGCAGTTCCACGTCGATACTACTGTTTATGTTATTCCAATGCGCAGGGCCTAGTGGGAAACTAGGAACTACACTACAGAGCAAATCAACGTGGAGGAGAAAAATACAACTCAAACTCAAACTTCCACCTCACTATGCGTGCAGACATCCCCACCTGAGCCAGATCCACAGCCTGGTAATATGGCACTCTCCGAAACAGACTCGGACTCAGACATATATGAAACAGGGATGTCTACCTCAAGCAAAACAAGCGAAATAAGCGAAACAAATGATGATGAACAAATATTAGAAGCAACGGCCTCTGAAATTCCAGACCCTAATGAAACCAGAAAACTTAGTGAAACACGTCAAAACTCGAATTCAAAGAAAAAATGGGAGAAAAGAGGGCGAGAGACAAAAGGAGAAGAGCTAACCTACTCAATGATGAGACTACGGATCCTGGCAGTAACAATGAATATGCCATAACAAGACCTAAACCCATACGAAAAAGCCCGACTCCAAAGCTACCAGGAGAAACTGAGCATGAGCATGATGATACCCTAGATGAGCCAGAAGGAAAAAGTCAGAAACAATCCGGAAATGGACATAGCTCAGCAACACCAGGAGAGCCACTGTTGAGTGAAGTGCTGAGCTCCATAAAAAATTTTCATAAGGACATTAAAAAGGAAACCCAAAGGAACCACGTTGCCATTGAGAAGCTACAAGGGGCAATTAAAAAAGTCGGCAACATCTGCACTGAGATCTCGGACAGAATGGCATCAGTGGAAGCACGCGCAGAAAATTTGGAAATGGATGTAACCAAGCTGCAAAAACAGGAGAATGAGCACGATGGAATCATAAAGGACCTCATGATGAAAGTGGTAGATCATGAAAATAGATCGAGGAGAAACAATCTGAGGTTCCTTGGAATACCAGAAGGCTTTGAGGAGAATGACCCCAGGGGCTCCATGATTAATCTGCTGAAATCAGCCTTCCCGGAACTTGGTACCTGGGACATGGACAGAGAAATCCAGCGCGCCCATCGATTTCCTTTGACGCTATCCAAACATTCACAAAAATCACGTCAATATCCTCGAGCAATGTTGGTTTACTTTGGGAATTTCCTTTTAAGAGAAGCGCTCTATGATCTGGCTAGGCCAACAAAGCAGAGGAAACAAAGATTTTATGTTCTTCACCAGACCTGACTTCGCCCACGCAACTGTTGAGAGAAGGTGGAGAATGAGACAATTAATCACTCCCTTTGAAAAAGTCGGAGCAACAGTCTACCTACAAAATCCAGCACGGCTAAAAATAATATACAAGGGATCAACAAGAACCTTCCCAAGCGAAATCCAAGCCGAAGCTTACCCAAGAGAAATCTCAGTAACCGAGAAAGGGAACTCAGGGATATAAATGCAAATCAGCAACCAGTCCATGAACACAAAAACATGGGGAGCAATCAGAAAGGGTTGGGGAAGGGGGGTGGGGGGAATAAATGCATCTGAAATTTGGTATGAATGTTTGTATACCCCACCCACTCGACACCGCCAAAGTATAAAGGGCCTGCCTGCGGGACGCACTGAGGCGCACTCTGCCCACACTGACGCCCACACCTGGGTACTCGGGGACCCAGCAAGCCTCATAGGATGGTAAGGGGGGGAAGGGAGGGGGACCGAGGGAGGGGAACTGGTAGTGGGGGGGAAGAGCAATTTGTGGGAGGGATCGGGGGAAATAAGAGAGGGCCGAGGAGGGGAAAGTGGGGGGAAAAAATCCATCACATCAAGCTATAGAAGAAATTAAAGATGCCAGCTTAACAAAAACTGATTGGGAAAGAGTGAAAATGAAAAAGAAATGCCTATGCGGATAGTTTCGTTGAATGTCTGCGGACTAAATGATGGAAAAAAACGAAGAGCAATGAAGGAATATTTAAGAACATTGCATGCTGAGCTGATCTGTCTACAAGAAACACACATAGAGGCCTCTCAAAAGGGGCTCTTAGAACAGCTGGGATACCAATTAGTATCATATACGACACAATGAACAAGAACAAGAGGGGTAGCGATCTTAGCAAGGTATGGATGTGTGGTAGTAAATAGGCAAAAATCAGATCGCTATGGTAGATGGGTCTTGGCGGAGTGCCAGGTACAAAGCTTTAATTTCACACTATGCTCATTGTATGCTCCCACCGTAGACGACCCTGAAGCTATGGACTCTGTTGACCTAGAAATAGCCAACTGGCCTCTGCCATTAATAGTCTGTGGAGACTTGAATGTGAATGGATTGAATGGCCTGTGGAAAAATGATCCGACCAGAGAATTTCTCCGGAAGAAGAGAAGTCACAGAGCATTGATTCAATTAATGTGTGACAATGGTTTAGTAGATATATGGGAACTGCAAAATAATTTAGGGACAGGTAGTACATATTACTCTGCCCCTCACAAGGTCTTAGCAAGGCTAGACTATTTTCTGGTATCACCAGTAGTAGCATCCACCGCAAAGATTAGCATACTACCCCGGGTAATGTCCGACCATAACCCGCTTATCTTAGATATAACAACCGCTGTCCAACAAAAGAAGATGACAAATTGGACTTTTGAGAGCGCTTTGCTACAGGACTCAGAATACACTGCTCTAATGAAAGAATGGATAAGAAACTTTTTGGTACTAAACAAAGGTTCTGCTCCCCCTGCAGTAGTATGGGACACCCTAAAAGCAGGTATAAGGGGGGAGACAATCAGATACTCGATTAGGCGGAATAAGGCAGAGAGGGAGGAAGTAGAAACGAGAATAAGGACAGTTGCCAGACTAGAACATGAACTCAGTAGCGCAATTAGGGCGAATCAGGATATTGTTAGAATAACATACGAGCTTGCTATGGCTAAGGCAGCGGTTGGGGAACTATTCGCGTCTAAAGCAGCAGGGAAATATTTGGCTTGGAGGAAAGATCAATATGAGTATAGTGAGCAGATAGGTCGAACGCTAGCTGTTCGAACAAGGCAGGCTGCTACAAAGGGGGATATATCTGAGATCAGATCTGAGAATGGAAGTGTTGCAACAACACCCGAGAGTATATGTGCTAGCTTTCGAGACTACTATCAGAAGCTATATGAAGCCGACTATATGGCATCTAGCGAAGATATATATAATTATCTTGGGAGTGTCAGATTAGAGAAACTAACGACCGAGGACAGAGGGACATTGGAGACGGCATTTAATAAAGTAGAAATACAGAGGGCAATTCATGACTTACCATCTGGCAAAGCAGTAGGCCCGGACTCTATACCCTTGGAGTTTTACAAAACATTTTTGCCAGAGATAGAAGAAGAACTATATGAGTTGGCTGTAAATATACAAGAGGGTGCGATACCTCCGGAGTCATGGGGAGAGGCAACTATGATTGTCTTTCTGAAAAAAGATAAACCTGCAACCAATCCTGGGTCGTATAGGCCGATAAGCCTAATGAACAGCGATGTGAAAATTTACTCCAAGATGCTGGCAAATAGGCTAGGTGCAGTAATTGGCAAGATTGTTTCCCCATGGCAGCACGGATTTATCCCTGGGAGAGGAACAGCGGAACATGTCAGAAGAGTGCTCACGTTATTCGATGGTACGGCATCCTCACGAGACCCTATGGCATTGATCCTTTTAGATGCTGAGAAGGCTTTTGATAGGGTCTCGTGGGGATTCCTCTGGGTTGCGTTGGAGAAGCTGAATCTGGGGGAGGGCTATGTGGGAGCTTTGAAAGCCTTATACCACAATCCAAGAATAAGAGTTAGAACCATGGGGGAGCTGAGTGGTACAATAGTTATTGGACGAGGAACCAGGCAAGGGTGCCCCTGCTCCCCGCTACTCTTCGCTCTATACATAGATACATTCATTAGGAGAATAGAGCAGAACAGAAACATCTTGCCCATAGCATTGAACGGGTATGAAACTAAAATACTAGGATATGCGGATGACTTGGCCATAACATCAAGCGAACCAATGTCAGCCCTAACAGAAATAGAACAGGAAGCGGCTACATTTGGAAGACTGTCTGGGTATAAATTAAATGTAAATAAGACCCAAGTAGTGATAAATCAGAATATATCTTTGGTCGATCCAAGAGTGGTAGAGACAGCAGTACATTTGGGGGTTCGCATAACCTCAGACCTCTCGAAAGTGGTATCGAAGAATTTAAGCCCCATTATAGATAAGGCCAAAATTGATTTTGACAAACTGAATAACCTACATTTAACAACAATTGGTCGCTGCAATGTTATCAAAATGGTGTTTATGCCAAAAGTGCTTTATTTATTTAGGACCATACCATTAATTTTTAACAATAGGTGGTTCAGGGAGCTAGAAAAGGTAACAAACAGATTTATTTGGGCCAAGGGAAAAACACGTCGCAGCCAAAAATTTCTGTCACTCCCAAGAGAGAGAGGTGGGCTGGCGCTACCAGACTTTAAGGCATATTACTGGGCAACGGTCTTGCAATATACCAGAGGCATGCTGGGGGGGAGTGTTATAGACAGATGGAGAGGCAGAGATGGGATCCCAGACGTATACGAACTCGTAGTGAAAAACTCTAGTCAATGGTTACTCACTTATGAGGAGAGGAGCTATCACAAAAAAGTAAAGGTTTAAGACCTTGGTGGCCGCAAGATCAGTCTGGTCTGGGATAAGGAGAAAATTAAAATTAGGGAGAATGAATTACTATATCCCTCTGTATGGGAACCCATCACTGCCGGGGGTATTTCACGACTCAGTTATGAGGGGATGGGATGCATTAGGGGTTAAAACCATCGGGGACCTTATAGGGGCAACCGGTCTGATCTCGTTTGAGCAAGCACAACGCTTATATAACTTAGGACGCAGAGACTTTTTTAAGTACTTACAAGTGAGGTCAGTTCTGGTAAAGAAACAGGGAGGAGACATGAATTTCCAGAGGGTCGAACTACTGGAATGTGTTAGGGAAGAAAGGGGATCCTCCATCTCGCAATTATACGAGGAAATCTGTAAATATAAAAAGGATGATTGTGATAGAATGTATGTGAAGTGGAGAGTCAAACTAGGTCTAACAAGAAATGAGGCAGAGAAGTCATTAAAACTGTCAAATTCGGTCTTAAGAGTAGCAAATTTACAATCTCAGCAATATAAGACTATGTTTGAACTTTATTATACCCCTCAAAAAATAGCGCAGTGGGGGGGAAATAACGGGGGCATCTGTCTGAGATGCCAATCCACACAAGCAGATACAATCCATATGTTTGCATCATGCCCCTCTCTGGATATATATAAAAAATCTTTGGAACAATTCTTCTCCGACTCTCTGGGGATACATTTAACTCTGATAGATGAAGTCATGATTTTGGGTGTAGTGAGGGCGGGTGTAGACGTTCTTCACCATGAATTTCTGTACTTAGCTATGACTCTCAGCAGACTATGTATAGCAACACTCTGGAAAGACCCAAACCCCCCAACATTACAACAATGGATCTCTCGTGTACTGGCCATATATATATTAGAAATGGCCCTATATGAAAAAAAAGGTAGGGAAAAAAAAGGTAGGGAAAAAAAAAGAGGCTGGGCGGAGGATATGGGCCCCAATAATTGAATGGAAAAGAAGGTTGGGAGAGACTTAAGATGAAATAGGTGGAAAGTCAGACGCAATTAAGAATATGTGAGATGGGGGAGGAGCCAAGATGGCGACCGGGACGGACGTGTGAGCTCTCGGCTCCGCCGGTCGTCCGATCCTGTAAAGATATCCTGCCTGCAATCCTGCCTACACCGCATCCACACGGAAACAAACATGCACTGAGGTCACTGGCGCTTCTTTGAGACCTTTGTCGGCTGTTTCGACGGTGAATTCGCACCGTTCGCCGACCTCCTATGCTGACCCGAGATCCAGAGCCGCCCGCCGCCGCTGGACGCGGCTGAGCATTGTTTGCTGGGACGGGCTGAGAGGGTGCCGACCGGGGCGGAGGTGCAGCCGATCGTGGTGGTGGATAACATTGGCCCCCTATATTGTGGCGAGACTCCCTCCTGGATCGACCTGACTTTTGACGAGACGGGCGCCCCTCACACGGCGCTCCCCCTGACGCGCTGTTTGCTACCAGGACGGAGTCCATCTTGGGGCACCTTCCCTGCCGCGGTTGCCCGCACTACTAGTGGCCGAGGGGGCTCTCGTTCTACTTTGTTCCGTGTCGGTGAGCCGCGTCTCCGGTGGCTCCCTCCCGCCCTGACCTCATCAGCGACGAGGCCCCCTTTCTCCATTATTTGCTCACTGCCGGAGCAGCCATGTCGCCCCCCCTGCTGGGAGAACTGGTGGGTGCTCACGGGCTGGTGGCTGGTCTGACGGAGCTGCCGTGTACTCTGGAACAGCCAAAGCCGCACAGGGACCCGACTTGTGGCGATATCCTCTCTGCCCTCGCCGATCTGCGGGCTAAATGGTGGCGACAGTCCAGAGAACTGGAGCGGAAGATTGAGAGTGCTGTGCCGCGTCTGGTGAGCCCGCGACCGCCATGCTCTCTGCCACCGCTGATTACTCCTAACCCGGATACAATGATGCAGCGTGAGAGTGAAACGGTGCGGAATGCTACTGGCTACAATGTTGGGTGCTTCTCTCCCGCTGAAGATACAGTTGCACAGTCTCCCCGTGTCTTGACGCCTGATACTTCGACTGCGGAGTCGTCACTGTGGCCTCACTCATCGTTCTCCCGTATGCTGACCCCCTTTGCTGTTTCTGCCTCCATGTTTATTTCTCTGCAATTGTGGACGGTGTGCCATCCTGCTGTGGAGGGGGCGTCCGTCATTCTGGGCACTGAACTTACTGGTGACTGCATACGTCCGTCTCCTTCTTCTCTTCGTCTTCTTTGTTTGAAGCGGCCATCTTGCTTCTTTGTCCTGCCTGAGGGGAGCTCACGGCGGCGGCCATACCTGGAGAGATTTCAGCGCTCAGGCCAGGGCTGATGGTGTTCCTTGACTTGGTTCTGGCCGATTGACTGGTGACTGATTGCAATTGCTATTGCTTGGCACGCTCATTTTCGCTCCGGGTTGTACTTGATGTATCTAAAAATTTTTGGCTCTTCCTAACGGGGTGAATGTATTGGGGGGCTGGGAGTCCGGGGACGACTGTTATTGTTGGTGGTCTTAACTTGTTTCTGATCGGCTGGGAGGGACTCTGGTTAGGACGCTATCTGGTTCTCCGCAGGGGCCCTATCTGGGTATCCCTCCTCATTAGTGGCTATTACTTTTTATTCGCTCTGGCATAGTGGATGTGGTGTAGGTCCTGTGCGGGTGGTGGAGTCCGGGACTCCTCCGGGGTTAGTTATTTCGTGGGAGTTTTAGATTAGATTTCTCTTTTCTTGCTCCCTATATCTCATGTGATATTTTACCTTTTTCTTTCCTTCTTTATCTTACTCTCTACTCTATATTTCGGGTTTATGGGGCGACAGATGCGCTGCTGGGGGGGGGGTAGGCCGTAGCCTTCGCATGCGTGTAGGGTGGGGGTTGAGGGCGGGGTTTTCGTTTCTTTTTGTTCCTATGGTGCCTTGTTTTTTCTTTTTAATTTAACTCTTCTTTTTCTATCTGGGATTCGTGTCGATGTTACTGATGGGCGGGTGGCGGTGGATCACTGTTGGGGCCTTAGGTCTACTATCCTTGTTGCATACATTCTGGCCGCCATGCCGCCTGGAGGGGTTTCTCATTTGAGTAGCTGGGCTGAGTATGCCTCTGTCGCTATTGCTATTTCACGTCTACATGGACCCTGTTTTTCTTTCGTCTATAATTTATCTTTATTGAAACGGAATAGTTGGTCATTACTAGTTGCTACGAACTTTAAAATTAACCTTCATTACTCCTGCGGCGCAATAGCACGTGACCTACAGTGTAACTGCTCAATGCTTGCTATTTGATCCTGCTGTGCTATTGCGTCACCGTATTGTATGCGCCGTGCTCAATAGTGTTTGTGGCCGGCCTGTGGGTTGTAGGCCACTATTTGTACTTCTTTGGATGCACCAATAAAGGTTTTCAAAAATTTAAAAAAAAAAAAAAGAATATGTGAGATATCTCTTAATGATGGTCTTCCATTGTGTCTAAAGCTCTTTGTGTATTTGGAAAAAAATGCTTCATTAGTTTTAAAATTGGCGTTAATGCTTTCCGAATGGCAGGAATATATATATATATATATATATATATATATATATATTTTTCTTTTTTTTGTTGTTTCTGTTTCTCTGGCAATGTATTATGAATATGTAATTCTGATGTTGATGGAAAAAAATAAAAAAAACTTGAAATGAAAAAAAGGAGAACAGGGGCTTGAATCAAAGGTACATTTATCACAAAACACATTGCCCCCGACACCATGGATTACACAATTCTTTCTAACAGAAGTCCCTTTTATTGACTCTGTATACATTCAAATATATTTGTCTTTTTCTTTTTGTATTCTCTTATCACATTTCCAATTTTCCTTTTCACCTTACATATAATACATTATCAATATTTACAACATTTTTCGCATACTGTACATTTATATACACAAGATTATTGTCTCTTTTTGTACATTTTGAGGAACACAACTCTTTTATATTCACAATGTCCTACTAACTTAGGAGTGTCAAGATCTAACGTTCTCTTGATCTTATCCACAATCAAAAATGGTGGTCCTAACTTGTGTGGTCAAAAGCAGTATGTCTTATGGTTAAACTCTTGGTATTCTTAGCGGAAGATATGTCTTTTTTTTCTTTCTTTATCATGTTTGATATTTCTTCTATTGTGTACATTGGTTGATTGGTCTGTGATATCAGTTCATTCTCGTTAGTCTGCTTCGCGGACGATAACTAAAAATTGTCTATCTCGTGGAGTTGTGCTTCTGTAAATTTATCCCACAGGAAGTTAACCCACTGCTGCTCTTGTATATACGATGTTAATATGTTTCGAGGTCTAGAGAAGTTGTTTATTGTCTGCCAAAATTTGTTAAGAGCACTACTGAATTTGAGGTGAATTGAAAAAAAGGTGGATTAATAGGGAATGCTTGAATGTCACTGACTCTCCTGGCTGATGTTAGAGCCAATAGCAGAGATACTTTCCACGAAAGGAACTTCAGATGCACTCTAGGAATAGGCTCTAAGGGGTGCCGCATATGTTGTGCTAGTGCAAAAACAACAGTTGATGGACAGACTGCAGAACAATGTCATACATTCACCCCAGTACAGAGATCTGGGCCTAAATCCATTGTTTTTTTGCACTCCACAGCACCCCAGTTCAGACATGGCCATATGCAAATCAGCCTTGACCCTGTGCCTCATGGGAACAGTCCAGCCCGAACGGCCAAGCCATGTCTTTCTTGGACCGGAATCAAGCATCCTAGGACCAGTTTCTGGCTATCAGCCGTCATCAGCCAGGGTAGCTTGACTCCAGTGGTGTAGAGAGCATGGGACTCACGTCTGAGCATACCCATTCCACTCGGGTGATAAGTGCAAAAACAACAGTTGATGGACAGAATGCAGAACAATGTCATACATTCAACCCAGTACAGAGATCTGGGCCTAAATCCATCTCTGTACTGGGGTGAATGTATGACATTGTTCTGCATTCGGTTCATCACGTGTTTTTTCATATGTTGTGCAAGCACCACATTAAGATGCCAGGATGGAGGTGGACGTCGCATAGGGGGAAACATCCGCAACAATCCCTTGAAGAACGGTTGAATGACCCTAGGTGAATACAGGGAATTGGACGGGCCCTGCCAAAAATACTCTCAAAGTAGAATGGGAGAGGCCTGATCTTGCCAAGTGTAGAAAGAACGGTAAATTTTGTTCTGGATTTGCCTGAATCGGATGTATATTGGCAGATTGACACCACATGCAGAATCTTTTCCATTTAAGCCTGTACGTCTTAATAGTGGCTCGCGCTCGGGCGTTAGCTAAAACTTCCTTACAATTGGTTGTAACAGGTCTAGATCGGGGTGACCCCACTCCTGAAAGATTTGATCCAACGTTGGTTGATGCAGTTCCCACTTGTGAATGGATACTGTCGATCTACTGAGGGAATCCGCTAAAACATTGGAACCTCCCGGCACATGGATCGCTAATAGGCTGATTCTGTGTCGTATCGCCCAGTCCCAGATTTCTTGGGCTTGTTGAGAGAGTAAGGCAGACCTTGTTCCTCCTTGTTAGATGTGCCCCCCATCCCTCGAGGAATGCATCTGTGGTGATGGTAGAATTTGGCACTTCTTCTAGGAATGAGCATCCTTCCTCCACATTCTTTTCTCAAGTCCACCAGAGGAAGGCTTCTGGCATCCGAGGAGTGACCATTGGTGGTTGAGTTCCTCTTGTAGGGGCCTCATTCTGAGACGGCAGTTGGGTATCAAGGGGATGCAAGAAGAAATCATCCCTAAAAACTACTTGAACTGCCGGACTGAAACGCACCCTCTTGATCTTATTAGGCGGGCTAGTTCGCAGATCTTTTGCGGTCTTTCGATTGAGACAAAGGCTTGAGTCAGCTGCTCCCAAGAACGTGTCTTTGAGAAGAAATAAAATGAGACTTGTTGAGGTTGATAGAGAGACCCAGAGATTGCAACAGGGCCAAACATCTCTGGATGTGGGTGCTTGTGTCTGAAAAATAATTTGCCTTGATAAGGCAGTCGTCTAGGTATGGAAAGATTTGAAACCTTTACAGACAAAAGGTGTGCCGCCACCGGTGCTAGAACCTTGGTAAATACACGGGGTGCTGAGCGTAGTCTGAAAGGAAGGACTTTGAACTGGAAGTCCCTGCCAGTTACTCTGAACCGCAAAACTTTTCTGTGTCTGGAAAGAATTGGAACATGGAAATAAGCGTCTTGAAGGTCGAGGGTTGCCATGTGATCCCCTGCCTAAAGGAGTTGAAGGATTTCTTGAAGCATTAACATCCGGAAGGACAGTTTCTTTAAGTATTTGTTGAGGGAGCGAAGATAGAGAATGGGACGCCACTCTCCCGATTTTTTGTTATCAGGAAAAATCTTGAATAAAATTCTGTTCCCCTCTGTAACTGAGGAACCCTTTCGAAAGCTCCTTTTTTTATCTTCAAATTTATTTGGGAAAAAAATCCTTGAGAGGAGCTGGAGGTGGGCCTCTTGGAGGAAAATTAGGAGGAATCTTTATGAACTCTAAAGCATGGCCTCTGGCCACGTGTCCAGAACCCACTTGTCTGATGTTATTGCGGACCAGTTCGAGTAAATTGGGAGATCCTTCCTCCAACTTTTACATGGGATGGCAGCAGAAGAGGTGGAAGGTGGCGTTTCTCATTGTTTCTTATTTGAATCCCATCCGCAGTAGGTGGGCTTCCTTTTATTTTGCGAATAGGAAGTATTATGTTGTCTGTACGACTATTGTCTTTGAGGCGGATATCGCTGATTACCCGGATAGGACTGGTATGATCTATGTTGGTTGTGCCCCCTCGATTAGAGAATGATCCACGTCCTTTAGTACCCCGAAAGGGCGGCTTACGGAATTGAAGAGTACCGAGAGACCTTGCTGTTTCGGTATCTTTTTTGATGGTCTGCAGGGCCTCTTCCACATGCTGGCTGAATAGTGACTCCATCAAACGGCATGTCAATTATCTTTGCCTGAACCTCCTGGCGAAAAGATGTCGATTTCAACCAGCCTTGTCTCTGTAGTACTACGGCACCCGCTAGCTGCCTAAATCCTGTATATGCGACATCCACTGACGAATCTGTGATCTCAGCAGAGATTTGCTCCCCTTCTTGTAGAATCTTTAAAGCTTCAGCCTTTGATGGTTCCGGCAACATGTTGATATATGGAGAAATGCCTGACCTAAGATGACCAGTGAATTAGCAGCACAGACTGTCGTCGCTGCCACAGTGGAAACTTTTGTGCCAATTGCGTCTAATCGTCTGCCATCCCTGTCCGGAGGGGCTGTGATTGTAGATGAGGGATTCCTAGCCCGTCTTTGTGTCGCTTGTACAATTACAGAGTCAGCCTTTGGTTAATCTATGAGGCATGCCAGTGAGGTGTCTGGTGCCTTATCTTTTTTGTCGAGCAGAGGCAATACCGGAGGGATAGAAGCAGGGGCTTTCATAACCTTTAATCCTCCCTTCCAGATAAAATCAATAATGGGGATAGTCCGTATCTGCTTTCTTGGTTGATCCTTGAAATCGTATAGGAAGCATTCATCCTTCTTCGTTTCCATTGGTAGAAAAAACCTCTGCATTGCCCTTTCCATTAGGAGGTGGAAGCCTCCGATGTCCACCGGAGGAGAATCAATGGGAGCTGGAGTTGAAGGAGACTGAGTTTGAATTTGGTATTCGTCCCAATCCGACATAAGAGATCTATCGTCCACTTCTTCTTCCTCCCTATCATCATCAGATGAGTTTGCATCATGGGAATGATGAGACGGTACCGGAGAAGGCGGCCTAGGAGATCTGAATGCAGAGGTGGAAGCTTGAGGTACAGGTGTTGGTGCAATGGACTCCGTCGATTCAGATGGAGGAAACCAGCAATAATAGTCATCCAACATATATTGGAGACTGTTAAGCAGAGCTAGACTGTGCTGTAGGAATCAGATCAGGAGGTGGGGCCACAGGCTCTGGGGAAGGCTGTTCATCCTGGTCATCCTCCTGATATTTAATGAACAATTCTGCAGGGCTTCTGGCAGTGAGAAATCTGTCGTCCTCTTCAGAGTCCTCCTCACTCTCCTCCGAATCCAGTAATTGCTCACTAACCTTCAGAGGTACCTTGGTTGGAGAGATACGCAATGGAGAGAGGGCCTCCAGTGAAAAACTACGTCTCTGTTATAAAGAAGATGCTGTCTTAGACGGTATAGAGGTTGCTGTAGCCGTAGACGCTGACCAGACCTGCAATTCCGTGCAAGATGATAAATGCAGCGTCGACGCAGGGGCCGTCGACAAAGTCGTCGTCGGTTGAGCTGCAGTCAAAGGAGTGACTGTCGACGAGGAAGTTCGACGACAAGGTAATCTTCGACGACGACGACGCGGCCGTCGACTAGGCAGTCTTCGACAACGAGGTGGTCGTCGACAAGGCAAACGCCGACGAGATTCTTCTAACCTTGGTCATCGACGGAACGTCGACGGTAGGCAATATCTCCTTCATCAATGACATGGGCTTCATGGAGACGGAGACTAACATCGACGGGGATTAAGCCGATGACAATCATTTGAGGTCTCGGCGACGAGAAGGTAACAGTTGACGAAGAAGCCACCGTCGACGGCGGGGTCTTTTTCGGAGGTAAATCCCTCTCAGAAGGCCGTTTTGAAGCCAGAGACTACACAGGTTTTCTCGGGGCGTAGAAGGCAGATGCTTGCCCTTAGAAGGTGGAGGAGCCTTTATTGAGGTGAAAGGCAATTCAGAACCCTTAGAGGGTTGTTGTTTTCTCAACACCTTAGCCCCAGGAGAAGATCAGTCCTCTTCAGCAACCCTCTTCCTAGAGGACATAGTTGAACCAGAGGCAATACTTCCTACCTCAGATATGGGGTTGTCTTGGCACTTAATCTTCTGTAGCCACAGAAGTAGACGCCCTTCTCTGTCCCTGAGGGTTTTCTTAGGGAAGGTCCTGCATATCTTGCAGTCGCTCACCTGGTGATCTGGGTAAAGGCAGTAAATGAACTTCTTGTGGGGATCTTCAGAGAACAGCCGGAGCTTTCCACCAGACTCACAAGGTCTAAAGAGATACTTCTTTGACGAAGACATTATGAAGTGAAGAAATTCCTGAGAAATTAGGAAAGTACTGAGCGGAGCTCAGTGAGACTCCCTTCACACGACGTGCAGTACAAAATCTGAGAGCCTGAGCCTCCGAGGAGAACTTTCTGGTGGGTGCTGTTGCCTGATTGGCTGCAGTTTGGACCATTTATAATTACTTGGACAGTCATAGATGTGGAAATGTTCTTCTTTGTAGCTTATGGCTATTTTACTTCCTGGTTTTATGTTACCAAGGTTTTTGATTATGTACATATTATTGCTTCTTTATGTACCATGGGACTCCCACTTGGACGACGGGGAATGATTCAGGCATGTGAATCTATGAAAGACACTGGAGAACTTGCAAGCTTATTAGGAAGTTTCGCACTTCATGGCAGCCAATCCGCCTTGCTTTTTACTTGTATAGTTCCGTCAGCAGCTCTTGTCTAGCTTGAAGGATATTGTGCACTTTGGACATAAAACAATGGAACATTATCCTTCTGAAGTCAAGCTCATATTTACCACATTGATTGTAAGACCACTTAGTTTCCCTGCCTTGAACCTTAACTTTCCTTCACCATAAGGGTCTGGTGGCCCAGTGGACTAATGAAGAACAGCCGCCTGAAGCTGAACTCAGACAAGCCGGAGGTCCTCATCCTCGGCTCCACCCCTTCAGCCTGGGACGATTCCTGGTGGCCGGCATCACTGGGAACAGCCTTGACACCCACCGACCACACACACAACCTAGGGGTCATCCTCGACTCCACCCTCTCCATGACTAAGCTGGTCATCGCTGTCTCCTCTTCCGGCTTCAACACCCTCCGAATGCTCCGCAAGATCTTCAAGTGGATCCCACCGAAACGAGAAGAACAGTCACCCAGGTCATCGTCACCAGCAAGCTGGACTACGGAAACGCCCTCTACGCAGGAACTTCGACCAAGCTTCTGAGATGGCTGCAACGCATCCAGAACGCCTCTGCACGTCTGATCCTCGACATCCCCCGCCGCAGCCACATCACACCCCACCTGAGAGACCTACACTGGCTCACGTCAACAAGAGGATAACCTTCAAGCTCTTCATCCACGCACACAAAGCCCTCCACAACGCCGGCCCAGCATACCTCAACAGACGACTCAGCTTCTACACCCCCACCAGCAAGTTCCGCTTTGCCGGCCTCGCCCTCGCCACAGTCCTCCACATCCGAAGAACGCCCGACTGTGGCAGATCCTTCTCCCACCTCATCGCCAAGTCCTGGAACACCCTCCCCACACACCTACGACAGACCCAAGACCTACTGGCCTTCAGAAGACTCCTCAAGACCTGGCTCTTCGATCGGTAGCAGCACCCCCTCCCCAGGGCCTTGAGACCCTCACGGGTAGGTAGTGTGCTTTACAAGTGTCCTGATTGATTATTGATTGAATGAATGTGTCCACTTCAGGGGGCTGTGTCTGACCCCATGGACACAGGTTCAAATCTCGGTGGGTCCACTCAGCCTTTCATCCATCTGAGGTCGATAAAATGAGTACCATTGATTTGGATAACAATAAACATTTGTTATTCAGCGCCAAGATACCCATTTGGGTAAACCAGCGCTTTACAAATACACATGTTATGTTATAATGAATGGGATGATGACAAGGTGCACATATAAAAGCAGGGCAGGAAGCTGTCGAATTTTCTCCTTAAATGTTGCTCCAAAGCACCCATTATGTTCTTGCCAGTTAAAAAAAAAAAAAAAAAAAAAATGTTACGATTTGGAGGAGGTAAGTTGTCAAATATTGTGAAGGTTTTATAAACCTCAGGTCAGATGGGCTTCATGTTGGTCAACATACACTCATTTACTTCTATCCAGAGAATAGATTCTGGACTTTATAGGGGGACAGGATCACTATGGGACAGAAAATGTCAATTTCTACAATGTGTCCGGATAGCCTTGTAGCCAGAGAAATACAGACCACCTTTCTGGAGGTACCCTGACCTACTGAAACATGGATAGTGATGTTAGCATCGCCAGCAATTGAAATCTAATACACAGAGTGTTAAGGGCGGATAGGCCCAAAATGACATCAAAAGTACAGGAAACGTAGCAAACTTACATGGACGAACCACCCAAAGAGTGAATAAAATTGGCAGGGACTCAGGATATCATTGAGTAGTGCATGATTTAAGATCGTACAATACAACTATGATCATATGACATGTTTGACTCCAATCAAATTAAGCAAAATGTACCTCTGATGCTCCTCAGGGTCTCTTAAATGCCAAGATGAAGAGACCAATTTCATACATGCCACCTCGGAATACCAAGCAATATAAGGATTTTAGGCTGCAGTAGTATTTCATAGGCTCAGATACTGTATAGGATGAGCATTCCAAACTACAATGAAGAAATGCCTGTTAGGGTTAATCCCGAAAATGAAAAAAAAACCCGCGTTGGCAGAAAACTTCTGATACATGGTACAGTGTAGGCTAAAAAGCAAATAACCATACAGTGGCTTAGTCCCAAGCAACCATCTCCTGACAGTTGGGATAGGGATCTGCTGGAAAGGGTGACTGCAGAGGAAACACAAATGAAACATGTGAGAAATAATAACCTAGTCACGAGGCCCTACGTCCTACGTCCGTCAGGTACGCGGGTGGAGAAACTGGGAGATCGCTACGAACAGACCGACACTGGGGGAGAGAAGGTCCTGATCTAGCTGCAGCACACCGACCAGGCCAGCATAACAGAGGTAGTAGTTTACAAAGAGCTCCCCGCCGCGGCGGGTGTCTTACTATCGCGACCTGCTTTGAATGAGCAGACGCCAAGATTGTGGCGGCCACCTGCATTCTGGCTCTGAAGAGGCTGGCGACCAAGGCGCCCTGAGGAGAGCGGGGAGGGAGGAGATGCGTGCCCCTACCCGGCGCCCTGACTTCATGAAAATGGCGGCCTAGACAAAGTCCCAGAGGTCGGACTAGGGTGACCAGCTGGCATGGGTACAAATTCAGGACGGTAAGCGTAAAAATTCAGGCCAGAGGGTCAAAATTCAGGAGAAAACTGCTCTTGTGCTCCAAAGAGGAGTGCGATGCGCCCGATCAGGGACAAAATTACGGGCACAAAGTGTCCATAAAAGAGATCCTCAGCGACAACGGACGTGAAGGCCAAATTACGGACGGTACATGAAATTTACAGATGGTTGGTCACCCTAGGTCGGACTCGGCCTAGGCCTAACCACCGGGAACATCAATACAAAGCTATAATTGAAGGGGTGTGGGGGAGGAGAGGAGGGCATGGCCAACCATCATAGTCACGTGGAAGTGTTCCGTGTAGGCACTGCGCCTCGCCCCGTAATTAATAGCTTCCCAGCATGCCAAAAGGTGCCGGATCCCCCACCTGAAATTTAGGCGTTTTGCATGCTGTCAGTAGCGGACACTTGCCTGATCGCGCTGCCCAGACAGGAGGGTGGAAATCAAGGAGAGACCCGGCCCGGAGGGGAGATGCGGCAGAGCTGGCAAGATGGCAGCCATGATCCGCTTCATTTAAGTGCAGCGCTCGACATAGGCAGGGCCGGGCTATGTCCAAGCTAGGGTGCTGGCGAGTGCTCGCAGTCTGGCGCACTGCTAGGGCCTGAGTCACCGATGCGGAGGTGCTGAAAGGAAGCCGGAGCTGAGGCGATGGACGCCTGATTGGAGCTTAAAGTGGAGCTGCCCCGGTCTGGGAAAGAAACTACAAGAGGCGGCCCACGGATGACACCACTACACAGGTGGGAGAGCACATGTGAGAAAGCTGGGAGAATCTTTGGGTCGTGGCCCCCGAATCCCCCTACCCGAACCACCCTCCGGGTCAATGAACCGTGAAACAGTGAGCACAGCAGTCATTACTTGATCTGAAGATGGTGCCTGGTGGGCCAGCAGCGGGCTGGGCTGCCTGTTTCTGCAGTTAACGCTTCAGGGGGAGGTTGCTCGGTGCGACGAGCTCCTGCAGAAAGCTAAATTCAGCCAAGCTGGCCCTGGCTTGGAGCCAACACCTCCCTGCCTCGGATTCCCAGAGGAGTACGGTTGCTGGATGACAATAGACTTCCCCTATGAAAGGCGCATCGGACCTGGAGAAGCGGAGAGTTATCTGAACTCTGCCCCTAAAGATCTCCTGGATGGGAGACTGAAACCATGCTGGAGTTGTGGCCCTTGTGGCTGACCCCACCCTCACTGGGACCCCCTACCCCGGAGTGTGAGGCCTTAGCCAGGGAACCTGTGTTGAATGGGGGCGGTGGCGCACTGAACAAGTCCCTCGCCCCTATGTCACCAAAAAAGGCCCAAACCTACAGGGTCTCCAGTTACCTTGCGCCAACTGAGCCCTGGGCAGAAAAGGAAGTTGCGGCCTCCGCGGGTGGCCGCATGGCCCTCACCAGAGATGACCTGGAGACAGTGCGAGAGTTCAAAAAGGAAGTCAGAGAGCACATTGGAGCCTCATTTGAAGCCTTCCGCTCAGAGGTTGGCGCAAAATTAGTGTCCATCCATGCAGATGTAGACTCTGTGGGCACCCATGGAACTTGAAACAAAATGCCAGAAACTTGGAGAGAATGAAGTCACTGGAAGTGGGATCGGCTAACTTGAGCACTCCGCTGCACACTGCCTTACTAAAATGCAAAGACCTGGAAAATTGCTCCCGCAGGGACAACATAAGAGTGCAGGGTCTGGAGGAGCCAGATTTGGAGAAGTTTATGGTGGGTCTCTTCTCCAATGTCCTGGGGGATTGGGGGGGGGGGGGGGGGGGGGTGATTGCCCAGATGTCAGGCTGGAACGGATTCACAGGGTGGGACAGTGTCTACCGGGTAATAGCAAACGTCCAAGAAACATTCTTGACAACATTTAGCTCATTCAAAACTAGGGGACTAGTACTACAGAAAGTTAGAAACAGTGACCATCACCTTTCAAAGGGCTTTGTGCTCGCTCTCCCAAGACGTCGATCAAGCTACGTTGGCTGGCAGGTAGCAATTTTGATCAATCACCTCGGCTCTAAGGGAGCGCCAGATCAAATATAGATGGGCTTATCCTTTTGGCATTGCTTTCTGTTATGGAAACAAGCAATGTCACTTTTCCGAGCTGGAGGAGGAGGCGGCGGCGGCTCTGATCGGCCTAGATATCACTCCTTTGCAACAGAACGAGGCTACTGGGCAGGCAAACATGGACCGGACACTGGAACAAAGCCCACCAAGGACCTGGCAGAGGCCAAAGAAGGGAGGGAAGACGTTAAAACATTGAGGAGCGCCGGAACCCCGCTTCATGGACTTTTCCATGCGGGCAGTATCCTCTAACATGGAGGGTGATCAGGAAAACCCTCCCTTCGTGCTTACACTGCTGAAGTTGGATAATCTGGTTCAGGGGTCTTGGGTTTATGGTAGCAATAAGTTCATGACCTCCTTATCTTGTTGGCTATGCGGAGCAGTCCGGGTCGCACCGCCCACTCCGGTTGCTTAACGTCATATGCAGAATGGTGTCCAGTCATTCCTTTATGCAGGGCCCCAGGTGCGGTCCTGGACTCGCCCCCTGGAGAAACCAATGGTGAGTACTTATCTTCACCATGGGGACTTTACAGTTAGATGTTTTCTTCATGTATTGTTGGTTTGTTTTTCCCGTGATGCTTTTAATGTGGGACTGAAAACCAGATGGGAGAGGAAAGGTAGGGGGGTGGTGGAGTGGGGGCTTGGGCAGGGGAGAGGTCGGGCATGACGGGAGAGGTTTGGAGTGGGTGGTAGAACCCCCCCACATGACAAAATGATATTTAATTGTATGTCATGAAATCTAAGGGGGCTAAACTCCCCCAACAAGCGACAACAGCTCTGGAAAATCCTAGGGGACTACCATATCCGTCTAGTAGCGCTACAGGGAACACACTTGGAGAGGAGAGGACCTCCGACTACGAATCAAATCCTACCCCCTGCTTTTCCTCTGCTAACACCAAACAAAACAGGATTGCCCTCCTCTTTCACTCTGCCATTCACTTTTAGCCACAGGACACAAAGAACAACAAAACATGGAGTTCCTTGCGGTTAAGGGTACCCTGATGGGTCGCCCATGCACTATAGCAATGGTTTAAGCACCTTAACTCTGGGCAATACAAATTTCTCCTCACGTTTCTTACAACACTGGAGGGTTTTGCTTCTGGTGACATAATTTTACTGGACAATTTTAATCTGATATGGGATCCCTCTGTGGACACTACACATCTGCACAGGACGGCTGCAGGGGTCTTCACCAAGACACTCAAACCCACTCTACACCAGATGGCATTGGTAGACACTTGGAGGACCCTGAATCCTTGAACACATGATTATTCCTTTTTCTCCCAAATCATACTCCAGGATAGATCATGTTTTTATTAGGCAGTCTCTCCACCAGGCGATCCCTCTAGCTAAATTGCATCAGATATGTCTCTCCCACCATGCACCTCTTGAAGTACTTTTTAACTGGCCTGCACCTCGCTTTAAACTCAAGAGGTGGTATTTTCCCAATACTCTCAGTAGGGACTGGCTTCTTCGAGATGAACTTAGGAAGACGATTAAGGAGTTTTTACTCAACAATGATCCTAAAGTGACTTCTCACTTGAATAACTGGGATGCATTTAAAGCAGTGATGCGGGCAAGTGCATTACTTTAACCACCACCCTGCAGGGGCAACCAAATACGGAACGTTTGTCTCTGGAGGGGGAACTGCTTCTTGTGAGAAGTTACATAAGGAAGCCCCATCCGTAAAGGCCCAAAGAAAAGTGACCGTGCTGAAAGGGAAACTCCAGTAAATACACTAACCGAGTAGAAAAGATCCTTTTACGCCTCCAAGCATGATGTTACGATGGCCACAACAAAATTTGCGTCGGATTGAATATCTAATTGACAAAACACAAAAGAAACATCCCGGCTGCCTTGCTTTTTTTCGACGTGGAGAAGACCTTCGGCCGGGTCGAATGGCCTTTTCCGATGAGCACTTTGCGCACATTTGGGTTTGGCAATAGCTTCCTGGGAATGGTGAAAGCTAACTACTATTGCCCAGATCCTGGTTCCTTGTCAACAGAGTGGCATCAGACTTCTTTAACCTATCCAGAGGCACTAGACAGGGTTGCCCCCTTTTACCCATGCTGTTTGTGCTCTACATAGGACCGCTAGCTGTGCATATCAGGGCTAACCCTGAAATTTAGGGTATTAGGTTTGGTCCAGACAAACACAAAATGTCTTTATTTGCAGACTATGTTCTGCTGCCCATTACAGACCCCTGAACCTCTCTGCCAGCTATACAAGCTGATCTCCGTTGCTTCGAGAAGGTGGCGGGTTTTAAGGTCAAAATCTTTCTTACTTACTTAACCTGTCAGTACCTTCAGAGGAGATGACAGCCATTGCGGCTGCCTCGTCTTTTAAGTACGTTCAAAAAGAAATCACCTATCTCGGCATTACAATTACCCTCAAATTATCTTATCTTTATGAAGTAAATTTCCCCCTTCCTACGACAACTTAAATTAGATTTTAAAAAATGGGGGTCTACGTACGTCACCTGGATTGGTCCCATAAATGTGATCAAGATGACAGTGTTGCCCCGGATTCTATAACTATTTCAAGGTTTCCAGATCACGATTGATAGGAAATTGTTTGTGGAGCTAAAGGCGATGACAACAAACTTAATCTGGCAGGGACACAGGGCCCGCCTATCTCAACGGGTGTTGACCAGACCGCGACTAACACAGGAACTTTCCCTTCCAGACTTCCCTCCCTATTATAGAGCAGGCCAGATCAGTCTTAGCTGAAAGGTCCCTTGAAGCCTCAAACAAACATTGGACAGACTGGTGGCGGGAAGGACCACATGAGATCTTCCCTGGAAACCTAAAACCGGATACTCTAGTGAATGGCCACCTAAGCACCCCCACAGCTACTAACCTTAAGGAGTGGGATATTACCACCACAACTCTATCCCTGACAACTCCCCCCCCCCCCCTACACCTATCCATTTCAATCCTGCTTTTCCGCCAGCTCTGTTTGAGAGTCTTTTTGAGAGATGGAGGGCGGGTGGTTGCCTAATGCCGTCAGATTTGTTTGTAAGAGGAGAAGTACGCTCCATTGACAACTATGCATCCATTTTTATTTTTTCTGTTTCTTTTTATTGAAATATAAAAACAAGCAAGACATGAAACATGTTTTACTAAGTGCCAGTTCAATCAAGGGAGGAAGAAATACAATGAGCAGCAATCTATATAAATAAATGGGAAGGAAGGGACAGGGGTCAGATGTAGTAAAAATACAATAGAATGGTCAAAATGCATGGGTCAGGGGGAAGGTGGGACATCAATGTTATCAACTGCAGGGGTATACACATGTTTCCACGATAACTATTCCAAGGTCCCCACACTCTACACCACTTCCGGGGACGATCCCTGGCTAGGTACACAGTCTTTTCCCTGAACATACACCAATCCATGTTTTCCTTCCATAAGTCCACTGTAGGAGGCCTCTGGGACCCCCACAACTGAGCAATATCTAGCTTGGCGATCATGGCTCCCAGGGATGCCCACTGAGTCTGAGACACATTATAGTCCGTAGGTTCCAAAACGTTCAACAAGCAGCGTCTGGCCTCCGGCAAGAAAGCAACACCAGTCACTTCCTTCATGACCTCATGGACCCCACTCCAAAAAAGCAGCAATCTTGCTACATTCCCAAATAATATGAAGAAAAGTAGCTACCTGCCCACACCCTCGCTTGCATAATCCCTCCTCAGAAAAGCCCATTCGGACCAAACGGGGGCCCGTGACGTAAATCCTGTGGAGGATCTTAAGTTGTACCAGTCGGAGTCTAGCTGGAATCGCGACCTCCTTGGGAGAGGAGATCGCAGATTGCCAGTCATCATCATCCAATTCAAGGCCGTCACGGGTCCACAAGTCCCGGAGATGTAGCAGGAGATCAGGCCTATTATTAATTAATTTCTTGTAAATAAGGGAGGTAGTGCTGTTGGGTACATGGCCATCCAACAGCCTATCTTCAAGTGGGGACGATTCCGGAATCACCTCACCCAAATGGAAGACCGACCTTAAGGCATGCTGAACCTGGACGTAGCGAAAGTACTCTGTGTCACCCAATTCAAACTCAGTCTTCAACATCTCAAATGATTTCACCTGGCCCTTAACCCAGAGATCGCCCACCTTACTAATACCGATAAGGTCCCATCTATTGAACCCCTTGGTTTCCCACAACTTCCCAAGTCTGTCCGAACCGAAGCGCGGGGTCGCTAAAGTCAAGCGATCTTTCCACCCCAGGGAAGTATTAGTGTCCAGCCACGTACGCACCGCCGTCTTTGTAGGCCCTGACAGAGTCTTAACCACCGATTTGGAGTAGAGCTCCCTATAATAATTACCCCCGGGCAACAGCCATCTATCCATAGCATAAGCAGGATTCAATGCAGGACCATACATACCATGATTGATGGCACCCAGCTGAGCAGCCCAATAATAGCGTTTGATGTCAGGGAGAGCGATTTCCCCGTCATACCAGGGGAGCGTCAATTTGGCAAGAGCAATGCGAGGTCTACCGTCCCATATCAACTTCCTCAAGGTCTTTGACAGCACGAAAATAACTAGCAGTGACAATATCAAGAGTGTTCTGGAGAGCATACAAAAAACGAGGCAGAGACATCATTTTAAATAGGGCAGCACGACCAAGCGCTGAAAGTGGAAGTTTACGCCAACCCGCAACGTCCTGTTTCAATCTAGCCAGAGGTGGGAGAAGGTTCTGTTCATAACGGGCCTTCGGATCAAACGAGATAAAGATTCCAAGGTACTTAAATCCCGTCAGAGTCACCTGAATAGGGCAGGTACGTGGGAGAAGAGGGACATCACCAGAGAGATTGTATAAGTAGGATTTCGCCCAATTGATAATCAAACCAGAGTTCCTAAAAAAGGAGGCCAAGACATCGCAAAGAACCATCAATGACTTCCAGGGTGAGGTCAAATACAGTAAGATATCATCCGCGTAGAGCAAGATGCGATCTTCGAATTCAGGAGACCATTGAATACCCTTCATCGAGGGTTCCCATCGGATCCACGCAGCAAGGGATTCTAGGGCAAGGGCAAACAATAACGGAGACAAGGGACAGCTCTGACGAGTGCCTCTTCCAAGACTAAACTGAGTAGAAACACGACCATTCACGACAATTTGCGCAAGGGGGTCCTCGTAGAGAAGCAGCACCCAAGCCAATAAAACCAGGTCCAAACCCGAACTTAGCCAACACGGCTTATAAGTATGGCCATTCCACGGTATCAAAAGCCATTGTGGCATCTAACGACGCCAAGACGGCCGGCTCACACAACGTCACAGCTCTCGCGAGAACGCTGTGTAGAGGTCTGAGAATCAGGGCAGTATTCCTATGCGGAATGAAACCGGATGTATCAATTCACCGATAACGGTGATCAAGCGGTTAGCCAGCAGTTTTGCAAGGATCTTAGGTTCGGCGTTCAAAAGAGAAATCGGCCTGTACGATGTGCACCTATCCCTTGGTTTCCCCACCTTATGGATCACCACAATGGTCGCAAGACGTTGATCGCTGGGTAGAGAACCGCACTCACGAGACTCCAAAAACATATCTCTTACATAGGCCGCTATCTTGTAAGGCCGCAATTTGTAAAGTTCAAAAGGCAGGCCGTTAGGACCCATAGCCTTCCCGGAACGCAAGGAGCAAATCGCGAGAGCCACCTCGTCTGCAGTTATTGGAGCATCCATTTGTTCCTTATCCAAATCAGAAAGACGCGGTAGAGCAATATCACGCAACAATAGATGTGAATTTCCCTCCAGCCTATCCGACACAGGGGCATACACTGACTGAAAGTGATCTGCAAAACACTGAACTATCTCCTCAGGGTCAGTAACCCGACAACCGCTCGCCGTCCAATCACGGGCACCACACGACTATCCCTATCCTTCTTATCCAGCCACGCTATCAATTTACCAGCTTTATCTCCTACATCATAAAGCCGTCCCTGCAGTTCTCTACTCATTGCCTTGGCCACGTCAGTAACCAACGCCCTATATTCCAACTGCTTGAGTCGCAAAACATGCGTCATAGCACGCGTGACTTCCCGCTCCAGGCCGAGCTCAAGGTCCGCTATCTCCTCTTCAATCTTAACCACCTCCTCGTCTCTCCGTTTCTTAACACCTGCGATTAACGACAGGGTCTGGCCCCTAAGAACAGTCTTGAAAGCCTCCCTAAGGGACACCGCCGACGAAACCGAACCCTCATTCTCAAGAAAATAGTGGTCAAGAGATTTCACCAGATCCGCACGAGTTTTAGGGTTCCGGAGGTACCATGGGTTGATCGGGCCTACCCGACCCTCCATCCCAGGACTGGACCCCATACGAAGCCATAGTAGAGAATGATCAGAGATCCCCCGAGCAAGATGCTTCACCTCAGTAACAGAAAGCGCCTGTGCAGCCGGGACCAAAACATAATCAATTCTAGAAAGATTACTGTGCACGCCTGTATGCATCCATTTTTAAACTACCTCCCACAGAGGAATACAAGTACTTTCAGTTGAAGCATTGGGTGCAGTAGCAGCTATAGATGCGTCTGGCTGCAACCAGGGAGCTGCTCCCTATTGAGAGATTTGGGCAGGCTGGAGGCATGGCTAAGGGCTGCATCTCTTTTCTTTATTCTCTCCTCCTCCTCACAGTGAGACCTTCTCCAAACGCGACATGCAGATTTCTTGGAATCCACCCTGCAGACCCCCTTAACAGAGAAACAATGGAGTACTCTCTATATTGATATCTCTAAATATAATCAATCCATGTTTCTCAGGGAATCCTATTATAAGATCAGGTACGACTGGTACTTACATCCCCTAAAAATTACAACGACAGACAGATGCTGGCGGGGGTGTGGGATGCTGGGGGACTTCCACCGTATGGCGGGACTGCCCCTCTATTTAACCTTTTTGGAAGGAAATTCTATCTCAGATAAAAAAAAGATACTAGGATACCCGATAAATGTACAGGAACAGGTTTTGCTGGGGCTGTGTGACCCTAGCCTAAAACATCAAACCAAGGGAGACTGATCCATCATGTGGTTATGACTGGGGGCAGCTAAATTGGCAGTGGCAGCAGAATGGAAGAAACTGGAGGCCCCTTCTCTCTCTCACAGTGGCATGCCCGGCTGTTGCAGGCACTAGCCCTTGAACGCATAACTGACATTATGGCCGATGTTCGAAGAGGTTTTGATTATATTTGGAGCAGGTTGGTGAGATACTTATCGGAGGATTTGCCACTCCCTGCTTGTGGTCCCAGGTTGCTGGCTCTTCATCTTTAAAGATTTAGGAAATCTTAATCTTGCAGTGGACCCTCGGGAGGCCTTGGGCCTTAATGCTCTCATATCTCCCCACATAGGTGGGTTTCCCGGTTCCCATTCCCTGGAACCATGGGGGCAACTGCCCTCCCTCTCAGATAGACCTTTGTCCGCTTCGCACTCTCATCAGTACACTGTAGACATGTGCAACAAGTACCACGGGATTGTTTATTTTCTAGCTTTTTTTTAAATTTCCTTTCTCTTTTTTTGTTTATATTGTTGGCTCTCGCTCATATTGAAGACGAAAGACATGTAGAGTTTTAGATATATGTAACTCGTTGGGAAGTTGTACCTGAATATACCAAAGTTTATACAGAGAACTTGTGGATAAGATGGGTTTTGTCTTTAGCTATCTGAAGATTTTGGCTTGTGGCCAAGCTATGTTGAGCCTCATAAGTTGTTTATCTTTGAAAATGCAATAAAGATTTTGAAAAAAGAAATAACTGGGGTGCACTACGATGAGTGGGCTGCAACCTGGGCTCCCTGAAGTACCTGTGCCCAGCCACAAGTGAGGTCTTCTGGCCCATGATAACGGGCACGGGCATCATAGAAGGCGGGCCAGAGGGGTAGCCGCGAGTCACAACTGAGCCACCAATCGCGCCCCCCCCCCCAAGAAAACATTGCACTGGGTCACCTGCATTAACTGAAGGCGCTCCCTCAAAGCAATTTACTGACGTCCACCCATGCACTCTACAAGCGACCGGACCCAACAGAGACCCCTACTGCCATCTGCCTGGAGTCCCCCGCTCCAAGTGCCTCTTGGAGCGGACTCTAGAGTGGGCAACGGCCCGATGCGGGGCTGAGGTACTAGGGAGGCACTCTACAATCTCAGCTGACATCGCCCAATCTGCTAAGTTGTGAGTGGAGACTCCCACACCAAACCAAATGCAACACTGGGAACGGGCATTTTCCCATGTTCCCCTTCCGATAGGGCTGCAAAACAAGGAGGATAGTGGGGGAAACAAGTAGCCTGGGACAATGTTGAAAGCCACCGTGAACACTGGAATTACCCAATGAATCAAAGCTGCGCGCCTACACGGCCTGACCTGCTGGCAGATTCAGGGGACAGCTGCCTGCCGCTAGAGGGACAGACTTGATTCAACATGCTAAGGTAACTGGAGGTGCCAGCGCTCGATTTCAGAACTGGATGAACTGGTACCCCAGACCCAAGTTGACATCTTCTAACCCCCTTCGGGGTTCCCCTACATGCTTACCACCCAACAACTGGTCATGGGTCGCCTGCGCTCTAATACTCCGTCCACAGCAGTACATCCAGGAACAGGGAAGATTCCGCAATCTGAGAAGAACTTGGGACCCAAGACACCTCATCTAGTGCTAACCAGCAAGCTGGACACGGAGCGGAAGTCGGTTGAGAAAATCGGAGCTAATCTTGACCAAAAAATATAAATTATTGGGATCTAAACTAGAGGAAGTAACTTTTGACTTCACACTCCTGCGTGCAGAATACCTGATAAAGCACACGCCAATGAGCTTGTGTTGGCAGACCTACAGCCAACGACCTGTGCAAACATCACAATGCTGCAAAATCCACTCGATCATGTGGGCACTCTAGAAATTAGACTCGATGACTTAGAGGGCCGCTCAAATCGGAACAATATAAGAGCGGTAGGCCTCCCAGAGGGAGAGGAGGGCCCAGATGCAGTGTTGTAAGTGGAGAACTGGCTACGAGACCCATTACCAGAAGATGCACTGTCGCCCCACTTTGTGGTGGAGCGTGCCCACAGGAGACCTGCACGCAGACTGCCATAGGGAGCCCATGCTAGATTGCGCCTGTTCAGAGAGATCGAGATACCATCTTGAGAGAAACACGCAAATTGCATGAAATTAAGATTAAAAGTGTCTGGGTCATACTATTCCCAGACATCAAGAAAGGACAAGGGGAACCCATTAGATCGCTCGGGACCATGGGTGGCAAGTATTTAACAAAACAACAAGCGGTCCTGAGCATTCAAGAATGAGAGAAAACAATTGGTATTTATAGATCACAATGGAGTTCTATAAGGTTCAGTATTCCTAGACCAGCCGGCCAGGGAATGTTTAATAGTTTAATGAGTTTAAGATCTCCAGAGTACAACAATTAACCCGAAAGTAAGGGTTAAATTGGGACACAATCCTGTGCCAAACAGAGAAGAGAAAGCGAGAGAATAAAGATAAGAGAAGGGAAAAGTCATCAGGCAAACAAAGTGAGCTTACAGGTCACTGATATTAGTTATGCATTAGCAGTGTATCCTGGAGTCATTCATACAAACAATAATATAAGGGAAGTACACGTATGAATTACTCTATGGTCGACGTTTCGATCCCCAGCTCGGGTATCACGGGATCATCATCAGGACAAGAAAATTAATTTTGCCTGAACACAGTTTTTTATAACACCTGTTATGGAAAAATAGAAGGGAGGAAAACAAAGATATATTCACAGTCACTATTTGTATGGTCAGCGCTCACAATGCAACTACAGACTTTGCATTCGGAACCGCAGTGTTTAAGGTGTTGCCGTGAGGCGTGATTAAGCATGTGTGAGACCTCAGAAACTCATGCACATTGCAATTCCTTATTTTGTGAAGGATTGGTGGTGAATATTCTTTGGGTTTGTGATCAAAAAGTGATGTGGGCACTAGGGGTAAGCCGTGGGAGTGGTGCGGCTTGTGGTGGTGAAAATTTGCAGTGTTTGGGTGGTTATGAGGGCTCGTAGCACATAGGGGTGGTAACCTACCCAGTTGGCTGTGTGAAGAGAGATAAACTTCAAGGGGAAGGTCCTTTCTGGATGCCACACGCGATTCGTTCTGTGGGCAGTAATTAGTATGGTATTTAGAAAACATCCAGTTTGGTGGGCGCAAGGTCAACAAGATATAAGAAGGGCCCATTTACCTTTGCGTGTGGGCCGCTCCTTTGGGTGTGGTCGGGTTGAGAATTCAATTTGGGCGCTGATTTTGAATTAAGAGTGAAGCCCAGCCTGAAATAAATAATATTATTACTAGGAGCATTCTGTGTCCTAGGGGTACACTCGTAGTGTGATCAAGGTGGGGAGCTCAGAGAGGTACCTTTTGGGTTGCGAGATAATGCAGCACAAGGGAGGCGAAGATTTTTGGGGGTTACTGACGCCCGAAATCAGCGATTCTTGCAGATGGTCAGTAGAGGGCATCTGATCTATTGCGCGTTTCTAGCTGTAAAGTGAGAGAGTTGGCATCAGTTAAGAAATTCTCATAAAGTTATGGGTTTTCGGATGTACTAAGGACAGGGTTACCATCAAGGTGAGGAGGGTTTCTAGAAGTCCGTTTCAGTTACTATGACTGCAATATACTCGGAGCCCAAGTTCACGCTAATCTCTGTAAGGGAAAGGGAAATGAATTAGCAGGGGGTGAGGTGAAGTGGTCAAAGGGGCGCCCAAGTGAAGCGTTATATTACCGGTAACTTGTGGGGCAAGATCGCCGTCCTCCAGCGTCTTGAAAGATCGCCGTGTGGGAGGGTTGCGGCCAGACGAATAACTGGTCCGCGTTAGGATCTGCCAAGTCTCCGCCGGCGCCGGTCGTTGGAGCTGCTCACACTGGAACGCTTCCGAGGTTTCTGAATCGTGCCTGATTATTGGGTTAGGCAGGGGTCACGTGTTTGGGGATCGCGCGCTGACATTGGTTAGACGCGAGTCAGTGACGGGGGCTTTCAGGAACCAGGTCTGCTTCATTCGTCTAGTTTGAGGGACATTTTGGGCTGGGATAGAGCTCATGCCGAGTCAGGAATGGTGACATAAAAACGAGGCAGATTAGGTGAACCGAACTGGGTGATGTGAGATAAATTACAGTGCCGTGCAAGTGCTTAAGTCGTAAAAATTAGTATTTGAAAAGCTTAAATTTACACAAAGTTTCAAAACTGCATTTTTTAAAAAAACATTCTGATATACTTAATTTTCACAGCGAGTTGTCTTTTCAGAATGTCAGAAGTTCTGGGCCAAAAGCCATTGATTGAGGAAAATTACCCAGCTTACAGCAGGGTTGTCCAGTCCTCACTCCTGTTTAGCCCTGTGTGGATGGTATCGAACTGAATGATAGTTTTAAGTTCCTCACGATTGAGGAGTTGGGCCAGGTTGCCACCTCTTTGTGGGAGTTTCACCGTTTTCAGCACTGTCCATTTAATTTCATCCGCAGTATGTTTCAGTTCTGTGTAATGTTCAACGAGCGGTGCGTTTGGAGTCCCACATCGTATCCGGCTTCTGTGCTGGCCAATGCGAGTCTTTATTTTCTGAGTTGTTTGTCCGACGTACATTTTCGGACAAGGACACAGGATGGCGTAAATAACATTGTGGCTATTGCAGTTGGTAAAGCCTCTCATTGTCACTGTAACATTGTTATGACAAACTTCTTGTCTCAATGGCGAATTCACACATCGTGCAACAACGACATTTAACGTGCCCAAGAATAGGAGGAAGCCCCCAGTTTGATTCAATTGTGATGGCTGGGGTCGGAGCTGGTAATGCTGCTCGTATTAGGTGGTCTCTTAGGTTTTTGCTTTTCTTAAAAGCGAATATTGGCCTCTCTAGATGAATTGGGCCTGCATTTAAAGTGGGCCAATGCTTAAGAATGGACTGCCGGATTTTGTTGGAGACTGGGGAAAAAGTGGTTACGCATGCTATACGTTCAGTTTTATCCCTTAGTTTTGGTGTCAAAAGGGCTTCTCGGGGGCAGTACCAAGCCCTTTTGGTGGCTGTCTTGATCAGTCTTTTCGGGTAGCCGCGTGCTCTCAATTTGTTTGATAACACGTCTGCTTCCCTGAAATAATCCTCTTTAACTGAGCAATTTCTCCTAATACGCAGGAACTGGGAGTAGGGTAGGGAATCTTTTAGTGCCCTGGGGTGGTTGCTGTGGTAACTCAGGAGTGTGTTTCGTTCCGTAGGTTTACGGAAGAGACGTGTCAATAGTTCATTGTCATGATGGTAAATGGTAAGATCTAGAAATGCTATCTGATTTTTGTCATGAGTCAGAGTAAAGTTCAGGCCTGCGCAGTTGTTATTGAGCCAGTGGTTGAAGGAAAGCAGAGAGGGTATATCATGGTTCCATGTGAGGAAGATATCGTCTATGTAGCGACGCCATAAACAGATCCCAGTGTAGAATGGATTGCTTTCTGTCAAGATGTTACCTGTCTCCAGGGCATCCATGAATAGAATTGCCAGATTGGGGGCAAAAATAGCCCCCATGGAGGTACCCTTCACTTGTTGGTAGTAAGTGTTGTCAAACATAAAGTAGTTTCTAGTGAGGCAAAGTTCAAGGAGCTGTAGGATGAAAATCGTGGGAACTCTGTGGGGTCTTGGTCGTGAGTCTAAAGATTTTTGAATGACCAGTAGAGCCGCTGTTTGTGGTATATTTGTATAAAGCGACTCCACGTCCATTGTGCATAGGGTATGAATCGTGGGGTCAAAAGGGTGATGCTCAACCAAATTGATCATCTGCATACTATCCCTTACGTAGCAGATGGTCGAAGGTACGAATTCTTTTATAAAATAGTCAACATATGAGCCCAAGGGCTCAAGAATTGAACCGCAGGCAGAGACTATAGGTCTGCCTGGGGGACTATTGATGCTCTTGTGAATTTTTGGGAGAGTGTAGATAACCGGTTGGCGTGGACATTTTACATTAAGAAACAGATGTTCTTTCTTGCTCAGGAACCCCTGCGAGACTGCGTCCGAGGTGATCTCTAGTATAGTCTCTTGGATATTTTTGGTAGGGTTACCTGGTAGCCTCTGATAATGATCCGTGTTCCCTAGCTGCCGTAAAATCTCATGTTTGTAGGCATCGACATCTTGGAGGACAATTCCTCCACCCTTGTCGGCACTTTTGATGACAAGAAGAGAGTTGTCCTTAAGTGATTTGATGGCGTCTTTTTCCGCCCTTGATATGTTGTAAGGTACAAACAGTTTTTTGTTTTCAATGGCACAAAGGTCTTTGTGTACCAGTTTTTCAAACGTTCTCACCTCTGCGGGGATCATGCTTGCAGATGGGAGAAATGTGGAAGGTGGACGGAATGGGGTATTGGCATTGGTGGCGAGTGGAGGGTGTATTTGGAAAAAGGCCTTCAGACGAATTAATCTGAAAAACCTGAGAAGTTCGGTTTGTAACTCCATAAAATCAGGGCGAATGGTAGGTACAAAGGACAGGCCTTTCTTTAATAGGGCTGTCTCCGTGTCCTGCAGTGGGTGACTGGATAGATTGAAAATTGGTATAAGTTCCGATGTATTGGTACAGGTGGATGAGGAAGTCATGTTACCAGTGTGGCTTACCATTGATAAAAGTTGTTCCTGGTTCTTCGTTCCCCTGGGGGGTTGACCCATCTTTGCGGTTTCTTGCCCCTGCCTCTTTGTGGGGTGTTGGGCTGGCCTCTTGATAAAAAATTAGTCTGGGCTCCACCACCCCGTCTTGAATTGCTGCCCCCTTCGCCCGGATCTGAATTGTCAGAAGATTCCTCTGAGGTCTCAGAGAAGCCAACTATGTTCTGGCGTCTATTATAGCGGCCATCAAACAAAACAAGTCCTAGTTCTCACTGCAATATTTTTAAAGATATCTAGAGATCACTGGTTGTTTGTAGATCACACCAGGGAGTTCCTTCATCTAGGGATACTCATGATCTCTTAATCTATTGCTTGAATAAAAAGCAGCCTCGCTCTGATCTCGACAGTACAAGACAACACAAGACTCACATACACCTTGAACGGACAAAAAATGTGTGAATAGCGAGATGGCACCTCACGGGCGCACCACCAATGGGACCCCTGGTTGGTACTCACCAGGATGGCCCTGTTATCATCATTGGTGCCATCAAGCTTTAACGGAACCGTGCCTCAAACCCAAAGTGTAAAGACAGTGCGTGATGCAGTGGACACAACTTATATGTAACAAAAACTAACAACATTAAACATTTAAACATATAAGATACTGTGCAACTAGGACTTCAAACTTTACTTCTGTTCCTTTCTCTGTTGCAAACAGTAAAACACTTAAATTAAAAAAGGAGAGTGTGAAGACTACCTATCACTTCACACCCCACTTACAGCCGACATGTTTCATTGCCGTGGTATAAATCAGGCAATTTCCTCAGGGCCACTCAATTTGAAAGCCACTGCTAAAGACGCTGTGCTGCCAATGCTGTAATACAAACAGACATACATATATGGGGTTACCTGTCAGGCCACCAGACTGGGGGGTAGAGATTTAAGCATTAAAAATTAATAATTAAGCAGTCCAACTTTCATGCTGTGCTTACTACAGAGTATCATAATTACCCTTTGCGTGGCTTAACCTCTCCTACCAGCCGAGAGTAAAACCAAAGGAACTGTGCCCCCTTCGGTGGGCGAAGTCCTATCTCCCTTCAATAAGGTTGCTGCAAAAAATTAATAATAGGCCAGGTCGTCAAGCCCCTTTTACAGCGCAACCATAATGCTTAATAATACAGTCAGCAAAGGTTCTCCCCGTATTAAACAAAACCCTCCGATCTCACCCGTGGAGAATACTCGTTCGGCGTCTTCTCATCACTCGAACGCCGAACGAGTGTTGGAACTGTACTATTTGTGTATTTCAGTTCCGATTTTCGGGATCTCTCATTGGCCGTCAGTGCCGATTTTCGGGGTCTCCTATTGGCTGACAATGATCTCCACTGATTGGTTCCTGTGGTCACATGGAACCAGCGGCCATGTCAGATCAGGCCCGTTTACATGGCCCAGTATTAAATTCATGGGGTTTCTTATGACAAGAACGCGGAGGCTCTCAGTAAATGTACTATTTCTCGAGAGGCAGGGACAAAAGCGCTCCGAGTTTTTTAGCGCTAAACGCCCACAAATTCTAATCCCTAATAAAGAAAAATTCTAATCCCTAATAAAGAAAAATGTTGTTCTATATTCAACTTTAGGAATTAAGGATTTATTTTTATTTTTAATTTTGGTTACTCATTACGCCACGGCGTGGGCGGACTCATATTATGCACATGTGTGAATGTACGCTAGATGCAGAATGCATTATCTTGTGGACTTCATATTGTGGTTCAAGGTTAACCACCTAGATCAAGTAACTTTATAAATCACGTGGGGGCCATATTTGAATGGTGTATGGGGAGTGTATAGAATGAGTTTTAGGTGGTACCATTCTCATGTAATGTTCCATCATCTCCCCATATATTAATTTGGGAGATGTATACAGGATATAGCAATTGACTGGGCCAAGGAGCATTCACACCGTTTATCTCAACGTAGCTTGTTCCACTCCAAGAGCTCATTCAGTCCTCTCTGCTCACTATGCTCTTGGTATATCCAGCGTGCCTCCTTGGTAGTCAGACGTTTCTCTATGGTCTGAACGTCACCCATTACTCTTTCCAATACTACCCAAGTGAAGGTGTGTTTGTTACGATGGCAGTGCTGAACCAGTTTGGTAGTCAATTTCCCAATCCTAATTGTGCTGACATGTTCTTGGATACGCAGTTTGATTTTACGCGTAGTGAGTCCAATATACTCCAATCCGCATTCACATCTTAGTCTATATACAACATTGGTAGTGTTGCAATTACTAAAGTGATTGAGTGTCCACGTCTTGCCAGATTGTAATGTCACTGTGGTGGCTTTTTTTGTCAAAGGGCACACCGAACAATTTCCACAAGGGAAATGTCCCTTTGGGATGGTTGTCGTTTCATTCTCCGCTCTTACATTAGTCCTGGTGTGGACTAGTTTATCCTTCAAATTGCCAGCTCTCCGGAAGGCGAAACGTGGAGGCGGCATCTTGAAGTCTCCCGTAGACAACAAGGACCAATGCTTCCTAATGGATTGGCGAATCTTGGTGGCCATGGGGTCAAAAGTCATGACCACTGGTAGACAGTCTGTTCTTTCTTTTCTTTGAGTCTCCAGCAGTGCCGATGTATTGGTACAGGTGGATGAGGAAGTCATGTTACCAGTGTGGCTTACCATTGATAAAAGTTGTTCCTGGTTCTTCGTTCCCCTGGGGGGTTGACCCATCTTTGCGGTTTCTTGCCCCTGCCCCTTTGTGGGGTGTTGGGCTGGCCTCTTGATAAAAAATTAGTCTGGGCTCCACCACCCCGTCTTGAATTGCTGCCCCCTTCGCCCGGATCTGAATTGTCAGAAGATTCCTCTGAGGTCTCAGAGAAGCCAACTATGTTCTGGCGTCTATTATAGCGGCCCCAGGGTCTGCTGTTTGGATTGAATTGGGGTCTGTTGACATAGAAGTCTTTTTGAAGGTAGGGGTAAGTGTTTTCAACGTTATAGTTTTTTATGTCCTTCTTTATTTTATTGGATTTTTTGTTCTGCTCAATGCGGTGAAATTCTGCCACCGTCTTTTCTACCTGTTCTAATAGTTTTTTGCAGTCTGGGGTGGGGTCAGAGTCATTAATTTGTTTCAGTAGGTCAGTTATTTCAGTTTCTAGTGTTTTAAGGGTCTCTGAAGCTATATCAATACCCAGCGCTAGCCAATGTCTGGAACATGTGGTGCCTATGTAGCTAAAGTTTGAAATATATTTAGGGTTGTCTGTGAAGATCCCCGGGATATTGCGCACCTGTAAACCTAATGGAATTACATCTGCTTTGAGGTAATCTGTCAGCATAAGAACCATAAGTTGTAGTCGTACTTGCTTCTTTTTTAGTTTTTCCAATTGCTCAGGTAAAGAGGAGTTGGTGACTGTTGGAACATCAGGGGTATCAGATAGTAAGGAAGGACCAGAACAAAGATGTTTAAGATATTCTGCAGTATACAGGGGAGCATGTGCTGACATAACGTTTTGGAGTAAAAGGGTATAGAATAGAAATTTTAGACAGTTTGGAAAAAGTAGTGGGATGGCACTAGGGTGCCTAGCCTCGTAGTAGCGAGGATTAAGGTTACAAGAAAACCCTTGCAATCGTGCGATTGCGCTTAATTCATCAAGAAAGGACAAGGGGAACCCATTAGATCGCTCGGGACCATGGGTGGCAAGTATTTAACAAAACAACAAGCGGTCCTGAGCATTCAAGAATGAGAGAAAACAATTGGTATTTATAGATCACAATGGAGTTCTATAAGGTTCAGTATTCCTAGACCAGCCGGCCAGGGAATGTTTAATGAGTTTAAGATCTCCAGAGTACAACAATTAACCCGAAAGTAAGGGTTAAATTGGGACACAATCCTGTGCCAAACAGAGAAGAGAAAGCGAGAGAATAAAGATAAGAGAAGGGAAAAGTCATCAGGCAAACAAAGTGAGCTTACAGGTCACTGATATTAGTTATGCATTAGCAGTGTACCCTGGAGTCATTCATACAAACAATAATATAAGGGAAGTACACGTATGAATTACTCTATGGTCGACGTTTCGATCCCCAGCTCGGGTATCACGGGATCATCATCAGGACAAGAAAATTAATTTTGCCTGAACACAGTTTTTTATAACACCTGTTATGGAAAAATAGAAGGGAGGAAAACAAAGATATATTCACAGTCACTATTTGTATGGTCAGCGCTCACAATGCAACTACAGACTTTGCATTCGGAACCGCAGTGTTTAAGGTGTTGCCGTGAGGCGTGATTAAGCATGTGTGAGACCTCAGAAACTCATGCACATTGCAATTCCTTATTTTGTGAAGGATTGGTGGTGAATATTCTTTGGGTTTGTGATCAAAAAGTGATGTGGGCACTAGGGGTAAGCCGTGGGAGTGGTGCGGCTTGTGGTGGTGAAAATTTGCAGTGTTTGGGTGGTTATGAGGGCTCGTAGCACATAGGGGTGGTAACCTACCCAGTTGGCTGTGTGAAGAGAGATAAACTTCAAGGGGAAGGTCCTTTCTGGATGCCACACGCGATTCGTTCTGTGGGCAGTAATTAGTATGGTATTTAGAAAACATCCAGTTTGGTGGGCGCAAGGTCAACAAGATATAAGAAGGGCCCATTTACCTTTGCGTGTGGGCCGCTCCTTTGGGTGTGGTCGGGTTGAGAATTCAATTTGGGCGCTGATTTTGAATTAAGAGTGAAGCCCAGCCTGAAATAAATAATATTATTACTAGGAGCATTCTGTGTCCTAGGGGTACACTCGTAGTGTGATCAAGGTGGGGAGCTCAGCTGGGGCGTGGCTAACCGAGCAGCGAGATGGCCGCTCTTTGAGCGAGCTCCGCCGGCTGCACGCGAATAAATCCTTGAAACATCCTACAAGCGCTACCGAGGGGACCGGCTTCTGAGAGAAAGTGCTGCAGCAAACTGGGGGCACGATCGATTGAATCCTTGCCGCTCGAGGTGGGCTGCGCGACGAGATCCGGCGGCCGCGGGTGGTGCCGGCCCGTGCGCTGAGGTCCGCCTGCTGCTGTGGAGCCCGAGGCGGCGGTGTCATCTCGCCGGACCCCGGGGATTGCTGTGCCAACGCAGGTCGGCTGTGAGGGGACTACTCTGGCGCCCTCGGCGCGGGGCCGGGAGCTGCCGGCGGCCGCTGCGCAGAGACACTTGTGGACGACGGAAGGAAGCGGAGCGTCCATTGGGCGAAGGTAACGGCTCGGGGGACGGCCGGGGCTGAGGCAGAAGCGCGACGCCGCCATTTTATGGTGAGGCCGGGTCGCTGGGTGAGAGGCTGCGGACCCGTGGCGCACCAAAGACTACACTGTGAGTGCCCCTTGATTAGCATACCCCTGTGCCCCTGCAGGTCGCTGTTTGGTGTGAAAGTGGCAATTCTGCCCTGATAGTGGGCGCTCCGCTCCCGGGCACGGAAACAAACTGGAACACTTAGCCCGATCCTGCCAGAGCCAATCCCACGCTCTGCCCTCTACTTGGAGATCGAGGGGGGGGCTTGGAGGGGTTACCGAGGGGCACTGGGCTGCCCACTGTGTTTAGGAGCTGCTAACCCCCCGGTTCTCTCTTGCGACAACACGAGCAGTGCCTGCCAGCCCTGCGGGGTGGCCTGCACGGCGCACTAGTGAGGGCACCACACCACGTCCTGCACACCACATCCCACGCGTGTCCGAGATGGGGGGCACGAAGGATGCGAAGCAGCCCAAACTAACATTTGACCAAAAGCAGAAGGCTAAGCAGCAAACAGCGGACACGGGAGCCGCGTCATCTCCTCCCAAAAGCCCTGCAGCTGAGATTGATTTTGGCGCTTTAATGCTGGAGGTCAGATCTAGCTTGAAGAGTATCGACGCTAAGCTGGATGCAATGGCCACACAGCTAGAGGCGGTCAAGTCCAAAGTGGACGTACACGAAACGAGGCTAGACTGCCTAGAGAACAGGCATACCGAATGTTCCGAATTTCAGCAGCAGGCTAAAAAACACATCACCAACATTGAGCGCGAACTGGAATCCATGCGTGCCAAGGCGGACGACTTAGAAGCGCGCTCCAGGAGGTCCAACGTCAGAATTACGGGCATTCCGGAGACGGACAACACCGGGAAGATGGAAGTCTTTGTAACTGATCTCCTACATGAGCTGTTTGACCCGGACCTGTCCCAGGTATTCACGGTGGAGAGGGCACACAGGACACTGGGCAAGAAACCACCACCAGGCGCCACTCCTCGCCCTATATTGGCCAAGCTGCTCAATTTTCAAGACAGAGACCGCATCCTACAGATGGCCCGTGAGAAAGGCAAGATCATCCATAAAGGGAATCATATCTCGTTTTACCCTGATTTCACCCCCCTCGTCCAGGCTGCCAGAAAAGAGTTCATACCTGCGAAGAAACTCCTGATGCAAGCCGGAGTCCAATACTCCTTGTTGTACCCGGCCAAATTGAAAATCTTTCATGAACGAACTGCTCACTTCTTCACTGACGCTAAATCGGCCCTGAAGTTTGCCAAACATATCAGTGGCCCCGGCGCCAGACGCAAATCACCGAGGTTGGAGGAGGACGCGGCCCACATGAGCGACAATGATTGAGGGAATGAGGATAATGGGGTCTGTGCTGCCCCTTTCCACTACAGCTGACATTTGCTGGATTGTTCGGCTCTCTCGAGACGCAGAACGGAAGACACTGCTGGAAATGTTGGAGCTGGCCTACTCATGCTGGAAAGGTCTTGCTTGTTGACTGTGTCACAGGTCCGAGGCGTCTTGAACGGAACACTAATCCATTACTGCTTGGTCCGTGATGCTGGGCACCCCTCGGGTGTCGCAATTATCCTTCAGTGTGCAGCCACCCTGTGCATTCAGGGGTGTCAGCTAGGAGCACCTCGCCCCCATGGGGTATCTCCTGTTGTTTTTGTTCTCAGTTACCTTAAGTGCGATTCGGAGCACGAATGGGATTTTAGCGCAACCTGATTGGGGGGTTGGCGTGGGTGGGGGATGGGGGGGGCTGTTGGGAGTTTGGTTACCGGTGCTGGAGAAGTATGTTGCAATCTATTTTCTCGCGACTGTGATGCGCGGGGATGTGCGACGATCTGGTCCTGATTGTGTGATGGAGGGGGGCGGGGCGGAGGCTTGGACACCCTGGATACACCACAGGTATGGGGGGAGTTAAACTGTGGACTTGGAACATTCGGGGCCTTGGGGACTATAAAAAAGCCAAATTGATGCATAATATGTTGACCAGACACAATGTGGACATTTGTTTGTTGCAGGAATCTCACATCAACTCGACCCCATCGCCCAGGCTGAAACATCACAGGTGGTCGCATGTCTATTCTGCTATATACTCTAACTATGCCCGGGGGGTGGCTGTCCTTATACGTAAAGGGTTGGATTGGAGAGAACATAATTGTGTACTGGATAAAGAGGGTCGTTATGTACTTGTGCATGGTTCATTGCAGGGCAGGTCGCTGGTTCTGGCTGCTATATATGGCCCAAATGTGGACGATCCTGATTTTTTTCGCAATGTTTGGGCGCAGATTGTGTTGCTAGATTGTAACCTGATTGTGGTGGGGGGGGATTTCAATGTGGTGTTGGACGACGATTGGGACAGGAGGGGTGCGAGTAGACCTACGCATGCTAAAGCAAGACAGGCGTTGCTTGATGTGATGGAGGAGGGGAGACTGACTGATGTGTGGAGGCTTCGTCACCCTGGGGAGAGAACGGGGACCTGTGTCACATGTCACCATGATGCTTGGTCCCGCCTGGACTTTTGGCTACTGTCTCCTGAGGTAGCTACATGGGTGGGGGAGGTGGATATTCAGGCTAGGTCACTTTCGGACCACGCCCCCTGCATGCTAGAGCTGCGGATACCCAATGTGGCCCCTAGGGCATTTTCATGGCGTCTGCCACCTCACGCCCTTTCAGATCAGGTGTTCACTGAAGAAATCAGGGAAGACATTGTTAAGTACTTTGCCGAAAACGAGGGTTCGGCCTCCTCTGAAGCCGTAGTGTGGGACGCTTTTAAAGCGGTAATACGGGGCCAATGTATAGCTCGGCAGGCAGGGGTACTACATACCATACGTCGGACGCTAGCCCAGCTAGAACAAGAACTTAAGGATCTAGACCTGGCCTTCTGCCGAGACCCGACGTTGACTCTTGCAGGCAGTCTTAAGGCCAAACTGCTGGACTTCAACGAGGAGGCGCAGAGGGAGGTGAAATTCCTAGGGAAACATGCCGAAGCCCGCAGATATGGGGAGGGTGATAGACCGAGCAGGACACTAGCTAGACTGATTGCCCCCCAGGCGCAGACACACTATATACACACTATCAATAATAGCGAGGGGTCACTGGTCACGGGCCAAGAGGCGGTGCTAAAGGCCTTCGCCGACTTTTATACTTCCCTTTACACGTCCAAACACTCTGCTGCTCCGACTTCCCTGGACGGTTTTCTAGACTCTATCGCCCTTGTCTGGTTCAATGACAACCATAGGCAGTACATGGACCTGCCAGTCTCGGTCCAAGACATAGCTCAGGTTATCAAGAGCATGCCAGCTAATAAAGCTCCTGGCCCAGATGGCCTGACCACAATGTTTTACAAGACGTATGCCGAAGAACTGGCCCCGAAACTGCACTCAGTATTCGTAGAGGCGCTGGAGCTGAATTCCCTCCCAGACTCCATGCACGAGGCACTAATTGTCACCCTATTAAAACCCGACAAAGACGAATTATACCTTGACTCCTATCGTCCCCTTTCTCTCATAAATGTGGACGCGAAAATTTTTGCCAAGGTCATTGCAGACAAATTACAGCCGATGCTGCCCATCATCGCTCTCCCGGACCAATCAGGGTTCATCCCTGGCCGTGCCACCTCGCACAACCTCAGAACACTTTTCTCCATCCTACATTATCTCCACCCCTCCGTCCAGGCCGCAGTCGTATTCCTAGACGCGACTAAGGCGTTTGATTCGTTAGAGTGGCCGTACCTGTTTCGTGTCTTGGGCAGGATGGGCTTCAGTCGTAACTTTATTACTCTCATCAAATTGCTATATGACAAACCCAGAGCTCGGGTGCGAGTGAATGGCCTGGTATCCGAGCCCTTTCCCATCTCCAGGGGGACTAGACAGGGGTGCCCACTGTCGCCCCTCCTCTTTGCTATTGCAATGGAGCCACTGGCGGCCAGGATACGCCAACACCACACGGCGAGAGGGATTGGCTTCAGCTCTCGTAGTCTGCTGATCTCTCTCTATGCAGACGACGTCACTCTGTATGTCAACAACCCTGCAGAAAATTTGAATCCACTGCTCCGGGAATTTGTACGTTTCGAGGGTCTGGCGGGCGTGTCTATTAATTGGTCCAAGTCGGTTGCGTTCCCTCTAACTGACGAGACAGTTCAACCTCCTTCGGACTACCCCCTGCGCTGGGAGACTGACGCAGTCAAATACTTGGGTGTCTGGATTAGTCGGGACACGCAGGAACTGTGGTCCCTTAACTTCGGCAGAGCGGTCGACTGGCTGGAGCGGAGGGTGGAGGTCTGGATCAAGCTCCCCCTGTCCCTGGTTGCGAGAATTGCACTGGCGAAAATGGTGGTTCTCCCGAAATTCTTGTACCTGTTCGTCAATCTTCCGCTGCCCATGACAGCATGCTTCCATGCACGAGTCCGCTCCTTACTTTTATCTCTGGTGTGGGCTGGGAGGCAGGCGAGGACCTCTTGGGCCCTGCTTACACTCCCGTTGCGACAGGGGGGCCTCGGGGCGCCTGACCTGAAGCTATACTCGCTGTGCGCTCAGGCCCAATTTTTGCATTTCTGGGTATTCCCCACCCCCTACCAGCCGCATGTGGCGGTGGAATTGGCCGCGGTTGCCCCGTTGCCACTTCGGGTGGCGTTGTATGGTAAGGTTTCTCGCCCATCGAAGGAGGTGGACACCGTTGAGATGATCCGCTGGTCCTGGAAGGAGTTACGTCAAAGGGCGGGCCTTCCCCTGCTCTATGCGCCGGCTATTCCACTGCGAGGCAATCCGATGCTGCCCTGCCTTTGCGCTAGGGGTGATACCATCACGCTCCAGGGGAGACGGGTGACCACTTTCGCAGACATCTACCCCGATGGGTCGTTTGGAGAGTTGGGTGTCCGTGAGGACGGCCAGCCTACCTTGTTCACGGACGCGCTTCTGTATCACTCTCTCCGGGAGTCCTGCAAGAAGATGTGGCCTCAATTCCCCGAGGAACCTCCACAACTGGATGCCCTTCAGAACTTGCTGTCGCGACCCTCCCCCGCGAAGCTGGTCTCTAGACTATACAACTGCATGCAAGAGCAGGCCCCGCTCACCGTGCCTACGGCCAAACAAGCTTGGGCCGCTGACCTGGATGGGACCCTGACAGATGACGTGTGGGAATACTGCTGCAAGCAACTCACGGCGCTGTCACCAAATTATAGGCTACGACTGATCCATTTTAAATTCCTGCACCGGTACTATCGCACACCAGTACTGCTACATCGCATGGGAATCCGCACTGATGCTTCCTGCTGGAAGTGTGGTGGAGCTGACGCGTCCTTCCTCCATGTGGCGTGGAGCTGCCCAAAGCTAGATGAGTACTGGTCGAGCGTCTTTGAGGCTATCAATCACATATTACACAGGTCAGATGAACCCACTCCGCTGTTAGGGCTCCTGGGATACGTTAAGGACACCGAACCCGGTGACAGGAAACTGCACGCGATGCTGCTACTTTACGCTAAACGCCAGGTGGCGATACACTGGGGCCGTGGTGCCTTGCCTACGTTCGCCGCATGGGTTCGAGACGTTACATATGGTCAGACACAACTCACGAATTACTGGGAAACGATGCCCACCGCATCTAGGCCCAATGACATCTGGGAACCCTTCCTTCAGTGGACTAGAGAGCGGGCGGGTTCAGACGCCTCAGTGGACTCCCCTGGGGCGGGTGTATCGGATGACATGGGGTGAAACCTTTGAGCCCTGTGTGCATTTGCTGAGATGGATGAATACATGCTTGATAGATGGGCCTGCGGGCTGTGGAATGCTTTACTACTGTCGGATTCCATACCTGATGCGTGCCAGCCGGGTTTACCATGGTGCCCCCCTTCCTGTCCAGGCGCCCCGCTGCTTTGTCCAGCCGCGTCCCCTCCCCCCCCCCCCTCTGCCCCCGCCCCATAGCTGCTGCCTTGCAGTCCTCCTGCAGCCACCAGTGCTGCTTGTTATCGCCCCTCTATGACTGACGGGTCCTTGTACGCGTGTCGCTGCGTATGTGAGATGTGATGTCTGTTTTTTGAAATAGCTCTGCACCGAAGTTTGTTGTTTCCCTCCGATTGTTGCGGGGGGGTTGGGCGAAAAGGTGGCTGTGGACGATCTAACTATGCATTACATTTTTCATGAGCTGCGGTCCTGGTACTCGCCGGAATGGCGGGACGAGACCGAGAGCCTGGAATTCGTTTACCAGTACATGACACCCAAAAATGTAAGACCATCCACTTTGCATTGGTTATGCTGTTGTACTCCTCACCGGGGTCAAGGATGTGTATCTCCCTGAATGGCAGGGTACTGACCTTGTTTTATGGCTCCTAATGTGATACACCTTCTTGGAAAACATTTGTTGACATCGCGGCCTGCCTCCGGGTTGTTGGCATGACGCAGTGTAGCCTTTCCTTTGCACAATAAATGTCTTACACCAAAAAAAAAAAAAAAAAAAAGGTGGGGAGCTCAGAGAGGTACCTTTTGGGTTGCGAGATAATGCAGCACAAGGGAGGCGAAGATTTTTGGGGGTTACTGACGCCCGAAATCAGCGATTCTTGCAGATGGTCAGTAGAGGGCATCTGATCTATTGCGCGTTTCTAGCTGTAAAGTGAGAGAGTTGGCATCAGTTAAGAAATTCTCATAAAGTTATGGGTTTTCGGATGTACTAAGGACAGGGTTACCATCAAGGTGAGGAGGGTTTCTAGAAGTCCGTTTCAGTTACTGTAGGAAGGGGGAGGCTCTAGTTGGCGCAGTGCAACACTGGCGACAAGCAGGGACTCTCTCTTCCTCGTCAGGGCTGAGGGTTACCTTCCAGACAACCTCTGCTTACCCTCTAGGTAGTGTGGCTTAAGCAGTCGTAGGCTAATCTTTGGGGCACATATGGTTAAACACTTGCAACAGTACACCTTTACAACCAACCCACCACACAACGAGACCAGACTGTATTCTTGTAAAAATATATATCTTTATATAGATTTTAAGCAGGCTTATGAATACAGTCAATAACTTTATGAAGACGGTTGCAGGTTACTTAATTCGGGTTACCACAGTTCTTATGGAAGTTCTCTTGAGGCCCGTAGGCCGGTGTTATTCAAAGTTCTTGTGGAGCCGGCGGCTTCCAAGGGATCTGTCCCACGTCGCTTTGCCTTCCCGGGGTCGCTGATCGTTGCGGCTCTTCGGCCGAGCAGGTCACTGGTCGTCCGGGGCAGCGGTGTTCTGTGGCGGCAGGGTCCTTTCCTCGTCGTCCGCTCCGACCCTGGAGGCGGCGGCTGTGCGGTGGTGACAAGTGGCAGTACGGTCCCCAAGTGCAGGACGTACCCAGCCAAATGTCGGTGCAGCTGTGGGCTCACAGCTGGGCTGTCGGGCAGGCTTACCGACCTTGCGGATTCTCGTAGGGCAATTGTCCGTCTTTGCAGGTGAGTGAGGGCTCGCTATGCCTTCACCTCGATAGCTCGGACCGGACGGGTCCTCCTTTGCTTTGCTCTCGGGCTCCCGGTGCAGTTGCGGTCACGGTGTTCGGGCCAGCGGCGGCTGGTCCTCACTTTGCTTTCGCTGTTGCTTTGGGCCCCGGTCACGGTGGTCGGGAGGATGTTGATGCCTTAGAGGAGATTCCTCCGTCGGTGCTGCGGCGATGGTCAGCACCCGCAGTCGCTTTCCAAGGGGGTAGCGTCCACTGGTCCTGGGACGCTGGTCAGGGGGCAAGTTCAGTTGCAAGCCCTTGGAGATCTCTTTGCAGAGTTTGGCACAAGTAGCACAACAGTCTTTTCGTAGTCTTATTGTCTTCCTCTCCTTCAGCAGCAAGGCACCAGACACAGGCAAGAGTCAGCACCCTTCCTTGTCTCTCACGGTCCTTCTCGTAGGGCAGAGTCTTTCTGTGGCCCAAACCGGATCTAATTTTCAAGGAGCAGGGCTCCGTCTTTTATAGGCCAATTCTTTTGTTCTCGCAGGCCAGGGGGGGCCTTTGCATAGCCACTCTCAGTTCTGGAGTACCCCCGCGGGTGTACTCTGGCTTCTGCTTTCAGTGTGAGGGGCAGGCGCATCAGACGCCCCACAGGAGGTGGAGCCAGCATTGTCCGGACAGGAGTGGCCAGAGTACCTTGTTGATGGGGGCTTCGCCCTTCCTGGGCCAGGTGCCGGCAGAGTCATCCGCCGCTCCCCAGGAGGGTGGAGCCAGCATTGTGGAGGTCGAGCACAGTGACAGTTCGAGTCAAGAGGCACTCCTACCTCCCACTAAGGTGTAATCTGCGCATTCACCACCCGTCATCCCTCCAGCCCTGTCACTCACACATCCCAGACAGTCAGATACACACCAGCAGAGGCGGCTGAAATGGTTAAGCAAGCAAATGCTAACTTTCTAAAAGTAGCATTTGCAAACCCAGGATACTGAAATAATCTTGACTACAAGAAATATCTCATTATCCCGAGTTCAGGCATACTAAACATGACTCACTACCAAGCTCCTTGAGCCTGCAGGGATTATAGGGTGTAATAATCCTCGCAGCTCAGTCTGGCCTAATGGAGCCGGTAGCCTTCAGTAGTGAAATACGGTCTTCGTTGTAAGTCACTACTAGGACATGCCACGCACATCAGGGCTTGTCCTACCTTGCACCTACAACGCACCCTGCCCGCAGGCCTACCATAGGGGTGACTAATATGTAGTCAAGGGAAGGGTCGGTGCTGGCAAGTGGGGACACTTGCCCAGCTAGCGTGATAGTACGGGACCACACGCGGGTTCTGCGGTCGCAGTTCCCAGACACATCTTTACGGCTGCTTCGGTGGGTGGCGCAACCAGCGCTGCAGGCCCACCAGCAGTATTGGCATCTACAAGCCCCGGCACTCTCTTGTGCGCTTTACTAGGGACTAACAGTAAATCCAATGCACCAATCATGGATACCAATCGTATGTACAGTTTACAGTAGGGAGCACTTGCACTGCGGCACGGATCAGCCGTGGCGCAGTGCCCTGAGTATCGGAAAACCAGCAAAACATCGGAGGCACATCAGCAAAAAGTGGAAGGGAGACTCACGCCAAGGTGCCAGGTCTAACATGTGTCCCCTCCAGCTGAAATGTGGGGGGAACTACCCTTCCCCAGGGAGTTCCACATCACTAAGGCGGAAAAATCTGGACAGACCGTCAGCGTTGGCGTGATCGGTGCCAGGGCGGTGTTCCACCGTAAAGTCCATACTCTGTAGAGAAATGGACCACCTCAACAGTTTCGGGTTCTCACCCCTCATTTGCATCAACCATCTGAGGGGCCTGTGGTCCGTCTGAACTCGGAAGTGAGACCCAAACAAGTAGGGTCTTAGCTTCTTCAGCGCCCAGACCACAGCAAATGCTTCACGCTCTATCGCACTCCACCTACTTTCCCGTGGAAGTAACCTCCGACTTATGAAGGCTACGGGTTGGTCAAAGCCCTCCTCAGTCATCTGTGAAAGAACAGCCCCTACACCATGCTCTGAAGCGTCTGTTTGCACAATGAACTCCTTGGAGAAATCTGGGGCCAGGAGCACGGGCGCCGTGCACATGGCAGTCTTCAGGGTGTCGAAAGCCTTCTGACAGGTGTCAGTCCAAATCACATTCCTGGGCTGCTTCTTCGAAGTCAGCTCTGTCAAGGGGGTCACGATCGTGCCATAGCCCTTGACAAACCTCCTGTAATACCCAGTGAGCCCCAGGAAGGCTCTCACTGCAGTCTGGGTTTTGGGGGGTTCCCAAGCCAGGATGGTTTCGATTTTGGGCTGCAAGGGGGCTACCTTGCCACTCCCAACTTGGTGTCCCAAGTACACCACTGAACCCTGCCCAATCTGGCACTTGCTTGCCTTGATTGTGAGGCCTGCTCTGCGCAGGGCCATCAACACTTCCCAGAGGTGTCGCAGGTGTTCGGGCCAGGTGCCGCTGAACACCGCGATGTCATCCAGGTAGGCGGCACTGAACTCGTCCAGTCCAGCCAACACCTGGTTGACCAATCTCTGAAAGGTGGCAGGGGCATTCTTCATTCCAAATGGCATAACCCGGAACTGGAAATGCCCATCTGGTGTAGAGAATGCCGACCTCTCCTTTGCCCCATCGGTCAAGGCGATCTGCCAGTACCCAGACGTTAAATCAAACGTGCTGAGGAACCGGGCAGCCCCTAGCCGATCAATGAGCTCGTCAGCTCTGGGGATGGGGTGCGCGTCAGTCTTCGTGACTGAATTGAGTCCTCTGTAGTCCACACAGAACCGGAGTTCGGGTGTGGCTCCCGGCGCAGCAGCCTTCGGAACCAAGACCACGGGGCTGGACCAAGGACTGCTGGAAGACTCAACCACCCCGAGGGCAAGCATCTTGGAGACCTCCTCCTTGATGCAGGCCCGGACCCTGTCAGTTACCCGGTAAGCCTTGTGCTTCACCGGTAAGCTGTCTCCAGTGTCCACATCATGGACGCACCAATCTGTGACACTCGGAACCAGGGAGAACAGGTCTGGAAACTGTCCCAGCAACTGGCGGCAGTCCTCCTGTTGTTCGGCGGTCAGGGAGGGTGAGAGGTTAACTCCATCCACAGACCCATCCTTCTCACAGGCCACCAAGAGGTCAGGAAGAGGCTCCGACTCCTCCTCCATTCCGTCATCGGTGGCCAACAACATGCCCACTTCGGACCTTCGCAAGTGGGGCTTGAGGCGGTTGACATGTAGGACCCGCAAAGGGTTCCTGGGCGTCTTCATGTCCACCAAGTATGTCACGGGGCTCTTGCGCTCCACAACCTCAAATGGTCCTGTCCACTTATCTTGAAGGGCACAGGGCTCCACTGGGGCCAAGACATACACCTCCTGTCCAGGCTGAAGCTCGACCAGAGTGGCATTCTGATCGTACCACCGCTTCATTTCTTCCTGGCTCGCTTCCAGATTTGCCTCGGCAAGTTGTCTGAAGCGCCTGGTCTGGTTTCTGAAGGCCAGCATGTAGCTATATACATTCTGGGGAGGTTTCCTGGGAGATTGCTCCCAGCCTTCCTTTACCAAACTCAGTGGTCCTCTCACTGGATGACCGTACAGCAGTTCAAAGGGGCTGAACCCTAGGGACTTCTGTGGTACCTCGCGATATGCAAACAGCAGGCATGGCAAGAGGACGTCCCACTTACGCCTCATCGGACCTTCCAGGCCAATTATCATGCCTTTGAGGGTTCGGTTGAATCTTTCAACCAACCCGTTACCTTGGGGATGGTAGGGTGTGGTGAACTTGTACGTTACGCCACACTCCTGCCAAAGGGACTTCATATATTTCGATATGAAATTGGTCCCCCTGTCGCTCACCACCTCTAGAGGGAATCCTACACGTGAGAAAATTCCCATCAGTGCACGCCCCACCACGGGAGCCGTCACTGTCCTCAGAGGGATGGCTTCAGGGTACCGGGTGGCATGGTCCACCAAGACCAGGATGAACCTGTTGCCCATGGCTGTCTTGGGGTCCAGAGGCCCAACGATGTCAATACCCACTCGCTGGAATGGCGTACCGACCACAGGGAAGGGTTGGAGGGGAGCCTTGTTCTTCCCTCCCGTCTTCCCACTTGCCTGGCAAGTCGGACAGGTCCTGCAATAAGCGTCTGAGCTTTTATGCATTTGGGGCCAGTAGAAGTGGGTGACAAGCCTGTCATAGGTCTTGTCCATCCCTAGATGTCCTGCTAAAGGCGCATCGTGAGCCAGACCCAGTAGGAAGGCTCTGAACTTCTGGGGTACCACCAGCACACGGGCTGACCCAGGTTCAGCAGCCTTAGGCTCCGAATACAGGAGGTCGTTCTCCCAGTACACGTAATGTGTTTTGGCCTGAACACCATTGGCCTGGTCTGCAGCCTGCTGCCGCATACCCACGAGAGAAGGGCATTCTTTCTGCTCCCTGCAGAATTCCTCCCTGGAGGGTCCTCCTTCTTGCTGCCAATGGGTCAGCTCAGGCAGGTCCCCCAGTTCGGCGATCTGTTCCCCTGTAGGCTCCAGGGCATCCCCCTCAAGGTCTGCCTCCTCCTGGACCGTCGGAACTTCAGGGGCCGGTGTCCCGCGCCCCCTGCGCCTTCTCCCCAAAGCCGGTTCCTGGGCCTCTCCATCAGGCCCCAGGACCTCTCGATCACCCTTACTGGCTGCCATCGACCGGGTGGTCACGCACGCCCAGTCAGGCAGGCCCACCATCCGCAGGTGAGTCGTCTTCTCCACCTTTTCCCAAGGGGAGTGCTCCAAGTCGTTCCCTAGCAAACAGTCAACAGGCATGGTTTTTCTCACACAGACCTGCAGAGTACCAGAGACCCCCCCCCACTCGAAGGGAACTTGAGCCATCGGACACTGACTCTCAGAATTATCAGCGTTGATAACCCTACAGTAGGCATGGGGTACAACCTGCTCTTGAGACACCAGGTGCTGCCTCACTGCAGTCACACTGGCTCCTGTGTCTCTAAGAGCCTCAGCTTCTTTACCATTGATGATCACCACCTGCCCATATTTTTTAGTGTTAGAGGGCAGGTAGTTCGTCGGGATCATCTCACTGTCTACTAGCGAGACCAGGGTCATGTGAACGGGATCTCCACCCCCCCGGGACCATCATTTCTTCTCCCAGGTGAACGCTAGTCACTTGTCGGGGCGGAGCACCAGTGGGTGCGGGTTTTCCAAATAGGCGACACTTGGGGTCACTGGATATGTGCCCAGGCTCGCCACATTTGAAACAATTGAAGGGCCCCTTTGGAACAGGTTTACCTGTCGGGGCTCCATTCTGCTTCGGGGGTGGGGGAGGCTGAGAACCCTGCTGCGGATTCCCTTGGGAACTACTTTGGGGGCCTTTTTGGAACCCTTTCTGTTTTCCCCCTTTGTCCCCCCCACTCTTCTGCTGGGGACCCTGCCCACTCTTGGCGGAATCTCCCACGGGACCCTTGTGGACCCTGGTGCTGAGCCAGCGGTCCGCCTCCTCAGCAAGCTTCCTCGGGTTGGACAGCTTGCTATCGATCAGGTGTTGGCGTAACTCAGGAAAACAGTGATCAGACAAGTGCTCCCATGCAATTAAATCAAAGAGACCTTAAAAATCATTCACTTTGTTACCTTTCACCCAACCATCCAGTGCTCTGCAAAAGTAAGTCACATACTCCACATACGTATTCCCAGGCCGCTTAGTACATCCCCTAAACTTCTGTCTATACATTTCAGGGGTAAGCCCGTACCTGTTTAATAAAGCTTCTTTCATGTGGGCATAGGATCTCTGATTCTCAACGGGCAAATCTAGCAAGGTATCTCTCCCTTCGCTAAGGAACCTTCCCCACAACCCCGCTCCCCAATCCTTGTCAGAGACCCGGTGGGAGGACATGGCTACCTCGTAGGCCCTAAACCACTGCCCTATGTCATCCCCCTTAAAGAACTCCTTAACTACGTCCTTCGGGATGTGCACTCTTGACTCTACCTGCACTGGCGATGTGCTGCCACCAGAGGGAGGCCGATCCAAGTCTCTCTCCTTGAGACTTATCTCCCTCATCTTGATTTCATAATCCATCTGGTGCTTTCGCTCTTCCAGCGCCATTCTTTTGGTTTCCAGCTCCAGCTGGATTTTCAATTCTGCCAACTTCCTTTCGTGATTCCGGGTTTCCTTCCTGTCCGCCAGCTCCTCTGGCGACAGGCCTTTACCCAAGCTGCGCTCGCTGTCTTGCCTTTCCAGATCGATCAGATCCCCAAGTGCATTCTGCTCCTCCGTCGTATTCTGCTCGGCGAGGACGTCTTGCTCTTCCGGGGTCTTTCTGGACTCCACCCAGGCTTTCAGGGCCTTGTAGAGCTCCGGCTTGTTTTTGCAGCCAGCGTGCGGAACTTTCAGTTTCCTACAGAAAAACTTCAGCTCCATCTTGGAGTATTTGTCCAGCTTTGCGGCGTCCCATTCTATCTCCAACACCTCGGAGGTCGTGGACTCCGCTCCATCCAGGCTCTTTGTGCCAGGCATGGTTTCTGCGCTCGGAATCTTCTTTCAAAAAGCAAAGTCTGTGGTTTTAGTAGCTGTACCGTAATCCTTGTGTAGTGGTCAGAAGCTCAGGTATAACTATCGCAAGTGTAAATTCGAAAATCCCACCGCTGCCACCAATGTAGGAAGGGGGAGGCTCTAGTTGGCGCAGTGCAACACTGGCGACAAGCAGGGACTCTCTCTTCCTCGTCAGGGCTGAGGGTTACCTTCCAGACAACCTCTGCTTACCCTCTAGGTAGTGTGGCTTAAGCAGTCGTAGGCTAATCTTTGGGGCACATAGGGTTAAACACTTGCAACAGTACACCTTACAACCAACCCACCACACAACGAGACCAGACTGTATTCTTGTAAAAATATATATCTTTATATAGATTTTAAGCAGGCTTATGAATACAGTCAATAACTTTATGAAGACGGTTGCAGGTTACTTAATTCGGGTTACCACAGTTCTTATGGAAGTTCTCTTGAGGCCCGTAGGCCGGTGTTATTCAAAGTTCTTGTGGAGCTGGCGGCTTCCAAGGGATCTGTCCCACGTCGCTTTGCCTTCCCGGGGTCGCTGATCGTTGCGGCTCTTCGGTCGAGCAGGTCACTGGTCGTCCGGGGCAGCGGTGTTCTGTGGCGCTCCGACCCTGGAGGCGGCGGCTGTGCGGTGGTGACAAGTGGCAGTACGGTCCCCAAGTGCAGGACGTACCCAGCCAAATGTCGGTGCAGCTGTGGGCTCACAGCTGGGCTGTCGGGCAGGCTTACCGACCTTGCGGATTCTCGTAGGGCAATTGTCCGTCTTTGCAGGTGAGTGAGGGCTCGCTATGCCTTCACCTCGATAGCTCGGACCGGACGGGTCCTCCTTTGCTTTGCTCTCGGGCTCCCGGTGCAGTTGCGGTCACGGTGTTCGGGCCAGCGGCGGCTGGTCCTCACTTTGCTTTCGCTGTTGCTTTGGGCCCCGGTCACGGTGGTCGGGAGGATGTTGATGCCTTAGAGGAGATTCCTCCGTCGGTGCTGCGGCGATGGTCAGCACCCGCAGTCGCTTTCCAAGGGGGTAGCGTCCACTGGTCCTGGGACGCTGGTCAGGGGGCAAGTTCAGTTGCAAGCCCTTGGAGATCTCTTTGCAGAGTTTGGCACAAGTAGCACAACAGTCTTTTCGTAGTCTTATTGTCTTCCTCTCCTTCAGCAGCAAGGCACCAGACACAGGCAAGAGTCAGCACCCTTCCTTGTCTCTCACGGTCCTTCTCGTAGGGCAGAGTCTTTCTGTGGCCCAAACCGGATCTAATTTTCAAGGAGCAGGGCTCCGTCTTTTATAGGCCAATTCTTTTGTTCTCGCAGGCCAGGGGGGGCCTTTGCATAGCCACTCTCAGTTCTGGAGTACCCCCGCGGGTGTACTCCGGCTTCTGCTTTCAGTGTGAGGGGCAGGCGCATCAGACGCCCCACAGGAGGTGGAGCCAGCATTGTCTGGACAGGAGTGGCCAGAGTACCTTGTTGATGGGGGCTTCGCCCTTCCTGGGCCAGGTGCCGGCAGAGTCATCCGCCGCTCCCCAGGAGGGTGGAGCCAGCATTGTGGAGGTCGAGCACAGTGACAGTTCGAGTCAAGAGGCACTCCTACCTCCCACTAAGGTGTAATCTGCGCATTCACCACCCGTCATCCCTCCAGCCCTGTCACTCACACATCCCAGACAGTCAGATACACACCAGCAGAGGCGGCTGAAATGGTTAAGCAAGCAAATGCTAACTTTCTAAAAGTAGCATTTGCAAACCCAGGATACTGAAATAATCTTGACTACAAGAAATATCTCATTATCCCGAGTTCAGGCATACTAAACATGACTCACTACCAAGCTCCTTGAGCCTGCAGGGATTATAGGGTGTAATAATCCTCGCAGCTCAGTCTGGCCTAATGGAGCCGGTAGCCTTCATTAGTGAAATACGGTCTTCGTTGTAAGTCACTACTAGGACATGCCACGCACATCAGGGCTTGTCCTACCTTGCACCTACAACGCACCCTGCCCGCAGGCCTACCATAGGGGTGACTAATATGTAGTCAAGGGAAGGGTCGGTGCTGGCAAGTGGGGACACTTGCCCAGCTAGCGTGATAGTACGGGACCACACGCGGGTTCTGCGGTCGCAGTTCCCAGACACATCTTTACGGCTGCTTCGGTGGGTGGCGCAACCAGCGCTGCAGGCCCACCAGCAGTATTGGCATCTACAAGCCCCGGCACTCTCTCGTGCGCTTTACTAGGGACTAACAGTAAATCCAATGCACCAATCATGGATACCAATCGTATGTACAGTTTACAGTAGGGAGCACTTGCACTGCGGCACGGATCAGCCGTGGCGCAGTGCCCTGAGTATCGGAAAACCAGCAAAACATCGGAGGCACATCAGCAAAAAGTGGAAGGGAGACTCACGCCAAGGTGCCAGGTCTAACAGTTACTATGACTGCAATATACTCGGAGCCCAAGTTCACGCTAATCTCTGTAAGGGAAAGGGAAATGAATTAGCAGGGGGTGAGGTGAAGTGGTCAAAGGGGCGCCCAAGTGAAGCGTTATATTACCGGTAACTTGTGGGGCAAGTTCCTGCGTATTAGGAGAAATTGCTCAGTTAAAGAGGATTATTTCAGGGAAGCAGACATGTTATCAAACAAATTGAGAGCACGCGGCTACCCGAAAAGACTGATCAAGACAGCCACCAAAAGGGCTTGGTACTGCCCCCGAGAAGCCCTTTTGACACCAAAACTAAGGGATAAAACTGAACGTATAGCATGCGTAACCACTTTTTCCCCAGTCTCCAACAAAATCCGGCAGTCCATTCTTAAGCATTGGCCCACTTTAAATGCAGGCCCAATTCATCTAGAGAGGCCAATATTCGCTTTTAAGAAAAGCAAAAACCTAAGAGACCACCTAATACGAGCAGCATTACCAGCTCCGACCCCAGCCATCACAATTGAATCAAACTGGGGGCTTCCTCCTATTCTTGGGCACGTTGAATGTGGTTGTTGCACGATGTGTGAATTCGCCATTGAGACAAGAAGTTTCAGTCATAACAATGTTACAGTGACAATGAGAGGCTTTACCAACTGCAATAGCCACAATGTTATTTACGCCATCCTGTGTCCTTGTCCGAAAATGTACGTCGGACAAACAACTCAGAAAATAAAGACTCGCATTGGCCAGCACAAAAGCCGGATACGGTGTGGGACTCCAAACGCACCGCTCGTTGAACATTACACAGAACTGAAACATACTGCGGATGAAATTAAATGGACAGTGCTGAAAACGGTGAAACTCCCACAAAGAGGTGGCAACCTGGCCCAACTCCTCAATCGTGAGGAACTTAAAACTATCATTCAGTTCGATACCATCCACACAGGGCTAAACAGGAGTGAGGACTGGACAACCCTGCTGTAAGCTGGGTAATTTTCCTCAATCAATGGCTTTTGGCCCAGAACTTCTGACATTCTGAAAAGACAACTCGCTGTGAAAATTAAGTATATCAGAATGTTTTTTAAAAAAATGCAGTTTTGAAACTTTGTGTAAATTTAAGCTTTTCAAATACTAATTTTTACGACTTAAGCACTTGCACGGCACTGTAATTTATCTCACATCACCCAGTTCGGTTCACCTAATCTGCCTCGTTTTTATGTCACCATTCCTGACTCGGCATGAGCTCTATCCCAGCCCAAAATGTCCCTCAAACTAGACGAATGAAGCAGACCTGGTTCCTGAAAGCCCCCGTCACATGACTCGCGTCTAACCAATGTCAGCGCGCGATCCCCAAACACGTGACCCCTGCCTAACCCAATAATCAGGCACGATTCAGAAACCTCGGAAGCGTTCCAGTGTGAGCAGCTCCAACGACCGGCGCCGGCGGAGACTTGGCAGATCCTAACGCGGACCAGTTATTCGTCTGGCCGCAACCCTCCCACACGGCGATCTTTCAAGACGCTGGAGGATGGCGATCTTGCCCCACAAGTTACCGGTAATATAACGCTTCACTTGGGCGCCCCTTTGACCACTTCACCTCACCCCCTGCTAATTCATTTCCCTTTCCCTTACAGAGATTAGCGTGAACTTGGGCTCCGAGTATATTGCAGTCATAGTAACTGAAACGGACTTCTAGAAACCCTCCTCACCTTGATGGTAACCCTGTCCTTAGTACATCCGAAAACCCATAACTTTATGAGAATTTCTTAACTGATGCCAACTCTCTCACTTTACAGCTAGAAACGCGCAATAGATCAGATGCCCTCTACTGACCATCTGCAAGAATCGCTGATTTCGGGCGTCAGTAACCCCCAAAACTCTTCGCCTCCCTTGTGCTGCATTATCTCGCAACCCAAAAGGTACCTCTCTGAGCTCCCCACCTTGATCACACTACGAGTGTACCCCTAGGACACAGAATGCTCCTAGTAATAATATTATTTATTTCAGGCTGGGCTTCACTCTTAATTCAAAATCAGCGCCCAAATTGAATTCTCAACCCGACCACACCCAAAGGAGCGGCCCACACGCAAAGGTAAATGGGCCCTTCTTATATCTTGTTGACCTTGCGCCCACCAAACTGGATGTTTTCTAAATACCATACTAATTACTGCCCACAGAACGAATCGCGTGTGGCATCCAGAAAGGACCTTCCCCTTGAAGTTTATCTCTCTTCACACAGCCAACTGGGTAGGTTACCACCCCTATGTGCTACGAGCCCTCATAACCACCCAAACACTGCAAATTTTCACCACCACAAGCCGCACCACTCCCACGGCTTACCCCTAGTGCCCACATCACTTTTTGATCACAAACCCAAAGAATATTCACCACCAATCCTTCACAAAATAAGGAATTGCAATGTGCATGAGTTTCTGAGGTCTCACACATGCTTAATCACGCCTCACGGCAACACCTTAAACACTGCGGTTCCGAATGCAAAGTCTGTAGTTGCATTGTGAGCGCTGACCATACAAATAGTGACTGTGAATATATCTTTGTTTTCCTCCCTTCTATTTTTCCATAACAGGGGTTATAAAAAACTGTGTTCAGGCAAAATTAATTTTCTTGTCCTGATGATGATCCCGTGATACCCGAGCTGGGGATCGAAACGTCGACCATAGAGCAATTCATACGTGTACTTCCCTTATATTATTGTTTGTATGAATGACTCCAGGATACACTGCTAATGCATAACTAATATCAGTGACCTGTAAGCTCACTTTGTTTGCCTGATGACTTTTCCCTTCTCTTATCTTTATTCTCTCGCTTTCTCTTCTCTGTTTGGCACAGGATTGTGTCCCAATTTAACCCTTACTTTCGGGTTAATTGTTGTACTCTGGAGATCTTAAACTCATTAAACTATTAAACATTCCCTGGCCGGCTGGTCTAGGAATACTGAACCTTATAGAACTCCATTGTGATCTATAAATACCAATTGTTTTCTCTCATTCTTGAATGCTCAGGACCGCTTGTTGTTTTGTTAAATACTTGCCACCCATGGTCCCGAGCGATCTAATGGGTTCCCCTTGTCCTTTCTTGATGAATTAAGCGCAATCGCACGATTGCAAGGGTTTTCTTGTAACCTTAATCCTCGCTACTACGAGGCTAGGCACCCTAGTGCCATCCCACTACTTTTTCCAAACTGTCTAAAATTTCTATTCTATACCCTTTTACTCCAAAACGTTATGTCAGCACATGCTCCCCTGTATACTGCAGAATATCTTAAACATCTTTGTTCTGGTCCTTCCTTACTATCTGATACCCCTGATGTTCCAACAGTCACCAACTCCTCTTTACCTGAGCAATTGGAAAAACTAAAAAAGAAGCAAGTACGACTACAACTTATGGTTCTTATGCTGACAGATTACCTCAAAGCAGATGTAATTCCATTAGGTTTACAGGTGCGCAATATCCCGGGGATCTTCACAGACAACCCTAAATATATTTCAAACTTTAGCTACATAGGCACCACATGTTCCAGACATTGGCTAGCGCTGGGTATTGATATAGCTTCAGAGACCCTTAAAACACTAGAAACTGAAATAACTGACCTACTGAAACAAATTAATGACTCTGACCCCACCCCAGACTGCAAAAAACTATTAGAACAGGTAGAAAAGACGGTGGCAGAATTTCACCGCATTGAGCAGAACAAAAAATCCAATAAAATAAAGAAGGACATAAAAAACTATAACGTTGAAAACACTTACCCCTACCTTCAAAAAGACTTCTATGTCAACAGACCCCAATTCAATCCAAACAGCAGACCCTGGGGCCGCTATAATAGACGCCAGAACATAGTTGGCTTCTCTGAGACCTCAGAGGAATCTTCTGACAATTCAGATCCGGGCGAAGGGGGCAGCAATTCAAGACGGGGTGGTGGAGCCCAGACTAATTTTTTATCAAGAGGCCAGCCCAACACCCCACAAAGAGGCAGGGGCAAGAAACCGCAAAGATGGGTCAACCCCCCAGGGGAACGAAGAACCAGGAACAACTTTTATCAATGGTAAGCCACACTGGTAACATGACTTCCTCATCCACCTGTACCAATACATCGGAACTTATACCAATTTTCAATCTATCCAGTCACCCACTGCAGGACACGGAGACAGCCCTATTAAAGAAAGGCCTGTCCTTTGTACCTACCATTCGCCCCGATTTTATGGAGTTACAAACCGAACTTCTCAGGTTTTTCAGATTAATTCGTCTGAAGGCCTTTTTCCAAATACACCCTCCACTCGCCACCAATGCCAATACCCCATTCCGTCCACCTTCCACATTTCTCCCATCTGCAAGCATGATCCCCGCAGAGGTGAGAACGTTTGAAAAACTGGTACACAAAGACCTTTGTGCCATTGAAAACAAAAAACTGTTTGTACCTTACAACATATCAAGGGCGGAAAAAGACGCCATCAAATCACTTAAGGACAACTCTCTTCTTGTCATCAAAAGTGCCGACAAGGGTGGAGGAATTGTCCTCCAAGATGTCGATGCCTACAAACATGAGATTTTACGGCAGCTAGGGAACACGGATCATTATCAGAGGCTACCAGGTAACCCTACCAAAAATATCCAAGAGACTATACTAGAGATCACCTCGGACGCAGTCTCGCAGGGGTTCCTGAGCAAGAAAGAACATCTGTTTCTTAATGTAAAATGTCCACGCCAACCGGTTATCTACACTCTCCCAAAAATTCACAAGAGCATCAATAGTCCCCCAGGCAGACCTATAGTCTCTGCCTGCGGTTCAATTCTTGAGCCCTTGGGCTCATATGTTGACTATTTTATAAAATAATTCGTACCTTCGACCATCTGCTACGTAAGGGATAGTATGCAGATGATCAATTTGGTTGAGCATCACCCTTTTGCTCCCACGATTCATACCCTATGCACAATGGACGTGGAGTCGCTTTATACAAATATACCACAAACAGCGGCTCTACTGGTCCTTCAAAAATCTTTAGACTCACGACCAAGACCCCACAGAGTTCCCACGATTTTCATCCTACAGCTCCTTGAACTTTGCCTCACTAGAAACTACTTTATGTTTGACAACACTTACTACCAACAAGTGAAGGGTACCTCCATGGGGGCTATTTTTGCCCCCAATCTGGCAATTCTATTCATGGATGCCCTGGAGACAGGTAACATCTTGACAGAAAGAAATCCATTCTACACTGGGATCTGTTTATGGCGTCGCTACATAGACGATATCTTCCTCATATGGAACCATGATATACCCTCTCTGCTTTCCTTCAACCACTGGCTCAATAACAACTGCGCAGGCCTGAACTTTACTCTGACTCATGACAAAAATCAGATAGCATTTCTAGATCTTACCATTTACCATCATGACAATGAACTATTGACACGTCTCTTCCGTAAACCTACGGAACGAAACACACTCCTGAGTTACCACAGCAACCACCCCAGGGCACTAAAAGATTCCCTACCCTACTCCCAGTTCCTGCGTATTAGGAGAAATTGCTCAGTTAAAGAGGATTATTTCAGGGAAGCAGACGTGTTATCAAACAAATTGAGAGCACGCGGCTACCCGAAAAGACTGATCAAGACAGCCACCAAAAGGGCTTGGTACTGCCCCCGAGAAGCCCTTTTGACACCAAAACTAAGGGATAAAACTGAACGTATAGCATGCGTAACCACTTTTTCCCCAGTCTCCAACAAAATCCGGCAGTCCATTCTTAAGCATTGGCCCACTTTAAATGCAGGCCCAATTCATCTAGAGAGGCCAATATTCGCTTTTAAGAAAAGCAAAAACCTAAGAGACCACCTAATACGAGCAGCATTACCAGCTCCGACCCCAGCCATCACAATTGAATCAAACTGGGGGCTTCCTCCTATTCTTGGGCACGTTAAATGTGGTTGTTGCACGATGTGTGAATTCGCCATTGAGACAAGAAGTTTCAGTCATAACAATGTTACAGTGACAATGAGAGGCTTTACCAACTGCAATAGCCACAATGTTATTTACGCCATCCTGTGTCCTTGTCCGAAAATGTACGTCGGACAAACAACTCAGAAAATAAAGACTCGCATTGGCCAGCACAGAAGCCGGATACGGTGTGGGACTCCAAACGCACCGCTCGTTGAACATTACACAGAACTGAAACATACTGCGGATGAAATTAAATGGACAGTGCTGAAAACGGTGAAACTCCCACAAAGAGGTGGCAACCTGGCCCAACTCCTCAATCGTGAGGAACTTAAAACTATCATTCAGTTCGATACCATCCACACAGGGCTAAACAGGAGTGAGGACTGGACAACCCTGCTGTAAGCTGGGTAATTTTCCTCAATCAATGGCTTTTGGCCCAGAACTTCTGACATTCTGAAAAGACAACTCGCTGTGAAAATTAAGTATATCAGAATGTTTTTTTAAAAAATGCAGTTTTGAAACTTTGTGTAAATTTAAGCTTTTCAAATACTAATTTTTACGACTTAAGCACTTGCACGGCACTGTAATTTATCTCACATCACCCAGTTCGGTTCACCTAATCTGCCTCGTTTTTATGTCACCATTCCTGACTCGGCATGAGCTCTATCCCAGCCCAAAATGTCCCTCAAACTAGACGAATGAAGCAGACCTGGTTCCTGAAAGCCCCCGTCACATGACTCGCGTCTAACCAATGTCAGCACGCGATCCCCAAACACGTGACCCCTGCCTAACCCAATAATCAGGCACGATTCAGAAACCTCGGAAGCGTTCCAGTGTGAGCAGCTCCAACGACCGGCGCCGGCGGAGACTTGGCAGATCCTAACGCGGACCAGTTATTCGTCTGGCCGCAACCCTCCCACACGGCGATCTTTCAAGACGCTGGAGGACGGCGATCTTGCCCCACAAGTTACCGGTAATATAACGCTTCACTTGGGCGCCCCTTTGACCACTTCACCTCACCCCCTGCTAATTCATTTCCCTTTCCCTTACAGAGATTAGCGTGAACTTGGGCTCCGAGTATATTGCAGTCATAGTAACTGAAACGGACTTCTAGAAACCCTCCTCACCTTGATGGTAACCCTGTCCTTAGTACACCCGAAAACCCATAACTTTATGAGAATTTCTTAACTGATGCCAACTCTCTCACTACAGCTAGAAACGCGCAATAGATCAGATGCCCTCTACTGACCATCTGCAAGAATCGCTGATTTCGGGCGTCAGTAACCCCCAAAAATCTTCGCCTCCCTTGTGCTGCATATCTCGCAACCCAAAAGGTACCTCTCTGAGCTCCCCACCTTGATCACACTACGAGTGTACCCCTAGGACACAGAATGCTCCTAGTAATAATATTATTTATTTCAGGCTGGGCTTCACTCTTAATTCAAAATCAGCGCCCAAATTGAATTCTCAACCCGACCACACCCAAAGGAGCGGCCCACACGCAAAGGTAAATGGGCCCTTCTTATATCTTGTTGACCTTGCGCCCACCAAACTGGATGTTTTCTAAATACCATACTAATTACTGCCCACAGAACGAATCGCGTGTGGCATCCAGAAAGGACCTTCCCCTTGAAGTTTATCTCTCTTCACACAGCCAACTGGGTAGGTTACCACCCCTATGTGCTACGAGCCCTCATAACCACCCAAACACTGCAAATTTTCACCACCACAAGCCGCACCACTCCCACGGCTTACCCCTAGTGCCCACATCACTTTTTGATCACAAACCCAAAGAATATTCACCACCAATCCTTCACAAAATAAGGAATTGCAATGTGCATGAGTTTCTGAGGTCTCACACATGCTTAATCACGCCTCACGGCAACACCTTAAAAACTGCGGTTCCGAATGCAAAGTCTGTAGTTGCATTGTGAGCGCTGACCATACAAATAGTGACTGTGAATATATCTTTGTTTTCCTCCCTTCTATTTTTCCATAACAGGTGTTATAAGAAACTGTGTTCAGGCAAAATTAATTTTCTTGTCCTGATGATGATCCCGTGATACCCGAGCTGGGGATCGAAACGTCGACCATAGAGTAATTCATACGTGTACTTCCCTTATATTATTGTTTGTATGAATGACTCCAGGATACACTGCTAATGCATAACTAATATCAGTGACCTGTAAGCTCACTTTGTTTGCCTGATGACTTTTCCCTTCTCTTATCTTTATTCTCTCGCTTTCTCTTCTCTGTTTGGCACAGGATTGTGTCCCAATTTAACCCTTACTTTCGGGTTAATTGTTGTACTCTGGAGATCTTAAACTCATTAAACTATTAAACATTCCCTGGCCGGCTGGTCTAGGAATACTGAACCTTATAGAACTCCATTGTGATCTATAAATACCAATTGTTTTCTCTCATTCTTGAATGCTCAGGACCGCTTGTTGTTTTGTTAAATACTATTCCCAGACTACACAGTGCAGGTGCAGAAGCAGTGGAAGTCCTTCCAAGCAGTAAAACGCCACCTCTGCGAACTAGACATACACTACTCTCTACTGTTCCAGGCCCATCTCTGTGTGGTGGCGAGGGCCCCACCTGTTTCGACTCCCCAACAGATGCCTGGGACTGGCTGGAGAGCGTCAGACTAACAGCCAGGCACTCCTCACCTGGAGGCATTTCCGGAGGCTGCGGGGAGGAGAGAACACTGTAGGAGGTTAGGCAGGAGAACTAGCCGCCCTTCTCCACAGTCCCCAACCTGTAACAGATCATAACAGAGCACCAAGAGGCTCTTCATGTAGCAGCTATAATCCAGGACCAGGCACAGAGTTTGGATCAAGATGCAGACTCTGCCAAATGCCTGACCGAAAAGGATTCCACTCACACTTGGCCGTCAGATCCGGAAACGCCGGTTTTGCTTGTCGGGACCGCACAGACATTGAAGAATATAATATGAACAAGCACCAGACCACAGCAGGATGAACTGATGCCCTAAAGGGACTCAACGATCATAATGCAGTGTTTTCTGAATGATTGTATACATTGTCTATATGAGACAAGTGCAAAACCAGCTTACATGTAGACTATGTTGAAGGGGTACCCGGAGCTGGCGATGTAATGTTTCAGCGAAACGTGCGCTACACCCCAACACGGAGGAACAAACCTTACACCTGATGCATAAAACTGTAGGGGTATCCCAAGAAACAACTCCTCATTCACACAACTCCCTTTCGGATAACGATGCACCCGGTATTAGTCATGGTTGGGCAACACAGTTTGGATGGACACCCATTGTGGGCTTGCCCTCATAAAGGTTACAAAGGTTACTGTTAAACACAGTTAAACAAAAAAGATTCTATCAAAATGTGCAGGTGACAATTTTTAATTCTTGGTTTTTGAAAATTTTAAGTGTAGGGTTAGGCTCTTCCTCAGATTGGTGAGACGAAGGAACTATGTGCTTTTAAAATACCCCTCACGGGGGCGTGGCCAAGATGGCGGGGTGAGCGGACGCTTCCTCCCGTAGCTCCTCCGGCCCGGCTCAGCTCGAGCCCCGATTTCTGCGCTTCTCTCCCCCCGCAGCTGCTTTGCGGGTGAGGGGACTGTGCCGGAGTTCCTGGTGCACCTATTGATACTACTTTGACTCCTATCGCCCCGGGGCGTACCCCGAAAGTTTGCTCAAAGTTCGGAGCACGGAGGAGAGCCTGGGAGGCGGAGCGTATTGCATTGCTTTCCAGGCGCCTCGGCTGGGCCTGGTGCTGAAAGCTGGCGATCCCGAGTGTTCGGGCCCGACGTGCTCCAGGGAATAACAGCGCCCCCCGGCCGGAGCCTATGTGACCGGTGTCACCGACACGCAGCGGACCCTGGACCTCAGCTGGCGCCTTGGCCCCTCGATACAGTCGACGGTGCATGGTGTGGCGCGGGCCCCGGACCTGACGGCGAGGACCAGAAACATCTACGCGGCGGCCGGCCTGGATGGACCCGCTGGCGAGACTGTGAGACACTGGCTGCGGACCTTTCTTGCTTACTGTGCCCCGGGGGTCGCTGGCGGTCTCGCCAGCCCGGGCCGCTCTACCGGGCCCCGCCCTGCCGCCATCTTCTCCCTGTGGAGCTGGAGCTGGCGACCTCCACCCGTGTCTTAGGCGGGCGGGTGCCTCTTTTAGCCTTGGCTCCTGACCTACTTTTCCAAGGGGCGCGCTGCTGAGGGACCCTGACTTTGGCCCCCGATTGCCACCCTGGTCGGTAAAGCGACCGTCTCGCCCCGGCCTGAGCCGCCATTTTGTCGAAGGTGACGCAGCACTTTTGTCTTCGGCAGGGCCTCACATCTGGTGCCCACGAGTGGCTGGACGCATCTGAGGCGGCCGGCCCTGGACCTAGCCCACTGCAGCGGCCACGATGGCTGGGAGAGGAGGCTCGAGAAGGGGTGACCGCACGCTGCCGGACATGCTCAGTAGAGCCCAGCAGCTGAGGGACAGGACGCAGCCGTCGCCGGGGTCCTCCCGGGCCTCGGCAGACGCAACTGGAGGTGAACCACCGGTTACGAGGTCCTTCATGGAGGACTTATTTAGTTCCCTTAAGGACGACTTCCAGACGCTAAAGAAGGAAGTGGCCAACGAAGTCCGTGAAGTGCGAAGGGAGGTGGAGGGCCTTGGCGAGCGTGTTGACACGGTGGAAACGGCGGCCCAGCGCAGAGATGAGGAGATAGTCCATCTCCAGCAGGACGTTCTCGTCTCCGGGAGCAGTGTGTCGAGCTCCAGGCCCACTCTGAGGACCTCGAGAACAGGTCCAGGCGGAACAACATCTGGGTGCGGGGTGTCCCGTCCGCGGACGAGGGGTCGGATCTGGTGGCCTATTTGCAGGACTTGTTCCGAGAGATTCTGGGAGAAGATGCAGAATTCCCGATCCGCATAGATAGGGCGCACAGAGTGGGCCGACAGCGCCAGTCATCAGCACCCCCACCGGACATTCTGGCGTTCCTGCCCGATTTCCCCTTGAAGGAGCGCATCATGGCAGAGGCCCGCAGGAAGCAGCCTCTAACTTTCAGAGAGCGGCCAGTGGCGCTCTACCAGGACCTGTCCGCCATCACGCTGCAGAAGCGCAGGTCCTTCCGGATTGCTACAGACTTTCTGCGGGAGCACGAAACGCCCTACTCCTGGAGTCACCCCTTCCGCCTCATCTTTAGGTGGAACGGAGTGTTACATCAGCTGCGCTCCCTCCAAGACATCTGTGGAGTATTGGGACTCACGGCCACGGAGGAAGACGGGGCGACGCCCACGTGGAGGAAGACGGGGCGACGCCCACGTGGAGGCGCTCGGAGAGACGGAACCGGCGGAGTGGTGACCCTTAATGTTAAGGGTCTGAACAATCCCGTGAAGCGCAGAGCGATCCTATCCCTACTAGAGGGGACGCAGGCGGACATATGCCTTCTGCAGGAAACTCATTTGCTATCCAAAGATTGTCATAGGCTGCGCTCTGCCAAGTTCCCTACCCAATTCTTCTCTTCGGCGGCGACCAAGACTGCAGGCGTAGCCATTCTTCTAGCTAGCTCTTTCAGGGGCGAGGTCTTGTACAAATATGCCGAACAAAAGGGGAGGCTCCTGGTGTATCGGATGCGGCTTGGGGGTATTGCCTTCACGGTTGGCTCCGTTTACAGCCCGAATGATCACCAGGATCGTTTCCTGGAATCAGTGTTGGTGGATGTCACTGCCTCGCCCGATCGCCATGTTGTCTTGGGGGGAGACCTGAACATTGTCTTCGACTCAGCTATGGATAGATCTGCCCAGCGCTCTCCACAGACGGGGGAGCTTTCCCGCGTAGTGCAAGATCGGATCGCAGAGATGGATTTGCATGACCTCTGGCGCGCTATGCACCCCACCGATAGGGACTATTCCTATTTCTCTCACGCGCACCGCACTTATTCGCGGTTAGACTACCTCCTGATGAGTGGTCCGCTACGCACAGCCGCCACGACGGCGGACATTGGGGTCCTGTCCCTGTCAGATCATGCACCGGTTTCCGGTGTCTTTGCGTGGCCGGCGGCCTCCCCCTCCAGAGGGTTATGGCGGCTCCGGGATACTCTTCTGCATAAGAAGTCGGTCGTGAAGCGAGTGGAGGAGATCATTCAGGACTATCTAGTCCACAATGGCAACTCCGACACATCCCAAGCGACGCAGTGGGCGGCCTTGAAGGCGGTCCTCAGGGGGGAATTTATCTCCATTTCCTCGGCCGAGAACAGGGAGCGGCAGTGCAAGAGGGACGAACTGACTGCGCAGGTCAGGGAGCTTGAGCAGGTTCACCGTCGAACGGGGGCTCCTCGAGTTTGGAGGCAGCTGAAAGCGGTGAGGAAACTCCTTTCTGCGCTAGACCTAGATCGAGCGGAATATGCGGCGTTGCGCCTGAAGCATGCCTTTTACACGGGCGGGGACAAATGCGGTAAGCTCCTGGCCCATCGGCTCAGGGCTGCGCAGCAACGCAATGTGGTGAAGGAGCTCGTGGGTGCAGACGGAGTTTCTGTTTCCGGTGACGCGGAGGTAGCGGACTCCTTTCGTAGCTTCTATGAGGAGTTGTATGCCGCAGAACCCTCCTCGCCGGGGGACGCTGAGGATTATCTGGAGTCTGTGACCCTCCCGGTGCTTGAGCCCGCCCAGGCGGACCACCTAGAAAGAGTCATCCATGTGGAGGAGGTCATCTCCGCTATAGCGCGATTGAAACATGGTAAAGCCCCGGGCCCGGATGGCTATACGGCCTTGTTCTACAAGACCTTCTGTTCTATAGTGGCGCCTATCCTAGCTCGCCTGTTCAACTCCTTCTCCGAACCGGGGGCTATCCCGCCGGACCTCCTCTCCGCGACTGTGTCGGTCATCCCGAAACCCGGGAAGGACCGGACCCTGTGTGGTTCTTACAGGCCTATTTCGCTTCTGAATGTTGATCTTAAGCTCTACACGGGGATCCTGGCGGCCAGACTTGGCCTGCACCTACCGGGTCTGGTGGAGGCGGACCAGGCTGGCTTTGTACCCGGTAGACAGACAGTTGACAACACCAAGAGGGTAACGCACATCTTGGAAAAGGCCTCGCGCGTCCCGGGGGAGCGGATGTTACTGTCGGTCGATGCGGAGAAGGCCTTTGATAGAGTTCATTGGCCGTACCTTGAGCTGGTTCTCCGGAAACTGGGAATCGGCGAGAAGTTCCGCACCATGGTCTTCAATTGCTATAAAAGACCGTCAGCATCGGTTCGGGTCAATGGGCACAGCTCGAGTAGTTTTGTCATTGAGCGCGGCACGAGACAGGGCTGCCCCCTCTCGCCGCTTTTGTTCGCTCTCTATATGGAGCCGTTTGCCCAGAGGATACGCGATAATCCAGACGCTATTGGGGTTAAGATGGGTCAGTATACACATACTGTTAGCCTTTATGCGGACGATGTCCTGTTGACCTTGGATGACCCCAGGAGGTCCCTCCCTGCTTGCGTCCAGGAATTGGACGCCTTTGCACGCGTGGCCGGTTTTAAAATGAATATGACCAAATCGGCTGCCCTGGACGTGTCGCTTGCCGCGGACACCAGGAGAGACCTTCAGCGCCTTTTCCCCATGCAGTGGTCTTCATCCACGGTGCCATACCTGGGGATCCTGCTAGCGCCCTCGCTGCCTGAAATGGTCAAGGCAAATTACTCTTCCCTTAGTAAGAAGATTAAGGAGGAACTCGGCCGATGGAACAAGGGCCTGCTCTCGTGGTTGGGCCGTATCGCAGCGGTGAAGAGGACGGTGCTGCCTCAGATCTTGTACCTTTTTCGAGCTCTACCTCTCCAGCCCCCTGTGGGTTGGATACAGCAAGCGCAGGCTGACATCTCCCGCTTCGTGTGGCAAGGCAGCAAGCCTCGGATGAAGAGAGTTCTCTCCACGCTTGCTCCGGAGGTGGGAGGTCTTGGTATCCCGGATCTCCGGAAGTATTTTCAGGCGGCGCAACTCAGATATTTGGTGGAATGGAGCAGGTGGGAATCTGACAAGCATTGGCTCTTTCAGGATCAGGCGGTAGCGGGACGTACCCTTCAGGAGGTTCCGTTCCTGCGGCGCGCGCACCCCCCGGCTAACCTCTACGCCTCTTTTGTCACCCGGGTTCCCCTGCGGGTGTGGGACGCGGTTTGCGAGCTTCGCGAGCTGACTACCTTCCCGTCACCGTTTACGCCCATAGTTGGTAACCCGGACTTTACTCCAGGCTTAGAGCCGGGAGCTTTTACCCACTGGGTCAGTGCGGGTTGCAGGGCACTTTTTCAGATTTACGGGCCGGAGGGCGTGCTTCCTTTCCAGCACCTTCGACAGGAATTTGGTTTGACGGAGGTGGACAGATTGCGCTACATGCAGGTCCGCCACTGGGCTCTCCAACCCCAGGTGCGCGACGTCGCAGCCCGTCAAATCACTCCTTACGAGCGACGGCTAGTGACTCGGACCTCGGATGCCAAGCTTATTTCCGATCTATATAAATTTCTTCAACCCCCGCCGTTTCATTTCCATAATCCGGGGAGGGAGCGCTGGCATAGAGAGTTGGGCAGGACCCTGAGCCACAAGGAGTGGGACAAGATCGTATATCGGGAGAGGCACTCTGCATACCACACTGGGCTGACGGAGACTTTTACTAAGGTGTCCACCTACTGGTATTACACCCCGGAGAGGCTCTATGAGATGCACAAGCTCACCGATAAGGGGTGCTGGCGGGGCTGCGGACGAGAGGGCACTCTATCACACATTCTTTGGGATTGCCCGGTACTGACTGCTTACTGGACGGAGGTCTTGGATGAGGTGGATAGACACTTTGAGATTGAACTGCCGCGCTTCCCGGCGTATGTCTTGCTAGGCCTCCCCAACGACTTAATGTACCCGCTGAAGTCCCGCAGGGGTAGGCAGATTGCTATTGCGCTAGGCTCGGCGGTCCAAAATATCCTTGTCCACTGGCGCACCTCCACGACCCCCTCCATCACTGGTTGGTTGCATAGACTCTGGCAGGTACTGGGTATGGAGAAGATGTCGCTTACAGTGGCTGGAAATGTAGATCAGTTTGAGGAGCTCTGGCACCCCTTCCTGGCACTGCTATCCACAGAATTTAGGGAGCTCACATGTCCGAGGTACCTGCGCCTTCTTAGGCTGACGCCGCCGGCGGCCCCGGCGGATTAGGAGGGATGGGGCTGGAGGGCTTAGGGGTTGGGGGTAGGCTGTTTGGGGCAGATGTTTCTTATTAAGGGCTATTGGACGGGGATGTTGGGGTATTATTTCCTTTTTTCTTCCTTTTATGGGGGCCGGGGGCTTGGAGGGACTGCGTTGTGTTTGACTGTGTTGCAGGAAGCTATTTGCTCTTAGCTTTGGTGGGGGGGTCGGGGAATATAGGAGGGTTGTGCGCACTACCTTACTGCCTTACAGCTGATGCTTTCCCTTCCCCTCCTGGATCACCGACCTCCCCCTTTTCGACTAGAACTGCTGCGACATGTCTCTTTTTTCCATTCATTGTACTGTATGTAACCTTGACCTCCACTTCCCTTCCCCATGTTCCTTTTGTTATAATAATAAAAAATGCTTTAAACCTAAAATACCCCTCACACACTAAGAATCCCTTAGTGTCATGCTTCATCATTGGGGTCTTCCCGTCCCTCTACGGGGCGGGGCGTGCTACGACCTACGGATTACGCGGGAGCACTATTTTCGTGATGAAAGACTATGTGTTAGTGCAGTGTTGGTGTTGTCAGTGAAGTGTAGGGACCTAATAATGTGAGTAAAAAAATTAAAAACTCCCTGGCTAGTAGAAAAAATATATTTTATTCACTTCCCTAGCTGGGAATGAAAAAGGGGTTGTGTGATAGAGCTATTAGCTAACTACCAGGTCGACATGTTTCACAGACAGTCCCCTACTGTCTGCTCACCAGGACCTCTGATGGTCCCTACTAGAAGGTACTCAGTTCTAAAGTTTGCCTAGAGTCCTACAAACCGATAGCAAAAATAAGCTGTCAGTTTGTGCTTCGGGGCATGAGTTGGCCCTAGGTGAAGCGTAGTAAAAAATTCCAAAAGAATGAAGAAGTTGCGATGTCTGAAAGCTGTACTAGGATCCATAACGGATTTCCTTTCGCCGTTATGCACTGTGTTTAGCTGACGTGTTAAATCCTTCTTAGTCCATCGCAAGTGCTCAGCTCTGCAAGATTTGCTTTCTTCGTAACAACGTTACTCGTCTAAGCGCTGCACGCCTGCCAAGCGCTTTTCTCTAAATTCTTATTACAGCATCATCACGCACTGAAAGCCTACGTAGAGGCCATCTTGTCTAAGGATACGTCAAACTGTGGTACTCTGACAGGCAGCTTTGCGGACTGTATTTGAAATTGACACTCTACTTCAAAAACAAAATTTCTTCATTATTTTACAGTCTGTTTTCAACAACATTAACGGTACTTATTTTTTTTAAAGATAATCGTTACTTACTTTATCTGATAGTGTGCTCTGTGAAATAACCTACAGTGACACGCACACTAAACACAGTGACACTCACACTATTTTTAATTTGCTACTTGTCACACATTCAAGCGTGATCTATTTCAATGCTATTATTTGTGGTGCTATCATTCACACTCACATTTCAGCATCACCTTAGTCAATGATACCAATTTTAGTATTTTGGTGTCAAGTTTATGAATGTCATGGGTGAGAACTGAATTGTTTTAAGTTCATTATAATAACAATTTTAGGTGTTAGGTTTATTTGGAAATCTTTCAACAACAATTTGTTTTTTCTACCTCTGTTTACAAATTCTGAGAATGCAAAACTTCACTGCAGGTCCTTTTTAGGTTTTGCCTCGCCAAAAAGATGCGCTCTGCGCATCTTTTTTGCGCAGCAAAAACCTAATGAGAACTGTAGTGTGGCTTTGGGTCGGCCCTCGTCATTCATTGGCTGGCTCCATAAATGGAGCCTAGCCATTGGATGAGGGGCCTGTCCGTCAATGCCGGACCAGACACGGGGGCGTTCCCGAGATTCTTTGGCTTTTGCCGACGTCACGCGACGTCAGCCGAAAGCCGGGAACGCCCCCGAATCCGGTCCGGCATTGAAGGCACCCGGAAGAAGTCCAGGTGAGTGCTTGCTTTAATTTCCCGCTGTTCCCACCCCCTCTCCTGCTCGCAGCGTCTCCCGTCCCCGTTCCCGCCCCCCTCCCGCTGGTGACCGTGCTTTCCTGTTGTCTCAGCCAGGCCCGCTCCCCGCAGACTCCCCTCCCCCTGGTCTCTCCCTCTCGGCGCTTCTCGCTCTGCGCGCTCCTCTGCCCTGTAACCTCCCACCTCCCTGCACTCTCACTCCCAGCTCGCCTCCATCCAGTCTCCCTCCTCCCTCTACCCTCCCGTCCCCAGCCCGCCTGCCTGAGCTAGAGACGGGCCGCCGCAGTCTTGTTGGATTTGCCTTTGCTTGTTTTGGAAATATGCTTGTAACTGAACAACTGCCTTAAAATCATTCATTATTGATGCATTTTGATAGGCATATGTTTTGGCCATTTTTCTGGTGGCTTAAAAGCTTTAATATGATTGCAAACTGTGGCTAGTTTTTAAATGTGCATGGTTTATGTTGTTATTATGATCTTTTGCCTATATATACATTTTTTTTATATTTGTCTTTCCAAGTGTACATTAATTGGCCATACCTTTCTGTAAGCAGCTGTTCGGTGGCTGCTGTGAAGAAGTAAAAGGTCCTTGCACCCTCTGCACACTTGCTAGCTGTGTCCACCTGTTTATCTCTGCCTGGTTTCTTACTGTTTCGTGTTTTGAATTGTGCTCAATGTGTGCGCTTAGACACTGCAGGTTTTTCTGTTCAGAGCACTTTATCGTGCTATTGTACTTCGGTTTAAGCAGGCTGACTTTAGAGAGCGTTGATTGTCATTGAGCAAGGAGGGGCAGAGGTAAAAGTGAAACTCTATGCTTGCGAGTTGGAGCTTCTGCTTTAAAGTTTTGCAAAGCATGTGCTGGAGTTAATGGAAGCACCCTTTGCATGTTTAGAATGGACATTCCGTCTGTGAAGATTCCTCGTGCTCTTGCTCTCAACAAATCCTTAAGAATTTCTATTCCGGTAGAACCCGCATCAAAAGAACATTATCAATGACATACTTTGTATTTTATTTGTATGCACTTTTATTGGCTTTGATGACCGAAATAAAGTTCATAGAATGAAATGGAAATGGTATTACATACTGAGTTACATAAAAACAATGTAATTATTTAATATTTCAGCAGTCAAGGAGTTTGTGTTTTATAGCCCCTGTAACATTTGGGACCTATGGTCTAGATAGTTAAGTGCACTCAGAAGATTTTCCCTTCCGCACAGGAATGCTGTCACCATACAAATTGAGTTCAGAATCTCCGACACCTCAACAGGAGCAATGATGACCATTTCCACAAAGTTTATTTGATGTTTCTTCTGTATTGTGTTGACATTTCCAAGTTATAATTACTAGTGCAAAGTTTTAGCTTTTGGTCGCCCAATTACTTTCATTCATTTCCACGACAACACTTTACAAGTGTTTTGCGGGTTACACTCATCCTCTGGTCTTATGTCTCCGTGTGCCTAAATCCCCTTCTTATTTGTAATCAAATTAGATATGGTAATGCACAAGATTTCCCCAAAAAAAGAAGTGCCTATTATTTAGTCTATTTTATTGGAATCTCGCCCTTCATTCGATTACACAAAGAATTGTACAAGGTGAAGAAGTTTGAAGATCACTTTCCTGTTTCTCATTACTTATCTGGAGAATCTAAAGTTAGTGTAAAACTGTTCATGGTAATGCCCGTGGATGAAGATTTATCATTCAAGTCGCTAATTTGGAAGGTAGAAGTGTCCGTTCTATGAATGGTGAGTTGTATGGAAAACGTTGTCAGGACCTGATAACATTATGCAGAGGCAGGCCTTGAAAATTTTCCTTGTCATTGGCAACCAGAATGAAGTCAATGTTGAAACGCTTGCCGTCGTCTTTACTTCACTCAGTTGTCAGTAACTGTGTCCCTTTGAACCTATAGAAACGCTGCATCCTTGAGAGCACTATTGTTAAAGACCTTCTCCAGACCGTTTGTAGGTGAGTTCATTTAAAGTGCTTGTAAGGAAGTAAATCAGATGTGCACAAACTTCAAGGAAATAAACTGCCAATAAAAGCTTTGGTGTTTTAATTTAGTAATCCGTATTGTTATTTAGTCCACATTTTCCAGTATGATATTGCCATTATCAAACTTTGTATTTATTACATTTAAGACTACCGATGTATAACTTGCCTCTGACATATGTTGGGTAGGGGAGCAGTTCGTTACAACTCTGCTAAGTGGTCCCAAGTCAAGTATGTTACACTCAGAACTGGTTTATAAACCAACATCATTTAACATGTCTTGACTTCAAAGCCTATATTTCTGTCAACAGGCATTGACAAAGCCCGTATGTCTTGCTTGTGAAATCTGTTGGACTTTGCCAATGGTTTTTTCTCTCTCCCAGATGGATCCGCGATGGCGAGCGCATCCTTGATGGTTATCTTTGAATTAATTTTCTTATGCTTTAAGAAACTCAAAAATGTCCACCACAGATTGGCTGATCCAAAGCGACCATCTGTGCCATTTTAATATGTCTGCTACTGATGGTGCAGGAGGTAGCACTCAAAGCTCGAGGGTGCTGGTGCAATTGGCCACAGGTAAAGGGGGTTCTAATAAATAAAGGGATTGGGAGGACTGAAAAGGTTTATTAAAGCGAAGGGCTGGGGAACTAGGGGCAGTAGGGAAGCACAATAGTTCCTGATATGCACTTCAGTCTGATGTCGGCAGTGGAAGGATACCTTCCATCCAATCTAAACCCTGTGACTCTGAAATGCTTATTTGCAGGACGAACATATGACTAGTGAGGAAAGCCTTGGGAATCAGAAGCACGAAAGGGAGATGGACGATAAAGCCATCCGATCATGAGTGAGTGGCTAAGCCGACTGTTATATAATTCACAGCAGGTTTTTTACACCAGTCAGCTGAAGGTGTTGATAAGCGAGACCTAAAAAGAAAAATAATAAACCTACAAGTCTCAGAAGACAGACCACTGCTGGCTATAAAGCCTGGCCTCGTTGAGTGCGCTACATAACGTGGCACAACATGATAGCATTAGAGTCATCTCTAAGATACGGGCAGACTTGGAGCAAAGTATGTCTTGTATAATTTTATTGGCATTGCAGCAGGATTGAGGATTAGACCAGTGTTTGGCAATCTGTGGGTGGCGACCCATTGGTCGGTTGTGAGCCGAATTTTGGTGGATCGCATAAGTGCAATCAATAAATAAAGGTTCTTTTAGATTCTGTATCCATCTTCCCACATTTGCTGTACCTCAAAGACAGAAGTCAAGTGTCAGGCTGAGTCTTCTGGCAAATTGGTGCTTATTTTGTTTAACATTGGGGTTGATTAACTAAAAATTAGCATAACTGCTGATATATTGGGGTGAAAATAGAGTCCTGTGTCAAACACCATTTTTGCAAACCTGCAACACCTTCCTAAAGAGGTTTAGTCCTCATTGAATGTATGTGATGAAATCAACCTCATTCGCGAGGCAACAAAAAGGTTGACATTAATACACAGGTCCCGTGATGCAAATTGAAGAAGAAAAAAAAAACAGCCCTTCGTCCCATTCACTCCAGACATCTCCATTCGCACCTCTGCATTATCTTCCTAGAGAACAACCACCAGAGACGAGTTGTTCCCAAATAAAACACAGTGACTGCTACTTGAGGCCCTGAAATTAGAAGTGTGCACAATGCAGTTTCCGGGATCGGACATTAGCACAACTGATTTAAATATGCCTCAAGTTGTAACACGTAGAACAAAGATGGAAATTAAAGCCAGTTCACAAGAGAAGCAACATTCCAGTTTTCACTCCACAGCCATCACACAGCTCCACCGATGCACCCACCGCACAGCTCCACCGATGCACCCACCGCACAGCTCCACTGATGCACCCACCACACAGCTCCACCGAGGCACCCACCACACAGCTCCACCGATGCTCCAACTAAGCTCCACCAATGCACCCTCCACACAGCTCCCCCAATGCACCCACTAAGCTCCACCGATGCACCCACCACACAGCTTCACTGATGCACCCACCACAGAGCTCCACCGAGGCACCCACCACACAGCTCCACCGAGGCACCCACCACACAGCTCTACCATGCCCCCACCACACAGCTCCACTGATGCACCCACCACACAGCTCCACAAATGCACCCACCACAAAGCTCCACTGATGCACCCACCACACAGCTCCACCGACACAGCTCCACCGATGCACCAACCACAGAGCTCCACCGATGCACCAACCACACAGCTCCACTGAGGCACCCACCACACAGCTCCACTGATGCACCCACCACCCAGCTCCACCGATGCACCCACCACACAGCTCCACCGACACAGCTCCACCGATGCACCCACCACACAGCTCCACCGATGCAGCCACCACACAGCTTCACCGATGCACCCCCACACAGCTCCACCGATGCAGCCACCACACAGCTCCACCGACACATCTCCACCGATGCACCCACCACCACCGATGCACCCACCACACAGCTCCACCGATGCAACCACCACACAGCTCCACCGACACAGCTCCACCGATGCACCCACCACCCAGCTCCACCAATGCACCCACCGACACAGCTCCACCGATGCACCCACCACACAGCTCCACCGATGCACCCACCACACAGCTCCACCGATGCACCCACCGCACAGCTCCACCGATGCAGCCACCACACAGCTCCACCGATGCAGCCACCACACAGCTCCACCGATGCAGCCACCACACAGCTCCACCGACACAGCTCCACCGATGCACCCACCACCCAGCTCCACCGATGCACCCACCACACAGCTCCACCGACACAGCTCCACCGAGGCACCCACCACACAGCTCCACCGAGGCACCCACCACACAGCTCCACCGAGGCACCCACCACACAGCTCTACCATGCCCCCACCACACAGCTCTACAATGCCCCCACCACACAGCTCCACAGATGCACCCACCACACAGCTCCACTGATGCACCCACCACACAGCTCCACCGACACAGCACCACCGATGCACCCACCACACAGCTCCACTGAGGCACCCACCACACAGCTCCACCGAGGCACCCACCACACAGCCCTACAGATGCACCCACCACAGAGCTCCACCGATGCACCCACCACACAGCTCCACCGATGCACCCACCACCCAGCTCCACCGATGCAGCCACCACACAGCTCCACCGACACAGCTCCACCGATGCACCCACCACACAGCTTCACCGATGCAACCACCACATAGCTCCACCGATGCAGCCACCACACAGCTCCACCGACACAGCTCCACCGATGCTCCCACCACCCAGCTCCACCGATGCACCCACCACACAGCTCCACCGATGCAGCCACCACACAGCTCCACCGACACAGCTCCACCGATGCACCCACCACCCAGCTCCGCCGATGCACCCACCACACAGCTCCACCGACACAGTTCCACCGATGCACCCACCACACAGCTCCACCGATGCACCCACCACACAGCTCCACCGATGCACCCACCACACAGCTCCACCGATGCACCCACCACACAGCTCCACCGACACAGCTCCACCGATGCACCCACCACTCAGCTCCACCGATGCACCCACTGCTTGTGCCTCCGTGTGCCCCTGTTGCCTGCTTGTGCTGTGTGGGTGTGTGTGGAGGGCTCTGTGTAGCTATGTGTGTGGGAAGCTTTGTGTGGCTGTGTGTGTGGGAAGCTTTGTGTGGCTGTGTGTGTGGGGGGCTGTGTGGGTGTGTGTGGGGGCGCTCTGTATGGGTGTGTGTGTGGGGGGGCTCTGTGTGTGTTTGTGTGTGTCATTTGCGAGAGATAAAGCTAGTGGCATTGTAAATGGCAATGCCATTTATTTATGTTAAAAAAACAAATAAATATAATGTCAAGAGCAATGCCAATAGCTCTAACTTTAACAAAGGCAAAACCATTGCATTGTAAATGCTTGTTTCTGATCGGATCCAGGCTCACCTCCTATCAAATGGAAAAAATGGAAAGTTGTCTTTGAGAGATATGCGAGAGTGTGTGGTCCTTCTCTTAGTGCGGAGAGAAAAACTGCGTTACTTCTTTATTGTTTAGGATCTGAGGGTCAAGATGTATTCGATCATGTACCTGAACTCTCAGCTAATGATGCCAGAGGTTTAAATGAAATCTGCATAAAAAAACTTGACATACATTATCTTCCCAAGGTCAGTGCGATATTAGAGAGGTATGAATTTGCTAAACGTATGCAAGCAGAGGATGAATTGATAGAAACATATATCACTCACTTAACCCCTTCCATGCTCATGACGAACCCCAGCCGTCATGCACTACGGTGCTAGTGTGCTGATGACGGCTGGGGTTCGTCGCGGCCCACCCCGGTTCGTGCTGTTTACAGCACACCAGGGGAATCGCGGCCGCATCCAAGGGGTTAAGGAAGCTGGCTTCTTTGTGTAAATTTGACAATTTGACTGATGAAAGGATACAGGACCAATTTATGTTTGGGTGTAGTATAGAAAAAGTTAGGTTAGAACTCTAGTTACGTGATGAACCATCATTGGAATAAGTTCTAACAGTAGCAAAGAGAAAAGAACATTTAAAAAGAAGACTGAAACTATGAAATTCAGTTTAGACAGACCATGTTTTAGGTGTGGCAAATCTGATAATCTTGCCAATGATAAAAAGTGTCCTGCAATGAATCAAACATGTAGTAAATGTAAAACAAACAAAAAAAAAACATTTCACAGCATATTGCAGAATCAAACCAAAGAGTAAAATTAAGAATGCTGAAGTTTATAACGAGTGTGAGAGTGAATCCAGTTCTGAGGATACCGCATGCGGTCAAATAGTGGTTCATGCTGTTGATAATCAAAAAAAAGAAACAGAGTCCACTTGATGACATTTTAACACCTTAGCAGCTATGGAACGTTGAGCTCCAGTGCTGAACGTTCCATTGCGCAGGTGCAGTTGGAACGTCCAACGGCCGACGGCAGCACTCCCGAGGTAGTGGTGCCGTCGGCCGTTGGAATAGGCGCAGCACTTAAGGTGTTAATTGATGGTGAGTCTACGAACGTTATTTTTGATTCAGGTGCGAAAATTACTTTAATATTTTTTTTTTTTTTGGGAGAACCTTTATTATTACTTCAAGCAATTACAAGTATGGGCCTACAACCACCCCGGCCGGCCGCTAGTCAAAACATAAGTACAGCATAGCAATGTGGAAAGTTATAACAATTCGAAAACCGGGGTCCATCAAATGTCCAGGACATGACTTGTAGTCAAGTGTACAGGTCAGAATTCAGGATTATGACGGTTCATTTTACAATAATGAAAAACTAAAATTAAATGCCGTACGGTCATACATGGTCCTACAATAACGAGCATGAATCAGGATATCCGCAAATAGTACAAATACAAAAGAAATATTGGGGGTAAGGTACACGAGTCAGGATAAATGTAAGCACAAACCCGTTCCGTAGCAAACCTGAACCCCTCCCCTCAAAACGAAACATACTGTAGGAAACATGAAGAACGACGACACTAAAAAGGAAAAAGACTAAAGGGCCATAGAAACAAATAACGGACAAATTAACAAACCCCATCCCCCTAGCCCCCACCCTGCACCCCTGCAGAAGGCCACGGCCTACCCCCCCACCCCCTCCCCCACCACCCCACAGCAGCGTGCCTGTCGCCCTAATGGAACCCGAAATATAGAAAAAGAGGAGAAAAAAGGAGAAGAAAAAAGTGGAGGAGGAACCTCGATCTTGCCACCCGGCCCCGCCCCTCACCCCTGCGCCCAGGAAACATCCTAAAAGCAAGATCAGAATATCCATGGAAAACATCAATCACCGACCACACCAGCAATATAATCCCAACCGAATGCCCCCCAATCACCGTCAGCCAACAATAAGTCCACTGGACTCTGGACGGTATCAACCCTTGCCTTGTCTATCAATGGAACCAACATATGTCCACTTATCAATCGGTATACAGAGCGGCGCGAAGGGTCCAAGTGATCCGGGCGGACCAGGCCGAGTTATCGCTTCACAGGACTTCAGCAACCAAAACCCATCCGAGCATGTATGGCGAAAATCCGTTTGTGTCGATATCGACCCCGAAAGCATCCTCAAGTCCGAACACAGTCTCACCATCCAAGGAGAGAGAGTCACACAAACCGGCAAGCGCCGAGACGTCACCGGGGCAGCCCAAAAAGTAGATCGGCGTTGTTTCCCCAGCCGCCAATTGGACATGTGCCCCGAAGAGACACTCGCATGTACAACAGAGCTGTCTGGGTGAGGTTCCGTGACGGTTCCGTGACGACTTGAACCCGTGTTTTCAAGTTTGTCGGAAATACATAAAATTAGTATCAGCGAACCGCAAATGATCCATTTAGTATATCCTAGTGTTTTCGCTACGCTACGAGCAAGAGCACTCCTTCCACTGACACATTTCTGATATACACACGGCATCCATCTTAAGATCATGGCCGCCATTTTGTGGTTCCTTGCCCTCACATATGCAATAGCCTCTGATCATTTCATTCACTTCACTTTGATTAAGGACACGTAGCCTTAGCCGGAGATTCACCTCTTACATGACACGTGCACCTTAAACCAGATCACGCTGAAGCTGCATGACTCGACAAAGGCTGCCTCCTCTGCCCGAGGCCAGCCCACCTGAACTGGTTTTCCTGTCCATTGTACCTGATAATGATTAGGCGGCCGAAGCCGGTAGCCTTGCCCATTTACAACCCACAAACATCTCTTATCCCGCTTTTCTATCTTCTGCACCTGGCTCTGCTCCTTTCCTTCTGGGCCTTTATTAGGGGGAGGTAACGAACTTTACGATGAGGCGGTCCGGGTCTTGAATGCAATATTGACAAGGGATTGTGATGGACTGGTGGGAACCCCTCTTCGTGATGTTTGGTATCAGATATTATCGACAGTTCCTGTGTAACGCCAAATATTTATTGTTTAGAGACACAAAGGTTTGGGAATGTACCGACATGTGAAATATTTGCCTAGAGCACAATTTTTAGTATATAAGGAGCAACCCACTTTGTACAAATCGAACAGTCTCCTAGATTCTGCCCGTGTGTAGATTCTGTGACTTCTGTGTCCCTGCAGTAATAAACCTTTGGTCTTTGACGCCACCATCGAGAAGCCCGTGTTTCTGTTCATTTGTGCACCAAGGCAGGTGGAACTCCGGGGTCTTTGGGTGTTGTACCCTGACACCTCTGGACGGAACCAAAAAAGTCCAGAACTCCAATTGGCGCCCAACGTGGGGCGACGTCATTCGGTACCGGTCCAAAAGCCTGAAGAGTTCGAGAAGCTTCGTGTGAAGATTCCTGAGGGAGGCGCCCCACTTCATCGATCCCGGCATATCGCAAAAGTGGCCCTGAAGTTCTCTTCCACGAGGGTTCCCGTTCAGGACGGCTGCAGTGGGCCGTTGCCTTGACCGTCGCCCTGTCTTGGACCCGAAGTGGTGCAGTCCTTAGTACGGCGAAACGTGACGGGTTTCTCCTTGGTGACGTCTTCAGTGCCTCAGTTAAGTATTTAGTGATAGCTAGCTGGTTACTTTTGTGAGGATTGTTAAAAATCCTTGATCGGTTCTTGGTTTGGTTTGGTTTTGTAAGATTATCACTAGTTGTTCTGGTTACGATAATCTATTTGGTTCAGTTTTGGGTATCGATACATCAGTTCGTTTTGGTAGGCCTAAGTTCTTGGTTCAAGTGCACAAATTTGTTTCGTGTTTTGTTTGTTTTGTGTTCCGGACTGAGAATGGTAAGTCGGAAAATGTTGTCTTGTTTTAGTTGCAACAGTGACTCACAATTAGAGGATTCCTGTCTGGTTCCTCCGATTGGGACTCCCCTATATGATTTATATTGTAAGTATGGTGTGGGTCCTATAACTTATAATGAGATATGGGTCCGTTATTGTAAGAAGGATGGTGTCCTTAGTTGGCCACTGCATGGTAGTTTTGAACAAGAGATTCTCGACAATTTAGAAGCGAAATTGTTTAGGAAGAAAGCCCGGCCGGCAATGTTTGACTCTTTTCGTTATTGGCGGAAAGAATCCAAACAGAGAGAAATGAAAAGGTTGAAAAAAGAGCAAAAAGAACTAGAAGAGTTAACTCTAGAGCAAGCGACTAAGCAGTTGCAGGCTAACGAGTGTGAGAAAGCCATAGATGTAGCCATTAGAGAGCGTAACTTAGCGATTGACAAGTGCTATCCTGCCTTGCCATCGAAAATGGCTAAGATACTGGAGGATTCCGAAAACGATCCTCTGCTATCTTATCTGTTACGGTCGCCTCCACCGTATGCACAAGGTGCTGCGGCTCCACTGATCCCGAATGTTCAATTGCCGGTTGCTGGACAACCTGGTGTTCTTGTTCCTCAGAATCAAGTTCTTATACCTCCTGTGGTGAATGTAAATGTTCCTACAGCTCCTCCTCTTCCTGCACTGCCCGCTCCTATACCTACCACTGTACCTACTGCTCCAGAAACTATTTTCCTCGATACTCCTACTGTTTCGTCATCTATTCCTACCTCTACTGCGTTCTCTATGTCTGCGAGTGTACTAACTCCACTTTCTGTTCGTCGAAGGATTACTGATTCTGTTACTAATATGCTGTCTCCTATATATAAAACATTGATCAAGACTCCTACTCCTGACTCTGTTCAGAGACGGAGTCAGCTTCCAAGTACTGAGGAACGGGGAGTTTTAGACTCCACGGCTCTCAGATGGATTACAAAAGTTAGAAGATATAGTACGAAAGATGTGTTAGAGACATTTATGCAATGGGGAGAGCCAACACAGCGATACGTCTTCGACGAGATGTGCTCGTTGTTGCGTGAGGAAATAGAAGAAGACGATGTCGAATCAGATTTGGAAGATTTAATTAAGATTCAAAAAGAGTTTGCTGCTGGAATGATAGTGGGTGAGAATATAAAGGAAGCGATGGAACTCATTTTGAGTTTTAGGAATGATCCATCTCTTCGTTCGCCGAGAGATTTAGAGAAAGGTAGAATGAAGCTAAGTCGCCAATATCCTATGAGGGAAGTTCCTCCAATTTGGCGCGAAGCAGTACAACGTGATGATAATGCGGGTATTGCAGCTGCTCCAGCACAGTTCCAAAGAGTATGGATACATATTCCGTGGAAGCGAGCAGAAGTGTTAGCAGTGAAACAGGCCTTGCCAGATCCACGTAAGAATCCAGCCGGATATTACAAGGAATTAACACAGACAGTTGAGGCTTGTATAATGAACTTAGCAGACATTGATATGTTGTTTGGTAATGTAGTTCCACAACCAGTGTGGGCTAAAATTCGTAGAGAGGATCATCAGGCTGCTTTAGGTGGTGATTGGGCAGCTATCACTGCAGCAGATGCTCAACAAATAGGTGGTGCGAAACCTGAACCTTTGATCGCTAATCTTCCAGGTAGAATAATAGATTTAATGAAGACTCTGATGCCAGCATTGCGTGTTAATTGGGATAAATTATCCGCATGCAAGCAGAAGAAAGACGAAAGTGTCTCCGACTTCTTCACGAGGTTCGAAGAGACTTTTGTAGACCATAGTGGTCAGGATATGAGCACTGAAGGAGGACAGAGATTGTTTGTCGATAAATTTGTGCATAATTTGTTACCCGAATTATGCAATAAATTGAAAGACTCAGAAAGTGCGTGGGCTGTATCTACGACAGCGCAAATACTTGCGACTGCACAGTACTATGAAAATAGGGATAAAGAGGAAAAGGAGAAATCAGAGAAGAAAACGAAAGATTTAAAGACTAAAGTTCTTTTACAGCAGGCGTATCCGCCTCGCACGAATCAGACTAATATGCAACAGAATTCGTATCAAAAGACAGATTATAATTCGACCAGGCCTCAATACCAGTGGAATCAGTGCGCGTACTGTAAGAAAGAGGGTCACTATAAAAATGATTGTCAGATTTTAGCACAAAATAATGCGGCAGCAGCTCAGAGAGGTCGTGGTGGTTTTGCACAGAATTCTAGAGGACGAGGACGAGGTGCTATGCCTCCACAAACGAATGATCGTCCTTCCAATCACTTTGATCAAAGAAATGGACAATCTGTTCAGCAGAATAGATCTCAGCAATATCTTGTTGAGGATTATTGTGAAGTTGAAGAGGGTTTTCAACAAAATGGGTACTAGGACAGCCATAGACAGAGAGAGGGAGTAGTATCAGTTCCAGTGGATCAGAGTGGGCCTTATGTCGCAGTAGCAACATCAGGTGTAGTCGAACCGTTTCTGTTGGATACTGGTGCCGCAAAAAGTTCTATCATGCATGCGAAACTCCCTGGCGCACCTTTGTCTGGCTCAACAAATGTTTCCGTAGGTTTTTCAGGCGCCCCTGTGTACAACCCGATATCTGGTCCTTTGTCTATTTCTGTTGGACCGTGTCAATTGAAAGCACCCTTAATTTTGACGACAGGTTGTAATGAAAATCTGCTTGGTTTAGATTTGTTAAAACGACTATATGCGACATTGTACTGTTCTCCGGAAGGAGTACAGCTTACTTTGGGTAAAAGACTCACCTCTCCGATGTACTTGTCAATGGACGCACTCCCGCCGGAGCTACGTTCACTCCCTGCTTCTCTTTGGGCGACTGGTCCCAATGATGTAGGTCTACTAGAGATTCCACCGTATGTAGTAACTTTGAAAGCGAATGTGAAATTTCCAAGAATTCCTCAATATAAAATATCGAATGAAGGTGAGCGTGCACTCTTATTGATTGTGCAAGATTTGATTAAAAAAGGTGTGGTTGAAGAAACGCGAGGAAATGTTTGTAACAGTCCTGTCTTGCCGATTTTGAAACGAACTGACCCTACAAAGCCTCCAGTTTATAGGTTTGTCATAGACCTTAGAGAAGTTAATAAGATTGTAATTCCGCAGTTTCCTGTAGTGCCAGACATTACTGCTTTGTTAACATTGATTCCCGCTACAGCTACATGGTTCTCAGTCATCGACTTGAAGAATGCATTTTTCAGCATTCCGATAGCTGAGGAAAGTAGGGATATTTTCGGCTTCTGTTTAGGAGGTCGTAGTTTCAGATTTAAACGCGCTCCACAAGGCTACTGTGAAAGTCCATCTATTTACAGTCAAGCTTTAAAAAGCCAGTTAGATTCTTTTGTCCTTCCTCCAGGTTCTGCCCTAGTACAGTACGTAGACGATCTTTTGGTGGCTGCCGATGACAAGGAAACTTGCAAAGCAGCTACAATTTCACTATTGCATCATTTGTCTAATTTGAATCATAAGGTGTCACCTTCCAAAATGCAATATTGCTGCCAAGAAGTAACCTACCTAGGTCACCTCTTATCAAAGGAGGGAAGGAAGTTGACCCCAGAAAGAATAAAAGCAATTACGCAGATGAGTGTTCCACGCACACAGAGGGAAGTACGTGCCTTTCTAGGTATTACCTCTTACTGTAGGCAGTGGATTCCAAATTTTTCACTTTTAGCAAAGCCGTTGGTAGCTTTGACTGGGAAAAATGTTCCGAGTCCGGTGCCATGGTCTGATGAATGTCAAGAGAGTTTTGCTGAATTACGAAAAGCTTTGTGTTCAGCTCCTGTATTGGGCACACCTGATTACAGTAAGCCATTCACGCTCTACGTTCACGAAAGAGAAGGTTGCGCGTTGAGTGTCTTGACACAGAAGTTTGGTGATAAACAACGCCCTTGTGCGTATTTCTCATCAACATTAGATCCGGTAGCTAGAGCATTGCCTAGTTGTTTGAGGGCTACAGCGGCAGCTGCAGCTTCCATTCGACAATCTGCTGGTTTGGTGATGAACAATATGCTAGTGGTCATGGTTCCTCATGCAGTGGACACACTCATGAACCGAACGAAGACACAACACCTTACTAGTGCGAGATTATCTGGTTACGAGCTGACGTTATTAGCGAGTCATATTCAGATCAAAAGATGCAATGTATTGAACCCAGCAACATTGTTGCCGACTGATCAAGAGTCGAGTGATTCTGAGCCACATGACTGTTATTTCAAAACGGAGGAAGAGACAAAAGGTCGTATCGACTTGAGAGATACTCCTCTATCCGACCCAGATGGTACGCTGTATGTGGACGGGTCATGTTTTAAATTGGAGAACGGTGATGTGACTGCTGCCTACGCAGTAACGACTTTGAAGACGATTGTGGAGACTGCAAGAGTGAGTCAGAATTCTGCCCAAGCTGCAGAGTTAATAGCTCTTACGAGAGCGTGTGTTTTAGCTGAGGGAAAGAGAGTGAATGTGTTTACAGATAGTCAGTACGCATTTGGCGTGGCCCATAGTTTTGGCCGGTTGTGGAGAGAAAGGGGTTTCATTACGTCCCATGGGACTAAGATTCAACATGGTCAGCTAGTTAACGACTTGTTAGAATCTCTAACCTTACCGATTGAAGTTGCGATTGTGAAGTGCAGTGCTCATAAAGCAATCACGGATGATGTTGGTCGGGGAAATGCCTTTGCTGATGAAACCGCTAAACAGACAGCTAGAGACATGATGAGTAGAATGTATGTTGCTACGTCTGCAAGATGGATTGCTGAGTCTGGAATGTGTGAGGACACAATGGAAAGTGTGAAAGAGATTCAGAAAGAAGCGACTGAGGAAGAGAAACGCGTATGGAGAGAAAGTACGGGCAAATTGGACTCGAATGGATGTTGGATCGATTTGACAGAACAGCAGCGTTGGATGTTGCCTGATGCGTATGTGCTTGCAGTAGTGACGATGGCGCATGGAGTGGCGCACATAAGTTCTAAAGGGATATGTAAGATGTTAGCTCCGGTTTGGAAGAATGAGGGAATCAGTAAGTGTGCAGAGAGAGTGGTGAAAAATTGTATGGTGTGCTTGATGCATAATCCTGGCAAGGGAACTCCAACTCCAGCTGGTCATTTTGCTCCTCCTTCCTGTCCCTTTGAAGTAATTCAGTTAGACTTCATTCACATGGAACGCTGCAACAATTTAAAATACGTCCTGGTGGTGGTTTGTGCTTTTTCCAGGTGGATAGAAGCATACCCACTAAAGGACAACACTGCTTTATCAACTGCCAAAATTCTTCTCAAAGAATTTTTCCCTAGGTTTGGAATGCCACGGATTGTATGGTCAGATAACGGAAGTGAGTTTATAGGGAAAGTTATGCAGAGTGTGTGTGCTGGTCTAGGATTGAAACAAAAATTTCATAGTGCGAACCATCCCCAGTCTGCTGGTTTAGTCGAGGGTTACAATGGCACCCTCAAGCTTAAAATAGCCAAAATTCAAGCATCCACAGGTTTGGCTTGGCCAGACGCACTTCCTTTGGCCTTGTTATCAACGAGAGCAACAGTGCATTCTAGAATAGGGCTTTCTCCATATGAGATTGTATTTGGCCGCCCGGCAAATGTCTGGGGTGTGCCAAGGCCTAAACAATTCTGCTCCATTGAATATCCTATGTTGATAGACTATCTTTACGACTTGACTGCTAAATTAAGTCTTATTCATCAACAGGTCTTTGATGCTTTGCCAAAACCTCCGGAGAGTCCAGGGCATCAGCTGAAACCCGGCGACCACGTGGTGGTCAGGAATTTTGCGAGGACAAAGAATCTTCAGCCTCGCTACATCGGCCCCTTCCAAATCCTGCTGGCGACGAGGACAGCTGTACGTGTTGCTGGTCGCAAGCACTGGATCCACGCTTCTCACGTAAAGCGTGTTCCACTGCCGCTGCCCTACGACGACTGGGTGAAGAAGGGAATTGGTGCCTCCGAAGCTGAAACAACTCCGAAATTTGTCCCTTTCAGCGATGCCGATTTGATTTCTGACACTTTGAAACGTGACTCTCCTCCTGAAAAGACTACTTTGAACATTGAACATTTGTCTCCAGCATCAGAAGAAACTTTGCCATCTGCGAACGTAAACTCTGCAACAGCTGCTAGTGATACACTATTTTCCGATCAGACAGTACCAGCGAAGCAGAAATACAACCTTAGAAGCCATAAAAAGGACAAATAAAGCAGGCAACTGCATATTGTGATTTTGATATTTATATACATTGGACTTTTTTGCTTTTCAGCCAGGAAGTTTGCTATTGTTTATTGTTTTTAATAAATTGCCTTGCCGTCTGGGTAGCCGTAGGGTCGTGGCTGTGTGCCTAGTTTGAATTTGCAGGGGTCTGACACAAGGTCGATCTTTCTGTTAGTACTGGGAACTCCCAGGGCTGACAGAGGCATTTTCATCTACGTACACATCATCAGTGGTCGCGAGCGGATTGTAGAAGATGGAACTTCCTGCGCTGCAACGAGAAAATGTGATTTACGTTCGCAGAAACAGACTAAATAGAATTCTTCATAGCAAATGTTTCTTGATGCAATGTGCCATTACATTTTTGATTGTTTTAGCAACACTGGTGGGTGGAATTGTCTTTAGCATAAATTTGATTTTTGTGCCAGTATCTACAGTACCTCCCCTTGATCCTGCTATTTCTACTGTTTCTTCTATACACTCTTTTCACTCGTTTCCGGAACATGAGCAAGCTCGACGCTCAGAATTCATTAATAATACTTTTGTACAGCTCTTGCATCAACACCAACTGGTAGTTAACACGACAGACTGTTGGGTGTGTGGCTTGATACCCCACACTATGGATAAAGGTATTCCCTATCTGGTTTTGCCTTTCAGCTACAATGGATCATTTCAGGCCCTTCAAACCATCTTTGCTTATGCTCTTGAGACCTATCCTCCACGTCCACCACGTTCCACTAAATATAACTCTGCCAACAAAGCTTTAGTCCAGGGAATTATTGACATGGTCAAAGACGTCAATAATACTCCATCATACCCTAGAGACGAATTGCGAGTATATTTAAGTTGGAATACTTCAGAGTATCGCCTTAGTTTAGGAGAAAGCAAGCGTAAAAGCTCAACTCCAATCTGGGTCGTACCTCACCGAGGTCAGGTCTGTTTGCAAGGTAATGGGAGAAATCCGAGAGCTCAGCTAGGGAGGAGTGAGTGCGTAGAGACTTATGTGTTTCCGGCTAACTCTTCCCCTGCCTTTCTTACTGCTAGGGGTACCTATTTCATTTGTCGAGACAGAGCTTATACATGGTTGCCTGCCGACTTCTCAGGATCATGTTATATTGCTCGATTATTGCCTCCGACATACACTGCTTCACCTGATTACCACAGAACAAGAGTAGCGAGAGGTGTCTTCAGCAAGGAAGATACAGCTGGTCAGGAAGCTGGAGACTTCTTCAAAGGCTTCCTTCCGTTCTGGGGGCCTATGGCCAATAGTAGAAACATACGTCAGCTAACACGGGTAGTTGAATCTACTATTACCGAAACTGCTGGTGCCCTTAGCAATCTGACAGCTGAGCTTCAGGCGGATAGGCTCATGACATTGCAGAACCGTATGGTTCTAGATGTTATACTTGCAGATCGAGGTGGGGTATGCAGAATGATCCAATCGAGCTGCTGTGTCTTTATTCCTAATAATGCTCCAACAGTTTACGAGGCGATCTCTAAGTTGCACAAGATTTCGGACTCCATACATGTAGACAAGGGAAACTGGTCCTTCATGGAGTGGTTTTGGACTCTGATCTCAGCGTGGGGATGGAAGGTTCTAATGGTCATTGGTGTCATCCTAGTATTCCTATTCTCATGTTGTCTGATTATCCAGTGTGGTCCTGCTCTGTGTAGTCTTTGTGCTACAACCTGTTTTAGAAAACCACCTGCATTTGGAGAAAAGACACGAGAAAGGATGATGATACAACAGCATGTCACTGACCTGATGAGCATAGAACTAGATTCAGACATAGATTGAGTAATTGCCTATGTAAGGGCAAAAGGAGGGTCTGAGGTTCCGTGACGGTTCCGTGACGACTTGAACCCGTGTTTTCAAGTTTGTCGGAAATACATAAAATTAGTATCAGCGAACCGCAAATGATCCATTTAGTATATCCTAGTGTTTTCGCTACGCTACGAGCAAGAGCACTCCTTCCACTGACACATTTCTGATATACACACGGCATCCATCTTAAGATCATGGCCGCCATTTTGTGGTTCCTTGCCCTCACATATGCAATAGCCTCTGATCATTTCATTCACTTCACTTTGATTAAGGACACGTAGCCTTAGCCGGAGATTCACCTCTTACATGACACGTGCACCTTAAACCAGATCACGCTGAAGCTGCATGACTCGACAAAGGCTGCCTCCTCTGCCCGAGGCCAGCCCACCTGAACTGGTTTTCCTGTCCATTGTACCTGATAATGATTAGGCGGCCGAAGCCGGTAGCCTTGCCCATTTACAACCCACAAACATCTCTTATCCCGCTTTTCTATCTTCTGCACCTGGCTCTGCTCCTTTCCTTCTGGGCCTTTATTAGGGGGAGGTAACGAACTTTACGATGAGGCGGTCCGGGTCTTGAATGCAATATTGACAAGGGATTGTGATGGACTGGTGGGAACCCCTCTTCGTGATGTTTGGTATCAGATATTATCGACAGTTCCTGTGTAACGCCAAATATTTATTGTTTAGAGACACAAAGGTTTGGGAATGTACCGACATGTGAAATATTTGCCTAGAGCACAATTTTTAGTATATAAGGAGCAACCCACTTTGTACAAATCGAACAGTCTCCTAGATTCTGCCCGTGTGTAGATTCTGTGACTTCTGTGTCCCTGCAGTAATAAACCTTTGGTCTTTGACGCCACCATCGAGAAGCCCGTGTTTCTGTTCATTTGTGCACCAAGGCAGGTGGAACTCCGGGGTCTTTGGGTGTTGTACCCTGACACCTCTGGACGGAACCAAAAAAGTCCAGAACTCCATGGGGCGATCACATGAGCCGGGTCTTCCAGCGTCTCCATGAACCTAGGCGTAGCTGGAGCACTCTTCATGGACATAGAGGCGGGCATGTCAGCACTCCGTTGAGATCGAGCTGTGCCGACATGTGATGGAAGCAGCAGAGGTGAAGCGAGTCCAACTCCTGAGAATGACAAAGAATGAGATGACTATATTTTAGACTTGCAGGATTAAGAATTTGGAAATTAGATTGAGTTTAGAGGAAGTTTCTTTTGCGGAGGTGCATTCACACTTCAATACATAACACCCAAGAAGTGGTGCCTGGTGGCCCATGAGCATGTGGGCAAGTTTATTAAAGAGTGAATATGTAAATCTTTCGACAAAGAGGTCAGACGGGTGTTGAGAGGAGATTGCTCTTGGCCAGTCATGGAAGAGCAAGTGTGCAGTATGACAAATTTAGATCCAGAATGAATATGTTTTTATTTAAATTGGGTAGAGGTCTAAGGAAAGGATTAAAAGAGTCATTCAAAATGTATCAGGTTGGAAGGCCTGGCCGAACGATCCCCCATAGCAGACGTGTGCTAGGCGAGCTCTGCTCAGCCAAAATAAATTATCCTTAATTTCTCCTGCGTTCCCCGGATTACCTGGGCACATATGATACTCCTCACACATGGCATCTAGCTGCATAGGAACGGCAGCGGGAGATCGGAAGCAGGAGCGGGATACACAGCAGACGACCCGACCGGAGAAATCGAGGCAGGGCCTCTTGGGAGCCAGCCGCGGCTAAAGGGGTCGCACAGATCTACGCTCGAGAGTGCTGGTGAAGGAGCTGACACACACCGCTGCGGGAGCTCGGAGAGACGATCCTTCGATGCAGAGGATGGCGCGGTAGCGCCGACTGAGACTGGCGGCTCCAGGGACGAGCAAGTGAGCGTTTCATGGCGTTCTCTCCCTCCCCCATTAGCAGCCTCGTGCTCGGATCGGGTTGCACAGGAGGCCAGGGGTCCGGAGACAGTTGTACATTAGCGGGAGCTCTGATGGGGCCTGGGCCGGTGGGTGAGTGCCTAATGACAGAGGGGGTCTTGAGGCCCTGAATAGACTCCCTTGCCTCTGATGGTTGACACAGCAGCACAACACCAACTGCTTGGGGCACTGCAGGAGTGGGGCAACATAATTTGGCCTAAATCTAAGATCGCCGGGCGGGAGGTTCCCTACGGTCGGGGCGCAAGCAGCGATGGACTCCGGGCCCCCACCGGGGGTGAGAACATGGGCCTATACATAGTAGCAGCCAAGGGAGACAGGCATTGGTCGCAGTGGTGCTGCTCCCCCTAGCCAGATCTGAGCACTCTCGCCCGAAGGATAGGAGCATAAGCCTGGAACCAGTTGGCCTACAACGTGGACAGTGCTCCCGACGGCGGGTGGATCCCAGTGGCCACCCTTGACAAGGGGGACTGGTGGAAGCCAAGCGCAACCCTTGACAAGGGGGACTGGTGGAAGCCAAGCGCAACGCTTGCCCAGACCAGCGGGGAGGTGGGAATGGGGGGAGGGTGGATTGGGGTAGGGAGTTACATAGGTCTACGGAGGCGGCTGGGCGGCTTGTGGTCGGGTGGTCTTAACTCGAGCCCAGACACCCTGAAAGAGCTGGCATTGAACTACGCGGAATCAGGCGTCCAAGTGGGACAAAGAAAACCCCCCCTGCAGACCAGTTCTTACAGACTCAATATATTCCATACGTTGACATTTGAAAGTAATTCTACAGGAATACATTAACAGGCGGCAATCATGACGAAAGATAAAACCGGGGAAGGCCGGCCAAAGCACGCTCGATAAATTCACCGGCCCCGGGGCTGACACAGCAGAGCATGGTGGGGGCGGCTGGAGGCATGCCGACAACGCTGCTCTCATGGCGGCCATTACTCAATCCAGAGATGCCTTTGCTGCAAAAATAGGGGCAGTGGGCTCTGATGTGATGCTCCTTCGACAAGATGTACGCAATGCAGTGGGGCACATCACAGAGGCCCAAACCAGGATCTCCAGTGTAGAAGACTCCGTCACTACCCTACAGAAATAAGTTACTTCACTGAAGGCAGCCCAGCGGGGCCTGCCGATGAGAGTAGAAGACGCAGGGGGTAGGGCCAGACGAAACAATCTCTGCTTTGTGGGCTTCCCAGAGGGATGCGAGGGGGTGATATGGAGCGGTTTCTTACTCAATGGCTCAAGTGCTGGATCCCCCCCGGAAACCGTATCCCGCTGCTTTGTGATTTAACGGGCTCATAATTCAGAAGCCCCCTCCAGGGGGGCGACGAGGCCTGTCATGGCTAAGTTGTTAAACTATCATGACAGAGACGTGATCCTGAAGCAGGCCAGAGTTAAGGAGCCCTTGAGACACGAGAAAGCCTGAATACTCGTGTTCCCAGATTACACATGGCTGGTTCAACAACAAAAAAACAGTTGTTCTTGGCAGCCAAGGCTTGTTTGCGCGAACTGAAGCTCTCCTACGCCTTGCTTTACCCAGCCAAATTACGGGTCATTTATCAGCCAAAAACGTTCTTCGAATCACCTGAAGAGGTCTTTCATTGGACAGATGAGACAGTGAGGGTCCGGCCTCACCACCAGGAGAGACTCATCCTCCAGTGATGTGGTTCGGAACTGCCCAGATCTAAAGCCACTGTGAACAGGAGATCGAGATCCAGACATCAATCCCACAAAGATCCTAGCAGAGCCGCATCGATGATGTGACAAGGGACCTCAACCTCAGGCACTGCCAAGTCACTCCCAGGAGGGGGGGTGGTCTTGAGTGCCAATTGGTCATTCCGGGGAAGCACATAGGGAGGCCAGTACCTTGCTGGAACTTTTGCAGACAGAGGGAACAGCTGTTGACAATAGGCTGGTTTTGGGGATCCACTGGCGGAGGATGACTGGGCGCTCCTGTTGGAGTCCGCAGGCCGCCTCCACTGAAACAGATACTTCAGAGTTTTGAGGTATAGGGTGAGCGGTAGTTGGGTTGTTTCAGTTCTGGAATTGCACTATATCACAGCTGTACAAAACCACCATGCATACATTGGCTATCTAATCTCCCAATGGCCAGAGTCTCATTGAATGTTCCTTATCAAACGTATCATGGTCTTGGATATAGTTTTATGAAGTCACTGCTGGTATACTGGTTCATAGGTGACCCATACACCAAAGTTATAGAACTTACAGATGGTGGTCCAGCTTGGTAGGTTGCAAACCCCTGCAGGGTATCTCCGGGTGGTGAGTTGGAATGTCAGAGGAGCACTAGACAAAGTGAAAAGGGGGGCCATACTTCAACAGACCATACACTATCTGGCAGATGTCCTGATGTTGGCCACCGGAGGGACAGCCCGTTGCTTGCCACACCACCAAACTACACTCCATAGCGTCAGGGCTGGGATGGGCTGGGTGGACCCTTGGCGACAGTTACATAGGGAGGAACAGGGGTACACATATTTCAGCTGTTCACATCATTTTCCCGACTCGACTACATATTTGTGCCAGCAGGTGCGGCCGGTAGAGCGTGAGCTGCGGAAATACTCCCGAGAGGTTTATCAGATCACTCTCCAGTCGCTCTCATGGTACGGCGGGGCCTTGCAAAGTAGCCCTTTAGATGGTGTCTCTCCCCTTGGAATCTGCAGGACAATAAATCGAACTCAATATAGGCTTGGTAATGGCATCCGAACCTCTGTGGAAAGCAATGAAACCAACTATACGAGGAGTAGACATTTCCTACTGCTCAGTGGCACGTAGAATTGAGAACGAATCGCAAGCCCATATCATGGAACTGGAGCGGGATAGCCGGGAGGAGGGGGGGAGGTCAGGTGCACCGCCAGCTACTCATGCTGATCTACTAATGGATGAGGCCCGCCTGGTGTGGCTAGCATCCCGAAGTAGGATCTACCGATGGGGGGACAATTCTAGCAAGCTACTTCATCGATTGTGTTCCTGCATCCCCAGGCTCTCCCAAGTATACCGGGCTCTGATGGAAAGATCATTAGAGACCCCTTTTTAATAGCGGAGAGCTTTACAAACTATTTCGCAGAATTATACGCTCCAAAGGAATTCCTGCCTGAAGACACGGTTCATCGATTTCTAGATGATCTACCACCACAGGCCCTCTCTGATGCAACCTGTGCCGAGCTAGATCTTCCGCCCACTGAGGAGGAACAGAGTACAGCCCTGGGTGACTTGAACTCCGGAAGGGCCCTGGGCCCTAACGGATATCTTTGAGTTTTTTAAAGAAATATTTCTCGATATTGGGGCCTCACTTCCTTAGGTTGGTGGATGAATCGAGGTAGCCTCCCAAGTGATTGGAGACATGCCGAGGTGGTTGTGTTTCATAAGCCAGGCCGACCCCCATATCAACATGCCTTGTACCGCCCCATTTTTTTTCTAAATGTAGAGGCGAAGATCTTGACCAAAGCATTAGCTAACCGCTTCCAAACACAGATCAAAACTGTTACATACAGACATTACGGCATCGGTAAGGATTGCAGGGTCCACAGCCTATACATTCTTCATTGGACGGGGCACTCGTCAAGGCAATGGAACCCCTGGCGGCCTGGGTGCGGATAGACGCACAGGTAGCTGGTTTTGAATGGGCGCAGTCTCTCTCAGACCGCATCGCATTATATACAGACTGTTAGACCGGTCTGCCCTAGGGTGGTCTTTCCCTATTTTTTTTCGCCCTTGCCTCATTTTTCCCACCTTCTTTTTGTTGGCCCTTAGGTCTTCAGGCACCTTTCCATGGCCAATCCATGTTAGGGTGCAGGTGCTCTCTACTCCAAACATGGCTGCCACTGGCCCCTGCTACTGCAGCGTGGTCTTTTAGTGTAGCACCCTAGTTGCCAGGAGCTGGCTGGGATACATTGTTGCAATGCCAGCCTGCCATCCCCTGTCCATAGGTAGAGTGGGGAAGCTCCTGGAACCTTCCAGAAGAAAGGCGGAGCCTATTTTTGCCGCCTTAGAGAGTGGTCACCTGACCTGGGCATATATAAGAAAGGGAGGGAACTTTTTTTAGTCAGTTGGGGAATCACTGACCTTGGGGACCCACACAGGAGATTTAGGCGGGAGGGATTAGTCAGGGACTTATGCCACTGGGAGTGACAGGATTTAGGTGCTGCCTCTTAAGTTGAGTGAGGTATCCTAGACTAGCCCCCTGATCTGGCCCAGCGGTAGGCGAACCCAGGGACCATCTTCAGTGACCTGAGGGAACTTGTAAGCCTCCAACTCAAACCCCCCCTCTTGAAGAAACCACCTCATAAGGGCGCAGAACCATCCAAGCGCCGAGAAGACTACTTGCCTTTCCTACAGAGACTTCTGGGGGATCGACCAGGTACTGGACTGTGCTGCCCCTGCCTCCATCTGGGCCTATGCTGTCCTGCCTGCCTCCCCCTGACTGAATTGCTCTGATTCCCATCCTGCCTGCATCCCCTCGAATTGCCTGAGAAGCGCTGTAATCGCTCCCCTGTCAAGCGTTATAACTAGCGCTGGGACACAGACTGCCTGATTTGCTGTATCTCACGCTAGCTTCATGAATCGACTGAACTGCCTGCAGCGTGGTTGTAATTACCCCCGAGAAGCGCTGCCAGTTGCGCCCTGCTGACTGGCCTGCAAGCGCCATAAAACCCCCCTCAAGCGCTCACCTGCCTCGACCCGTTAAGCGCTGTGCTTTGCCCCCAGTGCAAGGAGAGGGCCGGCGTTACGTCCGGAGGAGTGGGGGAGAGAAGGCGCCGTTTTCCGGCGTGTGCATGGACCGCTATCACCGCTGCGGCCCACCCGGAGAGTGAGGGATTCCCGCAGCGGCCTCCGGAGCCTGAGGTAGGCCGCCGCGTTTGAGAGAAGGCCGTGCTAGGCCCGAAGTCAGCCTCCCTGCATCACGTGACGGGGACGCCAGCCGCGTCATCGGCTGCGCCCCCGCCCGAACCGCGCAGCCATTGGCTGCCCACACCGCGCCTTCCACAGCGAGGCCTGGCACCCGGGGAAGCCCAGACTCGTCGCGGAGGGGATCGTGGAGCACAAGAGCCCCATCCGATCTGCCCCACACGCTGGGCCTGCCCCTATACGGGCGCCGGTGCCCCGCATCTGCCTCCTGCACAGCGCTGGCCCGAGTGAGGCGCCCGGGAGGGCCGGAGCCCCTCCCCAATCTCCAGAACCATCGCAAGGGCCCCGGAGGGCCGAAGATAAAAGGTAACTTCCAGGGGAGGAGGGCGGAAGGCCGGAGAAGGCCCCGGGTTCGCCCCTCCCCCGGGAAAACTGTGACTGGGCCCCGTTGGCCCCCAATGAGTCTCTAGTGACTGCGAGGCCCTGCTGAACATTAAGGTTGCATGGCCTAATTGACTGTTCATGCTGGGTGACTGGCTCACGCCTAATTAACTGTTATACCTGGAGACATAGTTACCCCTGACTAACTGATTAGGCCCGGCTTGATAACGAAATGGTTAAGGGCCTGATTACCTGTTTATACTTGGGGACATGCTGGTACTTAATTAACTGTTGATGCCTGATGACATGTTGATTTACCTAGCAGTGGATTAGCCCTGCACAGGGGAGTTGTTAGCCTCACTGTACTGATTCACCTGTAAGGAACTGCTTATTCTTATAGGAGGTAGTGCTCATTCTTACTGCCTGAAATTCTGGTTCATGAATTAATGTACCCAATTTATATGATGAAAAGGTTATGGTGCCAGGCTAAGTTATTTACTGAAATGCTACCTTTGCTCCCATGATAACAATGTTTTAATGAAATATCCTAGGAAATGTTGATGAATTGATAGCCCTGATCTTATTCTTATATAAAGCAATTGTTTTTAATCAAAAGTACTGGTGTAGTCTCCATTATTGCGCACACTTATTGTCTCAGTGGATGAGTGTGTTGTGTAGCTACTTTACACGTAAGCTCCTGGTTGCCTACCTGCTCGAGCCAAGCTACCCCCCCAGGGAACTGGTGGTCCCAGTTCTTACACCGACGATGTCCTCTTCTTCTTAACAGATGTCAATAAAACAGGGCCAAGATTGCTTCGTAACATGCAAGTATTAGGAGATTCGTCTGGTTTATATAGGAATCCCCGCAAATCTACTCTGTGGGTTCTGGAGGAACAGATGGAGTTGGGGCCTTGGGTATAGGCTATACAAGTTACGACGGCGGGACTGAAATATCTAAGGGCCAGATGTATCAAGGCTTTTGCGACTCGCAAAGGCTGAAATTCGCAGAATTTCGGCCTTTGCGACTCGCAAACGGCCGATTTGCGATATTTCACATGTATGAAATAATCGCAATTTATTTAATCGCAATTATTTGCGATTCCTTCTTTTGCATAGCATTTAAGGAATCGCAAATTTTGCGATTCCTTAAATGATATGTATGACACATTTTTGGTGTGCGAATTTGTGCAAAAAAATCGCATTTTACCATCAACTTGTAGTTGGTGGTAAATTGCGATTTTTTTCAAAAAAGCCCTAATTGGCATTTGTAAGGGTGGCATGTGACACTCATACATGCCCATAGGGCATGTATGTGTGCCACATGCACACACATGTAGATTTGAGGGGTGCAGCAGGGTGTCTGTGAGACACCCCTGCACCCTTGAAATAATTCTCAAATTGCGATTAGCAAATTGCGAATTCGCAATTTGAGAATTACTGCACAATCATTCCTATGGGCCTCCTGGCCCATAGAAATGAATGGGAAAATTATTCCTTAATTGCGATTAGCAATTTGCTAATCGCAATTAAGGAATTTTAAGGAATCGCTAAAAAATAGCGAAATTCTACATACATACCATTTTGCACTTCTCAAATAGCGATTCCTTAACAATCGCTATTAGAGAAGTGCAAAATGGTTTCTTGATACATCTGCCCCTAGGTGTCTTATTGTCAGACTCACCAAGCGTGTCCTGGGATAGGAACCTTGTTCCAATATGGCAGTGGGTGCGAGAAGAGCTGAGGACATGGTCACACATGCTCCAATCTATTTATGGTCGGTCGGCCATCTTTAATATGGTGGCGCAGACGCGTCTGCTTTACCAGCTGCTGAATCACCCATACCCCCTTCCACCTCAATGGTTTCGCCAGGTCAGTGCGGCTCTGGGTCAGTTTCTATGTGCATGGGTGTTCTGAGTGGCGTTGCGAACCTGCTTTCAATCGACGTACTGTGGGGGGTTGGCCACATCGGATGTCCAATCATACTACATGGCCTCACACCTGATGATAATGAACGAATGGTGGCACAGGGACAGGTCAGATCCAGCATATACGGTGGAGAGAAGAAGTAGCGGGGACTCTACCCTACATGCTATTCTATATTTGGCACCACTTCGCAATTCTCTACCGTCGGCTACAAGAGTAATATTCCAGGTTTGGAAAGAGGCCCTGCGTAAAATGGGGTGGTGGGGCAGGTTGACTGGAGAAACACCACTGTGGTTTAATGGACAACTGCCATAATTAGCAGCCCTTTCTGGATTTCGAGGCTGGGATAATATAGGGGTCTCCGTCCTGGGGGATGTGATGCTTGGTACAGTCCTGAAGCCTTTCCAAGACCTGCAGCAGGAATATCAAATCCCAAGGACGCAATTCTACAGATACCTCCAATTTAGACATGCCATCTTCCCCAGTATTGCGGGACTGGAGGCCCTTCCCGAGTTCAGTCCCATTGAAGCCAAAGTCTTCATGGGAGACTTAAAAGACCATAAAATCTCCAAAATCTATCAGCCCTTGGTGACAATTAGTCCCTCTACATTAGCCAAACTTAGAGAGGCATGGGAGGGAGATCTCAGCCCACTGGATGGGGACGATTGGACAGAGGCATTGGCCTCCCTGTGGGAGGCAGCCATTGCGATGCGCCTTCGCCTAATTCAATTCAAATACTTACATCAGGTTTACTATACCAGGGTCAGGTTGTGGAGACCAGGCCTGGTATCATCCCCAACATACTTACGATGTGGCCGAGAGGAGGGAACCCTCGTTCATACAATTTGGCATTGCACGACCCTCACAATATTCTGGAGAGGGGCTTTGGCCTGCCTTGCAGAAGTGTTGAGGTGGAAGCTTCCCTCTTCACCCAAATTGGTGCTGCTACATATAATAGAAGGTATCGGGGGAAATATTTATAAACAACATCTATTATTACTGGGGCTCACATTACCGAAGAGAGATATTGCACGGAAATGGAAAGCGGAAGCCCCCCCTTCTTTGGCAGTGTGGAAAAATGGCCTAGATTTATGTATGGGACTGGAGAGTCCAATATTTAAGGCTAGAGAATGTCCGCAACAACATCCCAAGATTTGGAGGCGATTGGCGGACTAGCGAGGTCTTTCCCTCAAACTAATTCCTTCTGTAGATGCTTTAATCCCGTAATAACCATTCAGGACTACCGAGTGATAGACCGACGACTCAGTGGTACTTTTTATGTGGGGAGGTGGGTATCAATGCGGCCTAGAATATCTAGTGCTACAATAGTGCAACAGGGGGTGTTAAGCGGTTTACATTATATTGTTTCCTTCTGAAAATGTCTATTCTAAATGACAATTCAATTATCTTGTACCTTTTACTGAGGCAGTAGGCATCTGGGTTACAGAGCGCTGCATTGTATTTGATACTCAACACAATAAAATCTGTTTCTAAAATAAAATAAAAAAATCTGTCAGGATAAGCTTCTAGATGTGATTGGTCAAAAAGCCAGAATTGAGGATATGGGGGAAGAGGCCCATGTGAATGATACTCTGCTTGATGTAGAGGTGTTCAGGTGTTGGAGGCAGAGAGCAGTGGTGCTGTTGCGAACACAGGTTTGCAGACAGAGAAGGAAGGCAATGCTATCCCCAAACTAAGCTCCAAATTGGGGGACATGGCGATAATGCGAAGGGTCTACTCTTTGGCAAAGGGCTTGTGAAGAGTTTAGGTAAATATGTAGCTACGTTTACAGTCCTGGATATAGCTCAGACAATATGAGGAAGGGGTTTGGTAACAGTTTTTTGAAGGGCAAGTAGACGGTAACCCACTGCTGGCCGGGCAATCAAAAGTACCAGTATTACACCAATTTAGAGGCATAGTATTTCAGGCCTCATCTGGCTTCTATCCAAAACGTGGAAGTGCAGGAAGAGGAAGGTTTTTTTGTACATGAGGTAAGAAGTTAAGGAACCCAAGGTGAGTATGGAGATTATTTTTGGTTCTTCCATAAAAAGAGTAGGGGGAACTTTAAGGGAGGTCATACGAGAGCGAGAGAAGTTAACTCAGGACCACTGGGTATTGGAGACAATAGAAGGTTAAAGTATAGAATGTATAAGTTTTCCACTTCAGAGAAAGTAGTCAAGAGAGTTGGCAGAGAAGGAATTAAGAAAGGTGGTGGACTTTGAGATAGAGCCTATATTACAAAAGGAAGAAGTGGTATGCTTGAAAAGAAACAGCAAAGTGCTTTGTAAGAACAATTTTTGGGGTCAAAAGGAAGGAAAAGGGATGGAGACCAGTGATGGATCTCAGGGAAATAAACACATTTTTGGTACACAGGCACTTCAAAATGTAGGGAATCCATGGTCTGTGAGATTTGCGGATAGGTAACTACAAGTTGGTGAAATTGTATTTAAAGGAGGCATACTTCACGATTCCCATAGGAAAGGAGAGTTAGAGATGTTTACAGTTCTGTTGGAGAGGACAATTAGACCAATTTCAATGCGCCCCATTAAGGCTTTCATCAGCACCATGGTGTTTTAAGAAAGTATTGGGAGTAGTGATTGTGTATTTACGGGAGAGAGGAATTCAGTTAATCGTGTAGTTGGACAACATCTTAATTATGTCCCAGGATATGGACGTTCTAAAGAGATTTTAGTGCAGGCGATGAGCATGTTGGAACGTTTAGGTTTCATTGTCAACAGAAAGAAGTCAACTAAGAAATTGGACCTTTTAGGCTTCCAAGGAGATACAAAGAAATTAATGTGTCAGCCTCCAGAAAGAAAGGTGAACATGAAAAAGGAAAGAGTTTCTTTCACCAGGAGATCCAGCTCAGATGATAGGATTGTTACAGTCTATCCAAGCTATTTTTCCAGGACTTCTTTATTGTTATTACTTCTCCTTTTAACCTATGCAAAGCACTGAGGAAAGGGCTTTGGTATGGAGACAGGATAACATTGGGTTCAAGAAAGGATGAATTGTTATGTAAATGTAAATGTGTTGTACTTGTAAAGCGCACGGCTGCCCCAGCGACGGGGCGTCCCAGCGCTGCACTCATACCACTGTGGAACCCTTCCTGGCTTTTCCCTGTGAAATGTCTACTCCTGGGTATCCCCAAGGTGAAGCCAGGCATCCAAGCGCTGCTGGGGCCGTTGTGGAGATTAAGCAAGCTATTGCCCAGAGTCACAGAGTGGGACGCATAATTAGACTAGGCACTGAGGCGAGAGTTATCAGGTCCGGGGAGATTGAGTCCAAGAGCCGCCGAGGCGGGAATTGAACCCTGGTCCAGGGCCAGACCTCTGCATCAGGGTCTGCCGCTCTAACCATTGAGCCACACTTCTCCACAAGTTGGTGGTTGGACAATATGCAAACGTGGTATTGCCGAGCCATATCTGGATGTGCCCAGAGTTTCATATTAGCAACACATGCAAGCCAGAGAGGTTGAAGAGCTCGGTTGGTTACGACATATGAATTGACCATAACTAACAGAGGGATTGTATGCCTTGAAAAGTTTCAAAGAGGTTTTGAGGGACAGACCGTGTTGATGAAAATGGATGTGTCAGCAGTAGTGTAGATCAACAGGTTAGGAGGGAGCAGTTCCAGTGGATTGTCAGAGCTGGCAAAGTATTTCTGTAATTTTTGCTTGGAGCACAGAATTACTTCCAGAGCAGAGTATTTACAAGGAGAGATGAATATGGTGGTGGGTTTGAATTTAAACTGGAACTGTGTCACTAATGAACCATTAGGGACATCCCCTTAGAGCACACCTCTTCTCCTTCCTTGGAATTAGAGGATTCCACACATTGTTTTATCCATTTTGGAAAAAGTTTATTCTCTTAATCTTTGTATTTATTTGTAAGTTTTATGTTTGTTGTTTAAATCATTCACAACATTTAGAAGCGTATATTTACATCAGTGACATAGATTATTTTGTTATCCAATGCATTTCGGGCGTACCGAAGCGCCCTTCATCAGGGAATACATACTCTAAAACATAGAAACATAAAATCCCAAAATTAGAATGTATAGCGTGTGATTTTTAAATCTGTTCAAACCATTGACATACTCTTCAAAACACAATGACTAACACATTGCTTAACACTCGTCGGTGTATGTTCTAAATATGCTGGTAGGTTCACTCACGTGTCACTGTATTCTCTATTGGATTCAAAATCTGTAAAAATAGAGATAGATGCAAGCGCTCGGGTAAATACTCTATTCGCGTATATATAACTCTATATTTAAACTACAGTATGTTTTAGAGCTTCCAGGAAACTGACCTAGTCTCAAATGGTTCGGCGTCTCGATCGGCGTTCTCAGCCCTTCCGAAAGACGGATGGTAGTCATGGTGACTAACAACATCTATTCCTATAAGCTCTCGTTCCGCTCACGTGATCGTGAGGCGGGAGAAAGATGCGGCGATCAAAAACCGCCGGGACAGACTATGTTAACTCTGCTATCCGGTGTAAAAAATAACTTACACTAATTATAGGTGACCAGAATAATGGATCATATTAATTCTAAAAGTAAAAACTAAAGGATATATATACCGCTAATGTGGGGGGATCGAACCCTGGTATGCAGCTGCCACCAAGGGCTAAAACTTAGCTGCTAGTGCTATGCCTTCGCTTAGTGTGTCGTGAGTGAGAATTACATGTATTAGGCTGAACATTATTAGAAATTACATTCAAATGTAAGACAACACCAAAAAAAATGTATGTTATATCGCAGGTCATTCAGTCCAGTGTAAGGGGGACCAGTGGTACCCTTTACTAATATACATTACCATTTGCTATTCAGAGATAGCATGATAGTTCGCTCCTTTCATTCAGTCCATTGGGACTGTGGGTAGACAATTTGTGAATCCAAAAGTTTTCACGTGTCCCGGCGGTTTTTGATCGCCGCATCTTTCTCCCGCCTCACGATCACGTGAGCGGAACGAGAGCTTATAGGAATAGATGTTGTTAGTCACCATGACTACCATCCGTCTTTCGGAAGGGCTGAGAACGCCGATCGAGACGCCGAACCATTTGAGACTAGGTCAGTTTCCTGGAAGCTCTAAAACATACTGTAGTTTAAATATAGAGTTATATATACGCGAATAGAGTATTTACCCGAGCGCTTGCATCTATCTCTATTTTTACAGATTTTGAATCCAATAGAGAATACAGTGACACGTGAGTGAACCTACCAGCATATTTAGAACATACACCGACGAGTGTTAAGCAATGTGTTAGTCATTGTGTTTTGAAGAGTATGTCAATGGTTTGAACAGATTTAAAAATCACACGCTATACATTCTAATTTTGGGATTTTATGTTTCTTTGTTTTAGAGTATGTATTCCCTGATGAAGGGCGCTTCGGTACGCCCGAAATGCATTGGATAACAAAATAATCTATGTCACTGATGTAAATATACACTTCTAAATGTTGTGAATGATTTAAACAACAAACATAAAACTTACAAATAAATACAAAGATAAAGAGAATAAACTTTTTCCAAAATGGATAAAACAATGTGTGGAATCCTCTAATTCCAAGGGAGGAGAAGAGGTGTGCTCTAAGGGGATGTCCCTAATGGTTCATTAGTGACACAGTTCCAGTATATATTATAGGCACCCAGGGACGTTGGTCGCCACCCTTTGAAGCACCCAAGCTTTTTCAAAGTTCATCAAAAACCAAGGCTGTGCATTCACAAAATCAAATTATCATTTATAAAAAGGGTTTGAATTTAAGACATTTGAGGGATTTAAGTGACTGGCAGTTGAATCAAAGTTGTTTTTGCAAGATAAACAAGATAGGGGATCATTAGAGGTAAATCGGTTTGCAAGCAGGCTGACTTGCCAGTTACCAACTTATTACTGTTGGAATGGAGAATCCAGAGGAGAATGTAGAGGATGCATTCCAACAGGTTTGGCAAGTGAAGAGAGCTTATACTTGTCTTCCATTTGCAATGTTACAGAGAGATTTGAAAGTGGGAGGATAGATGTCAAAAAGTTTTGGTGACATTTTGGGTCTTTCAGGTATGGTTTTCAACTGTGATGGAATTGGCATGCGTAGTACCTTATTTGATTCCAATAGGAGAAGGACTTTTGAGGAATGAGGACAGCCAAAAACATCCGGTGGTTCTGGATGGAATGTTGAACCTTCTTTTTTGGAAAATGTCAGGAGAACTGGTTGTCTGCAGGCAGTTTCGTGGGTCTGAAGAGCTATTGGAGGAATCTTGGAATCTAGGAAAACCAGGAGAAGGTATAAAGGAATTTGGAGAATATGGGCATGTTGGTGCTCGGAAGGGATTTGGATCTCGTGGAGGTTCCTATCGTGGAAGTGATGAATGTTTAAGTGGAACAGCATAAGAAAGGATTAAGCTACAGGACTATGAATTATTAAAGATAAACGGTTTCTCCAGGTCATGCTCAAGTGGATGGTAGATCGGTTGGTAGGAATTTGTTGGTTAGCAGAATATTGAAGAGCAGGAGGTTGAGGAGACCTCCCAGGGCATGGCCGTGAATATGCTTTTGAAGCTATTTCAGGAATGGCCTCTAAATAGGTATTTAGATTTAAAGAAGCTTTTTGAAAAGTTGGCTACACCTAGGTCTGATATCATGTACTAGATCTTCCGATGTAAAAGTATTGGAGGTAAGTAAATGAATCTATGGTCTAGCAGGAGTGCATTTTGAAATATGGAAGAGGAATTAGACCATGTGGGAGTCAGTCTTTTATCCTAGATTTTCAGAAAAGACTAAATTGTGTGTAGTGGATTGCCTAAATGAGTATGAAGGGAGAACGTTGGAACATAGAGGCAATGGAGAAAATCAACTATTGGTTTCAAATATTAAACCACACAAGGCTGTGAGTTCGGGAACAATAGCAGGATGGGTAAAAGACAGTATGAAGTAAGGCTGGAATTGATGTAAACAAATTTAAACCACACACGCTGAGAGGTGCAATGGCATGTAATTTATATATGTCTGGTGGGCATTTGGAAGAGAGTCTTAAGGCGGCAGATTGGTGAAATGCTTGGACATTTGCAAAGCATTATTTTACACCAATAAAGCATGTGTCAAATGTGGTGTTAAAGGAAGAGCTTTCAACAATCATAATGGTAGCATCCAGTCTTAAAAAATTAAATGGAGATTCTCCAAATGAAATGAAAAGAGAATCAATATTCCATTAAAGACACAGAGGCTAACATTATCTAGCCGTCATGACCCACATATTGAACAGAAGTAAAGTAGTAAAGAAGTAACAAGGTAAAAAAAAAAAGGGAAAGGAAGAGAAGAAAAGATAGCACGGAGTACATGTTGAATATCGAGTAATGACATTAAGGATGTTTGGTAAAGTGTGACAATAATAGTATAATTAGAGTAAATTAATAAGGATAGTGAGATATCTAAATTGAACAGAGTTGTGCAAGATTCCTCAAAAGTGATGTTCTTTATAAAGACTTCGTAGAGAAGAATAGGACAGGAGACTGCGGATAATTAAGGAAAGAAGAGACTTACAGGGGAAAGGTTATAGCTCCATTTAAAGTGGAAAAGTGTTCCAAGATGGGATTACTTATGGACAGCAGTGTTCTAACTCTAGATTGTTGTTGTTGGATGTTCTTTAAAGGTGCTGCGGAGTGGCATTAAGAGGTTATGCAGAACGTTAGCCCCCATGTCTTTAATAAAATCTTGATTCTCTTCTCATTTCATTTGGAGAATCGTCATTCCCAAAGGCAGGAATGCTACAAAGCTCCACATTGGTTGACCAAGTTATTAAAAGGATGGAAAGAAGGAAGTGATGGGAAACAATTGAAGACCAGTTACGTACATCCTACAATCACTGTCTTTATAAACTGTACCACCCATAAAGAGCAAACAGTGATTATTTTTGTGGTGTATTTCACTGCACTGAAAATGTAATAAAACAAGTTTAAACCAAACAAAAAAGCAGCTGTTGAAATAAACAAAAGAAGCTGAAGCTACACCTCCTTAATATACAACTGGACCAACTCACGTCATTACTACCTCTTTTACAGCTAGCTCCATCTTGGTTCCACTTGCAGTGACACTGTCAGATGAAGGCATGGACTCAAGCCATCAAGGGCCCTTGGTGTAGGGTACAAACTGAGCACTGCAACCCAACATCTACCAAGCAATTAAGGTGTCCTCACACATAACCAACACGCCAAACTAGTCCAATCTTCTCCTTTTACTATCAGGATATAGTGCCAGTACATTCACATATTAAGAGATGGGGATTGTCGAGTGGCCACACTTGGATCCACTAAGCTCTCTGCCCACAACCTCACTTATGCCGTATTTGTTACGAATCATGCTTCAGGGAGCCATCATTTGCTATGATTAGAAAGAACTGAAGTATACAAATAGGGATTGATGGAATGCTTGAATTAATCTCAGCCACTGGTAAACCCTCGTGGTCACATCCCTGTCCATCGTTATTCTGCACACCATGCCACTTCAGTTTCGAAACAGCCATACGTCAGATACACTGTTGCCATAAGGAACAGGTGTGGTCCAACTGGCATAAAACATGTTTTTAACTAAAGTGGCATTGTAGTGTAGTTCCTATATTCCCAATAGGCTCTGCGCATTGGAATATTATATACTGTAGTTTAGACGTAGGCCTGAGGTCGACTAGGTCTCTACCAAATACATTAAACTTAATAGTGAGTGCCAGCTAGCTCAGAGGTCACTAGAAACTCTCGAATAAACAAGAAGGGATTAGTTTCTGACAACCGCATAAACATGACAACTTTGTTTCCCCAGGATAAGAAACGTATCTCTAGAGTCACAGAAACAATAGATACCTATTTTACTCAGTCAATCGTGCATGCTTCGTTTCACCAGAGGTGCTGAGAAAATAGAGAGACTGGCGTTTTCAATAAAAGTATTTATTGAACAGTCTTCTTTCTCAAGCATAAGAAATGAACCGCTACAATAGTAATACTGGTTATAAAGTACAAGGCATATAATACGAACAGTATTATAAAGTAGTACTGTAAACGCATGATATGGTTTCTAAGCCATAAGTTCCCTTAAAACGTATAACATACATACAGTGATAAAATTATGGCTAAAAGTACTCAACTGGTGCTTCTAAAATATGCCTACCCTGGTGTACCTAACCTAAGTCTAGTACAAGGGAAGAAGTAAGTGAGGAGTAGCCTAAGTTTAGTATTTCTCTGCCAAGAATCTATTCCAAGAATTCTCTAAGGGTCTATTCAGCTCCGTACCTTGGTTTTAGAATGAAGGAGGACTTGTATCTCTCTCTCTCAGGACTCTATTTCCCGGATATCGCAAGGGTAAACCGGAAACACTGGAGCTGGATTTCTCGGCAAAAGAAATGACAGCGTCTCAGTGAGTCAGCTGGAGGGTCGGCTTCCTTCGGCACTTGCTGCTGCAGGTCGTCGGGCAAGTAGTTAGTCGATCAGCTCCAAACCACTGTGTATTTGTCTGGGCAAACCTAGGCATATTTATACCTTGAAGGTGCCGAGTTTGACGTATGATTAGACTTAATAACGTCCCTCAAAGTCTTAATTCTTTGAAAACTCCAGGATTTCAGGGATAAATCAATATTCAAGCAGGGGGAAGTCCCTAGCTGCTGAAGGCTGGTTTTTCCAAGAAATTGTTGTTGATTCTCGGAACTTAGTGGAAGTAGCCATGCTGTATTTGGGCTGCAAGGCTCAGGCCAAATATGGTACTAATTTCTATGCCTATATAAGGAATGGATAATGTATACCTATATAAGGGCATGAATCGGGAAAATTTACACTAGGGTCCTAGATTAATTTACAACAGCATAGTGGGTGAAAATGAACTTGAATGTGGTTACAGAGCTTGCCAATGGCAAAGATTATTTTAGGCACTCCATCCATCAACCGGTTATTGTTGACAATTAGGAAGAAGGTATGCAAGCCTAGATGCTGTGCCAGGGCCACCATGTTTAGGAAAAGCCTTCAAGGTGTTTGCTCAGCAGAATGCTTGAAATGAAACAGCAGAATCATACAGTCACATCATGGAGCTCCCTCAAAAGGCTGCCATCTTGGCATGTAGCACTGTAGTGCCCCAGTAAAGAAATATTCCAGCACCATTAGATGTGAATTCAGATCTATATACAGAACACCTGGTTTACAATCGCTGATCCAGAGAGTGTGTTAATGGAGAGAGCAGTTCAAGAAAGCATGCAAGAAAATTGGGAATGCACAGTCCTATGAAGCACCCTACAAATCTGTACAGGGAAACCTCCATGATGGAGCTCCTTCCCACTAGTGTACTTAAGCACTGCTTGTACGCTTATCTTCATATTATATAGATTTTACAAGGAAGAGACAGAAGAAAATAAGTTACTTACCTGTAACTGTAGTTCTCCAGTATTGGAAGCTTTCATAGATTCACATACCTGAATCATTTCCCCCGTCGTCGAGACGGGAGTCTCCAGTACATAAAAAAGTAATGGTTAGCCATATAGCTAACTGTAAAAAAGGCCTAGGCCCATTTTTCTTTTGCAACCCATAACTTTCGTGATGTAAAAAAGGGCCAAACTTTTCTCTTAGCCAATCAGAGGCACTCACCCTCTAGAACCCTCCTGAGAGAACCTCTTGCCCCTCAGATTTTCGGGTACTTGTGCTATAATACTTTCCGTACCCAATCCGAGGTGAGCCTCTCAGGGGAGGAGGGTGGGCGTATGTGAATCTATGAAAGCTTCCAATACTGGAGAACTACAGTTACAGGTAAGTAATAGATCCACATAGCTGAATCAGAATAGCGAGCAGTAAATCATAGCACATTTTGTCCCCGTCACCTTGTTCTCATTAACAGACAAGTCATGATACCTGCACACAGTAATAACCATAGTAATAACCATATCAATATCAATCAACAATAAAATATTTTTTTTTACCCAAGAAAGGATGGAGGGATGAGAGAGGCTCACCGTCATTGGAAAAGGTTCCTCAGCACTGCTTGTCCCACTGCTACATCGCTTATTGTATGGGCATCCAGGCAGTAATGCCTGGTGAAGGTATGCGTACTCCTCCAGGTGGCTGCTCTGCAGATGTCCTGTATGGAGACGCTTGAAAAAAGAGCTGTTGAGGTTGATACCGCTCTTGTGGAATGTGCACGAACACGTGCAGCCAATGGCTTTCCTGCTGCTTGGTTACAGAACTGGATAGCACTTGAGATCCATCTTGAGATTCCTCGTTTGGACAATGGGAAACCTTTTCTGGGGGCACTAAACGCCACAAACAATTGTGTAGACTTTCTAAACGGCTTTGTCCTTTGCAATTAGAACTTCAGGCAATGCTGGACATTCTGAGTGTGGAGAGTCTTTTCTGCCGCCGTCGATGGTTGAGGAAAAAATCTTTTCAAGATTAAGGGCTCATTTAAATGGAAAACTGTTGGTACTTTCGGAATGAATCTTGGGTTCGTCCTGAGGACTAATCTGTCTTCCCTGAATTGGAGAAATGGCTCTTGCGTTGTAAGGGCTTGTATTTCTCCTACCCTTCTGGCTGATATTAGAGCTATTAAAAGAGCCACCTTCCAGGAGAGGAATTTTAGATCCGCCTTGTGTATTGGCTCAAATGGCAGTTTCATAAGTTGGGACAAGACAACGTTCAGTTGCCATACAGGTGGTGGAGGCCTGATGGATGGATAAACTCGAAATAACCCCTTCATGAATTGCTTCACAATTCTCTCCGACCACAGAGAAGGACATGCTGAGTTTCCCCTGCATCGTGAAATTGCTGCCACATGCACCTTAATAGATGCATGGGCTAATCCCAATTTCGCTAGTTTCAGCAAATATGGGATAATCTGATGCGCCTCTGCCCGCAGAGGATGTAAGACATTCTCCTGACACCATAAGCAGAATCTCTTCCATTTCATCCTGTATGTTCTATCCGTGCTTTCCGCTCTTGCTTTTGTCAGAATTTCTCTGCATTCTGCTGGAATGTTCAAGTGCTGAAATTCTCCATAGTCAGGAGCCAGGCCGCTAATTGCAATGATGTCGGGTCTGGATGCCGCACTTGTCCCTTCTCCATAGTCAGTAATGTTGGAATTGGTCCAAGACGTATTGGCTTGGTCTCCGATAAAAGGAGCAGCTCTGTGAACCAATGCTGCCTGGGCCACCAAGGAGCTATCAGTATCATCCTGCACGGTTCTTTCTTCATCTTCGTGAGTACTCGTGGCAGGAGGGAATCTGCGGAAATGCGTAGGCAAAGACGCCAGACCATGCCATCGAAAACGCATTCCCCCATGATCCCCTTTGGTGACGCCAACTTGCAAAGAATCAGCATTTCTTGTTCTGGGCTGTAGCAAATAGATCCACCGTTGGTATCCCCCACTTGGCAAAGATGGTAATCAGTGTATCCTGATCTAGTTCCCACTCGTGACATGTCGTTTTCTGCCTGCTGAGGGTGTCCGCTGTTGTGTTTTGATCTCCTGGAAGGTATGTAGGTATGTATGTATGTATGTATGTATGTATGTATGTATGTATGTGTATGTGTGTGTGGCCAACAACGCTAATCCTATTGTCCTTAACTCCAATAGGTTTATGTGAAGGTGCTGTTCTTGTCTGCGCCATCGGCCGCTGACCTGTAACTCCTGTAGGACAGCTCCCCATCCCTCGAGAGAGGCATCTGTGGTGATCACCAACGGAGCTGGTTCGGTCAGGTAGGAGAGACCCACAGAGATATTGGACGTGTGATCTTAATCTTGTCCTCGTAGGATCCCTTTGCTTGGCACCACTGAAGATCCAATTCTTTTTGTAAAGGTCGCATTCGTAAGCGACATAGGGGAATGAGTGGTATGCATGAGGACATTGTTCCCAGAAGCGACTTGTATCTTCTGACTGAAAGAGACTTTCTTTTGCCGAATCCCTTGGCTAGATTTACAAGCCCCAAGGTTCTCTCCACTGACGGGAATGCTTTGTTTTGTGTTGTATCTAGGATTGCACCTAGAAACAAGATCGTCCTGGATGGCCGTAGAGATGACTTTTCTACATTTAAGGTCAGGCCCAGATCCGCAAACAGTTCCATGCATGCTATGTTGGAAGCGTGAGCTGCTTCCTGCGACTGTGCCTTTATCAACCAGTCGTCCAGGTATGGAAATATCTGGTGTTTTTGTCTTCTTAGATAGGCTGCAACCGGCGCCAGACATTTTGTAAATATTCTCGTTGCAGACTTTAGGCCAAATGGTAGTACCTTGAATTGGTAATGGTCTTTCGCCACTGCAAACCGAAGGAACTTTCTGTGGGACTGATGGATGGGGATATGGAAATATGCATCCTTTAAATCGAGGGAGGTCATCTGATCCCCTGGGTTTAAGAGCAGCAGAATATCCTACAGGGTTACCATTCTGAATGACTGTTTTTTGAGGTAGACATTTAGGGACCTTAAGTCCAAGATCGGACGCCACCTCAGATCTGATCAAGAAGAAAAGGGAATAAAATACTCTTCCTCTTTGGGAGTTCGGCAACAGTTCTATTGCTCCCTTTCGGAGCATTGCCCGAATCTCCCGACTCATCTGGGATAGGTGTTTTGCTTCTTGATATGTCGGTAGCTTGGGAGGAGGGAAGTGGAGGAATTCTAATGTATGTCCGAATTGTATTACGTGGAGAATCCACTTGTCTGATGTTATCTTCCGCCACTGTGGTAAATAATGAGTCACTCTTCCACCCAGGGGAACATTTGACAGGATAGGAGGAGAAGGATCCGCAATCTGTAGGTTGTCATTGTCCTCTTCCACGGGCGCCTCAAAAAGAACCCTTCCGGTACTGTAATGCACCTAAAGACTTTGCTGTATCCGTGACTTTAATATTTTGAAGGGTGTCATCCACCATGCGCCCAAAGAAATCCTCCCATGAAAGAGTAGGTCCAGAATCTTATTTTGGACCTCTGGTCTAAAAGAAGTGGCCCTCATCCAACCTTGGCACCTCAAAACTGCAGCTCCTCCGAGGAAACGAAAGGCTGTGGTAGCTATGTCCATAGCGCAATCAATAAATTCAGCCGAAGTTCTCTCTCCTTCCTGTAAAACCTTCTTCGCCTCCTGCTTAAGAGTCTTCCGGGAGGAGGTGGATATAGGGTGCTACATCGCACCACAGTTGTCGGTCATATCTGCCCAGGATGGCAAGGGCATTAGCAGCTCTGACCAGGAGCGCTGACATGGAGGAGAATAGTTTTTCTGCGTTATCTAAACGCTGTCCCTCCCTGTCCGGAGGTGTGGAAATAGGCGCTGCTGGATTTTTTGACTTCTGCTGCGCTCCTTGCGAGATAATGGAGTCCGGTTTAGGATGTCCCAGTAAACACGCTGGAGCGTCCGCACGTGCCTTATATTTCTTATCCAGCCTTGCTAGTACCGGTGTAACCGTTGCTGGAGTTGTCTTGACCTGCAATCTTTCCTTCCATATGTGGTCAATAATTGGTATAGACCTGATTGATCTTTGATGCGGCTCTTTAAAGTCAGAAAGAAAACATTGCTTTCATTGGCAGCTGGAATCTTTGATGCCCTTTCCATTAAATTGTGGAATCCACCAATATCCGCCGGTGGAGAATCTGCCGGTACCTGTGTGGGCGAAGGCGGAGAAGGAATCAAATAATCATCCCATTCTCTGTGGGGTTCTGGTAGCTCCCCTTCTTCGCGGTCATCATCCTCATCTGTTGTCACAGGATCATGCTGCTGTCAGACCGGAGGTGTCAGCGGAGCAGTATCCAGCAGGTTTTCTGTGCTGCGGACTGGAGTAGTCGGAGTTGAACGAGGACATGAAGGTGGATTGTCCTGAGTAACTCCTGACGTAGGAAACCACCGTTTATAATCCGCCAACATAGATTGTAAATCCGTCAACATGGATGATGGCATTGCTACCATCTGTTCCTGAGTTTCTTGGTGGTAGTGGTGGTATGTGACACAGTGGTATTCTTCATACCCTTCCTCATCATCCTCATCCTGACATTTTACATGGAGCTCCGATGGGCTTGTGGCATACCTAAAGGGCTCCTCATCCTCTGACTCTTCTTCCTCCAAAAGGTGCGACAGGACTAATGGAGTAATATGACTTGGAGAAGTTACTGCTGGCGTGACCTTCATCCTGCTCTTTTCTGGGGTTTTTCCTGTCGACGAGCCAGTCGACGAGATAGTCGTTGATACCACCGTCGACGAAGCTGTTGTCAGCGCCATAAATCCACTCCTCGCCGACGACATAGTAATAGTCGTCGACGTTCCAGTCGACTACCTCATTGTCATCACCGTCGTCGACGCTCCAGTCGTCGTCGCCTCAGTCGCCGTCGACGCGGACTTCATTCCCACTAATGGTAACTCTTGTACCTTAGTCGTCGCCATAGTCTATGATTTCTTCGTCGATGGTCTCGTCGACGCTCCCGTCAACGATGTGGATTTTTTCACCTTCTCCTCAGGAATACTAGTGGATGGCTTCTTGAATGATGCCGAAGCCAAAGGTGATGTATTTGAATGCTCAGAAGCAGCTCTTTTGGATTCTTTCTCTTTTAAATGGAGTCCTTTATTCTCCTTTAATTTTTTCTGAGGAGATCTTGAAGGACTACGCCCGGAAGACCCATGGCTGGTCTTTTTTAGGGCCTTCTCAGGATGGTGGAATGGAATGGAAGAGGATTTATAAAGCGCATGGTTACCCGTGGGCATCCCAGCGCTAAGAGTAGAGATTACAGCAGGGATAGCGATGTTTAGGAAACCTTAGGGAAAGTTTTGAGAAGCTTACGAAACTTCTGGAGACTGGGTTCAGTGTGGATCTGAAATGGAAGAGAATTCCACAGTGTCCCGGCATTGACGGAGAAGCGATGTCCTCCTGTTCGTACCTTCTTTATTCTAGGGACATTAGCGAGGTACAGATGGTCAGATCGGAGTGCTCTGTTGGCTTTGTAAGGGCCCACCAGACTTCTCAAGATGGGGGGGCCCTTGCCCTGTAAGGATTTGTGCATAATACACAGGGATTTTAATTTAATTCTCTCCCGTATTGGCAGCCAGTGGAGAGTTCTGAGGGCGGGTTTGGCTGAGAGCTTAGTTGATGATCCGGTTAGCAGTCTCGCTGCTGAATTCTGGATAAGTTGTAATTTGTTTATGGTAGCTTCTGGGGCACCCAGGTATAGGGCATTACTGTAATCCAACCTGGAAAGGATTAGGCCCTGGATAAGGAGCTTCCTGGAGTGGGGAGGTAGGAGAGGAAGAACTTTCCGTGCTGTACTGAGTAAGCCAAAGCACATGCCGACAGTTTTCTTCGCTTGGGTTCTAAGTGAGAGATCTTGGTCTAGCCAAACTCCGAGACTTTTAATTTCACTTTTTGGGGTAGGGATTGCTCCCATATATGTAGGCCACATGGAGTTGGAGATGGATGTCGTCTTATGTCCTAGGAGCATAAGCTCAGTTTTATCTCCATTTAATTTGAGCAGGGATTTGTTCATCCAACCATGGATTTCTGACAAACAGGATTGGAAGTTCTCGGAGCAGTCGTCTGATTGATTAAGTGAGACGACCAGTTGTGTGTCGTCTGCATTGGGGACTAATTTAATCCCGAAAGGGGTGACAAGGTCTTCCAGTGGGGACATATATGCATTAAAGAGTGTCGGGCTCACGGATGAGCCCTATGGTACACCACACTGGAGAGGGATAGATTTGGAGCGCGTATTGCCTTCCCAAACCTGAAAGGTTTGGTTATTTAGAAAGGATTTTAGCCATGCCAGGGCTGAGCCAGAGACTCCCAAACTCTGGTCCCCTGATGAATGAGCCTGAGGAGATCTTGATCTTTTTTGAGATCTCCTGAAAGAAGAAAACAAGTTACTTACCTGTAACTTTGGTTCCCCAGTATTGGTAACTTTCATAGATTCCCATGCTTTGTATCATTCCCCGTCGTCGGAATGGGAGCCTCTGTAAATAAAAAATATCAGAACCATAGGTACAAAAGAGAAAACTATGCCTAGGCCTTCTCATTTTGTAGCATATCACCCTCTTTGTGTAAAAGAGCCCAAATTTCCGCAAGAACCTATCAGAATAGCCTCACCCCATAGAACCTTCCTGAGAGAGCCTCAGATTTTCGTAGCAGTTGAAAAAACACACACTATCTCAGTAAAAAGGCCGAGCTTTCCCAGGAGAGGTGGGCGCATGGGAATCTATGAAAGTTACCAATACTGGGGAACCAAAATTACAGGTAAGCAACTTGTTTTCTTGCCCCAGTATTGGAACTTTCATAGATTCCCATGCTTTGTATCAGAATAGCTAGCAGTAAGTCACCAAAGCACATTTTGTTACATAAATATTATTGCCAGACACCCTAGCAATGCTCAAAGTAACAATGAAAAAATGTTATCATAGAAAAAGAAGCATCACCGATACAAAATGTGCTACACAGGAAGGCGGGATTGTAGGGAAAGCTCACCTCTCAATGACATAGATTCCTGAGGACTGCTTGTCCAACAGCAGCGTCGTCCTGTCCTGTAAACTCCAGGCAGTAATGCTTTGTGAAGGTATGTGTACTGCCCCACGTCGCTGCCCTGCAGATGTCTTTGATATGGACTCCAGAAAAAAGAGCCACCGAAGATGCCACTGATCTTGTGGAATGTGCATAGGCTTTTCTTTCAAGGGGCTTTCCCGCTCCTTGATGGCAGAACTGAATAGCGCTGGAGATCTAACAGGAAATGCTGGCTTTGGTTAGAGGAAATCCCTTCCGCGGTGCACTGTAAGACACGAACAGTTGTGAGGATTTTCTAAAGGACTTTGTGTGCTCTAAATAAAATTTTAAACACCTCTGAACGTCCAAAGAATGCAATGATCTTTCTGCTAGAGTAGTAAGCCGTGGGAAGAATTATTTCAAAATCAAAGGTTCATTCAGATGGACTTCAGAGGGAACCTTGGGGATGAACTTTGGATTCGTCCGAAGGATGAGGACATCTTTCTTGAATTGAAGGAAAGGTTCCACTATTGACAGCGCCTGAAGTTCACTAACTCTCCTAGCAGATGTCAGTGCTAAAAGGAGGACTAGCTTCAAAGAAAGGAATTTAAGATCCGTTCTGTGAATGAGTTCAAACGGAGCTTTCATTAGCTGAGCCAACACCAGATTAAGTTGCCAAATTGGCAGCAGAGGACGGACTGGAGGATACATCCGAAACAGGCCCTTTAAGAACTGCTTGACAATTCTAGCAGAATAAAGAGAAGGACCTGAAGATGTCCGCCGGAATCTTGAAATGGCTGCTAGAGGAACTTTTACCGACGAATGAGCCAATCCAGATTGAGCCAGTGATAGGACATATGGTAAAATTTGATGTTGAGCTGACTTGTAAGGGTGGAGATGTTGTCTACACCATAGGCAGAATCTCTTCCATTTTGCTTTATAAGTCTTATTAGTGCTTGGTGCTCGAGCTGGAGACAAAACCTCCCTACAATCCTTGGGGAGATTCAGATGTTGGAATTCCCTGTATTCAGGAGCCACGCTGTCAAGTGAAGCGAAGTCAGATCCGGATGCAGCACCTGACCCTGAGACTTCGATAACAGGGACGGAACTAGTCGCAGGCGAATGGGATGATCCTGGGAGAGCAGGAGGAGTTCAGTGTACCAGTACTGCCGGGGCCACGCCGGTGCAATCAGAATAATTTTGCACGGTTCCGCTTTGATCTTTCTGAGTTACCTCGGTATTAGGGGTATTGGCGGAAAAGCGTAAAAGAATGCGCCGTACCAGGCAATCGAAAGTGCGTTCCCCAAGGATCCCGGATGGTGATCCTTGCTTGCGTAGAACCGGCATTTGGTGTTCTCCAGAGACGCAAATAGGTCTATGGTCTGGGTCCCCCAGACTGAAAACACCTCCTCTAGAATGAACTGATGCAAGTCCCATTCGTGATTGGCTGCTTTTTGACGACTGACAGCAGAACACCTGGCAGGTTCACTCAATGTCACAGCGGATGCACTAAGAGTGACCTTGTGAAGAATTGCCCAATCCCAAATTCGTTGAGCTTCCTTTAAAAGAGTCAGGGACCTTGTCCCCCCCCCTGCTTGTTGATATAGTGCAGGGCCGTTGTATTTTCCGTCCGGACCAGCACTAGATGAGTTTGAATCCTCAAGAGAAAAGCTTGCAAAGCTAATCGGATTGATGTGGTACTGGCGTTGCTGTGGATCCCAGTGTCCACTGACTTGTAGCTCCTGAAGCACTGCTCCCCAGCCTTCTAACAAGGCATCCGTGGTTAGGACCATAAGAGACGGAGGAAGCCTGGAAGTCAGACCCTCTGCGATGTTGCTTCTGACTATCCACCATTCGCATGTCTCCTTCATCTCTGGTGTTACCAAAATGTTGTCGGTGAAAGAGCCTTCTGCTTGGCGCCATTGTTTGTCGAGTTGCTCTTGTAGAGGACGCATTTGAAGGCTGCAATGCGGAATTAATGGTATACAAGATGAAATCGATCCGAGCAGAGACTTGTAGAGCCGTACTGACAGGGATTTCCTCTTTAGCATTAGGCGAGCCGAGAGCATTAACTTGTTCTGACGTTCGTCTGAAGGATAAGCTTTGCACTGTTCTGAGTCCAGAATGGCCCCTAGGAAATTTGTTGACCTGGACGGTTGCAGGACTGACTTGCTCTTGTTGTGTTGAAGGCCCAGGTGATCGAACAATTGAATGCAAGTTGCAAAGGCCTTGAAAGTTCCCTGGAAAGAAGGAGCTTTGACTAGCCAGTCGTCCAGGTAAGAAAAAACTTCCAGAGATTGCGTCCTGAGGAAAGCTGCCACCGGGGCCAACACCTTTGTAAAAATCCTTGGTGCAGATCGAAGACCAAACGGAAGCACTTTGAATTGGAAATGGCTCTTGCCTACTGTGAAGCGCAATATTGCCTGTGAGCTGGGTGGATCGGTACGTGGAATTACGCATCTTCTAAATCCAGAGTCGCCATGAAGTCCCCTGGGTTCAGTAGACGAAGAATATCCTGGAGAGTGACCATCCTGAAGGACAGTTTGAGGAGATAGGTGTTGAGCTCTCGTAGATCTAATATGGGGCGCCAAGTCTCTGTAGTCTTACGAACCAGGAAGAACCTGGAATAAAAACCTTTTCCTCTCTTCGAGAGAAGTACCGGTTCTATTGCCTCCTTGATGAAAAGTTGGTGGGCTTCGAGACGTAGCAGTCCCAGATGTTGTGATCGACTGGCACCTGGAGCTCTGGTTGAGGAAGATCTTGAAATTCCAACGTATGGCCACTCTGAACAATATTCAGGACCCACTGGTCTGATGTTATAATTGTCCAGCTGTCTAGATAAAGATATCCTGCCCCCCACTGATGTCCTCAGGGAGGAAGGAGCAGTAGTAAGAGCCAGGAGGCCGCATTTGCCTCTTGGAAGTGTCGCGTCCTTGACGATTCGGACGTCCTCTCTGAGATTGACGAGAGAAAGAAGCCGACTGGCCCTGGCGTTGGCTAGAATACTGCGGTTTGTATGATTGTGAGAATTGCGAAGAATATCTCTGTTGGTTGCCACTCGTATAAGAGGAGAAGCCTCTTCCTCTCGCACCTCTGAATGGGACCTTACGGTAATTTAAAGACCCCAAGGACTTCGCTGTGTCTGTGTCCTTCTTAATACTTTGAAGAGCCTCATCAACATGCTTCACAAAAGGCATTTCTCCATCAAATGGAAGGTCCAGGATCTTGTTTTGGACTTCTTGGCGAAACCAGGTTGCCCGCAACCAGCCCTGTCGTCGTAAGACAGCTGAACCATCCAGAGCCCGAAAGGCTGTAGAAGCTATGTTCACAGCACAATCTATGACCTCTTACGACGATCTTTCTCCCTCCACAAGAACCTTTCTGGCTTCCTCTTTGGATGATTTTGGCAGCTGTTCTATAAACGGGGCCAAATCACACCACATCTGGCGATATTACCTGCCCAAGATGGCCAGAGCATTAGCCGCTCGAACGAGGAGACTGGCCATAGAGGAGAATCTCTTGCCCACATTGTCCAAAGCGCCTCCCTTCCTTGTCCGGGGGTGTAGTAAGTGGCGTGGAAGGATTCTTGGATTTGCTTTGTGCCGCTTGTGATATTACAGAATCCGGCTTAGGTTGTCCAAGTAGGCACGCTGGACTTCCTTCAGGAGCCTTATATTTCTTCTCCAGCCGGGGAAGAACCGGAATGACAGTGGCCGGATTCTGCATGACCTTGATTCCTTCTGACCATACGTGTTCTATTATAGGAATCGATCTGACTGACTTTTTGTATGGCTCTTTAAAGTCATAAAGGAAACAGTCTGACTGCACTGTTGTGATTGGCAGACCAAATCTTTTAGACGCCCTCTCCATGAGGTTATGGAAACCCCCAATGTCAGCTGGAGGAGAAGTAGCAGTGTCCTGTCCTGCGGCATCTGGATCTTGGAGGCCACTATCATCATAATCCAAGTCAGGGTCATTAATAGGATCTTCCTGAACGTCATCATCTGAAGACACATCATGCACAACTTCTCTGGATTCCTCTCTGGGTTCAGGTTCCATAGCCCGTGGGACCACCGTTGCCACGATGATTGTAGATGTCAGGGGTACAGTTGGAGAAGGAGGGCGTTCCGATTGTACTGCTGGTTGAGTCGGAAATCTATTTCTATATAGTCTTGCAACATCAATTGCAAATCCAAAACCAGAGAGGCTGGCATGGCCACCATGTCCTGACCCAAGCCCCGAGGCGGTTGTTCCTGCTGAACATACTGGTGTTCGTAGTACTCCTCAGTATCTGTATCTTGACATTTCACATTCAAATCCGAGGGACTGTAGGCATCCCCATACTGGATATCGCCAACCTCTTTATCAGACTCGTCATCCAGAGCATATTAGGAGGCAAAGGTGTAACTCGCCTTGGAGAAGTCATCTCTGGTGTTATCTGCCGTTTCCGTGTGGAAATCTACATTTTTTGAATCGTTGACGGAGTCGTCGTCGAAATAAATGACGAAGCCATCGTCGTAGAAGGATTAGTCGACTGAATAGTCGACGCTGGAAAGGTCTTCGACAGAATTTTCATAGTCGACGGCATCGTCGACGAGCTCGTCGTCATCATCACAGCGCCGTCGACGTAGTTCTCGTTGTCGAAGCGGCCATCAACAGTATCTTCGTTGACATCAAGAAGGTAGCCATCGTCGACGAACAGGAAGGCATTTTAAATGTCGACGCAGTCATTTAAGGTGTCGTCGTCGACACAGCCGTCGTCGACGGTCCCATTGACGGAGCCATCGGAACACTCAAATCCTTATGAGAGACAGTCATCGACGTACCTGCTGATTTAGTCGTCGACGGACGCTGTTTCTGGTCATGTTTTGTCTCTTGAGTGACCGTCGAGAGTTTCTTAACGGCCTTCTCTTTCTGGGATGTTTGTGAAGGAACAGAAACCTCCTTTCTCACCTTCTTGGCTGTGTCCTTCTCAGCAGCCTGTCCCAGCCTCTTTTCACCTCGGTGAGGAGATTTAATGGGACTAACCTTTCCAGACCGATCAGAGATCTTTTGGTGGGCTTTGACAGGGGGCTCAGATGAAGTAGAGGGAGGAGACCTACCCCTCTTTTTAGATCTTCTAGAGGAAGTTACAGATGTAGAATCCTCCTCATCTGAAGACAGTACTTCCGTGCCTTCATCTTCTCTAGCCAGGTCAACAATTGGCCCTCCCTGTCTCTCAAAGTCTTCGTTGAAAAGGTCCTACAGATTTTGCAATCTGAGGCCTTGTGGTCAGGATACAAGCAATAAATGCAGTCCTCATGCTGGTCTTCCACAAAAAGCCTCTTTTTCGCACAGGTAGCACAGTCCCTGAATAAAGCCTTCTTCGCCTTGTCCGACATTTTGAAGAAAAAAGTTGAAGAATAAAGTTGAATAGAGAGAAACTGAGCAGAGTTCAGTGGAGACTCCCTTGCACAACATGCGGTAGAAAATATGAGGCTCTGAGGCTCTCTCAGGAAGGTTCTATGGGGTGAGGCTATTCGGATTGGTTCTTGCGGAAATTTAGGCTCTTTTACACAAAGAGGGTGATATGCTACAAAATGAGATGAGGCCTAGGCCTGGTTTTCTCTTTTGTACCTATGGTTCTGATATTTTTTATTTACCGAGGCTCCCATTCCGACGACGGGGAATGATACAAAGCATCGGAATCTATGAAAGTTCCAATACTGGGGTAAATGGAGTATTCCTGGTCACTATCACTAAAAACTACCTCCTTTCGGGCCTTGATCTTCTGAAGTCAAATTAGAAGGCGTCCTTCACGATCTCGAAGGGTCTTACTAGAGAAAGTGCGACATGTGAGAAGTTGGCCTGATATATAATGTTCACTATTCTAGTGAGCACTTTGTATCAGTCCAAACAACCCTTATTGATGATTGGTTGTAAGTCAACCTTATAGACCAGCTATCCTAGTAGCATGGATACGAGCAGTCTTCGGGCTAAACTCTAGAAGGCGTGTTAAGCCAGCTGTTATACCATCACATATACCCCTTGAACACCAAGTGAAAGGACACCACACAAGTGTTATGAAAATAAACAGTGTATTTATTTAGATCACAACAGCCCTGTACTCTTTATGAGGACAGGGTACTAAGCACACAACAAAACTCTTACGAAAATACTTCAAGTTGCACAATTTACACAAATGCCCGAGGGGCACGAAAAACCATATACTCTGAAAGTGGAATGCGAAATTACTAGCAGGTAAGTACTGTACTAATAGGCTTTGGAATCGCTAGGACTACGTTACTGAACCTTCAGATTACTAGTAGGAGGCCTAGGGGACTCGGGTGCAGAGTGTGCACTCTCACGCGGGATGCGGGACAAAGTCTATGGGAGCTAGTAAAGGCAAAGTTAGTGTTCTCGGGCGAACCCGACTAGGTAGATCGAAAACGAAAGTGGATCTGGACCCTTGGATGGTGAGGCTATGCTGGGGCACCGAAATGCCGAAGTTACCTAGCCCAGGGGCTGCAGCTACATAGGTCTGAAAAGACGTCGGGAATCCTCGCTGACGAACCAGGAGCCTGAAGAAAGAAGTTGCTGGCAGGCGACCAGTGAAGATAGTTCGAAGTGATCTAAGCCTGGATCGAAGATGGATGACACCTGAAAGCAGAGGGGACCAAGTTCGTGACCACTAGCCAGTGATCAGATGGCACCAGGAATGAACCGGATGGTAGTCACCTCAACTAGGTGAGTGGGCGACGATGGGCTCTGCAGTCTCACGGACCAGGAGGCGTTGTCGGCGACCAGGATGGAGGTGCGAGCTGTCCCACGATGGTTGATGCGGTCGACGTTGCTGGACCCAGGATTGGGGCAACAAGTCTTGGCAAATTCAAGCCCAAGCGGTGGACCTAAAATGGCGTCTGGAGTGGACCAGGAGGGTCCAGGGTGCTCCTCTTTTGGAAGGGAGCAAGGGCCAGTCTGGAGCAACCAGACCAGCAGTGTTGTTGTCGTTGATCGTCGTCGGGAAGGCCACAAGCCAGCGGGCTAGTAGCCAGACAACGCGGTGAGCAGCAAAAAGCAGAAGGGCCCCACGCAGATCGTGGAGATGCTGGGGGGCTGGACTTCGGTGCTGGAGCTGCTCAGGGTCGGGGCTTCTCGGACCCCAAAGCACTCACCAGAGGATCCCTCGGCGGTCGTGCTGGATAGAAGTCGTGCAGTTCTGATGATGGCCGGTCCCTCGAGGTCTCGTCGCACCTACGGTTCTCAGCTTAGCTGTAGAGGTAGGTAGAGGTCAGAGGTGCCAGGGAAGCCGGGTCTCATCGTGCTGGTCGGTCGGATTCCTGAGGAAGGACGTGCAGCAAACCGCAGAGTTCTTAGATGGTGCCTGCGGATGCAGGGTGACTACTCCTTAGCCACAAGGGAGAAATCTTGAGAAGAGTCGAGAGTTCCTTTTGTAGAAAGTAGTTTCTTGAATCAAAGATGATCTAATTTGGAAGGGTCCCCGCTCCTGCCTTTATCCTAAAGAAAGGGGTGGGTACGCGACTAGGTCCTGCCCTAGGGGTGGGACCAGGAAGGGGGGTGGTTACACCCCTCTCCCATGTCGGACTTTCCCCAGGCCAGGGGCTGGTGTGCCCCTGGAACTGGTTCTAGCCGGCAGATGCGTAGTGAGCACCGGGGTGCCACTTGCAGTCACTTTCCTGTAAAGCCCTGCCTACCCAGGATACACAAAACCCTGTCTGGGATGGTGCTAGCACCGCCCCTGACAGGAAACCCTTTGTCCAAGCTCTCCTCGCTGGAAGGACTCCCAGCAGCAGGAGGTCAGACTCGTGTCTGTGGTGGCAGCATCCATTTTGTGGAGCTGAGGCTTCAGTTAACTTTAACCGGGGTTCACAGTTACATACATGTCGTGTCCCTCTAGAAGGGTGGAATGCTAACCCCGTCGCCAGAATTGGCGAGGGGTTAGTATTCCAATTCGTATGACACCTTACTCGACATGTTTTGATAAAGCAATACCAGAGATAGCATTTAACCGCGAGGATTATAATGCACTTAAGAGTATATGGTATGCGTTATCATGGAACAGCTAATAGGACTTGGTTCCGCAAGATGCAAACGGGCTCAGCTCATGCCAGAGCACCATCTCACACGATTCCAAGCACTCTGCCTTAAGGATTGTCAAGGCCCGCCATAGGAGTGACTGATGGGAATCTGTGTGTCCATTTTTAGGGTTAGATATAGGTATACTATACCTAAAGCAAAGGGTGATTACACCACCTTACCCCAGCTGTCGTGCAGCCAGTTGTGTCAGATTTAGATGGCCATCCAGGGGTGGCATAATACATGCTTCAGCCCCTGGTAGGCCCTGGCTACACCTATCCCCTGAGTTACAGGGTCTGATAAGGTGGCCCAGTACCAATTGGATAATGCACCTAAGGTATTTAGTGAGAGAACAGCTAGGCTGTGGGTCTGATTGGCAGGCCCACAGCCAGAGAAAGTCGTAAACCAGTGAAACCAAAGCAAAAAAATCTGGGTGATCATAGGATTGCAGACCCTACTCTCCTACATGACATACCTTGCAATCCTTTGCTTGGTGGTCCGGGTAAAGACAATATCTACAGTCTTCATGTGGGTCATCTGTGTAGAGTCTCTTTTTAGAGCAGGTGGCAGAGGCTCTCACCAGACCTTTTTTTCTCCTTGCAAAAAAAAAAATGGGCCTAGGCCTTTTTTACAGTTAGCTATTTTGCTAACCATTACTTTTTTTATGTACCAGAGACTCCAGTCTCGACAACGGGGAAATGATTCAGGTAAGTGAATCTATGAAAGCTCCAATACTGGAGTAACTTGCTGTTATGGTCTGTACCATAGCCCTTTCAAAGGCCAGTAACCATTTCCCATCTTTGGCCTGGAAATGAGGATAGCAGTTCCCTTGAACTCTGCTGGTGAGCAATATGAAGGTCATGCATGGCCTGTGCAGGTATATCAAATGGAGCAAGGCAGTACATGGTCTCTGTGCCAATGACTTTCAACTCAACATCGAGCCTACCCAAACCTAAAATATCAAAAAGCTAAACAAATTTGATAATCACTCCACAAACATAAACACAGCCCCTGCTCTTTACTTCGTGAAATAAACCCTTTACATCTTAATTTATGCAAGTGAATATAGTGTACTGCTTGAGACTTACTGGTTATAAAAAATACAAACTTTTTCCTGACCTGTACCAAGAGTACTGGGGATATCCCAGTCTAAGCAGAGCAGGTCAGGGCTCTCGATGTTGGCTGTGCTGAACAAATGAGGGTGAACCCTTTTCTTTGTGTTCAGAGGATATTTCTGACATTGGGTTTCTTTACTGCTCATGGTAACCTCGTCCAGTTTCATAACTGATGCACCTATAACAGGACAGAAAGGGTAATAGAATGCAATCTCACCGAAATACAATATAAAATCAGTTTGTAGGAAAGCTTATGCTTTCGTTTGAAAAGGTAAACCTAATTTACTTAAATAAAAATTCTATGTTAATCGCAGTTACAAAAGTCAAAGAAATGCAACGTTATCGGAAACTATACAACATGAAGAAAAAAACACAGTTGTACGTCATGGTTTTGTATTATAATACATTTCTTCTTCACTAAATGAGAAAAAAAGAAATCACAGTGCAAATGCAGCAAAGCATTTAGAGAAAAACTCTGATATGATTATTTCTGAATGTAGATTGAAGATTGAAGTGTTTTGTAATTGTTGGGAAAGGAGGGTCTGATTTAACACCTCCCCTGGTTGTGGATTGTACCCCGGCTGAAAAGCGAATAAATGAACAGAGTTTAGACTTTAATCATTAGCATTCTAACCAACTTCAGGACTTGGACAACGTTAGTACAAATGGGCTACAACGTTCCTTCAGTGATCAGGAATCTGTAGGCACTACTTGAGAGTTTTTACAAGTTGTTCCCTTTTTTTGCGTAGAGATGGGCCCGCAGGTGTATGATGAACAATAACCAAATGCCATGTGGCACTGCATCGAAAGCCTTCATCAGCGCTTCACCTGCTTGGAAGGTCATGTATCTCATAATTCCATCCAATTACTTTCGATTGAAAAACTAACAGAATATTAAAATCAGGAGAAAAAGACACAGAAAAACAATCCTGTAAGAAGTTGGCCTGGCATATGCGGTCCACTAATTAAAGCGGGCCCCTTGTACCAGTCCTAACGACCCTTATGATGTATGAGGTCAAAGGTAACCTTTAGAAAGCTATCCTAGTGGTAGTTGTGGAGAGCAGCCTTCAGGCTTAATCTTGAAGGAATCTGGGGGGTGTGGCCTGGTGGGGACCAAGATGGCCGCATAGATCTGCGGCGCTCCGTGGCGATCCTGATGGCCCCTAATGTCCGGCAATAATCCTGCAGTTCGGCGACATCCCACGTTGGGACTGGAGAGATCCTACCCTCAGACGCCTGCAGACGCCTTCCCGGTCTTGATCCGATCCCAGGAGGCGGAGAAACTAAGATCGGCGTGATCGGCCTGCCCGGAGGTGATCAGTCTAGGAAGCACCGGCCTCGGGTCTGCAGTGGGCCGAAGCGGGAAGGCGAGACAGCGGCCACCGGCACTACTGTCATATGGATACTTTGTTACATATATTGCGTTAAGTTAGCATGAGTGCATTACATGTTTAAACAGCCTTTTTTCCTTCGGCTTCAGTTTTGCACACAACACATACTTGTTGTTGTCGCTTTCACCCTAGAAGCGGTGAGGTGATTTATTTGAGAATAATATGTTATTTCTATGCTATCAGCTTTGCCTGGTACACTTGGTACAACTGTCTGCACACTGAGAGCTGCACACTCTAAAATTAACCTAACACAAGGTTGCTGGGAGGCCTGATCCTCGCACCACATTAGACATAACACAAATAATGTTGATGCCAACATTTTGGGCTCTACGCGGGTTTAAGATAGAGTTACACGGAATGAACGTAGACACTTGGTGCTGCGCATGAAGAGAGCTGGTAGCTGTTGATGTGATCTGCTCCTACTGATATTGAGAGGTATGGGGCCGCCCTGCTAAAGCCCGAATGAGACCTTCTTAGATATAAAATAATATGCTAGATAGGGTGCGCGAAATATAGGTGATATAGATTTCTATAGATTTTGCATTATAACATGCTAGCACCTTTTGCTTATTATGGATTAGTGACTAAGCTGCTGACTCTGATTATTATAATCTGCATTTTGGTATTATACAAGATACTGCGTTTGAGAACTTTGCATTGAATAATAAATATTTCAAACTTGCACTTGTGTTCTTTGACTCTCAGTTTTGGTTTGAAATGATTATATAACGAAAGAGTGTTCATGTGTTCCACGATTCCTGAGGTATTCTAAAGATCATGTTCTGGTTTGTCTAAGACATGGATCATTCCATAATGATCCATGAGACACTGTAGCTAGCTAGGTAAGGGGATTTCTGACACTGAGATGAGTTTTTGGATCATCCTAACTCACTGAGGTTCTAGATCTCTATGCACAGTTCTGTGGGAGAACGGAAACCCTGCTACATGTCGTATGGGGTCCGCCCACCCAGAGACCTTCTAGGGAGATTATTAAGCGCACGCTGCACGCCATAGAGGTGGGTCAGCCAGTTTCTACCAGTGCCTATAACTCGGGCTGTCAAAGATTGCTTTAAGTCGCGGTTCATTCTTTCTACCACAGAATTGCCCTCAGGCCTGTAGGGACTTGAAAACTTCACCTGTACTCCCAACGAAACCATAGCATCCTTATACGCCTTAGAGGCGAAAGCCGGACCCTGGTCCGAATGGAAAGCACCACAAGCAAAGATTCCCACAAAGACACGCAAATCCTTAATGACAGTCCGTGAATCAGCGCTGCGATGCGGCCATAACCACACAAAGAGTGTGCATGAGTCAACTGCTACTAAGATGTATTTATACGCAGTATCAGAAGAAAAAGGACCGCAGTGATCCAAATAAACACAACCAAGTGGTTTATTAGAGATGTACAACTGTGTCTGAGGCGGACGCGCAGCAGTAGAAGGCTTGATCTGCTGACAAATGTCACACATAAGGACATAATCGCGCGTCTGTTTGTACAGTCCCCGCCACCAGAACCTCTGTTGTAGCTGAGATACAGTGGCTGAGACGCCCGCATGCGCAGACGCCACACCTTCATGAGCCGCTGTAATCAGAGAAGCTCTGCGATCCGAGTTGGGAACTAGACGCTCTCCAACTTCCGGAATTTTCACATAAGGAACCTTATCGGGACTTAAGTGGTATGTGTACTTCGAAGGGAACCCCGCAGGATATTTACCTCCCTTCTCCGTGGCAGCAACCGCCGCCAAGATGTCGTCATCTATTTTGCTTTTGGACCTCGTGACTGCTGCAACTAAGTATTTGGATACCGCTGAATTCGCTGCTTCATCAGCAAGCGAGTTGCCAACAGCGTGGACCCCCACGCGCTGGTGGCCGAGAGTATGAATCACAAACACGAGCGGCAGTTTCTCTTTAAGTTCCGCCACTCGGACCCAGATCATTTTATGTTTTATTGTGCTACCCTTGGAATCATGAAAATCATTCTGAATCCAAAAGAACAAGTTCTCATTGTGAGACTGGACACAGTAGTAAGAATCACTTACGATTAAAGTCGTCACACAAGGATCAGCGTACTCCAATGCAAGCATCAGAGCACGGAGCTCAGCTAATTGTGCGGTGCAGTCCCCAAGCGTCTGCGTGTGCACGACACTGGACTTGAACTCATCGTTCACCATGGCACCGACCACAATGGCGCAAGCGGAAACGTAGGCATGTTTAGAGCCATGCGCAACCTGCGCCGAACCATCCATGTAAATGATACAATGGAAATCCTCCAACGGCCGCATTGCTAAAGGAGCAGGATGAACAAATTCATACTGTAAATACTCCTGCGACCGTAAAGCGGCGTCAAAAATAAACGTGACATCCTGAGATGTCAAGGATGTAGCCCACTGAATCCACCGAGGGTGCAAAGCTTTAGAATTCGGTACACTGGCTTTCGTGACCGCCTCCAAGGCAGGACACGGGGTAACAACCAACATGCGCTTTCCCTGCGACAGGGCACGTTCTTTAAGAATTGCCATCTGCACAGCCGTTAAAACTTTCTCCACAGTGGAAAAACGCAGTTCAGCCGAAGTGTACAAGTGTGACTTGTAAGCAATAGGTACAGTATCCCCCTCATTAAAAGTCAGGTACGTGAAACCCACCGTCCCAGGGAAAATTCTTATCACCAGGTTGGTCTGGTTATCACGGGTCTGTAAGTAGTCAGAAGTGAGCAAATCAGCCTGCAAAGACTGCAGAATGGCTGAATGCTCAGGCAGCCAGCATGATTTGGAAAAAGATGGTTGTACCAAGGCATATAAAGGCTTGATACGCTGGGCATATTCCGGAATGTATGTCCTCCCGAAATTTAAAAAACCCAGTAAAGACTGTAATTTTTTCAGCGTTGTCGGAGAGCGCAACTGCGCGCACTTCTCCAGGAAGTGAGGAGCCAATCCCTTTCCTTCATGGTTAAGTTCATAACCTAGAAACAACACTGTGTACTCCGCAATGTGTGATTTTGCAAAGTTAAACTTGTAACCCATGTCTGCAAAGTTACAAATTATGCTGTTTACTCGACACAGATGCACCCAAAGTTCGTCGTCTGTGAGATAAATGTCATCCACATACGAACATGCAACTGGATCGAAACTCTCCAAAAGAGAGACTATGCGGGCGGAAAACACTCCAGGACTATTTTTATATCCCATTGGGAGTCGTTTAAACATTTTTTGTACGCCGCCGCACGTAAAACTGGTCCATTGGGAACTTAGACCATCTAATCTATGTGCATAAAAACCATTGGAAATGTCAAGCGTGGTTTTGAACCGTTTACGCTCAAGACTATTTACTAGGGCAGAGCCGTGAGTATTCTGTACTGCACAGTTACGGCAATGCGAGTTCAAATGCCGGTAATCCAAAACTAGACGATATGAGCCGTCCGGCTTGTTAACAGTAAAAAGGGGATTATTCATTGGTGACACACACGTTTCAATTACACCTTGATATTCCAATTGTTCAAGGATAGCCGCGACCGAAGCTTTAGCTTCACGCCGTATGGGATACTGGGGTTGTGGCTGCGGCTGTGACCGTAAAGGAATCTCATGGCTAGGGGACAATTTATCCCAGCCACACTGATTTCGGTACACAGCCGGCGCAAGCGCCAGAGCCCACTCTTCTGCAAAATGCAGCGCTTCCACTCTCGATACAGTGTGCGCGAAACTGGGGAGGATTACCTCCTCCCCTCGCGGAGCTGCGAGAACAAAAGGTGGGGGCCAGTCAGCCTCCGAAAGCAAAATGTCATACGTATCCGAAAGATTCTCCCAAAATACCCCTTTCACAGTTCGCTGCATGTCACCTTCAATTAACAGGACAATTTCAAAAAGTCTTTCAGGGGGAGCAACATGTGTATCAGCTGTTTCAATCACAATAAAAGTCTCAGTCGCTGTCACCTTCAACAGTGGACGGAGGGCCTCTCTCACTATGGTAATCTCCGCCGCGCTGTCCAGCAAGGTCAGAGCCCACGTCAGATTCCGAAGCCGCGTTCTCACTATCTGGGGCATATCGATGCGCCGTTAAGGCTGCGACTTTCTTCTTGGCAAACTGCGGTCTCTTTGGCGTAGAGTCGTCCCACTGATCCCCTTCACTTCGCGTGCGGGGCTGGCCACGTCCTTGCTGGCCACCCCTGCCCCTGCCGCCCCCTCCACCACCGGTTGACGGAGCCGATGAGTCCTGAAAGGAACGAGGAGAGCGTTGGTCAGAAGCCTGATATCTCTCAGGCGATTTAATCGTCGCGCGATCGCGCAAATCATAAACTCGATCTGACTGCGCAGGCTGCGAAGGCGTAGGACTAGAAACCTGTGTCTGCTGTTGTTGTTGCTTACCCTGCTTCTGCTTTTTAGGCCAATTTTGTTTTTTGGACTTGGGTTGTCCACCCGTTTCCGAAGACTGTCCCTGGGGCTGCTTCCTCTCTTTTTCAGAAAAAGCTTTTAAACCCTTAGAAGTGCGGCCAACCATTTTATAAGCCGCCACAATAATTCTTGCCAGCTGACGGGGTTTCTCGGCCTCGGGAATTAACGCCAGAGCATTGGCCACCTGAAAGTTCACTGCATCCCCCTTGACATTTGCAAGGATAAGACCGCAAACCGTCTCAAACGAGCCGCTCAGGCGCATACCCAATTCAACCGCCGACTCTGGTCCGTGATCATCCTGAACACGTTTAAGGACCTCAGAAAGGTTTGACACAGACGGGGGGCCATAGCACCTCGAGTAAACCGCTGCAAAAGTCTTACCCCATGTTTCACAGTCAGCAAGTTCAGGGGCTAAATCTTTCGGTAAACTAAGCGTAAGAATCCGGTGTTTTTCACCCGGAGTCGTATTAGGAAACACAGCCTCCAGCTGGTCGAATTTCTCGGCAAGCCAGTAAGGAAAATCATCCTTATTCTCTGGCTTTCTGCCCATAACGGAATTCACCAAGACAGGACTGATTTTCAAACCAGCCTGTTCTGCCCGAAGCTGCGCACCTGCGGGGGCTGCGCCATGAATATTACGACCAATGTAATGAACAAGCGCTCTAATCACTCCAACCGCGACATCATGAAGACGCCGCAGGTCACCCACGTTACAAGTGGCGCGATTAGGATGAGGAGTAAATCCACCCAAAGCGGGCCAATTTGTGCCCGGAATGGACAAAGGACCTAACCTCGGAGCCGTTAAAGAATGGGGTAGGGCGCCACCAAACCAAACTCCGTGCTGCCAAGCGTCGATAGGTACTTCCAGTGCCCTGTACGGAGCATAAGCCGCCGGTACATCCGAGGCAGTGTATGAATGGAAGACACCCGAATTAGCGTCCACTGCCGGAAATGTTACCCAGGAATAAAACAATTCGTACGGGTACGCATGTTCCGCACTCACCACTAGAACCACAGCCAAGCCTTCCGCAGGTACATTATATCCCCGCAAGTGGTCGCGAACCGCGACGCGGCTATGCTGCGCTATGTCCACGGCCATGTTAGCACAGGAAGTGAAAAGAGACAAAGAGCAGTTTGTAGCACAACTGGGTAGTAATTCAAAGAAACCGTTTTCAGAAGAATTCAAGCTTGAAGAGACCTAATTCAAAAATAGGTAGGTTTTTCCGACACCACCGTTTACCGGAAACGGGAATGAAGGTGTCAAGGTTTGAATGATATTCTACTCGAGTGTCATGAAATAAGGCCAACCAAACCGTTGGGCGCCATGTAGCAGGGTTTCCGTTCTCCCACAGAACTGTGCATAGAGATCTAGAACCTCAGTGAGTTAGGATGATCCAAAAACTCATCTCAGTGTCAGAAATCCCCTTACCTAGCTAGCTACAGTGTCTCATGGATCATTATGGAATGATCCATGTCTTAGACAAACCAGAACATGATCTTTAGAATACCTCAGGAATCGTGGAACACATGAACACTCTTTCGTTATATAATCATTTCAAACCAAAACTGAGAGTCAAAGAACACAAGTGCAAGTTTGAAATATTTATTATTCAATGCAAAGTTCTCAAACGCAGTATCTTGTATAATACCAAAATGCAGATTATAATAATCAGAGTCAGCAGCATAGTCACTAATCCATAATAAGCAAAAGGTGCTAGCATGTTATAATGCAAAATCTATAGAAATCTATATCACCTATATTTCGCGCACCCTATCTAGCATATTATTTTATATCTAAGAAGGTCTCATTCGGGCTTTAGCAGGGCGGCCCCATACCTCTCAATATCAGTAGGAGGAGATCACATCAACAGCTACCAGCTCTCTTCATGCGCAGCACCAAGTGTCTACGTTCATTCCGTGTAACTCCATCTTAAACCCGCGTAGAGCCCAAAATGTTGGCATCAACATTATTTGTGTTATGTCTAATGTGGTGCGAGGATCAGGCCTCCCAGCAACCTTGTGTTAGGTTAATTTTAGAGTGTGCAGCTCTCAGTGTGCAGACAGTTGTACCAAGTGTACCAGGCAAAGCTGATAGCATAGAAATAACATATTATTCTCAAATAAACCACCTCACCGCTTCTAGGGTGAAAGCAACAACAACAAGTATGTGTCGTGTGCAAAACTGAAGCCGAAGGAAAAAAGGCTGTTTAAACATGTAATGCACTCATGCTAACTTAACGCAATATATGTAACGAAGTATCCATATGACACTACCTGATCCCGAGGGGCCAATACTGATGGCTGGGTGTGATCCCCTCCCTCTCGCCCCGACTTGAGGCGGCGGACGCAGGAGGCCCCCCCCTCTCTTACTGCCGGGGGAGTGGGGCCGTGGAGAGTTAGCCCGACTGGCGTCGAAGACAGATAGCGGGCAGCAGGGCCCGTCACGCTGAAAGGCGGGCCCATACTCGTTGAGGCCCTGGCAATACCCTGCTGACTGACGGTGCTATTCTTAATAACCTGCCTGGAGGAGCTGGGAAGAGAACCTGGGCCCAGGACCCCGAAGACCAGTGAGTGGCAATTACGGGCTGGGCGCGGCTGACACAGTGGGAGCCACCTGGAGTGGTGCTGGCTCCGGGGTCCGGTGAGCTAGGGTGGGTGAGTGAGGAAGAGGCGGAGAGGGTCACACAGCGCTGGTGTGTCCTTGGATGGTGTGAAAACTGCTCTCCCCCCGCGCAGAGGCAACGCGACCAGCTGCCCCCCCCTCTTGTAGAGGGTGAGGGGCGAGAGGACCTGACACGAGGAGCGGTTGCAGGACGGCAAGGCCTCCCGCGTCAGAGCGCGACCCCCCCCCTGGACATCGGGGCAACGGAAAAGACCTGCGGCAGGGGCATACAGGGACCCGGGGTCCGAGAAATCTGAGCCTGGTTGGACGGGGCGTGTGGGTGGCATCGGCCTAAAGAAGACTGATCCCGCTTATCTCCGGAACGAACGGGTGTGAGCGGTCGGCGGAGGGGTGAAGGGCATGAGGAACAAGAAGTCTACAACGACCCAATCCAACACCATGGACAATTATACGGCGGACCAAGAGGTCTACCCCACCCCGGGCCATCTGAAGAGCCCCGAGAGCCATCTCTCTCCTCCATCATGCAGGCCATATAATCCCTGGGCACTACCTTGGAGTCTAAGATAGACAAAATGTCAATTGAACTGACACTACAGCGGGCGGACTTAAATAAAACATCTGAAAAAGCTACGCAAAACACTGCCGCCATTGCGGACCTTCAGGGGGCCGCCAAAGCGTTGAAACAGCAGGTCCAACAGCTCACGCACCAAAAGAGGCAGATGGCAGCGCGGCTGGAGGATCAGGAAGGGTGGGCCCGAAGGAACAACGTCAGGGTGGTTGGTGTGCCAGAAAAAAATGGAAGGGGCTAGCACGGAACTGTTTCTTGAGGACCTCATTTTGAACACCCTGAAGCCCAAGAGACTATCCAAGTTCTTCGTCATAGAGCGAGCGCACAGAGCGCCGGTCCCACCGCCGCGCCCGGGGGTCCCACCGAGAACTATCATCGCGCGGGTACTTAACTATCGGGACAGAGATGCAATCCTGCAGGCGTCGCGACAGCACGGAGACCTGCAGGTGGAGGACCCCGCGATACGCTTCTTCCCCGATTTCACGATGAAAGTCAAACAGGAGCGCCGATCGTTTGATGCGGTCAAGAGGCGACTTCGACAGCGTGGCCTCCACTGCATGATGTTCTTCCCGGCGCGGCTTAAGGTAGTAGCGGAAGGAAAATCTGTCTTCTTCAACTCCCCAGAAGAGGCCCATGCCTGGCTGGAAGAGCGCACTCCGTAGCGGGAGATCCGGAGCATGAGGGCAGCTGGAGAAGCGTGGCACCACAGTCTCCGGCGTCGTCTTTAGGATCAACAGGGAGGACGCGACGGCAACGGGAGAGTCAGCATCAACCAGCTCAGAGAAGGACTCGCAGTCTCTCGGCGTCGCCGGACCTGGAGTGAGGAGACGGACCACAGACTCGCACTGGTAGGATCCTGCGGACCTGCAATGTAGGAAGGAACTACGAATGCGGACCCTATAGGAGGGATGAGAAGGGAGAAGGCCTCAACTGGCTTATGGGGTCTAGCGAGAACTGACAGACGGCCCGAACAGGTATTTGTAATTGCTACTAGTTCTCAATTTAACTGGAGGGCGGTGCTGGTGTCATGGGAGGATCTTCATCCACTATGGGACAATGATGTAGAAGGGGATGATCGTCGGACTACTTATCGGACTGTGCAGTGGGGTCGGGGGGAGCCCCGGAGGCTGGACTTGGTTGCACAGCTCACCCATGAGTTTACCGTTTTAAGGGCTACAGGCGCTCTGCTTGTTGGGGTTGTCTGGCATGGTTGGCCTGAGTGGCAGGGTAGCAGGGTGGGGGGTTGTTTGGGGGGAAATGGGGGGGGGGGCTGTTGTGGTGATCACTCTTTGTTTTTGTATTGTATGAAGGTTTTGACTCCATCGACACACGCAGGGGCTAGGTGGGAGGAGGGTGGGGGGGGAGAGGTGGGAACTTCCCATTCGATTCGCCAGGGACAATGGCTAGGTCACACACACCTACGATGCAGCACATAGATGTCCTCTCCTGGAATGTGAACGGCCTACAGAATAAGATCAAATGCACTGTCGTGTTGCAATACCTCCGCAGACACACTCCGGATGTTGTCCTCCTGCAGGAGTCGCATTTGCTGGGAAACCATTGCAGGGCCCTAGACCGATTTGGTTACACTCTCCGTGCTCACTCTGGATTCACTACTGGATCCAGGGGAGTAGGCATACTCATTAAGAACTCCCTGCCATTGGTCCTGGGGCGAAGCTGGTCAGATCCCTTGGGTCGTTATGTGGCATTATCTGTGCAATGGGAGGGTCGCACCATTAACCGTTGCTCGCTATACATACCCCCGAAGCTGCATGCGTCCACACTTCCCGAGGTGGGGAGGCTGCTGTTGGAAATGCCCCAGGAGGTACTGGTCATGGGAGGGGACATGAACAATGTGATGGCTAGAGATCTGGATAGATTGCAGTCTACGTTGGGTAGGGGAGGGGTGAGCCACCTCAGGGACTTTGTACAAGCGCCGGGTTTGATTGACCTGTGGAGAACACATAGCCCACACACGAGACAGTACACTCACATCTCTGTGGCCCACGGGTCCTCTTCTAGGATTGATTGTTTATTCACACTAGCAGACTGCATGAATCTGTTTTGGGATGGGCATCATAAGGCCAGAGGGATCTCTGATCATGCGTGAGTGGGGGTTCAGCGGATGGGTCCCAAGCGAGATTGGAGCGTCCCACGTAGGCTTGACTCCTTCCTATTTAAGGACAGAGACTTTCAGGAGAGGTTCCGGGAAAGGGTAGACCACTACTTCAGGGACAACGTAGGCTCTGTAGACTCCCCCGGAATAGTGTGGGAGGCATACAAGACTGTGGCCAGAGATTTTGTACAGGCTGAGGTGGGGCGGAGGCGTAAGAACAAGCATGCGCAGGTGGAACAACTGGAGTTGGTGCTCCTGGCTCTGGGAACCGGGGCGGGCTCACCCCAGAATAGGAGCGGGACAGGCTACATAAGGCGCGCCTTCTCAACAAAGAAATACGGGATCTCCTGACGGAACAGGCGCGATCGTATGCATTAGCCACCCAGCGGAGGGTGTACGATCTTGGGGACAAGGCGAATAAAATGATCGCCTGGTTGGAAAGGAGAGACCGAGATCGTAGTTGGGTGCCGCAGATTGATCATCCGGATGGGTCAGTGAGCACCACCAGCGCAGCAATTGCTGAGGATTTTGCGCAATATTATGAGGAGGTATATATCGGTCGCACACGACGAGGGACGAGCAGGAGTGTTGTGATTTCCTGGCCCCCCTGCAGCTCCCGGTCTTGGACCCTGTAGACAGGGACCTACTGGAGGCCGATAATACAGTCAAGGAAGTGGAGGAGGCCATGGGGGACCTACAAACGGGGAAAGCCCCGGACCCAATGGGTTCCCAGAGGAAGCATTTGGCTGTGTGGCTAGCCGCACGGCGCCCCATTTATGCAGCATGCTACGCGAGGCGCGGGAGATTGGGCAGCTCCTGAGGGACCTACGATCAGCCACGATCGTTGTGATCCACAAAGCAGGGAAACCACAAGGTGACTGCAGTTCATACCGGCCCATCTCCCTCCTTAACTACGAGACGAAGGTCTTGGGGAAGATCATGTCCACGCGCCTGGTGGCGGTGATCCAGTCGGTGGTCCACCCGGACCAGTCAGGCTTTATGCCCCACAGGAGCACAAGACAACCTGCGTCGCTTATTAGGGGTTCTACAGACGGTGCCCGCGCGTCGGGAGGTACCAGCGTCACTGCTTTCTCTCGACGCCCATATGGCCTTTGATAGTATCGAGTGGCGATATATCTACGCAATCTTGGAGAGACTGGGCTTTGGGGACAACTTCCGCTCCTGGGTGAAGCTACTATACACTGGGCCACTGGCGAGGATCCGAGTCAACAGGGCTATGTCACGAGAATTTCAGCTGGGATGCGGCACGAGACAGGGATGCCCCATGTCCCCGACCCTATTTGCCCTGGCGCTGGAGCCGCTGGAGCACTGGGTGAGGACGGACCCTGGGGTATGTGGCATAGACATGGGGGCGGATGGGAAGAACGCATATCGCTATACACCGACTACATACTGCTTTAGACCCAACGGCCGCCAGAGTCCATACAACGACTGATGGTCATACTATGCACGTTCGGGGAATACTCGGGAGTACCGTATTAACTGGAGCAAATCCTTGGGTTATGTTCTGACGGGACCTCAGCCACACACAGTGCTTGGCTGCGAAAGCCTTGTTTGGCGCGCAGCGTTTCGCTATTTAGGAATTTGGATTACACCGTCCAACACTGAGTTTTTCCAGCTCAATGTACAGGCACAATTGAACCGCCTACACAGTGACATACAACACTGGCGAACCCTTCCGGTCTCCCTCATGGGCAGAGCTGTGTTGGCTCTACCCAGTCTACTATTTGTCTTACAGAGCTTGCCCTTCCCGATCCCGGAGCAGGTCTTTAGGACGGTGGAGACGGAGCAGCGCTCATTATTATGGGGCGGTGGATGTCCGAGGATAGCCCTTCGGAAGTTGCAGCGAGGTCCCTATGAGGGAGGACTGGCGGTACCTGACATCCGCCTATATTATTGGGCGAAGCAGTTGATTAATGTCAATGGGTGGGTATTCGCCCCACAGGAGGAACCAGCATATCGGGTGGATCGTATGGCCCTAGGAGCGGGCTCCTACTTAGCGGCCCTCTACTCCAAATCGCGGGGCGGCCGGTCCTTGCCTCCCCTGACTGCGGTAGTGGTGGACATATGGAAGCGGGCAACGAAAACGCTTGGGTGGGGGATGAAACTCACGCCCCAAACGCCCCTCTGGCAGGGAGACTTTCTTAGGGAGGTGGTGAAACTCCGAGACCTGCGCCAGTGGAGCCTGATCGGTATAGATATGCTGGGGGACGTCTGGAAGAGGGGACAGGTGGTGGAATTCACGGCTCTTCAATCGGAATTCCAGATGGGTGATGGCGAATTCCTCCATTATCAACAATTCAAACACGCCCTATCCCTGCATCTGACACAGGGGGATCAGGTCCCGGACTATGCACCTCTCGAGGATAGACTACTGTTGGACCCCATGATTGATAAGGCCATATCCCTCACCTATAAGAAGCTTATCAATAATATTCCTGATATCTTGGGGCCACTGAGTGAGAAGTGGGAATCTGACCTGGGTTTGTTAGGGGACGATGACTGGAATGAGACCCTGCAGTGTCCTAGGGAGGTGGCGATTCGAGCTCTATTCAGGTTGGTGCAGCTGCGTATCCTTCACAGGTCCTACACCCCTCAAACGATACAATTCAGGATGGGATACGCAGCATCACACTTTTGTTTGTGAGGCTGTGGGGAAGAGGGCACATTCTTTCACATCCTCTGGGACTGCCCTAAGATCCATGCATATTGGGTCAGTCTAAAGGATATAATGGAGGAGGTGGTAAGAGCGGAAGTGCCACTGGAGGCTAGATGGCACGTTTTGGGGGTCACGGGGGACATTACGTGGCCTAAAGGAGACAAGATATGGCTGGCCTTTATGAGCATGGTGGCTAAGCGTAACATCGCAAGACTTTGGGGGAGTGACTTGATACCGACGATAGAAGAATGGGAGCGAGATATGGACTGGTGTCAGAGGGCTGAGAAGGTCATCTATAACAGCAGAGGATGCCCCAAAAAATGGGAAAAGATATGGCAGGCTTGGAGAAGATATAGAGAGGAATGGAGGGATACCCCAGAGGCCTCACTGTAGGGGTCTCCCCCGCTGGTTACCACGCACTGTGTATCCTTGCAACACCCACTCCCTGGGAAGCCCTGCGCCCGCTCGGTAGCAGAGTCTGAACATACAGCAGGGGGAAGGAGGGAGAAGGGAGATAGGGGGGAGGGTCTTGGCCGGGGAGGGGGGACAGGACAGGGGGAGGGGCGAATTATCAGATCCACTCATAACTGTTGGGGCATGACCTGGGGGGTAGTCTGTTCCTTTGTCCACTATTGGCTGGTTTATTCTACTCAATCACTATGCAATTACTAATGCACTCTCCTTGCTACCTGATGTGTCTTTTGATGGAGCTGTTATGTTTCAATAAAAAGATTTTTTTTTAAAATCTTGAAGGAATGTAAAGCAGCTTGTTTTACCAGAGTATCGCCTCCTGAATCACTAAATGAAGGAGAACCACACAGTAGTTATATAAAAATATGTATTTATTAATCTAACACACTACTATCCTCTACACGAGGATAGAACACAAAGCACACAATACGTAATCAATAGAACAGTTGTAAGAAGCACAATACAGAGTGGGCTCAGGGGGACACCAAACCATATACTAAAATAGTGGTATGACAATCACGACTGGGAACAAGACACAGGCTAGATTAGAACACGTAGAATTGCTGGGACCCCAAGGAACCACCGAAAATGAGTAGAAAGGGACCCAACGGAGGACGGGTGTAGTGTGGGACCAGGACTGAGTGCTCCGTACAATTCTATGGGAAAGTCGCGGTTGCATTTTTAAAGTTTAAGGACCCTTCTAGGAGGACTTCGAGCGAACCCTTTGGAACTTAAGAGTTTAATGGAGCCACCCCACCCGTGGATACCGCAGTACCAGAGTTACCTATCCCAGGGACGACGGGTGCATAGGTCTAAAGTGGTGTCGGAAACTCTTGTCATTCTCAATGGAGAACTGTGAAGAAGTACCGATGTCGTGAAGGGGAAAAGGGTCCGGTGGAATCAAAGCCTGTATTCTGGGAAAAAGGGACCTGAAAGCAAAGGGGATAGAGTCTGGGTCAATTCAGTGTGACCAGGGGCTTGGGAGAAAAATGCCCAACGATGTCGGGTGCTTCAGGTGCGAAGAAGGGATGCTTGACTCTGCAGCCATGAGGACCAGGAGACGTCAAGGACGACCAGGAGCCGGAGGTGAGCTGTCCCACGAAGGATGTTGAGTGCTATGGGGTGGGTGTTGGCGAGAGCAACAACAAGCCGTGGCAAAAGCAAGCCACACAGGAAGGTCAAAGTTTACGGTGTAGACCAGCAAGGTCCAGGAGACTCACCAAGCGATGGGGAGTCGGGGCACATCTGGAGCACAACAGAAATAAAGATGACCCTCAGGGGGACCCACAGGCCAAAGGACCAGGAGTCGTGAGGGGACCTCGAGCAAGATTGCAAAGTACCAGCCCACTGAGCACTCTGTGCGAGGAGGCCGGAGTTCTTTGGTGCAAATACTACTCAGGGTCAGGACTGCACGGAGTTCAATCCACAAGTTGGGAATTGCCACCAAGCATATGCACTTGCAAATGGACTGGTGTTGGACAGGCCGCGTGAAAGGCCCGCTCCCTCCCCGCATGAGAAGACTCGGACGCCGGCTCTCCCGGCGTCTCCAGAAAGCACCATCCCTGCAACCCACCGAAGCAACCCGCAACCCGTCCCCAACGGGACACCTGCTCCCGAACACCCCAGCATCGGCTGACCCGGGCCTCCGTCAGCACCATTGCCCCGGCCCAGCCGCCATCTTGGACACTGCACCACGAGGCCGCGTGGCCTCAGCTCGACCCCAACCCTGGGCCAGGCCAGGCCCCGACATCGAGGCACCACCATCCACCCGGGAGGTGAGGAGACCACTTGGCAGGTCAATGGGAGAAGGGAGTGTCGATGGCTCTCCCCCGCCAGGTGCCGATCGCCCCCGGCCTCCCCGGGCGCTGGCTCCACCCCCCCTGCTGGGTGTCTGGACTCTCTCATCCCGGACCTCCCGACCTCCAAGCGCGAGGGTCCGGACATCAAAGGAGACCAGACCTATAACTGGGGCAGCTCCAGAGCAGGAAGGCAGTTGTATCCTGGAGTCGAGAGACACCTTGAAGAACTCATCCTTGACGGACTGCTGGCGCTGGCGCAGCCCTACCTTGTGAATCATCGTTCCTGCCTGCTGGCGCTGCCGCGGCCCTCTGCAACCTACACCTTCGTCGGGACCTGCTGGCGCTGCCCATCCTTGTGAACCATCGTTCCTGCCTGCTGGCGCTGCCGCGGCCCTCTGCAACCTACACCTTCGTCGGGACCTGCTGGCGCTGCCGCGGCCCATCCTTGTGAACCATCGTTCCTGCCTGCTGGCGCTGCCGCGGCCCTCTGCAACCTACACCTTCGTCGGGACCTGCTGGCGCTGCCGCGGCCCATCCTTGTGAACCATCGTTCCTGCCTGCTGGCGCCGCCGCAGCCCTTCTCAAACGAGACTTATCATCCTAGCCTGCTGACGCTGCCGCGGCCCGACCTTCCAGAACTCCGAGCTCGAGGATTGTGAGCTACCCATCTTGCCACCCCCGTACCGGACCGGTACCAAGACTGTCCCGCTACCCCTTTCCCTGTCAGAGACTAGAATTGAAAGGACCCTCGTGTCCCGACCTCACTGTATCGCTGATAACCTTGCTTCAAGAATCATATATAAAGAGTGTTGACCTCATCCTTGTGTGGTGTCCATCTGTGGGGGGGAAGTTACTAGTCTGTACGATCGCTGGAGACGGCCCTCACTGGAGGCCTCTCCCCCTGTCCTCGGCCGACCCTCCAGGTCCCCGTCTAACAATGGGGTGCACAGGGGTTCAGGTTATACACAAGGGATACTGGCCTCAAACTCGGTGAGAGGGCAGATAGACCTCAGGGACCCTCTGAAACCAACCTCCTGTGTTGCTGGAATCTTCGGAGTCCACAGGAGCAGCAGACTGGTCAGTTGCGGTTAGGTGCCTGCGCATGCAGGGGAGTGACTCCTTCACTCAAAGGGAGATTCTTCAGTTGTCTTAAGTGCACCACAGGTCCAGCACAGAGCCTGTGTGGAGCAAAGGTGCAAACTAAGCTTCGGACGAAAAGGGGGATGAAGTCGAGCGCAGTCGAGGTCCAACGAAGTCCAGAGTGTCCAGGCGGTCGAAGGTCAGTGGTTTCTTCTTGTAGAATCTTGTCCACATAAAATCTCAAGTCTTACCATATACTATGGACATGTACCAAAGTACATGTATGTCAATTTAAGGGAGAAAGCAGATAGACTGGGGTTCTGGTTAACAGGATCCCAGTCAGCCCAGTCAAAAACAGTGAGACATCAAGCAAAAAAGTTGGGGTAACCTCAAGAAGCAGATTCAACTCTCCTACAAATCCAACCAGGCACCCAGAAAAGTGTTAGAGAGTTCTCATAAGCAGTAAGAACGGATTCTTGCAGATGTCTAAGTATATGGATCTTGCGACTATGTGAAAAGCCTTGTCTGATCATGGACGAAAGACTGGTACTCATCTCACTCACTTTGAGTATGGGCATCCTTGTGTCTTTTGTCATCGTCCATGGTGTCCACTCCTCCCTGTTCATTCGCTTTCAATGAAAACACAGAGCTTGCAATCACAGGACCTGTAAAGGGAATGCATAAGAGAACAGCTCCTTGAGTTATGACCAAATAAGCAGAGTATAAATGTGGGGCTCAAAGAATGCGGTTAAAGAAAAGAATAAATAATAACAAAAGCATGAATATTAGAGCAGATCGGAAAAAAAATACAGAAAATCAAAAATCACTCAATCATTATCTGGGTAGTATAACAGACTGTAGGGAATATCGTGGTGGTGGACCTTTCTTTGGTACGGGTGAAGTTGTTGGTTCAGTAAAAGTTGCACCATTTTGTTGGTGTGTTAGTGGCAGTAAGAATAGACTCGTAGGGCTGTGTTTAGGAAGGAGCGGGATTTGAAGAAGAGGGTAATGTGAAGGCAGGACCAACAAAGGTGAAAGTTCAGTGTCTTTACTAGTATCATGACTATATAAATATCTATACAAGTGGACTATAGCAGCTCTGAAGTACATGTGACAGTGAGATATGCCCAACCAGCCAGCCATCGGTGATCAAGAGACAATGAAAAGGAGCTTAGATAAAAATAAGACCTCATAGCCATACACTTTCTGAACCCCATGAAGAACATTACAAGGCATCATATGTGCTTGGTTACAAGTGAACATCCAGCAGTGAGCGAAAAACCTAACAAGGCAACGTCGGGCTTATAGCAACAATCCTGCAAGTAAAATATTAATTTAATCCTACATTCTGTTGAATGCCGCTTGCATGTCACATGAACCCTAAGGGCAAGTGTAGAGGCCTCTCTCGTCCTTTCCAAATAATGCTACTTAAAAGATTTTCAATGCTACCATTCCAACTCCTAACTCAATCAGTCAATCACTAGGATTTGTTAAGCGCTGCTCATCACCCTTGAGGGTATACAGGCGCAGAGAGGGGGTGGGGAGAAGGGGAGTTGCTGCTGAGATAAATTAGTCGAAGAGCCAGGTCTTAGTGTCCTTCTTGAACTCTTGCAGGGTGGGGAATGTAAAGAGGTGTGGGGAAGTTCCAGGACCTGGCTGCTAGGTGTGAGAAGGCACGGTAGCCGCTCCTGCTTCTGTGGATGCAGGTTGTGAGGGCTGAGGAGCAAAGTATGCAGGTAGGCTGGTTAAGATCACCTTGTGGTTGATGTAGGCTGGTCCCTTGTTGTGAAGGGCTTTGTAGGCGTGGACGAGCAGTTTGAACTGGCACAGTTCAAACTGCTGATGGGAAGCCAGTGTAGAGATTTGAGGTGGAGGGCAGGGGGGGGGGCGATATGTGGGTCCGCCTCAGGAGGTGGAGGACTAGTCTGGCAGTTGCATTCTGGATGATCTGGAGTCGGTTTAGTAGTGCATGGTGATTCCCATGTAGAGGGAGTTGCATTAGTCTAGGCAGCTGGTGATGAGGGCCTGGGTGACAGTGCGTCTGACTTCGAAGGGGACTCATATGGAAATTTTTCTGAGTAAGCGCAGGGGGAAAAAGGATGAGGGAGAGGGAGAGTTTATTTACCTTCTCATTGAGAGCTTGCTGTTGAGTATTAGTCAGAGGCTTATTGCATGGTCTGCGGGTGTGAAGCCAAGCTCAGTTGGCCACCAGGAGTCACCCCACAGGGAGTTGTTGTTCCTGAAGAGGATTATTTCAGTTGTTTCTGTGTTCGGCTTTATGCATTTGCTTTGCATCCAGCTTGAGGTGCTGGTCATGCACCTGTGGAAGCTAGATTTAGGGCTAGTCAGGTCTGAAGAGAGTGAGAGAATGAGCGGAATGTCGTCCGCATAGGAATTTATGTTCAAGCCACGGGACCTGACCAGGGTGGCGATAGGTGCCATATAAGTGTTGAAAAGGGTCAGATTAGAGAGGAATCTTGTGGGAATCTGCATATGACGTTTTCCCGTCCTGAGGTGAAGGTGAGATGAGGACACCCTGGGTTTGTCCAGAAAAGAAGGACAAGACCTATTCAAGTGCTTTACCTTGGATCTCTCTTGGTAGAGACCATGCTGAAGGGTGTGGTGGGACAGTGTTAAATGCTGTGGAGAGATTGAGGAGGATCAGTGAGGCGGTCTCTCCCCTATCTAGGAGAGTTCTGATACTGCAATTAGTGTAGTCTTGGCGCTTTGATTTGAGCAAAATCTGGATACCACAGGGTCCGGTAGGTTGTTCTTTTCCAAGTGGGTGGCGAGTTTGAGATTTTATCTTTCTCTAGCACCTTGGCTGGGAATGGGAGTAGGGAGATAGGGCTGTGCTTTTTGAGGTTTTGGGGTCTGCGGTTTGTTCTTTGCGGACCAGTTTTACGTCTATGTGTTTCCACACCGATAACTGTTTAGCAAATGTGTTGGTGTGGACACCCATCCCGGGTAGTACAAGTCATATCTTGTATATGTCTTAAAAGGAATTAAATTATGGGAAAATGCACATGCAATGAACATTCAAATAGTGAGCGGGAGTTCATTTCTTTTTCAAAACTTACAAGAAAAATGTTAATGTATAGACTGTGCAGATTTCGAAACACATTGTGTAACTTTACCCAACATAATCAAGACTTGGTCTATGTCCTTCATCAGATTTGAATAAAGATCTTTCTGCCATTTGTGTAAAAGGTCCCACTCCTCTTGTGAGAAACAGGCAACGACATCCTGGAACGTTCGTCGTGCCTGTAAGAAAATATTGCAATTATAAACATTTAGGTTCTATTCAAATACTGAACAGTCAGGCATGATGTAGAACAAAATGCATTATAACATAAGATATGTTCTCCTCTGGCTCACTAGCCCTGCATGATAAAAGGATAAAATTAACGCCAGCTGACCCACACACTTCACATGTAATTGACAAAATAGTGTCTTAAACCATACCATCAAAGCCTTGCTGATATGAACCAAAATGGTATGGTACCAGAACTACCTCTATATTATGCGACAAAAATATTGTGTCCTAAATATTTTTTGCACAAATGCCACCACATTGTAAAATTTCTTATATTACCTCCAAACAATGGAGTGACCGGGTCAAAGTTGGGCTTCTTTTACGATCAAAGAAACGCCATGATTTCCTGAAGAGAGGAGGGGTCAACCTCTATAAATCAGACCTTCCTGAAATGCTGGACTCACCATAGAATGTATTCTAGTTTCAAAATTAAGATGGATTTGAATTATTTTCTGTGATCCTTTCTGATCATGTAAAGGAAGACAAGATTAAGAATTGAAACACCTTTGTTTCCTTATTTTGTCCTGCATGGTGTTCTCCTCGGTACTATTTATTCTCAAATTTTTGCTTTAAGCAATTGTATTTTCTTCAAGAATAAATCCCTACTAAGAATTCCAGATGTCATAGGTTTACTGCCTTGCTATTACCTCAGTTTTCAATCTTCATGGTCAATCAGGAACCGTAACATTGCTTGGGAGATTTTTTTCCCCCTTTTATTGGTTTTTCGTTCTCAATGGGACCCGCTTAATGAAATACAACACCTTTCACGTACATAGTTCTGCACAGAGTAGCACAAAGGCAACTGGGAGGAGTCTCCCTTTCCACTGGCAATCAGAAAGGGTCCTAACCAGCCATTCTCAGCTTCAGTCCTAGACAGACTAGGATGTCAACCGCTCTTAAATTTTAATAATACTACTGTATCCTTAATTTGACCTAGCACATGAGTTGCAACAACTGAGCCTTGAGAATTTGGTGCTTCAACAGATTGTGATGTCAAAGTCTACAGAAATCCCAGTAGTCCTTTTAAATGCCCCACTAGGTTTCTTGGAATCCTGGAGTTATTCTGAATTCTCTTATATTTTGCTTTGTACAGTTTACTCACGATCAACTCTAACTGGGTTTAATTGCTTCACTGGTTGTGCAGATTGTGTTTGACGCTTTCTATTCTAAGCTGACTGTTGACTATTTTGTAACATGTCTATACAACAGTTGTCATACCCGGAGTACTTTACTAGTCACATATGCGCGAATGGGGACATTGTTCATCTCTGTATTAGTGTCTGTCTGGATGTTACAAAGACCAATAAAGTGATCCGGAAAAAACAAAATTGCTTTCTTGGTTCAGCACTCACTTGGACAACTCAATTACCAAATCATTTTGGAACCTGAACTACAGTCTTTCGACACATACTTGGGAGTGTTCTGCCGAGGAAGCACAGGATTGTGAGGTGGATGTGTGGACTTATTTGATTCACTTTTATCAGTTGGCAGATGAGAACTTGGGCTGAATGATGACCATTTTCAATGTAGATTCAAGAATGAAATCAGTGATGAAATGATTTGTGCATAACGTTCTTCTTCATTTTCTGCACCAATTGATATAGTAGTAATGACTGAACATAGATCATTGGAGACCATAAAGAAAAGTCTGTCTCAAAGAAGTTATTTCAATTCCTCTCCAATCTCTTCATTCATTCATTCAGAGAATTCTATGGCCTCACTGTCACAAGAAAAGCCTCTAAAAATAGAGGTCCTCTGACTGAAAGAAACAAGCATTTGCAATGCAATAGGTCTCGCATTTACTCGGGTTTAAGCCATTGGCATTGTAAATGACAATGCCTTTTATTTTAGGTTTTAAAAACTAAAAACATAAATAAAAGGCATTCTCATTTACAATGCCAATAGCTTAAATTTGCGTAAATGCGAGACCTGTTGCATTGCAATTGCTTGTTTCAATACCAAGCATTGTGGCTATATGCTTATAAGCTTGCTTGGTTCTCTTCTGTGTGCATCGTGTTGACGCCTTTGCAACACTTTTACAGCTTCTCTGTTGCTTAAATGATTCAAAATGACGCAGAAAACTGTAGGATAATGTGGTTCATGGCTAAATGCTTATAAGGTCCCAAAGGCTAGACCGATTGCATTGCAAATGCTAGTTGATTCCTGTGAAAGGCTGGTGTCCTTACCTCAGGCCCATAATGTAAGTTGGTGCATGTATCTAGACTAGGAGCTGCGGGTTTAAGGAGATGTGATGCAAAGCCGATATGGAAATAACAACATTTGAATGCAATAGGCCTCGCATTAGGAAAGTTTAAGCTATTGGTACTGTGAATGAAATTTTTTTATTCATGTTTTGTTTTTGAAAATAGCGAAATGAATAGCTTTGTCATTTACAATGCCAATAGTTATAACTTTCGCAAATGTGACACCTATAGCATTTGTAATGCAATGTGTTGCATTTACGCAACTTACCTGTATTGATATTACAAATAACAATGGCTTTTAATTTTTTGTTAAACATTACTACTTAAATAAAGGTTATTGTAATTTATAATGGTAATAGCTTAACATTTTGTAAATAACTTTTGTGAGTATTATGTTCAGTGTATTTCATTGTGACGAAAATCCAAGAACAGAAGTGAAATATTAACATCTTTTTGTTACATTTGTAATAAAGCTTGAAACATTGAGAAAACATATTTGAACCAGGTGTTGTTGAATGGTTGCACAGATTGATGCTGTGGTGGCGCTGAGTAATGTTGTGATGGCGAACGAGTGATGCTGTGGCTTTCAGTGATGCTGTGGTAGCGAATAGTGATGTTGTGTTGCACCTGAGTGATGCTGTGGTTCTGAATGAAGCTGTATGCTATCCTATGTTTTGTTTTGCTATCCTATGCTTTGATTTGTTATGATATGTGTTGTTTTGCTATCCTATGCTTTGATTTGTTATGATATGTGTTGTTTTGCTATCCTATGCTTTGATTTGTTATGATATGTGTTGTGCTATGCTATGTTTTGTTGTGCTATGCTATGTTTTGTTGTGCTATGCTATGTTTTGTTGTGCTATGCTATGTTATGTTTTGTTGTGCTATGCTATGTTTTGTTGTGCTATGCTATGTTTTGTTGTGCTATGCTATGCTTTGTTGTGCTATGCTATGCTTTGTTGTGCTATGCTATGCTTTGTTATGCTTTGTTATGTTATGTTATTTATTTATTATGCAACTTATAACTCGCAGACTAAACCCGAAGGTATCAAGGCGCCTCTTCATGCTATGCTATGCGAGTGAGGGTGAGTGAGGGTGAGTGAGGGGTTTAAGGTTGTGAGGGGGTGTGAGGTTGTGAAGGGGTGTGAGGTTGTGAGGGGGTATGAGGGGGTGTGAGGGTGAGGGGGGGTGTGAGGGTGAGGGGGTGGGTGAGGGGGTGGGTGAGGGGGTGTGGGGGTGTGAGTGGGTGAGGGGGTGTGAGGGTGAGGGAGTGTGAGGGTGTGGGGTTTTGAGGGTGAGGGTGAGGGTGTGGGGTTGTGAGGGTAAGGGTGTGAGGGTGAGGGGGTGAGGGGGGTGAGGGGGTGTGAGGGTGAGGGGGTGAGGGGATGTGAGGGTGCGGGGTGTGTGAGGGTGGGGGGTGTGTGAGGGTGGGGGGTGTGTGAGGGTGAGGGTGTGTGAGGGTGAGGGTGTGTGAGGGTGTGAGGGCGAGGGTGAGGGAGGGCGAGGGCGAGGGAGTGCGAGGGTGAGGGGGTGTGAGGGTGAGTCAGCGAGACCGAAAAACAACAAGTATTCAGAAAAACAACAAATTATCTACATGTGGACAGTCACACCTTTGCAGGAAGCAGTGAAGGCAGGTATAGTTACAAAGAATGCGTGTGCATACAGTGCGCTGCCAAATGGGATTCAGGCCATATGATGCAGGAAAAAATGCACACTACTTTCACACTGCATCTCCTCTCATATCTGAGCTGCGCACCTTTACACATGCACTTATTTTAGATGATCCCTAGCTCAGCAAGACAAAGAGCTTTGTGCGACACCAGCCCAAACAGCTTCCCACCCCCAGTTTCATCTCTGGGTTTGATATGGGGTGATGTATCATGGCCACAGAGTAAGACCAAAAAAAATCTGGTGCAGGAAGCAATAAACTGTGGGGTGAAGTGTGCACCGATACAACACGTGTGTGTCAATCTGGCGTATCCACTTAGGTGAACCTATGTCCAAATGAAAAATGGGAACTCCAATGCGCTCACAAATAAAATGCACTGAGACGCGCAAGCATAAGGAGCACATACACAGATTCTGGCCCCTCAAAAATACATAAGTGCACTTGATGCACACCCAAAACACGCTATTAGAGTCAACAAAAACCGACATATACACAAAGCACACGGACGGGGTCTGGCGGGCAGATATGTCACAGTGCGTCCGCAGTGGCAGCTACTGATACACATATAGAGCAAACGCTTGCACTCACCCTTTGCTTAGATATAGTATACCTATATCTTAGTCTATATCTGGACACATATACACCTATAAGTCATTCCTATGGCCTTATCAATCCCGGAGGCAGAGTGCTTGGTTTTATGTGAGATGGTGATCTAGCATGAGCTGAGCCGGTCTGCAGCTTTCGGGACCAACTCCCTTAGCTGTTCTGGGATATTGCCATACCATATACTCTTAAGTGCATTATAATCCTCGTGGTTACTGGCTAACTTTGGTTTGGCTTTATCAAAACATGTCGTGTAAGGTGTCACATGCTTTGGAATACTACCCCCTCGCCAGTTCTGGCGACGGGGGTAGCATTCCACCCTTCTAGAGGGAGAAGACATGTTACTTTGCTTAAACGCAGTTAAATCGAACCAAAGCCCCAGCCTCACAAAATGGATGCTGCTGCCACAGACAAGTCTGGCCTCCTGCTGCTGACCAAAACTCTGGCAGGGGAGGCCTGGACAAATGGTATCCTGTCACAGGGAGGTGTTACACCACCCCAAACAGGAGATAGTGGATTGTAGCAGGGAAGGTTGAACGAAATTAGACACTGCCTGGGGCGCACAAGGCGTCCCATGCTTAGCCCAGTTCAAACCGGTGCTGGGGCACTCCAGCCCCAGCTCTGGTGCGAAACTGGACAAAGAGAAAGGGGTGTAAACTCCCACTTCCTGGGTCCCACCCATAGGAGAGACCTAGCAGGTGATCCAGCCCCTTGATTTGGAATAAAGGTAGGAGCTGTGCCAATGCAATTTAGATAATCCTGACTGAAACTTTGAAACAAAACTCTGGACCCTTCGACATCCTACTCAACGTAGAAGACTGAAGAATCTCCCTTGTGTTCAAGGAGTGGCCAACCTGTGCAAGCAGGCACTATCAGCGCAACAAGACTTTCTTTGCCGTTGCTCCCGCCGGAGCTCGAACGACAGAGACTGACAAGACCTGGACTCCCAGACTTCCAACAGCCCGATCCACAGTCCTAGCAAAGCTTAGACCCGTGGAGGCGACGAGAGACGTGGGACCGGCCATCTTGAAAAGTCGACGAAGTGCTTCCAGCGTAGCCCCCGAGGTACCCTCGATGCTGTGCTTTGGGTTCTGAGAAGCCCCAGCCCCGAGCAGCCTGTGCTCCAAAGATCACCTCTCCACACTCTCCAAGTGCTGCATGGGGCCCTTTTGCACTTTTCCTGCTCGACGCGTTGTCCGGTAGCTTGCCCGTTGGCTAGTGGACTCGGCGACGACGAAACACCGAAACTACACTGCTGTTCTGGTTGCTTCAGACTGGCCCGAGCTCCCCCGGAAAGGAGCCATCAATCTGACTTTCCCGTTCCGATTAAGAAGACATCTTCGCATCCTGCGTGGGTTGCCTTTGCCAAGGCTTGGTGACTCTGAATCGAGTACAGACAACGCACGTCCCTCATCCGAGATTGCCCGTGGCGGGAGGTCTGCAAGGAATTTGTCGAGGGGTATATTGGGCCGCATAGTAACGTGCAAAGCTGGCTGCTAGATCTGCTGGGGCTGTCATGGATTGCCCTGCCTCGTCTCGAAGTCCCGGTAGGGACTGCTCCTGGAAGGTACCCTGGCAAAGCCTATAAAGCATTGTGCTGGACTTATCGCCCCACTGGTATATTCTACTCTGTGTTGCCAGCCACAGTTGTAGAGCCTCGTCAAGTAGCAGAGAGGTATACGACTGTTGCGTCAGTAGCAACTGTCCAACGTCTTCCGCATTCCCTCCTGTATGGCATTTCTCCTCCAGGTCTCGGACCCGACCCGCCGCCTCTTCTATATCCTCCCTGCGTGTCCTACGGGCCGCCGCACACAAGGCAATATCCACCCCGCGGAGCATGGGTTTTAGAGCCTTCCAGAGGGTCATGTCGTCAGTTTCGGACCTGTCATTGTCGTCCCAGTAATGAGCTATGGCCTTCCCCAATAAGAGTCTGATAACTGTCTTGTTGTAGATGCCACGTGGAGAGGCGCCACCTAAATGGCTGCCGCCTCCTATCTAGATGTAAGTCCACCGTTGTCGGGGAGTGGTCAGACAGGCCGCGTGGCAGCATGGATGTAGAGTCTACCCTCCCAATCCAGGTGAATAATCTATCCTGGAAAAGGTCTTATGTACTGGCTCCAGGTCAACAAGAGAATCACCTTCCGTCTCCTCACCCACGGACACAAAGCCCTACACAACCAAGGCCCAGGATACCTCAAAAGCCGCCTCAACTTCTACGCTCCCAAACGCCAGCTTCGATCGACCGGCCACGCCCTCGCCGCCGTACCCCGCATCCGAAGAGCCACCACAGGGGGACGGTCCTTCTCCTACCTCGCTGCCAAGACTTGGAACTCCCTCCCGACCCACCTCCGCCTGACCCAGGACCACCTCGCCTTCAGAAAGCAACTCAAGACCTGGCTGTTCGAGCAGTAGCGGACCCCCCCCCTAGCGCCTTGAGACCCTCCGGGTGTGTAGCGCGCTATATAAATGCTCTGATTGATTGATTGAAACGTAGGTATATTCCCAGCGATGGGTATGTTGGTAACACCATGTATCAACCCAGCCCATCCCGCTCACCATGTCACTCAATTTAGTGGGTGTGTCTGCTAGCAGTGCCCCCCCCCCCCTTGCCTATGGCGGTCCATCCGCCCATTCATTACATCATTCCAGTCACCGCCCACTACCGCCATCACGTCTGGGATCTCGGCCCATACACCAAACAGCTTTTCTATGAGGGGTCCTTGTAGTGGGGGCGGGGCATACACACTACCAAAGACCATCGGCTCATCACCTATCATTCCTTTAACAAACACATACCTGCCCTGCGCATCGACCCATTGCGTCTCATGAACATAGGACAGCCTGCGATGTACCAAGACTGCCACTCCCCGGGACCGCCTCACAAAGCCAGCATGATATACCTGCTGCTATCCGTAACGTTGAAAACTAAGGGTTTTGGTGCCCAGGAGGTGCGTCTCCTGCAAAAGTAGTACATCTGCCTTTTCTTTCTTCCCTAGCCGCAAAACTGCGCCCCTCTTTATTTTATCAAGCAGCCCCCATACGTTCCAGCTCACAACACGTAACGATTCCTTCGGAAGGCCTGTCATGGGGGTGTCAACCTCCATCTATGGGCAGAAAGGTCAATGGCCTGGGTGTCAGGGACCACACACACACACAAAGTTTCAATAGGACTTGAATGGACACTGTGCCGTCGAAAGCTACCCCCCTCTCTAATCCAAGTGCTCAGTGCGCTCGCTCAATTACAAAACAGCGCGATGTCGGAGGGATTCCGGAGGGAGCCACCCCTCCAACTGAGTCAGGAAGGCCTCCATGTTGCCCTTCTCACAGCCCTCCGGAAATCCCACAAACTGCAGGTTGTTTCGCCGAGCCCGCCCTTCCACATCCTCAGCCTGGAGTGCAAGACCCTTTTGAATCCCTTCCATGTTGGCTACTTTCTTCTTTAGGGTCGCCACGTCATCCTCCACACCCGTGATTCTGGTCTCAGTCTCAGTAATGCGGGCAACGGCATTCCGCAAGTCCTGGAGTAGCAAAGTAACATCCGCCCCAACTGCCCCAATTTTCGCATCCAGCATGTCTCTAGATTGCGTTATTGCCGCCATAAGGGCCGCGTTGTCCGGTCCCGACACATGATGGCCCCCCGAGGCCCCTACCCCTCCATTCGGCCCTGTAAACTAATTGGTCCTTGTTTCGTAGCGCCGCCACTGTTGCCTCATCATGATGGTCCAATAATTTTTGGGTACAAGGCCCGAGCCCGCTGCGGGGGTGTTGGGCGGCCGCACTCGCCGCCTCAGATGTGGATCGCAGTCAGGGCCTTTTCCGCTCTCCCGGGTTCAGAGAGGTTCTGTCCCTACTTCTTAAGTGGTCTGTATGCCGGCTTGTACAGTCTTGACACCTCACTCCAATGCGTCGTCGCCCCCATCCACTATCGCCGTGCTCGGTCGTTCAATCCCCAGCGCCCGATGTATGCCCTGCCTCAGTCCGGGAACTACTCCGGGGATGAGTTTACCCCTCTACAAAAGTTCCCTCCTGTGGATTTATGAAGCCTCGTATGCTTGGCTAGCTCCAGGGCTTGTGGGAGATGGCCTGCCTCCGCCTCTGCTGACCTCCACGCCACTGCCAGGCCATCACCGCTTGGGGCCCAGTCGTCAATTGCCAAACACTCTCGTCCCCGGAGGCCTACCTCACGGTCCGACCTAACCGCCCAATGGGGGGGGCATCCAGCGGCGTGCTGCATGTGGCGCGCAGTGCTACACGGGCCCCAGCAGGGCCTGCATCGAGCCGCCAACCTCAGCAGGAACACGCGCCGCCTCGGCCCTCAGGTATCCTTTGAAGGGGGAAGGGGAGGGGGTGGGGAGGAGGGAGGACAGAAGCCCCTCGGCACTCTCAGCCCACCAGGCCCCCGCGGTCCGACACGACCGCCGAGTGGGATCTGCCCGTGTCACTGCTCCTGAGGGAGTACCCCCTCAGGGCCGCTCACCTCTTGTCGCCAGCTTACCCCACAGTCGCCGGCGTTCCAATTCCACGGCGATGTTTAGGTCTCTCTGCCGCCTCTGCCCTGCACTGTATTAGCCGATGTCCGTAGCCTTGGGCCTCTTTCAGCCCGAAGTGCAATCAAGCACACTGCTCCTCGCCGGCCCCGGCGTCGCCGCGCTTCCGCCTGGGCTCACCAAACTCGAGGTCCCGGCTTCTGTGCGCGGTGCAGGCCTCACTGTTTCGGGGCCCGGACCGCCGTTGTCTATGCGCCAATTTCACCCAAATCGCTGCCAGGGCTCGCCCGTCACCTCCGATAGCTGTTCACCCAGTCTGGACGCCTCTGGGTCAGGGTAATGCAGGATAATTAATCGGATATCTCGCCGGCGGGACGGAGCTCTCTCAGGCTACGTCCACCATGCTTGCAGTCTTGGCCACACCCCCCTTTGTTTACCGATTATGCTCCTGTGCTCATAAAGAGTTAAGGGGAATATTCTAGAAATAAATACATATATTTTGTAATATATAACTTGTGTGGTGTCCTTTCATTTGGTATTAAAAGGGATTGCATATGGTAAAACAGCTGGCTTCACATGCCCTCTTGAGTTTAGCCTAGGACTGCTTTGTCCACGCTACGATTAGGATAGCTGGTCTAGAAGGTTGACTTGCGACCAATCACCATAAGGGTCGTTTGGACTGGTGCAAGGTGCTCACTAGAATAGTGAAAACCATATACCAGGCCAACTTCTCACACCCATGCCTTATAAGTAGGACAGAGAATTTCAGAAGGAAGGTTTCAGACAATCAGAGATGGCGTCTCAGTGAATGACTGCTGCCCAGGCCCTAACTTAACTAATGAAGGACAGCTCTGAAGCATGATCGGATACTGAGACAGCATCAGTGGATGAGGAAAATGGTACAGGTTCTGGAAGCAAGTGTTCATGCAGCAGAGTTCCAGCCAATGGCCGATCTTCCACAGAGAGAAAGTACTAGGGTAGGCCAACCCTGAGAGCAGGCACACGCGGTAACAAGCATAAACAGAGTACTCACTTGGCAGCCCCAAATTCCCCTGTTCACTGCAGATGCTGGATGTAAAGTCAAAACAGCAAATGTTTAGTTTTTTGCTATTTCCAAGTTAATTCTGTTGTAATGCCCTGGGACCATCCAGACCATGACAGGTCGTTCAAACTTTAGCCTGTTATGAAGCTTGTATGATGGAACAGCACATGCTTCTCCCACGTATGCCTTTACAACAGTCTGAACAACGCCTATACCTATACAACCCATGTCTTTACCATGCATGCCTTTACCAAGAAGATACATTGGATTACCTTAAAGTTACCTTTACTATGCATGCATTTACCTAGCTTTTTTTTAAAAGAATATACAAAATATATTTAGCCAACATCTTTTAAATGTAAAAACATGTATATTTTCACCAAAAATAAAAGTACTGATGCGTTATGTTCTGATGCATACATATGCACAAACAACTCAACATATCGCATCAGTACGCAAATGTTTATAACAAAAACAATTCAAATATGAAAGAAATAGCTTTTCTATTTTTATATAATGTGTAATTCTGTCCCCAAACAAGATGGCAGACAAAACCTCAAAGGAAGGTCAAAAATATGTTTTTAAAAAAAACGATATCTCATCATAAAGTGCGAAAAAAATCTCCAAAAGAGTAAAGAAAGCCTTCAAAGAACAGTTAATTACTATTCAGATTAAACCAAAATAAATAAAATCTCTTATTTGAGTAAACAAACTTTTCTTTTTTAACAAATAATGAATAACATTCACCCCCAAACAGGTGACCGATCTTAACTAACTTTTTTTAAATCCATAGGCACAGGAAAAGTGTCCCAAAAACATAGAAAAACTGGCTAGTGGTATGAAATTCATTGTGTGGTGCGTGAAAGGCGTGTGAATGTCCCATAAAGTGGCTGGTGCCTTGACATGGCTTTACAGCTCACCGTCAGTAGTCCTATTCAAATTCTATCATTAGCATTTCTTCTTTGATGCCAACACTTCTGGAGGTGCCAAAACCAACTGGTGCAAGTCTGTACTTCAGTAATGGATGGATTCTGAAGGAACAGCCCCTCACATTTTCGAAAATGAACACCCTGTGGTGTCTAGGTGGGTATCACTTGTATTGATCAAACTCACTTTCCCACAATGCCCTGCAAACTCTGCAATAAATCTGGCAATTCCTGATAATTATGAGTTTATTCATCTGGATTGAGGAGGGAAGCTGGGAGGAGGAATTGGGCTAGCCTTTAAAGACCATCTTAAAGCCCAATGGTTGGCTACAACCTGCAAGGATACAGTGGAAATGGGTATCTTCAGGGTCTCCATGTCGCCTACGGCGACCTGGGACGGAGCCTTAATTTATAGCCCTCCAGGACCGAAACTGAACTTTGTCAACTACTATCGGAATTCCTAGCTATGCAGGCCTTGGCCTCCAGTAACTTCCTCTTACTGGGGGATTTTAATTTTCACGGAGAGGATCTGTCCAACCCAGATGCCACTCAGTTGATCCCAAGCCTACATGATATGGGTTTACTGCAACAGGTTCGCGGTCCTACCCATAGCGCAGGCCACATGCTGGATATGATCTTTACGAACATGGAACACCTACATTTTCACTTTTCGCGCTCTCTGACATGGGACTAATATTTGATTCTTTTCTCAAGCCCACCTAACAGTGACTGTTCTAACCGAAAGCCTTCCAACCCTTTAAACTCACAAAGGGGTAGACCCTGGCAGAAGCTCACCTTGGAAGGGTTCAAGGAAACTTTTCCACGCTTTAACAAGGATTCTGGACAGGGTCTTCAGGACACTTCCGCCAAGTTAGCTAGCTTTAACTTGGCTGTGGTGCAGACTCTGGATGTGGTCATCCATGAGTGTAAAAAGAAAGACTCTACCCAACGGAAATCGCCCCATGGTATTCAGGGGACCTAAAAATAGACAAATCTTCATGTAAAACCTTAGAGCGACGATGGAGAAGAACTAAAGATGTGGTGGATAAACAAAGGTATAAAGCAGCTTTATCTTGCGATCATCATATAATTAAAACGGCTACATGTACATTTATACAGCTTCAAATAGAAGAAGCCGGAAACTCATCCAAGGCATTGTTCGATATTTTGAAAGATTTTGGCTCCCCACCTGCTTGTAAACAATTATCTGTAGAAACACAGGAGCTTTGTGCCTCTTTAGCGACATATTTTCAAAATAAAATCTCATTCATTTATGATAGTTTCCCTACTAGTTGCTCTGACAATACTAGATCCACTGGGGTCACTGATGTCTCCACTTTAGTGCATAACAGTCATCTTAAGCACTTTGAAACGATTTCACTGGAGGATTTAAAACATCTACTTCAGACAGCAAAATCGGGATCTCCAAGTGACATATGCTCCCCTAGTACAATGGCCCTTCTCTCCTCCATTTGTGCTTTGCCAATCCAGGGAATTCTTAACTCCATCAAAACGGGCTTTATTCCAACAGTCTGGAAGGAAGAATATGTCCGACGAATTCTTAAAAATAAAAAAAACGACAGCAGATCCGCAGGTCTTGAATAATTATAGACCAATATCTTTGCTACCCTCGTTAGCATGGCCGGACTGGCCGTTGCGGGCACCAGGTAATCCCCCGGTGCGCCGCAAGGGTGGGGGGCGGTTTTGGGCACCCTGGGGGCTGTTTTTGTTACAGGACCGTTTTTGCAGAAAACCGAAAAAGAGCTTACTCGCACCCCCAACGAACCCCCGGCGGGAGGGGGCGGGGCGAGCACTTTGACAGGGCCGGTTTTTGTTCCCAGTCCGGCCCTGCTTGTTAGGGAAGACACTGGAAAGACATATAAACAAACAATTGAGCCACTATTTAGAGATAAACAAGATCCCGGACCCCTCACAGTCAGGCTTCCGGCCAGGCTTTAGTACCGAGACCGCCTTACTGGCAGTCACGGACTCAATAAGACAAACCCTAGACGAAGGTGGATCTGCAATTCTAATCCTCTTAGACCTCTCCGCAGCGTTCAATACTGTCTCCCATCAATTGCTGCTGGAGAGGTTACAGGAATGCTGCATTGAGGACATCGCCCTGAAATGGCTAAAAAGCTTTCTGACAGATAGAGGGCAAATGATCATGCTGGGCCCTTACAGGTCTCAAAAGTTTCGGTTAGACAAGGGAGTACCACAGGGCTCCTGCCTGAGCCCTACTCTCTTTAATGTATATATGGCTCCTCTGGCCAAAATTGTTCGACCTTTTGGATTTGAGATTATATCATACGCTGACGATACTCAATTGATCTTCCTTATGGGATCAAATTCGAATGAGGAGAGATTTCGTTTTTCGGTTGGTATGATGGCCATTTCAAGCTGGATGAGAGAATGCTGTCTCCAGCTTAACCCAGGAAAAACTGAGCTTATGCTTCGGGGAAGAACGAATAATCTCAACATGGCCAGCCCAGCTGGGGAGGGCTCCCAACCCCTCACCTTCAATGAGGAGTTTGGGAATACAATTTGGATGACAAACTAACTATGAAGGATAATGTCAAAAACATCACAGCCTCCTGCTACTATAGCCTTCGCCTTCTTCGTAGAATTATCCCATATTTGCCAGTGAAACATCGTAGAACGGTGGTCCAGGCGATGGTGGTGAGTCGCTTGGATTACGGGAACGCCCTATTGGCCGAAGTGGGTGAAACTCTGGTAGCGAAACTCCAACTCCTCAAAAATACTGCGAAAAGGATTGTCTTAAACCATCCTTCAGGATCTCCATCACTCCCAAAGCTCAGAGAGCTTCATTGGCTCTCAGTGAAAAAGAGATTATTCTTTAAGGTCTGTTGTTTCACCTTTAACACCATCAACGGTACAGGTCCCGATTACTTGCAAAAGAAACTCTGTAAGCAGTCTTCCTGCCGTAATCAGAGATCAAATGCTATGGCATTGTTTAAGATCCCTCGCAATTTGACGCACCCGTTCGGGGGGCAGAGCTTTCTCATACATTGCCCCTAAATACTGGAATTCATTACCTGAGCCTCTACGTAAATGTTCTTCCTAATTGGTCTTCAGGAAACATCTCAAGGCCTTCCTATTCTAACCCTTTTGGCTTTGATACTCCATTCCTCCTCTGGTTTTCTTTGCCTTAGTAAGCGCTGCGATGCCCCTGGGTGAATCATGCGCTATATAAGAGGACAATAACATAACATAACATAAATGGCTAAGATCGTGCATTCCCTTTACATTTTGTGACAAAAAGTTCAGAAATCTGTAGTGTTCCACAAGTTTCCAACCACCCAGCGTTCTCATAGCTCTCCTCATAAAATGGAACCCAGTTTTTTTGGGTGAGCCTAGCACCCACAACAGGCACAAAACACAAACTTCGAAGACTCCCACTGACCTTGTTTTGAGCCGTTCAGAATTTAAGCACTAGGCCCAGCCACACAAGTGAGGCAGCGCTATCAATCAGGGCAAGTAGGGTAACGTTGGATGGTAGGAAATTTGTGTATTTTTGCAGATTCCGCAACTTTCCATCACAGAAATGTGAAGGAAATGTGTGTATTTGATCAAAGATTGAGGTCTGCAGGGGCTTCTTGGTTAGAAAACCTTGTGAGATAAAATGTAAGTCATGCCATCTTGGACCACCCTGGTTGTATAGTTTTCAGAAAAGTGTGGGTTTGGTAGGTCTCCCTGGGTGGTGACCAACAAGCTTCAAAACCCAAAGTTAGCCTCATTGCGAACAGTTGGTTTCCCGAGAAAGGTTTGAGGTGTCCATGTTGCGTTTTGGACGCTTTCCTATCAATGGCTCTTGGCCCACCCATGCAAGTGGGGTACCATGTTTATCGTGACAAGTGGGGTAATGCTGATTGGTAGGATTGTTGTGATTTCCTACTGGTTCCAGGCGTTTCCGTCACAAAAATGAAAGAAATAGGGCGCAGGGGATGGGGAGACGGACAACAAGGTAAAGGCCAAAATCCAATTCTACCCACACTGTAAAAAAACGGAATAGATTCTGCTGGGTGAAATATGATGTCTCCAAGTCGCTTTTTAGAGTGCTTGGTGTCGCAGGCACTAGGCCCAGCCATTCAAATGGGGTTCCATTTTTATCAAGAGATCTGTGTTCCCACACATTAGTAGACCATTTGTTTTTACCAATTGATTTCTCTGCATTTCTGCCTTCCAAATGTAAGCAAGCGTGTTAAAAAAAATGACATTTTGCAAAAAGCCCTCAGAATCCCATGCTAGTATGGGTACCCACTAATTCAGAGATATACAAAACTACTACTCTTAAACTCAGCATCCGGTGGATATTTCAGAAATACATAGGTTTTAAGGGAGAACCTACAAACATTCTATATCTCCGCTACCAGAAGGGTCTAGCGGACTTAACAGTTATTGCTTTTATAAATCTGCCATCGTGACAAGAAGTTACATATGAAAATGTTATCACAAAATAGCTTTTTTTCTTATTTAATTTTCCTTGCTGAATTCAGGTGCCACCCTAGGCCCATATCGGAGACACACAGAGACTATGCTAGGGACCCCGAAAGTCCATCTGCAGCAGCCTGTCCATGGCAGTCGGACTGCCTGGGTAACGCTGTCGGACAGGGACGTCGTCATCTCTACGGCTGTGCTTGCACAGGCACTGCCTTCATTGTAGGGAATATGATCCGACTGATGCCCCAACAGGCTTATTGAGCCTGTTGAAAGAGTCTGTCAGTCCTTTCAACTGTAGCGGTCCGTCCATCCGCATTGCTACCACATCACAATGCGGCGGTCAGGCCACAATGCTGGATGTCGGTGGGACCGCCACTGACGGCCTAAATCACAAGTGGTCACTGGAGAGAGATCTGTTTAATGTTTGCCGTACAAGTGCCAAATGAAAACACGCATTAATATAAAAAAATAAGATCGAGGAAACAAATGAAGACTTCTCTTGTATTTATTTCCTTGAATCTTAACAGCATTCTTTGGAATCTAACACACCAGACCACAAAGACAGCAAGAGTCGAGCCCTTTCTGTTCAGGTGAAGCATCTTAGAACTTAACCTTTAGGCCCCCTGTGAAACGCAATAAATTCGCACAAGTTGTATGAGCTCAGCATTAAAAAAACTGGTATAAAACCAATTACAACAAATTGGTCATATATTGCAGTTGTACAAACTCAGCTGGAGCAAGCAATACCGGCACTTAGCCATGGACGTGCCATTGGTGGCCTTTCAGTATATGTGTCCGCATCCCTAAAAATTAACTCTGTTCAATTACAATCACCAGATCCTAGTATTCAGTTAATTAGACTAACAGATCAAAACACCAATAATTCCATGTCAACAATTTTGGTTAATTATTATACGCAACCTAAAATTAAGGAGAAAAGGTTAAAGAATGCGATATTGTGCAATGTCATTACTGACCTTCGTGCTTCAGACCCACTATCCAATATAATAATCACTGGTGATTTTAATTCCAACCTGATCCTAACACCGGAAGAGGATGATAAACTATTAGTTGATAATATCTACTGGGGTGTTCCCCAACAGATACAATGTGGTGCAGGAACTCGGAAGGATCGACTAGCAATCCAATTAGTGACTGAACTGGAGTTTCTTGGGTTGCGTGCATTGAATGGGAGGTTCCCTGAAGATCAACCCCCCAGTAAAACGTACTATGGTCCACATTCTCAATCCCCCTTGGATTTTACAATGGTTAGTCTTTCAAAAATCTCCTTGGTGATCAGCTTTCAAATCGAGTTTACCCTGTTGAGTGACCATGCAATGCAACAAACCATAATTAACCTCAACAAGGAAAGATTGCAACCGTCATATATGTTAGAAGGGCACCTAAGTTCTGTCAACCTGAAACGCATAAATTGGTCCAACACCAATGATTACGAGTGGTTCGCAATAATGAAGGACACATTGCGTGAGATCGGGAATGTATCAACAAATGCGATCCAAGCATGGTCTCATTTCCTGTTAAAATTAAAACAAAAAATGAAGCTGCCTGTTGTGAAATCCAGCATAGACGGACCACAGAAAAAACACCCGAAAGAGTTACAAGATCTGCGTAGACAACTTAAAAAAAACTCAAAGGAAGTTACAGCCGGCTGACCGTGGTACTTGTCAACGGGCCAGCTTCCGTGCCCAAAGAAAAGAATATAAAAATAAGGTCTGGGAACATAAAAGGTCAACTAATGAGAGTTTTTGGTCCAAACTAATTTTCAGGTCAAAACTTCCTCACACTAATACATTTTGGCAAACCATAAATCAGCTAACAAGACCTTGTAACGCCCTTACATCAAATGTGCAGGAATCAGAGTGGGCATCGTTTCTTGCTACAAAATTTACAGATATCTCGACAAAATCTCAGAGTAATGCTCTCTGTCCAAACAGTCAAAACAAAATGTGCCCCGTAGAAGAACAAGGGAGTCAACCTTTGACTAGCAATCCCTGTAACGTACCAAGTACTGTTTCCCAGAATAAACAATATACGGCGGAAGAGATAATTAAACTGGTCAAAAAAGCTAAACCCAATGGGGCCCCAGGCCCGAATGGCATCCCGCAAGCGGCGTACAAATATGTCCCGGAATTTTGGGGACCTTGCCTGGCGCAACTGTTTTCCGATGTGCAAAACTGGAACAGAGTACCCGAAAGCTGGCAAGGATCCATATTTATGCCAATCTATAAAGGTGGTGAAAGATCAAATCCGAACAACTATCGCCTAATAGCGTTGCAGGACGTCGAGGCAAAATATTTTGCATCGATTCTCTTAAATGATTTGGTCACTTGCTCAAGTGAAAAAGAGCTGATTCCCATTAATCAAACGGGGTTCAGGAAGGGGATCGGTACAACAGCAAATATCCTATCCATCACTATGATTGCGGAGAAGTGCATTACGAGTAAACAGGACTTGAACCTGTGTTTTATTGATCTTCAGGCTGCTTTTGACAGTGTGCATCGCAACTTATTGTGGTCGAAATTGAGAGCATGGGCTATAACGGAGAGTATCCTAAGGGGTCTGCTGCTATTTTATTCCTATACCTGGTCGCAAGTAAAAATAGGGGATGGCACACGGTTGTCGAGAAAAGTTTTTACATCAATTGGACTTCAATCTCTTCGTCTCTGATCTTTCCGGGAAACTGAACAATTGTAATGCTCACCCACCTAAACTAGGCGACCTATAGCTCACCCATTTGGCCTATGCCGATGATATAGTACTCATGAACCTAACGAAAGTGGGTCTAACCAGATTAGTAACTGAACTCTCAGCATTCCTGTTGGCAAACAAGTTGGCTTTAAATGTTTCAAAAAACAAAACCATGTTGATAACCAGCCGCTGTGGATCTCATTGCAATATTTGGCTAAAAGGAAAACCACTAGAGAGAGTTTCAGCATACAAGTATTTGGGTTTCTATCAAGACGATAAGCTTGATTTTAAAGAACAGAAGAAATATCCGAAGCAAAGAGTGGGTGCCCTGATATTCGGACTAAGTACTTTGACAAACAAGAATTTACAATGCAACGGTCTCGCCTTTGCAAAAGTTAGAGCTATTGGCATTGTAAATGACAAAATTTTTATTTATGTGTTGGTTTTGAAAACAGATAAATAAATGGCATTGTCATTTACAATGGCAATAGCTTAATTTCTCGCAAATGCGAGACCTATTGCATTTGCAATGCAATAAGTTACGTATTTACACAAATTTAGGCTATTGACATTGCAAATAACGCGTTTTATTTATGTTTCAAAAATCAAAACAAATAAAATGTCTCACACTGCTGTCTCTCTCACACTACAGTCTCTCTAGAACACACAATGCTGTCTCTCACACACATTGCTGTCTCTCACACTGCAGGTGTGGGTTGTGGGATGTGGGTTTCCAGCTCATATATGGAGGGTGGAGGCTGCTGCGTTTCATGGGTATTTGTTTTTTTTTACATACTCCCCAGGGCATAAGTAGTAGCTTCAGAAGCTTTTGTTTTGGGGGGGGAGGGATGTTGGGGGTCAGATCTCAGCCCAAGCCCCCGACCACTCTTCATGACCTTGTGCCCTCATGCCTCGTAAACGCAATTGGCTTATGATTTTGTCCCCGGCACAGTATATATACCAAAACATTTCATAACATATAGATTAACGTAGCAAATCATGGCATAGACAATACCAGATGACAGCATGATAAATACCGTAATATACAGCGTAGTGCAGAACAACACATAACACAAGGCAGCGGAGCATAGCACACAATAATATATAACAAACATATGAACACATATAGCATCCAATAGCAAAGCAAAACATAGAACATACCAGAGCACAGCACGATGTGCACCATGGCATACAGTGCAGTGCGTGACAACACATAACATACACATGGCAGAATATAATAAAGCGTATCACCACATACCAAAGTATAACTCAACCCCCAATCTTCACTTGGGTGTAGCACTTTATGAAGAGAAGCGCTACTGGTTAAACTGGAGACTGCCGGACCATAAGTCCTGCGTGCAAAACACAGACCCACAACTTAACTGAACTGTGAAGTGTGAGGCAAACCGTCCCATGCGCATGTCACCTCATCTGGGCACCGGGTTGCATGTGCTTTGACTCCCCTTCTGCCAAGCGCTATACGTGCCTGAATCTGTGATAGCTCAAAGTATGTACACAAGAAGACACATTCATCCATTGACTGTACCTTGGCAGAGCGCAACAACCCCACATGGCCTGTGCAAGCAGCAGGAAGGCTTGGGGGCTCTATGCGACATGCCTATGCATAACCGAGCACGCTCCCACACTGTACCCACGGGGCGGGTTAGGTTGCGTTTCCGCCTGGGGCTGGCAGCAGACAGTGGCGGTCGTTGGTGTGCGGGAGGACCTGGGGGGGGAGTGCTTGCAGGAGAGATCTTGCATGAGGGGGGTGGACGCATGCAGGGGGCCTTTCGGGTTGGAGTGCAGTTGGGCGGGCGTTCGGGGGTCGGGGCGGGGGTCGGGCACGTTCTGGTGGAGGATGCGGTGTTGGTGCTTGTTGCACTCAAGTGTTTCAGATTGGGGTTCAAAGGTGGGAGGAGCCGGGTGCACAAATGCTCCATGAGTACAGTAGTGACTACGACTAAGAATAAAGCTTGAAACATTGAGAAAACATATTTGAGCCAGTTGTTGAATGTTTGCACAGATTGATACTGTGGTGGCGCATAGTGATGCTGTGGCGTTCAGTGATGCTGTGGTAGCGCATAGTGATGTTGTGGGGCCACTTAGTGATGCTGTTGTTCTGCAATAGATAGATAGAGTGAGGGCGATAGATCTAGAGAGTGAGGGCGATAGATCTAGAGAGTGAGGGCGATAGATCTAGAGAGTGAGGGCGATAGATAGATAGAGTGAGGGCGATAGATAGATAGAGTGAGGGCGATAGATAGATAGAGTGAGGGCGATAGATAGATAGAGTGAGGGCGATAGAAAGATAGAGTGAGGGCGATAGAAAGATAGAGTGAGGGCGATAGATAGATAGAGTGAGGGCGATAGATAGATAGAGTGAGGGCGATAGATAGATAGAGTGAGGGCGATAGATAGATAGAGTGAGGGCGATAGATAGATAGAGTGAGGGCGATAGATAGAGTGAGGGCGATAGATAGAGTGAGGGCGATAGATAGAGTGAGGGCGATAGATAGAGTGAGGGCGATAGATAGAGTGAGGGCGATAGATAGAGTGAGGGCGATAGATAGAGTGAGGGCGATAGATAGATAGGGCAATAGATGTGTGTGGTTGTGTGTGTGTGTGGTTGTATGTGTGTGTGCGTGCGTGGTTGTATGTATGTGTGTGTGTGCAGTTACAGAAGGATGTATGTGGAAGAGAGCAGCAGATCAGCACAGGAGAAGAGAACAGGGAGTTGGAGAATTAGGCGGTGGAAGGGAACAGCAGATCAGCACGGGAGACGAGAACAGGGTTTTGGAGAAGGGGGCGGGCTGGAAGAGAGCAGCAGATCAGGATGGGAGAACAGAATAGGGAGTTAAAGAATGAGGCGGGTGTAAGAGAGCAGCAGATAAGCACAGGAGAAGAGAAGAGAACAGGGAGTTCAAGAAGGAGGCGGTTGGAATAGAACAGCAGATTAGCACAGGAGAAAAGAACAGAGTTAAAGAAGGTGGCGGGGTGTTTGAGAGCAGCAGGTCAGCTCAGGTGAAGAGAACATTGAGTTAAATAAGGAAGCGGGTGGAAGCGAGCAGCAGATCAGGATGGGAGAACAGAACAGGGAGTTAAAGAAGGAGGTGCGTGGAAGAGAGGAGCAGATCCGCACAGGAGAAGAGAAAAGGGAGTTCGAGAAGGAGGCGGGTGAAAGAGAACAGCAGATCGGCACAGGAGAAGAGAACAGGGAGTTAGAGAAATAGGCGGATGGAAGATAGCTTAAAGATTATCACAGGAGAAGAGAACATAGAGTTAAAGAAGGAGGTGGAGTGGAAGAGAAAAGTAGATCAGCACGGGAGAAGAGAACAGGGATTTAAAGAAGGAGGTGGGGTGGAAGAGAACAGCAGTTTAGCACAGGAGAAGAGAAAAGGGAGTTACAGAAGGAGGTGGATGGAAAAGAGCAGCAGATTAGCACAGGTGAAGAGAACATGGAGTTAAAGAAGGTTTTGTTGAAGAGAGCAGCAGAACAGGACGGGAGAAGAGAAAAGGGAGTTAGAGAAGGAGGTGGGTCAAAGGACAGCAGATCAGCTCAGGAGAAAAAAACAGTTAAAGAAGGAGGCGGGTGGAAGAGAACAGCAGATTAG